>NC_081190.1:14220634-16828134 GCF_902713425.1 Acipenser ruthenus
TCTAAAATAAAAACAAGCATTACATTAACCCATATCTTCCTGGATGTTTAAATCTGTATTTCTGCTAGTTACGATTTCAGTTAAACTGGTATACTACCATGTACAGTAATGTTTTAAAGCCTATCAAACCATAACAATGAATACTGCATTACTGTGCTGTGTCTTTGTATTATACGCCAGAGTAAGGTTGTAGATAGCAGGAGTGCACATTTATTAAAACCACTGAAAACTTCAGACTTACGAACAACCTCCATTCCCAAGGTGTTCATAACTACAAGGTTCTACTGTATACAACTTGTTTTACACAGGGCATATGCAATGACTTTCTCATTCACATTTTCTTTGAACAAAATTTAAATGTAGTCTGACTGGCAAAGGGCAAACTTAAGTATAAAGTTAAGATTGTGAAGGATCCAGATAGGTCCATTCTTTTAGAACGGAAACACCAGTAGCAGCCTGTTCACCTAGGCCCCTGCTGACAGCCTGCCCAGGGTTACTCACTGGACCCCTGAATGATGGAATCCACGGTGAAGGCTCCAGACTCAGAATTGGTTTCGCACTCCTGCTTAGTGCTTTCAGAGCCAACCAGGGAGCTGATGGATAGACAGGCAAGTCCCGAATCATGGCTACTTGATGGCGAAAATACTACAAAGAATAGAGGGGGGAAAAATTACATTTTAACAACATTAAAACTTTTATAAACACAGAACTTGTAACTGTTCATAAAGCTTCAACTCATGATTCTAGGTAGGCTGATCTTTTATTTATTTTTTGTTTAAATATCATTCATAAAAACAGTTTGAAAACAGACTTTGTAAATATGGCCCAGTATAATATGCGCTGTAAGACATGACAAGTGGAATCTCTGAATTGGGATTCTATCATGTGATATGAGAACACGTGGTAGTGTGGATAAACAAGCCTCACAAATGACTCCTACTGATTCACTAAACAGTTTGAAGAAGTATTACTGATTAAACTAAAGTCAGAGAGAAAGCGGCGCATAGCTGACTTTTTAAAAATTTAAATCCAGGACTTTTAAAAAAAGAAAACCTTAAATCACATGTCACATAACAGCCAAGCTGTTTTTTATACTAGTGTATTTGGAGAAAACCTTCTCCCTCACTAGTATAAAAATGTCTCAGATTTCATCTAGTCGGAAGAAAGTTTTCTTTTCGATGGAGCCTGTAGTTATCGCATATGCCATAGGGTGCAGTGGTATGCCAGTAGTATTATAGTACCGCGATACAATAATATTTACAGTACATTAATATGAACACTTAGTTCTTATCGGTATATTGCTGCTATGCAGCATTTCAATGTAGTTTCACAGGGGCCATGCTCTATATAGACTCTGTATAGCACCATTCACTTCTTACTGTCTACATTCGCTAGATACTGTCCTGGTAGGCCCCAGGGTGTTTGCCTCTTTCAAAGAGCTTCTTTTAAATGTACTGGTATTTAACAGTCACTGAAAAAGCTTAATTCACGTTTTGTCTTATACACTAGTGTTTCACAGCCTTAAGTTTCTAATCTGACAGTGAGTAGTATGTTTTCTGAACTACATAAACACATGCTCTCTAGTTATGAGAGTTTATAATATTTTAAAAGACATAGTAAAGAAGAAACCCTATATTTCAATTATGAAACTCACACTTGTACAAGTACGGTATGTGTCATTTTTACCAATTATTTAACTCGTGAGAAACATTTCTATTTCATTTTAACTGCACTGTATGTAAGTAGGCTATACTAACCATTTTATTTTAACCATTTCGTTTTACATTAATAAGATGGAAGACCTATATGCATGTCACATTGAGCTATATCGTGAACACACAGTATTTTATATCAATAACAAACCATCATTTTCTAGGAAAAATCCAAACATTTAGAAATAGATTTAGGCTGTCTATAAGCAATAAGTAGAGAGCACAGGTCATGGAGACATTCTACAAGTGTTCAATTAATATTTATATACTGCACATGTAGTATATGGTAGTGTTATGAATAAAACTGATAGCAATACATATATATTTAATGTCTTTAAAAAATACATTGAAACTGTCCATTACAAAGCATTTGCTTTTCCAATTTTTGTATAAAAGGTATATAAAGAAATATAGCTATTATACAGCTATTATACAGGAGTTTGAAAAAAAACCCTGCAATATGCAGCTCACACGTGTATAAATAATGTGTTTTTTGCATTCAGATGCAGGCCTGACTGGATGGATTAAAAAGCCTGCAGCCCCTGCAGTCCAGACAGCTTAGGCAGGAGAGTCGGTAAACTAAGCAATGTGAATAATGTTAAATCAAAGTGAGGAGGCAGGCTGGAGGTTAAAATTATTGTCATTATATTGCATCAGCGTTGAAATAAGGAGCAGACAGACCCATCAGCTGGCCAGTTTTCCATTAAAGCTATACAATCTCACTATAGATGAAATTAAAAAAAAAAAAAATCTATCAGTTGCCAGTCATGGAAGATACATGAACCAATCTGAAGGTTCCTGACCTTCATAAAAGCAAATATTAGCCGAGTTCAAATCCACCCACAGTTCCCTTTTCTCCCACCTACCCTGGATGTAATTAAGGAGCAACTGCAGTCATTTTTCTCCTCATTAACTTTCTGATTGGTTTCAGACTCAGGATTCTGCCAGGCTGCAGTTTGTCACCAATTCCAAACGGGCGATCGTTAATACTAATGTTTGTGTAACTAACTGTATGGGGCCTTTCATGACTTCTTGTACAGCAATAATGGCGAAAGGGTGGATTAGTGATCCTGTGTTAATTCACTTTGTATTCATCATGGGGGAAATCTATGATGCAATTAGCAAAATGCATTGGTAGTTGTGTTGTTAAGTCATTTGTAGGGCACTAAATCACAGCAGGCTGTACAGTGGTCTGACATGTTAAGTGTCAGTGCTTATTATGTTTGATTATCCGCACTGTACAGTTTAATGCAGATTACTGTCAGGGGGCTCAATCACATGAAACATAACTTTTTTTTCTTCTTCTTTACTTTTCACACAGTTAATGAAACACCTCCCTTGTACACAGACACATTAACTAAAATATATTATTTTTACATTTAAAAAAAAAAATATCCCAGTAATATATTATTATTTATAGTATCAGTAGTCGTAGTATTCTACTTGATAAAGGTATTCTTCCCCATATATGGTTGATTCAATATTTCACAAAGGCAAGGCGCACTGTATAACCTGTACTATTCTAGTAATATGTCGATAACACTGTAGTATTTCTAAAATAACTCGTACAAATTAGAGAAAAATAAAATTAATTCTTAATAACAATAATAATAAAAACAGCATCATGCTGTAGCAGCACTTAGCAGTGTGCTGATGAAAAGAATATGTAAATAAAAATAATTGAAAATAAATCAATGGTGACCAATAGTTGAAATAATGATGTGTTTTTCAGTAACGCAGTATAGAAACAAGGGTAGACTTTTTTTTTTTAAGAAACCAATTTCTAAAAGAGGTGATTTCCACTGCTGAACTCCTGCCCTTTTCACCCCCCGTTCAAGTTATTAGGATTACCGTAGATTTCCAAGCTATTAAACCTTCTTTGTGTAATTTGAAAAGAGCCTCAATAATTTCTGGCACTAAGAACAAGGGACAAAGGTACAGATGTGAAAGGAGATCTCAATGCAGCCTATTCTATTGAGGATTAGCTCTTTCTTTTAAAGTTCATACCTGTACTCCCTTTAATAGGAGGCTGGGTTAGGGTTTTAGGTAACACCAAGAAAAAACAAACAGGAAACTACTTGGATAAAATCTACTTTGTTGTAAAGATAAGAAAATATCTTGAATACAAATAGAAGTTTTAAACATTTTGCAATTCCTGCAATATTCTGACAATTAATCTGTCATTAGTCTTTGTACAAACTAACATGTTATTCAATTATAGACTTACTAATTAGTTTTGAGTTTGCTTTGCAGGTTAAGCAGGGATTTTATTTACTGTAGTACTGTAAAGTACAAGGAATGCCTTAGAATGACATGGTGCTATATGTTTGTATTGTAATTATTTTATATAATTTTAAATTACTTCATGCACTAAATGAAGGCTATGGTAAAATGATTCAGTACAAAAATGAATCAAAGCTAATCCCAATAAAGGATGTCTCTCCTTTTGTTATAAACAATATTTAAAAATAGATTATATGATTACTATTGGATAAGCAGAAACTATCTTGGATATACACATATAGGTATTAAAATGAAACAACCAAACATGTTTTATCACAGTTTATTCCAGATATCTTCGTCCTGGAATTGTTTACAGATTGTATCAACATTCTGCAGGTGAAGCAACAAAGATGTGATGTAGGGGACAGTGACTGCACAGCTGTGAGCTTCATTCAAAATGCACAACGTCTGTTCCTACACAAGTGACTGGAAAATGCACAGTCTGCTTGGGGTTAATGAAACAATTAAACCACTGGTAAACCCTTCTAAGATACCTTTGAGTTTGGCTCAATAACAATCTTAGTTTGCACAGAAATGCTTACAGTTTGTGACTAAACTTGCAAAGTATCTCTGGCTGCTCACCAAAGCTGCTAACTTACATAAAACCGACCTTAAAAAAAAAAAAAAAAAAAAAAAAAACTGCTTGTAAATAAAATGGTTCTCAAAGGAAGTGAGTTTGACAAGATATTGGCTCTTATTGTTTCATTAAATCAGGGACAAAAGCTAAACTGTACCTCAAGTTGATTCTAGTTTAACCTTTTCAGTAGCCTTTCTGTCCTCATGATAAATACATTTTTGTAAGAAATCTAAAACTGAAGAAGCTGGAAGCTACTGTTTCTGATATAGATCCTGTCCAAAATCTACCCTCTTACACTGAAGAATTTTACAATGAATAATTTAATAAAACAATGCAAAGCAACATTTTTACCGTGGCATAATGGACCTTTACTGTAGTGTTTTAATAGTGTTTTATGACCAATTTCTTTCACAAGGTTTAAGAGACCATATGGTTTTGTTTAGCAAAAGACTTACTAATGTCAAATACAGTTTTAATCCTTTAGTAGGCTATTTAAGAAGAGCTATTTTAGAACAGCAATGTCTTTGTCAGATATAATAATAAAATAAAATGTAAATGGAAAGCTGTTTATTATCACAGATGTCAGCAGGAGTGACTATTCTCCTTATAATCATTACCCTTAAATACACATCACTGCTCCTTTATTACAACAAAGAGGACACTTAAATCCCTATTATGATGTTATTAGAAATTGTGCCCAGTAGTTTAGTGTCCATTGACAAGAAGAATCACAAGAAGGTCAGAGGGTAATTAAACGGCTAATGACCTCTGCTCCTGTATTGTTAGCTAATCGGTTCTGTAAGAAACTGACTCAGTCAAAAGCTGCACTTTCCCCTTCTAAAGCACCAATACTGACAACTTCTGGTAATGATCCAATGACACACTATGTAAAAAAAAAGGATAAAAATGCATTTTGTGTAAATCAATTTATTAGATTTGTCTACAATGGAATTATTTTAAACCACATATAAGATAATTTTATAAACAAGACCTATTTAACATAATTTTCCACTATGCCACATAAGTTAACAGTGATTATTTTTTTTTATCTTGACCACTGCTATTTCATTTGTTTTTCACACAAAGAAAAATATTAACTTTCAGCACTGATTTTGTTAGCATAAACATATGATTAATCAAAGATTAATATTTAATTGGAGCTATATACAGTACAACTACACAAGAGCCCCACTGAACCATTTGAAAAAATGCTTGCTTGGAGAATTGCAGTCATTTGTGCTGTCCCATTCCAGCTCATACGGTACCCCTTACTACTACACACCTTTAAAACTGGACAGATCACTAGCTGTAAACATTAACTACAAACCCTTGTCCTTAATACCTCAAACAGCCTCAGGCAAGTGCTAATAGAGATGTTGTACAAGACATTACAAGAGTGCTTGTGGCTGTAGCGAGCAATTACTCTGGTATTTAACCAAATCTATAGCTGTTCAGGATAGCATTTAGTGCAGCAGTCAGAAGGAAGACAGGCTGACACACACAGAACCTCTTATCTGTCCCCTGCAGCACTGGAAATATCTGTTAGGCTAAATAGAAAGTCACAGGAGTCGCGCTGGCAGTTTCTGTCCTACTAAAACATGGCAGACAACTGTGATTTTTGCTTTTTGTTTATATCAATCAATTGCGTTATGAAACAAAACCTGGGCTCTGTAAACGCATACGCTGTAATTTACAACTGGCAAAAAGTCATAACTTACAAATTGTTATTTTCTGGTTTGCACTTGTTTAACTCTTGAAAACCCTGTGTCTACAGCATGATTCACGTAACACTAAAAACCAGGTGTCCTCACAGTCAAAAGCAGAGGATGTCTAGTAACCTCGCAGACGTGGATTAGTTTTTATCAAGTAAAGTCAGTAAATTCAAAATGAAATGCGATGTTGAGGCCAGAGAAGGCAGTTTTGTGCATGATTTGTAAACAATGAACCAGATGTAAATAACTCATTTTGTTGTACCTTCTTTTCCAAAGGCTAGAATAACCATTTTGTCCTTTGAGTGACATGTACTTCCATACATATCTTCAAATGCACTGTTAAAAGCATTCATTTTTTAAGAGTCGACAATTATATTTTGTATTTTCTCCAGTCGCCAATTTGGTTATGCCCAATAGTTGTGTTTTACTGAACTGCAGGATCTCATGACAGATGGTACCTATTTTAATATTATGGTTTATTGTGAAGGCTGGTACTGCTTTGAGACGAATACCCTGGAAATGCTTTATCAATTCTAACATAACACTGACATTGTCGATTCACATGGGAGTAAAAAGACACAGGATGCTTGAGTTTGAAATTCTACAGAAGGTAATGATGCCCTGTAAAAAACCCAGAGGACCTCCGAGAAAATATTCTGGCATGAAAAGAAATGGACTGTTCACACAGGACTAAACTTCACCGATGTCAGTAAAAATTCAGAAACCACCTGTTTATGTGGTGATTTTTAGTCCTGTGCAAATCGGGCTCATGATACTGTTTTTATAAACTACATTTCCCAGAATCTTGCTGGAGATTGTGACACAGCTGTGACCCAGCTTCAGGAGAACATTAACCTGGAAGTACAAATATATTGGTATCTTCAGATTGGCCTTATACTATCACTTGTAAACCGGTGCACCAAAAATTGTTAAAACACTTTGGATAGTTTTGTTGGTTCATTAATACTAGTTAGTCAGACAGTTTCCATTGTAGCATTTGTCTGAACATAGCTATGTTATGGGTTCTTCAAATTGTTGTGTTGTTTTTCCTTCTTGAAAAATATACTTCAAATGCAAAACAGTTCTAAAGCTATGTTCAGACAAATGCTACAATGGAAACTGTCTGACTAACTAGTATTAATGAACCAACAAAACTATCCAAAGTGTTTTAACAATTTTTGGTGCACCGGTTTACAAGTGATAGTATAAGGCCAATCTGAAGATACCAATATGTTTGTTGATATTCCTTTATTCCCTTAATGCCACTTGGCACCTTACACACTTAAAAACAAAAGCAGTATAGAAAATTTACAATTTGTTTGGAATAAGCCAACTGGTTCTGATGAAAGAAAACTAACTTTGAACACTCGCAAAAACAAAGCTGTCTCATATAACACTGAAATTCCTACATAACTCAATCTGGGCATCTCATCTGGTGTGAACTGCACTCACTCCCAGTGTAAACCCCGGCAAGCTCCATGATATACTGTAATGTCACATCCCAATCTGGATTTACAGTAAAGGGCTGCTGACGAGTTTCAGAGCAGTAAACACTGCAGAGAGGTGTATTTCACACTGAGCTGGTTTTTATGAAGAACACTTCACCGCCCTGCCAGGCTGCCAGGGTGACGGATGGGGAAAGACGCATGACAAGCTTCATCATTGTTTGTAAATCTTAACTGTTCCTGATCACTAACTCCAGAGGCAATTTTCAAAGACAGCGGCCAACAAAAGGACAGCGTCGCACTCCTGAAGGTTATTTGCCCTGTATTTGGCCAACTGATGACTTGCATTGAGAAACAAATGTGGTGCACTTCAGAAGGAGGCTACGAGACAGCGGGCTCCAAAATGTTAACAGATCTGCTCCATAGTAGTGCACTCCATCCTCATTACAACACAGCCTCTGTTTTCACGTCCTGCTCCGTGGGTCCTTATATTGTATTAAAGCCTGTTATTATTCAGTCTTTAGAATTTCTACTATTAGGCAAAATAAGGTTGTGACACATTGCTAGCAGACTTTGGATTTCTGCTGTATTGTGTAAATAAAAGTTTACCACGGTAAATTTTGCACAGTAATTTTGCAGTTTTCCCATGCTTGTCCTATGGTTATACTACACATTTACCACAGCTTATGGTTGGCTTTTTAATACACTTTACCCTACCTCTCTGTGCTTTACAATACTTACCATACACGTTGCTATGTTTTTACTATGGGAAACTTGTATAAGGGGCATCACTGTCTTTTAAAAACAATGAAGACATTTAAGAATCCTTCGCTCACCTACCTCCTGCATTCTGCTACTCTCTGTAAATGTATGCACTGTACACATGTTTCCAAGCCAAAGAGCCTTATCTACCTGTCAGGTGGTTTTGAGGAGAACACTATAAAAACACATATAACAAACTACGATAGATATTAATTTAATGGGGTAAAAGATATTGAGATATAGTAGTGGGTTGTAACTTTTTCTTCACTAAACTAAACAGGCATAAAATTCAGGTGACTGACATACAATCTATTACCTTGAGTACATAATAAAGAACATTTTGATGAAAATGTGAAATTATGTTAATATATTTCTTAACCTTCCATTTTTTATTTTGACAACGATAACTTCAATGAAACACATTACAGTATCAGATGTCCTCTTTCTTTTTTCCCCCATTTACAACAACCCAATAGGTTCTGGCTGTTAGGATATCATTCATCATTTTTGATGAATTCAGGAGTGGGCTACAGTATCTCAGCCTATCTCGTGTATTCTTGGACAGACGGAGAAAGGGTGCAGTCTTGCTTGTCTATCTATTTGGCCCACCCCGTTTTGTGACACAGGGTTGTAAAGGACTGGGAAGCAATGCATTCAAGGTACTGTAATTCAAATCAAGATTCCTTCTGAAAGACCAGAGACCACTTAAAAATACTATATAATCAGCTACATTGTCCTAATACAGTCAATTCTCGTTAATACGAATTTCAAGGGACCAGCAAAAAAATGTGTCATATCATATTATCAGGAGTTTAATGAAGTTACAGTAACGCTGAAATCAAATTTCAATTACAAAACAATGAAAAATAGTATACATTTGAAAGTACTGTGCATTTTACTGAAAATATGGTTGTAAATCAACTTTTAAAAAGTATACATTGCTAATGAACTGCATTTGAAATCTGAATGTCCCATTGTGATCAGGGGCATTTTTAAACATCAAAAGCAAAACAACACATCACTGTCTTAAGCAAATTGGAAACTCTGATGACTCGCATCCATGATTTGCTGTTCATAGGCCCGTATTATTGTATTCTGTTTTTTCATAATGGTTGACAAAGTGTTTGTGGGAATATTTTGAAATCTGCAGCAACACCTTTCTTTTTCTTGTACGGTGGTGAATTATCCCCCGCTTTCAACATGTTTTTGAGTGAGCACTATGGCAACTTAGCCTTGAGAAAAGATTCCTCAAGGCTAATTGTGAGGAAGCGAGGTGCTGGAAAAGTTAGTAAGCATGGCAAATAATGATCTAAGGAGAACCAACAAGAGACTCATATAGAACACACATAATAGGTAAACCAAACTTGTAAGAATTTAAATATTAGGAAAATATAATAATTATAAAGTCACTCTTTAAGAATGTAATTCTGACTGATTCCACTTTCCAATTCTAGTCTATTAAGACAATGTACACTGGTGACAGGACCACCCAGTATTGAAAGTTCTGCCTTGTAATGATGCATGGCATGTCTTATTGATGAGGCTAGTGGTTGCCCTCATGAGGAAGGAAAGAAAACAGGAAATCTGTTGAGATCAGGAGTGAAAACCAACAGGTGCCTGATTTTAGGAGATTTCCAGCTTACCCTCTTTAATACTCTGCTGTGTCACTGTGTGGTGAATGTGAGCTTAGTACATAATTTAAAAGAAAAATGACATAAAGCGTGATAAAGAATATATCGAAAGTATGTATTTATTTATTGTGGTGCACCAGATCATATATTTTTTTTCTTTTTTGTTTTGTTTAATGAACTGTAACTGTGTCAAACTTAGAATTTTTTTCACTGGCTAGTCCCCCACACATTTTTAAACAAAGTAATAAAATTGCTTGCTACTTCAGAACTTGCTAATGTTATGTACTCTTAGTAGAATTAAATATTCAGGCCTTCTTATGGTGTTTGACTGTGTAATTATTAGTGATGGGCACTGTGACGGATAGCTCATGTGGTGACGTCAGACCAGGATGAAAGACCGGACAGAGACAGTCCTGGGGTATGAAAGCGCTGATGCGCCGATTTTAAGAATAAAAAGGGTTCTTTTGCTTTACCTCCCGACTCTCGTTCCGCCTCTGAACACACTGACCTTGTTCAGCCAAAGCTGCTTGTTTTTATATTGTGGCAGAGGTATTAACTGGCTGTCAATTACCTAGTTTATCCCTCGACCACACTGGGCGTGGGTTTTATCATACGCATGGGCGTCAACAGCCAGTTTGTCAATAATCACTCGCTATTGACCGCGCACTCTCACGATTTTATCTGGATGGGGTATTTTAACCCTGTTTTTCTACACACTAAACCACATATTTTAAATTATAATAATACAAAATAATACAATACACAGAGGGGGGTGTACCCCATCACAGGCACCAATATCGATATTTTGATATGATATCGATATTGTTCGATATAGATAATTTCCATATTGCGATACTGTGGGATTTAAAAAAAAGAAACTCTCTACATACCAATCATTGTCAGTCTCGTAGGCAGGGAAACACCACACACAAGTATTATTTAACCATTTAATTCCACTGATTGGCGTTTAGGTACCAAACGCTATTTGCATGCTGCATTAAGTTTGGCACTATTGACCATCCATAAAGTGTTGCCGGTGTCGTGGCGAATTGTACATCATTTCAAGATATGCGCTTGTGTCAGTGTTTCATTGAATTTTGTCCGTGTGATTACTTACGCTATTAATTTATTAATCTCCATGGTTTTATTATAAACAAGATGTACTTTTTAGACATCAAAACAGTATAAAAACATCAAAACTCAAAATAATGCAAAATTTGGCATGACCCCATACTTAATACTTCTGGAGGTGTCATGAGTCTGCATTTATGCGCAGAGCAGCTTAAGATTTAATTACTTCCAGAATGGCCTCGAAGTGAAGAAAGGGAATATTCTGGTTTTGAGGTGGCTGATAATGAAATTGTAAAAAAATATAAAGACCTTGTTTTTCTCCATGAAAATTTATGAAACAAAGCACCACTAAGTTAAAGTAAGTTATTGCTTTTCATATGTAAATATCTGTTAATGTCTGTTATGTTAACGTATGTATATGTGTGTGTGTGTGTATATATATATATATATATAAATATATATATATATACACACACACACACACACACACACACACACACACAGACACACACAGACACACACACACAGTCAACCTCGGTTAACTCGACTGGTGGATAACTCGACACCTTCGCTTAATTCGACAGACAGTCTTTGTCCCTAATTTTCTCCATATAAAATATATGCATCCTGCCTCTTAATTTTTTAATTCGACACCACACTTTACTCCTAACTCGACACTTATTACTGGTACCGAAGGGATAAAAACTATTAAAAAGACTAATAGATAACTCAATGGATGTACTCCAATTTAAGAGGCAGGATATTTTTGAGAAGAAAAGATGTGTCTTAAATTCCAAGGAATACGGTATATATATATTATATTGCAATTGTGTGATTACATTTCTTTGTTCAAATGCATGCACAATATCGATTTAAAATGTTCATATCGTTGCCCAGCACTAGTAATTATAACCATTATAAAGCTCAGTCTCTCTGGGCCGTCAACCTTATGCTACTTAAAGGGATGCTTCTCTGTTGATGACTTGAAACAAGGCAATTAAATTATCCACATGGAAAACTGTTTCTCACAATTCAGTAGTTTTTTGGGTTTTTTTTAAGCTCCACACCTTCTTCCACAATTATCACTCCCCACCTCACCTTATTTCCGAGGCATAAATACCTATTCATCCATTTTATAAAAACATGAAGAAAAAAACAAAGGGATTATGAATGTACATTTTCTATTTATGTTTTTTTTCCCCCCATTAAATATCAGAAACTTTTTATTTAAAAACTGTGTGTTTTGAATCATGGTCACTATATGGTATCATTAGGTTATGATGTGTGGTGGCACAGCTTTGTAAAATTACTACCACTAATGTAGACAAATTAGAATGTAATTATATATCAAACATAACGCCAAAATATCAAAGTATTCTGCACGTTTCACCTGAAAAGTCACATGACCACAATACATGCATATTAGGTCAGAGGTCAAAGGGAAATGGTTTTTCTATATATGAGAAATGTAATATGTGGTCTGTTTGTTATACAGTTTAGCCTTATACTTAGAAAGGTGTTTTTTGTTGTTGTACGGGTACAATTTTCCTCCTACATTGAAAACTGATTGCCACAATGTCACTTTGCGGAAATAATCTTATGAAATACACATGAAACTACACATTGAAATAGTTACTGTTCTTCTAGAGAACAAAGTGAAATCAATCACCTCTACCATCCACCATGTAGTTATGATAGCCAGACAGTAATAGCAATGCCTTAATATGCAGTCAGTGGGCAAACAGGAAATATCCCAGATTTTCAGGCCAGCACTGATAAAATCTTCACAATCATCCACAGGCCCTCTCAGGATGCTACTCATTATTTATTTCTTAGCAGACGCCCTTATCCAGGGCGACTTACAATTGTTACAAGATATCACATTATTTTTTACATACAATTACATTATCTTTTACATACAATTACCCATTTATACAGTTGGGTTTTTACTGGAGCAATCTAGGTAAAGTACCTTGCTCAAGGGTACAGCAGCAGTGTCCCCCAGCTGGGATTGAACCCACGACCCTCTGGTCAAGAGTCTAGAGCCCTAACCACTACTCCACACTGCTGCAACTGTATAAATGTCGTACTTACGGCTTGTCTTTGGCTCGGTGTAGGTTGGGTTGTCTTCCAGGGTGAAGAGCTGAGGCACACAGGCAGCAGTGCCAAGGCCCTGGCCCAGGTAAGAGGCTGCAGAGTAGTATGAATGCATCCGGTACTGAGGTGTCACGTTGTGGCTGGATAAACGGCTCTCACTGTTTTGCATCTTCATAGAAAACAAGTGTAAGAAAGCAAAATCATATTTACATTAGTTAACAATACGTTTATTAACCATTCGCTGCACGCACATTGAATTGAACCTTTTACATTGCTCCTAAACCCACATGGACAGTATTAAGACTAGACAGTATGTGTTCCCTTTTTAATTTTTAAGAACCACTGCAGTGATCTGATGCATGACTCTTGGTTGGTGATATATCTGAGATGCAAATCAGTTGACTTATATTTTTATACTAAAACGGCTAATTGTTATAAAAATAACAACCAGAAATTGAGCCGTATTTGTGAACAACAACAAACAGTTGATCCACAGATTATCCATCGCATCTAT
This sequence comes from Acipenser ruthenus, assembly GCF_902713425.1. Classification (NCBI taxonomy): domain Eukaryota; kingdom Metazoa; phylum Chordata; class Actinopteri; order Acipenseriformes; family Acipenseridae; genus Acipenser; species Acipenser ruthenus. The sequence goes on from NC_081190.1 coordinate 14,234,439, forward strand.
GCAAGGTGGAATCCATATTTTTCAGGCACACATTTTATGGGTCAGCCCTTGGGTTCAAAAGGTTTGTTTAATGAAACTTAAAACTGATTCTGTGCTGTGACTGAATTCACTCAAATGTTTAACTCAAGTTTGCTGTTTGTTTCCCTGTAGGATTTATGTTACTAGTATAGTATCGTGTTTTGAGTATTTGATTATGTTATGTGCACAAACAAGATGACATTCCTAACATAATTAAAATTGTATGATAGGTTACAATGTGGAAATAACATAAAATATATTTCTAATACATTTGTAGATACCAGAAAATCATTTTACATAAGAGGTAAAAAAATAAAATAAAGAATATAAAAAAACTTATAACACCATTAAGTGTTTATTGTTACTGTACAATGCTCAGGGACACAAAACTAATTAGATGAGACTTCTAGAGCCCTTTTCCAGAAACTTAAAAGAACCCTTATCAAACACAAAGCTATTGTGATAGACCTGAATGTATTTTCAATTCATGTTTTACAGAATTTACTTTCTTGTCAGGCAGTATGTCATCTTTTACTGTTTGCACGATCAATTCCCTTCATGACAGCTTTATAAAGTGTTATTTAACAAAAACAGACTTTTACTATTATTTATGTTAAGTGTAGTTGACATTTAAAACATTCCAACTAAATGAGCCTGAAACAATTTTCAGTCAGCAAAATAAAATCCAAACTTTTTTGTTAGAATGAATACTTGACCTGATTGAAATGAAACCTACTGTACTGTAAGCTCCCTGGTCAGCATCAGTGCTCTAGTCTATTAACTCAACCTATTGGCTTGAGCCTACCCCAGATAATATATTTACAATTGCACAGGGATAAGAGCCAGTTCAGGTTTTACTGTATGCTTACAGTAATACAGTAAGTCACACATTTTGGTGTGTCTCACTGACCTTCTTAAGGTTTTTTGTGAAGGACGGTGATTAAACAAAATCTTTTTTTCATATTTGTTTAAAGAAATGTATCAATAGCAAGCTTCTGAATGTTTTCAAATAGATTTTTAAAAATGAAGTTGTTGAATTGCATTAGCAGTGGGATCATAATACCTTTTATGTCTGGATTGGAATAAATACAGTTTTACAGGTGAGCTGGGGGTTCAAAATCAGGAGGTTGCTGTTGCTGGGACGCAGCTCTCAAGTAAATCACAGAGCAGGGAGATTATGCATTACTTCCTACCTACCTGAAGGGTTCTTATCTGGCACCATCAGTTGTCTGGATTTTGTACACTACCCCTATATTTTCATTTTCTACCTGCATTCCACCAGGGTTCTTCACAATTATTCTAAAAGGTGGAAGATATGTTCCAAGATACAGAGTTTATGCAAAATGCGTGAAATGTAAACATTTAATATGGAATATTCATAACAAGACAAAAAAATAAAAATAAAAAAACAAACTCAAATGATTAATAAAAATGAAGTATAAAAGGCATAGTTAAATCTTTATTTTGTGGGCCTTCCCTTTCAGCATCAGGACACATCTACATAACGTTCTGTAATGTAATTTCTCACAGTCCACTGTTGTCTGGGGAAGATGCATGCCCACATACATCCCAGCCTCTGGCCAATGACAGACTTTATATCAGAGGTGTCCAAACCGCGGCTGCATGCGGCTCCCGGGCAGTTCAAGTGCGGCTCCCGGTGAAACGCTGGGTGACGCACGCTTTGCGGCTCGAATGAACTGAAGAATAATATACAAAACGAAAATAAAAAGATAAAAAAAGTATTATTTTTGTTCTCTGTATTCATTCATGTTTATTATTCTTTCTTCTCTCCCCTTCTCTATCGTCAGTTTCTTTGAGCCTGCATGTACGCTGCAAGGGCATTTGGTCACTTGATGACCTTCGACACCGCGCGCTGGCGCATGCATATTTTGAGCACCTCGAGTGAGAGCCGGATGTGCAGATGAAAGTCAATTTCATGATTGTGAATTAAGTGCTCATTCGTTTAGTGGAGACAATGGCACTGAGCAAACCATCCACGAGTAATAAACACAAGCCAGAATGGGAGGAAGAGTGTGCTTTCACTGAAAACAGTGGTGAACCTGCAACAAATCGCTTACACACTGTAGTCTGTGCAAGGCGTGCAACCTCAAACGTCATTACAAAACAAATCACAACAAATTTTCATCTGAATATCCTCCTGGATCAGACTTGAGGGGAAACAAGCTGGCTCCTTTTGGTGTTCAGTAAAGAAGTTGATGTAACGACTCAAGCAAGTTTTGCATGGCATGGGAAATCGTTCTTACCAAACGTCCTTATTCAGATGAATGAATCGTGTTATATATTTTTATGTTGGCGCTAGACTAGAGAATGCATGTTTAAATGTTGTATTGCAGGTCTAAATGTATTATTATATTTACATATCTTACGTCTCGTCATGAGCAGGTACTGTAATCCCTTTCAAAATAAATACAGTGCATGTCATCCACGAAGCTCTCAAAAGTATTTACCCCTTTCAGAACCAAGCATTTTTCAGTGGGATGCTCCCCCAGGACAAGGCACTTTTTGGCTCCAGCTGACTCTCTTCCTATAAAAATTCACTAAAATGTTTTTATGGTAGTGTCTTGCAAATGGTGTCCTTTTTTTCAGAACACTCTGGGGAACATTATAAAGTACTACAGAAACCATATAAGCTTTTCACTTTTTTTTTTTCAACACAATATTTCATTGTTTTGTTTTTTTTAAATTATGTATTCTGCTTAGAGATGCATACATAAAAACGTGTTATTCTATGACCCGAGGCACCTTACAATACTTCCTGAAAGTTGAAAAATATTGGTGTTTGGGCAGATTACAAGACATTGTTTCACCTGAGTGATTGCAATGATATAAACCCATCCCTTGTTATATCGCCCCTCGCTATACTGCGGATTCGGATATATCGCGTCCTGGAGTTGGCTCCCCATTTTTACAGTCTATGTGCATGTCTTAGCTGCAATATATATAGGCAATTTCACTTAGAATTACTGTTAGTTTTATTTCGGCGATAAACAAGTTTCTGTTATGTTTTGTTTCTGCTGTTGTCTCTGCCCTTTAGACACTAAATGCCCCTCTCAGTGACGTCACACGAAAAAAAAAAAAAAAAAAAACTATCAGGAAGTGAACGTCAGTCCCTCCCCTAGCCATTGATGTGTGTTTCAAGCCTGTGCTGCAAACTACAGTGGCCCTGTAAGTCATCAAAACAAAGTGCTTTTTTTTTGTTTTATCATGTTTACATGATCGCGGTCCTAGAAGCCCAGTTCAGTAAGATCGTGTTAACACGATCCTGGTCCTTAAAGGGTTAATACACACAGCAGACATACAAAACAAAACTGAGCATTCAGATCTTCAAGGGAAGAGCTTGTCAAAAAGAATCCTTACAAAAATGTATCTTTTTATGTGGTGTTTTTGGTGAAATCAGGACAGTTATCCTATTTTGCTTCACAATAACTGAATATATTTTATTGAAAGTGCATAATACACACAGTATAAATAGAAATAATGGAAAAACACTAGTGTTACATTTTAAGTTTAATACACTAATCAATAAAATTACACAGAAACTGTAAGGCACAATGTTCCTTGTTCTTGTGTATTTTTCTGCCATGAACAGATAACAACTACTGTGCTACACAGAGTAAGTGCAGACTTCGTTATAATGTTCGAGAGAATTAAAAAAACAGTTTAAAACAAGTATTTAAAATGTCTTGCTCCCAAACATTATATGTTTTATGTGTCTTACAGCTCTCAGCCATATGAACACTGTGGTATGCGGCTTGTAGGGTCAGGAAGTTTGGCCACCCCTGCTTTATTCACTTCCATCTGTTATTTGCAGGTTGGTCCTTATCACTAGGGGAGTCAGGTTTAAATGTGTACACACTGCATTTTTGTTTACAACAACGAAATGTTTAGCCACTCACTAAAAGTATGTTATTCATTTGCTGTATTCTTATTTGGAACAGCTCATTTGAATAGATTGTGTATTGCTTACACTTGGTCCCTTAATTGCGCATCTTTGTAAATTTGGCAATGCATAAGTGTTTACTGCAGTTAAGAGTGCACGTTTACAGACATTTGTAAATATGAAAGGCTTACCATACAGATTCAGAGCATATTCACCCCCCTTCAATAAATGTGCTGTGCCTAGGGACTGTTCAGTTTGTCCACCCACCTATCTGGCTAGCCATTGTTTTTGTAATAGGCATTTTGAAATTTATTATCAAGACAAACAATTGACTGCTAAGTCTATAAATCACTATTGCTGCACAAAACGTATCACCCTAAATCAATCTCTACAGTTTGTTATTAATTGAAGTGAGGAACTGAAATGTTAATTTGATTTTTTAAGCAGTTTTCACATGCAAGCATTTTCTAGTTCAGTAAACAGCTAAGTGTAAAAGTTCTACTTCTACGACATAAATATGGCAAACATCTGAAGCTTTCATTGTGTCCTCCTTCCTGACAGACAACATAATTAACCTTTGCAATTCTGTTCCAACCTGCTATTGTCTGAAAGGCAGTGACCCAAGAAAAAATATGTTACCATCAGAATCTCGACTGCTCTGACACCAAGAGATATGGCCCTATCAGCACAATCGAAAAATAGAACACTTAGATTAGATCCTTGAAGAAATAAAGATTTAATTTGTTTCACACATGAGCTCTCTGACACAAGGGGATACTTTTTAACATAAATCTACAAAATGAATAACCTAAGATATGAGTACATATCCACCACTAAAAAATCTCAGGGTAGACAAAAAAAAACAACTATTGTATAGAAAACTTTTTTTTTTTGTTTTATTTATCCTATGCATGCTTTGTAAAGTCCTATCACTACATTCTATCTAGCCAAGAAGCACTACTTTAAATAGTTCACCAAATAGCCAAAGTGAAATTAGACATATTCATTCTGTAAAAGTCACAATCTATGCTTGTATTACTTCAAATGGAAGAAAAATATTAACATAGGATTACTGCAGTATGTCATTTTATTATAACCCAGGGGTGTGCAATTTTTGAAAAAAACTTCCTGTCCAAGGGACAAAATGCTAGAAAAATCTAGCATTTCAGTATCTTAGGTTTCGGTTTCGATTACTGTATATACCATGATTTTGAAGCGCAGCATTACCGCAGAGCATATTAAATTGCTTTACATAACCAAGAATGCTTACCGACCCAAAATAAAATATATATATATTTTTTTTTTACAGATGTTGATGAGTTGACAAATCTATCTGATGGCGAACTTCTTCACACTACGCACCCGTCAAACAATTTGGTGTCAAATCAAAACAAGACACAGTATTTATAAAATTCTTTCTGATCCTACTTCCTGAGGTTGTGGGCACCACTGACATGTTTACAGTTTGTAGGTAGGTGTGACAGAAATACAGTGATTCTTGGTTGTAAATCTCCCTCCCGACCTGTGAGGGCGCTAAGCAGCGAGAACAGAGTTCCCTGTACAGGCTGACCTGACAGTTCTTTCCCAGGGTTCAAGGGAAGTCGGCCAGCTAGGAAGGGGTCGGAACTCCGTTGCATTAACGCATTGACCCGGAAGGGAAACGACGTGGTAGTAGCAGATTGGAGGGGTGGCTGCATTAATTCACTAAGGGGTCATGTGTGACGGCATAAAAGGGGGCGGAGAGACGCAATCTGTTCCTTCGCTTTGGTTTACGAGTTGAACCTGAAAGGACCCATGAGAGAACCATATATATATATATATATATATATATATATATATATATATATATATATATATACACGTACTGTGAGTGTTTTGTTTGTTTGTCTGTAATTGTCTTGCCTTGTGCATTAACAGACGGCTAACATGATTCCGGAGCTGTCGCTGAGGGCCAGCACAAAGCCGGAACAGCACTTCACTGCTGTCACTAAATAAACTGTATCACCCACCACGAGCACTACTGCACGCACCCAGGACTGGTGTTAGTATTATTGTGGGGCGGATATATTGTGTTTATTGTTTGGGATTGTAACCCATTGTTATTTACTCCATGCAATACACATTGTTGTTTATTGCCGGGGTCCTATTATTTGGTCACCAGACCTGGATAAAAATAAAACCCCTTTTCCAACTGGATTAGAACTCTTGTCAGTTTAATCACGCAATGCATCACCCCTGCACCTGTATCCACTTAACCACTTTGACACAGTAGGAAATCAGTAAATTACACTTATGGAGATATTTCTAAAGGAAAATGAATTTGAGTACATTTTGAAACTTATTTTTTACATTCAAACTAGGTAATCGTAGGGAATATTTCATCAGAGTGAAAATGTTATTCTCTTAATAATCTTCAGATACTCAGCTGTGTAGAAAGGTATAATACGGTATATTTTCGGTGGATATTTGTCCTGATACACAAGCCGAAAGTCATGTTATATCAGTCACAGGTCAAACAGGTAGAATGTTCACCGGAGCGGAAGGGTTAAAGGATTGGTTTCTAAACTACATTACCCAGAAGACCGGCAATGACGCTTGTTTAATACATTTTAGTTTCCTATATGGCCATTGGATAAAGAGAAATCATTTTGGTTTGTGGGCATTTCAGTGGGTATTGCACGGTCAGTCTCACAGCACAAAGTTGTATTAAAAATAATTAAGTCAATCTCTAGCTATACAAACCTACCGCCAACCACCCGATTAAGCAGCTTTTTAAAAAATAAATAAATTGCTAAACCGTTATATATAAAATAGTTTAAAGGTTAAATACTCTTGCTAGAGCTGGCGGTCAAACTTTACTGGGCTACTGTAGACACATTTTGCATATACAGTACTGTAGATTGGACAGGAGGAAGTAATTTACTATATCATCCCTGCGTTTTCTAATGTCATTCAACTCAGAAGCCTATATTGGTTACGGTCGCTAAATGCAGATCATGTGACAAGACCGTCCTTTACTGCATCCTCACTTTAAATTCAGATTTTAAGAACATTTTGCATTTGCATTTAGTGGTTTAAGATTTTCCACTTTTACTTTATATAGCAACAAACCTCTGTCAGCACTGGAGTACATACAGTACATACACAGAACATTGTAGTAAAATAAACAAGCATGGTCAAGATTAGAAATGTACAGAAAAACATTTTACTAACCACTATAAACTATAGTAAACGCATTGTCCCATAAAGTTCAGACCTGTTAATAAAGGTACTGTATTTTCTCCACTGGTACTGTGCACAACACACTATATATTTAATTCTAATAGTCCCTATTCACAAACCTTTAAAGAATGTTTATTTAAGGACTGTTTTTTGTTTATAAACATTGTATTAGGTTAAACAGCGCTTACTAATAAACACTCTCTTAAACAGTTGTTTCATGAACCTCAAACTTGGTTTAATTAATCCGCTTTAAAAAACAGTACTAAACAAACATTTCTTAAAACAGTCCTTCAAATGTTTTGGGTATAGGGCCCTATAGTGCATATGCCCTATTTCTTAGTGGCCATACACATCCTCTATACCAGTCTATGACACTTTATCTAAACTTCAGCATACCTTATATGGAACCGATGATGGGCGCTGCACTATAGCCTTTTGTATATGACTACTAAACACTGTAATCAGATTAAACATCTCATATTACAGCATCATGTCTTAGAAACTAACAAGAATGCATATGACAGCTCTTAATCTACTATGACCAAATTACCCAGTTTGGATAAGGGTTACAGAACTCCCAGTGGCAGAATTAGTTACCGTTCTGCATGGAGGAATATTAAAAATGTAAACACTCTACAAAGGGGTACCACACCATGAAGACAGACCCACCTTTCCGCTGTGTTCGTCCAGTCAGTTGGAACGGTGGCATAACCGTCAACACGGTGCATTACCATTCTGTGAAAGGGAGTCTGACCTTGCCAGCTAAAACACTCCTGCCAACCAAAACACTAAGGCTACAGATTGACATGAGCCACTATCAACAATTTGCCATTAAATTTAATCATGATTTCAAATAAGAATTGTGCAACAGACCTGTGTGTGACCCATCATTGCCATGCTAGCAGTTAGCACACTGCTGATCTCACATGTACTGCAGTAGCTTTTACATCACAGTTTCTATCACAAGAATCTTAACTTCCTTCTACTTGAATATAAACTTTATGGGATCCATAACTAGGTTGTATTAAAATAAAGCTAATTAAAACTTAGACATTTAATAACATGTCAACAGACAATTGCAACACGCTGATAATGATTTCTTATTGAAATGCTTTTCTAATTTCATAATTAAGTTTCTTTTAGTTCTACAGTATCGCTTCATGGGATATATTTTTCACTAACATGGCCACAAAAATAAAAATACAGAAATAATGAAACTACATACACATTTAAGTATATTTATATCACCATAAAAATGATTTCTTCTTGACAGATTAAATGTTGAAACCTATAACCAGCTATACTAATATGGTAAGTTCTTTTTCAATCTATTAGTTTCTATAAGGAATCTCAAGATTAATTTGTTTAAATTCTGGCCTCACTGCGGAAAATACTATATGAATATTTAAATTTGCCTATAAAGTCTTTTTGAGACATCAGGAGCCACATCCGCTTTTATTGAAACACTTGCTTCTCCCCACTTGTTTAATTGGACTTATTCCCAGCAATATTATTTTGGGGTTTCTGGAGTTTAACTCAAATTACTGTGTGTTCACACCCACCCAACTACTGTATCTTAGCTACATTTTTGCATATGCCACCCAGCTGTAGCAAATAATATTAATATTAAAAGTTTAACATGTACCCTTCAGTAATTTCACTTGCATATAATTAATAAGATTACTATAACAGACCACAAATAACATACTGGTAGATCATAGAAAGCTTTGTAAGTAAAGGCAAAAATCCACTAAAATGATAATGGAGACGTCTTGAAGATAATTAAACATCCGAGTACTCCCCCTACTGTTTCACTTCATGAATAGCAAAATTAACACGATTTACTTCAGTCTTACCATTTCATTTTATTTCATAGTTTGTATTGCATAATTAGTGTTCTGTGTTTCCGGTTCATTCAGAATTTTACCGAAAAATTACAGGATTTTTTTTTTTTAACTGGATGTCGTTTTTTACTGATTTATACCCAATTTTTGTCTGTTATTCAATATTTTCCCGGTACTATTGTCTAGGAAATACACAATATTTTGATTAAAATGCTGTTTATTTTGACTCCGACATTGTAATAAGAAGCTCTACACTGTATATCCAAGGATACAGCAGACGTTTAGACGTCAGATGATCAAATAACATTAAAACATGGTTCTCTGTCACTTCACAAACACATGAACTGATTATGTTGGTCATAGTCTGATTATTGTGGCAATTGCTGGGTGTAGTAACTACAAGCTTGATTAAAAACTAAATTGAAATACACGAAAACATAACATTTTTAGTGGATGAGGAATGGAGAGAAAAAGTAAATCAGTTTATGAATATTCAAAAGAAAACAAATGTTTCTAAGTATGCACAAAACAAAAATAGAAGAAGTGTGTCAGATGAGGCAGAGGATGTTCATACCTTCTGTAGATACTATTTCCATCAGCACAGCGATTGCCCAAATGTTACCAGCTAACTTGGGAAAACGTGACTTTGACTTGCACAGATTCTGCTTCATCATACATGCCAGGGACATTATTAATTAGAAACCAGAACTGCTATGCATCATATTCCACATGTGAAGTGTTGTTTCAATTAAAAACTATTTGGTACCGATTTTATCCTTATTTTAATATATGCAAAATAAACTCAGAAAGATTCCCGGAAAATGTTTTTAAAGACAAAAACCGGAAACGCGGAACACTATGCATAATGTATTATGTTTCCTTGACTTCTTTCTTCAACAATATTGATTTAACGAAAAAAGTATTTTTGTGTGGACAATTGTTAACACACAAAAAAGGAAAATGCAATATTTATCCTTTGTCCACCATTTTGTAGGAATATAAAAACAGGAACTCACATTGCGCACGAATATGACATGAACATTCGGTGTACAACTTGGAAGGTAATCTTTCTGTGAATGGTGATACATTTTAAATGTGCTTTTATTAATCATTGTACATGCTTAAATAATAGTTCAATACACTGGGATTCTGAAGTGAAGCTGATTTAACTCATTATTATCCTACAGTATATTTAAAGAATTGTATCAGAGATCATAAAATATAAAAAAAAGCATAAAAAAGTATAGAAAAAGCATTTTGAACTAATGGGAAGAGAAAGCTGAACTGAAGCTTTTTGAAGAATATTTTTTCTCAACCATATTTTCCTAATATTTAACTAGTCTTCCCTCTTTATTTTGCTACCTGACTGTAACAGGTTGAGGTTACATATGTGGGTCGTCACTGAATAATACTGAATCAGACACAGAGCAGTGGATGCAGACATGCTGCTCAAGAACCAGCGACAGGGTGCTCCCTGTCACACTGACTTACACATCAGAAAACAGTGAAATACTGAAGGGCCCTTATACAATAAATAAAATATAGTACTTGTAACAAGGCTAACCAGGAATTAACCAAATTATTGAATGATCATATCATAACATATCAAGGGAGCACTTGATATTTCCTTTTTACTTACCTGTTTGATATCCTACTATATCTGTGTGATTTTCTATTGTTGTTTCTGCTTAGATCATTATCTGCTAGGGGTGAGACGATACACCAAGGTCACGATACGGTCCTTATCACGATACACAAGCCACGATACGATACATATCACGATACTAATGAAAAACTCATCTCTACTTGACGGACTAGAAAATAATTAAAATTTCAATTCTATAGACACAGATTCAGTTCAGAATAAATTATATTTATTTCCAACAAAGTAGTAAACCACTAATTTAAAGTCAAAGCAGTATGTGAGTTCCTGGGATATCCATTTTAGCTGAATTAACCAAATCTTTCCACATTTCTGAGAGGAAAAAAATACAAAGCAATATGTCTGATAACTATTAAATCTATTAATTTTATAACTAAGTATTTGTATTTTTGAAGTTAAGGTATAGAGTATATTATTCTATTTTGTATACTATTCTACACTGTGCTGTTTTTAAATGTGGTTAGAAATCATTTTAATTATTAGATTAAAATGAATGATAAAATTAGTATTAAATAAGTGATTTTCATCAGGATTAAAAAGTAACATATTCAACCAAATCAAAGTTTAAGGGTTAATCAACTTATCACTTATATCTGAGCATCAAAATAAACTTATCACTTATATCTGAGCATCAAAATAAACTTATCACTTATATTTGGATAAAATTCACTAGATGTGATCGACAAATGACAAACTCCATTTTAGAGCAGGTGCAGTGACTTTTTATTGTATTATTATTATTATTATTATTATTATTATTATTATTTTTATTAATGTTTTCATCTAAGTTTCGTTTTTTTCTCTAAATTTCGTTTAACTTTTTATTATTGTTAAGTCATTTATTTCACGTTTTTGTCCGTATCAGTTTTCATTAACAGCTGTAACCCTAAATTAAATTAAAATAAAGAACTCGCCATTGTTTCCTCTACTCCCGCGTAAATTCCGAAAGCGTCTGGCCGGCTCATTGCACAATGGGATCTGTCTAGGATCAAGTGGAGTTTACGTTCAAACAGCCAAGACCTTTTCTTTCATGATTTACAGCTACACATTTCAAACTTGTATCACAATACACGATGCACAAAGGTGTATCGTATCGTGTTGTAAAGTATGGCGATGCATCGATACACGATGAATCGCCTCACTCCTGTTATCTGCCATGCTTACCAATTGTTCCAGCATAAATTGCTTCTGAAAAGACTCTAGGCTGATGCAGAGGAAGTGAGGTGGGTAAGCATAGCAGAGTTATACGGGATATAATAAAATATGCTTCTCCACCTCACTTCCCTCGCAATCAGCCTTGCAGAGTGTTTTTAGAAGCAATGGGATTTTAGAAAGCAGTCCCACCCAGTGCAGTTCCCTCATCAGCCCTTGGCACCTGGTACTGCTGGTAGTTGTACAGGTTGTTGTAGTAGGCTGGGTAGCGGGATGGCTGGTAGAAGTTGCTGTAGTAGGAGGAATCAACAATCAGCTCAGGTGTGCTCTCTGTGTGCCCTCTACTGGTGACAGATGGACTGTCTTGCAGATTGGTACGGCTCTCTGTAACATAAAATAGTGGAGAAGCCGAGCTAGTCAGTAGCTATTTCATTACATTTCACCATGCTTTCAGGCAAACGTGAAGTAAAAAACTGAACGCATCAGATGATGAATGCAGACCCCTTACAGGCAGAATTTACTACCAATCAAAAATACAGTATACCAAAACAAAAGGATGTTATTGATAATATCTGCCCAGCTTTAATGAGCATACAGAACCTGGAAAAGCTAACCCAGAAATAATTGAGATGTTATAAATATCAGAATGACCAAGCAACATAAATCCTTTAGGACAGCTGTTTAATATATTAATAATATATTAATAAAGCTGTTTAATAAATCCTTTAGGACAGCTGTTTAATATATTATATTAAACAGCTATTTACAGCTGTTTAATATAATTCACATTTGAAGCTGATTTGGCAGACTGATTGTAAAACCGGCTACTCTGTGACCTAAAAAATTAAAAAAGCAGAGTGAAAGCATGGTAAAACTCAGGTTAACATTGCTACGCAGAGAGAGGTATGGTAAAGCATATTAAAAAATAAATCATTGTAGAACTATGATAAACCATTTGAAATGCATAGGACCTGTATAACCATGGCAAAAGCATGGGAAAACTGCAAAAGATCCCATGCAAATTTACTGTGGTAAATAAACTTTTACTAGGGGAATGATTCAATACAGTTTTGTTTTTTGCTTTTTTGTTTAAGTGCAACCTTGTTTGTATTATACCTGTCACCTACACAAACTTACATTCTGACTAGCAGTTATGAGTATTTCCAGGCTTTACTGTAATCTTAGTTAGAACCATCTGAGTGTTTTGCCTCTATCTCCACTGTGACTAATTTAGCATGAAGAGAATGGATCTCACAGTACATTACAGCAAGAGGACATTATCACTCTGCTTCCTCCCAGCAACAAACAGGTCCTCATTACCAACCACTTGAAATGTAATTCAATTGAACTGTACAATACAGAGTATACAAATAGAACACCACACGTCACTGAGTGCTGCAGTTATAGTTGTTACATGAGTGACTGACATACATAACAAACTTAACCCCTTCAAATTCTTGGTATTTGGTCAAAGTCTTGTTATTCGCTCATGTAAACAACTATGGTACATGGTAGAAATGTGTATTATCATGAAAAGTTCTTTAGAAACAAGTGAGGTTCCAGGTAATTATAGTACTATTAGTTTACCTTCCATAACAAAATGGTGGAAGCAATATTAAGAGGTAAGCTTCAAAACTATCTGTATAGCAACACTATAATAGGAGATAGCCAGCATGGGTGCAGAACATCGAGGTCCCGCTTACAGTAACTAACCTACCTGACATGTCTGAGGACATTACAATTTACTTTTTTTTTTTTTTTAATTCAAAAAGCCTTTCACAAAGTCCCACACAAAACATTTATACATAAATTAAAATCAGCAGAAATACAGGGAAGGGCATGTAATTGCTTGCAGAACTGGCTAAAAAAAAGTTTGTAATTCTTAAGAGGTCCAGTTTTGGTCACCTTGAGAAAGTACAGAGAATGGCAATAAGGCATGAACCATGAGGACAGGTTAAAATAATGAAATCTCTTCAGCCTAGAAAAAAGAAAGGAAAAGAGTGGGCTTGGTGAAAGCTTATAAAACAGAATAGATCAAGACAATCCAAGTCACTTCTTCAAATTCAGCACAAAGAGAACGAGAGGGCACAAATGGAAGCTGAGTAAAAGTATGTTTCAAACAGAAGGCAGGCAGCACCTTTTTTACAGTTATAGATACAGATTCTAGACTATTCATTTAGAGGCCCCTAGTAGGGACAACGGTGTGCTAAGATGGGATGAGCCTTGATGGACAGAACATCTTCTCATTCCCAAACCTTTCTTATGTTCAATGAATTCTGCATAGTATTGCCTATATAAATACAATCATTTCTACTCTGCACCAGATCATTGCTGATTATAGAATGTGGAAAACCTACAAAATGCTGAATCCATTGAACACTGAAAAGTACAATGTACAAGACAATTATAAAAACAAGACCGGCCTGCTTTCACCACTTGAGGGTGCTAATTCAAAATCAAAAACTTTCTTTTTTAAAATAACACATTTTAATCATCCTTGATTTTACAGACAGAGCAGAACATTAAAAAAAAAATGTCGCAATCATTTTATTTTATTCATAACAAAACAAACACCAGGAGCACAAAATGTAATTCTTCTATTTTATACACAAAAATGAAAGAAAAAAAAAAATCATACCCATAGCCACACAAGAGCAACTAAAGCGCTCCACCTAGTGGTAATAATGATCAACTACATATTTAAAAATACAGATAAGACACAAATAAACAGGTGACTGTGAATATGTTGTGTTTTATTGAGCAGCATTAAGCTTTCCAAACACAATGGGCCTGACAGTCTTTAGTTTTAAATCTATTTCTGAAACAATAATGCAGATTAGTACAAAGGAAAGACTCCCCATTTCATTGTTCATTTGATGCAACACTCATCAAACTTTTCATTTCGAAGAAATGAGGGTTGTTACTGTTATGCTGGCCAGGTCCCTGCCAGCAAATTGCCAAGATGAACTGCTTTGTACTATTCCATCAGCAGTTCAATATCACTACTAGCTGTTTTGGCCTGTCAGTGATTTTCCTTTAAATCAGGAACACAGCCTTGACACTGCTGGCATCTCACCTCCCCAAGAGCACTATCAGGACCGCTAGAACAGCATGTTTCTCCCACAAGACAGCACTAAGGGAACTGATCAAGAGATGGGGAAGTTTGGCACCAGCACATGACCCTTATGCTAACATACAGACAGCAAAATAA
Organism: Acipenser ruthenus; assembly: GCF_902713425.1. Classification (NCBI taxonomy): domain Eukaryota; kingdom Metazoa; phylum Chordata; class Actinopteri; order Acipenseriformes; family Acipenseridae; genus Acipenser; species Acipenser ruthenus. Next base: position 14,249,450 of record NC_081190.1, read on the forward strand.
GTTAGTTTAAATCCGTCTTTCATTTTCTATCCCTCCTCTTAAATCATTTGTTACCGAACCTCCCCATCAGGTCCTGTACGGGAACATGTAAAAATAATGACAGCATATAACTGGTCTTCAAACAGAATATTATGGGATAACATATTAAAATATGTTCTTCACAGAATGTATTCCAATGGAACATGAGGGGAATAACAGCTATTGCAATAGAATGAGGGTTGGGACACAGAAGTGCATTCACAGGAGAAAAAGACCATGTTCATATTTGCAAAACAGATTTAAAAAGTGTCAAGAAGTTATTTTTTTAATCATTTGCTGCTTATGTACGTCTGTTTTCTCAAGCACTGTACTTCAAACTCGGCTAGGTAGCCTGGTTTTAACATTGGGTCGACTGGTTCTAAAAACCACATGATTTTAAGCGGACATGTGAAGATGTGCTCCATATCATCTGTGTTATTCATGGGGAACAACTTCAAATCTCAACTCAAAGCTATCCCCTTGAATAACTTCAGAATCATAAAACACAGCTGTGTACCAAGTATGAAGTCAATATCTTGTGTTGCTTTGTGTTTCCAACTGTGCATTCTGAGCACAAAACCAAGGGTACTGTACAAATACTACAGTACATCTATTAACACTAATACACATCAAAGTAAATGAAATAATCTTCAAAATACTGTATAACCAAGTAAGAATGCATGTTTATTAGAAGCTAATAAGATATGTCATTATTTATTTTTTACTAGTTTGTCCATCGTATAGATAAATTACTTTTAAACAAAAAGCTGTCATCATACAATGTACATCACCTCACCTTGAGGTAAAAAAAAAAAATGGGGTGCAAATGAAAAATTCACAAAGCCCTTTACACCAAAGATAAAGCTTTACTTGTGTTTTCAATGAAATTTCAGAGGAAATGGATTGTACAATGCAGAAGAACAGTTTGGCAAGCTGAACTGGTGGTGTCGAACCATTTATTATGTGAGGGCAACTCTTACTTGATTAATGTTAATTATATGACCAGTGAAATACAAGTAAACACAGTATACACTTCAAAAACTTTGGAATAGTTGTTTATCCATGGAAGCAAAGCAACTTACTGTACAAACAAGAACATTTAAATAAAAGTCTATTCGCATTTTTCAGCTCATGATGTATTTTGAAGTTTTCCTCAAAACAAACAGTGTAACTGATGTACACTGCATTACAGCTGTACCCTTTCTTTTGATGTTGTTCCAATCCTTTCTGAGGGGTACAGACAAGGTGCTGTGAAGTGTTCTAACTCAAAGATAGAAGAAGAAAGAAAACCACTGCACTAGACTGATGACAGGTACTTGAACTGCTGACAACACAGTGTTAGCTGCTGTTTCTGACTAGACCAGGGCTTTTCAAACCTGGTCCTCGGGACCCAAGTTTCTTCTGGTTTTCATTTCAACTCAGCTCTCAATTACTTAACGAAACCCTTTATTTAACTAATATTTTGCTTAATTATTTAGTCTCTGCTGTTAGAAAGTTGCAGATTTCAAGTTACTTATACATGTTACAATTAACTTGAAATCTCCAACTGTTAACAGCTGAAAACAAGTAGAAAGAGCACAATATGGCTATTAGGTCAGTGGTACCACAACATTTTTGACTGAGAATTTAACTGACCTATTTTAGAGTTTAAAGCTACAGTATCCCACAGCCATGTTTAATTTTTTGAATATTTGTAGTTGTCCTTGTTTTATTGTCTACACAGTGCCACAGTGAAGTGGCTAGCATAAATGATTTAGTGCTGCCAAGTCACAGCACAAACCTAACACCTCAATGAGTATAATAGGCCTGTGTGAGCAGAATCTTCACTGACGTCAAGGCCAAGTCACCACATTCTTTATCACATACTCTCTATTACACGATAGCCTCTTGAATCAGGAAACAATAATTGCTAATTCATTTTTGTATCTCTTATTCTAAGAATACTTATCAAAGAACCTTTCTAGCTAAACTCCCACATCTATTACAAAGCTATCACATAGAAAGTAGCAGTATTAGTCCTGATCAAGCAGTATTTGAAAATAAGTGGACAGAAGCCACAAATTATACACAAAAAAAACCCTGCATTTTATTTTATTTCTTATTCAGAATTCCTGAATGGCCAAAGCGTTTTAAGAACCGAGACTGCAAATACATTACCTTACACCGAGGAATAACAGATGTGACTATTTTTACTGTTCCTTGTGAAACACCCGTAATTTCTGCAGTCTTTGATACAGAAGCACCTACCAACTGAGCTGCATGTCTTTTTTTATTTGTATAATTTGTAAATTACACAAGGGACAAGCAATACAGCTTTATTTCAAGACTTGAAAACCCATTTACAATGTTCACAGTAAGTTACGATTACTCAATGATAAACAACCCTAATTTCTTCAGGGAACTTGGGGGTGGAAATCGACTATAATTTCTGTAGTTCTGAATAAGAAAGAACCTGTCAAATATCAGCCCTACTAAAGACTGTCAGGCCCATTGTAACTAAAACTGAATTGCTACTTTTAATTTGATACCTTACAGTATACAACTGTGGCTGGGTGGCCCCACCGTACATATTTTGAGTTATATGTTGTATGTGGTGTGTTATTGTTGGTGTAGGTATTGGTACACAGAGTGTGGGTTATGTAGCACAGGTGATGTAAAGTGTATCATTGTATTTAGGCACAAGGATTGCACAATCACTCCACATGCAGATTAAAATAGGTATTAGTGTGGAAGCACGGGGAGTACAATTAGTTCACGTGCAGCTGTGCTGAGATTCCAATTGAATGAATGATTAGCAATCGAGTCTTGGTACAGCTGCATAAAAGAGAGAGTGCTTCACGCACACGGGGTGTTGAGTGTTCGAGAGTGGAGAATGGGAGGGAGAGAGAGAAGGAGAAAGTAATTATAAATAACAATTGTTATTCGTGCTGAAACAGTTCACCACGATACTTGTTTGTTTAGTGTTCGTCCACTGTGTTTGTCTGTCTATTTTGGCCACCGTGCCGTTTTCTTTTAGAAAGTGTTTTGTCTGTTTATTTTACAATAAATCGGCGCAATAGCGCCATTCTCCATTCACATCCCACTGTGTGTGTTTCTGCTCCAGGTTTTTGTTAGAATCTGTACAATTCTAACTAGTGCTGGGGCAAATATCCGAATATTCAAACCAATATTTTTTTTAATGTATTCGGATTCAAAAATCAGATGTTCGTATTCGCTAGAAATGACAAAAATACCTTGCACTTATTTACCATCTCACCAGAATTTGCGTGACAGTTTCAAAAAAGGCAAATGAAAAACAGCTCAGTGTGATATGTGATATATATATATATATATATATATAAATAAAAAAATAAAAAAATATTATATATATATATATATATATATATAAATAGTGCTGGGACGAATTTCATGTTCGGATATTCCCGCATAATTTTTCAAAAAAAGTCATTATATTGCTCTGATCGCGGGCAGGGTGTGTGGCCGTGGCACCTGTGTGTGTGTGCCTTTATTTTACAGCAAGACCTCACAATATGTAACATGTTAAAATAGAAAAATATGCCAGGAGTAAAGAGACTTACTTACCCCAGTGAATTAACTACAAAACAAAGGATGCCAAATAACAGTTAAACATCCTGAAACAGATAGTACATAAAGCTGACAACACATATTTATTTATTTACTTATTTAATTTTTCATTCCGTGCCATTGCCGTTTCTTCACAGTAAACAGTGGCCATAGACACACTTTAATAAAATACAGTAATAATATGAGGTTTACTTGTGCCGTTTTGTAGATGAACAAGCAAACAAAAACTGAAATTTAACTTTAAAGACTTCAAATAAAACAAACGTGACTTCCAATAAAACAAGCAGCTTCTAGAGAAACGCCTTCTCCAAACCATGCAGTGCAGCACACATTTTCAACGTATTTTGCCTGGATTATCAACAATCAGTTTAATGTAATTGATTAACATTAACTTTATTGTAAAATTATACATCACTTACCACGGATTTAATACATTATGTGTGTTTAAATAATTGATTTATTTATTTAATATAGCATTGACGAGGCTGTTCACGGCTTCATTTTAAAATGATAAAATGTCGTTCGCCTTTGCTAACAAGGTGGCAGCAGTAGTTTTAGTGGTTATTTGCAATACGATGAACAGGTCACTCATGATCTCTGCATCGTCCCTTTGGTTCACAGCCGCAGCCAGCCTCCCGCAGTAACACTTCAAAGCTGCGCTGGGCTTGCAGAATCAGTGTTGAGTGACGTCTACAGCGCATCTCCACGATTCTGTGCAGCACTGTGCAGAATTGTGGATATCTGCGCTATAAGAACACGACCAATGTCTCAATTAAAATGAGCACAGATCCGCGACAGCAGCAGGATAGCTTGCTTATTATCAACGTAGTTTTGTTTAAACAAGTTATAACAGTATTCTAATGTTCTTAGGTAAGTGAAGAAATCTTTCTTTACAAACTCCACATGTGTAAGCTTACTTGTGCAATGTCGTGACATGTAGCTATAAATCCAATAACACGTTTTAGTATTAAAATACATTATTTTTTGCTATACATATTTTATTTATCCAGTTGAAACAATAAACAACTAATATTTGCTCTTAAATAATAACCTGTGGTACATGTTTGTGTTTTAAGCAATAAGACCAATCATTTCCAATTCTATTTACCATCAGCTAAACAAAGTATTTATTTATTTATTTAATTTTATACATTAAAATGACTTAACAAACTACAGCACCATGTAATTTTGAGCAAATAATAGACCTTAATACTGTTGTAGTATAACATTGAGTGTACAACTTTTTTTTTTTTTTTTAATTCTGATTGTCTTTTTATAAGAAAGAAACATACCAAGTTTATTACCTGCATGATGTACTGTATACCGTGATATTAAGGTCACCACAGTGTTTTATTTAACGGTTATCATACCGTGCAAATTTTATACCGTCCCATCCCTAAATGGAGTTCACAAAAAAAAAAAAAAACGGTAACCTTTGCACTTCCTTTTTAGCTTAATTATTGAGCTTATTGCTTCATTTAAATTGTTTTCTTTATGTTAAGTTTTCAGGGCGTTTTGTTAATGCACTCTGATTTTTCGCTGTTCTACATTTATTTAATGCAACTGTTTATTTTAACCAATTTTTTTTTTTTTTTTAACACAACAGTACTCACACGTTTGGTCACCAGCAGAACTGCTGCATTGAAACCAGAGTGTAATAATCCAGCACCACTGCACTTGTATGTCAGCTGACAATGTTCAGCTGATATCCCATCACGCCTTTCTTCTTAAAAGCGTACAGCCTCTATATTTGAACCCCCAATATCTCTCACAAGCACCTGGGTACATATTGTTACTATATCACAACAAAAGGAATACACTTTCTTTTTCGGTACATATGTATAGCTATTATGTACTATATATCACCTTACAGTACAATAATACGACAAAAAATTGACTGAATGATAATACCCGAAAATAATCTTAATATTTTTTTAATAGCCGGCACAAATATAGTATTAGGCGGTGGATGGTACAGCTTATTTTGACCCCCTGCATTCATAGGAGGCTGTGTGGTCCAGTGGTTAAAGAAACAGGCTTGTAACCAGGAGGTCCCAGGTTCAAATCCCATCTTAGCCACAAACTCATTGTGTGACCCTGAGCAAATCACTTAACCTCCTTGTGCTCCGTCTTTCAGGTGAGACGTAATTGTAAGTGACTCTGCAGCTGATGCATAGTTCACACACCCTACTCCCTGTAAGTCGCCTTGGATAAAGGTGTCTGCTAAATAAACAAATAATAATAATTGTCACTATTTTTGGTTTAAAAATAATAGTTTTTTTTTTTAGCAGTACCTTTTAACATTTTAGCCTCTCGAGGTGCTTAACACAGAAAACCCGCCCCTTCAACTCTCTGATTGGTTAAATGTTGTGTCAAGATGTAACACAGCTGTCATGTGGTTCCAAGATTTTTTTTTCACGCTGCAATGTTCTACTAGAAGCAAAATCAATCCTTATTGTTAGACACAGTAACATCTGCAAGACGGGCGGATCGGGTTTTTTCAGCTGGGCGGTGACAGCCACCCGGGGAGAACCTAAAGAATCAAAGAATACAGCTGTGTATTGAGTTTGAAGCTAATATCACAAAGCATTAGGTGTGTATCATCTGGAAAACTAAAAGTCAGTGGTCAAAGTAACAAAAGGGTACCGTTAGATGTTGCCAGAGGAGTTTTCATAACATTGAAAATATGAGTCAGTTAAACATTAACAGTCATATGAAGGGCAGATCATTTATACCAAAATATGTGCTTTGTTTTTCCGGCGTTTCTGGTGTTTTGTCAATCCCCTGTATATACATATTTTGTATTTATTAAAACATTTTTAACAGGCTATAAGCATTTACCAGATTCTAAAGAATCCTGAATGCAGTTTTGATATACCTGTAACTGAAGAGGATGGTGCTGTGCTGGCTGAGGCTGAAGAAGGGGACCCTCCCCCTGGAGCAAACAAGCAGGAGCTGTTTCCAGTGCCTTCGCTTTTGATGAGCAGATCTGTGTCTGGAAGTGGAACAGGGTTGCAGATGCCCAGCTCCTCCTCCTGTGCCTGCTGCCTCCTCAGTGCTACCTAAACCCAAAAGGAGTGAAGTCAAAGAAGGAGAGCTACCCAATTCCAAATATGTTTAGCTATGAGGGACCAATTATCCCCCCCAATTTGTAATATGTTTTTTTCTCCTCACCGCAGCGACTCCAAGATTACCTCATTTAAGACCTGACAAGACTAAAGTATTTTTTATTAAGCTGCTGGATAAAACGTCATGTAATATTTAGTAATATATGAATAATTTTGTATCCAGTGAAACAAACATAATAATAATCATCATCATCATAACAATAAATAAATAAATAAACAAACAATTGTGCATTCATGATGTTTTTGTCATTACGCGTTTTCTAAATTTGGGTTGATTTACTATAAAGTATCTTTTACAATGGCAACCCTTTACAAATATCTTCATTATTTGTATTTGTTCTTAGAAAAAAACAATATGTGTGCATTCCTGAGGTGCTGTTAACGGAACAGTACGCTATTTTATTTATTTATAGAAAACGAGAACACTTAAGACCGTTACATAAAACAACAACCACAACAAAAAGGGGGCTGTTCAATGCAGTAATAGATTTTAGTCTCTTCTAGGCAATTTTCATCTTGTAACCTGGTTGTTCGGGTTCTGTAAATAACCAGTCTTATGAGATCTGCAGAATCCCTTCAATAAAAAAAGATTCATTCTAATTAAAACCAGCTGTGGGGTTGTTATTCAGATATTTACAAACTGAACACTTCCACGTAAATCTTTATTTTTTTCTTTTTACTAAAGCACAGATTTCAAAATATGTTTCTGTAAAAGACTTATTTTTAACTAGAACATGTGTGTATTCCAATACCACCAGTACCCAGTTCTATACAGTAAAATGTAGATAGTTCCCAACATGTCGCAATTTACAGTGAAGTAACGAAAATAGTTATTTTACTCCACAGCTGGGATAATAATAAAATCAATCTGTTTATATTAAGTACAGTAGGTACTTTTTAAAATGCTGTGAAAACATTGATTTAATAAAAAATACGAATCACATACGTTAATCATTCAAATATAATGCAAACACATAACAGGCCTGTCAGTTTTTTGGAACCTGTTTACCATTTCCTCCACGAGGCCTCAAAGTACAGCATGTAGTAATGTATATAATGCGGCATTCATTTATATATATGTAACTTATTTAAAAATTGAAATCGACATACTAGCTTCTTTACTTTGATGATGTTACTGTGTCAACAGAAAACATGTACTATTGTACCGTCAGTAAGTATCTTGTATCGCCATTTTTATCCGGCCTGCCATCACTCAATGTGGAAAAAAAAATTGTAAAATATTTATAAGCACCTTGCAAGATGAAAAACGATGTATGTTGGTAAAATTATATTTCAGTAAAATCACAGTGTGCCAAGTTTACTTATATACTATACTACATCAAAATATTACAATTCAGTCCTGGGCACCTCAGCGAATGAATCTGCCACGTGTTGACAGACCATGGCAACTGTCTATACAAAACGTGGATAATATTAATACATTTTTGGTATATCTGATCGAAAAATGTAACAATGTTCCTGTCCCTTAAAAAAATGTTATCAAAACAAACAAACAAAAACAACAACAAACATGTCCTTCTCTCACAATTGCGCTAATTTGTCGCACACGATACCTGGGCCGCCATGACTCGCTGTCGTTCTGCAATCAGTTTACATTTCTGACACTGACAGTCTCTCCAGGTGCAGAATCTCTTGTGGCCCTTCAGGGGGGACACATAGCCGTGGTTCCTGCAGCGAGAACACTTCGGCATCCGAGGGGGCTTTTTGCCGGTTGCTGACGCAGCCAGACCCGCACAATCCAGCAACTGCCCACCTTGCTCGCCATCGCTGCTGTTGTGCATGTCTTGGGGACGCTTGGCCGGCGATTTGCTGTTCTCTCTATGTTTCCTTTTAGAGTTTAGGGGAAGATAGCTCTCCGTGACCGTGTTCATTATCTCCAGGCCGATGTCACTTTGCCTTTTCTGCACCAGCTGATTGTCTGTGGCGTTCTGGTGCTGCGATGTATTGTTGCAATATACCAATGCAACAAGCTTTCTTTTTATTTGCAAGCAGTACCAGTTTGAAAATCTCTGAACGTTTTGGCGCGATTGGTCACAGCATTCCAGGGTCGCGTGGGAGACGTTTGGAAATGCCTCCTCCGTCCACCCTGCGCAATTGGCTGTGACCAGCCAAATCCCCCGACAGACTTCAGATTAGGGACTGACTGATGCATACAAACTGTATCTGTTACAGACAGTCTTCTATCGAGTTGTAAGCAGTTTCTGTATTTAAAAAAATACAATAATAATAATAATAATAATAATAATAATAATAATAATAATAATAATAATAATAATAATAATAATACAAACCCTGGTCCAATCTACAAATGTCTATGCAGGTTTTAAAAAAATTATATGTTCTATGATATTTGTTATAGAAGTAATTTCCCAGCTCCCTGCCAGAGAAAGTCCCGCAACTACTCTTGAGCCGATGACCAGGCTGAGTTAGGAATTATAATTCATATGTATTAGCTTTTACTGGGCACCCAGCAGTGTATGAATCAGGGCAGATAACAAATATTAAAGCAGACAACAAATTGTAGCAGGTTAGACCTTTTTGCTAATTACTTTTAATTAAGTAATGATTGAATTAACGCCGCGCCGTTCCCAACAAATTGCGCACCTGTATATAAGAGCTGCAGTGGCACTTGAATCAAGACTTTTCTGTGGTTGCTTTGTTTGTGTCTCACGGCTACTGTTGACGGTAAGATTTAAAACAATAGAATGGGTCTCGCTACCTTTTGGTTGTGTGTCTATCTCCCCTGTTTCTAAATGTTTTTTTTTTATTTTGTTTTATTGGTATTTGGTAGGGTGATCAGTCCGGTTCATCCGGGATAACGTGTGTTTTGTTTTTAATTATTTTACAGTTTACTTGGTTTTAATAAATAAAATGGACGTAGTTGGTGTCTTGTTTTGAAGTAAACTGTCTGAACTGTGGTCACGCATATTTCTTTGTTTTCTTTTTATAATGTTAGTCACTGTCTTGTTTCTGTTGAGTTTTGCTTATGTTGAATTCGTTATTGTCAACGTTGTTTGCTAGTTGACTTTTATGTGGTATGTTTTTTCCTGTTTGGTTCTACCAACCCGAACAGAATATACGTGCATTTTATATAGGTTTAATTAATAAACTGTAAGCTAACAAATCCTGAGTACAACCCTTTGGAAAGAGAATTGTAAGACGAGTGTATTTGTGGAGTTCTGTTTTCAGCCTCCACAGATCACACTGCCCCCTGGTGTGTGTGTTGAAGTTATTCATTATTTGTTTTTGAGCTCATTATTTGTTTTTGAGCACATTAAGATGTTAGCACTTGGCTTGTTAATTACTGTTTGGTTGTATTTAACTTTTGTATTGAAACACTTATTTTGTACTTGAGCACATTTTTCTCTAGGTGCCGGTGGCATATGGGAGGGACTGTTCTAACATTGTGTTTCATTGACCCATTCTTGCTTTCTATTAGATTTGAACCTACTATAGCATATAACTGCTGTTGGTTGGTATAGAGACGTGTATTAAAAAGCAATCATTTTTCTATTGTAAATTAATTTATATTTAAATAAATTCCTTTTCCTATGTTAAAGGTTTAAACCATATGCACATGTTCCTCTTTCATTTTGGTTGAAAGGGACTCCGGGGGGGGGGGTCACAATATATGGAAGATATTTCAATTTAGAGCTCTCCTTACACCTGGTATAATTTAAGGGGTGGCATAGTCAAACAATAACCCTGGCGAGAGGGGGCACCACACAACAGTTGACTTTAAACTTTACTGTTTATTTCAATAGGATTTGTTTGAGCCAGTTTACCATCTACTCAACCAGCATCAAGTCTCTAGAACCGACCAACTGAAAACTGACAAACTACAAGCGCAGAGCAGTATATGCGTGGGCAAGTCATTGGAATCTCTCTCAGGAAGGATTAGGTGCTGTTTCTTTCTAAGAGTGATCATTACAGGTTTAATATGGAAATGACTGCATAGCCATGACCACTGCTTTACCAATGAACATTCTGCCTCCTGAAGAAACTGCTCCATTGCCTCTTATTCTGTGTCCTATTTTTCTGCAGCATGATACTTTGGTTAATAGCGTGTTCCATACCAGAGTCGTGTCTTTGGCACTCTTGTTACTTAAAACCATCTTAATTTTTGTGTTAAATCCTCTCAAACACTGAATCATGCAGTTGCCTGCAGGATCTGCTATTTAGTGTGAGCCATAGTTTTTAGCTAATGCTGCTTCCATTGTAATATTCTTGTATAAACACATTTGTAATAAGTAAATGTCAGACTGTATGCAAATGATAAAATATGTGAATTACTTTTACATGGAATTGAGCAATGTCTCTCAGCTTGGAGCGCATATATCTGATAAACAATAAATCTACCTCTTCATGGATTGGCTTAACATTTTCAAGTACTGACAAAAACATTCAGAAAAACTGGCTCGGTGTTCATAATGATTATCTGTTAAATTCTGATAGAAATGCAGAACTTTGTCTAGGCAGCTCTTGAAGCATCTGAATGACTCGGCGGCAACATGACCCGATAACACATTTATACACTCACCACTGTCAGTAAAAGCGTCTAATTTGTACTAATGATTTTAGTAGGGCTTCAGCCCTTGCCTTTTGGTTTTTGATCAAAGGCACATCACCAATTCTCATTATGCTAATATTTTTGGTGGCATCAATAATGAAGTTTAGTTCTCACTGTACTACACATCCACAAGTTCATAAACAGTGTGTTCCTGTTTGCTGATGACTGTCTACTTGTAAACCTGAAAAATTTTACAGACATACAGTTTTATTACAAGAGTGAGAATTGTATTTAATGTACCATTCATAGTATTGTTTTAGTCTCTATTTGTTTTAATAAGTGAATATTTTAAAAATATCAGTTATAGGAGTGCAAGCTGACATGCAGAATAAGACTGCTTATTTTGCAAACACAAGGTGGCACTGTTTTACTGTTCTAGAATATTGGTCAAATTCAATGATAAAGGCAGATAGATGCTTCTCTCAGTTTAGGAATATAAAGGGTTGTTTCTCCTCCCCCCCCCCCCCCCCGGCATAAAAAAACAAGAATATTAACTTACCTCCTCCGTGTTAGACAAAACACACACACACAAAGACTAGAATATAACTTGTAGGATTTTGGTTTTACTTAACAGTGAACACAATCAGTGATTAACAGGAGTGGATCTAGCCTTTAACTTGACTGGTTCACTAAATTTTTCAAGATCTACAAAAGGTTTCCTGTGACCTCACCTCAACAAATGTATAACATAATCTAAGAAAATGTGCCTTTCAGTGCATTTTGGAACACATTTGCTAGTAAATTTGAATAACATACTAAGAGTACAACTATAATAAGCAATACTTGAGAGTGATTCAAATATAAAAAAGCTTCTGCCTGTTTCTCCCCTCCCCTTTCTCTAACTGGAACACTGCTGCAGCAGGGTCATCCTGGTTTCATACGCTGATGGCTTTTTCTTTTGGGGGGTGGACAACATTTCAGTTAATTTTTATATAATGCAATTTGACATCAGAGCGCTGTACAAGACAAAAAGCATTATCTTTTAACATATTGTACCATATATAAAAACATAGTAAATCATAAACAATATAAAAACATACAGTACAACGGAAATATATTTCACAAAATTCTGCACTTTCAAGTTATGTATTAAATTATTGAAACCATTCTAGCTTCTCTAAAGTTACACCCATGTTCTGTGACGAAGTCAAGGTTTTAATTGCTTTCTAAACTTAAGAAGGCTAGAAGAGATTCTAATTTCCATTGGCTTGAAGGTAGACTGGTCCAACTTCATTTAATGCTTTATAAACAGTGCACAGGATCTTGAAATCTATTCTCTCACGGACTGGGAGCCAATGCAGGTCCCTCAGAACCGGAGTGATGTGGGAGCGCAGCGGAGTCCCAGAATTCCTCTGAAGTCTATTAAGGCAGCACTCCAGTCCAGCCCTTAACTCCTCAACATTGCCTGAGACACGCACATACAGCTGTGTGTCATCACCATACTGGTGGAACTGGAGTCTCCCCCGGGGGCTCTATGTAAAGATTGAATAACGTGGGAGAAAGATTGGATCCTTGAGGGACCCCATATTTAACCAACAACAGTGATGACACATCGGTCCATATTGACAGTGTGCTGGTACATTTGGTAAGAAAAGACTTAGACAAAGGTAGACCAGTAATGCCAAAGCGGTTTTCCAGGCGGTCAAGTAAGAGCCCATGGTCAGTGGTGTCAAAGCCCGCCGAGAGATCAAGGAGGATGAGAACTGCAGCACCTCCAGCATCCAAAATCTTCAAAAGGTCACTTACAACACACAGCAGAGCCATCTCAGTACCATGGAAGGGTCGAAAACCAGACTGAAAAGGACCTAGAAGGGCAGAAGATAGAGTCCTGAAGCTGGGACACAATCACACATTGAAGAACTTTTGCCATAAAGGAGAGAGAGGGTGAAGGTTGGAACATTCTCATTTGTTAAGGCCTGGCTTTTTTACAATAGGATAAATCAGCACATTTTTAAAAGGAGTTAGAAAAATTCCTTCGGTAATGGATTTATTTATTAAATCAGTAAGAACCGGTAGCAAAACAGATTTAGCACCTTTTATTAAGGTGGCAGGACAAGGATAAAGGTTACAATATGAAGGGTTAGTAGCAGCTAAAAAAAGGTTCCACGGTTGCAGTTGTCATCAATGATCAATTTGACAGGGCATCTTTAAATCTGTGTTTTTCTCCAGCTAAAAGACAAGAAATATCAGCTGGTATAAAGGCACGGATCTTTATAACCTTCTAAATAAATAAATCTTGTGTAGATTCACATAATTCTGGGGAACCTTCAGGAATATAAAGATCATTGACTATTTTGCTTAATTTTGAGACAATCTGAAATAAAGCCTTAGGCTTATTTATAGCATTATTTCTCTACCCAGAAAAATGTTGACATTTTGCTTCTGCTATCGCTCTCTTATGAGCCTTTTGCAGAGATTTTAAAGCATCCTTTAATTCCAGGTTTTTACTTTTTCACCACATGCTTTCCATTTTTCTAAGTTCTCTTTTGCTGTGCTAGTTCTGGGGTGTACCAGGGTTGATTAGGACAGGATTTAGACAAAACACATCTCTTGGAGACCATTTCATCAGTTGATACAGCTAAACCACTGAATTATTCTTAATTAAAACTTCATTAAAAATAGTCTGGTCTAACAGTCTTTTAGGTCTGCACAGTGTTTTCCTGGTCTGAGACACTGCCATAGGAATCAGTCCAGTGTAAAGGGATAATAGAGAACATCTTCACTGGAAAGAAAAAATGAAGTCCAAAGACTGACCTTGTTTATGTGTTGAACCTGCAACAGATTGGTGAAATCCCAAGAGATCCATTTCTGTTTAAAAAACACACCTGAGATGCAAGGCACTGGTGTCCAACCAGCTATTAAAATCACCCATCACTAGTAAATTAGAGTTCATTGTCCAAGGAGCCAAAAAATCAAATAACTCTCGTACAAAATCCATTTGAGTACCAGGAGATCACAATCATAATTCTCATTGAAAGAGAATGCTCAATTTGTATTGAAACCAATAAAGCTTCAAAACTTGATTGAATCTCAGTGCCAGTGTTTATAGTTTAGAGCTACTCCACCACCTTTTTTTACCAATTCAGATTGACAGTGTATAATGTCATAATCTGAGGTGAGAATTTTACATAGAGGCATCACCAGACTGATAAAACCAAGTTTCAGTGAGACCTATAAAATCAGGATGAGAACTAACTAAAATTTAGTTAAGCTCATCATCATGTTTTTTAGCTGAGCGGGCATTAATCAACTGACCTGATACGTGGCTGGGTTTAGTTACCGTAGTTGTAGATGACCAAGTAAAACTTTGTCAACTTAACCTGTTTACAATAGGAATTATTATCATTAAGAACATTACCAATAGCAGAATTAAGTTTTCAACACTACTCTCACTGAAAAAGAAATACATAAATTAATACAAACACACTGCCATGAGAATTAGTCTATTTTATTTTAAAATAAAATATTGTACAGAACCTCATACAAGCATTTCATTTATATCGCTATTTGACAATCAATGTTTTAAATAAATCGATGGATTGCGCATGACCAATAAATAACTAATACCGCTTCTGTTCAAATCTAGTAAAGTTTTTTAAATAAAGCATTTAAATCTTTATATATATATATATATATATATATATATATATATATATATATATATATATTGTAAGTAGCAAAAAGGTTAGTAACACTAAAGTTTGTCTTGAAATGCTTTCAAACAGTAAATGTCACTTTTTTTAAACATCACAACAAGTACTGTGCACGCTTGATCATATGACTCAAATAACTATAAATTACACAACATGATTTTTTTCTAAGCCGCCAATACCTTAGTGACTGTGGTGTTTTTTTTGTTGTAACTTTACTAGATTGCTGTATTTAAATGTCAGGTTCATACATTAAGCACTTATTTGCTAATTTACAAAAAAACGTAAATACCTTCAATTTAAGAGATTATTCTGTGCATTGTCAGTGGCTCTCCTAGCAGCCACTTCTGGGTTTCTTTGGCTCTCTAAAAATGTACCTGGAATGTCTTTCTAGCAACAGAACGAACATAGGAAAAATAAATAAATAAAAACTACTTATCCGATGGGCAAAGTATAACAGCAAAACTGGTTTCCCTCACACAAATGTTGTTGTCCTGGGTGTCGGGCAATACGAATTGCACACCCCTGTCAATACATTACTCCCCTTAATACTGCATTTGGATGGGAAAACAAAACTAACTTGATGATCAAAACTTAAAAACAGAACATTACAAACCCAGCTAGAGCCAGACTGCACTACTTTGAAGGTATGTACAGTATGTGGCTAGTCTGTTCAGTAGAAATCCTGCTCTGGGGTGTAAAATGAACATAAGAGAACAGCAATCAAATTAGCACAAAGCAGTTTATTCAGAAATATGGCAAGTCTAAGGCACTTCAAACATTAAAAATACAGGACACAACTAAAGTACCTTAAATATACTGGGACATAAATGTACATAAGACAAGCTTACATAAGACAGAAGTGATTACAAATGGAGCACCTCCAGTTAGACTAAAAATGCCATCATATATACTTATATACACAATGACAAATACAATATTTATAGGAATTAAACTATAGGTTGATAGTAAATATGCAACTTCATGTAAATGTTGTATTAATTGGGTTACATAAAACAGTTTGAAAATACTGACTCAATTTTTAAATAGATACAAATGATCTTTACATAAGTTATACACTATATTCGTTCTGAGATATCTTTCTATAGAATAAATTTGGACCAAACAAATGGGTCACTTTGATTTATTTAACCCTTTAACCTTCCCTGTTCATCTTTCCCCAGGATTATACTAAAATGATTTCAATTTAGGTCTTTAATCTCAAATTAAAAGGAAAGAGGTCAAAGGGTTAATGCTAAAAAACAAGCAAAAAAAATAAATAAATGTAAAGCAAGATTAGCAATATAAATATGCCATTGACAATATGGCTTGTTTGAGAGTAACAGAACCTGTACTGGCAGATTACATAATACATTGATTATAGAGACAACGTAACGTCAACGGCAGATTAAAATGAGGAAGAGCTAGGAAGAGACCTGACTGTTCAATGAAGAAACGAAAGCAGCATTTCTGAATATTTAAATTACCAAGCTTCAATTGCTTATTGCTGCCGATAATTTCATATTACACACATACATACTTTTTTATTGCTAAAATACGCTGGTGAGCTCAGGCACTTTTTTTTTTTTTTTTTTTTTTTTTTTTAAACTGATTTCTACATTCAGTATCTGTCCAGGTTAACAAGAACCAATAGCAGCTTGGGGAGTGGGGTGGGGGATCGACAGGTTTGGAATATTAATCAAACATGCTTCTTCGTGTTGGGCTAGGAGACGTTTTCCTTCCAAGCCTCGGTGTGCCCTAAGAAAAGATAGAAAAAGAAAATTCTGAGCCATCTTTAAAATGACATGAAGAAAATACAGCAGCTATAATAATTAGCCACCAGGTGGCCAAAACACTAGTTACTGTTAGAATATCATTGGAAAAGTAAACAAGTTTTTTACTATTTGTATTTAATGTACTATGCCCTGTACTTCAATGCATTTTTGTATTTTAATATATTTTGCATTGTTCCTCACTATCTTGTAAAGTGCTTTGTGATGGTGGTCCACTCTGAAAGGCACGACATTAAATAAATATTGATTGAGTGATTGACTTGCAAGTTATTTTAACCCCACTTTCCAGTAATCACATGTAATCTATGTACATTGTTATTTTTTATTTAAAAAGTATTTTTTATGCAAAGTGTTACTGCTCTCTTCTAATGATAGCCGTTTTGTTTTTTTAAATGGAAAGCCAGATAAATATTGTATGTCATATGAACAATATATACAGTACTCACTGGTGATTGGGCTTTGGAGAAGTTTACATGAGCATAAAGAAGAACTGCAATGTCCTTGTGTCCAGCCTCCATAGCTATCGATAATGCAGTACTCTCATCCTGAAAGATTAAAAAGAAACGTTTAAGTAAATACTGCTTTAAATACCTATAAAAGGAATATTACACAGAGTTTTCTTTTCAGTGTTAACTTACACTGTCAGTCAATGTAGCATCACATCCAGGCTGAGACAGCAGGAGTTTTACTATCTCCACATGACCATGTTCACTGGCGCACATCACAGCTGTGGACCCCTCATCATCCTGAATATTGACATCAGCGGAACATGCCAACAGAGCTTTCACCATATCCATTCGCCCATGGCTCACTGCTAACATTAGTGCGGTTTGGCCAGCCTTAAAAAAATTTAAATAAAATAAAAATCCATTGTAATTGTACATCCTTCAATGTTCTTTTTATATTAAACAAATTGCAATGTGTGTTTTTGTAAAGAAGCATCCCCACGTCTATCGCACCCCCCCTCACAGGGAAGCTTAATTTCCTCAACTAAACTACTTGTTTTGAGAGAATGCTGTGGTCTCAGTGTTAATCGAGTTTGGAATGCCCCTTTTTGCTTCAGCTGAAAGTCACAAATGTGTCAAGCAGGGGGCAGCAGTGCTTTTACTTCTTCACACATTTGTTATGTTACCAAAAACCACCGTGTGTCTTCTGGTTAAACTGCAGTCATCTGATCAAATACACACCCAATGCACCTTCATTTAATTCAAGTGACATGGCACGATAGGATATTCGACACAATAAAAGCACTACTATATGAAAAATTCAAAATAATTGAGCTTTGTAGAAGATAAAACATTCAACCAATACTACCTATTTTTCTTTATAAAATCGGCATTGGGTAACTTGTTCATGATAATGAAGGAGCCTACAGTTTCATATGTTTTTTTTCAGTCGTTACACATATTCACGCTATGGTGGTTACATGATTACATGGAAGTGTTGGCTGGATTAACGCAACATGTGCAGAGCATGTGACACTAATGCCTAAAATGCACCAACTGAAAATGCCACAAAATCTCATGTTTTATTACACAGTACTGCATTTGCTAATGTAATACAGACCTGGCTGGCTTTAGCATTCACATCCCCTTTGCTGAAGAGTTCCTCAACTATCCGCATGTCTTTTTCTGCCTCCACTGCTGCAAGAGCAGCCAGCATAATGGGAGTATATCCAGCTTTGTTCTGCTGATTTACGTTACAGACATCTGCAATGAAACCATTACAGTCAGTCTGGTCTGAAAACAGCACTAGTCAAGGTGAAGGTTAAATAACACTATTATTGGACAGTGAACACTTGAAATGACATCTACTGTTGAGAGCATGCATATATATATATATATATATTTTTTTTTTTCTTTTTTGTGGTTTTATTTGAACAGTCTGAACATGCCATAATGAGTAAGGCAACAATTAACCAGCTCCTCATGCACAATGGATCTGTATTTAAGCTATGTGAGTGGCATTCACCACTGTGGGACAAGGAACAAAACAATGAGCCATTCTTTCAGGAGTGCCTGCACTTCATCACATTTGGCTCAGCATATACTAGTATACTAGACACCAGCTTAATGTACGCCTGCACAGCTCTGTTAAAAACAAATCATGTAAAACGTGGGAAAAAGGTTATTCGTGACTTTGTATTGAAAAGCATATTTAAAAACATAGGGGTTACATGTGTCATTTGAATCAACAACACAGCTTGACTTTTAAAAGGATTTTCATTGTTTGTCCATTTTTATTTTTTATTAAAAGGAGTGCTAACCAAGGTTTTCTTACCACTTATTAGCACTCTCAGTATCCCCCCTTTGGGTTCTGATAGACATTTACAAGAACACTGTAGTTCAAAACAAATGAGGTTGGTTCCTAGTCACTTCCTGTGTGGCAGGTTAGTCGATCAGATTGCAACTGGAGCACTGTAGTGAAAATGCTTCCTACTGCACAGGAAGTTTTTTCATACAAGCAAGCAGCCGCAACTGTTACTTCTACAGCATAGTCTCTAAAATATCTGCACATTCCAAATCAAAGTATATAAAAATAAAAACAAAAACCACCAAAGAACCAAAAGATTAACACAAGAGACCAGGGATATGAAAAGTTGTTTTAACACCTTGGTTAACACACCTTTTAAACTACATGACTCAATGTATGGTTAAGATCCTGGGATAACTGCATGGATTAGGTCAGTAGCTGTTATAAATACATAACTGTAGCTATGTCAGAATATTCCTGACACACAATATTTCTGTGTTGGGAATATTCTGACATAGCTACAGTATGCGGCAAGCATGCAGACAAGTGTCAACTCAGGCCATGAAAACAGTACTCATCCGATGCCAGGAATAACCAATTGTTGTTTGAACCCAGCTACTCCCACTAGATCATATGTAGCTATCAGCCCTGACAATGGTAGGAAGCCCCATTGCAAGTGCCAGATAATCACCTGCAGATTTTCTGCAGAGTGAGGAAAGGGCTATAAATCTGCTGGAACCAACTGTTAAATAAAAAAAAGACAAACCTGCATCTAAAAGCAGCCTGACAATATCAAAATTGGAGTGAGACACACTGTAATGGAGGGCTGTGTTTCCATTGCCATCAGCCATGTTGACTATGTGTCGCAGGACTGCAGCAGACACCTCTCTGAAGGCAGAAAGAGAATCTTCAACCATAGCCGGGACTGCAGACTTCTGACTAGAGACACGGAACCACTCGTGCTGAATCGTGTTCAGACAAGCTCTCTGGTGAAACAGCAGCAAACAATTTTACATAATCACAAGCACGTCATGGTACAAGAATAGAGAAATACCACGGCTGACAGATCAGTTTCTAGCAGTAAATGGCAGTTTATAGGCCATGTGATTTGTTCACCTTTTGGTGCATAGGGATATTAATTCCACGTTTTGAAGATTAAAATGGCAAGTTTTTTTTATTTTTTTTTTCATCTATTTTCTTAGATTTGACAATGAATTAGAATTGGGAATTAGGAATTGATTTGAAAAAAAGGATTTGAAATAGAATTGCAATTGGAAAAAAAAGGAATTAACCCCAACCCTGGCCCCATGCTACACTTCAATTGGATGAAGTTTGCCAGTGCTGCAGTCTTTTGCAGATTCAATTAACTACTGAAATACCGAATCAGCCCAGTACAGCATTGCCACAGATTTGATTAATAAAGACATGCTATGGTCATGAAGTAAAGGGGGTGCTATAGCTTACTGTTTTGTTTTTATAAAAATTGAAACAACTTCAAAGTGTTTTTTTTTTTAGATCAACTGTAGAACTTCACAACATAGTATGAAAGCTGTCTGAGGAAACAACACATTCCAGCTTTCACTGAAAAACATTCATCATTGTTGGCCTAGTAATTCTGGTTTAGGGTGGACACTCTATGGTGACAAGGGTTAGAGCCACCGTGGAGATAATTTAAAATGGGGGAATTAATTCCCATTTGTTCCTAATTATAACAAACCAAAACACATATACTGCATACATCACCCTCTGGGAGGGTTGTGTTTATTTTATAAATCAGGAATCAAGTTTCAAATATAGATCTTGGATTAGGTTTAGTTATATCACAGCCTGAAAAAATGAGGACTTGTGTTTGTATGTGAGTGAGTATGAAAGGATTTTGCTTACCACATCTTTGTTAGTCAAAACCTTGGAGTCATTCAGGTGATTTTTCAATACATTGCATGCCGACAACATCTTCTCACTCAGCTCATACCTGAGGTAAAGAAAATACCTAAATTACTGTGCTGCACAATGCTGAGGTAACTCCTAGCTGTGTATGTATGTTATAGGACATACAAGAAATATCTTGATGACTGTGGTAGAAAAAAAGCTAAGAAATCTATTTTCTTCAATTTCTTAGATACTCCATAGTAAAACACATGGTGTGTGTGCGATATATATAATAAATAAATAAATAGCGCTGAGTAACTCTGTTTCTTTAAGTGTACATTACAAATACAGGCTTGGGTACTTTGTCTTCTTAGGGCCCTTAAGTTACAAAGAGATTAATATTTCCATTTTTAGAAACATTTCCAACTACCTCTCTCTAATCTCCACCTTCTCAGCATCTCCCTCTTCAGTCTCTCCTTTGACTTTCATTGCACCTTCATTGCAAAACTCCTCAGCTCTCCCAGCCACCCCTTCATTCAAATACTCATTCCTTTCACACTCATCCTCCGACTCCGACGAGCTGCTTTCCTCTGAACTTGAGTCGTCACTTGATGTGGTCTCATACCTGGACAACAAAACAAAATGAGTGGTTGTGTCAGGGTGGAGAGTGGAGCAGGTCAAAGATCTATTTCTTCAAAGTCATGTATCTAGAGGGGCATTTCCTTTTCAAAGTGTAAACAGAACACATTGAAAACCAATTATGAACATTTTTAACAAAACATGAGTCCATCTACAATCAATTATCATTCTTAAAGCTTTACAAAGCTGCCCAACGGAGAGATTGTTTGACTGTTGCCATTAGCCAGCTATAAACAGCTGTTACAAATTGCAGCAGTTCTCTTGCAGAAGTTTATTCACCATCACATTATAATCCATCCTGTTTAACCCCCTCCCCCTCCCCACACATGCATATCATTGCCATTCCAAGTCAGGTTACTACACAATTCCTTTGGGAGGTACATCATTCATACATTAATGCAAGATGTGTTTTTAATTTTTTTATGGACATTTCTTCAATGTATTTTCGGCCCTGTGTTACACTTTTAAAACTTACCCTCCATTCACACCTACAAACTGCAAGTTCTTCTTTGTGCCATTTGAGCCTTGTCTGCCATCTTTCTTCTTCATAATAGACTTCAGAGTATTTGGACTACAAGACTGCCCTGTAATGATATTTATATTAAGATATATTGGACTGAAATTGAAATGTACACTATAACAATGCTACTTAAATGGAACAATATCTCGCTACATCATTGAGCAATCGATGACCCTGGGCTGAAAAGGAGGCAGCACATTTTTGTGCCAGTACACAACACAAGGCATTGTTATTAGCTGATGAATCAGGTACACTGCTACATTTTGACATGGCTCACAATTCTGATCTCAAACACATTTTAAAGCCGAGTTTCACAACACAATCCAAATATTTGTTTCTGCAAACTTCAAAACGACGCTAAGCTGTTTTCACTTTAACCCAAACAAGAGCTTGTCTTAACTTTCCCTAGCTTTTTATTTCTACTTGAATATTTAAAAATTTGAAAAGAAATGTGTTGGTTATAATTACTGGAAGAAATAATCGGTTTTTAAAATCCCAAGCGGACTAAAACTATGCAATGGTAATTTGGATACAGAATGAGTCTTTGTGAGTCAACCTATAAAGAGTGTGGGCGGACAAGGAAGTGGCACTGCCCAGATTTCCTGTTTTGTTTATTTTTATTATGATTAAAGTCTTCCGCCTGGTCCAGACAGGCTGTTCTTTTGTAAACACTTCCACTTTTACTTTATTAAACTCACCGAAGAAAAGAGTTTTCATTATATACACTTTTTAAATGTTCATCTTGCTCCTTTAATGTACTGGAAGTATTTTACACAAGCGCTTCCAAAATCCAGCACTCTTTAAAGAAACTGCAACTGTCCCAAAGCTTCACTGCCCTGAATAAACAGAATTCCATTCAATCCAAGCCAAACAGCGTGACAAACAACCTCAACCACAGCCTCCACTGATACTTCGTATAAGCAAGACCTGCTGATGCACAGTGCCCAGCTTGTTTGAATATAACCATTATATTACTGTCATTCACCCTCGGTAGAGGAAACAACAATGTAATGTTTGTACAGAGAACACTGAGCTGTGCTTTATCGATTAGCTAATAAATATACTACAGTGACTTGCAGGGTGCAATGAACGACCAGAACACATTACAGCTGATTTTATCCAAGAGCCCTGAATGGGGCGCACTTTTCAAAGAAATATTTTAAATATATTGCAAAACAGAAAACTAAACAATTACCATGTAAGGCAGAAGTAATTTGCTGATCCGTCAAATTCATTCGAGATGTCACATTCTCCTGGGGTGTATAGGTCTTGGACCCAGTGTTTAACTCGCTCACTGTAGACACAGATGTAACTTGCTCCACTGGTGTGGCCTCGACCTTCTGTTCGAGAATGACCGACTGCGTCGTGGAGGACACACACGTGTTGGTAGTGCTGCTGAGCAAAGACTGATCGATATCTGTCAGACACAAAATACTACATTGAGATATGCACGTTCTCTTTAATTTGCTATGGCAGAGTTCAGACTTGATTTCAGCTGCTGTTATTCAATGCAGTTCTCTATATAAAATGCTTAACCCACTCACCATTTAGTTCTAAATTAGGGGTTATACTTCATCAAATATGTATTCAACATTT
The DNA here is from genome assembly GCF_902713425.1 of Acipenser ruthenus. Lineage (NCBI taxonomy): Eukaryota > Metazoa > Chordata > Actinopteri > Acipenseriformes > Acipenseridae > Acipenser > Acipenser ruthenus. The sequence continues at coordinate 14,273,092 of NC_081190.1, forward strand.
TAACCCAGACTTTCATACTACTGCTTCATCCCTCAGTATTAAATGGGTGAAGTTGTTTTTGGAAGGCGTCTGCCTTCAAACAAGGATATCTGCATGCCTGTATAAGGAATGGTTAATTAGTCAGAGTAAAAAAGACTGCTGCTGTACTTGTGAAAGTTAATATCTTATTGCAACATTACACTGGCTTTGTATTCTACTTACTAAAGATTATACTCTAGCTTCCATGGATGCCCACTGTGATAAAGGTTTTTCTTTAAGTTTGCTTGAATACATCTACTGTACCAAACTGAAAAAAGAACTTAAACCTTATTTGAACAAATCTGAACAATAAAATAAATATTTAACATGATTTGTTTTACTACAATTTCTGTACAGTTGTGGATTTTGTAAGCAAATATGTGTTTTAAGCCCTGAAAACAATATTAAAAAGGAAGGAAACTGTTAAGAGTCTCTCTTGCTACTAAACTACTGACTTCTGGCTGGTCTAGTAAAAGTGCTTTGAATTCCAAATCTGGAAATACTTAAAAATATTTGGCAAGCAAAACTACTAATAATTTACGGGATGTAATTTGTTAAAATCAGCAGTGCCAACTTGTGACATTTTTTCTGTCCAAGTTTGATCCAATGCAAGTACAAAAGTATAACTCCTATTTCTGACTGTCAGATTGAAGGAGGTGTTACCCTTCATTATTCTTAAGATGTTTCCAGTTATTTAGCCACAAGATAAGCAAGTCCAAAAAAGACGTTCCTTATTATTATTTGTTTATTTAGCAGACGCCTTTATCCAAGGTGACTTACAGAGACTAGGCTGTGTGAACTATGCATCAGATACAGAGTCACTTACAATTACGTCTCACCCGAAAGACGGAGCACAAGGAGGTTAAGTGACTTGCTTTATCTATCATAAAACCTATTTTTGTAATTTTGGAATACAGTACAGCCAATGCTATACTCTCAACCTGGACACAGACGGTAAAAAAAAAAAAAAAAAACTGTTCAAGAATACAAAGAAAACGCACATGTTTGTGTATGACTGACTAACTGTATGCAGAAGCTTTATTAGAGAAGCCAAGGGTAATGTTCAGGAATCTACTGCAATTAAAACAGAGTCCTTCATCTTCCCACATACTTCAAAAGAGATCATCAAGTAAGCAACCATGTTAATTAAAAGATTCTCTCTTCTCAAAACACCCCTTCACATCGTACTGTAGTCGTCCCACAAAAGTAATTTCAGATGATTTATAAAACACCAGGAATAACTCTTAACAATGTGTGCCCTACCATACAGTACTTCAATGAAAGGCAGCAAGACTATAGGTCATTAAAGACCCTATAACAGTAAGTGTTAAAGGAGTGAGAACTAGGGATTTTAAATCAATTTTATTATCTTGTACAAGCAACTACTGCCCCCAGTGCAGCTGAAAACTATGTTTGGGTTAATGCACAAAAATATAGATGGAGGGGGACTGAGCTTCATTACGGTTTATAATTCAGCATCATTTATCGCTTAGTAGCAGCCAAACATTTTCCATTTAAAGTCCAAGCTTCTGGTATAAAAAGAAATTAGGTAACTGTTGGTAAATTTCCAAAGCCCCGATGCATTTTTCAGGGTCAGGGAAAACTGTCAAATCCTATCAAGTACTTCTTTAGACACAATATTAACTCCCTTATGTTTCCAACTGAGTGGTATGAACAACATAGTAAAGATAGAACACTGGCAAGAGGCCGCTTGTTTGGGATATTAAAAAAAAAAAAAATCCAATTTAAAATAGCAGTTTGTTGCAGTTCTAAATATGTTCTTAGGGGTATAAAAATTATATCTGAAGTACTGGTTGAATAAATAACGTCCTGTACAGCAGCGGTTTGTGGGAAAATCATTAAAAAAACCATTAAGAAATCCTGGAGAGAATGTGACATACACCACACTACCATTTAGGTTACAAAGTCTACACAACCAAATTGCACGATTAAGTTTGAAGGAATCATAATTAACCATGAAATGCTAATTTAAAAGTATACATAAAAACAGCTTTGAAACAATTATGCATATGACACTTGTTTAAGAAAATGTCACCTCACCTGTTATGGCACTTGTAGTATCAGGGCAGAGCTTCAAGATGTCCAAGCTTCTTAATTCCTCAGTACTTGCACATTTCATAACTGTGTTTATAGATGATAATGTGTTCATTAGCTGGCAGTTGAGGGAACCAATCTGGGAATGAGGCTGCCCGAATGTGTCTTCAAGTTCACTATAGTTCTCAGCCAGAAGCATCTGCTGCTCTTGCAGAAGTTTCTGTACCTGCTCAATATAGTGGTCCAAACCAAAGGCTATTTCCGGTTCAGATGGCTGGATCTGTCCTGTTACAGGAACACCCTTGTCACCCAATGCGACACTTCTGGTATTGGCAGGTGAAAGTGCCTGAGTTGAGGGTCCACAGGCAATGTTGCGTGTTTTCAGACCAACCAAAAAGTTTTCATTGACACTAACCTGCCCTACACCAAAATCTTTGGTCTTCACTGCATATGGCTTTTCCAAAATAGCATCACCACTGACCAAGGTACCCACCCCAATGGAACGAATTTTAACAGACTGAACATCTTTCACTCTACCATCTCCCACAGCAACCGTTCTAGTCTCAGTCGGTACTGTACTTGTCTGCTTATCAGAAGTGCTTAACACTGTGTTTGTGCTGGAATTCATGAAAGTTGCTGTTTCTGTGTTGGTAAACTTGCTAATGGAATCTATTACTGTATTTGTTTGTTGAGAAGAAGTCTGAGGTATGGCCATGACACCTAACTCCACTCTCTCTACATAATCTGTATTTGTGTCTAGAGACACCAGCTCTTTTATAGGGCAAACTGTCACATCCACTGAACATTCCCCACATCCTATTGACCTAAACTCTTTAGCTTGTTCGAGCTTAGCTTTGCAAAGGGCTAAACTATCCACAGTTTCTTCTGTATTCACTCCAGTTTCACAAACACTCAATTCCACTCCCACATTCTTGCTACACATTACAACATGCTGCCCGGTACACTGATCCTGAGTCTCCACCCTTTCACGGACAATCCATCGGTTCATGGGTATTTCCGGGCCCACAGCGGCATTCTGGATTTCAGGTCTGCAGGTAAATCCAATAGTAGACGTCTGCAAATCTCTGCCGACACAAGAATCAGTGAAATCAATGTGATTTCCCACCGCTTGGCTTTGCATCTGCACCGATGCTTCTACAGAGGTGCTGCAAACCACTGGTCGAGCCATTGACCCCTTATCAGCTTTCTTTCTTGATCCCGCTGCCTGAAGCTCCATTTTCAACTTGCTCATTTCCATTTCATGGGTTGTTTCTTTCAACTGCACCTCCAACCTGTAAATTTTGTCTTTCAGTACATCAATGGTCTGATTCTGCATCTCAATTTCTGTCTCTGCTTCTGTTGTCATGCCCAGCAAAGCCTCTGTTACACCAACGCCAGCACTCCTTGTCTCAGTCTCGGTCCCCACTGCTACCTCCTGACACTGTCTAGATGACTTACGATAAATCACAATGTCATTCATGTTCTCATTAGCCCCAACAGCAACAGATTTGTGTTCTTTCACACTCCGTTGCTGCTCCACATTTTGGGATAAGCCAGGTTGTAGATCATAGCTATTGTCTTGGATCTTTCTCTCCAAAGCCTGCATTTCAGCGGTGAGCTGCCTGAACTCTTCTATTCTTTGAGAGCTCTGCCCTAGACTTTCCATTTCATCCTCAGAATCAATATGTAGCTCCCCTCCCTTTCTAGTTTGGGAGAGCTGTTCAAGGTGATCAGCATTCCCAGCACTGTAGGACCTTTTTCTGAAAGCACAGCCAGTATTCTGATTGGATGGTTTTTGGTTTTTCATCTGCTGGGTTAGCTGTCTCTTCTCCTCCTGCAGCACAGAGATCTTTACTTGCAGAATTGGGATAGTCTTGACTTGCTCCTCGAGCTCCTTCAGCCGCTTCAAGGCTACCATCATCTGCTCCCGGATGTGTTGTAAGTGTGTGGGGCTAACGTTGGTGACTGGGGTAGTCATTCCTGAACTCATTGGGCTGTGACGGATAGAGCTTCCTATGGAGGAGGTAAAGTATGGATTGTATTCTCCATTGGCTTGATGCCCATTGTGAAGGTGCTGCTGGGGGTTTGGGGAGATCTGATTGTGCCCACTGGATCCGGTAAAGGAAGAAAGAGAACCGGTCGATCCCATTCCCCCCAAACTGGCAAGCCTAGGCCTGCGGGTCTCATTGGCAGGGGGCTGCATTAGCAGTCTCTCTTGCTCCAACCGTCTTCGTGTCTCCATCAAGGTTTTCTCCACAAGAAAGTTGTGTCTGGGAAGCCTCGGGGAAGGAGGTGGCAGGAGTTTGCCCTCAGGGACACTCAGAAAGGCTGGGGAGGCCTCATGTAAAGCAGCTGCCCTCACTGGAGGAGGAGTTGGTTGGCTTCTAGTGGCGAGGAAAGATGGGGACTGCCTATAGTCATCGCTGTTTGATGAAGATGACAACGACTCTGTCGATGTCCATTCACAGGTCTGCCCACCACCACTCCTGGGTGTTGTCACAGATTTTGCCACTTTAGGCTTTCTCTGGATGTTTAACCTCTTGATGGTGTTGCCCCTTTCAATATCGTCCACATACTTCAGAAAGTCCAGGTCTAGCTGATAACCATAGGGAGTTTCCAAAAAGTAAGGGGCTGGTGAGTCCTTGTCATCTTCCACATTCAGACCTCCCTCTTTTTCTGTGGGGGGGAAAACACAACAAAATGAGTACATCACAATTACATAACCTAATGTTTAACAAAAGTAATAGAAAATCATCCATTTAAACATTCTGAACAAAAACACATCACTAAACAATAATGATTTAATTTCTGTTTGCATTATTTAATTATTATTTCCTGGTAGGTTTTGCTGGTAAACTATATTGCGATGCTGTTGTTTTTTTATGTTAATCCAAAAGAAAGAAAGAAAATATATGTGAATGCAGATCACGTGTGTTATGAACTCCATAATTACATTCTAATATAACAAAATCAAGAATAAATCAATCAAGTATATTTTAACATGCAGTATTGATATACAGAACAAAACTCACATTTAACCAGACATACAGTCAAACAGCACTGAAGGCTGTACAAACAACATCTTTTTGTAACAGAATAATGAGTGTAACTGCTGCTGAATAGCAGGTGATCACATCCACAGCACTGAACCATGTGTTAAAAGATTCCTCGGGGACGGGGACAGAAGAGTAAACAAACTTGCACAAATAGTTCTTCCTGTGACCGTTCATAATTCAAACTAAAAGAGTGAAAACACAGACCAGAGACAGCTAAAGAAAGATTTGCTACTGTAACTTTCCCTCTGTTCCAAAAACAAATCCTTAAAATATGCAGTCTGACCAGTTTGCAACAGGATATAAATTCCTCAGCTAAAGAGAGAAAATGACTGCTTGAGCGTCGAGTTAGAGAAGCTTCTATACTCGCTTAAGACAGATACAAGGTAACAGTTGTTCCAAGTTTTACTGTATCCGGAAAGTACAATACCATCTTAATTGCTTCTGAAAGCTTTCCAATCAATAATAAAAAAAAAATAAAAAAAAATGCTGCTACACAACTTGCAGGTAAACACATTTTAAAACACAGCAACCAAGAAAGTTTCATGAACTTCCTGAACTTTTACACGTCTTTTTTTTTTTTTTTAGGATTTAAAAAAAAATAAAAAAATAAGCCTCACTTACCTTGCTGCTTATAACACTGGCCTTCAGATTCTAGTATTCGCCACACTGGCTTCATCTAATGAAAGCAAGCCGCTATCAAACTCTGCCTGTGCTTTCTCATTCTTCACCCCATAAGGAAAAAATCCACTATTAGTGTAAACTTAGCCAAGCACAGCTCTGCTGATTATAGGCTGTGTGCCTCCACCAATCACAGGATTCTTTCAGCCAGCTCCTCCTCCTACCGAATGGAACCCCGTCTAAACTTACCCTTTTCAGTTTAAATTATTACTTTCCTATAATATGTGGCTCTTAATTGGGCAATCCTTATATTTATATATATATAAATAATTCCAAGATTTTAATGCTTTACATTTTGTGAAAGAAAGAAAGAATTGTCCAATGGATAATGTTTTTTTGGAAAGTAAGAGAAAAAGCAAGCTACATGATTATCATACAGTAAGCTTTAGTAATTCAAATTATGTGCACTACACATTTTTATATATAAGTTTTATATATATAGTAATGCATTGCCCCCCAAAAAACGCCTGTAGCTCAAATGTAGACATTCAGCAGTTGGATTTTTTTTTTTTTTTTTTTTGGAGTAGTAAAACTATTAAATATGAAAACACCATATCTTCAAAGACAATTCTTACAGTCTGTATCAAAAGCTAATTTGTACTTGTACATGTGTCTGAAATCATAGAATACAAGTTCATGTTAGAATTAAATCCCTGTGCATCCAACACAAATACTGGTATGCATGGGTATGTAACACTTCCAAACAGCTGTGTTTCATCATAACAAGCAAACATTTGTTTTACATGGTGAATGGCATGCAGTTTCACAATGGACATGTCCCAAAGATGTCATTCAATGTGTCGGTGTTTTCTGGCACCAGGCTGCACCATTATGAGAAACGGAATCCAGCTGTACTGTTGAACTGGGAGTATAAATCAAGACACACTGGGAGGCTGTCAGTTCATACCCACCAACCAGGTTTAGAACTTAGACCAAATTACCCAACTGCCATAAGAAGACTGGTTTACACACACTTTGAGCATTTAGCTTACAATAGAAAATTAAATCAAGTTTGTCAGCTTTGTATCATTATGCCTGAAAATAATGTACTGTGGTGCTGGGAGGTGCTGTACAATAGCTGGTAATACCAGAACAACCAAACTTGGGATTGATAACAACACATTTCAATGACAATTATAAATAGGACCAAAAAAAAAAAAAAAAGGGAAGAATTGCACATTACAGAAATGTACAACTGAAAAACAGTGCAATTAAAAAAAGGTGCACTAGGCGGTCTCCTTCTGCAGTATCTAATCATTCTGAAATCATAGCCGTGGGACAAAAGCAAGACACTCAAAGTTGTTATGCAGAGTGCGGCAGAACCAATTCTATTACACTTAACCCTTGACTTCAGTGTAGCAACAAGAGTCATGTAAAACAACTGCTTACTTTTTTAAATTATAGCAAAACTAAAAAAAAAAAAAGTACAGCATAAAGTAGGGAATTTTTTATTTTTTGACCACTACAATTGCAGTGTGCACAATTTTTATTGTTATTTATCAACACAAATATCTGCAGGAGAAACCCCAGAAAGGATTTAGAACAGGAGTGTGTGACAAATCTTGCTATCCTAAAGCGAGCATGAACATTCCTACAATAGGTAATCACTTTCAATCATTTTTTTATTAATCCAAGTCCAAGACCAAATAATAATAATGCATTACGCTCGCCACATACCCACTGCAACGCTGTTTGTTTATTCACTCTGTGAATGTTTGTTTATAAAGACAGTTTCATAAAGTGTTTTCAGCTTATATTTTGGACTTGTATGGAACCAACTAGTCCCTGGAGAAAAAAACCCAGAAGGTTGAAATACAAAAATCTGTACGGTTACAGGCAACTGATATTTCAACCCTGAAATAGTTTTTTTTTGTTGTTTTTTTTAAACCGTCACATGAGTTATATTTGTAGTTTAACAGTAACCCTATGCCATCATTAGTCTTTAAAAGCACAGTGCATCTCAGCAGGAACGTCTAGTCTGGCTGGCAGTCACAGCAGCACATGATGTTTCTGTACTGCAGAAGATACAAAGCTAAGATAAACATTTACACAAGCTATGTCAGTGACTGTGGTTTAATATTTTACTTTTCTGTATTCCACAATTTCTTCAACAAAAAATGAAAACCTTATCTGAACTTGTCAGTTCTTTAAAAACAGCAATTCTGGTCGTTCAATTTTATTACTTCACAGAAGCTCTTTTAATAAGATGTTCCCTTAATTTCAGAGCCTTTATAAAACATCAGCAGACTGTACTGTACGTTTGCGGCATTTCATTTTGGGTCCAATTATGAGTAACGTGAGTCGACAGAGCAGAACTGGGACAAAAGGAACACAAGAAGTAATTTTCCACAAAAGGTATGCTTTCACACCAACTGGGCAGGAATTGCAGAATTATTGTCTCAATAGACTTGCTGATCATTGCAGACTGCTTTCTCATAACAGTGGCATCCAATTCACACAGTAGGGCATTTTTTCATTTTACTTGCATTATCCGATGTGCTGATGAGTCTGTGTAATTGTGTGCTCAGAATCTACAAACAAACTACAGGCTACATTCTAAAAAAAATAAATAAATAAAGTACACCACTGCAATAACCATTTTGGCTGTCGCAAGTATGTTTTTTTTTTCTTTTTCTTTAAAATTACAGAGCAATTAAGTCTGTTGGAGAAATATTGGTTAGTGTAGGCCGATATGTGGCTATCCAATTTTTCCCACAGGATACAAGACTAAGCCCTGTATATAACTTTAAATATAATTCATCAGAGAACTTCAGTTAACTCCAGGCTTCAGCAGTCAACACATTTGGGAGACAGTCAGCATGGTTTTAGGAAAGGGAGATGCTGTCTAACTAACCTGCTTGCGTTTTTTGAGGATGCAACATCGACAATGGACAATTGCAAAGCATATGACATGGTGTGGCAATGCGCCCCGCCCCTGTGTGCATTTGTGTGTTGCGTGCGTGTGTTAATGTTGGTGTATAGTCATTGGTACACGGGATATAAACGGGTCTGTGTTTCACGTGTATTTAAAAAGTGTATATTTGTATTTAGGCACGGGATGGCACATCACGCACGTGCATTTAAAATATAATATGTGAACACGGGGTTTCACGTAATGAATTCACGTGCTGGGATTCAAGTGAATAATTAATTAGTAATTGAATCCCAGCACAAACAGTATAAATAGATGCACGTTTAGTCACTCGTGGTTAGGTGTTCGGTGAGTGGAGAACGGGATTGGAGACGGAGGCAAAGATAATAATAATAAGAAGAATAATAATAGTTAAGTGTTTTCACTCACCGTGTTTTGTCTGTGTAGTCCGTTTTGTTTGTCTCTTTATTTTGGCTATAGTGCCGTGTCCTGTTTTTGTGCTGTTTGAAACCTTTTATTTTGTTAATAAACGCTGAGTGCAGCCATTGCACTCAGCTCATCACAACCACTGTCTCTGTATTCCTTCCTGCTTCTGGTCTGACGCCACCCACTCTGGCCGTCTTTGTGACACATGGTTTATTTAGATTTCCAGAAAGCTTTTGACAAAGTCCTGCATAAAAGATTAATTATCAAACTGAACGCAGTAGGGATTCAAGGAAATGCATGCACATGGATTAGGGAGTGGTTAACATGTAGAAAACAGAAAGTACTGATTAGAGGAGAAACCTCAAAATGAACGAGGTAACCAGTGGAGTACCACAGGGATCAGTATTAGGTCCTCTGCTATTCCTAATCTACATTAATGATTTAGATTCTGGTATAGTAAGCAAACTTGTTAAATTTGCAGACTACACAAAAATAGGAGGAGTGGCAAACACCGTTGCAGCAGGAAAGGTCTTTCAAAATGATCTAGACAGCATTCATAACTGGGCAGACACATGGCAAATGACATTTAATAGAGAAAAATGTAAGGTACTGCACACAGGCAATAAAAATGTCCATTATAAATATCATATGGGAGATAATGAAATTGAAGAAGGAATCTATGAAAAAGACCTAGGAGTTTAAGTTGACTCAGAAATGTCTTCATCTAGACAGTGTGGGAAAGCTATAAAAAAAGCCAACAAGATGCTCAGATACATAATGAAAAGTGTTGAATTTAAATCAAGGGAAGTAATGTTTAAACTTTACAATGCATTAGTAAGACCTCATCTAGAATATTGTGTTCAGTTCTGGTCACCTCGTTACAAAAAGGATATTGCTGCTCTAGAAAGAGTGCAAAGAAGAGCGACGAGAATTATTCCGTGTTTAAAAGGCATGTCGTATGCAGACAGGCTAAAATAATTTAATCTATTCAGTCTTGAAAAAAGAAGACTACACGGCAATCTGATTCAAGCATTCAAAATTCTAAAAGGTATTGACAAATGTCAACCCAAGGGACTTTTTCGAACTGAAAAAAGAAACAAGGAGTCACAAATGGAGATTAGATAAAAGGGGCATTCAGAACAGAAAATACAAGGCACAGAGAATTGAATTGGAACCAACTCCCCAGTAATGTTGAAGCTGACACCCTGGGATCCTTCAAGAAGCTGCTTGATGAGATTCTGGGATCAATAAGCTATGAACAACCAAATGAGCAAAATGGACCGAATGGCCTCCTCTCATTTGTAAACTTTCTTATGTTCTTATTTGTATTTTTTGTGTTTGTATTTGGGTGCTGCAGTAAAATTCAGGTGTTGCTATAAATAAACAAAACAGTTAAAAAAAAAAAAAGTATTCCTTACAATAGAAGTGGGAGTAATGACGCTGAAGGCTCTTCAGGTGTGTTCCCACTAGGGATGGGTCGGTATACCAGTTTTTCGGTTTAGGTACATTAAGGTATTGATACAGTTCCTTTATTCTACACCGCAATTATCATAATTACTTTATGCAACTGCAAACATGCTTCTTCCAAATCAAGCGATGATACTTGATGAAGATCTTTTTGTGAACTGATACTGTATTTTAATAATGGTTTTGAAGAAAACTGTCGACACAGAATACACGTTTTGATGGTTGCGTTCTGTTACCCAAAGCTTGTGCTTTCACACTAGAGAAACGCCTTCTCCAAACCTTGCAGCGCAAAACACATTTTCAATGTCCTACATTTACATTTGTCTGGATTATCAACCAAGTCAGTTTGATGTAATTGATGTAAAACTGAGTTTACTTAAACTGCATTGTGAAAACAAACACTCGGTCCTGAAAAACAATGGAAAAGAACCAAAAAAATGAAATTCAGTTTGCATCCAAACGAACTCGGCCCCTTTGTTCACAGATAAGTGTGAACAGCAAGCAGACCGATACATTATTTCAAACGAAATGAACCAGAGTCTGTCTGAAACGGACCCAGTGTGAATGCAGCCTTAGAAAACACCTGACATTCATTTTGAGCTGGCTTAATATTTTTAAATAGTTAGGTTAGGTAAGGTGAGCTTTATTGAGACATTTAAGAAACTGAAGTGACATTCAAAGCTTTGGGTTGCAGTAAATGTAAGACAGCTAGACAAATATTACATTAGGTCTCCAATGCCACAGTAAAACAGTACAAATAAAAAGCACATTAAAAACAAGCTGGCCTCCAGGACCTTCACGTCCAACAGAAACATTTGTTCGATTTAAAAGAGTTGACAGTTCAAGTATATTTATCACATAATACCCTGTTTACAGTATGGCTCAGAGCTTCAAAAACACACATGAAGATTAGTAAAAAGGCAAGTCATAACCTTACAGGTGTCGTGGCTATAGAAAGAGTCACCAGTATTGCATTAACCAAAAACGCACAAATATTATTTAAATTTGCAAATACTGTAAAGAAACAGGTTTGAATAACAGTTAAATCAACAAAAAAGAACAAACAAATGATCACCCAATTTAAATGTCACGACAATCACCACAATGCATTATCCGTCATTACTGTAAGCATTCACTACCCTGCAAATTAAACAAACACTGCTGTCAAGATTATTGTAAAACAAAAAATAAAAATTTGCTAGACTCTAAAACCCTCAACAGGGGCAGTTAATAGACTTACAGTACAATAATAAAAACACAATCTAAATTTCCTGTACTTACCAAAGCCAAACAATACTTTTAGTTCTAATGAACTAAAGCACATGAAAAGACTGGCCTCTGCCTAGCTGCCCAGGCACATCAGCAAGCCCCAATTGCAGTAGAAAATTTCACACTCCTTTGGAATTTCCTGACAAATTGCAAAGCACTGCCAGCCTGCCGGACTTCAAGCGAATCAGTTAACTCGGTTGGAGTTTCAGTCAGGATTAGTTAATCATCAAAAAGAGATTTTTTTTAGACTTGCATAATAAATATTGGCATACTTACATAAAAAGCCGGACAACTTAAAGGGGTAAATGAAGCTTCCTCTTTCATTCTGCAATATATACTACAAACTCATAGAAGAAAAGCAATTTGCTTTTCAAGGGGAAAATAGCAACCAGACATCCTGATGTGGAGAGAGTAAAGCTGGCTTTAATATTAAAAATAAATAAATAAATAAAACCACACACAACACCACCTCAACAACTCAAAGCCTTTGCAGATGTATACCACCAGAAAGAAGTCGCTTTGTCAAAAATAAGTCAGTTATGTACATTAAAAAGTTACCAACAAGAAACATTTCAAACTGGTTTAATAAAACAGATGATTTGATAGAACGAGGAGTTTTTGTAAAGCCTCACTTGCAGTCATTACTGGGTGTTCCCTCCCAAGCATCAATGTAGGCTGTGTGTGATGTTGCATGATCTTAATGAGATCATAGATCAGCGTTCTTCAACTGGCAGCTCGCGGGCCAGATCCGGCCCATTGGATGCCAGCTGCAGTGCTGACAACTGGGCGGTTTTTCCACAAAACGTGGCTGTTTTTAATTATGTTTTGCGGGAAAAATCACTTTAAATTTATGTTTTTTTACGTGAAACAACTAAATAGGCTTTTAAATGCCCAAGTCTTTACTTTCTCATTAAACGCAGAATGAAAAACGCTAAAATGAGAGCACGACATTTTAATAAATGACTAGTCTGTATTAATGTTAACACAATTATGAATAGTGATTGCAATTATTCTTTTTTAAAATTCTAGATTTTTTTACAGTTTGATATTATTTCACTTCTTCAGATAATGACTCCTCTCCTGTAACTTCCATCTTTCCAAAGGTTGCTGTTTAAATGCTTGCTGTTCACCCTGGTACTCTTCTGATACTGAATTATTTGAATGTATTTTATGCATGCCTGCACAAAGTGGGGTGCTAAATGATGTGCTTTCATTACTCAACTGGCATGCTTGCAGTCATTTTTCAAAAACAGACGGTGCGAGCGAGTGTCAACATTTTAAACAAAAAGGAATTTAGATGTCCATTTTAATTTAATAGTTGTAATAAAATTAAGTTTACTAGCATTCAATTTTAATAGCAGTACAGTGATACATATTTGCTTTGTATTATTAAAATGGCAAATCATAAATCGTATCATTGTAAGTGGTTTACCACCCCCCACCCCACCCCCACCCCCCCATACGCACATCATGATCGCCCTGTGGCCCCTCAAGATTTGGACATTGCCTTATCTGGCACTCCAGGGAATTTAATTGAATACCCCTGTCATATAGATTATACAAATAAGAATGCAATGCTAGTCTTAGCTCAATGACTGGAAAAGGGTAAATATTTTATTCCTGAAACCAACCTGGACCGGTCAGGGTATGTGAGGACCAGGGTTGAAAACCACAGGTGTCGAGGTTCCTTTGCTACAGCTTTGATGGCCTAAAACTCAATGCAAAAATATATTTCAAAATTGTTGGTATCCAGTGCACCAGAATCCAAATGGGATTACAGTTCATCTGTCATACTTGCCTGAAAGCTAGCTCACTCAGTGACTAACCTATTAAGCTTACGAATGTGTGGTTATACCTTTTGTAAATGAAAGTCCACCTTTAACCCTTCATTGAGCTAACATTCTGCTCACTGTAGCAATTGCCAGGATCTGCAAGTGGGGGTTCAAATATACCCATAAAACAATCATGTGTCACATTCAAATCAAATCTCCATCAATGCTTATTGCTTTCTTTATCTGAAAACACAAAACTCAACCTACTCTGCAGAAGTAAAACTAATACACAGAACAGTTAAGAAAATAGGTTGTCAGGGGTTCTCAAACTTATTTTGCTGGGCCCCCCTTTGGAAAGGTTGCATAAATATCAGTACCGTCTACTTGTAGACTCCTCTGATTTGTAAATAGTCTGCTTCTTTAAGTACCTCTTTCAAAGTCTCTTCAGGGGTATGTAGACATTTAAGAAACATGTGTTACTGTCTGAAAACATTGAGTTTAACCTTTCACAGCCAACAGGATGCAGTTCTGGGAGCTGGAAGTACAGTACTTGTAAACAAACAGAGTTAGCCAATGATTGTAGCAATAATCATAACATTGTCCAGGGATTGTGGAAAATTGAGAAACCATGTGAAACACAAAAAACCTAAACATTAAAAAAAAAAAAAAAGACCGGCGCTAGCACTTTATACACAACTATATATACAAAACAAACAAACAAACAAACAAACAAACATTTGGACACTTAGTAAACACGACAGGAGGTCTGGCTTCATGTTACATCATTTACTGTTAAGTATTAAGTGTATATGCGCTGTAATGTAATGCTAAGGATTTTAAGGAGGCTACTGTTTTTTGGGTTTTTTTTCCCCCAGTACTTATTTTGATCTTTTTGAGTTTTATGTAAATTTTTTTTTTTGGGGGGGGGGGGGGGGGGTATCGCTTTGTATACTGTATGAAATTATTATTTTCGGTTACTTTCCAAACTGCTTGGCCGTTTTTTCTGTCACAATAGTAGTAACTTGACAGACAGTACATTTACTTGTACCTTCTTTCCTTTGCTGTCTTCCACAACAAAACCCTTATGGTCACGGACACATTCTGGGGTTTTTGCGTGTCTAGGCATTTTTTTACATTTCGCCTCTATTTTCAATTCTATTTTAAATTCTCACTATCTATCTAACTGTAATATTGCTTTAAACCCCACGAACAAGCCTTCTCCTGTAATTGTAACCTTGTTTTAAATCTCACAAGCTGAGTCTCCAATACAAATGTAGAATTTGCTGCCACTCAGTAGTTGGGTGGGTTTATAGTATTCAGAACGAATCAATGATAGTTACGAGTCAGGAAGGAGGGACATTGACCGGCTGCCCTAGGAAAGGGGGTTTTGTTTTAGTTTTTTTGTACTGTAGTACATGGGAAAGGGGTGAAGTTCACGCAAATTGAGTAACCATTTTTATATTGGGTGTTTTATCGGTTAAAATCGAAAATTAGAAGCACTAATCTTAAGGTTGTCAGTATTTTTTGTGATCATGCGACCCCCTTTTGGGTCGGGACCCCCAGTTTGAGAAACGCTGGGTTATGTAATAAACACTGTATGAAATTCAATGATTTTAGTTCCATTAGACTTAGATTAAGTAACCCTCCTCTCACTTTCAGCATGGAATCTAAAAAGGAAATCACACTAGTGATCTGATCCACAGTGTTGTGGGTAGGGAGGGGGAATGCGAGACAACCTTGTTTGCAAAGGATACAGAAGAGCTACTGGAATTTTGTGTCACACTGTGAAAATACTTTAGTGGAAGGATCATAAGGGTTTGCTTATACACATTACTCTAAAAGCAATCCCTTTTTATTGGCTGTGATGCATACCTCTGCATTGAAGGGTTACTTCTCTTATCTATTCAGAACAGGCTACTCTACTGGAAAAGTTACATGGATTTAAATTTAGCTGGTCTGAATGACAATCAAAAAAAACAAAAAAATATTTTGAGAAAAAATAGGGTCAGTCAATTTTTTGCTTGTGGAATTTTGTGTAGACCTGCATGGGTAGGGTTTAATTGATTAATTAAGCTGAGGCAGCACCACCACCTTTCCCAAAGCTGATTCAGTGGTACATACGATTTAAGTTGAGTCTGTGGTTCTCATAATTTGTATTCCCGTGTGATTTACCCTAGCTGTAGTCATTTTCACGAGTTATTACATGGTACTATATTACTCAGCATTGTGTGGTACAGCCTTTAGTTCTGTAAGGAAATGTTGATAGAAAAAGGTCTGACCTACAATTAACTGTCAAAACCGTTGCACTGGGTGAGTGGGTTTAGTACAATAGCTGAAAACCCAACAAAAAAGAAATACAGAATGAACTATGAATTGTTTTCACAAATCCAATGTAATGCACTTCCAGCTACAATCAAGATGACTTCAATACTTACAGAACACAAGATTTTCATGTTTGGATATTGGCTCATAAATATTATGTTAGTTTTCAAAAAGTAATAAAAGCCATTATATTGCTCTGATCGCAGGCAGAGACAGCACAACAGCAGGGGCAGGGGGGCATGATCCCAAAAAATGTTTAATACATACAATCTATAAAAAAATCACAACATAACATTTCCAGCAAGTTGGGCAGTGTTTAAGCGAGGCATTTCAGAATGACATGCTTGCCTTTTTTCTGTCCCATGAGATTTTGACTCGCTCTAAAGCAGCACAGCGGTTTTTTGGTCCAGATGGCTTTCCATCGAGATGACTAATCGTGCGCACGCAATAATCTGTTTTGTTTTGCTGTCAAACTTTTAAATAGGGGCTTAAGAGCTGCTGTGTTGATCCTTCTTTTTTATATATATATATTATATATTAAATCTCACGTATCACATGGAGCTCTTTTTCATTTGCCATTTTTTAAACTTGCGTACCTTCTGGTGAGCTGGTAAATAAGTGCAAGGTATTTTTGTCATTTTTATCGAATCCAAATATCTGATTTTTTTTTATCCGAATACATGTCAAAAAATATTTGTTCAAATATTCGGGTATTTGTCCCCAGCACTAATATTACACACACACACTGTACCACATACTATACTGTCACAGTTTTTTTTTGTAGAACATTTTACAGTCCCATACCTCAATTGTACACCCAATGTATTTAAATTAGAAGCACACCAAAATCCCAAACTGGACCACGTTTTATACTATTGTATGGCCTAACTGAGCTGTATGGTTATATTAATGTGTTCAGTAAAACTGGGTACTCTTTCAAAATGCTGACTGGCCAAAATAAACCATTTACTACTGAATGATCCCAGTGTTCAATTGAAAACACAAATATTACCTGGCTCAATCTGCCTCACAGCTTAGGTTGCCGAGCAACCGTCAGTAGAAGCACAGAAAACAGAGCGCTGTTGTCTTCAAGGTATGTAGGAGTCCATTTACAGTTTACTGCCTTCTAATAAACTAACTGTTCAAACCAGTAATATTGCTGGAAAGCTAGACGAATGGAGGTTTAAGAGGAAAAATAGTCTGTTTTGGGATACTGTCAAAAACCTAAGAAGTCTCATTGTCAAAAAACATTTTATTCAACACTGCTTTTAAACGTATTCCCTGATTTCACTGTATTTTTGTGAAAGACAAAAATGTTTATAATCTTTTAGCTGCAGCTCAATCAATATTTAAGGGTCCTGTTACTGTTTTGAGTCAAAACACAATAAAGACAACATCATGCTGTTGTAAAATTAACAAAGGTAGAATGTCAAAAAACTAAACTGTTGTGCAAACCACTTTGGTTTTGTAACACATCGTCTGGATGAAATGCTCCGTTCTGCGGAGGACAAGAGGGACACTGTTACCAAAAGCAGATCAAAACATTCCTTCATGATCCCAACATCCAAGTTTGCACTAGAACCGCACCACCTTCAGATAGGAAGAGGAGTAATTCTCAGGGGTTGATGGTGCAGTGCTGAGATTCATCGACCCCAGAAGTGTTTAACGGAAGTCATGTCTGTTGCATAGTAACAGTAGGTTGACATCCACTGCATAAAGAACATTATCATTCTAATGCCAATGCTTAGTTTCATTAAAATCAGACACAAAAGATTTATCAAGATTTCAGGCATCATTACTGTGAAAAAGTTGGAACTACAGCCACAGTATGTGGCACGACTTCTTGTAACAAATGTCAATATCAAGTTTCATTACAGCTGAAAGAGCTGTCCCCAAGATGTAGGTGTTTATTTATGGGCACTTCGCATGATCTAACGTGTAGGAATCATCGTCACCCTACAGAACACAGTTCCACTAATGCCATGCCCATCAGCGTAGTTCAATCTACTTCAGTCTGGTTCTCATGTGCCTTGATGTGAGAAAGGTTGCTTTCTCTGGGTGTTACAACCTTTGCCCTGCAGGCTATACTCTTATTGTTTGCACGTAAGCATTTATTCTCTGCACCAAGGAAACCATGATCCAAACTGTGAGCCATCTGTGAGTGTTTTGCAGGGCACTCCTAATAAGACACTGTTCATCTGCCCATAAAAGCCCAGGAGGCACCCACTGTCATGCCTATCCTTCTTGAGTAGAAACTAAAAGGTGAATGCTATATGTAATCAGGCGGAGTCTGGGTGTGAACAGTTGAACCTGCACACTGCAAGTGAGCATCCTAATCCCCATGCAAGAGAGCCGGGCTTGCCTGCATTTGTGGTTATACAGCTTTTAACATCATCCCATCTCAGAGATGGGGGACAGAATCCGTAACATCAGTGCATCACACAAATTTAACAACAAAAACAAAGTTTAAAACTGCAGGACATTTATAATATGCTCTGTCTAGAAGTTACTCAAGCAGGGACAGCATAGCATTTTGCATTAGGTTTTATTATTCGCTTATTTATAGTTAGGAAACTTCAAAATAGAGCTTACTCTTCCACCCCATCCAATTTCCCCCCTCCCTCTAACTAACCAGAGGTTTATTATACATTAAAAGCAAGGATTTTTTGTTGTTACTTTAAATAAAAGCATAGTATATATTTTTTAAACAGTCCACATTTTTCAAATGTTATTTTTTTATTAGTTTTTGAGAAAGCCAGTCAGATTGTAGTTTCTTTAAAAAAAAGCATTAGAAAAGCACATTAAATTACCTGAAACACTGCCATTAACCCGTGCTGTTTGAGCCATGTCTGCATCAGTTCACTGACAAAATCCACAAAGACACTGAATGGAGTCATGCAAATGTCATGCATCAAGTCCAGCCTACCATGCAACCTGAAACAGGGAGAAAAACATGTTTTAAAAAAAAAAAAAAGATAAATAACATTACTCATACAATTCTTCGAACCAACGAAACATTGTAAAATACATAGTAAGAATGTGATCACAACTTTGAGAAACTTAAAATCAAAAGTTTTAAAAAATGCTTTGCAATCTTGCATCAGGTCACTTTACGCTGTGGATGAAATATTTACACAGGACATCTAGGCGAACAAAAAACAAACAAGAGTTTTAAAGTTGTGTGGGATTGATGCAGAAAGAGGTAAACTTACTGCCCCAAGGTCGTGAACTGCCAAGTCTTCCAACTTGAGAATTTACACTAGAATTTCCTGGCTCCTAATCTAACCTTCATTGGGACATTATATAGATTTGTTTTGTTTAGAATGCATTGTTTTTACTTAACAGTACTTAGTACCTACTGTACTTGGCAACAGTGTACATCAACTTCTTTAAAAACTTGGAGGCATTATGTAAAACATGCATACAGTACATTTATTTAGCTATACATTAAATCTGCATGAACAATTAAATAGAGACTTATTTTTAAGTTTGTCTTTTGACTATGCAGCGAGTGCTTACGATGCTCTCTCTCACCTTTCTCTCTCTCTCACACACACACACACACACACACAGAGGAACAGCTTAAACTTTAGGAATGTAGAGTTGAGAGACGAGACATTGACCCCAAGCTATCACAAATTCCATTCTCTGATAAGACAAGGACTCCTTGATAATTTACAGCCTTCTACTTGGAATGTGTTTTCTATATAAAAAGTAACCATAAAAATCTCTCCACTATGTAGATAAATGATTTTATCCCAGATTCATAATGTAATAATTGTTAAAAATGTTTTTACATTTCAGTGGGAATTGTGTACACATTGAGTCCATTAGTTTTATTTTAATGGAGAAGGTGTTGCCAGAAAACACCAACAACAATCACATATATAAATAAAAAGCTGCAGGGAGTCTGCTATGTTTACTGGGACTGAAGCTTACATATCATAGCAAATACTGCATTTCAATAAAATACATGAAATAACTACAACACAGCACAGGCGCGACTCGACTTACAACGCACGGCACTTACGACTCTTGCATTATTACCCTGCTTCAACTTTACGATATCGATATGGCATTTACGACACGGCAAGACATGAGCCATGCGTCATGTGCGCACGCTCGGTGTCTGAACCGCAGTACCTGTAGCAGTCGCGCTTACTCAGTCACTTAGCGGGTTTTTTTTATGCATGTAACTAGTTTATTTGCCCTTAACAATCAGTGTGTTTACATGAGCATAAGAATTCCGATATTTTCGGAAAACTAACTTTTCCGAAAACTAATTCCGATATCAAAAGTCATGTAAACAGTTTTCGGAAAATGTATCGGAATATTCCTTAGGTCAGTTTTTGGAAAACAGGAGCTAGAAATGTCCGATTCAATTCCGAAAACGAACCAAATGTATATCATGTAAACGCACTTTTCAGAAAACTTATTCTGATAGCGTACTGCACACGTGCAAACTTTGACCTTCATTCCTGCACGTGGTTTTAGAAAACAGAAAATAATAATATTTAGTCAGTCTGCATGGATCCATTTGCTCATTTGAATCGTATTTTGTCATATACTTGTACTTGCTAGAACCAAAGTCATTGTATTTTATCTTGCTCAATTGTATTAATACGTGTACTGTGATTCTTGAAATGTATTTTTGTTTACGACTGTAAGTCGCCTTGGATAAGGGCGTCTGCTATGAGGAGAAGAAGAAGAATAAAATGAAGAAAAAGAAGAAAAAGAAGTTAGTGATGAAGTAATATTTGTCCGTATGTATGTATTTTTTTTTTTAATAGCCCATACTGAAGCAGCACATGTTTTCCAGCTTTAAAATTACGGGATAATTTAAAATAATGTCTGCAAAAGAAACTGGTCATATAGAACAGGATGAGCTGTTTGAAAAGCTGATTGCACATTGTGTGGAATCTGAAAAGAGATACCTATAGAATAGTAATATCTGAATTTAAGACCTGACACTTCGATAAAGCACTTGTTATTGGATTGGTCTCCGTTCTACCGCAGAAAAAAATGTCCGCTCTGTTCAAATCGTACTTAGGGCAGTACTTTGCATGCGAAAATATCCTTCGTTTTCCAAAAACTTCAATCCATGTATACAGCTGAATTCTAATTAGACTTTCTATCGTTAATCATGTAAGCACAGAAAACTGACGTTTTAAGAAAATCAGTTTTCCGAAATCATTAGTTTTCGGAAAACACTTTGTCATGTAAGCGTACTGAATGTCTGACAAGAGGACTCAAAACGAAACCTAAGCTGTGAACTCTGTCACATGATGAGGGACTTCACTTCAGGCGATCGTAGTTCCGGCTAGGAGTACCGCATACACACACTGAATAAGTCACTGGAAAGCCCCGAGTCTGTACTTTTAAACAAGCCAGGCAGATGGCTTTTACGGTGCCTGCATGTAACCACCGGGGCGCCGGCACCCTGAAATCAACGGGCTGAATGTAAAGAGTTAAATAAATGTTTGCATGTGTACAATATAAAACAGTAATTTTTGTAAAAATATATTATCTGGCCAGAGAGTCAGGAACGTAAACCCAATTTATAACATTGTTCCTATGGGAAAATGTGCTTCGACTTACAACGCGACTTTCAGGAACCAATTGTGTCTTAAGTGCGAGGACTGCCTGTGTTTGAACATGGGCCTCTTTAAATACCAGACATGCGCTTCAATTGCTTTAAATCACAGTGCTAAAAAAGATTCACTTGAAGGGATACAGTAACTGGAGCTCAATCAAGTGCTCTCTGGAGGACTGAAAATAATCTTTTAACTACTTTTCAATATTTAGTTTCAAGTACTTACCAAATTAATGGCTTGGCATGTCTGATTGGACTTACAGTCGGGTAGTTAAAGACGACATGTGCATGCCAGACAAGAATAATGTTCAATTTACAACATGTTCCAGCTCAAATTCCTTTAGTGAAAAACAAAAAGTACAAAAAACAAAAGCAACTTTATAAACTTTATTAAGACCAAGCTGTAAGTGGAGTGCCAGGCTACTCTATTGGTTTTCACAGATGAGGAAATAGTGTTGGGGTTTAAGAGAAATGGATACATCCAAGAATTCACATTCAGAAGGTTTAGGAGACACAGACACTGAAGTTTTATGGCAAAGCCAAAAAACTTTCAGCAAGTATTATTCCAAAGCATTCACCAGTATGGAAGTGCAGATAACACATCAAACTATCAGTATATCATGAACTGCTGTGTCTCAGATATTGGTTTCTGAGGCGGAGAGTTGACTTAGTCCTCACACCTTGGCTTTCCTTCCGAGTAACAATATGTCTTGTCATTCATTGTGTGACTATCAGAGCAACACTAAAAACATTTTGTTAATGTATTGCTAAAAATCACAAAATGTGCCTTTCATGCAGCAAAATGTAATTCATTCTGGTTTCCGTATTATTTTGTTAGCTCTGTCATTTTAAATTAGACACTAAAGTTCCTAGTAAGAAGCATACAGACATAGTTTAAGAGAAAGCAAATTCCAAGATGTCTAAACAAATGGCATACATCTAGTAATACATGGTATTTAAATGTCTAACATTAAGGAATGTTTGCTGCTGTGATAATTCTAGCCCCAACTCACGTGACTATCTATGCCCTTCATTGGCTGCAGTTCATACCTTTGCGGCTACAATGAAAGCAAAATTGAGGGAAACATGCATGTCAAAACTGGTTTCAAATATTTCTCACACAGAGCGTTCATGAGTTCACATTTTTGTGATTTATTAAAACTTCTCTCCCTTTATTATTCCACAGTTAAATACAAAATATTCTCATTCGTAGCGAAGTGCAGATATTACAAACATTAAACACATCATGAACCACCATGTAAATGATTCTTAAATGCCAGTCTGCATCATGCAGTTTTGTATAGCTAGGTGCAAAGCTAGGTGCACTGTGGTATACAGTACAAACAGTATTTGCACATCCACAGTCATGTCTTGTTTATCTAGTCACCATTAAACTGGAAATTATCAAACAACCATGAAAAAAACTCTCCAATATGAGCTAAACAGTGAAGCTGTAGAAAAGCGCTGTATCTCAAAGTTCAGACAGTCGCCATGTAGCGAAGAAAGAAAAAACTTAGCATCTCTATTAGACTTGCCACATACTGAACTACAGTACACAATGCAGTATTTAATTGTATGATCAAGTATTCTGTGTTTTATGATTGAATAGACCACTTCATAAACCAACGATTAATTCTACTCAGAAAGAGAGAGTTCTCTAAGCAATTCAAATACTGAAAAAAAAGTTTGCTGAATGTGTGCATATAACCACATTGCAAAATTAAAGTGACTGGGATGGTGGCAAAATGTTACAGTGAAAGAACAGAATGTATACAAACTTATGATTTAACTTAAAGTACTGTACAAAACTATTAAGAATAAAGAAAAGTGAAGCACAACAAGTACACCAATTAAAAACAAGTCAGGGCATTCTTAATGAACAGCCACATGAGTTGCTATGTAATGTCAGAAAACATTTACCAGTCCTGAAATTGTAATTCAAGCTTACTTTATCCCAAATGGTATAAAGTATGGTTTTATCTTTGCAAGTAAGAAATGAAGTGACCTATATAAGATATGCCGATGACAGAATGTCCAACAGTGCAAAAGAATTGGGGAATAAAGCTCTGTGGGATTACTGTAACAAACTGTATATAAACAAGACACAAGCTTACGCAATACAACTATGCAAGTAACCTGTGTCCATCGTCATGGCTGTAAATGCAAAATAAGAGCCATCAGTATCATGAGTAGATCTTCATTCAATAGAACCTCAGATAACGATATTCAGAGTAACTTGTTCCAAGAAATGTCCTAAATATCAAAACGTATAAGCAGTTCTGAGTCCGATATGCAAAACCAAGTGTAACATTCTGTAGATACATTCCCCTATGCCTGGGATATGCACGTCCTGGTGGGGGCGAGAACAAGTGTGAATGCCAAGCAATAGGAACACGATGAACAATGACATGCAATTCATTTTCTTTACAAACGTATATTATTAATTGGGTTGATAAACAGGCAAGTGTTAAATGAAACAGGGATGCCCTCACATTATGCACCAGTTTAAGCCTGTGAAAGGACCTACATTGGATTTGTCCAATACAAGCAAAAGAATGTTTAAGATGCCGCACAGAACATTTCTCAAGCCAGTAGTTCATACATACACATATATATATATATATATATATATATATATATATATATATATATATATATATACACACACACACACACACACACACACACACACATATACACACATATATATACTTGTAGTGCAAAGATAACTGTAGCCTTCAGCTCTGAAATCAAGTTAAATAGAAGGGCAAGTGCTGATGAAACAGATGAAGGACACAATGTTACTTAACTACCAAGGATGAATTACAGCTGTACTGGCCAAGACTAACTTGTTTTTAAAAGACTACCATAAACATTACAATGCTTACTCCATGTAACAAATACAACCTTCAAACACCTAAACCTCCAACCAGATGTCACCAATCTGCAACCCCCTGCATCACTAACCAAGTCTGTATTACAGTACTTAAAAAGGATCATTTTGCAGAATGAACACAAGATTACTGCAGTAGATATGTTTAAAGCATATGAAATTGAATAGACTGTAAGAAGGGGTTTATAGCTCCACATACTGTACAAGTCTACAGAAATTGTTCCAAATTCCCTATGCAATTTTTAGTAAAGTAGAGTATAGATTTTAGACTATAATCCCACACCACTACAGTATGCACGTCTGGTGTTTATTTTGCTTATTTATTTTTTAAGTACCACGCTTCACTAAAATAACAAAGCGCTTAAGAAATACAATACATACATATAGCTACAATTGATTTAAAAAGACAAAAACTAAACAAAACCCATGCCCCTGTATACTGAGACACACAGTCACTGCAACTAACTCCTGACATGCAGACTGACTGACCCACAATCAACAAGCTCTGACCCTCCATGGACTGGTCTGATACTGTTACTGTTACCTGCAGGAGAAGGGGGTTAGAATAAAGTTAATCTTGTCATTCCTTTACACAAATATACCCATCAAGAAGTTACAAAAATCAAGATTTAAAACAGTGGTTGCCTTTTTCACAAATCTTTTAGACGTTTAAGATGGTCTTAACGGTCTAGGTAGGATATTGACTTAATGAGATTAATTCAACTATTTTCTACCTAATACTATGTTTCTCAATGTTTTTTTTATTATTATTTCTACAGTATCAGTTAGTAATACGTGTATAAATCACAGCTCATTAACTATCCAGACTAAATCGGACTCTCCAGAATCCTTTTAAAAGGTTATATTCAGTTACAGTAAGCAAGGAAAAAAAGTTAGTCAATAAAAACCTCTTCAAGTACACGCCTTATGTTCCAGTGGGTCAAGGTCATAGATTTTTATCTTAAACCAGCATGACTATGGACACGTGCTTTGATACCTACCGATATAACTGAAAGTTGTTTTATGTAAACATTATCTTTTCTAAAAGGAGCGATACAGAACATTTCACATTGTGCAACCTTAACATGAAACCCTCAGCTGAGACAGTTGTGTTACAGCTGTACAGCTACAGAAAAAAGTTTTGCATCACCCTACAGAACTAACTAATTCTGTTTCATAAAGGTCAAATGAAACCTGCTGAACAATGTTACTTTAACAAGTTGAATTACACACCACTTTGTACTAGTTTTCCATATAATTGACAAAAACTAAAAACTAAAAAATGTGGTATTTCAAAATCGAACATGAAATACTACACTATTACTATGGCTTCCAGCTTCATATAGTTCATCCTAAAATTCTAGGTGATGCTAAACTTTTGGCCTTAGCAGTAGATTTGAAATCATGCCTATTTTCACTGTATTATACCTTTGCACATTTAACGTCATTTACAATCTTCTGTGTTTATTTCCAAATGACTATTAATATGTCTGGTTACAAAAACATCTTACTTTCAGACACTGTTGGCGTTCAGCAAGTGCCATTATAAGAAAAAGTGTTTTGAAATATCATGTTACATTGAAACCTTAAATTGACATGAAATTTGTTACTAACATTAACTACTGTTCTTCAGACTATTTATATACACTAAATGTGTCCTCTATACTTATAAAATAATGTATATTAAACCAACCTCATCATAATATATTACCTCTTAAAATAAAAGCAAAACAAGAACTATATAAAACATGCATTTCATGCCACTGACACATTTTAAAATACATTCCATAATTTCTAACCGTATCACTTATTTCTCTCTGCATGGTTAGACTTCTATACTTCACAGCTGAACTGTAGCTAACCTGGAGTGAATATTTGCATATAGACATGCACACTATTCAAATTCAAGACAAAAGTGGGTACTTTCATACTACTGTACTGTATATCGCTCTTTCCCACTGCAGCATCAATACAAAAAGGCTTACCTGTTACTCTCATACTAAACCCCACCAACACCACACAGGTAACAGAATGACTGGGCCAGTTGATGGGCCAGTCTAAAACTCTCCTAAAAATACTGAAACGTGGTATTAGTTACACCGCTAAGTTTAGAAGACTTCCTCGAATGACAGACAAATGATACATGTCCTATAACAGGAACCAGGCCTTTTACATACAGTCCAAAGTGAAGAGAAACAGATGGGTCTTCCAGAGCAGCAGACTCCTGGGTAGCAGTGAGTTGCCCACAGGCTGTCAAACAGGAACAGTAAGTTACAAAGTGTCCTTACTTTCCTTGCTATGCTTAAAGGCCAATCTCCTCAACAGAGCAATTCTTTGGAGCAGAGGCCTTGTGCAATAAAAGGTTAATCAGTATGCTCTATAGTTGAAAATGAACAGAAACAGGGCATGTGCAGCACTGCTGGTGAGAACTAACAATCACAAGTACCTGCTGCCCTCCAAGTGAAGCCACGCCCCGGCCAGCCCCCCCGCTCGGTAATCTTGTGTTTCTTTAACGCTGACACATGCAGAGACTGCCTGCAGCAAACCAGCAAAAGCAAATGTTAAGACAAGTTAAAGCTAAAATAAACCATGGAAAAAAAAATATTATGAATAATAACTCATGTCAAATATGCATGTACTTTAATAGTAGGCTAAATCTTTTACATGTCTTTGCATTTGTTTGTTAATTTTTTTATTTCATATTAAAAATCAACACATGAGCATGCTCTTTCAAGCATGTAACAGTATTCTATAGTAGAGGTTTGTCTGACTGTACCAGTAATTAAAATAAATTTAACCACTAAAACCACCTGGAAAATTACAATTTGATATTAGTTTTAGAAAAAAAAAAAACATGTTTTACAGGAAATACAATATAAGCTACAACCCTATATCAATAATACATACTGACTGAACCAACAGTTAGTTAATACAATGTAACCAATTTTTTTGAAGTTTCAGCAGTTCACAGTAAACCCACTTCATTTTTATTTTGAAATGTCTTTTTCCATGTCTCATTATATATATATATTATATATATATATATATATATATATATATATATATATATATATATATATATATATATATATATATATATATATATATATATATATAATGTGTGTGAATAAAAGAACAGGTAGCTTATCACCTGACTGAGTTAAGTTGCCTAAGGCTGAACTTTGCAATCATTTACAGGTCTCTGCAGTACACTTTAGCAACACACCCAGTATCAGCAATGAAAACAATATCACCTGAGAAACTAATGTTACAGTAAATGAAAAATGAAATAAAAAAAAGAATGCTTGGGGTCTTATGTTTGATTCAGATGAGTTATCAGTCTTTGCTTAGAACGGTTACTGAACTGAAATGCTTGAATAAATGAAGTAGGCCAAGGACAAATGTTTTACTGAAGGTCTAAAATGTAGTGTACATGGTACAGAAATGCTGCATTTTAAATATTCAATTAAAACTAAAAGGCAACATTGTCCAGTGCTGCATCCAATGTATTAATTCCTCTTAGTACCTGTTTACTACAGTCATCCACAGTTTAAGATGTGCATTTACATAGAGCTCGTTTTGGAAGAAAAACAGATCTTTCTATACCATGTTTAGTCCCTGATTGATATTCATTAACAATGGAAATACATATGGTAGTTAAACATGACAGTTACTTGTGTGTACAGTAAAGAGAACCACTACCAATTATAGAAATTATTATTTTCTATAAAATAATAATTCTCTGTGAAGAGCAGAATTGACCAATACATTTGAATATTTAAGAAATGCATGTTGTACCTGAAGAGGATGAAACAGTTAAAACAACCCCATTCATACGGTGTACAATACCATGGTAGTATCAATGTTGACACAATGGTTTGTCTAATGCTTTAAAATGTACTGTACTAAAGATCAATATAATTTTATATATTCCAAAAAGGGTCTTTTTCAGTACTGAAACTACCAAGTAAGAAGTGTGTTCAAACATATATGACTACAAGTATTTGTTTTCTGGTAACTACGTGTGAAATTAGGATTTGCAGTACCAAGCCCCGATCTAACAAGTAGCATTATTAAAATTTTTTTTTAGAAAACTACCATAACCAGTACTGATACCAGTCACTGACCCGTTTATAAATAAAGACTACAGGAATGCATGACTCCAATTTATAAATGCACCCTAACATACGCAGCAGATACACTTGTGAGGTTGAATTCAATCCCACAGGCCTCCAGAGGAAAAAGCCAAAGTAATGCACTGCACCACATACTGTAGTCCCCACAACACAGTGTTTCTGCCCTCTACCTACAATGTCTAATAGTACATCAAATTATTAAAAAAAAACAGAAACACTAACAAACTATGTACACAATATATTGCTGAAGTAATGCTTGTTAACCTTTTAAATGTAGTGAGGTGAGAGACTTAGATGTACTGTAACTCAAGGCCTCATGTTGCAGTAGTCACTTTAGACATAAGCCCCTTTCACAATGGCACTCCTACCTGGGTCCAGACCCGGGTCCTGGCTACCCGGGTCACAATCCTGTGTAGTGTGACCCCCCCCCCCCCCACCACAAAAGTACTTCAGTATTTAAAATGAACCAAAATAAAATGAACTACGTGCCCAGAATGCAATTATCAGAGTAACACCCCCCTCCCCCTCTCCAGAATCATTTTTCACTGTTTTTCCCCTCTTCACAATCATCTTGTCGTCTTGGTTACAAGATGCAGTATTTATCTTTTCCAGTAAACCCCGTGGATATTCACGTTGACTATTGCTACTGTTATGTTATGAAGGCAAGATGGTTGTGTCAGTGCCTCAGAGTTTCATGCATTTAAATGAGGATTGTTCCCAGTTATCTACACACCATACTCCACACTGTTAAGGGGAAAAAAGGTTTTATTGAGAGAAAAAAAATTATATTAAATACAAAAAACTGAAAGATCATAATTGGATAAGTCTCCACCCCCTGAGTTAATACTTGGTGGAAGCACCTTTGGTAGCAATTACAGCTGTGAGTCTGTTGGGATAGGTCTCTACCAACTTTGCGCACCTAGATTTGGCAATATTTGACCATTTTTCTTTACAAAACTGTTCAAGCTCTGTCAAGTTCCTTGGGGAGAATTGATGGACAGCAATCTTCAAGTCATGCCACCAATTTTCGATTGGATTTTGGTCGGGGCTCTGACTGGGCCACTTTTGTTCCTTAGCCACTCCAGTGTAGCTTTGGCTGTGTGCTTTGGGTCATTGTCATGCTGAAAGGTGAACTTCCGTCCCAGTTTCAGCTTTCTTGCAGAGGGCAGCAGGTTTTCCTCAAGGACTTCTCTGTACTTTGCTCCATTCATTTTCCCTTCTATCCTGACGAGTACCCCAGTCCCTGCCGATGAGAAACATCCCCATAACATGATGCTGCCGCCACCATGCTCCACAGTAGGGATGGTGTTCTTTGGGTGATGCGTTGTGTTGGGTTTGCGTCAAACATAACGCTTTGCATTTAGGCCAAAAACTTACATTTTAGTTTCGTCAGACCACAAAATTTTGCCACATGGCTACAGAATCTCCAGAGTGTTTTTTTTGCATACTTCAAAACGGGATTCAAGGTGGGCTTTATTGAGTAATGGCTTCCTTCTTGCAACCCTACCATACAGGCCAGATTTGTGGAGTGCTTGGGATATTGTTGTCACATGCACACTTTGAATAGTCTTGGCCATAAAAGCCTGTAGCTCTTGCAAAGTTGCCATTGGCCTCTTGGTAGCCTCTCTGATCAGTCTCCTTCTTGCTCGGTTATCCAGTTTGGAGGGACGGCCTGATCTACGCATGGTCATGGTGGTGCCATACACCTTCCACTTCATAATAATCGTCTTGACCGTGCTCCAAGGGATATTCAAGGCCTTTGATATTTTTTTATACCCATCCCCTGATCTGTGCCTTTCAACAACTTTGTCCCAGGAGTTCTTTTGAAAGTGCATTGGTGCTCATGGTTGAGTCTTTGATTTGAAATGCACTACCCAGCAGAGGGAACCTACAGGAACTGCTGAATTTATCCTGAAATCATGTGAATCATTGAAAGTTATTAAAAGCATTTAATGCAGGCATAGGATTTTAATTTTTCTAATTTATTTCCCAGTGAATTATTATTATTATTCATTTATTTTTATTTTTTTCCAGGTACACTTATACTGTAAATACAGCTGAAAAACAAGCTTGCTGTGGCCCACACAGAGAAAAGGCATTTTTCAAAGTGTAATTTAATGAAACCCCACTGGCAGCGTGTCATACTGCTGAAGTCTAGCCATGCTAAAGAAAAGGAGTTTCCAAACACCATGCAGGTTACAAAAACACATTTGCAAAAATCTTCTTCACTATTAAAGCAACTAGCCTGAGTTCTGAAGGAGACATTTTTAAAGCAGTGTTATACATGCAATCAACTTACTAACTGTGACATATTGTGCAGGTGTGACCCGTATGCCTATATTCCCGACGTTAGTGAGATGAATCCTCACTAGAGGGAGGTGGGGAGAAAAAATAAAATCACACACACACACACACACACACACACACACAATCTGAAGTTCATGACAGATCATGGTTAGAATTATTTTGTATGTAGGATAAATTAAAAAAATATATATTATATATTATATATATATATATATATATATATATATATATATATATATATATATATATATATACAATTTATTTCTGGCCAATCCATTACAGATGAAAGAAACAGGCATATACACTGAAGATGAAAGGCTATTTTTGCAATGTCACGATAATTATTCAGGAACTCCCTTTTCCTTTCAATCTATCTACTAATCTGCCAAATTGGGAGGATGAAGACATCTCATATCTAATATACATGTATATCATCCGTTTAATTACTTCCTCAGAGCAGCACTGTTTCGCTACTTCATGGAAGATTCCAGTATATAATGCAGAATTCTCCAGACTGAAACATAAGACAGATACAATCCATAAAAAGGTTACTTGCTGAACACATTTTATATTTAGCCAGACAATGACGCAGCACTTAATTTCTATGAAATTCTAAGTGTTAATTTAAATAAAAGTAATTAAATAAAAGCAAACCTTTACCCCATAACGTACATGTTTTTTTTGAGTTGTATATAAAACTCAATTCCTATCCTAAGCAGGGGTTAATTAGGTTTCAGCACTGAATATCTATCTTGAAAAGCCGTTTTAATAGGTTTTGTTTTACATGACACTTTTATATGACAATAAACTGAAGTATTTTTGGTCTGTTGCTCCAATGCTGGAGTTATCTTTCTGGAGATTCTAACTGCAATCAATCTCTCTCTCAACAAATCAGCCACTTAATGTCAAGAGGAGGTAATGTACATATGAAAACTAAAATTAGTCATTTGTGACCATGACGATAGACACCAATCCCAAAGTGATCCACTGGCACTGAATACACTCCATTAAATGTTGTTTATTACGGGGAACAGACAAGCATATTGCAACAGCACGGGCATCCCTAAATATATCCATGGTGCTCCAATACAGTAATGTCAGCACCTCTAACATAAGCGTGATTCTGCGAATGTGCCGTACATCATGCTCCATGCATTTCTATAAACAAACCTGAATGCAGGACCTGTACAGAGACAGATTATACACAGAAAACAAATGACAGTACACTGGCCTAAGGGTGTCTTTATTCATGCCTATCTTTCCCTGTTCTACAGCTCTAGCCCATGATGTGAATAATTTGCATTGATTTAAAACATGTGTGTATCTTGAGCAAACCCAATGTGGTCAGTGGCAATTCACGGATTCTCATTTTATATTTAAATAAAACCAAATAACTTTTGTCCAAAAGTCTACTGGTTGAAGAACCAGCTTTAATTAAGATTTTATTATTAAATAGTTAATTTTGAAACTTTTGAAGTGGAGGTAACAGTTAATTCTAGCAAAGAATTATTTCTGTCTGTTCCAAAACCCATCTATTTTAAGAATGCATACTATCTGTCCAAGTAATGCCATTACCACAATTGGCTATGGTACAAAACCACAAAAATCTAGACTTAGTACAATCAAATTTCCACAGCAAAAACAAACCTTCAATTACTGACGTGCTATTTTTAAAATCCCACTTTTAATGAAGGGTATAAAAAATAAAACAGCCACTGGAGAAAACAACCAATTTTCTCTCAGTCTCTCAGGAATGCCAATGTTCTCAAAACACAAAAAGAACATAAATACTGTACACATTCTATAGCAGGCAAGAACTACTCAGAACTGTGGCTTACACAAACACGCCTGGATAGCAAGGTAGGAGACGTTGTGTATTTGTTGAATGTATTGAGCCAACAAACACCCAATTTCACAGCCAGGTTTATATTACAATTTGAATTTTAATAGACCTACGTAACCTTCCCTAACATGAGCAAGGAAGGATACACCGGATTGTATATGCATCATTGTGCCAATAGCGTCACTGCAAGAAACTGCTTCAGCATACAGTGTACCAACAGCCATTTCAGTCGCTATGCTTTTCAGATGTATTCATTTCTATTGTACTGCCATCTAGTGGACAACCCTGAATGTGTCAATTTGCACTGCATAAGGCAAAACTATAACAATGTTGTACATGTACTCAGCATCGTAACCAGAGCAGACATTCTACCGAGGTCAAACTGAGGTTTCAGGCTATAGCTGCAGTATTTGTACGACTGCTTGGTATTTACTATTCAACCTCCAAATCTATGTTACATGGCAAACCAACAGAGAAAATTAAGGAGTCTCTTGTACTTTTACCAGAATTTTTACAAAAAGGACAAGAAGGACACGACCTCTATGTCCTCACAGCCGGTTACGACCACGTATGTTCTGTATTAGGCTACATACTTTTAAACAGAGTCTAAAAGTGTGTTTTAACCTGTTGGATATATCATAGTTAATAATATAGAAACGAATCTCATTAGGGTGGCAAGTCACAATAACAGGAATGTTGTTGGTATTTCAAAAGTCCCTCCATTCTGCTGAAACCGAGCCAGACAATGGGCTGGTTGGTTAGCAGGTGATCTGAGCTGACAGTGCAAGGCATCAGTCACCACTAAGGATACATCTGAGATAGTTATTCAATAACAAATTGCCATCGAGAAATTCTTAGAATGTTAAATGTTTACCTCTCTTGCTGTTACTGTACAGTATAAAAGCATGAGGCTTCAAATTGTATTTCATAGAATGTTTATTTATTACCTTTCCCTCATAAAATGTTTAAAATAATTCTGAGTGTTTTGTAACATTTTATTTTTTTTCCCAAACATTCAATTGTAAATAATCTTCGGCTCCCAACCAAACCCTCCGGCGCTCATTGTGGGTGAGGGTGCGAACATTCTGCAGCCCTGGTTTCAACTCAAAACACAGCTCTACAGAGCCTCACCTTTTTAATGCCTGTATGAAGCATGATCTGGTGCAAGAACAAGCTACAGGCAAAATAAGAGAGAGCAGTTTAAAAGAAGATTGACTTTATTAATGTGGTCTAGAAATACTACACGTGTAAAAAGCACAGTTTTCGTATGTTTTGTAAAAGTAAAATAACTCAGGTTTCACAGGTTTAATAGGATTTAATTCTCCTAAACTATTCCCCAATACAAAAAAATACCCCATTGTAGATATGTCACCATGAACATACAGATCTACTTATAACTTGGATGTTTTTTTAATAATGACAATATTCTTCATTGCTTACTAGGAATAGTTGGAAAATTAAATCATGGTTTTTATCCAATTGAATGGCAAGCTTCCTCTTTGTGACAGCCACAAGCCAAATGCACCCACAATATCCCAAGCAACCCTTATCAATCTGACAGTAATGCTGACCTTTGTCTTCCCATCAATGGACCTAATGTTTTCTCCCGAGACATCACTTAAGCATTAACCGTGAAAGAGAATGCATCTCAAACACGAAATGGATGGTACTGAAAAGGGCTCCCAAATACACTGCTGTCATTTTAACAAGACAAACAGAAGACAATGCTCTGGGCAGATCTCTGAACAAGGGAGAGTGGCATGGGATTTACTAACACTGCAGCAGGACAGGACTGCACACTGCTTTCTTATCAATCTGCTTGTGGGTCACTGCTCCACGAAAACGTGCATGTAGAAAACTGAAGTGATTCCCGTTAACTTTCTTTAACTGTAAATAACAAGTCGAGTTACTGGGGACTTTGTATTTTGCCACTATTAAAATACATCAACTAAACTGGCTATGCTAATAATGACTACTGTTGCAGTCAAGTGATATTTTCTAGCACTAGTAAAAAAAGAAAAAAAAAAAAAAAAAAAAGAAAAAATACAAGATTTTTGCACAGTTGTCTAGTGCTGGGACATCTGCAAAATGGTATCAAAGCCATAATATGTAAAATAGTGTATCAAAGTTCAAAAATATCCCAGAAGGTCTTACTTTACCCTAGTGAATTAACTACAAAATAAAAGGATGCCATAGTATTTCAGGTAAAAACATTTTCATAAAGTAATAAAATAACTTTAACTTGAACATGGTAAACGCTTCAAATAAAATAAAATGTGGATAAAAGGCAGGTGTTGTATAATGAATTTTTTTTTTTACCATTTTAATTCTCTTATTACATTCCATGTAACAAAAAGCTAGAAGAAATCGCGACAAACGAAAAACAAAACATCGACCACTATACAAGACTGTTGATAAACCAGTGCAAGAAAAAAATAAATAAAATCATTTCTATCATTTCTATCATTTCTGCCGGACGCGGTCATGTTCTTTCTTGCTTTTAAATACATATAAAAAAAATATTTGTTTTGGATTTTTAGATATTTATCCCAACACAAGCTTAAGGCAAAGAAAATTATGCAAAAACTGTCAGAGAAGCGCTTTTCTAGTCAACCGTCATCGTGCCTTAATCTTGTACATACATGTAGATAGACGTGTTCAAAACAAGCGAGACTGCCCAAACTGGATTAAGCAACAGCTACAACTGGGTACATTTTACTGCTGCCATGACAAAACCTCTAGTATATCAATTTAGTTTTGTAACTACAGTATAACTTAAGCAGTGACAAAATATCGTAAGCATCTTTTGAGTACAAACTCTACATCTCAGTTGAACAGAAAGAGACCCTGACAACACTTAAATAACCAAAAACATGTAAAGAATTGCGAGCTAAGCATACCTTGTCAGTCTTAATTAGAACTTCCTTCTAATGGTTTTTTTTTGCAAACTGCTTGAGAGCCAGTGAGCAAACAATGGAAGTAATGAGTTAGTTTTGTTCTTTTTCCAGTTACACCAGTGAAATGTGTGGAATGAGCAAACGCTCCCCCTGCTGCTCCAGCCTGAAGCCAATCAATGAAAACACTTGTCAGACTAAGGCATGTCAGAGGTGGCTCCCAGTCCTATCATGTGGGTCAATCCATTTCAGTTGCTTTAATCATTTCAGTTTTTTTTTTTTTAAATCATTGTTAAAGTAGTTAAACCTACAGACATATTTAAAAGCATTGCACGTAATTACCTAATATATATATATGAGCTAAAATATATATTATATATAATTTTTTTTTTTTTAAATAGATAGATATGACTGACAAAAACAACCAACATAAACTAAATGTCTGAAATCCAGTTTGCCTGGCTTATATTGTTGAACATTTTGCAAACACCCCATTAAGAGACTGAGGTTGAACAAAGAGCAGATTAGTCCTAGTTAATCTGCCTTTTCTGTTTATTGCAAAATGATTTGTTCCAGAGCTCTCACGACATTAAAGTTGTGAAGGGTCTGTTAGGAGCAGTCATTGAAGATGAGAAAGCTTTAAGCCATATGCAGGAACAAATGTCCTGCTCCAGTACTGGGCACTCTATGCCCTTTGTGTGCACCGTTTCCTCACTGTATTGAGGGATCTGCTATTCTCATAAGTACTAATAAAAGATCTGTCATTTGTGGGTTAGGAAGTATTCTGTATCATGTAAATAAAGGGACATTTCAATTGCTTCCTGCTGGCTTTACAGCAGTAAATAAAGGAAGGAAATACTTGGGTAAACAAGTGCTGGTGTCAAATAGATACAGTGCAAAGGGAAAAACAAGTCAGGGTTGTGCAATTTTTAAACAAAACTTCTTGTCCAATGGACAAAATACTAGAAAAACCTACATGTCCTTCTGAATCTCCTTGCTCCCTCCCCGTCGCACAAAACACACACAAAAAAGTAGATTATAACTTGCAGGGTTTTGGTTTTATTTAACAGTGAACACAATCAATCTATTGGTGATTAACAAGCAGACGATTAACAAAGAAGCGCTCTCAGATTGACTAAACCTTCCGTTAGAAATGAAGTTACATATATTGTGCATGGTTATGATGCACAATATTATTGGAGTAGGACAGAAAGCATTTTCATCATTTCCCAGCCCTCTGTAGTCAGATGAGACCAGGCAAGTCCATCGCCACAGAAGTACTGTAGATACAAATTAGAGCTTTCAAAGTATCATGATAGTAAAAATGTGAGTGTGATAAATATATGCAAGTAAAGATACCCATGTTCTGCTCTTAACTGCAGTTCTAAAGAATGTCCAATCTGAGTCATCCCAATTGAGCAAGCGGTTCTCTGTATATATTGTATGTGTGACAGGTAATGTATACATGGGCACCTGCACTATATCAATATGTATCCCCTGAGGGATAGAATTACAAAAATAATACATTTCAGCAGGTGGCTATCTTTCTTCATTCGCTCTCATATTCTCTGGGTCCCCCTAGTGCTCATGCACAACACAACAGCTGGGGTCTAATATGGTTGTAGCCAACTTGGTTTTGCAACTTGGTTTTATTTTGAAATAAACACACACACACACACACACACACACACACACACACACACATTTGAGGAGACACATTTTACTCAGGAGAGTGGTTTATTTCAATTCAGTACTCCCTACTTCAAACCCCAGTATCATCAGGAATAGACAAATTTAAGATGTTTAAAATAAACTGACAATAAAAATGACAATGTGTTTACTCGGGCACCTGGTCAGAAAGTAGTTAAACACTACATTAGTTAATGTCTTTAAAACTAGAGTCCACAAACGATCTGTTCAGGATGCCTACAATAACACTGAGCATCTACAGTATGTGGTGTTTTACCAACAAGCACGGGCTGAGAAAGAATGAACAGTATAACTTATGAAAGAAATTACTTTATAGAAAAATGTAGAACATTAGTGTTCAGTGAGGGCAATTGGGCTACAAGCACAGTATGAGGCCTCTACTTGAAAAACTGATTACATCAGGGAAGAAAAAAATCTCAGGTTTTTTCATGCATTTCTAATTTCACACACTGACTATACTACGTTCAACTCAAATGCTTAGCAGTTTGTTTGTCAGTCAGCCGTTTATAGAGAATGTTGTGCCTATTGTTTTTATTATTTGGCCCACTAAACCTGTACTTAGCCTATATGTTTGCAGTTAAACACATCATCCCTCATTTTAATGCATAATGCAAGTCTATGTGAAAGCAAATACAGGCCAACCATCTGGCCGACTGGGAAGTCATGATTTTTATTTATTTAGGTTTTTTTCAGATGCTACACAAAAGTTAAAACAAATTGTAATAATTCACACGGAGCAAGCAAGCTGCAGATATCTGGTCACAAATTTTCAAAAAAAAAAAAAACAACACACAATCAAGAGATATAATTAAAAAAGGCTTATGAAATGACCTACCACCCAAGGAATGCATGGGAATCAGTTCTGTAGCTATGCCAAGCTTAACGAATCAGTGAACACTGATGAAATTAGGTGGTGCATTGTCCAAATAGCCACTCCCCACTTGCTACCCACGTCCAGTTCATGTGCGCACCCTTGTTTGATTTTACTAGAAGTCATAAAGGTCATTAATATACAGTACAAGTACTGTCAATGCACAGATAAACATTTTAAAATGTAATCGGTCAGTGGCACACAAACCCTGCCACTGTTGGAAATACGAAATCAGACCCATTATCAAAAAGGTAGATGACCTACTGTACATCCATCGTGCTGTATGCACATGTAATAATTCAAGGGTGAAAAATAGAGGGATTGCTGCCAGACACCCCAAGATTATGATCGTCAATAACGTGTGCTAAAGAATGACCTTAGCATGTTTCGTTACAAGATCAGAGCGCCACTCCAGTGTGCTAGGTGGAGAGGATAATTAGTGCTGCTTCTAGTGGGTGAAACAGATCTCAAGTCAACTGCATCGCACTCTCTCTCAATTCTGTCACAATCATAATCAAATGGTTTGAAAACTTTGAGATCCTGAGAATTGATCTTGTGACCAGCATAACTGTTTGAAATGTCGCGATCATGAACTTATTTTATCTTGTGATCAACGTAACAAATTTTTATTTCATCTTTCCACTTGTCCTTAATGAGCCACCGTAGAATACAAAACCATTTTTAGCCACATTAGTCGTGTATGTGCTGCTGAAAGTACTCAACAATGTATAAAATGGGAGTATAATCACAAATTATCTTGGACAAGTCTTGGACAGCATAAATAAATGCCAAAAGTACAATTAATTCCTTGTTTGCTGAACCAGTCTGTACCAGAACACACAATGGGTCTTAAGAAAGACTGCTTCATGGGCTCAGTTTCAACATACAAATTAATACCACATGGTGTAGAAAAACCCATGTTACCCTAAACATACTAGCACTATGGTGCTTTTTTATTACCACTAAAGTATGTGGATTTTTATAAATTCAATAAAATTAAAACAAATCATATACTAGAAGTTGGATACTAATGAAATGACAGGATGCTACTTTTTAATTGAGGGAGCAGTAGACAAGGACTATAGACATACTGTATATCTGACTGTGTGGGAGACACACATACTAGGGCAATGTGTCAACTGTATGGGAGTTCATAAGACTGGTTTAAAACAGCTCTAGGAGTAAACCAATGCAAGTGTGCCTTGTTAAACAAATTAATTGTCTTAAAGTGTTTAAAAAGTTGAAGTTTAATTTAGACCAATATAGTATATATGGTCTAACTGAAGTTTAAAAAAAAAATATATATATATATATATATATATATATATATATATATATATATATATATATATATATATATATATATATACATATATATACATATACATATATACACATACACCTCAATTTAGTACCAAAATAGTAATCTAAAATCTGTGTAATGTTGCAACTGACCCAACTAGTCCATCTCCCCAATGCTTTAATTTTTTTCAGCAATGGTACCTCACAATACAGATGCTTTTGTGGTCCGAGTAAAAAAAGTTTCATAGGAGTGTATTTCAAGCTAACAAATCTTTTAAAGTAGATTTATGACTAGCTTCACCAGAGCATGCAAATAAACAACGAAGTAGTGTCACTGAAGCAGTCTGCGGCAGACAAATATTTGCAGTGCTTTGTGTTGTACATTGCAGAAAGATTTATGGTTCGCCGTAAGAAAATACTATTGTTGACATCAAACAACTGAATCTATGTCCAACGTTTCATCTGCTTTCCTGTTTAGGAAGTGTGTCAAACAAACGGATGCCATTCAAAAACCTAGTGATACTGATGTTTAATTCAGTAGTTTAGGAAAGGTGTGTTTAGCTGTTTCAATTGAAATAAATTAAATTCACTATTTGCACTATTAGGAGTACATTGTTTTTTGTTTGTTATGTTTAAGACAGTGTTGAAAGTAACAGTGTGTGAAACACTTGGATGCAGACACAGTTATGTACTAGCAGGTATGTGGAATGTGAACAGAAACAAAACCAAGAATGTATTCTTAACAAGTCCCCCAGTATAGTTACAGTAGTTCTGAGGGAAATGTCATATTTAAAATGATTCAAGGGTCTTATCCAGCCAGGGCTGCTCAGTGAGGGCCATTCCATTTGTTCCAGCTAGGGAAGTTAGTCTGTAAAATGTGCTAAAATTGTAACTTCAAAAGTTTAAACAAACATTTAAACTTTAAAAATATTGTGTATATGGATAAGACTAAATATTGAATAATGAACCTTCTGTACACTTCTACTTGCTGTATAAACACAGCTCACATCTACATTTGACATCATTTGAATCTTGTACAGTGGTTAACGTTTATGAAAACTTCTAGACATTTAACACTTAAAACAATACAATATTTAAACTTCAATAACAACTAACCCATAAATTACCTTGTGGCCCCAAAGATGCAAAATATTGATACAGTACAACTGGGTAGCAATGAATAAATACATCCTCTAAATGTCACGGCTCCTTCTAACACAAATTCATTGCAGAAAGACTTGCTCTTTTTCAAATCACTTACCTTTTAGAGTATGTATTTTCACTTCTCAGTTTATGAGTCGTTTATGACCAGGGACATACTTTGAGTGGAGATACTGGCATTCAAAGGTAACAAAAGGAAAGCATCAAATATGATTGACCCCTGTTTTATTTGCTGTGATTTTCCTTAGCTTGGATATCTCCACCCGGCCGCATTTAGTCAGCTGCTGGTCAGAAGCAAAGAATAAATGGAACATTATCGCAGTAAGTAGCAAAGCCTCTGCAACCTTTTGCACAATTAAGAGGTTCCATGATGTTTCAATAAAGAACCAGGAGTTGGCTCAAAAATAGATATGTTACTCTAAAAGACGAGTGATTTATTTGGTTTTTTGTGAACCCCTGAAAAATAAATGTTGAAAAGGAGCAAGCCTACTTATATTTTACCTAGTCTCAAGCCATTTTCACACACTTAGCCATCTCAGACACGTTTCAAAAAGTCTTACAAAACACCCCTGCACAGCACACAATTGCACCATCTATGCCGGCATGATACTGTCATAACCCTTTCACAAAGCCAAAGGGATCATGAGAGACGAACTTTCAAATCTGTCAGTCAACACCTCGTTCATATGGCAATGGAAACCACTTCAACACTCACAAAGAAATGACACCGTCTTCGGCTAAAGAAAAGATTTGGCCGAGTTGCGTTTGCTTTCAAATTTTCATTATATTATATTACATTACATTATATATTATATTATGTTAGATAACAACCTGGTAAAGTGGCAAGAGCTTCATGCACACTGTAGGTCTCGCATTATACAACGAGAAATGCGATACAGTATCATAAAGAGAGAGATTCTAGCTGTTCAGGCAACAGCAGAGAGCGGCAGTAACATGGCTATTCACTTTACATAAAGGATCCTCCTGGGA
The DNA here is from genome assembly GCF_902713425.1 of Acipenser ruthenus. NCBI lineage: Eukaryota > Metazoa > Chordata > Actinopteri > Acipenseriformes > Acipenseridae > Acipenser > Acipenser ruthenus. The sequence goes on from NC_081190.1 coordinate 14,314,727, forward strand.
AGGGAACAACATAAAACTGCACTGGGTTAACTTCTAAATCCTTCTCTTCTGAGACTACTGAACGGAGTGAAAATGAACTGAATCACCATTTCTTTGCTAGTTCAGTTCATTGAACTCCAGGTTTCCGCTCTAGGCCGGTGTCCAAGCTGTGCCACTTAGTTTAACTGTGGACGTGCAGCGGTGCAGGTGCCTCCTAATCCCAAATGCAAGCCATTCTTTCAAGGAGGTATTACGTTTGCTGCTGAATGAATATTATGTTAAAAAATGCAAATATCCCAAGGCTTTCCTTTCATGAGATGAAGAACAAATGTTCTTCACAAAAACAAAGATAATTTATTTCCAACTAACGGCTGACCTTTAAGGCAAAATGATTGCTGTTTTAAACAATAGGCCCAGGCCATCTTCCACTTTATTAACTGACTGGGTAAATGGTGGGTGCTGCCTGTCACCATTACATAAGCTGTTTTCAATTAATCAGGTTTTTCTCCTCATGAAATTGAATACTGCAAAAGATGATTCAGTGAAAGCTCATAAAGAGTGTTCCTGTGTTTGAATCCTAAATTTTTATTTTTACTGTAGTCTTCAGAACAGAGAAGAGTCAAAATATGTACAGGTGTGTCACAGGGAGTGCTTGTATTCATTTTAAGTTCCTTTCAAAGACCACATGTCTGATGTCTATTCAAACTTGGTTTGTTTAGGCAGTTTGTTTCTAATAGAAATAAAACTTAACTGGGTTCACATGGAAACTAACCTGACATATGAAAAGGCCCTAAAAGAAAAAAGCTTTGCACCCAAGAAAATCAAAACCCTAAATTTCAGACCTGTAAAAAAGTGCACTTTTATCCTATGCTGTATCCTCAATTAATATTATATTACTAAAACTAGAAGTCCTACCTATATAAAACGGCAAATGGAACACTTACACCCCCCAAAGTCCAAGACAGGACAGTAATTTGAAGTTATCACCCAACAGCCTAGCTTCAGGTACATGGGCAAAGACTGCACTGCAAGCACACTTATGACCACAGAAATAAGCAACCAATGTAGACCAGTTTTCGTCCTACATTTCTACAGGGCATTATACATGTTTCTTTAATTCTGTAGTACTATAAAACAAATAAGAGCAAAAGGATTTTAGAATCAAACTTTCCTTCACTAAATGCTACCACTTCTAGCCAAGTCTGCAGCAGAACCTTAATCTACTTGGAAAATGAACACCACCTGCTAGTATTTTCAGATACCTTCCTAAGAAACAGTGTCCTTTCAAAAAAAAAAAAACATACCATTAGACTAAATGTAATTAAATGTTTGGCATTTAATTTGACTTATAAAGACATAAAACTGCTATGTGTAAAGTAAAAATATTCTCAGTTCAAAGTGTAATTAAGAGCTCCAATATGCTCAGCTAATTAAAAGCAACAATGCCCTTATTGTTTTGTGTGAGACAGGAGTATTATCAAGGCTGTGACGTAATGCTCCCTACTGTACCTAGAGGTCCACCTGCTGACTTGTAAACCATCAACTTTAAAACTAATAGGAGACGAACACCAGCAGCTGTGGGCCACTCGCACAACAGTGTTTTATTTTGGCACAAGGGGGCTGTGTACATGTGGCATGCAGTCATCTTTCTCTTCTCAGATTCACTATGCAATATCAGCAGTTACTAATTGCCATTCTCCAACACTGGCTCTGTGTCAAAAGCACAAGCTAGGAATGCAGTGCCTCACTGCTTGAATAACCTTGATAGCAAAGCAATAGAAAATGATCTGGTAGCCACTTCAGCCCAGTCCTTCGTATTAAAACAAAAACAGAACTGAACCAACAGGACCACATTTCCATCTGCCATGGGGACCATGTTAAAAGCAATATGAAATCAGTCCCTGTAGTTTCCATCAGCAGCAGGATTACATTACGAGTCATTCAGACTTGGTTAAGGATTGCACTGTGGCAGAATTCAGTCACTTCCACCTAATGTGCATCCAACTCGAGTGTTTACTGCAGGGGACACAAATGTAGGCAGGTGAATTAATTTGTAACATTGAACACTACGTAATAGGTGAACTTTGACCTTTGGGTAACAAGATGGAACTTGAAACAGCCCCAGTGATATTGGAATATGAGACTGAGATACAGAATGGTTTAGAGGAGACATATCCTCGGATACTACAGATCAAACACAATATGAATCACGTGATATTAAACACTTCTCAATTCTTGCGTTAACTTAAATTTCACCACCATTTAAAACTAAAATTACTAAAGTAGATATGTTGTACGCAATTAAAAGATCCAGTAATAGATTATTGTTCCTTGATAAAATAAAAAGGTTTTCCAGATTTTTTTTTGCCAAAAAGACAAGTTTGAAATGGGTTTGCTATTGATCATTGTGAATTTAGTGCCTCTTAAAAGTTAACTACCGGAGTAAAATTAACAAACCAAATAAAATGACACAATGTAAATCATAGGTATTTATCCGAATGATCTGTGCTCCACTGCAGATGCACGTGTGCTTACTGTACTGTATCTGATGTAATTGCAGTACCTTATGTACTCCATTGCCATAGAAACAATACTTCCTTATTTAACCAAGGGCAGACTTTGTGAAGAGCAGACACTGACTTGGAACAGATCCTCAAACTGACACAATGTACTGTAGGATGAGCATGGCTTAAGAAAACAGAGGCAGAAGCAGCACCAGAAGAAAAGAAAAAAAAAGACTAAAAGAAGAATAATTGTGTATGGCCCCCGTCCCCTCCCTTTTCTAATGACTGCCTGTTAAAGAAATGCTACCAAAACAAAAGGAGGTCAGGTTTTTGATCCTGGAGTTTTGAGAGGCTTACTGTACCCTACTAGAAAACCTCAATACTACTATAGTGCCGACATGTGACTGTAATCCTATTTATAACCTCTTTGAATCAATGAGGCCATTACAATAGCATTTATACTTTAAATCACCAATTACTGTATATTGAAAATGCTAATTCCCATTTGATGTTCACAGCAATCCGAACATTCCCCGGCCTTTCAATACCGTCACACAAGCATGCTAAAATCCAGCAGCTAGCATCCAAGCCCCAGATGTGGATTTGTGATCCAGAGAGTTAGCAGCACATGGCACATGTACCCTTATATACTTAATACCTAACTAGGGGTTCCGATTTTAGGAGTAGGGTAGAAAAGTCTGATTTCTACCCGCAAGAATAAATAAGGGTTAATTGTGTAAAAAATGTTTGTTAGTTAGTAACCTGAGTAATATATATCAAGGATACTGTCTTGAATAATAAATCACACTGTAGTTTTTGTTCAAGCAAATAAAGCTATTTTCATTTGTTACTGTATTTAAGTGGAAGTGCTGCTGCTTTAATGCAACAAATGCAAACTCAGTGATGTGAAGAGTATGTCAGGCCATGCATTAACATGGAAGCTTGTTGCCTAGGTGAGGCTCCTTCTCTACTTTGTAAAAACAGAAACCTGATACACGTATTATCAGCTGTGCTGGATCAGAGAGGAATAACAAAACAATGGCAAAGTGTGCAGGTTACTACAGAATACAGCCTCGGATTCCGGGAGTTAAGAGAACATGTAGGTTTTTTTTTAGTTTTTTCTTTTAGGTTTTTAATGGTTTTCAAGTACTGAATTACAAATGCTGTGCACACATTTTAAAAACACAAAGTTTAATTGAACACATACAGTAATCTGCTTCCTAAGGGAAGAAAAAGAATTACCCCAAAAAGCTTGGCCAGTCAACGTCAGGGTTCAAGAATTTCTACAGTAGGACAGTGTTCAGCAAGCCAGGATCAGCGACTAGCAATGCAGTATTTGCGACCCAGAAAAATAAAGGGTTTTATTCATTAGTGACGTCAATCCATCAGTGTTTCAAAGCAACACATTCACCATAAAATCGGAAATGTCAAAATAGCAGCAATGTAGTACCAAGCAAAAAAATATCAGGCCTGAAGCAGCATAACGAACACGAATGTTAATACTTATACCACAACAACCAGAAACTTGATTTTATATTCATGTATTTATTTTATTTAGCTTCATTTCAGTACTGTTTCCATTTCTTCAGTGGTTGTAGTCTTCACATTGGTTTGCCTTAACTCAAGTTTATTTCAGTATTACTGAAGGTCTATGATTATTGAGTGTTCATCATTTTCAACAGAAGCAGCAGCACGCTTCATTCTTGTGCAATGTTAAAGATATCAATTCTGAAAATATTATGAGCCAAGGCAGGCAGTAATTGACTAATGTTAAGTTTAGGTTCCACGGCAGGTCCTGCGCAGTGTGATGCGATATAAACGGATACGTGATCTGCTGCGATTCAAGGCCTGAGAAGTCGTCACATGACTTTACAAAGCACCTCAAGTCAGATCCACCTCTGCCAAACCACTTCAAAGCTTTTGGTTGAGGGCTAATTTGTTTGTTTTCCCACAAAAGAAACAACTTTGCAGGCTTAGGTCAGCAGACCTTCTGTCTCAGGTTCCAGAGGATTCCTTGCACATTGCACACACACAAGAAAAAAAGCATTACAGCCAGCACTCGGTTCTGTTACCCAGATACACATCAGCCGTTGTATTAAAAATAAAATCAATTCCCTTTATATATAACAAATGAATGCACTTACCCGTCACACGCGATTTCCGACTGTCACCAGTTACAATTTATCTGAATATCCGCCACAGCCCGCGTAAAAAAAAAAAATAAAAAATACTCTCCAATGCCAAATCAGTCTGTCTTATGTTGTGCAGTTACACAGTGTTTCCTCCAGTTTCACCTGACGAAAATGCAGCCAAAACAAAGCAAATGAGACAAGCTAGGGTAATGGAACAGTTAATCATTAAACAGTTTTAGATACTGTGATATATATATATATATATATATATATATATATATATATATATATATATATATATATATATATTAGATATATAGATATATATATTTTTTTATCTGATCATTTGTTGCTTTTGTGCATTTTCATTTGCAAGTGAACTGTGACATTAGGGCCTTATCGAGCACTATATTCTGCATTTTTTAATACTGACTTTGGAATCTGCGCAAATTCAAAGTGCCCCGTTCTTGCACAAATGTCTAAAAAACATTTAGGTTACTTGCCTACTATAAAGTGGTTACATTTAAAAGTACACCAATAAAGCCTTTAATCATCTTGCGCTTGTATAAATTATATAGCCACAGAACTTTACTTTAGGTCCCCACATTCATATAATGCATATTTTAAAACACAACTTGTTTTTGTGTGGAAAGCAACAATTTACATTAACATACCAGCTGTCTCATAAAGCATGCATATTTAATTTGGTTACAGCTGATAGTATTATTCAATGGGATTAACCCAACGCGTTGTGTGTTAAAGGGTTAATATAGCTAAATCGTGCTTCTTTCTCATTTAGTCAAGTGTAGCTAAAAGGATGTTTAAAAAGGTTCTGCAACGCATACTGATTTCACACTTACGCATCTGCAAAAGGTAGGCGAATCACTGATGTTAAGTTGGCTAATGAATCTAGAAATGCACACCCACACCTCGCAGGTCTTATTTGCTGAAGTTAATGTGAAGAGCCACTCTCCCCTCTCTTGGATAGATTCACAAACAATATCTTCATACATGCCAACAGTCCCTATATGGTCGGGACAGTCCCGATTTCCTAGCAAATGCCAGGCGTCCCAATGCATAGGAAGAAAGTCCCGATATTTACACATAGATAAAATTCATTTATTATAGTTAGTGAAAACCACACGCTGTGCTCTTCGTGTGGCTGACACATCTGCTGATCACTAACTTACCGGTATACAAAGGTAAGAACGCTTCATTGTGTCTATGTCTACTGGCATGCTGGTCGTGTGGTGTTGAATTGAGGGGATACGTCTATTATTGTATGATAGAGGGTTTTTTGCGTATGACCCCAGTTTCCAAATGTTGGCAAGTATGTATCTATCCAATCCAGCTGTTAAAATCTGTAACAATACTACAAAATAATTGTAGCTACTCTACATGGCGATTTATAATATATTTTTCTGTTTGACCGTTCAACCAACTATTTAAGCATTAATCCATTAAATCCATGATCTTGAAAATTACCAGCTTAAAAAGAAATGCTTGCTCATTACTGTAGATACAGTTAATTTTGTAAACGTGTGCACCAATGCTGACAAAAACATTAATGTTGCCCAAAGTGTACAGAAGTGAAGATTCGTTTTTTAAGACAGGTCTTAAAAGTAGTGGGCCCTATTGTGAAGCAAGTACAAAGGCACATTTTCAGAGAGGAATTTAATACAATGTAACAGTGCTGTAAACATCTAGAGAACTAGGATGAATAACTGTATTGCTCCCATTAAATCTAAACTGTGAGATTTATACTTGTTTTTTTCTTTCAGAAAATATGACTTTGCATTAAAACTCATATGGCTAAGACACAGCACAGCCTGATCAAAATATAATAACTATTTAAAAACATTAGTGGTTTTACTAAGCATTTAAAAAGGATCATTTGACAAATACTGTATTTTCTTGAACTCTGAATACTCTATCCCTTAAAAAAAAATCTAAGAAAACAAATTACATTTACAGCCTTTGTGCTGCTGGAGTAGGAGGTTTCCTTTATGGCTCACAAAGCAACAACGGAAAGCCGATTTCTAGGGCAGACAGCCTAAACTACCATTCAGAAAACTACTGATAAAGTCAAGTGCTGAGCAGGCTAAATGAGGAAGAATGTACAGCAATACTTTGAGTGTAAAACTGAACACGATTGTGGTACACTAGCTTTAACTGGGAAGCATGTTACCGTGAAACGTAACTCCCCTTTAAAAAAACACTTTATAAAAAGTTGTGTTTTTGAAGAGGGTTTGTCATCTATTTTCATGTTCCCAAATGCTCTTAGAGCAACTTTAGACACTTCAAATAAAAGTGTGCGAACAGGGAGCACTTTCAATCCTAGATGCATGTGTTTATTAATATTATTAAATGTCATTTTTTCATCACTGGAAAACAAGTTAGCGGCAATAAGATAAGAATGCAAATCTGCTAACAGCTGCTGAAAAGCCCTGGCTGGCCTTGGAGACAGAAGCTCTACAGTTAGACAAAATTCCCACTTCATGGCAGCTCAGGTTCCCTAGTTTTGCCTACGAAGACAAATTATTCAGACATCTTTACTACCTTAAAACAAATATACTGTATGCTTCTCCCCACCCCCAATGAACTGCATGCACATTCTCAGCAGCCAATTCCCCAAATCACTGCCGGCAAGCATGTTTCTTTTACACAGTGCAACTGTGAAAGAAACATTAAATACTATCAAAATTGGCAAGAAATCACATCGGTTTGGAATGTTTCTACCTGACCTGTTTGAGCAGACACTACAGACTTACCAGTGAAAAAAAGTCTGTGCTAATTCTGGGGTGATCTGTTCATTTAGCAGAGCAAACCAATTACCGTTCACCTCATGAGCTGCACAGTTAGAAGTCTTTGTTATGAAACTGTTGCACTGTAATTATTATTTAATAAAAAACACTAAAACCTCTGTTGATCTCTGTTAAGAAATGCATATTTAATTCAGTCTATAAAACAAAATAGCCACAAAATACCATATACTGTAAACACAATGTAATCACATGCCATTTAAATCAACAGCCATACTTCTATAAGTGTAAATAAAACATGTAGCACTTCATCTAGAAGACAAACAAACCTGTATAGGTTATACTGTTTTTTTTGTTTACTACTAAATTGCAATGAAACCAAACTTTCTTTTGATTTCTAAGCCTTCTAATAGCCAACTCTCCTCCAATACGGAGGAAATTGATCATTTCGCCAAAGTAGAAAAACTGGACTCACCAGGCTCCAAATCCAGGCTGATTTTCTCAGGCTTCAACTGCATCATCATCATCAGCGCGCACACACACACACAGAGACAGGAGTAACTTGACCTCGCTGGGAAGGAGGATGGTATCATACAACTGAAATGTGAGGAAGCGATCAGCCAGTGGGCTGGGTGTTTCATGTGCACAATGCAGTGAATGCACTGAATATCAGTATCTAACTTGACTGTGTAACTGGCATAGATTTAAGAAAAAAAAAAAAAAATGTAGTGCAGACCTACACAAATTACTTGACCTATTCCTCTACATCAGGGGTGTCAAACCCGGTTGCTGGAGGGCCGCAGAGTCTTCTGGCTTTCGTTGCACCTGATCTCTCAATTACTTAATTGGTCTAATTATTTGATTAATGGGACAAATTTAACACTTCTTTCCAGCCCTCAAAATGTTTCACAAGTAGTAACTTGAATCAAGTGCATTTTTTTTTTTAAATCAACTGTAAAAGACCTTGATAAATATTAATTCTGTCCAATTGAACATTAGATCAATTAAGTTAATTGAGAGCTTTAGTTGGAATGAAAAAATCAAAGACCCTGCGGCCCTCGAGGGCTGGTTTGACCCCTTCTCTACATGAAGATAATTGCTATCCAGCAGCAATGCTAGGTGCCGATTGCTTGGTGGTCCACCAGTTTATTTCACCCATTTACCAGACTTTCCAGACAACACTTTTCTACCAGGTATGAATGTAAAAAAGGTAGGCTTAAATGTTTCTCCATTTTAGTATTTTCACTTTTTAATTGATAGCGAACTCACTGGTCCAAGACAGCTACTGAATTGTGAACTTCTGAGAACAGCATTAGCTTCACAGATCAAGCTTTAGTGATTGTATTGCTACACAATTTATTTTCTATTGATGCTTGTTTTTTGTTCTTTTATTAGCTGAGCAGTGGAGGAATTTCCATTTTTGTTTCTGCTTGTAGGTTTCATATAAATGATATTATCAAGCACATCCTGCTTTCTTAAGCTTTCAATTTTACTATACAGAATTGTTAATGCTCTCTACAAAACTCCAGGAGTCTTCAGGATTTGGAAATCTTAAAAGCATAAGCTGATACATCTTAAAAGCATCAGCTTATAAATCAAACGCATGCAAAGCAAAATCTGAGGGGATGCATGAGCACTGCAGGACCAACAAAGCAAGCACCAGTACAGCATTGCCAACTTAGAAGGACAGATTAAAATTAAAAACTTTAACGTAATTCTTTTCATTGTTAACATCCTGACAACTTTTTACACGTATAACTTTTAAAGTGTTTCAAAGCTCTTTTCAAAATTACCACTCTAGTGCACTGTGGTTTGAGATCTGTCCTTTAACACTGCAGGAAGAGAGATTTAAAAAATAAAAAAATTAAAAAAAAACACACACAAGTGCTCTGGCTTTTCCGTTCTGTGTCACATCATGGATCGTTATTACTGTGTTACCTGTTTGACAATGTGGGCAATAATCCTGACACTATCAGTGCACTAGAGCAGACATTTTGAAAAGAGCTTTGAAACAGACTTTAAAAAAAGGTTAGGATGTTAATGAAAATGAATTACAGGTATGTTATTTAAACAGTTGCGCAATACTATATTTTTCGGAATCCTGCTACTTTCTTCATCATGCATTTGTGGTTTGTCTTTTTTTTAAATTCCTTTTCATGTATTTTTGAATATTCTTACACCTGTGCAAAAGTTTGTGAATGTCATGTTGCATATAACATTCGGGTAATTATCTCAATTAAAATAAGTTGCACAGTATATTTTTGGCAGCATCATGAGCTTCTGCTGCCAAGTTTTTTTTTGTTTAAATAATGTTAATGATTGAATGCTTGTTAATGATTCAACTAGTTCTTACAGCTCTTCGTTTTACAAAAATGAGTGTTATCATCAAAACACTTATTACTAACAAGCCCAGTCAAGCAGGTTATTCAGAGGCAGACCTAATCGCACATCTTTTTCATTGTGCCAATAAAAGGCCTGTTCTATTTTTTGTGATGTGTGCATGTTGATTTGCTTAAGGAGACCCACACCATGTTTTTGATCCATGATAACAGCTAGTTGAGTGCAGACTGTTCAGGTGTACTATTTGAGGCTCCCTAGATTAAACCAACTTGAGCGCAACAGGCAGAAAGGTTGAAACTGAGGCCCTGTCCACGCTATGCCTTTAAACCGTATTAGTTGCCTTTATACCAGCTTCAAAAGTGCTAAACACGGTTAGCGTCTAGTCCGGTTCTAAATTAGGTCGCATCAGGTAGTACAGTTTGTCAGAAGTGTGAACGTCTGATAAGAAATAAATAAGACGTAACCTACAGTAAGACCTACACATATCTCTAAACAACTCAACAGAGTCTACAATGTCTGTTTTATTCAGGCTCTGTGAAACTGCTTACTAAATATTCCAGAAAAGCCCATCTGGAGAGATAATTAGTGTCCTTTCTTCAGATAAAATGTGTGAACTACCATAAATTCCAGACATGCAATCATTTAAGTAAAACCCAGACAGTGGGCCATATGTGAAGTGAAGGCTAGGCTGTCTCCAGCACAATTCAGCAAGAGGCCCCCTGACATGACAAGAGCACTCAAGATGCTCACTTCAATAATCAAATATTAAGAAAATGCTCATTAGGCTTTTCCCCCTAAACAACCATCCCCACCATTTAAACAAGTACACTTTTTGACGATCTTGAGATTTAACATTGAATTGCTGAATCATGCGATGGTTTCCACTGCACAATAGCAATATGCACAAAACAATAATTAATGGGGACATTGTTTCAAAGCAGATTATACTAAAAAAAAATGAAAACAAAAATGTGTGATATCAAAGAATTGAAATCTTTCAAAGGTCATCTTTTCTTAGTGTCCTTGGTGGTCAAGTTGTAATTTTTGGAAATTCAGAACCTCAACTTGAAAGTAATCAACTGCCTAATTAACAACCCCACGCAGTTACTTTTACATTTTAATGATACAGCCTCAAGACCATTGTAAGATTCTACAATACTAGAAACTTACAAAATGACAAATGAAAAACTTTAACAACTTGTTTCAGGGTTTAATAATCAAACTGAAGAAACATAATACGATGGAATAAAAAAAATAATAAAAATGTTCTGTATCACTTTAATCAGATTAAAAAGTCACATTTGGCGCTACAATCAGATAGGGATGTAAAGGCTTCTTCTAAATCTCTTTTTTTACCCTTCAGAAAGTCTGGTTGCCAAATACTGGCTTTAAAAAACGTTTGCCAGTAGCCAACGGCAGGGACAAACAAGAGATAAGAACTGCATTATGCTGAAATCACATCCTGTACTATCTCCACCTGAGGGACACTCATATCACCTAATAATAATGGAGTTTTCTTATGCAAAGATTCCTCCCACAATCCCCCCATTCCATTCTTTGTTTTTACTAGAAATTTCCCAACCAAAGTCCATTTCTTACTGATAGGCACTCTTACGGTTAAAAGAATCCTCTAGCCAGTTCACTGCTTGCACATATTCCAACTTGAATAGTTGTTTTTTGTTCAGCATGAAGAGTTCATTCCACTTCACAACCTTTGTTTGATTTATAATTTGCAAAGGAATTAAAAACAGCCAATGAAAAGCCAAACCATTAGATATAAATCAAGATACAGTAACAGCACAAAACAATTTGAGAAAGAGCACAACAAAAAAAAAACCCTACAGTATGTAGCATGTCGAATTGCAAAGTAGCATTCATATGTTCAATGTGTTCTTTAACTGACTGGAATTAAAGTTGTAGTACCCCACAAGAATGTTCTGTTGTACCTGTTTATAAATCAGGGATCTTCAAATCTGGTGCAGGAATGTATTCTACTGCAGGGCTGCTCTGCTTGAGTAAAGCGTATTTGAGCACATGCATGTTCTTCATTCCTTATACTAGCTGTCGCTCAGTTTCCAGAATTCTCAAGTTTCCGCTGCTAACCTTCAAGGTCATGTATGGTAGTTCCAGCATACTTAAAATGACTTGCTAGAAAATCATAACTAAATAATTAGGGCTACTTAGCTCAGATTACAAACTTAAATAGTCCAGCAATTGATCATATGTGCTGCGTGTATCAGTGAATGAAGCCAGACACCAAACCTGCCAGGATGCTCTACCAACTCATCATCACAAATCCTGACACTTGCTATTCAGAGCTACTGGCCTAAACAATGCTGCTTATCCCCCTGCCTTGGGGCAGGAATACAAAAATGTAAACAGACGGGATGCTACGGAGACATTTGGGGTCAAACAGCCCATACTGTATTTCATTGTGCACTACAGAAAACAATAAAGCTTTAGTCAGTTTATCCTCTTGTATGCAGCCTTTGCCCGAGACAGTATTCCTAAACCACCTTCTACTAAATAGTGCTGGGATGAACATGGGATTTTCATGTTCAAAGATTTGCTCGTAATTTAAATATTCGTTTGGATATTCGTTCTTTTTTTGAAAAAGCAATAAAAGCCATTATATTGCTCTGAATGCAAGTAGAGACAGCATAGCAGCAGGGGCAGGGGGCATGGCCCCTGTGTGTGTGTGCCTTATTTTACAGCAAGACCTCACAATACGTTAAAATAGAAGAATATCCCAGTAGTAAAGAATAAGTTGTGTAGGACTGACAGTGAATTAACTACAAAACAAAAAATGCCAAATAGCAGTTCAAGTTAAAAGTTGTTTTGTTTATACTCTAAATAAATAGTGTATATATATATATATATATATATATATATATATATATATATATTATTTTTTTCATTCCACAGAACAAAGTTACAATAAAATATATAGAATATATACAGTCTATATAAAATCACTACACAACATTTTCAGGAAGTTGGGTACTGTTTAAGCGAGGCATTTCAGTCCAGTGAGATTCTGGCTCGCTCTGAAGCAGAACACCACATTTTTGTCCCAGATGGCTTTCCATAGAGATCACTAAGGGTGCACATGCTTAATCTGGTTTGTTTACTTTTTGCTGTCTAAAACTTTTAAATAGAGGCTCAAGAGCTGCTGTGTTGACCCTGTGTGAGATAGAGAGATAGATAGATAGATAGACAGATAGACAGATAGATAGATAGATAGATAGATAGATAGATAGGAGATAGATTTTTTGAAACTGTTGCGCAAATTCTGGTGAGACGGTAATTAAGTGCAAGGTATTTTTGTCATTTGTAGCGAATATGAACATCTGATTTTTTGTATCCAAATACATGTCAAAAAATATTTGTTCGAATATTCAGATTTGTCCTAGCACTAATACTATAACCAGTGGGAAAACAATGATGACATGAAATGGTATGAATAGGTGAAAAGCAAAACCACCACATAAAGCATATGCTTTTAGTCTGTATTACTATAAAATACATTTACAGTATGTAATGACCTTAAATTACTCCTTCAAAACTGACAGGTGAATACTGCTTGTATGGTAAATTAATTTATTAATTAATAAATTAATTATATATATATATATATAATATATATATATATATATATATATATATAATGTATTTCTTCGCAGACGCCCTTACCCAGGGCGACTTACAGTCGTAAACAAAAAACAAATTTCAGGATATATAATGATATTACAGCAATTTAAATCCCAAGCGTGTCAGTTTTTAGAGAGTTTTACAGAATTGGAAACATGTTCTGTTTAAAATGGTTTAGCTCATCAAAGCCTTCAGTAAGCTGTGGTCAGACAAGACATTCTTTCAACTTGCCAGAGTTTTAATCTGCTTCCTAATCACTTCCTGGTACAAATGTGAACAGTGCACTGGAGGTCTGGCTATGCACCAAGCAAATTGGCAACGCTGTACTAGAAATGATGCATGTTTTGTTACAAGGAGCAGAGATGGGCTATATTTTAATTTTCCAATCCACTGCTCATATATCCCAACATCTACTTTCTGCTAAGTCTTACTTAGTTTCTCACTCTTGAGTTGCCGGAGGGCAATTTATCCATGTTATATAAATAAATAAAATAAATAAAGTCAAATAATACTGTACAGTACAGTAAATATTTACCACGATAAAAGTAAAACATTTGGAATACGGTTTAATCAGGACAGATTTAATTGAGACGCATGCATGCCCTATAATGCTCAAGTTCAATTAAAAGCAAAGTTCCTGCACACACTATTAGGATTTTTAACGTGTGTGCAGATTAAAAGAGTGAATTCTTTCCCAATTCCTTGTATTCTTCAGCATGTAACTCAGTGAAATCCTTCAATATCGCAGATTTAAATTGTTCGAAATAAAACGTGACCTGGCACAGCCATGAGTGTTCCTGAAAGTCAATAAAGCATACTAAAGTACCGATTAAAGGTATCTGATTAAAGGTTTGTTTTGTAACTAAAAGCAAAACGTTATAAACTTTTAAAAAACTTTTTATATTTAGTATCATTCAAATATTGCATTTGTCTTGGACTTTAGTTACTGCTTTAAAAACAGCTGACATAATATCCATTGCCCCTTTTTCACACCAAAATTGCAAATTTCTTGGTTTGGCATAGGGATTATAAAGTCGAATTGATTGCAGAGGCACATTAGATGAGCAAACAGTTCCAACCGAGCAGTAAACTGGAAGTAATTTTCCCTAAACAAACACAGACCAATGAAGCCGTTTTACAGCAGCTGGCGGTGACTTGGCCCCTCTGGTTTTAAAACACTGCTTTGATCAAAGTCCATGGGCTTCTCATCAAGGCGCAATGATAAAGCTACAGCCATATAGGCCCTATCTAAAGGCACTAAAAGCATGTGTAGTCATGAAACTACACAGAAGAATATACGCCACTTGTTACTTTTAACAACTGTTTCTGTCAACAATTAGCAGTATTGAAATAACTGTATTTGTCAAACAAGCCTGTACACTTAGCATTAGAGAGTACATAGCATCACAGATTAGTGCATAAGCTTACACATGTGCAGATGGAAACATTTAATTAACCTGGTTTGCACTTGAGATTTCTATTACAAAGATGTATGCATCGAAAACGTATCTACACAACAGAGCTCAACCTGTTTTCCATCTGTTAAACGATTAGAAATCTTATTTTCCATCAGCAGCAGTACAAGATCAAACTGTTTTGAACTGGGACTCCATCAGCCCCAGTGTTACTCTGAACTTAAATAAAGCTGAAGAGTTTTATAGAACGAAAGAAAATTGGGTTTCAGACTTTTTTTTGGGGGGGGGGGGGTTCCTAATTACATGCTGGAAGTTTCTTTCCACCCAGTGAACCTAACCCTGGTGTACAAAGTCACGCCTAGAGGTATCTGCCTGGCCTCATCTGGTACCTGACACTAAGGAACCAAACACAGTGCTAAAGCACTTCCTGTGAGCCAAGATCAGCAACTAGGGGGAACTGGATTTTAACCAGCAAGATCCTCACTCCACATGGCAGTACTTTTACTAGGTGAGCCCCTGGGGCCGGATTTATGGTGCAAAAAATACAGTGACCAACAGATTCAGTTAACAATGTTACCTTACGCCAAAGGAACACAAAGCCACTTTGTGACTTAGAACTTGGTTTCAGGCCACTGCATGGCAACACCAGGGGAGACTTGGGGTTTGAAAAAGCAAAGCTGCCTCAAACCAAGTCTCCCAGTCTCATGGAACCAGGTTTCAAGCCACTGTTCCATGAAAACTGTTCCCTCAGCTTAAATTTGATGGTCACTGCACTTGTGCTTTATTTCTACTTGAAGAAAATCTTAAAACATGATCTCTTAGATGTCTTTTTTTCCCTAAAAATCCTTAAAGACCTGCCAATATTTACACTTACAGATCAATAAAATCCCTGTTTATTACTGGGAATATCTCCAAAGTCTGAATACCATTCGGTTCCAAGCACTTCATAATTGGCACCCTGTGGTTAAATTACTTAACCTTATATTGATTGCCTGCATCTCTGGTAAAATTAAACTTCACTGTAGTTGCTAAATAAATACAAACAATTACTTCTAGTTGAAAGGCTTTGTTTATGTGTATGATGCTGTAATGCCAAGATGGATTCAGATCACACAGGGGTTTCATTTACATAGATTATAACAAGTTGATGACAATTCTTTTCAGCCTCAAATAATGAGTCTTTTGTTGGCATTATGTATACGAAACTTCAGACTATAACCATTTTATCCAGGCTCTGAAGAAACAATAGCAAAGCCTAAAGGCTTATTCACACCAGATGGGATGCGACAAGCGAATGTGTAGAACGACACACTGCGCCACGACAAACAAAATAAAAACATGGAGTTTTGATACAAACCATTCACACTGCCTGCGATGCAACGGGTGACACTGAAGTGATGGCAGATAAATAGGGCTG
Source organism: Acipenser ruthenus (assembly GCF_902713425.1). NCBI lineage: Eukaryota > Metazoa > Chordata > Actinopteri > Acipenseriformes > Acipenseridae > Acipenser > Acipenser ruthenus. The sequence continues at coordinate 14,330,927 of NC_081190.1, forward strand.
CTGTCTATTTTAGAGATTTGTCACGCAACAGCTAGGGACTGACCAATAAGAGGAGAGTTGCCTACCACATCACGTGCATGTGTCTGTCGCCACTGCTGTGAAAGGGAGTCACAACATTTTATCATAGGGCAAATCGGATCGCGTCCAGTGTGAATAGGCCATAAGTCTTTATTAAGATATGAACAGTTCTCTCCTGGAGGTTAAGAATGGCCTGATTTACCTAAATAATAAGTATACAAATCACATAGGCATTTTTTATTATTATTTAAACTGAAATTCCAAATCAATTTTGCCAACACACAAGTCTTAACTTTTTTTTTTTTTGGTAAGTTATAATTAATTTTCAAACAATGATAACACATACAGCAATATATTGCTTACATTTAAAATGTAATAAAGAAACGGCACAATTCAACTCAATGACCTCACATCTTTCACCTGTGTAACAGCTTTAGCCACAAAACATTGGAATTTCTTAAGTCAACGCACTTGCCTTTTGTGTAAAGAAGTTATTCACCAGTGAGAAAAATGGCACACTAAAATCATCTAAGTTTGAGCTGGAGGATATTTGGAGGAAACACATACAGATTCAAAAAGGCAGGAGCCTATGTCAATTCCTTCAGACATCCCACCTATCAATCCACCAGAATACCAAATGGAGGACTGTGCACCTAAGTGGAAAGAAGTAGAGCAAGCTGTGAAAAAAGCAAGGGCGTCATCACCTCCAGGGCCTAATGGAGTTCTGTACAGAGTGTACAAGAGTGCTTCTGGAGTTCTAAGAATCCTGTGGAAATTGATGAAAGTGGCATGGAAAAAAACAGGTTGTACCAAGAGCATGGTGCTGAGTCTTTTTTTCCCCAAAAGAAAAAGATTCTACAAGCATCAGTCAGTTTCACCCTATTTCCCTATTAAAACGTAGAAGGCAAGATTTTCTTCAGCATTATTGCTCAGAGGTTGTCAACTTACCTATTAAAGAACTGCTTCATTGTTACTTCAGTACAAAAATTGGGCATTCCAGGTTTCCCAGGATGTTTAGAACACATCAATGTGATCTGACAATAAATTCAATCAGCTAAAAAGGAGAGGAAGCAGCTCAATGTGACATTCCTGGATCTGGCTAATGCATATGGTTCAGTGCCACATGAACTTCTCTGAGTAGCATTTCATTTTTTCCAGTGTACCGATGACAATAACAAATTTAGTGAAAGCCTACTTTGGAGTTTTGCAATTTTGTTTTTCAACTTCAGAATTCAGCACTGCATGGCAATGCCTAGAAGTTGGAATAATGGCAGGATGCACCATTTCTCCACTGGCTTTTACCATGGCAATTTAAGTAATTATTAGGGCATCAAAATAGGTAGTGGGACGAGAGCGCTTGGCTTCTGGAATGTGACTACCACCAATTCAAGCATAAATGGATGATATGACAACAGTAGCCTGCACTAATCGATTATTAGGCAAATTAACCAATAACACTGAATAGGCATGAATGCAATTCAAGCCCACTAAATCAAGGAGCATATAATTAAAAAGGTACAGTAGTAGATAAAAGGTTCTATATTAATGGTGAGGCAATACCAACAGTGTCCGAGAAGCCAGTGAAAAGTCTTGGAAGATGGTACGACGGGGATCTAAGGGACACAGTTTGTGTGGGAGAAGTTAGACAACAAGCAGTGGAAGGGTTGAAGAGCTTTACCGGGCACACAAACTCTGGTGCTTTCAGTTTGGTCTACTGTTCCAGTTACCTATCATCTTCATACATGCCAACAGTATATGGTCGGGACAGTCCAAATTTCTTAGCAAATGTCCTGCATCCCTCACTAACTCATACAAAGGCAAGAACGCTTCACTATGTCTATTCTTACTGTCATGATGGGGGAGGGGGGGGGGGGTACGTCTATTAAATGATAATGAGTGCTTTTTGCCCTACCCCCACCCCCCCACCCAGAAGGGCGTCCCGCTGAACAGTTTCCAAATGTTGGCAAGTATGCATCTTGCAATAACTCATCAGCTACTGTACTTCATGAACACACACCTGTCAAACCTTTTTGAGCCCTGCTTGTACACCAGAGCTTACAAACCCTTAAGGAATGCTTCCAAACCTTAAGAAATTCGTCTCTAACTCAAATAGTATAAAAAAATGAAAGAAAAAAAAGATAACTTTTCCCAGTTTATTAATTGCAATCTGCAGAAAAAAAGCTTTTTCATCATGTGCTGTGTTCATTATTATTAACATCTTTAACGTTTCACATTCTTCTTATATGGAATACACAATGCGTAACCCCCACCGTCAGGAGAAGCTCTTACCAAGCCATGAATTTCAGGATTGTCCTCCCATTCCTTAAGGTACCGTACACTGTACAACTTTCCAGTTTTGTGTTTTTTTGTTGGCGGTGGCATTTTTGTGAACTGCTTCAGCCTTTTTTTTTTTTTAATCAAGCAATCAGTGACACGGGTGCCTTGCGTGTTTCTCCCTGACCGCGAGATTGATTTGCCCGTAAGATTTTCATTTTACGGCCGTAAGACTTAAACTTTAAAAAAAAGCTGTAAGAATACGGGAAACCCGTAAGAGTTGACAGGTATGTGAACACATCAAAAAAATACAAACATCTGTGTATTGGCTGTGGGTTCGAGTTAACTTAGTGTGTGAAAATTATTTTTAATTGAGGGTTTAACAAGAAAAATGACTAAAAAGAGCAGGCTGAACATGCACATGAGCAGTAAACGCAGTATTTGTGGAAATACAGCGTTAGCTTATTACAAGCTGTCCAAGGCTTCATTAATCCATGGTGGACTCAACTGGGGGTCTGTAATAAACCATCTGAACCTATTTTCAAAGAGAAAATGGCTAGTTACTATATTTATTGTGTTTGTGGGTTTCTTGTTGCTGAAAAAATGTCAAACACCAGACAGAAGGATAGTAGCAATTAAGCCTATTAAATGCTGGGGCCCTCAAAGCAGACTGTACTTCAATAGATAACAGTGGCATTTGGTGAGCACCACTAGAATGGCTCTGCCTGGAAAATGTGATGTTTAAATAGGTAGTATACTTATACTGACTATACAACAAGATCTATGTTGCAAACATTATTCGTTTTGTGTTTCTTTTCTTTTTTTTTTTTAAGCACCAACTGATTATTGACCTTGGTATTTGACAGGTTACTTTTAATGTAACATCTTGCATTACCAGAGCCAGACTGTCATATGAATATGCATTTTCAAAACAATGCCCTAAACCACAGGCAGTAGCCCAGACAATAGCTAGCTATGGTAAAATACTACAAATTCAAGACACTGATGTGTGATGATGTATTCTTATATTAAATAGTTTTAATTTACTTTTTGCAACAACAAAAAACTGATATTTACCAAAAGTGCAATTAACTTTCTATTACCAAGCACAGCGGAAACACTTTCTCTTTTTCGCCGCCCACCCTTTGAAGCATGGTAGGTTTTGATGATGGAAGTGTTGACGCTTAGGATACAGGCTTAAGCCCTACGGAAAACAAACACATTCCATCTAAACGCTGTACTAGACTTGCAGTTTACCTGAAATACAGTATTGCTGTTCTGTTTTAAAAGTCTGTTCGGTATTATGAAAACAATATCAGTAATTAAATAAAAGGTCGAACTTTTTTCACATAATCTTAACAATTTCTCAGAATTAAATTTGTAATCTCAACAACCAAAAATGCTCAGTGAAATTTAATTCACAAGTGTGGAGAACGGCATATATGTTTAAGAAAATACAGGAGCGTCCCAGCGCCTTATCAAACAAGTTTTTTTTTTGTTTGTTTTTTTAAATGTTTGTTTAGTTTACGAAAATCAATAGGATTGAGTACAACATTTTAAAATGTACTATAAATAAATATACATACACGTGCTCTGTTCATTGATACACGTGCAATCTTTCAAATAGGACACGTGTATAACATCTTTATTACTTAAAAAAATGTTAACATATTAAACTAAATAGTACTCACCTAGTCTTTATGCAAAAGAAAGACGCCGCCGGTAGAGTGCAAAAAAAACTGCCTCAAAAAAAGAACAAAACAAAGTTGCCGTTTCCTTTGTATTTATTTTTTGTAATGTTTATACGGAATTTACCAAAGATGAATACATGTGATTTTATTTCTTTGAAAGAACGACACAACTAAACTTTGTATTTGAACTCGTCTCCCTTCTGTCCTCTTCTTTGTAGTTGTCACTAAACATCACCACCAGCCTCCCGTTTTAGCACATGCGCAAACCATTAAACCACACTCGATATTCCACACCTCAGAGCAGCACAAAGGGGTGTGCTTGTTTTGAGTGACGTTCCACCTGAGCTGACCACACACGTATTCAAGAATTCTCCCCGTCAAAGGCAGGAATACAATGTCACATATGTGAAGGATATTAAATGTGCAGTCCCTAAAGATTTTAAAACCAGTTATACTACCCTTTATTTCATTGTGCACATTTCAAGCAGCCCTCCTGCTTTCTTTACTAGAATGAATGTCCCTTTCTCCTCGGATCAACAAAATATACTCAATAATATGATACACAGTAACTTACTAACTGTACCTTACTGATGTCATATTCACGAGGAAAATATCCCACTGGTGCAAAGGTTTTGTAAAAGACTTTATAACTGGTGTGACTAATGAGTCAGGGTAAATGACAAGCTAAAGGACGATTTCAACACAAGAGTGTTACAAACCAGTGCAACCAAACCGAGACCACACTGAAAAAGCTCACTGAGCAGTAGAAAGGAAACCAATTCCTCAGGCTCCTAATTATTGTCATTATAAATGGTCTGGTTTGTATTATGCTCACCTGCTCCAGCTTCTTGGGTTACTTCACCTGTTTAATAAGTCCCTATCTGCCGGCTCCACATGACTGGAAGCATTCTTGGATTACTTGAGCATTTCAATCTGGTGACCCCTGTCTTTGTCTGGTAATTCATTTCCCTCCACCTTTTCTTCAGCCTACCACTTCTCCAAATACATCAACTTAAGGCTTTAGACTCTTCTAAAAAAGTGGATTGATGGTCCCACACCAAATGATTTTAAAACGAGGATATTACCCATTAAGAAGGAGGCCTCATTTTTCAATGGGTCATTTCCATCGTGAACAGGCCACGTCAGCAGCTCCTAGTCGTCAATTAAATCAATAACAGCAACAATTCAAGAGTCCCCCAACAGGTTTTTGCTAAATTGTATGACTTTGGTAAAAATGTAGCAAAGCCCAGAAGTTATGTGAAATAATGGTAAATCACAGGTAGGTATTGTAATTGTAAAAAGTTAAAAAAAACAACACCAAAGCCATGGCAATGCATTGTAAGCGTGTGCTATAAGTAAACTGTACAATAACTGTGCACATTTAAAAGGTTCCCTATATTTTCTACACAGTAAAAAATATATATTAAAAAAAGGTTTGTACATTGTATTACACCAGACCACAAACACACATATGTTAATACATCCAAAACACGTTTATATACGGTAAACAAGTAAATTTAAGTTTTACAGAAACAGGTTACTGCTAATGAAAGTGCATTTGTGTTGACACTGGGTAGTGAAACATAGAAGTCTGACCAGGGAGACATCTTGTGGTAGCATGTAGAATTATACTTTTTTTTATTCAACAAATTTGTCTTCACATTATGAATGGAGATAAAAATATAACCAATTTCCCCAAACATATCCACCCAATATAATTGTTCATATACTTTGTAGTTTGTGATCTTAAAGGAAAATATCTGCTGGGTTAGGATCTGGCTCACCGCAACCCTAGGATTAAGAGGTTACAGATAATGGATGGATGGATGGATGGATGGATGGATGGATGTTGATATGAGGTTTCTTAATGTACACAAACATAAGAAGAAGTAGAATAAGAACAAGAAGAACAAGAACATATCATGGCACATATTGCTTTATTATCTGCAAAAGATGCTAATTCAGGTACTGTAGTATACTGCAGCTCTTCTCAAACTGGGGGTCCCGACCCAAAAGGGGGTCGCGTGATAACAAAAAAACTGACATAACCTAAGATCTGGGCTTCTGATCTTCGATGTTAAACAATAAAATACCTGATACAAAAATGCAAACACTGACAATGGCTACTCAATTCACATGGACTTCACCCCTTTCCCATTAAAAAAAAAACATGCCTTGCCTCATTGAAGGAACCATGAATTCTGCTCTGTATCAGAAAATTCTACAGGAGAATGTCAGGCCATCCGTCCGTGAGCTGAAGCTGAAGCGCAGCTGGGTCATGCAGCAAGACAATGATCCGAAACACACACGCAAGTCTACATCAGAATGGTTGAAGAACAAGAAATTTAAAGTTTTGGAATGGCCTAGTCAAAGTCCAGACCTAAACCCCATTGTTGTGGCAGGACCTGAAACGAGCAGTTCATGCTCGAAAACCCACAAATGTCACTGAGTGGAAGCAGTTCTGCATGGAGGAATGGGCCAAAATTCCTCCACGGCGCTGTGAGAGACTAATCATTAACTACAGGAAGCGTTTGGTTGCAGTTATTGCTGCTAAAGGTGGCGTAACCAGTTATTGAGTCTAAGGGGGCGATTACTTTTTCACACGGGGGCATTGGGTGTTGCATAACTTTCTTTAATAAATAAATTAAATATGTATCAATTTTTTGTGTTATTTGTTCACTCGGTCCCTTTTATCTAATATTAGGTTTTGGTTGAATATCTGATAACATTAAGTGTCAAAAATATGCAAAAATGCAGAAAATCAGACAGGGGGCAAATACTTTTTTCACGGCACTGTAGTTGTGTATAAAGAGCAAGTGCTGTACTTCCAGCTCCCAGAACTGCATCCTGTTGGCTGCGAAAGGTTAGACTCAATGTTTTCAGACAGTAACACGTGTTTCTTAAATGTCTACATACCCTTGAAGAAGAGACTTTGAAAGTCAGACCTCTCAACTCTCCCGTATTCACCGGGAGTCTCCCGTATTTTGGACCCTTCTCCTGGACATTTCCCAGGACAGATTTTCTCCCGTATTTTGATCAAAACTGTATTGTTAAACCTTACGTCCGCAAATCTTTAATGTCTGCAAAAGTCCTGGACGGTGTGTGGTTACTGAAATCCCCCTCTGTACCTCGCACGGTTTAGGACCCTGGGGAGCCCTGAAGTGTTGCCAAGTCTCTCGAGAAAAAAAGTGGCGCTGTCTTTCAAAACAAGCCCAAAACAAGCCCGTCCATTTAAGAGGGGGTGGGGGTGTTTATACCAATTCCATATATTTTCTTTAGTAGTTCTAGGTTTTTTTGTTTGTTTTTTGTAGTTCTAGTTTTTTTTTGTTGTTGTTGTTGAACTGGTGGGGATAGGATGATTCTAAAATTCTAATGACGTGCATATACATTGACAACAGTCAATCACGCCACCCGCGAAATTAAAGCGACGTTCTAAAAATACAAGCCCAATTCCGCTTATTTTAAGCAGATTTGGCAACTGCGGAACCCTCTGGCAGGCATGCATTCAGCGCGCGAAGCAAATTCACATACCTGCACAGCCTGAAACATTTCCAAAAGGGGGCCCAACAAAAAAAAGTCTGAGAACCCCTGATCTAAATGTCACATTTTGGGATCACTGACTGACTGATTCTTTAAAGTGGAAGCTTTCAATTATTTGAAAAGGCTGGATATAAATAATAGATAATAACAGCAGTAAAAGTAACATTTTTTTTGGAAACAACTTTAAGAAGCAAAACAGTATATTGATTACTGACTTATTCATTTCTTATCCAAGTACTTTAAACCAAGATAAGCAGTGTACGGCTTCAAACCAGGGGCTGGCTATCTTACAGTCCACAGCTCAGATTCACGTCTGTTGATTTAACTGAGGTGAGATAACATTGGGTACACTGCCAAAGTTCAAGCAGTGTCCCTGGTTGTGAAATCCATTCTCAACAGTTTTGTGCACATGCCTCACAAAGCGGAGTTATGAAATCGTGTTGCCTGAGTCTAATGACCCTGGCAAAACTCTGCCCCTCGGCTAATAACTTACATTTAAAAAAACAGTTCTGTGGTCTGCACCTTGATCTTGAAAAATTGCCAAGAAGTTATATACTCTATAGTTAGCACTTTTACAAATACTCTAGCCCTAATGAAGCTGACATTCAAGTGGGCCATTTTTTTACAGATTCAAATTCTACTCCCTTCTTCTTGATATAGTAATTCTTCAGAAGTGGATCATATGTTTTTTGATGTGTTTGAACATGTGTTTTTGAAAATGTGAAGACGAACACACGCTGTCCTCCGAAGCTGGTGTGCGGTGACCCGAGGACACCCTGGCCGACCTAACCCTCCCTCCCCCCGGGCGACGCTCGGCCAATTGAGCGCCACCCCCTGGGAGCTCCCGTCCACGGTCGGCAAAGGAATAGCCTGGACTCGAACCGGCAACGTCCAGACTATAGAGCGCATCCTGCACTCCACGCGGAGCGCCTTTACCGGATGCGCCACTCGGGAGCCCCCTTTGTTTTGTTTTTTTTATCAATTTTTAAAAAATTTATTTTCCAGTTTTCTCCCAGTTTTGGAATGTCCTGGCTCACCGATGGAACCCCCGAACTAACTCGCTTTTTTTCACTCTGCGACCCCGCTGTGCAGCCATATCCAGAACTTACACCGTCGGAGTGCCATGCAGTTCTGAATTCCGTACAGGCCAGCCTGCAGGCGCCCGGCCAGCCGCAGGAGTCGCTGGTATGCAGTGAGCCAAGGACTCCCCAGCCAGCCTAACCCCTACTCCCGTCCACAGTCGGCAGTGGCATAGCTTGGATTCAAACCGGCAATCTCCAAACTATAGGACGCATCCTGCACTCAGGGCGGAGTGACTTTACCGGATGTGCCACTTGTGAGCCCATTAGCTGTTGTTTTAAACAGCCTTAGGACCTTCTGAATGTATGGACCTTGGGTGGAAGATAATGGAGGAACAAGTCTGTCATGTAGAATGCCCCCGGAATGTCCCCAGCATGTCAAAATATTCTAATGGCAACTGTCTTTCTGCCTAATAGCTTATGCATGTTTTTTGTTTTTTTTAACGGACTAATTTTTTCTGTATGAATTGTTGACATGCCCATGAGTAATACCATCCCTTGGCTGTGAATAAAGACACCTTTAAATGATTGACCACATTAGCATGAAACTAGACATTAGTGTTTTTGTAAAGAAACAGAAACAAGGTGTCCCAGTCGATAGTGCAAGGGAAATGGCACACACTGTTGGATATGGTATTTAAAACAAATAATAGTGGTTGTATGGAATAAGTAACAATATCAAGAATATTCCAAGCCTGGTCTCGAATCGATAAAGAAAAGGCCTGCTCCTGTTTGCACAGGCAATTAGAGTTCAAAACTGCCAGCAACCCCTATAAAACCAACCTCTCATATAATGAACATATTTGGATTTTAAAGCTTTTTCAAGCATTAAAAAGTATTCTGAAATGGGCATGAACAAACATGTTTTCTATAAATAGTTCTTGCTATATGAAAATAAAAATATACAATGCTTTGTCAGGCTGACTCAGACAATTGCAAAGCATGGTGTGATTATATTCAGAGACTTGGCAGGCCAGTGTTGAGGATCAGCAGGAAGAGAATGGAAAGGGAATAACAATAAATATTAAATAGCTCTTTAAACAGAGTTAAGCTATTGTGTGTCAACTATTCAACCAAATAACATTCTCCAAAAGGGTATTTGATTTACTCCGACCCAAACTGAATATAGATTTACTGTAAGTTTTTGTTCCAATGCAAAGCACATTTTTTTCTTTAGAAAATGAGATTTAGCAGATGTTTTAAATGTGTAATCAAAGAATTTAAATGTCGTTTTTTGCTTCCAAACCTATAACAGAGCACGAGAAGAACTGCATAACCTCCTACTGCTGAAAAGTGACGTTTGTGTTGGGCTCCTGGAGTTGCACAGCAAGTGGTTTCAAGGAACCTTGTGAACTCTACGGTTAAAAACGTGTTTGGGGACACATTGCCTACAGCAGCAGTAGAATTGTTATTTAAACAATTAAAACTTAAAATTTTCTTTCACCAGCTGTTTGTATGAAAATAGACCCGAATCTATTTTCAGTGCAATGCAGATAATTGTGATTCACAAAAGGATTATGCACACGCTTAAAACAAGCATCTTTAAAGCACAGTTAAAAACTAAAAACAGTCCACAAATACACTTTATTGTCTTCATTCTACAAAACTATACGTTTAATATACTCAGTCTAATGCACTTTAAAATAATTTTGTTGTGCGTTTTATTCAACATTTGCTCAATCGCAAATCAGACTAAATTATTTTCCTGGTTACTTGAACTTTGCCCCACTTTTGTTTTTTCAAAACGACTTGTATGCGGCTACTCCCCCTTTTTTATACGATTTCACTTTGGATTGGTGAAATCAATTCGCACACCCCTAGTTCCTGTTTTGAACTGGCGCAGGTTGTTTTGAACGGCTAGGTTATATTTTTTGCCACATACCATTTTCACCTGAGATAGAGAAACGCAAGCCAGCTGCAGTCACCACTAACACTACCAACATCATGTCAGACAAAGGTGCATTTGATACCAATGTTGTCACCCTTACGCGATTTGTACTGGAGGAAGGGAGGAAAGCCAAAGGGACGGGAGAACTGACAACGCTTCTCAATTCACTTTGCACAGCCGTCAAAGCCATCTCCACGGCCGTCAGAAAAGCTGGCATTGCCAACCTGTAGGTATTAATTTATTATGTGGGCACAAACTTTGTTAATGTTTTATCCAAAAAAGGTTTGAGTTAACAACCAAAACGAGGCCGCAGTTTTTAAAATCGCAGGTTTATTGCACGGAAAGTGAGAGACAACACTAATTTTAAAATGAACAATTTATTAAGAAGTTAGGCCTGCTTACAATGTTGGTAAAATGTTCTTATGCGCACGGGCCCAATTTACCCGTTTGCTTAAACTAGTGGTATGTTTGCATGTTCTTAAAACAATGGAAAACTAGTAACAAAATACGTTTATTTTTCATTTTAGAAAAAAACTAAATGTGCAAACTTTCCGCTGGGTCACCTTAAAAGTACACAGTAGACCTACAGTGTACTGCAGGTACAGTAATGGTCGCGTTAGTTAAAAAGTAGTGGCTTTTTTATCGGCTTTTTCAGTTTATTGGAATAAAGGTCGGAGGTCTTGATCATCTTACGTACAGCACTCCACCTGAAAGATGGACAACATCATGGAAACACAAATATTGATCTAATTAACGTAAGCTAATACAGGCAAAGTCACTAACCAGTATATTTAGTAATGTTGTTGAAGCTGATACCTTGGGATCCTTCAAGAAGCTGCTTGATGAGATTCTGGGATCAATAAGCTACTAACAACCAAACGAGCAAGATGGGCCGAATGGCCTCCTCCTCGTTTGTAAATTTTCTTAAATCCTTTAGTTTAAATTTCAAGACCAGACATTAAAATGAGTGTACCAAACACATAAACAGGTGCAAATTAAAAGTATTGTATTGTGAAATATACAGAAGGTATCTACTGTGTAGGTTTGGGCTAAAGGAAAGCGAGGTGTCTTAAACATTCATTCATTTTAACTAACTTTTTTGTTTTAAAATTTAAGGAATGAATAACCTGGGGTTGTACTTTACCCAGCTGTTGACCAGCTGAGTCAGCAATTGGAACAAATATTTACTGGTGTCTTACTGGGCACCAAGCATGTTCAGGGCAGCAGTGTGGAGTAGTGGTTAGGGGCTCTGGACTCTTGACCGGAGGGTTGTGGGTTCAATCCCAGGTGGAGGACACTACTGCTGTACCCTTGAGCAAGGTACTTTATCTTGATTGCTCCGGTAAAAACCCAACTGTATAAATGGGTAATTGTATGTAAAAATAATGTGTAAAAAATAATGTAATTGTATGTAAAAATAATGTGATATATGCTGGATAAGGGAGTCTGCTAATAAATAAATATTAATAATAATGTTCAATATATACTGTAATGCACAGACAAGATTTACAGCATGTAAAGTAATGTAGTCGTGTGGACAAGTCAGTTCACTTCAGCACTTTGCAGTAAAGTAAGGGATTTTTAATGGTCGTTTTTTATTCTTGAACCAGCTCACCAGCTTCTCCACAGGCACCAAGCCTCCTGCACCAGACAGCACTCGCCTGCATACACCATTGCTGGTCATTGCTGGATTTTGACTCATCAAGTACGTCAATAATGCATGCCCTGGTACAGCTGCACATTATTATTTATTTCTTAGCAGACACCCTTATCCAGGGCGACTTACAATTTCTTACAAGATATCACATTATTTTTACATACAATTACATTATTTTTTTTACACATTATTTTTGCATACAATTACCCATTTATACAGCTGGGTTTTTACTGGAGCAATCTAGGTAAAGTACCTTGCTCAAGGGTACAGCAGCAGTGTCTCCCACCTGGGATTGAACCCACGACCCTCCGGTCAAGTGTCCAGAGCTCTAACCACTACTCCACACTGCTGCCCAGGGTAAATCAAAGAGCGACAGTTTAAACACACTAATTATCAGGAAAGGGGCTACCTGCGTGTTACATTTTATTTAGAATAACTTTGTTTTTCACGCTACAGACTTATTTCTACATATCTTTTGTAAAAGTACATATATGTAGAGACCCTCTCAATAAATATTTGGCAATTGTCTGACCTTTAAACCTTAGTGGTATGTGTTTAAGATACTTCGTGATTATTGGATTAGTAATTGATAACTGGCTCCAGGGCTATGAACCGCTTTGTCATCACTGTGAACAGAAGGGCTGTTCAGGATCATTAATGCAGGGGAGGTGTTGTCAGTAGTCAACCAATCGCATCACTTGTCTTGCAGCACAGGCAATGCTGGCTCATGCATTCAGACACTACAGTATGTTACTTTGTGTGGGAGTGTGGACACCTACTTCACAACACAGTCAATAAGCAGAAATACAAATGCAAGTCATAGTGAGCTGATTTTATTTAGATTTGGCACCGTAGTAGCCTATGCTAAAATCAGAAAAGTTTGTCTCCAAGTTAAATGAGTGCACAGCATGGGTTCATGTAACTGTTCTACTCGATACTTTACTCAGGTATCAAGCCTGCCCTAGAACACTTCAGATTTACATCGAGGTCCATATGGCAAAAGCAAAAAAAAAAAAAAAAAAAAGATAATTATATATATATATATAATCAATCACAAGAAGCTCCTTAGAACCCAGTTGACTTGTGATATGATTGGGAGACCATTAGGAACTTGCAAAACCAGTTCATACCTTTTATATGTATTCTGCTTGGAGTTTGTGGATTATCTTTCTGCTAAATATGCTGAGAATCTCTTATCTCTTATGAAAGGGGAGGCATGATTGGAGGATTAGGCAGGTTTTCAATGGTGTACCTTTCCGCTGATTGGAGGATTAGGCAGGTTTTCAATGGTGTACCTTTCATCTGATATTATATTAATTTTAGTTGACATTAACATGCAGTGCAGTCATGGACAAACCCGAATACTTCCTTAATCAATAAAAAAAACTGCTGGTTCATACTTGCATTTCAGACTGTAACAGTATCATTTCCTTGTTTACTGTCTGATCGCTTTGACAGACCTGGCTCTAATCTAAACTGGAACAGATCCTGTACAGAGAGAAATAGGCCAGTGGATGAGTAGACTTTCATTTTACAAATTTCTTAGTAAAACGCCACTGATTGCACATACAGACATTTTGTATTCAAGTATAGTGGTTTGGCAAGGAAATATTATAGAATGCATTGTCTTCTATCCATAGGTCATAAAATGTACATTATTTGTATAACTACTCTTAATTGGTGCTCGCCTTAATGAATCATTTGGAGGAACATTCGTGCAAAAGCTACTATCACTGTGCCACTAAATAAAATGTGTGTGTAAGTTGCATGTGACTGGTTGTGCATGTCCTGCATTAATGCCCTGTACTCCTTCACCTCCAGAATGAAGCTCTGAGATTCTTGATTCATACTGTACTGGGTAAATTGATTGTTCCATGTCAAATCAACACACTCGCTATTAACCATTCTCGAGACATGGCCCATCTTTGATTGATTTACTGTTCGTCCAGATGATCTTCAGGTGAACTGTCTCTCAATGGTCTTGAATGAGCTACAGTAATAGCTCATATTAAAGGTTTTACATGCTCATGTTTCAAAAACGTGTACCTGTATAAAAGCATATCATATTCATGTAAACCCTTACAGCCTATTGAAATATAATTTTGCTTTCCAACTAAGCAAACACATCCAGTTTCTTTGTTGATAAACACAGTGTAGGCTAATTGTCTTCATGCTGTTTGCATTTCTGCTGTATGGTTTAGTTTATTTGTACAATCTGAAGAAAGTCTAGGCGTCTTTACAGTAGATTAAAAATTAGTCATCCAAGCAAAAGGTAAAATGGTATTTAATTAAACTGACTGTGAAAGAGTTAATCCCCTGGGTGGCAGTGATGTGTTTCATGTGGAAAATCTTCTATTTAAATGACAATTGCACTTCATTGGTACTAGTAATAAACAGTGGACAGTTATTCATTTGAAAAAAATATAGAAAATATATGAAATTGTGATAGTGATGTGTCAGCTTAAACTAAGGGGTTCCCCTGGTTGCAACGATGAAATCTAATGTCACAAAAAAAGTAAAATGAATAGTTCTCAATAGGTGCAAAATATCATAGAAAAGTCACAGTGGGCATGCACAATAATAGATAAGGAGTCAGATCAAAGACTGCTTATTATTTGATTGCAGAAACTTGTATTTTTTGACTGATAGACAATGAACAGCATAAAGCGCATCAGTGATTCATGCAAAACAGACTTTTCAGACACTCATGCAACTTTCCTGAGTTCTGTCTCAACAGCACTATGTGTCAACACATGTGTAGATCATTTTGTAACCTGTAACGTTCCCACTCTTCAGGTATGGCATTGCAGGCAGCACCAATGTTACCGGAGACCAGGTGAAGAAGCTAGACATTCTCTCCAATGACCTGGTCATTAACATGCTCAAATCCTCCTTCACCACCTGTGCTCTAGTCTCGGAGGAAGACGAGCGAGCCATCATTGTGGATCCTGACCAGAGGGTTGGTATTTCAGTGGTCCAAGTTCCCATGCAAAAGAATGAGCTTCAGCGACTTTTTTTCTTTCCAAGATAAACCTACATGTTATTTGAACATGAGCCACATCCATTTATGTTGGAGGCCTTGTGTCTGTGTGATTGGAAGACTGATTATCATAACTGAGTTATGATAATCCATAACTCAGTGAAATATATTGTTAGCATTTTATTATGAGTGTTTATTGTTGTGGATGTGTGTATAATTATGAAAGAAACCACGGGTACTGAGCAGAACAGTTTTTTTTTTAAAAATGTTATAGCGTATGTGTAATAGAGTACTACATATTTATTAAACAGCTGTTTATTTCATTTTTCATTTTATTTCTATTTTTAGGGTAAATATATTGTATGCTTTGATCCTCTTGATGGCTCTTCAAACATTGACTGTCTTGCTTCAATCGGCACAATTTTTGCTGTGTACAGAAAGGTAAATAGTCATGTGTTATGCAACATAATACATTTTGGACCAAGTGAGCTTGTAGCTACAGTTATCATACTGCAGACCTCTTTGTATTTGGAAGGAAATGGAGTTCTTGTTTTGTGTGGTCATGATACAGGTTTAAAATAAGTATTTGATAGGGACTGGCCACTCCGAATGGGGGATCCAAGATGCTGTGGATAAACAGGATATAATGGATCTCCTGTCCACATTGTTGGGTATTAGTAGTAGTGACAAGATCATGTCAATTATGTCCTTTATCCTTTTATTTGTTAAAATATATAGTCTGTACAACATGAAACATATTTGACTTTAGTTTGATTCTGAATAGGATCTTAATAAATGTCACTTTGTCCGAGGCACAATTGATTAATAAAAAAAATTGCCTACTGTTACATTTCACTGATTTATTAAATCCAGTTGGGTCTATGATATGTCTGTTAAAAGTGGGGGATGGTTCTATTTGAATTAAATAAGTGACATCTGTATTTGGAGCCATCTTTGTTTAGAACAATTGAATAGAACCCATCTTAAATCTACTTGCAAAGTTCCATGAGCTCAGAATAAGAGCATCAATTTGTGTAGTGCAGTATCAGACTCGATTCTTGCCCTGTCTGACTTCAACATTCTTCTTCTGCAGACCACGGACGGTGAACCCAATGAGAAGGATGCTTTACAACCAGGCCGGAACATTGTGGCAGCGGGTTATGCCTTGTATGGCAGCGCCACAATGATGGTGATGTCTGCTGGAAATGGTGTCAACTGCTTCATGCTTGATCCAGTAAGTGACAGCTCCTAAAAGATCATTCTGACATTTGAAATGCATGCAAGGGAAGCAGATATTCAGGTTAGCTTGACTGTTTGAAAATGAATGAAAAGAACCAACTTCAAAATCAAACCTTATTTAGCTACATATATTCTTGTTAAAAACATTAAAATTATATATATATATATATTATAGAAATGATAAAGAACCCACAAAATAGTAAAACCAACATTATGTTCAAAATTATGATGAGACACAAGTAATACTGCTCATTGATTCCTTATAATTCCTGTATTTTAGGCTATTGGAGAGTTCATTCTGGTGGACCAAAATGTGAGGATTAAGAAGAAAGGAAAGATCTACAGTCTTAATGAAGGATATGCCAAATACTTTGACGCTGCAGTTACAGAGTACATACAGAAGAAGAAATTTCCTGCGGTAAAAGTTTTAATATGCAGCGAGTCTAATTTACACATCATGAACATACACAAGCCTTTAAGCATTGCAGTGTTTTCATTCAGTCTTTCATTTCTAATACATTTTCTTCATATTGAAAAGTTGAGATCTATTCATAAAGAGTTAATGGTTTTTAAAGTTAAATAAAGTTTTGTTCTAGTTTATCGTTAAATAAACCAACAAGTTTCATGATAATCAAACTTGTTTTTATCAATTAAGTACAGCTTCTTCCCCTATGTTTGAGTCTTTTCAATGGACAGATAGACCTTAACTAGTTAGAACTCAACTTAATTTACTCGCTTTACTAAATGATCCTCTAAATTTGGCAGGATGGCAGTGCCCCTTATGGTGGGAGATATGTAGGCTCCATGGTTGCTGATGTGCATCGTACTTTAGTGTATGGAGGCATCTTTTTGTACCCAGCCAACACCAAGAGCCCCAAAGGAAAGGTAAGGACAATGAGGTATATTTATTTATTAAAGTGTTTTAAAAGTATTACTAGATCTCACCTAAACAAAACAAGAATATGTGGCAGCTCTGACTGCCTAGGAGCTTTATGAAGAATTCAGCCAATTTAAACTACTTTACCAGAGACTGTCTATCTTTAAAAGAAGCTAGATTTTAGCAGTTACTTGTTCTGTGCTTTAGGAGATGCACAGTGCTTTGAACTAATATAATTTCCAGATAAAAATAACACAAACATCTCTAGAACCCCAGACAAACTCATTAGTAGCCTGTATTGTCTGCTGTGACACTCCATTGAGTTAAAAGGGCATTTAATTCAGTGCAATCCATACAGTTAAGTGTCCAGCATCTGTTTTATCAGTACCGTTGCTTGGAGATACAAGATACCACAGCTCCTTGTTCTTGTAATGTTTGACAGTCAGTGTGCTGAGATTACTGCTCCTTGTTCTTGTAATGTTTGACAGTCAATGCGCTGAGATTACTGCCAACTTGAGTATTGAACACAAGGCCCTATTTTAAGACTCTGCAAAGGCTAAGAGGAACAAAACCATTTTAATTGAATACAATTAGAAGTGAACAATTTGCTTCCGAGTGGCGCATCCAGTAAAGGCGCTACGTGTGGAGTGCAGGATGTGCCCTATAGTCTGGACGTCATGAATTCGATTCCATGCTATTCCTTTGCCGACCGAGGGGGAGGGAGGGTTAGGTCGGCCAAGGTGTCCTCGGCTCACCGCGCACCAGCGACCCCTGTAGTCTGGCCGGGCGCCTGCAGGCTTGCCTGTAAGCTGCCTGAGAGCTGCGTTTTCCTCCGACGCTGTAGCTCTTGGGTGGCTGCATGGTGAGTCCGCAGTGTGAAAAAAAGCAGTCGGCTGACGGCACACGCTTCGGAGGACAGTGTGTGTTCGTCTTCTCCCTCCTGAGTCAGCGCAGGGGTGGTAGCGGTGAGCTGAGCCTAAAAGTAATTGGCCATTCCAAATTGGGGAGAAAATAATAAAAAAAATAATTAGAAACGACTAAATAAAAAATAAAAAATAAAAAAGTGAACAATTTGATTGCAGGAAAGAGAAGTTAAGTAATTGTTCTGAGTAGGTTATGTCATTGTATATGGTTATTTTACTGCTCTATTAAAAACACTTGCTCTATTAGGGCACTGTTTTGAAGCCAAAGCAAAGAAGAAACTACCTGGATGTTCAAAGGTCAAATGTTTTGATCATGTGTTGTTTTCTAAGGTTTCTTGGGAAAGGGGATGACTTCCAGAATTAAGACCTGTACTGGCTCCCGTATGGCTCCACCATTACACTAATACTTGTATTTTCCTTTGCTTTGAAGCTGAGACTCCTGTATGAATGCAACCCCATGGCCTACATCATAGAGCAGGCTGGAGGAATGGCCACAACTGGAAGTCAGAATGTGTTGGACATCAAACCTGATTCCATTCACCAGCGTGTGCCTGTGGTGCTGGGCTCCCCCGACGATGTGCAGGAATACATCGACATCTTCAAGAAACACGCTGGCAAGTAAAGCTGGAAGCAATTCAGCTGTGACTGGGAACTACTCGAAGACAAGCTATGCAGCTGGACCAAAGAGGGAATCTATGCAACACAGCTATTCCAGTAACTGTAAACCCACCACACAAACTGAAAAGAATGTGACTAGGACAGTCAAAACACCAACAAACGATTCCATGCATGTTTAAAATGCTACGTGGGATTGTTCAATACACACATCTGTATATTTGGACTGTCTAACTGAAGGAATATCACTGTAATAATAAAGGTCATGATGCTGCTTGGAAATGGTTTTCTTAGAGTGTCTGTTTAATAATTCATTTTTTTATTTTGCACATTAACAATAATAAAAAGTGTTGTCCTTTAAAATGTGTGTCATTTGCATTATTTAACACTAAATGTCTAGTTATGGTGGATCTTTCAGATGTTCCTAAATCAGTTTGTTGTTGGAGCTAGTTTCCTCCTTTTTTCAACAGAATCCATGTGAATTTCTTTCTTAATTAAATAATTGTATTGGTTAAGATATATTCAACATAAGTTACCAATCCTAAGAATCAAATAACCCCTATATGGACTAGATTTATTGCACTTGTCAAGCCAAAATGCTTTTAAGATGCTTTCATATTTTACATTAGGGCTGTCAATTAATCGCAGTTTACTTCTGTGATTTGACGCGTTAATTTCTTTGTAGATTCATTTTTTGAACGTGTGTATACGTATATATTTACAGATCAGTGAATAAAACCTTTTTGGTATACTAATGCTGACTATACATTACCGGGACCTGAAAACTTATCAATTAATCTCAGCCTGACAATACTGTGTTGCCAAAATAAGTAATATATGGTAGTCATGTATAATAATTTACACGTGTGTGTTTATATAGACAGTTTTTAACGTGGTTTAAATTACATTAAAACACTGAATGCTCATACCTACAGATTGATATAAAACATTTATGGATTTGTCAAAGAAAGTGTTCTATAATATGCCAGCAAGCCAGCACAACAAAATGAAACAGCAATGCGTATGATCTAATGACTACTGAATTTTAGTATATATATATAAGCAAACTGATAAGAAAATACAGTATAATTTGAAATGCATTAAGGTGAGTAATAAACTGACTCCATTGTGATTTAGCAGTTGGTTCAAACAATTTAACAGCAAATGCTGGAATTTGTATAATTCTGTGTAAATAATTATAAAACTATAAAGAAGGAGCAACAATATTAATCCAGAAATAGGACAACATTTTTATTTTTATTTTTTTATGCTGGGCTGTTTTTTGGATGATGATGATAATAATAATGATAATAATCAAATAAAAAATTTCACACACACACACACACGACAGAGACTGGCTCCAACAGAGTTCAAACTAATTATGACTGTCAGAAGATTAGCTTTTTCCGATCTCGGAACGACCAGGGAAATATGGGGTCAGCTGATCTTGAAGACCCATGTAAGGCCTTATAGGTAATAAGAAATTATTATTATTATTATTATTATTATTATTATTATTATTATTATTAAGAGCATCAGTAATAAAACAAACAAATTAGATGGATGCAGTAATTGTATTAATTAAATATGTGATTAAAACGTTTAACAGATTAATTTTTTTAATCACTTGACAGCCCTAATATATATATATATATATATATATATATGTCCTAATATTTAAATAAGCACAAGCTCTGTAAATGTGGCCTTATATTTCAGACACAAATCAAGTAGTGTGTTTTTTTTATTACATGAACTTGTTTGCGTGTGTCAGGGAGTTGTAAGCTGCCTGTATATAGACTAGGCGACCTTTCAGTAAAAGTCAACCTCAGCCTTTGCACTACTGACATTTCAGACTTGGTCAAGTTCAGTGCAAGTCGGTAGTGCCAACTGTATTACATGTGCATGTATTTACTATAATTAGTAAAGCAGTATAAATGTGTGTCATAAATAATTCAAGGATCTACTATAGCTTTTGGGATGTATAATCAAAGAAAACAATAACATTAAAACTGAGTTTGTAATTCTGTATATAGAGGCATTTCAGACACATGGTCCATTCGTTTTATAAATATAGCCTTGGCTTTGTGCCCCGTCTGAACCAGCTCTGAAAGCTGAAAGCTTAGTTACAGTTACCACTCGCAACCTCCTTGTGTCACACACTTCTCCGTGCTGCGGGAAAAGCTAAAAGTTGCCGTGGAAAATGTCGGATCAAACGCCCTTCGACACAGATGTTATCACTCTGACACGGTTTGTCATGGAGCAGGGCAGGAAGGCTAAAGGGACCGGGGAGCTGACCCAGCTCCTTAACTCCATGCTGACTGCTATAAAGGCCATCTCTTCAGCTGTCAGGAAGGCTGGCCTGGCACACATGTGAGTCCTCCGATTCTGATCCTATAGTAGATGCAGAGAATGTGTTGCCTGTTTTTTTAGGGGGGATGTAACTTTTGTTATAACAGAATACATATCTGAGATGTCATTTGAATAACAAATGGATCAGTTGTGCTAAATATGGCAGGATGTGGGTGCACTGTTGTCAATGAGATTAATACAAAATGGAAACATTTTGGCATATCATATAAAATTTGACATGGTTTTAGGAAGAATCCCAAAATATTAGCTTACTTTATTTTTAAAGCTATGGGCCTATAATGGGGTGGTGTCCGTGACTGATGAAAATAAGCACTGAAAGGGGGTCATGTTTGAAAGGTCAGATCTTTCAAAGTATTCAAGATATCTGAGACTCGCTACACACACAGAACTGCTCTTCTAGTTTAAGAGGTGTCAATGTGATGGAGTCAGAAAGTGCAAAGAATTGTTCAATATAAATATGTTTTAAGATCTGATCTCTCAATAATGACCCCCGTTCAGTGCTCATTTTCATCACTCACAGGTACCACCCCATTATAGGCTCATCAATTTAAAAATAATGAGAGTTGAGCGCTAATATTTGGAAATTCTTCCTCAAACCCTTCTAGGTCCATCCATATGCAATATCAAAACAATCTGATGATGAGGTGGGGTAGATCCAAAAATGTGGCCCATTTGGTGCCGAATGACACAATCTAATATTATTCTTGTTAAAGAGTTAAGGAGAGGCGGACACAGCGTGGAGTATGGATAGAGCTGTAGCAGACATGGCTGGAAACTTCTAGCAGTACTCTTATAGAAAAGTTTGAATGGATTGGAATCAAATATTGCACAGTGGTACTGATATGGGCTACCAGTGCAATGGTATATATATTGTATTAAAAATGTAAAGACTTCAATAATGTCCCCCATAATGCTGGTTTCTCTTCGTTGGACTCTGTCCAGGACCACAATGTCCCTTTGGTACTGTGGTGACCAGAACTGGACAAAGTACTTTAGGTGTGGTATCAACAGTGCATTATACAACCTCATCATAGCTTCTTATAGCCACTTGTGGCTATCTACGCAAGCATTTCGCGTGCCTTTTTTATTGCTTCTCTGCACTGGCCTGTTTGCTGACAGCGGTGAGTCTATTACAACACCCTGGTCTTTCTCTTGGTGAGCCTGTTCCAGTTCTATAACCACTCATTTGGTATTTGGATCCTACATGTTTGTGACCAGCATGTAACACTTTCTATTTGTTGACATTAAATTTTATTTGCCATTTTTCTTCCCAGTTCTGTATGCTGTCTAAATCTTTTTGGATTTCTTGTCGGCCACTCCCTGTGCTTTGAGTCCTCTACAAATGTAATAAGTTTACTAATTATCCACTGATCTAAGTTGTTCATGTAGATAAGAAACAACAGGGGTCCAAGCACGGAGGTTTGTGGCACCCCATTGAGTACACAGCCCCAGCTACAGGTTTCCCCTCTTATAAGTACTCTTAGTAAGATTTTTTTTGTAAGGCAAGTGTCTTCCTCAAGAAGAATCTGAATATTGTTGTAATACAAAACATACCAGCCAAACGTGTTGGGCTTCCCTTTTTTTTGGCGGAAAAATACATTATACAGAAGGTAACATGCACAAAATTGAAATTTGAATGACTATAATTCATTTTTCTGTCTTCCCATGGTTAAGGTACGGGATTGCTGGCTCTGTGAATGTCACTGGGGACCAGGTGAAAAAACTGGATGTCCTCTCCAACGATCTAGTCATTAATATGCTCGAGTCTTCTTACGGCACCTGTGTCATGGTCTCGGAAGAAAACGAACATGCCATTATTACTCCACCAGACAAAAGGGTAGGTTCATTCTGCCACAGAACCACCAGAGGGCGTCCTAATACTGATTTAGATGGCGTAATTCTGTTTGTCTATGTTCACATTTTTTCTGGAGGATTAAGATTCACTGTTTTTATTTTATATAATGTTTTCCTTTTTACTGGTATCTTATTGAATGTTTTTCTTTAAAAAACTTAGTAATGAATGATTGTGTTCAGTTACTGGACATTCAAGAGGGATAGACAGCACACTTATCATATACCAAAATTACTTTTTTCCTGCACATAGAAAACTGTGTAATAGTTAGGTCAGGTGGGTTAGTATTTTGGATAAATGGATATCCGGGCCTCACTAGCAGCAAAAACAATAAGGTGTTTGTAAAAATGTTGTTCTGCTGATGAATGTTGTAATGCTATTCATTAGCAGCGACTATGTATTGTATGTCTACAAACCAACCTCGCAGACACACAACAGCTTGTGCTGCTGTGAAGCTACATAATCAGCATGACTGAGATACTATACAAACAAATGACTGTACGTTGTGGTACAAGTGGTCAACCTGTTGTCTCATCTGATTGCTTTACTTTGCTCTTTGGATCCAGTCAAATGCCCAGTCAGGTGTCCACTTGGAAAGATCAAGCAGTATTAGAAAAACAACAGTTGTCAGAAGACCTGCATTCTATTTATTTTTTTGTTAAAGTTCAACCAGGGTAGCATTTTAATACAATGCTGGTTTGCAGGGGACAGATAACACATATACATGTAGCACTGTCCAAAACACTTTAGTTTTCTATAATATACTCTAGTATATGCATAAACATAATATTATGTCTATACTGTTTTTAGATGGAACTGTTGTCATTTTTTGATATGGAAACACCTGCCATATCACTCTCATTAATAATACAATAATAATTTATTTATTTTTATATAGCGCCTTTCATAGTGGACCACCATCACAAAGCGCTTTACAGAGGTAGGCTGTGAACTGTGCATTATATGCTGAGTCACTTACAATAGGACATTGATTTAACATCTCATCCGCAGGATGGAGCACAAGGAGGTTAAGTTACTTGCTCAGGGTCACACAGTGAGTCAGTCAGTGGTAGAGAGGTGGGATTTGAACCCATGACCTGCTAGTTACAAGCCCTGAACTTTAACCACGGGACCACACTACCTCCCAGTAAGGTGTAGGGCCACAATGGAGATTCATAGTTGCTGTATTTAGCTTTAAGGGGGTTTGCATTATGTTATAACATCCTTAATTTTGTCAGCAATAAATATATGAGAAGCTTCTTGCAATCATTAAGTAATCTTATTTTTTTCTAAAGTAATGGAATTCGCTATGGAAAAGATTCACACTGCAAGTGGCACTTCATGCATGCGGATAGCATGCACAGTTTGTCACATAAACAGTACAGTATATGAAGTAGACAGACTATACAGCTATAAGCAATGTATAACCTCTGTGTCTTTAACTTAGGGTAAATACATTGTTTGCTTTGATCCACTGGATGGCTCCTCCAATATAGATTGCCTGGCATCTATTGGGACAATCTTTTCTATCCATAGAAAGGTAAGTGTGTCCGTCTGACAGAGTGAAAATCGAAGTAGGTCACGGAGTTCAAAACTCAAGAGCTAGTTACAGTGTTTCACCTTTTCTTTGCTCATCAAATTATCCGGGTAGTGAAAACAAAATATGTATTTGGTGCCTGGTAAGAAGGGGTTGAGTGAGTTAAGACCTGAGATCAGATAATGCTTGCCTTTCAGTAACTGTGAAAAAGGGGTTATGCATCGTGCTCACGAGACACTGTCTCAAGCTGCTAAAGGACATGAGTCACCATTCATGAGTTCCATGCCTGACTTGAATTTCTACTTTTTACAGCACATTCTTTACAGTAATTATAACTTTTAAATACAATGAGTCATTTCACATCTACCTGGCTCAAGCTGAACACTATAGCTTGGTTTGGGATTCAATGTTATTTAGATATTTTACTTGCATCTCAAATAGAGCCAGGTATTTATTACAGCTTGTGATGATGTATCATGGATTCAAAGTCCCTGTTCAAACATGCCTACTGGAACACAATTTGAGGAAATAAGAGAACAGACAACACAAACAGATATCCAACTACAAAACACAGATGCCCTGAGGGGTTAGAGCCGGTAACAATATTTATTATGCATTAATCGTTTGTGAATGGATCTCTGATCTTGTGGTATAAATCTGATTAATCCAAATCCAAATGAATATAAGTAGCATATACTGAACAGTGCATATAAAGTGTATGTACAAAATCGACAATTGCTATGCATGAAATACTCTCTGGTGAGGACAGTGTCGTAGTAACTATTACAGAATGTGGCATTTTATTTAATAGGTTTATCAATTTCAGTACCATGTACAGCTACAGTACTATAGAAGACAGGCATCAGACAGACAGGTAGATAGATAAAGTTCTGTTTCTAAAAACAATTGATTTGAAGTGTTGTGCCACACTCCCCTCCTCCTTCCCATTCCTCCCAGACCTGGGAAGGTGAGCCCACAGAGAAAGATGCCCTCCAGCCTGGCCGGAACATCGTCGCTGCTGGCTATGCCCTATATGGAAGTGCCACACTGGTCGCCCTCACCACCGGACAAGGAGTCAACTGCTTTATGCTGGATCCGGTCAGTACTCTTTACAAACACAAGGCCGGTTAACCTGCTGTATCATACCAGATAGATACTGGAACCATAATATTGTGAATAATAGTCCAGTGTATTCTATCCACACTGTTAGAATTGACCAGAATTCGTTTTAAGCCAGTCAGAGCTGCTTATGTTAAAAAAGTAAGATACATCTCTACTCATACATGTATATAAAACATTTTTACACTTCAAATGCAAAAGTATTCTTGGGCCTTTTCCATCAATTGTGCCATACTGTGTGGTTATGGATTATTTTATTTAATTGTTACACTCTGCTAAGTATTAGATTGAGACTGCCAAATTAATGGGAAAATTATCTGAATGAACCTACTGTACCAGACCTCCTAGTTATTTGAAACCCTGAATGGCAACTTGAACATAAAGGTCTCTACTTCTACCAGCTTGTCGATCTTTCCAAGTCATCTAGTTTCTGGGGAAACATGTTTGAAAAAGATAATAATATACCGTCCAACAATTCAAAAAGGATGTAAACTGTGACCTAAAATGTGATCCCATTTTATTTATGCTTAGGCTGTAGGGGAATTCATTCTTGTGGAGAAAGATGTGAGGATAAAGAAAAAGGGGAACATTTACAGTCTTAATGAAGGGTATGCCATGTACTTTGATCCTGCAATAACTGAGTATATACAGAAGAAGAAATTCCCACAGGTAGGCTTATAAAACCTGTTATTAGAAATGAACATTGAATCATAACTAACGTTTAACTGATATGTAACAAACTCTGTGTTCTTTCTTGAGTTCCGATATGTAACAAACTCTGTGTTCTTTCTTGAGTTCCATGTACGTTCAAGTCAAACACACTGGGTGGCTTGACCTCTGAAGCCTAACTGCAGCTGTAGCAAAAACAACCAGAAAAATCCAGAATGTTTCTGCTATCAGATGTTATCTGTTAGACAGAGGGGCTTTTCAAAACTACTGTTTGCTGTTTTGAATAACTACAGCACATCACATGGAAGTAGTGCTAGAATCTTGTTGCCCTCTTCAACACTGTACTTACGAGACGTCTTGCTTACTAAAATCCTTTGCATACTTTTGAAGATTAAACAAGCGGTCTAAGTGGGATTAATGAGCAACAACAGCCCAACTCCCAGTTGTACTGTTTCAAGGTCAGGGCAGTGTTTATATATAGATTGAAAATTGCTTTAGATTCCTATGAACATAAGTACAAAAAAAGTTAAAGAGGAGTGACTAATGTGCTGCAATGAAAATGTATTTAATAAATGACTTAATGGCGGAATAAATCGACCAAGCCAAGCACATGATCTTGTTGATCAACAACCGACTACATTTCAGTATCCCTGCCATTATATGCAGACATGCCTTGTCCTACTTCAATGTAAATAAACAGCTGCGCCGTTTCAGTTGACCCATAAAGCCCTCAGTGTAGCTGCTGTGTAACAGCTTCTCTGCATGAGCCTGCTTGAATCCAAAAAAAGCTTGACTACACACAACGCCAAGCTTACAATGAAACCCTTTTTAAGAAGTTGTCGATAAAGATTGTGTCAAACTACGTTGAATTCATCAGAACTGCTTTTTTAAAAGTATTTTGTTAAACTATGAGTTACTGTGTATTTTTTTTATATTATGTATTTGTTTATTTTTAAGGGCTTTTTAAGTATTCCAACAATCCTTTCAAAGTAAAAAGGTTTATAAACATTGTTTGTCTATACCAGTTCATAGTATTTAGTATTTGTACTCTTAGATTTGTGAAATACTTGGAAATATACTGTTGACTGCGTTTCTGACTCAGTGGGATAAAAGTCTCACGTTGACAAGTATGTCTTTTTATAAATCAAAACCTTTGCTAATTTTATTGTTAAAAATAAAACCTCAGTGTGCATCTTTTAGTGTAGAAATCTACTTCAGTCATTCACAAGACACCTTCTTCTCTGCATGTTTACCAGCTCCTTGTTGTTCACTGCTTTCCACCACAGACCATGGTCAATCAGTAATTCTTTATTAGGTTATTTGTTTAAAAAAGAGCGAGGATGACCTTCACCTGCCCTGCAGCCCTGTATTCAAACTATTGATGGGACCAAAGACCAATCCAATACAATGCGTCCATCCCCAATGCAATAGAAAAGACCTCAAGCAGATGCATTTCATAAACAGGGTTTTACAAGCTGTCTTTACAGAGAGTCTCAAGTACTGGTATTTAAAAAGGTTTAAGGTAAGGTGTGTGCACTGGTTTAATTAATTAAAATTAGTTTGATATTCATGTGAATTTTGTGCGTTTTTTTAATCAATGATCTAGTCTAGAAAAGCCCCATTACAATCAAAACAGATTTTACAACAAAAAACCTTGAACTCATGGAGCAGAAAACGACCAGTTATTGTTAATAATTAGCAATGCCTTACAATTTGAGTTGTTTACATGGCAAAAACGCCAATTAGTGTTTTTTTTTTCTTCTTTAATAACAAATCGTAAATTTAAAAAAAAAGCCAAACTGTCCTTGTAAATTTTGCTCATCGTCACAACCCTATCATTCATTACAATGTACCTACAGGATTACTATATTTAGTAAAGGTTTAAATGGTTAAAAGCAGAACACAGAGACTTTCCAAGACACAGAAAAAAAAACATTTAGGATTTACATCATTCTATTAGCATATATATTGAAAAGGAATGGAGTCAAGATTGAGCTTTTCCTTCTGAAATGGTTCATCTGAAGATTAGTATGGGAATTTAATTTAGCAGTTTAAATGGAGCAAAAAATGGGCTTAAACTCATTTTTTTCTGAAAAAATCAACCCTATACGAACCTACACTAAGGACCAGTTCAATGTATATTTAGGAGGGGAAAAGCATTTTAGAAAATATACGCAGAGATTGTTTCAAATTTGATTCAATTAAGCCGTCATGAATTTGGCATCAAGATGAAAAACAGTTATTTCATGCATTTAAGTTTGTTGAACTGGGTCCTGCAAAGACATACATAAACCTAATTTGGCTATGTGACAGGGTGGTCGAGAGATGACATCACAGACCAGGAAGTAACCACACAGGCAATCTATTTTTTCTGTACAGTTTTTTTTAGCAACCAGTACAGACAATGATATTTGAATGCAGTGCATTTATTAAAAGAAGAAAAAGAAGGTATGTATTTCAAAGCTTCCTTCTGGATTGTGGTCATATTTCAGCTTCAGACTGGAATCGGCTTCTAAACCACTACATTTGTATTAGGAACTAGAATACAGGCAAGTACTTACTGTAGAACTCAAGAATGCATAAACCTGTAAGTACCAATGACTTTGCATCCATTTATAATAGTGCATTCATGCACTGAAAAAATGAAACTGCATAACAGGCACTGCCTACTGTATATGATACCTTGAGTAGCAACTGTTTCAAATGGTTGATAAAGTATATAAAATGTAAATAACTGTTACAAGCCCAGTGCAAGTCTCATGTTCTGTAGCCTTTTAAAAGAACATCTTCAAAACACTATAATAAGCATTCAAGACCACCTGCTTCTGCTTGATGCAATATGTGCTGTGAGTTGCTCAAAGTGACAGTGAACCATAAAGGGAAAGAAATGTTTCTTTTCATGTTAGACCTGTATCATTACCATTGATATTTTAATGTCAAACACACACAAAAACAAACTGAAATCCTGGATTAACCACGTTGCATTAACAAATATCCCTTTGGTGGGCAGGTGACAGAGTGAAGCACCTGGTGTGAATGTGGCACCTGCTGTTGCATTCTGAGGATATCACATGTTAAATATTCTGTGTTACCTCTTTATTTGCTAAGGTAACCGAAACTTGCACCTCTTACAATAATAATCTACAGATGTGTGGTAAAGGACAGTCTTTTTTGTCATGATTGCTCCTTACTGATGAAGCAATGTCTGGAATGCATGGTTCATACAGTGCAATGTTTGTTTGATTGCAGGATGGCAGTTCTCCCTACAGCTCCCGATACGTAGGTTCAATGGTGGCTGATGTTCACCGAACTCTAACATATGGGGGGATCTTTCTGTATCCTGCTAACAAGAAAAGCCCTAAAGGAAAGGTAAGCTGGTAATACTTATGACCACACACACAGCAGCCTTGCTGCCCACCACAATGTCAATGTGCATGGGATTGATCAAAATGTGTAAGTTGTTCTCTAGATATATGTAAAATGTGCCATACATACTCTCAATAACTTACCAAGCTTAATAAAAATGAGAAAAGCAGTTCTCTAGATGTAAAACTACAAAGTGTGACATACATACATATGCACGTGTGTACAGCCGCATCCTCCCCACCCCTCTGCTGAGATATGTAGCCCCTTTGGGATATAATAGTGTATATTCAAAAAAGCTACTTTCATAATTGCATTGCAGAGGTTGAATTTTCATAGTAGCTTTTTTAACCAGGTGAAACATTCTAATTGAATTAAAGTCCACTTAAGTTGTTTTCTACTAGTTTTGTAAAATGACTGGACTGTTTTCATTTGGCAAATATAACTGCTCACCCTGGAGTAAAACGCTTTGATAATCATGGGCAGTGTCTTAAAGTTCTGAGCATGTTTTTGCTAAATTAACAAATGAAAAAGTAATTATCAAGGTATGGCCAATTTGTACATAATCAAAATGAATGATTTTAATTTTCTAATTATTTACCTGAATGTAAAAAGCGCATCATGGTTTAATTGCTACAGTTACAACATTCTGTGTTATGCAAAAATTCCATAAATTAGTAAAATTAAAAACCAGGGACTAAAAACATCTGTAATATTACTGTTCTCACTCACCCTTCCAAAATCTCAATGTGAAGGGAGTTCCAGCATTTCTGCTGTGACAAGTGAAAAGGGATTCGATTAAAGTCACTGCACTGCAATGACAAAGTATGTTGTTCTTGTGTTGTTACCCGCAGCTCAGGCTCCTGTATGAGTGCAACCCTATCGCATTCATCATTGAACAGGCTGGAGGGATGGCCACCACTGGGACTCAGCCAGTGCTAGATGTACAGCCAGAGTGCATCCACCAGAGGGTGCCCATGATCCTGGGGTCCCCTGACGATGTGCAGGAATTCCTAGCCTGTGTACAGAAACATCAGAAAAGCAGCTAATCTCACTGTCAGGGCCACTCTCCTCTGTAATCTCAAACACAGTAAAAAATAAAATAAAAATAACCACTTAATAAACCAGTGCTTGTTGGGTATCATCATTACAATTATTTTACAATTTAAAAACAACAATGGCTCTATTTTGAAGCGGTCAAGTTTTGTAAGAGAAATACAAAAAATAATAATAATAATGATAAACGGTAAAACTAACAATACATGAACTAATAGTGATTTTCCATAACATTTGTTGTATTGCTGTTTTTGGTAAAGCATACTAATAATACACATTACACTTACAGCACAAATATAAGTGCCATATCATTTTCTCCTGAAGCGCAACTTGATTGAGTTATCTTAACTAATATTGTATTCTTGTTGTACCTGTATATCATTTACATGTAGCCTAACCCATTTCATACCCATAACAAGTCACTCTTTAACAATTAAAAAAACAGACTATTGTTAATGCATACAACAGAAACATTTTAATCTGAGACATTAAATAGAAACTCCTCTCATAACTGCAGACTGTAGTACAGGAAAGGTAACTCCCCTCATAACTGCAGACTGTAGTACAGGAAAGGTAACTCCCCTCATAACTGCAGACTGTAGTACAGGAAAGGTAACTCCTCTCATAACTGCAGACTGTAGTACAGGAAAGGTAACTCCCCTCATAACTGCAGACTGTAGTACAGGAAAGGTAACTCCCCTCATAACTGCAGACTGTAGTACAGGAAAGGTAACTCCTCTCATAACTGCAGACTGTAGTACAGGAAAGGTAACTCCTCTCATAACTGCAGACTGTAGTACAGGAAAGGTAACTCCTCTCATAACTGCAGACTGTAGTACATGAAAGGTAACTCCTCTCATAACTGCAGACTGTAGTACAGGAAAGGTAACTCCTCTCATAACTGCAGACTGTAGTACAGGAAAGGTAACTCCTCTCATAACTGCAGACTGTAGAACAGGAAAGATAACTCCCCTCATAACTGCAGACTGTAGTACAGGAAAGGTAACTCCTCTCATAACTGCAGACTGTAGTACAGGAAAGGTAACTCCTCTCATAACTGCAGACTGTAGTACATGAAAGGTAACTCCTCTCATAACTGCAGACTGTAGTACAGGAAAGGTAACTCCCCTCATAACTGCAGACTGTAGTACAGGAAAGGTAACTCCCCTCATAACTGCAGACTGTAGTACAGGAAAGGTAACTCCTCTCATAACTGCAGACTGTAGTACAGGAAAGGTAACTCCTCTCATAACTGCAGACTGTAGTACAGGAAAGGTAACTCCCCTCATAACTGCAGACTGTAGTACAGGAAAGGTAACTCCTCTCATAACTGCAGACTGTAGTACAGGAAAGGTAACTCCTCTCATAACTGCAGACTGTAGTACAGGAAAGGTAACTCCTCTCATAACTGCAGACTGTAGTACAGGAAAGGTAACTCCCCTCATAACTGCAAACTGTAGTACAGGAAAGGTAACTCCTCTCATAACTGCAGACTGTAGTACAGGAAAGGTAACTCCCCTCATAACTGCAGACTGTAGTACAGGAAAGGTAACTCCTCTCATAACTGCAGACTGTAGTACAGGAAAGGTAACTCCTCTCATAACTGCAGACTGTAGTACAGGAAAGGTAACTCCTCTCATAACTGCAGACTGTAGTACAGGAAAGGTAACTCCTCTCATAACTGCAGACTGTAGTACAGGAAAGGTAACTCCTCTCATAACTGCAGACTGTAGTACAGGAAAGGTAACTCCTCTCATAACTGCAGACTGTAGTACAGGAAAGGTAACTCCTCTCATAACTGCAGACTGTAGTACAGGAAAGGTAACTCCTCTCATAACTGCAGACTGTAGTACAGGAAAGGTAACTCCTCTCATAACTGCAGACTGTAGTACAGGAAAGATAACTCCCCTCATAACTGCAGACTGTAAGAAACATAAGCTGTTTATAATTACAGACCTTCTGTAACAAGTGTTTTTTTTTTTTTTAAGTATTGAAAAAGTGAAATATGAACATCTTACCTGTGGTGCCATTCTATCACTGGTCATCATGACCTCGCGGTCTAGCAAGGCTTAGCTATAATATGTGTAAATACGGACGCTGAATGGCAAATATTCAACGGGATGCAGGATATTTCACAACACCTGTAACAATATTGTAAGTGGATAAACACTTTAAAATGCACCTCAAGTTTAACACAGAAGATACGTGAAAATGTTACGCTGCTGTTTCGGCACGTGACGTGTCCATCACAAACCATTTGGAATTTTTTAACCAGTAAGAAATGTATCAATCAAGGATTTTACCAAGTCAAATTTGGCGCGCTGCTATACATTGGACACAATCTATGTATGTCGTAATTACTTATCAACGAGTTAATAGTAAATGTTGCTAAAAAGAAAAGTAGGAGATTAATTTAAACCAGTTTAAAAAGCCTGCGACGTTCACGTGCAATTCAGAGCCTGCTGAAATTGTGTGTGGGGAAAAAAACAATACCGCGGAGTTCTTTTTGTGAGTGAGTTGTCATGCCGATTTTTTATGTTTTTCTTTATGTTCGTCCCCAACACATTCATAACAGTTAGCAGTGTGTGTGTGTGTGTGTATGTGTATATATATATATATATATATATATATATATATATATATATATATATATATATATATAATATGTGTGTGTGTGTGTGTGTTTTAACTCAATGGCGATTTAATGGACGTTTTAGTCAAACGCCGCGATTCTGATTGGAAGTGATTACTACTATTCCGTTAATATTGCACAGCGTTTAAATATCTGCATTATTTAAGCAGCTACACAGCAGTTTAAAGTTGTACATTGAACCAGATACCTCCATTATAACAAAGACATCGTGTTTCCCATAGACTATTATGGGGGTGGTTTCACAGACCTTGATTAACACTGATCTTTGACAACGTTACGGTAACACAAGGTTGTGCCAGATTGGCGTTAATGATCTGTGAAATCTGCTATAAGTGTGAACTACTGGTTAAGTCTGGGATACGGTAGGATTTCTGCAGGCCCCATATTGGCTATTAAAGTCTTGGGTAGGTAGTAACGTGTGGCTAATGGTTCATGTTGAATACAATGCAAATATTGTAAGAACTTTACCATACACTTTTTTTTAAACCACATTTTGTTTGCCTGTGGCTTTCAACCTTGAATGTTTCTTTATGCCTGGTTTTAATGCCGCAAATACTATGAACACCCGAAATAATGCAAGATGAGCCATGCATGTAGTAGAATGGGCGAATTTAAATCGGGTGTCTCTGCCAAATCTAATCTAAATTCTTTTAGATTTGACCAGCTTGTGAAATGTCTGGACGAGGGAAGAAGCTTGCAAAGCCGAAAGCAGAAACCAAAAGCCGCTCCTCTAAAGCGGGCCTCCAGTTCCCCGTGGGTCGTATTCACAGGCTGCTGCGGAAGGGGAACTATGCACAGAGGATCGGCTCCGGTGCGCCGGTCTACTTGGCAGCAGTGCTGGAGTATCTGACTGCGGAGGTGCTGGAGCTGGCAGGCAATGCTGTCCGACAGAATGGGAAGCATAGGGTTATGCCCAGACACATCCAACTGGCAATAAGGAATGATGAAGAGCTCAACAAACTGCTGGGAGGGGTGACCATCGCTGAAGGGGGAGTCCTGCCCAACATTCAGGCTCAACTTCTCCCAAAGAAGACTAAGAAGCCCTCTCCTGACGATGGCAAAGACGCTCAGTCTCAGGAGTTTTAGAAATTGGACTCAAATGGGGGAGGGGGGGGGGATTTTATTGTGGGTGTTTTGTTTGTTGTACTTTTAATATCTATAAATAAAGAGATTTTTTTTATATCCACAACATATGCACTTTTATCTGTTTGAACTGGGTTTGGCTTGTGGCAGACTTGAATTGTGATTTGTGTTGCTGAGGAAAGGTGTAATTTTAATCTACAGAAGCAGGGTCTCTCTCTTTCCTTCCCCCCCCCCCCCCCCCCCAAATTTCTTTTGTTGGTCTATGACTGGTTTTATGATCCTAAAATATATATATATATATATATATATATATATATATATATATATATATATATATATACTGCAATAGTTCTTTGCCTTCAGTTTCATTTGTCAAGCCTGCATATATAATGGTTTTAAATTGAGATTGGAGTATTTTGTCCAGCCCTACGTGGAGCCATATTCACTCATTTCCTTTTAACCGTGTTGGCTAATGTAGTGCTATATTTATTTATTTTTTTATTTTATTTGTTTTGTGTGTGTAAAGCACAAGAGACTGAAGGCCTCAGAAGCAGGTTCATTCTAATACTTGAACATGTACTAAAGCATGTCCTGACCAAGTTTCTCTAGAGAAACCTGTGTGACAGCTGCAGACCGGACGTCTCCATACTGTATACCCCAGGTTGTGATCCTCGTGACTAGATAATCACTTCTCTAAGTGTGAAAATATAAGTGGTCAGACAGACACCCCCAGGTTATAATATGCTAAATAACCTTAATTGAATTTCCTTGGTTCTGGACAACGGATTCTAGATACATTAAATGTAAGTGTTGTGTAAAGTAATTTGGACAGGCTTGCTCTATTTACTTACATATTCCAATACAATTAATAAACTATGCTAGGTTGGTTCTCTTGATCGCTGTATAGATGTAAGTGAAAATAAACAGAATGGTCTCCATATATCCCCAGATTGAGGCACTTCAAATACATTCTTGGAGAGTTTCTTCTTAATTAGGTAAGCGGTTATACAGATGTAAAACTGTAAAGTATGACATCCTGTATGTGTGTTCCTTCCAGGTAACGAGATTGAATATGAGACAATGTTGTACAGTAGCAGAAAGTGACAGACTTTTTTTGTTCTGATGTCCTTAACTACTGATCGTAGGCTTCTGTTATTTTTGAATCATTAAATCAGGGTGTAATTTGTTTTTGAATCATTAAACATGGGTGTAATTTGCTTTTGTCCCCAGCTGTTTGATAATTAGTAAATATTCCCTGTAGTGAATCAAAAGTGCTGCATCAGTGTAAAGCTGTTGCTGAAGATACCAAACTCCAGGCAAACAGACCCCCCTCCCCGGCTGTATCCTACATTCTGCCCAGACTGTTATCAACACACAGACTTCCAAAACAGTCAGGCCTTCTTTTATTTCCTGTCTTCCTGTTTCAGTTTTGGGTGAACTTTAGTAACTTTTAGTAACGGAAGTTTAGTGCCGGGGTCGACAAATTCTGCACTTGTAGGTCAGGAATTTGTTCCAACCATTACCTTAATCAGTCGAATCAATTAAACCCCTTAACAGGCCCTAAACCGCTTAATCATTTCATTATGCCTAAATACAAATGTAGGATTCGCTTTAATAAATTATTCAGCTGACTGGAAGCATCTAAAATTTTTAAACTTAATGTATCGCTGGGAGTTGCACACTGAGGCATAAGCCTGGTTCCAAACCTCTACATTATACATACAAACATCTTTATTACACTGTCTGCTTACCCATTCTCAATTGCTTTCATTAGCTGTATTCTTGTCCTAATGCAGCTAAGGGATGAATTCCTGGCCCAGGAAATAGTTGTTCATAACCAGGTTGTATCATGTTAAAAAAGGATATTAACACTATTCATTTCTGCCTGGTGAGATTTACCAGAAAAAAATCAACAAAGTCCTGTTGATCAACAACAAGCATTCTGTTTGGTATGGCATCCATTCAATAGTTGTAAGTTGTACCAAAAGAAAATAAAAACAACTTTAAGTGGGACATTTGTATTTAAAAAACAGTTGAAAAGCTGTAATAGTACACGCTGCTTCTATGTGGATGTGATGAATGCTTCCAGCAATATTTTTGTATTCCTCTGCAGCTTGAAGGGTAATAAAGACATCTGCTTTCAAGCATTCTCATATATGTGATATGATGTCTTTATTAGGGATGAAAGTCCATCCTACATAACTCCCTGTGCATTGCTGTGGTTGACACGGCTTCCTGGTAATCATGCCCCTTGCTTGCTTGATGAATCTTTAATTATAGCCATTGTACAATGAACTAACAACTAATGGCTCCCGGTCTTATATACTCAATATATACCATGACTTATAAACAATAAATAACACCATATTAGCTTAGTGTGCCCACATTCTATTAAAATAAACCCTGTATGAAATTGATTTAAGTTTTAATACTAGGGTCACTTGAACAGTGGAGCTAGAGGCTTAACCAGTACACAGTAGTTGTATTGTTTTAGGCACATACTTACTCAGGACTAGTAGGCAACTGGTGGTTTTTCAGTGGATCCAGATATCATTTTTAATTTCAATAATAATTAAAACCAAACATGTTACAATGCATCACTTGAGTTGCTTACAGATGAAAACCAGAAGCAATGGTCTTGCGCAATGTTTGATTCAAGCAAGTAATGACTTTAACAAGAAGCTTGATTCACATTAGAAACAATAAATGCATAAAGGCTATTTATTTATGTGATTTTCCAGAAATGATTATACTATACTCTATATTCTGTAATATGTTTATTTTTACCTGTTTAACAGAATTCTGAAAGAAAACTACCACATGTGGATATGCTGCTTTGTTTGTGTTACTTAAGTTATATGGTTAATTATTTTAGCTGTCAATATAGAGCAGTTGAAAAAAAAAATAGAAGCATTTGCTGTAACAATGTCAATAGAATGTAGAACCAACATACAGCAGGCAGCTAGCAGGGCAATGACAATGTATCATCAGAGGCACACTCCGTTCTCATCAAATGGAAATAATGGTTTGGTTTAAACTGGACACTAACTGCATGCAAAACATACAAGGCTGAAGAAAAATATAAAGGTTGGATGCTTATTTATCTTTTGATGCTGTAGTACCATAAGAAAAAAAATTTAATTAATCAATGCCTCACACACATTGATTAGTGTGTTGTGTAAATTAGATGAGTGTGCATGGATTTTAATTTCCTTAAAGATGCTATCAGGTTTTATACTAACTAATTATTCCTATATGCATATATTTATATATATTGCTGCGTCTGATAAAATGGAAACTGCTCTTATGCATTTGTTTGACACTGCAAAAAAAAAAAAGGGCTGGTCAATTTCTTCTTAAAAGAAAATGAGTCAGCACAGCATGTTTCCCAGGCATGTCTGGAAATGAAAACAAATCACGCTCCTAGCAAGGACTGTTGCAACAGGAAATGCCATGAAGCTACGTCACACGGGTGAAGGGTAATACTCATTCAAAACATTTTACATGGAACCGAGTTCCCTTGAGATACAATTTTGGATTACTGCTACGGTTTTATTGTTCATGATCTATTTGTGCACTGATCTAACTTCCACTTAAAAGGTTTTTGGACCCATGTTACATTTCTTGATAAAGAAAACTAAAAAAAAAGTTGAAGATAGGAGTAGATACTGAAAACACATTATTGCATTCAAAACCAGAAAGCCATTTGATTTTCTAAATATATTACCAGAAACCACCAAGCTGCAAATGTAATTGGAAAGATAGCCAGGGGACTAATCTTTGACAGAGGAACAAGGGGGAAGCAAAGGGTTTTCATTTTCCAGTTTAATTTATAAGACTTTATTTCACCTTACAAGATGCATTGCAGGGTTTGAAATGGTGTAATCTTTCTCATGCAGAGTTCCCTATATTGAAGATAGGATATATATCTACATATATAGCTTATTTAGCAGATACCTTTATCCAAAGCGATTTACAAGAACTAGGGTGTGTGCACTATGCATCAGCTACAGAGTCACTTATGTCTCATCCAAAAGGCAGGAGCACAAGGAGATTAAGTGACTTGCTCAGGGTAACACAAGGAGTCAGTGGCTGAGCCAGGATTTGTTTTTTCTTTAACCACTGAACCACACAACCTCCTGTTCAAAATGAATCCCCAATAAAGAGCAGTTCAGCCAGCTGGTTTCAAATCTTTATTTGAACAAAAGACAAGATTGCACACTGCACAGTAATCACACTTAAAATCAAAAAGGCTTAACAATTCCCTAAAACTGAAGACACTGTGCAATGTAAAACACCCTAATATTTATACAGGGAAAAAATATTTACATTAGTATCTTGAAAACAAAATTAAAATCAGTAAAAGTGGAGCACTGTAACAGTATTTTCACATACCGACACAAAATACCATGACTTAAAACCTAGGTTTTGCACATGTTCAAGCATTGTTTGGGCCTTAATATAGGTCATGGTCCGTTAATCTTGCAAAGATCGTTTGAGACTAGATTCAGTAAACAGATTACACCAGAGGGTAGCTTGCTGATGTAGCAATTCCACAGTGGTTCTTCCTATCTTTAGCCATGTAGATGAAGCCTTTGTCACCCCATTTCTCACTCCAGCTGTAAGAGAAAAACAAAAAAAAAAAAAAAAAAGTTAGTGTTTAGATTGATTTAGTACATCCAATTTGTTTTTGCACCCTTCCAAAATGCTACAGCCAAGGAATTACCTGTTCTTGACAATCCAGTATTTCTTCCCATCTACATCTTCTCCCTGGAATCCATAGCCTACAACTAGCACACCATGGTCTAGCTCCTCACTACTGCACTCTGGTTCATAGTAGATACCTAAAGAAAAGGTTATAATTGGTTTACAATCCAAAGTCATTCAAATTAAAACGCATGTCCATTTTCATCTACAGTTTGGCACATCTTGTAGCTTCGAATACCTAAGCTGCTATAAAATCATAAGTCAGAGGAGAAGCATCTTTGTAAATTACAACACTGGGCTACCAGACGTGAGCTTGAAAACAGCCAAATGGGTACCAGGTTATTTTCTACCAACGGTCATACCCAATACCAGCTTACAAGTCTACAGTGTTTCACATATCAATAAACTAGTGTTAAATAGTCTTACCAGACTGGTAGAACTGGAATGATTGATGGCCAGCATCAATAGCCACAGAAACTGGTCCAACAGATGCAACCGCTTTCATCAGAGCATGTTCTTTACCACTTGGAACATCTACAAATCCAGTGTCATTAGCAGAGTTGTAGTTGGGGTCATAATGGCAGGGCTGGTCATCCTGGGAAGAAAATTACATTTATAAAATAAATAAAAATCACCAGGCAAAATACACATGCAATGGATTCTAGACCACAGTGGGTTTAGAACTTGCACTAGAAAGCTAAATTAACATTGTATTACACATGTATGATCAGATTTATAAACACACACCAAAAAAAGCACCTTCACCCACTAAATTCACAGGCAACACTTCATTGAAACCAAATACATTGAATGAAGTTTTCAAAAGCTTGTGATCAAGCTAAATGTGAAGTGTCCATTGAAAGTTGTATATAGTTTGACAACTTACAGTTCCCAAATATGGGTAGGACTCTTCAGAATCCAAGCCACCGTTGTCCTTGATATACTGGAAAGCCTGATCCATTAAGCCACCATTGCACCCCTCGTTACCCTCGGGACGGGAGCATTCCACAAGATTTTGCTCACTCAATGAAACCAGCTTGCCAGACTTCCTGAAGTGCTGACCCTCCAAAGCACCAGTGGTACTGAAAGCCCAGCAGGAACCACACTGACCCTGAAATGAATAGCAATACATTTATAAAATAAATAAAAATAGGTAAAAATGCAGATTTCAAAGTATTAGAAGGAATAACATGGCAGGATTAGTACAGCTACTAACATTGCCCTCAAATAGGACTCTAGTGAATGCGAGTATTTGACGGTACGGGACAGAACTAGCCCACTCAGTAGTGTCCCTCATGTACCATTAAAGTAGGGTAGTATGCAAAACCTTGCTGTAAATTGGTCATTGCGCAAAATTTCCAGAAACAACTGAATACCTGATCCTTCACTGGAGTGACATATCCTTTCTCCCGCCAGTCAACCTGTTGTGGTGCCTCCAGGAAGTTGGGTTCAAGAAACAGAGAGCCATGGAACTTCCTTTCCACAGACTTGTTGTACTTGTATCCATTCATGAGCTGTCTGAACTCCTCATTTGTCTGAATTAAAAAAAAAAAAAAGAAAAGAAAGCATTAGTATGCAACACATTACTCTTCCCAATAGCAGTTAAATAATAAATTGCACTTTAAGACTCGTCTCCATGGCCTACAAGTCATCTTTGAAGCAAGTAGAATGTTTAGCTCACCCATTATATTCAATATATAGCAATCTATATGCACTGAACACACAAGATTGTCATTCACAATCACATTTTCAAAACCTCAAGCATTTAAGTAGCGTTAATGTGGCAATAGCATAAGAACCGCAATTTGAATTACCCAGAATCCTATCAGAACATCAATAACTGTAATGGTATTATTTGTTTATTTAGCAGACGCCTTTATCCAAGGCGACTTACAGAGACTAGTATTGATATTAACCATGGGGTCACAGTTAAGAAACAAGTCTTCCTCATTCCAACTTAGGCCAGCTCACTTAGTTTTAAATGAATTCACCTACCATGTCACCAAAGTGGTTCATTCCCAGTTGGTAGGAGTGTTTTCCCACAGAGTGTTCCAGGTTGTGCAGTTCAATCTTCCTCAAGTTTTTCTCCCAAACCATCCTCCTCCAACCTTCTTCCTTCTAAAAAGAGAAAGTTAATCTAGTTAGTATTTAACACATGTTACATTACAGGTGGAATTATTCAACTAGTTTGAGATCTTAACACTTGCCTCATGATATTTCTTACTATGCCAACTCTTCCACAGATGCCAATGGTCATCCAGAAGTGGATCTAAACTTGGGGCAGCTGAAGCAACAGCCAAGCAAAGGGAGAACAAACTCAAGTACAGATTCATGGCTGTGGAACCTGCAAAGAAAGGTAGTTCATAGTTTAGTTTATCCAGAAGCACACTTTGAAAATGCTACAATTGGGACCAATGCAATAAAAGGAAAAGCCCTTTAGAACATCTAAGTGGCATTGCATAGTAAACACGCATGTTCAAGTAAAATATCAATATTGGTCCAATTGTAAAATTAGGACAGGGGCCACAGTCACAACTATATATAGTTATTTGTACTATACAGAGTGGTTGCAATTGTGTGTTAATTAAGGTTAGCAACATAGCACAGAACAAGACATTGTTTTACAACACATACTGTAGGCGAACAGGATACGTTTGCGTAATCGGACACCAAGATCGAAGAAATTCAACAGGGACACATGAAAACACCACGTGACCACAGTTGATTTTTCCTTGAATATCAAGCCATAGTTGGACATGAAACTAGTTAAATATCACAACAAAAAACATCTAGCGCTCCATAATGCACGTTCACCATTGTTTAAACTACACCAGCCAGTGCCCCTGATGAGATAAAGTAAAGCCAGTTTCACTGTTCTACAGCCAGGGATCACGAGGTCCGGGCGTTTCCAAACAGCTGAATCATTACAAGGAACAACAACTAGGAATTCAACCACACGGGAAATTGAAAATAAAACCGATACTAAAAACGCTTTTTACAAAAAAAAAAACACAGCACGTGCGATAACCATGATCTAAACAAATCGACGTTTTCAGAACAGATGCATAGTCATACAGGCGAATAGCTCACAAAAAACGAGTCATGATATAAACCAAACAAAACCCATCTTGAACTCGCTGTACTGAGAACAAAGTATAAAAACAGCAGCATCGAGACCTGTACGGCACCGACTACGGTTCAAAACAAACAACCCACTACATTTTAAATAGAATAAACTACCCCTTAAATAAAGACTAAAGGACATATCGTTTGCTGCCTTAATTACACAGTATGGGTTATGATGTTAATCAATTGTAACTGCTGGCACAGAAGTCTTTAAAATGTCATGATTATCTCACTGTATTGCATTACTATGTTACCAACTACATTCTAAGATAGCTAAACAACTATTTGCTACATCAACGTATAAAAAAAAATACAAAAACAAACTACTGTCGACAAACAAAAGGACATTTTTTTTTTTTTTTTTTTAAGATTAACAGCCATCAACACTACCTTCCCATTAATTGTAAATTACTTATTTAAATATTTATTTCATTAAAGCCTATTCACCACTGCCTCAGTGTATATAAACTCACCCAATTCTCAGCTGTATTACAAAACAACGACTTTGACTGCAGCAAGCCGCCCGCTGTCTTTATACACAGAGCATGCACGTACAGCACACGCCACGCGAATTCCTTACTGGCTGGGGTTCCACTGCACGTGATCTCCGAGAACCCGCCCACGTACCCACTCTTGCACGAGACTTGACTTCACGTGACACAGTGATGATAAAATAACATTAACTTTAAGATTAGGAAATGAAAACATGAGCAATGTTACAATTAGAAGAATTATTTCCTAATTTGTGTGCATTTTTTATTTTTTTATTTGATGAAGCGAAATACCTACTTGAACAGGTATTAATGCACTAGTGGTTTCTTAAAGTTTTGTA
Source organism: Acipenser ruthenus (assembly GCF_902713425.1). NCBI lineage: Eukaryota > Metazoa > Chordata > Actinopteri > Acipenseriformes > Acipenseridae > Acipenser > Acipenser ruthenus. The sequence continues at coordinate 14,374,078 of NC_081190.1, forward strand.
TTACTCTGGTGTTTTCTTACCACAGTTTATTAAAACATTAAACTAATTAGTTCTTCTACACAAATACACGTATTTATTTTGTGAAAATGAGTTTTAGGATACGTGTTTGATTAATTTACTGGTTGGTAATTTGTATTATGTTTTTTTTTTTTTTAAAGGAATTATACACTTGGAATGCCAATATACCTACAAAAACAAGTAAAATGGGCGTTACGATCGCCAACTGTTATTTTGAGAAACCTAATCAGTTCCGGTTAGGGCTAGCGATAGACATATTATGCAATTCTCACGTGGTACTGGACTCGTACTCAGCCATTTACCCTATCTTGTGATTCTGTTTTTGCAAAATGTCGTACGGTTTGTTCTTCTCCTAGCTCGGGGTAGTGAAATATTAACCTTTATTGGATAGTAAAGACCGGCAGGGAAGCACAGCACAAAACGCTTTCTCGTGTACAAACATGGAATTCTGAATGCGTTGGAAAAACTGACCAGACAAAATATACAGACCATGTACTTTTTTGGTCTGCAATCAGTTTCTTAACTTATTGTCACCATTACAAACAATGTTTCTGATCTCAATATACTCCTGTTGAAGATCATGTTTCTGATCTCAGTGTACGCATGTTGAAGATCTTGTTTACTCCTTGAAGAAATAGGGTGCAGTTGTCCTTGCTGGGCCAGTTGCAGTCACAGACACAAACCAGCTGGGCACTGACTATCATATTTCTTACTAACACACTTTCGTAAACAACTGTAGCTCAGGATCTTACATGCGGTCTTATATAGATTTAAACTGTACCAAAAGTCCAAATATTTGGGAGCTAATGCAGCAATAAGGTTTGCAAACATGCTCTTGTGTATTCCTTTGTTTTATGGATTTTTATTTTTATTTTTTATTAATACCGTGTTTGTTTATAAATCAAATAGCAGTGGATTGGAAACTTGGACATGGCAAAATATTTGGCAGCTGTTTTCTGCGCTGCATCTTGACTTACATGCAGGTTCTTTGTAAAAGGGGTTCATTCCTTCTGTGATCTAATGGCCAAATCCGTGCTAATGGTGAGAGAGCTAAAGATTAAGCACTGTGGTTAATCTTATTCGGTTTCAACTAACTAAAGACTGTTTTTATCTGTGTATTGATTCAAATTGTTGTTGGTGTCTATATCTGTTTTATACTACTTCAATTTGAACGCATTAATATTCACTTTAACCACTGGAATAGGATGCATAACACAAAGGTTAGACTGAGAAGCAACAGAATGCCACATCCTCCAAGTTATGAACACGTTTTTAAAAGAGAACTGGGCGCTGTGTGTTTGATGTGTCTGTACAGTGCTTTAACTTCATTTTACCAAACGTACATTCCATATATATATATATATATATATATATATATATATATATATATACACAATATAATATACATACAATATAATAGTTTTTCCTGCCTGCTTTCTCTTCACATTCCAGTGGTACTTTGTGGTACTGAGTAGCTTGCCACCACCACAAAGCATAACACTGGGGTAAAGACTTCCGGCATAATCTCTGTGGTAATCTATAGAAACTGATTTTAATCTATGAAAACCACAGCCCTTACCACGTTGTCTTCAAAGATAATGAATCATTTATGTACTCTGCGGCAGCAATTATAACATAACGACAGCCGTAGGTAAAATAACATCACATTTTCATATTCTAATATACCAAAGATAACATCAACACAGTATCAAAGTACCGCCTCAGTACCAGTGTGCCACCAGGAACACTGGACTATATCTGTTCCAAATTCATTGTTTTGTCATTGCTAGTAATGTTGTGGACTGAGGTTTATTCAGGGATACACAATGGTATCCCACAAATCAGCGCAGGCATTACCAGAACAGTTTGGTTATAATTATTTAGTGTTCAATTAACCCAACAAATATAGAGTTCTCCTGTTGTTATTTCTAATTGCTATCCCACATGGACAATGTTATACTGAAATCCTACAGCATTTACTTTAGTAGGTACTGGAACTATGGGATATCTTTTGGCAGAATGTAGTAGAATGCTATTCTTCAAATGAGTTGCTGATATATATATATATATATATATATATATATAATGAACAAGTACTCAGAAGAAACAGGAATCAGTATTTCACAGGTGCTAGGCAGTCTGTTTATTATTATTATTATTATTATTATTATTATTATTATTATTATTTGTTTATTTAGCAGACGTCTTTATCCAAGGCGACTTACAGAGACTAGGGTGTGTGAACTATGCATCAGCTGCAGAGTCACTTACAAATACGTCTCACCCGAAAGACAGAGCACAAGGAGGTTAAGTGACTTGCTCAGGGTCACACAATGAGTCAGTGGCTGAGGTGGGATTTGAACCGGGGACCTCCTGGTTATAAGCCCTTTTTATATACAAACGTACAGTAGTTACAGTATCATTACTTACAGGACATCATTTCACTTGTTCCCAGTTTCCTGTGCCGATTTCAAATTTCACAAAGTTGCATGTGAAAACCTTGAGGAACAGTCTGTATCCGTAAATGCTGACAAAGATAATAGCTTTTTAATTTATTTCCCTTTTACTGGCAGTGTGCTTCATGTACAGTCTCGCGTCTCTAGTAATGTGATTGTGAGTAATCTGTCAGAAGCATTACATATTTTTCTCTCAAGGTGAACCACACACTATTGTATCAAGGAGTGGGTCACACATCATCTTCATAGGTAGCGTGTCTGTTTTGTCACCACATCTTTCTTTTACTTTTCCAGAAAAAAGTTTTTGATGGAGATACTCAGCAAAATTGGGTGAATCTCAAATTGTGGGTCAGGTTTTTCCAGTTAACCTCTCATTAAGGATAGCAGCAGCATCAGGAAAACAAGACAAATGATAAACATATTGGCCCTTATAATAACCTTCAAATGTGGTAACAAAAAAGCATTATGCTTTTGATCGCATCTGTCTAGTGCAGTACTTCACAGGATTTTAAGCAGCACTATTACACCTCAGCTGATTTATAATACTGCCAAATGCAAAAAAACCTGCTGTGAATTACATTAACAAGTCAAATGTGGCCAAAAAAACCACAGAGCATTTTTGAGAAAGACAACGTGTGACTGTGACTCACTGTAAAGTATGGGTTGACTGTTAAATATGGACTTGAATCTGTAAAATACTGTGGTCAGATATCCCTTAATAATATAAAATCAATGGCATGAATAATATGATCACACCATAGAGATAATATAATGAATGGAAACAGGAACACATCTTGCGGTAGTTAACTTAACCTCTAGAAACAAATGATATCTGTAAATCTAGAATACAATAACCTGCGACTGCTCCTTTGGCAAAGTGGGCATTGCACACACTGTAGGTGGATTACTATTCTTCTGTGTTGTAGAGGGTGGAGGTTCTGTTTAGAAAGTTAAAATTAGGATCATTGATCACATGATTTGGATGGCATCCAGGAGAACAAGAAAGTATATAGCGGCTCATCTCTACACTGCTCTGAACGTAAATCAGTTACATCCAGTGGAAGAAAACACCCGAGCAAATATAACGTGAACCCAAATTCTATAAAGTTCAGAGAAACAGAACTTTTCATTTTCCTTCTACACGGACAGATAGGGCAACAGGTTGGAAGACTTTTTTTTTTTTTTTACCACAAGTAGATAGATGTCTAGGGCAGCTACATAAAGCTGGTGAACGGTCTTGAATTGGCCTATCTTTGAGAAGTAAGTTGTCACAAATATGGATAGTTCCATAAAAGTACCATGTGTTCCAGTGAAAACGTATTGTTTTGCATCTGGTCCCATGATGTTCTTTCAGAAAGCGCTCAGTTTGCATGTTGTTGAAATCGTTTTTTAACTTAAGCAGTCTCTTTGGAGTCAAAGTTCATCACTTGCTGCAAAGCACGTCAGAAATTAAGGGAAGCAGCTGCTGGTCAATGATTGGAAAGAATACAACGTAGGGACAGCTTCACTCTCCAGATACCCAGGAGGTTGTGACAGGGTACTCCCTGCCCCTATGTTTATTTGTATTATTATTGTTGTTATTTAAATGTATTTTATTTGTGCTGTTGTTTTGGGTTGGCAAAGAAATACGCGTGTAAAATGTGCCTGAGCTAGATTGAATGATTGATACGCAATTGAGCTCAGGCACAGTTGTATAAAAGAGGCAGCAACCTCTCAGGGGAGGGAGAAATGAATGTTGCTGATAGCGGGGATGTGTGAGGGGAGTTGTATGTTGAATTACGGGGAATGTTAATAGTGCTATGGGTGTTTAGGGGAGTGTGCCGTGTATGAAACCGCACTGTGGAAGATTGTGCCTGTTCGTAGAGTCGTGTTTAAATGTTTGTTTGGCCATCGAGCCATTTTGTTTGTTCCCATGTTTTCTGTCTGTGTTTATTTTGTTTTGTTTAACCGACCTGCTACACATCACCCACCGTATACAGGAAGGATAATGCTGTTGTTGTTGTATTGTTATTTGTAAATAAACGTGCGCAATAGTGTTTAAACCTGCAGCTTTCTAGTCTCCCGAGTCTACTTCCTGGTAGAAACAGCCTTGCCAGTGACATCATCCTTTCCACAGAAGTGCACAACTGTCTGGAAGTAAAACATTAAACAGCTTGATAACCTACAGCAATGTCTTCTGTCTTATTTAATGGAACGTGGGTTTCTTTCAAAACTGCATGTGTAAGACTTACATAGTAAATGGAAGTGCATGAATAATTCCATTAGCTAACACCAGAAAAAAACAGCATGCATTACATTAGACAGGAATGTGATCCTACAAGGTGCATTACATTCACTAAAGTGCTAACCACAGTTTAATATCGATTTCCTACCACTTATAAGCAGTGGCAGTATTATCACTGCACCCCCCACCCCACCCCTGCTTATTTATTTATTTATGTATTTTACATAGATTTGAAATAGGTAGGTATTTCAAAGACAACAGACAACAAAACATATTAAAAAAAAACACAAAAAAAAAAAACATAATCCTGATTTTCTTTTGCCAATATATTCTAAGCAACAATTCAGTTAGCTCAAGGAATACAGTTATTTGAAGCCTTGATGGACAGCTGAATTTCTGCCTATTAATCAAAATTGTGCGATGCAATTCCCTCCTAAAACAACGGTCATTCAAGAGGTTTAACAGTACATTGTTTCAATACAAATGAAGGCACATTCCTGAATGACAGAAGAGGCAATGGGCACCATTCAGCAATACGTCGAGCATTTCAGCTACTGCAAAAACATTATTGGATAAGAGGCTGAAACAATACAACTTTCAAAGTAATATGTAAACTGTTTGAAATATGGGATGAGTGCTATGTTGACCATAAGAAGTCAAGAGTCCAAGGTAAAACTAGAACATCACTTTCCTATAGTCTAACTTCAGAATTTATGATTGACTCTGTGTCAATCCCGTCCCACAGTCTACGTCTCTCTCTAGTAAAGAGAACTATGGACCAACAGGGATGAGCTCTATTGTTTTATTAATTTATTTTAAAGTACATGTATTAGACATTAAGTTCACCTACACAATAAGTGGGAAATAGCTTACAAAAATAAAAGGCTATTAATTAACATTGTCTCACGCAGCAATGTAATGGAGCCCAAAGCACACAAAACAATCTTCTGAATGCTGAGACTATTTGTATTTTTGTGTTGTGAAAGATATATGTAGAAAACACACACACAAAACCTCAATTAAACAATTTATTATAAAATATTACTAGTATATAAAGTTTAAGAAAGTATTAAGAACATTGCATTCCAAGACATGCTTAAAAGAACATAATATATAAATAGAACAATTGTGCAAAGTAATGACTGTACATGTTGTTTTAAATAGACTTCTTTCCCTTTTCTTTCTGATACCTTACATAGTGAACCGAGACACAAAAACAAACGAGTGAAGTCAATCTGTGTAAAAACAAAACAAAACAAACAAACACAATAAAAGGAACCCATCACATTATTCTGGATAGGGACACTTTAAAATTGGGATTTATCTTTATAGTCAAATGCTTCATTTTAATTATCTTTATACATGTATAATTAACTTTATACATTTACAATTCATCTGAAATCTTTTAAATATTCCTGCAATATTGTTAACAAAAAACAACAAAAAAACAGTATTAAAAAAAGACCGGTCTAATAACACAGAAGCAATTCAGTAAGCACCCCTTCAATGATGGGGCTGGACAAGCAATTAGAAATACCTCCATTTGTAGCACACCCTTTTGGTGTAAAAACGAGTGTTTCTTCCATGTATTTATTTAAATATTTCTATATAGGGTGGTACTCAACAAAATAAGTAACTGCTGTTTCACATAAACCATCACATAAGAAGGCACTTGCAGATGTTTTTTAAACACAATATACTGTAGTAATACGTTCTGCCAGGCATACACATTTTATTATTGTAACTTTATAACACACAGTATTTAGCAAATACAATTATACAAAGTGTAAAAAGCAAGCTTGTAATACTATCTTTGTTAAGGGAAGTTTAACCATATGCCAAACACAATAATTAAGGAACGCCTATCAAATGGAAAGACAGTATCAAAATGGCAGTGTTATATATTTGCGTTCAAGAATACAAACAGTGCTAATAAAAGTGTTCCTCCACCGTTTAAGACAGCCAGAAAAATAAGAAAACAAAACACAAGTATAAACTTTAAAAAAAGGGGGGAAGGGGTGTGAAAGTACATAAAAGCATACTAATTCAGGTTAGCTCCCTTATTTAGGAAAGCAAATTCTAGAGTTCCAACCCTATCAGCAACAACCAAAAACAGGTTAACGTTAGAAGTCTATTGAGATTGCACATTCATTTCACCATACTGCTTTCATTTTATCGAGATACGACTGAGCTAATGGAATTATAGGACGTTCCTCCATTGCAGCTTGACGCATAAGCTTCTTGGCCATTAGCTTCCAGGATAACTTTGAAAACAGAGGATGATTTCATGAGGAAGTCCGCTGCATCTCTGCGGCCCAGTTCTCTCAGCTTTGTAATGAGAATCCCGATAGTGCTTTCAGGACTGCCACTCCACTCCTGTATAAGAGCAGACGTTGGGCTGGGATGGAATCCAACCTCTTTCAGTGTTCCATTGTTCGTGCTGTATTTAGCAACAAGATCAGTAAGACCCAAGTTCATGGCCAAGAGGCACCAATCTTTGCCCATTGAATCTGGTGGGTCCAAAAGGCGACTAAGTTTTCTCCTAGTCAAAAGACACATCTCTGATATGTGTATATCCATGCCGAGATTTCCTTGATAGTAAACATCCGTGCACCCAAAAGTCAGAATGCTGTTAAAGCTCTCTTTGTAACCCCCCATTGTGTTTGCAAGGGATGCTTCTTTTTGTGTCTGAGCCCTGAAAAAGTCTCTAGGTTGATAGATCATTATTGGCTCATGATGTTCCCTTAGCTGCTGGGGGCTGAGGTAATATTTCACAGTAAGAAGTCCTGGCAAAGTTGTTGCTATCAGGTTATCAATAATGCTGCATATTAAATCCAAAAGCAGGTAACACTTCATCTTTTCTGTGTCCAGTCCTCTCACCTGGACCTCAATACCTTGTCCATGGTTGACCAGCAAGATCATGACATCTGCCCCTCCATGCGATAGTTTGATTCCATTTGTCCATAATCGAATATCATCTCCCTCTGGCTTCTGGTGGCTCCACCGGCACAGATTCACTTGCAGTTTATGAAAGATGCCACATGGAAAAGGGGTAAGATGCTCCACAGGAACAATACGAACTCCTCCATAGACCAAAACTTCATCTTCCTCATCATCCCCCGTCCAGGATCTGTTCAGGCCGTTTGTTTTGATCAGAGCAGGAATATCAATCATTGTTGGGTTACTTAAATCCCTGGCACAGATATCCATAGCATCCAAAATCTGGATCAGTTCATCCACATCGCTGTCCGACACCAGGCTCTGGATCTCCTCTATTCTGTAGCGTCCTCTGTAATGGTGTATGGCCTTTGGGTTCTCAATAGCGAGGATTTTCCCGAGCACACTGGTGCAAAGCCACCGAGGATCCAGGAGAACCACGTCTTGGATGGTCTCACTTTGCATTATATTAATCTGTTTAAAAAGAAATAATGTCAAGGTCAGCCATCACATTAACAGTAATACACTAATGCCATGAAAAAAGGGATATGCATGAACCTTTGTATTGTGAATCTCTACCTGGTCCCAGTATAACATGCATTTTATTTATTTATTTATGTAAAAAAAAAAAAAAATAAAACATGCTACACATCAAGTTGGTCATAGCAGGCTACAAAAGTTAATAACTGGCAGTGTTGTGCTTATAAAAACAGAAAGTTATGATATTTGCTGTGCCTTGTTTTTTGAGTCAGCTACCCAGAAACTAACCAGACTGCTTTAACAGGGTGATAACAGTCTTGACATTGTACCATAGTTATTTATTTTAATTGTTTTTGTTATCCCATTTAGGATCAATGTCACTCAGAAAATGAAATTATGAGCTAATTACTCTGTTTTTTTTTTTTTTTTGTTCTGATGCAATTTCATATATTTTTTAATTCTGACCCACTTAAATGAAGTAATACTGACACCTGGTGGACAAACAGCAAAGCTAAAGACGTGAACAGCTGTGAAGTACATTTGAATAGCTTGCAAACACTCAAACAATAGCAGTGTCTGATAAAGTGAGCTCCTTATCACAGCATATAATATCCTAGACGCATTCCTCCAAAACATGACAAAGATTATCCATGACTAAGGCAGCCACCTTTACATTTTTTCTGTAGACATGCAAACAGCCTGCTGTAAACTGAACAGCACTGGTCACACACCAGCTGTCGGTTAAGTTTCATTTCTGTCAAATATTGAGCAAACCTACAGCTAACGTACACAAGTAAACTAAGAATAAAAGATACGCAGGCAATAAAACTGCTTTAGATATACAAAAAAGGCTGGCTTTTTTATTTCTTATGAATTATTAGTGATCGTATCAGAGGTTATATCGTCATTTGAAACAACTCAATTGAATTTCACCTGCCTTTTTCCTATACCATCTCCTGCTCCACATAGAGAGGACAATGTATTTTAAAATGATGACATTGCATCATGATAAACAAGCAAGCCAGCCTCAGAGGATTCATTTGGCAGGAAGTTTAGTCTGGTCAGGTTCACGGTGGACTCTGTAGTTTCTTAACAAGCATTTGTATGCTAGAGCAGGCACACAAATATGTAAACAAACAATGAAACACCTACAGCCAGTCTTTGGGGAAAAAAAAGCCTGGTTGTTTGGTAATGAAGCGAAATGCCATTCAGTCAGTATGCGATTGCAACAAAATACAAAAATACATTGGGGTTAAAATGATTCAGACTGGTCTTCTGCTTAATGTTAGTTTATGGATTCTCTAAATGTTTATTACAGTAGTCCATCATGTATCTGACTGTGGTGGGACCAGAGTAAGGGCGGATATGTAAAAAGTCGGATAAATGAATCCTGTTTTAAATAACATTATACACAAGCTGTATAAATTGCTATATTTCACACAATTATTGTTTTGAGATTCAACTTTAAATTAGGCAGCTCCCCTAAATCCCTTGTCTAGAAAGATACAGGGTATTAATGCTTGTGACAGAGTAGCCATCTGCCGTGTGGGTGTGTGCATTCGCTGCTGAGTGACAGGCAGGAGATTGAGACGGAGGTTGAAGTTGATATGCCCCCCCGCAGGCGAACAGGATTTATTTACATAGCAACACACTGAACAGCTCCTGTGACACTACCAGCAATGGTAGCGCAAGGAGTACATACAACACAGTTTACCAAAACTTTGGTGGGATCTAAAATCTCTGAACTAATCTTCTCTTTTCAATCATAAATGAACTCTGGCTACTCGCCTGACTGTCGTCGGTTTCGACTTGCTTACTCACGCTTCGGTATCCAACCCTGGTTCTGGTTCTCTCGCTCTCACTCACACACACACACTGTGCTGAAGAGATTGATCATGGTGGATCGATGGTTAGGGCGGATATCTGACGGGTGGATACATGACGGATTTCTGGACTAGTAAACTAAGACTTTTACATGATTATAGGTGGCAGCCTTATTCATGACGAGCATACGTAACATACCCTTAAATGAACAATCAAACATTGTGCTTTACACATAACGTTGAATGGGAAAACATGCATTACCTCTCCCATGCTGTGCAACTGGAAGGCTATCTCCCGTAGGTCATCTTCACTGATTAAAGGATTAATTTGTTCTTGAACATCAAAAACAAACTGCTGCCAGGACATCAGCTGGTTTGGACCATTCACTTTCCTCCAGGAAGGGAGCGTTGAAATGATTTTCTCACAAAGTAGTGTCATTGGGGGACAAGCCTGAAAAACAAAAACAAAAATTGTTAAACGCGAATGTAAATATTAATGCATTACTTTAATCATTGGTATCGTGTAAGCAGCTAGTCCCTCAATGCAGTGGTAGCATTGAGTGCGGTGTCCATCAAAACAGTCTCCCAGCTCCCAGGTGAAACCCTCCCCCCCATGGGAAAGAACTTCCCTGGGCTTAACCAGGTCATGACGAATTGTGACAAGCAGCAAGCGTGATAAAGTGACACAATCTCAGAACCCTTCAACACCAGACAAGACACACTTGTTTCCACTCAAACAATGCAGCAGGAGACACGCATCTAAGCACATGAAATAATGCAAGTTCGAAATATAGCCAGATTGACAGGTTCCTCCATATCGCCCCACATTGTAATACTATCAAATAGACAGCCTCTGTGTATCCCACATTATGACACCAAGAATAACATGTTCAAGAATGTCCTCAGCATGTTTTTATCAAAACCAAGTTGAACAAAATGGTCACCTGCTCTTACCAGCCTGAACAGATAATCTTTTTTCAAGTGAATGAGAGATGACACTTCGAGTAATCTTAAACAGATACAAAGGATCAGTCCCTTTTGTGAACAGTTCATTCACTTTTCACTGTATTTATTTTTTCAACTTTTAAATGTGCTTTGACTTTCCATTTTAACAAGACAGTATTGTTTACCAAGTACAACCACAAGATTCTTAAAATACTCCCAGTGGGCATGACTTGAAAGTTCATCTCTAAGGAATGCGCTGATAGACAATGTAAAAGATATATAGGGACATGTTGTTGACTTCTCAAGTTTAAAAGGTTACACTAAGACAAGATGACATTTTTATTAACTTAAGCACTACTGCATGTCGGGTATAAAGGCCTTGAATTGCATTTGGAGCACTTACTGAAATAAGAAGATTTCTAAGTTCCTGTAGGTGGTTTCTGAGTAGCTTAATGTCTTTAGACCCCGAGGCTCCTGCATCCAGAACAAATAGTCTGTCAGATATCAGCAGATCATTCCCGAACCTGAAAAACAAATCCAGAACATGCAGTTAATATAAACCAAGTGTCAAAAAATCATAACTGAACTCCTACATCATAATAAATAAGCCTTACATAATTTACATTAAAATTTAGAAATATTTTCTTTTTTGGGAAAAAAAAAGCTGTTTCACCCCCTACCTACCAAGACCTCGTCACCTAATCCTCTTGGACACATATCTTCTATGAGATCAAAGAATGAACGTGACTTACTAACCCCAGTGATATACTTCAATACCATAATAATCAACTGTACATACTAAACCCTTTCTAAATAATTTAAATTTTTGAGTTTTGAACTAAGAATTTTATTGTTGCCCTGTGGAAGTGCAGAAGCCCTGCTGTTGTAAACAGTGTGTGTGTGTGGGAATGCAAGGTTGGCAGGGATGGGGTTAAATCCGTCCCTGCCAGCAACCACAGGTCTCTTTCCTGCCGGTAACAGCTTAGGCCGTGACGCTACCTTGTCACATGCCCGTTAACAGTATTTGTCAGTTCATTGTTTTTTGTGCCTGAGAATAAATATAAACATATGGCAAAATAAGATAAAGTGGAATATTAGCATCCTAATAGGACAACTATCAGTGTGAAGCATATTTACCAATGAGTTTTGAATGATACACTTTCCTATTGAGGATATTCCCAGGAATAAAGCAGAAACAGCAACTTACCTGCTTCTGACCTCCTTCAGTAATGAAATGTCCTTATCATACCCAAACTCCCCTCCAAACGCACGAGGCAAATTCACAATATCAGCATGTGTGGCCACAAGCACAACTCTCAATGGATTTTTGATCTTCCCACCAAATGCTAAAAAACAGAATGTTCAAAATGAGTAGGAAAATCTTTATATATTTAGTTCAAATAAATTGCTGCATAATTGATGTTGATTTAACATTACTGAAACCCCTGTGGATTTAATAACGTCCACACTACTGTATTCACTGTGATACTGTCTCCAGTGTAATCTGTTTTGATGTATTTCTAGAGACGCATGTTCTTGGTCATTATTGATCCCGGGGGAGCACTAGCAAAGTCATTCCACTTCCCACCACAAGGTTTCGTAAACATTTTTATTTTAGTTCTCAATGTCATATTGAGTAAGCTTGTGTGTAAATAAAAATCCCTCTTGTCACCTCATTTGCTAAAACAATGAGAACAGTAAGCATGCTTCAATAACTTCCACAATGCACACACACACACACAAAGCAACTATATACAGTACACAGGCTGCAGTAACAGCTAGAAGATGGGAGTGTTATAAAGCCAGTTAATGGTATAAATGGTTTCATAGTAGAAAATACAATATTCATAAACACATGTCACAAGCTATCAATTGATAAAGATTTGAATCTAACAGCTCACAACAGTATGAACGCTTTCTACAGTACTTACACAAACAGTGAACCAGCATCTAAATGAGGGGTGCCCTGGAGGGCTGGTGTCCCTGCAGGTTTTTATTCCAGCTGCACCCTAAAGTACTTTATTGGACCTTATTAGAAGCTTAATTGGTCCAATTAACTAATTTAGGGTATGGTTAGAGCAAAAACCAGGAAGGACACCTGAGTTGACCTGATGGATTTATGGCAGGGCAGTAACATTTATTGTGTGGAACAAAGACATTATGAGAAACAACTACTAGAAGAAACCACAAGGGGTGCAACTCATACATCACATGACATGGACAGGCCTGAAAGAGGCCCTTTGACATGAACCAAGATATACCCCTGTATGTACCTGTGCAAACTCTTCCTATATTGAAACATATTCCTTTCCAGACTCCGGCCAGGAGAAACTTTTACACTACATTTTGCAGAACTGCTTTTCCATCATTTTAGATCAGGTCAGTTGACCCACAGGGGGCTTCTGGTCTAAGAGGCTTCGGTCTGCTCAGTGTTTTCTACTTGTTCTATTTTCCATGCCTAATGTATTCATCTTGTAAGACAGCAGCCTTTCAGTAGTTGTAGGTGTTCACGTTTCATTTTAAAGAGCATTCAAAGCTTCTTTTAAAGTACATTTTGGCAAAGTTTAGGCTTTAAGGTTAAAGAAAATGGGGTCGATATGAACACAAAACAACAAAACAAAGTTGCAGTAATCTTAAATTCAGACAGACCTGTAAGTTCCTCTGGTGGGATCAAGGACTTAAGGAAGTTAAGCCAGAAAGTCACTTGATTGAGCTGAGTTTCATAGGGTTCCTCCAAGCTGAAAACTACAACGTGGACTGCAGTGGGATCATTTGCAGCAAAGTAGTCATAAGAGCAGTAATAGACAGGATTGCCAGCAAACTCCCACACACTAAAATCACCTACTCCTGAAACACAAAAACACGCCTTAGAAATGCACACAATTAGTATTATTATTATTTTACAGAGACATGAAGATTAGCAATCCTCTTGATTTGTCATGGATCGACTGCACCAAAAATACATATAAAAAATAAAAAGCGTAGAAGCTGATACTATTTCATATCATGTTTATGCAAAACGAATTTACAAAAGTAACATTATTTATGCATTTTATTATTTATCATCTATGTAATTAATTAACTTGCACAAAATATACAGTGCATCTCCTACTGCAACCCAGCGATCTCTAGAATGAAAATCAGTATGGAGTGAAAAATGAAAATAGCTGGCTACATCTGGTATTAAACAAATAGCCATGGCACCAATATGCTGCTTCTTATAAAGGACATGTCTCATTAAATCAAGAAGTCATCAGAAGTTTGTATGGTCAAAAAACTGGGGGTCTTGTGTAGGACAGTTTCTGTACCCTACCCGCGTGGACTACAATACCACTGTAACCTGGTGTTACATAATAAAAGGACACATTAGAATTTTAACTCAGAGATGTAAAAAAAATAAAGGAACTTCATACCATTTATGTTGCCATTTTGTACATCAATGGCTTTGGTCGACTGGTCGTCAGAAGTGGAGTGGGAATTATTCGAAGGTGAGAAAACCTCCAGGACTCCTTTCGTTAAGCTGGGTTCAAACATCATACTGCGACTCCTGACGCTGACATTTTCACAACCCGGATAGAGGTTCATAATACTCACTGAAACTAAAACAAAAAGATAGCATGAATAGCGAACTAAAGTGTTTTCACACTAAAGCTTTATTGTAAGCATTGTGCCCTTTTGCTAGTTTGACATGGAAGACATTTCCAATGGTAACACCAGGTGGCACTATAATGCTTTTAAACTAGGAACTACAGAAGGATCATTTAAGACCAGGTCTCAATTTAAACACCAGGGGGTGCTGTTTATTTAAAATCTATATTCACAGTACTCTCCTAAAGCGTGTTTAAGATACTGTATAGTAATCGACTTAGTGACATTTTGTGCAGTTTTAGATCTTATCAGGCAGTGCTTTGTTAATCTTATTATGTTAATGTTCTTGCTAAGTATTTACAGAGAAAGGTTTCGCTGAAGTATTGGCAAGAGCCTCTTAACTACATGAGATACCTGAGGGTTTTGACGACGGAGACGGTGGAAATCTGGAGGAATTGGTAGAGGACAGCCTGGGCCGTCGTCTCCTGAAGAAACTCCTTAGAAGACCACACTTAAGGGACTCGAGTAGTGTCGTTTTTCCTGAACCAGAGTTCCCAAATAGTTTCAGCTTTATCCTTGGTTGTGGGTTCTGAGTATGGCGGAGCTGCTGAATGTAAATTCCTTTGTGTGCATCCTAAGAAGACAAAGATAATAAAACCGTGTTGCTATGGTCAGGTCATAACTGACAATATCCTTTTTATTTTTTCACTACTATTCCGTATAGATCATCGTTGCTGGCCCAACAAAGAGAGTTTCACTTTAGAAGAATAACAAAGCATGCAAAATTTTCAGAATGTCATTTGAGGTCTATCGATGTCAAACATAAAACAATTCATGCTACCAGTATACCTACATACAATGCTGTATTCAAACTAATTGGTGGAAGACTTGCAGCTGTTTTTATCTGCAGTTCTAAAGTAATGATTATGTTTAGAACATATTGGCCTATTATCTTCCTGATTGCGGCTTCCAAGATAATTGACATGGTTTATTTATTTTGCTACAACAGTTGAATTGTCCGTGGCCTCCTCTGGTATGACATTTATGTCAAAAGGAAGCGAGAGTGTGTGTAAAAGTGGATTCTGAGAGAAATCCCTTTGTCCTATTGTGTTAGAAGGAAGCAATAAAAAGTCAAAAGAAATAAAAACAAAGACTAACAGTTGAAGCAGAGCAGAAAACAGATTTTGAAGCCAGTTTCTCTTTCATGCCACTTAGGCCAGAGATACAGAAGCAATTTCTAAAGCAAATTTTTCTCTGCAACTCAAATTGACAATAAAAATTGACTGTGTGTCACTATCTGTGAACTCGACTGGCAATCGAGTTGCTAGACTAGACCACTGCTCTATTTCCAGCAATTCAGTTGACAATTTTTCTATCTGCCTGTGGGTGTCCATCCAATGATATTGCATTTTCTAATCACCTGATTTCACTCTCAATTTTGCCAAATTGGAATTACAGCTACAGACAAATGGACGCATGAGGAAATTTTGCAATTGATAGATTTTTTCATGACAGAAAATGTTTATGTGATGCTAGATGCGCCGAATACAAACGACTGCAATAAAAAAAGAAGACTAAGGAATTAGCAAATATTTTTGGGAAATCACCAAAGGACTCGCTCGAGTCAACAAATCTTCAAATGTCGACAGGGACATGCGTTAACAAAAAAATAAATAAAAAATCCTCCATATGCAGTTCCTGCATCAAAGAATGTATGCTGCAATTCAGTTGTTGGAGCAGTAGATTTTCATGTGCTACTAGTTCATCCATTTTGTCAATTTACATACAGATAAATAAAATTACCTTTTTAAGCTTCCCAAGCAAGCTGGATATATGCTCATGATGTTCACTTCTTGCAAGGTCTTCTGCAGTCTTTCCATCCTGTTTGATAAGAAAAAAAATCCCACAATGTGTTCTCTGATGCTGGTGCGCTACTGTACGAGAAGGCTTAGCTACTATATTAGCATAACTTCTGATGGTAAAAAATAGAAAGCTTTTTATATCTGCTGTTATCGCCTGAGGAAACACCTGCTGAAAGTGCAGGGCATGCAAAAATGCAGGTTATTAAATATTACAGTTTCTTTTTTTATTGTATCTACAGTAAAAATCTGTCCACGAGGTTTGTAAAATGAATTAAAAATAGGTGGGGGAAAAACAGCACCCTACATCAGACTCTGTTCGACATGTAATCGGGACTTTCTGTACACTGTAGGAGTATGAATTTTGTGTCTGATACAGAGTGACTCATAATGGGTACACTGGATTGGTACAGCACTGTGAGAACCGAATGATTCCTATTTGATTAAGAAACACCACATACTGGGAACAAGTCCCAAATGCTATAAAGTGTAAAGAAAGGAACATGTGGCAGTTTATGCATCATTTCAGCTACATTTTGATTGATGTCCAAAAGCGACCTTACAATGTGAAACATGTATACAGTGTTTTTTTTGTTTATTGCACTCATCTGTAGCAGACAGTGGACTTGGGCAAATCAATGAAAGGCTGTTGGTTTATTGCTCTAAGGATGCACATTAATGTAGAAATACTGTAGTAAAGAGGCCCATTGCCGACACCAGTGCAATATCTTTTTAATGGTAAGATGTACTATAATAGAACTTGGGCTGTCTAAAGAGCTTGCAGAAGGATGCTGAAACAGCTTTTCCCAGGTTATTATAATATAGAAATATACTGTCCTATGAACAAGATCCACGACGTCATTTTATACTCTGCCCACCCTAATTTAAGAAAGGAGCACAGCAAGCATGTTTAAATGTTACCTATTAATGAATCTATTGAGAAAGCAGCAGCTGACATATGTGGTACTTACTGCAGTTACGGCATCTACGTTGGCACCAGCAAGACAAAGATAGCGGACAACTTCAAGGCCTCCGTTGTTAGCTGCCAAGTGTAGTGGGGTTCTTCCATACTGCAAGATTGAACCACGAATACAGATTTCTGAAATGTCCTATTTGTGATATGCCTTTACTTTCTTATTCTTATTATGGTATTCTTTGTTAAAGAAAGTCTCTGATAATTACATCTGAGTATTTAATAAGGAACACGGTTTAAAAAACGACAGCGGAACTGTGATCTTGTTTTTCAACCACAAAAAGGGCAGCTTTTTCTACCACTGCCCTGGTGCCAGTGTTATCAGTCAGATATCGACCTAATGATAATACAGCAAGCTCTACACTTCAGATATATTCCAAAATGTATAAATGCTGCTGTCAGTGTCATGCAAGAAAACAAACACTCTACACTTGTGGGCACTTGATATAATTAATGAAGGAGAACAATACTACATGTAAAATGGCTTTCTAAGCTTTTATAAAAAAAAAAAAAATCATAATACGGGTTTAAAAACACCAATTCCGTGCATTTCACTCACTTTATTTGGGATATCCAGATTACATTTTGCATCACAGAGACACAAGACAATGGGAACATTGCCATCTTTGCAGGCAATATGCAGGGGTGTGTTGCCATGTCGATCCTGTACATCCACATAACAGCCGTGACTGATCAGGCACTTCACCACTTCTATCTGGCATCTTCTGACAGCAAGGTGGAGGGCAATATGCCCATCCTAAAAAAAAAAAAACATCAACAATATCTACAGTCACTTAAAAAGTATGTTACATTACTTTCGATAGCTGTCCAGATATCCTTAATAATTAAATTGAACTAATAAAACCTCTAAATCAAGTCCTAAAACACTGTATACCACCCCCCCCTAGGTAACTATTATAAAAAAAAAATAAACACACACACACACACACACACACACATTAAATGTAAATGCATGTTTTATATAGAGTACATTCCACAGTACCAGTAAACCACATGCTGGCAGCCAAAGCTGGTTTAGAACTTGGGTTATTGTAGCATGGATAGGATAATTCTACTCCTCCAATGAAAAGTATAATTGCCCATGAAGAGGTTACTGTCTGGAATCAGTTTTATGCCACAAATAATGATGAATAAATAAATAAACTTCCCAAGACATAAAACAAACAGAACACAAGACCCCAGGCAGTACCCTATTGCTACCACAAGATTCAGTTTTCTTAAAATAAATTTTTGTATTATGTATTTTGTTTATTTCGCTGTGGTATTTCTGGAAGACAGCTTTAAGAATGTATTTTTCAAAACGTACAACCTGGCAGTAACCAGGCAGTTTGACTGCGACGACAAAAACATTGCATAAACGTTACACTACAGCAGCCTAGAAGAGAATTGTACACATGTGGCAGAATACTGGGTTATTACAGATTTACACACCGTCAATACATTTCTAACCAAAACACGTTATAACATATTATCGTTTAAAATGACCAACACTCTTTCAGAATGACCATTACTAAATGAACAACCTTGTCTGTTGAATCAAGGTCAGCACCGTGTTCCACCAGGCATTCCACAATATCCCGGTATCCTCTGGCCGATGCTGTAAGGAGTGCGGTCTCCCCTTCTTTATTTTTAAAGTTCACTTCACACCCAGCTTCACAGAGAGCTTTGGCAACAGAGTAATACCCGTGCCAAGCAGCACAGTGCAAAGGGGTTTCTTGCTCCTGCCAGAAAAGTAGCAAGAAAAGTAGTTCATAGTTAACATTACTTAAAAAAATATTAGAACAACCAAATCATTAATCCTAACAATTCTAGAGTTCTGACAGCGGTTTCCTGAAGCGAGTGCCACAGCACTTTTTCTGCATGGCTGCATCTCTTTTCTCCCAACAGGTTACTGAATCACACACTACTTTAAAATTCATTCTTGTTACCTTCTTTTGCATTAAATAGCAAATTATTATAATATTTTTCTAACATGGTCCTTTTATGGTGTGGGAACAATAGGATTGCAACTGCTTAGATATATATGAATGAACAACTGGAAGGTATCATTATTGTAGTAAAAACGAGCTGCAGGTGAGTATCAATAGAGCTAATTCACCATTCCAGTTGAAACAAAAAAAACAGCTGCATTGATTTTTGTAAATTGCTGTTCTCCACAAAGCGGTCAGCTTTTCTAAGCCTCTGTGGAGAGCAGCACTCGGCACAAAACTAAAGCAGCAGCTTCTTCAGTTGTTTCACTGGTAAAGGCAAACTAGCCCAATCAACACCATTGACCTTCATCTGGGTGGGGAACTCAATCCAAAACAATCAAATAGGTCTATGCATCTCTACCAGAAACAGAACACGCTTTTAAAATGTCAATCCTACTCTTGGTAAGGTTTAAAGAATATTTAATACACAGAAAAGTAACTGGGTTCTCCCAAACTTCATGTCAGAAACGCTTTGTGCTCCAAGTTTTCTTTGAATCCAATTTCAAAATGCTGTTGCCAACTTGCATTGTATTCCAATGTACACTGACGTGCAGCCATACCAGCTTGGATTTCAGTCTCATCAGATTTTAGAAACAGGTTTTGGCCTTGTCAGTTTCTGGAAGAGAGACCTCCAAGGAAGACTGGGTGCTGCAGGAAGCGTTGCTGTTTGCTTTCGTAAATGAGGGAATATCCCCTGTGGGGCAAATGAAACAAATGTCCAAGAATACTGCTAGAGGCACTTAGAGACTTTTAGAGGTGCTTTTTAAGGACATATAAAAACTGCACATTATACATCTGGATGGTTCACATAAAGGGGCTGAAAAAGAATGTAATTAAAAGAACCATGTACTATAACACTGTGAACCAGCTGTGCCTCCTCAATGACACACGCTACGTAGGGCAGTTCATTGATTATTTACACAAACCGCAAGTGCTTTCCAATCTATTGTCTGCCCCTTGCTATGATAGGAATTCATTTGAGAAACATTGGACAGTAAGCTGTCTGTTTTTAAAACCAAACGTAACCACAAAACAACAGCTTGCATGATCTTCTCCAAGCAATCACGACTACCCTGTTTTAGAGAAAAGGTTCCTTTGTCAGCTAGCGTCCTTCAAGCTGTGGCTCCCTGTTTCACTGCACTTACCCGGTCTCGAAGGTTAGGATTGGCTTGAATACTGCAGAGATACTGAACCACGTCCAGGTTTCCATATCGGGCAGCTACATGAAGAGCAGTTTCTCCAGACTGTGCTCACAGAACAAACAACATGTCAGCCATTCATGTATCATCATTGTTTTGTAGCTAGTGATTTAATGAATGTATTTCTGATAATACACAGTATTGCCACAACAACAGCGCAGAGCCATCATTCTCGAACCTTCAATATAAACTGCCTGTACTCATCAAATTTGTTGGGGAAATAATTTTACAGCCCATTGAATTATAGTACTGGAAGGTGTAATAGCCACACATATATAATAAGATGACTACCTAAATTACACACATATTCCACCACTTGGGAACTTGTCTCATTAAATAGATGAAAGTTTGGAAGGTACATCCATTCTCTAAGAAGCATAGCTTGGGTTTTAACAGCATTTAACTGCAATATTTAATAGAAGTATACCAAGATCCAAGATGATTACAAATTGGTATGTCAGATCTCTGCAATACCATATTTGTTATTATGCTTTGTGACTTCTGTAAGTAACCATGGAAATGGTCTTACAAAAACATAATTCCACATCATACAGAAATTAGATTTGTGAGTCAGATTACATTATGAAATGCACGGCCTAAAGTCAGAAGCCTTAAACTAGTAAACCATTTTAAGATACAGCACTGGTTTCAGTCACTCTGGAAGAGTAGTGACAGTGTATTTCTGTGCATGTGTGTGTACAAGTGTTTATATTACCTTATCTTGAACATCCAGAGGACACTTCATTTCATTCAGGAATTTTAAGGTTTCCACATGACCATGCCTGGATGCATAATAAACAGCATTTGAGCCAGACTGTAAAAAAAGAGAAAACAGTTCAAATGAAGCAAGCGGTACTGATTTTAAAATGTTTACTCTACACTAAAAGACTGAGCATTCATATAACTCGCATTTCAACAGTCAGGTATGCCAGAATATACGCATGTATAGTTTATGTTATGTTTACTGGTTCTTGAAGTTGTGCCAATGAAACTTCAGACTCGTGGTCAAACAAGATACACAAACACAGCCATAACCATCCCGGAAGCCCTAACCTTGTCTTTTGCGTGGATTTGTGCTCCTGTTCTCATGAGCAAATCAAGCATCTGAATATTCCCACAGCCAGCTGCTGTAAGCAATGGAGGTGTTCCGTGCTGCAAGAAATGAAGCATTGAAACATTCAAATGTGCAAAGGAGAAGACTCCAGTCGTTTCTCTTCTGTTTTTATGGAAGTAGAATGATAAGACTCATAAGCCAGTTACATATAACACTTGCTTACAAGCACAAATTCAAAATGGTCTCCATTTGCAGAAACAATTTAACCTTAATAAAGCATGAGTTGATATAAAACCTCTCATGCAGACACACAGCTGGATACCTCAAGGCAATTAAATCAAAATTTTGGCTGTTTTATTACTGTTCAAAAAAGAAAGATTTTCATTACTTTCTATCCTCGTCTCTTAATTTTTTTTTAAAATTAAGAGTACAAAATCAATTGCAATTGTGTTCTTGAGAAACTTTACAGATCATCCATAACTATGAAACACTCAATGGTGCTATATTTAGAAATACTAAAAGAAATGTAATAAATTCAATGACAAATGTTTCGACCACATGTCGTTTTCAATATCTTCAAATGTTTTTATTTTTATTTTTGTATTTCTAATTTCACAGAAGATCCTTGTTTTACATGTTGTGGTAGGCCATGTCAAAGAAAAACTAGGGTGCCATCAAGTCTCTCAGATTTCCTGTCACCCAACCTTGAAATTAATGTGGAACAGCAATCATTTCTCAAAGAGAAAGTTTCTTGGTATTCTAAATTATTATCACCTTGTATACTACAGTTGAGACCATCACATTGCTTGGAACATCATTCAAAGTTGTAAAGTAGTCCTTTTAAACACTGACCTTTTTTAAAAACTAATAGGTAGAACATGTACATAATATTTGTGACTTGTTACTGTTACCTTGTTAGGTTGGTTAATGTCATAACTTGGCAGTGACCCAAGTAAATGCTGTAATCCGGGGACATTATCATCATTGATGGCATGAATGATTGCTTTCATTACAAAGGAATCTTCCTCATCCTTTTAAAGAAAGCAGAGACAACAGTCATTCTTCCCAAGCTTGGGATTTGTTTGCATCTGTTTGTAGTTATCACATTTCTAGTTTTAGTTCCTTTAAAGATTTTTCTTTGTGTCAGTCAAGGACTAAGGTTTTTCCTATGTGGCCATCAAATGAATTAGCCGAGTCTCTGCACTAAAGATATTGTTATTTATATTACAATGAAACCTCAAAGATTAAAGAGTGACGATTAATCTGAAACTTCAGTTATTTCATGGATGTACATAGGATGCATTAATAAACCTTTAGCCTGAGGAATAATACAAAAGAAAGAAACAGTCATAATAACTAAAATTAAACAAATGACTAAATGTTACTGCAGTGTTAACAATTTATGGATGGATTATACAATATAAAATATAAAACACAGCTTTGTACTTTCAGATTTGTACCCTTTTAATCAAAGACGGTGTTTACTGTACACACAGCTTGCGGCTTTAAGCAAAGTATTTTGTTTCAGAGAAGAGCAATAAGCAGGGTGAGCTTTGTTTAAAGTCAAATTGCTGGAGTCCCAGGGGCAGGCTGCATTGCTGGCTTCAAGTGCTGTGCTTGACTGATTAGTTCTTAAGCTGGTTTTGAGATTCCACTGCACGGAAAATATATTAAGATATATTAGCCATGCTTATGGTCCCCTTAAAATAAGAGATTTTGAAAAATGAATACATTTAAACCAAAAAAAACCAAAAGTCAATTATTTTGTATCACGTCTTTCATGAAACTGTCATCATAAAGTGCAAGCAATTTTAACTTGATTAAATGAACAACCTATTCATGTATGAATATCACAATACTTTGTCCTTTGTCCTAAGAATAAAATGTTATTGAAAATCAGATCTACAGTATTTAGTCTTGAAATAATTACACACTTAACAGATACTTTATTTCTGTGTATGTTTTACTGAGGTATTTTAATGCGTTATGTAGCTTGCTGTGTAACTTTGTGCAAGGAGTTTGATTTATTTATGGTATTTAAATGATTGGTAGAAAATAGCACTTAAATCCATAACCTTTAACAGAGTTCTAGAAATGACAGGCATCTATGAACGCTTAGCTGCACAGCTAGAATGTAACAGCTAAAGGGAAAAGGCTAGACCCTGTCAAGCCTTAATGCAGACTACCAGCAGGTCCTAAATTCACTCTCAAAGCTACAGACATAGCTGTTTTACCAGGAAAAATAATACAACTTAAAATCATGAGGCTGTAAAGAAAAGATAGGTCAAATTAATAATTTAATCTAAATACAAATGGGTATTAAGTCGTATTTAGTTTTGTTATGGTACGGCATTAGTTATATCATGCAGATCCACATTAATCCATTTAACTGTGTAACAAAACAAAGTATATTATGAATGATGGAAACCGTTGTTAAAAAACATTGCAAGACTCGCAACAAACCCTGTAACTGACAGTTTCAAGTTGGAAAATATAACTACATTAACCCTAAAATAGCAACTAGAGGGCAGTCATGTGTAACCTTGAAGTTTGCAAAGGTTAAATGGACTGGGTTTGGGGATACCAGAAAATACAAGCTTTGATGTATTTGCTTAAATCTAGGAAGATGAAACATTTCTAATAGAATTTATGAGTTTGTGTGAGCTATGTATTTTTTTTTAAATACGGATAGACCTTTGCAAGCTATGTGACCTTGTACTCTTATGATATGCAGTGTGTTTAAATGTATTCACCACTCATGGACAGTTAATATTTCACAAATCATTAACCATTTACCTGGGAGCAATTTAACTCAAACCACTTGGCTGCTATGGAGTTGCATATTTGTAACTCATTACTAATAGGGGAATATTTAGACCACTCCCCTGCCTCTTCACATTCTACAAACCAGGTAGACTTTGTGGACCTGCCAATTAACTACAGTACTCTCAGACTTCCAACAAAGCCTTGTGCTTCTTTAGTAAATTACTCCAGTTCAAATGAACCCAATGACGACCACTGCTCTTTCATGGGTTCCTGTTGCAAGTTTCTTTGCATAGGATAATGGTCCTAAATGAGTGACCTGATCTTTCATTCTCAGGACCTGGTTCAAATCTGCCACTGTGATTAAAATTATGAAATGCTCACAAATGAAATACACGTATATAACAAATTAGTCAAGGGGCTAGTTAAACAGACCCTGCTTAGTACTGGTCTTGGACTACCTTACTTAAGGTAACACTAGTGCTAATTGGTGTCTGTGAAACCAGTTGAGATAAACTCAGTATTTATTTATTTACCCACCCAGCTAATTCCCGTTGAGACAGAGGCATCCATTCCAAGATTTGTGACAGTAGACTACTTACCAGGGTGTCTTCACTCCTTGCAACACTCATATTACTTCTGGACAGGAATGATCTTGACAGCCGATTGCACAGTGAGATTAAGCGCACCGATTGCTACATATGAAGAACAATAAAAACACTGGTGTCATGATGCACGAAGGACACAATACATTTGCCAGTACTCGCATTGTATTGCAGGTTTGCTGTGATCCTTTACTATTTACCCTCAATCGTTATTTATTCTGGAAAACATAACATCTGTACTTGTAATGTTATATTAAATGTATATACAGTGCTCCCTCGCTAGAATGCGGGTCTTGGGGGACACACAATATGAGCGTTATAACCCAAGATCGTTAGAAATGGGGTTGGGGGCGCCGCGGGACACATAACACACATCTGACTAAAATACAAAATAAAATAACTCCCTCTCTATAATGCACATATAGTGAAGCAAAAATGTAACTTTCTGTGAATTAACCATGCATAAAGCACCATGTAATCAATGCTATGTTTAAAAAATAAATAGATAAATAAAAAAAGAAGGTGGTAACATTCCCACTCGTGGATCATTTTAATTAGCAGTTTTTAAACTATAAATAACCTGGCTAAACGGCGGTTGTTCAGTTCGAAGTGAAAGACAACCAAACCAAGTGCGAGAAGGAGAGAGGGTCGGTAGAGGGGGAAGAGGGAATGGGCTCGCCCCAGGTTCTGCTACCGGAGCTGAAGTTTCTCGTCTCCCGGAAAAAGCCGCAGCTCCTCTCGCAGCAAAAAAGTAAATGCATTAGGAAAGATAACCACGTAATAGACCTAATATTTATTTAGTTATAAACCCAATGCTGAATAAGCTTTTCTTCAGTTCAGATACTGTATCAAAAGGGAGAGACAGAAACGGGAGTTAGACTGAGACGTTGTTTACAGTTTGAACACTGGTACTGTATTTACTGTAGAAATATTGCATGAGTCACTAGTATAGGGAATCGGGGGACATGCTGTAGGAGCGTTATATCCGAGGCGCGTTATAACCGAGAGCTTTACAGCGAGGGAGCACTGTACTTAAAAAACACTGTCTAAAAATGAGTAACATGTACAAATAAACAATACATCTTAAAGTTACCTTCCATTTTCTTCGGGCTGCAAATTTCTTGAATTTTTCCATATTTACTGCAGATTCCTTTCTGCTGAGTGCTTGCTGTGTATCTTTGGGCTAAAGAGGAAATATTAAACATTTTAACACCTGCCAATGTGAAGTTTTCCATAACAATAAAATAATTTAGACTGTAGGGTTTACATCATGGTATTCATATATATATATATATATATATATATATATATATATATATATATATATATATATATGCGCGCAATAAGGCCCGACAGGGCATCCGTATACGTTGAATATACGGACGCATCGGGGCTCCAACCCTCGAGAAGTCCGTATATTCAATGTATTAAATACCCTTGCACCAATAAAGCAGTCCCATTCAAAACTTTTAACAAAACACGAAGTTAAGATGAGTAAATTAATTTTATTGGAACATAACTCTATGAGACGGCACAGAGTTATTTTTTTCCCCTGTCTGTGAGGGGTGGATAATGTGCATAAGTGTCTTTTTGTGTTTTTCTGTAGCATTTACAAACCGCTAAAAATACATTTTAAGTGACAAAGTCGGGGTGACTCAGTATAGAGACAGCAATTTTATTTCCTATTTTTTTTTTTTTTTTGTTGCTATCTTCCAGTTCATTTAATTGTTCTTCAGCCAAATCGGTATGTCAGCTGACTCCTCTGGGATTTTTTGCAGGTAATTGGTCATTCGGTTTCATAATTACAGCTGTACATCTGGAACTTTAAAAGCAAGATGGCTACCGTCCAATACTTCTTACTAATTCTGTGAGGCAGGCAGTGATTTTGAATATGTGACAAGGTTCCAACTGTCCAATATACGGACAGCTGGAACCTTGCTTGACCAATCACATTGCCAGCCCTGGATTATATAGATCATCTTGGTAGTAATAGATAGGGATATATTAAATATGCACCTTAAAATGAGGTATTATGTTTATAAGCATGACATACAGAAATACACAAACCTGCCAGGTTTAGAATGGTATTTATTTCAAACTGTTACAACTAACCTTGATCCATGGATGCTCCAAACTATCTTGAATTGTCATTCTCTTTCTAGAAGTAAACAGACATATAATATTGCAGTCATAAATACTTGAACACTTTAAAATTAAAAGGCGTTGTTATGGTTTCACATGACCTTTAAATGCCACACTGAGTCAAAGTGATCTTAGTGGAAAGGAATTTACAACCAAACCTTGTTTCAGGTTTTGATGAAATTTTGTGAGTGGTAGTGTTATGTTATAATCTTAAATATGTACTTGCCAACGTTTCAAGCTATCGTTGCACATCCAGAGGGCATAATCTTTTTTTTTATAAATAATGTAATAAGATGTTTAAAATGAACATTGCATCTGCAGGTGATAGAAAAGACATTGGTACTTATTTAAAAAAAAAACTGACAAAGTATTGTATGTTACTGTATACAAGTACCACTGTGATGCATGACTTTCCTTTACACATCAATTTTCAAATTTGAGTGACAAATTCACATATCAGATTTATATTCCAGTAATTACTTTCTATCTGAATGTAGTACTTTTGTCAAAATGATATATCACTTCTAGGTAGCAGTTATCTTGTGATAACTATATGATGTTTTCCTTATTGGATCATTGGACGATTTAAAAGCCTGTAGTGAAATTCATCTTTAGTCTTGCTGACATTTGCCTATGAATAGAGAAATGCGTTGAGCCTGACATTAACATTAACCCACTTACCTTTAAAAAAACCCACCCCGAAACACCAAGTTATACTTGACACGTCTCACTTTCATAACAATGTATATTTTCAATTAAAGTGACCATTTTATCCCACATACTGTTTATAAGAACAATAACCCACACATGACAATACTGTGCTGAGCCTACTGTAACTGCCCAGAAACAACAATAACTTCCGTATTTTAGTTCTCTTTAAAAACATCATCAGGAAATGAAATTAAAGCACACATATTCTGTTTAACAAAGAAGGATGTCAGTAACAGACCACAGGAGATCAGGGGTTTAACTTGGCCAGTCAGTAAAATAAGTCTTAGACATGTGTTAATCAAAACTGGGAAGTGGAAAATGCATTGTTGGTTTTGGGGTCTGAGCCACCCTCTTAACCCTATTCCTCTGAAGACATTTATTTTGTACACACCCACATATTTATATATTCTATTTGCTTTCATATGGAAGTAAACTGGTTTTGATTTACGTAAAATAATGAAAATCAAAGTACGACTAGTTGTAAACTACAGCATCTTGCAACAAAATAGTTAAAACAGCAATTATATAATTTATTTTAAAGAAATGATAAACATACTTTGGATCTTTTACCAGAAGCCTTCTTATAAAATCTTTAGCCAGCCCACTAGTTTTCCTAAAGAACTCTTCTTCAAATTCGTAATTAACAGCAGATACATTTGCTAGCGTTTCTTGCTTGCTGTCACCCAGGAAAGGCGATGCTCCACTCAAACTGTTAAACACACACACACACACACAAAAACAAACAAAACAACACATTTTAAAAAAAGGACCGTTATAAAAAAAACAAAAACACTTTTCTTAGAATGCAAATACATTTTACATTAGATGCAAACCTTTTTAATAACAAATAAACTTTGATTGAACTTCACAGGAAGTCGAGGACAACTTTGAAACATTCCCCAGTCATTCAAACGTAATCACGGTGTTCGGTCATTCTGTTCTTCATAATTGTATTTTTCTGGAACTCCCCAGCCTGAAGTCATTTTTCCCTTTTGTAATATGTGAACATATTGCACTCAAGTGCAGTACATTTGTCAGAAGTCATTTTGTAGTTAAAAATCCAATACACACTGTTGTCACTAGCGGAGGGCTAGTTAAAGATCAATCCCTATGGGTGAATGGTCTTTTCAAGCTCATACCCTATCACCCTGTCTCACACAGGGGTCAGCAGAACACCAGCAATGCGTCACATGAAAACCAGCACAAAAAAACAAATTCTGTGCATACTTGCATTTCTAATATACCTCTGTCAGTCAAATAGTAATACTAGCCCAATAATTCTATTCACCAGATTGTACCTGTTATATATTGCAGCAATGTTTGTATTGTTTATCTTAAAAGCACAATAACTGAAGTGCATCATAAACTTTGATGGGGTACTGTTGGTTGAAAATTAGCATTTTATTTGTTTTATTTCTGGAAATCGATCTCAACTGTGCTGTACGACACAATAACTGTGTTGTAGGTGGAGTAGGAGCAGACATGTTATAAAAACCCAGTACACATAATGACTGTGCAGCAGGTGGAGGGAGAGGAAATAGGACACCGGGGCCACAAACGGTAAATTAAGAAAATAACTAAAGACACTATTGTAAAACTAACTAAGGGATACACATTTATTAAAAAAGTGAATAAGAAGTTGTAAAGTCATGAAAAATGGAAATGGGTTTAGTTAGTAGCAAGAAGCATCTTATTTTAGGGAAGAAACATATATGCAACCCAACTGCTTCTAGTGGCAGTGTTAAATCTATGTACTATCACAGTATAAAGTACTGGCAACAAGTGTAATCAAAGCTAAACGGTGGTAATACATTTCTTTAAAAATCCTTGGTACTTACAGAATATATGTTATCACACCAACACTCCTGAATAAAAAGAAGAAAAAAAGATGGTCAATAGTTCATGAAAAGAAATGCATCATTTCTAAATGATCCACCAAACTGCTTTCTTACCACATATCTGCTTCTAGGCCAAGAGGCTCATAATTCACTATTTCTGGAGCTATAAAAAAAAAAAAGAAAGAAAATATAATATATTATTTATAATAAACCTGCACCTTACAAAATGCATCTGTTGAAATGAGTTTAAATCAAACAGAACACCCTGCAATAACAACAGGGTGCATGGCCATCCCTTGTAGCCAGGTGATGAGTCTACAGGGTGGTTTTCTTGAGAGAGAACTGAGTAATCAAGGAGTACTTTCTCTAGTTCCTTCAGGGAAGTTGATGGTGGAAATCTGCTGCAGACTCTGTTCTCTAAAACAGCCCACAGTCTCAGCTCTTCTGTGCAGTCTTGGATATGGAAGCACCTACCAACCGAGCATCTGCTATCGTTTCCCTCCCAACAGATTCACTCGGTCATGTGGTGGACAGTCTATTTACTCAAATGTGTGTGCTGCATACCACAGGCAACCCCTAAACACGAACTGTGCCGTTTACTAGGAGGCTTAGCTCATTTTTACTTTTTTTCTCTATTAAATAAAATTATGATGTAATAAAAAATATGCCATAGATCTCGGTCAATCATAACATTGATTTAATAAATGTTCCAAAGCAAAAATGTTCTTCATATTCTTTAGCAATTGAAAATTGAGAATTGAAATATTATT
This sequence comes from Acipenser ruthenus, assembly GCF_902713425.1. Lineage (NCBI taxonomy): Eukaryota > Metazoa > Chordata > Actinopteri > Acipenseriformes > Acipenseridae > Acipenser > Acipenser ruthenus. The sequence goes on from NC_081190.1 coordinate 14,404,454, forward strand.
TATTCTGCTTGGCACAAAAAAGATTGCTTGGAGTTGAATTCCAAATTTCAGATAAATGTTAATAAATAGTACTAAATATTATTATTATTATTTATTTCTTAGCAGATACCCTTATCCGGGGCGACTTACAATTGTTACAAGATATCACATTATTTTTTACACATTATTTTTACATACAATTACCAATTTATACAGTTGGGTTTTTACTGGAGCAATCTAGGTAAAGTACCTTGCTCAAGGGTACAGCAGCAGTGTGTCCCCCTGGGATTGAACCCAGAACCCTCCGGTCAAGAGTCCAGAGCCCTAACCACTACTCCTATATCAGAAGAGCAACACTGTAATTGTCAAAGACTACCCTGTAGTGCACACAAGCAACCACAATAAACTTCCAATAAATATTATACAGTGCATTATGCTGTGATCATCTGAACCTCTTCCATTGCACATAAGTTTGTCCTTGTATAAAGATGGAAAATAAATGAAATATTGACACTGACCTACAAATTCTGGCGTTCCAAAGATGTTTTTAAAATCATTGCCAAAATCAATTTTGTGAGCCAATCCAAAGTCAATGAGTTTAATGCGAGGATGGGGCACATTTCTGTTTAGCAGCATGATGTTTTCAGGCTGTGGGAAAGCAGGAAAGAGGGATCAAATATGGAAATCAAATGCAAAATGTAGGATGCCCTTTCTACGAACACAAACATGTTCCACGTGCATGGGGATTAGGCACAATGCAAATCATTAAAATACATTAGTATGCATGTTTAGTTTTAAGTTATTTGAATGCATTAAAAATTAATTACACAGATAAATATTTGCTGTTGACTTGTTTTATGAATCCATCCTTGCAACTTTAATAAAATACTGTATTGCTTGTGCTTTGTCAAACAAGTATGTCAAGAAATGCTGAAAAGTAGATCCCAACGAACTATCTATCCATCCATCCATCCATCCATCCATCTATCATGTTCAAGTAAAAATGTAAGTGTGATATATAGGGATGCACCGAATCCAAGTTTTTGGGATTCGGCCAAATACCGAATCCATCTCAAAAGATTCAGCCGAATACCAAATCTACAAAAACTGTCAAGAAAATTGAAGGAAACTGTTGAATGAAAAACATACTGGCAGCTACTTACAAGGGATGCGCACAATCTATAGTTTTGAGCCTTTTAGTTAATAGTATTGTTATTATCTGAGTGACGTGTTTAGTGTGTGTGCCACCAGTAATTTAGGTAGTTGAGAGTTGCGACAGAGTTCAAACGTGTTCTTGTTATTAAATACAACAGTTACGTTCAATACCGGATTCGTGTCTTATTTAAAGAACTGCACACATTGGAGGGATGTATTAAAATGGATGTGTGTCTGGGCGAATATAGGATTCGGATTCGGTTCACCGAATCCTAAGCATTTGGCTGAATCCGAACCCTGCTCAAAAAGTAGGTATTCGGACCAAATCTGAAACCAAATCCTGGATTCGGTGCATCCCTAGTGATATATAAGTGTGATAAATCTGAAGAGTCTGATCCACCAATATCATTTGGTTCTAAGGAATGACTATAATAATTTACATCACAAACAGATAAGTGGTTCTCTGAATAAATGCAGTTGTCTTTAAAAAAAATAAAAAAATAAATAAATTTGTAAAAACCACCATGACAATGAAATGACAAAACAGGAGAACTCTAAAAGGAAAGCATGAGCAGACATGAGGTTCAGATGAGCTTAGTTTTGAAGGGATTATCATCCTGTACATCGATACATTTTGATTGCATATCTTTAAATCACAAGCTAGTTGCAGAAATAATCATTTATAAAACGAACAAAACCATCAAAGTCACAATCCCAGACATTGTTGTAGACCTGTATTATCACAGCTTTGCCATTTCTTCCAATGTTAAGAAAAGCGTTAAGAAAAGCGCATACCTTCAGATCAAAGTGAGCGATGTGCTTTAAATGCAGGTACTGAACTCCATCAAGGATTTGCTTGAGAAATGCAGTAGCTTCCTCCTCAGTCAAGGATTCCTTTTCAGCAAGAAAATCAAAAAGTTCCCCACCTGCCACGCTGTTTTAAACAAAGAAGGTGGTTAACCAACACTTAAAACGATTAACATACGGAAAGTAAGCATCAAGGGGAGCTGGGTGACAACTTACAAATATAATATCTTGTAAGAACACCTAGCTTTTACCACATTCTTATGTTAGTTCTGATATTAAATCTGTTCATAACTGATATATAACAAACCTTTTTTTGTGCACTGAAAGGTTATCATGGCACACCACCTTCCCCTTATGAAATACCACCCCCCCCCCCCCCCCTTTATAAATTGGTACTATTTTTTGCCAATTAAAACACTGGCATAATACCATGTTGGTATTCAATCTATGGACATTGGCCAAAATATGTCCTGCAAAGATCATGAGATGCCCAAGAGCTAATGCACAGTTATTAAAATACATTTTAAGGTACAAACAGAATTAAGTAAACATCCAAAAAGAGCTTGCATGCAAACACACACTGAATACTTAATTGTTTTAATGTAGTTAGGGGGTTGTTAAGCCTATTACTTCAATCAATAATGTCTTTATCAAGCGGCCCAGTGAGAATTCCAATTGAGTATCGCTTCCCAACACTGTACAGTTATTATTATTTGTTTATTTAGCAGACGCCTTTATCCAAGGCGACTTACAGAGACTAGGGTGTGTGAACTATGCATCAGCTGCAGAGTCACTTACAACTACGTCTCACCCGAAAGACGGAGCACAAGGAGGTTAAGTGACTTGCTCAGGGTCACACAGTGAGTCAGTGGCTGAGGTGGGATTTGAACCGGGGACCTCCTGGTTACAAGCCCTTCTCTTTAACCACTGGACCACACAGCCTCCAGTTCAACCAGATGGCTCAATAGTACCAAAATGTATGAACGAAATGTATGTGAATTTGCAGAAGGGATTACTTTTTGGATGCTGTACAACATTAAAAAAAGCTACAATCTGGTAAAGAGAGGGGGCGTTTAATAACACACCGGGCACTCCATCTATGTGAGAATGAACACCAGCATGACTGTAAGGTCCTGTAATTAGCACTTGAAATGAAAGTGGACTGCCAGCGAAAATCACTCCTGAAAGACGCTTACCAGATTCCATTTTATGCTCCTAAACAAAAGGCTTGTCTTTCCCCCCCCCCCCCATAGCCTTAAGAGATTACAGTGTGATACACTATAATTTGGGTTAAAGAATGGTCAATTGTAAAAGCTATTTTCCTCGTCAGTCTCTTTATTCTTGTAACATCCATGCAAAAAATAAAACATACTACAAGGACTTCACTACTGAGGTCATGTAAAACGTCATGCATTTTCATACTGTGATAACTGTGTTATACGATGCTGTTTCCCATATTTTTTTTAAGAAAAACAAATACATTATTTAACAGCATCTCCATGCATACCCGTGTTCTAGCTTGCTGTGTGTGGATTTTCATGCTTTTTTATTATAAAATTTATTGTACAGCTTTTAGAAAGTCAGTTGCTAACTTAGGTCCGGACCAAATCAAAGTTAGCACTTAACGAACGACGATGCGAAAGCATTCGCGGTAACAAAACACAAGAAAAATTCCAAGCGAAATCTCACGGAACCAAAACAAGCCCTTTTCGCCTTTCAAAAAGCACCTATCGCTTGTTGACCTAGGTGGTTGAGAAGGGGGAGTGGTTTGCTATCGCCCGACCAAATCTACTCAATTCCAGCTATAAATCACATCGCAAGACTTTCACAGGACTGGATTTATAGTCAACTTCGAACTTGTCGCAAGATATCACGTATTAATCAAATAGTAAAAAAAAATAACACTAAACATCCTGATATTTGAAAAAAACAAAACAGTACATGCCTCAAGACACTCCACTGACCTCAATATATCGAACACTTGCACACAACACTTTGTAATTTAAAATGAATAATTTACAGTATCAATTATTAGTATATGTATTATTCCTATTATCATAATATATGTTGTGTTTGTCACACCCTTAAACAAAACACGTACAAGACTTTTTTTTGCCACAGTTCGAGTTAAATGTTTAATAAAGCAATACGCATTATTTCTTTAATATGTACAATCAATAAACTATTTTCTACTCACGGACAGGTTTGCTTGAAGCAGTGGCTACACCGTGTCAGCATGCCAAGCGGTCCCCTCGAAACATATCAATAGGTGTAGATAACAAAATTACGTAATACCTATAAAGGTCATCTCAGAAGCATCAAGATGAAGTTTTTAAATTTGCTTTGGGTTTTCGACAGAAGAAATAATAATAATAATAATAATAATAATAATAATAATAATAATAATAATAATAATAATATACAACTACCCGACTGTCCGTTTTAAAAAAAAAATTAAAAATCTGCAAATCAACTTTTTATTTTGTCACGGCACTGGATAGCATTTCATTCGACTTCTTATTGTATAATATGTGCTGGTATTGATCCTGGCGACAGGGTTACGTTGGGTTTTGGATGTTCTATACTATGCAGCCTTGTGCACAATAGGGCCCTGGGCAGCACCGTGCCAGTCGGGTATGAGGATGCTGGCATTGCATGGTGCTGACACAAGTCAGGGCACGGTATGGATTTTTACAAAAATCATGAAAACAATGTGGCATACTTTCATAACAGTGACAGAACAATGCAGCACGATGCTGCAGACGTCGTGGAAACGAGGTATTTGCCAAGTGTGTGTGTGTGTGTGTGTGTGTGTGTGTGTGTGTGTGTGTTCTTTCAAACAGCATTCATTCACTGATATTCAAACGAAACATGAGTACAGCACCGATTTTTTTTTAATTTTTTTTTTCTGCCCTGGCTCCCTTTTTGCATGTTACCGCCTTGTTTCCGCCCCTTCAAAAGGTCACAAATACCGGCTGGGGATTGGTCAACAGCTATTTTCATGTTGCTTTCGACTCATGTTGAAACTTCTCTCCACCCCTTTTGCGGATTGGAAATGGCTAGCTTTGGTTTTGTAATAAAGAAAATGCGATATGGAAACTAGAGATATTATCACATAAACACTCTTTCGCAAGAGAGATCGGGGTTTGATTTGGTCTGGCCCTTAGTCCAGTTGCCACAGGAAAACCTTTCAAAAGCTCCATGCAACAAAAGTAATACATGTTTTGCATGGAATTGCACAGTAAAATGCAAAACATGTATATAATACATTACAAAATACAAAAAAAAAAAAAAAGAAGATTTACAAATATATTTTACAAAGGTTCCTGGAACAAAAAATATAACTTTACTGTTAAATGTACTGGCAGACACAGACATAAAACTTCAGAGAACAATGATATCCAGCTTTTTGTTTTAAATCACGCAAAAAATAAATCATAGCATTTATAATACATACTTACCATGGGGTATAGAAGTGGGCCACAAATTAAACAAAACAGACCATCAGTGTGCAAAGTCACTCAGGTAAAAATAATTACTTTCAGCCTGTTCTTTTTAGAGCATTCACTTTATCAGACTAGCAAACACTTCATTTGTGTGCATTAATAATTGTGCAAATTAGAACTGTAATCCTCTGATAATATTTAACTCAAACTACTGCATTCTGTTGTTGATACATATTCCATGAAGGAAATGGTTGAAATGTGGCTGTAATTAGTTAAAATGAGTCCATTGATACAAAATAAATTAAAAATGAAGAACATTCCAATAAGAATTTATATATTAACATTTGTGTCAGCAATTATAAAGATTATACATGAATATTACAGCTGCATACTGCTGCATGTGGGAATTGTACATATATAGAATTCATCAATTTGTCAGGCTGCGATATGATCACACAAGTGATATGCAGGTTTCATAAACAATGAAATTCCGAATTAGAATAATACAAAGTCAAACCAATTCACACAAATTCCCTGTAGAATCCTTGAGAAAGATTCTAAAATGGTACTCACAGCTCGAGAATTAAAATGACGTCTGTTTTATTCTCATACACGTCATGCAGTGTGATGACGTTCGGATGCTGGATCTCTTTTAATATGCTGACTTCCCGTTCAATGTCTTCTTTGGTGACCCCTCGCCGGCTGGACTTTGTCCGGCGCTTCTTTATGAATTTTGCAGCATATTCCAGGTCTTGATTTTTTTTCCGACATTTTTTTACTACAGCAAACTGCCCACTAGAGAAAAAACAAAAACAAAAGCTGTATTGTAACAACACCGAAGATACTAGGGCGTGGTGGAGGCTCTGAGAACTTTACCCGATTATTGCACTGCAAATATTTTAATCATGGATTATTTATAGTTTACTACTAAAGAGCAAACAGACTGTAGTGTAAAAAGGGAAACTGCCACAGAGAAGCTGTATCAAAGTATTAAATGACATTGTTAGAATACCACTTTTATTTTGGACCCTTGTATTTAAAAGTCAAAGCATTTCCTCATTACTTAACAATGGCTACTCTCCATGTAGATAAAAACACCTTTTTAAATCAAGAGCACACTTGTGGAACACACACATACTGTAGTACAGTTTGGTCAAAGCAAACTTTTCAATACATAACCTACTTATTAAGTTATCTTGAGTTCATGTGAGGGTTTAAAACACCCTCACCGATATGAAAAGTTATTACATTCAGTTCATACAATTGCAAATATTATTATCAAATACAGCCTGGTTTATGCTAGGATACAGTAGGCCTGGGCCTAAATAAATGCCTGGTTTGTAGTAGGCCTGTGCACTGTAATGTAATGACCACTGTTGTCACACATTGCTAAACAGCTTATTTGGGCCCTTGTCCAAAACTTTCAAACATATTTTTTTCACAAATTCTTTAAATACTTGATATTACTGAAATACCTTAACTACGCACTAAGCGAACATGTTTGTTTTTTACATTCGATTGTATCAGTTTTGTAATCTTACACCGAGTTCCAAGATAACATTTTCCAAGAGTGAGCTAATTTGTCTGTAAACGTGAACTCTAGCTACACTGCCGTCCTTTTGCAATCTTGAGTTCACTTTCGTTTCACACTGTACATCAATAAGCAAACTCACGCAGGCACAATTCCAGCTTTAAACTGATGAATACATTTTTGTTGTTCCAGCACACTGCAGACCGGATACACCTGTTTCATCTGACACATGACTCGAAGTTTGGAAATATTACTCAAAAAACAGGTTTAAAACTGGTTAATTTTCAAGACCTGCACAGTGAATTGCTAGACCAAGTCACCACTTACTGTAGCATCAGAGCAAACATGCTCTGGTAAAGCACTTGTGGTAAAGGTACCATAGAAACGACCCCAAGAGAACTTCAGGCTATGCAAGGAAAACATTTAGAGTGCTGTTTAGAGATATGCTCAGTAGTAGCTTAAGGTGAACCTGTTAAGTTTAAGTTTTCGGCAGATCTCAGACATAAATCTGAATAATAAAGCACAACCCAAAAGCTAATTTATTAGTTGTAGAGCTGGTCCTCATTTGTGTAAAAATAAAAATCACAATTATGCAATATATGTCACTGGAGTTGTAATAGTGTGACACCCACAACTGGAATCAAGTTAAGTTAAAAGTCTAAATTTTCTAAATTGTGGCCAGATCTCTTTACGTATCATAGAACAAATGGTACCGGTACATTTGTACAGAGATAAACTCCTTTATTATACCAATGTTCAAATAAAAATGCACTGGTAGCTTTTTATTACACTTTTCTAAAATATAATATATCCAGGCTACATTTTAGCACCAAAAGAAAAAGTAATGTAACAGAAAAAGCCAGGTATCTGGATATTTTGACAATATTAGATTGGTTACAAAATTATAATCTTAGAGGGCATCCGAAAATCAATTACTGAGTTGGTGCCAAATAAGACACTGTGTGCCTTGTTTTGAAGCAAAGGCAAATATGATTTGAAATGAATAGCTATACTTTAACGCTATTCTGTAATTCACTTGCCAGTTTTGTACCATTAAAATGAGTGTATTTGCACTCTGGCCCCTCTTGTGTTTTATTGCATCTCTCGCTCTTTTTCTACTGACACCCATACCCTCACAAATCACACAACAAGTAAATCAGACATGCTTTGAACCGCCAAGACGGAACAAACTAACGTAATCCTCTGAGCATTTAGATACTTCTTTGATAAGTGGTGTCTGACTAGAACGTGAAATTGTATACTATACTTCAGCACCTCAGCTTTTGTAGGAAAATTGGAGCAAATGTATGTCTTCTAATATGATTTAACCTTAGAAATCTTTATTATTGTGACGTTTCACCAACATAACAGGGAGGTGTAAACTTGTTAGAGATGGATGCTACCAGTTCTAGCTCCCCCCTCTAATCTTATCTCTGCTTTTTCAGTATAGATAACTGTATCTTAATCCGATCAGTTGATTGTTCTTTAGTTGTTTGTTATTTGTCCATTTGTTGTTGAAGCCGACACCCTGGGATCCTTCAAGAAGCTGCTTGATGAGATTCTGGGATCAACAAGCTACTAACAACCAAACAAGCAAGATGGGCCGAATGGCCTCCTCTCATTTGTAAACTTTCTTATGTTCTTATTAAAAATGAAGAAAATCAACTACCAATGGTTGTGAGGCACTTCATGTTCCCAGAGTAACAGGCAGGGAAGATTACTTTTTTTCAATTATATATCAATATGAATTAAGAAACACTTCACAGCTGTAGGTAGGGATACAATCTGAGTTTTCAGACTTTGCTTATGGAGCAAGGTGGTTGCTGTGTGCAGACAATTCAAAATGGACATTGGGCAGAACATTCAGGTGATTCAGCCTGTCTGATAATGGACCTCAAACTATGCAGTTCACTGGACAGCTGCACTTCTATGTATTTTGCAGTCCATTATCACACAGTAATGGATCTGGAGTTGGTCACTTGAACAATTGCATCTAATAAAGAATAAACAGCAGCCAGCCACTCGGAATCACGTTCCACTTTTAATCCATTTGAAACCAGACTGTTGTCTAGTAAAACATAAAACAAGTAAACACACAGTACTGTCTCCAGCAAACAGTCCGAGACGGACCTTCTATCCGTTAGTGGGTTGCTTTGAGTCCACTTCATTTTTCCATAGCAAATTTGGGTCAAACAGACCTTCAATCTCCGGATCTTAACAGTGTCACACACCTCTTGCCATTTAGTCTTGGGCCTCTCTCTAGCAGAGACTGACAACTGTGCTGAATTATGCGGGACATGTATATAAAAACAGGGCACACCTCAGTTACTTAAATGTTCCCAGTGTCTAATGTGATGTCAAGTCAATTTTAGGGTTAGACACTGCAATAAAAGGACACATGTAGTCTAAGCAATGTCCCTGTTAAAGGCATTACATGCCCTTTTACATACACTCTTGCTTAATAGCAGGAACAGTAACACTTACTGTGTGACAGAAGAATGTTATTATAGCTGACGAGATAAACATTAAACTCTGGTTCATCACCATGAGTCACAGAAAGCACTGGGAAGCCCTCCCGCTCAGATAAAACACAAAAACACCTCTCCATCAACAAGGATTAGTGCATTAGTGAAAAAAGAAGGATTACTGACTAAACCAAACATTATACCAGATATTAGCTTTGTAAAAGTAGCGACATATGCTAAATGGGCACTCCCATATATACAGTACAGTTTGATTAATTATTCACATAGTGTTTTATTGTTCCCCTTTTTGATAAAACGCCTACACAAAGTAACGACTCCTCACATCAGACTGCGCAGTCTGCATTGTCACTGCAATATCCTAAATAGAACCAACCAGCCTCATCATCACACACAGTTTTACAGATTTCTAACAAACCGGATTTGTATCTTCAACATCTGTCATGGCTTCTTCCTGTTATTGTACTTTACAATGCAACTTTTTCTTTTGCAGTTTAACAAAGTTGAAATAGAAAAAAACAGTACCAACACTGTACAATGAGGTATACAGACACTTTTATTCTGATATTGAATTACTGCTGTCAATATCTTTTAAATGTTAGAAAAAAAGCATATATCTCTTTACAAGAGTCTTGTAAAGCCTTAATAATTTATGAAGACAAGACTTCCATGTTTGTTTTAAATGTTGCAGGTATACCTTGGAATTGTTTGCTACCCCCTCATAATTATTAGAATTGGGATTAAGAAAATATATGTGGGATGTACTTTTCAATACAGTCGCACTAGTGTGGGACGCCCTCTGCAGAAAATCAGAAACAGATCCCCAAAATGTAACCTACAACAGTTCAGCCTAAATTCAGTGTTTGAAAAAAAACTGTGTAAATGTTCATTCAAAGTGTCAAATTTGGGGTAACAATTATGGAAATCATGCATAAAAATCCACAAAAAAGTTAAAAAATAGGAAATGCATTTGGCATCAGCTACTTGGTAAACAGAGCAATATAAAAGTATACAGTAATATATTAGAAAAAGATGAACATTTATTTCTGAAAAAAGTTATTCCTTTTAAACATTTCTCAATGAAACAATGGGTAACTATTAAGCACAGACGCACCAGGGATTAGTAAAATAGACATGAATATCTTATGTGAATTTAAAACTTCGGAGACAAGATCAGTGTACATAGAGTGGGCCAGTTTGTCAGCTCCTTTTATTCGTGTAGATTCACTCTCCGTTTCTGAAGCATGAATCTGCTAGTGACACCAATCTAATAAAGGTTGGTAAAGTCTTCTGTTGTGACAGTTTCCATGGCACTATAAGTGGATTATTTTTCCTTTTAAACTATCCTCCACAGAGATCTACAAACCAATGTGCAATTGTCAACAGTTCAATAACACAGCTACAACAGGCTGACAAAGAGAAAGACTTGTCTATCGACATGTAGATTTCTCATTTTTAATGTTAAATAAAGCTGAGTGCTCCTTATAAAAGCAATTTGCATTTTAATGCACAGCACTGGCATGAGGATCAAAATGTCCAAATGGCAGGATGCTGTAGCTCTGGCACCAAGAATGCTACAGTGATTAAATCAGATAGTCATTACTTTGCAGAATTAATTCTTCTCTTTAGGGCAGGACTTCTGAATTGGGCATGGCATGTTAAGAGCTGTACAGGATAGAAAAGCTTCTATAACGACATGCTGGCTTTGCAGCTTAAGTCTCATGCCATGAGTTAGGAGAGTGGGAGCTGGAAAGAACATGAACCGGGACAAAAAAGTGGAGCTGGTTAACATTCATATCCTGTGGTGAGAGCATCTGTATTTATTATAAATGTAATGCCGGAACCCTTCCATCAAGTCAAATGGAGTTCATCTATAGGTAATGCAATAATGCTTTTGGTATAAGCTAAACTGTGACTTGTAGTGGAAGTCCTAGCATATTGTTGCCCAACATTTAGTCCCTCCACAAGCCAAGCTTAGTTGTTTTGCAGAATACCCCCCCCTACTCCCCACTCCACTCCACTCTCCCATTACAAATGGGTAAAGAGGCAAAGGTGACATTTTCCTGTTTGTTGTACTGCCAAAAAATGAGTTCACATCATGTTCATCCTTAAAAGCAAGGTTGGACACTTACTGATCCACAACAGTTTATAGACAATGCTTGGTCATGGAGTCTACGCAATGTTGAAATGTAACCATCAGAGACTATTTATCCCACAGGCCCTCCGTGAATTGGGATCCGAGGACTGGACTGGCATGTCATTGCAGATGTAGTTCTGCCAGCAAGCATCACTCCTCTTCTTACAGAGGGAAGGCCTAACGAGTTGAAAATACCCCCAATCAATCAATCAATCCAGAGAGTTGAGGACAGAGCAGACTGAAATAAATACATTTTTGTAATTTAAAATAAAACTCATAACTCAAATAAACCTACACAAAATATGAAAGCACTATTTGTGGTTAATTGAATACATCAAAATGTATGTGAACATTTAATTTTTTCAATTAACTGTATGATTCATAATGCTCTCCTTATTAATTTCTCTGCATTCATATTTTATACACACACATTACTTTCTCTGTGGAAAAGTGGGATTACAAAATTCAGACACGAATTCTAATAAAAACAGGAATAAAGTATTTAAGCTTATTTTTCTTGTAAATTCAATAAATATAACTGAAGCAACAACAACAAAACACACACTACTAGGAAAGCTTAGATTTAGAGAGACTCAAAATGTAGATTTATGTTTTACAAACATGTCTGGATCTCTTCACATAACTAAGGCAAATCATCCACAGCCAATTTGCATTAAAAAAGCTGCTTCCATCTTTAACGGATTGGAAGAACCAGCTTTAATTTAAACCAACGTACTCTCCTTGCGAAATCTATTGAGCAACAGACTTTGCAGACACTTTACTGAATCAAATCCAACAGCGGCACACACAAGAGCATCACAGTACAGCCTGCATCAACAGTAATCTGGGGTCTCAAACTGTTTATTAAGTGCCAAAAACAATTAAAATGACATCCCAGCTATGCAATACACTTTAATTAGAAAAACAAAAAAACACTTATTGTCATGTTTTTAGACAGTTTAGTTTTTCTTTTTCCATTTTGGTGCCTGTAATCATAGGAGGGGTAGTGATTTATGAAGTACGGAAAATCAAACGGACATTCCATGGCAGTAAATGAAGCAGCAACCTACATGGGTAATGATATGAAATGTCGCTGGTGTTTCTGCACTGAGAAAGAGCTGTGCATTGAAAAGTTTAGGCTTAGATATCGCTGTTGGTGAGGAAGTCAGTTATTTAGTTAGTGATGAAGGTAAAACACCCTGAAGCAGCTATATACGTATTGGAATGAAAAAAAGGTTTCCCTTTTTTTTGTGAATAATTTCTTTAAGCGAAGGATCTTCTTTGCATATATCTCTAATTAAATAATGATAATCTTTTCCAAATGAACATGGTGTTGGCAAAAACCACCCTGCTGTTAGGATATTCGTATCATCCTCCTAATTAGTGTGATAGCTTTCCATCCCATTAGGATCCGGACACACTGTAATAATATCAAAAAGAAAATCTGCCTCTAATTCAGTGGGAATACCAATTCATGCCCAAACCAACTGAAGAAAGTATGTTTAGCAGAAAACAGGGAACCTATTAAAATATCTATTCAAATATTTAAAAAAATATATATATATAAATCTGATTTGAATAAAGAAAAAAAAACGGAGAGCCAGCTTTTGGCATTATGTAATTAAAGACCAGTTAAATTTGATCTGCGTTATACATTCTTATCTCCATATACAGGGTGATTAGAAAGTAAGTTTACCACATCAATGCACCATATCATTGATGTGGTAAGCTTACTTTCTAATCACCCTGTATATTGAGCAACAGTAATCTGACATGTTCTTTTGAGCTGTATTGTCTGTTTTCATTTCCTTCAGTCAAATGTCTAAAAGAAAGAGAGCAAGAATACATCAAGAGCATATATATTACTGTAAATTACCAGTTGCACTACAACCTAGAATACAGTATTTAACAGATTTGTTTTTGGTTACCAGTAAGCTTTCAAGTTTCACACTAACAAAGGTAACTTACCGAGTGCCATTTTATTTCAGTAAGTGGAAGAAAGTGATATAGCTGTTAATTTTCTGATACCGCTTGAAAGAAATCAGTTGAATAAAAAGAAATGTCCTTACTTGTGACTAAGATGATACGATAAATTTGTACTACTGCCATGAAAGGAACGCACCGATGAGCAAATGTTGCAAACTTTATTTCTTCATTGTGAAATACTGAGTATAGCTTCTGTTCTGCCCTTTTGCCAAGGTCTTTAGAAGCACTGTCCGCCATCTTTCAAGATTTATTTTTCGTGCACTGTTTTTTGATACTGCACTCAATTGATTATTTAATCAATTATTATTATTATTATTATTATTATTATTATTATTATTATTATTATTATTATTATTATTATTATTATTATTATCATCAAGCCCACAGGTGATTCATCAATTAAAACCCCTATAAATATAGTGGTGGATTTCATGTCTAATAATTAGTATAAGCAGTGTATGGTGGACATGAGGTTATGTACAGCCATTTGTGTGAGGGGAGGTTAGGCTACATACTTGACAAGCTCTTTTCCTAAACTGTTCCATTTCCTGATTATATTTAAACCCCCCTTCTCCTCCCCTCCCCCAAGATGAATAATTATAGAGAACAAACTCATTCCTTTCGGTCTCGGTTTTCTTTGTGGTTATAACATAGCTACTTAAGTGGTTCTTAACTAACAAACAACAAAAAAAAGGTACACATTTGCATCACTGAGAAATGAAGGGTAAGGTTTTGTCCAAAAAGAAATGTTTATAACAGCTGAATTCCACACAAACATACACGTAATGCAAGTACTACGGATCTTTTGATTAATCAAAGATCACTACTTGTTAGTACTGCTGACTATTGTATTGAGTTATATGGAAATAAGTAATTAGACAGTACCTCACAGTACTGCAGTCCACAGCACGCAACAGGACTGACTGTGACGTACACCACCGAGTTATGACATTTGCCTATTATCTCTCAGAAGGCAGAGACTAGGAGTAATTGCAGGGCAGACACACACTAGGCTGACATGGGCTATATTTCAGGATGGGCCTTGTTAGGTTTATTTATACAAAATTATTTGAAAGTAGAAATACAAACAAAAACATACAAACATTACTTTCATTGTTTTTTGCACAGTATTAAGTAGTGGTCTTATTCCCAGTAACTTCCAGGATTTTCATCATTATAAGTATTTTTAATATGGGCTCGTCTTCAACAGTAAGCCCTATGGGTAGTAACAGGAAAGGGTAATTGAGAGTTTCCACATTGAAGCACCAGTCAGCAGCAAGCACCTTGCTACTGTAACTGATATCTTCCCCTTAATAAGATGACATTCAAGCGTAACAAGCAGCAACCAACCACACATCAAAACACTACAGCACAGTCTGAAATTCTGTCAGGTACTGTAAGACTGGAAATACAAATCCTCAGCTTTTAACTTTGTGTGGCCTGTCCTTGTTTCCTTTCTTAAATATAAGACTAAACAGCAGACTGGTGTGTAAGGGAGGACACACTAAACTGACTGTGTGAGAGTATATCTGAATTCAACTGGGATTAGAAATGTAAAATCATGTATTAAAAAAAACAACACACAGAGTAACTGATTTTCATAAACCAATACTAACTGGAATATATTTTATTGATTTGCTGTAGGGACAGAACTGATCTAGTGTATCATTCACATTAGAGAAGACTGTGGAGAACCAAGCATTTGAACCAGGGGGGGCTGAAAAAGAGCACGCTACGCATGCTTGTTATAATTGAGGATTTTTGGATGACCTCTTAAGCAGGGGTTCCCAAACTGTGGGCAACAGTCCCAAGGGGGCCATGGGGTGTATTTTATATGATGAAAAAAATGAAAAGATTCAAATGAAAAAAATTATTTAGACGTTCACTTACAGTGTTACAGGTTTAGAGATGTTTTGAATTTGTCATTTTTCCTAAGAAGTGCAGGTAGTGGGTCGCAGTGCCTAAGATAGCTGAACAGGCGGTGAAAAAAAAAAAAGGTTGCGACTCCCCCCGCCCCCTCCCCCCCAGTAGTTCTCATATGGAATCACTGTACATACTACATAGGAACGCTACATGAAGCAGGGACATGCAATCATTCTGCCTGCAGTCAACGGGTCCGGAGTCTTTCTAAAGTGTGTGTGTGGGGTGTGGGGGGCAAGATCCATGGGTGAGGGGGTTTGGGGGAAGCAACGGTTTTCAGGAATAAATAAATTATATTTTTAGCTAATATAAAAATGCACTTTTATTCCAACCACACATCAAGTGTAAAATAAATAACCAGATTACAAAATGAAACCATGGCATAATATTAGACCCACAGAGGCAGAAGTGTTTAAATCAACAGCAAGCCTGTCATTTGTGTCACTTGTGTTTCTGCTTCAAGATGGTCATTTTGTGTGAATTAAGATTTAATTTTGCCATCAGCATCTAAAACTTGCATATAGTATCACTGCTGTCTACTTGTAACTCCTCTGATTTGTAAATTATGGCATGTTCCACTTTCAAGGGTATGTAGACATTTAAGAAACTCGTGTTACTGTCTGAAAACATTGAGTCTAACCTTTCACAGCCAACAGGATGCAGTTCTGGGAGCTGGAAGTACAGCACTTGCAAACAAACTGAGTTAGGGCTCTGGACTCTTGACCGGAGAGTCATGGGTTCAATCCCAGGTGGGGGACACTGCTGCTTTACCCTTGAGCAAGGTACTTTACCTAGATTGCTCCAGTAAAAAAACAACTGTATAAATTGGGAATTGTATGTAAAAAAATAATGTAATTGTATACAAAAATTATGTGATATCTTGTAACAATTGTAAGTCGCCCTGGATAAGGGCGTCTGCTAAGAAATAATAGTATGTCTTTCATTTTCATAACGAAGCAGTTTAAAAATGTATGGGTCAAAATGACCCACGTGACGGTTCTAGGTAGTTCGAAACTCTGGCAGTTCTAGTGTTAAGTCCCAAAACCAGAAAAAACATGTACTGAAAACAAAGTGGCAAAGCAAACTAAAGAAAAGAAAACAGCAACTTCAAAAGCCCTCAGGAGAAAGAAAACATGTAAAACCAGCTCTTTACACAATGCCTTGCCTTTCAACATGAAATCAACTGCTGACGGACACAATATGAAGGATGGCTTTCCAGTATATCAGAACACCGATATTTCCGTCAGCAAGAAGGGTACATGATTCCTGGCTTATTGATGGTTCAATGACACATTTAAGGGGGCAGCAGTGTGGAGTAGTGGTTAGGGCTCTGGACTCTTGACCGGAGGGTTGTGGGTTCAATCCCCAGTGGGGGACACTGCTGTTGTACCCTTGAGCAAGGTACTTTACCTAGATTGCTCCAGTAAAAACCCAGCTGTATAAATGGGTAATTGTATGTAAAAATAATGTGATATCTGTATAATGTGAAACAATGTATAATGTGATATCTTGTAACAATTGTAAGTCGCCCTGGATAAGGGCGTCTGCTAAGAAATAAATAATAATAATAATAATAATAATAATACTGTGTCCTTGGAGAAGATTTAAAGGAAATCCAAAGAAGAAAAAACATCTGTTGTGAAAGAAAACGACTGTCCTTCTAAGCTTTGACCTTAATCCAAGAGAGAATCAATTTTTTGGGACTAGGAAGATCAACACAGAATGAATTCCCACACATACACCACAACTGGCCTCTTCCATAATAAATTATGTATTTTTAAAAATTCTCATGATCTTATTTTTAAAAAACAAAATCAAAACCTCCTAGTGGCAAAATAGCATTGTTATAATATGCAGAAACTTCAAAGTGAAGGTTTTCGCCATACATTACAAATTATGTGGTTATAAATAATAATAATAATAATAATAATAATAATAATAATAATAATAATAATAATAATTTTTATATAGCACCTTTCATAGTGGACCACCATCACAAAGCGCTTTACAGAGGCAGGCTGTGAACTGTGCATTATATGCAGAGTCACTTACAATAGGACATCGATTTAACATCTCATCCGCAGGATGGAGCACAAGGATGTTAAGTGACTTGCTCAGGGTCACACAGTGAGTCAGTCAGTGGCAGAGGTGGGATTTGAACCGGTGACATTCTGGTTACAAGCCCTGGACTTTAACCACAGGACCACACTGCCTCCTGAATGATTACGACAGACAAGTAATTTGCGGTCTTAATACTAAATGGTTTTTGAATTATAAATTACAAGAATTCAAAAGGATATGAAATGTATAGGATAGCTGATTCCAGGCTATTAGCTATGATATTTATCTAATAAGTGACATCAATGTAAATATCCTACAGGAGGAGTGGTATGGAGTAGTGGTATTCCAGCAATGGCAAAACAAATAGAGAAATACTGTACCTAATAACCTGTAATCAACTATATCTATACCACAAGTATTTTAGGTGCATAACTGTAATTGGTCTATTATGTAGAAAGCTGTAATGATTAACTGTAACCTAGCAACCACTAAGGTTCATCTCATAGGTAGGCGGTAGTTGGGAAGTAGCGAGGGTCAAACTAATCAAAGTTTAGATTCATTGCATTTTTTCTTTTAGTGTTTAAAATTAATAATGTTTAAAATAATTCTCATGGTGAGCTAGTCAGTGTTTGATGATGCGATTCTCATTCTTTTATTAGATGCAATTTGTAGATAAAGTTATTAAGCAACACCAGTGGTACCTGTACAACTTACTTAAATATCACTGAAATATACATCCCCGAATATACACTTCATCATTATTTCAGAAAAACGTATTACCATTTGTAGTGGCAAATCAATAAAAGGAAATGATTTTCCCTGGATCCAGTTCACATCATTTTTTCAAAGATGTTGTAACTTGGCCTAATTTTTGAAAAAACAAAACAAAAACAAAAACAAACATAATACTTGACAATGAAGTCAGCTGCACTAACTATATAATAAACGTGGCTATTAATAAGATGCCTAAGAATGACACCAATTAGTAATACAATGGACTGGGCCACACTAAATCACAAAGCAAATACAGAATACAGTGCTCAAAGTCTGACCTAACTCCTCCTTAACTACAACAATGAGTAAGTATATAGTACAGCACACAAAGTGAATATGAATAGTGAAATTACTATTAAACAATACAATGGTAATGATAATTATTATGGGTATTACCACCAGGTATAAACAAGTATGTGCGACAAATTATACACCTCCCTGCCACAGCTATACATACAAATGACAACGATCAGCAACACGAACAAATAGATCACCAAGATCCAGATCCAACATATGCACATGACATTTTTTTTTTGTTTTGACATACACAGACAGATGGACAGACAAGCAGATATCCTCCAAACAGACGCGACTTAAATACTTAAATATGAACAAACAACATCTCCTGAGGTCAAGTGCCAAGGTTAGATACTGCACGTTGCAAAAACTCCTGAAATAAAACCATAGGGTCGATTACACAAACGTTACTCGAAGGGTTATGTTTGCTCAACCTAAAGTTATGCAAAGGAGAAGACCTTGAGAACAGGCATCCATCCATATCAATCTGTATTTCATTTATTTATTTCTGGGCTTGCTCCATTGTGAGTTAAAACAGTACAGCACCAATAAAACATTAGCAATACCCTTAAATCTAGTTCCACACTTGAGAGATTTGGAAACCTGCAAGCGTAAAATTAGGTGTTGCATGGTAGTTTTTGTATTTTGTTCATTTCTCCTTTTCTTTTTGTAAATCTCGTGAATTGGCATTTCCTGGATAGTTTAAGTATAGGCTGTGCATTGTTTTTTGCAAATCAGTTAATAAAAATGCTCATTCATCACTAATAATGTAGAAATGACCTTTATTAAATGATGAAGAAATCCAATGGGTGGCAGTTTTTCACACTTGTATACAAAACAAGCAAGGCTAGAGTACACAGTATATTTTATTCTAGTGGTCTGCATTTTAGAAAGAGTTAAAGATCACTAACCAAAAGTTCATAACAAACAGTATTCGCTATTGGATACCCTTGAACAATGTTTTGCCCGAGCAAACAAATGGGGAATGATCAACCTATTTCCAAGTGTTACAGAAAAAAAAGTGAAATGTAAGGTTAACACAACACTTTTTGAAAGTTAGTTAAAACATACTCCAATATGTAGTGTTAAACCTCTTTGTAGGTTGTTTATGTATAAACTGTGAAATTCAATGATGGATAAAAACATACTGGTGCATACGTATTGTTGACTAGGTTGCTGTGCAAATGGCAAAGAGTTACAGCCACAACTTCAAAAGATTGTGAAGATGTGCTACAAGAATATGACTTAAAAGGTGTCGAAAATCTTGAAAGATTATTTTACTACATCTTACTATTAATTAGTTGGTTACCTACTTTACATCCCGAGTGTCTGTTTGGTTTCAGTTATATTTAATGTTTACTCACTACACTAACACCAGCTGAGTGTCTGTCTGCTCAGTGTAAAGATAGAGAGACAAGATGCAGAGAGCTGGGCAGGATGGCAGGTGTTGCAATCCCCCTAGACCCTGCCAGTACTGTATTGAGGACTACATGGTTTAGGTGAATCCTTAACAAGTGTCAACAACAAAATCGTTATTGACTTAAACAATCAAAATACTCAGAGCTGTATCCTGTATTACCAGGCCATATAAATTCTATTCTGAGAAATCATCACCTAACTGTATTTGATTTTACATTAGCGTAACTAAACCATGAAAACATCTGCCACTACCGTGACTGCCTGAATAGAAAATGAATTTCCTTTGCAATGCTGTGCACCTGCACTGAATGCATTACACTCGGTTTGAAACATGTGGTGAATCCAGGGTAATCCAAATGGGATATGTGTTGTCTGCAGTAAAGTGAACAAATATACCCTCCCTTCAAAAGATGTAATTCTGGAAACATTCATTAAAAATTAAAAACTACTCTTTTTGTAAGCTGCAGTACACATCCCTTGTGTACAACTTCTTTCTGGCAGGATGCTGTGGCGACAGAAGTTTTACAATCATCAGCTATCGTAAACAGGCTAACCTTGATGCAGTCAAGTCTCAATTACAAATTCAAGTTTTCAGTGCTCATCCATGCAGTGAAATATTAATGCTCTTGCTTGTGCTGTGCTGAGCTAGACAGCAGGAATAAATCAGCATATGTTCTGTACAGACACACTAAATAGTGCTTTGCTGATCTTTGGGTAGGGGGTTGGGGGGGGGGGGGGGGGTAGGGGGGCGGGAGCTATTACTGTGGTGACGACTCATGAACTACCTAAACAGCCTTAACCACACCTCACCACAAATTTATACCACCAATTGGGACAAATGTAATAAATGTACACAATAGATCACTACGGTATTAGGGATGGGAATTTTAAACTTCTAAAACGCCAAAGAAATGGTTAAACGAAGAATATGCTAGAGGTATAAATCATTCACGTGACGAATTTCAATGTATTAATTTGTAGTAAGGCTTGTATTCCTGGCAAACAGCCTGTAAACACATTGTGCCCAATGAAGAAAACTGACTGTATATAGCTTGCTCTTTGGAGTTTCAAAATGAACTGTTATATAAATGATTATTTAACAATATTCAATAACGTTAAAAAATTAAAAAAACAAAACGATTAGTGATGTTAAATGCAATATATCCCCTTCTGTTGACAAATTACACAGATAAGACTTTTTTTTTTTTTTTTAAACTGCACAACACTGGTAGTAAATATGAAGTTTTGTGATTTTTGCCTATTTATGTTTGTATGGTTACCATAAGTATTTGGCCCTTTAGAGCAAGAAAAGCTTTGAGCAAGTATAAAATGTTCTAGTTTTTGTAAAGCACTTTTTGAAACAAGCACAAAATTTGACAGTTATCTTGCCAATCTGAAGTTTTCAATTTAGAATACGTGAGGTGGTAATCCTTAATTTTGAAAATGATAATTGGGCATGTTATATTCTATGCATTGCAAGAGGGGTTAAAGTTCATGTCATGTTTATGAGTCTAGTACCACTGTAATCCTCACAACCTAGAGTTTCAGAATATATAATTTTCCAGCTTCCTTTGATACATTATGTGCAGAGTCAGAAAAAAACAGAAAAGGCAAAAAAATAAATTAATTAAAAATATATATATTATATGAATATATAGTTTTCCTGTGTTTCCTTTAAAGACTTGTGAGAAATTTGACTTTGAAATGACTCATTTAGAAAAACCTCTAGCACGGAGCGTTCCAAAAGCCCTAGCAGCGAAAGGGTTAAACGTTCATAAAAAAAAATGTACCAAAAGCACATCCCTATACGGTATATCATTTAATCTGATGTGACTGATGGCTGCTGTGGAGATCGGAAACACAGTAGACCTACAAATCAAGAATACCTCAAATCAACACTACTGTACCTTTACTATCAATATAAGGAATGCAATAATATAGAATCTGTTTTTTTAAAAGGTTAAAAACTAGCTTCAGGTTGTTTGTCTTTTATGATAGCCTGGCAATGCAGCCACAGCAGGCTCTTATTATTTATTCATGTTATTCAATACATTTATATATGGCTTTTTAGCTCACTGCAGCATCAAACTGGTGTTGCTGCAAAAAGAGATGAAAGACTGGCCAAGGATCTAGGAAGTATAAATAAGTAATAAATATTTGAATGTGGTGCTCTGATAGCCTTGGTAGAGTGTGCACTTGTTTTGTTGTAGGCATCCTTGCTTACGTCACACTTACTGTACATTTTATTTATATCTTGAGGTGTTGGGCCTTCCTTAATATCCAAATCCAGTTCACGGGACCTTTTCTGGATTTCAGGCCCCTGATTAGTTTATGAAGACTATCTGCAGAACCACTTGGCCAAATGTGGTTAAACTTCGTATGGACACAGATTTCAGAATGTACAGAAATCCTCATTCCTGTAAATGAAGCTCATTTCATACATCGATACATTTGACACCTGTATTATTTATATGAGCAGCCCATTCTACCCTTAAAACTACAAGAGTGGGGCTCCCGAGTGGCGCATCCAGTAAAAGCACTCGCTAGAGTGCAGGATGCGCTCTATAGCCTGGACGTCGCCGGTTCGAGTCCAGGCTATTCCACAGCCGACCGTGGACGGGAGCTCCCAGGGGGCGGCGCTCAATTGGCCGAGCGTCACCCGGGAGGAGGGAGGGTTAGGTTGGCCAGGGTGTCCTGGGCTCACTGCGCAGCAGCGACCCCTGTAGTCTGGCCGGGCGCCTGCGGGCTTGCCTGTAAGCTGCCCAGAGCTGCGTTGCCCTCAGACTCTGTAGCTCTGAGGCGGCTGCATGGTGAGTTCGCAGTGTGTAAAGAAGCGGGCGGCTGAGGGCACACGCTTCGGAGGACAGCGTGTGTTCATCTTCGCCCCTCCCGAGTCAGCGAAGGGGTGGTAGCGGTGAGCTGAGCCTAAAAAATAATTGGGCATTTCAAATTGGGGAGAAAATAATAAAAAAAAAACTAATTGGCAATGACTAAATTTAAAAAAAAAAAAAAAAAGAAAAAAAAAACTACAAGAGCTAAATCTATATATCTATCTACATATACACACACACACACACACACACCCCATGACTTATACCATTTTCACACAGAAATGCAGCTACTGTCTGTAACGAGTGTGTAAAATACCCTTTTGCACAGCATGAAATTGCACAATCTATGCCGGTGTAATACCGTCATAACCCTTTCACACAGCCAAAGAGATCGCGCGAGTACAACTTTCAGACCTGTCAATCAACAGACTGTTCTCGTGCAATCTGAAACACTGACAAGACCTAACACATGCACGTAGCGCTTAATTTGTAAAGAAAGAGGTGCCGGGGCACAAGTAATGACAATAATACCGACCCTAAGAAGCACATATTCAAAATCATAACATGTTTATTTGAAGGAGTATTGTACGTACTTGTGTTAGATGTTTACAATCATGTATTCTACATCATATACAAAGTAGTAGTGCGTGCAGAGAAATTAATTCAAGGCAACCAGGACAAATAATTAAATAAAAAAGGCTGTATACATGTTTTGTTATGGTTTTGCATTTAAGTGGTTTAAAAAACAAACAAATTAAAAGACATTCAGAGGACTCTTGAAGGAGGACATTGATGAAAAAATGCACCCCAATACGAACATTGGTTTGACCCCCGGTCTGCACTATTATCAGCGATGTGTATGCAACAGAAGCCGCTGGCAGATTACAAAAACGATTAATTAAATTTAGGCTAGGTAGTTGTTAACTTAGTATGTTTTTTATTCTCTTAATATCTATTAATTAAATTATATTTATTGAAAAAGGCAAGAGAACCATATCGTTATTTTTTATTGTTTTGGTTTAATATAATATAGCAGGCTAATGTTCCTATTGAAATAGGCTACAATATTTTTTTTTCATTAAAAAGTTGTTGTCGTTCTTTGTTGAAATTAATGTTCAGCTTTCATATTTTGTTGTGTACTACTCATTTAATCAAACCAAGTAATGTAAGAAGTTGCTTGTATCGTTCATGACGTTTTTCAAATCAAGTAAGCTTATTCGTGTATAAAAAAAACAACAGAGTTGCAGCCAGTGTCATTAAAGTAGGCTAAACGTGGCAGCGGACTATCTCTTTAGCCCAGAGGTTCAGGAGCTGTGCCCCGGCACAAATTAAGCACTGCATGCACGCCCCTTACCTACCTACGCTATAGTGATGTTAGCATGTTGACTTTGAAACCACGCCCACTATAGCGCTTCAGTGGCAGTATAGCCTTTCACACAGGCAGTTATGACGGTTCAGTGTCGTCTCTGAACCACCTCGCGAGGTGGTTGAGACGTCATAAAATATGACGGTTCTGTGGCGGTATAAGCAATTCACACAGACCTGCAAGCCGCTTCAGTGGCGGTTCTGAAGCGTCATAACTCCTCTGTGTGAAACCTCCTTTGTTTGAATAAACCAGATCAATTATTCTATGCGAGTCATTGTTTCTTTACTGTGATTCAGTGCAACTTTCTCCCACAGAATGCTCGCTCCAGGGCAATCCAAACCCAGTGGTATGTGCCACCCAAACAGAAAAAAAAAATATATCTCCCTCATTTCACAATCAGTGTAACCAAGGTAACGGTATCATCTGCAAACACAAACATCTTCCAAACAACACATTTGGGTAAATAATGATGTGCTGCAAACATACAAATTTCACAAGCTTAACAGAAAATACTTCAAATTGACCAGCTCATTTCTTCATGAAGTCATTATGTACAGTGACATACATGCATGGGGATACAAACGTGTGAACTGCACTTAAAATGTAAAAGCTACCTCGTAGGATATACTATCTGTATGTATGTAGACTACCCATTGAACATAGAAAAAAGTCAGAGAAATACAGACATCAAACTGTATGAAATGAATTGCAAAGTCCCCCAAATTGCCAATTCCAGTTTATTGCTGCCTACTACTAATGATATATTGTGCTCTTCAGTAATAATAAACCAATGCTGTCTGGTTGCATAAATATTGTAAATATATTCATAATTTAGTAACATTAATACAAGTTTACAATAACAATAAAAATGTCTGTCAAAAGCACAACAGTATTTAAATGGACTGTGCTGTACTTCCTACCAAGCGCATGGGTGTGGAGCTGCTGCTTCTGTTTGAAGGTGGGATCACCTCCTCTTTGCTCCTACAGTAAAGGCAACAACCTGGCCATTTAAATCAATGCAATGGTGGGGGGTTGCGTTTCAGAAAGGTTTTGCTTTCATAT
Organism: Acipenser ruthenus; assembly: GCF_902713425.1. Taxonomy (NCBI): domain Eukaryota; kingdom Metazoa; phylum Chordata; class Actinopteri; order Acipenseriformes; family Acipenseridae; genus Acipenser; species Acipenser ruthenus. The sequence goes on from NC_081190.1 coordinate 14,429,708, forward strand.
TGTTTTGCCTCTTTATTAACATTTCCTTACAGGGATACTTATAAATTCTGCAAGTATGTAAGTACATCCTTAACCATGACTGTATACCAAAGTAGGATAATATCATTTAACAGTAGATCGCCAAGACCAAGGAGTCTTTTCAGAAGCAGGCCCAGTGGTTGAAGCTGGGAGCCTTAGAAAGTACTGCAAATAATGATCTTAAGCAGAAACAATAATACAGAAATAAACTAGAGCACACATGGGACATTAAACAGGTAAGAAAGTACATATTTGAAGGTTGAGTATTTTTTTCTGTAATAATAGTTCTACTGGTTCTTGTCATACAGCCTTGCACCACAAGGCCCCTTACCCCCTATCTGCAAGGGGCTGTATGTTAAGAACAATTGGTAGCAGATGAAATATGGGATTTCTCTTTTTTATATATGGACACCAGCTAAATGATCTATGATGGTCGAGCCATAAAATGCACTTTGCATGACTGTACTGAATGTGCATAGACAGCAGTGCTATAAAGCACAGATACACAGGGTGAACAATTGTTTCCTGCATAACAGTCATACCACACTGCAAAGATAATTAATGCTTCTGCTCGCCACAGCTAATAATCCCAAAGCAATCAATAATGAAGCTGCTCTTTAACATTTAAACTGGGATCATAAACTAGTTTCAAAACAATAATCTAGGAGAGGATTATAGATGACTCAACCGAGTCTTTTTCCATATTTATATTTATGACTTTTGAGATGGAACAAATGCATGAAGGGAGATCATAGATAAGTATACAGTATATTTACATGACACATTTTACATAGAAACAAAACAACAAGAGCAGGTGCCAGCCAGTCACAAGAACAGCTTTGCTGTTCACCCATCCATACAGAAACAAACATTAAACAAGTACCGGTAGGCTCACCTAAAAAGCTCTCGGGCCAAGCCATGAAAATGCTATGTTTGTAACACTGATATTGTGATGTTTCTGTGAACAGACCAGTTCTGGCTAACTAGTAGTCTGAAAGAGGTCTTATTCATATAATATGAAGGGAGCGCAAATGTTAACATATACACTACATGTAGTATACTGTCAAGTTCATATTAACATTTCCATGGGATTTACAGACTTGTCACATGACCTGATATTACATGCTTGGGCCCCTTGGCATTCAACCACAAGATATTCAGTTTCATTATTTTCATTTTTGCCCAATAATTCATTTTTTGTTGTTGTTCTGGTAACATAAAACTGAGATAAAGGTTCCAGGTCCACCAAACCCCACAATTCTTAAACCAACAAGTAAAATGAAGTTTGTGCTGCCCTTTAAAGGTCTTTAAACTTCCAGGACGATTAAAAGCCTTACTATTGTACTGCGACACATTCATAGTGCTCCATCGGTCTCACTTTGTGTTTGTATAGCAGATGCAAACATTTTAGCACAAGCTTAATTACTTAACTGTAATGTTTGAATCATAAATCAATCACAAAGCTTACATTTAAAACCCATTTACAGAAAAATACACACCTCACACATAAATTTTAGGAAATGACTATGAAATCTACAGCTGAGACAGTATCGACACAAATGATTTGCAGCTAAAGGTGGTGATTTTATGTCCCATTTTTCTTCACTTTGACTCCTTACTTATATATTGGTATCCTTGAATAGATAATCCTTTCCAAATGCAAATCATTTAATGAGCAACACATCTCACAAGTAGAATGGTACCCAGAAATGTTCTCCTTCATCTAGAAAAGGGGATGGGGAGTTTGTTGCCGGATAACTTCAATGAGACTATTTGCTAACTAAATATCTTGGTATCAATGAATAGATAACGGTCTCCTCTTTAAAAATGTGATAAGGATTTTAATGATCAAGTCATCTCACAAGGTCAGTGGTACCCTAAATATGACACTGTAGCAGGGCAGAAGAGCCCTGCGGGTACACAGGGGGCAAGGCAAAGCCCTGATAGAAATGTATTATTTTGGGGTGTGTTTAAAATGATTTGTTGTATTGGATTATGTTATTAATGTATTGTATAGTTTAATTATGGTTTAGCAGTGGCAATGTTTGGCGCTCGTCTCTGCCAGACCTTATCGTGAGAATGCGTGGTCGACAGCTAATGTTATGGACAAATTGGCTGTCACCCACGCAGATTAAAAGACTCATGCAGAATGTGACCATCTCCAGACTGATTAATTTATTGCTAATCTGGAGATGGCCACGTGTATTAAAATCCGGCAGGTTTTGCTGGTCGTGTTGGGTGTTCAGTGTGGAGAACGCCGGGAGAACGAAACAGAAAGTAAAAAGAATACAATTGCTTGCTTTGTTTTGTGAACCCTTTTTATTCTTGCTCTGTGAGCAGTGGTTTCTGTATATCCCTTTTGTTTATTTTTTTAATTACTAAAAAATAACTACGAGCACCAGCGCTACAACCCCTGCTTCAACGGTGTGTCCGTGTCAACTTCCTGGTCTAGAGACATCACCATTCGGACTGTCCTGTCACAGATACATTTACTACCAATGCTGAATGACTGGTGGAGCATTTGTTCTCTATTTTACCCAAAAAAACCATTGGTGGTGACTGCCAAGAGTAATACAATAATAAATGTAGTGTTGTCCCTGGCAGTCGTTAGCCAGAAACCTATTTTTGAGGGTATAATGAAGAGAAAATGTCATTCTGCATTGGTAGTAGTTGGTGGTTTTGAAGTTTCCATTGTTGTATATCTGAGGTTTGGCATAATGGTAAACCCTTTTTTATTGTTTTATATATATATGTATATATCCATCCCTTTACACTTGTAGTTCCACATTTGCTACACCATTTCTACATGTATTTAGTACAAAATTTTATGACTCGGCTGTTAAACACTTAAGCATTATTGTCCTTCACAGTGGTCATTACCTGCTAGATAATTGACCGTGGTGACAGTTAGGTGTTCTGAGCTTGAAGAACAAAAGGTGAACCAGTGATAATCAATCAATCAATCAATATTTATTTTATATAGCGCCTTTCATGGTGGGCCACTATCACAAAGTGCTTTACAAGATAATGAGGAACAATGCATAATACATTAAATACAAGCAGTCACATTTTTTTTTTTTTTTTTTAAATGCATTAAATACAAGGCTAGGATGTGAATTCTAAGCATTGTGGATGTGTAAGTCATGTAGAATCATGGCTGTAACTAGCTATGAGGACACCGAGGTTGTGACCTCTGTTGCTTTTTTGCATCATCAATGCTGATGCTCATGTAAAAATTCTGGTAAAGTACAAAAGACTCCTTAATTTTCTCTGCTGGTTTGCCGTGTAACACAGATTTGGAGGTTGAATAGTAAATACCAAGCAGTGATATAAATTCTGCCAGCTATAGCTTGAAACCTAAGTTTGACCTCGGTAGAATGTCAGCTCTGGTTATGACGCTGTGCAGAATCATATGAATAAGATGGAGTGAAAGACCTGAAATAGCAATTTAGACAACAGCTAAAAACAGATATCAGGCTTGAAGAGCATTGAAAGCAAAAGAGTACAAGTGGGTCTTGAGAATTGATTTGAAGCGAGCGACTGTGGGAGCTACATGCACTAAAGCTGGGAGAGAGTTCTAGAGTCGGGGCCATGAAGCTAAAATAGCATGCTTAATAAAATGGATTTTAAAACCTTGGTTAGGGCAATTCTAAATTGGTAATCAACTTCTTCCATGACATCCTTGATCAATCATTTATAACATATTAATTACCAATGTTACTTATGATTAATACAGTATTGTGTTTTAAGACCTCTGGAAGTGCAGAGAGACAGTGTGAGCAGAGATACTGTTTATCTATGCTTCCAGAAACATGACCCTGGAAATGTCAGGAAATGGAAAAACTGCAATGTAAATTTCAGCAGCTATGCAAACAATGATGAAGGCACTAGCCAAAATATATAAACAGCTAAATGACTAAACACTTTAGAAACCTGAAGAAATAATAATAAAACAAAAACATTTTAAAATCATTCTAGATAAAATAGTCAGAAGGGTTAAGTGGTCATTACCAAAAGGAATGGAAAGTATTTTAATAATTGTTCTGCCGAATGAGTTGATCTGCTGTAAGAATCACACACAGCAAATAGCTGAATTCAAGAATGACATTCATTGCATTGCATGCATTTGATGGTACTGTCACCAAGCAACACTGTTAGCATTTGTTACCAAGATTTCAACTGCTCTATTTTACTTCTAAAATGCAGGTTTGTTTATTAAAATGTAGGTTACAATTCATTTAAAACAAAGTTACTTTGTGGAAAATTAAATCTGGAAACTTGTGGTACCAAACCAACATTATTCAATAACTGACCTTCAAACGCCTAAATGACACTGACCTTTGTGGTGTTGTATAATTCTAAATGATCAACACAAAGATTTTAAAACTAATGACGGTCAAATAAAAGTTGTCATACTTGGGATCTAACCCTGAAATATACATATATATGTACTATATATTTTCAATCAAATATTTTCATAATCTACTTATCAATTAAATTTTATTTGCCATGTTCTTGGTCAGGGCAATGGGAGAGAAAAAAAAAAAACCACAGTACTTACTGTTTGCACTATTTCATTGCTGTAAAAAAAACTACATTTTTATATATGCTTGTCCAAGCTCTTTAACATGCAAGCAGAGATGTAATAATGCATTCTAGTCAAATCCTGGTTGCCTTAGAAAACCTTTTTTGCAGCCTAGCATACAGATACATACTACAGAACAAATATGTATCCTTAGCTGAACTTAAAACCAGCATTGAGGGACAATACGACTAGTGTTTCCTCATTCTTTGCAGTGTAGTGAATGAGTTTGAGTTTTTTTCTTAACAACCTAGTAAAAGTGCTTTTATTTTGCATAGTAAAAAAGAAAAGAATGCTTCATACAGCAATTCTGCTTAAAAAATGGTCAAGATGTATCCTGTTTCCATATTCATAAAGTCAGTTTCCCTCACACTCCACCATGTTTTTGGAAACACAACTGATGTGAATAAGTGCACCTGATTTATTGTGCCACCCAGAAAATGATAATGAATTCTCATACATTACCCTGACAATCCAACCCTCAATGTATACAATGCTTTGTATCAATTTGGAAGAGCCTTAACCCTTTGAGTAGTACAAACTGCTCTCTGTGTCCCAGGGAGTACGAGCGTACTGGTACGTTCTGCAACTTTAAACTTGAATTGCTGAGCCTACAAAACCCTAATCCAATGTGAATCTGCCATTTCATATTATAAATAAATAGTCCCACTTCTCCCAGAGATATTTTGTATAATTGCTTTAATTGCGTATTTACATTTTTTAAAATTTATTCATTTATTTTTAAAGAACCGCCTACGGTTGGCTTTTTGTCACCTTTTGCTTATGCAACTATCAACAGATGCAGCAGAGACGGGCAAATGATCTGCCTAACGGTATAAAATAAATTACGTATATAATTTCAAAAGAACAAATTATGACCCTAAAAAGAACAACCCCTCTCCACGTATATTTCTATAAAAAGTATGATCTATTCAGACAGCCAATGGAGAGCCTTAACTACTTCTGGCAACAAATAATGTTGCCATAACACTGATGGAAGCATAAGACAAAACATTATTATTATTATTTTTTCTTATGTTTTTAGATCAACATTTATGATGTATGATTGTGTTGTTATGAATTTGAATAATAATGCTCCCCGGTCATGTTTAAGTTATATGTTTAGAGTTATCACGTTATACTGTATTTATTAGACAAATTACTTTTGCTCATCACAAGATGTGAAAGGTATAGTTCTACTACCACCTTGTTATATTTGTATCCAACAAATACAAAACTTAAAACAATGACTTTAATAAATGCATATTTACACTGCTATTCAGGCATTTGAGATACTTTTAACTGAAAACAGAACTTTACACAATTCTGTGAAAGCAAACACTGAGAGACGTATTCAAGAGACCTACTTCATTTAGACTATAGACAGCCTTGGCAAGAGGCTTTTCCAGTAATGAATAACAGTTATCAAGTATGCTTTTTCCAGAGGCTGTGAGCATAGCAGTGTGATTGAAAAGGTCTAGGAGTTTAACGCTGGGCTGCAGTGCGATAGACAGTGGCTGAGATTTTTACAGAATTGATTCAAAATGAATGTAAAAAAGCATGCTTTGCGTACATAAGCAATGGAATTCCAAGGGATGTGGATTAAACCTCCTATTTAAAGCACAAGAGCCAGGGTACCAAGGTTCACGCTAAAAAATACACTGGTTTATCTTGGTTATCTTAAACCAAGATTTTATGATTTTGAGCCACATTTTGAAAGCCAATTATCTGAGAGGAATTATACAATAGTAACGGTACAGTGTAAATCCAACAAGAAACAAAATAACAGGATTAGTGATTAAACTATTGTAGCCAACTGTAACCAGGCAATATTAATTAAAACTGGATGTGCAATAAGAAACTTCACTAGATCTGCTTCACTAGATCTGTGATTAATATAAAACAAATGAACAATCTTCTGTAGAGAATGGAAGATGGGATTTGTCTTGCATGCCTACATTCCCATTAGACTTGGGTAAGTATAATTAATTGTACTAAAAAGATTGCTTAATGATTGACAGTGTAAAGAGAGGGATAATATGAACTTGGTACAAATTACAGCTTTCATCCTACGTGATGTATAAAAAGTACTTCAACAAGCACTACAATATAGCTGTTTGTGAATCTGAAAGCAACCTACACACAGATTTCAGATGGAGGCCTGGGAGATTTAGAGATTCTTTCAGTGTCAAATCACTAATTGTAATAATGTCATAAAACAAAAAAAAAAAAAAAAAAAAGGCATGCCTTCTAAATATGGTTATTTGAGAGTATGTAAACCAAAACCAAAAAAAAGCAATCATTGTTAGTTAAAAGCGACTATATATAAAACTGACCAATATCTCTGTGAAATCGGCAGCAGCAGGCCTAAATGTTCTGGTAAAGCGGAAGCACAGTGCCTTCAGGTTATAAAAGCACAAAACTTTACTGTAAATATATAAATCACCGCTATTTATAACATCTGTCTATATACCATCATATTAAATCTACACATCTGAAAGATTAATACCAGCTCATACTTTCCCAACCTGGTCCTTCCAGAATGCCATGTCCTTATTGGTCAGAACTGTTTTGACAGGGCCTAATGTCTCTGAATAAGTGCATGTGGTGTGCTAAGAATGATTATTGAGTATAGTAAAATCAGTACCATTCTCATTGCTGTCTCAACCCTTATACCATTGGACTGTCGACACTATGTCCTACAAATAAGGCATTCAGATGGGCAACCAAAATATATGCAGGCCAACATGGAAGTGTTGGTTCACAGATGTTCCAAAGTTAACAGTAATGGAAAAATAATAAGGAAGGCTGTGTAAAAGGTAAACGTATAAGGGGATTGTTACCATTTACTACATCAGAAAGCTTGATTCATGAGGAACTATCAGTATCAATAATGGGAAATTTTGCTTCAAAGCACCTACTGAAGTCATGTAAACAAACTATCTTTTAAAAGGTCATACCTTGTTCATTATTAAATCATGAGAACAAAATTGTGAAAGACCTATTGTAGTGTGATACCATTACTCAAACAAGTCATAAAAATCATTCTGCATAGATAAGTAAAAAAAGAGTAAAAAAAGAAAAAAGCCAAAGTCACATTAAAATAACTTCATTTCATTTGTCATGGTAAATATACCTCTGAAAGTATTAGGAGAAACTAGACCAGAATCTGTTTACAGGCATTTAGGTAACAACTGTAATTGTCTGATTCTAGACTTTACAGTAGGGCTGCAACGAAGGGTTCATTTTGACCTTCATTACCGACGAAAGGTTCGAACCTTCAATGGTACTAATTTGCATAATTTCCTGGCGACGTCACCTTAGCTACTTGTTTATATTTGATTAAAAATCCTATTTCACAGGTAATCCACATACATGGAATAAAACATTCACATGTAGTTTAAAAATACATTACACATAAAAATGTATCAATGTAGTATTGGTGGAAATCACAGCTGACAAATCACAGCTGACAGATTGTCTACCTTGAGGTGGGACGCAGAGCGGGCAGTGCTAATGTGATTGCTCCATTGGGAGATGCGATACTAAAGGCGTAATTTCGAGAACCCAAACAGAACTGGACAATCTGATTTGGCAAAAATAATAATAATAATAATGGGGGGGGGGCTCTACTTCACAGTCTTGCATCAGGACCCAGTAAACTCTAGCACCAGCACTGTGGCTGGGTGCCTAAAACACCTGTTAAAAGTGGCCACACTGAATAATCTGTTTTTATGTTAAGTAACTTGGAGAGAAAAGTGCAGTCCAACAATAAACTATATGAGTTAAGGAGAAAAGCTCCAATATACTGATAGTCATTTGAAATGATGGGCAAGTCTGTGCACACAACAACTTACTCATACAGAGCTTACGCCATCATTGTCACTCAATAAGAAACCATCCCCCATTTGACATTTTGGCACTTGTCTTGCTCCCATGCTTCGAATATGTGACTGGCCCACAAATCGTCTGTCCTCTGACTGTGGAAATGCAGGGAGAGACACCACCTACATCGCTAGATGATAATGAGAACTCCACGGCTATCAGTGAAGACAGAATACTTAAGAGCGATCACCCAGACTGGTGGGTGTCCTCAGAACTCTGACTGTGGAACTGCAGGGAGAGACACCACCTACATCGCTAGATAACAAGAACTCCACAGCTATCAGTGAAACACGAAAGCAGAATACCTTGTTCGTTATTAAGAGCAATCACCCAGGATATCATAAAAAAGGCATGCAAACAGCATCAAGATGTTTATAACACATTGTTACAGTACCTCCCATTGAGACATCGGACATGCAGGACCCACTCTAGCGGTGCTGCTTTAGAACAGGTTACACTGCTGTACATTCATACATTCACTGTATTCATGTACTGTATAATGCTTGGGTACTGTGATTTCAGAGAAACAGTGACTATTTCAAAGTTTCTTTTTTTTATCTAACTGAACGGGTCACACACCTAGATTATAATGTAATGCACTACCTTGTTCCCTTTTTCACCTATGAATACACTGCACTTTTTTTAACTATTGACAAATACTTTTATTTTCTTGTCACACCAATTACCTTAATGGGACATCATTTCTATTTTCACTGTTGTCAACTATATGTGACACATGAGGTAAGTTATCCAAAGGCAGTGCATTTCATGAAATTGTGGCAATCTAAGTTTGTCATCAGTATAATGTCCCTTCTTATGTTCAGCTCGCTCTATCAGTCACTTTCAGTTTGAGGGACCAGCTTTCTATTAAGCCTGAAGAAAATCCACTTTACTCTGTACCTTCACAGTGAATATACCACAGTATTCATTCTTCTTATAATCGTATTCAAAGCACACACGTCCTGACAACTTGTTATTAACATAAACCCTGCATACAAATTAATAAACTCCCCAAACCACGTACCTGCCGAGCTCCTCGCCAATTTCATAATAGTCTTCAACATTCTCTTGATTAAATACAGTCATGTTGGGAGCCGCTTTGCCAGTTCTTGGTTTCCCAGATCAACAGCTCCCAGTTTCAACAGCCCACCTCTACCTCCCTCTCGATGTGTTTTAACTGAATCCCACGCATATTTAATCTGTGAAGGGAAGAGGTGTGCACAGTGTGTTTAATACAAACACATTATGCAGGTGCTTTACAGAATAAATAAAAAAAAAACATTTAATGAAGGTCATTTGAAACGATTTACTATGGATTTGTCAGAAGACACACCGCTACGCCTAAAAATAAGATAATCGTGCTTTCTCAGTCTCTAACACAACTGGGCAGCACCCAGCCCCCATCTATCTCTCCTCCAGTGTAAACCAATACTAGGCGGTTCGGTCTATAACAAAGCTCACTTCTTGTAATATTTTCAATCATGTCGCTCGCTATCCGGTACAGAATGTCTGTTTGCCATCTATTTGTAAACATCATTAACCCAGACCAGGAAGCAAGCATTCCACAATAAAGCTTGCAGTTGCCTGGAGAGCAAAGACGTGAGAGAAAGAGTATTCTCTATAGCTCTAATAAAAAAAAAAGACTGAGCTGAATATTCACCCCTTTCGAAATAAATTCAAAAAGCATCAACTGAAATTCCTCCGAGTCGGCAGACTGATACCAGCAAAATTAATATTTGCAAAAGCAACATGACAAATAAACAGCATACAGATATTACAATAACTCTGCGCCGGCATTATCACTACCTTTTATTTTATGTTCAGAACAACCGAACATCGGTAGATCAGACCAAAAAAAGAGTACCTTTGTTTGTTCCCAAACGCGGTGATTTTCCAGGTAAGGCGGAGTTGCCTAGAAGCCAGGGTTTCAATGTGTATTATTTTAAGAAGACATTTTAAAAAAAATTAAAAAAAAAAAAAACCCAATATTGCAGGAAATGGGAGGGTTGTAACAATGTCTGTGTAAGTGTTGTGGCGTTCTAACTGCTTGTGTTCAATGTAATCTTACACACAGTCCTGCTGGATAGTGTGTTTTGGGCACAAGGCGGCAGCACAGTGCGGTTACCCAGGAGAAATGCACAGTCAGCCAGCCAATAAGAGAGCTCTCGCTTAAACGTCAGGAGAGGCAAGCCAGAGCGAGTTCTCTGGAAACCTCCCACTCTGGGATTTCAGGTGAGTTAGCGATACAATGTCCAGTGTGGCACGGGGGTTCACTGAGGAAATGGGAAGTTAGGTTGGCAGCGGTTTTAATAATGGAGAATTGTTTCCGTATTTCCCTTTGCTACTTGTTTTTACATAAACATGTATATTTGCACAAAACTCTAAATGCATTTTCACATTCACAGGAAACCAGACTCCCTTGCCAATAATATTTTGGTCCATCCCAACTACCAAACAGAAAAAGTAAATTATTCTGGGTTTAAATACAAAAATAGATGAACATCTCAAGGGTGTCTAATTAAATTCATAATAAAACCTGACAAGTATAAGATTTCCTATATGCAGCAATGTGAGCCTCATTTCCATCCCTGCACAGGGGTCTGTTTACCCTTTCCTCCAGCATGAAAAATTCCATCCACACAAATCCTGTTTGCCATCCCTGAAGAAGGACAAACTTGGACGCATATTGAGGTAGTTAGCACTTGTTTTTAAATTGTGATGCAAATCCAAAGAGGGGAGATGTTGCTAGACTGGTGTAAAAGCCACACAAGCACAGTATTTCGTGTCTGAATGTCTGAACTCACAATTGTTGCCATGTGTTGGTGGCTTTAGGTTAGACTGTTTATGTCAGTCCCTTCTACTTTAACACAGAGTGGAAAATATTACAAACCTGCAAGTATCTGCCTTAGAGACAAAGTTGTTTGGATTACAAGAAATAGTTTCTGCCAATAATAATGATGTTATGCATACATGATTTAATGCATCCCCCCCCCCCCCCCCTCTAAAGTTAGAGTGTCCCAAAACAATGTTAATTTGTTTTAACAAAAAAAAAATCTTATAGTTTAACCTAATGTGAACTCTGCTTGATTAGAAATCTAATTGCCATAGGGACAGACGTTCCCTCTCCCTTGAAACATGCTATACCATTACATTTTCAAGCTGTGTTATATTATTATAACCTATTTAAACGTTTTTAATCACAGTTAAAAAAATAAGTTTGGCCATCTGAACAGGTGGGCTTCGCCTTTACATGGCCTTGTGAGCTATATATGGTCTTGTGAGACTTGTTTATGTCCTTGTTGTACGTAGCAATCATACAAATCTGTCTACGTCCCTCCTTTAACCTTTATTTAACACTTTTTTGCCCCGGTTTCCTCCCCAGTTTAGAATGCCCAATTAATATTTGTCTCCCAGTTCACCACTGCAACCCCCTGGCAATCGGGAAACGGAGGCTGGAACACAAGGGTCCTTTTGTAAAGGATGTCTGTCTTTTCAGAACAACAGCTCTGTGACTAGTGGAGAGCAGAGTGGTTACAGCCGTAACACACCATTCTAATGAAGCACAATTCAGGGAGACTACAGTTCTGCTGCACAATTTACCTGACAGTGATCTAACTTGCTGACACTGTGTTTAAAATTACTGAAATCTTCTGAAAAAGTAGCTTGAAAGAAGTCTCATTGACAGGCATTGTTTATGCCGGTATAGTAATTCATTTTAGAAACAGAAGCAGGCCATTGCTATCAGCCCAACAAGCCAGCACATTTTTGCTTTGTCTTCATATCCTTTCACACCATGTATACTTGACTGTTGCTTCAGTGGCTTATTCTGTTTGTATACAGCGTTCACTATTTTTGTCAAATAGTTCTGCCTGAAATACCTGTTCCTAATTTAAATTATTTTTAGAATAATGTCTGGGTTACATCAGAGTTTTGCTCCATAATAATAATAATAATAATAATAATAATAATAATAATAATGAAAACACCAAATAGGTTACCTCCCGTGTTGTTTTTTTTAAGCAAGAGTAAACCACACTCCCTTAACATTTCCTCATAACCATGTTACGTAATCCCCTGTAACATCTTGCTTTCCTTACGCAACATTCTATTAGTGGAATTAATATATTTTAATGTCTGCAGTATATGGTGACGCTTGTACTATATGTGCTTCACACAGTATTCTGGGTAAAGTCTAGTCCATTGCCTTATAAAACCATCTCTTGATTTGTTTTCTGTCCTTCTGCTACCACAGAACTTTGTTTTGCCCTTTTCATTTCAGCCATGCACTAGACAGATGTTTTCAACATTTTTTTCACAATAACCCTCTAATCCTTTGCAGATCAGTAGGATGAACTGACACGTATACTCCCTGTTTTGTTTTCTTGTTCCTAAACTAACTATTGTACATGACTTTGAACTGCATTTCACACCTACAGGCAACAGGTTAAACCTAAAAGATCCAAATACTCATTGGTCTAACTGACTGTTATATGTAACCTCTTCCTCCAGCAGCACATGATTTACCAACTTCAGTCTGCTTATAAAGGGTTTATTTTTTATATATGTAAGCAATAAGACACTCCAGGGTGTTTGGTTGCACTTCCTACAATCTCGTGCCTTACTACACCCCTTGGCGTGCGGTTATTCCAGCACAACCAACACCCTGGAGTGTCTTATTCCGCTTATAAAATGGGTTACTAGTTTTTAGAAATAAAAATATAGACACATTTATATTTAAAAATGAATATAGGTTTATTTTTTTTCCTAAATATATTACTATGCTAGGAAAAATAGGTGCCTATCACCCAATCCGGACGCAGATATCTCTTCGGTGTTACAATTGACAGGGAATTGACCGTTAGAAAATAAAGTAGGCATATAGGCAATTTTATAGGTGTCATGTTATTGACTGTGTAGTGTATGCCTAGAACAATATAGTAGACGATTGGTGGAGAATTGAATAGAATCAGAGATTTATAAGAGATTAAAATGGGCATGATAGTGGACCCCTGACCAACTGGACCATCTGTATCCTAGACTGCAACTGCAACCAGAAAACCAACAACTGCTGTGTCACACATCTTTAAGGAAAATGGCAAACAGCCTAAAAGATAAATACAGATCAATCTCATCTGGTGACTGATAGGGGAGGACAACGGCACCAGGAAATGTTCATTTAGTGCTAAATGATTTTGTCGTTAATCATGTTCTCATCATGTGTATACTTGTGACAGAGAGAGAAAGAATCCAAGCTGCAAATCTCTCTCCCAACCAGAAAAGGCGCTGTGTAAGGTTGGCGATATGCTTTCCCATAGATGAGATGACTCGATGGTAGGCAGAAACCGGAAGTCGGCCATCTTGAAGAAAGCACGTAGCTACACGTCCGCGAAACGAATCCCTTGCGATCAAATATGGGGCAGGCAGCGATTGGAGAAATCATGGCGCCGAGTTGATTGCAGGGAGGAGTTGGGTAGTACAAAGAGGGCCGGCCTTAGTCTGTGTGGGGCCCAAGGCGGTGGCCCTAGACTGGGGCCCTAGGCGGTGCCCCCCCACCCTCCAAAAAAAATCCCAATTAAAAAAAACCAAAAAAAAACCCACATTATATCAATAAAACGGCAGGCTAGTGCTCACCTTCAGTAATCAAGTAGGCAAGCCATACTGCATGTGTGCTGTCATTTAAAAACTGTTTGCAAACGTTCTTTTATGTAAATCTAAAATTATCTTTGACCGATCTATTTATCAAATCCATGTGTAACATTTCACATTTGGATACTGTCTGCACATTCAGCTGCAGTTTTGAGTGCTCTTTAATTTTTACCGTTCAAATTACACTGAAGCAACATGCCCAACAAAACATCATGACGTTTTTATCTGAATATTCTGGTCAAGAAGCAGCTTTATTTTAATACCACACTGCATTAACGAGTGTACTACCAAACATTGAATTTATCGCAGATACCTATTTAGACCGTTGGTGTGGTGGTCCGTCTTACTTTAAAACACAATCTCGATTTCATTATCGATTAATAGTAGCCTACTCACCTAAGAAAAGACTCCAGTAAAATTTTAAAAGACGATGCTGCACTGTCCTGCGCCGTGTCTTAGTTTTCTTCGGTGGAATGTAAAGAGGGGCAGGCTATTAATTAGCCTATCAGACACTAACCCTTAGATGTTGCATTTTTAAAATTAAATTACTTATGATCGCGTCCACTTTGTCAGTCAGAAAGTGCAGATGTGGTAACGTTACATTGGTAAGCAGAAATCAATATTTTGGAGATGATTGTTGAATAGTCTGAATCAGATTAATGTACTTCCAGCAGATTTTTATTTGGTGGTTTGTCTAGATACGACAGCAGCGCTCCTTGTTGACGCTTTAAGTGAATTTCTTTATATTTTGTATTTTCCTTTTACAATGGACCGACTCTTACTTGCGAGGAGCCGACATTATAATCGCGAGACTGTTTCGACTCTGAAGACGTCATAGCCAATTTGTGACGCGCGCGGGGCCCCTCAGGTGTGGGGCCCTAGGCAGCCGCCTTGCTCGCCATGCACTAAGGCTGGCCCAGACTGTAACATTGTTTGGACATTGGAATCGCTACACCACTTCACGTCCTGTTCACAATACTGTATGCTGATTTATATGACGGGACACGTCATTATATTCCTCATTCCTTCTGTACAGCTCACCAAACAATAAAAATAATGACAAATCATAAAGTGGGATACACACAGCTGTGTAACTGCCTGTACTTGGCTGAGAGCCCACCATCTCAAACACTTTATTTTCTTTCATGAATGAATGATGAGTCTGTTAGACCTGTGGGACCCTCAGCTTGTGTGCTTTATATATCTGTTCATAAAGCAAAAGGATAACATTTTTTTTTTTTTGGTCAAATATGGTTTTCCCTGGGTCAGTGAATCTTGTATAGCAAACCCATAGGATTCAGTGACACTCCCTGCACACTGTGTTTTAATCTACAGCTCGCTTACTACCTGCATTCTGTGTTTGTGATATTGTGCTTCTTGCCTGACCTTATACATTATTCCACATCAGGGGTGTGCAACCAATGGTCAACCTATGGACCCTAAATACCGTATGAGCCCGTCCTGCAGGGATGCTCAAGTAGGTAATGCAAGGAAGCGCAGGTTGTTCATTTCTTCAAAATCACACTTTTTGTGGGTGAATCAAGTCGGATCAACTGCTAAAAAACACATATTACTACTACACACTGGATCCCATAGATATCACAGCTTTATTCGCTTTTCAACATTAACACGATTGAAAAGATGAACCAAATTTCAATGACAAACAGCTATCACACTCATAATTCAATCAGTTAAAATGTATTTAAAATATATGCTTATTCGTAATTGAATTGCATTGAATCAATATGCAAAAAAAAAAAGTTTAGTAAATCAAAATGTGTTACATGGCAATGTGTTTTTGTGAGCTATTCAATGCACTTAATTAATGATCACTATTATGGTAAAATGCAATAGACGCAACAGTGCCATCTTTAGTATAACAGTAAGCATTACAACATATTTGATCAGCTGACATTTAAAGATATTTTGTTTGTCTTATTGTAAGAAAATAAATGATTACTTTCACTGAAACTGATGCAAATCGCATTTTGGCATAAAGACCCTGATAAATCTGGCCCATTATACTAAACCTTACATGCAAACAAAAATAATATTTGATATTATATTTTCATTCTGCAACTTTTTGATAATGGGATTGCCATTGCAGACCCTGGTGTCTGATTACATTGTAAGCTACTAGCAGCTGGGTTTTTTTTTTTATGTTTATATATACAAATAGAGAACCAGGTTTGATTGAAACCTGCTTAAAAAACGACAGCAATCAATTTCTTTAGAACAGTGCTATATACAGTACTGCAAACACCATATCATGCAATATTTGCTGCCCAGGGTTAACCTCTTCATATCTGCTGGAACAACAATGTGGTGTGAAACTATCTGGCAAGACTACTAGAGACAACATCTTATTTAGCAAGCAGTGTAGGTGTTGTTCACACCATATGGTCTGCATAATCTAATACATGCATAGCATCTTGCATGAGTAGTTTTGGTTTCCCGGTTGAAACATACTTGGTTAGTATTAATAAAACTGAAATTGATTCACATGTACTGTGCACATGCATTTCTAATGTTCTTTCTTCCTGCTGTCAAGCTGTTTGAAATGGCGTGGAACTGCCTTCAAAACATCCTCTGTATAATTTTGGAAAAGATTCAACAGTTTCCAGATGTTTTGACTGTTCTAAAATGAAAAGAGTAGCGGGTGTCTGTGACTGTCTATTAGATCTATATCTGTGTACGATTACGAATACTAAAAAAAGAGTCAAAGCAATGTCCCTAGCTCAGCTTCAGTTAAATGACTGGAGATGATTTGGACTTTGCTGTGGAAGGCAATGAAACAGATTTTTAGCAGTGAGTGTTCACCAGATGCTTCATGCTTGGATCAAAATCAAAGAAACTGAGCATGCTTACTAAAAGGTATAGAACGTGTTTGACATGTATTCCCTTCCTATTATCTTCATATTCTCTGTTTACACCATCAATTTCTAAACTTTTGCATCGCTTAATTATAATTTGCACGACCATGGACCGTCATGTTTACTTGATACTGCTTGATGTTCAATTACAATTGTTTCACTATTTAGATGTTTTTCAGACACAAATTATTGAGAACAATTAAGCGCCTCCTAAAGACATTAATAATAATAATAATAATAATAATAATAATAATAATAATACATTAAACCGGGGGTACGTGTACCTCTGTGGGTACTTCTAAGGGTCACAGAGGGTATGTAGGACGACTCACACAAATAAAATGAAATGCACAAATAAAATGAAAGTAAAAGAAAATAATGATCTTGGATTGATTTTTAACGATATATAAGAACATAAGAACATTTACAAACGAGAGGGGGTCATTCGGCCCATCTTGCTCGTTTGGTTGTTAGTAGCTTATTGATCCCAGAATCTGATCAAGCAGCTTCAAGGATCCCAGGGTGTCAGCTTCAACAACATTACTGGGGAGTTGGTTCCAGACCCTCACAATTCTCTGTGTAAAAAAGTGCCTCCTATTTTCCGTTTTGAATGCCCCTTTATCTAATCTCAATTTGTGACCCCTGGTCCTTGTTTCTTTTTTCAGGTCGATTATTTAATCTTTGTTTAGCAGCTCAAAGTGAACCGCAGAGAAAAAACAAACTCTGAATCTATCACGCCCACATTTTCCACCACCACATTTTCCACCAACGCACGCGTGATTTTGAATGAGCGGATTTCCACTCTGATATGGTGAGCAGACGTCTAGTGAGTTTGCCCATAGAGAGCGCTCTGTGCTGGTCATGGTCTTTGCTGTTTTCAACGTGTTGAATCAGTGAAGCACAACGTTTCTGCATTTTCTAGAAGTAAAAATGCTCAGGTAAACATAAATAGTAATCACACACTCATACGTTGACCGGTTTTTATTTATTACTGCGGCTACATTTTAGTAACCGCAATAGCGAGCGGCTGGTTGAATCTTCGGTCTTTGAAACTGATACATTTCTTACTTGCAAAAGAAAAACAAAAACGAAAATATTAATAACAAATCTGTATCAGCAGCATAGCGGTACCCTATATTACCCGCTTGTTTCGCCCAATTTAACACCTTAGACGCCGTGCTCACTAAATATCGAAGTATCCCTAGATAGGTTATCATCCACTCTTTGCAAAAACACTAAAGATTTTAGTGAGCAAGCCGTACCCCACGAACAGCAGCACCCCAAAATGTAGCCCATTATAACCAACAGAGAACGCATGGGTGCACGTCTTTGGATGCCCCGTGTAGCCCCTTAGACGCCTTGCTCACTAAATATCGAGGTAGCCCTAGATAGGGTATAACCCCCTCTTAGTAAAACACTAAATATTTTAGTGAGCAAGGCGTCTAAGGGGGGCAGATGGGGCATCAAATGACGAGCCCGCATGCGTTCTGTATTGGTTATAATGGGCTACACTTTGGGGTGCTGCTGATCGTGGGGTACGGTAACAGTATACTTCATTTATACGCAACACAAACAACCAATAAGAAGCGACTGACATTTTTACATCACCTCATAAAGAAGCTGTTTCAAGTTGTAGATGCAAATAGCTAGTAGATAACTGAAACACAACATTTCCACCGGATTATTACTGAAATACAATATCTAAAGTATGATTATTATTATTATTATTATTATTATTATTATTATTATTATTATTATTATTATTATGTTCTGCATTCGCACTATCCTTCTGTTCACTCTGGGGTCGATTTTCCTCTTGCGGCCGCGCCCAGGGAGGTTGGCTACAGTTCCATGGACCTTAAACTTCTTAATAATATTTGCAACTGTTGTCACAGGAACATCAAGCTGCTTGGAGATGGTCTTGTAGCCTTTACCTTTACCATGCTTGTCTATTATTTTCTTTCTGATCTCCTCAGACAACTCTCTCCTTTGCTTTCTCTGGTCCATGTTCAGTGTGGTGCACACAATGATACCAAACAGCACAGTGACTACTTTTCTCCATTTAAATAGGCTGAATGACTGATTACAAGATTGGAGACATGTGTGATACTAATTAAAGAAACTAATTAGTTTGAAATATCACTATAATCCAATTATTTATTCTCTTTTCTAAGGGGTACCAACAAATGTGTCCAGGCCATTTTAGAATATCTTTGTAGAATAAGCAATAATTCATCTCTTTTCACAGCTTCTTTGCTTTATTCTATGACATACCAAAGGCATGCAAGTATACATGATAAAATAGCTTTTAATTTCATCACTTTTCCGGAGGAATGAAGCATTATTTCAATGAGCTGTAAGGGTACCAACAAATTTGAGCACGTCTGTATAAGTGAACATCTCAGCACTGGGTTACACTGCCTTTTTGAATGTGAGTATTTCAAGTCTTTAGTTGGTTGATTTAAACACGAAGGCACTCATTTCTTGGTATGTGTTTGGTTTCATATGGATACCCACTTTAGAAAATACTTAGAGAATGTAAAGGTACAGCCATTCAATCTAAATGTTCTTATTCACAATCAATACCTCTGTGTCTTTTTAACATAAATAGCAGCATATTTAAATACTGTAACCCTTTACTCTGTATTAAATAATACATAGCTTACATGTTTGTCCTATCACCTTGATGTTTGCAATGCCTTTGAGTATTTCTTATTGCAATTACTCAAATACTGTTTGATTTGATTAGATGGCGTTGGGTTTTACTTCTCTAAAGACATTATGCTCCTTGTATTCATGGCAGCAACTAGAACTGAAGAGCAGCTCCTAAACTCAGGTAAAAGTACTTCTAACACAGCCATATTTACACACAAAAAACCTGTATTTGAGTACAGCTAAACACAATAGAAACTCACAATGATTTACTGTAATTGGAACGTAAACAAGAAAAAGGAAATTACTTTTGGAATTACTTACTCTAACTAGACATTCAGTCCACCCCCAGAGGAACAATTGCCATAGTATTACTCTGTATAATAAATACTCTTCAAAGTGTGGGTGATCTCAGAGCACTTGACACCAGATGAATCGATATCCTACATGGATGCATGCTGGTTTGGCTGTTTGTCTCTATAGACGCTTGTGTCATGTAACTTATGAATGTCATTGGGTTGATTGGTGGAATGAAACAAGAGCAATTGCATATTGGGTTATAAATGAGCTCCCCCCCCAAAACACCCCAAACTGTCCCCCGCTATTAACACATCTATTTGCCTTGTACTAGACTAACATCTCTAAATGCAATAAGAAATACAGTGCACATCTGGAGCTGGTTTACAATGTTAAGGATAGTATTTAGATCAGCTTCTATTCATTTGTAACAATCAAGGATATGCCTGTGTGGGGAATAGGGTATTAATAAAATAAATAAATAATAATAATTGATGCATTCCTGAATACAACAATTTGAAATGGCCAATGACCAAACTTACGTCAGTGTATATTTTATATTTTATAAACACATGGTTCAAAACTGCCGCTGTGCTGTGCACTGCTTATTAGGGCTAATCAGGATTATGACGGTCTGGCCTGCAACTTTCCCAGTCTTGGCTGAATTCTCTACAGTTCATATTTTCATGGTTATGCATTATATGCATTATCTAGTAGCGAAGGCCACATTTGTCAAGATTGTTTTTCCAAAGAGCATTTTTGCGTATTTTTTTTAAAGAAAGGAAAATACTGGTAAATGTTATACAACTATAAACATACCATTCAAATTGTTAATTAAATAAATCAAATCTGTCTGTTTTTCTATTAATCATATGTGTCTTTAGTTATTTGTTACAAGTTTGTCACATTGAGGGACCCTCTATCTTGATAAATCTGCTGTTCATCAACTTGAAGGGTTAAATGTTACTGTTGAACTTCTACCTAAAGTTGTTCATTTGTATCGGTGTGCTTTGCTTTGTAATAGAACCTATGAAGACGCTCATGTTATTCATTTAACTAATAAAATGTGGATAAAGTGTATCATTTGCAGATGCAGTAGACTTTTGCTCCAGTGTGAACGGCCTCATTTTGAAAAAAAGAAGCAGTAAAAGTAGATTATAGGTTAGTTACTTTTACAATTAGTACAGCATGAAAAAACATAATCACAGTTTAGTCTTAACTACAGTAAACTTTAATAAGGGCTGTTAGTATGGACAAAATTCACAAACTCCTACTGTACTGATGGTGACCTCTACAGGATGTTTCTTGTATCTCAGAGCAAGTTACATTTCTTTCTTACTCAGGACAGTGTAACATATAAACTGCACACCGGTAAAAAAAAAGTCCTGCTTTTTAACAGATCTTGAATATTGATGATTGAAATACCAATACCCTGAACAGGCTTACAGTATGTTTCACCATAAATTGTTTTTCTAACACAGCAAACCCAGAAAGATTTCAAATGTGTCTCTAAGGAATTCCAAAGTGCCCTGATGTGATCCAAGTCCAGGGAATGCAGGCCCATGAGAAACGAAGGGTGCTCATTCACTGTCCAGTCTGGCACTGATTCGACTGAGTGCTGGGGTTGGCATTATGGAAGTGTGACAAAGCAGCATGTCATTCTATTACATGTCAAATTGTGCATGGATGTTTTCCAGTCCCTTAGTTGATCTGAGGTCCCATGCCATGATTTATTAATTTTTTAAAAATCTCATTCACTATGCTTAAAAAAACAGAAACAGCCAGTACTGAAAACTGTGAAAGAAAACTTTATTACACCTTGAAAACCATGATAGCCAGTGTCTGATGAGTCGGATCATCAGTGGGAAATCAAGGACCATTGTGAAATGGCAAACATCTTAGAAGTCAACAGCTGGTGACTGCTATGATCAATAATATCAGCCTTAAACCAAAATGAACTCATGCAGCAGGTTACTGGTCATAATAATGGATTCATAACTGGTTAAAACACAAGAAACAATGAGGCCATGTAATGAGTGGGGTGTCACAGAGGTTGGTACTGGTACCTCCACTCTTTCTTATCTATATAAGTGACCTACACAGGGATAATAAGCAAGCTTGTAAAATATGCAGACAACACAAAGCTTGGTGAGTGTCTGGCACATGTGATGTGGCCCAGGGAATCTAGAACGGGGAAGAAACAAGGCAAATTCAATTTAATTTTAATTTCATGTAAAGTGTAGAACGCCGCTCACAAAATTATACAGTTCAAATACCAAATGGGTACCAAACTTGAACAAGCCTTCTATGAGAAACATCTTGCCGTTGTAGGAGAATCATCGTTGACACCCAGCAGGCACATGAGGACACTAGAAAAGTCAGCAGAATCATTGGCTGTATAATCAGAGGTGTAGAACACCAACCATGGGAGGTTAGGAGGAATTTGTAAAAAGCGCTGAGCTTACAGAAGTGTTATACAGAAGTCCAAGTTATGATCTAAAAATAATAATTTACTAGAAATCCAATGGGAGTGAAGATAATAGGTGGTGTTAGTCTGGGGTCGTGCTATGCAAGAGGGATATATTTTCATTCCAATGGCACTTTTCAAATTGTGAATGTCAGTGGTGCTTACAGTGGTATACTGACACTATTGGATTTCATTAGATCAAGTAGTAAAATTGATCTAATCGTTTCACAGAAATTGAAGTTTATAGGCACTGTTCCACGAGTATCCCCAGCTAAACCCTATAGGTCCCATAGTAACTATAATCTTAAAAATAATCTTGTGTTGTGCCCCATATGGTTTTAAAAAATATGACGTTTAAATGTAAAATAACATGTTATTATCATATCAAATGCATAGCCATTTGAAAAAAAGGAAAACCCAACATAGTTATGATTTTGTAATGTTTGTTTGGCTTCCTGAACTATCGCTGAACTGTGATATGTAAACTGTGGTAGAGGCAGGAGTTAAACTGTTTGGCTTCTAGTTTTCAACGAGCAAGGATTGTGTAATTCCAGCTTCCTTTGGGTAATAGTGTGTACTCAGGTATTACATATTATAATACCATTACTATATTATAATACCTGACTACAACAAGTGCACGCAGCCTTCCAATCTGGTTTAGGTCAGAAGTGAAATCTCAAAACCTTATAATGTTACATTTAGAGTTTGACAAATACTTAACTTTTGTATTTTTATTTTTTAATGTTCTTTGATGCAGTAAAACTGTGATGAGCTAAAATACTGGATTATCTTCAATACCAATAAACACATCAATAAACAAAATAATTGCAAATCCTTTCAAAACCACATGGTGGCGGTAGTGTGTAACAATTGTACACTGCTGGGCAACAAATTGCTGATTGACGATGGAAATTCTGTTTTCCCAATGAGTTGTAATCAAAAAAGGTTTTTTTTTATGTGTTGAAAAATTCACAAAGCATTCATGCCCACTGCTCTGCTTTAATTAATTAAAAGCCCGGACTGATACAGTTGAATATGGTAATACATGTATAGAAGGTATATTGTCTTATATATCAAACTATTATGTCAAAAATGTTTTTACAACCAATAGAATTGAATTAAGTAACATCAGCAATCAGACCTTTCTTATCTACAAACAATTTCAACCAAACAAATACAATTTTAAAATAGAGACAGATGATAACTCAGTTAATATACAGGAAGTCATCACTTCATCACCTTTACCTTCTTTACCTTCTTGGTGAGGACAGAGGAAACTGAAAACAATGCATGTCTGCTTTGTATTGTTGTGTTCTCTTACTATAGAACAATATCAACCAACTCACATAATTCTTCTTTCAGTTTTCAGGTAATGTAAATTGCACTTGATGTCTTTCTTCATGTGGGTGCAAGACAAGTTGCAGATGTTTACATATGCCTTGTACAGTTCACAGGTCAGTGTTATTCATTGTCCAAGTCTAGTTGCGATGGCAGGAATTTGGTGTGATTTTCAGTGAATGGTGATCCTCCCCCATGTAAAATGAATACAATTGCACCTGAGGATCCACAGTTTCAATGCATTGGGGCATGTAGCTGTTTGTTTAGATGCACCTGCTCTAGGTTGGAGAGGGACATTTGAAATAACCTTGGAAGTGACACTGTAACATACCACCTGAAAGTAAGACATGTTTTTTTAAAAAATCTTTCACACGCCACATAAAAAAAAAAAAAAAAAAAAAAAAAAACGAAGTTCAGTTTGTCGCTGTTTAAAAACCATAGTACAGCACAAGATTATCATGTTGCATAGAAATCTTCCCACTAATGCTGCATTATCTCTATTATAAGGCTGCTGTATGACTCAATTAGTCAAGGGCCATGTACCACACAATATTTATCCAGGCAACGGCTCTCGATGCAAACACCCGAAATTCAAAGAAATCCGGTCAGTTCAAACCTGTTACGTGCTTGCCAAGCAACCACCTACGCGGTTTAGGAATAGATCTAGAATAAGTTTTGTGTTTTATAAGATATATATATTTAAATAAGACATTTAAAGATGTAATATCTAATGTTTAAACATCTAATTTCATACCCTTTCATTTTAAATATCTAATTTCATACCCTTAATTTTCATGAATAAGCAATGAGAAGACGCAGACTTAGGACATAGTGTAGGAGACGCTTTTCTACACAGAGTGTGGAGTGTTTGGAAGGGGTTACCAAGCCACGTTGTTGCTGCTGAGTCACTGGGATGAGCCAATAGACCAAGTTCTGGGATCAATCAGCTACTTGGATCCAGACAAGCATTAATGGGCCAAATGGCCTCCTCTCGTTTATTACTTTTATTTTTAATGTAAAACATTGAACTAAACAATCATGTGCTGAGCCTAAGAAGGGGGCAGAGGGGCTACTAATTGAATCCATACCCATAACTAACACACAGCTTTATAATGAAGCAATAGCGACATTGTGTGTTCATCCCTGATAATGCATCACATGCTGGCTTTATTTGTTTTTAGTTATCTATTTATTAAAGTACACATACACATAGGTCCAAATCTATTTTGTCCCTAGATTTACTTTTTTATTTTTAAATTAGTATGATGCTAAATACAAAACTGTGCATTAGCTAATATCACACAGAAACATTTTAAGTAAACAAAAGGATGAGTTTTCTACCAGGTTCTAGTATAGAAACATTTTACCCCCAAAGTTCCCCTAATGTGACTGGCCCTTTAGTTGGCAAGGCATTGCATGATGTTTCAGTCCTCTTTCATTTTTCATTAAGGACTTGCCCTTTGGGTATCCTCTTTACATTGAATAACAATGACTCCCTTTGCACATACCATTCCTTGGTATTCTGTGTTGCCAGATTTTCCGTGTGTGGTCTCCCTGAAGTTGTCAGTTGCTATGTTTCTATAATTGCCCCTTCGGGTCTAACATTAACACCTGTTCATACGTTCTTCCTCTTAAATCCTGTTTCCCTGCAGCGAGCATCATAGGCCACTATGTTTTATGTGGCTTCTTATCAATTATCTACTTACAGTATCATGGGTATGACATACCAGGGAAACTAGTGTGTTCTTCCTATTGTTTAAATCCACCTTGCATCATTTTCTGTGTCAGAAATCACACCCTATTGACTTTTTAAAACTTCAGTATAGCTCTGCCCCTAGTGGATGTGTGGCGGAGTGTCCCGCCCCTTTGTTTATTATTTATTTTATGTATTTATTTATTTTTTCCCAAAAGAAAAACACTTCTGTTGCAAAAACAAAACCTGCAGCATCCCTGGTCTGACGCTTGGAGGCGCTGTATCCCACTTCCAGTGGTGACGTCAGACCAGAAACACAGACTCAAAACAATGAATGGCGGGTGAAACTGAAGCACAACGGCACTCAGCCTGTTTATTAAATAACAAAACAAACAAAAGATGTATGCAAAACAAAAAGGCACGTTGGCCAAACAAACAGAAGCAAACAAGTATCGTGCTGGTTTTTAGCCAGCACGTCTAGCAATTGTTATCTCTATTTTAAAAATTCTACCTCCTAACTCCTCACTCGTTCTCCACTCTCGAACACCCTCCTTTGAGCGCAGACAACTGCAGGCTTTTATATTCTGGCCGAGGGGTTAACTAGCTGTTAATTAATTATCTTATTACCCCTCAGCCATAGTCTGCACGAGTTTAATAAGGATGCGTCACTGTCAGCTAGTTAAATATTCAGTAACTGATCAGTCACGCATCCTCACGAGGTTTTTAAAATATATACACAAAATAACAAATAATATTGGCTTTCGCCATCATATAAACATATAAATCATAATATAAATAAATAATAAACAAAGGGGCGGGACACTCCGCCACAGGATGTAAGAAATCCATCAGTAAGAACACCACATAGAACGGATGTGATAGTTCCCATTTCACTTCCCTCCCACTCTATGGATCCAAGATTCAGTATGCCTTGGATTTTTAAAGTTCTCATCCGCCTTCTAATTCCAAATTGCATAGTGCATCCAATCACAATACAAGTCACATATTTAACAGACAACATCTGTGACTTGGGTATCTCTGCTTACGTCAATGTAAATAACACAAGCAGACCCATACAAAGATGCCTGTGGAGAGCCATGGAAATACTGCTGCAAAGTTTGAATGCTTCCTCTTCTAAACTTTGCTGTGGGATTTCCCTAGACGTCCACTACCGTCCTTGTACTTTTGACGTTATGGCATTGCTGCCAACAGCCTGCAGGAAGAGCGTAGTTTAAGAGATTTTCTCTTGTTTGGTTGATGCTTTGCAACTCAAGGTAGGAGAGAGTGCTGACTCCTGATGATCGAGCTGTACTGTGAGGCTTCTGTTGCAGACTCCCACCCCTGCTGGACTTGATAACATACTGAGTCTATTGCTTTCCTTCAAGGGGAGCACTCCTGCTCTAGTACAAGGCAAAAACATACATATACACTGCTGTGCAAAAGTCTTAGACATGTTTTCTGATGCACTATGAGCATCAAAAATTTACTCAAAGCCTCCACTAGTGTTTTCTACTATTATAACAACCTTGACTTGCATAAAGAAGGAAAAACATAGAGTGAAATAGCTCACATCACTTGATTTTCAAGGTGTGGTATCTGAAGCATAATCAACAAGTATAGAGAAACATCATCTGTAATTGACAAACCCAGGACTGGAAGATCCAAAAATCTGTTTAACAAGGATGAGCAATACTTGAAGATAATATCCTTAAGGAATAGAAAGAAGAAAAGCGTTGAATTGACAACAGAATTGGCAGAAGGCACAGGTGTCGTTGTCCATCCATCAACAGTCCAAAGCACCTTTGACCATTGTTCCATAGTCCAATTTTTGTGTTCTTGTACATATTTTAGCCTTTTAGTCTTGTTCCCCTTTCTTAACAGAGATATTCTTACTGCAAAACATCCTTTAAGTCCTAATTTCAAGAGTGACCTTCGTACTGTTGATTTGATGGACAACAACACCGGTGCCTTCTGCCAGTTCTGTTGTCAATTCAACGCTTGAATGAATCTTGGTTATAAATCTCCCTCCTGACCTGTGAGGTTGCTGCATAAAGGGAACAGAGTGTCCCCGGACTGATGGTCAATCAATTCATTCCAAGGGTTAGGTGGAAGTCAACACTCCAGAGGGAAAGCAATGTGGCAATCGTGGACTGGAGGAGAAATGGTTGCACTCGCTAACCAAGGGGGCATGACTGACGGTACAAAAGGGGACGTGGCTAGGTGATCTGTTCCTTTTTGTTATGGTTAAGAGAAACGCTGAGGGACCAAATATAAAATAACCGTGAGTGTTTAGTGCTTGTTTGTTTTGTCAGGTTTAATTGTACTGTTTGTTATTATTAGACGGCTAACACGATCCGGAGCTGTCACTACAGGCCAGCACTAAACCTGGACAACACTTCACAACTGTACACAAATAAATTGTATTTCACCACAAGCACTTTAGCACTTACTCTGGACTTGTGATCGTGTGTGTGTCTTTGTGTGTGTTCAGTACTCTGGACTTGTGATCGTGTGTGTGTCTTTGTGTGTGTTCGACTGTGTTTATTCTTTCAAAATGTATTTATTCTTTGGGACTGTAAACCCTTCGTTTGCAACAGTGCCTGGGATTATTCTTTGTGGTCAGCAGACCGGGATTACAAATAAACGCATTGTTTGGACTGTGAACTTTGTTGTCTGTCTTCTGTCTTCTACCACTACACCTGCGCACTGCAAACCACTTTGTCACAGGTCTATTTACCAACCTAACTTTTTGCCAGCCAATGAGGTTGTTTTTCTGCACACATATTTATAGAAATTCTATAGATTCATACAGAAACCCCAACTACCTGAAAAGCAGCCTACATTCATGATTGCTTTTCAATAAATGAATCTGATCATTGTGAGAAGGGGAATGGAATGATTAGAATGGAATGAGGAAGGTTGGCACTTAGGATTCTCCAGACAAGCTCAAAGCCAGCTAAAGGGTTTAGAGAGAAATTCTAACAGCTCAATATTCAAAATGATCACAAAAAACATAGCATGAAAAAGAATGCAACGATTAAGCAACTGAACCCTGATTAGAGGGCATTACCACTGCAGTTGACCGTGTTGGGATGCAGGTGTGTGCTACCAGAAAGACAAGGTCAGCTACTATGTTAATGCCCTGGATTTATTGCGATTGGAAACTGGTAAACTGTGGCTTTATTTACTAACATACAGGATTATTTAATAATTTGATTATTAGTTACACCTTTAAGACCTTTTTAACAAGATGTCAGAGTATGCTTGTGAAAACAGGTTGGTTCGTATTAATGTGCCCTTTGTGGTCATACATTTTAAATAAGTTTAAAAAAAACCCACCAAACTCACTGCATTTTGCTAGCAATGCAATTGTCAGCAGGGAAGCCTGCGCAGGTGTTGAATCCGTCCACTCTCTCGCCTTTAGTCTCACATTAATGATGCCTTTGTGCGACAGTGAACCAAGGCTAGTTGAAATTATCTTCAGCAGCTGGGCTTGTGATGATGAACCTTGGGGAGCTTAAATTTCAATAACATGATGAAAAATAAAAAACAAGGCAAGAACTGCTAATCAAATAACAAGAATGACAAGTGGGTAAGATAATAATCTGTTTCTAAAACCTTTTCCATCCCTTTAATCCCTAAGTGCATTTGACAACTAGACATTGAGCTGAACTTGTATGAAAAAGACTGCGAAGTAGCTTTGTCAATTTCTTTTACAGTAACTTTCTCAGAAAAGTTACCAATGGAAAAGATATTAGTAGTCTGACAAACGTTTTAAATACCCCGTCTGCTTTTTTGAGAAAAGCCTTAGACCCGAACGTTTGATACTGATAATGGATTTTACAGTGAGTATTTCTGTATTAAAGAAGGCTATCAACTTCTTTCTAAGGCATTTCCACCACCGACTCTAGAGGAGATGAAATGTATGGCTTCAATGCATGACGCCCCGTGTCTGTGTGGAACAGCAGCATGTCACAGTGTCCAATTTAGAGTTAACACTAAAAACAACTGGAAAATCTGGAAAGGTTTAGTTTATATAACCTTTCTGTGCGTTTTTTTTTTCTTCAGGTCATTTGATCTCCAAGCGATTTTCCAACTGCCTCTTAAATTAATGGACTGGTAGTGAACCAAGAAATGTTTAATAGGTTGTCATTTTGTTGTGTTCACATTCCAGTAACCTAGAGATAAAATGAGACAAAATGGCATCTCAGACAAGGCAAACCTGTTTGTTTCAGGGGTTGTTTTCCACCAGACTGGATAAGATGAAGCCTAAAGGCTATAATGGAACCGGTCCAGCAGGGGGCCTAAGCTGTGTCGGGATTAGTGATCTGAGTGATCCTCATTCTCCAGCCCCAGCGGTTTCCTATCATGGGATGTTGCCCTTTGGTTGTTCGTTTCACTCCTTGTCAGCCCCTATTAAAATAATTGGGAAGCCGGTTCTTGTGGAGAAGTGAAACTGTTTTGTTTTTTTTCATTCATATATTTAGTTTACACATTAATTTGTCCTTCTTATATTTTCTTGTTAAAAAGATGGCAAGAGATAAAACTATTATGAATGTGTTCACAATATGTGCCTTTAGGGCTCCAGAATTTAAATTATAACACAGGAGACACATTGGGAATGTAGACTACTGTAGGAAAGCAATTATCAACACTGGGAATGTACACCACTGTACGGAAGCAATTATAAAAAAAATAAAAATGTTTTTTGCTTGTAAGTAATTAAATGAAGATAATTAAAAATATTCTCTTTGGGTTTGTGAATACAGTATAACATATATCATACAATGTTTTCATTTGAAGGTATATATTTAAAGCTATTGCTCAAGAAAACTAATAAAATACATCCTTTCAATTTGGAAATCGCTTATGTAGAAATTAGCATTTTTATGTTTTCTGTAAAGGGAAGATATTTAATTCAATGTGTGGACAGAAGAACATACCACAGTGGAAATGCTTAATCACAGACAGTAGTATTTACCATCTTGTTTCAAAACCTTTGTAAAATCCACATCCCTTTAACTCCCCTAACAGCAGGGCATGTATCTCTGTAGGGGTCTTCTTCCCCAACACAAGCAAGTTTGAAATGGGAATAGCTCATCCAGTTATTAAATAAATGCAGTTCAATTACTTTTTGAGCTTGAAAGTCATGTGGCTCATGAGTATTGACCAAACCTGAGATCAAAGAGATAGTTTCATACAAGGACTTGACCAATAAGCTAGAGTTCACTGAAGGCTCTGCAGGAAAACTCCACTGTCTAATTAACTCCATGCCATCAATGACAACGAGTCCAGGTTGCAGGAATACTTGTGTTGGCAATGCAATCCGACAGCATGCTTTATTAACTCCAAAAAACAGGACCTCATTCAGTATGAGACTTTCTAGTCTCAGGTAGCCTGATACCCAAATACTGGTACCAACTGGTAACTGGTACTGGTTAATAAACTAGTATGTTTTTGTGAATGAAAAAAAGTTTTCTCTAAACTGCTGAAATCCCGGTGGTCAATGCATTTGGTAAAGAGCTGTGTACTTATTGAATGTGCTGCTGGGTGGACTGTAGATGGGGTAGACATAAATAAATACAAACGCACACTCAACTGCACATACAGTAGAACTCTGCCCAATGTTATGAACACATCAGAAATGCAGGTGTTCAGCAAATGAAATGTCTGTAACTCTGAAACGTGTTCAAGTGGTGTGCTTGCTTGAATGGTCAGTTCATACTGTTAAGTGTGGTGTTTGTACCTTTGAACTTTGACTGCAAAAAGCTTTTAATTTCACCGAGGGTCTCTGGTGACTTAGAAAACAGAACCCTGAGATGAATTACAGCCTTCTGTGTATAAACTGCATTTTATTTGTTGTAATACATGATAACAGAATTAAAAAGGATGAGCGAATTGCATAGTGATATAAAAATATTATTAAAAAATACACATTGGTATTAGTTTTGAAGTACCTGGTCCTATAGCACTACCAATGTCATACTGTATCGAGACCACTATGCAGTATTTGCTCCAAATCAATTTGGCTGCCATTTCTGTTAATGCTGGGGTCTACTAATGGCACAGTTATGGCTTCTTCAGGGTAGATATTAAATTCAATAGTATTTGCAGCAGGCCTGGTTTTAAGAGAGTATTGACATAAATAACTATTTTTAAAATGTACTTTATAAATTGTAACTAGCTTCTGTCCAGGCAATAACAATGTGCTTTAATCAAAAACAAACTGTGAAAAAACTTTTTTAGATGCTTTTTATATACAGTTTTCCAAACAGGAACTAATGATGGTGTTAAAAAATTGCTGACATACTAGAATAGAATATGCAGAATAATTACTGATTTAAGTCACGGTCAAAATATACTTGTGTATAATCCATTATGGTTTCTAGATATTTTTGCACTGAGCTAAACTTACACTTAAGGATTAAACACATGTCTTCCCAAATTCCAATTAAATACACTGAATATCATATTTTATGTTCCATTGGACCTTGTATAGAACCAGCAACATATTATTTTTAAAAAATGTTTTCTTCCCACAACGGCTGTTCAAAAGGGATGGGAAATTAAATGCATTAACAAAAAGGTATTCAGCACTTTAGGAAGAGCTAAATGTGTGTGCTGCTGAAGTATAAGCCCACAACATATAATTTAGCTTTTATTACTGTATAAAATCACTGTGTTACCTTATAATTTTATGGTCACACACATAGCAATTTTAGGACATTTTGTGTTGTTTGTTTGCTTATTTGTGTAACAAGTTATGCTTTTCTGAAAGTATATAATTTGTAGTGGGTGTGTGATTCAAGAAGCAGTCTTTAGAATCACGAAACACAGTATCTGGATTCATGTATGATTAACAGTATTAAAATAACACATATTTCTCATTAGTTTTGCATTCATTTTACATTGAAATTTTCCTTTAAAAATTAAATCTAAATGTAAGTTCATGTTTCTCGCAAACCATGTCGCAGTTTTAAACTGCACAATCCTATTGATTTGAACAGAGTTTATTCATGGCCTTATTGTGTGCATGCACAGGGCCATCAAGCACTTTTGGAAGAGCTCCACGAGATGTTATCTCAAGGATGAAAGTCACAGCTCGAGCCTACATGTGGTGTCCTGGATTGGACGCTGCTGTGGAAAAACTAGTGCAGTCATGTGAATTGTGTCAGCAGTTAAGGAAGGCTCCGGCAGAGACTCCCATATGCCCATGGGAATGGCCCAGCCGGCTGTGGACACGAATTCATATTGACTATGCAGGTCCGTTTTAGGGGAGACATGTTCCTTGTCATAGTAGACGCAGATTCCAATTGGCTGGATGTGTTCCCAGTATAGTTAGCAACTTCAGCCACTACCATAGAGCATTTATGGCAACTGTTTAGCGTTCACGGCTTGCCACATGCAGTCGTTTCGGACAATGCTACCGTTTTCACAAGTACTGAGTTCGAAGGCTTTCTGTCAGCTGATGGTGTTCACCACATCACCTCTGCACCTTACCATCCTGCCACAAATGGGTTAGTGGAAAGGGCAGTGCAGACCGTGAAGTCTCCTCTTAAAAAAATAACCTAAGGCACTATGAAGATGCGCTTGTCCAGATTCTTGGCTTCTTATCGTTCTACGCCTCATACAACAACTGGCCTGTCTTCGGCTGAAATGATGTTTGGTAGATCTCTAAGAACCAAGTGTGATCTACTCAGGCCGTATATCCATGGCAGAGTCTTCCGTGGTCAGGAGAGGATGAAGCACAGTCAGAAAGTCCATCGGCCGGCACGAGTGTTAGGCTCCCATGGAACCCTTTCATACAAAGTGGATGTAGCTGGTAACATGATAAGGCGTCATGCAGACCATCTGCTGTCCATGCAGGAGGCCAGCGTGGTGTCCGAGTTTGATCCAGATTCCAACAGTGTGGCCGAAGAGTTAGACCCGATACCGCTGTAAGGTCTCAGAGCAATCCTGTTCCATCTGATCCACCTGATCCAGTGATGACGAGGTGTGGAACTCCTATGAAGGCTGTATCCTTGAGCCCTAAGCCAGTGATTCCAGTTAACTGCAGTCCCCTTGCACCGTTCTTCAAGAGTTTGGAGAGTGCCCTTGTGCATGGGTGTGTAGTTAATAGTGGTGGGAAGGTATGGGCAGAATAATCCCGCTTCAACAATCTGTTGTAAAATTCTGGAGTATCATGGTCCATAGTGGGATTCTGCCCATGTGGAATACCATTACACTGCATGTTGTGGATACGTAAAACACTTACTGTACTGTATGTAGTATGTAGTAGGGATGCTGTGTGGTCCAGTGGTTAAAGAAAAGGGCTTGTAACCAGGAGGTCCCCGGTTCAAATCCCACCTCAGCCACTGACTCATTGTGTGACCCTGAGCAAGTCACTTAACCTCCTTGTGCTCCGTCTTTCGGGTGAGACGTAGTTGTAAGTGACTCTGCAGCTGATGCATAGTTCACACACCCGAGTCTCTGTAAGTCGCCTTGAATAAAGGTGTCTGCTAAATAAACAAAATAATAATGTAATATGCTTTGCCTTATTTAAACTTTAAAATGAAAAGTAGTCAATTTCATTCGATTGTAGTTTTATATTAATATCTTACAATTAATGTATATGTGCAATACCACTGTCCTGCACTAGGAGTAATATGACAAAATACTGCACCAATATATCTTGTATGATGTACTGCTGTTCCATGTGGGTGCTACTGTAGAAGATGTTCAAAAGAGGAAAGAGTTCAGATGTAGTTGCTTGTCCTCTGGTTGTAACCCAATACAAGTGGTTGAAACCCATTGTGTTGCAGATTTGCAGCCTCCTTTAACAGTTTTTTTTTCCAGGATAATATCTTCCATCTTCTTTCAGTCTTGAGACAAGTATTGTCTTGTTCCTGGCCTGGTCACTCTTTACTGTTCTATGTGTATTAATTATATTCCTTCCAAACCAAAACAACTGGAAGAGGTGTTCTGTTCACACCTCATAAAAACAGCGATGAGAAAGAAAAACATCACGTTGTCAGGCTGAAAGACCTTTTGTGACTGAAATTGCTATCTGATCTCTATGCCTATGTAGTGACGTGTTAGAGCACTGTAAGAAAGGACAGAGCCAGCCACTAGAGGGCCCACGTCCTTATTTTGCACTGTCAATACTTAGAACAAAAAAAGAAAAGATTTGTATTTAAAGAACTGGATCAGGTAGTGTCACAGTTCTACAATAGGTATGGAATTGCAGTTTTGTAACCTAATCAATTATTACATATCTCTATACAGTAAAGTTAATATAAAAATACATAAAATACTAGAAGCATATAAGCCCTACATACTGCGTAAGATTTATATATTTGCCCTCAAAGCATTATTTCTGTTAGTAGACTAGTAGACCTATCTTTACTCATAAAGCATTAGTGTATCACAAATAAAATGTGACTATCATGCCCTGTCTTTGCATATAAAGTTTTCCTATTTAGCTCACAAAAGGTAAATTATTATTAGAAGTAATTATGGAATTTTATGAAGTTATATTTCTATATCAAAGAGGATGCAAAAAACATGATGGAAAGAGATGGAAAACCACTTAGCTATTTTATTTACTCCTTTCTGTTCTAATCATGCCCTCAGTTTTGAAAAACCCTGTTCTTCAGGGAATCAGCGATTAAACCAAAGAAATAAAAGGTGTCGCACTGATTTATGTGAGCAGCCATCTACATATCAGGATTCAGTCTTGTATATCTTTATGAACGCAGCTGTAAAGTCAGCAAAGTGGCTGAAGTAATAAATCTTTTGAGGCCCGTGATCGTATTCTGTTCCTGGCTGAGTGACACAACTTCAAAGACCCTGTCTTCAAATAATTGAGCTGTGCTGATGGACACAGTTGAGGAGCTGGCAGCTGTTTTGGTAACACAGTCTAAACCCAGAGGCCAGGATCAGAATGTAAAAGGATGACACATAATAAGAATTAAATAGGCTTTGAGCAGCTGGTGTCAGAAAGGGTAGAAGTAGGGTAATAACACTAAGGCAAAGCAAAACACATACTGTAGAGCTGAAAAAAAATAGAGCATGATTTAAACAAGAAGGAGAGAAAAAAGCTGTGTTCATAATAATAATAATAATAATAATAATAATAATAATAATAATAATAATAATAATAACATTTTTATAGCAGCATATCACCATAAAGGTGTAACAACCTAGGCTTTTAAAAAATATATATATTTTTCTTTATCTAATCACTTTACACATTGTGATCCTCCAGTTTTCAAAATCATTGGTAATTCAAACAAATGCAACTTTAAAAACCATGTTACAAATGCAACTTTAAAAAACGCATTTGCATTGTTCCTGTATTTTTACACTGGAGTTTTTGTCTACTAATAAGGAACCCCCAAAGTCATCCAATCCTTTACAAACTGACTGAAATAATTTAAGAATCAACTAGAAGAAGTTCTGGGATCATTCTGCTGTGACGCACAGTCTTGAGATGAACAGCCGGCTCTTGTTTGCAAATTTTACTTCATTGCTCATTTTGCTAATTTAATGGACTTTATATTTCACTGTGGTTGTGGAAACTGAAATGTAACTCCACACTCTTCTAACCAGTGTTACTCTTGAATAACTATTACGGGAGGTTTACGCAAGAAGTATCTAATTCAGTGTAGAACATGGAGTGACTGCAGTTCACAAAACATATATACATATATATTAGCGTAGTGTACAGAGAACTGGTGCACTGAAAGCATTGGGACAGCTTGTATAGGCCAAATCAGTGAGATCAGTGTTCTGCTTGCTGTCATGAGGAATATACAACTCACTGTTCAATTTACAAGATGTCTGACTTGCTGTTTGTTTATAACGTAAAGAGGATATGATATCACAAGTAGCTCTGTATGCTTCTTTGGCTATGCAAATGGCCTCCAATGCATACAATAACTCTTAAATACGTGGGAAGCAAAGCTAGTGTTATCACTCAAATTGCTCAAGTAGTTCAAATACAACACAAAACGCAGCTAGTGTGGTTCTAACAGTAATAATGGATCACAGTTACTTTACAAAGATTTAAACTAAAATCCAGTTTCTTTGCATTATATTTTTACAAAAAAAAAGTTCTAATTTAAACTTTAGTGTTATTTTCTATGAATCCAAGCATGGTGGGTTTTGACAGTGGGTGGGAACTATTCACAGTCCTGCTTTGTGCTTACTTCATTTTAGTTTTGGAACATTTGCAATCTGATGTAAGGCAGCTTTGAGGAAATGTACTACATTCCAGGCATTGCTCAGCACTCCTGGGTGCAGGCATCCGGTAACATTTTACAAGTGTGTCCCCACAAGGCCTACTTCCACTCTCATGCTCGATATAGGGGTCAGCTTATGGTAAGTGCATCACTTTAAATGCATTTGCTGCTTTGAGCTAGGAAGGGCTATTCTCATCATGAAGTACCACACATTCTTTTCAGGTTTATTCTGGGTCCTTCTTTGTTGTCCCTTTCCATTTCTGCCACAAAAAGATGACCATCAGCTACATGGTGTTTTGTTTTGTGGATGTGAAACATGTTAGGGATTCAGACCCAGCTGAAATAGTCACCGAGGTACGGCTCTGCACTGTGCGTGATTCTGAGAGGTTTATACATGCTCTGGCATGTATATATGGTGGGGAGGTAACAGTTTACTAATGAGGGATGATGACCATCCGAGAGTGAAAAATGTGCTGAATTGTTACCAAGCTGGTGGTATGAACTATATAGGCAAAATAAAGACAAAACTGACCAACAAGTCACCAAAGTTACTGCATTTGTGGCTATATTTTCAGCGATAGAAAAAGTTTCAGTTTGTGTTGTCTGTTTTTTTCTTCTTTTTTTCTTAGAATGCCCAGGGGTTTGGGATATGAGATGGTGCTTATCTGAGGTTGCCTCACACCCCCCAACATAAATTTGAGTTAATGTGGCAGACTTGGACTTACGTGAAATGCATGTCTAAAAGCTGTTCTAAATCTGCATCCAGAACATGGGTTAAAAGCATTGGTTCACATTAAGGAGCAGAAGCTGTTTTCAACTTTAAAGTAGAGACTTGAAAGGCAGTGGGGCTGCATAGTTTCATGCTTAATCAAATTGCTAATAAAATTATTAAAAGAAGCCAGGAAATGCTTTTTAGATTTGTCAATGATGTTTAAATTCTGGCTAACACAGTTGATCCTGTGTGGCAGAGTGGTTAACAGTGTGCAGGTGACCAATAAACAGACAGACGATTATAATCCAGGTGCAATGTTGTTTAATGATTTGTAATCCAATTGCCTGATGGCATAAAAGCAGTAAATAATAAACAATGTTAACAGGCAATACAGCGGCGTGTATGGCTCTGTTTAAATCTACGGTTGGTTCCCAAATAATAAACAGTCCCGTTCTTATTCACCCACATGTAACACAAACACAAACACAAGCCCACAGTGAGTGCTCGAGTGCTCGTAGTGAATATACAGTCCTGAATGAAACAAAGTGCAGTGATGTTGTCTGGGTTAGTGCTGCCTTTGGCGACAGCTCCGGATTGTGTTAGCCGTCTAAACAATAACAAACAGTATTTTCAGACAAGACAAAACAAACAAAACACTCACAATATTTCATAACACTGGTCCTTCCGGGTGGTTCAGTAACCAGAACTAAAGGAACAGATTGCGTCACTTCGACCCCTATTTGTACCGTCACACATGACCCCTTGGTAAACGATTGCAGTTGCTCCTCCAATCCGCGGCTGCCACATCATTTCCCTTCCGGGTCGATGAGTTAGTGCACCGAAGCTCCATCCCCTTTCTAGGTGACCGACTTCCTTTTAACCCTGGGAATAAATTGTCAGGCCAACCAGTCCAAGGTACTCTGCTCCTGTTACTTAGCACCCTCACAGGTCGGGAGGGAGATTTACCACAAAGAATCATTCTATTTCTGTCACATCCTGTTATAACATTTTCTGTTGATTTCTTACTGAAAACACTTGGGATTTCTCCACATGCTATAATTTTGGTTTGGGGGATGTTTCAACAACTAGGAATCAACCTACAGGATGCTGGACTTTTTCTACACGTTCATTGGGCAAATATGCATTAATACAAACAAAACTAATTAGAATGATTTCTTGTATTATCCTCTCCAGAATCCAGAATCCAGGTCTTCTGTTTTTTGTTTCAGCCAAGCTCTCAGTTACTTAATGGAACCAATTATTGGCTTAATTAGTCAAGATTACCATGTGTTCCACATCTTTAGCCATTGATGATGTAAAGACACCTACAAACCCCTGCAGTATAAAGTATTACAGTGGCTCACTGAGGACATGGAAAAACATTTAAATGAATATTATGTCGAGATCACAAGACAAATGATCTTGTGATCACAATATAATAGTCTGAAATGTTGAGATCCTGAGATCATTTATCTTGTGATCTTGACATAGAGGTTTGTGCTGTTCACAGCTTTATCAATTTAAAATCTCCTTTTTTTACTGCTCTGGCTGTGTGGTGATTGGCATTGACGTGTAATTTAGTACAGTTTCAACAAACAGGCAGTTTCTTTGATTCTGCTGTAGAAAGCATGCAGAAACACTTGATTCTAATCTAATTTACAGCACGAGAGACTGCAGCTGAGTAAGGTAGAGTAGAGAGATCAAGAATACCTGTCTGGTAGCACGGGTGGTGAACAGTGCTGTCCACAGTCTGCAAAAACTCAGATCCACTCTTGAGAACTTTAATAAAATGTAATTACTGATAGGCCTTTGAATTCAAATGCAACAGAAATGCTAGATTTAAAAGGAAACTGAAGTATTATTACCCATTTCAGTTTGTGTTCTTTAATTGCTATTCTTTCAGCATAATTCCAGCAGTAGATTGAATCAAAGGTGACTAAAAAGCCTGGGGGAGTTCAATTGCAAATAACCAAAACAAGTAAGTAAAGCATGTTTACTGCAATTATTATTATTATTATTATTATTATTATTATTATTATTATTATTATTATTATTATTAATATTAATAATAATAATAATAATAATAATAATAATAATAATAATAATAATAATAATAATAATAATCATCATCATCATTGTAATAAATAGCCTTTAATAACAACATGACAAATACATGATGTCATGGTATACTTGACTATAAATCTCCACTTGGCAGATTGTTCCCAAGCTGAATGTTCTATACCCGCTGTAAGGCCGGCTCTTTCAATCTGAGCAGGGAATTGTATCTGTGTTGCTCCAACCACCACTGAGCTCACAACATCTGTTCTTCCTAAAACTGCACAGATAGAAGGAACCGTAAACTTTAATATCCAAAGCGATGAATGATTACATTTGGCTAGCGCAAACGCTCACTTTCTTGTGTTTATTAATACTGGTTGCATGTAAATATGTAACAAGACTCTGCTTCTTGATTATTCCACACACACACACACACACACACACACACACACACACACACACACACACACACACACACACACACACACATACACACACACACACACACACACACACACACACACAACATTAAATATAAGCTATGTATTGTCTTGTATTTACCTTAATAAATTGTTAATTACCTCTAGCAGTACTTACAATCCTAGATCTTAGACAGTTCTAAGTTTTTCAGTTCCTAAAGTTTCAAATGGAACTTGGAATAAAGCCATTCAGTGTTCTAGCTCCATGCTCTTGGAATAAACTTCAGGAAGCTTACTGTCTCAGTACTTTTTTAAGCAGTTCAAACCAAAAATGTGTATCTTTGTAGTCGAGACATGTTTTTGTTTTGGCCGGTGCTCCTAAATTGTTTCTGGTGATCTGATTAACTTGTTTGTATTGATTGTGCTCATTTGAATTTGTGTGGTTTTTTTTTCTTTTGTATTATATGCCTTCTTGACAAGGTCTCCCTTGAATTTTATTTAATTTTTTTATTTCAATGGGACGTTCCTGGTTAAATAAAAGATCTACACTTGCAAAATAATAAATAAATAAATAAATAAATAAATAAGTAAATAACAATGTGCTCTATGGTACCTAGATTTAAGTGAGCAAAGATGAATTTCACAATGGCCAAGCTTATATTAGCTGTGGAAATTCAGGACTGGCTTATTAGCCTGTATCCTTGAAACCTAGTTTGAATCAGCTCAAAAGGAAGTCTGTTTAGCTCTTTTCCAACTATAAGTGCTTTTACAAGCAGCCATTTTCTTCAGTCAGTTTAGCCCCTTGCAGAAGTGGGGCATGTACATTACTTGTGATTGCACTTGGCGCAGCAGCACACTGTCTCAGATTCTGTGTAGAGTGGCCAAAAATGTGCTGGCATAGATGGAAGACTAATGGGAGGCTATAAATGCATGGCCTAGATGGCTGTGTAAAAATAACACACACAAAAAACAAATTCAGCTAAGAGTTTATTCAGGCACCCAGCAATTATATTCAGCCGAACAAAGGCAGCCTATAGAATACAACAGTACTCTGAAACAGTTTATATATTTCAGGGAAACAAACAGACATGAGAAACAACAAGTCAACAGTTTAAACAAAGCACTGTTATGTGCTATTTGCCATTTTTAAGATTGTGCATTATACCATATATTTTTTGCATTTAAAGTATATTAATATTCTATTTAAATCACCTGATTTCAGCAGAGGTAACCTAATTAATCAGCCATGCTGGACAGTGGTGGGCTGAACATTTTGTCTGAAGCTATATTTGTAGTGGTTACTGTTTCCGATTATTACAGCAGTGACATGCAAGTGGTAATGGTGTAGGGATTATGTGTCATTCATACTGTGGCTAATTCCTGTAGAGGGTTTTCCTTGTTGGATATGAACCATTCAACACCTACAGTATGGTACATGTCCATTCAGTAAGCAAAATCCTTTTTTTAAAGGAGAATCATAAATCTCTTCTAAAAGGATTCAGCCATTGATCCAAAAACAGCAATACATGTATTTTTTTCTCTGTCAATTTATAAAATAGTGTCCCAAGGTTGAACAAATGCTATCCTAATTAAGTGGGTGAAGACACTTAATTGCAAATGCTACAGTCCATAAACTGCAAGCTAACAAAAAAAGAAGTCTGTTCATGATTCATAACTAGTAAACACAACCTAATTCAGACCAGTGAGTCTGGATAGCTGTACAGTAAAAAGCAATGGTCTTCTACACAATACATAAACTATTTAAAGATCTGAAATAAATAAATAAAAACAGTTTAAAAAGTGAAATCCTTTATGGGTTTGATTCAAGTATGATACTGGTTTGTCTCTCAACCTTTTGTCAAAGGCACCAACATCTCCACATTTCACTCTTTGCTATTCCAGTTTTAGGGATAACTTGATAGGGGTAATGGATTTAAGGGATGAGACAAGGAGTGCCAATTACAACTCAAAGTCTTCCAGTTGAAGTTTTAAGCATATGTTATGAAATATCATTCCATGCCCATGTGTTATGTCTCTTCTGTCAACACTCCCACCGCACCCACATCCTTAATCTGGTAGAATTCTGCATAGGGGACACTGAATATTGGTTTACAAATAATGAAGTAAGCAAACGATACAGACAAGGCCTCTTTTTAAAAGCCATGAACTTCATGTCCAAATGAGTATCACCCCTCCCCCTTGGTTTAAAGTCACTTAAAAGACAGTTAGGATGATTGCAATGTGCACACAGCTATGGCCAAAAGTTTAGCATCACACTATAGAATTAACACATGTTGCTTCATGAAACCTGCTGAAACGTTAACATATTGAATTACATACGGCTTTGTAGTTTTCCATATACTTAACGAAAAACTGACAAAAATTGAAAAATGCGACATTTCAAAATCTAACATGAAATACAGTACTACTATTATGGCTTCTGGTAGAATTTAGCAATATCATTTTGTAGTTTCTTTGATTACATGATGTTCATATAAATCTATATA
Source organism: Acipenser ruthenus (assembly GCF_902713425.1). Lineage (NCBI taxonomy): Eukaryota > Metazoa > Chordata > Actinopteri > Acipenseriformes > Acipenseridae > Acipenser > Acipenser ruthenus. Next base: position 14,472,077 of record NC_081190.1, read on the forward strand.
TATATATATATATATATATATATATATATATATATATATATATATATATATATATATATATAGATAGATAGATATACATTTTTAAATTATGTCTCAGTCATAAAATTCTAAGTGATGCAAAACATTTGGCCATAGCTGTAGAGACAAAGCAAAAATGAATAGGGAGCAGAACGTGTATAATATATATCTTTTTTTGTATTTATTGTCATGGACAAAACTCACACACCCAAGCACTTGGAGAACAATGGGAATTGGTCCCCAGATATCGAAGTGCCATAACTCTTTCAGTTACATGTTTTACTGTTTTAACAAACCTAAATCTACAATCTGATTTCCAGACCATATGTATTTGTAGTGTTTATGTGCCTTTAGGAATGAAAGATCTACCTTTAGGATCTAGCAACTTTTTTTTCATTTGTATTTTCAGAGTGTCTATGATGCCCTGGAGAAGTTGGTGGTGAATGTGTGTGTGTATTGTATGTATCTTCATACACTGCCCCTTAAGGTCATACAACTGTGCAGTATTGCACGTTCCCCTGTCTTTATATTTAAAAACAATTCTACCATTGTAAAATAATGACAAAGAGTAATACTTAGTAAAAGAAAGGTAAAGCGCAGACAAGTAGTGCATATATAAGTGTAGTGTATAAATCATTGCAATAAAAACATAGTATAATCATGGGAAAAAGCGTGGTGTACTACAAAATGACTGTGCGCGTGTGCCATGTTCCATACGATATCATTTTAAACTAAGCTTTCATAATAACAAGGCACACTGTCTTTCAGGTACATGTTTGTTATATATATATATATATATAAATTGTAACCAAAAATACCCTTCTCATGCTAAGATCTTAACATGGATTAGCAACACCTGTTCAAAAACAGGATCCATTATGAGATTAACATTACAGACGGCCCCAGGCACATTTCTCTTTGGCTTATTTTTATTTGATATGTTTGGCGTATCCTTGGTTTACTTTTGAGTGATCCAAACTGACACACTTTACTCACAGATGTTGGTGTTTATGCCCATGTGTGTGGAACTGATTACAGGTCTCTGAGTTAGTATTTACTGTTTTCCAGACAGGACACAGTTAGCAAACTTTACCTGGCACCACTTTGTAGTCTGTTGTGAGTTTGGGGCACATTCTCGATTCATCTGAAGCCAAATGCACCAGAAACACGAACATTTCTAAGAGCAAATGGACAAAAAAATGAATCCTAACTATAATTCACAATTTCACTCTAACCCAAATGAACACTAACCCGAAAGCCACCGCAGATTGCACATTGAAATATTATAATCTACAGATATTAAGGAAAGCCTGTATATCACAATTTCCAGTCAAAGTTCTTGATGGAAAACATGAATGGTGACCTCTGCCATTGTCTGTGTGAATTCACAAACACCTTTGTGGATGACTGGAGGACTAACCATTTAACCTTGATTTTCAATGGCAATGTCGTGGTAATGACATGGTTCTTCAGATTATATAACAAATACTTAATTTACTGTTTTCTTTTGATGCTATATTAAACTTTACCTTAAACCTCATAACTTTGTCTACCATTATGTAATATAAAAAAATCACAAAAAAACCCAACATTTTATTTATTCTCCTTAAATGTCTGTTTTATCATTTTTCAAGTTAATCTAACAAACTCTATTCCAATACCCCAATCAGATATTATACTTTATATTTTTTAATTGTTCATTCAAATTCTATTGATGATGACTATGTAGTCCAGAAATGGTTCTACTAAGTTTTTTTTTTGTTGTTTTTTATTTTTTAGGACAATTCACTGGTGTTGTATAAGTAATAAAGTACCCCCAACTGTACATAATAAAACTGTAATTTTATCAAGGGTTTCTGGTGATATTATAAACCCACAATGCAGTCACTTGTATAGTATTTATTTATTTATTTATTTATTTATTTATTTATTTATTTATTTTTAATTCATAATTTAGAGGACATGTAATAACTGGCATTTTTCAATATTATTTTTGCCCGAGGATATTGTTCTTGGTCCAAGACGTACCTTCTTAAGAGGGCTTTCCAGAGTTACACTGACAACTGTGTCTTATTATCTTAGCTATTATCAATTTTCCTTTTTTTCTTGAATGTGGCCTTGAAGTTTTGGATTTTTTCTGAATGTGGTTTATTTCTGTAGCCTCATAAGTTTCAAGGTCATCATTAACCAAGGTGTGAGACTGTCACCTAGCTGCCTGTGCTTTCTGCAAGGGCACACTCTGGTACACAGATACAGTACCTAGCCATAACCATAGCCATAACCTTGCCATAGCCATAGCCTTGCAGTTGAATGTATAACATGTATAGCTTGGTAATTTAATAGATAACTAATGCTTTTTTTAATAATTTGACAACATAAAAAAATTTTATGCCATAAATATATTAAATACAATAGCGTCGTGTCGCACTTCAAAAAATGAAAATAAAATACTATTTAAAAAATATATACTACTACAGATTTTTGGAACTACCGATTTCTAATAGAAATTCCATACTCTCATTTAAGAGGATCATGTATGACATTTCTCCATTGAAATATTAAGAAATACAGACAGTGGGTGCCACAAAGTGCACACATAAATTACTCTGTGGGTGTGTTTGTCACCCCATGATTAATTGAAACCATTTTTTAGTGCTGTTAGCAATATTAAACAACAGCACATGCATGAATAATCTATTCTGATAACGCATATATCACATGCAGACACAACAGTTTTGGCCACTTGGGTCTCAAGTGTATTAAAAAACAAAACAGTTCCCATAGTTCTTCCTATCCCAGCAGACAGTGCTGAATAATGAGAAAGCCTTCTCTATGAAAGAAACAGGATACCACAAAGAACAGCCATCCCCAGAGAACTGCATTCACATTGCCCTTAAGTCTCTGAAATCACAAGGTCGTAATAGTCCATTTTGTCCTGTGCCAGCATTGTGTCCTGGGTGATCAATAAAGGATCAGGATGCAGGAAGTACATTTACTGCACTCCAGCTCAATTTCAGTAATTTATGACAAATTACATCTGGAATTCATTCCCTGTAAAAGTGGTTATTGTTTATTGTAAGAAAAATAAGTTGTGCAAACTTTGCAGTTGAGCAAATTTTAGTAAATATGATCCAATGTTATTGTGTTTTTCTCCAAGTCTAATTCAAAAGAAAGGGATATGGTTAAGTAAAATATGAATGGTTCACGTCTACAATATATGCAAATATAGTGAGGTAAGAGCGATAATATTGTCAAAGCTTTGATTTCAGTGATCTCCAGTTTGCACGAGATCGATTAAAAGAGATGCTGACTCCCACTGAATTTGCATATCAGTTCATTATTTGTTTCTGTTTTTATCCCGTGACATTTTATTAATAAGTTTGTCAGAGATTTTCCATGGCAAATCTTTAACAATCTCACTGCTACAGGTGGGAAGAAACTACCTTGCTCAGGCTTTCTCAGAGACAGTAAAATATGCTGGTGACTCTTTAAAACATGCCAAATTTCAATGAGTGCAGAAACAGTTGATACTGCTATTTCTATAGCTGAGACATTATGCACCAGAATGTTAAACGTCCATCCATTATCTACATGTCATCATGCTTTAAAAATGTTTCCAAATGGTTCTGCCATTAACAACGATTTGGATCAAAGCTCTGTGCAAGGTCATTAGGAGATAAAGTCATCCAATTAATGGTAATTCTGGCTTGGGTTTTGAGACTGATACCCACGCAAACACGATTAGGAGAACTTTAACTGATTTCACACATGACCCTGCAAAAACCTTTCACTTGAATCATCTTCTGATTAGCAGTTTTGTTTTCGATTAGATACGTGATACAAAAATTGTGCAAAGAAAGTAGCCACTGTACAGCTGTATTAAAATGTTCTCAATCTTTTAAAATCCAAACTGGAAATATAAGTAGAAACTACTTCTTTTTTTTGTTTTAATTTCCTTTCTCGCATGTAAGTGTTACCAGCTGGTTTGTAGTTTTCTAACCTTTAAACTCTGTGGGGTTCTTTCTTAACAAGGGTGACACACAGTAATATGGTTCTAGAATGGATGGCTTGAGACATTAGAGACCGATGTTGTAGTATATTAAACTAAACTTCAATAACATCACTTTAGCTCACACATATTTCAATAAGTTTTATACATTTAGCTTTGTTGAAACCAACACCTACATGAGGATCTAATGCAAAGGTTACCTCAGAATATCTTGGCACACATAAGCCCCTCACCACAATATACCTTGACTGAGATGTTTGCTTACAGAGACTTATTTAATCAACTCCTTGAGGTCTGACAGCTACAACAGGGGCTTATTATGGAATAAGGCTTGAGTGTCAGGCCAGGTATTTTCTTTAAACTCCTAAAGGCACCAGGGATTACCTTTCTGGAGAAAAATGTAACAATCTACAGGCTCTGTTATGACCGCATTCCTGAGGTTAATGTCTTATGTTGTTATTTTTGTTCACGGACACATAGGCTCTTACATACTGGGGGGTACAGGGGACTGCATTTTTGTTTAGAAATCTAAACTTACACTTTTTTTATATGGGCTAAATTGGGGCAGAGAAGATTTTTAAAAGTGACCAGTTGGTGTAGATGTTTTATGACTTAGATGGGCAATTTGATGCTGGCAACAGAACACGACTCCAGGTTCTGACAACTCATGTAAAAAGCTCAAATGTATCCTAAGAGAAGCAACTGTCTGAATGTTTTAAGATCTGACTTACAATTGATGAGTAAACACATTTAAAAAATGCATGGGAATGTTAATGAGGTTCAAATATCATGCATTCATTAAAATAATGACCAATTGCTTCAAGTTACAACAATTTGATGCTTTTGAAAAACTCTTGCACTGAAAACCTGTATAATCTATACAAGCATGCCATATATCCATCTTAGTTTAAATGTACCCCTGGTTAAGTAGTGTATACTTAAATGCAATTAAATATATATTTTTAAAACAGTAGTGCAATTTTAACATTCTGCCACCAGGGGCACAGTGCACTGCAACTGTAAAAATCTGATTAGCATAACCAACCTTAAAAGGAGAAATGCTTTCAGCAACAATTTACTAAATAGTATATAACAAGAATGGTATTTTTTTCGAGTCTACTTGGCTACCCTATAATTTTTTTACTACAGTATACCAAGAGTATACCAAGAGAAAGGAAACAGTGAAAACTCAATGTAAAGCAAGGTGAATCATAAATATGATAAAGCATGTAAAAGCGATTGTAAAGCATAGTAAATACAAAGCATAAGAATGGGAAACTGACAGATTATCAAGCAAATTTATCACAGTATCTGTTCATTGTAATATTCAGACCAGAAGGGATATTAACCTGGGGAGCGTCTAGACATACATACTGTATACCAGTTATGGAAAAGATATATTGGGTGTAGTCAATTGATCCAAACCTTGGCAGATATGAATGAATACCCTGGCTGTTTTAAAATCATTGAAGTTAAGTCATGACCCAAAACAAGGAAGGTTTATTCTGTATATGCTATACTCATATCACTCAATCATGAGCTGGAGATGACTCAAACAACCGAGTGAAAGTGTATTGTCTTGTGAACAAGCTCTGCAAATACAAGCGATTATGAACCTTGTTCAGAAAAAAACCCAACTGATAACATGTAAAACAAACTTATCATATTACACTTCCACTGTGAATTTGACACAGTTTTGGCTAAAGGATACTGAAAACAAACTCACAACTCCAGGCAACTTGCAAGAGTTTGATATTTATTTATATGTAAACTTCTGGCTTTATTAAAAATAGTAAACAGCTCCTTTTATGTGTGGCGCTGGTTGGTAGCCAATGTAAATGGTTATATTATGATAACAGGCTCATTTCCTGTAGTTAAGATTTTTGTTTAACATTGAGTCAACTCACAGCCCCTGACTGGCAAAGAGCAGTGGCCTGCATCTGACAGACTATTAGCTCGGGTTTGTAGCCAGCAAACCAGATGTGGGTTGCTTTAGCAAATCATTATCTGTCCTACACAGTTTTTGCAGCTAAGTGTTTCTTGTTTTTGTATATATTTTTTTAACTCCACAGTATCAGCATCATGTTTCACCTAACATAGCAAACTGTCTAAATTATCTGTTTGAATTAGGAATGTGACGTTCTAAGAAATTCAATTCGAGGTCTGTTTTGATGTATGTTTTACCTCTCATGGGAAAATACCTTTTCATTCTTACACTGAATTGAAGAATAGTAACAGAGAACTATTTTAATACTTAATAAACATGTTTAATATGTCTGAAGTCAGGTATTTGGCATGATTAATAATAACAATTACAGCGCTCTATGCTTGCATGTTGGTGCTATATAAAATAAAGATATTATTATTATTATTATTATTATTATTATTATTATTATTATTATTATTATTATTATATGTCATACAAAAATGAAATTGCAAAGGTATTATGGATTATTACAAAATAGTTTGAATCATGCTGAAAGGGTTAATTCAGTGGTATATAAAGCCATATAACTTTTGTGGCTTAGTGCATGAATGTGTTAATGGAAAAAACACATGACACATGAAATATGTTTGCTAGCATTGATGTTTGAATGTTAGTAAGTAATTATTAAACTCTTTAAATGATTTAAACATGGTGATGTTGTTATGTGTATCATAGTTTTCTGATAAGTCAAAAACACTCTTTTAATATTTCAAAATTAGAAATAAAAAACTGAAAAATACCTCAAATCCGAGCCCTTGAAATGAATTTCTCAGTTTTGAGGAATTAGATTATGGTAATAGCACTTTGGAGTAAATGGCTTTGTGTGAATTCCAGCTCCCATAGTGTACAGTACTGGCAGTAATCGCTAGGATTGTATCCCATTTAATACTTTATGTACATCAAGAGCTAAATGTTTAAATAGATGCAGCACATTATAACACACTGTACCTGAGAAGGAATGAAACAATACTACAAAATAAGAATAAAGACAAGTGTATTTGTGTATTTATTTATTTATTGAATTAATACTAGGGGTTTCATTCTCCATTCCTATCTCCTTCAGCTTTTTCTTGTTCTGCTCTTTCGTTACTTTAATCCTACATTTTAATTCAAATGGCAGAAATGATTCAGCTGGGAAGCAGCTTTGATTACTCCCGTACAGTTCTGATTAGATCTGTATTAGCAGTCCATTACCTTACCAACAGGTACATGTTTGTAAATGTTATGGTTAAAGATAAAGTTGCAATTGTGAAAAGTAGTACTGCACGTGATACCCATTTTATAGCAAACTACCATTACAGAAGGAGTTCTATTAATGTGTGGTTCTGTATCACTACTCTGCACCTGCGTAACTGCTTATCCAGGTGTAGTGCAGATCTGAAGCCACTGATAACTAACAGTGATGTGTTTTAGGGGACAGCCTAATCATTCGTGTATAATAAAAGGAGTGCTCCATGTCATGACAATACTGATGCTGGAATGCCTCACACTTCTCTGAAGAGTGATACGTTTCTCATACTGTACTATATTGCTCAGTTATTGAAAAACATGAATAAATGGGAGACAGAGAGGAGTTTCACTTAGAGGGATTCACTGTCCATTCTGATGCCCCTAATCAACCAATGTATGCCCTTTGCTTTTTCCTAGGGAGCTTCAGATCTATTTAAGACTTTTTAGAAATCTGTCAGCAATTTGCTTGCTGTAGAAATGTATAAATCCTATATGGACACTGACAATTCAATTCTGAAACCTAACAGAAGTAAAGGGTAAAAAAAGAACCGTGTTGGTTAGGATCATTCTTTTCATTAATTTCACACAGTTGTAAAACTTGTGAAAAATGACCTTTATCAGTGATTGGTGGAAATGTTTGATCAATCGACACACCACCAGGGATTAGAGCATTTTACAGTACCAACCTGGATTGCATCAACCAATTATTTTTGGGAGTAGTCCTGGAAACCATGGATAGGTGGTTGATGCAATCCAGGGTGAATCTCCTGTGCTGTCAAATGCAAAGAATAAATCCAGTTATGGTTTATCACGGCAGGATATAGAGTGATCAAACCTACCCCTAAAGTTTCTGAGGGATTTTCAACTCAGAATTTACAGTGTGATTGAGTGTTTTCTGAAGTTACCGATAAAGTACTTTTACTGTCGGCATACTGTACATTCCAAATGACTATTTCAGAATACAGCCCAATTATTACTGTACTGTGTAAAACATGTGTACTCTACTGCTGGGAGACACCCATGCAAAACCCATGATCCAGTCTTACAGAGGTTAGACTTAGAAAAACACTTATGTATACATAAATATTACTTCAGCCGAGCCTTTGAAATTTTGGAGGCAATTGTAGATATGAAAAAGGATATGTGCATCTGTGAGCCAGCTTTCTATAATGGGTTTCTTATTTATGCAGTTTAAAATGTTGGAGGCCAGATGCCATTTCTCTACTATTTTACATCTGATTTTTATAATTCCAATTTATATATTATGAAAGAATGGGTCACCACTTTAAACAAATAAGGGATAATAAAACAACTTTGGATATATATATATATATATATATATATATATATATATATATATATATATATATATATATACACACACACACAAAGTATATGTATGTTTTCTCTTCAAGTTGTGTGTAATTAGAAGGCTGTGGTCAAAGACTTCAATTTGAAAAGCAAGCAGACTATTAAAAATGACTTTCATATGAACATATGCTTGAGTTAGACAGTAGAAAATATAGGCAAAATATGGACAATACATACACGACTGATGATGATGATGTTGATTCAGTCTGTTCACTTCTACATGTGCCGATGTTCCACCATACACAGACGTTCATGTCCAATAACCCTATTATATACTACTGTAGAAATACTCAAGTTAAAAATCCATCTAGATTTGTTTTCTAATCATCACCAGCCTTTATTTAGTCCACTTTCAATTTAATTGGAAATGGTTGATAAAGAGAATGCGGTGAAGTGGCTGAGGTATGTGGCCAATTGTTTTGAATGCACTTTGCAGTTGAATGGAATTCCGAGAGGTGCCTCAGGAATGTTCTTTTTTAAAGAAGGTGACGTCAACTGTGCTGATATGGAGAATGCATCACAATAAAAACTGAAAGTGGCACGGTGTTGTCATGAATAGGGTTTCTCCGTGATGTGTCTTGGTATAGAAGACGAAACGTGTTGAAGGGAGAGGCCACTCCCCCAGATACCCCAGCGCAGTCTCCACCTGTTTCTGGAGAAGTTGGAGATGTTTAGAAAGCGCACGTTGAGTTTTTTGTAACTCAGTTGACCGTCGCGTTTCTGTCTGGTTTCGCAACGGTAAATATCATGTTTACCATAAATGAGTTGGTGTACAGTAATAGCTGTTAATAACTACTATTTTAGTTGTTTATTTTTTTTTTAAGTTTGACTTGTTTTTTTGTAGCTCAAGTTTGGCTTCGATGCCTGTGAATTTGTAGTTTTCAAAAAGCATCATAAAAAGTGTTTTACACGATGACCCTGAGGTTAGTACAATTTCAACACGCGAAGATCAAAGTTTACTTCTGGGTCACAGCTTATTGATGATTTAAATATAAGTGCACTTCTCAGTTGTTGTTTTTATGTCATCTAACTGGTTAAATATGTTGTCTAAAATAGTAGTTATTGACCGCTATTACTGTACACAAACTCAGTTACGGTAAACATGATATTTACTGTTGCGATACCAATTATAACACTGACAGAAATTACGATGGCCAACTAAGTTACAAAAGACTCAACATGTGCTTTTTAAACACCTCCAATTTGTCCAGAAACAGGTGGAGACTGCGCTGGGGTATATCTGGGGGAGTGGCCTCCATCGTGATGTATTTCCGTTGCTTCCGTTGTGTTGTGGGCTTTTTGTATTTGTGATTTCTGTTTTGTATTTGTGATTTTTTTATTTTGTATTTGTGCTTTTTGATTTGTATTTGTGTTTTCCGATTTGTATTTGTGTTTTGCACTTCAGGGCCACTGTAAAAGATCCTGAGCAGTCTATAAATACTGTAAGATACAAACTTGATGTGTCAAAGATTCCGTTACTATGACTATCGTCTAACAATCTAGCCTCAATGTACTATTTGTTTATCTCTCACTAGCTTGATTAGAATTTTTTCAACTATAATACCCAAGACTTTGTTATCTGTATACATATCACTGGCTGTGGGAACATATGTTTGAGAACTTGGTAAACTACAAAATAAAATAAAAATTAGGAACTTGTGATGGATGGTTTATATTTTGGTATTCAAACTTTAAATGCTTGTATCTCAAAATATCTGTTGCCACAGTGCTCTCAGCCAGCGAGATATACAGTATATAACAAACACATTTTTTTAGAGATAAAGTTTGGCAAACATAATCTATCTGCCTACAAAGACTTAGCGTTTAGTTTAATGTGGAAAGATTGCATACACCACTTTAGTTCAGAGCAATTAAGTACCGAATATAAATTAGTTACAGATTACAGGGCCATACCAAAAAGGTCAAGTTATGGGTAAGAGAACATACACAATTATTTTTTTGAATAAGTTTAAGCTGCTGAGTTGAGCTTTGTTTATATTTAAGTAATTTCACATTATAACTCTGTTCTTGAATTAAACCAGAATGTTGATAAATATTGATCAGCTCAGTTTTGACAAGTGTGCATTCTACTCCCTGATCTAAATAAAGGCTTGAAAAGAAAAGAAAGAAATAAAACTGGGTCATTCAGTCATGCTTAAAATGAGACAAGCTGTTCTCTTTTATACTGACCTCTTCTGGTACCAGATTGACAGGTCAATGCTTCCACATCCACTTAAAATGAAGGCACATGTGTAATTCTTGTTGCATTATAAGGGCTTGAGGCATGATATTATCCATCAAACCAGGCTTGCTAGAATCCATCTACTGTATTCATTTTTTCAGGCTGTTTTCTGTCATGATTTCAGTCTTACCTCGAATTGTCATTGGTTTTAAACTTATAAGAAATAAAAGAAAAGAACAGAAAACCATATGCTGGACCCACATGTTGTTCTTCATAGACTGGAAACAACAGAATTCGGCTGCCAAATCTGGTCTTATCAAATCAGGACTTAAAATGAGATGTTCCAAAATTTTGTTTCTGTTGTTCTTGGAATTAACATCACCAGGTAACAAATTAATTTTATCTTTATTTTTTTATTCTCAAAGTGAACTTGGGAAATTGCTCACTGAGGTCTCATTTATAGTCAGATCCCAGGGAAAGAGGCAGCATGTTTCAGACAAATACAATACACAATACATCATACATACAAAAAATAAGAAACAATAGCCTGGGTAATATTAGTTTACAATTAGTAAGTGTGGAGAGTTTGAGAAAATATTCCCTCAATTGTATTGTGAGAGACCAAGTGTAAATCATTCAGCAGCTCATTTCATATGAAAAAAAACAAACCTGCTTTTGTTTGGCAGAGAAAAGTTTTCTGTGTAACACTTCTCAAAGCGTACAGCAGCACAATGTAAGAAATTATTAAGGTAATCTGATGCAGTTTTATGGTAATGTTTAAAACAAAACCTCTCAATTGATTAACCATAATGGCTTCTAAAAACAACAAACCAGAGCTTAGATAATACACCTTAGTAGAGCTTTAGCAGCTCGGCATCCAATCAGCTGGAGATAGTAACACAACCGGCCAATAATGTATTTGAATTAGGAAAGGCAAGAGAATCATTTGACATGTCATTTGACAAGTTATGTTTTAAATAAAAGTATAAGTAACCCTATTGTGTGTAGTCCAGTTGGAGGGTTCATTATCTCGAATGCATGACATGCATTCTTACACTTGAATAGTTAATTTCCTACCAGCTGTTTTGCAGCGATGTGTTGACCCCATAAAGGACCAAGGCAGTATATTTAAGACCAGGATTAACACTGACACTGCACTGGGCAATCCAGCACTGGGCAGATCATATTCAATCTAAATACTTTTGGGCAGACTTGTTTATTTTGGCAAGAGCTCCAGGATCAGTTCCAGCTGCCTCCCTAACCACTGCACTAATGCTGTAGTGAAGGTGTTTAAGAATATATTTTACAGCACTGTACAATAATATTATATATAAGGGAAAGTATGTTTGAGAACAAACACTGGAGGTACTTATTCACATGCTGCACATCTATATTTATCTACATTTAGGATAATAAACTAATAAAAGCAGAAACTCCAATGGATCCCAGTCTATAATAATTGATAACAGATAAAAATATCACTGTAATACTGTTGGTATTGGTTCAGAATCCACAGAATTCGAGTAGCAACCATGGTGAGAGAAAAGGGCATTATTTTACAAGAAAGGGCCAAATTATTCTACTATTAGTGCTGTTTTTTTTAATTATGTGGAATAGCTTTGTATTTAATCAATCTATCTATCTATCTATCTATCTATCTATCTATCTATCTATCTATCTATCTATCTATCTATATATATATATATATATATATATATATATATATATATATATATGTATATATTCTTATAGCACCAAGCTTCATTGAATATATTATATTATTTATAGCAATATTATTATTATTAATATTTATTTCTTAGCAGACGCCCTTATCCAGGGCGACTTACAGTCGTAAACAAAAAATACATTTCAAGAATCAAGTACAAGTACAAGTATTAATACAATTAAGAGCAAAAAACATAAAATATAAAACATAAAATATACAAAGTATAAAACACCTTTTCCTTTAAAAAAAAAACAAATAAATCCCTATAAGATCCCAAGGCTTTTTTCTTGTGAAAACTGACCACTTTTTTTCTAAAAGGTCAAATAATGTTACCAAACTGTTAGAAAGCAATGCAAATTTGTGCATATTTTAACAGTTATTATTTCATTTAATATTGAAGAACATTTTAAGTTGCTAGACAGACATACGGCTTGGTGTTTTTTTTTTTTTTTTATCCTGGATAAATATCAGAATATGGTAGTATTTAGCATTCCGTAATACACAGCATAGCCTGTGTAATCAAATCAAGCCATCTTTTCAGGTACCTCTCTGCTTCTGTTTTTCCACATGCTGAAAATCTGTTTTTAGACTGGTAAACTTGACAATGGTGTCCCATGCCACAGCATTTCCTGCTAGACCCCTCCTGGTCTCAGCCTTGCTATCATGGGACAAACAACTCCAGTAGCATTTCACAAGGACAATAGGTCATTCATATCACTTCATCACTCATGATTGGCAGGAAGGTGCAGTGTCATCGTGGGAACTTCCCAACCCAACCGATTACCAGAAACAAAGACAAGAAGTCTCTTATTTACATCTACCCAATAAGTGGGACAGTTACAGTGGCTTTGACCAGAATGCAAAGGTTTCACAGAGGAAAGTCTCATGGTTCTATGCTTGACTGGTGTACACCCCTTTTTATTACTATGTGAGGCTGTGTGGTCCAGTGGTTAAAGAAAAGGGCTTGTAACCAGGCGGTCCCCGGTTCAAATCCCTCCTCAGCCACTGACTCATTGTGTGACCCTGAGCAAGTCACTTAACCTCCTTGTGCTCCGTCTTTTGGGTGAGACGTAGTTGTAAGTGACTCTGCAGCTGATGCATAATTCACACACCCTAGTCTCTGTAAGTTGCCTTGGATAAAGGCGTCTGCTAAATAAACAAATAATAATAATAACTCCATCCTGTTTGGTTATAAAATACCTACAATTCAATATTGTGTGTCAGGGCAGTAGGAGCTTTTGGATACAATTTATGGAAATATAATATAGATAGATAGATAGATAGGTAATTGTTTACTTTTTAGTCAACAATATCTGGGGTTTATTGTTTAGAAAAAGGAGTATACAATGTTTTCCATGCTTCATATTATTCATAGGAATAATTGCTACCATCTTGCATATGATTTCCGTGGAGTGTCGTCTAAGCTGAGTTTTGATTTCCAGACCCAAGGGTAAATTGCCATTATGCTAAATAATTTCCAGTTGTTGACAAGATTTTGTATTATTTCACACAGAGTGGGGCTGAAGTTATGCAGCACTGAGACATACAACAAAATCCCTTATTTTTTTTCTCTTTAGTTTTCCATGTATCATACATTTTATATTTAATCTTATTCTCGTTACAGCAGCAACTAAACTGAACAGTATCCTGTGGTTTGTGCATTGCTAGACACCTTCATAAGGGAACATTAAAACAGTGCGTGTCATTTGCTCAGAGGAATATTTTATTACATTTATTTACTGCTGTTAAGCAAGAAGCTTAGACCACCGTGCTGGTTCAGCCCATAACACAATCCAGAGCAGACACTCATTTTTTTCCTTCTCTAAACTATACCTATATTTGGGATCCAAATAAGACTGTGCCTGCAAGAATTCCTTGGCAGTTAATGCTGTATAATAAACATATTATCTTGCATCAGCATTAAATTGTACAAAAATAGTATGATTGCCAATAGAGTAATGTATCTTTATCTCAAGCATTATTTATGTGCAGTACTGTAAGACAAAGTGTAACACCCAGTAACACAAGCTCGCTTAGTCAGGATTTAAACACGTACAGCCCACTTGAGTTTGGGAAAAAGAATAAACAAACGCATTAAACTTTTTTTTTCGGTAAATGTCATCTTTAGATAATGTTCTTAGACTGTTATTTTCTCCACATACATATATGATACAGTATTAGCATTTATTTAGCAGGCGTGCTGGAATACAGTATCAGGGCTTAAAGGAGTACTTACCAAGCAAAGCTTTTAAACCAGCTGGTTAGCACTTTTAAAATCTTGGTTAGTATAAAATATATCATCATTTGTTTACATTATGAATGTACCTTTTTAATATCTGTTTATATCTAATAATATTGTGTTGTTTATTTTTAATATACTTTGGACAATAGCAAATCCAGGCTCCTATAAAAGGGGGTCCTGTCTTTATTCCTCTGCACAGTGGGAGACATGTAAAAGGTAGGCTCAAAGAGATGGTAGCATGTGTAGTTCATTCAGACTTACAAAACCAGACTTGCAAAACCAGTGAAACTGATTATACAGTATTCACAAGATACGGTACTGTAAGTGAGTATTGTCATATTAGCTTCTAAGTCAACATATAAACATTGGTGTTTAATATTAGTCAATGATAAAATGTATAAATAACAACTTTTCCTTGCATCCCTTTCCTTCAGAAATCTTTGGGTCCTGAATGTCATTATCAGCACTGAATGAAAAGCAGCTTTTTACCCTATTAAGGAGGTGATGTAAGTATAGGCGCAGTGCAGATAATTGCGGATGCAAAATTCAAATTGCATTGCGGCCAGGCAATTATTTTGCACTGTGCCCTAGGTAAGTTTAAGAGCAATGTAAATTACTCAACACACCCAAATAATGATCTGCAATTATGATGAGGGAAAACCTTGTCGAACTCTGCGGCACCTCTCTCACTGCAAAAAGGAGGTAGGGAAGAAGCGATGCCCAATGTTTTTGCTCTTGTGTTAAAAAATGTCTCAGCATCAGCTTCAAGGTCTGATTAAATTGTTCCACCAAACCGTCCGTCTGTGGATGATAAACAAATGTCCTGATGGGACGTATTTTTAATATTTTATATACCTGCTGTAACGTTTTAGACAAAAAGTTGGTTCCATGATCAGTCAAAATCTCCTTGGGGATCCCTACTCTTGCCATAATCTGCACTAACTCTGTGGCTATTGCAGCGGCACTAGTGGACCTCAATGGAACTGCCTCTGGGTATCGCGTTGCATAATCTACCACTACTAATATATGCATATACCCGGAGTCAGAAGGTAGCAAAGGGCCCACTATGTCCATTGCAATGCGTTCAACGGGGTGGAAATAATCGGCAGTGAAACCAAAAAGACAGGGCGCACTCGACCCGACGCTACTCGCTGGCAGTCTAGGCATGTGGCAACATATTTCAACACAGCAGTATGAAGTCCTACCCAATAGAATTGAGCCAATATCTGTTCTCTTGTCTTGTCAGCTCCGTGGTGCCCCGCAAAAGGGATATCATGCACCAGCCTCATAACCTCGGTCCGACAAGATGGGGGAACCAATAATTGTGTTACAGGCTGTCCTGTGCCTGCGGCTAGGTTTAACCTATAGAGTAATTGCCCCTTGATACTGAAGTGTGGAAATACTAGCACCCCAGTGCCATGAACATCCTTACCTTCAATAGCCTGGACCTTCCCCCAAGCGTGCACTAGTGACGGGTCATTATGTTGGCCCCACACTATGTCCGCGCTTGAGTACCACATGTCAGGTATATTGAGAGTGGCGGGAGTAGCATCTGCCCTGGATGGCACAGTAACCTTGCCCTCTCTGTCAGTCTGCATTCCAACTCCCTTTGACTGGCGTTTGTTACCATCCGAGCGCTCCCCCACCAGACCCCAGCCTTGTCTCAGTGATGCTCCCTCCCATTCTGCTGTCCTTCTCTCTTTATTCGTTTTTTCTAGGATGGAAAATACGAGAAAACATTTCAGCTTGAAAAGGAAACGCATCACCAATTTGTTCCCTTTTCTTTTTTTCTTCCACGTTTATGTGTGCGGCTGAGGCTGCCATTATTTGCATTAATTCTTTAAATTTTGGCCAGTCTCGGCCCAGAATAACTGGGTTTGGCAACCTTTTCGCCATCCCTATTACCAGGTGACGTTTTATCGGTCCTACCGATAAGTACACTTTTAGTGTGGGGTATGCCGCCGTGTCTCCATGGATACAGGAGATGGCCACTTGACCTTGTGGCCGCCACGACACACCGCCCATGAGAGCTGTTCTAATCAAGGTCTGCTCACATCCTGTTTCCACTAATGTGTGGGTTTACACATTCCCTAAAACCACATCAATCATACAAGGCCCCTCTCGACCATTTTCCCCACGCTTACCTAGCTCAGGTGCCCAATTACACGCGGCCATGACACACTCCATTGCAGTGGGGCATGACTTGGCCCGATGTCTCGGTTGGTTACACCTAAAACAAGTTGGGGGGACAGAGGGGGCATTGGTTACATATCTGTCCCGTTGCTGGTATGGCAACGGGGCAGGGGCAGCACCTCTACCCCAGCTGGGGGCCAACCTTGGTCTCAATGAAGGGGAGACAAGGGGGCCCATTGGGGTTGGCGGTCTCGGAGGTCTGGGTCCCGGGGCTGATGGTGGTGGTGGTGGAAGAGAGAGCGGAGGGGCTCGGCTGCTCCGAAGGGCGGGAACTGACAGTATCCCTGTCCGGGCGGAGACTAGGGAGTCCTCAAAATCCTCAGCCAGTTTCACGGTGTCCTCCAGGGTGTCGGGGTTGTGGCGCCGTATCCAAGTTTGGGTATCGGCGCCGACCACATGGCAGAATTACTCCACAACCACCACCTCCCCCATTTGCAGGTTGGTTTTCTTCTCGTGGGTCAGCCAGTGTACCATGTGGTCACACAACCATTCCACAACCACCCTGGGGCGTGTCTCCAGGGATCTTCGGTACTCCCTGAACCGCACCTGGTGAGTCTCTGCTGCAATGTTGAGGCGACGGAGGATGGTCATCTTGACCAGGTCGTAACTGGCAGCGTTGACGTTGCTCATAGCCTGGTAGGCTGCCTGAGCCTCCCCAATCAGGCAGGGTCCCCACTGGTTCGCCCAAAACTCCCTCAGCCATGACACGGTGGTGGCCTGCCGCTAAAACGCGACCAGGTCCGCCAACATCTTCATCGCCCGAGCCTTGTGGCTGAGTGGATACAGGGGCAGAAGTGATGCAGAGCGTGAATGAAACAGACAGAGAGATTTGTAATCCGTTTGGAGAAGGGCTTTATTGTATATTCCAGGTCTGGCGATCAAACAATAATCCCCCAACAATACACACCAATGTGCATAAACCAAGCAAAGTCAATGTGTTAATGAAACGTTGTTCCGCCCCCTTTCGAGCTGGCCGACTTCCCTTGAACCCTGGGAAAGAACTGTCAGGCCAGCCCATCCAGGGAACTCTGTTCTCGCTACTTACAGGTCGGGAGGGAGATTTACAACCAGGAATCATTGTATTTCTGTCACAATGCTACTTTTATCACTACCCAGTAAAATGTTACATTTAAACTACTGCAGCATCTGTATTCACAATAACTCCATACAAATGTAATACTGTTAATTATTATTTTTTTAATGCCCCAGCTCATACAAACGGCATTACAAAACAAGAATATACTGACAGCTATGCTGAGCTAGTACGTTATGAAGCCTGGTTTGGTAGCAAAACTACTTAAAACACAACCTCAGATCATTGTTTTATATCACGTCTAATGTCGGGTCTGGGATTCTAATGTGAACAAATAAAATAGGGTAAACATACTGTATGCATTTCTGTACTCATTGCAAAAACACTTACAAACCACTAGCTTATTTTCTTTATCTATCTATCTTGTGCTGTATTTTTCATAATTTGGCAAGTTAAGGGTTAGATTTAGGGTTAGGCTTAGGGTTAACATGTTATTTATTAAGGACTTAACATGGCTATTGTAGAAAAACAACAACAACAACATTAAGAAGAAGAAGAAGAAGAAGAAGAAGAAGAAGAAGAAGAAGAAGAAGAAGAATTATTAAATGTTAAAGAAATTCCACTTACGCAGATACACACTCACAGGATGTAAGCTGGTACTACTGTCACAGGAATTAAAATGATAATGTATTTATAATTTCCAGAGAGGCCCTGGCAGCAAAAGGCAGCTAAAAACAGAAAGAAAAACTGAGACATCCCAGTGCGTTTACAAAAACAAAGTTAATATGCAAATTGCCTGGGCCAAACATGCAATGTAGTGCATCCAGTTAATTAAATTCTCTGTTTAAACCTGTTAACCGCAAAATAATTCTAATTCCATATGTATATGTTTCAAACATATATATCCCTGCAGCAAAGATTCAGGCATCTAGCCTTAACATGCCTATTTCCTAGCCTTAGTCTTAGGATCCCAAACTCATGTGTTGGGCCTTGTAGCTAGAATGTTCTTTATTTAAACAATTCTGTGACTGAATGCACTCTGACAACTGAATAGGCCCTTTAAAAGAGCTGCAACATGGCTTTGGTTTAAAAGCGTCCTGACTGTTACGATTACCTCAAGCAGGAAAATGCTAATTTACTAAATTGTTCAGAGGAAAAAACGTAATCCATAAATCAAAATTAATGTCACTTGGTAAGAGTCGACGTTAGCATTTTTTAACAGTGAAATAAGACAGCTGTAAGGCATAAAAAAAATTCCAACCACCCTGTAAGGTTATAATTAAAGTTCACAAATCAATAACAGTTTATTTAACAACCATAACTTTTAACTGAACAACTGTAAAAGTTATAAACTGTTTATAAATGTTGACATTGCACAGTGTTGCTTTACACAAAGAACAATCCTTTTATATTCAGGCTGGATTGCAGTCATCTAATCGTATTAAAGTTCTGCACTACTGGTCATTTTAGATGGACCGTTTTTCTTCAGAATGAGAATTTGGACTTTGTGATTAATTATACATTTTTAGTATTTGCAGTAACAGTTCTTTGTGAATAATGTTCACCTGAAAAAAAAAATGTAAATACATTGAAAATTAAATGGTACTAAAAAATGCTAAGATATATGAATAAATATTCTACTGTACCAGGAATGATGCAGACACAACCTGGATTTTATGCTTCAGTTATTCGTGAACCTGGATATATGGGCAATATGCCGCATCTGGTAACTTCACCATACTTCTTTGAATAGGTTTCAATGCAGGTGCTGAGAACCCCCCCCCCCCCCCCCCCCCCCAACACTTTGTCATTATAATATTGAATAATATCCTGTCTAGACATGCCTCCTTTCCTTTTAAAAGGGCTGATTTATTATTAATATCCAGTTGCTCACTATTCTAGTCTAATGTCAGACAGCATCCTTGTGTATTGTAATCTAGTTTTCTTCATCGTATACTACAGTCTCATCTTTAGCAGGGTCCAAGAGACTGGACAAGTTTCCCCTTGACATGTTTTTAAAGAAATTAAGCAGAAACATTTCTCCCACCCATTGAGCAGGAAGCTAGAGACCTAAACAGATTCAACTTTTGCTAGTGAGTGGACCCCTGACCCCCAATCCGCAGGGACCTGCACTGCTAAGCCACAGAGACCTATTTAGTGCCACTGTCATACTGGCAGCTGTGATTTGTTCAAAATATGTAACCTTCTGGCAACTGTGAATTGGGAATATAACCTTCGGAGCAAACAGAGTATATGGGACTTTCATAGCAGGTCATTTCCCATCGTTTCTGGGTCCGATCTACTTTCACCATAGAATTAGATCATTAGATGATTGGATTTTCATGCTCTTCATGCTTCTGCCACTTTTACTTTGCGGTCGTAATGCACAAAGACACGTGGAAAACTTTGCGTTTTCCCTGAGCCCTCAATTTACATAATTAACAAGCCATAAAACATGCATGGAGAAACAACAACACCCAACAATAGTTCCGTTGTAAACCAAGGCTTTGTTTACGCCATTTTTGCCAGTTCATTATCTATCAGGGCAAAGTTATGTCAGTACAACAGTGAGTCTAATCTGCCTTCTGTAAAGTAGACGTAATCCCAGTATGACATGTCAGCCGAAGGACACCGAACTGCATCATAACTGCATCATAAAGGTTGCTTTGATATGTGGTACTCCAAGTTACTTTGCAGCAGGAATTGAACATGGATCTGCTGTGGTCTGCTTGACAGCTGTAGGGTTATTTTTGTGATAAATACCCAATACACAGCTGCAGTAGATGGTATTGTAGTAATTTGGGTTGGGCAACAAAATAATGTAGGTCGATGCTACTAAAGCATTGTAGGCCAATAAGGTTTTCAACGGAAACCGTGCATGATAAATATCCTGTTTTTTTTTTTCACAGAGGTAACATTTAATGTAAAAACTAAATTGGAAGCAATAACCAGTTGGAAGCAGGTCCAGCAGCTGAAAGGAAATCCATAGAAATGTCATCAAAGGACAAATCCTGGACTAATATTTTCCATGACTGAATTTTAAATATCTTGTGATTTTTTTTGTTATCCTATTCATTATCAAGACAGAATAATAATAATAATAATAATAATAATAATAATACTACTAATAATAATAATAATACTAATAATAATAATAATAATAATAATTGCAGTAAACATGTATTACTTATTTTTATTAAACATGTCAACAAATTAAAAATAGATGTAAGTATCAAATATTATGCCCAGGTTAGAAAAATGCTGTAAACCAGTCAGGATTTGATTTTATCAACCTTTTCCCCCTGCAGGGATAAGTCACAGATCATTTTATTTGATCATTTTACAACACTGGAGAATCGCCCTGCATCACAAACCTGTCCATGGTAAAACAAAGATTACCCCTGGTTGATTTCCAGGGTATTCCTTGCTTTAAAAAAATACAGCTGTGACTTATCCTTGCAGTATACAGTAGGTTGATCAAATCAACTTTTAAGTTAAGCCAAGGTCCTTGACATGTTACAGCTGTGACTCACTTCTTAGTTACACCATTCCCTTGGGAGAACTTTTTTGGGTCAGACCACCACCATTGTTGTGTCTGAAGTCTGAATATTGTCTTTCAAGTAAAGAGTCTCAAAGTAAAGTCCCTTGAAACCGTTCTGCCAAATGAAGGGCCTCAGTTGGAGAAGCATCTTGCCTGTTGCTCTTTATTTCACAGCAGTCACTTAAAGGCCTTTCTGGTTGGCCCAGCTTGCTACCTCTGATGTTTAATGGGCTGGTCATTTAAACAGGGCTAATAAAGCCACTGCTGCTGTGATGTGATCTCTTAATAAACTGTAAATTCTACTTAAAGTACAGTATAGGAATGGCAGTTTTGTCACGTGACTTCTAATATGTAATTGCTTGCCTTTTTTTTGTAAATATCATATCTTTATAGTGCTGAACTAGGCAAAAGCATGCCATTTTTACAAAAGGAGAATCTTCACCATTTATAGCCTACACATGAGTTTTATGCAATTGTGTAGCTCTATTTTGCCGAGTATACAGCTGCAAATTGCATAGATTATGACCTATGGAATAACATCTGGTGTTCATATAGTACAAAGGGGGGAATAAACATATACTACATCAGATAACAAGAGTTCATTTCATAATCCCTGTCCCTGATTTACTGATAGCTGACATAACGCAGTTCACAGTTAAGACTGTAAAACTATCATACGAGTAAAAGTAACCACTTTTTTATTGAAAGTGACAAATGACAGCTAAATGATCGCAGGTGCTGTTATTTTTCTATGTTTTCTCATTAGCAGCAGTAAAGTTATTTTCAATTCAGCTGCATTAGAATAGACTGTTCACGACTGACAAATTGCATTTTATAAACCTAGCATTAAATTATTCTATAATAGTGTCGGCTTTAGAAATCGCTGTTCTTTTTTATATTTTTTTGGCCTGCTGCTCACAAAGATGGTCTGAAGGAATGGGTGCTTAGCTTGTTCATTCCTATTCATTTTACACAATTACTCATGCTTAAGTAGGCTGAAACAAAGAGTAAGATGAATTAGCCTATCCATGTGGACGATTAATTTAGAACAGGCTTGTACAGTATCCTTACCAAGTTTAAATTATTGTACAGAATATCCTGCTTAAATCAACATAAAAAGGGAACTTTAAACTATCTGGCAGACCATTTTAATTTGCATGGTTGTTCAATTCATATTTTATCTATAAACAGCAATAACCAGGGTGTATCTCTCTTACTGCCCTTATTTGGTAGTTTGGGTAATGTAACTTACCAGTACTGTAAGCCTGTTTGCAAACAGTGGCTATACATAACTGCAGAAGCAATGAACAATTACAAAAATTATCATAGTTTTGAATCAATCATAAACCATAACCCTAACCCTGCTTATGCAAGAAGAAAGCTGAATGGCTCAGGTGCACCTACCACAGCCCATGTAATCATTTCCAGTTTGTTGCAAGCATAAAGGCTCTTGTGCTCGTATCAGGTTCTATTCATACTAAGAGAGTATATCATATTATATTTAAGTCAATTCATTA
This sequence comes from Acipenser ruthenus, assembly GCF_902713425.1. NCBI lineage: Eukaryota > Metazoa > Chordata > Actinopteri > Acipenseriformes > Acipenseridae > Acipenser > Acipenser ruthenus. The sequence goes on from NC_081190.1 coordinate 14,495,126, forward strand.
AAATAAAGTACTAAAATCAATATAGTATTTATTCTGAAACATATTGTAGCAGCTGGCTATCCAGCAGGTTCAGTGGGAGGGAGGTGGAAGAATGGAAGAAGCAGGCAGGAGTCAGGTTTGCTGCAGAAAGTCGTTCGAACGACTGCGTTTATTTGGCTCTTCACGCTATTTTAGAAATCTTTTTTTGAAATGGATTTAACACCAGGCATACCACAAACACACTGCCTGCGCTCCGATGGGACAGTGCTCTTTATAACGTCATGCTCCGCCCACTCGCTCGGGATAGGCGACTGAAATCACAACAAGGAGGTAGGCTGACAGCAAACTAGCAGGTAAAACAAGACTGTGTGTTCATTAAATGAATTAAACAACTACAGAGGTTGATGGACATTATAGTTGAGGCCGGGGATTACATCATCTAAACTTCAGTTTTCAATCACATGCACGGTATTGCAGGTGGAAATGACTGTATTACAGTTATCTGTGGATTCAAGAAGCACAGTTTGATCACTGCTGCACTGGAAAGTATAAATGTATACCTAATATTTCAAGACCACGCTGGCCTTCCTGCTGATGAGGGACCACAGGTCAATAATTCCAAAACAATTTGAAATATCTAATGACCTGAACAAAATGAGGAGGAGCACAAGTCCTTCCTGCAATAACATGAAGACGTGAAGTAACGTTATTCTTACTCGTCTTTAAATCACTTTCTGTAGCTGGAAGCAATTGATTTCAATCAAAGTGCAAGAGGTGTATGATTACAAACTTGAGTCACGTCACAACCCCATTGTCTTGCTAAACAATACTCAATGAATTATTAGACATCTGTTGATGATGATGTGTTTACTTCAGAGAAGGATATACAACAGTTCAGCTCTGCTTATCCTGAAGCATACTCTGCATTTGCCATTATAATTTTTTGCATGGACTAGTTGGATTATCTTCCTCCTAGTATGCCTCCTTCCAGAACTCAAGCTCTCAACTTGAATATAAAGCTGGCACAGTACAGGCAAACACCAAGAAGGTACCAATTTTTATTATAATCACATTCAAACCTTACATAACTTCTGTCATATTCCGTTTCTATTTCAATTAACAAAAGCTTTCTTAAATTAAAGTTTGTATCAGAGCAAAATGTATTTATTTCACACCATTGATAGTGCGTTAATACAATCAAAGTAAATATTGATCCACATTTACTCTGATTATTATTTCCAGAGGCTACTAGTGGTTACCAGAGGGAAGAAGGATTTCTGTGATGTCTATTAAGCATTAAAATGAGTTTCTGGAAACCAAATTCATAGGTTCTATGGTTGGAGTACCATTTTTGTTTTGGGGTTAAAATATGTATTTTTTTTAGTTTTTTTAACATGTCTGCATTTTTTAAGAACCCCTCATACTTTCCCATTGATGGTCTATGGAGAATGTAGAAGGAAATGCCCCAGAGGTAAGGGTCGAGGGTCAGCACTTTTCTTTTGGAGTATTACTTATTTAACTTATATTTTCACCTAGGGTCTGAATTGAATCAGGCACTAGGTGACCATTTCCTCTAAGAGTTTTCAGCAGTCAGCTTTGTCCAGTCCTTGTTCTTGATTTGCACTTTACCTCCTAACTAGGTTGCTGTCTTGGGGGGTTTTGGCATCAAAAGAGCACAGATTGCAGTCAGCATCTGGTCCCTGAACCCCGTGATCATCTGCTTTAGCCGCAGCTGTGTCTCTTCTCTTCTGCACCAGCTGTCACCACCAGCAGAGGCAGGGTCAGATTTCCACTATCCTGTAGCGTTCAGCCTCGTACTAATGTTCTCTGATCTCCCCTCTCTGTGACAATGGAAAATAGTAATGCTTCAGTTGTTTATCTTGTTATCCAGCAGAATGTCTCTGGGTTGAAGAACAGTAAAAAGCTGCCTAACCATGAGATTTCCTATTAATGTTTTTTACGCTCCCAATATGAAGCACCAAAGGAGTAATAATATAAAGACGCTGGTAGTTGTCTGAGTGGAGTTGTGTTATAGACACGTCTGTCAGCTATGGTGATTAAACCTGTCTCTTTTAGCACAGCAGACACTACGTTGGTCTCTGTACATGAAGACTGGGGTTAGATCCTCAGTCACTATCTCTATATTATTGTAGGTCACAATATTATGACATAGTTCAACCACAGGCAGAAAAATAATGATATTTCTAACTTGTTATCTGTCTTTGTTATATGCTATCATGGATCCTGAACTGGTCAAGATTAGATAAAGGGGCATTCAAAACAGAAAATAGGAGGCACTTTTTTACATAGAGAATTGTGAGGGTCTGGAACCAACTCCCCAGTAATGTTGTTGAAGCTGACACCCTGGGATCCTTCAAGAAGCTGCTTGATGAGATTCTGGGATGGGCCGAATGGGAACTTTCTTATGTTCTTATGTTCTTAAGTGTTGGGTTGGCAGTGTACAAATTCATATTGTATATATTTATAGTGCACATAGACTAGGAACCATTTATCAAGAATTACAACAATGCTTCTGCCTCTAAAGTACCATCAGCATATATCTAATACCTTACGGGCAATACTGGGAATTGCAATGTATCAGATTGCAGTAGTACTACCACCTGTTCAAAACTTTCAGATCTACAAGCCATCTCAAGTGGAACAATTGCTTTTAACAGTGTATCTAGCTAGTTTGATTCAGATACTCACCTCATTAAAGTATACATTTACACTATATGGCAGATTACCTTGAGGCATAGCAGGTCTCTTTTATTACCAGGAGAGTTTTGGAAATGAAATACAAAGATATTATGAAGTCTAAAGATACAGTTAATAGTGTAAAAAAATTATAGTTAAATACAATGTTATACTGCGGCTTACATATGGTGTTTTATTTTTAAGGATATTCTTTGCTGTTTTGTTTTACAGAAGTTAAATTGAATTACATTTTATTTATAATCTTAACCAAGATAAAGACCACTGAGATAAGAAAATTGGTATAGCAAGATGACAGAAAACTACATAAACTCTACAAGTACAACACCTTTAAAAATACATTCAGTGAGTCAAAAATGAACACTGTTTAATTCATTTATAGCTCATTATAAATCTGAATACCATGTCAAAACAGATATGAATGGTTTCCCCATTTCCATAGGATAAGTACCATGCTGCATTTTAATGCAGGTATACAAACAGAAAACATGCTATGAGAGCTAAAATCAAATGAGGGTAACGTGACTGCCAAAATTCCTAAAGCAAAAAAGAAATTTAGAAAAGATAGATTTTGGTCCCCGAGGTTCGCATCCTGTCTGTGCGAAGTAGGCCGGTCTTTGCCCGAGACTTAGAAGGGAGCGTTGCATTGGCTTTGGCGCTCCCGTGGGTTAGGGAGGTAAAACCAGCATGGACTGTTTGTCCTCATCGCTCTGCAGTGAACTCTGCTGGCCAGGTGCCCAGTGAGCTCAGAGCGGACACCTGCAGGGCTGGCCTTTGTCCTCTAGAGGTCAGTAACTCGCTGACATCCGCTCTCGAGTTACTGGGTGAAAAAGTAAGCTGGCTTGGTCGTGGGATCGGAGGAAGCCCACTGAATCTTCGGGTCTTAACAAATCAAGCTACCTTATTTGATACCCGTGACAAGCTCCCTCTAGTGTTACATGGGTTTCATGGGTTTTTTCCTAGCATATTAAAGAAGGCTCCTCTGTGAGCACAAAGGCAAACTTTTTTTATGGCATCTGTTCAAGCAAGTGCTTCAATTTGTCATTGTAAGCGGTTTCCTTGTAATTAAAAACCTCACATGGGAAACACAAATATGACTCCTTAAACTACAGTAGTTGCTTAAAAAGTTACTTGAAAAGTCCCATCTCCAGTTCCACTTCACAGACATGTCATTCTGTTGAATGTAGCAACCGACTGTAGGGTAAAAAAAGGGTGTGACATAATTTGTTGCCCCAAGGGTTTACCTAAAACATGATCCTACAGTGTGGTTACTCAAATAACCAGAAGGTATACATCACACACTCCAATAACCTTGATCTATCTTGGTCAACGCTTTTAATGCAATTCCATGTGATTTTGGACAACTGTGTTTGTGACTTCTACTTGTGTACAATCTTTCCAGTTCAACAAGTGCTTCATTGGGTGAAACAGTTTGATGCAGTGCAGTGGTCTGCCTGGCCAGAATGAGTGACTGCTTCACCAGTGAGGAATGTTTGATGACAAAGCTTTGTGAAGTGAAGGAGAATAGTTTTATTGATGCATTATGGTACAGCAAAAATGGCAGCAAGCAACTTATGCAAACAAGGACCAATCTGTAGCAGCATGTCATGAGAGCCTAATGTCCCTCCTGCAGTTGCCCATAGTTGGTAGACAGATTAAGACACTGCAGCAACAGGCCATGTCACAGTCAGCCTCTGCCAATGCACGCGTACATATGGGTATTTGTGGTGCCAGGCGGTGTTAGAGAGGAGATGCCAGAATCCACACAAATGCGGATACAGATTCAGACATAGCTGATCTTGAAATGTAAGGATGTTCTATATGCCTTTATATAGATTAAAGGAAATAATGTAATTATTACCAGGAGCAGTCACAGATAATGTTCTTAAAACATAACTAGGGCAACAACAAGACTGGAACTAAAGTTGAAGACAATTTGTGCTGCCTGAATAAGCAGCCGAACTTCAATAATAACCTCCCTTTTGTTTCTGCTTGGATGTCATGTTTTTGTACCTTAGAGGTAGCAAATCACAATATCAAGAGTTTAAATAATGTACATAAAACTACACGTAAATTACACTTCCAATGCACCAGTCGAACCGTTTGTCAACTTTACTCATTTTCTTTACCTTAAAATGATGGGGTTTTTTTTGTTTTTGCTTACTGGTACATTCTATTGAGTTGTGTAAAAATGATAGCAAGTGATTAGAGGAGGGTCTGCTTTTATTTATTTGTCTGCAACTCTTTGTAAGTCAGAGCATGTCTCATGGTTTTCTGGTGATATTACATTTCAGGGAAGTAGGGAAATAAAAACAGATGGAAAGGCAAAGTAATCAAAAGCAGCTGCTTGCAAATCCAAAGATAAATTGTGACACAGGGCCAAACCATTTGAACTTGCAGGCTTGCTCTTCCATTTCCTATCAAAATGTGTACCTTATGATATACCTTTGACTTGTTATTGTACCGGTTCTAGTGATAAAGTATCAGAGAGTTGTCTCTATGGAAAAGATTTCTAAATATAAAAGATATTTATTCATATATATATATATATATATATATATATATATATATATATATATATATATATATATATATATATATATATATATACAGTATATATTAATATATATATATATATATATATATATATATATATATATATATATAGAGAGAGAGAGAGAGAGAGAGAGAGAGAGAGAGAGAGAGAGAGAGAGAGAGAGAGAGAGCTTCTACAAGTATCAAACAAAAATCAACAATTTCACATTTAAAAAAATATATAAATTCACATTTTTAGTTATAAGAAACCCTGATGTTTGAGTCACATAAACAGCTGCAGCTCCCCCTCCTCCCCAAGCTCACAGAGCCCCTCACTCACACACCAGCGCTGCTGGAAATTTAACAAGTCATGGACAAGGGACAGGCCAGCCAGTCTGCTCTGGAGCTGACAAAGCAGGGGTTCAATAGAGAGGGAGTACAGCATGCCTGACAGTGAGTAGCCCTGATGAATCCCCCTCTGCACAGGGAAGGGATGGCTCACACTGTTGTTGATTTTTAAAACATTTTTGTACAGTAAATGAATAAAACAAATAAAATTAGGCCCAAAATCAAAAGATTCTGGTCAAGAGAGATAATCCCCAGTTCAAGGTTAAAAAGGTCACTGACAGTTGTTCTTTCAGGGATGCAGTAGGACTGGTTCGTGTGAACCAACGTGTCAATGCACTCCCTCATTCTATTGTCCAGGGCTTTTGATAACATTTTATAATCCGAGCAGAGAAGGGCAACAGGGAGAGAGTTTTTCAGTTCTTTTAAATCCCCTTTCTTTGGCAGCGGGGTTACCCCGGCCCTTTGGCAACTCAGGGCAGCTCCTGCTCTCTGGCACCCTCATGTAAGACCTGGATCAGGTCCTCTCCGAGCACAGACCGCAGTCCTTTACAGAACTCCGCCTGCAGGCAGTCAATGCCTGGAGCTTTCCCTGACGACAGCTGGGTGACGGCCTCTTTCAGCTCCTGCAGTGTCAGGGGGCCCTCCAGGGGGTGCTGTTCCTCTGGGGACAGTCGGGGCAGGTCCTGGAGCAATAGGACAGTCTGCTCCTCATCACAGGGCTCTGCCGTGAACAGCACACGACACGGTCTCTCTGTTCATCTCCTGCCTGTTTCGTCAGACTACAAAACTTTTTGCCACTTGGCTACAGAATCTCCTGAGTGTTTTTTTGCATACTTCAAACAGGATTCAAGGTGGGCTTTCTTGAGTAATGGCTTCCTTCTTGCCACCCTACCATACAGGCCAGATTTCTGGAGTGCTTGGGATATTGTTGTCACATGCACACTTTGACCAGTCTTGGCCATAAAAGCCTGTAGATCTTGCAAAGTTTCCATTGGCCTCTTGGTAGCCTCTCTGATCAGTCTCCTTCTTGCTCGGTCATCCAGTTTGGAGGGACGGCCTGATCTAGGCAGGGTCTTGGTGGTGCCATACACCTTCCACTTCTTAATAATCGTCTTAACTGTGCTCCAAGGGATATTCAAGGCCTTTGATATTTTTTATACCCATCCCCTGATCTGTGCCTTTTAACATCTTTGTCCTGGAGTTCTTTTGAAAGCATCTTGGTGCTCATGTTTGAGTCTTTGCTTTGAAATGCACTATCTAGCAGAGGGAACCTTCAGGAACTGCTGAATTTATCCAGAAATCATGTGAATCACTACAATTTAACACAGGTGGAGGCCACTTAACTTGGTGTGTAGTTTTGAGCTAGTTTAGGATTGCTAATTTAGGATTGCTAAGGGGGGTGGACATTTATCCAACCAAGCTATTTCAGTTTTTATTTTTAATTAATTTTCTACAAATTTCTAGAATATTTTTTTCACTTGGAAGTTGTGGGGTAGGATGTGTAGATAAATGAAAAAAAAAACGATTTTAATGCATTTTAATTCCAGGCTATAAGGCAACAAAAGGTGAACATTCTGAAAGGGGGTATAGACTTTCTATAGGCACTATATATATATATATATATATATATATATATATATATATATATATATATATATATATATATATATCATTGTCCTTTAAATCACAAAATATGACCTGCTTTTTTGAATAACTTTCCTCATATGAAGTCCCACATCGGCTTAGGAGCATGGCATTATTAGGAACAGTGCCATTCTCCAAGTAATTCTATTGTTGGATTTCAATGAATTCGAGTTATTCACTCTGTAGCCTTGAATCTGAAAAAAGTTATTCTGTGATAGATCTCTCTCTCTCAACAGCTGCTGTATAAATATTTGTGGTGTGCTGAGTAACAAGGAAAACTGGTCCTACCCATCAACATCAATCATTATTTTGAATTAAAGCCCAGGTAATTTCCTAATCTACAAGACAACGTTACTATTTACTGTTTTATTTATTAACTTTCATAACATATATTATAAGGAACTTATAGATACAAATATCATTTTGAATTTAGAGGGTTAATTTTCAACCTGCTTGATCTCATATATAATTAGGGCTTCTAGTTTTCGGTTTTTATTTTCCTTCTCTCTCCCTCCCTTTAAACCTTAATTAATAGCTGTTAAGCCTTAAATGAATACCAGATTGTTTAAATTAGCGACGCGCTGCTAGAAACTAATGCAGTGGAAATTAATAAGCTCAATTCAGCGATTAGAGTCAGAACGAAATACAGGTTCAAATAGAATCAGGTGAGACCAATGCACATCATTTGTTAACTCAATCAAGATGTGAGGGTAAAAACTTATTTTGGTAATTAGTGTTTGATTAAGAAAACATGTTTAAAGGGACATCATGTGATCCAAATTAAAACCCGAAAACTAGAAGCCCTATGTGGCGGAGTGTCCCGCCCCTATTTATTATTATTTGTATTTTTGTTTGCGGCGCGGGTAAAAGCGCCGCGTCTTTTATTGTTATATTTAAAAACCTCGTGAGGATGCATGGCTGATCAGCTACTGATTATTTAACTAGCTGACAGTCATGCATCCTTACCAAACACGTGCAGACTCTGGCCGGGGGATAATAAGATAATTACCAACTAGTTAAATCCCTCGGCCAGAGTATATAAACCAGCAGCACTCTGCACTCGGGGTGTGGAGTGTTCGAGAGTGGAGAACGGGAGAGAGAGAGGAAGAAAACAATTGCTAAAACGTGCTGGAGTATCCAGCACGAAACTTACTTGTTTGTTTATTCGTTCGGCCCTCGTGCCCTTTTGTTTGGTGTTTTGTTAAATCTTTTGTTTTTGTTTTGTTTATTAAATACGCTGAGTGCACCAGCACTCAGCTTCAACCGCCCATCCACTGTTTTGGTTTGAGTTACTTCCTGGTCCGTGACATCATCACACATCACCACTGCGAGCCAGACTGCCACATATGGTGTCCTGCGTGGGACAAACAACGCCTCCAACAGCCGGACCAGGAACAGCAAAGGAAGGTTTTTTCGTGTTCGTTTTTTCAAATAGTGTTTTTTGTGTTTGAAAAAAAAAAAAAAAAAAAAAAAATGGATGAAGTGGACGCCTATATGGAGAGGTGGCATGCGCATCAGAGGGAGTTGAAGGAAGGAGGGGCTACATGGTGCCTCGCCTGCCTGGAGTATGGGCACCTCCCTGAGGTGTGCCCATATGAAGACCCCCTCTTTGTGCAGGCCTTTGATCGAGGTGAGGTGGAGACTGCGGAGGAGTGGATCCACCTGAAGGCCATACCATCGCCGCAGGTGGATCAGGAAACCTGCCTCACCTGCCTCAAAGGGGAGGAGTGGTGCTTTGCCGTCGGCAAGGTCGGGCACAAAGCACCCGACCAACCCCCTCCATGGCAGGAGGTGGAACTGCTGGTCCCGAGGAAGGGAAGGAGGGGCGGTGCTAAGAAGGCAAAGAAGCCCGCACGTCCTGCGCCTGAGTGGGAGGAGCCCGAACGTCCTGCGCCTGAGTGGGAGGAGCCCGAACGTCCTGCGCCTGAGTGGGAGGAGCCCGAACGTCCTGCGCCTGAGTGGGAGGAGCCCGAACGTCCTAAGCCCAAGAGGGGGGAGTCGGTGCATCCACAGCCCAAAAGGGAGGAGTCGGTGCGTCCACAGCCCAAAAGGGAGGAGTCGGTGTGTCCTCGGCCCGAAGAGAGGGAAGTCGGGGCTTCCACAGCCCTAGGACCCAAGCTGCAGTCCCAAGAGCCAGAAGGGGAGGAGTTACAGGCTCAACCCCCTGAATTTTTCTGGGGGGGAGAAGGGCAGGATGCTGGTGTTCCCCAGCAGCCTCTATTTATGCTGCTGAAGGGAGCACGGCACACACCAGCCCAGCCGCCACAGCAGAGGGAGCCAGCACCGCCACAGCCTCCCTCTGAGTGGCCAGCATCCGCCCCATCGCCTCTGCCTCCACCACCACCACCAGGAGCAGAGCAGCAGGAGCTGCTTCTGTCTCCACCATCACCAGGAGCAGAGCAGCAAGAGCTGCCTCTGCCTCCGCCACCTCCACCAGCAGAGGGTGAATGCCTGCTGGTTCCGCCTCCACCGTCGTGGGAGGACTGCTTGCCCCTCCCACCTCCACCAGCAGAGGGTGAATGCCTGCTGGTTCTGCCTCAACCGCCGTGGGAGGACTGCTTGCCCCTCCCACCTCCACCAGCAGAGGGTGAATGCCTGCTGGTTCCGCCTCCACCGTCGTGGGAGGACTGCTTGCCCCTCCCACCTCCACCAGCAGAGGGTGAATGCCTGCTGGTTCTGCCTCAACCGCCATGGGAGGACTGCTTGCCCCTCCCACCTCCACCAGCAGAGGGTGAATACCTGCTGGTTCCGCCTCAGCCGCCGTGGGAGGACTGCTTTCCCCTCCCACCTCCACCAGCAGAGGGTGAATACCTGCTGGTTCCGCCTCAGCCGCCGTGGGAGGACTGCTTTCCCCTCCCACCTCCACCAGCAGAGGGTGAATACCTGCTGGTTCCACATCCACCGTCATGGGAAGGACTGCTCCTGCCCTGCCTCGCACCACCCAGGGATGCCTGCTTCGCATCGCCTGGGGCTGCCTGTTGCTCCGCATCACCTGGAGAGCCACCAGCTACAGAGAACGAGGGAGAAGTGGAGCTCCCGCTGCCGCCTCCATGGCCAGGGGCTCCCCTCCCGAGTTCACCTCCCGAGGGTCCGCTGCCGCTGCAGTCGCCTGGGGTCGCCAGGGATCCTGCTTCGCCTGGGGTCACTACACTGTGGTCAGAGCCCCACGGAGGGGAACTGCTGGCCGTGAAGAGGAGGGGGGAGGTCAGGAGACCAGCTTCCCCAGCCGCACTTTCGCGGCAGGAGTTTGGGTGGTCAGAGCCCCACGGAGGGGAACTGCTGGCCATGAAGAGGAAGGGGAAGGTCAGGAGACCAGCTCCCCCAGCCGCACTTTCGCGGCCGGAGATCATGTGGTCAGAGCCCCACGGAGGGGAACTGCTGGCCGTGAAGAGGAGGGGGGAGGTCAGGAGACCAGCTCCCCCAGCCGCACTTTCGCGGCAGGAAATACTGTGGCTGGAGCCCCATGAAGGGCAGCTGCCAGCCATGAAGAAGGGGGGGGAGGTCAGGAGACCAGCTTCCCCCGCAGCAATTTCGCTGCAGGAGAAAGGGTGGCCGGCCATGAAGAAGGGGGGGCAGGTCTGGAGACCACCCCCAAAAATTTTTTTGGCCAGAGGAGCCGGCCGGTGCGCGGGCCATTGGAACGCTACGGCTGTTTGGGTGGGAGGAGGACATCCCACCGTGGCCGCCACCTTTGGTCCGCTGCTGCCCCTGTTCCTGCGCCGGGACTGCTAACCGGGACTTTGGGGACTAAGGGGGGAGGTGGCCGAAAAGGCCATGTGTGCTGCGCACAAGGGGGGGCATGTGTGGCGGAGTGTCCCGCCCCTATTTATTATTATTTGTATTTTTGTTTGCGGCGCGGGTAAAAGCGCCGCGTCTTTTATTGTTATATTTAAAAACCTCGTGAGGATGCATGGCTGATCAGCTACTGATTATTTAACTAGCTGACAGTCATGCATCCTTACCAAACACGTGCAGACTCTGGCCGGGGGATAATAAGATAATTACCAACTAGTTAAATCCCTCGGCCAGAGTATATAAACCAGCAGCACTCTGCACTCGGGGTGTGGAGTGTTCGAGAGTGGAGAACGGGAGAGAGAGAGGAAGAAAACAATTGCTAAAACGTGCTGGAGTATCCAGCACGAAACTTACTTGTTTGTTTATTCGTTCGGCCCTCGTGCCCTTTTGTTTGGTGTTTTGTTAAATCTTTTGTTTTTGTTTTGTTTATTAAATACGCTGAGTGCACCAGCACTCAGCTTCAACCGCCCATCCACTGTTTTGGTTTGAGTTACTTCCTGGTCCGTGACATCATCACACATCACCACTGCGAGCCAGACTGCCACACCCTATTTATAATCTTTCCTAATCTTTCTTAATTACAACTGTGTCACTAGTTGTATGGCTTATCAAAAAGCAAACAATAGTTATTTAATAATATGAATGGCTGCCATCTTGCTTGCAGACCTGTGTGATTTAGCTATTTTATTTGTGCTTTCTTTATTAACCTGTACATATGTGTAATTTATAGATATGTGTCATGTTCTCTATGAGGAGGTTTTTGGCTTTGAGATGTGCCAGCATTTATTCTTGTCACACAACCCCAACGCACTTGTCTGTATTAACAATGCCCATTCTGTTCAGGGGTTCTGTTTTTGTTCTCCTCTCAAGACAGGTATTTCCTGGGGAGGGAGCATGGCACAGCTGAGGAGGATCAAATTCCTGAAATCTGGAAGCTTTCCCCTTCAAATCAATATAGAGTTCTGAATAAAGTCCCTGTATACAAAATTCTGCAGTATGCTAGCTCTGTCATGTTCAATATGGCTGTCTTTCACAGTCCTAAATGGATGCTGGCGGGAGGCTGGGTGGAGCCTTTGTACAAGAACATACAGAACAAAAATCTGAAGACAATACGGGTTGGCAGCTGCTGGTAGGTTGATGTTACAGGTTGAAAAGGTCACACACCCAAGTACCTGGGATCATATATTGTGGCTGGAAGTTAACCCATTAGCCTTAAGTAGAAGTTCACTGAAAGTGTCTCTGGATTTGGTCACTCTTACAGAGAAACATGAGCAGGGATGTATTCTTGGTATATGAAAATAATATTTCTACTTTATCTTTAACCTCTTTGCAGCCACCATTGGCTATGCTCGATTCCCTTAGTAGTCTTTGGGTAGCCACCATAGGCAATTCTTTGATTCAGCACTGTGCCTCCATACTGTGTTGTAGTATTAGGAGGTAGTGGTCCTGAGGAGTCTGGAGACAATGTGAGAAAGGGGCTGCCATTGTTACAAATAAGACAAGCAGAGTGCATTTAAAAAACAAAAATGGGTAAAACACAGGCAGAGCCTTGATATTGTTATATACACATACACAACCACCCGTGTGTAATGTGTGTGTATTGTTATGTAACCTGTTGACATTTCCATTGCATTTGTTTATTTTTTCACCATGTGATGATGTTGGTTATGATGAGTGTTATAACTATCGATTCAATAATGCTTGTTAAATTGTTCAGAACAACTCCCTGTAGTTTACCCTGGGTACCTAAAATAACATAATTTATATTAAAACATGTTCTATGTTTTGTATAGTACTTTAAAGACAGTGTAGTACAAAGGCCATCATTCTTTATCTGTTTTTTTTTACCTTTAACAGTCTTGACTGAGACAGGATTTCAAGGCTTTGTGCACAAGGTAATTGGAACCCCCACAAGAATAGAAGTTAGCCAAGGAATAGATGCAAAGGGCTCTGAAAATCGAACACAAAGGAGATACCTGGCTGTTTTATAACCAGCAAAGTCATTCAGGGGTTTCTCTCCTCACAAACTTTAAAATGTCATGAAATCCTGTCCCAACAAACCATTAAGAAAAAGTGATTTACAATGCAAATTAATTTATCCCACTGTTTTGTATTTTTTTTCATCCAAAATAAGCAACATTTCCAATTATGCAGAATCTGGAAGAAGCACAGAAGCTTTTGAGATATAAAATGATTAAAACTGTGCTGATTTGGGATTCATACAAGAAATTAATTATGCAAAATGAAACCTTGGACCGCTCTGAGGGTAGCTTGAAAAGCCACATTACTCTCAAATTTCAAGGGCAGTTTCAATAAAGCACCATCACATTTTGGTGGTAGTGTTAGAGATAATGCAATCTGGAAGACTAGACCACAGGCCATTAGACTCACATTGCCCACTGAAAGATTATAGGGGATAATGTTAACCTGCGAAGCTGCTGACTGCATCACATCCGCAGTTTTAAATGTATTAAAAAAGATCTGTGAAATAACAATTAAAACATTCTACACTGTTCCTTCTACATTCCAACCCTTACATGCATTTGTAATATAAATATCCACCTACTGCATATTAAAGCTGTAGTCCTTTATACAGTAGGTTGCAATTGCATCCTTACATTCTCAAATTTACATTTAGTTTTATACTATCAATGTTTCCTGTTGTAGGAAAATCAGTCTGATTAGAAGGCAATTTGTTGATACTTTTTTCACATTTAGTCATATAAGGCAATATCATTAATGCATTGTGTGACTCTAAAGCAATCAAAGTAGAAGCTGAGGACACTTGTTCTGGAATATTTTGTAGTTTCCTATGAACTGATATACAGTGTGCCACTTTTTATATATAAAGTGTAGCTCTTTAACTCTATATGAATGCTACTGGTGTTTACCCCAAGGAATGATTTCAGGTGTGCAAATGTGCTGCTAGCACTAGGGTAACTCATATAGCGCCCACAAACTTAAATTCTGGCGCCATAGATAATGATAGTTTCTCATTGGGTCTGGACTACTCACATGACCCACCATCACTCATCCACATGCACAGGAGAGAAGGTTTGTGTCGGGAAGTTGTGAGAGGGGCTTGATTAGGGCGGGGTTTGATAATTGAGCACCAGTAGGCTCTCTGCTGCTAAACTTTCAAAATAGTTTTGCACCAATTTTCAAAACGTTTTGCACCCCTGGATGTATCACCCTCCCTATTAACGGCATGAAATACAATCAAATAAATCCATTGAATTTGCAATAGAGCACACATCTTCCCAGCATTCTATTTGTGTCTACTCCAGAAAAATGTGGCAATTTATTTTTAACAACAAGGTAATTAGAGTAGATCAAAATAAATGGCCTCTTTCTTGTGGTCAAGTTACACATGAAATTGTAATAAGGTTGTTTCTAAAAAGGGAGCACATTGTTGAAATGCTCAGCCTGTTTATTTGTGTTATTTCCCGATAATGCAGACCATTGGAGTAACTGCTCTCAGGGGACAAGTCTGTTTCAGAAGAGATGTTCCGGTTCAGAAGAGCACCGTTTTTGTTTTAATTGCGCAGTTTTCAATTTGTGAAATGCAAACAAGTGGCGCCTGAGCCGCGATAGACATTCCCTTAAACCAGCACAGTAAACAAGAGCGGAGACAAGGATCTAAGTACCAACTACCCTGTGGTTCTTAAAATCTTGCAACTAGCTGTCAACCTTATCTCAAAGCAGTGTAGTATTCATGAGCACAGTAAATACCGGGATACCGGGGGTGTCTCTGCACCTACCAAATCAAGCTAGACCAACTATTCACTACCCAACTTCTGAAACTACTTCCCTTGATCATTACAGATTATTTATCTCTTCTTGAATTGGAGATGTGGTTGAAGTGTATTCAAATCAAAATAACTTGGTGCTCCAACTAAACTAAACAATACCTAGCGAGTTCTCAATCTCACCTCCAATGGAGTTCAGATACCGAGCATCTGGCACGTATTCCGTTGACTAAATAATCCCATTCTCACAACTATCAAAGAAAGGAAATGGATTTTCATTTCCGTTGACTAAATAATCCTGTTCTCAGAGCTATCAAAGAAATGAAATGGATTTTCATTTTACAGGCTAAATATTCACATTGGAGTCATTCTAGATGGCTCCTATGTGATTATTAGAATAGTAAATTCAATCATTTGTTATTCTGTGCATACTGTCATGGTCTTCAACCTTTTCCCCACACCGCTAGCTCTGATTTAGAAGTCACAGGATGTGTGTTACTGACATATTTCTTAATAAGTCTAGCTGTAGTTCCTATATTGCAAGGGTACCACTTACCACTTGCTTACTTTCTGATTTTGTTTTACTGGTATAAGTTGCATGTTTCTTAGTGGAATATGCAAGTGGCACTGGAAACATAGGAATCACGTTGTAAAATAAATCATTTGTGTCTTTTTACATTCTTTACCCTTTACTGGTGATGCCTAAATTGTTCCAGCTGGTCTGTAAATTGAGTACAAACAAAATCTTAGCAGTATAACATTGCACAAATAATTTAGGAGAGATGTGGAGCTTGCATACAGTATATCAGTTACAATTACACCATGACATATGATACCATTAGGCGTGGGTTCATGCACAAACTGAAAAATAGCCCATTTACCTAGACTTATCCCAGAAGTAGAATCAATATTGAACGACATCTAAACATTTCTGGTGTTCCAGGTTTACAGAACAACCACATCATTTCTGCTAAAGATTGGTCTGTCCAGTACAAGAAGGGGACATTTTATTATTATTATTATTATTTACTTCTTAGCAGATGCCCTTATCCAGGGCGACTTACAATTGTTACAAGATATCACATTATACATTATTTCACATTACACAGATATCACATTATTACATACAATTACCCATTTATACAGTTGGGTTTTTACTGGAGCAATCTAGGTAAAGTACCTTGCTCAAGGGTACAACAGCAGTGTCCCCCACTGGGGATTGAACCCACAACCCTCCGGTCAAGAGTCCAGAGACCTAACCACTACTCCATTTATGTGTCTTGTTGTAAAGTAACTGTAATAAAAAATGATCGATTTTTAATGTGACCGTGTTATTTTTTTTCTGCTTTAATAACTATTATGTTTAATCACAAAATATCTATTTTTAAACTGTGATGTGTCGTGAAAAGAGCCATTTTTTTTACCGTTAACAAAAAATACAGCCCAGGTTATAGCCAAAAAGTGTATTCTAAAACTTAATGCAAAATCAAGGCCATTATCGTGTTTACCATGTTGAGTAGACCGGTGGACGGACACAAGGTCCTCGTTTGTTTAATAAGGACAGGTATAACCCAATTCATAATAGATATCAATTCTAATTGAACAACTTGATCATTTCTAACAAATTTGCATGCAAATGTAACAAAATAGTTACTAAAATCTTTAAATGAGTGAAAAACATTTGGTTAAAAAACTATAAAAGCTTAAAAAAATGAGCATGTTCTTATAACCCACTTTCATAAACTTCAGCCAACTTTTATAAACAAGGCCATTTGACTTCAAGGTTGCCCTCCCTAAGGGCATAGTACACAAAACTGCATTGTGAGTCATGCTGTCGATCGGAAACAGAGCGGATTGAAGTAAAAAGCTTTGGAGGAGGCTGAAGGGAGACCTTCATATAGAAAGCTGCAGGAATGTGAGGTGGGTGATTATTTTGATGAATTATGTGTTAACCTTCATTTAGTAACAACATGTACTGTACTAGATCTCTGATGTGGGTTCATGGTCATCCCTGATGGTGTTCTTTCTTCACATCAACGAGAGTCCAGGGCATTTTTGTCCTACAAAAAAAAAAAAAAGACAGTTACATTTATCTGTGATGAAGGACATCTCCCGTTTATCAGCAGCTGCCTTGAATTCCTGATCCCTTCCTAAAGTAATAACTAAAAGATAAGGAGTTCATAATATGAACAGTCTCTTAAGACATGGGCCTTTCATCACATTGGTTAATATTTTACTGATCTAACTGGGCTGGAAAATAGAAAACAGAAGAGCTCTATTGTGAGTAAACAATATGGCTCTTACAGCTAGCCAGCCCCTTTGTCAGTCCCGGGCATCATGAATGGAGATGATACACGGGCCCTGGGAACATCCTTCACTCATTCCTGCTGCAGAATGTGAATATATCATGGGTGCATTAATCGATAGTTGTGCTGACAGCTCTTTTATCTGCTTTATATGAAAGTGCTATAGTTGTAAGCCATAGCTGTATAGCTGTATATGAGGTAAATTGATTAGATTTTTTATTGATTCTAATTGATTAGAACCAAGCAATACTGTATGCTCACTTTGTTAAAAGATCATAAGTATAAAGGTATTAAAATATAGCAAAGACAATTCCGGTCATCATTTCTGTTATCTCTGTAAAATAATACTATTTTATAGTGTTTTTATATCAATGACACACTTTATCAGCTGTTCTGTAGGTATCTACAATGCCATTTTTTTTATTTTAATGCCCACTGGTACCAAGCAACATATTACTCTATCTTTATGTGTATTTGAACATTAATTCCTGCTATCTTCATACACTTCATATTTATACCCATTTTAAAACACTGTACTGGTACTTGGCATGTTTGATTAACATTCAAGAGCTGTGCAGCTGACCTACTTTGTATATTACTCTACTTTGTTTTAAAATAACAGATTGAACCGTGTAAGAAGGAATATTATTGCACTATTATGGCTTTTTATACCGCTAGAAAAAACACTCTTGAAGGTGTACCTATTTATTTATTTTTACTTCCTAATACAAACTCAGAAAATATCCATCTCATCAGTCTAAAACATAGATTATTGCTGAAGACCTGTGGAGTAACAGCTGTTGTTAATACACCCGATAAAAACCCAGAAATCTGAAACAGCAGATAAGCTGCATTCTGTAAGATAATGTATCACTTCAGATATCCGAGTTATCTTTAATGATGTTATTCTTAGTCCCTACTTCACTGACATTTTACAGAGCTTAGTTATCCACGGTATGATTGGGGAATGGTCATTCTCAGGAAAGTTGTTTTATATATTCTTCTAGTTTGTGTTGTGTGGGTGTCTGGATGCCAGCTTCGACAGCTCGACAGGCACAGCTGAGATTTAAAGCCTAGTGATCTTTGCCTCTGTGTTCTGACAAAATAAGAATGTCATCTTGAGTGCTGACAAGAACTGAGAGAAATGGAGCCATGCAGGAATCTCAGGGATGACATTCCCCTTCACACAGAATACAGCTGCCACCGTCAAACATGGAAACGCATGAATCAAACCTATGCCTCTGTCAGGAGCTCCTCTCCTCAATAATGGTTTAAAATGCAACCCTTCTTGGCATGCTGGCAACACTGATAGAGCTCAGAATGTTTTACTAGATGAACCTGCTTGTTACCTGTGAGAAACGTATTTGAACTTTTTCAATCCAGGTTTTTGATCCAACACCATGTCCTTAATTATTGCATCACGCTAATTAAACTGCAGTTATTAATTGCACATATTAAAACCGTTGTGAAATGGCCCTGCAGGAACAGAGTTGCTTCAGGCCTTTTTTGATTGCTCTGCTTCTAAATACTGTATTACTGAAGAAATATAACAATAGTACTATACCATTCACAAAATCGTTTTGATTCATGGGTTGTTTCTAGTACTGTACTTATGTAGCAGAATTCAGATAAATGCTAAAGCTGATGATTATTTAGTTATAACCGTCAAGTCTTTAGTGGACTGGCCCTACAGTGACTGATCCCTGCGAGATCAGGGAAGTTGTACCACATGCAAATGAATGGGAATGCAAACATGCAATTGGTCATTTTACACTGCAGTCTTTATGTAACATGGTTACCAGAAGCCATAACCCTATTGTTTCCAGTGCTATCCAATTCAATCAGTTTAGGATAACAGCCCTAAAATGATTTTGAAGCTTCTTCAAGTCAGATATGGCAGATAAAAAACACTGAGCCAGCCAAAAATACAACACTGCACTTTTAATAGGAAATCGTCTGACAGAGCAAAGAGCTAACTCTTCAAAGTGACATTATCCAGCTATCTACTCCCTGAGTTGAGACAGACTAATGTTGACAGATAAACTACTCCAGATCATCGCTGGTATTCACATTTATCTCCATTCCAGTGGATTCACTGCACAAATATGCCTGACAAACCAGGGCAGAAGAAGGGTGGGATTGTTTCTGTGTTATCACAGACAGTTTGCAGCCCATGCTTCTGGCTTTGAGTGCTCAGTGGTGCTCTGTGTACCCACTGTCTGTCTACTATTGTGCACTCCAGTCAGCAGCCTCTAACTGTAGATCTTTATTCCTAAATGAAGCAAATAATAATAATAATAATAATACTATTACTATGACTACTAATATTAATGTGCTGTCTTCATTGCAAATAGGGTTGCAAAATCATAGCTAGAAAAAATATAGATTTTATTTCCATCATAAGCGCATCAAGAAAATATCATAAAACTTGGGGCCACAAATTATGCCCCAACTCAATAATACATATGCATACTGTTGTAAATGATGTTCACGATAAGAAACCAAAAAAAACAACTTTTATATGACTGTTTATAAAACATTTTAAAAGCTGTCCTTTCTAAAGGGGCTTTTTGTTTCTGGAGTAAAGTGGGACAGTGTTTAAATATCAACTAATGGAACCTGAATCACCCTGAGATTCTGTCTGGAAATAGTTCTGGGAGTTTACTGGCAAACATTCAGCTTTTCCAAGAAATGCAAACCTTGGCTAATGTTAAGACTGACATATACTAATAACTGATTTTCCTCAGAGCATAGCTGTTATTGTGTTATCCATCCTCAGTATTACTGAAAATATGAATTTAATATAAACAAGCAAATCACAATGTAATGTGTGGTCAGTGCACGGAAATGCGGTATTTGTAATCAGGAGCTGAGGAAAACTGAAGCTTTGCTTACCTCTGGAAGACACAGCTTCTCTGCATACCTTTTAAAATCAGCTGGCTAAAGTTTGCAGAGCGAGGAGCTTTTCTTTGTGCAATGGCCCTGGAATAGGGGATCTTCTATACTTGAACCATAATAAAACACATAGGAATATAAATAGAACTCAGGTTTTCTGCAATACTACCAATAGAAAACTGTAACCTCATCATGATTATGTGATCTAATTTAAAACTATAAAAACATTCAAAAATGTTATATGAAAAGAAGCTTTAAAAAACATTTCTCTAAAAGTCTTTCTGAAGTGTGAAATCTCTTAATGGTTCACCAAACGTGTTCATTTCTTCTCACCCTTTCAAGCTTTATCATTTCAGGGTGTAGAACACACCAAACCCTGTAGAATAAGACATTAAGAGAGACTTTAGACAAATAGTTTTTTTTGCCAAAGTTCCTTTTTCTAGATTTATTACATAGAACAATTGACTATGGGGTCACTAAGAGTTACTGAGGGGTCATGTGACCTCACAAGCCCACATAAACGATTCCCCTGGTTGTAAAAGTTTGGAGCGCACACCTGGAAGATAGCATCTTGCACTATGACCCTTGAGGTGCTGTAAAAAACAAAAAAACCCAAAAACAAAAACCTGAGGTTTTGAGAGATCGACCATCTTGTTCACCTCCTTGAAAGTGTAGCCCAGGGGTCATCATTCCAATGGAGACTTTGCAACTCCTCAGGCATATATTTGATTTTATCCAGCCCTGCAAAAGTAACACCTTTGGGATTGAGTTGTGAACATAGCAGCGCTGATAGCATTGCAGTGGGTCTGAAAAAGACATCATTAAAATGTTCTTGGATGAGATGTAAACAACTTGCAAGCTCTGCTGCTCCTGGAAGAACACAGTGTAGAAATATATTTAGAATGACTTATTTAACGGATAATTGTATTTCTAAATATTATATCTTCCCCAAAAGTTACTTTAAATACTGTCATTATTTAAATCAAATGAGATCATTTTAAAGCAATTATAGTTTAGTCAGGATTATTTATTAAACCATAGACAAGACAACAATACTACATTATACATATTTTACACTACATTCTTTGGCACACAGTGGGCACGTAGTGGATTGAGGAAAGATATAAATCCTTTCATTGCCGATCATTGGACGAATTGTTTATCCAGGACTAATAAGATACTAGCTATCGACTGACAACTTGATCTGGTATTGGAAGCACCTAAAATATGCTTGATGTTTACGTGATTTGATCTAATGTTAAAGTTAGCTCCCTGCCAGAACCACAGCTTTACTGGGAAACAACTTGGTGTTTATATATTTCTTTAGTTTGATATTTCACCTTCTTTTGTTCTTCTTATGGCAGTAAAGTGGAAAACACTGAAATACTTACTTCTTCATACTTGCCATATACTGTACGTGAACATTTCAAATCTTTGGTTGACATGCAGCCAAACCACTGGGCTGCCAAATCAGCCACCTTTCACAATAACTGACATCTAGCTAATTAGGAGACTCAATGGAGACAGAAGGTTTCAGGGTCTGTTTTTTTTTCCCTCCCACGTTTAGAAACTTCAAAACAAGCATTCCATTTGAAATGTGTTACATGCAGAGTGTTAATCCTGTTTGAAAAACAATTGCTGTGTTTTATTAACAACCAGACCCCGATTTGGCAGAGATGGTAATTGTGTTCAGACAGGTTTGATTTGGAAAGCCACAGTAGAAAACTGAAGTTCATTAAGAGAGCAAAGTGAATAATTTCAGGAGAACAATATCGTTGCAACTTGCCTTCTTGTGCCACCTATCCACCCACTGTTACCACCAGGAACCCAAAATGGACACTGAAACTGGGCTGTAAACGTTGATCTAATCTCATTACAATGTCAAATTGAGACTGACACCAGTTCCATCTGTTGGTTACAATCCAAAATGCAAGCATATGTTAAATTAGGGTCAAAGGTTGCTATCCCTGCTCGCTAAGGGTCAAAGGTCGCTATTCCTGGTATGTAGAACAAATATTTCTGATATTGATAATATGTACTTTGGTTGACTACAGTGTTGCTGTCAACAGTTTGATTGCTTCATCAGGCTTTTCTCTGCAGTCCGAAGTTTGACTTCTGGATCTCTGTATTATTTTCATACTGGTCACGTAAGAGAGATTGAGCGCACAATCCTGACTGTTCTGAAAGCTATTTTGTTTAGCTACTGATAGAAACAAATTTAGATTATCAGTAAAATCAACATTGGGTGCTTTTGTATTTCACTGTCTGTATAGACACTATGGGTTCTTTTCAGTGGGGGCTTTTAAGTACATTTGGCTTTTAACTGTTTCTGCCAAATGCACTTTCTTTTTACACAGTGCTGTGGAAGGATAAAGAAAGAGATTAACATAGATGGATGTGAATGACTGCAAATGAACAACAGCTGAGTGAAATGTCCTGATAAATCCCTCCTCTCATCCCTGGTACAGAATGGAGAGGGCAGGACTGGGTTAGTATTTGAACAGTGCACCTGGACAGTTATCCTTGTTAACATTCAGCACAACTAGCACCGTCAGACTCTGCAATCTATATGATCTCTATCATCTCTAGATCCTCCCTATTACATTAATTGCTATCTACTATTCAAATTAGCACCATATGAAATAGCACTGTAGTCTTATTGGGAAAGATGTACTTGTTATTATTATTATTATTATTATTATTTATTTCTTAGCAGACGCCCTTATCCAGGGCGACTTACAATCGTAAGCAAATACATTTCAAGTGTTACAATACAAGTAATACAATAAGAGCAAGAAATACAATAACTTTTGTTCAAGCAAAGTACAAGTGTGACAAACCACAATTCAATAATACAGCAGATAATAGTGATAGTGACATCAGGATATGATTAAATAGTGATAGTTACATCAGGATATGATTAAATACAAAGTACTACAGGATAAACACTTGGCAGACTACAGTATTCTGAAGTACAGGATTAAATGCAGTAAAATAGGGGCAGATAAGAGCAAAATAAAGCACATTTACATGAAGGGTGATAGTGTCCCAGGATACAAACAGAGGAGTTCTACAGGTGCTGTTTGAAGAGGTGAGTCTTAAGGAGGCGCCGGAATGTGGTCAGAGACTGGGCAGTCCTGACATCTGTACTTGCCTATATCTTTGTAATTGTTCAATGTGTAATGTGTTTGACCACACTAAGTCATGTTTTGTGTTTCATATAGGGACAATTAAACCATGAAGTCTTACATAGGCTTGTCCAGATATTTACTGAAACAATCAGTTCAATTTAACTTGCTGCTGATAAGATTTGTGATAGAACCGACATTTCATAATCCAGTTGGCATTTCTCACTGACCAACCTCCCCTCCCCCTTGTAATTATTTAGATTGAGTTTAATATAGAGTTATAGGACGATGAGTAGCTTTGTATGGTGGAATATTGGTAGAAGTAGAGTGAATGGGCTGAAAGCAGAGGTCTGTTTAAGCACTACGAGTGCCAATATAATCGTGCTGATATGGAGAATACAGCATGGTAAAAACTGAGAGGCAGGGTCGATGTATTGAACAGGGTTTCTCTGTAAAGTGTCATGGAATACAGAATATAAAACATGCGCTCTGACTGGCTGAGCAGTCTATCATTTCCAGTGTGTTTTCTTGACGTTGAAACACTTCTGAAAGGTATCATAAAAGCATGTTGGTCGTCCAAGTCCAGTTATAATTGAACACACTGTACTATTTCTTCTTCAAATACTGATGATCAAATCGGTTTTTTTTGCCAGACTCTTTTCAACACCCCCGGGCCATAAATTTGATTTTGTACTAAACAGGGCAGAGGGCTGTGACAGAAATGAGTGGGTTATTAACTTGATGAATACATATTAAATGACTTTGGGTCAACTGGTAAAGGGCTGCAGTAATAACAGGACCTTTGACAAGACCAAATCCAGTAATTCACCTAAACAGGCTTTACAGATCAGTCCTTCGAGGTTAAGCCCATGTTGAAAATCAATAACATCTCTGTAGAGGAGTTCTGCAACATTCTATCTGTATCATGTAAGGAAATGTAATTTTCAAATTTGCTTCATGGGATAAAACAGGATTTAAACATGCGACTGACTAGCTAGCAGTTGCAGAGCATGCCTAAATGGCTAATAGATTCGCATAGTGGCTAGAAGGAAGCTAACAAGACTTTGAAAAACATAGCCTACTTCTGTTTATAAGACAGCTATAGCTCATGACAACACTTGAGAATGTTTTTTTTTTTTTTTTTGTATGTGATTATCGGTTGATGTGACTATAAGAATAATGAGGTCCAGTATTTGGGAAGAGAAACATACTTAGGAAATTCCACACTGGTCCCCTAATAATCTCTTTGTTTTTTACAGGGTATGTTGGACTGATTAGAAAACGGGCCAGGAAGTTGAAGATGTTTTCATCTAGAAGTGGTCAGGTAATAGGCCAATAGCTGATAATCATCATCATCATGGTAATTATCTTGATAGGAATAAGACTATCATCTTCAGCTCAAATTACTCACTCGATCTCATCTCCTGTGAGTCATGCACTGCTTATTTTAACATTGAGGATCTGACAGCAAAAAAGAAAAAAAAAAAACCTTACATGTGTACATTGAGACTTCAGAGGAAATGTCTGTAACTGGAAACCATCCTACCCTCATCATGTTTTTCAGAACTGCAAACATTACCAGCACTGTACATATTTTGAACAGGAAACATTTACCCTTATGATTTTTAGTCATTTATCATAGCTGCTTCATTAATTTTATGTTTGATCTGCTTCTTCTCCCTAACTTTCAGTCACAGTTATATATTCATTTCCATATGGGAATTTGTGACATTATAGAAATAAAAGAACTACAGTATACAGACTGCATCTGGAAGTATATGCTGTGAGCGCCATTCTGACATCTGGGCTAAGCAATATAATAACCACACATAATATTTATTTAGTAGTTAGTAGAACCACTATTAACCATTTATGAAAGAGCTAGTATTGGAAGTTGCCTTTATGTATTGTTTGTATGCATGTTTGTTTTAGATTATTTAAACTAAAAAAACATTTTGGGGACTAGATGGCACAGAGGTCGGGTGTAAATCCATTTCAGGTCACAAATCTAGCTCCCAGTGGATATTATTGGCTGACTAGCCAAAGCCATTGGCCCTCACCTTTCTAGTTTTTAATTTGCTGGGAATAAAGTACAACCTGACAGCAGAAAGAAAAACACCTTCAAGCCATTGTGCATAGTTAGTTTTAGTTTATATCTCAGACTGCCTTTTAAGCAGTTCAAATAGATAATATTACAAGAATGACACAGGCATTTGAAATAATTCTTCCTTGACTTGACAAATCAAACCACACATAGCACATAATAGCACATAACACATAATATGTGTTCAACGAGTTTTTACAATGCCAGTAGCGCTGCCATCACAGCTATATTTATACAGGCGTTACGCCCACATCCCAAAAATGTATCAACCTGATATTTGTGCACCTCTTTCCACTGTTTTTTTTTTGTGTGTAATGATGTTAATAAGATGGTCAATAAACCACCGCTGTAGGAAAACACCAGACAGATTAATATTGAATGAAATGGTGGCAGTATTTAGATCTGCAATCTGGAAGTTGAAAAGGTTTTCTGAAGATCATTTAAACCTGGCACTTTAATATTAATGAGACAGCAGGAGTGTTTCTGTTCACACATAGACATCACTGGGGGCATTTTACTGAGCTTCACTTCACAGTGACCACCTGCTCACGGTATCCTCAGTTGAAACAATAAAAAGTTGATAACCATAGCTACTGTATCAGGTTTCGTGGGTCCTGAAGGGTTTATACTGATTGCAATCCAAACAGGCTGCTGCACCTCAGCACTAAATGGCCAGTGGGAATAAGAAATGCAAGGCAGACTTTTTTAGGCTTTGCGTGAGGTGGACACAATACCTTTTAAGCTAAAATATTACAATATTGCCAAAAATGTTTTCCCTACTAACAAAAATGGTTTTACAAATAGGTTCAGTTGTAAATTGTTACCAGATGCTTTGTGAAGCACAGGTAAGTATGGTAAATTACAGATCAATGGGCAAGTGTATTTACAGAAAAATAAAAATACAGAAACATTATACCATCTACTTACTATGCTTTAACTTTTTTTGTTACAATGCTCTTCTTCACTTATCCTTAACTTTTTTATAAGGGTTATATGTATATATGTATACAAATTAACATGTAGTGATAATAACCAATGTTTTATAATGCATGTTCTTCAGTCACTTTTTTGTACTGAAGATCTTTTTTCAGTGTATGAAGAACACAGTGCTATAGATTCATGTTACTTCATTGCTTGACCTGTACTGTAGATGACATGATGTGACAAGATGGCTTTGCGGGCGACGTCAGACCAGGAAGGAGTAACACACACACAGACAGCACTGGGGTATGAAAGTGCTGTGGCGCATTTTAATTAGAAATAAAAGATTTAAACAAACAAAACACTTATACACAAAACAAATGGCACGTTGGCCAAAATAAACAGACAAACAAAAACCTGTGAACTAACCCCAAAATAAGTATCGTGTTAGTCCTCCAGCACCAGCAGCAATTGTTTTTATATCTTATATTTGTTTCTTCTGACTCTCTTCCACGTGAACTAATTTGTGCAATCCTTGTGCCCACATACAAATACACACTTTAATCTGCACTTGAAGTGATTGTGCAATCCCTGTGCCCCAATACAAATATAAATTTGGAAACACCTGTGCTACATAACCCACACTATACACAATAAACCCAAAATACACCCGGGGCAGGGGATACTTCATCACACATGGTCAGATCATTAAGACAATTGAAAAGAATCTGTCCTACAGCAGCACAGAAGTTACTCATACAAGGCAGCAACAGCAACTTTTAGTATACTGGACTGCATTGTATTTACAAGAACTAAGAGATATTTAGCACATGAAAATTGGGGGGCTGGGGGTCATAATGGTGCCAGTGCCAAAACTAAGTAATTTTTGTTAACATTCCTTTATGATATAATACATACATACGAAAAAAAAAAAAAAAGATTTTCACATTGTAAAAATGTTGTATATGATTTGCTTTATAACCCACACTAAAATGCGTTACTAACACTATGACACCCTATGATATCCATATGTTAACTTTTATCTTTCATCAAGTAATCAGGGGTGACATAAAAGCCTGATCCTGGGGCTTACCCCTAATCTATTTCAGTTCCTATCATTCCTTTGACCTACCATCAATGCAGCATTCGCAAAGTGCAGCAGGCAAATGCCTGCAAATGCAGTAGACTCGACTTTAATGGATTAATCAGTCAGCCAAACACCCTAACCTTCTTAGTGGAAGGTGACAGTTTAATTAGGTTAATTTGATACCTGTTGTGGCACGTTTGGTTTCGACAGGAAGATAGATATATTGGTATATAAATGCAAATGTTTCCTAGCAATCTGGATAACAAGCCAATTTTACATGTAAATAATGACACCGTTGTATTCAGCTTCTAGCAGGCTGGTTATGTGGTGTTTGTGGTTATATAATTATTTCAAAAACAGATAGCTAATTAAATATATAGTAATATTTTATGAATGCTTTTGAGTACTTGGTGTCGTATACTGTTATATGCATGTATTGTATATGGAAGTGGGAGGTACTATTGTACTGGGAGGCACCGCTGGGACACCAGTACTCAAAACTTATATATCTTCTCAGCTTTCCTTCTTTTTTTTGCGCTCTGTTCACCAGTACATTAATATGATATAAATCAGCATCCCAGATGCTCATTGCTTGCCAGGTATTGTGGAATTTTGATTACACTCAAACTACTGCTCACAGTAGTAAGTACTTCATTTGTTTACCCAACATCGCGTGAATCATACTGACGTGCTCTGATGTCACAGGTTATTGGAAAATCGGCTATTGTGATGTAGAGTCCTGTCCAAAAAATTAATAATTTAAAATGGGAGGAGGCCACGAGAACAGTTCCAAACCATTTTTAAAATAGCTTATAATTGATATAGTGAAATATCCTGTCGTATTGAACGAGTCAACAATTATCCTTGAAAAAAACAAACATGGATGAATACAGTTAGTGCAACTAATAGCTTCCTGTATTATGTTGTTTAGCTCTCTGTGCTATTAATTTAGCAATGGCTCTACCCAATACATACATCCGTTCATTACAAAATATAAATGGATTTAATAAGAGTTGCTTAATTGATCAATCATCAGCAGCCAATCATTCAAAGGCACTTGCTGTAGGTCTTTGCCCAGGTCATCCTCTTTTGTAACAGTTTTATGTAAAGAAGAATGCAGCCAGCAAAAAGGTATGGTAACAATACATGTGAGGAAAGCTTGAGTGGTTTATCACCACCAGTTTTGGTTTATTTTACTTGTTTGTTGTTAAGTAACACATATTATTTTAAATAAAGCATGTATGAAGCCTTGATTTTCAACAGCGGTAATAACAGCAGCTAGCCTCCATGCTCTAATGAGTTAATCAGTATAAACTTAAAATTGGCGTGCAGTAACAAAACCACTGAACGATGATCAGTTGAACGTTTACCATGCATAATATAAAATGTAATTGTCTTGTATGTAGCACATAACAACACACGGTGGCCACATTCTGTAACCCAGCATCATTTCTATTATTAGAACTTATTATTGTGACTATTTCGATCGACAGATTTGCACAGAAATATTGTGCTGTCATCAAGCTGCTAATGAAAGAAAAATGTCTGTTTATTTATATCTGTCACTGACAGTATCTCTCACCTTCCAGGAGCAGCTGCAATTGAAAATCAAAATCAGAAAACTGTCTACAGGAGGCGCAAGCAATTGACACAATTGACTGAGTTTATTTAACTGCAGTTTTATTGTTCTCACTCCATCTAGTAATACATACAATTGTCAGTTAATATGAATAAAGGTTTGAATAACGCTGTTGATATGAACAAATATAAAAATACAATGAACTGAGGATTACGTCATTTAAATTCATCCATAACTATTAAACACCCAATAGTGCCGATACTGAAACAAAATCTTAAACGATAAAATAAAAAATCAATGACAAAAGTGTGATTTTAGTTTATTTGTAGTAATATTTGGTTTTTTGAACCCTTCCTCCTTATCAAAACAGTCAATATTTTTTTAAAATGGTACCCTCTAAGATAGGGCTTTTAAAGGAGAACTCTGGGCAACCTCTGCAGACCCCACTTTGAGAACCAATGCTCCTCGATGAGATAGACACTGGTGCATGACACAACAAGAAAGCAAGAAATACCTCTCAGTGTGATCATAGTTAGCCACCAAACACTGAAGGACACTGTGCACTTTGTTAATGTTTAGTTCCACTTTGTTCTAGTTTTTGGTGGAGATTTTTGCAGGTTGCTGAAGTCTTGTGACACAATGCATTGTGGATTCCAGTTCCAAGCACTGGGCCCTTGACACCACAAGCAGCTCAAATCTTTCAACCCTGCCTCGTTTCTGTACGGCTTGCCAGAAGAAGAAATCTGAGCTCCAGACACCTGCTGGCAGCAGCCTTCCATCAGCAAACAACAGGAAAGACTTCCATGATGTTGATGTGCAGTTTGTCTGCCATGCCAGCTCATTATCACCAGACTGGCAATAATACCTACTGGTATATTTATCCACTAATTTCCAGAGGGGAACAGGGGTTGGACAAAAAAGTGTGATATGTGAAACACAAGGTTGTGTAAATGGGCTGCTCCTCACATAACCAAATGAATGTGTTCTGTGAATGGAATCTCTGGCATGTATTCTGTAATATATAACAGCTGCATCTCTCACTTATTATCTGCTGCCTTTCTCATAGACAGTGACTAAACTGATTTGCAGCGGAGAGCAAAGTTTACATAAACAAGTAATCAGTCATTTGAAGGTCAGCTACTCAAAGGTGTGTGCTACACCAGGCAGGTGTTTTCTTATTTTTTAACCCCTGTAAAAACGACAAGGCATTGGCGAGTGCCTGTAGCCAATCAAAACAGCACATGGAGAATTAAAGTATTACAATAAATGTAAGACACATTTTGGCTGTGCATCAATTCTGACTACCCTGTTCTAACCTTGAAATGAACTCAGGAAAGAAAAAAAAGCACTTCTCTTGTTTTTACATTAAGGTTGTGATTTACAATTACATCCTACTGGATTACCTGGGAGTGACCTTTAGGTAAAGTGTGATTAATTCTACTGAAGACATCTGGGGGCCCCAGTCCACTGCCTGAAATTATGACCTTGGCATTGTTGCTGAAATGAGACACCACTGGGGTGCATTATTGCAAAATACCAGCATGGAGGCCTTTTTGTTTAACATTCATGAGCAAGTTTTAACTTAACCAGCAAGACATTGCTCCTGGGAAGGTTTGGTTGGGTTTTTAGGGGGAGTGTTTTGTCCATTTATATGAAGAAAGCAACATCTTGCATTAATAAGCAGTTAAAAAAATAATTCCCTTAACGAAACATGAATGCGGGAAACCTAGTTTTAAATTTCACATAGTAAGATTTATGCAGGTCAGAATAAAATTTAAGACTCTCAAAGTTCATCTGCTCAATATTAGCTCATGTTTTACTTGTGTATACTGTAAAATTACAACATGCTGTCTCAATCCATTTTCCTTTTCATTAGCAAGAATGAAACGCACAACCATTTTAAAGGTGCTATTACAGACTAATTTTTCTTCAGCAACATTTTGTTCCTTGTAACATTTAGTTAAAGTACAAAAAAATAATCAAAGTTGTTGTTTTTCATCCAGGTTACAAGCAGTGTGTGAGGGGTGAGGGGTCTCATGTTTGCGCTGTCACGTGTGTGGTTGACACAGCAGCATGAGAGCGACCAGCTTCTTTAAAGAAAATATTTTTAGTCTAAAAAACAGCAGGGAAGGGATTCACCCCAACCTGTGCAGGCCCGTTCTCCCATGTGTTTTTTACACTTTAATTTTCTTTCCAGTGAGCTGGGCTTGGTGCTCACATGCCTGTATTAGATATTAGCAGTTTTATGGTTGAATATGCTTAAAAATACATATTGTACCTTAATAACCAGACTGCCGCTCAACTCGAGATATACATATATTAATATGACTGTCTGACTGGGAAAGGGCAGCAGTGTGGAGTAGTGGTTAGGGCTCTGGACTCTTGACTGGAGGGTTGTGGGTTCAATCCCTGGTGGGTGACACTGCTGCTGTACCCTTGAGCAAGGTACTTTACCTAGATTGCTCCAGTAAAAACCCAACTGTATAAATGGGTAATTGTATGTAAAAATAATGTGTTATCTTGTAACAATTGTAAGTCGCCCTGGATAAGGGCGTCTGCTAAGAAATAAATAATAATAATAATAATAATCATCTTGTAAATCAATATACATAGCTGACTGCTTATAGGTTTGAGAAACTGGGGTCATGATTTAAAGCCTATAAATGATTAATATTATATGTATTATTAAATTCCTGTCCTAAAATCAGTAATGGTATTAGAAAGTATTATGATTAATGAAATAAATGAAATAAATACACATTCACACTAATGTTTACTAGCCCTTGAAGTATAAAAAGATAACAGACAAAAACCTTGGTGGCACACTTAAATCACATTCTTGAATTTTAATAAAACATTAATAAAACATTTACCATGCAAAAGCAAACGGTATGTATATTGAATAAAGTGCTTTATGTAAATCTGAAATGTATTTATTTAACCAGGATAGAACCCTTGAGACATACATCTCATTTCAAGGGAGTCCTCTGTTTGTGAAAGCCTGCCAATAGTACATGCTATGGATGATGGGGCGGAATCCCATGAGTTGTGATACAGTATAGAAAGCGATGAACATGGTCAACAATTCTTCATATCGTAGTCATCAAGGAGGTGAAGTCGTTTTTCACAGAATTTGTGCATTTCTGTTCAGTTTGATTTTAATTTTTTATCGAGTGGATGTGTATGCAGAATTAATGATAACGCCTGGAAATATAATCAGACGTGTAGCTACAGCTCCTTTTACAGAGGGTTAGGTTATCAGAAGGGCATTTAACTGTACTGTTCGACTGACATTCATTACCTCACTTTTCAACCAATCCAAACCTTAAACTTGCCCACTAGCCTGTGCTGTGTGACTGAGGCGAATGCACTGGAGCTATCTGACAGCGCTATCTGAATGCAGTTGCACCCTTGACAAATGGGAGTTGCTGCTGGTGTCAGAGAATATATGTTTAACTTTAAAAATATTTGTAATAATAATAAAGCAAGTACAGATCCCTTTATAATAAAATGAAAACAAGAAAGTGATTTTAGGCAAAATATTTATTTAATTTTTCAAACCGAATAGATTTTTCTCAGTGCAAAGTTGTGCAAAACTAGCATCTTAGGATATATTGCAAAGCTTTCAAAAAGCCTCTCTGAAAAAAACTTAGCATGTAGGCAGAATGATGCAAATTAGAAACAAATGCAAATAAAGAGCAGGTGAAAATCGAATCTGAAAGCTAGTGTGTAATATTATACACAGAACAAATATGACCTCACTTTTTTTTTTTTTTTTTTCCTTTGCCATCATCTGGAGAGAATTTGGTGCTTTGAGCACAGCTATTTCCTCTGCATGTGTTCAGCAATGACCGTGGGAGGATATGTGCATTTTCAGGAGTCAGGAATGACATGCAATTATGGGGCCTTAGTATGCAGCAGATAGCATCTCATTCCTGCAGCCAGCATAGAGGGTGGCTTGTACTTAGCAGCAGCTGCGGAAACAGACCAGGCTTTCTGGAAAAAGAAAAAAAAAAGTATTAACAAACTACCCACATCTGTTTATTTAGAAAATAAACCCATTGTGTCATTTGGTTATTCTAACAACCCCCTCCAAGCCAATGTTAGTTTGACTATGACAGATTTTTAAATACACAGTTTGTGTTCATGTGAAGTGGCCTCGTAATGTGACTGAGTTTTAAGAATGTGCCAAATGCCAGGAGCATGCCAGGGTTTTGCATTTCTTCTTCCCAGCTTGATATCTCTACACATTTTTTTTTTTTGCACACAGACAGCCATGGCACTGGAATGTTTAAGCAAGAGCAATTGTGGTAATTTGCCTGAGTTCTGTATTTATGCTTTCTTTGTACCTAATCTGTCTAATTGGGTTCTAGCTTCTGGATGCCTGCCATGGCTTAAGGTATGGGCACTAGGTTGAATATATCAAGAGCTGCAAGAACTAAAAGAGGCTATTCTTGTTTTTTAAAGGTTCAGGGTGCTGTCTGAATGTGAGATGAAGGAGCAAAAAGAGCCAGTGGACAACTACTTGCAGCAGCTTCTCTTAAAAAAATATATGAAGGTTGTACTACAATAAAGCCTCTGAATAAGACATGTACCTTGGCTTTTTAAATGCTTTCCACAATATACAGAAAAGTTTGAAAAAATAAACATTTGAATATAATACTAACATATTAACAAGCGGAAACCATAGAAGACTACAACACTACCAGCAGGGACAAAATCATATTCACAATGGTCCTGATATGAAGCCATGATACTGAAATAGATTACTATAATGTGTATTGTTTTATACCATTGTGATACCTGTGACAAAATATGAAAATATGACCTTGTGTTTCTATTTTACAAATGGTTTATACCATTGTAGTTGCTCTTGCCCCTTAGTACAGAAGCTTTGGCAGTGTAGTGCCACTGAATAATACAGATTACAAGAGATACTGCCAAATAGAGAAATGCTGACTATCCAATTTAATGTTAAATGGTAAATTTGGCTTTTTTTCATTGAGTTAAATTGCTGGAGTACCACAAAGCTTTTGAAATAAGGACCTTTAAATCATATATCTGTAAGGGGTTATGTCTTTATGGGTATGCTCATCTGCGCTTGAGGTATTTATCCATCTACATTCGTATATAACCTCAGGTGTTTATATATAGCCACTTATGCTGCAGACTGAAGCAGTGCCACGTGTGTTATAACAGCTGTTGTCCCTCTATCTAGTGAGCAAACATGTCTAGGGGTTCAAACAGCCTGATGTACTGCCAGCTCCCGGACTTGGTTTGTCATGTCATGACGTGTAATTACAGTTTTACTGTTTCAGTCATTTACAAAACGCTTTATTGGACTGACAAGTTGTAAGAAAGATGCCCCTTCAGAGGATGAAATACCGGTTATGCTCCGAGACATGTATTGCTAGATGTACAAAACTTTTTATTCAGTGCAAAGTTTATGCTTTATCGTATATATACTTCATCCTAAATAGGCAAAGCAACTGTTAATTTCACTTAATTAAAAATAATAAATTAGTTTAAGGGCTGTTTCTTGCCCTTTCTTGTACTATATTTATGTCAAGTGATAAATAACCTTGGGGAAGGTCTCCGACCTTGTAAACCCACAGCTGCATGGTGTACAGGGTGAATCATACAGTCAGGGGAGCGCTGGGGAGCTGCTGAACTTTGCAGGGATTAACAGTCTTTGCTGGGATTGTGCACGGACTCTGGCACTCCCGTGGGTTAGGGAGGCAACATAGGCAGGGACTGTTTCTCCTCACTGCTACAATAGACCCTACTGGCCAGGCGTCCGGTGAGCCAAAGAGGACAACTGCAGGGCTTTTGCACTCCAGGGCTCCAAGGTGTAAAGAGGAAATTGGCTTGGTTGTGGGTTTGGAACACACCCACTGACCTTCAGTTCTCCTGAGCTGTTGTGGAGGATTGCTGTGCTGAGGGAGCATAACTGGACATGGTAAACTAGGGAGAAAATCTGGGGTCTAAATGAATATAATAATAATAATAATAATAATAATAATAATAATAATAATAATAATAATAATAATAATAATAATAATAAATAACCTGGGGTATTTATTTCTCAATTGTTACTTGGGAGCATTCGCTAGGAGAAAGATAAATTCTCTATTTACCATCTCAGTGTACCCAGATCATGCGACTCCCTGCAACACTGCTGGTACTGTGATTGAAATGAGAAGTTTTGTGGGAACAGAAAAAAAAAGTATTGTTGCAGGAGGGAGCATAATCTGGATTAGGACACAGTGCAATGTGTTTCTCTTTTCCATGGCTAGTGCTCCTATATAAAAGTTGATTAAGAAAATCAAAAAAAAAGTTTGAAGCGTATATCTAAACAGGTCCCTCATACACTCAGCTTGCCAATATCATTGCCCCTGTATCTGCAGTAAAACATTAAATTAATTCTGTATTTAGGGTAAAATACTATTCCAAACATGCAATCTCAGCAAAATGCACAGGTGGTCTTATGGCTGTGCAGGTCATATAAAAATAGAAGTACAAGGGGGCTTTTTTATACTCACATATGCTCAATATATGATAAAAAAAAATAAAAAAAAATCCCCCTTTGTTCCTTTAAAATCTTGCACAGTAGCATAAACTTAATTTAGTTAATTATTAGAAAAATCTCCCCACACAGAAAATTATGCAATCCCACACATTACGAGATTGAAAGATAGATTACTTATATCTCAATTACAGTACTGCTACTTGAAGCAGCTGGCTAGCTGGATGCTGCTAGTAAGACGTGTTGCAGCTGTCTCCTAACTATGACAGGTAGGAATGAAATCTTGCTATTATGAACGTCACCTTTTAATGAAGTGAAAACCTTACTACCAAGCTAAGAAAAGCATAGATGGTTTATTTTAGTGGAATTATCACTGTGAACTTCATATTTCATTCCCTCCATTTTTCAATTACACCTCAACCTTTCCAACAGAGTGGTCTTTTCTTGGATATCTCCAGAAATGTTTCACACTGGTGGAGTGGTCTGCTGAAAGTTCCTATTATTTTAGAGGCCTGGTCCGTGCAGCCACAGGCCCGATACTAAGTTATGTTTCAGCTTCTGTTACCCTGTTCCCACCTTGTCCAACACTGTGTGTGTTTATCTGCTTGGGACTCTGTTTACACCCAACCAGCCCAAAAGTTATTGCTTGAAGAGAAAATTGGTATTGAGTTACATTATAATCATTTTTACCATGGAAATGGAACATCCTTCTATATATGTATCCTTGTAAAAAATATATTCCAGGATTATACAAGTTCCTTTGTCATGATACTCCACTGTCAGCAGATCATTTGTAAACAAACGGTGCCCATTTTTAAATCTCCAACAAGCACAGTGAAGCAGAGAAATACCTTTGTTTCTTTGTCTCTTGTTTTAAAAATGATTTGTTCTCATGCATTCCTGCCCCAGACCAATTCAAGACATATTAGTGTGTGATAATATATTCTGACCCATACATTATTCAGCTTGTTGTTCCATGATGTCTAATGCAGGTACTGAAATAAACATACCTTCCCTGCAATCAATATAATAACTCCCTCTAAACGGTATTTCAGACCCTTAATAAAGATCACTGAGCCAGGAAGAAACATAGCAGAAACACACCACTAAATATAATGCTGGATTTTTCTACTCAGTACCACTTTACATTAAGTGTTTCTAATTACTGTGTATTTAGTAAATGCTTGTGTACTTACACATAATTACAATGGTATTATGCATAGTAACAATGTACTTCATTTTTGCAATACATGTACAGTAATTACACAGTTGTATCAGAAAAGGGTTAGGGTTAGGTTTAGAGTTAGGGTTAGTGGGGTTAGGTTTAGAGTTAGGGTTAGTGGGGTTAGGGTTAGGTTTAGAGTTTGGATACAAATTACACATTAAGTACATTGTAACTATGCATAATAACATTGCAATTTACGCAAAAATCAAAAAATACACAAAAATCAAAAAATATTATTTTTACATTTTCAATAACGTTTCATTACAAGCTTCTAACACACACACACACACACACACACACACACACACACACACACACACACACACACAGTGTCATTCTGGGCACGCGAGATATCCCTCATGAAAACATATATCAGCATGACACCAGAGCACAAGACTGTCCTTGTCAACGACTACTGTAAGGAAAATACAACTGTTCAACCTGTTTGTACAAGTAAACGTTTATAAATTGCAAAATTTAAATGGATCATAACAGGATATGATTTGTTTGCTCTAAACATTTTATGGTAAGTAAACATTGTAGCAAAATATAAACTTCCACAAGGTGGCACAGTTAAATTGGTAACTTCAATTAAAATAATAACATGTTTAGCATTGTTTTGCACTTAACTTTTTCCTCATAAGAGTCAAGAAGTTATAATCCAACATATGTCTAAAAGCAAACGGTAGCCTCTTTTTATCCAGGTGTAAAATACAAATGCCCTCAATGTAGCATAACCACAAAATACAGTTTTTTTTCCCCCCCAATGTATACTTAAATGCTTTATGTACACCTGTGTTTGAACAAAGAAGACTACACTGTGACCTGATTCAAACATTCAAAATTCTAAAAGGTACTGACAATGTCGACCCAGGGGACTTTTTCAACCTGAAAAAAGAAACAAGGACTAGGGGACACAAATGGAGATTAGATAAAGGGGCATTCAGAACAGAAAATAGGAGGCACTTTTTTACACAGAGAATTGTGAGGGTCTGGAACCAACTCCCCAGTAAAGTTGTTGAAGCTGACACCCTGGGATCCTTCAAGAAGCTGCTTGATGAGATTCTGGGATCAATAAGCTACTAACAACCAAACGAGCAAGATGGGCCGAATGGCCTCCTCTCGTTTGTAAACTTTCTTATGTTCTTATGTTCTTATGTTTGTGAAAGTCAGTGTTAACAGTACATAATATGAATAGTGGGGTCTCAAGCAGTGAGAGGCTACACTGTAAATAAGAAGATGAAAAATGAAAGGTTAACAACTTCTTCATAGCATTGGCTATAAAACAACAATGTGATCTGAATGAAGTCATTTTTCACAGCCTGGGCATTTGTATGTACAGTTAATAAAAAATATAAATAAAATTACAAAATCGACATGGTTCATGTCAGCAGCGTTCCCATGAAAATGGGACTTCCTGAATTTTGAGGGGGACATAAAGGGTGCCTGAAAAAGTTAAGGGGGGCACGGCAGTTGTGCCTGTGATCTGACGTGCTGTCATGCTTTTTATACTGGCAGGCAGACGGATTGACCACTCGGAAGCAGGCAGAAAGCAAACGGGTGAAGTTTAAATGATCTACCACTTTGATCTTAGGAAAATAGGCACCGATTATATATTCCTCCAAAAAGAAAGCATCAGAATAACTAATGAACCAAACTAGCGGATAGATTCCTGCCGTGTTTTCAGCAGTTTAGAAAATACAAAATCTGTGGTAAAAATGGTCGAAATAATGGCATATATACAGTGCAATCCTCCAGTGGATCTCCTTTGAAAATAACTCCCATAGCTTATTAATCAGAAGGAAAAAAATCAATAGACTATCTTGGGATACCCCAACCTCATCTATGATAGTAGCTCTTCCCAAAAAAGGAATTCAATGTTTATGCAAGACAGTAAGTAAACTGCTTCTAAAATAGCCGGTCCTTTATTAGCGTCTTGGTTTTTTTTCCCTGTTTGATATTCCCTATGATAAGCCAAAAGTTTAAAATTCCAAATGGAAGATTACGGACATTAATATCCAGTCCCAATGGAACACTGAGAAGAGCACTCAAATTATTTTTAAATTCCCAGTGGAAAGGATACTTGGCAAGATAGTTTGAAACCATTCTAATTGGTATCATTATCCTTCCTTAGGCCAATCTGGATCTTATCATGGGTTGTATCTCTTCCGTAGTGGAAAAACATATTTATTGTTTAAACACATTTCCCAAACTAGACTGTTGCACCAGATTAGAACACATTAACCCTTACTGGCATAGGTTATCTGAAATGAAGGCTGTGGCTTCAGTGTTTAATTACCTTTAAGGCCTTTAAGGTGCCTTAAGTGACTGAAACCAATGGTGGCCTAGTGTGGTTCAAGTGAGAGTAAGATAGTCTGTCTAGATTGAAACAAAGACCTGGAGAGGAAGTGCTGATGTACTGGTCTAAGTGGGTTTAAATTCTGCTTATGAGTTGTGTTTTTCTTCTTCTTCTTCTTCTTCTTCTTCTTCTTCTTCTTCTTCTTCTTCTTCTTCTTATTACAATGACGAGACTGAACAACCAGCAGTGCTTAATTTGAGCCGGATCCTGCCGGAACAGGATCCGGCACCTCTCAGATTTGACTTTTTTCGTTCCGGCACCTAATTTGCCCGGATCCAGTACCTCTACCGGCATGATTTATTATTTTTTCCACTGTTTGCACTGCAAACATTCTAATTAAAGTGATCAGAGTTAATGTTGCTTCTGCCTCCTCGTTATTTCTCCCGCCCCCTGTAAATGCGCATCCTATCCTGCCACACCGATTCCAGACCTGCTCTCTTATTTGTACATAGAGGTTATGGGGCGGGCCGGCGAGGTAAGTAACTGATCTTGAAACAGTGGTGGTCAGCTAGTGAGAGGTCCCTACGTAATCACGTCATGTCACGTAGCCTAGGCTAGTCGTCGCTACAGAATTTGAAACATGTCTTGGGAAAGGAAAGACAAATAAAAAATGAGGGGTAAACTGCTCCTGATGGCGATGCCTTAATCCCGCCAGTTCAGCATCACCACCGGCACGTCCTCCACTAGCTAGTAGGCCACTAGTGAGTCAGACTCGGCGTGAGAGGGGGACGGGGACGGGGACGGGGACGGGGAGGACTAGTGATGGGCAGATCGATTATTTTTAGTGACTCGATTCATTTGATTCAGTTCAGTTTGGTGAATCGATTCATTTCGTTCATTTGATTCACTGATTCAAGGACACAAAACCAATCAATGTAGACCGCATTAAGATTGTTTACGTAGGTTTATTTGAACCGGAAAGAACGAGTCGTTCACGAACTGCACAAAAAGCTAGGGAGAATATATTTGGTTGACTGGGCTCATAAACATTAAATTAAATTTAGTTTGACAAAAAAATAATAATATATATTTAGAATACTGGAGATAACATAACAGTTTGAACCATTAGCATTGTTTAGCCATCAGTATCAATCTAATTTAATCTAATCTTTTTTTTTAAAAAAATAGTCAATTGCATTTCTTATGTGTTTTTTTTCTGTACATTTGGAGTCACCCATTTTTTTTACAACAACAAAAAAGAGAGGCTCGAACGAGTAGTATTTGTGGAACTAATCCGTGGTATTTATTCAGCACATAGCAAAACGCTGTTTGCCAAATTCCTTTTCTATCCAGTAAATCTTTGGGATTAGTCATGTAATCAATCACACACCCATAACCGCAACTTGTACATTTTATATAAACAAAGTTTAAACGTGTATATATTTAGTATTTTTTAGTGTTTAACGCAGTAAAATAACATTTAGAAAATGTATATTTAATGTGCGTGTAAAATATAATAGACGTTAGAATCCATTAGAATGTGCAGTATCCCCCTAAAAGGATGTTGTATTGTAGCTGATACTACGTTTCACCTTGTGGACTAAGGTGAATCGCCGTCATTATTAAATTAAAAAATATTTAACCGTTGTTGTAAATTGTCATGTATAAAATACATTCATTCCTCAAGGTCAAATCTATAATCACAAGTTATATAATTAAGCCTTGGGTACAATAACGTTACAATACCAGTAGATTTGGAAATGAGGTGTATATCTCAATTATTATTATTATTATTATTATTATTATTATTATTATTATTATTATTATTATTATTATTATTTAGTAATTTGGCTGAATTTATTCAAGATAATTTAGAAATCATAATTTGTGCAAAATAGTTAACTATAGATATGATTAATTTTGTATGTGTATAAAAAATAACAAACACACATAGGCTACAACTAGTAGTGATTCATTTTATTATTTATTTGTCTGGCAGACTTACACAAGGTTACGTACATAGTAAACTAAGAAGAACTGTAAGAAAAATAAAAAATAAAATTACGGTGCACAAACTTGTAATCTGAGTTTCTGACAGCGTGAAGCAGCACTCTAGAAAGTACACACCGTCTGGATCATAGATACATAGCTATGGTCTGGAGGATGTAACTGACGCCATTTGGGCTCACACAGAGTTCTTATCTTGCACTAAGTAAGTGGGACTTTGGATCCAACATGGCACATACGGTCTTCAGTTTCATAACACTCAATGAGTTGAGAGGCAACCCGGTTTCCTTGTTACAACGAACAAATCAGCTAGGCTCGAGAGGTAAGGAATCATTTCATGACTTTTGTCTGGTAACTCGACTCCTGTGCGCCACGCAGCTTGTTCATGGGGTGAATCGAAAGAACCGATTCAATAGGGACTCTGATCCGATTCCCATCGTTCACATTAGTGAGTCGTTCAAAAAGAACGATTCGTTCGCGAACTACACATCACTAGGGAGGACAGTGCATCCACCGACGAAGTGCCCGGAGCAGGTGCAGTTTGGACGGAGGCTCAAGAAAAAGCAAACGTATAACCCCTGGGCTGTCATGCAAAATTCAAAGCTGGGCTGTACAACATGCAAAAAGGTAGGGAGCTTGGGTCCGGAAAAGACTGGAGGAATGAAACCAGCAAAAGAGTGGGTGGAATGCACAGTAACGTCCTCTGCCTCCGATGTAAAAAAACAACAGAGCCCTCAGAAAAAAGGTTTTTGAACATGCCCGAACCAAGGCCCATTTAGCGGCAGCAAGCATTGTAGCCAAAGCTAAAAATGACACCTTAACACAGGTTATAGTTACATTGTCTGGCTACATTGTGTTTGTCACTTTTTTTCTCATGCGTTCCGGTACCTCAGAGCCCCCCGGAACACCCCCCCCCCCCCCCTCCCCCTCTCACCTCCCACCTCCCACCTCCCACCTCCCACCTCCCACCTCCCACCTCTCGCGCTCACTATGTGTTCCGGGACCTCCCGATTTACAAATTAAGCACTGACAACCAGTAAACATACAGTATCACTACAGTATTGGATATCGGCCAACAGTGCATTTATTAATTTTTTTAAGGTTACCAATATATTTGACATTGAGAAAATAAGCCTTAAATAGGTATGGGAGATAAGAAGTTAAGGGAAGTTTTGCTATGCTTCCACTACACTGATCCAAATCATTTATGTGTTCTGCACCGGTTAAGGCAAAGCATACCGATACTCAGAGCATTTTACAAAAGGAGGTGGCAAGAGTAAGCATATGATTAAAATGACAATAAACAAATCACGTTTCCCTGATGGTTATTTAATTTAAATGTTCAAGCTGTGCTCTATCATGTATAGATGTAAACTATCTCTGTTGTCTCAGCCCTGTGTAAAAATATGCTGTGCTGTGGTTGCTAGGAGATTATGGAATGTAAACAGTCAGTGCTTCTGGTTATGGGATTGTAAGGTCCATTTTTGATAGAAAAGTCACCATTGAAATATGATTTAAATGAAAATATCTGTGTTCTCTTATTGTGCCATGCGGATTTAAACAAGCTGTGGTTTGCATTTGTGCTTGCTATCAATGGTATTAAGTTTGCATTTTAAATGTTTGACCCTCATACAGATCTGCTTATATGAATTCCCATGTGATATTGACATAAAGAGCTCACTTCAAATAAAATTAGCCTGGTCATTGAAGTGGAATTGTTCAAGTCCAGAAGGGAACTAAACATTATATTTAACTGATTTTGAAAGGCTGTGTCTTCCAAATGAGCAGTACACCCACACACCGAGATGTTAGCGGATAGACTATACCATGGTAGCTGGACCTCCCATGCAGAAATCAAATGTGACCATCTGCCTCTGAAGTATGCTACATACTTTCAGCCTGGGATACCTGAAAACTAGCAGATCTTTATTGATCCTCCAAACCTCAAGGCCATTATGCCCATTCTTTACTTTCAGTCTTGCTGGGACAGGATGTGTTGACTAAGCTGGGCAATTTTGATAAATGTATTATCTCTGTAAGTTTATATGATGCTGTAAATGAGTATTATGAAAAAAAGCATGTATATGTTTTTCTGTTGTGGGTGGGGTTATCTATAATATTTGCTGTTTGTGAATATCAGCGGATAGAAAAACAACTTAGTTGTACTAAAACAAAACGGTAGATATTTAGACAAATAAGTCTTTATAATAAAAACAACTTTTCACTGAAATATCTGTCTGTGACAGAGAGCTAAAGAATCCAAGTCAACAATCTCCCTCCTGACCTGTGAGGGCACAGTATAACAGGAACAGTGTGCCCCGGACTGGATGGTTTGACAGTTCATTCCAGGGTCAGTTGGAAGTCGGCCATCCAGGAAAGGGGCGGAGCCACAATACCAGAAGTCATCACCTTAATGAGGTAGGCAATGTGTCAGTCATGGATTGGAGGATACATTATTGCACTCGCTACCGTGACTGAGAGTATATCAGGGGATGTGGTCGAGCAATCTGTTACTTTGTTATGGTTACGGACGGACCTGTAAAAGGAGTATAGAGATAAAATAGCCATGAGTGTTTCGTGTTTTGTTTGTTTTGTTGTTCTAACTGTGATTGTTTGTCATTGTTAGGCGGCTAACACTAGCCGGTAGCTGTCACTAAAGGCCAGCACTAACCCGGACAGCACTGCACTTCTGTGCACTAATAAATTGTATTTCACCACTTGCACGTTAGCACTTACTCTGGACTTGTGATCGTGTTTGTGTTCTGTGTGTGTTTATACCATGTTTACTATATCGGGACTGAACCCCGTGATATCACTGTGCAGTTCACATTGCTGTGTATTGCCAGGGATTATTATTTATGGTTGCCAAATGACCCGGAGTATAAAAAAACAAATAAAGAATTGTTTGGACCGTGAACTTTGTTGTTTGTCATTTGTTTACGCATTGCATCACCTCTAACACCTGTGCACTATAAACCACTTTGCGACACTGTCTCATTTGTTTATTTGATCAACCTATATCCCACTGGGATAAGTAACCACTGGATTTGAATAGAGCATTTTACAGCACTGGGGGATCAGACTTAATCGCATCAGCCATCCTGTTTTTAGGGGTAATATCAGGATTGCCACAGAGAGTTTAATGATGCAATCCAGGGTAAATTCCCAGTTCTGTAAAATGCTCTATATAGACCTGTGGCTTATCCCGGCATGATATTGGTTGATCAAAATTACACCTATGTCAGGAGTTTAAGATCAGGATTTTTGTTTGGGATTCATTGATTAACATCAGGGCTGAAGAAACTGAAATATTTATTTTTTTGTGCCCTTAAATTTAGTGCAAAGGAAACAGGTAATTATATTAACAATTCATAAGTAAGGCTACGATTTTGGCACAGTCATTTTTAGTACATTTCACGGGCGAGGTGTGGCAATAAACCAAGAATTCCTTGAAAGGTCCCAGGTACACCACTGTAGTGTGGTACTTACCACTGCAGTCCAATGTTAAAATGCAGAAACCTATACTGATAGTGGTGGGTTAAAACACAAAGATTATGGTTCATTAATGACAAGAAAAATGTTTTTTTTTAAAGGCTAGTTTGGAATGGAATCTTGGAGAGCTCGTATTCCAAACGTGATCTGCAT
This sequence comes from Acipenser ruthenus, assembly GCF_902713425.1. Lineage (NCBI taxonomy): Eukaryota > Metazoa > Chordata > Actinopteri > Acipenseriformes > Acipenseridae > Acipenser > Acipenser ruthenus. The sequence goes on from NC_081190.1 coordinate 14,539,613, forward strand.
CCATGGGAATTTATTGACCTTCCAATGCATCCCCAGTCTCATCATCTATTAATGGCATTCAAATAAAGCATTTTAATAAAAAATGAGAAGGAAGCCATAGCCAAAGCCTTGTAATTTCCATTGCAATTAGCTTAACATTTTTCCATTATCTTGCTTCCTAAATATAAATGTCCTGCACGTTCACTTCCTGTATCTGCAGTAGATCTGTCCTGAGTTGAAGAAACTGTATTCACAGCACTCAGGTCCTAGTAGTGTCAGCTAAATATCCTGACTGAACAAATTCTGAATACTGTGCCTGCCTTTTACTTGCACTCTCACATTGATATGAGATTTTCTGGTATATGAAATAATTTCTGCACTGCAAGTCTGCAGTAGAATGCCAATGTTCTATCAATACTATAATTGTAGCTATTTCAACACAAACAGTCATTTAATTAGACCATTAAAGTAATGATGCACAGCAGCGTTGTATATTAGTTTGGATCCGTGCCTTCAATTTGTATACAAGACAAACAAAACCATGAGAGGCGCCAATGTAAATAGTTTGGGTTATTTCAATTACAGTTTCAACACGAGTGTTAGATTTGGAGGTATTTACAAAATATATAAAGTTGGCATCCATCCATTTCTGGCATAATGTTTCAATTTTATATAACACATAATTATAGAAATAACTAACTTGACAACATCTATACACACACCTGCTAAGTACAAATTTGATCTATGTACACCATTCATTGTTCAGCAAATTAAAGTACTTAAATGGCTTGTTCTGTCTTGTTATTATTTAAATTATCTTCTATACAGTACAAAAATGCTGTGCACAACTAACTCTTACCCTAATCATATAAAAAAAAAACCTGGATGCTACATATTTTTTAAATAATGTAATAATCAGTAGAAAGGTATTTAGGCCTGTAACAGAGATGGCTTGGTGGGTGATGTCAGACCAGGGAGGAGACAGACACAGACAGTACTGGGGTATGAATGAATGTGCTGGTGAGCAGATTTATTGCAAAATAAAAGGTTTAAACAGAAACAAAACACTTTACCAAAACAAAACGGCACAGTGGCCAAAACAAAATAGACAGATACAAAACAGACACAAAACATAAACAAGTATGATGCTCCGCAGTGGTGGAATCTTGCTCCGCAGTGGTGGAATGACCTTCCTACAGATGTCAGGACTGCCCAGTCCCTGACCACATTCCGGCGCCTCCTTAAGACTCACCTCTTCAAAGAGCACCTGTAGAACTCCTCTGTTTGTATCCTGGGACACTATCACCCTTCATGTAAATGTGCTTTATTTTGCTCTTATCTGCCCCCTATTTTACTGCATTTAATCCTGTACTTCAGAATACTGTAATCTGCCAAGTGTTTAACCTGTAGTACTTTGTATTTAATCATATCCTGATGTAACTATCACTATTTAATCATACCCTGATGTAACTATCACTATCTGCTGTATTATTGAATTGTGGTTTGTCACACTTATACTTTGCTTGAACAAAAGTTATTGTATTTCTTGCTCTTATTGTATTACTTGTATTGTAACACTTGAAATGTATTTGCTTACGATAGTAAGTCGCCCTGGATAAGGGCGTCTGCTAAGAAATAAATAATAATAATAATAATAATAATAATAAACCAGCATGGGTAGCAATTGCTTTCTAATAATATAGACTCTCTTGACTCACGTCTCTCGTTCAGCCAAAGCTGCTTGTTTTTATATTGTGGCCGAAGGATTAACTGGCTATCAATTACCTAGTTTATCCCCTGACCACATTCGGCACGGGATTTCTCAGATGTGTGGTCAACAGCCAGTTTGTCAATAATCACTCACTGTTGACCACGCTTTCTCATGATTCTATCTGGATGGGACATTTTAACCCCATCCAGGCTGTCAGACGATAAGAACAATAAAAGAGTGTGTTTTTAAATAAACACAACACTGTACATTTAAATAATACAACACATACAAATACAAAATAACACAAAACATAAAATACGCACAGGGGCAGGGAGTACCCCATCACAAGGCCATTCAGAGAATGGTATATATCTGATTCCATACCCACTTCCATGTAATTGAATGAACAAATGATCCTGGTTAACGTAACACCACACATTCACTACCATGAGCATGTTGCCATGTTATCCTTACAGCCCAAATGGGAATACATTGTGATTTAATTAGACAGTTTATTGAAAGACGATTCACACAGATGTTTAACAGCCAGAGTAAGTATCTCTGGTTATATGCATTGTGCTGGATGGACTAAATAACCACAGCGGACAACGTGATTTTAAAATGTGTACAGTATTGGTGGTGAAGCAATTAAAAAATGTGGAAAAAAAGATGCCTACATTTTCTGTTATGTGTTCATGCAGAACAAGTCAGTTCCATGTTGAATTTAGTACTGCAGTGTTTGCAGTATATAGCAAAAAGCAAAATATACCACACTATGAACCACCATGTTTTTGTTATGGCTAAAAGAAAGTGGTCTTTCCAACACAGTGGCCACCTCAAAGAGTTGTGGTTAGGAAAACAAAGAGACGTAGAGCAGCTTTCCTTTAAAGCAAACGTCATCCTTAACTTTAAAACACTCAATAGTGCAAAGTTTTGAAACACTAAAAATGAATGTCCATATTCAGAAACAACACGAGTCTTGCTTGTGTGCCAAGTGAATGTTTGTTTTTTTCTCCATTGAGCGAGTACACTTTAGTGAGCATGAACACTTAAGTGTTGCTTTTGACTTGTTATTTCTGAGACCTTTAATACTTTACTGGCGAACCTGATCATATACAAGAAAAACAAATCAATCAAGGGATATACCTCAAGAGTGATTGGTTTATTAAATGTTACATGACTGTTTCATTAATAGCAGTATTTCTTAACGGATTGAACTTCGAAATAAAAAGGACAGTTTGAAAAAGGAGTAAAAGTTTTTTTCCGTTTGTTTTTCTTTTTTTTTTGTAACTTATGGAACTGTAAACATTGGGTACGTTTGTTTTAGCCGTGTTAAGGACATAACTCATGTGCTAAGCATTGTGAAAATATGTCAGTACAGCACTACAGCACTAGCAGAAATATTTTCAAGGAAAGAAGTTGAACAAACCACAAATGTAATAACTGCCCACAAATGTAATATCTCCCACAAATGTAATAACCACCTGTTCATATATATATAACGTCTCCCACAAATGTTGCACCCATGATAATGCCAGTAAATTACTTAGCACATATGTATTTATGTATTTAACAGTTTATCTTATAATTAATAATATTCATTAGTGTCAGTTTTGGGTATAAAGATAAAAAAGCCATTCCCATACCCCCAGTAACGACTGCCCAATGATTCAAGTATATACTCTTCTAGTTAATTATCACAATTTTTTTTCTTTTTAATAAATAATAACTGAAAGTTGGTAGATGGGTATAACATTTTTGGGATAGATTATTACATTTGTGGGAGATATTACATTTGTGGGCAGTTATTACATTTTTGGTTTGTACAAAGTTTCTAATAATTAAAAAAAAAAAAAAAACTAGTCTGGAGTTCTAAATGAGTGCTGTATGTATGTCTGTATGGTAACCCTTTTTTGTAGGATTATTACATTTTTGAATGAATGCCATATCATTCCTTCTGTCAAAAAGAAGTACCGGTACTTAACAAAAAACGTGATTTTGAAATCATAAATATTTCAAGGACCTTGAAGAAAAGTGTCCAACAGCTGTATTATGTTGTGCCCTTTTTGGCACAAATAAAAAAAAAAAAAACAAAAAAAACATGAACCTTCCCATAGGTGGTTCATTCTTTTTGTTGTCTTTGTGCCAGGAGAACCACCTGACTCCCTTCGGGAGGATAGTGTTTCCCAGCATCCATCATTCCAAAATACTGTGATGTCAGGAAACCAGCAATAATGGCAGCTTTGCCCATCCATGACTGACATTAAGTGTATTGTTTTCTGCGTAGGCTGAATGGCTGGCCTAAAGGTACATTCCAGAAAGCTGTTTGGAACACAAGCCCTTTGTACCCTGATTCTCTTCCATCCACTGTATATGCAGTCCCTTTAAAACTGAGGAGTGCATTCATGTGTAAACTTGGACCATATCGGTTTACCATATCTGTGGGCCTGAAGCCACAACTATACAAAAGTATACATGACCAAAGAGTCAAGCATAAGAACTAATGTGACAAAATTCAATAAGGTGGTTCATGATCTCATATCGCATTTCTCTGGTATCAAAGTAGATATGTTTTAATCAATAAAAAAGCACTTTGCCTAGGGCTAGATCTTATCTCAAAGGAAGTCTTTGTTGACCTGTTCGTGAATTGTGGAAGACCATGAAATCATCTGTGCATTTTATTCTTTTTTAAATCAAACTATCTTTCTAAGTGGAAGGCGTTAAATAATAATAATAATAATAATAATAATAATAATAATAATAATAATAATAATAATAATAATTAATCTTTGGTGCATACATCTATGGCGATAAGATAACAAACACAAATAAAAAATAGTGTCCTACTAGTGTTATAAGTTGATTGGCCGTGGTGTATTTCTGTTATAATTGGTATCGCAATGGTAATCATGTTTACCATAACTGAGTTTGTGTGCAGTAATAGCGGTTAAAAACTACTATTTTAGTTAGACAAAAAATGTTGTTTGACTTGTTTTTTTGTAAATGAAAAGAGTTTGGCTTTGATGCCTGTGAAATTATCAATTATAACACTGATAGAAATATACCATGGCTAACTACGTTACTAAAGACTCCAGAAACAGGTAGAGACTGTGCTGGAGTATCTGGGGGAGTGGCCTCCATCGTGATGCATTTCCGTTGTGAAATCACTTCCATTGTGTTGGGTGGGCTTTTTGTATTTGTGTTTTATTTTCTTGTATTTGTGTTTCCTGCTTTTGCTTTTGTTCTTGCGTTTTGTTTTCATTTTTTTGCATTTGTGTTTTTCGATTTGTATTTGTGCTTTTTATTTGAATTTGTGTTTTTTGGTTTGTATTTGTGTTTTTTGAGTTGTATTTTTTAATCTGTATTTGTGTTTTTCAATTTGCATTTGTTTTTAGATTTGTATTTGCGTTTTTTCAATTTGTATTTGTGTTTTTTTATTTTAGTTGTGCTTTTTTTTAAAATTTGCATTTGCGTTTTTTTATTTGTATTTGTGTTTTTTCGTTTGTATTTGTGTTTTGCACTTGAGGGCCACCGTAGGCTTAGGATACCTGGAAAAATACTATACAACTCCCCTGTTGTATCTGGTTACATTATTAATTAAATTATTACTTTATATATGTATTGTATTTTATTTACAATTTAGAATAAAACACAAGTATTACATTACTGTTATTTTAAGGAGTTGAAGTGACACATTGCTCCCTAGAAAATTGACAACGTGCGCCCCTAGTGGAAAGATGTTACAATACATTTAGTTTACACTTGGATTTGTAGTTAACCTCAGGAAAAAAAGTATGAATAATTCTTCAGCATTTTAGTCACAGGAAGCTATGTCTTAATTATTGTTAGGAAATGAACAGCCATTGTTTACTGCAAAATATTTACAAAAAACAGTGCGACATTTCATAGACTATCTACAAAATGTATACTGTAATAGCAAAAATAATCCAACCAAATTGTGGATTTTGTAATAATGTTATTTAGGGTAAGAGACAAATACATGTACAGTTATGAAAGCTATAAATCACTCCCGTGTCTCTCTTTACAGAGGGTGGGATAGCCCGGGGTCCCTGTCAATCTCTCTGCGTCTCTTAATTCCTGCATTTTCGCTCCTCCTCCATCCCCCCCCCCCGAGAACCTACACATTTAAAACAACAACAGGCTGAGCCAATGGGAGCACGCCGAACATCGTAGAGGGGCTGAGCGAAGAAAGAAAAAAATGAGCGAGAAAGAGGGAGAAGCCAGAATACCAACGAGAAGAGAAGCGTTGCTAATTTTTTTCTGTTTGTTTGCTTTTCCATGCATGCATAATGAAGGATAATTAGAGCATGCTGTGACCGTAGGTTTGTATTTAAGGTCTCCTAATAATCCATAAACGGAGATGAGAAGCTTTTAGTATCTTATGTTGTAAGGGAAGCAACAAGAAGGGGGCAGCTGGGTTTTTGTTTCAACCTCCTGAAAACCTCTGTGAAAGTGCAGCACAAGGACTGCACACTACTTGCTGGACTAAGCCTCCGAGCGGGGAAATTAAGCGATCCAGTGCGAAAGTTGTCAGATCGTGGAAAACTGCTGCACGGGAAAGGGTTTCTACAGTTGAGAAGAATCGATTCTTCCCCGCAGACTCTGGATTCTTGCTTCAGATTTAATGGATATATGAGAGCCTTATGAAAAAAATCAACAAAGGTTTAGCATTATCTCAGCTGCAAGCACCACGATGGCAAATTATGCCTGTTTGAGCCAGTGCTTCAGCCGGGTGGTCTGGCTTTTCGTGGGCTTAATCGTGGTTTTCGGTTCAATTTCATTGACTTCGCCTGCCCATGGCCGTCGGATGATATGCTGGCAAGCCATCATGAAGTGTCAGGGTGAAGGGGAATGCAACTATGCTTACGGGCAGTATGTTGAAGCCTGCTCCTCGATAATAAACAGAGATCGCCACCGGTGCCCAAGTCACTGCATCTCTGCCCTCATTCAGCTGAACCACACTAAGAATGGACCCGCTCTAGAGGACTGCGACTGCGCTCAGGATGAGCGTTGCAGAGCCACCAAGCGAGCAATCGAGCCCTGTTTGCCAAGGACTAGTGGAGTTTTGGGCTGCACCGAAGCAAGGCGCCAGTGCGACAGGGACCCCCGGTGCAGCACTGCCATGCGTAATTATTTAATACACTGTGGCAAACTTTTCAACGGGATTCGGTGCACTGATGAGTGCAGGGCTGTAATAGACGACATGCGGTATGTGCCTAAAGCAGCCCTTTTGAATGATTGTGTGTGTGATGGAATGGAGAGGCCCATCTGCGAGGCCATAAAGGATAACATGGCAAGGCTTTGCTTCGGGTCCGATTTCAACACCGGCAGCGGTGGCTCAGACGATGAGGACGACTATGAAGACTATGAGGATCCAATAATAGTGGACTACGCCAGCAAAGAAAACAGTGGATGTCTTTTGAGACCCCTAAATGTTTTGACTTTGATGGCATCCATTTTGCTTCTATTTCCTTTTCTTTAATCCTTAAATTAATTATTCACCAAGTTTTGCTTCTGTCAGTTTAACTTCTTCTAAAGACTTTGATCTGTCACTCAAAGACGCTCGCCTGGTTGCTGTTGAATATATGCGACCCCAAAGGGTGTGTGAATTAAAGTTTGCATGGCAATATCTAATTGTCCAATCATAACACATTGATTTTAGCCCAAAGGTCTATCACGGATCACGCGCGCTCGTGTTCTGTGTTGAAATGGTTAAACGTCACTGTGTTTTGGTCAGTATAGTTAAGAGTTTTACATTTTGGTATTTATTTTTAAATGTGTTTTTTTTTTTTTTTTTTTTTTGGTTGCCTGTGTTGGCATGAAGTGATGCTACCAAATAAGCTTTGTATTTGCAATACTACTGCCTTACTGCCAGAAATTTGCAATTTTCTAAGTTAGTCACATACTAGCCGGTATTTTTGACATCGTTCAGTTGATCATTTGTCATCTGAAGTTATATTGTGTGCTGTCATTGTTGACAGTCGATATGGCTCAAAATAATATATATATATATATATATATATATATATATATATATATATATATATATATATATATATATAGATAGCTAGATAGATTTTAAAGGCTACTATGGTAAAATGAATGAACAATGCAAGTTATGTTTTTTTTTTAACTTTTATATAAACTCTATTTTTTAAAGATGTTGCTTCAGTGGTATCAGGGTTTCACCTCTGGTATATCTTCATTAAAGTCTATTTAAGATTGGAGTTAGTTACCAGTCGAATCGTTTGTTGTACATAAAATGTTATAATCGATGCATTTGGAAATAATTTATTTTATAAAAGTGTTCTGATCCAGTTCCATAGTTTCAAGACTAAGTTTGTAATTCAGTTCATACCTAAAGGTACAGAATCCAATTTTATTTGAAAGGGAAGTGATTTATTATTACATTGACGTATGTATGCTCTAAAAGTCAACTGTACAGTGTATTATATAGATTTTTCAGAGGTTATCTTTTTAACTGTGTTTTTTGAGAGGAATTATTCACTGTCTAGAAATGTGTAAATGCATTGTATGGCTGCCTTAACGTTGTATTTTTATAGAAGGCATAAAAAGAGACATATTGTTTAAAAGCATTCACGTCTTGTGTTCTTTAAAAAAAGTATTATTGAATTAGGAACTGGTGTTTAAGCATGGAATTGGGATGTATACCATAAAACACAAAACAGTAATGTCCCTATGTCTTTAAAGTATGTCACTGTTTTAAACAGCAGTTATAACGAGTATCTATACAAGAACAGGCGATAAGAAATCTGATAAAATTAAACAAAAAGTATCAATTTTCAAGTAAGCACGTTATAATTACCAATTGGCAGCGGTTATTTGTGGGGTAATTAAAAAAGAAAGGTACATAGATAAGAAAACGGTGAACATGATGAGAAATGTGATTACACGTTTTGTTGACAGTTTGTATAATTTTCGCTTTAAAAATGCCACGACCACAAACCAGAGCTGCCAGCATGGATGGGAAATGTTTAGTTGGACAGCAAATTATAGTCGTGCTGCTGGCTACTGGTCCACACACCCAAAAGGCTTTATATAAATAATTACGCTCTTAAGCAGTGTCGAGTGCTGTTACACTTGACCTTGTAAATAGAAATGTTTGCTGTAGGAATAAACTCCGGCGTTCGAAAATCTTTTAAACATTAGCACAAAAGAGAGAGCTTAGTCCTTGGGGGATTGAAGCCTGAAGCGCGCCAAGCTGGGCACTTACAAAACGTTTATTTATCTTTTATTCATTGTGTTTATTTAAAATGTTCAAAAAAAGTTGCGGTCAGAAGAGAGGGAGAGCTGTGCAGCCACCACAAATATACTTTGACTGAAGTCTGGAGACTTGTAAGGACCGCAGTGCCATTAAAGGGTGTTTTAATAGACAAGCTCATTGTGAAGTTCCTCTGTAACATTTAAAACTGTATTGAAACGGAATCGGTTCCACTTACCGACTTCTATACATCTGTTTATGTAACTACGGCGGTATGCTGTTTAAACCCTAATTTGCACCATTTATATGACTTCAAATTGTTACAGTGCCTCGTCAACAAGATTACGGTAGGCTACTTTCGTTTATGTTAGTGTTAGATTTTTTGATGAATTGTGTAAAGTTAAATGGTTTACAGCACTGAAACAAATACAACATCAACAAATTAAAAACGGTTTTGTATGTAACAAAATACGATTTTCTTGCCGACCCCAGCCATAATACAGTTAAAAGTAACCAATACATTCTGTAAAGTTTAATGTAACTTCTAAACAGGCAACAGGGTGTTTACGTGAAGGAGAAAGATATCACTTTTTAATACTGTGTTCTGTGTCGCTAGCTATCCTTCGTTTCTTTAGGTTGAAATGCATTCGATAGGCTACTAATAGTTGTTTACGTGTTGTAAATCATTTTAACATATTTTCATTAAAAGTTAATCCTTTGTCCCAGTAGGACACTGAAGTTTGTTCCCAGCAAGGAGTAAAAGGCATTAGCACTAGAAAGGAGTCAAAGCTGGCAGCTGGACTAATAATTAACTGCTACAATAAACTCAAGACTCGATTTTACAGGCTCTTGTCAAAAGCATCTGTCTGGAATAAATCAACACAGAAAAGCACTAGTGGAAAGAATAGTCAGGAGCCTTGATGCAACGTTATTGTAAATGTCCATTGATCAGCTATATGCGGCCTACATACAAATCTATTTAGATATAGCAGTATGACCATGATCCTTACCTCAAAATCCATGCGTATTGCATCATTTACAAGAAAATGATTGCGATTGATTCAGTGTCTTATAATCACATGCTGCTTAAAATCATCATCATCATCATCATCTTCATCTTTTAGTGCTGTACATGACAATAATAACCAATTCAGTTTTCAGTCATTCCACTTCCAATATCAATAATTGATACAGATCTTCGCAACTAAACGGAAGTTTATTTAATTGCAATTGTAAATCATTTCATCCTTAAGCTCAAATCGCTTAATAATGTAGTTTTATTGATCTGTTAACATTCTTATAAATATCCAAACCCATTAAGTGAAATAGAGATTCTTGGTGTTAGTCGATTTTGTGATAAGCTCAGTTGATCGATCCAATTTGCCATGGGCCATATTCTTCATGGCAGTTTATTTGTCTTTGAAATCACTTAAGTGACAAAAGTTAAAAGGTTTGCAGGACAAAGCCTGGGAACAACTGGGCAGTTCATTGAACTGACAGTGGCCATACAGTAAATAGAGAAAGAGATTCAAGCTTCACTGAACAGTGAAAGACACAGCATAGCCTTTGTTTATAGTTTACAAAAGATATAACACGGTTACTCTGCTTATACAATAAAACATGTAAATGAAACAGACATTCATATTGCCAGAAAGATAGGATACATAGCGATGACAATTCAAATAATACACAGTATTACATCATCTCATTTATCTGAGAATGAGAATGGGAAACTTCTTTTGCACTGAACGTTATAGGCCAAAATGAAAGGCTGTAGGGGTTTATTTGCAAGTTCTAAATTAAAACTGACTTCGATTTTTGTGTATTGCAAGTAACTCACGTGCAATATTTTTGTTACAGTAAATAGATAAATGCAACTGGAAGAAAAATGTATTTTTTTTCACAGTTATTATTGTATAAGATTAAGACTGTATTAGTCTTTAATATAAATATATAAAATATACCGTAAAGTTAAAGGAGAACAAAAGACCTTTTCCATGTGTTGTTTGTGTGCTTAGCTAAATGTATTCAAATAATATACACTTTTAAAAGCAGACATGTATTGTGTGCGCTTGCCCCAGCCACAGCAGCCCTAGTAAAACAGACTATGTTCCCACTAGTCGCCACAGACTCCAAATCAATGATTTCAACAATGTTTTATTAAAAGAGGGACAAGAGCCCTCCATCTGAATTAATCGGGGAGAAGTCGAGTGGCACTTTTGTCATGGAAATGTTAAGCACATAATAGTTCAGGCTAACAATGTGGAGGCACTTCATTCTTTCAGCAATGCTGACACCTCTTCAACAGGAACTGCAGGGAGGGATGTGGGAAAGATCTGCTCGCCATAACAGCATTCAGGCATCAGCTAAGTGTGGCAGCGTCAGAATGCTGCTCAATATGGGCATGCTGTCTGTGAAGTCTGCTTTTATCTGATATAGAATCTTATACCGAAAGTAGACATTTGCAGGAACTTACAGTATTTCAAATATTAAAGCTTTTGAATAGGCGCGAGCTAATTGTTTCTTTTGCTGTGGTAAATCTCAGCAGAGTTTAAATAGTTCAAAAGCCATTGCTTTTAAAGGTGACTGTAGTATAAGTAAAAAAAAAAAATGGTATTGTAAAAATTGTTAAAGATTTGTATGAAGTCCCCCAATTATCACTGGCACATTAGATTTAAAAAAAACAAACACTTGGCATGACAATCCTACAACAACAGCAAAGTTAATATAAGAGCACTGACGCTTCCAACGAGTTACAAGAATACCAAGATGAAAGATCCTTGTTAGCTCCTTCAGTCACCTTACAGTGCTTGTGCTTGTCTTCCCCCGTTTGAAATCATACACTTTTGGAATAATACAATGAAGGCACATTTTAGTGACGAATAAAATAACTTTAACTGTATACTACACACAAGTGACCAAATTATTAAGAATGAAACCTAAATCTTATGGACCAGATTATAAACATAGTTTAGTGTTTATTTTAATTTACTGTACTTGAGACACGCAAAAAACACAAGAGTTACCAAAATAAATCATCTAGTTTAAATGATGTAAATACTACAATTTAATTCTAATCTGTTTCATCCTTAAACATGTTTGCAGTGCAGCAAGACATAAGTGAGTTGCAGGAAGGATTAATTACATTATTTCTCTCTGTATTTTTGTAAATGTAAAATTATGTATCTTATTATATTATTATGTATCTCATTATATTATTTGGTTATATTTCAAGTCGATTTGTATAAAAGAGGGAAATTATTATTGTTATTATTATTTTTTTTTATATTTCAAATATGTAAAGAAAAACAAAACACCTGTGCTGGCGTTTCATAAACCAGCTGGGATCCAGTAAGAAACCAGTACATGTGTGTTCTGATTAGTAACTCTTGCTGGTTATCATCAGCATCTGATACCAATTTCCCCATTAGACTAGAAAATGTAACGCTTTTTGTTGTGTGGCTCTTTCTTATAGATGAGGGTTCATATTCAAAAAGCATTTGCCAAGATGCTAAGCTAAAATCTCAAATCAATCTGATAATGTTACAGAACTAGCAAGAAACAACTAAGGAGCACATAGGGGGTATTGAATGAGTTCCCTGGTTAATTCACTGAAAGCTTTTAACATTAAAGTTTTGTTAGAAAAGAAACAGGTATTAGGTGGTAAATGCTTTGTTAAAATGGTAGGTAAAGAACTAAGGTCCACTGTCACCCAAAATATTTCTTCATAAAGATTGGTATGGTGCAATTAAGGAAATAGCAGCCACCATACAGAATTCTTCTTATAGAGATTGTTTTCTTGGAATTACGTTTCTAGAATGTTTACACATTACTTGAGTTTAACTAAAGTCTTAATAAAAAAAGGTTGTAAATTACATGCAGTGAGAGGCTTAACAACATGTTGTATTTTTATTGCCTGGCTTGTATTAATCACAATTACACATCAACTGAAGAAACACCGATGACCAGAGATACTAAGATTTGTGTCATGTGTGTCTTTGACAATAAAATGAACAGCAATATGTAAAAATAAAAAAAAATAGGAATTTTGTAGAGGTTGTTTTAAAACAAAGACATTTGCTAATATGGCGCTACATTTCAAAGTTTGTTCTTTGAAATCAATTCTAGCCCTAAATTTCAATTGTGTGGGATTACATCTGAGTAAACTAGCAGACAAATATTTTGACAAGTGACTTGTTTATTGAATAAAACACTACTGGAAATGTTTCTCTGTTAGTCTAAGATAAACAGCTATGCATGGGAATGTGTTATATATATACACTACACTACCACAAATCTACATGCTACATATACTCCACTACCACAAATCTGCCTTCACTTCGTTGTAGTGTAGCCTGTGTGTGGCGTTCTGTTCTGCCGAAGCTTGTTTATGTTACTGGTAAGCGTGCTTGAGCTATACTGTGCATATTATTTCACACTGTTTTCTAAGTTCCCTTGGGGAAATATTACTTCAGCATAGTTATTAATAAAAGTATGGAGCGCACCTGCAATCTGTTTTGTTAGCTGTGTGTAATGCATTTAGTTCTTTGTTATGCCACACAAAAGGGTACTGTCACTTTAAAAAGCGCAGGCCTTTTTTGCCCATTAATAATCGTATTGCTTCTTTATTATTGTTAGGGATAATGAAGGAATGGAAGTGTTGGCCCCCAACCCGACTTTCCCCTGAAATGTTTTCAATTAACTCTTGGCTCTGACAGGAAAGCACCAAACGTTTCCCATGCTGAATATGGAAAATCTGCAGGGAACATCTCAGCAGGAGTAGAATTTCATTAAAACAAGCACATCATAATTCAACGACCTGCTCTCTCACTAAGACCCTCTATTGATAAGGAGTTTCAGCTGAACGTTATGGATTTGCAGAGAGTAATGATTTCATGTGAGATCCTTTCACTTTGGTTTGGACAGGGTCCTTTGAGTTATTATCTGGTGTCTGATGAAGAAGGGGTCAGACACTTGGCATGACTGTGACTACTGGATAAACCTTTCAATCGAATGCTTATTTATATGGATATTGAAATAAGCCTTACATTTTAGCTTTAGAAAGCCAAACATTCAATCTGAAGGAGCAAACTACAGCTCTGGCCAAATGTTTTGCATCACCGAGAACTTTAGGATTGAGACATCATTTAAAAAAACAAAAGCTATAGGAACATAATTTCGATATTTTATTTAATATCATGTAATCAAAGAAAGCCAAAGTCTACCGGAAGCCATGATAGTAGTACACTATTTCATGTTAGATTTTGTAATGTCACATTTTTCAATTTTTGTCAGTTTTTAGTATATAGAGAACTACAAAGTGGAACGTAATGCAATATTATTATTATTTATTTCTTAGCAGACGCCCTCATCCGGGGCGACTTACAATTGTTACAAGATATCACATTATTTTTTAAACATTATTTTTAAATACAATTACCCATTTATACAGTTGGGTTTTTACTGGAGCAATCTAGGTAAAGCACCTTGCTCAAGGGTACAACAGCAGTGTCCCCCAACTGGGATTGAACCCACAACCCTCTGCTCAAGAGTCCAGAGCCCTAACCACTACTCCACACTGCTGCCTATGTTCATGTAATATTATTCAGCAGGTTACGTTTGACTATGAAGCAAAATTACTTGATTCTATAGGGTGATGCAAAACATTTGGCCATAGCTGTACATGAACCTGACCCTTCATTTTTACTCCTATATAATTTAATAAAATATCTTGTTTTTGTTGTAAATGGACACTAGTTGCATCTCACTACCTATACAGTATCGTACCTATAACTTAACTTACTTGTATGTGTATTACAGGAGGCATTTCAATGATAACACACTTGTAATGAATTGCTTAATATAAAATAACACATGGCCAAAGCAATCACCTTGTTCGCATTACTTTTCCTATTAAAACCCCTTTTGTATAGCACAGCCTATGTACAATATTTGCCTCTGGCTGCATTGATGACATTTGAAGCCATCAAAATTATTGCCCAGTTGCCGCACCCGATTTAAGCTTACAGATTTCCAAATCCAAACAGTTTTTGTGATCCAAGCTGCCACTTTGATTTCATCACATCTAACCCTTGTTGAGATCACAACCCTTTGAAATGAGAAAAGGTTCTTAATCCAGTTATACCAGCTGGGGCCAGCACTCTAGGTCCTGAGAGAGAACTGCAGGATTAACGTTTTCTCAAAGAAACCCCTTACCCTTCTGTTTAAACTATTTAGAAACCGTATAGTTTAAACACGAAGGCACATTACGTTGAAATGAAATAATAACGGCTCTAAAACTATACTTGCTAAAAAAAGATTTGGCCTGGAAATGTAAGATATTGTTTTGCTATATATGTAATATAAAAAAACAGATGCTCTATATGTCCAATTTTTTAATTGCTCAGACCTAAATAAAAAACAAACCAAAAAAACAAGTACCGTCGTTATAATAGCGCCCCACAGTAAAGAAACAGTTACAGTGTGTGCCATTTTACTGGCACTTGCATTATCATTAAAAGGAGGAACCCATACTGTTAATCAGGCTACTGACTACAGTGTCTTAAAAACATTAAACTATGCAGCATATTTTCTTTAAGTGTCTGATTCACCCAGGGCCAGAAAATAACACAAACCATTTTTTATTTGCTATATTATACATATTCAGTTTCACAGAACTTAACATCTGATTTGAACCTGTTAAGGACCTTGTGTTGTATACTCCCCTTTTTATTTATCTAGGCTCAGCAGTGCTAACAGACGGTCATTTCACCACATTGGGCTATAATGATACATGTGTTTGTTTTGCTTGTTTGCGGTCTGGATCCCTCCAGACATCTATTCACTTGTTAGACTGGGTTGCATTTGGAAATTATTTTAAAATATAAATGCTGTTTCTAATGGCCTGGGAAGACTTTGTTTGAATTATTTAGAAACTGTTTGATTTAAATGTAAATATAAAGTTGAAATTAAAAAATAGCGACAATGCCCATCAGTCAGTTATTGTTATTTGATACAGCTTCTCAGCTCCCTGCTTTATAACCCACTGGAGTCCTCCACACTGAGACCTGGAGCCAAGAATGCATTTCAATAGACCTAAAATAACTCCAACTACAAAACCATTGAACCTGGAAACACTCATTAACCCATTGTGTGCCAACTAATACTACCCCATCTCCATAGCTCGAGAGGAATGCCCGAGGCCTACTCCCCAGGCCTGACATCTCTGTGCAGTGCAGTTACTTGATTCATAAGATATGGGTTAATATGTCTAGCTACTGAGAGGTATATCTTTAATGTTAAAAAATCTCATAACAAGCCATGAAAACAAATGACCTTTATACAACATCTCAGAAGAAACCAAAATTGGCAAAAATTATATTAAAAGACCCATTTACACTACTTCACTTCATTGCACAAATACACACCAAATCAACATGTTTACTAAGGTTCCAATAATCTTTGATTGGAGTTAATGCAAAGTCTACTTCCAATTTCCCAAGTAAACTCCATTAAATTACTCCAGTAATCGAACTGACATGATGGGTCACACCTGCCACTGTAACAATAAATAACTGTGCTAGTTTCCCCTAGCTTTGTATCTGTTATTATATTGGCACTTGTGTATATAAGGTCCTGTATTCCAGTAAGCTGAAATTGTTGCTGTTCTTGCTTGAGGTATACTGGGAAGAAGGAAGAACAGATTATCCTAACTGTGAAGTGACAAAACAGAGAAGAAAGAGAATGTTCAAACAAAAGTGAGAGATTTATTTTTTGTTAAGTCCAGTCTATAGGCATCTCCTTTCCAGATGGAATGGCTGTATAATTAATGTGACAGAACTCTTAGAAAAGAGTTCACAATTATCATTAGTATATAAAAAAACAGCCCTAGTGGTGGTTTTAAAGCACAGTATGGGTGTGCAGAATAGGAGAAAGGCAGAGGCTGCAATGAATAACAATTCTGAAGTGAGGGTCGCCCATTCATGTCAGAAGAGTGAAAATACTGTAAGGGCCATATTCACAAAGCATTTGTGAAAAAAAAAACAAAAAAAAAACTGCTAATGTTACAGAACTTGCAGGTGCATGTAGGAGGTCTTAAATTAACCTTACATGTTTTTATTTGAATGTTTTTAACATTATTGTTTGTTAAAAAAAACATCTTTAGAAAATGTATTTGCAGGTGCATCACAGGGAAGAAGGTTGCAGGTCACAATTGCTGTGTTAGGGAGCAGCGTTAATAAATCAAATGTCCTTAAATAGTGCCTAGTCTTAGTCCTGTTCATAATTATTCAGAAGGCTTTGCATGAAAGACTTTGTTGAATTATCTTTTATTAAAGTCAGTCTTGAGCTCAGGCTATTATGGTGGGAGTTGGGTCTCAAGCACCCCTAAGGGTGAGACTCAGTAAGGATATAGAGTTAGCTGATTAAAGAAGCCATTCAGTTTTCAGTGAAAGCTGATTAGTCCAAGTTCCAACATCCCACAATAGCCAAGGCTCCCTAGTTCAATTTCAGTTGCACTGGTACAACCCCCTCTATCCAATGGATGTTTGCTGGTATTTGTAATGGTTAGAGCAATTGTACATGGTGCAATTAGAGATGGCCGACTCTTCTATTGCAGTAGTAAATTCCTTTGGATTTATCAAAAGGTTATTTATTCTGTTTGCGCTAACATGTATTTCTGCTGGGAGCCCCCTTACAAAACTTTAAGGCAATACTTTAAAAAATCCTAATGCATTACAAATGAATGGCAGCGATTCCTATGCTATTCCAAAGGAATTAAATGTTACGTTGTCAATTATTTTAAAGTGATGATATAACTAGCATACATATGCACTTATATATAGAAGCTATACTATTTGAAGTTACTATATATATATATATATATATATATATATATATATATATATATATATATATATATATATATACAGGAAATACCTCACATAAATTGTATTACAAACTAAACCAACACAGAGGCGACGGAGAACGATCTATTAAGTATATCTTATAATGCATGAACTCAGAATGAAGAAGAAAAAGAAGGAAGAAAGGAAAGAAGGAAGGAAGGAAGGAAAGCTGTGTCAAGAAACAAAAGGTCTGTAAAATATGTTCGACCTACTTTACTTTTATGAATAGTACACTAAAACCAACGAATCTCCTAAATAGGGGGGAGGCGTTGTAGTGAATGAAGAAAACAAACCTTCAACTTATTAAGTAAGTAGATTGCTGTGAGGTGGAAGTCATGGAATCATGACCAACAGGCATTAAGTAACAGAAAGAATGAAAAAAAAAAACAAGCTGAAGGGGATTGTTGTCTAGTGTCGTGAAAGAGCGCTGAAGTGTCTGAATGTGGACGAGGGGCTAAGACCTCTCTCTGTGACGTGAGACAAAGACCCCAGTTTTATTCTATACTGGCCATCATCTCTATTTACCAACACTGAATGGTCGATCAGAACACTCACTTTGACTTCCTGGATGCGCACTTCTCAGCAGCTTCACCCAGCTAAGAAAGAAAGGGAAAAATAAAGAATGAAGAGAGGAGAGGGGGAGAGGGGGAGAGGGAGAGGGAAAGAAACACAAAACTTGCTGACACGGGGCATAACTTAATTTTCACGGTGCCGGGACAGCTGTGTCGTGTAATCTGCCATGGCATGCCATTAAAACTTCAATGCCCTTACTGACCCAGAAGGGAAACTTAGACTGTGGAGAGCCTTTTGAAAAGAGGAGGTGATCTCCACGATTTATGGGCTTGTCTTAAAGAAGCAGACTGTGCTCACTTTAAATTAATCACCCTTTAAGGATCAGTCTATCTATCTATCTTATGCACCTATAAAAATCACAGCCCCCTGAAAAAGCACCTTTTTTTAACTAACTGTATCTTCTAAAGGTGTTTTAGAGTTTCAAGAAATGGACTGGCTGTGCAGGTCACCTAATCAGTATGCATATGCATACACATATATTTCTTATCAAAAATATTTCTGATGCCTAACTTACAAAAAATATATTTGGTTCATTCATCTTTGGTCACATTTATATTATGATCTTGTTTTCAGGGTTATTTTAATTTTTCTTTAAGTTTTTTTTGGTTTAATTTATGAAAGATCAATTCAAATAGTACAGTGTGAATATCTTGGAAATCAATGTATTTAATATTGATTTAGACTACTGTAAATATATGAAGACACTTCTGACAAACTGAGATGGAACAATAGTACTAGAAAAGTTTTAGACAAAGTTACTTATAACCTCCAATTAAATTGCTTTCAAAACACCCAGAAAGTACTCTTAAACAACCTTTTTATTTATGTTAATAAAGGCAGATTACTGTGTCATTTGTTTTGTGCTATAATTACTGTTTTTGCTTCCTGATAAAATGAAGTATCAGTGCTCTTGTATGTTCAAATCCAGATGTATTTGTATTGTATATTATAACTAAATATAGACTAAATGAAGGATACCGAAGTAGTTAAAATGGTATGTATATATTTTGGTCGATCATACTCCTGCTTTCAGATTTTGTGCCTGTCTTGGGCCTCATTTTTCAGGGCCTCATTTAGTGTCGTATTACAACCCTGAGGTGAACCTATAAGGAAATATAAGAAAGTAGACACAAGTCTACTACTTTGGTATTTGCCAAAATGGTTGCCTCCTTTTTGTAGTGTTTATCGGTTTGGACCACTACCTTGTATTGAACTTTTTCTCTGTATTAAAAACATGAACGCTTCTTGTATGACAACAATTCATTTGTTTTTGGTCTAACTTGGAACCCAGAACTAAACAGTTTGGTTCTGTATTGTACAGGATGTCCTTAATTATAATTATTTATTATAAGTTTACATACCCCAATGGAAATTTATAATTTCTAGAAATTTCTTGAAACAAAATTTAGGAAACATCTTTTGTAGCAAAAGTTTTGCTGTTGTGGATGAAGAACAAAAGTTACAAGAAAAAGATTATTATACAATTATTTATTTCAGCAATTTCTTTGCAAAACTCAAAAAATGCGAATTCAAAAGTATTCATACCCTTCAATGCTATGATAGTATTGTCTACAAGGTGTAAGGAATTTCAATATTATAATGCAAAACCTAATTCTAGAAAAGTGTAGAAAATGCTGGATTTAGGTGAACATTCTTAGAGAGTATAAAAGGGTTAGGCATAGGATGTCGAACCAAGGGACTTTTTCAACCTGAAAAAAGAAACAAGGACCAGGTGTCACAAATGGAAATTAGATAAAGGGGCATTCAGAACAGAAAATAGGAAGCACTTTTTTACACAGAAAATTGTGAGGGTCTGGAACCAACTCCCCAGTAATGTTGTTGAAGATGACACCCTGGGATCCTTCAAGAAGCTGCTTGATGAGATTCTGGGATCAATAAGCTACTAACAACCAAACGAGCAAGATGGGCCGAATGGCCTCCTCTCGTTTGTAAACGTTCTTATGTTCTTATATTCTTATGATGATTGCTGTCATTACCAATAAGTCAATATGGGAAAAAGTAAAGCGCTATCTGAAGACCTCAGGCAAAAAATTATTTATTGTTATAAAGCTGGAGAAGGATACAAGAAGATTTCCAAGCATTTCAGTATCCCAATTTCAACTACTGCTTCTATTATCAAAAAGTACAAGACTCATGGTACTGTCACAACACTCCTTCGGTCTGGAAGAAAGAAGGCTCTTTCACCAAAAACAAGTAGAAGAATTGTGAGGAAGGCTAATAACAATCTGAGATTGACTGCCAATGATACTCAAAGTGAATTGGCTGCAAGTGGGACTGGGGTTTCCATTTAAACCATAGGTCAAGTATTGCATGGTGAAGGTACCAATGGTCGCAGGCCAAGGAAAAAGCCACTCTTAGGAAAACATCACAAGGACAATCGCTTAAAGTTTGCATAACGGCATTTGAATGATGGATATGATTTCTGGTCAAAGGTTTTGTGGAGTGATGAAACAAAAATCGAGCTATTTGGTCACGCTGATAGTTGTTACGTTTGGAGAAAGTCTGGTGAGGTGTACAAAGAGAAGAACACCATACCTACTGTCAAGCATGGAGGTGGTAATATCCTGGGGCTGTTTTTCCTCTAATGGCACAAGAAAGTTAGTTCCAATACATGGTAAAATGGATTCCATAGCATACCAAAAGATACTGGCCAATCATCTGAAACCCTCCGCTATAAAACTTGGTTTAAAGCGCATCTGAATGTTCCAACACATCAACGATCCAAAGCACACATAAAAATCTACTTTAAAATGGTTAAAGACGAATAAAATCAAGGTTCTGGAATAACCTAGTCAAAGTCTCGATCTAAATCTGATTGAGAATCTTTGGTATGAGTTGAAGAAGTATGTGCACAAGAGAAGTCCTCGAAGTCTGAATAAACTGGCACAATTTTGCGTTGAAGAATGGTAAAAAATCTCTAAAGAATCATGCCAAAAGCTAAAAGTGCCTCAACTAGCTATTAAATTAATTTTTGCAAAATTGCTGAAATAAATAATTGCAGACATCTTTTTCTTGTAACTTTTTTTAATCATCCACAAAAGCAAAAATATTTTTCCTATAATTTTTCCTAAAATTTCTAGAATGATACATTTCCATTGGGATATGTAAACTTTTGACTACAACTGTGTGTGTATATATATATATATATATATATATATATATATATATATATATATATATATATATATATATATATATATTACAAATTAAAATAAATGGATAAATAGACTCAATACCATGATGCCTGTAGAAAGGAATAGTAGATCTTTATATCATTAATTATGTAGACAATGACATCACAAACACATTAATAATTTGACTAGAAATAAGTGAGTGTAGTTGCCATGGCATCAAAAGCCTGTAAGTACCTCCATTGTTTGTTTTCAAACACACTTTCCCTTGACAAATGTATATTAAACATACTGAGACATTGGGAAGTTGGCTCTTTTGAGCGCATATATATATATATATATATATATATATATATATATATATATATATATATATATATATATATATATATAGCTAGATAGATAGAGATATAGATATAAATATATGATTTTTGTTTGTTCATTCATTTCCTTTCTCTGTGTTTCATTTCCTTATAAAATTTAATTTTTCATTTTTTAACACACACACACACACAAAAAAAATACCACCTGGGCTGTAGGCTTAGGCTAAATGTTTTAACATTGGACCACCTGTAGCTGAGAACTGATTGTTTAAGTAAGAAAGAGAAGGGAAAAACTCAACCCCCCCCCCGCCCCCCCCATCACCCACCCCCACCCCTCAAACAACATTGTTCATTTGGTATGTGATTATTGTGTTTTTATTCAGCACATGACTTCTAGCTATGTAGTATTGTCATCAACTATATAGGCAGAGTGAGCAGTAAATCGAAGCAGCAGCCACAAAACCTTTAACGAAATAAATAATGAACCTAAGCTTAGGAGTTGTTAAAGAGTTAATAGTCTCCTATTCACTCAATAGGGGCTGAGGCTCGACTCTATTAAAGTGACCCTCAGGGCCAGGGGCCAAATTGCACCCAGTTGTTTTCTGGAAGGTATTCATCCTTTGCACATTCATTTCCTCCTTTATGTTGTCTCTTTTCATCACTGGAATACCCGGGTTTAGTGAACAATTACCGTACAGTCTCTGGGAAAAGAAAGAGAAACGGGGTCATAAATATGTTAAATTGGTGCGTGAGTTTAAGTGGCTTTGTAAACTAAACACAAATGGACCTTCAGAGTAATTAATGAATATGAAGCAGAGTGATGGAACCAGAGTGCAAAGGCAAAAAAGCCGCTACTTATTTATTTTTCCCAGTGATGTTTTATGACTATTGTCTGTAGGGTGCCACTATATATCATATCTGAGTGTTGCCTGAGAACAGTGTTAGGTCATTTTGCACAAAGCGGTTTATTTATTAGTAGAATTAACCAAACAGATGATTATCATGAGAATCCAACAACAAGTTCAGTCTGAAACCTTCACTTTTCACAATGTTTCAATGCCATCTGTTGACATAGAACTTTTTTTATTTTATTAAACATCAAGCTTCCTTAAATAGTACATTTATTTTTGCCTTCACTTTAATGTTTCATGGACAAAGGCTGGTGGTCTCAGGGTTAAAAATATTTCATACTTGTTGTAAAGCGGGTAAAATATAATAGGCATTCAGTCAGACATTTTGACCACACATGAAGTTGGCTAAGATCAATTTCTAATTTGTTTTTTAAAGTAAGATATTTGGCTTTAGTATAGTAAGAATGAACAGCATTGTTTCACATAAGTTTAACTTGCATCTCCACTGGGCATTCTTCAACATAGCAATGTAGACAAATACGCTTATATAAAAGAACACTACTTTCAGACACATTTAACCAATAAAAGTCAGAAGTGTAACCCTTTATTAAAACATTTTGCCAATGCAAGCTATTGGTCGGAATAATTAAAACGGTGTTTTACTATCATCATTTCTTTAATTTTTTTATGTAATACTGAATTGATTTCACTCAAATCTGACAGGCTATAGTCTAGTTGACTTACTTATAGTTTTTTTTTTTCTCTCAGAATGTAATATTTACAGTACATTGACCGTTAATGCTGTAAAAAATAAATAAAAACAAATTATACACATCTCTGTATATTTTTCTAACACTTGTTAAACAGCAATTATTTTCTAGGAAGAGGTTTTAAGTAAACCGTAAAACCCAGATTGACCCCTTTATGAGCACACTATAAATCAAGTGTAAAAGTCATGGTGCTTGCTGTGAAAAGGGTCAAGGGGTGGGAAAGGAATTACAAAGAGGGGATGGAGAGAGAGAGAGAGAGAGAGAGAGAGAGAGAGAGAGAGAGGGGGAGAGAGAGAGAGAGAGAGAGAGAGAGAGGGGGAGGAAGGAGACAGAAACCAGAAAGGGAGGGGAGTCGAAAAGAGAAAGCAGACAAGATGATCTGTGACTGTAATTGAGGGAAGTAAAAATACCAGCACCATTTGCTAATGATACCCATAAACTGTAATGTCCTGTTCTAAAAAGTAATCTGTTCATATAAATTAACAGACAACAGCCCAATGGGAAAATTTAATTGCTTCCAGTTGGCCGGCTGCATGTGCTACAGGATCTTATTTTATTTTATTTTTTTCTGTTTTAGCCAACTGGTTAATTTCAATTAAACGAGAATACAGGAGCATCAGCTACATAAGATGAACATATTATTAATATGATGGAGTCTTTTATACTGCTTTATTCAGATTCTTATTGCGATTTGATTAAGCTGTGCGCAGTCAAAGTGCTCCATGTCTTTAAATTCCTTACATGTTCTATAAACCTTAACACTTTATGATAAATATAACACAGGCTGTCCACATTTTTCTGTGCTTTTAAGGGCATAGAATGCAGGGCTGCTTGCCATGTTATGCATTAAATCTCATTGTGTTACTCCTTGTTTACTTTTTTGTGAAATGAAGTGCTTCTCTCTGATATGAAGTATCCATCTGTCCAAACCAAGGTGTTACATTCTTGGAAAGGAAAACACTTTCAAATCATTTTGTTGAAAGACTTGAAACAAAAAGTGTGTGTGTGTGGGGGGGGGGGAGAGAGAGAGAGAGAGAGAGAGAGAGAGAGAGAGAGAGAGAGAGAGAGAGAGAGAGAGAGAGAGAGGGAGAGAGAGAAGGGAAGAGAGAGAGGGATAGAAGAATATTTTGCATACTCTATTTTAAAGCACCAACAAATTGCAGCTTTTTTATTCACGCGTTTCCAAGAAGAGGATAAAACTGCTTTTTTTAAACATTGTGGATAAATTGACTTTTTCAACACAGCAGATAAAACAGAACAAACAATTTCTCAGTTTCTGATTTCAGGATATATGCAACATGGCTGTTTTTTTTATTATTTTAAATATACTTTGCATTAGAGGAAAATAAGTTTCTGCTGAGTTTTGCTTGGTGAGGTACTGGAATTGGTCGCTCTGTTCTGTGTAATGATCCATATGTAGTTTCTGAAATAGAAATATTATATTGAAGTGCTGGTTTAAGTGTAACTTGTTAATGAAGCCTCTCTCTCTCTCTCTCTCTCTCTCTCTCTCTCTCTCTCTCTCTCTCTCTCTCTCTCTCTCTCTCTCTCTCTCTGTCTTTTGTAAACACAGCTGAAGTAGCCTAAATTAACCAACATGGACGTACAAGTGCTATGTACATTTTTTGTCATTTGTTATTTTTAGTTAGCGCACTGTTTTCATGTTAACTTTTACTTTAGTGTGGTTTGTACACCATGTTTTAAACACATACGTATCCTGGCTACAAGCTCCACACAAATGCTTTCCCTCTTCCTTAAATGTAATGTCACTCCAAACAAAAAGTCACCACCAAACAAAGAACAATGTCTGCCACAGCATCTTGGCAGCAAAGATTAATTCATCCTGCACGGCAAAACAAAAAACAAAACAAAACCAAACATTTTGGATTCACATACAGTGCATGCACAGTTAAAAAAAAGAAATCTGCCAAATCACTCATAGCTGCACTATTAGCCTCAGTCTGTTTCTGATACAGCAATGAAATGGTATAACTATGAGTAAAAGAAACCAGATTAGCTATGTTTATACTGGCATGTTAATCCGATGCAGCTTTTAAAACACTTTAAAAAAGGTTCCAACTCTACATGTTTTTATGGCTGACGAGGGTACATTGATAAATCAAAAGATTTTTGTTGCTAAGATGTAATGCTACATTTATATCTTGTTGGTCTCTCAGTCAAATTGCAGTCTTTGTGTTGTTCTTTGTATAAAATTGTCCAAAGTTTCCCTGTTTCAGAGAATGACACATTACCTCATTACTTATTTAATGTCAAATATAAAACTGTGCCTGCTGTTCAAATCAACCAGGATGTTTTCCTAAGCCAATAACTGAACAGCAGCTTTCACTGCAGTTAATTTGTTTAGCAGGTCAATGAAACTGATAATCGCCATTGAAAAGAAGGCTAACCACATCATGAATGATCTTGTATTTTCTACACAGGAAACAACAGCTGTTACTTTCACATAACTTTTAACCCTGTTTTTTTTAAATGCATCACCGGAAAAAAAAATAATAAAAAAATAACCTATTGCCATGGCTACAACCTTCCACTTCAAGCTCGGTGTCAACTTTCAGTCACAGTCCGATTCCACTCTGGCTGCCAGGATCAGGGCCTACCTCAGTCAGCCTTCATTACAGGCCCTGATGAAGGATAGGAAAGGAATCCAATGCAATTATCAAGGCTATAACCAGCTTTCCTCAACACACCTGTTGAGAGAATTGGAAAATTATTCCCTGGGAAGAATTTTAATCAAGGTTTCATGACATCCAGCACTTTGTTTCTCCCACACAGAAACCAATTTCAAACCAGGTGTCTTTTCCTAAAAATTTAATCCAGTTATTGGAGCCATTTATTGAGGCGTATCATGTTGCAGCTGACATTTGAAAAGTTTTACACAGTTTCATGCGACAAATCCCAATGTTGCTTTAACCACTTAAGTCCCTGTTTTGAAAGCAAGAGTAATGACAATGGCACCTTTTCTTGAGAGGATTAAACCCGTGTAATGTTATAAAACTACCAAGCAACCATTTGTTAGCAAAAAGGGGAATGTACATAATTGTTATCTGTAGCCTCTTGCTCTTCCAAAATCCAGTAGGTTTTAAGCTGCCGCTAAACACAAAATAGGTGCATGAACGTGTTATGTGTTTAGTCGAACTAAACAATTACACCATTCCCCTTTGTTTGGGGGCCACTTTCTTTCTTGATACAAACAATTATTTTTACTTTATTTTATTAACTGACAATTGTATCTTTTCTTTACTCTTCATTGTATTGATCAAGTTAATTAAATAATGCATTATCGTGATTATTATTATAAGATACATGCGGGGGGTGGGGCTCTTTGAATAATAAATAATAGAAGACTGGAGTCAGGGACCCTCTAATTGCTAGGGCTGTGAGTGCAAAGGCAAATTTAGCGTATTTTAAACAGTAGTAACTTAAACCAATAAGAACTGTGATAAAGATAACTAATGAGTTTTTTGGCTATGGAGACCCAGTGTACAATACCCTTGGAGTACTGTTGAATGGCACATCTGTAACAGACTGAGACTTGGATAAGTTGTACAGGTTGGGGAAGGGAGTTATGGAATGGTGTAAAATGTAAATACTGTATATCTTTTATAGAATTGTATCATTGCAGAGCTAGTGCAACTTTTTTTTTTTTACAGCAGGATTGCATAACGTCTTATGAAATTGTGATTTTGCATGCAAAGTAATTTATATTTTACACAAACAATCCTGATCTGATTTAAATGGGCCATTTCCTAAAAGCAAAATTGAATCTGACAGTTTTTTTTTTTTTAATTTTTTTTTTTTTTACTGACTCTGTCTGATATGTCCGCATTGTAAACCACTGCAAACGAAATGGTGACTGTGCCGGTCTGACATTCAGCAGGGGACTGAGAAACCTTAGAACTATAACATGAGGCACTGAGCTGTCTTTGAGTGAACCGAAAAATTTTACAGGAGTCTACAGGGCTGAAAGCTTTTGCTCAGCAAAACATAACTTTATCTCAAAGTGACGACTGAATCGTTAACAGCAGAACTTCATTGGCTGTTATGAGGCCTTTTCAACAATCATTAAAATACTACATTTGATCAAATCGCTTGGGTGCAAACACCCACTGTACTTATTAAGCCCTTAGTCATGCAGTGGGCAACATGTAAATGCTGTGTGTTTGATGATGTTTTGTAATTGACCTTACATGTTGTTTTCTTTCCAGAGACAACCCCATCTTTTGTTAGCCACAACTGGTTTCTGCTGGTTATAATTTAATATTTTACATAATGTGGTAAATTCTTACAGAACACCCTGCAATGTTTGCAAAAATTGCAATAATTTACCTTTGCTGTATACCAATTCTGTGTTGTCCTATTGCAGCAATATGTACTTTTAAATAATCACATTTATTTTGATAGTTTTATTCACACATCGTCGGTCAAAAATTAGATGGAAACACATTTCTCAACTTTTACCTGGGGGCGTTTTCCATAGAGAATATAATGGTACTCAAGTTTGGGTCTGGAGAGTAATCTGCATGATAAATCACACAAACTAAACACAATATCCCTACTGTACACAATTAATTTACAGACTCCAACAAACCAGCGCTAATTAAAGTAAGTTTATTAATAGTTTCTACAGTTTTCATTTTGTGTGTGTGTGTGTGTGTGTGTTTTTTATTTTTATTTAATCAGGCTGGTTTTAATCTACAAACCCCCATAAAGTGTGGTGCTGGATGAGGTAATCTACTGCAGTGGAGCTATCAGAGTGGTTGGAAATGATGTCATGGTGTATCATTTGCTGGTAATTCCCACTTTCAGATCTTAAGCAGACCACGTACTGTAAGTTCAATGTCAAATTATAAAGGGAATTATAAAGAGGCTTTTGTTTTTGCTTCGCTGCTTTCATTGTCTTTTCACCAGTCCTAATGTACATCATCAAGTGTGATGTAAACATTCTATATGCAGCTGGAAATAACCAACCAGGTTTTGTCCACTCAGTTACAATTTAATTTACAATCTGCTTTGATGCAAACAGAGATTTGGAGTTTTGTCAGAGTTGCTTCAGTACATAAGTACTGAAATATAAACCATCTACTTTTTTTGTTCGCTCAATAAATGTAGCTGTTTCATAACCACACAAGGGCAAGAATCACATCAAAGGGTTCATTTTATTTAGACCCTCCTGTCTTCTGACAAGAATTTATTTTAGGGGCATATGACATCTTCAAGGGAATAAATTAGACAAGAAATGTTCAGGTTACGAGTGTCTAATTGATTTAGAAGTACATTAAAACATTTATCTGAACCCCAAGGGGATAGAAACACTACATCAAACAAACTAACTAATTATATAGTACTCTAATGCCAATACTGTAATCAGAAGTCTGTATTTATAATTTAAATTTGATGTACAAACACAACTCCCTAATTTCTGGTGTGGGTAAAACCACAAAATTCAATCTTGTCATTCACTTTTTCCTGGGTGTATGCAATACTGTTATGGGTGGCTTTATTATCCGTCTATAAAGATTTGTAGTTTCTAGATTCAGATTGCATGGGTGGTATTGATATTCTTGCACAATATCTGGTGTTAAACTTAATGACAGTTTAATCAAAAATGATTTTTTTTTTCTTTCTAATTATGTTGTTTTTGGTCAGAATATTCATCCAGTTCTCTAACATTTCAGATATCATTTATAAAGAGTGAAAAATTTACCTTCATGGGCAAAATGTAATTCCCCCAAAGTAAACTGAATATACCAGCGACATTACCCAACAACGAGGCCAAGATTGATTTGGTTCATAATGTTCATGTTCCATTAGAACTACAAACCTAATTATCCGTGGTATATAGGAGATGTTTTCCAAAATAAATGTTATGAGAGAGATGGCAAATAGAAGACTGTGCCTCTACAAATGTGAAAATATCATCAACCTAATTGCTTCCTCTGTTCCATCCACATTCACTTCTCACATGAACCTGTTAACGGACATCTGCCACGTTTACTCAGGCACAACCTGCCTAACAGCTGACTAACTCGTTTTCCCTCTTGAGGACAAGCATGTTATTTTTTCCCTTTCAGGGCGCTCCTTTTTATGAACCACTGCTGAATTGAAAGAGGGCGAAGAGTCATTGAATTAGAAAGGCATTCAAATAAGGCTCTCCATTCAAAGAGGGCGTATTCCTTTGGCAACTGTATACTCACCTCAACTGTTTGTCTTGGGTACCTTTACACATCTCCGTTAAGACCGGGATATTGTGTCGGGATTATTCCTTCTAATCTCTTAAAAATGGAGGTGCAGAAGCTCTAAATAAATATTTTGTTATCATAGCCCTATTGTTTGGCACATGTAGAGCTATTTTAAGGCATTTTCAGCTTTAGCTTGAGTCAGGGTGCAAGTTTAATTCTGTTTTTATAACCGGGAACACTATTCATCTACTGTATGGTACAGTGCATATTTGTGGCGATTGTTACCTGATGAGATGTAAAAGTGCACCTGTCTTGCTATTCAGACTCATTTGGAAGGCACCAGCAATGTATTGCTGGTGTGATAATGCATTAAAAAAACCTAAAAAAGTAATTTAGTGAAAATGTGGCTTGGACATTGCGACGTTTTTGTTTTTATCTCTGAATTCATTGAATTCTCCTCTTGTTCACAGTTTGTAATAATGTTGGCAGATGTCATTGAAATCGGAAGTGACCATAACATGAAGGTTGCACAACACTAATACTCTAAGGGACAGCTGTTCAGGATCATGTTGGCTTATTATCCATGGTCTGTGGTAAGAACCATAAGGAATGTATAGAAAACAAATATGTACTCCTGTAGGATCTAGCCGTAATATAATGATATTGTATGCATTTAGAAAAAAAGCTTCTAAACCAGGGGTCTCCAACCCAGGTCCTGGAGAGCTACTGTGGCTGCTGGTTTTTGTTTCAACCAATCTCTCAGTTACTTCATTGAACCAATTATTTGGCTTAATTAGTCAAGATTAACAGGTGTTCCAGATCTAAAGCCACTGATGATGTAAAGACACCTATAAAACCTGCCAGAAAGGGGCTCTCCTGGACCATGGTTGGAGACCCCTGCTCTAAACCCTCACCCACACAATGTTCACCTATACCTTAGTACATTGTATTGTGCTGTAGAACTTACTGTGTTATTTTGAGATTTACTTTTTTCTTTTGATTAAATCAAGCTGTTTGTTTGTTGTTTTATAAACAGATTTGAAGTGTAATTACATCCTCTTGTCTTAATTTGTTTGTCTGTTAAATTTAAGCTATATTAAGCTGCTGGTAGTTTGTTGAACACCTATTTACTTACTAGCAATCTATGGGAGGTTAGGGGGACTTGTGATTGTGAAGTGTAAAAACAATTTAAAATGAATGAAAAATCATCATCATTCAAATATTACAGATAGTTAAAACAATAAAAAACATACCTTTAAAGGGTATCATAAATAACCAAGATTTGAAAGTACATTTAACACTACAACATTGTTTTTGCTGTTAATATTATATGATATTATAGTGTATGGTTTCACAGACCTCAATTAGCGTCTATTTTGGACGACCATGGAAAGCTTTCAGTAGTCCAATATTAGTGCTAATCAGGGGCTGTGAGACTAGATAATACCTTTACAGACTTTATTTTAAATTTGACTCAATTCTATGGTACAGAAGAAGCTACAGCCTTTGACTTGAAATTGTATTTTACATTTAAATGTATTGTTAACATAAAGTCAGCTGGTGTTTCATGCGAGTGATACAGTAGGTCTCAATATTATACTTTGTCCTGCTAACTCTGATGGAAAAAACAAACAGTTTAAAAATGTGCTACTCTGATTTATTTATTGAGAACAGTTATTCCAGAGGTGAATGCAATTTGACAATACTTGTAATAATAATAATAATAATAATAATAATAATAATAATAATAATAATAATAATAATAATAGTTTTTAATTGGAAAACTGAGGAGCTCTGAAAAGTGTGGCCTCTCAGTAGTAGTCCTATTTAAGACCCAGTGGGCGGACTACACCAGCTGCCCAAATTAAATTTGCAAAACGAAAGGGGAGGTGGTAGTAGTATTATTATTATTATTATTATTTATTTCTTAGCAGACGCCCTTATCCAGGGCGACTTACAATCGCAAGCAAATACATTCAAGTGTTACAATACAAGTCATACAATAAGAGCAAGAAATACAATAATTTTTTTCAAGTGTGACAAACCACAATTCAATAATACAGCAGATAATAGTGAGAGTTACATCAGGATATGATTAGATAGTGATAGTTACATCAGGATATGATTAGATAGTGATAGTTACATCAGGATATGATTAAGTGCAAAATACTACAGGTTAAACACTTGGCAGATTACAATATTCTGAAGTACAGGATTAAATGTAGTAAAATAGGGGGTAGTAGTTGTTGTTGTATGGGTCTTAATCAGTACATAGTTCCTCCTTAATACACAATGTACATGTTTATTTTTTGTTGTGTTTAAAGTAAACATCAGTGCTCCAAAACACCACATTGTGTCCAGCACCTATTAAAAGTCTTGTCTTGAACTCAACAGGCTTCTTTTTTACAGATCCCATAGTAACCCAAGGAATGTGTGTATTTGTGCATGTGTGTCTTCTTTCAAGTTTTGTTTTCTACTTTATGCTTACGACAACAGCAAACAAAACAGTTTCTCAGTGTTTCCCGTTCTGGCTGCTGGGACCAAATTTGTTGGCTGGATTAACAGCAATCATGTGATGGAAACATTTCTGGCTAATAAAAGTGCAGCTCCAATTGTTACTTCAACGCCAGCTGTTTAGTTTTCACCTCAGCAGCCAAGCAGGTGAGAACATTATTATATCGTGATATACAAGTAGATGTCCTGAACGATGATCAAGTTCAGACAAGGGTCGCTACTAAAGTGACTTTGCCTGTTGGTTTTAACTGCTTTGAGAAAACTAAATAGAAGACAGCCTCTCTGCCATTGTGTACGGAGTACAGAAAGTTGAATTACAGTAAAGGGTTTTTTTTTTTTTTTTTTTAAAGCATGAATAACAAACCCAGCTATGGAATGACATTAATTATGAGGTTATGAAATCCTGATTTTAAACTGTTCCTGCCCTCAGAGGATGAGCCAACAGTGGAAAGCAGTGCTAGGAGTCAAAGTGTTATTTTTCCCCCTTACAGATACTTTCTAACAAGATAACAGTGAAATCTGATGGTCAAAGGGGTAAAGCTGTCAGAACTAGTTTGTGTTAGTATGTGACCTTTTGTTAGCAGCAATCATTTTTTTCTAATCACACTATAAGCCACATTTAATTTTTGTTTTGATGTTTCCATTTGTTCTGGCCCTATAGCACCTACTTGGTGTCACATAATGTTAATGGCACCTCGTAACAAGACCTCCATAGTTAGAGGGGATGTGTCATACTAAAGAAAAAAAAAGGGGGCTCCCGAGTGGCGCATCCAGTAAAGGCTTGCAGGATGTGCCCTATAGCCTGAAGATTGCCGGTTTGAGTCCAGGTTATGCCATCGACGATCGTGGCCGGGAGTTCCCAGGGGGCGGCGCACAATTGGCCAAGCGCCGCCCGGGTGGGGAGGGCTCAGGTCGGCAGGGTAATCCTCGGTTCACCACGCACCAGCCAACAGCGCCAGCGGGTCTGCTGTAGAAGCCACTCAGATCTGTGTTGTCCTCCGGCACTATGGGTCTGGTGGCTTCGCTGTAGACCTGCACTGTGAAAAAGGACGGCTTGGCAGGACACTTTTCGGAGGACGCGTGTGCCTGCCACTGTTTCACAAGTCGGTGTGGAAGTTGCAGCGGTGAGCCGGGATAAAAATAATAATTGGGCATTCCAAATTGGGAGAAAATAGGATGTAAAATAATTAGAGATTCTAAATTAAAAAAAACAATAATTAAAAAAACAAGCCTGTAAGAATGAACCAAAACAGTAGTGAATTCTGTATTCTATAAACTGTACTGTACACTGTATAAACTGCACCCCCTGCCCCCCTGCTTAAAAGCTGCTGGAATCCATTTATCATACTCAGTGTTTGGTGCTCCAGAATTCAGCGTAGTTCTACACTCAGTTCAAAGAATGTTATTCAGCATAAAGGAAAAAGAACACAGAGTACATATTTTGTGGTGTTCAAAATTATAGTCCCACTATATGGAGTGTTTGATGCATTATGTAATGACTCTATAACACTGTCCATTATGGCAACAGCTGCCTAATTACCTAGTTCATATGCTCTAAAGTGCAGTTGTTTAAAAGCATTTTTTAAATGACAAATTCAAATAGTCTAAGTTTCTTACCGAGTTGTTTAGAATGACTCAGGGTAATCATCATCGCTGCAGTTAAAGGTAATTATGCTTCTTTACTCTTAACGAATGTATGTCAATTTGAAGTGCCTCTTTCTTCCATATCTCATCTCTTGTTTAAGTCTTAAAAGGTTTCCATAGAAATTTCATAAATAGATATTCTGTACTTTGAGATCTATCAACTGAGAGGGTACAAACACTACGGTATTGC
Source organism: Acipenser ruthenus (assembly GCF_902713425.1). Lineage (NCBI taxonomy): Eukaryota > Metazoa > Chordata > Actinopteri > Acipenseriformes > Acipenseridae > Acipenser > Acipenser ruthenus. Next base: position 14,573,666 of record NC_081190.1, read on the forward strand.
AAAAAATGGCATTAAATTCCACACCCCGTTTCAACTTGCCCCTCATATGCAGTAAATTTGAATGCAAATCGGATGACGCGTACTGTAAAATTTTACCTATGGGACTGAGATCATGGCAGACAAGAGCAACATGTCACTCAACACTCACACATTATTTGTTCGATAAATCAAGAAAAATAATAGGAAAACAGCCTTGCCCAATACAGTAGTTAAGATACATAATTTTATCCTAAATACGGTTCTTTTTACATGTGTTTAAGCTCCGGTTTTTATTCCAGATGATATTTTGCTTGTAAAGACAACTTTTCTTTTGAAAAATGAGGCTTTTCAGATTGTACCCCTGGGAGGGTTGCAACAGCAAGTAAACCTTTTCTAAGTTGCGCACAGGGAAAAACTACATTCGTAATCGCCTGTTTAAAATTGTCAATGATCTGTCCCTCAGGCAAAAATAAAAATGCACAGATTTAGAGCTTCATAAATTGCTGAAACCGATGGGTGGATTATCCTAAAGGATGTGTAATCCTTTAAAAGTTTTCACTAAACATGCACAGTTGCAAACCATTGTACAGAACATATTTTTCAGTTACCAGATTGATCTCAATCACCAAGCTAGGCGTAATACTATAATTTGTGTGCAGTTCAGGATATGTATTGATCCATTGATCCCTTTTTGTTCCTTGAACTGTGAAAATGCAAATTATTACATCTGACCTAACCAGCCTTGATGCATCACAGTTTCACAGTCTGTCATAATTCATGTAATTGTTTATGGGAAATCCAGTTAATTATTTTAAACATTTTTGATGTTATTCCTCTTATATCTTCCAATAAGGTTCCTCCATCAGCCCTACCATCTCACCACACCTCCCACAACATAGTGCACAAGTACAATAGCATACGAATGATCTGGTTCAATACATTCTTATGGTAGTTTTAATCAAGATTTTGGTCATTCTTTGTACATAAGCATCAAGCTGTACTTTTGAGAAGCACAGCTCAAACTATGTTACGCAAGTGCTGGCTCTGTAATGTATTGCCTGTTTTCACTCGTATTAGGTGTTATTTCTTGTCAAAGCCAGATGTTTTCCACATACATTCCACTTAAATCACCTATATGTGAATTGCCTCTTTTACAACAGGCTCAGTGTTAAAGCAGACACGTTTGACATTTGGCACAGTGTTCATTTTAAAGCTAATGTTGGTTGTTATCCATTAGGAGTCCCCATCTTGATTATAGGAGTGTTTTTAAAAGTGGAAAAAAAGAAGTTTTGAAATGACTCATTTGCTGGAACAAAATGGCACATGATTCAGAATTAGAAGTACTGTTGAATATAGAGCACCCAGTTAAGTAACTGGTTTTATGAACTGTACCTATTATTTTCCCACAAAACGTATATAAGAAACACATATTATGAGGAAAACAGTCTAAAAGCACTGTATACAAGGATGTATGCATGTATGTATGTATGTACATTATGTATTTTTGCATATAGTAGTCAATGTCTGATGACAAAAAATATGGAGAGCATGCAAAAACTAAAATAAATACATAAATAAATGACTGATGAATTGCTTTATGTTGCATTAAAATCTTTAATGTCTTTTCTGTGTCACATACTAAACACTGAGCAATACTGAGTATCATTAAAATAAAGGCCACTAACTTTTATAAATATGGTCAAAAGCTGTTTGTATAACACAAGCAGAGTATTCAAACTTTAAACAAAAGTTTAACAGACAGAGACAGCAATGTTGCCTTGTTGTTCAACAGCATAACCCTGTGCAGTGAGGGCAGCCAAATGGTGGTCAGGGCTAAGCGCACATCTACTTGATGGCTGGCTTCCACCAGGGCAGCTGGGGAGTCACCGGTGCTGAAGAAACAAAGTGTCTCTCTTATCCCTGTGAGTGTTTTGTTATTTTAACTGCCCAAAGGGTGAGCATTTCACTGGTGCTAAGGTACCACTTTTCCACATGAATGGTCTGTGTAAACTCCTGCTCAAAGAACTGATGTGTGAAAATGACTGACCCTCAAAGCGTTTGATTGTCTGAACAGCCGTTTGTAAACATACTACAGATATTACTCTGTTTGAAAAAGCAGCCCTAAATACTGTGGCACCTAAATGAAAAGGGCTAATGTGCCTCATTAGAAAATCCATTCTGTGCATTGTTATCCCTGCTGGGAATGCATACCCCTGGCTGTCCTGTACCTACGTCACACTGTAGAGTCTTCAATATATATAGAGAGAGAACCGATTCTCCAATTGGGAATAAACTTGCTGTGGACCTTCTTTAACAAAAGCGATTGGATTTTTCATAATCTGGGGGTGTATGAGAGCTGTCTGTCTGACTGTTTATCTGTATGTCACACAATGTATCTCTTTCATTTATCTAGAGAGCCAGATGTCCAGGTCTAATAAAACCTGTTCTGGTGCTATATTCTTTGGTTATTGATTATATCACAATATGGCCTTTCTGTCTGTCTGACCATATGTCTGTATGTCACACCTACATATTTCTGGAGAACCTCTTATCCGATTGTCATGAATCTTTATAAGGCCATTCTATAGCACATGTTATTGATAGTACTAGAATATAGGAGTTGTCCATCTGTCTTTACGACTGTCTGTACTGTATCTCACGCTTGCAGTTTTACATATAGCTTTCAGGTCCAATTGTGATGAAACTTGCTAAGGACCTTTTTTTTAGCACAGATTATTTAGTTTATCGTAGTCAGATACATGTAGGTATCTGTCGGCCTGTCTCTATGTCCAGCTTACATTTTTACAACAGTGGATATTGGTCATGATAATGTATTTTTTTTATGTTAATGACAGCTCTAACATTCATGGCCATGTCACTGATATGCCTGTTTGTATTGTTTTGTTAAAATAATCATGCTCCCCTTATGCTACCGTAGACTAAATGACTTTTCTGATATTTGGCTTTGGTAGCATTAAAAATGAACTTAGAAAAACGTTTGGTTGGTGTATTTCATCTTATAATTATATTGACATATACTGTTTAATAGAAAAAAAAACTGAAATGTTTATTTATTTAAATATACTTATATATGACCTCTAACAGCTGCATTGCTCATATGCCTCTCATTATAGCCAAATACCTTGATACTCCTGCTTAGAAAAGAAAACACACACAAACACGCACACACACGCGCGCACATACACACACACACTTCTATTTGATAAATCACCTCAAAATGCCTGATTCAATGTTTTTTTTAGCTGAATTTATCTGCTGCTGAAGTGCCTGTTCAAAAACTACACCCAGAATCTTAAACAGTCATCCTCTGTAGTACAGAGCCTACATGATCCTGACTTCACTGATGAGCACAGAAGAATGTGACAGCAGGCAAGACCATTTATCCATACTGTATATGCTTGAACAAGGAAAAACAAATGTAAATGGATATTAAAGAAATGTTAATGTACTTGCTATAGACACAGGTACAATGTATAACAAGGCTGTTACTTCAGTAGCGAGAAGATATACTGTAATAAAGGAAACATAAAAACAAAAACAGACAAAAAATAAAAGACTTTATACAAGATAGTGTAGTTTTCATTGAACAAAGTTGCTAATACTGCATGTGGGAGGATGTTATAATACGGTCGCCATGGCAGCTCATTCCCCTTTAAATAAGTCTTCAATGTCACCACTCCCCATTGCGGGGGGCAAGATATCCTTGTAGTGAGGTGTTTTATCTTTGAGGCTCTGGTGTTTTATTGTATTGTAAATAAATCAATAAATAAATACATAACGCTTTATGTGCTTGTCTTGGATATGGTTTTATGTTCATCTAACAAATTGCAGTTATGAATTATAAAGTTACAAAGATCTCATGTTTACAAGCTATGGCCCCATCTCCAAGTGCTGGATGCCAAATTACTTTGCATCTCCAAGGAGATTTATATCCTGAAATCCATCTGAAATATGCCTATAAATCCTATATCTGTTGTATAAACTCCAGAGCATGCAATGATGGATGACACAGATAAAACTGGCCAGACACGATGGTATCAGGATATATATGTTTGCACTCAGGCAAATGGACATCAATCACTGTGCTTAGAGATTCTTTATATAGAGCAACCAGCACGGAATTGTAAGCTGCAAAATGGAGGCTTAATTAATTTAAACTAGAATAATAATGTTTATCAAATGTTAACAAGCAAATCTCCTATAACTAAAATATCGGTTTGTTCTTTGACGGGGGTATCATCTTTGCAAGTGTATTAAATACAAATCTTTACATTTAACAGGTTTTTGTTGCCCTTTACCTGATAAGAATTTGTTTGAAATGTTCTGTATTGGTATGCAGTTATCATAGGATTAGGGATTCTGCTCAATCTCTTTACCTAGCCTGTGTTTTTGAGTGTTACATCTATTTTTTCCTGAAAATATTTTAGTTTTCTATTTTAGTTTTCTATTCTAAAAATAAAACTAGAAAAGCATCCCAGCCACTCCTCAATAAGTCCGCTCAACCACTGTAAATTCCTAAATCATTGAAATACAGCCCTAACTGTATTTTACATACTGTAGATGTACTATAGACACACACAAGTGAACTCTATTTCATTTGCCTAAAGTAGTATTTTAATCAAGCAGTATAATAGATCAATTGAATAGACCCCAAACTGTGAATATAAGTCTTGAACATGGTGTGCATCAACCTAGGTATGTTATCTTTATCTTGTGCTTTTCATATCGTTTTTGAGTGTTTTTTGTAGCTTTTGGAAGTTCGGTGCTCAGTTTGTTCCCCGGTCTGGTAAATGCAGTACATGATGCAAGACAATGCATCTTAATGTCAATACATATAATCCTGCAGTGGAAGAAATGGGGCTGCAGGAATAAACCAGCCTTTGTTGAAATAACAATACACATTTTAAAGGAGTACACATCTTATGTTGTTGAAAACGGTTTCTTTTATTATAATGAAAAGAATAGTGACAAAAATAATATTTAAAAACATTAAGAACACCAGTGGCCTTTTAAAATCCTAAAAAGTTGAATAACGCTGTTTAAAAAGTAAGTACTTTAAAGAAAGTAATTAAACAACACAGGTGTCGGAAAGTTTAGCTAATCAGTTTTGTTGAACAGGGGCTAACTTTTTTATAGTTTGGTGGTTTTGTAGTTAAAGTAAAGCCCCTGGAAGGAACGATACATTTCTTAAATAGCAGAAAGAAAAGACAAAGCATGCCCGTTTGGACTGCCTGATGTGGAAAGATCTGTACTGCATTACATGGTCCTGGAGAATGACTGGTCATTTGCCAGAGGCATTTTGGTTTTAGCTTTGATAAAACTTCAAAGTCTGGACTGAAGATCTGTGGAACATTTTGAGCTGCACAGCAACACAGACGTGCAGTAGCGTCATATTTTGACAAGTGTTCCTATTGCAGCTGTTAGCTGTTTGCATGGGAATGTGAAGGCTGTGTTAAGTGAGCTTGTTGTTTCAGAAAAAACAACTTTCTTATCATCTCCATTTACCTTTCAGAAAGGAAACAGTTTAGGCAAACTGATGAAACAAACAGCCAGTGTTACGTGAGGGGTAGCATCGAAGAGCTAATGCAGTATGTATAATCTAATCTCAGGGGAACAGTTCACATATGGTCAATAGCGTTTCCGAGCTATTATTTGGGCTATTATGAATGCTTAGCTGTTATTATTTCTAGTAATGATGATGTTGGTATCTTTCAGGGACCACTTGTCTTGGAAAACAGAGGGCTGACAATCCTTCTGTATAATTATCATACAATATCATGCTTACACAAAGAGATCTTACTTATATGATATCGGTTTGGATTTATATTGTAACAGAGTGGCAGCAGCACCGTTCAGGGCAGCGCAGAGACACAGCAGCTGCAGCAGGAGCATGGGGACGTGGCCCCTGGACTGTGGACTGAGTGTGTTAGTCGACATTGGTTGTGCTGTCTGTATGTGTTTGGTATATTTTCTGAGCTCATTTACATAAATGTATATCTTCTGTTTATTATTGTAAGTCGGAGGGGGGTGGGGGGGGTATTTGTTATTTTTCTCAGGCAATTTGGGCTAACCTGTTTGGCTAGGATTCCCTTCAGGGGACCAGGTTGCCCACATGTCCACAAATAAAGGAAAAGTTTAAAGGGGCACTACAGCTTTCATTCAGGTATCTAAATGTGAGGAACAATTACAAAAAGTTACAAGAATTACAGGGTGCTTGTAATTCTTTTAATTTTATGTCTGAATCACAGTCGCGTTAATTCATGTTTTGAGTGATGTTATTGATTTAGGATCTCCTGGCCCCTGCTATCAAGTGGAATTTACCTCTAAAAGTATTAGAATTTGGGGACATTTTAGACTCATTTCACCTTCAACTAAAAATCTAATTGCCTTCATAAGTACTGTGCTGTACCAGCCTGACAAGGAAATAAATAATCGCCTTCAACCACAAACCACAGATGTTTATATGTCTGAACTCAGCAGTTTGTTTTCGCCTGATGAAAATCATAGCTGTTCTTATCTGCTGTACTATATATAATTCAATTGAGCCAAAATGTTTGTTTCTAAATGAAATCGATGTTAATCAGCACTGATTAGGCATCACAGTATGTTCAGAAATCCTTCTCCATTGTCCTCTTTGGACACATATATACAGACAGCAATACAAGTTCTTGGCCGTAACAGCAAGATAAAGCAAGTACTTGATAATGAGATAAGGTTTAGCCATGTCCTAACACGCTAGATTGATTTTTTTTTTTTTTTTTGCCCAAACATTCTTTACTATCATCTAAAATACATACCAAAATGCTTTCATATATTTTGTGGTCATAGGTCATATCCAACCACTAGGCCTTTATTTGCTTGGCATAATATGCATACTGCAATCACATGGTTCTGTCTGAAGGAAATTGCTGATGAATTCTGAATTTACAGCTATCTTAATAAAATCAATCAAAAATATATATTGCATTCTATTATATAACTCTATGAATTCTGTCAATGCCCCCATTGTGTCCAGTCCTGTTTTTTTTTAAAAAATTTTTAGTGCCATCCAATGAAGCACACAGTTTAATAGCTGTTTAACCCTAACTTCATTTTTAATGCATGCTTCCTCTTGCCTTATGAAGCGTGTTGTGATAAAAAAAACAATCTCAGATAAAACAGCACTGTATTGTACTTCTATCAGTGGTGATGCAACTGGTGTTGCTATTGGAGTTTGGAAAAAGAACGTCCTGAGTACTGCTTGCGATGCCACCAAGATGACAAATCAGATTGCAAATGAATATTGCAGGGATATAACACCTCTATTTCAAATTGGGCTACTTTGCAATCAATGTATAATCTGCCCCACATTTAAATGAACTGATTAAAAAAACATTCCCGTATTTAATCAATGATGAGCTGGAAACTCCTGGATACCAGTCACTCCTTAATTTCCTTATAACCGTCCATGAGTGGAAAAAGTTATTAAATTTCCCTTTAGTCGTTCGTTTTTATATACTGCTGCCATATTATTCATTATGTTTTAAATTCATCTTCCATGTAGCTCTATATTACATTTCCCTCATAGAGGGACATTATTTAAAATCTTGGCTTGCAAGCGGTGATGTCAGCGCTTAAGCACACCTCAAGCGCTTCCACTTCAGGCATAGTCATTGAGTGGATACTTTCAGATACTATTAGTTGAACTCTGCTAATTGACTAGTAGTTAATCTCTAAAGAAGCAAACAGGAATTGGAAACTATGTTGTGTTTCTGATAGGAGGACCACCCTCTAATCAAACGTAATCAAACTGTTCCTATAAATAGCCGTTTCCCATTTTTGTTTCTTTAATCGGGATGTATAACTTTATACAGATTTTATTTCTCTATTATTTAACTTAATAGAAAGTTTAAGTAATAATGTGCTTTTACGATTGAGGGGTAAATGTACTAAAGTGTTGCGTCTGTCACAATAGTTGGAAATGAGTCGGAAGTCTCGGGTGAAATGTACTAAACAAGTGCAATGCTATTAGCGACTTTTTAGGGAATGCTTTGTGGCAGCAGCTTTTGTTTGCGGTTCAACCATAGATGAATATGTAATTATGGGCGGTCCTGCATAAATTCGCGAAAAGAGATCAAGGTTCTCAAATATTATAATGAGATGTACTAAAGCTGCCGGCAATTGCAACACTTACAATTGCATCAATTTGTTAAGAACTTTTGAAAGCATGTTTTAAACAGTTGTAATTAGTAAACCTTTAAAAGGCAGTATTAAAAACACTATCCCCTAACCATGGCTGCTGTGATTGCAAAAAGGAGACATCGTCTTCAGCAAGAACGAGTGATTTGTAGGATGAGAAGAGAATTGTAAACTTGGTTGCTTTTCTGGAAGGAGAATCCGCCCCTAGCCAACACGTCACCAGCAAGCGCATACAGGCTCTGTGTGTTATTCTCCCATGTTGCTTCTTTTGTTTTGGCCTCCTCCTCCCCAGCCATCACCTTGCAGCGTGACACTTCCTATCTGTGCACTGGGATGCATGTAACTGTTCATGTTTTTCCAGCAGGCCTCACGCATTTAGCTGTCGGGCACCCACAGACAAGGCCTCCTGCTAAATTTATCTTTCACTCTGGCCCTGAGTGCCCATCACAGTCATTGGGCCCTGAGCGCCCATCACAGTTCATTAAATCATCTGCAATTGCATCAATAAATCATTCATTGCGGATTCTCCGTGCTGAAAGGGTATTTCATACCCACATTACCCTCTTCGATTTAAATGAAGACCAAATTAAGCACAGGTACAGGCTCGGCAGCCACACAATTCTTGAGCCGCTGTCAGATTTAAAAGATAACCTAGAGCCTGTCACCCAGAGAAGCCATGCTATCCCTGTTGTCCATCCTGCATTATCCTGCCTCTGGGTCCTTTCAGGGGACTGTGGCAGCTGTTCCTAGCATTTCCCAGTCCGCTTTTTCTCATGCATTGCCAGTTGTGCTCAAAGCATTTTTGAGGTGAACACCCAAATACTTATTTTTCCCTAAAAGCAGCGTGTACTTACAAGCCTTGAAAACACATTTCTATGACATTTCTGGTTTCCCCAATGTGTTGGGAGCAATAGACTGCACACATGTGCCGCTAACCCCTCCAGCTCATTCCATGCATCTTTATAAGAATAGGAAACACACCTATTTATTAATGTGCAGGTGGTTTGTAATTATGCACAATTTAGCACTACAACACTCACTAACTTAAATAAAAACTGACAGTATACATTTGGCTTATAGGCTACTCATGATAATACAGATTAGTGGTATGCAAAATTTGTTGCTGGTTCCTTGGAATTTGTATTAACGAGAATTGCCTGTCCTCTTCTAAGTATCATAACTTGTCGGCAGCACCATGATCTATTTTGTGTTAATTGTCTAGGCTAAAAATAATAATACTAAAAAAAAAAAATGGTAAAATCATTTAGTTTCAATTTAAAATAATCTTTTATTATTTATTCGAATAAAATTTTCCGTGACTCTTGCAATGCTAGATCTCGCTAAGATGACGCCACAAATATTTTAATTAGTATATTGCAGCTCTCTTCATTAACATATTTTCTCTTAGTGCATATGACAAAATGTATACTTTGCAAAATGTCGCAACGAAAATGCAAATTGTTTGCGCTGAGACCCACCTTAGTACATCTACCCTTGAGTGTTAAAAAGTATGCAGATGATCAATTACTTAATCAAGATACAATGGAGACTTTTGACGTTCTAATAATGTATTTTGGTGCCATACATTTCCTGTTCGGACACAATTACTTGCCAGAGCCTAACCTGTATTTGTTGTTGATAATGACTTTCTGTATTTAGCTGGTGATCTCCAGAACAAAATGAAACTACATTTTTACAGCTGAAGGAGAGGGATTGTGTGAAAGCAATCCAGAGACACTCATGCATAACCAGGATTTCATACTTGTGTGAGTGCTTGTTTGCTTAGCTCTTAAAAAGTAATACCAAGCTAAGCTTTAAATTTGCAACCAGACTCAGATATATACAGCTATGGCCAAACATTTTAAAGAAACTACAAATCACAAAAGTTTACCGGAAGCTATAATTGTAGTATATTATTTCATGTTAGATTGAAAAATGTCACATTTTTCAATGTCAGTATATGGAAAACTACAAAGTGGTATGTAATTCAATATGTTAAAGTATTTCAATAAAACCATTACTTAGACTGCATGTTATCAATCTTGAATGTAGGATATTAGTCACCTCTGACCGTGTCTCCACACAACCAAGATGTCAGTTGTAAAATATGTTTTTCATTATTCTCTAAAACATGGAATATGATGTCTTAAGCATTCTTGCCCCGCTGTATCATTTTTTTACTGTCTACCCTTTTAATTAGAATACTTCTCAGAAATCAGAAATGACAGGCTGTTGACATGTTTTTCTATAGAGCAGATGGTTGCTAGGTTCTTTCTATAGTAATTCATTTCATTGCTGGCGTTTGATGGGTGGGAAGTCAACTTCTGTTTCTGTGACTGGAGTTGTAGCGGGCTTTTATGGTTTGCCGAGAAATTTCCAAAGAAAACAATTACAGTGCTGGAGCGAGCCATTGGTCTGTCCACATGAATGCTTAGCTGTTATTATTTTGTACAACTTGCAAACCACAGTAAACAAAAAAAATAACACACACACCTACACAGTGCCAGCAAGACAAAGTATAGAGCGAGAAATAAAAATTTTCCCTGATAGTTTTCCCTTTGTCATATCCTTCAAGGACATCTCCTGGTAAGGGACAATACCTGCCCCCCGCCCCCTTCATATCTTGCTAGTGCAACTCAATCATGACCTAATCAAGCCCTGCCCTTCAGTTCTGCAGGGCCCCTCTCAAGCCAAGACTAACAACTGTGGCGAATTTGCTCTCCCTACTTGTATCTGTGCATATGGATCTTCATTCATCTTGTGATGGCAGATTTTGAAATGTTAAGAGTAAATATAAACATTTTCTTTTCTTCTTTCCTGATTCACACATCAAGAAGACAACCTTTGTCAACAGAGGGCTGCCTCAGGCCCTGATAGTTGACAAAGGAAGCAGGGAGTCCCTCCTCCCTAATTGAAAGGACTTCCTGCCTTGATTGGCATGTAGACCCTGCAGGTATTTTGTAGCTTGTGGCTCATCAGTTGTTCCTGAGTGGATAATGAACAACTGGGCCATCTGGTATTCAAATTCCTTCTGTCAAGTTATTTTTATATCACAGCCCTTAATTATTGACTCAGTAGAAGCTAGAATGTCTACCATTTGCCAAAACTTGCAGTTGTTGTTTTCATAAATTAAAACAAACAAAAATAGTTGCTATGCCATCAGAAAGCAAAAAAAGCGTCCATTGTTCCTTTTCACACACACGCTCGCCCATTGCTGGCCTGTTATTTCATTTTGTTTTATTGCTGACAACAACAACGCCAAGAAATGCTCAACATGATCATAGTAGAAGTACACTTGTAATCACACTCAAAGTGCAGATTTTTAAAATACACTAGCTGTCCTGTTGACAAAATGAACTGCTTCAGTACCTGATTTGTGATGATGATATACTTTCAGTTAGTAACGTTTTCATCAGACTTTCTTAAATGAGGGTTGCAGGTCAAATGTGATGGCTCTTACTCTTATTTAATATAGGTCAGAAGTCAGAAAGGGGTATGTGAGCTTTTTCAGGAAAATTTAAACTTCCTGTTATTTTACCCTGATGGATCAGTTTAGGTTTGAATCCCTGTGTTTGTAGAAGGAAAGCCTATTGAAAGGCTTAAAGCATCTAGACCAAGGCCATCAAACACAGAAGAAACAAAACTGAAATAGACACGAGAACATGCATTCTCTTTTTTGTCTGATTAATCTACAAAACAGCACTAATTATTATTATTTGTTTATTTAGCAGACACCTTTAAACAGTGCGACTTACAGAGACTAGGGTGTGTGAACTATGAGTCATTACAACAACATCTCACCCGAAAGGCGGAGCACAAGGAGATTAAGTGATTCCCTCAAGGTCACACAGTGAGTCAGTGGCAGAGCCAGGATTTGAACCAGGGACCTCCTGATTACAAGCCCTTTTCTTTAACTACGGGATCACAGAGCTTCCTATATGGCACGAAAATGTGTTTTGTGGATTATAATACCAGGTAGTATAAAAGTGGCATAGCCTCCTTTTTAATGTCTATTTATGATCTGAAAAACGGCTCCCTAGGTCTCACAAAGTTTCAGATGTGTGGGTTACATCCTGACAATGTAATTTCACTTTTGGAAGTACTGTATATAAAACATAGTTCCTTGTGTAAATGAAGAACATGCTTCACAACCACAAAAGGTGTGGATGTGAGAAAACATTGAATCTCTCATAAAAAAAAGCCTGATAAACATAACAAGACAACCTGACATCAAGGAGGGGGGAGGGATACTGTTACATCAGACCAAAAAATAATAATAAATAACAAAAGTGGACCAGCCCAAGTCTTAGACAAACCACCGGGGGAACAATATGTCTGTATCTGTAGCAGCAAGTTGAAAGATTTCTAATAAAAGTCACATTTTCTCAAAATAACATAACATGAAGGACATGTCACAATATACACTTAATAATTGTGTAATTACACCACTTAGCCACCAGTTGGCATTAAGTACCAGTTAAAAACACATTTCAATAAAACAATAGCATTCAAAGGGAAAGCCACAAAATGAACACAGGGTTCATGACAGCTAGTCAGCCCAGAGTCTTTAAGTCTAAGTAAGGTTTTTACCAGTTTAAAGCAACACAGTTTTATTTTTCAAACCAGAATGCAAAATGTTAGGTTACAGATGTAACCGTGGTTCCCTGAAAGAGAAGACGACCACCAACAATACTTTTGGGATGTGCCTGCCACAGGTCAGGTATTTACTGAGCATTTTATGTCAGAGCTGCCGATAGGCCCCTCCGGGGAGTGATGTCCTCGGTCCCGCCTCCCGAGGGATCAAATAGTCACTCCACGGAGCTCACTTCCTCTTTTGCATCGAACCCGCCAAGGCGACCGATGCAACCTCACAGGTTGGTGGTCGTCTTGTCTTTCAGGGAACCAGGGTTACATCCGTAACCTAATGTTACCTTTCAATTCGTAGAAGACCAGCAATCAATACTTTTTGGAAAAGTATACCAAAGCCGTCGCGAGGGAGCATGAGTGTGAGCAGAGACAGCAGACGAGGGACGTCTCGCTACCGCAAAACTAGAGTTTATGGTGCGAGTGTGCAACCTCAAGGACCCTTGTGCCTAATTAAGGCATAGAGGGATCTACCACATTAAGTTGATAGAACCTGGTGAAAGTATGTGTGGTAGCCCAGCTAGCCGTAGTACGTATGTCAGACAATGAGGCTCCTCTAAAGAGGGCCCATGATGTAGCCACTCCTCTGGTAGAGTGCGTGGCCACCCGCCCAAGTGAGGGTAGGCTGGCATTAGTATATGCAGTCGAAACTGTGTCCACAATCCAGTGAGACAGCTGCTGCTTTGAGAGGGCCTGACCCAGGATCCTTACACCATGTCAGATGAAGAGCTGATCAGACTGACGCAGAGCTCTCGTCCTGTCAACATAACATCTCAACCCCCGAACCGGGCAGAGGGAATTTAGTCTTTGATCCTCCTCCGAAGAAAAAGGAGGGAGATGGAAAGCCTCTAGCTCCACTGACTGATTTAAGTGGAAGGGAGGAATGCGGCGTTCGTATGTAATGATAGCCTGTTTCCGTCAGGACATGAAACTTAGGCATGCTTGCCGTTGAGGTCACACCATGTGCACGAGGTGTCAAGTACCAAGGCACGAGTGAGCGAAAAACCGAGGGCACCGAGGGCACTGAAGCACCAAGGGTACCGAAGGTATTGGGGTCTGAGGCTCTGAGGCAACGAGGCACCGTGGCATCAAGGGGCGCAAGGGCACAGAGTGAACCAAGACTTTGAGGCTCTGAAAGGTGCTAAAGCACCGAGGAGAGTTCTAAGTACTGGAGTACCGAAGCACCGAGGGCGGTGAAGTAATGAGGGCACTGCATGCACCGAGGCTCTGAGGCCCCTAGGGTGCCAAAGCACCGAGAGGCAACGAGCTCTGAGGGCGTCTAAACTCTGGAATGCTGAGGCACGAGTGTGCCAAAGCACCGAGGGCTGTCGAGCACCAAGGGCATCTAAACTCTGAAGCGGCGAGGCACCGAGGGCGCCAAAGCACCAAGGGCACAGAGTGCACCGAGGCTCTGAGGCCCCGAGTGGGCCTAAGCACCGAGGGCTGTCAAGCACTGAGGGCATCTAAACTCTGGAGCGCCAAAGCACTAAGGACACCGAGTGCACCGAGGCTCTGATGCCCCGAGTGTGCTGAAGCACCAAGGCTCTGAGGCCCCGAGGACTTTGAAGCACCGAGGGCACTGTGTGCACCGAGGCTGTGAGGCCCCGAAGTGTCAAAGCACGAGGGCACCAGGGGTGGCAAAGCACCGAGAGCACCGAGGGTGCAGCGTGGGCGATAGCCTGGCCTGGACCGCGTGCAGTCACACAACCCGGGCAGCGCACAGCATACACCAGAGTGGAGCACAGGCTCAAAGAGCTGCGGCAGGCATGGGCTGAACTGCTAACAGACAGTTAAGAAAGAAGGTACTCCCATATATTTTTTTTTTTGGAAGGCCCAAGGCACCAAGGTGGGCGGGCCGAGACAGCCGGTGAAGTCTACTCAACAGTGGGGCAAGGTAGAAAGCAGTCTGCGACGCAATGCAATGCAGACTGGGGAAAAAGAGAAAGATTTAACGTAGCACAGTTGCGCAATGATTATAACTCAGTTCACAGAAGAAGAGTTAATGATTCTAGGGAAGTGGCAAGCCGACTTCCAGCAATATTTTCTTAAAGATAAACTACAGAAAATAGACTCTAGAACTACAGTAAACTTGAGTGAGAGCTCTTTCATACAGACTCAATCACAGTAACTGGACAGGTTAGTACCTTACCTTACCGCAGTGAGAAGCAAAAGAGGAAGTGAGCTCCATGGAGTGACTATTTGATCCCTCGGGAGGCAGAACTGAGGACGTCACTCCCTGGAGGGGCCTATCGGCAGCTCTGACTTAAAATGCTCAGTGACAATGTATTGTTGGTGGTCGTCTTCGAATTGAAAGGGAACTCACTACTGCAAGACTGCATACAGTTCTGAGTTCTAAACTGTTCTGATAGTTGTTATTAAAATGTTTCAGATTTTTCAATGAGACCATTAATACAATTACGGAGATTAGAACCTACTGCCTTTTTAAAAAAAAAAATGTAATAGTGGTATTAAACCTGGGTTCAAGGAAGCATTTTCTGGAAATTATTAAATCAGAAGTTTCATTGTGCTGAATAAGAAGGAAAGTGTGTATTATAATTGTCAAGGGCTTTGGGTTGGTGTGTCTTTTTTGGATGAAGTATTAAGAAAAAATGCCAAAGTAAAGACCTACAATGTGCTAATCGAGAAAAGATGTTGCTTATACAGTAATATGTACTATTAACCAACTGCTTTGGTATTTCTGTTCATATTCAATGCAAATTCAATCACACTGTGTCTAGAAGGATGAAAACATTTTATTTAGCTATACACTTTACAACCTATAATTTATTACTATTGTACCAAATTGTATTTATTTATTTAGTATTTTCAAGAGAAATGAACATATAGGTTTTTACTCTCTGATTGGCTAGAAACCATTATATTTTATTATATTAGTTACTGCCATGAACTTTAGCACACATCAAGTTGGAAGGGACTGTATGTTATATGCCAAACTTAAACAGAATGTTGCCTCCAGCATTTATTAAACATTTTTCATAGAGGTCTATTATTTGCTGATCACGTGACTACATAGCTATAAAATTGCATTTTCATAATCATTTCAATATGCCCAAAGGTTCCAACTACTTTTTAAAGCATGCACCAGACCCCAAAAAATGTTACCTTTAGCATTTCCTGTGTTTCAGAGATTTGGGAATACAAAATAGAAAGGGAAAGAAAATGGCATCTGTAATTCATTGCTCTTTGAGACTGAAAATGCTGAAGAATCAACATTCTTCTTCTACTGTAGATGTTGAATTTAAAGAAAATGGAGGCAACTTTTTGCCTGCTTTGCAAATCTTAAAGAGGTGAGACTACAGTGTCGTTGTGTTTGATATTTAAATCAATTTGCAGAGTTTATAGAAGTTTAGGCCTAGCACCAGTAGCAATAGACTACTGAGTCAACAAATAGTTACAATGTGCAGGAATACATCAAAAGGGCGAGGCACAAGGCAGCAATTTTGAGCCAGCATACAATTTTTAGTTTATTTGTTTCATGTTACACTACAGTACATTAGCTGTGCAATATAATGGCACACTCAATTACCCCAAATAACACCAATATCACCAAACCATACCAAAGGCATGGCATGTATTTTATGTAATTTCACATTATAATTGTAACAAAATTGCTTCATCAAATATTTGAGCTTCTTTACCTAAAAAGATATAATAATAACTACAACACGTCATTTGTGGTTTCAACTCTGCTTACATCCAGCCTCTGCGGTACATACAACTACAGCATTTATAACGGTTTAAACAGGGTTGCACAGCTTTTTATCATTGCACAGAAGGAAAGGCAGTAGAATTGCCCTAAACTGTTACAAATAATATAGTGCATGATATAAAATATACAGTGTATTTAAAAACAAATGAAAGAATGATAGTATTAAAGGCAGTGGTTTGTTTTTTCTCTTCACGCTACTATGAACCCAATCACTTTGTAGTAATACCTGTCATTAAACCAAATGACTGTAAATACGCTCCATGGTTTATACCGCTGGTTATTTGTCTTGTAGCAGATCCTCAAAATATAACAGTATGCATATGATAGTGTTACAAAGAATCCAGCTTTACAATACAGTATTCTAAGCTTTTTCTTTAACAGAAAAGGTTATAAACCTACTGTATTAAAGGGGTCCCATGTTAAGACAGTAGGGAATTGTTCTAGTATTATTTACAAATTGCCATGGTAACAAATTATCGCTTGGTTCCATAGAGATGACTAGAAAGGACATGGGTACAGTCTGCTGTATCAGCTTATTGAGACTGCAAATGAGTGCAAATGAGACCCAACACCATCAGGCAGTATGGGAACACACAGATAAGATCTCTCCTAAGCATGTAATATGAACCAGGTTTCTTTGTGTCCAATTGCTTGCCAAATACATGGTCAGGCTCCCTGTTTGATGTTTTCTTTTAAAACTGTGTTTTATACCCCTAAGCTTTGTAGACAGGATTGAATACACAGTGAGAGATAAGGTTCAACGCTGAGTATTAAACTGGCAAAGAGGGCAGTTCATTAGAATCAAAGTTGAGATGAACTGGTGGAGTTGTGCAGTAACGCCTGGCACTTTGCTTGCTTTTTGTCTGTGTTGAAACAGAGGGCTTCAGTCTTCAGCACTGTCCGTTTCTACACTTCTTTAAAAAAAAAAAATCCACCATCAGAGGCTGCAGTTATGGTCTCACTGCTGCGCTGTGTTATAATTGTGTGTTTCATTGTATCAGCTCCAAACTAAATAGACACTGGCTTTTTCATAACAAGACCATCTTTAACTTTTGTTTCTGTATTTTAAAAAAAGATCTATTTCAGTAATTTAATAAATTTATTTATTTATTTATTTTGTTAGCATTGAGCAGAAAGTGAATTAGATATGTCATACAACTTAAATCAACCGATAACCTCCTATGATATAATGTATGTGAAAAGGTCTGACCTTTTCGTACAGTGGTTACACAAAGTTGCTCAAATTGTTTTGTTAATCACAGCAACTACTATTGTGGTACAGAAATACAGCTCCCAATTCAAACTTTGACTTCGCAAAAGGCAGGTCAAGGTTTGAGAATTATACCAATTTGACTACATGCTCGAACAAACCTCTAAAGGACTGAAACTGGGGTAACATGGATTGTGAGGTTAGCATGTTCGTATAAGACAGCAGATTTAGAATGTGCTTGCCTTGTCTGGGTAATTGGAATGTGAAGCACACCCTGCACTGTTGGCAATGAGCACAACCCAGAGACAACACTGACAACATGAGAAGTGAACATCTTGTTATCTCTCCTGAGGCATTCTTGTTGCACTGCCAAAATATTACTCACTGCAGCAGCTATTTTTCATGGTCATAAACCAGAATCACATGTAAGCAATATATCTCCTGGGCTACAGCATATTTATTGGAAGCCCTCTTTTGTAACCAGATCTATAACAGCAGCAGGTTTCCACACTAAATACTCACACAAAACAGTGTTTGCTTTGTGAAATCCTCTGGCATGTGTAAAGTGTGATGGAATAGATCTGTCTTATGTCTGCCTGTATGGTTATCAGAACGGCACAGTAGATGTAATAGGTTCTGGTGGAGAGCATTGCAGTGGTGTGTGAAATATTCATGTCAGGTATCTCAATGTATCCCCTCAACAATAATGCCTTTAAAGTATTTACAAAAGTATTTTTTTTAATGTTTTACTGTGGTTTTAATTGAGAAATGAAATTGGGGTTAATGCCCTTTGTCGGAACAAGTCCTGAAATACACTGGAAATGTACGACCTCTAATACAGTATCAGACATGATGTTTGTAATTAGTGCACTTGTTCCAGAGAGTGCCAAACAGCTTTCTGAGTAGAGAAATTAGGTTTGGGCTTCATGCCCCTTGTCTGAGCAGCTATCTTAAGTCCTGAAACACACCAGAAAATGATAGACATGTAATACAATATCAAACATGACAGAGAGGTGCATCTGTTTTAAGAAATGAGATTCAGGAGTCATGAACCTTGTATGAGCGACTGTCCGACCTGAAATACACATGACAAATATCCAAGAGAGGTGCAAGAAAAGGCTTTCTGAGGGAGGAAATGAGGTTCAGGGTGCATACCCCTCTCTCGGGGCAGGAAATACAAATAAAATATATCTAAAAAAGAGAGAGCTGCTTTCTGTGACTGTGCACGTTTTGAAATACACCTCTCCAGAAATATTGTGTCTGAGAGAGGTGTGAGAAACAGCTTCCTCAGCTGAAAAATGTATGTTTCGGTTTGTGCCCTTTGTAAAAATGCACAACCAGTGATATAAAACAAAAGGTTTCAGTTATACACAGCAATGTAAAGTTCAAGAGACAAATACATCTATACATTAGTTAGATGAAGAAATAGCGTATACCGTGCAATGACAATAAAATGTTTCTAAATTTCTTATAATTTTTACCTCAGAATTTCTGATGGAGTTTTTAAAGTCAGTCAATGTACTTATATATGAATATGCATTGACATTTTTGTTTTTGTTACCCTTTTTTTGTTAATGAAACTTTTTTTTCAGTCGCCAAACTTATCAAGCAGTGCAGTGAGATTGTTTACTGTTAGATCATAAGGGGCTTTGTTTAAATGAGGTTGTGATGGGGTGCCAGCTCGCTCCTATAATTTGTGTTTATTATTGTTATTTTTACTGTTGTTTTTCTTACAATTCTTGTTTGTTTTGGATTGGCAGGGAGGGGGTTAAATTCCTCCCTGTAAAATACATGTGAGAATGTGGCTGGAGCCTTAAGTGTTTAATTGTTAATTATTAGTTAATTGGGCTCCAGCCACAGACTATAAAAGGCAGGTGAAACCCTTTGTGTGGAGGAGTTTTGGGTTAGTTTGTTTGTTGCTGTGCAGTGCAGTGCAGTGCAGTGCAGTGCAGTGCAGTGCAGTGCAGTGCAGTGCAGTTTTGGAGAAAGAAACTGTAGTGAAGGCTAATGCCCAGCCTACATTTCTGTATTTTGTTTGAACCTTTTTGTTGGCCCTTGTGCCTGTTTATTTGATTATTTTTTGTTGAATAAAGATCATTATTTTGCCCCTTCCACTGTCTCTGAGCCTCAAACCTCTGTCATCCTGCCACAGAGGTGTTGTTTTCTGATTGTGGTTAGGTCTTGGCTTAGAAAATGCTGTGTTTGTTACATTCAGAAAAAGACAGAGAGAGATAGAATATAGGGAGAGAGAGAAAATTAAAAATAAACTAGCTGTTGTAAGACAGCATAACTGTTTTACAGAACTTAATGAGTAAAATAAATTGGTAGACAAATTAAATGCAAAAGGATACTTTTTTTGGAATTGACTATTACTTTACCCAGAAGATATGTGTCATACAGAGTTATAACAACGTATCATCTGTTTCACATTTTCTCTGCTTTGTCTAATGAAACCCAACTTTTTTTTTCAAGATCTTGAGTTATGAGGCCATCAATAAATACCATATTCTCTTTGAAGTTGCCTTTGTAATGGAAAGTGGCGAGATGTCATGTGTTAAAGTTATTACCTGCTTCTTTTACATTAATCTACTATGCTTGACATATTTTGCTTTCTCTTTTCATCACATGCCTTATCTTGGTTTTATTTGCTAAACCCAGGCTCAGTCTTCCTTGGTTTATGCTTCGGTCATGGCTGATGTTTTGATTAGGTTCCTACATAGTAAAAAACAAGCACACTTTTTCAGCACCTTTATTTTATTATTATTATTACTTAGCAGACACCCTTATCCAGGGTGACTTACAATGGTTACAAGATATCACATTATTTTTACATACAATTACCCATTTATACAGTTGGGTTTTTACTGGAGCAATCTAGGTAAAGTACCTTGCTCAAGGATACAGCAGCAGTGTCCCCACCGGGGATTGAACCCACAACCCTCCGGTCAAGAGTCCAGAACCCTAACCACTACTCCACACTGCTGCCCTATTTGCTGTGTTAACAGTATTATTGGCAATAAAACCCCTTTTTGGAAAATGTTTTAAATGACTATCTTGTACATGGTTAAATATGAGTTACATACATTTCAACTGCAGTTAGTTCCAAAGTCAAAGAAAGAAAATAATAAGAATCTTATTATTAATTAATATTCAGGACAATAAACTCTTAATCTTAAAATTAAAATAGGCAAATTAGGTTTTCTGTTCCTGAAGATTTAAATACTGCAGCCAGTAAATTAATAATATCATCAATACAAGCCAAACATATGTTTCCATTGCTTTTATATGATTGTCAAGAATAATCTGCTGATTATAGCAGCTTTGTCTTTGATGTGCAGTAATTGTAATGCTTTAGCTTGAAAGGTGCTATACAATAGCTGCACTGCGAATGTTATGTGTTGTTGAATAGCACATTCTTCACTAGCAGTTAGTGTAAAGCTATTAAAACATTTTAGTGAATTCTGAATGGACACTACTCTGCAGGCATATTAAACAAATGCCATAATAACACATTCGCAAATTAAAATTAAGATGTGACTTAATAAAATGGGAATCTAGAGACCAGAAAGGATTCCATGTTTTGTTTTTTTTTTTCCACTAGCATTAGATTTAAAGAAGAAAACAAATATGCCATATTGGGTCAAAACGTTTAATTTCCTGTTGGTAATCAGACTGCCTCCGGCTTCCCATCACTACCACAGTCACAATGAAAAAAAAATCCTTGGGGGAGAGAAAAAGAAATAAGAGGGAAAACTGTAACTCAAAGTGATTAATAAAATGTGTCTGCACCAAAGTGATAAAGGAAGATTAGGATCTAACTTTTTTTAAAATCACTACCCTGACTGTTTAAAGTGACAGGTTGCTTTGTGTGGCAGTAGACCTGACAGTGTTTATAGATGAGAGATAATGGATTCATTGACAGTAGATTGGCAAAAAAAAAAAAAAAAGCCAGAAATTTCATTATCAGTCAAGGAGATGTATTCTTGTCAGTTCAGTTGGATCCGGTCTCTTGGAATATGCTATGTTGAAGTAAACTTGTTTGGTCAGTTTCCCCACACATTATTGCAGTTTGCTGAAAGGTTGTGCAGTTGCTGAAATGCTGCTGTTTTCTACCTGTATAAGAGGAAAACACATGTCTGATACAAGGAACCATAACACATCGTTTTCTTTTTTACTTTTGTTATCTATGGGAGCTTATACTTTTTACAGGTGTGTTGTCTTATGCGTACAATAACTGACTCAACCAGTAGAACAATGAACCCTTTTCCTTCATCCCCATAGCAACTGCAAAGACTGGTTTGGACAATATATGTGAGCCAAACCTCAATTATAAATTCTGGCGGGTCTACAAAGCACTCCACGAAGAAGGCTTCTAATGGTTCTTTGCTGTAACAGTAAACAGCTGTTATATTTTTAAAGAGAGTCCTTTAAGTTTCTGCATTTTCTATAGTAAAAGACCAAAGTATTGCATTGCGTAATATTGTACACATTGAGGTTTTTGTTTTGGTGTGGGCCCAATATATATCTTCAGTGACTTGCTAGCTATTGCAACATCAACACTACAAATTTAGTGTGAATAATATGTCACTGAAATAACAGTCAAGTCATATTTGGTCTTTTAGTTTCATGTTGTTGTTTATCTATGAATTTCTATTTTTAACAGGCCTAAGGGACTAGAAGAGCACTATTTGCACATCACTGCAGCTCTCTATTTTGTTATTTTATACTTTTTCAAAGCTGCTAAAAGGATAGCAGGGTTAATAAAGTCTTTGTTTACATCTAGTAAAAATGAAAGAGATTGGCAACAATGTAATGGTTAAATGCCCATTCAGAATAACAGCACTCTGCTTAAGTGCCTTTGGGTTTGTTCTATGGTGGTTGCCATTGCCCAAACATATTGTATAAAAAATGGTTTTGCCAGACTTTGGCTATCTGGAGAGTATTGAAGGTGGCTCTTAACAATCCTAAAATTACTATTGTGGCAGATGTTTACACTATTCTAAACCAGTCTGACTGCTGAGGGTAGATGAGCAACCAGGCAACAAAACTGCTAAAAAGCTCGTCGGCCAGTTCCTCTTATAAAAAAAACAAAAACAAAAACAAAAAAAACCAGCAAAAGAGTTTGAGCTAAAAGGAATGATTAAAAGGAATGATTAAAACACCACTCCCTGCTGATGCCTGTATGTGTGTATGTGTGAGATACAATACAATTTTCCAACATAATTTGTAAATTCCTAAAATAATAATACAACCCTCCCCCACCCCCCCCACCCCTCCCCCCATAAAACAGTTGTTCTTGGATTCTCAGCCTCTGTGACAAATGAGAGGAGTAGACCCATGACCTAACTAATTACAGGGCAGAGTAATGAGGGAAACTGAGGCATGCTAAAAAGGCTTATTCCAATCAATTGAATATGACCTGCCTGGGAAACTTTTAGCAGAAGAATTTGGCATACTGGAAGTCAATGAATTTTTTAATCAATAAACAGCAGAGGTAATCCTGTTTTTTGGGGTTTTTTTTACTGAATATATTGACATGAACACAGGTTAACACTGGGACTTACATATAGATGATTGCAGTCTCAACAGCTGCAGATTGCAGTCTTTTCCACTGCTCCTTTAAACATGTTGCATTATGGATGATTGGTAACAGTTGCACTTGCTAAACCCCACATACAATATAAAGGATAGATAGTTATATGTTTTACAATCAAATGTCAGATCTTGATATTTTTAACAGTGTTACTGGACTTAAATATAAATCTCTGCGCAGGACATGTGTTGCTTAACAGATAAATACCATAACCAATACCAAGAGTATGACATTATCTTAACTTGACTGGTGCAGCTTTATTAACATTCTCCATTTTGACATTGTCAAATCCTACTATTTAATAAAAAAGAGCAGAGGTACTATAACGCTCAATTCTGCTGCTGGGCAAAAACCACTCAGCACTGAAACAGCTAATCAAGAACCACGCTGTGGATCAGGCAGGCATTCCTTTATTTGTAGATCTGTGTTGAATGCTGAAAGTGCTGCACTTTGAAGCATCGCCTTCATCAGCCGACTATAACACAACAAAAATAAGGCTGAGCACAGTATATTTTCTTAAATATAGAAGCCATTGTTACAGCACCTGTGCATGTTGATGGTCTTTTGAGTCTATGCTCTTGTTTAAATGAGAGAAATAAGGATGGCCCACTTTGCGTTATGCTTCTCTATGGCATGAGGGAACATACACCTGGGACCATTTTTCTAAATTTTACTATCAAATGCGACCGGCATATTGTAAACCGACAATTAGTGTCCCATTTGATGCTGTAGTCCCCTGTGACGTGCACATGTTTATTTTGTTTTTAAACATATGATAACACAAATGCTGTTACAACTGTCATGGTGCACAGAGAGTGGATGTTGCATAATCTCTTTGCTTATTTTATATCCAATTTTGTACTAAAACAGCTCAGGGTAAAACCAGAAAGGAAACCACTTCTCAGACACACTTGCCAGAAGGATTGAAAAACAACAAAAAGTAGAAACTTTCTGCCTTATATATATATAAAAAAACAAGAAAAACTGAACTTCAATCCACTTTATCCAGCTTTTTTTTTTTTTTGTTTACATAAAAACACACAATTAAATATACTCTATACTGTATTCCCATGTTAGCTCAAAATCCAAAGGCTTGTGTAAATCATCATAATACACTTACATGTCAGTATTATACATGCATTTACCTTTTTTGTCAGTGTCCTACAAGTTTGGATTATTGATGAATTGTTGCCATTGTGCACCTGGGTCCCTAAGCTTGCTAAAGGAGGCCTGGTAAATTTAATGGAATCAGGACAGATGAAGAGCCCCCCACCCCGGTTGTTCATGGAATTCAACAGGAGCGGCATGAGGATGCATCCTGATTCCTAGGAAGCTTTGTAGTTACACCCACTCGCTGACTGACCAACAAAAAAATCCATGCCTGAACTGGGAAGACAGGTCCCACCATTACTGAAGGGGTCTAGAAAAAGCAGTCGGTTTAAGGTCATAGAAGATGCATGTAAAAATACAATTGGAAAAACACATTTTGCTTCAACAGATTTTTTCTTCCCCCCCCCCCCCCCCAAAAACTGGATGAGATGTTACTACCCACCATTTATGGTCAATAACTACACACTAAAGCACACATTGTTTTTCAGTAGTAATTGCTTTTAACACAACCCTAACTGACAATGCCATAACTCAGACCTAGTATTCTGGACTGCTTGTTAACCGCTGTTAATACATTGCTTGCAAATGTTGCTGTTTCCAATTAGGGATTTAGCTCTTACTCTCGTTAATAACTCTTTTGGCCTGCAGACATATCTTATTGCTGACTGAGTCGAGGCAGATTAATGGTGCCTGGACCATGCTAAATTATGAGAAGTGAGTTTGTGAAGCAAACTCCCTGTGACTCTAATCTCTGGAATGCAGGCTCCCTCTGAGGTCAGTAATTGGGCCTTTTTTGGAATCTTCCACAGCAGCAGGCCTAAGCCTGCACATTGTCCTTTGAAATGCACACCCTCAGGTCAGCTGAAGAAAACTGCTTTGAAATAAATTTGTTTTACAGCTTGAAGAAGGTTTCTTGCAAATGTATCTAATTTAAGTGAGTCAAAAACATAAGAGTTTCTGTGCTTATTGGAGAGAGAATGTCAATGTAAGCATCTGTGTTTCATTCACTCACAAGAAATTCACAATATTTTGAAATGTTACAGTCTTACTCCAGAAGTGATGACCCTCCAGTTAACTTTGGTCTTACCAAAAACCATGTGGTAAATATAATCCAATACATTTTCATTTTATTGAAATATAGTAAACCTATGCATGCATTGTATGAAGTCCACAAATGAACTGTTTGCATTCTTTCATTCATAATTTGTTACTAGAATTAGACTGTACATGCGATAGGGACATGTAAGAAGGAATATGGAGCTAAAGAAAATGGCGAGTTGACCAGCAGCATGTGCGTTTAGTTGGATCTCATAACTGCAGAAAGTAGTTTTCTAGTATATTGCACTATAAATACATTAGAAAAATTAAACACCAATACATACCACCAATTCAAACTGATTTATTGTGAGAGTTAGTGTGTTTATACTCAGTGCTCAAATGTGAAATTCAGTAAGTCATTGAACCAATTCATGACAGTATTATGAGAGACTTGGATACAAAGGAAATATGTTGATAACGGAGTGACTTAAAATCAGGAAACAGTGTGTGTTAATAATGCCAGGCTGCATAGGCAGCCTACTGCATCACTTGAAGTGATTTGTGCATATTTGTCAGCAAAACTGTATAAAACCTTACTTCATTTGTATTAAGAAGAATTTATTTAACTAGTTGTCACTCTTGAGTACTTTTATTTTTATCACTACTGTATATTTTTATAAGCGTTATAATTTCTTCAAGTGGTACTTTAGAAAGGAATAAAATAAAATACTTGTATATATTCAAGTGTCCTGAAACCAAGCAGAACAGCCAAACACTTAAATGCCACAACATGACTTAACAAGTGAAACAAGAAGACTGCAATAGAGAATGTAATTTTGCTATAGGGCATAACCTTTAGAATATGCACAGTCTTAGATCTTTTCAGCAATTTAGCAGTGGTGCCCCTGTAATCATTTTGACCCTGCTTTATTCATCGCAATTTGCCAGTCCTGATTTTAAAACCACATTGGAATACGCAGACTATGAGTTTTACATATGCATTCATTTTCATGAGAGTTCTTTCATTTGTCTGAAAAAGTCTGTGTCTGCTCACTTCCGTTCTTATAGCCAAAAGCACACAAAGACAAGAATATATTTAGTAATGGTAATTAATCAATGATAAACTTGATCATAGGTTTGGAAACCTATGCCAAAGAGATGAGCTCATCAGAAAACGCCAATAAATCAAAAACAGCTTCGACAGACAGATAGTTGGAGTAGGAAACCTGATTTAAAGAGATACAGATACATAAGAGACAAAACTATAGGCAAGCAAAACTGTATTGCAAATGGCCAAGTTGAAGAGAAAATAGCTCAGCTGAAAATCCATGGGTGCATCTGGGTTGTGGTGATGCTGAGGAGAAGGAGGATGCCTGACAACATCTAGGTCCCTCTATCAGATATATTCAGGTTAGGATGGGGAATGAAATGGTGTTGTTGTTCTGGTGACTTACGTCATGACAAAGCCTGTAGTAGAATATCACAGAGCTCCTGTGTGATCAAACCTGAGCCTTTGTAGATATCGTACTAAAATAATGGTGTCCACGTTCTTGCCATTTTTAGCATCACTACCTCATTAAGTAATTGTACTATTCTGAAATGTTCTGACCCCAGTAAAAGTTAAAAAAATGCTTGAAACTTACAGCTGCTTCCAATCTAGCTATGGTACTGATAAAGAAGCAAATGGAATACAGGTTTGCAGGAAAATTGGCAGACGCTTTTTTCATTGGGGTACGATAAATTAATTTTCCCACACTCAGATTCATCTCCTGAGAATGTTTTGTCATCTGTCATCTGAAATGATCAAAAACAGATCAGTACCATTTAAGGTGCAGTCAGTCACTGCATTACTGTGTAAGCTGTCATGTTCTATGTCCTCGTGGCAAACCCTGGCTTACTCTGACTCAGTACTCAGGCCTTCTTTTGGTCCCTCTGGTCTCACTAGGCTCTCCTTTTACTTTTGCAGGTTCTGCGGAACACAATTGTTACTCTGGAACACGGGACTCGGGATAAGGTAAGGGCAAACCATGCTCAACTTTATTTCACAATCATTTCCAAACATGCCCTGCAACATGACACTCTGGCAGTTCTGTCTTTTGCTCGAGCTGAGGCGAGAGAGAACGTTGTATCCTGAACGTCCCTTTTTGTATATCCTAATACTCCACGTGCACATGCATATCCAATCGTGACACTGCTCATTAATAATACATATCGCATATCCAATCGTGACACTGCTCATTAATAATGTATATTGCATATCCAATAGTGACACTGCTAATTAATAATGCATATCATATATCCAATAGTGACACTGCTCATTAATAATGCATATCGCATATCCAATAGTGACACTGCTCATTAATAATGCATATCGCATGATATGACATAAGTGGTGTCTTTACAGGACTGACAGGAGTGAAATTGTGTGCTTAGAAAATTAAGTTTCGAACACAGTAATAAAAACATGCTAACATAACTATATTCCAAAAACACTGCCCTGTTTTTTTTCTTTTTTTTCTTTTCTTTTTTTATTGAGAATTCATGAAAACAAAAAACAAAAAAAACCCTCCACAGGTTACATTGTGAAAGCTCTGAAGTTTTTAAGCAGTCCCCTTACTGGCTTAATCCTTTCCAATCTCTCAGTGAACAGAACCCTGCCATGTTAAACAGCTTACTGCAATTACAATTTGTTTAGACGTACATGCTAACCTTTCAATACAAAATAAACCATCAGTTTAAATGATATGCTTCAGGTGAAAACAGTGTCTTCAATACAACCCCCTTCCTTTAATTACAGCTTCTTGTCTCTATAAAACAAAAGAGAGGTATGCCTTACAGGAGTATGGAAACTTTATTCCCCGGCTGCATGTAATTATGTAATTACAATGTTGAAATAGCTGCTAGTGCAGACAAACATTCAATTAAATACAAGCGTTGCATAATAACTACTTTTTTTTTTTTTTTTAAGAAACTATGTAATTGGGTGGGAACATAAGAAAACTGTAAATGTTTTTTTTTACCCCATGCCCTTACAGAATACAAAGGAGACAGCAATCTATGAAGGTATGCATTTTTAGTCCAATTATGATAACAATGGTTTTAGGTTTACAGGAAACGTGCCCAATCCGTACCTGAAAACTAAACCAAGCTTGTGCAGGTAGGGGTATCAAACAAATGCGGCTTTACATCAAAGCTGGACCTAGTTATTCTTTTTACAGAACTCCAATCATTTATTAATTAAAAAAAAACAAACTCTGAGGCATTGGCTTCACTTCTTGAAGAATGAATAGGAGCATACGCCAGACAGTCTCTAAAACTAAGGGTGACTTTTAGGAATTAATAGATGCCTTTGTTTTTTTTCTTTTTTCAAAACAGGTCAACCATGTTCTGTGGCTAAAACATGACATGCATTGAACAAGGACTGGGTGACCCTTTCACAGTTTAAGTTGACTGTGATCAATGCTGACCATTCAACTGAAACGCAACGAGAGGGAAGTACTTAAGAATAAGAGACACAGACACATACAGTGCTCTCTACGTCTGCACTTCTTGAATGATCAAAGTTTCTCTTTGTTACAAATATTTGACTCATACAGTCACTGTGGAATGAAAGGACAGCTGCCTGTTAGGTGGGGAATGGCCCCCTGAAATTTGAAAATTCGAGACATTTAAGTTTTGACAAAATTCGTAGACAACATATTAAACTTTTGTTTTATGGTAAAGAGCCACTAAGTGATGTATACAGGAGTCAAACTTGAGTCAAAACCAATTGATTTCCCAATGTATAATGTTCTTACACATTCATACAATATTTTACGTTCTATGTGGTACCAAGCGTTTTTTTTTTTTTAAGGATAACCTTTTATAGGCCTCTCATAGATCACAATTACAGCTTGGTCTCAGTTGGAGAACAAATACCCTTTGTAAAGAAATGAAACATGATATTAACTTACGCAACTATATGTAAATGTAATTTAACAAACATTTTCCCCTAAACATTTCTAAATAATGGAGACATAATTACAAGTCACCAAAAGCATATTCATTGCCATTGATCAAACACGAAACAGTCAGAAGTCTTGGCAGAAGAATGTGGCGTCAGTATTCATGGTGCTATGCGTCATGAAAAGCAAGCAGTCTTCTCCCAATGTAGTGTCTGAATAAGTTAAAAACTTAGCATTCATCACTTCATTCCCTGCAAATCACTTTTGCTGTACCAGCATTGACATTAATTATAGCATGCAGGGAGTGACATGTCCTGAGCTGCCTTTTAAATGGTTTGCACCTGTGAATTTAGTAAAGAACAGGACTAACAGGTTTTTTGGAGAGCAGTCCGAGAAATCACTATCCGATTAGGACATTGCTTAAATGGAAAAAGTGAAGTAAGGAAAACAGGCCTTGTGACATTTATTGCCAGTTATTATTTCTCATAGTTGAAAATTGCACTTGTGACTGAGGTAGAATGATTAAAAAAGTAAAGAGAACAAAAGGGTTCTTTTTCTCATGTCCACATCTGTCGAAGCTCGCCTCCATAATTGGAACCGTTATTTTTATTAATTGGCAACATAAATATGAATGTGTCAAAAACTGTTAAAACCTGTCTAGCTTTTCACATGACTTAATGAATGCTTGAAAAAAAATATCCCCTTCCGCAGTGTGTCAGCAATGAGGGATAAGAAGCTGATTAAAAACAAAAAGTTAACTTGCCTGGTCCGCTCCTTTACATTGAAAACATACAAGGGAGACAAAACACAGCAAGCCCGTCACCATCTCAAATTTATTAAAAGACACGTCTTAATTGAAAGTGTTTTACTCTTTATCTGAATTTACCACAGACTCCAGCGCAGTTAGTCCTCAGATTACTGTACTGTGTTTGAATTGTGTACCATGACTGATAGCGGGCAAGCCAGACTGAAATCAATTCAAAACCAAGACATATACATCTTTGTATCTTTGTCTACTACTCCTCCTAATGTTAGCAATAATAATATGGTTTGTGTTTTAAACTTACATATTGGTCCAAAACAATATATCAAACTCAATATTTCTTAATTTTAAACTCTGCACCGGCACTGCTCATATTTAGTAGATATGATATTTATATTGTACATATTGAACAGTTAATTCATATATACATTACATTATACAACAAACTGTATGAATCTAATTGACAGTTATCTTTCAGCAAGTCTTTCTGCTATAAAGGACTTGAGTCAAGTGTTGGCTCTTGTCTGGCCTAAATCATTTTCACAAAGTAAATAAGTTTGTGGTAAAATGTTCACCTTTTCCTTCAAGATCTCTCATCAATGAGATTGTGAAAGTCACAATGGCTAACACTGGAGAGATTGTACCGTCAAGGTTTTCTGAAGAGCCTAAATAAACAGCACTGACAAGACTGAGAGCTACACAAACAAAGGATTAGGTGAGAGGCTCAAAGAAAAGGAAACAGGCAAAGTCACTCATCATTTACTTGTTTGAAGGTTGCACAGCACCTGAAAAGGTAAAGTGTTATACAGTAGAATTGGTTCTGGTAAAAAGAGAATAGAAACACTGAGGCTCTGCCGTTAAAGTGGGACAGTGTAAGCCATGGTCAAAGTCAGGTCACGGGATACACACAACTCAAACCACAGACACAGTACATGTGTGAGTCACACTTTAATAAGTGCTTTCTTCCGAAGAAGAGTACCGTTACTGAGTGTTCCGGAGTCAGTGCATACATACTGTACAGTATTGCTTTTGTGTGTCTGCTTGGAATAGCATACAGCACATTGGTCTCTAGTCCTGCAGACTAGGGGTTGAAGTCATAGTCACTACTGTACCTCTACATTATGGTAAGGACACTGACAAAAGGTCACATTCCTTTAAAATTATTTTTTTATACTAAATGTCAGGGAACATAGGCATCGTTTTTAATACTGGTTGCCTCTCTGTTTCTTTCAGATGAGAAATATCTTTAATTATAGAACAAATTCAAGTTATTTTGATGTGTGCTGCAGATAGTCAACAGGGTGTGTCATTCGATTTAACAAAGAACAACTAAAGCAGAATAGCATTTTATACGGGACACCCGCTATATTAATATTTAGTATATTTAAATCATAAGGGCTTATGGTCTTCTTCAAAAAACAGTGGTAGTTAAACAGTAAGTACAGGGTTCGGAAAAATATAGCGTTATTCGTCCCCACGTGTTGCTCCAACTGTTTCAATAATGTATCATTGATTGGTGCTAAAAAAAACATAGACAAGGCAGGAAATGTCATCATACAATTAACATGTTTTTAACAGGTTCCTTTCTGTTTTAAATGATACCTGTTAGCTTAAAACATTAAAAAGGAAATTTAGAAATAAAACTATTTGGAGAAACTTAAAGGAATCGACCTCACCCCCAGCAAATCTAGCCCTGACATTTGCCTCTTTTGCTGAAGGAAAAACATATCTTTTTATCAATGTGTTGTTTTTTCTTCTATTAAACTAATAGATGTGATAAAATAAGGTAGTTATAAAATACCATTAATTTTAAATATGAGTACTCCATTGTCTCTATTTTTTTCTTAAACGTTGTAGGATAAAATATACTTCTTCTATATTTAAAACAGAAATAAAAATAAGGGGTCACCAAATTGGCCAGGCAATTCATTCAACAATATTCTTCCTCTCCTTCAGCAGTAGCTGTAAACTCCCAACTGAAGCTGTAAGTGACAAGTTCACCGTCACAAATCAAGCTCACCGTCACAAATCAAGCTCACTGTCACAAATCAAGCTCACTGTCACAAATCAAGCTCACCGTCACAAATCAAGCTCACCGTCACAAATCAAGCTCACTGTCACAAATCAAGCTCACCGTCACAAATCAAGCTCACCGTCACAAATCAAGCTCACCATCACAAATCAAGCTCACCGTCACAAATCAAGCTCACCGTCACAAATCAAGCTCACCGTCACAAATCAAGCACACCGTCACAAATCAAGCTCATCGTCACAAATCAAGCTCACCATCACAAATCAAGCTCACCGTCACAAATCAAGCTCACTGTCACAAATCAAGCTCACCATCACAAATCAAGCTCACCGTCAAGCTCACTGTCACAAATCAAGCTCACCGTCACAAATCAAGCTCACCGTCACAAATCAAGCTCACCGTCACAAATCAAGCTCACTGTCACAAATCAAGCTCACTGACACAAATCAAGCTCACCGTCACAAATCAAGCTCACCGTCACAAATCAAGCTCACCGTCACAAATCAAGCTCACTGTCACAAATCAAGCTCATCATCACAAATCAAGCTCACTGTCACAAATCAAGCTCACTGTCACAAATCAAGCTCATCGTCACAAATCAAGCTCACCGTCACAAATCAAGCTCACCGTCACAAATCAAGCTCACTGCCACAAATCAAGCTCACTGTCACAAATCAAGCTCATCATCACAAATCAAGCTCACTGTCACAAATCAAGCTCATCATCACAAATCAAGCTCACTGTCACAAATCAAGCTCACTGTCACAAATCAAGCTCACCGTCACAAATCAAGCTCATCGTCACAAATCAAGCTCATCGTCACAAGTCGACATGGTCTCCTTTGTCCCAAGAGTCAAATTCTCCAATCATTACAGATTTTGGTGAACATAGTTACTTTACATATATTTATTTCTATCTTCATGGGTAACGAAAAAATAATGAATTTATGAATGATTCCCTTACTCATTATTTTTGTGCCACCATTGTGTTAACTCTCTGTATTTCCATAAACCTAATCGCAAAGATTGGATCGAAAAAATGTTTTAAGTATTTTCCCATATGAACTGTTAAAGGGATAATAGCTTGTGGAATATTTTAAAATTTTGCTTTAGTATTTTTAACTTCCAACTGATATGGGGCAAAGTAAATCTGATGTCATTTGATTGACACCGAGGTCAGTGTCCTCTTCCACTAAAAAAAAAAAAAAAATATGTAGAAACTTTATTTGCAATGTTTTTTTTGAAAATCAGGATCTGGGTGTACATATTTTCAGATCACTGCCTAGTTTCTTAGGTTTTTTTTTTTTTTTTGCTGTCAGTTCTAACTTGTTACAGAACCACAGTATGAAAACAAGAAACCTGGCATTGATGTGAGGTGGTTCACCAGAGCAAAAATCATTCCAGAATCAACTGAAATATAATGCTAAATTAGAAGTAGAAAAATGAGTTATTTTTTTACAATTAAAACCACATTACATCAAATTACAAATAACATGTTGTACTACACAGCATGTAAAAGAAAGAAATGTTATACCCCAAATATACATTGAGAATTATAACCCATTGGATTAATATTATATACAATTACTTTCTTGTTGTCTTTAAGTCGTGTTTATTTTTGTCTTGAAACAATTTTGAGAATCATGGTCCTGACAGAAGGTGCTATAGAACGCAACAGGTGTTTTAAAAACACCTGGTTCCAGTGAGAAGACAAAACAATCACCACTAGACACTAGAGATACTAACAATAAGACAAGTTGTTTCAAAAGTTTTGAAGGATTACCAGTTTTCTTTTCCAGCACACTACAGCAAAAATGGAAGTCAGACACATAAGCAAGTAGGTTGTTGTGTGGTACACATGCTATGCAAATTCCACATGAAACTGTGTATCAATGGAGCATTACAGAGGCAAACTAAAGCAAGCAAACTTCAAAAACATACTGCAAAGGTTTTCTATTAAACAAAGAAGTCTGGTCATTTCTGGTTTTACTATTGATACTGAAATGTTTCACACCATGCACTGTACTGTATTCTAGTTCTTTTAAGGCTCTGGGTTAAGGCTGTCCTGGAGTATTAAAGCAAGAATATTTATAAAGTAGTGGTCTTGAATCTCACTTGATATGCAGTTCCGTTTGCTAAATTACTCATACATGCACAATTTATTTATTTATTTATTTATTTATTTATTTATTTATTTATTATTATTATTATTATTATTATTATTATTATTATTATTATTATTATTATTATTATTATTATTATTATCATTTGCATATTTGGTACCCTCTTAGATTAAAGGAAGCTGTCTTTGCATTTCTCACTTTGTCTTGAACTTTCTTGGAGTGAAATTGTCTCCACCCCTTCCATGACTTCATTCTTGTCATTAACCAATCAGATGCTTCTTCTAATTACTGACATAAATGTGCATGACAAGTAGGATTTGTACAACTAATTCATTGTCCAGGGCTTGTAACCAGAAGGTCACTGGTTCAAATCCCACCACTGCCACTGACTGACTCACTGTGTGACCCTGGGCAAGCCACTTAACCTCCTTGTGTTCCATCCTGTGGATGAGATGTTAAATCAATGTCCTATTGTAAGTGACTGCATAATGCACAGTACATAGCCTACCCCTGTAAAGCGCTTTGTGATGGTGGTCCACTATGAAAGGCGTGATATAAAAATAAAGATATTATATTACACCATCCACTCGATATATCTCGGGTGTCAGGGTCCAATATAAATTCGCTATATATCGAGGGCCGCGATATAGCGAGACACCATAGAAAAACAAATAGGCTAACAAATAAATACTGTACAACCACTCCCTCGTTACTGGGTGCCTCAGGGTCCAGTATAAATCCTCTACGCAACCTGCTTTTTCAAATGTATCTTATAAAAAGCAGCACGCCATTTTAATTTGTACAGCGGAGGGTAATTGCTTCTTATCAACTTCAGTCTCCAATTAATTTCATTTCCTTCGCAAATCTCCTTTCGCAAATGCACAAATCCGCTGCATTGAAATAATCCATTCCAACAACATAGGAGGCTTGTTGCTAGGGAGCTGACGTCACTGACCTGTGACTTTTGTTACGTGAAAACCTTGTTGGCTAAAAATAAAAACCGCTTCAGCAAGTAGATATTTCATTTGCTTTGTGTTATTGTGCAATGCGTGTGTATATGATAGCAGTACGATATTAATGCTTTGTTTTTAATTGTTTTGTATATTGTTGTGCAGTACAAAATAAAATGAACAGTAATTCTAAGTGCCTATGTATATTGCAGCTAGCTGCTAAGGCATACAGTTAGACAATGGGCAGCCAACTCCAGGGCCGCGATATATCCGAATCCGCAGTATAGCGAGGGGCGATATAACAAGGGGTGGGTGTATTATTATTATATTATTAGTTAAATAACCACTTTAATCACAAACCTCTTAATTTACAAGCATGAAAGTATCAACACTATAAAATATTGTATGTAAATGTGGAATTTCAATTTCTATGAAATACAGGGTAATTAAAGAAATACAGGGTATAGCATAATTTCTCATTCCTGCAACTGCTTTTAAGATCTTTACAATTATGAGGTGCTGTGAACGAGTGGTTTGCAGTGCGCAGGTGTAGATGTGATGCAGTGCTCCAACAACAACAAACAAACAGTGTTCACCGCGGTCCAAACAGTTCTTTTATTTTGTTCGCACGGTTTGGCACCGTTAAATAATAACACTGGCAACTACACAGCAATGTGTCATTGCACAGCTAAATACCACAGGGTTTCAGTCCCGAAACAATAATAAGCAAAGGCAATGTACAGGCACGGCTCCGCGTCCTTTCACGGTGCTCCCGTGCTGGTGGTGAATACACAATTATCGTGACTGATGCAGTATTTGTAATCCGGGTGTGATGCTGGCTTAACAGCGACAGCTTCCGGTTTGTTAGCCGTCTAATAATTATAAATAAACAGTAACAAAACACAAATACAAACCGCTCACGGTTTATACTCTTTTGTCCGTCCATTACAGTTCTGTTTGTAACCATAACAAAGGAACAGATTACAGCGTCATGTCCCCTGATATACCTCCAGTATATCAGTTCAGTATTGCAGGAAGGAAAACATATGAACTCTAAAGAATGGTGTCTGTGTTTGATTAGTTTCGTAGTAGTCGTAGTAGGACATGACAAACACCTGTTTGATTTTTTAGACAGTATGTAAAGATGTGATTTGGGATTTAATCACGAGAAAGACATTTATTTCCAGCCCTCGAAAATTGTAAAGGTGACAATTTCTTTGAAGAACTTTTGACTTTATTAATTTTATAGTTGTGAAAAATAAAACAGACAAAAAACATCAGATGGTACTCATGCATTTATAAAATAACCGCTTGTTTCTATTTCTTCTCTCTGTATTTTGCTCTAAATCATGAGTTTCACTTAATAAATCAAAATGGCTAACCCTCTCAAATGCATCGTCATTTATAATGATTATTTAATAATGTCTCTTTAGAGAATACAGTACCAAATGGATAAAAACTGTATCTAATTACACAGAAATGACATTGTAAATACTGATACACATTCACAGGTTAATTACAATGTAAATAAACATTTATTAAAACATGTAGTTGGATAATTACACAAACATATGTAAGGCTTTTGAAACTCTTGCTTATGTATCGCCCTGACTCTGCAGTCCTGTTGCTTGGCACATGACCCGAAGTACACCCTTGTAGGGAGTAACTGGCTTTTCATAACTCAGCAAGTGCAGCTGTGACCTTGGAGGGATGGTAAAACCTTTGTTTCTGCTTAGAAAACTGTTTTGAGCCTATATACAAACCATAATCAAACCAAGCATACTAATTGAATGCATACTGTGCGCAAACATAACATCAATTTTGGTTGCTAAGTCTATGTATTTTAAAAGAATAAGTAAACAAGTGAACACACACTGTGAAACTGGACCCTGGCAGTTGTAATCCTATTAAACTGCCAAATATGAATAGCTAGCTGTAGTCAAAATGGCAGACAGACTTCCTGTGTTGCTCAGAGGTATTGCACTGAGTGAAGTGGTAATAGTATTAGAGGCAGGGGGTTATATGCCTCAGAGTACAGTTTATATATAGCATTTTTATTTTATTTTTTAAGTAAGCTATGACTCTATGCTTTATTCCTGAGCACAGCCTGGGTGGTACTGTGTTGAATTTTATACAGTCACCTACTAGCGGTACTTACCAGTGATTTATGCAGCGGTCACCCTGCCTTCATCGGCTCCATCAGCACAAGTGAATTGTGGGCACAGTTGACTAGGTATATGCCTCCTACATGGTGGCTTAAGTAAACTTCTCTTGAATACCACCCACTCATCTCAGCTCCCCAATGAAGAGTTTCCTTTTACAGTGGCTGCACATTTATTTTTTTGGGCAGCAGTAGCAAGAGGAAAAACTGTATTCAGCTTAAATGAATTACGTGCAATAGAAAACATATTTTTGGGGGTAGAGCACTAACCAAAAGAGCTAATGAGACAAGCGGTAGGAGTTGTTTTTTTGTATTCTACTGTTCTTTACTCCAATTATAGCTCTGTTGTTGTCAAACATTTTGAATGGTTCACTGAAATGAATGTTTTGCCTGGTAACAGGCTTGTGTTGTGGTTTAGAAAACGCAACTGGAAATACTAGTGCCCCATTCAAATGTTATGCTCACCATGTCTGTCTCCATATATGTATACTCAACATTTGGAACAAGTCACAGAGTATATGCACCTGGTCTTTGGACCATCTATGGAGGTGACAACTCCAGTGATTAGTGAATTTATTAATTGTAGGTTATCATGGTACCTTGGGAAATCTGCTTCATTTAATTAGTGGCTCACTACAGAAACCAGTCAGTATGTACAAGTACTGCTGTACCTGTCTGTGGAAAATATTTTTTTTTGTTGTCTTTTGAATGACATTTTACAGTGTAAGTCAATGTAAACCACATTGCGTTTTTTAAGTTAAGTGGTGAATGAGAGGGACTTTACTCAAAGGTTGTGGCATTGAAATTCAAAAGACAAAATGGAGGTGAAGACAGTGAAATTGCAGTGCACTTTTACACAGGAAATGAGTGTGGAAGGTACTAAAAATGTTCTAACCAGCTTTAGTCATCAGGACAGGACACCATGATACCAAGAGAGAGAGAATTTAAGGCAACTACCTCAGACGCACACAAACACTTTCACGGGATGGGAGCCTGGGTTATAAGAATAGCTTGTTAGATTGTAGATTGGGTTGGAAGAGGAGAGTCCTCTAGAGAAAAAATATAAAAGGGTTGTCTTGCTCGATGAGGAGAGGCGTGGCCTCCAAGACCGTGTACAGCATCCCTGAGGATATAACAGGTAGCGAATCCAAACCTGAATCCCTCGAGCATGGAACATGGAGATTCCTGCAAAACTTGGATGAGCAGACAGAGGAGTTGAAATTGTTACAGATTTGCTTGGAACTGGCGAATCTGATGTTACAACCGTATTTATCTGGGTTCCTGGAACAAGAAGGTGGAGCTGATGCGTGGCCTGCAAATGGAGCCGCTATCTTGTCCCTGAAGTGGGGTGGAGTGGAAGGAGCCGCACTGTGGGAGGTTGATATTAAGGCAGTTTTAGGGCACAAGGAAGTAGAATGCGCTGTAGAAGTGCAGACTGTGCAGGGTGGTGGTGGCTGCCTGTCCTGGGACTCTGGGCAGGCGGAGCTGTGGGAACGATTACCGAAGCGCACCTGCGAGAAGGAGGGAACATGGGTGTAGCAGATATGGAGGTACAGTAAATATTGAAAAGCGCCATATGATTGTTGTCATGCAGGGTTTTTAAGAGTTTGACAAGCGGTTTGATCTCCGTAGCGCTGAGTAGAGGTTGGAATGAGAAGTAGAAGATACCGGATTTGCATCGGTAAAAATGAAGGAGCGGTTTTGAAGAGAATCCAGCAGGGAGGTTTCCTGGTCTGAATCGGAGTTGTCATGGCGTTGCTTCATACTGAAAATTAAGATTTTTTAATTTGAGCAAAGAACGGGGCACGGTGCATGCAAAAAGCAAAACACTTGACAAGGGAGATAGATGTGAATAAGCTTTAAATAGGGAGTAGATGATGATTGACAGGAGCCAAAAATTAGAAGAGCCCTAGCTCCCGCCCCCGAAACTCACATAAAGGTTAACATAACACTAACCTCACCGTAACGTTCTTCTTATGAGCATAATAATTATTGGGTATCTAGCGTACCTAACTAAGGCTGGTTTATACTTCCGACTGCGACACAATTTTTGGTCTCAGTCAGTGGTCTCCGACGGTCGGAATGACATCATCCGCACTGCCGCGAGCTGCGTCTTTTTTGAAAAGTCATACAGCCTTTTCTTGTGTGTCTGCAACCGCAAAACACACAGGGTCAGATGATGTTGCAAAAATCCAACATTTGTCGCATATTGCAAGTCAGTGAAGCGTGATAGAGCAAGTTTTTGAGGAGCCCAATAAACATGAACAACAGAATAGGATTTTAAACTTGTCTCTAAACTGAATGAAATTAAAGTGTAAATGAAACAGTAAGTCACGCGTGTCACTGGTTAAACAACAAGTGACCACTAATGGGAAGTATAACAACTTTTTCTATATTTGTAGCCGACCATGTCACATTGTTTTTTTGGAGGGCAAGGTCCTCCTAGCAGTAACCAGATCCTTCCTTCCCTTAGCAAGTTCTTTAGATTCCTAGGATCTACCACAACACAAACACAGGGGCAAGTACAATCAACGTTACACTTTTTATTAGGTTAACAAGACAAAAATAAATAGAGATTACTCAACGAGCAAATATACACTCAAAGTTTTTTTTTTAAATACTATTTAAAGCAACATCCTTCACAAATGTCTCTGCTTAACTGGTAGAACTGAGACCGTAGTGTCATAAACATAGATATGTCTATTAATGCTTCTAGTAGGGTTGTTGTCCGGGAGCGGAGTCATGGAGTGATGTCACTGAGGATGAAGGCCTCCTCTAGCATCCGAACCAAAGCTGGAGTGGGAGATCCCAGGAAACCTGAGAGGTGGCAAAACAGTAAAGACCTTCAGGGTCCAGCACATTCACAGGTAAGTGGGTTACTTATTTCACACACACTCCCAGTTAGGCTGGGTCACTTCCCATTTCACCGTCTTTAAACCGTGTATATCTCCCTTGCTCTCCTTCTATACTGGGCCTCCTTCACCGTCGCTCCCACTGTCGATGCGGGCGCCGCCCGTTGCTCCTTGTCTCTCACCCTACACCCAGGGATGATCAACTCCACTGCCGCTGATCGCAGCTGAAGAAGCCTTATTTAACACACAAAAAGCTGGCTCAGCACAGAGTAAGTATTCCATAATGGGGGCTCAAACAGAAGGATTTAAAATGTAATAATAAAAATTTAAATAATAAAAATACCACTTCCCTTATGTAGACGGACAGCCCCTGCCGCAGTCAGGAGATCCCAGTTGTCGCTAATCAATCACCTCGCAACTCGTTCCAAGCAGACACCGGATCAAATGGATGTAATCGGTAAGTAGTTCAACTGGGCTGGTCAAACCACTTCTTGTGTGAACACCCACGTCTCTCTCCTTAGGTATCCACCCTGTTCCACACTGCAACTCAAGGCTGACCGACAATTCCCCAAACCGGAACAATACAATCCACCCACCACTGTAACTCTAGTTATTATTGTCAAAGACTCACTAAGTGAACCAGTTCCTGCTAAAGCAAAGGATTTGGTAACGTAGATAAAGAAATAAGAGTCCCAAAATACAATACAGTTCTCAATGTCCCATTTTAGCTCATTCCTTATTTTTCAATTGCAGGGTACAACCATCAACCAGCAGTAAAACAATAATACCCCAACAAAGAAAAAGAAAAAAAACCCACAAGTCCCACTCTCTACCTCGTTGTCTGTAAAATCCCAGTTCCTGGATTTGCCGTGCACCTACTCCTGCTGTTGTTGTTGTTGTTGTTGTTATCGATGCACTCCATACACAGTCACTCTGACTGCCTACTTCTTCTGGCCCCGTTTTTTTCCCCTGTGTATCCGCTCTCTTTCCGCCCTCTATCCGTTCTTTCTCCATGGTCACAATCCCCACCTTTTATTCTATAGTCCTGCTGCAGTATCCAATGAACAGTGTCTCCTCAATTGTAAAAGCGGGGTCATAATTGAGAGTTCACAAGTGGATAAATTAACTACGCACAGCTGTCAAATGTGAAAAAAATTAACTAACAGTGATTCAGTGAAGCTGTTTCTAAATACGTGCAAAAAAAATGATGCAACAAATCAAAACAATAAGTGCAAAAAATAATAAAAAAATAATAAATACAATTCCTCACTTGTGACACTTACATAGGCTACCATGTGCAGCAACCACTTGTATAATATTGACAAATAATATAATTAATACAATGTATTTTTAGTTGTATTATTGTTATTCTTTTTATATATTTGAGTCACTAATAAGTTAACGTCGCTATTTATTTTCTGTATGCAATTACTTTCCTCATCAAATCAGTAACGTTGCTCAGCTGTTCAATACGTCTGATCAGAGGAAGTATGGAGAACAGCTGATCAGTTTTACTTGCTTGCAGCTCATAAAAATATATATATGAGCCAATTTACACATTCACTTAATTCATGAGACAGGCAATCTTAAAATCCTGTCTCAAAGTGTCATGGGATTGTGGAGCCTGTTGGCAACCCTAATCACAAGACGACACTGGCAGTAATGCAGACTGGCTGAAGGTATGAGCGACAGCTACGACCACTTTGCTGCGTCACAAAGTCTGCGAACTCGGGGGTGTGCTTCAGTCCTTCTGGCACATCCATAGAAGCGTCTGCAGCTGATGTATGGCTTTTGTCTGCGATAGAAGTATAAACCAACCTTTACACGTCCATCCATGGCTCCTGCAATATTATCTTAACTATTTGAGAGAAATCTACAAACATAGCCACTTAAACTTTTTGGATGCCTCTTGCTATTTCACTTTTGTTCTTTAACCAGGATATATTTTAACCAGGATATCTTTTATTTCATACTTTTTTTTATCCTTATACCAAAATATAAGAGAATAGTCCAGCCTTTCTCCAGAAGATAAAACAAAATGTGCATTTACAAAGAAAGAAAAAAAGAAAGCTGTGCTCAATAGCATATGGCATTTGCACCAATGTACTGTACATATACAGATTATTATATATAGGAACTGAACATAAATTATTTTTAATGGCAACATAACCTTTTAAAAATGTGTTGTTTTTTTATTT
Organism: Acipenser ruthenus; assembly: GCF_902713425.1. Taxonomy (NCBI): domain Eukaryota; kingdom Metazoa; phylum Chordata; class Actinopteri; order Acipenseriformes; family Acipenseridae; genus Acipenser; species Acipenser ruthenus. Next base: position 14,616,191 of record NC_081190.1, read on the forward strand.
AAAAAATAAACTAATTAGAGTCACTTACAGTCTAAGAAAATAAAACGTTGTTCAGTTTAAATATGGTACCATTATCATTCCAAAGCCTTGTGTAGGTACTGTCCCATTTCAATACACTGCAGACACGGTAACAGTATAGCAACTTTTGAATCCAACATTTTAAAACATTTACAAATAAATTCTATTGTTTTATCCATTTAATTTGTTTTCCAGGATACAATGAAAATGATTCATCCTTATTCCTTTGCAAGTAAAATGTCTGCACAGCAAGCAGCATGCTGGTTTACTTGTCAGACATCTCTTCTAACAACACCTCACATACACCTCTATAGGGTGCTGATGAAGTGAAGACTGTACTCCTTATCCCTGGGCCACATTTGAACCTGCAATCCTCAGGCTCTTGAGATGTACTGTAGGCCGAAAACTCTTATCTGTATTTTTACTGCGTCAGCATCAATGTAAACAGCATTTAAAAGGTAGGCTCTGTGGGGAATGTGAGACACCCTGTACTACTCATTAAGAAAAAGGATTTTGCCCAGAGGTTCAAATAATTGGCCTTCAGATGCTCATTATGACCTTATTTTCAAAAATGGGGCGCAATTAGGGAACAGCTGGTGGTCCACTGTTGACTGCTATAAATGTAAAATCTGCTGATTTAAAAAGAGAACTGCTTAATGTTATTTGATTTATGTAGCATCTCTTTTGTCACAATGGGTGCCTCCATGTCATAAGGACTGAATTAGAAATTCCCAATAGGGAACCAGAAGTACAAAAAATCCCGTAAATAATAAGCTCCTGAATAGCTGATTTGGGGTTTCCAGCAATATGCACTCCATACATAATGGATCTCACCTGTGCCCATTAAAAATCCACAACACTTCTCATACTACATTACTGACAGATAGAACGCTTTATTGGGCCTCAGTTATTTTAATTAAAGTTGTGCAGACAAAGTGAAGAACTTGGGGGGAATAAAAGTCTTACATTTTGCATATACAGCCATCAATTGCAGCGAGTGCACATATCAATTGCATGTCTGTCCTGCTACATTATGCAACTGTGCAGTTTCAAAAGTTAACATGTTTATTATGCATGTGCACACCACTAAGAACAGACTGAAGATGAAACGCAATACTTCATGAAATGTGTACGTTTTAAACATAATGCTTATGTAAATGCTGCAATATTAATAATCACGGTTGTCAGTTATTTTGTCTCGTAAGCATAAAACTCCCGGAATTTTGCACTGTACAGTGAGGAGAATGAATTGGAAGGTCACTGGATCTGTACATTCCTTGTCTCTGCAGCACCAATTCAAAAGTGTATTTAAAAAAAAAAAAAAACTGCTGTAGGCTTTTTTGGCACAACCATAGGGTGTAACAGGGAGAGACCTCTTCTTGAATGTAAAGTGGTTTGCTTAATTTATGCTGGGTCAGAAGCCAAGGTCATACTTTTCAAGGCAAAAAAAACATCTCTGCGGTCATATAGTAAAGTACCAGATGCTAAGGCATCTGATCAAACATTTCATAATTAGAACCATATCATTTGGAAGCATTATGATATTCAAGATGGCGGCTTGGTTTCGCTAGCAAAACTAACTTCATGAGTGGCTGACCATAATTTAGGGTTTCGCTACAAGCGTTTGAAGGAAAAGAGGAAATGCACTGGAAAGGGGACAGTCGGTATTCCAATCCAAATTTCAGAGCCCTGGAGCAAAACTGCAGGGAGGTGGGATAGCTGTTTGTTTGCAGAGTTGTGTCTGCATCAGTCTGCGGCCTGGAGTTGGGAGCTAAAGAATTTAACATTCTCAAAATGATTAACACTGAAAGGGCTGTAACTGGCTTCATTGTATCAGAATAATTTCATTAAGGTAACATTTTACATTGCTAATTACGGTGTATTTACATAGTTACATAGTAGATACATGTGTACTTACACAGAGTTATAATGCTATTATACGTAGTTACTACAGTGTACTTAACATGTACATCTTTTTGCACAATATACTGGTATGTTTGTACACAATTGTAGCAGAAAAGGGTTATGGTTAGTTAGGTTTAGAGTTAGAGTTATGTCATGCAAAACAAATGTACACATTAAGAACATTGTAACTATGCATAATTCAATTGTAATTATACGTAAGTATGCATGCATTTACTAAGTAACTATTATGTAATACACAGTAATTAGAGACAATGCAAAGTGTTGCCTTCATTGAAATATGAATTGCTGTGTCCAATATACTCGATATTTTTTTTTTTTTTTTTACACATAAGACAGCTAAGATAAATGTGAACCTAAACTTATTAACAGGTTAGACTAATTTACAGCCCAACTGTGCCCATTTTTGGACTACAAATTATATATGTTATAACACTCTTGAAACCTAACGGTCCTTGGGCAATGAGCATTAAGTGGATTTTAAGGCTGCAAGATATTTAAAACTGAACAAATGGCAAAATGAGTCAAGTCTTTGAATCAAGTAAATATGCTTTATTATTTATCTCCCGCATGGAAAAAGCAGTTTGTAGCAAACAGCAGTAATCAAACTACAATCATCTACAATCAAACAGCTTGCAGCACACTTAACACACACAACCCCAGTCTTTCCTGTGCTCAGCACAGCCCTCGTCGACTCAACCATTTCCATTGTTAAAGTACTTTTAGAAATTATGTAAAATAACCGCAAACAGCAAATGAACACAACAGTGCCATGTGACAGTTGGACAAAAAGTATAATGTTCAGGCTCATTTTATTAAGTAGGCTTTAGTTACTGTTTCCTTTCGCTAAACCACACAGAAATGAAATCTCTCTCCTGAGCTATCGAATGATGTGTTTAGACTCTGACCTGTTATTTTTGTCAGCATGTTATGGCTGTATATTCTTAAAAGCAGCACTTTACCCCCTCTACGTTAAATACAGGGCCCACTCAAGAAATGTAAACACAGGATTCTGGTTGCAGAACAGGTACTGTCTCTACAAACAAGCTATTTCTTTGGTAGTAATTGCAGATTCCTTGTGGATCACATGCTCTGTTTTAATAAATTCTACTACATAGGTTGAATAGCATGAAGGTACTGTACATATAGATAGAGTAGCCCTTTTTGTCCATGTTTGTCCACTGCCATTAAATCTCCTGATTATGCTCTGTGCCGGATAGTCATTGCAAACGTTTGCTTTAGCACTTTTCATATACTACACAGTCAAACCTGTATTAAGAGACCACTCAAGGGACAGTCTAATAGTGGCCTCTTAACACAGGTGGTCTCTTAAATGAGGGTCCATAACGTATGCATTTTCTATTAGTCTCTGACCTGCTTTCATGTAATTGTGTATGACTTACATACACTGTAAAAGCCAGAAGATGTAATATGAACAAAAGGAAGTATGTAATTTTGTAACATTCATTTAGATAACGCATTTACAAAAGAAATTATTTTGTGAAAGTAATGAATGCTTGCCTGTCTCAGGTCACAAAAAATGTTTTGTCCTTTGCAAATTTCAACGCTTGTGTCTGCCTTTCAGGTACGTGTTGATTAATTGCATCCTGAAGTCGACGCCAGCATAAGCATAAGATCTTTTTCGATTACCGCGGACATTATTTTCATACTTTTATAAGTATGGCTTGAATCGGTGTTTATTTTCCTTTTAGCGGTTTGCTTTTAAGTCTTAAGCCGCTACATCCTAATTGAAAAGAACATTCTGTTAAATTAGCGGGAAAGAACAACACAACACCAAACGGACATATTGGAAGTTACCTAGTTCCCAGGCAAGTGAGAGAACGAAATGCAAGTTAAAGTAGCATCTGGGGGGGAGTGATTAATGTCATTGCTTGCTCTTGTGTTCGAATAATGAAGGTGAAACAGAATCAGCAAGTCCATCAGGGCATCAAGGTAAAAAGAAGCGACTTTGCTTAGTAATTAACAGTTTAATTAAGATATGGAATCGGCTCAAAACACAGTCACGTGAACAAAAATAAAAACCTAAAACTTCAAGCCCTAGTTCTTTCAGTTTCAAAATGCTGTATCTGCGTCTTTCTAGTGCCGAATTGTTCAGCAGTTTTTCTGGCACTTACTGTCTTTACAAGTTTAATAACTTTAATTCTGTCATCTAGGGAGGACCTTTTGTTTCTCCACGTTTTCTCTCTTCCTTTACAAGAGAGCGCTTTTGTTTTATTGATTACGGATAAAAGACCGTTAAAATGGTTACCGTATTCCTTTGAATTTAGGACGTACCATTTAAAACCACATGTCTTAGTTATAACAATAACCCTGTGTAAGGGTGCTTAATACAGGTTAAATAAAAGCACAAATATCATTGGGAGGAATTTAAAGTGGTCAGGTGGTCGCTAAATAAAGGTGGTCGCATGAGTAGGTTTGACTGTATATATATATATATATATATATATATATATATATATATATATATATATATATATATATATATATATATATTGTAAAAGCCCATTGTTTTGTTTTAGTATCCTTCCTTCTATTTAGTGGACAGTTGCTAGACAATGGACATAGTGTAGGGCATTAAAAATATGAGGCATAGTGAACAATTCATGTACTCAGGGCTGTTTTATCCTGTCTCCTTCAATATAGGTGCCTCTCTTTTCTTTACAGCTATATCTGGCCTTCACTTGCACCCACAATATCACCAACATTTAAATACCAGCAGTGCCCATTTGAGCCCATCTACCAGCTCTTATTGCAGTCTCTTATTTAAACTACCTGACCAAACCACATTCTTTCTTGTTTAATATAAACTTAAAACGGTAACACTTTACATTAAGTGTCTCTGTGTATTACTGTGTATTTACATAGTAGATACTGAGTAAAATTATACAGAAATATAGTACAGCTCACTTAAATTATTTAAAAATAGCCATTCGTATTATCGGGGCTGTATAGCAGAAAAAAAGTGGTTGTTTTTTTAGTTTACCAAATTTTAACTATGGTACAAATAACTCTAACATTGAAAAGCTTATGGCGCATGCTTACAGGGTTCATAGCTAATGAAATAGCCCCATCAATCTTACATGTGAACTTCTATTCCATATGTACTGTACAGAAGGTGCAGTACAATAACATGCTATTCTGCTGATATTTTCGTCTTAAAGAATGACATCTTTTACCATACTAGTTTTGAGAAGGCTTTCAGCTTTCCTCTCAGGTGGTCTGTTTTATTTGTTATTACTTTATCATTTCAGCCTGAAAGTGAAATTCTCTTCAAGGACTTGGTTACAGACCAGCAGTGACATGCTTTAAGGCTGAAAACACGACACATAACATAAAAAACATTTTTTTAAACGTGCTTCTTTCAAAACTGTACGACAGTTCTGATTTCTGGAACTATTTCGTTAGCTGCAACCCCTTTAAAAGCACAGTGGTACTAGCTATGTGAGTCAGTGGGTGAGTATTAAAACTATTCAAATGTAGTGCTTTACTGTTTAATGAGTTTTCTTTTTTTAAACAGCTGGTATCCCCACAGAAATTTGTATTCCAGCAACCACATGAAAGAAATCTCCATTGTACTGGATACATATGTAAACAGTAACACAAGAGTTAGGATGACTCTGTTCTAGTGGTTCTGCCTCAAAGTCCTCTTCAACACACAAGCCAAACTAAAACAATGTGTTGTGTCTTTTGTGCTCTTCTTTATGTTAATAAAACACAGAACAGACGTGATGTCATTAACTAACCCCGGTAACTATCATTGTATTATGGTAATACACTACAGAATGCCTATTAAAGTGAAGTGGGTTTTTAAACTGGAGTCATAGGCTCCATGGCTTTGTTTCTATAAAGGTAAACTGCACAGCTGCAACCCACCTGTCATCCCATCCCATCTGGATCGCTACATGAGGCTGTGCTTGTATGTGTTATTTTGCAAACTAAAAATACCTGCTTTCAAATCCAAATTGATGAAGTATAGCTCAGTTATAGCATTATTAACGTTCGTAAAACATTTCATTCTTCAAAGAAACAAGGGTAGCAGTAATTGATTATCCCCAATCCCCAACTCTGAAACAGAATAAAAGCATCCACAAACAGGTCATTAGTGTCTGATCAGCACTAAAATATCTATTTATGACAGTAATAGATTTCAAACACATGTTTTTTTTTTTTTTTCTCTAAATGATTTGACAAAATGTGAAACATATTGGTTCAATGGCATAACCATGAAAAAAGTGGAAACTTTTTCAACGTGATTTCTTACCACTAAGTAACATTATCTCACACTGCCCAAGAATACAAATCATATAAGAATAAGCATCCAAATATGCAATAGCTTGTTATGGTATTAAATATTCATTTTGTACCTCAGAAAGATAATACATCTTTATTTAGAAGTGAACTGAGCATGCAAAGTGTAGAGATAGAGGAACTTTTAAGAAGCTTTTGTTTGCTTTACAAGCTTAATACATCTTAAACATACACTAAACTGTATAGCATACCCTTGTTGAAAAGCACTGTTTAGAGGATATGTGGAAGTGAGTTAAACAAAATAAAAATAAACATATTTACTGAGGGACAGCAATCAATTGATATGTGTTTAGAACAGAAAGTAAAAATAATGTCTGGTAATGCTAAGGTAAATATAAGTGAGCATGTTTATCTTCCCCACACGTGTAAAAAAATAAATAAATACAAAAATAAATTAAAGTTTTTAAAAGATTATGTCGCCACCTAGTGGTATTTTAAAAATATAAACCATTAAGTTAATCAGTAGTCATTCAAGTATTCTGAAGGTCAACAGTTACACTCACTTTGGGTTGGTACCACAAACCACTTCCAGACCTCCAGATGGGACAGATTTACTAATTTGCAATATGTTTGTACAACTCCCCCCCCCCCCCCCAAAAAAAAAAAAAAAACAACAAAAAGATACAATTCTGTGTTTCATTAAATTAGTTTAACGTTTTACCAGGAAAACTTAATTGAAACATGCTTTCACTATGCTTAAGTACACTTGGATATGATTTTACTATAGCATGTTACAGTGAACTGTGTATTAAAGGGCAATAAGACAATAATATTGTACTTCTAAGGAAGAACCCTGTTGACATGTTGTCTTTATATAACTGATGTCTCAGACGTAACGCCTGTATAAATAACGGCTATTAATCATGTTAACTGATACCTCAGTTGGTCCTGGCCTGACTTCAGTGACAGCACCAATACGGAACATTAGGCAGACAACAGACTTACTCAAACACCATTATGATGGATGAAAGCTACTCAAGAGAGGCTGTTTTTTCTACTCAGTCACTGAGTCTTAAAAAACTGCCATAATTTCCCTCACATGGCCAAGCAATGCCATTACCTTCAGTGTCCTTTGGGAAAGAATACGGCCTGTAATATATTGTAAAGCTGACGTTGGGATATGAAAATAGTGATGAGATCTACCTGTCTCTGTTTCAATGAGTCCCCATATGCGTAACCTTTTTTTTTTGGAGACACAAATTCTAAGTAGGGTTATAGAAAATTGACCGCACATAACAAAAAACAAACAAACAAACAAACAAACAAAAATCTAATTATGGTTCAAAATACAACATTAAAGAAATACTGTATCACACAGACAATACTATCTTGTGTATTTTCTATACATTCTATATTGTAAAACTTTTTTTTTTTTTTAGAATGTTATTTTCCCTATTCTAGACCAAGGCTTCAAACTCAGAGTCTTACTTCTCATAGTAAGTACATTCTTAGACCATTTTTCTTTCAGTTTATCCTGTTACCACATTATAAATATCAGTGAACAAATGTTCTAACACTGTCGAGTCTTTTCCATGTTGTTTATTTAGAAACAGACTCACAGCTTCATAGCTCATAAAAGCGAAAAAAAAAAAAAAAACTTTTGTAGGATGCATTGTTTTTACCATTATTTTACCATTTAGATTGTTCTTTGCCCTGTGCTTTCCAGTGATTTTTTTTTTTTATAACCTCTATACTGCTGAAATTGAAGGTTGATGGATTTCATATAGGTTTGTTTTCTAAGACAAATAGCACCATCTAGTGTAAAAGAATAAGAACTGCAATTTATAAATACATTGGTAGCACCTTTGTAGTTTCTGATATAAGAGGGTTTCTTTCTGACAGAATGTGAAGCGGTATTACATGATCAGTGCACACAAGCCAGAAAACGGAACTGCTGCTACATCTTGAAAACCCAGTGAAATCCCATAACCACCAGTGACTCTGCAATTACAGGCTTTATAACTGGGTCTAATGTAAAGTTTGTATTGGCCACCATTCAGGGACTGGGAAGGTAGCCCATTTAACAACTTGGAAACATTCATCTGCCCCCAAAGCGTCTTCATTCATTCAAGCAATGAGACTCCATTGGTGATACCATTCACTTTGTAATACCATCTATGCAAAGTGCAATGCAAAAGTTAACCATTAATAAAGCTGAAATACTTATGATTTATGAATTATAAAGACAGCTTCAAGCTGGGATGAATGTTTTAAAAAAAAGTTCTTATTGATTGTCACAAAGCCTGCTTTCTGCTTCTTCATAATATAGTCTACTCTATATAGAACTGTAGAATTCAAACAGGGCCCATAACATTCTATGAGTTTCCACTGATTTGATTTAATGGACTTTCAGTATACACAAAAAATGCTTTTATTTGCTATTTTTTAATTATTGTAAAAAATGTAATACTATTAATAATTTGGATGTGATTATAATGCACATACAGACACCTTTCATAGATGTGCAGTATGTATAATTAGTTGCAGTATTACTAATCACACTGTATATAATAAAGTTTGTAATATTTGTATTTATAGAATGAGCACCACCACTGTATGCTTATATTATTCTTGAAGACAACTCCTTTTGAGATTTTGGTTAGGCATTGAATAAAAATATAAGTCACTAAGTAACCCATATTTCACATGAAGCGTGGCCATGATGCTCTCTCCCTTTTGATGTCTTTTTACTTTAAAGAGCAGCTCATGTTCAAGCTGGTAAACACAGACAGCTTCACATAGCACCCTGCAACAGAAAACAGCTGATGTCTCTAAAGGAAAGAAGCTCTTTTTGTTGGAGTGGTATTCTAAGGGCAAAAGGGTAAAGAAAGTAAGCCATAGAGACGTGTTGCCCCTAGCCAGCCAGACCTAGTAAGCCTAAACAAATAATGTGACCCACTCTACTTACACAAATGTCTTTGTTAACATTTACTTCACTGAACATAAAGAGTGGTGAATGCTCACGCCCCCACCAAAAGCAGGAGCACCGAGGCCAAGGCAAACAGCATCGAAACACCGATGTGTCAGTCCCGCAGTTACATGACCTCCGAGTTCTCTGCAGCTCTTTCACAAACAGAATGAGGCTCTCACAAAGTCAGAGGAAATTGGACATTCCCGAGGAAACATGAGGAAGGCGGCATAAAACAGAATTTACTTTCTATACTTAAATACGTTCGAAAAAAGCATAACATTGTTCATAGAGTCAATCTGACCTGAATGCCCCCCAACCGCCCCCCCCCCCCCAAAAAAAAATATTGATTAAAAAATAAAGTTTCCCACAGCTTTAATATCCCCACATCATTGATGATAAAGCTAGTGCACAAGGAGATGTTTCAAGTACTACTTTAGCACACAAAGGCCTCTATTTCAGGTACTAAACGCTAGTTTATCTACAGTACACAGTGGTTAAAGGAGAGAACTGGAGAAAGACTCTAACACAAGTGAAAGCAAGAAAGGTATAAGCGCTGTCTGTGAGCTTCTTTAAATAGCAGTTTCAGCAGTACGTTGCTTTAAGGCTAAATGTATCAACAAGAGGTATTAACAAGACAAGAGGTAAGCAGCGGGGTTCCACATAATTATAGGGTTACACGCCCCCAGGTGCTGCTACAGCCGGTTAAATAAGTATCTGTAATTGTTCTTTTCATTGTAAACATCCTGACAACTTTTTACACTTTAAAGTCTGTTTCAAAACTGTTTTCAAAATGTCCGCTCTAGTGCACTGGGGTTTGAGATCTGTCCTCTAAATCACTGCAGGAAAAGAGATAAAAAAAAAAACACATAACAAGTGCTGTGGCTCAGAGCCCTGCACAGGAATATTTTAGTCCCTTCCTGCTCCCGGTGCCCCGCGAACCCACTCCCACTCCCACCCGCTCCCACATTTTTTCTTGGATTTTTATCCCGTTCCCACCCGCAAAAACGTAAATCCCTCAATCCTGCAACAGAGAGATTTAAAACATGCTAATTCTGAGCAAAAATGCAAATATCCAAGACATGTTCTCTGGCTTTTTCAAGTTTAACCCAAGAGTACATGAAAAGTCCCTTTTTCAGAAATAGTGCAGTTATCCGACTCATGTCTTTGAGATGAGGAATAGTAGCGCCCTTGCAGGTTAGGGAGACAATATCAGCAGTGACCGAGTCACTGTGCTGAGCCACAATGGCCTCGCGACTGGCTTTGTCCTTCACAGCTCGACAGATGTTTATATTTTTCTGATTTCTTTTGTGAACTTGCTCCTTTGATCATGTAGTGCATAATGTAAAAACAAGTATGAATGCAGAAGACACTTCACACCTAAAGTAAGACAGCCACTGAAGAACTGCTGTAGTTCTTAAATATTCTAAAATATCTCCACGTGAAGGTTACTGTCAGGTTACATTTGTGCCCTACCGGCACCAAAATGAAATATGTGTTCATTTGTAGTGTTTCCAGAATTTGGGTTGAAATGATGTGAAGAATCCTGTCTTTGGCTTTGTTTCAGGTACCACCCCTGCCATGGTCTGCTGAGAGGTCATATTTTTTGGTTGCTTATTAAATAATTGCCTGCGTATTATTGCAGGTGTAAATTTCTTCATGATGGTGTGCAAGTGTAGTTTCCAGAAAGCATACCCTGTTGGGTTAGGTGGTGATATAAAGTGGAAGGTATGTAGACAAGCTGTGCCTAACGGATGCCAGCAGCAAAACCTCTAACTATGGGCTGACATGAACTCGGCTGTGCTCCAGTGGCTTTTTATTAGAAGATTTGCTGCAGAACTATTTGAGAGGTCTTACATTGCTATAGTAACCCTTATAAAAGTTTACCACGCCATGTTTGCACTGCGTTTGTGCAGTTTTACCACGCTTTTCCCATAGTTATACTGTTAATGTATCTCAATTTACCCTGGTTTGCTGTGCTTTTTTATATGCTTTACCACACCGTGCTGTTTTTTTCAATGCTCACATGTGCTTTACCATGCTTTCACTTGTTTTTACTGCATTTTGCAATGCTTTTACTATGGGAAACTTTTATAAGGGAAACACAGCATACTGTAATGCAAAAGCGGTCTAATGATTTTTTACTTAGATACTTTATACAGTATTATTGCTGTAAAATTATTAAATACAGTATGCATGAAGCCTAGATTTTTGGAACTGAAATCATGTTTTGTTAATACATTTTCTTTTCACAAAAGGTTTTGTATGGATCAAGAACTGGGATTCAAAGCTGATCTTTGATAGCTCCCCTGGACACCCCTGTAAATGAGATGTTCACCTCAATGTTTTTTTTTTAAATATTTGCCAGTCATCCTGTAGCCCACTGTCTGTCTCTTATGTTGTAGCTTATGTTGTTTTATTCCCTGTTGGCTATGGCTACTGGTATTGCTATTATTACCGGCAGAACCTTAACGTTTAGTCCCACGGTGTGTGCGGTACTGAAGCAGCGGTCATGAAGTACCTCCAACAGACCAGCTTTCTGTTTTCAACCAGGAACCAAGTATTTGTTTTAAAAGACAACACATAATACAGCTACAGTTATTGCTGTAGAGTCTATGCTCCTCATCAGACTGCAATACAAATACAATTTTAAAAACGTGCCTGTTGGGGGTACTTGGCTGTGAAAAACATGATAAATCTGATACATATTCATTATTTAACAGTCACAAAAACAATGTGTAGATTCCAAAACAGCTCCTTGTTTAGAACAAAAGGTGAAACGCCATACTCAACATCAAGATCATTCAAGATACGAGCATTATGGCATCCAGGTGGTGTCTATTGGCTCTCCAGAAAATACTTGGATATCAATATTTTACGTGTAACTGGCATACACTAGGTCTGAACCTTGTGGTCTTAATAATAGATGACACAAATGATTTGCTTTTAAAATAGATCTTTAATTTCACCCCTCCAAAAGCAATAGCGTACATACAAAGCAATGCAGCATGATCTCCAACTGTCACAAACAAACACATCCAGGCAATCCATTGCACACATGGGCTCAGCCCTTGACAGGAACATTTTATTATGAGGTAGTAAACGGTACTTGGCATTCTTAAAGCTTTTGATATGATATGTGCAAATGATTGGGTCTGGGAGCATAAAATATGAAACGAAAGGATTGTGTCTCACGAAGAGTTGAGTGAAATCTTAACAATGACAGGTTTAAAACAAAAGTGGATACAAAAGCTGTATAGTGTACAGTAGACTGGAGTTACAAAAACAACAGCACCCGCATGCGTGATGGCTTACTATTGTATTAGGTGAATGATGCTTCTGGCTTGTGCTAAAGATCAGTGCAGTTTATAGCTAACACGTCATTGCTGTAAAAGGATTGCTGTAATTATTTCCCAGGCAGTGCATTTGTTGACTTTCCTTGTGGCTGGGGTCTTGTTAGCACAAGCCTGATTAAGCATTTCCACATCAAAATGCATTGCAGGGATACATATTCCTACAATATCTTGTTCAGCATAACCATGATAACTTTGATATTATTTATCAGCAACCAGTGAATACAGTCTTCTGAAGATATGTTGATTCTTAACTGCGAAGGGTGCGCTCTATGACAAAGTGGGCTTGTTATTTCATCATTCAGAGGAATAAATGCCTCTGTTTACAATAGGAAAGTCCACAGCTGCACAACACAATGCCTTAATTTACAGCCTGTATTTTATTTTAGAAATAATAAAATATTGTAGGCCTGCAGATAGCCTAATCTCATATCTAAGCATTTTATTTGTATCATTATAAAAATATTTTTCAATCTTCATGTTTTAATAGTTTCACAATCGATTTGATTGTTCATGTCTAATAAATACCTAATATTGCTTCTGTTCAAATCTAGTTAAAATGCTTAATAATTCTGATATATTCCAAAGTAGCATTCAAATCTAAAAAATATATAAATATGGAAAATGGCAAACTACGTTAGCAAAACTAAATCTAAACAAAAAACAAATAAAACAATATTTTTTGGCAGGGAACGTTTGTGAAAATGCGGAAATGCTTCTAAACAGTAAATGTTACAGGTTCTTTTTTTTGTTTGTTTCTTTCAAATATCCCAACAAGTACACGCTAGACCACAAAGCACTCATTTTATAAATGACACAACACAACACGACTTATTTACAAAAAAACGCCATAATACCGTAAAGGCGCGAAGACGTTTAAAATATTAGTTTGTGCCTTTCCAAGGCTCTCTTGGCATCCCTTTCTGTTTTTTTTTTTTTTTTTTTTTTTGTCACCAATAGACGATCTGCCTTTTCCACAGATAGCCAATCAGAAGTGATAGGGGTGGGACGTAAACACTTCCTAGTTCAGCTACCTCGGAAACAACAGGTGACAAGTGAAACAAAGCAAAGCACCAGTGTAATATAGTTTATAGGTATGCATCCCATTCGGACTATTACTTTATTACAATATAGAAATAAAAAAGTCTTGAATGTCGACAGTGTGGTTTGATATTTGTTTTCTGACTGGTTCACATGAACTGATATGGAACTGCTCTGAATCCACGACTGGGACTTATGAGTTAGGATATTTTCTATGCCCAGTTCATGATGCTACTTCACACGCAACAGTCTCCTGGAATGTACTTGTATTCTTTCAGTTCCACATTAAACCATACCTATGTGATAAAACGTGTTAATATTTTGTTGAAACACAAATGTGTTACAAATGACAAAAACATGTACGGTGATGCATTCTTCATTGCTTCCCTCATCATCCTTCAATAAAGAATGAATCCCAAAAATGTATATTACATCATGGACAAGAACAAGTCTCTTCAGAACACAGCTTTCGGGTTCTAATGTACTGGTAGTTTTCCCCTGCCATCAGTTGGGCTATGATTTCAAACAGAATTGCTTCATGTTGATTGTGAGGTTTAGCAAGATTGTGTAAATGTTGCTCCATGGGAGTTAGTGATTTGCCATCTGGGACCTAAAAAACAATACAAGCATTTGTAAGTTTTCAAGAGAAGATGCTTGAGCTACTAAGTGAAGTGGACCAGTGAAACTGGACTGGAACCAACAAAACTTCCTCTTTTGTGTTTTATCACCTCTGCCCCACCTTAGAGCAACTGTGGATTTGTGTTCAAACCGCTAGCCTCTGACCTTGGCTACACTAACAATCTCATCGACTCCTGCTGGTGATTGCAATTGGAAAAAGCGATGATACAGAGGTGCACAGACAGCCTCACCACTGTTCCTTGCTCCACTGTTAAAGAACCTAATCCTCTACCAACTTGCAAGGAACTGGTTCGATGAGTATAAACAGATTTGCATAACATTACCACAGACTGGAGTGATCTAGTGCAGAACATTACCACAGACTGGAGTACTCTAGTGCAGAACATCACCACAGACTCTTAGGGTTGGAACAATAATCGATTATCGTGATATTATCGATAATGTTTTTGCATCGATAATTGTATTGCGTTGAAAAATAATTATCGATAATCATTTTATCGTCCGTTACCCACTATGATATGCTTGTGTGTAACAGTAACTCTGCATTGAAGCAGTAAGACAGGACTTAACTGTGCGTGAGGCGTAACACATGATCTGTGCTCACTGCGTAGTGGGAAGTTGTAACATGTGACGTAAGATTCACCAAGTAAAGGCAAACGTTTGAGCTAATGGCGATGGCAAGTGCAGAAACTACCAAACCTTCCGAAAAGATTTTAGTTTTTTGGAGTGACAGAAAGTGATCCGCAAGGTAATAAGCCCGTCTGTAGGCAGTGTGGAAAAGCTGATATTTTTTAATCGCAATTTATAATTTTTTTTTTTTTTTTTTTAAAACACTTTTTTAATAAGTAGCCTATATTTCCATTGTTTCATAACTTTTATTAAAGATGCTGGTCTTTTTGAAAATTGTCTAGTTTTATTTCTTCTAAACTCGTAGAGGCAGTTGTCATATTGCTTAAGTATATATAGCTTTAAATTGGATAAATTCCAAGACATTTTACATATGTTATTTTTTCAGCCGATAATCATGATTATCGTGATAATTTACAGCCGATAATTGATAACTGAAAATGTCATTGTCGTCCAACCCTAAGTACTCTAGTGCAGAACATTACCACAGACTGGAGTGATCTAGTGCAGAACATCACCACAGACTGGAGTGATCTAGTGCAGAACATCACCACAGACTGGAGTGATCTAGTGCAGAACATTTGATTGATTGCTTGATTTAGCCCTTTGTTTATTTTCTCTGATTGATGCCATTCTGTAACTTTATGAACGGCAGAACTGAATCTCTTCTTTATTCATCTCGCTATTCTGTATTCAATACACTGCTTTACTTTAACACAGTTCTTATATATTGATATTGATGCACCTTAGTCATATATTTGAAGTACTGGGGTTGGATTTCCCCAGGTAATTTTAGACTACGATACTTCTTTGATAAAATTTAGGGGATGATTATATAATTTAACATTGAATCTTCACCACAGCCCATACCAAGTTCTATCACCTCTCTCAAAGTATAACACTTTAAAATTGTACGTTGACATAGTTATGGGCACCTATTTAGTTCTACTACTATTACGACTACTACTACTACTACTACTACTACTACTGACAGGTCGCACATTTGTGGAGCTCCTGCAGCTGTGCTCTAAAACCATTAAAAACAGTTATTTCAACTTTTTATTTTTCAATTCTTTTTATAATTTAAGTTATCTAAAGTAGTAGTGCACCTTTTAGTTGAAAAACATTCTGGTTAAGTTGTTTTATTTTGAAATAAAACACTTATTTAGTTTTTCTTTTCTCTCCCTGCACTTGCCTACATAAGCAAGTGCAGGAGAGATTTTTCTTTCTTTGAATTTTCCTTCTTTTTTAAAACACTCTTTTATTAATTCATTAATTTTACCTTAAAGCTTTTATTTTTGTCTTTTTAGGAAAATTATTTTTATGTAAATAGCTGTTTTTAGTTTTTTGTTAAAAATCGTTTTGTTTTAAAAATCCCCCATCTCTGCTGTGTGCAGAGTGGGGGAAGGGCAGGCAGGGAGCACAGGCCGTGTGCTCCTTTGTTTGCCCTTGGTTTGATTTTTTGATTTTGATTTTCTTTTAAGTTTAAAACAATTCTTTAGTTTTGAACTTTTATTTATTTTTGAATTTTCTTTGTGCCCCTGCACTATTGTAGTGCAGGGGTGTGTCAACTTGTATTTATTTGTTTATTTAAAAATAATAAATAAATAAATACGTTTGTTTGTATTATTAAAAAAAAAAAAAAAAAAAAAAAAAAAAAATACTCTCTGTTTGTTTTATTTTTTGTTTTCTACTCCTGCACTATTGGAGTGCAGGGGTAGGTGTATTTTGTTTGTTTCTTTATTTGAATATACTTAAATAATTTTGTTTCTTCATTATTGTTTTTGTTTCTTTATTTAAAAATAATTAAACACTTTTGTGGGAGTTGGTGTGTCTGTTTTTATTTTTGTTTATTTATTAAACAAATAAATAAACATCAAAAAAACAATTTATCAAATAAATACACAATAATAATTAACGGAACATCAAAACAATTAAAAATACAAATATATAAATAAATAAATCACACCAAAATACATAAAAATGAGTGGACAGGCTCCACAAGCCCCTAAAAAATGGGCAAAGGTGGCTGCAGGGGAGGCTGCAGCCCCTTTTAAAAACATCACCAGAAGGCACGGGGTCAGGTGCCTCCTGCGAGACTCCCTCTCGATCGAGGGCTTCGTCAAGGCCATGGCGAAGGCGGTGGGACCAGCAGCTATCGTGGCGGCCTCCAAAATGTACGGGAAAGCCGTATTTTTCCTTAAATCGGAGGCCGCCGCGAACACCGCGATCGAGAGGGGTCTCAGCGTGGGGGGCATGTTCGTCCCCATCGAGCCCCTCGCGGGGCTGGGCAGCAGGGTCATCCTGTCCAACGTGCCACCGTTTATTCAGGATGCCCTGCTCATGCCCCATCTGCAAGCCCTGGGGGAGGTCAAGACGGCCATCCACCCCATCCCCCTGGGCTGCAGAGACCAGGCCTTCCGCCACATCCTGTCCTTCCGCCGTCAGGTGACCGTCCACCTGGCGGGGAGGGACACCGCGGAGGGCAGCTTTGTGGTCCCCTTCGAGGGGACCAATTACGTTATCTTTTATTCCTCGGAGGAGGTGCGGTGCTTTCACTGCAAGGAGCTGGGGCACCAGAAGAAGAGGTGCCCCAAGCTCCAGCAAGGCGCAAAGCCACCCGCGCAGGCACCGCGCCCCTCCGAGTCCACCTCGCCCCCGGGGCCCTCCAAGAGGCCCGCAGAGAAGGGGGGCAAAAAAGTACCCGCCCCCATCCCAGTAACACCCGGGGGGGGAAAGGGAGAGAGGGCCCCCGAGGCGGCCGGACCCTCCGCGCCTCCCGAAAGCGCGCGGGGGGAGAAGGCCGCCGAGTGGACCTTGGTCGCCCGCCGCAAGAAGAAGGTGGCGGCCAGGTCCACCGGGGAGGCCAAGCGGGGGGAGACGAAGCCCGCCGCCGCACCATCTGGCGGTGGGTCAGGGGGAGTCTCAGAGAAACTCGACGGCACCCCCCGCGAGGCAGGGCGGCAAAGCCGCCCGCAAAACCAAGCACCTCCTCCCCGGGTACGAGGAAGAGAGAAGCGCTGCCGGAGGTGGGCTCCCCGTCGCCGTGGCAGGGCAGGGGACAGCCTCCGGCAGCCTCAGGGGGAAAAGGAAGGCGCAGGCGCGTCTTCCCACGTGTGCACGCAAGTGCACACGTCTCGGCCTCTTGCTGAGGGTCCCCGGGGGGGCGATGGAGGGCCCCCAAAAAAGAAAGAGACCGCCTCGGCGTCCCCCCTCTACCGGCGACGAGGGCCCCGGCCCTCGTGCTGCCACGGAGGGGGAGAAGGAACCACCCCCCGAGGCGGTCCGTGGCTCCGCAAAAGCAGCGGAGCCCATGGAAGAGGCCCCCGCCGAGAGGCCAAAGGGGAGGGAGGAACCCGCGAGGGCAAAAGAAGCCCTTCGGGTAGATCCCCTCCCCGTCACATCACAGACCTCGGAAGCCGGCCCCGATTCTATCATCGAGGGGCCGGCCGCAGCGGAGGTCGCCGAGGGGGCGCAGGAGGGGCCCCCGAAAGAACAGCTGCCTCGGGCACCGCCTTCCTCCGACGGCGACGCGGGTCCTGAACCCTGTGTTGCCGAGGAGGGGGCGGCGGAACCAGCTCCCGAGGCAGGCGTGGGCTCCGCGGACAAAGCGGAGCCCATGCAGGCGATCCCCGCCGAGGGGCCGGAGGGGGAGGACCAACTACCCCTCCCGGAACAACAGCTGCCTCGGGCTCCCGAGGCAAGCGTGGGCTCCGCGGACAATGCGGAGCCCATGCAGGCGACCCCGGCCGAGGGGCCGGAGGGGGAGGAACGACTACCCCTCCCGGAACAACAGCTGCCTCGGGCTCCCGAGGCAAGCGTGGGCTCCGCGGATAATGCGGAGCCCATGCAGGCGACCCCGGCCGAGGGGCCGGAGGGGGGGGACGAACCACCCCTCCCACAACAAGAACTGCCTCTGGCTCCCGTCTCCGGGGAGGAGGCGGTTCCGGCTCCCGAGGCAAGCGTGGGCTCCGCAGACAACGCGGAGCCCATGCAAGCGACCCCCGCCGAGGGGTCGGAGGGGGGAGCTGAGCCCCCCCAAACACAACACGAGCTGCCTCAGGCTCCCCTCTCCTGCGGCGACGGGGGTTTCGGCCCTCGTGCTGCCGCGGAGGGGGATGAGGAAACACCCCCTGAGGCAGCGGCGGGCTCTGCGGAGCCCGCGTTTACATTGGTCTCCGGAGCGCGGAAGGGAGGGGAAGAACCAGAGAGGGCAGAAGGTGGTGCCCTCGCGGTAGATCCCCTCCCCGAAGCGCAACGGGGCCAAGAAACCGGTCCCCGACCCAGCATCGAGGGACCGGTTCCAGTCACCGAGGGGGCGCGGGAGGAGCCCCTGAAAGACCAACCGGTGACTGATGCGGAGGAAGGGGAAGGACCCGAAAGGGTGTATCCCCTTTCTCTAGGGGAGGGAGGGGAAGGACCCGAGAGGGTGGATCCCCTTCCTTCGAGGGAAGAGGACGGGCCTGAGACCGTGCCTCGGACCTCAAAGGAGGGACCCAGAGTGGGGACGACGAGACCGTCCGGCTCGGCGGTGTACGTCGAGCGTCCGTCTGCGCCCCCGAAATCGAGGGTGCAGACGGTCCCCGCCAGGGTCCCTCCGCCGATCTCTCCCGCCGCGTCCCCTGGGGGGGGGGCGCTGGGGGAGTCGGTCAAGATTAAAATAAGACGCAACGCGCTCACCCACCAACGTGAGTGCGTTGTGCTTCTCCACCGCGAGGGGGGCGGTGGAGAACCGGAGGAGCGGGAGGAGGACTCGGAGTCCGCGTGCAGCGTGGGCTCGGAGAGTCTGTCCGCCCCTTCTCCGGACATCCCTGCGGCGGAGCTCCTGGAGTTCCTGGAGGCCACCATCCACCGCAGGGACAAGGTCCAGCTGGCCCTGGACAAATGGGGGGATTTCCAGAGGATCCTCAACTCTGTGAGATCCTTCCTCAGGGCCAGCCACGCCAGCAAAACTTCGGGCACGTGCGTGCACATACGTGCCCGAAAGTTTCACGACCAGTTGGTGAACTTCGGGAGATCTCAGGATCTCCCGTGAGTGTCGCCAACTACTCCTGACAGAGGACCATGTATCGCATCGGGACCGTGAACGTCAACGGATGCAAGGACCATTTCCGCAGGGCCCAGGTAATCTCCTTCCTGAAAAAAGGGGGTTACTCTGTGTGCTTCCTGCAGGAAACCCACTCCACTCCGCAGGCCGAGGCCAACTGGCTGCTGGAGTGGGGGGGGAGAGTGTCGTTCAGCCACCTCACCGAGTCATCTTGTGGGGTGGCGACGCTCTTCTCCGGGTCCTTTGTTCCCACGGTGCTCGATGTGGTCAACGTCGTGCCGGGCCGTCTGTTGCACCACCGGATCCGGGACGGGGACGCTACCGTTCACCTGGTGAACGCGTACGCTCCGTCCTCGGGTCCGGCGAGGGTCCAGTTCTTCCGCCGGATGTCGGCCCACCTGAACACCATCGGCGCCGACGAGCTCGTGGTCCTCGGGGGTGACTTCAACTGCACCCTCGAGGCCGCGGACCGGGTGGGGCGCGAGCCCTACCCGCTCTCGTCGGTCGCCCTGAGAGAGCTGATCGCTCGGCTCTCTCTGGTCGACATCTGGCGGTGGCAACACCCGGACGCCTCGGCCTTCACCTTCACCAGGGTGAGGGAGGGGCGGGTGTCTCAGTCCCGGATCGACAGGTTCTACGTGTCGCGGAACCACGCTCATTGCGTTCGCGCCTCCGACATCAGGCCGGCGCCGTTCACGGACCACAACCTGGTGGCCGTGACGGTGGCCGTGGTGCCAGCTAGGCATTCTTCAGCCTACTGGCACTTCAACAACAGCCTGTTGGAGGACGAGCGCTTTGAGCGGTCTTTCCGGGACTTTTGGACGGTCTGGCACGGCAGGCGATCTCGCTTCCCCACCTGGCGTCAGTGGTGGGACGTGGGGAAAGCGCAGATCAAGGTCCTCTGTCAGGAGTACACGAGGGGCGCGAGCAGGCGGAGGGACTCGCGGATCGAGCGGCTGGAAAGGGAGCTGCTCGATCTGGAGAGCCGCCTGGCTCGCGGGGACCAACTCGAGCAGAGCGCGTACGAGGAGAAGAAGTGCACCCTGCGGGACCTGCAGCTCCAGCGGTCCCGGGGGGCGTTTGTGCGCTCGCGGGTCCAGTTCCTCCGGGAGATGGACCGCGGCACACACTTCTTCTACGCGTTGGAGAAAAAGAAGGGAGACCGCAAGAACATCACCTGCCTCCTGGCGGACGACGGCTCCCTTCTGACGGATCCGGAGAGCGTGAACGAGAGGGCCAGGGCCTTCTACTCGGCCCTCTTCTCTCCGGATCCCGTCGACTCCGACGCGTGCAGGGTTCTGTGGGATGGGCTTCCCACGGTCGGCGAGGGCGTCCGGGACGAGTTCGAGGGCCAGCTGACCCTGGCCGAGCTCTCCGACGCCCTCAGTCAGATGCCCTATAACAAATCGCCGGGCATCGACGGGCTGACCGTGGAGTTCTACAAGAAGTTTTGGGACTTGCTGGGGCCCGCCTTTGCGCGGGTCCTGGCGGAAGCCTACGAGACCGGGGAGATGCCCCTTTCGATGAGGCGGGCGGTCATCACGCTCCTGCCCAAGAAGGGGGATCTCCGCTGCCTGAAGAACTGGCGCCCGGTCTCGCTGCTATGCACGGACTATAAAATCGTGGCCAAGGCCGCCTCCCTGAGGCTCAAGTCCGTGCTGGCAGACGTGATCCACCCCGACCAGTCCTACACGGTCCCGAACCGGACGATTTTCGATAACATCTTTCTGGTTCGGGACCTCCTGCACTACTGCAGGAGGACCGGTCGGTCGGTCGCCTTCCTGTCGCTGGATCAGGAGAAGGCGTTCGACCGGGTGGATCACGAGTATCTCTTCGGAACCCTGCGAGCATTCGGATTCGGGCCGCGCTTTGTCGGCCTGTTCCGGATGCTGTACGCCTCTGCCGAGTGCCTCGTAAAGGTTAACTGGTCCCTGACCGCGCCCCTCGCGTTCAGGAGAGGAGTGCGTCAGGGCTGCCCTCTGTCCGGACAACTGTACGCGCTGTGCATCGAGCCCTTCCTCTGCCTCCTTCGCAGGAGGCTCACGGGGTTGGCGCTCGGCGCGCCGGACACGAGGGTGGTCCTGTCGGCCTACGCCGACGACGTGCTCCTGGTGGCCTCCGACCCGGTTGACCTGGAGAGGATGCGGAGCTGCCAGAGCGTCTACTCTGCCGCTTCCTCTGCCAGGATCAACTGGGACAAGTGCTCCGGGTTACTGGTGGGTCCCTGGCGGGTGGACTCCCTCCCTGTCGCGCTCCAGCAGTTCAAGTGGAGCGCGGACAGTTTTAAATATCTGGGAGTCCACCTGAGCCCCGCGGAGACCTCGGTCGCAGCCAACTGGGTGGAGTTGGAGGACAAGGTGGCTGCTAGGCTGAGGTCGTGGTCGGGTCTGCTGAGACTGCTTTCCTTCAGGGGACGGGCTTTAGTGATTAACCAACTGGTGGCGTCGATGCTTTGGCATCGACTCACCGTCCTGAGCCCGCCCCCTGAGTTTGTGTCCAGGGTCCAGAGGAAGCTGACGGACTTCTTCTGGGCCGGAAAGCACTGGGTCTCTGCGGCGGTTCTGAGCCTCCCTCTGGCCGAGGGAGGCCAAGGGTTGGTGTGCATCAAGAGCCAGGTGCACACCTTCCGCCTCCAGACGCTGCAGAGATTCCTCTACGCAGACCCGGCCCCGCAGTGGTGCACGCTGGCGTCGCTTTTGTTGCGCCAGCTGCACGACCTGGGCTACGACCGGCAGCTCCTTTGGATCGACCTCCGGGGAATCCGTCTCCCCGAGCTGCCGGTCTTTTACCAGGACCTGCTCAGGACCCGGAGCATGTTTTCTGTCGGCCGAGACGCCGTTCCGACCGAGGGCGAGGGACTCCTGCTGGAGCCCCTGCTGCACAACCCCCACCTGGGTGCGCAGGCGTTGGAGTCCCCCTCGGTGCGGCGCGCGCTGATCTCGGCCAAGGTGACCAGAGTCTGGGATCTCCTGGATCGCGAGCGGTCCGAGTGGCTGACCCCCGAGTCGCTCGTCGCCAGGGCGGCTCGGGCGACCGTCAGGACGGCCGGCCGCGCGATCCGGGAGTGCAAAGCAGCGTTGCACCCAGACTCTGTCAGGTATCTCGAGGGAGTTCTCAGGACCGGGGAGCCATCTTCCACCCCCCCCCCTACCCCCGGCTCTCCGGTCCTGCTGATCGAACCCAAGGCCCGAGCCCCCCCCCGGCCTCCCCTCGAGAACAACCTGAGCAGGATCTCGCGGTTCTCCTCGACGCCCCTCCGATCGGCGTCGAGGAGGACCCTGTACGCGATGACGCTCCACACCCTCCACTTCCTCGCCCTCGTCTCCCGCCGAGACACCGCTTGGCGGGAGACCCTCCGACCACCGGAGGGCGTCGGTCCCCAGTGGGAGGCCCTGTACTCCCCGCTGGTCTCCAGGGGAGCTGGGGACTTGGGGTGGAGGGTCCTGCACGGAGCGCTCGCGTCAGGAGAGATCCTGCGTCACTTTACCGACTCGGACGCCGCATGCCCTTTCTGCGGTCAGTCCGAGTCGGTAGCACATATTTATTTTCTTTGCGCCAGGCTGCAGCCGTTTTTCCTGCTGCTGAGGAATCTGTTGCTGCAGTTCTGGCTGCATTTCTCCCCAACCCTCCTCATTTTCGGGCACCCTGTTCGTGGCTCCACCAAGAAGAGGGACCTCCTCGTGAATCTGCTCCTGGCTCTTGCTAAACTGGCAATTTACAAGACCAGGAAGCGTAAGATGATCGGGGAGGGTCTCTTTGATTGTGGGGCCATGTTCAGGGCCCTTGTCCGATCAAGGGTTAAGTTAGAGCACGCCCACGCGGAGTCTGCTGGCGACATGGCCACCTTTGTCGACCGGTGGGCTCTAGGGGGCGTGCTCTGTACCACCTCCCCTTTGGTTTTGCATATATAATTTACAGTCCTTTTTACCGGTTTTTTCAGTTAAATTAGTTAAGGTTCGTCTTTTTTAGCACCCATAAAGGGTGCTAATTTGAATTTTTGTCCAGCTGTCTTTGGACAGCTGGTGTAGTCCCTTCAAACGGACCTTAAATAGGACTACTACTACTACTACTACTACTACTACTAATAATAATAATAATAATAATAATAATAATAATAATAATAATAATAATAATACTTGCCTTGATTTGATCCAACCATGCCTTTTCTTCCTCACTCATATCCGTTATAAGCAGTTCTATAGAACACAATGTTAAGTGACAGCATTAGGTATTTCAAATGCAAATTATTCTGGATATTTGCAAAATACCATATTTTGCACTTTGGTTCGGACATTTTTGAGAGTAGCTATTGATATGCTATTTTGACATGCACCCGAACATACAGAGGATGAAGGTCATGGTGACCTTTTCCATGATACTAACACTGTAATTCTGGATTTACTGTAATGTGTGCTAACTATGTACACAACAGTTTAAATGATTAAAACATTTTACTGAGTTGATTGCACATTGGCTTGTTACTTATACTATTTGATTTGTAAGAGTGCAGGTAGCCACTAGGTGGTGCTGTTGGTATTCATATTTTACACACCTAAGTTATAACAAGACAAATGGACTTTGCATTAAACGTACTTTGATATTACACGGGTAAGAACAATACCAACTTTGTTAGCTGCTTATTTTAAAATAATAATAATAATAATAATAATAATAATAATAATAATAATAATAATAATCAAGTAATTACCTGTAGATTCACAAGACATGTGCATCTCTGTATTTTGTTTTCACACAGTGAAGAGAATCCTAAACACAGACATCAGTTTAACATCCTTCAAGAGGAGGCACAAAATGATCAACTCTATGTTAAAAAAAAAAAGAAATTGTGTAGTTATTTTAAAAATAGCGTTTACTGTTTTCATATGAAATGACAGTTGTGTAGGTTTATAATCTTTCATCCACAAGCATCTGCAAATTTTACTTATGGTAACCTTTCTTAGAAAGAAAGAAAGATAGATAGAAATATCACATACAATGATACAGTTTCAATGCACGTTTCATTGCATCAATATAAACTAAGTTAAGCACAAATATGATATGCAATATTTGGACAGTTCTGAGTCTAGTAGGTACACCACGGGTTTTCAAACTTTTTTTGAAACTATCCCTTCTGGAGTTTCCGGCTCAAGTTCCCTTTACAATTTGCACTCCACTGAATGGTACCACAGTTGCTTATTTTAATATATAATTTATGTCACAACAGTCTGGGACTGACAACCTGCTGGTTTGGAACAGAATACCAAACAGTAGGCTTCATTCTTAAAACTTTTAATGACATTTGACATATGGGGAGCTCTATTATTATTATTATTATTATTATTATTATTATTATTAAAGCCAGCATAAAACTTATTCAAAGGGATTCGGAATAAATTTGTGTCGCTTTGAACTTTCTGTACTGTTGTGTTTTCTGCCTTTGTTTTTCTTTTCCAAGAAATGTATCCATTTCAACCAGCCGCTATTGCTGTTACTATAAAATACAGCCGCGTCCAATAAATAAAACAAAAAACCATCAACGTATGAGTATTATGATTATTATTTCTGTTTACCGTAGCATTAATACTTCTAAAAAATGCCGAAATAGTGTGCGTCACTGATTAGTATTTAATTATACGACAAGTTGAAAACAGCAAAGTTAATGAGCAGCACAGACCGCTCTCCACAGGTAGAATCACCAGACCTCTGCTTCACCCACCCATATACACTCACTCGAAATCACGCATGCGTGCAAGTGGAAAGTACGGACGTGATAGATTCGTTTTTTGTTTTTTTTTGTATCTGCTGTTCACTTTGAGCTGCTAAACAAAAAATAAATATGTATGCACAATGGTTTAGAGATAATATATACTACTGTTAACAAAATCAATTCAAGATCATTATTTTCTTTTACTTTCATTTTTTATTTGTGCATTGTGACCCTTAGATGTACCCCCGATTGAAAACACTTGCAGTGCACGAATTTAATATAACTTAAAAAAAAAAATACGAATCCATACAAAGGACAGTCAATGGAACTGCTCCATTACTGTATATTGCTTTGAAATCTTTGCACTTGTTCAAAAGATTGACCAGTTTGCTCACTTGCTATATTTGCTATTCAGGTGCCGGTAATCAAATTTATTTATTTTAAATATAACTAAGTTAAAGCTGACTTTGATATGCTAAATGTTTTAATAGAGTGATATAAAGTCGACAACATTCTTACCTTTCGCATTTATAAAATGGCTACAAACAAACAACCAAACAAAAAAAAAAAACAAGTAAGTTCTTGTCCTGCGCTTGTTTGACTCAAAAGAGAATACGCAGCATTTCTGAGAAATCAGCAAACAAGTATAAAACGAAAGTGAAAATAACACACTAGTCGCAAAGGAAGAATGTTATGCAACACACTTAACCGGCTTTCTGTCCCTGGAAGTTAGAAAATACAACGAGGCAGATTGAACAAAGTCTTTACTCGGGCGCAGTTTTACTCTCAAATAGAACAGTATCCATCCATGCCTTTCTTAAACTTGCAATCAAGGGGCATTTCACATTTTCAAGAATAGACTAACCGTATCTCTAAGAGCTTGGGGTACATTCTTTTCATTGAGGTATGACATGGACTGCAAATAATTGTGTTACTCGGGGCCTGTATTTAACATGAAATTCTTCACCTCAGGTGGCATGTTAAGATGTAAATACACCACCGTGGAATAGCTTACAAGTTCACAACAAGAAAATAAAATGCATTCATAAAAATTACACAACTTATAAAACATGTTTAATATTATAAGCACCTTTTTTTTTTTTTACTATCAGGTGGTACAAGTCGTGGACCCAGTTTCATTTCTTGCTGATGCTTCAACTACATGTCCGTCAGTACTGACAATGACGAGTAGCTTTGACATTTTCCTTCTTTGACTGACTGTAAGGGTAACAGAGCTAACCAGAGACTGGATAATGTTTAGTTGGGTGGAATTTCCTCCTGTCCGGTTGTTAGTAAATGAAGACATCCTGAGAGATGTCATTTTTAGTGGAGATCCAGCCCTGGAGGTCTCCATTGCAGTGGCCTCAAGAGACTGCTTGAAAGTTATGCGTGTGACTAAATGGGCCACTTTCTACGGTACATAGATAAATGCATTGTATAATACATGAAAATAACAACAAACTTAAATATTACATTTATTACAGACACAAAGCAATAATAAATTTATATCCCAATAAATGTTTGTTTTTTATTTTTTTTAATTTCATTTCCATGGTGTTCATTCCTGCTGGGATATTCTTAATATGCAAGACATCTTAATCAGACTGGCAAGAACTCAGCAGCCTCTAAAGTATTACTCCCAACACACCTAATTAAAAACAAAACCTTTGCACCACCCAGATCCTTTACCAAAATATTATTAATTAGTTACAGAGGCAAAGCATACAACTTGTTTAAAGAAATCAGATAATATTTTGGTTGAATGAGGTTCTCTTTCCTTGATTTTAACCCAGATGTTTGTGAAATCACAACACTATGTGAAGAAAAAACTACTGTAGGACTTCCTTCTCACACGTCATCAGTGCCGTGCAAACGGTTTTATTTCCACTTATCTTGTAACTCATTACCTGAAAGTTGTTTGGGCATTTCTAAGAAAAGTACAAGTCCATTATTACAGAGATGACGAAGTAAACAAACAGACGGGAAGGGACAGCAAGGATTTCAACTAAAACAATGGACTGATTGCAGACTAGATCCTGATGACTACATTGCCTCAGCACTTTAACAGCCAGTTTGTTTAGAATTCCTCTTCTGCATTTCTGGTACGGGAGACCTTGAGCTGCTGGAGCCTCTCGATGCATTCAGAGACCGTGCGCTCGCCGTGAACCTTATTGTCTCTGGTACGTACGTTCACAGTGTTGCTGCTCTTCTCCTTCTCACCAACAACTGCAAAACAAGTGAAGTCCAGTTAAAACTTATTTTAACACGGAACTAGGGAACTTGTACAATCCCACGATCACTAGCAAAGACAAACAAAAGGACAAATCACCACCGAAAAGTTCCACCATCTACTTGTTTCAATCTGACAATGGATTCCCCCATTTCAGAGAGAGAAATCATTCTGAAGCAGGCAAATCATATAAACTGCTGGTCACTTTATTAGGACCAGTCTCTGGGGTATGGTACACCCTAAATCTCTTGAACAAATGTTGCAGCTTACTTAAGCATTGTTGTGGATCAAGTCCACCCAACAATGCTGTGTACCCTGATAGCATTGGCTACTTTAAAAAAAATAACATATTTGAACTTGAATGATCTATTCAATTATCAAGATCCGCCAGCTACCTCTCTGCACCAAGTGTATGAAATATTAGTAACTGCAAAACTATTTTTGCACTGGCTTGCTTTACTGAACACTGTGGCATTCACTCCAGCATTCAGTAAAGCAGGCTTATTATGGAGAGAACAGTGTTGCAGAACTGTGCTGTGAACAAGACGCAATACACCTGAATCTACTGGGAACTTCATGTGTTACTGAATCGTGAGCTCTTACAAAGGAAGCCAGCCCCCTTACCCAGAATGAAGTTATACTGTGCCAGCTGTGCATTTCGGATCTTCTTATTAAGAGTGCAGCCTGGATCCAAGTCAACATCAGTCATCAGATGACCATCGTGAAACTGTTGGCGCACCTAGACATAAGGAAACACCACACGATTTTTTCTAGAATTACTTTAGGAGGAATAACATTATTCTACCACAAACTGGCCTCAACAATGTATTTTTGGTTATTATGCACAACCTGCTCTAAATAGATAGATTAATTTCACTTGTGTTTAAAGGAAATGTAGATAAAAATAAATAAATAAGTAAGAAAACACGGAAGATCAAAAGGATCAAGCACGCACTGGAAATCAACTAATTGACAACCATTTTATTATATATACAAGTATCAAAAAATGGTGTATGAAAAATAAATCTTAATGAGGGTACTTCTGAAGACCTTGGCAAGAAGGTATGCCTAATATCTCAGAATGAAGAAACAAAAAAAGACTACAACTTACAACATTTTCTCATCCGTTTTCCTTTTACAAGAGTACTAAAAGTTTATCGTATCATTTTAGGTTGCAAGTAAGCCAATTCTCTTTCTTCAGCCAACAAATAAAATTGTACTCAGTAAGTTTTTGTAGGTTGCAGTGCAACTGGTAATTTACTGTAATATATATGTTTGATGTGTTTTTAATTATTTTTTATTTTAGACATGGCATTTGACTTACGGAAGCGCAAATTGGCAGTACAGCTCAAAACGTCACTAAAAGAGATTACTTGCAATTGTCTTACAATACAATGTCACATCACTAGCAAACGATCGACTGCAGATCAGATGATTAATCAATCAATCAATAGAAAATGTCATATATACTACACACAAACACAGTATATAGATATAAAACACACTGAGCAAACAATCATGGGAATTCTTATTTGTTCAGTAGACTGTACCGCTTTTGCGTAGTCTTCACATGTGGGTCCCACTGGTATCACCATCACCTGACTTGGAGACAGCCAGAGAGGCCTGTTCATGGAATACACAATCATAACATGTTGCTTATTACAGATCACATTCCCATACAATACAATAGAACACTACGGGCTCTACTTTGGAGCAAGTGCAAATTCAAAGACACACTGTGAAAAAAAGAAGAAAAAAATGTAATGGTATAAATCTATCAAGAAACAACTTAACTGGGAACAGATTCATCTCAGTAGTTTCTTGCTATATTTTTATAATTGTATTCCTCTCAAATAAATTACAAAATAAAAAAAGTCCTGTGTTTGCACTTCCATACAGGGCCCTAAAAGACACAGCTGAGCACACAATACCATTTGCCTCCATAGCTTTCAGTCAAGATGGCGATCATTCTCTCCACGGACCCCAAGATGGCACGGTGGATAATTACAGGCTTCTTCTTGTCATCTCCATCATTGCTGCAGAAAAAAATTAAAAAGATGCAGCAGCAATATAATGCAGAATGTAGATGCAATTACGTACCACTGTACTGCACCATTTTAAAATGATAGGTCTCAGGATCACTGATTCTGTTATTTATTGTAGCAGTATCTCTTACAGTATATTCTGTTTTCATATCTTACAATTCGACACTCTGTGCTTAAACTACACAGATCGGGAGGAGCTGGAAAATAAACATACCTCACATAGGTAAGATTAAATCTAATTGGAAGCTGGAAATCCAACTGGATTGTAGCACACTGGTGGTATCGTCCAATGGCATCCTTGATTTCAATATCAATCTGCACAAAGAAAGACCCTTTATTCCCACATAATACTAAAACACACTTCTACAACACAGCATTATGAACACCCTTGTATCCCAGCACCAAACCTTACATGAACATTTAAACCGTTATATAAAAACACAAAAGTAAGCTCACTTGCCAGCAGTCGTAGATGGTAAATTAATATTTAAAAAAAAACAAACAAATAAAGTAAATTGGTTTGCCAACATTGTAAAGGCAATATTTCACCTTTCATCATCATCTTTCTCCACATTAATGTGGTGGCATTGAAATCTAAAGTATTTACTCCTTCTTTGAGTCAATTGTAGGGTACAAAAATGTTTCCCGCTCCATGTAGCAGACAAGGATGTGCACAGCATCACAATATGGTACAGTAATACATTTCTGTTTATGCACACATAACACTCTCTGGATGTTTGTGCAGCTTGTGGGATATAATATAATGCTGACAGAGGGTCAAAGATCTGGAATTAACAGGCTATATAACTGAGTGAACTACTGCCTAAGCAGATCGTAACAAATAAATAACGTTTATTTGACAACACCATCCAACAAAAATGTATCAAGTGTGTTAAATGTGAGCAAATACATAAACAGACCATTAAATGTGCTATTAGATTAACAGTTTCCAGCTATTCATTGATCTCATGCTGTACAGGCAAATTATCTGGATTTACCTTTGGTCCATAAAATGCTCCATCACCTGGGTTAAGCACCCATTTCTCTCCAAATTCATTCAGGCTGCTTTCAAGTTGCTAAAAGCACATTGGGAGGGAAAGCAGACATTTAGTGAAAAAATAAAATAAAAAATAAAAGCTTCATTAAACCAACACCTTTTTATATTGCAGGAATGCTGAATGGGGCAAGGTGGCACAGTATGCCAAGGTCAGAAGTAAAATGAATTTGGTGGCCTCTTATGCCGCTCATCAGCACCATGTCTGAAAACACTAAATTCACATCCACCTAAAACTTAAACCTTGCTGGCTTAAAAGAATAACCTTTTAGTAATAGGGATGGGCATGTGTAATTATTTATTCAAATAAATCGATTGGAAAATTGTTAATCGTTTAGAAAATTACTAATCATATAACTCAGGGGTTCACATAACTGGAATGCAGGTACACATGCGAACTATGGGTGTGGATTTCAAAAGAAGATATTCGAGTATACCAAGAATAAAAGCTTTGGACACCCGAATACTTGACCTCCAATTACTCATAACAGTGACAGGTCCTTAGAACGGATTAGCAGCAACCACACATAGGGACGCATGGATTCTGAAATCCAGCCGATATCAGCAGGAGACCGATAACAGAACTCAAACAAAGGCTTAACATTGCCCAGGTAGTTTGCAGTCAAATTCAGCCAAAGGCGCATCACATCGCAGACCACTGTGCACAGTAAAAGATACAATGCTTGTTACCAAACCATTTCTGCTGGTACTCATGTGATACACCGACTATCAGCACTGTTGAAGGTCAGGGTTAAATAAATTTAAAAAAAGCATGTTTTGTAGTTTTAACTTGACTTTTAGTTAATGACATTCAATGACTTAACGTCTACTCTGTACTACATTATTTATAAAGCTTCTTGTAACAGAACGTATACCAGGACCGGGAGGTATGCACTGCATTCAATATGACATGTTACATAATGGACACATGTATTTATATTTTATAGTTTCCCAATGAATTTATTGATTCATTATAACCTGTATGTTATTATGTTGTCTTTAATTATGCATATGTTGGTCTTTATGCATACTGTACTTGTATTACACTTCCTGTTAATAAATACAGCTACTTATTGAAGCATTGTCAAATAGTACCGCAAGTCGTAACACTTAAATTTTGGTATTATGCAACCATTATTTTTAGCCAGTGGCATGTAAAGTATAATCGTTTAATAAAATTACACATATTCGACTATTAAAATATATACGCTAATTCCCATCCCTAATAGGATTGGACGATAATGACATTCAGCAATCGATTATCGTCTGTAAATTATCATGATAACCATGATTTATCGGCCGAATAAATAAAACATAAATTATTGTAATTTATCAAATTTATACTTTAGCACCATAACAACCGCTAGTTTAAGTCACTGAGTTTAGAAGAAAAAATAAAAAACTGACGGCATAAGCGCAGAGTTTTTAAATTTCTGGTGGGTGACCAGAACAAACGCTAGTATAAAAATACACCTATTGCAATTTGTATATTAATAAATTATGTAGCTTTCCTATAAAATACATATATATTTTTCTTATTTAAACTTTTGTTAATTCGAGAATGTTTGCTTTCATAAAAAAAATATTGCCACCACATGTATTAATATAACTAAACAAAACTGCTAACGTTACCTGGAAGCATTTGAATCTGCCATTGAGAATCAAACTAGGTTTAAAAAGAAAATGTGTGTGTCTGTATATATAGTTGTATAGGAACATACGGAGAATTGCACATCGCTGCTTGTATGCAGACAGTTTAATCATTTATGCACTACCCCTTTTTACAATAGCAATGCCATGGGAACAGATATTTTATATATATATCTATAGAAGAGCTTCTTTTTCCTCGTGCGGTGCATAGGCTGCAGTATAGTACTCATGTCTTTACTGCAGTTTAAAATAAAGAAGCAACAAAGTTTTTTAGACTATATTAAACGTTTGCCATATGGTTTTTGGGGGTTTTTTTTGTCGTTCTTTTTGCAATTACATTCAATTTATGTAAAAAGAAAATCCTGTGTCAAAATGTTTAATAGTTCCACATTCTACAGTAATTTTACAGTGAGCTAGCACTTCAATTTTACAAACAATATTTGTGTTTTTATGTTAGAACACCAGTCATGCTTTGCCAGTGTATCAAATGAAACCATGACGTAAAGTTAAAGCCTGAGCACATGGTTTAAAATCAATACTTCCCAATGTATGCAGTGCTCACACAGATCATGTTTTACGCCTCACGCAGACAGTACAGAGCCGCTTCCTGCTTCACGGACGATAATTATGATTATTCCTAATGTATCCATGCTGAAGTGTAAACATTACTGTATAAACACTAATAATAAAACAACAACTAAGTGCACACAATTGTAACTCATAGTATATGTTTGAAGTATACCTTCTCAGCTTGGTCCCATACTGCAGTGTCACCAAGGAACTTCTCAGGGCGAGTGGACAGGTTGAGTTTGAATGTGAATCCAAACACACCATAGACAGCTCGCAGGAAATTCAGACAGCCCTTAATCTCGTCTTCAATCTTGTGGTTACATAAATGAAGAACAAGCAATTGTGAACAGGCTTGCATTTCCCACATAATGTTGAAACTAAAAGGCGGCTTTTTTTTTTGCTTCACAAAACTATTGGTTTGACATACATACATACATACATACATACATACATACATAAATAAATAAATAAATAAATAAATAAATACTTTTATTACACCACCATAACTAATATTAAAGCAGCTCATTTCATCAGGCTGAAATACTACTTTTAACCACAAGGTAGTGCCAACACATTTATTCAATGTTTTTTATTGCAACAATTGCGCAGAAGTTGCTACACGTGCCATTATGAATTGAGGTATACTTATTAGTTAAACTGTTAAAAACAGCCAAAATAAGAATTTACGATTTATTTATTTAAAAACATGACATTATATATATATATATATATATATATATATACACACACACATACATACATACATACATACATACACACACACACACAAGTTAACATTGCCTCAAAAGAACCCATGCTCCAATCAATGAATCTATTTATAATAAATCACTACTTGCTGAAATAAAACGCACCTGCTCCATTGTACAGAATATGTGTGCATCGTCCTGCTGGAAGCGGCGCACACGAGTGAGCCCCGTCAGCGCCCCCGACAGCTCATTGCGGTGAAGGACCCCGAAATCAGCCAGGCGGAGGGGGAGCTCCCTCCAGGAGCGGGGACGATTGTCAAACATCAGGCTGCAGAACATTCCACATTTAACATCCCAGGTGGGAAACCTTTGCATCTCAGAGAGCCATTCTATTCAAATATTGTGTGGGCAAATTATTTTCTTTAGGTGTTAAATAAATTCAGGTTATTAAACTGTAATGCCAACAGAAAAATAAACATCTGTTGAATAACAGTCTAAAATGTGATTATGGAATTCATGCTGTCTAAAATCTAAAATAGAAAAGAGCATTCCAAGTTAAATTAAATAAGAAATAGTTTTGCTATAAGTTTTCCTTCAATTCTAGTATATTTTTTATGCATTTCATGTTAGCAATTACCAATACAAAAAGACACAGGCTCACTGGGCAACTTTTGCGGTCCTGAAGCAACAGCGATTCATATTGAAACCCATCAAATAAATGACATACCAGTGGCCTGGGCAGTTCATAGGCTTGAGTGCAAAGATCTCTTTCTCCACCTCAAAGGAGAACATGTTATCGCTGTAGTGCTGCCAATGCCCGGAGGTCTGCCACAGCTTGCTGTTGTAAATGTTTGGTGTCACCACCTCCTGGAAGCCTCTCTTCTGATACTCATTCTTGAGGTGCGAAAACACATCAATTAAAACCCATCCTAAACTAGCTGGTCACTAGATGGCGCTGGCTCTATTTTGATAGATACACCAACTCATCTACCCCACGTTACATAGTCTGTAGCTGAAAACTAGAAGTGAAGAGCAGTGCCTGAACTCAGGTCAGGAAACCTTAACAAAAGACAGATTATATATGAAAATGTCATTTACTGCCATTATTCAGGATCTCCGTTTTCAAATAACTTGGTGTTCTTTTTTCTCCCCCCAACACCCACCTTTTTACATACGGGATAAACAAAGATACGTGTTGAATCGGTAAAATTAAATTCACTGTTTCGAGTGCTGTGAGGCACAAGAAACTGTGGATTGTCTTACCAATTCAACAGAGATGTTTCTACCACTTAAAACATTTCTTCCTCACTGACACTTGTTTGATAACGAGATTCAACTGATTGTTAATTTGGCAACTGGATTTGGTTTTCGCTCCTTTTTTAAGCTTTGTTCAAAATAAGTAAGGTAGGCATTAAAAAAAATGTGGTTGGTAAAAACAAAACAGGTCTTGCTGTTTAAACGAGGAATGAAAAACTACATCTCCCAGAACGCCATAGCTCACGGATTGACTGGAAATCAGTTCATCTAAAGCCCATTTCACACTGGCATGCTCTACCCGGGTCAGGACCCGGTGTCATGCGGGTCGGCTACACGACTTCACACTGCTTTTGGTAAAGCACGGTTGACCTGGGTGACAGATGCAAGTACATAACGTGCGTATCAAAGCCCCAGAAGCAGCTTGTTACCGACGCTTCCATCCAAGCTTATCTGGATTGAACCATCACCCCAACGTTGATTAGAGCAAACATTTCTTCATCTCTGCTGCAATCTGTCTCATGGTGTGTCTTAAATCAAATAACATATGGCTAAACAGAATCAACAGAAATGTTCCTTGCGGCAGTGAAACCTTCACACAGGCGCGGCTGTTTGTTATTTCGTCGGCTTAAAAATGGCCGTCATGCATTTTGTCTCGCTCAACCCGGGTCAAAGCGTGTCGACCCGGGTACAACCCAGGTACGTGGTTTCACACTACGCAGGATTGTGACCCAGGTAGGAGTGCTTAATACACCTGTTTGTAATTAAAAAATCCAGGCAGGTATAAAAGGACAGGTTTCAAAGACAATAGCTGTTTGTGTTTGAAGTTATACTGTAAATAAAGAAGCTTTGTCACAATTTGTAATTATGAAAACTTTTTTTTTTACATTGTTAATGTATAATTGTAGTACTTTTAGCAAACGTGAAATGCTAAACTAAAATTGCGAGCACAGTGTTACGTTTGAAATGTGTAATAGTAATTAACTCATTGTAGAAATGATTGTTACGTAATAAAATGGTATTCACTTTTATGTTGA
The DNA here is from genome assembly GCF_902713425.1 of Acipenser ruthenus. Taxonomy (NCBI): domain Eukaryota; kingdom Metazoa; phylum Chordata; class Actinopteri; order Acipenseriformes; family Acipenseridae; genus Acipenser; species Acipenser ruthenus. The sequence continues at coordinate 14,652,330 of NC_081190.1, forward strand.
ATTGTTGACTGGATTCGTTGACATACTGTGGCTCCATTAATCAACAGCTTTTCATGATATAGTTTGCACACATAAAAGCTGTAGTTCAGCAACATTTGCACCTCGGATTCAAGCAAGAAGTACAACAAAATGAAAGTGGCCCTTACCCTGATAAATTCAATTAGAGCATTGTATATAAAGGCTCCTTTTGGCAGGAAGAAACAGCTCCCAGGGCTCAGGTCATGGAAGAAAAACAGTTCTTGTTCCTGTGAGGAGAGCATTCAATTCTTTGTTAATTCATTCCTTACTGGCAACTCAAAAATTATGCCATATGGCAATACAAAATTAATTAAATATTTTTTAGCCACTATTTTTTTTTTTTTATTATTATTATTATTTTCTTTTTTTTCCCCACTGGCAATATTTAAGAAAAAAAAAAAAAATATATATATATATATATATATATATATATTGACCTGCATCTACCCAAGAGCCACAAGGGGGTAATCCTGCGAGTTAGTGGATGAGTTGATTTTGATAGTTCATAATCCACTTCATTCAAAATAGACTAAAGCTCCTCCAAAATGAGGAGACAGCACAATATAGACAATCTGCCTTAAGACTGGTTATCATAATCACAATCACATTCAGCCAGGGCAGGCCAGTTACATTTTTGTAAATCAGAATAATAATTTTGACAATTAATTCAAACTGCCATTAGCTGTCCAAGTCTCGGATAGTGTATCTACTTGTTTGAATTTCTAGTGAACAGGGTCTCTACAATCCATCACTCACCTTGCCAAGTTTGCGATGATCTCTGTTCTTTGCCTCTTCCTGAAACTTTTCCCAGTCCTTCAACATCTTGGAATCCGGAAAGGAGATCCCATAAATCCTCTGTAGGGTTTCCATATCAGCCTTACCTTCCCAGTAGGTGGAAGAGTTCTAAGGATTCAGAACATACAAAAAATGTCAGTAACAAACCATGCCATAGACAGCAATACAACAGTATCATAAAAAAAACTAAACCACCAAGACCTACATTCACAGTGTGCACACTTGGTATACAGTCAGAGGTACAGATACCCCATACCAAGGTGTAATTAACCTATTGGGGAGGGAGTCAAGGGTAAGGCCACTCCAAAAATGTTCCCTAGTTTCAAGTGGTTCCAGAGACAAAGCAACAGCCAGTACTTCAAGCATCAATCAGCTATATTGCTGTCAAGACTGCTCTTGTCAAAACATTTCTTCTATCGGCTGTTGCTCTGCTACCTTTGCTATTGTGCTGCCGAGTGTCCTATTGCAGCTACTCATTGGAGCGCTGCAGTTCGGTTGTGTGCTCGACTGTACATTTTAGAGAGAGTAAAAATAAAAAAGGAAAGGAACAATGAAAGCCTATTCAAACAGAGCAGAGCAGCTATGTGGCACCCTTCTGCACACCTGCTGTCAGGAGTTATTATACATTTTACTTGAGTATGTATTTGTATTGATTATCTAAAAAGAATTATTCTAACAAAAGACTCTTTTTGATGCACTTGTCATTTTCCTTTACATATCCAAATACATGTAGTGTAAAAAAAATAACTTCAAGCAGTTCCAGCTGAGGGTTTTGTCACATTTCATAAACCATGACGGTACAGAATACCTTTGTAAATTATTATTTATTTATTTTTTTTAATTATTGCTCATCATGGTTAAATCATACCTTATGAACCTTTATGGCCTTTATTTTCCCAGTGTGTCTGACATGAGGTCCTCTACAAAGATCTATCAAGGGACCGCACCTGGAAATTCACAAAGAAAACATGACAAACATGATTCTATTTAAAAAACATACAGGACTTTATCCAGGTACATTTTTTGAAATGAATAAAAACAGTTTAATGGTATAAAACTAGCAACAACATGTTAAGTTACAGAGTGTGTAAATGCCTTGCTATTGTTAGGAGAGAGACGGAGAAACAGGCACACACTTATTCCATCGGTGGACGAATGCAAGATAGACACCAAAATGTAATACGGTATAAAATAAAATAAAATAAAGTGCAGTCACGCAGCAACATCGATGCTAGTGCTCTTACCACTTTTGTACACATGCAGAATGTATTTGATTGATTTCAAATGCATCAGAATAATCTATCCAATACATTTCTCAAGTGCTACTATTTAACCAACTCCAAGTGCAATTAATGGTACAGCCATTAGTGATGCATTTTTAAAGTAATCGCAGGGTTAATTGACAACTGAAGTCATTTCAGAACAACTAATTACACGAGGAACATGACTAAAAGGAGTTTGTTAGAACAGGGAGTAGTTTGAATTGATAGAGCAACGCTTCCTTGTTTGCAATTACTGTTGAGGAGTTTCAGTATATGTTTTGACAAATGCATTTGAACAACCTATCAAATGCATTTGCGAAGTCTGAGTGGCATTTGTAAGATTTACAGGTCTTTGCATTTAAATGCACTTTAACCCAACTCTGGATGTAGCACAGTACCATGCAAAAAAACATGAGGGTCTAGTCTGTGTTACCTGTATACAGTAGTGGTTGGGGTGTCCACCTTCTCATTCAAAATCCTGCACTTAAATTGGTTATACTGCAAAACAAAACAAAAAAACATTTCCGTGATCAGTGCTTGCAAACAGAGCTCCTGTGTGATGTACCCTTTTAAAAGCCAGCATACCTTGAACATCTCAAGCAGGGTCTCCTTCTTGATCTCAAGTCTCTCAAATGGCTGCTTCTCTTTCATGATCTTCTTACACAGGTTCTCAAGGGCTGGGAAATCATTACTAGACACACCTCTGTGAACACAAAGTATTGCTTGGTATTGTTATGGTGTAGTGTTTGAAGTTATGGAATGCACACAAGGCCTTACAAATACAGCACATAGGTACCGATCATTTTAACAAACACCAAGAGTCAGCAGTATCCATGCGAAAGGATACTCTTATCAAGTTACATCACTGATAAGTTGTGCACAGGTATTTGTAAAATATCTGCTTTTATGTATATCTGAATGTCTACATGCATGTTTCTGAACCACCAGCCTGGGCTGCAGAGCAACAAGCCTTGAAGGCCTTTGTCACCTTAACTGGGACCTGTTTTCTATGACCTACCAATCAACCGAATTCTATTGCTGTGGGAAGCATTGGATAAGCCAACTGAGCTATCGTTTAGCACAGCTGCTGTGGCCTTTGACAGTGGGAATCTCAGGTAGATACATAAACACAGAAAGCAGAATACTTGAGTGGGGAGTGACAAGTTGGGCCCACACAATTACCTAGACCAGGAGTTCCCAAACAGGGGGGGGGGGGGCACACAAGATTGTTTCAAGGGGACCGAAGCACATACAATAATTCTTACTCCAAAATTCAGTTCAATTACTTCAGTTCTCAAATTAACCCAGAAGACACAAAGCTTGGGGGTATAACACATGTAAAAGTGTTGCATGCCGCCAGCCAATGTGCAAATAAAAAAAATGTAGAGTTTTGAAATTGAACAGTCCCGCTACAATAAAAACACACACCACACAACATGGTGCTGTAGTGCAGGGGTGTCCAATCCTGGTCCTGGAGGGCCGGTTTCCCTTTTGGATTTTGTTCCAACTGTGTCCTAAATTACTTCATTGGACCAATTATTGTTCCAATTAAGTAATTTAGGGTACAGTTGGAACAAAAACTAGGAGGGGCACCGGCCCTCCAGGACAAGGATTGGACAAATTGCTCATTTATATAGACATTTCAATGACTGTTGCGGTTTTGTAATTCGGTGTTATTCTATCCCCCCAACCCCCCCAAAAAACACCAGCGCTAAACATGAACACACAACAGGTAGATAATTATTAGTCCTGCTGAAATTCTTACACCAAAAAAAAAAACAAAAACAAAAACAAAAAACGCTGAGTAAGAAGCTATGACATGTTCCAAGTAGCAGCTCCCTGTGTTATGAAGCGAGTAGGAAAGATAACATAACAGTGAACGAAAAAACAATCTTCAGAAGTGCATCGATTTCTGTTTTTTTGTGTAATACATTCTCACTGCCTTACGTAGTTCTGCTTTTTATCTAGTAAACGACACACCGCGTCCACTATCTCCCTATCGCTGTGGTAAACGACACACCGCGTCCACTATCTCCCCATCGCTGGGGTAAACAACACACCGCGTCCACTATCTCCCCATCGCTGTGGTAAACGACACACCGCGTCCACTATCTCCCCATCGCTGGGGTAAACAACACACCGCGTCCACTATCTCCCCATCGCTGTGGTAAACGACACACCGCGTCCACTATCTCCCCATCGCTGTGGTAAACGACACACCGCGTCCACTATCTCCCCATCGCTGTGGTAAACGACACACCGCGTCCACTATCTCCCCATCGCTGGGGTAAACAACACACCGCGTCCACTATCTCCCCATCGCTGGGGTAAACAACACACAGAACCATTTAAACTTACTCGTTGTCAAGGAACATGTCATAGTAAAAGCCATTTTCGATGGGTGGGCCATAGCATAGACAGCCGCCATAAACCCTCTCCATTGCTTCTCCCATGATGTGGGCACTTGAATGCCAGTAAACCTGGGACAAAATACAGAATTGTACTGTTTTAGAAACAACAAATATTAAAGAAGCGCATAGATATTGCAATTGTCTTTACTAATGTACTTTTTTTTTTTTTTTTTTTTTTTTACACTTTAGTTAAGAACATAAGAAAGTTTTCAAACGAGAGGAGGCCATTCGGCCCATCTTGCTCATTTGGTCATTAGTAGCTTACTGATCCCAGAACCTCAACAAGCAGCTTCTTGAAGGATCCCAACATTCTAGATGAGGTCTTACTAATGCATTGTACAGTTTTAACATTACTTCCCTTGATTTAAATTCAGCACTTTTCACTATATATCTGAGCATTTTGTTGGCCTTTTTTATAGCTTCCCCACATTGTCTAGATTAAGACATTTTTGTGTCAACATAAACCCCTAGATCTTTTTCATAGGTTCCTTCTTCAATTTCAGTATCTCCCATATGGTATTTATAATGCACATTTGTATTGCCTGCGTGCAGTACCTTACACTTTTCTCTATTAAAGGTAATTTGCCATGTGTCTGCCACGTTCTGAATGCTGTCTAGATAATTTTGAATGATCTTTACTGCTGCAACAGTGTTTGCCACTCCTCCTATTTTTGTGTCGTCTGCAAATTTAACAAATTTGCTTACTATACCAGAATCTAACAAGAATCAGCAATACTTACAGCTTGAGCCTCTTCATCATCAAACTTGAGCAGCTGTAGGGTACAGCTTTCTTCCAGCGGGCGGTCAAGGTCCCATAATATGTTGTTCACTTTTGAAATGACTGTGTTATCAGCCAAGCCCTGGCTGGTTAAACAAAACAAAGACATTACCTTATCTGAATTGTAGCTTTTTTACTTGGTTTTTAATAATTTACTTTAAGCAGTGAGTTACTAAAAGCATTGTTATGTCCAAGTACCTGTATGTATATTATGTCAAAATACACTTACACTGCTGTATTACTTTTTAGAATTGATTTAGAAAAGAAGAAAATTTAATTACTACTCAAATACTCGTTCATTTCTAATGTAAAAATGTGCAAACTTGACACAGTATTTCTGAGAGAAGAGGAAGTTAAAAGTGATCAGCCACTACAATGGTCACCTGACTGATAATTGACAGGGAGGCAGGCACCCTTCATTACCTAGCTCTGCTATTGGCTAATGGAGTACATGAGCAATGAAAATGGCATCTTAAAAAAAAAAAAAAAACACCTTTTGAGGAGTATTTTGAGAAATTAAACGAGACAGTCATGCAATTTAATCTTTGCAGCACAAGTATTTCGTTTTGTAAACCAACGAGTTAAATGCTCAATCATCTCAAATGCAAGCACCCATCTGCTACTTTGGAAGAAAATACAGAATGTGGCAAAAAACAAACAAGCATTGCATCTTGTACTGTGCGCAGTGTTCGGTGACGTGATGACTAAGCATTACTGTACCTACCAGTAATCTGTGTCCAACACTTCCTAAATATCATGCTACAGTTCGTACCGAAAGGGGCATGAACTAAAGCAGAAGCATCATTGCATCAAGATCTATATTGCTGGTTTTTTAGAACGGTGTATATTTTATTAATTTAAAATGCATCAGTGTTCATTGTGCCGGCCTCTTTCGGCTTATAAAAGATGTATTTTGTATGTTTATAAGTGTTCGGTGGCTACCTCTAATCAAGCTGAGAGTGTATTTCTCACGCACCCTTTGCTCTGTCTGGTCCGCAAGCAAAGCCGGGTCTGTCCTACAAAGAGTTCAAGAGAAAGTGCACTCAACTTGCTTACAGGTTTTGCCAAAACAACATTTGCCAAATTATGAATCACCTAGAATTTTAGGATTGAGACATCATAGCAGTACAGCATTTCATGTTAGATTTCGAAATGTCACATTCTTCAATTTGTCCGTTTTTTGAGAAGTATAAGTAAAGCCAATAGGTTCTAATGGGAACATGACTTATAATTTTTCATATAAAAAAAATAAACATGCCATGCCTGCCTCTGTAAAACTGTGAGGACTGCTATGTGCCCCGAGTCCAGTCTTGAGTTGCTCCAGTCACAATCTAACTGGCATCTTGGCAGCAGTAGCAAGATACGACTCCAAGCACAAATAACTCAAGTACAGTAGCTGATGACAGTCTCTCACTACAACAGGCAACATCTGTTAATACTTGTATTTAGAATTATAATTTGGTTCTATTTATATATTAACAAATATATATTTCTCCATAACTACACCGAGTTGTGAGGGTTCAGTTTTTAATAATAATAATAATAATAATAATAATAATAATAATAATAATAATAAAACATGAATGCAAGTACAGCCTGTCCAATGGGTGTCCTTGCAGACAGCAAGCAACCCCATTTGGTACAGATAAGGAAAGAGACTCCCCCCTGCCACCACATCCATACTTCTCACCTGATTCCACATGCAAGCGTGTAAGGTGTGGTTTTCCAGGATTCTGCATCAATCTGCTTCCCATCGGGCAAGGTAACTAGGATAGGTTTGCTCTCTTTTTCTGCTCTCTCACCCATCAGGGTATCATGTTCTTGTTTCAGTTTATTGTAGAGCTCCAATCGCTCACTAATGTACTGAGGCCATGGGCTTAACTGAGAAGAGAAAGATTAGAGCTCTTTTTAAAATCCACACCTTGAACAGCTACAGTCTTGTGTTACTTATATTTCTATCTTTCAATTCTGTGGGAAAAAGTTCCAGGTTCATTAGCCTCCGTGTCAGCATCTTCAGAACTTAAGTATACTGCATATATACAAAATAGAGAAGGTCAACATATAGAGAAGGTCATTACATCATTAAAGTTTGAGGGCATATGTATTCTTAAGGATTATCAGAACCACTAATTTTATACATAGCATACGATGGGAGCTAACACTATAAAGATACGAAGATCACCTTACCTCAGTACGACTTGTCCCATCTCCCCCTGCCTTTGTTTTCTTCTTACCTCCATCTTTACACTTCTCTCCTCCAGCACAGCCCTGTGATAACATTTAAAAAGTTGAGTGTGTAAGTAAGCTTCTGTTGATTTTCTGTGGATTCAGGCTGAATTGTGTTCATTACTATTTACATAAGAACATAAAGTTTACAAAACGAGGAGAGGCCATTCGGATCATATTGCTCATTTGGTTGTTAGTAGCTTATTGATCCCAGAATCTGATCAAGCAGCTTCTTGAAGGGCCCCAGGGTGTCAGCTTCAACAACATTACTGGGGAGTTAGCTCCAGATCCTCACAATGTTCACATTTGAATGTGTAATAATAGTAAAACGATCAAGCAAGTCATACTAGCATTATAGTTAAATATAGTGTCTCTGGGGTTGAATATCAGAAAGAGGATTAAAACCATCAACAAAGTACAGTAAACATCCAGGACCTCTAATCATTTAGAAAAAAAAGAGCGAAATTGGGGTTTCTTACCTCGTTGTGTGCTATAACTCATTAACTATATACATTAATACCAGAAGCTAAAACAAATACAATGTATATGCATCTGCTTGCAAAACAACGAGTAATACTGACATCGCATGATCTCCTTCAGTATGTATTGTCATTGCATCAGATAGTCTCGATATCTGCCTCAGGTGCTGGAGGAGTGAAGTGGAGGAGTTAACAGTAATGTATTTACACAAAACAAATGGCTGTAAATGTAAACAATAGGTTGTCAGTGGAACCGAGCACTTAACGTTAAGTTCACCTGTATTGTACGTTTAAGTGTTCGGTGGCTGGTTTCTATTCGAGGCTCAATCACATTTAGATTTTTTTTTTTTCGCACACTGTTGTATAGCGATGAGGAGCCAGAAAAACACAACTTGAAAATACAGATATTTAATACTAGCTGAAAGTTCCCCCAATAATTAAAAAAAAAATACTAATAACCTCAGTTCCATTCACTTCAGTAGACCTAAATCACTGAGTTTAACCCAGTATTAATTAGGAGTACTGTATGTAATGTATGGATATTTGATCAATTAATGCAATTTGATATAGAAAATCACATTTTAAACATTTGCAAAGTTACTATATATATATATATATAGTAACCTTACTTTACTAGTAGTATTGTAAATGACAACCACGCATTTCAGGGCTTGGCAATATCGATGAATATTGTTTATTACCTTTTTCTCTGCTTCTACTTTCATTTTTTCCAGCTGCTCTGTTATTTTATCTGACTCCATGTTATTTTTGTCAATTTTAACTTCACTGTTCCACGTTGTACGGGATGTGTGTAGCCCTAACCACCTCGCCGGTGTTTGTTCTACTTCCGGATCCGTTTCGTACCGAAGGCTGATGCAACAACTCAGTAACACTCAGGCTGAAGCACAGCCCTTTCTAGTATCCATGGAGATAGCTTATGATGGGCGGTTGGATAGGTCTATCAGAAGTCACTATTTATGCAAGGCGGTGGGTCGTTTATTATCAGCCAATTAGATACTAGAGAGAAGAAGCAGCACCGTTGCATTAATATTAACTCGATAGCCATGTGCTCTGTAAAATTGCATCCCACTGACTGAAGATTTAAATGTGATGTTTGAGGGAGCACTCACTGGCTACCGACATTTCAGAAGGGGTAGGTTTATCTCTGGGGTACCACAGGCTCCCGCCTCCTCAGACACATGCATTATTATAACATTGATCCGTACTATGAACTGTTCAAATTAAACTCCATGTAAAACGATGCTTCTACTGCACCTCTACTGATGTCCTAGGCAATTTGTATGTTTTAGATTTCGACGTTGCATACCATCGTTTCCTGGTAATCAGAAAATGTACAAATACAATAATATTTAAGTTAACATTAACGTCAGTCAGGTCGGTTTAAACATGGCAGCGCTGAAACGTCTTGCTGCGAGGCTATAGCTATACCCCTTTCGACGCTGGGGAAATTGACAGACAGGAGTGTCTGTCAGCTGTGACCTGAAGGTGAGTCAGAGTACCATTTATATACCGTACTTGAAAGAGAATGGGACTTGTTCAAATGGTCAGGCCCTCATCAATTATAACAGACGGAACAGCTTTGCAAAACTAGTACAGTACTACAAATCGATCAGTCTACAACGGCTTCAGTGGGACAATACCTAGCGTTTAGATATTTGTATTATTAATTTATCCTTCGGATAAGACGTAAACCGAGGTCCTAGTGACTCTGCAGCAATAGTTCACCCCGTAATCTTCTCGATTTCGACAAAAGCGTCTGCTAAATGACTAATTATTATTATTATCAATCAGTCTTTATTTTATATAGCGCCTTTCATAGTGGACCACCATCAAATCGCTTTACAAGATGCAGTAACACCAAAATCCATAATACTTTAAATAATTATAATAATAATCATTGAATTATTAATTATTGAATGCACTTAAATAAACGAACTGAGTCTAGTTTAATAATTTTAAACAGCGGCAGATCTTAATTCTGTCACCCAAAAATATATATATATATTTTTGTTAATTTAAATGTGGCCTGTGTAATTGTTTGCAAAATCTAATTCAGCTAATTTAAATCAACAAACCTTTGTTAGATAGGGGGCGCCACAATCTCAAAAACAAAGACCTATTTTTCATCTGGCCATGGACTACTAATAAATACATTGAGTACACATACAGGACAAGTTGGTTATCTTTGCCTGTGTCTTTGAGTTGCAGTAAGCAGTAATTTAGCAGTCTCAGAAAACATTCTGAGACACATTATTTTAGATACATTTACCCGGTCCATCACATGTTTCCAATCAGGAGGCTGTATATAAGCAAAAACACTTTTTAGACAAGTGAAGGTTGGGATGTCAAAATTGTTACATAATCAGACATTGTTTTAAACTTGATTCTGGAGTCACAATCTGTAAACTATTAATGCAAGCACTGTTGTATTGTATAGTGTATGCATACTGTTAGCTGTTTCTCACCCAAGACTCACTTGGCCTGAATTCCACAGAACTTAATGTTTAGTGATTTTAGTTATCATGTGCATTCTTCTTGAATTTATATAACACAAAGGATCTGTGTTAGCTTCCAGAGAACTGTGTCTTTCAGGAGCCATCCTGCTATCGCCTTCTGCAATAGAGGGTAGCATTCTTTACCCCTGTGCTTTATACATACTTATCAAAATGCGAATGCTTTCTGAATGGGCCCCTTGTGTTGAACGTTGCACAAAGAGATTTTAATAGAGGCCTATCAGTAAGTGGACTCATGAAAGATTCCCTTTCACTGCGGTATATTGGGGACAGGGAAGCTGAGATTGAAATGCAGCTAAGAGTAAGCTTATTAGAGTTTCCTAACCGTGTCAAAATCATGATTAGTTTGTTAGTGAGTCCCAGCAGGCCTCCATTATGTTTAATGATGGTGAACCAAAATCAGTAAAAATTCTAGACAAGATGAACTACTGGTGCTTCACGGTGCAACATCCTGCTCCCACCCTCACATCATCGTAATTAAAACTGAAACTGACAGTGTACAGTTAAACATTTCTGATAGCTCTGATGGGTTTGTGCTAATCAGGTTTGTAAAAATAAGTAGGGTCCTATCCATTAACCTTTTGCAGAAATGGTTATTTTATGAGATGGCTGGTTTATTTATAAACAGGGCCTGTGCTTTTTAATATTTAATTGTTAACATAAATGTTCACCACAGCTATATATCAATGTAGTGCAACCTCTACAGGGTATGCATAATTTACAGCACTGACAAAAGTGAATGTTCCTTTTATTAAAGTTCAGTTCCTAAAACAGATACAGATTTATTTTCATAAAATTCCAGAAATGACTATCTGTACCTAAGTAATTGAATACATTACATGAATAATTACTTTCACTAACTAAGAATGGTTACGCAGGTGCTCACACACTAACAGACATACCTTACAGCCACATTTATATGAAGAAAAATAAAAGCAAAGACTCTCATGCAGGCACACAAACTTACACCCTGTCTCTCAATACTTCTTTTTTTTTAGGTGGGGGGATTTTTTGTTATTCATTTTGACCTACTTGTTGAAGGACAGTGTAAACTGTTATTGTATTGTGTATAATGGAATAGACACTGACTATAAAATAACAACACTACAAATCCTTATTGTGTTGGTAGCAAAGACGTTTTGCCATCTGCTAATAATGTGTGGCTTGACCCAGTGTGCAAAATAGTCATCATGGATTACAAAACAGGTCAAGATCTTCAGTTTCAGGTCAGTGAAATACCAGTTTGGACCTGATATTGTACTATAAAAAAACAATTAAATACTCAGGATGGATTGATCCGAAACATATGTCTACTTACTTGGTTTCTCCTAAGATTTTTGAGGTTATGCATGTACATAGCTGTATTCTATGATTCTCTATCTCTCAAAAGAATATATAGACATTAAACTTTTAACTGCCATATGGTTTTACATAGCAATGATACAGATCCTTTTCACAAGTCCAGATTAGACCCCTGGGGATGCTTTATTTTTGTTCACAAAACACACATTTCTGACCTTGTTTACTGCATGTGGTGCACACATCTTTATAACAGAGGTTCAACTGGGTTCCTGGTAAAGAGATATACAAGTTTACATTAAGGGCATTGCATGTTTTATAAGCATTTAAACCTGTCGGTTAGTTTTATTTGCTGCCTTCATTTCACTGTGACTTTTGTTATAAATTTCCACAAGACCGTACTGCAAATTAGCTTTTAGGCTCAAAAGAACACAGCAGGAAGAAACATACATTTTTCATTCGTCCATATTTAAAACAAACAGCAGTAGAATGTTCAGTTGTCCTTGAGAGATGAGGGGATTGCTGCACCTGTGATAATTCAGTTTGGATCTTCTCAAAACCTCACCATTACAAATCATACATTCTGGTAGTCGAGTATTATCAAATAGCTTTTATTTATTTTTTTAGTTACAGTTTATATTATTTGTGATTTCGTCCCCAAGGACCCTGTTGTGAACAACATGGTGCTTCTAAATGGTTACATCCTGGAGAGGGAGCATTTAAAATAAATAATTCACTAAATGTGGTTTCTTGTTTTGCACCTTGTAACTTGAGAATGTCGGTAATTGTGTTAGGTTTGTTGCTCCATGTGGATCTTGGTAATTTTGTTTGCAGGACCTATGAGATTGTAGGTCAACAGTATTGTGATGATCAGGGGTGTGGTGTGTTGTGTGGCAATGCAGTGCACCCCACTATTGCCAAAAAAGGAATTCAGAGACTGCTGGCTGGCTGCTCCAGGGCCAGTTTGTAAATTGGGGTGCATACAGTTAATGAACTATTAAAGGGTTAACAGTAACATATTGTAATGGAGTGGCAGCAGTACCGTTCAGTGCAGCGCAGTCAGAGACAGCAGCTGCAGCAGGGGGGCGTGGCCCCTGAACTGTACACTGGTTATGTTATGTCTGTATCTTTATCGGTGTGTTTTCTGTGCTTAATTTACATAAATGCATTCCTTTGTTTAAAATTTCATGTCTGGTTGCCCCCAGGCCTGATCTGTATATTAGCAGAGTGGTGGCCTGGTTGGGGTTGTAGTGTGTCCTCGGCTCCTGACCTGTGTGTATTGTGAATAAAAGTTCCTGTTCATTTTACATGCTGACTCGTCGTTCTTTCCTCCACCGTCGTAATCCGCTACAATGTCATAGGGTTGGATACAGACTACATCAGTTACCTGAAACAGACTTCTGTGAATGTTAATTAAAAAAAAAAAACTCTTTGATTTATTTTCTAATCAGTCATGCTCCATGGGTTCCTTTCCAACCATACCGTATATGTTACATGATTCTGGAAGCTATGTCTATCAAAGTTAGCATAAGTGTAACATTTGTTTTCTTGTTTTTCTGTTGTTTGTACTCCGTTAATTAGAAATGAGTAAACCAGGTGAAAATAGATTAATACTTTTTACACAGACAGTAGCGCGTTAAACTAATTGTGGGGAATAGCGGGGGGGGGAGATTGATGTAAAAGTACAGCGAGGAAAATGGCCATCATAATCCTCAATGTGATTCTCCCGGCATATTGTTTCAGTAGAAACGGGTGTCTGGTCCTCTGTTGAAAATGAGGGTGACGTCTGTTGCTTGACAGAACACATTCCACACAACTGCAGGCTTGATCCATTAGGACCAGCCTGCAACCAGAATTGTGCTTTCAGAAGGTGGCTTTCTGCAAACACCCAGGCCACTGTCTTGACGGGCACACTGGTCAATGCAGTCTATGCGTTGAGGGATGAGTCAGTTGCACAGGCACCCAGTATTATGCCACTTGAACAGATGCACAGTAGCTGAATTCAGTCATGAAACTGTTATTGACTGGGGTTTTTTCAGTTTTCATTCCAGCTGTTAAAGCTTTATTAATATTCAAACCAAAAGAAGAATGAATGTTTTTAATGAATATATAAATACATGCATGCTATTTGAAACACATCTGGCACAGCTGCAACATAAGGACAAGCCTCTCCCCAAGTGCCTTTATCCTTTTAGGCAATCAATCATTGATTTCTAATTTACTGCTGAATTATAAGCTCATCAATACAGATACACCTCCCACTCGTGATAACAGCAGCACAGACACATTATAATTACACGCTTCATTTTTAAATGACTTACGGCTCCTCCTGTTCTGTAAATGAGCACAGTGGGAAGTGACACTGCTGAGCGGGTCTGCAATTGAATGCTGGCATGTCAAGTTGCCCTGACTTTCAACTCTTTTTTTTTTTTTTTTTTTTTCAAAGTGACTTGTCACCCTGTGCTGTACACAATTTATAATAAGCCGCTGAGTTGAAGTTTTCTGAAAAGCCGCTATATGTTTAAACCATTAGTCGCTAAAAAAAAAAAAAAAAAGTTTGTTTACTGCATATGAATATTAAAGAAAGGTTGAGAGATCAGCTAATGCATGGATGGTATAAATGTTGTTTCTTGCTACACAAAGGCATTATGCCCTTTCATTTATGCATGGAGTTCAGGGGTTTCATTTAGTAGCTAAGCTCTAGTTGCCATATATACCGGTACACCAGTCCATTGAAGATCAATTTAGTATGGGTATGAAATATCTTCTAGTCTTTTTTTAAATTCATTTTCCACTTCGGTTACACTAGCCCATTCTGGTGACTTTTTTAGAAGCACCCCTGTTGTCTTAGGTTAAGTGCATCTGGTACACCAGTGTGTAATCATTAGCCTATCCCCCCCCCCCCCCTGCAAAACTCTACCGCTAGTGAGAAAAACTAAGAACAATTGTGTTATTTCTTACATCCACTAGGGGCATAATGTTGCAGGGGGACAGGTTTGTGATTATACCTGTGTGCTCTATTAAGGCCACAGGGGTGCTTAAAAGTCACCAAGATTTACAGAGAAAGATACTATCAATCTAAAACATGAGTAATGCATTAGATAAGATAATTATGATACAGTATTGTATGCAGATTCTAAGTTACTCTCTAAGTAATGGAAGCCTGATAGGAGGTGTTGGGGATTGAATATTTCATTGTTTGGTGATTAAAGGATTGAGAACAAAGAATCTGGAATTTGTTTTACAAATGTCTGAAAATCCTTCCAACTACAACTGGCTCTCCACTCAGGTTTTTTAATGAATAAAAAGAGAATGTGCTGGGCCTGTCTGGATAACAATCCCATAGGTCATATCAAAGGGTTCTGGACTTTTAGAAAGCCACTGATGAATAGACGGCCTTGTGCCAGAATTGAGATTTATAACCACCATTTGGCAGGGCCTTATCTTGCTGTAATAGCCACAGGGATAAAGCTATGGGACACAGGTCTTTGATCGGCTTCCAGTATTATAATCATGCATTACTACTGCTTGATTATTATGTCATGCCCCTCAGCAGTTAGATCTCTCTCCTCACACAGCAGCACTGAGGGTTTCAGAATAGCATCTCCTGGAGTAGGAGATTTTGCTTTTTGATCACAGCATCAAATACATCAACCCCTGGCAGTAGGCATTTACCCATGCATAGGTGTTAGGAAAGCTGCCATCATGAGCAGCAAGGATCCTAATCTGTGCAAGTGGTTACGTTGTTCTGAGAAGATACATGGCCATTCCTCAAAGATTATCTAAATTCTCCAGGGAAGTGGGGGGTATCGGAGTCTGGAGGTATATGAAGATTCACAGTCGGGTCTGTTAGTAGGTAGTATTACACTTACCACTTTCCATCTGTCTTTACGTCAAATTACATTCTGGTGCATCCCTTAAAAAAAGAAATGGTCATTTTGTAGTTTTCTCATGCTTTTCCCATGGTTATACTTTTGCATTTACCAAAGTTTACCATGGTACTATTTTAATATGCTTTACCATACCTCTGTGGGCTTTGCAATGCTTACCTATGCTTTACCCTTCTTTCACTGTGCTTTATTACATTGGTACTTGTTCATGTTACTGATACCTCTGGTTCTGTATTTACAGACCTGGCAGGGAATAACTGTCAGTGACATGCTTGTAATTTCCAGTCTTGTGCAGTACGTTATGTCAAGAAAATGAGGGTAGCTGCTAATGGACTTATACCACACAAACCCCACACCCCAACTAAATAGCCGTTTATTGAGCAGATATTGTAGCTACTCTTTATTGTCCATTAAAATAAAGCCCACTCATAACAGAAACCTTAGGCTGTGATCCATAGAAGTGGAGTTGTGGCAGGGAGGACCCTATCGCTGGTTCAGCTGCACTGCTGCTTAGTAAACAGGAAGGCTTGTCTGGTGCTGACCTGATCAGGAGGTCCTGATTGGCTGGGGGAGCGTGCCCAGGGAGGCTACGCCTGTTTAAAACCGTATCAGTGCCAGTGTTTGAGGCTACGGCAACGCCATGGCTACACAGATGGGCGCTGAGAGAAAGCTTCTATGTTCGAGGAGAGAACTACTGCACGAAACCCTTCCACTCCAAGAAGGTGCTTGTGAAGGCATTATCCAGCCAAGTCCGTCATGAAGAGGCTGGAGTCGCCGGGAGGACGCCGGGACTTGGCAACAGTATAGCGAGCGTTTCGTAGGGTAGGTTCCAGGAGCAGGACATCTCTTTAGTGAGGCTAGCGCTCGCTGTGTGTGGCGCACTTTTAGTTTTTGTTTTGTTTCCTTTTCTTTTTCAAATCTGACACTAGGTCTACTCATTCCTGTCAACACTGAGTTTTCAAAATAAGGGAGCTTTTGTAAACTGAAATCTTAGTGGTCTAAATTGGAGTGAATACCTACATAACACAAATGCGTACAACTATTCCACTTTATTACTTCCTTCAAATTGCTTTTAAAAAGGAAAAATATCAAACAGAAACACAACCGTGCCATGCTTCACAATCCAATGCTGTCTTGGCCCCTGTGGTTCTTATTGTGCTGTAGTTGTAGGGGGCTGATCTGGCAGCAGCCTATACAGTTAACAGGTCCAGTTGGCATTGTTACTTTCATCACACAGCACACCTAGAGGCTGAGTTTGGTACTTCACATTGACCTTGTCATCAAAGGACAAGCTATGGCACTTTATAACAAGAAAAAAAAAAACTGAATTAAATAAAAAAAAAAAAAAAACATTTAAAAAGCCAAAATACACAACAGCACATATGTGGTGGATCAATAATACCACTGTCACTATCTTCTGTTTTAAATGAACACTGCTGTATATAAACACATATCAAATCAATCAATCTGCATTTCTAAAGCAATGTTGATGCTGAAATTTTAATAGTCTTTCACTAGTTGTGTGACTTTCCTGCAGAATACTTTGCAATGTGTGAGTCTGGGAACATGTCTACTAAAGATATGCTGAACTAGTCACAACATGCTAAGGTCTCTGTATAAGTTTGTTGATCTCAATTTTTCCTTTGGTTTTCTGAGTGTCGCTGGTTTTTTGGTGTTTTTGTGATCTCTCGTGCTTACCACACACATCATCATTCTTGCTCCCACATCCCACTGTTAAAATCAGTCCTGCATAGTTTACAGAAAGTATGTCTTTTTGCAATGTTGCTTAGGATGATGTGTGAATATGTTGTGGTCCAAGAAGCTTTAAATTTGGATCCGTATTTGTTTAAAGTTTTACCGGCCCAGCAGGGCTCATCGCACGCACAGCCACCTGAGATGGTCAACTACTGAATGCATGCCTGCCACAGGGCTCCCCTGGGTCCTAAACCCTGCTAGGTACAGACAGGGATTGCAGTAACCACACACCATCCATGACTTTTGCAGAAATTAAAGGTTTGCTGACATAAATGGGGTTTAACAGTACAGTTTTGAGCAAAATACAGGAGAAAATCTGTCCCTAGAGTTGTGCGAGAGATGTGCCAAAAAAAAAACGGGAGAGTCCCGGCAAATAAGGGAGAGTTACTGGTACCCTAGTGGCTGCACCTGTGTTGTTATAAAATCTGCGTGTCTGTGCGGCGTGTCAACCAATGCTCTGTGTCTGCCTTATTATTATCAGTGATGACCCACGTAGGTAACATCACCCTGTTACAGGGGTATTATTTGAAATGATCAACTGACCAATGTAATAAATCACCCTAAACACTATTAGATTAGGCTATAGTCTTCTTCCTTTTAATGCTAATGAATGGGATTTGACAGTATTTCAAGAGACCATTCAGGACTTTCCTTAGCAACTCATTTTACTTTAAACATTTGTTTTTACATAACATGAAAGGCACTAATTTGAATGCTTTTCGTTTATTTAATTCTACTGAAGATTACCAGTGACAGGTAACCGAAAAAAAGGACTGGATCAAAGTATGTAGAAGCATTGATTTAAAAATAGACTCAACAAACAAAAAAGCTGATAACATATGGAAATCTGTGCTTGTATGTCTTGAATTTATTCTGAGAACTTGTCACAGGATTCAGACCCACTGGGGCCAGCAGGAAGATGAAGCACTACCCTTAGAAAAGCAAATTATGTTTTGGGAGATTAATTTGCCAGTGATGTACTTATGCTAATTACATAACTTGGCTTGTCACTTTCACTGGATCATGTAGGTCCAGAGGTTTAAGTAAGAAATGGTTATGCTATTCCAGCAATTTAAAAAGTGGAAAACTTAAACCTAAATATAAGAGAATTAAAGTGCTTCAGGTGGCCTTTAAATTATCACACCCCTCAATTTCCTTTGCGCAAAAGCCCGAATGTAAAGCAGTTGTTATTTATTTTTGTGTTTGTGCCAAGGAAGCAGCTGGTGTGAGTAGCTGTCAAATTTACACGGTATACTCATTTCTCTCTTTTCCATGTGGAGCAGTTTGAGTTTGTTTTCTACATTAAACATATACCTCTCTGAGGGCAGCTGCATGGTGTGCAGGGCGGAAACATTATTATAAGGCAGTTAACATTTTGTCACTGTATATTATTTATGACAATAAAATATTGTATGAAACACTGTTGTACTATTCTGCCTGGACTTCCATTGCATTGCCATTGGATATCATTTGGTCCCTCTAATACCAAGCAACGTGTTACATTAGGATCAACCAGAAGTTAGTTTGTAGAACCTACAGGAGACTGCACAGCATGCTTTTGAGAGTGACATTGAGCAGTAGAACACATGAGGAGTAGAACACATGAGCAGTAGAACACATGAGGAGTAGAACACATGCACAAAACAACAGAAGCTGAGCTCATGTTGGTCTGTAATTCTGATTTAGCTATCAGGAGTTTGTTAAAATTTAGAATGCTGATCTTACTGTGCACATCAAAGCAGTTTGCCTGTCACTGTTCCCAGGCAAAGCTACAATCATTAATAAACTTTTTTTTTTTTTTTTTTTTAAAGGCCAAGACTAGTGGCTTGAGTCACCCGGAAAGAAAGTAGCAATACGGATGAAAAGATTTCATTCAGGCGTAGTTGTTGAAATATGTCAGAAAAGTAATTCCAAAGGCAAGTAACAGCCTGAGCAGAACAAGCAAATTGTGTTTTCTATCAAATGCGTGTGTATCATCCAAAAGTGCCAGGATCATTCCTTTGGGCAATAACCTTCCCTGAATTAAGAACACCAAGAAGAGCAATGCCTACAGCAAAATGTATTTCGATTCATCTTCGTCTTACAATACAGGAATGCAACTGAGGATGCCTATGTAATGCATATCTAAACTAAAACAACTCAAAATGGCAGAGATTAAGGTTGTTCTCAGTTGCCAGACTGAGGCCATTTAAATTAGTTCCATGAATCTACGTGTTTTATTTTTATTTGTTTTGTTTTTGGTCACAGTACAGGTACCCTAATTTAATCTCATGCCATCAGAATTCAATCTTAACAAACAATGCTAGCAGGTCCTTGATAAACTGAACTTGTATGCATAATGTCACACTTGGAAATCTCTGGGATAATGACATTGCTGTGGCTGTTCCTTGGTAATAAGAACACTTTTGAGTAAATCAAGCCTGAGAACAGAGTTGAAGGGCTTTATTTGATCAAGAGAGTTCCTTTATTACAGAGGAACGTGCCACAGCAATGCCATTATCATTATTATACTACAACTTGTTTTATATTTATTTTCATTGGTATTACACAGAGCTGGGCTCTACCGTTCATGTGAAGCTTTCATTAGAAAGCAGTAGTTTTAGAACATCCATCCATCAGTTATCATTAACCGCTTACTCCTTTACAGGGACGCCAGTCCATCACAGGGTACCACACACACACTCACTCACACACAGGACAATTTAGAGTAACCAATCAACCTGGACAGTATGTCTTTGGACTGTGGGAAACCGGAGTACCCGGAGAAAACCAACACGAACACGGGGAGAACATGCAAACTCCGCCCAGACAGTACCCTAGGCCGGATTCGAACCTAGGACCCTGGCGCTGTGAGGCAGTAGCACTAACCACTACGCCACCGTGCCTGGTTTTAGAACATTAATTAGTATCATCTGTGTCATGCTTTATTTGCCATTCCATTATTGATCAGTTGAGACCGTCATAGAATACAATTAGAGAGAGCAGTGTTTGGTTGTGTAAAATGTCATAAATTTATGGCAAAATAATGTAAAATAATTTAAAATGGTACATTTTCATACGAAATCCAATACACTGAGTGTACAAAACATTAGGGACACCTTCCTAATATTGAGTTGTACCCCCTTTTGCCCTCAAAACAGCCTCAATTCGTCGGGTCATGGACTCTACAAGGTGTCGAAAGCATTCCACAGGGATGCTGGCCCATGTTGACTCCAATGCTTCCCACAGTTGTGTCAAGTTGGCTGGTAGTGGATCTCTACTCCGAATAGCTCGTTCCATCTCATCCCACAGATGCTCAATTGGATTGAGATCTGGTGACTGGGCAGGCCACTGCAGTAAGCTGAATTCACTGTCATGTTCGTGGAACCATTCCTGGACAATCCTAGCCTTGTGGCATGGGGCATTATCCTGCTAAAAAATCCATTAGCAGATGGATACACTGCTGCCATGAAGGGATGCACCTGATTGGCAATGATGTTCAGATATTCTGTGGCATTCAAACGTTGCTCCACTTTTATCAAGGGGCCCAATGTGTGCCATGAAAACACACCCCACACCATCACACGACCACCACCAGCCTGCAGTGTTGACACGCGGCATGATGGATGCATGTACTCATGTGGTTTTCTCCATACCCTAGTCCTCCCTAGCATGAAACAGCAGGAACCGGAATTCATCAGACCAGGCAATGTTTTTCCAATCCTTCAGTGTCCAATGTTTTCTTTCTAGCCCACTGCAACTGCAGTTTCTTGTGTTTTGCTGAAAGAAGTGGAACTCTGTTAGGTCGTTGGCTGCCTTTCAGCACCAATGTTGTACTGGACTGTCAGTTGACTAACTGTAACCCGTCTGTTGCTCTGCACAATTCGTGTCAGCCTCCTTTGGCCTCTTTCATCAATGAGCCGTTTTCGACCACTGGCCTGCCGTTGGCTGGATGTCCTTTGGGTGGTGGACCATCCTTGATACACGGGAAACTGTTGAGCGTGAAAAACTCAGCAGCGTTGCAGTTCTTGACACACTCAAACCGGAGCGCCTGGCACCTACTACCATACCCCGTTCAAAGGCACTTAAATCTTTTGTCTTGCCCATTTACCCTCTGAATGGCACACATACACAATCCATGTTTCAATTGTGTCAAGGCTTAAAAATCCTTCTTTAACCTGTCTCCCCTTCATCTACACTGAAGTGGATTTAACAGGTTATATCAATAAGGGATCATAGCTTTCACCTGGATTCACCTCGTCAGTCTATTTCATGGAAAGAGCAGGTGTTCCTAATGTTTTGTACACTCAGTGTATATTAGCTGTTATTTCTGTGATGTTCCATTTGAATTCATTATGAATCCGTGAGCATTTTTTATTGTTATCTTCAAACCTAGAAAATCCATTATAAAATTCTATGAAATGTTATTTAAATTCACATGAATTTGTGGGAATTATTTTAAAGTTTGACCAAATTCTCTTTTGGAAGCAATATTTCGACTACCACATACATTACTATACTTATGTGGATTGCATGTTTTTTATTTATAAATTAGTATCAAATTAAAACAAAACAAAACAAAAATTGAATTATTCAATTGAGAGCTGAAATTTATCTACGTTGTAATCTTATTGTGACACAAAAGCCATGACATGAAGACCAATGAACCTGCAAATAGACAAATGATACTCGTTGGCTAAAAGAATAGAAGCAATCCAGTGTTTCAGCAGAAGATCAATAAAACACCACTGAAGGATGATGGCATTGTTACAATCTGCTTCACCCTAGGGAAGACTAGAGCTGTGACACGGATTACAGAAAAGAAAGACTGTATGCCGTCCAGTCTAAATTTCTCATTTTGAAGATTTTATTGAACTTCATGCACTGGTATCAGGAATCGTGTTCAGCATGGAGGTATGGTGTCTCTGCTTGTTTTTCTAATGGGAGCTTGAATGTTCACCATACTGCTACCAATGACCTACATTCAAGGCTGATCTCGTTTACAACCAACCCTGTCAAAAAGATAGAGAACAAAAAAGCAAATAGACTTCATGAAGTAGGTATTTAAAGGCAGTGTCTCTTCAAAAAAAAAAAAAAGATTTTACATACCAGTACTTGGCTTGTTCCCTTAGGAGTCCTTTATACTGTTCATCGTCCATCTGTCAATGAATGGACAAGTTTCACAGATCAAATAATGAGTAAGCCTGGGATCTTTACCTATCAGTGAGACTTTTCTACAATATTTTGTTGTACCGATTGAGAACCATACATTCAGTTAGGACAATTTAGCATTAAATAACCACCCTTATTATAATACAGAATGTTGTAGATTTCCAAAACATTGAACCCAAACAATGGTTGAAGAAAGATAGTTGGAGCACAGGCTCATCCTTCGTATCCTCTAGAAATTTCTCGAAAACAAAGAATTTTAGTAAAAATCTTTTGTACCAAAAAAAGTTTTGCTTTTGTGGATGAGGAAAAAAGTTACAAGACAAATTGAAAGAAATATCAGCCTACTTAAATTGTTTTGGTTTCACTACTTCTGCAGTGAGTGCATTAAGAAAACTGAGTGCAAGATTATCAGAGGGCAATGACTGTTGAAATTGGTCCATTGGCCCAATAAAGTAGTGTCTGTACTATATGTCTATAGGATTCAATGGCTTGCCCCCAGCATTTGTGGCCATCCGGTTTTACAAAGTTAACAAGAAATGCATGTAACAGTAATGAAAGGACTGCTCAGCTTACAGCCTTAGTGTTTCATGCATCCTTTGTACTGTCACAGTCTATGCACTGATGAACCACTGCCAGTACAATATTGTCTCCTGTTTCTCTTTGCTGTGATCTGTGTGTGTGTGTGTGTTTTTTTTTTATTAGCAGTATTCCATCAAAATGACAGAAACCTAATAAAACGGTCAGTAGAGTGTGTCCTTTCTTGTGGTGTGGAAAGTTTTGCTTTAAATCCCTGCAGCGATACGAACTGTGCTGTGTGGCCACATTACCAGGAATGGAGTAAACATCTATCCTCTGCATTTTCTGGAGGGCATTTCCCAAAAACTACTCTAACCAAACCAATACTGAAAGTACTGTAAGAATAACTTTTGCAAACTGCAGTTTTTATAAAACTTGTATTTAAAAATAACTGATCGGTCAACCGAACACCTGACCTTCATCCAGAAGTATGCAATCATTCAATGAAGCGTGCAGTGGAATCAGATCACTCCTGTAAGTGGTGTGCTGGTCATGAAGAAGGCAAAATTGTACCAACAAATGTATCCAGACAAAGCTGAGGCAGATTTCAAAGCAAGTATGGGCAATTTTACACAGCTATTTCTTTACAAGCCGAAGGAGGCTGAATGACTGAGCAAGCTGCATGAATGCATTTTGTTTAAAATAAAATAAAAACAAGCTCTACGTTAACCCTTGTTTTCCTGGGTGTTTAAATCTGTGTTTTTGCTAGTTAGGATTTCAATGGTAACTTCAATTTAGCCTTTTTCCATGTATAGTACTGTTTTAAAGACTTTGGAACCATATGAGTGTTGCATTACTGTGCTGTATCCTTGTGTTATTCTTTAGATTAACACTATAGATAGCAGGTGTGCACGCGTATTAAAACCATTGAAAGGCCCTATCCAGAGTTACAGACATTTCAGACTTACAAACAATCTCCATTCTCAAGGGGTTCGTAACGCTGAGGTTCTACTGTACTAAAAAAAAAAGTAATAAATTCAATGACAAACATATTGACAAAAAGTCTTTCTCAATGTCTTCTACCCATCTCCAAACCTCTACCTGAGTTCACAAGCAGTTTGGGGTTGTCTATGCTAGTGGAGGTTTATAATTCACTGCAACATCGGCAATGGAAGCTTTTCAAAAAATATCTATTTTAGTATTTAGCAACGCCGCAATTTAACATTAGAGAAACTTTAACCCATTAGACATCCCAGAAGACCCCCGTTTGGAAAACACAGATTGGAAGCAGCTGCACGTACACAAAGGAATGATCACTGATTGCACAGGCGTCACAAACCACTGCAGTCAGCTTCTTACCCTACCAATCACCAGCTACTTCAGATAGAGCTGATTATTGGTTAACAACATCCAGGACATCTGTTGTAAAACAATCAATAATACATCTATAAATATGTTATAAAGGATGCTGTAAACACACACACACACACACACATATATATATATATATATATATATATATATATATATATATATATATATATATTGTGAGATAGCGGGTAGTGAGAGACAGCAGGGAGGGGGTTAAAACCTCCCTGCGAGAGAAACCTGTGTGGAATGCACCTTTTTGTTTGATTTGTATTGCTTTATTGTTTCATTTAATTTGCTAATTGATTTGTTTAATTGTATTGTTTAGTTTAATTGTTTAATTGTTTTATTATTAATTATCATCCGCACCTGGGCGTTATTGGGGAATTAGATCCAGGTGCAGGGTTTAAAAGGAGAGCAGGCAGTCTGCTCGAGGCTGCTGAGTAGAAGGAGGCAGAAGAGGTGCTCTGTCTCCGAGTAGCCAGAGTTAAAAAAGTAAGTGCGGTGTCAAACCTGTGTTTTTGTAAGGACGGGAAAACAGCTTAGCTGTCCCGTGTTAGGCAGTGTGTTCCTGAAAGTTGAGTTAGTGCTCCAAGAGGAGTTAGGTGTTTATTTTGATTTTTGTATTTGTTTGATTTTTGTGTTTTATTAAAATATAGCGCGTCAGCGCTTGAAAACGCCATTTCTGTGTGCTGGGTCGTATTCTTAAAGGGGCAACGAACCCGAGTGAGTGCCGCTCGTTTATATATATACTGTATATCAGGGGTGCACAATTCCGGTCCTGGAGGGCCGGATCCCTCCTGGCTTTTGTTCCAACTGTGTTCTAAATTACTTAATTAGACCAATAATTGGTAATAATTGGTCCAATTAAGTAATTTAGGGCAAGGTTGGAACAAAAGCCAGGAGGGACACCGGCCCTCCAGGACCGGAATTGTGCACCCCTGCTGTATATAGTGGCCCTGCTGCAGTACCAGTGACTAATCACTAGAGGGTGTTAGGGTATGGGTTTGGCTAGGGTATCGGTACGCGATTATGGAAATTGGTAATTACCCAGGTATTTATTGGAACAGGTGCCAAATGGTTGCCTGGTTAATAACAGGTATATAAACTCTGTTCACCTGCTCTGGGGGGTTGGGTGTTCAGAAGGAGTGGAACAGGTCTGTGTGAAGGTTAAAGGATTGTGTGCAACCTGTGTGACAGGACTTAAAAGAAAGGTTTTTGTTACTGGTATTGTGTTTTGTAGAACTGGTAAACAGCTTATAGTTTAGGATTTATTTAAAAGTTTAGCTAATACTCCAAAACTAGTTAGGGTTTTGTTTGTGTTCTTAAAGGGCTAGTGGGCCAACTGTGTGTGTGTGTGTGTGTGTATATATATATATATATATATATATATATATATTAAAAGAAACACTGCTTTATCAATGTCTTCTTATTGTTAGTGTAACGTCTGCCTGGTAAGCAGCATGCAATCTCATGAGAACATTGTTTGCCTCTGGACTGCAGGATTGCTTGTTTGATCTCTATCTTCTCCACATAGATAATTAAATTATAAGCAAGTGACCCCCGATGGATACTTAATATGAATTGAGTTACTACTACCAGTTACAAACTGGTCCAGTTTTAACTGCAAATATGAATAGCATTGTGAAGACATGTAATGTTCTCTACTATTTGAACTCAAATGTATTTCTCAATATTCTTAACAGCATACAGAAACATCCCTATGGGTAATATTATTTGTCTATACAGTGATTTGTTTTTATACTATATACATATAATCCCAGAGGTCTGGGACCTTAACTCAATTAAATTAAGCATTCCCTGCATTATATTCATGCTAACAATGCTAAATCTGACATTGTTTCAAGCTGATGTATTCTGAATCCGCACATTCCTCCTGTCACTTGGAAGATTAATGAATACAGACTAACAGCTGCTTATCTGGCACCTGATTAAAAAGAAGACCTGGACACCTGGCAGGCCCTGAGAAATCATGTTGTGATAACATGAACTGATACAAACTATTACATTTGATCAGCACTGGAATTTAGTCCAGGATATTGAGAACAAAAAATGAAATTCTGTTTTGCTGATGTGGTTTTTCTTCATGGGGATAGACGGAGACATACACACTCCTACACACATGCATACAATGCTGCACTTCATTTATCTGGGTTCATACTTATTTTTTTATTTTTTTTCATCTTAGACACCAGGTGTCACTAAAGTATACTGTATGGGTGCCAAAGACAGTATCCCAAGATTTGAAATGCTTTCTTTCGATTACAGCAGAGTATTGCAATTGTGAAACTGTTGTGTTGGCGTTTCCTTACCTTATCAGCACAAAGTACTGCTCCTTTTCAGTGTTCCTGTACAGTGTTTAATAAACCAGTTTTGTATTTTCACTTTCACAGGTGAATCCCATGTATTCTGGCACAACACTATGATTACAGTAGCATCCATTTAAGAAATTTGCAGAATTTATGCAGTAGGAATTTGGAGCAAAGCACTGTGCAACTCACTTATATACTGGTAAGAAGGAAAAATACAGTGGGTACTCCTAGTTGCATTACAATATTGACAGTACTATAAATGTGTAAATATATATACAATGTACACTGTTGTATTACAGTATTTTTCCCTAGTAGGTATTCTTCTGCTTTAATCCTTCCACTCATAGACCTACAGTCATGCACACAAACACCCTTTAATATATGTACTGTACATTCACTTACATTCGCAGTACATTAATGAAGATGTGCAATATAACATCTGAATAACTTTTCTGGCACAGAAACGACTAAGCAGTAAGCTTTCATTTTCTAACAGTTGGCTGCACTGGCTTTTGACAAACATAATCTGATTCGATGTAATGACTGAAATGAATAACTAAAAGAACAAGTAAGCAGACAAACAATGGCCTGAGAAAATACAACAGAATTAATCCCACTGATGTTCCAATTGCTCTGTTAAAGCCCACAAAGTGCTCCAGGAGAATATAAACGCAACTAGAATGATCCTAAAGTGTCTGGCTGAAGAGAATTAGTTTGATCATTTCCTAAGCTCTCAATAAAGGGATTTATTCCTGCTGGCTTGTCATTGTCAGAACATTATCAGTCCTAATGTTTTTATGATTCTTTTGGTATATCTTTTTTTTTTCCTGCAGCAAACAAAGGCTTTACTATACAGTATGTGTGCCAAGAACACGAATACTGTTATATAAGTAAAAAAACAAAACATTCTGTCTTTTGCTAAGGAAGAAGCAAATTAAAAACACACCAGGGTGCAGTTTTTCTGCAGAAACTGTCCCTTTATCCTGTGGAGAGATTGTGAAGTATCAGTTTAAATGGTTTTAATCCTTCGACTTCCTTCGCCCTTTCTTTTATGGTTAAGGAGAAAGGGTTGTTTTATTAAATTGGTTTCTAGATTTAGCATCTCATTTGTGTAATTTATGCTATAATAATTCAATACTTGTTGTTCACTTTAAGCCTAATGCTGAATCCCCATGTCCATATGCAAGACATTAGCTTGGTCTTATGAGTATTCCCAGTAAACACATACAAATAATGAAGCAGTATATATGAAACACCATATTCTGAATTTATATGAAATTGTAAAACATGGTGCAATAACGATTTCTGTTTCTTTTTTTTCCCAGATTACTCAAAACATTGCTGCCTGTCCTTGAGCAAGGAAATGTTACATACCAATCTATTCCTGTGCATTAACTTCGAGTAGTTACACTGTAGTTCCCATTGATTCATATTTACTACATGAAATAAAAGGTTAAAAAGGTATAAGTGCAGGTTGGTTATTGTACCTGTATTTTGAAATGTATGCAACATTTTTCTAACTGTCAGTTCCTCCATTACATGTAGCAAATTATATTAGATATATAATTTTTGGCAATTTTCTCAAAAAAACAACAACATTTTGTTTTTTACGTATCCTGGCTGGGCACATTCTGGTTCTTGAGTTACAGAGCATGGTGGGTTTTATTGGTTGTCTTTAGTTCCAAAGAGAAAATGGGCTGGATTCAACCAAAAAGCTGCATATCAGGAGCCCTTTAATGCTGAATTACAGAACAGGGGGGCTGCTCTATCCCATACATCAAACATGTAAGCCATAAACTAATGACAGATGGCAAGTTCTCATGCTCGGGTTGGCTAACAGAGCTGACTTATTGGATACAATCTATAGGTAAGAAATGAAGCTGTCACTAGCTTCTCATTAGTCCTTTGAATGGGCTTTTAGAGCATCTCTAAGATGCACATGTATAACAAAGAGATTATGAAAAACGGTGTTTAATTTAAAAGGCCATGGTAATGATCATTTCAAAAGACTAAAAAAGAAAAAAAACATTAGATAAGTAAACTAAATCTCTAGCATGATGGATAAAGAATATCAGACCAGATATATTGATTAAACATCTGTTAAAGATGACGATCTACAATCAGAGCCAAGATTAAAAAAAAGACAAAACTGGACTCCTGACTTCCTCACAGCAATGTTTTAAAACACCTTTTAAACAGAGCTATTAAGCTGCTCATTATTAAGCAACAGCAAGAGCCCATCGTCATTACAGGATGAAGGTGTTTGATAAACTTCAGGAAACTAGTCTGATACATTTTTAAATGGTGTAGTGTAGTAGAAAACCACATTTAAAAAAAAAAAAAAAAAAAACATGTTCATGCAATTGACATCTTCAACATTCATTTATAGTGAACTTGTGTTTTTTGGTTGTAATAATTGGCTTGGTGGTCCAGTGGTTAAAGAAACGGGCTTGATACTGACTCGCTGTGTGTGACCCTGAACAAGTCACATAACATCTTTGCGCTCCGTCCTTCGGATGAGACGTAAAACCGAGGTCGTATTGCAAGTGACTCTGCAGCAATTATTGATGCATAGTTCACCCCCTAGTCTCTGTGAGTCACACTGGATAAAAGCATTTGTTAAATGACTAATTAATAATAGTATTAAACAAAGTAAACTACCTTTTGGAAACTCATGAGATACTTAAATTAATTGAATAAACTGATTTTTTATTATTTTATTTTCGTGACTGTTTCTTAAGATTCTAGAAAAAAAACAAATGATAAGAACAGACTGCTTAATCTGATAATGCTTTGTGAGTACAGCCCTGTAGGACAATGTATTTAAATATTGTTTTATAAAGCCTGTTGCTATTAATTGAATAAAACACTCCATGTGTTTTATTCAATTAATAGAGCTGTATGCATTGCCATCATTTCGTAGGTCTCACGCTTTCCTATATGAAGAATGCACACATTACAGTAAAGTTGAATTTGATTATTTTTATAGGATTTTTTTTTTTTTTTTTTTTACGATTTGGAAAAAAAAAAATGTAATCCTTGCTCCTGGTCGATACTTTAATGCTACAACTTCAAGATGTTGCTTTAAAAACAAAGTCAGGTATGAAAACACAGCAGCTAATGGAAAGAAGCTGGGTAATGGTAAGGCAAGCCCATGTGTGACCCTTCTGGGAGTTAAGAGCTCTTATAAAGGGAATAAATGGAACACATTTAGAATGTTCAGGGGGGTTTCACATTTTTCTGATAGATAGATAGATAGATAGATAGATAGATAGATAGATAGATAGATAGATAGATAGATAGATAGATAGATAGATAGATAGATAGATAATGCTCAAGAAGAGTAACAGATTCCATGATAAAGCACAGCATTGAAAACTGAACAAATATGTGTGCCATACTTTTCAGGAAAACGTCAGATCGACACAGTAATACATATTTGGTAATATTTACTGGAATTACTTTGTTAGCTCTGTGCACTTTAAATAAAACGAACTATAGCTGCAGTACAGTACTGTGATGATTAATCAGACTTTTTTTTCCAGTTTGAATTTTGATAGACGTCTTTAATATTCTTCAGGTGAGGTGTTTCGGAATTCCAATCTTTATTTGCAGGGAAGCAATTACAATTAAGTTATTTAGTTTGATCTGGGGACTCAGAAATTAATTCAGAAACAAATATGTTAAATTTCAGAGGATGAGATATGTCTATTAAAGTTACAATGCCCAGTGCAAACCTAGTCTTGTGAATCTCATTAACCTTTTGCTCTCAATCCTACTTTTTCAAGTCTCCCAGCCCTACGCATGACTGTACAAGTGTGATTTCTGTATTTCTGTATGCTTCATAACCAGCCAACTGAAGGAAACCCTTTATGTGTTTCGGCAGGACCAGAAGCGTGGCTTACACATCATGCATTAAACCACAGTATGTTTTTATTGGTTGCAGTAATTCTTAATATCTGTTATTTTAGACCAGTTATCATTTTTTCAAAAGCAAAAATGCCTTTTTAAATGTGTTAATATATTTCATATTTTAATCACAATGCATTAACAATAGTAACATTTGATTCCAAGTTATCTTTGGCAGGTAGTGGTTTGTCATTTTAATTTCCCATGGCCCTTTTTCTAATGTATTTTATTATTATATATTAATATATTATATATTAGGTAAGCTTTCAGGTTTTCCCATAGTGTGGAATTGGAGATGCCTGGAGTAGTGTTCTATCCAGAAACAGACCTATCTGCGAAATAATAAACTGAACAAAATTATTGTCAGACAATAGGAGGGGGTTAAAGCGGCAAGAACCATGAGATGGAGATCGATTATAAAAGTTAAGCGTCAATACAACGTGGTCTGATATTACTATGCTGTCATAAGTGCAAGAGTTAACAGAAGGGAGTAACTTCTTATCTATAAAAAAAGTAATCAATTTGAGCATACATGTGATGCACAGGAGAGAAAAAAGAGTACTACCTGGTTGAGGGAAATAAGAAACGCCAAGGGTCACACACTTTATATGTACGTAAAAAGGAGCTAACTGCTAAGGCGGATTTTGAAGGCCGGTCAGAATTTGGGGAAGAGAGATACAGATAAGATTTAGTGCACAACTGAAGTCGCCTCCAAAAACCAAATGATGCAAGTGTAAATCAGGCAACAAGGAAAAAAAGGTTAGTCATAAAGTTGCTATCATCAAAGTTTGGGGCATAAACATTGGCCAATATGTGTGGTGTTTTAAAAAGTTTGCCTGTGACTATCATGTACCAGCCATTTGGGTCTGATATTACTTGTGAGGAGTTAAAAGGAATACTTGTATGCACTAAAATTGCTGCACCTCTGGCCTACCCATGAAATTAGGAGTGAAAAAGCTGCCCCACCCACCCCTTATGCATTAGAAGGTGGTCCGAGGTGCGTAGATGTGACTCTTGAAGGTATGCTATTCCCACTTTAAGTTTCTGGAGATGTGATAACAACCTATTGCACTTACTGGGATGATTAAGCCCTTTAAAATTCCAGCTTATAAAGTTCACTGGGAAGCGTGCAATATGGTTATTTTTGTTAGTGGACATCATAATAAAAAAGAGCTTAAGAAAGATTAAGGCCAATAAAAATATTATGAGAGGAGAAACAGAGATACAATACCCAATCCAGACCACATACTGGAATCCAAGACTCAAGAAAAAAGTGAAAGAGAGAAAGATGTGAAAGAAAGTCATCTCCCCAAATGAGGTGAAAGCATACCCATAGAAAGAACAACCACTTAGTAAGCATATGGGGGAACAAAGGTGTAGACTACGCTATAGCACCCCTGCTCCTGCATAATCACTATTTATAACAAAGCAGGACTATAGCCCTACAAATGAACACTGCTGTCAAACGTAAAAAGATAAATCAATAAATACATTATACAAGGGAGATTGTAAAGCTTAACCCAGAAGTCACTGCAATCAAATAAACTGTAGCAATGATATCAGTAGATTATAACACACAGCAATAGCAAACGAGAGAAAAAAAATGTCTAATAATTCTTCCACCCCTCCCCTTTATTAACACTTTCGTGATAATAAAATTGAATAAAAATACCTACACGCTCTGCGTATTGGAAGGAATTAAATATTGTACATAGGGGAGGAGAACAACAAAAAAAATCAATAAAATCAGCTTGTTCCATCGTGGACCAACAGACCAGGCAATTGAAAGAAAAAAGAAAATAAGTCCAGATCGTACAAAGTTACAGATTTGGGTTCTGCATACGAGACAAAGCAGATCCAGTAAGGAAATAAAAATCTAAATAAAAGAGATAAATGATAGGTATCAAAAATAGCAGTCCGTACAAACCCAACATAACAGTACTGTGTACAAACCCAACATAACAGTACTGTGTACAAACCCAACATAACAGTAGCCTACTCGATACAAACCCAAAGGGCCGTGTTTTAAAAAACTACAGCGCTGTGGGCTTCAACTCCAGATAAACTGTTCAAGGGAAAGGAAGAGTCTGCTTAAAAGAAAACCAAGAGTTCCAAACCAAGGCAATCTTGGTTAACACAGACAGGCACATCATGGGCAGCAGTATGGAGTAGTGGTTAGGGCTCTGTACTCTTGACCGGAGGGTCGTGGGTTCAATCCCAGGGGGTACACTGCTGCTGTACCCTTGAGCAAGGTACTTTACCTAGATTGCTCCAGTAAACACCCAACTGTATAAATGGGTAATCGTATGTAAAAATAATGTGATATCTTGTGACAATTGTAAGTCGCCCTGGATAAGGGCGTCTGCTAAGAAATAAATAATAATAATAATCATACAGGGCGAGGCAATCCATGTATATATTGTATACATTTGATGTATTTGTCTTTTAGGCTTTGCTTCTATATTTTGTCATAGGGTTTTATGTGCAAATAAAGCAATATAAAAACAGGTTTGTCTAGCTTTCTATTTGTACATGCACGTTGAAGGAATGTGTATATAAATGTATTAACAACTCAAAGTAACTCAATATCCCAGTGGATATAGAAATGTATGTGATGTTTATTACTCTGGTGTATCTGCTGTTCTTGGAGAGAATGTTTAAGATCTGAATTGAGGCCATGGGGGTGCTTTAAAGTTTTAAAATGTCCCCAGAATGTCACGACTGAAACAGAAAGTGATATTGAAAATGAATCTAAACAACAAGAACACATCAGGTAACATAACTGCTATCCTTACCAAGCTGCTCTTCAAGTGCTGAGTTACCAGGGGATATTTGCTCACTTGTTTTAAATGAAGTTCAGCTGTTGGTCGTTTCTATTTATACAGAAACAAGGTGCAGAGACGACAGTTTTTCAAGGTCAGCCAGTCCTCGTCACACACAGACTTTATTTGGAACATTTTTCACAGACACTATACAGCTGCACTGATGGTATTAACTTGCAGTCTAAAATAAGACACATCATAGAAAGCTCTTGAAGGTAAAGAAGCTGGACTGAGAGAGATAAGGGGCCAGATTAATCATTTCAAAGCTCAATTTGCGCTCTTTCTTTGTAGAAGCAGAATACATGTGGTAAC
Source organism: Acipenser ruthenus (assembly GCF_902713425.1). Lineage (NCBI taxonomy): Eukaryota > Metazoa > Chordata > Actinopteri > Acipenseriformes > Acipenseridae > Acipenser > Acipenser ruthenus. The sequence continues at coordinate 14,686,188 of NC_081190.1, forward strand.
TTTACTAGACTCCGAAAATGGTGTGAATTGCAATTTGTACACATCTTTCTCATGGGACCTATTTTAGCATAAATCTATTGTCTCAGCCAATCAGAACTCCGGTAGAGCACTAATTTTCTCAGTGGTAGATGACGGCTGTGGTAGATGTTTAGTTTCAAGCACCATGCAGTAGTTCAACGCCTTGTCTTATGGCTCATGAGACTTAATAGTTTCTCTGGAATATTTTCCATTATTGCTGTTGCTTGGGATGATATGAATGATGAGCATTCAGGAACCCTTGAGTGACAATCTGGCATATCATTTATTTCCCTTAAAGTACACATAGCTACTAATGCCATTAGACATGGCAGTGTTTTAAACCCTCCCTTACCTTTTCATGATTTTATAGCAGTCATCCTGTATGGTTTCTCATGGATCCACGTGGTCACCAGGGTTGGAAGGTCATGTGACAAAATCACACAGGCCTGCAAACAAGATGGCAACCAGAGAAAAATAGACCTGTAGACATCTTTTTAAAACTTGTATTGCTGTGGTTTATAGGTAGGCATTGTTGTTTGGAATTTGGAAAGGCTTGTTGTATTATACGTGTTGACTAGACTGACAACATTTTAAAACTCAAAACAACTACCATTTTTTATTTTTTTAAGTTTAGATTTTGTTTTTGTAAATAATTTTATAAATTCTAAGGTTTCTACTTGTTTTTATATATTGTCTTAAAATAATTTAGTTTATATTAACATTCTGTGGTCTTTAAGGGAGTGCTAACCAATGCTTTACTAATTGTTACATTAATCACATTCCGACTGGTACTTTTGCTGTTGGTCACATTGTCTGATCAAAACTAGACTACTGGAGTTGAACGACTAAACATGAAAAGATTAGGTAGCCATAGTAGGGGCAGTGATTTTTCAAGTGCTAATTAACACTCTTTTAAATCACAACCTTAGAAAAGGGTGCAAGGCAGACTGCACAACATGTGGGTGCCTAATATTATAGTATATAAAAGATACAATTTAGGTCAAATACTTCTGTACAGTAAATAGATTTTACTGTGTAATACCTTTTTTTTTTTAACCACCAGAAATATTCCTGGAACACAAATGTGAAAGGGTGTTTTTATTAATTGTTTAGGGTGGCAACATGTAAATAACAATCTATATCACAGAACACTGGACACTGCAAATATTACACATACCATATCCACATGGAGAATGACAGGGTCGGATTAAAGGACGTGGGGGCCATTCGCTAGCCCATATTTTGGTGGCCCTATGCATATTATGGCGAATGGTGTTATTGGTTATCACATGCGCGTGATAATAATTAAATCTCACTGTTGTTAATGATAATTTTAATTTACATTCAAACATCTGTGAGAACATAGAACAAAAAACGATGCAATGTGGATCACAAACATTTAAAAAAAAAAAAAAAAAAAAAGCTTTGGTCCCAGGCAGTAAAGTACAAAAGCATTAGCAAGTGCATAATATAACATCCACAGGGTCAGTGGTTTTGTTAGTTAACCAGAAAGTCCAGCAGCTATTATATATACAATAGCAGCAGAATTATATATATATATATAGCAAAACAAAAACAATGCTTTTTTTTTCCAAAACCTGTTTGTAGATTCCTTCTACGGACCAGTAGTAGCATTGCATTTAATATCTTTTCTGTCCTTTACTTCTTTTTTTGTAGCTATAATAGGGGGAGAAACAAACACCATAGACTTAAACCCTTCTTGCTGGCTGCAGACATCCACTTTTCAATTCCCTTCAGCCTCCCGCATTGTACACGCTTACCTTTACCTGCCTCTTCTTCTAAAATTCCAACCCCCTAATTAAAAAGGAAAGTTTGTAAAATGTAAAGAGCCATACTGTACACATCTGAGACAGGACAGGTTTTTAAATTGGCCCTAAAACTGAAATGAATTAATATGTAAATTGAGCATGATTAATACATTTTTTCCTGCAGACTGATGCCTGATGTAGGACTAGGGACGGATCTCTCCAAAGAGGTAGAGGGCGTGGGGCATTTGGTATTGTACATTAGCAGGAAGCTGCTTGCATGAGAGACTCAGAGACCTGGTATGCTGTAATCAAGAAGGAAATGCCTAGACATCATAAAATAAAAAAAATGAACCGAAAAGCAAGATTCTGTGCGCCTCTCTTCCTGTGTGACCTGTGCCCGCCCACAGGCAGTTTTTGTAAAATGCCCCAAACAAACGGCGTCCTTGCATGGGCCCCAGTTCTGCTTGGGGGCCCTACGCTGCAGCTTAATTTACATATAGGTTAATCCGGCCCTGGAGAATAATACTACTACAACAAAAAGTGTCAAGAGACTACTGTAATGCTGAGCATCATAGTCTGGACCAGGTGTCTCTATTTCCATGGTAACCAGCAGATTGTTGGCTTTGTTGCCTGTTTCAGACAGAGATGGATTTTATTTTGGCAGGGACTGAGAAAAATACATCAAAACCTTGTACTACATTTTCCAAACTCTTACGGCTTAGTATGTAACTAAGACACGAAGACGTTAGGCAAAGAAAGAGTAGAGTATTAGAATAAATTACATAACAATAGCAGTAGGCTTTTTTACCTATTTGTTAATAACATTTGTTCTGGTAACCGTATACTGGCTGTAAATCAGAACTTTGCATTGGTTCACTAGCAGCCCCTTTGGTTCCTCACATCCATCTGGGGAAATATAGTATGCATTAAAAAAAGGAAAATTGTGATTAATTGAAACTATGCAGTCTAATGTAATTTAGTCTGTAATTATGATTGTTGGAGTATGAGGAGGAAAATGTAACCCTTTAACTTTCGTTATCATTTTCCTACAGATAACAAATTGTTCGTTCCCATTTCAATCTGGCCATTCAGAAAAGCTCTGTGTAAGTGGACCAGATACATCCAGATACTGATTAATCCCAATCCTGCATTAAAGAAAACCTAATAAAAACAATACATCATAATTTGTCAAGTGTGTGTATATATATATATATATATATATATATATATATAGAGAGAGAGAGAGAGAGAGAGAGAGAGAGAGAGAGAGAGACACACATATACTGTTTACATATATATATATATATATATATATATATATATATATATATATATATATATATATATATATATATATATATATTTACCTAGATTGCTCCAGTAAAAACCCTTGTAACAATTGTAAGTTGCCCTGAATAAGGGCATCTGCTAAGAAATAAATAATACAGCAATCCGTCGTGTATCTGACTGCAGTGGGACCAGAGTAAGGGCGGATATGTAAAAAGGCAAATAAATGAATCCTGTTTTAAATACCATTATACACAGCTGTAACAATTACTACATCAACACACTTATTGTTTTGAGATTCAGCTTTTATTAGGGAGCTCCCCTAAATCCCTTGTTTAGAAAGATACAGGGTATTAATGCTTGTGACAGAGTAGCCGTCTGCCGTGTGGGTGCGTGCATTCGCTGCTGAGTGACAGGCAGGAGAATGAGACGGATGTTGAAGTTGATATGCCCCCCCGCAGGCGAACAGGATTTATTTACATAGCAACACACTGAACAGCTCATGCTATACTACCACCAATGGCAGCAATTATTGCGCAGATATAAATTCTTACCAAAAAGATCAAATATGCAGTATTGTGAGCAGTGTACCCCAGAAAACAGACTTATTTTTATTTTAATGAAGTATAACTAAGAAAAAGCATACACACTGCAAAATGTGTAAGGTGCAAAGTACAAAATGACATCAATATGAGAAAAACAGTACTACTTACTTACGAAACTGTTACCTATTTTGTTTTGGAATTAAATTAAAAAAAAAAAAATGTGGAGCACATTAAGTAAGTCTGCTAGTGCTTCCTTTGAATTAAATATTTTCTTGCCAGAGTTTGTAAATTTCGTTTTCTCCTGCTTTGGTAAAGAAATTCCATACCTCCAGTAACAATAGTCTTCACTCGGGTCAATAATGTTCTACTATAGCCCGCCTCTCCAGTCCATATTTACAATATATTGTTTTTACTACTGTATCTTAGTGTAATTCCTTGGTGTTTATTGCATTCTTCCTTAGTTTAGCCTTCATTCCCATCCATAAATGTACTGTGAAGTCTTTTTCGATGTCTTAAGAGTTGAAACGTTTGTCATTAAATGTACAGTCACCTCCAAAATTATTGGCACCCTTGATAAAGATGAGCAAAAAAAAGCTGTATGAAATAAACAACGCAGGTATTGAGCTATATTATATGCTCAAATATATGGGAAAACCATATTCTTTTATTCTAATACAATTGCTCAGAGAAAAAAGTTTTTTTTTTATTAACAAGTAATAAAATTTGTATTGGCACCCCTCAAGATTCTTATAAATAAAATCAAACAAAATTAAATCTGCATTGACATTCTACTTCTTTAAGTTCATCTCAGTCTGAAGGAAAGTATTGTGGCCTTCCATGGCTTCCTGTTTCACTGGGGTATAAAAATGAGGTAACACACATATGAAATCCATTTGTCATCCATCACCATGGCAAAAGGCAAAGAACTCACAAATGAAAAGAGACAAATGGTTGTTGACCTTCATAAATCAGGCAATGGGTACAAAACAATAGCTAAAAAACTAAATATACCACTTCCCACTATTAGGGCAATAATTAAGAAGTTCAAAACCACTGGAACAGTGGTAAACTTGCCTGGTAGAGGACGCAAGTATATCTTGCCCCCACGCACAGTGAGGCAGATGGTTCGGGAGGCAAAGGAAAATCCAAGGGCCACAGTTGGAGAATTACAGAACTTGTTTGCATCTTGGGGTCACCAAGTCTCCAAATCTACAATTAGACGCTACCTCCATGCCAGTAGGCTATTTGGAAGGGTGGCCAGAAAAAAGCTTTTATTGAGAGCAACCAACAAACGTAAGTGCCTGGAGTTTGCTAAACAGCATTGGCACTTTGATTGAAACCGGGTGTTGTGGTCAGATGAGACGAAAATAGAGCTCTTTGGCCACGCATACCAGCGGTAGGTTTGGTTTCGAAAGAAGGATGATTGTGCAGAAAAGAACCTCATACCTACTGTAAAATATGGTGGTGGATCTTTGATGTTATGGGGCTGTTTTGCTTCCACTGGTCCTGGGGCGCTTGTTAAGGTCAACGGCATCATGAACTCTACCCAGTACCAGGACATTTTAGCCAAAAACCTGGTTGCCTCTGCCAGGAGGCTGAAACTTGGCCGCAAGTGGATCTTCCAGCAAGACAATGACCCCAAGCACACATCAAAATCCACAAAGAAATGGTTAATTGACCACAAAATCAACATTTTGCAATGGCCATCTCAGTCTCCGGACTTGAACCCCATTGAAAACCTGTGGTTTCAATTGAAGAGGGCAGTCCATAAGCGCAGACCGAAGGATATCAAGGATCTGGAAAGATTCTGTATGGAGGAATGGTCTAAGATCCCTCCCAATGTGTTCTCCAATCTCATTAAACATTATAGAAAAAGACTCAGTGCCGTTATCCTTGCAAGGGGAGGGTGCACAAAGTACTGAAAACAAGGGTGCCAATAATTGTGACACTACATTTATTTTGGAAATAAATTTATAATTTGAGAAATGTGTAATTTTGGTTGATTCCATTGAATCATTAATAAAGTCAAATATATTCCACATGTTGGAAAATTACAATATAGCTCAGTACTGGTATTATTTATTTTATACAGTCTTTTTTGCTCATCTTTATTGGAGGTGACTATATTAAGTTTCTTTTAGTACTTCTGACAGTCCTGTTTGTTTCATTGCCCAAATTAATGTTTCATTCATGCAAAATGAATGTAATGGCCTCCTTTTAAGAGCAGAAGAATCTTGGATATTATTAACAGATCTCGAGATGAGATAGATATGCAGGATGTCTTCCTTGTGCTGAAACCAGCAATATATTGGATCTTATCTTGTGGTTCAGTCATCCCTGGTCATAATAACCTTGAGTATTATACCTTGCTGTAAGGTGGTCCATAAATCACTCAGACAGTCCTATATGTTGTGAGTATAATAAGCATTGAGGCAGAGAAATACCATTATCGGCTGACATAACTGTAAATCGCCTTTTTGAAGCATTGTTAAAGGTTTAATAGAGAATAAATAGTTACCTTGATAGGTTGTAATGCAGTGTGCATTATTGCAGCTCAGTGTAATGTCTCTATGATTGGAAATGCTCAGTGTTGCAGCACGATGGATGGTGTGGCCACTCTTTCCTTGCGGTGTTAAGTGATTTTATGTACTGCCATTACTTAAAGGAATTGATCCCCAAATGTGCTTAATTCATTTTATTTTTAAGTAGAAGGTACATTTGACCGTGGATTAATTGAACTATATTAGGAAGCGGTTTCAATTTTTTTTTTGATTGCGATATAGTAAAATTTAATTTAAAATCGAAACTCACAAGGATATAATAATAACTTTTTTTTTATTACTGTATGAAGTAGATCATCAAAGTGATACTTTATACTATCTCCATTTCTTAAGGATTAATATCTTCTTTCAGCCACTAAAAAAAAGCAAAATTTCTGAGTCTGGTGGTTTGAAAAAATGAACACTAAGGTTGTACATGTGTAACTTCTGTGATTTTCTAGAGATGTTACATTTACTAACTCACAATTACCAGTTTCAAAGAGCAGTTCAGAAGTCAGAGATTAATCAGTAAGTCTGGTAAATACAGTAATGATCTAAGCCAGTGGTCGGCAACCTTTCACTAATAGTAAGTGCTCCCAAAAACTGTTGTCATGCCAGCAGCAAAGCTCTTTAATTGCGAATAGGTTGTGGTCGGGAGGCTTGAATGAATGTATGAAGCTGTGACTAAATTATTGTCAAAACCCCTTTGCGTGTATTTTAGATTAATTGTAAACCACATGCCCACCAAACTTTTATCAGAGCTCTTTTTCTGCGTTCAGTGTAAGTAGTTCTGCTATACCGAGGAAATAAAATTAAATCTTCATTTTAGCTTTAGTTAAAAAAAAAAACTAAACAAAAAAAAAAAAAAACGATTTCAATTTCACGGCAACTGCTCATGGTTAATTAATGGTCATTTATTTTATTTTTGTACCCTTGCAGTACATAAACTTCAGCTGCTATATAAATATAAAACAAATTTTAAAAAATGCACCCGTGCACTGCTTAGCTGTTGGGTGAAAATCTATTTATGTAAACTCTTACTGTGGCTTGAGGAAAATAAAGAGCCTTTTTAAATTGTATCCAGCTGCAGGGGGATAAACAGTGGAAGTTCTATTCATACCAGACAGAGGACAAGCTGCCATTACCATGTTTAGGCAACAGGACAAAAAACGCTACAAATTACAAGCCTTAGGTGCTTAGTGTTGTGTATACTGTACTGTCATTGGGTTTAAAGAGGATATTTTATGACATGCCTAAAAGGCTTCGGGTTGTTATCTTGAACTGATTGATAATTATCATACTGTTGAAAATGGACTGCTTCTGTGTATATAATATGTCATAGGCAGAAGGCAGCAAATGTCATGTAACTAAATGCCTTTAAATCGCATTCATCATTAAACAAATTACCTAGACGTTAAGACCAACGTTTTGATGAATAATGCCATTTGATTTTGACACACACACACACACACAGACGTTAGATTTTGTCATGTATTTCCTTACACAACCACATTCTGTTTTCCATGACCTGGCACAGTAAATGAATAAATCCAAAATATCCTATCCATAACTACAGACAAGAGTAATAGGCGATTTATCACTTTCTGCAGCATGAAATTAGTGCTCAAGCTTCATTTCAGCTAGTTTCAATGCAGCATAGGCATACTGTCAACTCGCAACGATAAGCCATCTGGAGCGTATCCGAGTCCATGAAAGGTGATTCCTTTAAACGTAAGTAAGCATATTCATTCTCAAAGAGCATTCAAAATGGTTGCAAACCTATTGAAATATTACAAAACCATTATCTCTTAAAAGGACATTTTTCAACAAATAACATATATATATATATATATATATATATATATATATATATATATATATATATATAAATTGTACAGTAGTATCTAGTATATAATAACCTAATTATTATATGTTTGTACAGTAGTAGATAAGGGAAGTTTCTGATATAAAAAAAAAATCCTACAAAATTACAACAGTAAAGCGTTCTTGACCTTGTACCTTGATCAATGGTGCCAGAAGAAAAGCTGAGCACTGATTGACTCAGCTTTTCTTGACTGATTGAAGGGAAGTTCTTGACTGATTGAAGGGAAGGACCTTCGACATGCTATTAACTGGATTATTTTATCAATGCAGATATATTAATAAAGGGGATATTGAAGTGCAAAATGTATAATGAAATCCACCCGTTTCCTTTTAGTTAATGTAGGTCCTCTACTACAGTATTACACTTTTTTTATTCTAATCATCTCAAATTTCCCTGCTGGGCAAAATAGAAACAATAATTAGCTTCATAAAAAACACGGCTGTTTTAATCATTTAAGACAGTTACTTTGAAAATGGAATGTAATTAAGTGCTCTGTTAAATAGGATGGACATTAACAAGGACATTCAAGGAACCTTACAGTCTGATCTACTAATTATCATGCAAGATATTCAAGTTTAAGGAAACACACTACATTTTTGTCTGGAAAAACAATGATCACAGTCTATTTGTACCTTTCAGTGCTATATTAAGCATACGTTCTCCTGTCTACCTAATAAAACCATTACATGATATTTCACATTTATTAATGGGATATTTATACCATATCAGGTAAAAGGAAATTGCTAACTCTCGTTAATCAATTAGATCCTCCTTTTTAAAAACCATACATATTAACATACACAAAAGTAATTGTCAGTACCCAAATTCAATAATGAGAAAATTATAACAATTCATGATAATAAAAGCAAAAAAGAGATTAATTGATTCAGTAATTATATGTGACTGGTATATCCACAGCAAAACCTGTGGATTGTGGTCTGTCATGTGAGTCATTTCATGTGTGGGTGACATGAATAATAATTTGCTATGTAAACATCACCATTCCCAAACATGTTACACAACACTTGTTAGATTATGGGTTAATATTGCAAAATGTCTTCTAAACTAACTACAGTGGGAGGGTGCCATGTCTCATTTCCATCTGGTGATCTCTGAGGTTTCGGAACAGGCAGTTCTGGCTTTAATCATATTTTGTTGTGCACTTTTAAGCGCTCCAATATCCAAGTTGTGAATCACCATGAGGTACCTGTAGTTACACACTCTCCAGTTAACATTGTGCTTTGTGAAACGTGCACTGGATCTCACAGTGATCTCAGCCTCTTTTGCTAATATTCCCACGTAGGCATCTTCCATTGGCACAGGAGGAACATGTTCAGCAGCTTTCATTATTCTAGTGGCGGCGTCTAAAGAGAGTACATAACCAATCCCACTGGCGTAAGGGGGATACTCATCCTCCCAGTAGTCCTCCCTGGATACATACCATTTACTCAGAGGGTCCCTGATAACATGCCTTTTGCCTTCAGCAAACAAAGACCCCACATAGAGCCCAGTTTTAACCACATTGTAATCTGCCAAGAAACGAGCCAACCTGTCAGTGTTTACAAAACAATCATCGTCTGTTTTTAAAATGTACTGGGGCTCACAGTGCTCCACAGACCATCTCAATCCATGCATGACTTTAAGGGTTAAATTTCTGTAGGAGTCTGCGTAATTCCCAACTAGAATATCGCCAAATATTCTGTGCTCTTGCAAGATGTCTGAAGAAATGCCCATCTCCGATGGCTGGCCAATGAGGAATAAAGCCTGCCAAGAGGATGTCTCCTCGCCTAGCTTTTTCGCCCATGTGTTTCGTATTGCGTTCCTTTGCTCTATATGCCACGGAGCAGATGTTACAAGTATTAGCAAAATCAGTCCCTTCTGACAAAATGGAGGCTCGTGGTTAGTCTTAAGCAAGGACTTAAAATCCACTCCAGTTCTACGCTTGGCTGCCCTGTGCTTTGAATGCTCTGGAAAGAGGCTGCTTCTGTGGTTCCAGTGGTCCTCATTGTACTCATCGATGTAGTTTACAGAAGCAAACAGTTTTAAAATGAACAGCAAGAAAGTCAAGGCGCTGGCATACACAAGTCCAGTTATACAGCGAGACGAAACCATTGGTTTCATTCCAAGAAGCAGGCAAAAGCATTTTAACTCTCGTCAAACTTCAGGAATGTGTCACATCCAACATTTTTTATATAATCAATGGTACAGTATATGCTTATCTTCAAATGAAAATGTAAAATTTTGTTATGCTGTTTTTCTTTAAAAGTTGCAAAGTCTGCAGTAGCAACATTTCTCCGTGCCATCCTGGAACACAGTTATGTTGAGTGCTGGAGGAAAGGAGTCTGGTGGGGTTGTCTGGTTCCCTGCTTAATCATACCGTATCAAGTGCTGAAATGGTTTCTGTAATATATAAAATATAATAATTTAGTAATAGGTCTTACAAATATCACTAGGACACAGACATTGTAAGCATGTGTTTAGTTATCAGTGATTTAGAAATTATACTGTTCTACAAGTAGGTAAAAAAAAAAAAAAAAAAAAAGCAAAGCAGAAAATGAAATCAATCTCCAAGAGTCAGTGATAAAGATATCTGCTTTATACAAGCAGATATCTGGAGAGACAGCACTTCACAGGCAATCTGTTAATGCTTCTCTAACAGGTACACACTTAAACAATGATAACATATCGGAAGAGGGATAGACCTATTCAACCAAGCATGCCAGCCCCCTTTAGTGATCCTATGGCAAGCTCTGTAAGATGCTAACATTTCCTCTCTCCCTGTGGTTTGCAGCTCTTAGAAAAGAAGGAACTGTGATACAGTGCGAAACTGTAAACAGAATTCACCCCCACCCTTCTCCATATTCTGTTACAAAAGAATCCGCCCACTGCAGCATGAAAACACTCCACAACATTTAATATCTTAAATTATTTAGCTCCTTCAAGACATTTAAAAAAAAAGGTCAGACACGGCCAGCTCTCTGTGTCCCACTGATATGACGATGCAATAATTTCGCGCCTGTGCTTATTGTCGTGGAAGTGTCTGTTTACCAACATTATTTATTTATTAATTAATTTAGCAGTTGTTACAAAGTACTGTATTACAATACAGCCGTAGGTCTACGTTAAGTTAATATAATAATCATCCTTGTATCACTCAGGTACAGTGCATTATAATACTAAAAATAATAAGCCTTCACATATTTCTTAATACTTATATCCGGCTTTATAAATTAACATTATAAACTTAACTGGATTATATTATCATAGCACATTTGTCCAGGATGCTCACGTTTGTTTAGAGCTCCCCTTTCATGGGTACCCAATTTGTTTCACTTGGGGGGTGCTTTCATAGATATAGATATCAATGTATTGATGCAGAAAACGTCATAACACCGAGACACATTCGATACGAGTAGAGCACGCCTCAGTACTTTTATTTATTATTTAAATGGTCTATTATTTATTTTTGTATTACAGATTATTCCATTTCGAATACTTCGTTACAAAAAGCAATATGAAAAATGGGAAAACAAGCCTGAATCAGTTCTTGTATTTTAAACTCAGAAATTGGAAAATGAAAAAGGGTTAGATTTTTGTTTATATGAAAAACCGAAATAGAAAAACAAGTCGTTTTCTGGTTTTCAGATTTCTGATTTAGAATGCAAAAACGATTGGCCGGAATGTACACGGACCTTAGTTAAACAGAACGGTCATTAATAAAGAGTGTTTTACTCTTGAAATTGTAATGCTTTTTCTTAGATCAGGCACTTCCTTTTAATCATCTTTTGCAAAAGATTAAAAGACAGATGGGTGAAGTGTATTTAACCTGTTTTAAATGCATAGAAACGGGGCACGAAGCATGCAGTGCCTTTTCGTCTGACATCAAAGGTTAAGCCAATATCTCATGCTGTACTTGTTATAAATCATGTTATCCTGTTCTGTCTGGAGGTTTGTAGTCATTATTATTTTATAAGGGGAGGAGAAACTGAAATGTTAGGGCTTTGAGCTGCAAAATACCTGACTTTTTACTCAGAACACAATGGTCATTTTGTTTGGTCTGCCATGATTGTTGACCAATTATTCATTGAAAAAAAAGCCTGGATATGGCCTTTACACAAGCAACCCTGAGATATCCAAAGTGTATGATAAATACACAATAAAACAATAACAAACTGTAGGAACAGTGAACTACAATAATTACTTTCAATGATTTTGAACAAATCCTTTACACAGCATTGCTGTCAGTTTTCAACCCCTGCATACAATATGCTGTACATTTCTACAGTGGCCAAAGGAGCTCAGTGGTTCGAGCTACTGTAAAGGCTGTAGTAAGGAAGGTGTTGTGCTTTACAGCACCTCTGTATTCACCCTAGAAGTCTGCTTGGGAAGGATGTCTAACTTTGGCATTTACTAGCACAAACAAATGACCCAGAACTGTTTGCTCTAATGTGTTAAGCACAGATGCCTATTCACAACCCACAACAGCCTACATAATTTACCATTTGATTCACTTAAACCACTCTGAATTCCCATAGCCGGTACATTTCCCATCCACCTCAGTTCTGGGCTGCATGTTCACAGCATGCATCCTGGCTCCTCCAAATGCTGTTCAGGTCAATGCTCAAGAGCGAAACTTAGGTGCTTCCCATAAAACCAACTCATATACAGTCCACTTGACTACAGGAAGGGGAATGAAGCTGAAGTCTTAAGAACAAACAGTTCAGTAAGGCTCACTGAACTGATTAATGGTACTAATCTTCACCTAGCATTTTAAGTACTGTTTACATCTGTAAAAAACACAGTACAGCACATCAGGTTTCTAACCTATACTCAGGTAATTGATTTCAATGTACAGACCTGTACTAGCTGATGAATGGGATACAAACCAACAGTAATTGCCTCAATTACTTTAGTTGGAAATTTAAAATATTTGCAAATTTTAATAGCTTTATGTATGTCAAGGGCACATGTTAATAATTACAAACAGTTTTGCTCTGGTTTTAAATTAGGAGTAAAAGGATTTGTTATAGGAAGCCCTAGAGGAATTTACTCTATTAAACAATAATGTCCTAAATTTAATTAAATCAGTCAGATGATGCCTCTTACAATTTTAAAATAAGGCCAGATTATAGAATCATTATGTGCTTGACATTATTCATGTTTCACAGGTTCGGATGCAATGACCCCAATCTATCAATGCTGTTCAAAACAATCACGTGTGTCATATTCTAATAAATAAATAAATAAATAAATATATATATATATAAATAAATAATGAGGCATACATAAGGTGATAAGAATGTTAATTTCCGAAAACATAAGGAATGAACTTGACACAAAGAATCAGAAGCATATTAATCGATTACTTAGAACAGATTGGCATTGATCTTTAATTCAAGCTGTCGTCAAAGCCGTCTGACACTTTGGATTACGTTTTGTTTAGTTTTACTGGCAATAAACTGCTGTGCACTAGATGGCACTGGCAATGACTAATATAAATGCCCCCCCCCCCCCCCCCCCCCCCCCATATTCAAACGTTATCACATAACTTTATATTTTAACAGGTGGTTTTTTCCCCCAGATTTCATATAAATTGCGTATTTTTCCCTAGATTTAACCACAAAAACTCCAGATTTAGCTAATTATATGAGCATCAAAAGAAATTTACCACTTATATTTGAGCATCAAAAGAAACTGGTGTTCTAAATTCTATTCCGATTTTATTTAACTGAAATGGTGTGGAGTGTTGGAGTTATCATCAGCACAAATATTCCAAACGACCATCACTTTCAAGTAGAGACATGCATTCAGATCCGCTGATAGGAATGTTATTCCATTTTTTTTCTGATAATCCAGCCTGCATCATGAATGTTCAATTAATCCAATAATCATTTGTTTTTCGTGATATGTATCAAACGTAGCAGTTTGACTTATTTTTTGTTTTTACTTTTCACTTATATTTGTTTGTGTAACTCATATGATAGAAAGCAAGACGGGACATTTTGGAAACGGTTTTTTATAAGGGCAATTTTGTGTGTGTGTGTGTGTGTGTGTGTGTGTCCAACTCACACCACTGGTATAGTGTACTATGAAACTTGATAAACTGGTTAAAAAGTGAAACGTAGGGTTCCTGTTGCTCTTTTGTTTTTGAAAACGTTACAATATAATGAGACTAATAATAATTAGAAAAATGCAGTAATGATTACTCTTATAAAACGTCAAGCTACTTTATTTTTTCATATCTGTACTATAAAGCAAGCGCGTGACTTGACCAATTTTGCACTTTTGTTAAACCGTGTATTCATATATTTTATTTTCTATCTTTGGTGGAAAAAACGTCACGAAAAGTGTACTTATCAACTTATCAATTATCATAACAGTCTTATTCTGTTGCAAATACAATTTGAAAGCATTAGAATGAATACTTACCATTACAACAACAGTCTAACTCCCATAAAACACACCACGCATGAAACCACCCTGAAAGTTTCAAGTCTTTCTTCAAAGATCCTCCCTCCAGCGAAATGTTACAATAACAATTTGTAATTGCTCCAGCGACCTTATTCAACGTGCAGTCCACGCCTGCAGCATACTTGACACAAAGCTTGACCAATCAGAAGTACCAATTCCGATCACAGCCCAAGAACACGAAACATTCTGACCAATAAAAAGTGACTATAGATGAAATTGCTCAGTAATTGGTTTAGGAGACATAACATGTGTACATCGGGCCAATGCAAAGTAACATTATTTAAGAAATAGAATAAGACGTAAAGGACAAGGCATCTGTGTAAAGTATCAGATTTCAAACTAATTTATTTGTGGAGGGGGGCGAGGTGGCATTTCACTAAGCCAGCACACATTCCAGCAGAGTTAATAACAGTGGACTGTCATAAGTGGTGAATAATTTCAGTCGGGTTTGTTTTTCACCCAGTTCCCTGAGTGATGTTTCACTGAACTGAAAAAAAAAACATGACGTGAATGCCAGATCTATTTTAGGCGCTTGTCAGTTACATCTAAGTAGGCCTATGCTAAATTCATACAAGAAAAAGACAGATCGTGTATATGCATGGCTCCAGTGATAGGGATATTATTATCACAAAATGGCAACAATAGCAATCTCATAAGTTAACACGTGTTCCAGCCTGTGCAGACACCATACCAGCAGTGCTTGGGCATTGGTACCATGAGATTACCCATGAAAGTTGCATTCTGTTTAGGTTTGCTTGTTTGTATATTTAATCTTTATCCACTGGGCTTATAAAATGGGCAGCAGTGTGGAGTAGTGGTTAGGGGTTCTGGACTCTTGACTGGAGGGTTGTGGGTTCAACCCAGGTGGGGGACGCTGCTGCTGTACCCTTGAGCAAGGTACTTTACCTAGATTGTTCCAGTAAAAATGGATAATTATGTGTAAGAAATAATATAATTGTATGTAAAAAATAATGTGATATCTTGTAACAATTGTAAGTTGCCCTGGATAAGGGTGTCTGTAAATAAATAAAATTATTTATTATTATTTATTTCTTAGCAGACGCCCTTATCCAGGGCGACTTACAGTCGTAAACAAAAATACATTTCAAGAATCACAGTACAGGGAGGGAGGGAAAATATTGTCATAATTCACTAGCCTCTCTTATCTGAGCCAGATCTCACTTTTGCTCCAGAGATGAAAGTTCGGTTTTCTTATCACATACACCCACCATGTACCAGCCATTACCTTTGAAAGCTTTTTCACTTAGGGAAACATTAACCTGTATCCTTTCCGTGGATAAACTGTAAACACTTTCAACTGCCAGTGTTGAAAACATGTAAACATGCAAAAGTGTGCTTTTCCAAGCCCAATAATACTTATACAGACCCTTCCAAAGTCATCTAAAAATATAGTGGTGCTAAAACTATATAGAAAATAAAATCAAAAATAAAATGAAATACAAAACAATTTTAGAAAGTCCTCTAAATCAGTGGTTCTCTGAACCCTGAGGGACCCCAGGGTTCTCTGAACCCTGGGGACCCCCCGTGTCTGCTGGTTTTCAAGTAATTATTCCAACTGAGCTCTCAATTACTTAACTAGACCCTTAATTGAACTGCTTAACTGAATTGCTTAATTAGACCTTTGTAATTGTTTTAAACTCTTAAACAGTTTCAGATTTCATGTTAGCTATAACATTTTATAAGGGTCTAGTTAAGTAATTGAGAGCTCAGTTGGAATTAAAACCAGCACACATAGTGGGTCCCTAGGACCTAGTGTTGAGAACACTGCTCTAAATGGTTACTTGCAGTTCAACATTGGTAATAATTACAGTATTTGTAATTTGGCATTTACCCAGTACTACATTGTCAATGTGGACTTATATTACACAGTCAGTGTAAAGCATATCACAGGTGACCACACTAACCCCAGGACACACGAGAGAATGTCCTCATACACACAGAGAGAAACAGCTTTCGTGGTTTACTCAACCAATCTGAAATAAACAAAAACCAGCATTTTAAAATGCAGTTTATATAACACTGATTTCTAAATCAGATACCTGGTCTGCTGCTGCTGGTAAAACATAAATAAATAAACAAATAAATAAATAAATAAATAAAAGCCCTCTGACAGTCCCCAACATATGCTATAATAGCATCTTCAAACTATGCTACTAACATTTGTCCAAATACATCTTCCTCACTATACTTTCATAATTTGTTACATTTACGGCTTGCATTACCTCCGCCTCTGGTTTGCTATTGCTGGTTTACAAACCTTCCTCTCACAGCCAACTGTTTCCTGAAAACTAAAGATAGAAAGACTACAACTCCCAGAATCACTTTGGAAGTCATGTAGTCTTTTTAGTATATAGATGGGATGACCAATTAGTCTCTTGAGCCTTGCTAATACAAGATATACTGTGTATGTGAATATTATTTTTCATGCAAAGTTTGATTAAGGGGTGCTAGTCAAACAGTTCCTGAATTTTTTTAAGTTTTACGCAAGCATACAAAGGTCCACTTTTAACTAGATATTACATCAGTTTCGTATTTAAAAATACTGAAACACTAGGCTATGCTGCTTTAGATATGATTTTTCATCCTAGTAACCTTTCACTTCTGCTTCAATAAATCAGGTGATGTGTCAAATTAAATAATAAATACTGCATCCAATAAATGATTGACGCCACAGGGCCAAGGCCCATTTAAGAGCTGGCAGACAGCGGCTGTGTATTTCAGAACTGTATTATTATGAATATTTGATAGGAGGCTGTGTGGTCCAGCGTTTAAAGAAAAGGGCTTGTAACCAGGAGGTCCCTGGTTCAAATCCCACCTCAGCCACTGACTCATTTTGTGACCCTGAGCAAGTCACTTAGCCTCCTTGTGCTCCATCTTTCGGGTGAGACGTAATTGTAAGTGACTCTGCATCTGATGCATAGTTCACACACCCTAATCTCTGTAAGTCGCCTTGGATAAAGGTGTCTGCTAAATAAACAAATAATAGTAATAATAATTTCACTAACGTCATGGAATGTACTTAAGCATGTACATAAATAATTGATGATGCTGCACAATTCCGTTTTCACTTCATATCCCTTACACACAAATGAAAACAGATGTCCGGTGTTCTATTTCCCAAAAGCAATCTGAAAGATCTGCAGGAGGTTAGAAGTATAAGATAGAGGTTTTGTGAAGAGTGAGAATTCAGGGTAATTGTCTTAAGTAGAGTGTGACAAACAGATGCACACGATCAATTCACCACGGTTCACATTTTAAATGAGGACCCTGAAAAAGAGGCAAAGAACCAGAACAAACGAATCACGTTGAGTCATTTATACAGTGTGTTCATGCTAAGATGCAAAATGTGGATTGGTTAACATATTTTTCATTTGTTCTCCAAATGGGATAATTGGAATATCTTCTGTAAAAATGCTCTATTGCAAGTCAGTTTCTGTCGTGACGTGACAGGCTTTGATTTATGGTGGCTCATCAAGGACAGTGGGAAAAAAAATAGAAATGCGTTATATCGAGATTGCAAGATAAATGATCTCAGGAACTCGGCATTCCAAGCTGTTATATTGAGATCACAAGAAAATGATCTCAGGATTTTATATTTTTTACATCTTCAATAAGCCAATGTATTGATTTGATGGTTGATAGTAGTAAGCAATCATTTGGATGGTGTTTCCATTGAAGCTGGCCTAAAATTAATTAACTTGCTTTATTACTTTTTATTATAGCATTTACAGTGATATAAAAAGGGTTAATAAATCACCCTTGGGGGGGGGGGGGGGGGGGGGGGGGCGACACCAGTGGAATTAATATAAAGGGTAAGGTTTTGGGTTTTTTTTTTATTTTTAGATCAGCTGTTGTTTTGACCTTCAGGATAGATATCAGTGTCTTAAAGTGTTTTGTTTGTTTTGTTTTAGCTTTATTTGATCCTAGCCTGTAAATCTCTGTATTTTTATAAATTCAGAAATAATACTCCTCTGTGGTTCCCTGCATTAATGCAAGAATCCTAGAAAGTCTTTGAAAAAAACATATATTAACAGCATATTTTTGTATGCCTTGGGCTGTTTTTATTTTATGATTATTTTTTCTACTACAATATCCCCATTAATTGATTATACCAACAGAATTAGATTGTTTCAGCTGTGTTGAATTGAAAAAAATGCGAAACAAAAAAAGAGACCTAATCCCAAAGGGCTTTTAAAATCTGCATCGCTTTTTCTCAAGCTAATACCAATATGTTAATGCACAGAGAAAACTCATACTCACATTGCCTTCATGCAAACATGTCTTGATCTGTATTTTTGTTTTTTTAATGGAACAGTCTCCTTTTATCAGCCAAGAGAAGTTGAATGTGTTTGCCATGCAGCCTGTGTTTACTGAAACGTTTAAAATATCTATCTATCTATCTATCTATCTATCTATCTATCTATCTATCTATCTATCTATCTATCAATCAAATGAAAACTTAAGAGATACTGTTGTAGGCCACATGCCCCTATTCTACAGTGTGTGCAAAATTGGACCCTGAGGAGCCTAAAGCTGTGTCTTGGAAAGAAACTGGCATATGCAGTATTTCATTATTTCCTTCAATGTTCAGAGTATGTGAAAAATAAGGGGGGAATATATGTCCAGTAAACCATACAGGAGACTCCCTGGAGCTCTCCTAACATAGCTGAATGTGGTTAAAGTGGGGTTGACATCAGTAAAATAGCTTGGCCTCATGGTAACTAACCTAATCAGCTTTTTGGTTTTGGAGGCTGTATGGTCTCTTGTGAGACCAACTTCAATGCGAAAGGAGTCCACTGGGCTGGCAAGCTTATTTTCACCAATTAGCTGAATAACAGCAAGCTGTTCAAAAGACCCTGTCTCTCACTCATCGTGGTTTTTTGTCAAAGAAAAGTGATCTCGGGTTTGTTAGTAATTGTAGTGACACGTGGTTGAACTTGACAGCCTGACCTTTATCGGATGTTTCCTGGGATACTCAATGCTAAACTGGAACCACATTGCCTATACATGTCATCCAGTTCAGGATTGTGGACTGTGGACAGTATGACAAATTAAACCTACACTCACTGTCAACTTAATGTATTTTATTTGATATGTAGCAATAAATTAAAATTATGGATATACAACAAAAAAAAAATTACTTTATGCTTGAGGCAATTTTGATAAATAAGCATGCATGAGTCTTGAACAGATGTTTGCAAATTAACTAAATATAAATGCATTAGTAGACACTGGCACATTTTTTGAAGTGTTTACTCCAGTCTTATTTTGTTTAACCTCCTATTGTTTTTAATGTCAAATTTCACATTCTTAAAAAAAGAAAAGTATTCTGTACATTGTATCCATCAAGTTAAACACATTGTTTACCTCTGCAGCAGACTTTTCCCGTAAGAATGTGTGATGTTGCTAAGGGCTCTGATATGCAAACACTGTGTATGAAATGATAATTTTTGTCAGCTCAAATGCTGAGTAGATTCTGAAACAGCAGTGAAGTTACATGCCTATCATTTTAATATTTTAATTAGTTCACACATACATTTTCAAACTGTCCCTGTACATGGAAGCCATTTCAATCGAAATAACATTATTAATAGTTCCCATCTGGTAGGAGCCCTCATGTAAGCTTTACTAATTAAAATGCTTCTCATTATAGAGAGTAAAGTCAAATACTTCTAGCTATCAACTTTGACAACTTTTTATACAATTTTTATTTTGTATTTTTTTTTTTTTTGGTGCTGGCATTTCAATGCTATTCAATGAATACATGTGTCCTACTTACCTTTTAATTGTGGTGATGTTCACATTTAATTTTCATTGCAGGTAATATTTTTATTGTTTTTATTTCCAATAGTGTCTACAATAAGGCAGCCACTTTTGACTGATGCACTTGGACAGTTTCCCACTTCATGATTAAGTGGAAAAATGAATTGCTGATGTAACTCAATTGAGAGACAATTAAATTCACTGGCTGTTACTGTTTTTTATTCTGCAATGAATTACCAGAGTTTAATACAGAATCCAAAGTAAAGCACATAGAATGAAGGCAGACTGTAAGTCGCATGTACAACTCGACACACCTGACACAGCTAACTGCCAGAACAACATTCCACCTGTCTAGTTATATAATTAAGCAATAAGGCAGGAGAGGGCATGGGTTGTGCTGGATATTGTCACTTCTTGGTGTGACTAGACTCAGTCAAGTGCTGTTACCAACCAAGAAGTGACAATATCCAGCATAACCCATGCTCTCAAGTGCCTTATTGCATTTATAAAACGGATTTATGAACGTTTAATAAAAACGAAAGGAGAAATCTATATATTATGTATTTATTAATTTCTTAGTTTCTAAAGATTTATTAACATTTTCAGGTATAACCTTCCACAACAGAAAATAATTCGTATGAATATATATATATATATATATATGAGGTGCCTGCCTTCCTGCATATTCTAGGTCAGTGGTTTCCAATCCTGATCCTGGGGAACCCCTGTGTCTGCTGGTTTTCATTCCAACTGAGCTCTCAATTACTTAACTAGACCTTTACTTGAACTTAACATCAGCTTAATTAGACCTTTTTAAATTGTTTTCAGCTCTTAAACAGTTGCAGAGTTCAAGTTACTTATAAAATGGTATAGCCAATTGAAATATGAAACAGTTAACAGCTGAAAACGATTAAAAAGGTTTAATTCAGCAAACTGTCAATTCAATTAAGGGTCTCGTTAAGTAATTGAGAGCTCAGTTGGAATAAAAAAGCGTGTATCAAACAGTACAAGAGTTTAAGACGCTTTGTTGGATGAAGATTATTAATTATTAAGTAATTCATTTAAAGTCAGATTTTTTTTTTTCAGAAAGACATTTAAACATTAACAGCCTAATGTGTTTGTTTGGTGGTATTAATTTAATTTCTTTTTTCTTTTTTTTTCCTCCATATAACGTCAATGTTAGATTTTTGTACCAAGAGTGAGTGCGCTGTAGAAAGAAGAGAGACAGTGAAGAAAGAAAGGCGAGTCGGATGGTTAGGACATCGCGTGTAATAATGTAAATACAGTCGAAAAATATAAAAATATCCAGAGTTAAAAATTAATGAAGAGTCAGTTTAACAAAATGACTGCTGATGCCTACTAAAAAGAGGAAAATAAAACTGAGTATCTGGTAACTTGATCCGACCGGTTACAGAAAATGACTGGTACATACTACAAATAAAATACCAAAACAGCGTCTTGTTTAAAATAGCAAACTGGTTCATAGTGCAAATTAATATAAAATGGAAAATATGACAAGACACCTTGATGTCTTCAGTATCTTCCATGACAGCAGGAATTTTGAAAGGTGTTTGCTTTGATTTTGGTGGCGCAGTGATTTGCCTTTGTTCCTAAGTAGTTCCGATGGACCAATCAGCATGCACCATTCTGTCAATCAGTTTTATAATTAAAGTCGATTACTGCCTGGAACCGTGTGTTCTAGGTTTTATGCCACGAATGATATGGATCATTTTTAAATTAAGGTTTATTCAATTCAACAGACCCCCTCTGTCTTGAATCCTCCTCCCGAATCCCATCCGAAAAAGTAGTCATTGCCCTGGGTAAGCAGAGTTGTAATTCGTAAGAAGAATACTGGTTTTTGTTCATACGGCAAAACAAGGTAGGGAAGGAAGGTCAGGTTGCGTGTCAATCCGGTCTGTTCTGTTCCACAAAATGACACTTAAGCAATCCTGTACGGTCTGTAAATACTAGGTATTGTATACACATTGCCATGGTATCATCACTCTTCACAGTCTAGATGCTGTTTCATTCAGATTTAGGGGCAGTGCAGCCTCAGGTGTTCTACTTTTAAACCTGTTACAGGTTGCTATGGAAACCACTGTCAGGTTAGAAACAGGAAAATGGGCGTTGTCAGTTAGTGGTTATATTGTATTACAAGCTTCAGTCGTCGAGAAACTCCGGACAAATCGAGAGTTGTTATAAAGACACGGGTGGCATAAAAAAGTTTTCACACCACGAATGGAAAGTTCAGTTCGTTATGAAAAGCTGAAGTCTGTCTGTGATGATAATATTACTAGTGAGGATGACGGGGGTGGGGCCGAAGAAAAAGAAGAGGATGAAGTTATAGTCTGTCTGTACTCGTAAGTAACAATTCATATTAAATCTCATTACCTTACCCGAACCCAAGCCCTAACCGTGGCTTAACCAAAATAATCGTGAACATTTAGCCCTACTGGGAAACCGAAACCCCTGCCATACCATTACATTGCTATGTTGTTGTTTTTTTTTGTTGTTTTTTTGGTATTGTGCCTACCGTTCTGACTGCTATGTTACGCCACAAAAACACAATTTAAGTGTTAGTACTTGGATATGGAGAAGAGTAAAATTGTGTAAAACGGGAGTAAGTGCTTTAATGTAAACAGCAGTGACACAAGTCGCTTTTATAATCAGTGTAAGTAACTTCACGTGTGAATTCACGATGCTCAATCATAAAATCCATCTGCACTGAAAATACTGTAATGAAATAAAAGGTTGTTACCTGCAACCTATTAATAATCGACATTGTATCTGTTAATACTATTCACAGTGCTGTGTTATCATTTCATACTACTGTGCCGCTGTAAGTGTGAAAAGCAAATTGTGGTCTGTTTTAAGTATACTTATATTGTTTGAGTCTCTAAAACGTGTTAAACTGGTCCAGGAACACAATACTACACTTTTGCAAGAAACTAGAACATAATGCAACAAAAGCTGCCTGGTTCCACTGCGAAATGTATGTTTGTCCTTGTGTATTTGACCTCTGCAGTATAGTTTTGTGTGGCATAGTTCATGCTTCTGTTGTTGGTTACTTTTTAAATACACATCTGCCAGCTACACATCTGCCAGAACAATTGTAACAGCAAAGAAAATTGTCCCAAGATATATAGCCTAACATTTATTTAAAGTCAGTTGTAATGTTCTAGCGACCTTGTACTCTCAACCCTTGCAGGTTTTGTAAACAGTAGTGTGTATATAATTAACAGATTTGTCCAGCAAAGAATATATGGGAAACTGAACTACCTGTATACTGCTGTACTTTCAGAAACGTTTGAAAGAAGGTACTGTAAAAATGAAAACTAGTTCAAATAAAAAGCAGCAAAAATGTGGAAAAACAGCTATGCAACTGGAATTATTATAATGTAATTGCTGTATAGACCGTTTTAAAAAATACATGTAACACACATTTATTCTGCATTTCAATAACTACTTTTTTTATTTTAATACATGTGTAACAGGGCGAGGTGCCTTGTACATTGTTTTGTTTATTTATTTTTCCTGGCAGAGGACGAGCACCAATCTCGCCTCTGCCAGAACATGTTTTAAAAATAAACAAAACAATAACATGGCGGTACACCATCTCAAATTACAATAAATAAATCATAATAATCAAATACAAAATAACACGGGCGGAGGGGGACCCCGTTCTAAAAATATATAAACAAAACAATGTACAGAGCACCTCGTCCTGTTACAACATGATATTACCAAGGTACTTTTACATAAACCCCATAAATGTAATAGAACTGTCAGCATTAGGTTACATCAAAAAATGATCAGCAAAGTTTGATGAAACTGTATTGAAGGTACAGGTTGTTTCAGTAGGAAAGATCTGTTAGTTTATGATCTATAAAAATGCAGTATCTGGTAAATATACTCGTACCAGAAATAGTGATTTAACAATACTCTGATCTTCTAATGCTTTTCGTCTCCAAACACTGAAAGATGTACCCCATGTATTGTACATAAGCTCTTAAAGTTTCATCAGAACAGTGCGAGATTTAATTTGATGTCAGGTAAGCCTGTACAATTGCTATATAATACTTTGTGACACTTTCACCAAGTTTAAAAATAGGTTAAGAGGTCTGTCTGAGCAGTTCATCCCACACCATGTGACTTCATTGATTTATTTTCTGACATGGGTTTGACTAGAAATATATAGAACTCTAAATGACACCAGGACAGTTTATTAATGACCTAAACAGTAGCAGTAGCAATAAATGATACCAACAGCTTCGTACAATTTTACTGACTTAATCCAAAAAAACTCATATCCCTGAACCATTATTATTATTGTTGTTGTTTATTATTATTAGTAAGTAGCGGGGTTACGAAAAATATAGCGTTAGCCTACACATCCCCTGGTGTTTAAATAACGTACCTGTAGTTTTTGTTTTCATTATTAACATCCTGACCCCTTTTTATACTTATAATTTTAGTCTGCTTTAAAGCTTTTTTCAAAATGTCCACTCTAGTGCACTGATAGTGTAAGGATTATTGCTCAGTGTGGCAGAGTAGAGCCCTGATTTTAAATAGTGGTTTGTTTGTGGGTGGTGGTGGTGGTTGGCAGGGATGGGGTTAATTCCTATCCTTGCCATATACATGTGAGAATGTGTGGTTGTTCCCAAATTAGATAATTGGTGCTGACTAGGAACAGACACATGATATAAGAAAGAGCTAAAAGCCCCATTAAGGGCTTTTGTATAGGTCTCCAGCTCACCGCTATAGTTTACTTGGGTGAGGATTTTCTTTTGGTTTTGTGTTTGTGACTTGTTTTGTTGAACCTTTTTATTTTGGCTCTGTGAGCTGTGTTTTGTCTGTCTTTTTTATTTATTTTTGTTTAATAAATGTGTGCGCCCCAGTGCTTAAAACCGCAGTTACTGTCTCTGAGTCTCTATAACCCTTTGCCAACCTGTCATACCCAGAAGAATCGCTCTTCCTGCAGTGATTTAGAGGACAGATCTCAAACCCCAGTGCACTAGAGCGGACATTTTGAAAAGTGCTTTGAAACAGTCTTTAAAGTGTAAAAAATTGTCAGGATGTTAACAATGAGAAGAAAAAATACAGGCACGTTATTTAAACACTTGTAGCAACACGTGGGGACGTATAACTCTGTATTTTTTGGAACCTCTCTACTTACTCTTTACACGTCCCTGTAAAGGGTTTACTGCCTCACTCACTACTGCTAATATCCCAGGAAGCATTTTAGCTGGCAAATTTTAAATTTTCAGTGTTATGGTAACTCCTCTGGCAAATCGAACACCACTTTTCACATTGAGCAGTACCTAAGATGTCTGCCATATGTGACTTTTTTTTTCTTTCCATATGATAAAGACCTAACATGAGAAAATATAAACAAGGGGAGGCCATTCGGCCCATCTGTGCTCGTCCAGGTCCTAGTAGCTGACTGATCACACAACATTGAGGAACCCAATGATTGAGCCTCAACAACATGACTAAGTACCCCATTCCACAGCCTCACCATTCTCTTTGTAAAGAAGTGTCTCCTTTCCTCTGTTCTGCTGTAAGTCTAGCTCCACTTAATTTCTCAACGGTGTCCTCTGGTGCTGGTTTCTGTGCTATGCTTAAAGTATTGGTTAGGGTTAATGTTGTCAACTCCTTTTAAGATTTTAAAGACTTAAGTTCCCCCCTAATTCTTCTAGCCTAAATAGATTAAATTCCTTCAACCTTTTGAGATATTTGCTTGGTACATACTTGGTACTCCTGTATGTATTCTATGATTTTCTTGGTCAAGTCTTACTTCTATACATTGGCCTTTATATCATAGTGTGCCTTTACTGTCTTTTTAAATATTGTTTTCCTGTATATTGTTTGTGTTTTTTGGATTGTATTTGATTATGAATTGTTGTGTACAGCGCCTTGAGATGCCTTTGGTGTGAATGACGGTTTATAAATAAAATTTGATGAAGTTCGATCATGGATGTCGTACAAGAACAAGCCTCGTATCTCAGAAACCATTTTAGGTTGTGACTCCATTTTTGCAGGATTATACAAACTCGGCATATTCAATGGGTTGGTTACTATGACATTGACCTCTAACCTAATATGTCTGCCTTAGTTAGGCCATTTTAAGACTTTTAAGTTTATTCTGTATAGACAATACACTTACAGCTAGTTTCACAGACCCCGATTAGCACTAAGCTTGGACTACTCAATATTAATTTAGGTAAAGTAATCCAAGATTAGGGCTAATCAAGGTCTGTGAAACTAGCAGTTCATGTTTGGTAGACATCTGTGTTCTTTGCTTTTCTTAGTTCCATCACTGCCACATTGTTTTAACCCTATACCAATTGCCAGACTATATTATTTTACAGTACATAGGGTGTTTATAGTTGGTACACAATTGTATTCTATGATTCTCTCCATAAAGTTTCATAATACATGATGTCCAGTGAGCATTAACCGTTCCAGTTGTTTTAACCTACAAACATATCAATGATACAGATCTTTTTTACATTTTATCTTTTTAGTTGATGCTTACAGACCTTTAGATCTGGTATGACTTACTGCTTACACTACTGGGATGTTTTGCTTTTGTTCACAAACTCCCATTTTTAATTATTCTTATTACTGTATTTATTTCTTTACTTTTGCAGGCCCTCGGTTCGCCGTCGAATTAATCAAAAGGAGAACGAGACTTGGGTCCATATTTTGGTGGCAATAGTTTTTCTGACTCTTACCTTGTGCTTCGTATTTTATAAATTAAATTATGGCACTTTTCAGCCTGATGATGACGATGATGATGACCACCACCATCTTAATATAGGGGATGACTCTTGGAACAGTACACTGAAGGATGTATTTGAGGAACCGGAGCACATAGACCCTTCTGAAAGCATTGCTGAAGGACATTTGCCACCAAAAGAACGAAGGAGGTCATCACCATAACCATGGAGATAATGAAGATTATTACCATGATGAAGATGGTCATGAACACCATTCTGATCAGGGCTTATAGCATCATGGTGTTCTAATTACAGATTCCGGTCGGTGTTATTGTATAACATCCATACCTATAAGCACTCAATTAAAACGTGCACATATGGAATAGACTAGGAATAAACTCTGAAAATGAAACACATGACCTGACACTGTACAATTACTGCTGAATAAACACTAAGGACATCATGCTTATTTCTGATAATGTTCAATGTTAAATACCCCACTGGCAACCTGGCCCTTTAACTCTATTTTCTCGGGCAATGTGAGGGACAACCCTGCATGTGTCATTGGAAAGAGGAGATTCAGACCTTTTAAAACAAGGTCCTACTTGTGTATTTCTGGTAGATAACCATATTAGGAGATAGCCTTGAATGTGAGTGTTTTGGAATGTTGCTGCTGCACTGAAGACAGACATACTTTGGTGCAGTAAACAAACATTTTCAGAGAAAATCTTTACAAAATAAGAGAAATGGCGACATCAAAGACCCAAGGACATATTTTCCAATAAGTATACCGGTATATATATATTTTTCATGTTTGTGCACGAGAGCAGAGCTGTTTAGGGCTATGTTGCCCTGGTTGCCACCTTGCTGGCCATTCAAGCCACAGTGAACAGCCCCCGTCTTGTGCCATGTGATCAGGGTTCCTGGGATGAATAACTTTTGTCTTTTTTTCTATTTGATTTCTTCTTCAATTAATAATTTTTTGGGGGTTGCTTTTGGTCCCTTTTGGCCATAAGTCCTTTATTTATTATCCAATTTGGTAAAAAAAAAAAAAGTCCATATTCCCTACATGTTGAAGTGTGCACTGTCAGAGTTGAGCTGGCTAAAATATTTTTTTTACAAACAATAAATGTTTTTTTTTTCTTCTAAAAAGCATCCCTTTTTCTGTTATTTGTATTGAATAGGGTGAGTTTCAGACTATTTCACTTTTTTAATGAAAGCCTAGTGTGTGCACATTAATTTCATGTATGACATGTACCTGTAACCTTTATAATTAGTTATAGCCAGAAATCTAACAATAGTACAAAACAGGCAAAAATAGCTCAGACCTTAAAGGGTTATCTACACATTCTCCTAAGATTATTATTATTATTATTATTATTATTATTATTATTATTATTTTAGTTTTTTGGAACATGTTTAAATACAAATATTTAAAAATTGAATTGAACTATTGAAATATTATTTATCTATTTATTAGCATTACAAAATATAACAGATATGAGCAGTTATAAAATACAATAAGTCAGTAGTAAAGAGCAAATTCAAACGAGAAAATAAAAAAGAATACAGTAAATACTTACGTTTGAGACAGATGATTTCGACTAACAGCAGTTAAACTTATAGTAAAAATATTTGCTTATAAGAGTAAAATCCATTAAGAGCAAATATTAAGTACAATAAATGGATAAGAAAGATTTCAAATAAGCAATTACAAAAATGTGAATACGGTCACCTTTAAGAGTAAAATCAAGTACCAGATACAGGAAATATATATAATTAAGAGCAGTAGTAGAATACCGCAAAGTGTGGAGCAGTTAAGTGCAAGTACAAGATGATGCAAGTACTGATACAATTGGGTACCATTAGTCGAGAGCTGTGAGGTTTACAGATGCTGTCTGAACAGGTGTGTCTTGAGGAGGCGGTGGAAGGTGGTCAGGGACTGAGCACCTGATATCCGTGGGTAGATCGTTCCACCACTGAGGGGCAAGGGTGGAGAGGGGGACTGGAGGGAGGGTACAAGTAATCTGCAATACTAGCTACTGTACTGTTTGAATACACACTAAAACAATTTCCAAACTTTTTTTTTTTTTTTTTAATTGTGTCATTAATTGCTGATTATGCAACATCAGATTTTTTTCTGGTGATTCTGTTGTTTTATTAAGCCACACTGCATCCACACAAGACAGTTGCTGTGTAGCTGATGTTCCAGGGTTGTTGAGGCAATCGTTGTGCTGCACACCAGTAGAAATGAACTGGCAGACATTACTATCCAATTACTTTCATGAGATTGCTGAATCTGCTGATACAACATTTCATTATCCTGAGCAGTAATGGCCTGTGTTTTCTCCCCTTTGATTATTTTGACCCTTTAATTGTTAAATGTGTTTACCAGTACTTACAAAAAAAAAAAATAGTAAAAGATTATATATATATATATATATATATATATATATATATATATATATATATATATATATATATATATATAAAGTAATCAAAAACGTAAACGGCAATCTAGGTCATTGTGAACTCTCCAGTTCAGTGGTTAATCCAATTAAATATACATGCAAATTAACCAGGATGCTCTAAAAAGATTACAGATCTTCCTCGGTTGAATTTGTCCATTGTTACTCATCATTAGTATACCCGCATTAGTTTAGAAAATCAGGTTTGACTGTAGTTCATCTGTTATTTTGATCTACTACCATCACGTCTTATTTTTTGACAGCAAGGTGTTTTCAGCCACATGCTTCATGCAGGATTTAATGTACATAAAAGGCACACATCTGCTAAACTACTCCCAGGAGAATGCTATTAGTGCCATTAGTAACACTTCCATCACTTAAGTAGAGAAACGATATGAGAGGTTTATATATAACATTTGCACACACCTTTATAATTAAACTCAGGGCTCCTTTTTAATCTAAATAATGGCTGAACACGCCCTTTATAAAAAAAATAATGGCTTAGGCATTACTGAAATGAAATGCATCCTGTAAAGCACCAAGAATTCGTGTTTTCCTAAATAATTTGAAGTATTTTTGCATTATAGAATTCCCATTTTAGTGGAGCAATGAAAACAATTCATAAATGAAATAATAAACTGTATATTTGAAATACGTTCGGGGCCCAATGTGTATTTCAAGACCTGATTTGGTTTGAGATCCATGTTTAGCCTGTGCGGTGACAATTTGCCTTTTTTTCTCTTCAAGGTGGGGTATTTTCACCAGTGTTTTATAACAGGATGTTGGGAAATGCCAAGGCAATACATGCAGTTCCCACTGAGTCAATTTCCAGTTATGGCATTCCAGTGACTGCAGGGGCTGAAACTACTACAACAACAGATGGCCGTCTTGCATAAAAGACGACAAAGCACAAATAAAACAATCTAAATGATGTGACCTTTATTGTGACCTAAACAATGGTGTGAAAGGTGAAGGAACTAATGTCACCACCAAACGTCTGAGTTTCTAGAAAATGTCAGTCTGTTAATGGTTAATAACACACACTTTCCAAAAACTCTAGACGTGACATTTTCTGAACATCTTCCCCATCCAGTGAGTAAATATTTTGTCAAAAATGATAAATATACTCTTTACTCAGCCAGATCACCCGCTCCTGGAAGGATAAAATCAGAAATATTAAAGCAATTCAGTGAGCAGAACCTTTCCCTTTGGAGCCTTGCAGATCTTAACAGCACAGTATCTCCATACATCAGCATCTGAAATTCAGCTCAACAGATTTATACAGCACTCCCTAGACCTGTGGGTGATCATTTGGCAACTGAATACAAAAACATCAGAGATCCATTTGCACTAACTGCACTTGGGAATCGTATTGGTGTTTTGATGGGATGGTAATGTTTTCATAGTTGCTGCCTGACTCAACAATTCATTTGGATGTAAGTTCTTGTCACCTTCAACTGGGGTTGTTCTAAATGATTTCACAATGGGTTTTGACTCAGACATCCTTCTGGGCATGCCCTTCGGTTCTAACTCTCAAGAATGAAGATGAGATTATGGGCATTGGAGCTATGGGCAAGACTTCTGTACCATTTCTTGTGGCACAAAGCATTATTAACAAAGTACATTTTGAAAAGTCTTCAAAAGAGACCACCTGAAAATGGAAAATGCCAGAAGTTTCTCAACATGCATTTCTGGAATGTCAAACAGTTCAGATGTTTTTAAATTACTCTTGGAGAGTGTGCCAGAGCTAAGAGCTGGGAATGACAGACTCCCTAGTTTTTCCACAGGACTCACATGCTGTCCATGTGAGTGCTTTTGGAAGTCCTCCTGCAAATCCTCACACTGATGGTTACTAATATAAATTACACTGCATTCAGTACATGACCTGAAAATTCATCCATGACTGTAATATATTTTACAAAGTTATGTTTACACTGTAACCGTTTGAAGGTTAACCAGATATATAGACTTCAAGCATTTAAATACATTTCTGTGTTATACTATAACTTCTCATCAAGACCTTGTGACTATACATTTTCTTTATAAAATAACACATTTTGGTTATGGTGTTCAAATTCAATATTTTTTTTACACACATTGCAACTTATCAATATTGCAAGATAAAGATGTTTTGATAATTTTGTAAAGCACGTTTGTATTTTTTTTTTTTAATAAAGATGAATGATTTGATTTAGAAAGCAAGTTGTTTGCAGCTTTTTAAAGTTCCAGTTTAAGGGTAAAATGCTGTTCTTCAACACCACACTGACTGTTCTTAAATAACATATAGCTAAGACTGGATAATGTCAGATAAAGGACAGTTACCAGTTAATCGAACCATTATATTATCTAATTGTTATTTATTTATTTTCATTAGGTTATTTCTTTATTTTGATTTATTTTCATTAGGTTATCCAGAGGAACGGTAGTTCCACGCGCCAAGTTACAGGGAAGCGCGAGAACTGCCAACAACACGGATAGTTTATGTGTTTTCAGGGTACTGGCGCAGCAAAAGTAAATCAGCCAAAAGCACCATTCCACATTTCATTTGTATAGTTCCCAACAATCTTATGTGAAATGTAGAAAAAAGTAAATACCTGTCATACAGTAAGAAAAATAAGTCGCCAAAGGAAGATAAAAATGTCCATCTCCTCCTCCTCCTCTTTCTCCAAACGTATATTTTTGCAGACCCCATGCACTTTTATCCACGCATATGTATATTACAGGACATCTGAGTTTAATGACAATTAACTTGTTATGTCAACATGGAAATATACTAGGGAACACACTTATTGTGACGTCTATATCATTTATATTAAATGATTTATTTCTGTTTTAAAATGGAACATTTGCCTTCAAAAAAAATGTGTCTATATATATATATATATATATATATATATATATATATATATAAAGGTTCTGGTATACGTGGGATTTGAACCTACAACCTTCAGTTTAGAACTGTTGTGTTAATTGTTAGTGTGCTACACGATTAGTTGAAATAAGCAGTATTTTGAAAGATGAAGTCAGCCAGCTGAGAATTCTCCGGACATATATTTGAGATTTTTCGAGCCATCACTCATCATCATCATCCTGAAATTTTTTTCCCGTGAGTGTAACGCTCATTGTGGTCCTTAGTATTGGCACAAGGAAGTATGGTTTCCTCTCTCTATACTGGTCAATGAGAGTAATGCTACTTGTGGTCCCCGCTGGACAAAAAGGAAAATAATTTCAGAAAATTAGCTGTGCTGAAGGATAGCCTATATATCTGGTAGGGATGCATATTGAACCGCAAAAACCGGTCCGATATCCGGTTCATCCCTGTACCGCAATACGTACCGTACCGCCATTGTTGGCGAGTCAAGAAAAGGATTGTATTTCAACATCAGCGGTACATACCGGTTTTTCTCTGCTGAAGTGGTCAGCGCAGTCGTAAATCCCAGATCAGCCTCCCAAAGCTGATTAATGGCTCTGTTTATCAGTCTTAAAATACGCTTCAGGTGTCTGTGACACTGCCAGCGTTTTAACCAATTCAGTACCCCCTCAGAAAGCTGCAAGCTATTATTATTATTTATTTCTTAGCAGACGCCCTTATCCATGGCGACTTACAATTATTACAAGATATCACATTATTTTTACATACAATTACCCATTTATACAGTTGGGTTTTTACTGGAGCAATCTAGGTAAAGTACCTTGCTCAAGGGTACAGCAGCAGTGTCCCCTATGTGGGATTGAACCCACGACCCTCTGGTCAAGAGTCCAGAGCCCTAACCACTACTCCAGGAAATATACAGATTCTAGTTACTGACGCTTCGTAGAACTTTTAATTTTTTTTAATTTTTTTAATACCCGCACAAAGTTATGATACTCTTATACCAAATATGTCATAATATACATTGTTTTAATTAACGATGTTAAACGTTTATATACAAACAACAGAAATACTGTATATAATTCATATTAGTGCTGTATTTTGTAACAAACACATTTTTAATGTTAAGAAAAATGTAGTTGATATGAATGACACTTTCATTGAACATACATACTTTTGCACACATAACCTTAACATGTTTTCCATGCGTTTGATCTGCTTTTATTGTGCCACGTTAGTAGAAACAATTGGGGCAACCTTGGCCCCCACCACTTTGACAGTTGTGCCTGTTTGCTCGGTGCTAGCCAAGGTTGTGCCAGTTGTTTCTTCTAACTTAGCTTGTGTTTTTGATACAAGTTAGAAGAAACAATCGGATGAACTGCATTCTTGACATCAGTGTTGTTCTTCTAGACTTAAAGCATCATTTCCGTGTTAAATGTCTTGTCCATATGTACTCTCATTATTGATAAGGCCTGTGAAAACAGGCATGACTCTCCCTGATTCCATTACCATTCTTATTTGTGCAATCCTTGTTTGTCCTGCATTTACTGTATCTGATCCTGAGTAAGTCTGTACGTGCTGTCTGTGAAGAGTGCATTCCCTTGATGGCATATTTCATTTTGGGCATCTGCTTGGCATCAAATTATAGTACATTAATAAAAAAAAACACATTTTATGATATTGGCCTGGAATGGGTTATTTAACGCATTTGCCAAAAGGCTTCCCATGATTTTGAATATGTAATATGTTTCAAGCACTACAACTAGTTTAAAATAAATAACTCCCTGGAGGTCTAATAGCCATTTTGTTACCACTCATCAGTTTTAATTACAGCACATAGATTCAGTGTTTCAGGAAGCAGAGGTTTTTTTCTTCATTATTATTATTCGTGCTATCTACTGAAGTGGTTGAAGGATTTTATGGAGCATAGCTTCATTTACAAGAGATTGAAGAAGAAGAGACTTTTCTGTCCTACTAGCAGTTTTTTTTTTGTTCAGTTAAAAAATAAATAGGTAGTTAAACTTTTGAATTGGAAGCGCTTTGCCCTAAGGATATTTGAAAAATATCCTTCCATTTCTTAGCATCGTTCCTACATCTGTTTATTCTTTCAGAGCTTGTTTCCTCCACCAGTCACAGACAAGCTCAGGATTAATCTAATCAGAACGCATTGCACTGAGGTTTAACTGCAGGATGTCTTAGATTTATCTCCTATAAAAATGAGTTACAAGTTTGACTACCCAGCCTGTTATCCTCGTAACGCCAATGAGTGTTTCATCTCCTGAATTTCTTTAAAATAAATACATTTATTCTCAGCTTCCTTCACAAACAAGTTTCAACAGTTCAGTAGTGGGGAAACTGCTGTGACTCTGCATGACTGAACTTAACTGGAAGTTTGTTAGAATCATGTTAACATATTTCTGGACAGATCTGGACAATCTAACACCAAATGCAAAACAGTATATTTTATATCTAATACAGAAATAGTTAGCCTAAAAGTTTGAACATTTCCCTTTTTCTTCTTTACTTGAGTGAAGAAACAAAACATAGTTGTAACCAACTCAGTTTGAATTATGACAAATAATGTTCTAGTCACAAAGGTAACTACAACAGTGCTACATATGGCATAACCTGGTAGAGAGTCTCAACCCTGGCCCTCAAGTACTCCCAACAATTCAGATATTTATATAAACCAGTTCTTTTTTTAATTTGTATTGTAGTCTGGTTCTTAAAAGCATGGAGCCGTCCCACTACCTGCTCTTGATGTGCAGTCATTCTTCTTTCTTATTTAAATATGCTATAGAAGTCACAAAGGAGTCTTCTGCTCTTAACATTATGCCTTCCGTTCAGTGATTGATACAGTGAGTACATAGAGATAACGTTGTCTTTTAAATCTAGTGGTTGCTGCTTTGCAATTGCAACTCTCAGCGAATTAAGGAAACTATTTAAAAAGCTAGCTCTAATAGACATGTTTTATTAGTAAACCATGCATACACATGCAGGCTGTCATTGTTAAATATTCAGTTTGTGGAGACTGCCAAATATTACTAGTTTTTAATGAACAGTTTCTCCTCCTCTGCACCCTCTGAAATGAAATCTTTAACCTTGTCAGCTGCTTTCCCTGCTGAGTGCTAGATGTTATTAATGGGTGTCGCCTGCATTGAAATGGCCAAAAGCAAAGATCATTCCTTGGTTTTTATTATTATGTTTTGATTAAGCAACATATCTTAAAATGTCACTTTTAATGTCAAACCTGTTCAACTCCTGTTATTACATTTTCAGTGGGAAGGCCTATGTTAAAAGGACACTTGACCAAAATGGCAACGCATCAGGCTGGTATCATAGCAGAATTCCATCTGGAACAAATATCCCAGTCAGTTAGCATTTTTTAGTTTTCCAACTTCAGTGGAAAGAAAAAAAAAACGGATTGAAAAATCAAACATGAGCAATGCAAAAGTATATAAAAGAAAGAACCTACAAAACATTTCAGCTGTCATCTCATCGTTTTGAAATGATACTGTTAAATGAGACAGAAGTGTTTCCGATTGAAAAACGTTCTTATAGTCAACGTATATACTGTACTATGAAGTATTATTTTCCTCAGTGCAAGTATTAAGAACTATAATTGGTCTGAGTTTAATCTCATTATCTGGATAAACTATCATGATTTAATCAATAACTTACAACTGAAAGAGTATGCAGTGTTTTGATTGTGGTTACTGCTTTGGGGTTTGGGTAATAGGAGTGCTTATTAGATTTGGCTGCTGGTCCAGCATCTTGAGAGCAGAAGGAAACTGCGTCCTTCTGAAAGAGAAATTGATTTGATGAGGCCAGGTCAGCAGGGTTGACTGTGAAGAAGGTAGCCATGGACTGCTCCCCATCCAAGGATATTTTGGTGCCAGAAGGATTGTGTCAGCCACAACTAGGTGAGTTCTTTAAAATTAAACTATAATAATAAGGGAGGAGGAATCGATAAGAGCCATGATCTCTCCCCTGAATCTCAGACAGGCTTATAATGAATGCAATGTGCAAAAAAAAAAAAAATACCCTGGTTGGTATTCTGTACTGTATTTTTGATAGTTTCTGTAACACTCAAGTATTCGCCTTTTACTTGTGTACCAAATTCATTGAATCTGTCATCCTGTAATCGCTTATGTCCCTTAAACTATTCAAAACAGAATGAATCAAGGTATCAAGGATGACTGTCTCAAAACTGCGTTGTTTGTTTTTTCACACATGATTATCAGGTAATACCTACTTACTTCTTAAAAAGGGTTAAATAAACAGTTTTATTCAGTGAAACAGAGAAAGACTCTATCTACACGGAAGAAGGTTCAATTACTTAATTCAGGGTACAGGTGGAGCACCCTGGAGGGCTCCTTACCTTAGGGGCTGGAAATGTACACCCCTGATATATTGTATACAGTTTCTGAAAATCTGCTTAACTTGAAGTCTAAAGCTGATCCATGACAATCATCTGCCTAAGGTGTTCAAAACCGCTTCATCCTTGAGTTGATGTCTTTCGTTCAGGGGAAAACAGTAGTGTAGAGCATTACCTTCTAAACTCCTAAAGCGGCTACAGTTATATGTATGAACAGCATCAAAGGGGGCTACGTTTCCAGGCCTGGTTGGTGTAGGAATATTCCAGCCAGCGTGAAAGCACACTGGCACCTGATTAACAATTGTGTTTAAGTGATAAATGAGTCACTGTTTTTATGTGCTGTTACTGGGTTGGTTTGCTGAGAACGTGGGTTTGGAGTGTAGACGGTGTATTACAAATATTGGGTAGGGCCAGCGTTACAGAGTTCTCCCAGCTGAAACCGAAAATGGACTGAGAACTGCACTACCCCTGAGAAAAGTGTTGGGGAAGTTAGGGCTGTTCCCACCTGCCTACTGAAGAATGCTAATGTGGTAGGGAGGGGTCGTCAATGAAAATAAATACTCCCCTCCCTGAAAGGTATAAAGGTGTCTCTATGTGTTTGGTCAATTAAGCAAACTAAATTAAATAGAACCAAAATAACCCCTTATAAATTTTATGGTATATAATAAATAAATAACCTAAAATGTATCTGTGGTCTTAATTTGATTCTTTGAAATGTAAAACTAAGCCTCCCAAGTACTAGATTTGCAGTTATTTTGATGTTTTTTTTTTTTTTTTAAGAATACATTTGAGCTATTATACTGTTGTTTTTTGTGTATAATAAAATGGTGTCACTGTTTTTTTTTAGTTTTTTTTTTATAACAAAACAGTCATGTTATATTTCCCAGTGGAATGACATTGTAACTACATTGTAAATAACAACTGCATTTGTAATTACAGTAATTATGTAATGCATGATATTACATTGAAAGAACAATGAAAAAAGACCATAAAAAAAACTGTAAAATATTTATTCATTTTTCTGGCCACTGCTACCATTATAACGCAGGGGAGATCCAGTCAGCATCAGCACACCACATAAACCCTTTCTGGGCATTCTGAAACAAAGCCGCAATATTTCTGTGTGGAGGCAGCTGCCTTCCCATATCCAACACAACAACACAAGTACAGCAACACCCGCAGAAGCAATAAACTGCAATCCCACAGACTATCAAACGTAATACAGAACAAAACTTTACTTTAAAACATTGTGACGGCTGGTGCATTGAAAAGAAGTACAGTATCACGCTGTTGAGTCTCAGTGCAAAAAATATATCCAAAAGGAAAGCCGTGCCCTTGTTTCCAAATAAGAGTCAAACATTCGGTCTGCATATTTTTAACCTAGTAGTAATACACATTAACAATAATAATAATAAAGTACCATTTTACAGTCACCGTGAAATAGCAGCAGTGGTTAGCTTAAATTAAAAAATAACACTGTATAAACACTGTTATACTTTAGGCCAAAAAAAAATAAAATAAATCATATTAATAACTAATATTAAAAAACAAATCCTTATAAGATATATTTACAATGTTCTTCAGTTGTCTGGCTGTTTCCTGTTTTCATAATAGAAGGCAATATGAGTCTCTAAAGCCGGCTATCAACTTGCACAGATACTGTTAATGGACACAATGGCTGGATCAACCAGGCCCATTTCTTCATGCTCGTTGACACACAGCTGGTAGCCACAGCCTCTCCTCCTTTGAAAAGGTGGGACCGTGTTATCATGTTTGGCACGTGGAGGAAGCAGGAAGCCAACACTACCAGCAATCAGCATGTGCCAGATGCTGTGGATGTAGAAGTAGTTCTCCTCGGTCTCCACAAAGGCATACAGTGCCACCGCTGAAGTGGCGATCATAGTACCAGGGAAGAGGTAGAAAACCCAACGCTTCCAGGTGGGTGGGTAGCAGCGGCGTCTTCTAATGGTCCGTACAGTCTGTACAAATGAAAAGAAAAGAATGAACTTGTGCAGCACTGATATTTATTGCAAATGCTGCCTGAGTGACCATCTGATGACCTGTGCTGCACTGCTCAGTGTTGGTACCATTCACCCAGGACTGTAAAACACTCACTGGTGGTGCAGTAAATGCAGTTACACTAAACGCACCTCATATCATTACAATAATTGGGAAAACGTTTTTCATTGTATTACATTTTTTAGTATTAGTATCATTCATTATGTTCATCGTCCATTTACATCCCTATTCCATGGATTTGCCACCAGAGCACTCATATTGTTGACAGTCCAGTTGGTTTACATTCCCCCAGAGGTTGTTCTACCTTATGTATTTTGTCCTAGATGAAAGTAAAATAATGCAGCATACGGCACTAAGCATCTGATGGCCATTATTCACGGTTTATATAATTATCATAATCCTTTGATTATATAATATGTGGAGGTAATTAGTTAACACTGTTTTCATTTTCATTTTGCTTTTTCAAATCCCCATTTACTTCCCTATGATGCTCCAGAGGCCTTGTTATCCAAGAAGCAGCGACCCGCCCTTTAATGAATGCTGTTGCTTTGTTGTTTGGCTGCTTAGCAAGAGCTTTATATATACATCGACATATAATAATGACATATTCTAAATTATTACACAGCATTTCAAAAATAATTCAGAACAAATGAAAACATATTTCCAAAAGGACCGGTAGCAGCTTTTAGATGGGAAGCAAAATCAACAGACATTAAAACCTGTTAGAGCACATTTATAGTATGCAAATACAGTTGTAAAGATAAAAATGAAATGACAAATAGAGAAAATAGATATTCAGTCATAAGAAACTCGTCTTGCAAAAATAGCAGCCTTGTTTATGGTATATTTTGCCAAAATTGTAACAAAATAAAATATGTAGGAGAGACTGGTACAACGTTCTATAAAAGAATTCAGAATCACCTATCAAACATAAGAAATAAAAAAGCAAATGAACCAATAGTTCAACACTTTCCAGAAAATCATGAATGACCTAACATTTTTAGTTTTAGAAGGAATAAGATTAGATAATGTACAATACAGAAGAATAAAGCTAAAGATAAATAAGCTCAATATCATGATTCCTGATGGTTTAAATAGAAAGGAATAGTAGATTGTGATATCATTAACTATGTAGTAAATGACATCACAAACATTGGTGGATTTGAATAGAAATAAGTGAGTGCAGTGTAGTCACCATGGCATCAAAAGCCTATAAGTATCTGTACTGTTTGTTTCAAATACATTTCCCCTTGACAACAGGTTTGTTAAACATACCAAAACTTTGGGAAGTTGGCTCTTTTGAACAATGATTTAATTGGCTTGAAATGAAAAACAGATAAATAACCCCAACTTCTGACACCTTCCTTCTGCTTTTGTTTTATGCTCAGGATTCCCATATTGTTTTTGTTTGAAAGAACGTAAATTCTAGTTTTTAGGAAAAGCAGCTATTGCTGCACAGCTCGACTATACAGAACTGAATTTCCATAAGTTAGCAACTGAAGGCGAGAGCCCTAATTAAGACTATTTGCAATGGGTAGTACTGTTCAGTAGTGTACCATAAATACATTACAAAGCTACTCAATCACTCTAAACAGTGACTTCCCTTTATTTAATGTTAATAAAACTCATTATGGGGGATGGGGGCTTGTGTCTGTAGCACTATATAAAAACATTGTATACAATACTATGTATAAAGATATAGCCTCTTTTAAGGTATTACAGCTCGACAATACAACATTGATATAAATATAGATATTGATATACACATGTATTTTACCTAATGTAACATAAGATATTTCCAGAATATTTATCAATAAATAATATGTATTTTAGTTTCGTTTTACCTTAAAAACAGCTGAATGCTTTACAGTGGCAGGTGAACAGATTTACTGTTGAATTGCAGTATTTCAGAAAAAAAAAAACCAACAGATTGTTACTTTCTAGCTGAGTGATCTAATTTGTGAATCTCAGCAAACATTGAAGATGCAAGGTCTTGACAATAAAACAGACAAGTTGATAGAAAGGAACTGTAACCATAATTGAGTAGCATTGATTCATAAACACAACCTTGATTCATTGCAGTTTTAGCAGTAGAAAAAAAAATATTGCCCAAGAACAATAAAAAAATACTTCTCACTTTGCCCTTGCCTGTAATCCATCAATGTTGTTTCTAGGCAACTAGAAAGGTACATAATAATGTTCCTTTTAAAAAGCAACAGGCCAATAAGCAATGATATGTGACAGGTTGGAGGGGTTCAATATGGGCCAGGGTCTGTAATTAACATTCACATGGTGCAACCTACCTGGGATACCTCGGCTGCCATTCATTTAAAATGATCTCACGTTTAAATCTCTGCTTTTAAATCTAGCACTTCCTAACACACATTTTGGAAAACTGTAAACACTACACCTTTTTTGGCCACAGTTGTACATGGAGCAACACACTAAGATGATCATCCGTTTGCCATGTTCTCCTCTGTGGTTTAGTTAATGAGAAGCTGACATATTCTTCTGCAGATAATAATTAATGTTACATTAAAAAAAGAAAGTACAAAACAAAATGAAGCACACAATTACATCCTTTCTGTCTGTCTCCAAACAATCCATTCTGTTCCTGTCAAAGCAGGTGCTTCTACTTGCATAGCAATTATCTAATTGACTAACTATGCAAAGCTACAAGTAACAGGAGGGACAAATTGCCGCCCTCTTGGGTTCTCGTGAGAATCTTATTTTCATACCAGTCCCTGATTGATGAATAGTTGAGCCTGAACAGGTTTTCCTCTTATCTTTGATTTTTGTAACGCTCAGTTAAGATTCCAATGTAAAAACTGTGTATTGGCCTTAGAAGCAATCCACATGTACAATGCCTGACAGATTTATCAGAAACAGACCAGGCACATTGCTTTTTGCTGCTCTGTACTATTGTGCTAATTGTTTTGTAAGGGAGCCTCTATCTCAGTGGTGCACAACTCCAAACATCAAGACCTATTCCAGTCCAGATCTTTATTCCAAGCAGGTCCTAAAGTGCTAAGAGTCAATTAACTAATTTAGGACCTGATTGGAAAAAGAACACTGCTATTTTGGTACAATAACTTTACTCATACTGTGTATTTTCACAATTGTTACATTCAAATAGGATTTTCGGTAAATGGTTCAAACTAATTCTACAAGTAGCAATATTATACTGTTTTCCTATAGTTTTTTGACATCTGGTTTACTGTCACCATGGGCATTTATTAAACTGTATTTAGAAGCTTGAGGGAGCATTCATTTAATGATTAATACCTGGTGAATTATTAAAGCACACATAAATTCACTTTGTATACCCATTTCACTTAAACGTATCCGTCCGTGACAGCTGGTAAGCACAGTAGCACTGCTGACGTGTTTCATTGGTACTCATGGTGTACGACCATGTTCTGGAACGCTGCTCTCTGATAATGTCAATTTCTATGAGCTGAACATCATTGGGATGCAGTGCCATATACCAAGCATGGCCTGGCAGCGGTTTGCAATACAAGGGCCGAATCAGGGTTGACCATGTTAATAGTTCATAGTCGTCTATTGCTAAAAAATGACACAAAAAAATCACACAGGTTTTGCCCTTACCCAAGCAATAGCCATTATCCCTAAGGCAAAAATGCTAGGTCCAAGGAGATTCCATAGTCCATGTCTGTCAAGCTGCAGTGCCATAGAAAGCACCATAGCGCCCAGTAAGTACAGCACCTTAAAAGGAAAAATCAAGAGCAGAATTACAGAGGTGATACAATGGAGACAGACTGGAAACACAGCTGCTGCAGTGGCAAAGACTTGAGGTCTGTCGTCTGATCCAATGAGTTTTAAATTGCTGGACAGCTGTCAATCAGTGTGTGCCAGCAGGAAGTATCGCTATGTACCAGCAGGTGACTGAAGAAAATGCTAACCCTAAAGAGAGAGGCAAAGGCTTTTGATCTGCCACTGTAGTTCACAACACAATGCCTCCCTCGAAAGCACTACTGCCAGTAGGCTTTGGCAGATGCTATTCATGCTGGTTCATGGTGTAACTGAGTGGCTGATTGGATCTGTATAAGTCTATATAGGATTTAGAAAACAAACAAAAAAAATTCAAAGTGTTTTAATAAGACTTTTCACTTTAAAGAAAGCAGAAATTGACTTTTTTCAGTCCACTGATTAGTCACAACTAGGAACATTATACAATAGAAAACCTGGCATGCTGTTTCATTACAGAGATCCAATGCTGCACAGCAACGGCACAAACACACTGGCCACCATTCAGATTAGTTCAGGAATAAATATCTGTAGTTAGAATAAATACACATGGAAGTATAAGAGTTTAAAAGAATAGGACTTGGCAAAATACTATTGGTTGACAGGGAGCTGTATATTATATATGACTGGTCTGCATGCATATATCATATCATTTGATACAGAAATCAGGCACAAGATATTCATCCTTTTACGCCATCGTTACAGTACTCT
This sequence comes from Acipenser ruthenus, assembly GCF_902713425.1. Lineage (NCBI taxonomy): Eukaryota > Metazoa > Chordata > Actinopteri > Acipenseriformes > Acipenseridae > Acipenser > Acipenser ruthenus. The sequence continues at coordinate 14,729,425 of NC_081190.1, forward strand.
TATCCAAATCTTATAAAATAATTATTGCCTGTAATCCATCAATGTTGCTTCCAGTCAACTAGAAAGGGGAATAATGATGTCCATTTTGGAAAGCAACAGACCCATAACCACCTCACATTTCAGATGTGAGGCAGGAGAAGTTCAATATGGGGTCTGTTTACCTGGGCCAACCTGACTGAACATCATAGCTGCCATTCAAAAAGCAGTTCAAGTGCCCTCAAATGTCTAAATTCCACACTTTCCTGACACACACATTTAGAAATCAAAGGGTTAATAGCAACTGTAGTTACAAAAGCACACCTGCTTGATGATGGATTGCAGCCTTGCCATAGATATAACCGTGACCCAGACAGACATGAGTGAGCCCAGGAAATCACAGAACTGCAGAACGTCGTATTCCATTATGCAGAAAACCACCACCCCTGGCTGGTCACAGGCATGGTAAAACTGAACACAAAGAAATTGAAAGAGAAAGTACAATTATTAGACCTCAATAATATTCCAAATACAATAACCCAGCTTGCTGTAGAGAAATATATATATAATATATATTGTCACAAGATAAAGCATCTGTTCTATGCACTGCCAAGAATAACTTCTCAGATGTGTTCCTTTCTATTCCTCATTAAAATATCAATCAAGATAATATTGAAAAATAGTTCCTGCAACACAGGGTACAGCAAAGCCAAGGCAATAGGTTTGTTTTAAACCAGGGGTGTCAAACTCAGTTCCTGGAGGGCCGCAGTGTCTTCTGGCTTTCGTTCCACCCGAGCTCTCAATTACTTAATTGGTCTAATAATTTGATTAATTGGACACATTTAACACTTCTCTTCAGGCCTCAAAATGTTTCATAGGTAATGTACCTTGAATCAAGTGCATTTCTAAAACCATGAACTGTAAAAGACCTTGAAAAATATGAAATATGTCAAATTCAACAAATAATTAGATCAATTATGTTAATTGAGAGCTTAAGTTGGAATGGAAACCAGAAGACCCTGCGGCCCTCGAGGGCTGGAGTTTGACACCCGTTTTAAACACTGCACGTGTTCAGTAGACCTGACGGTAATCTTAAGCAATATTTGTCTTCTTTGTTTTATGTAATTAACATGAATCTTCCCTTTATAAAATGAGATGAAATGACAGACTTGAGTAAAGAGCCCCAGTGAGCTATGCTTCCACAGTGTATAGACTACATCAGGGTTTCCCAACCCTGGTCCTGGGGACCCACTGTGTCTTTAATTCTACTTAATTGAACCTTTAATTGAACTAATAATATGCTTAATTAGACCTTTTTAATTTTTCTCAGCTCCTAAAAAGTTGACGATTTCAAGTTACTTATAAAAGTGTATAGTTAACTTGAAATCTCCAACTGTTTAAAAGCTGAAAACAATTACAAAGTTCACACCACATTGATTTTTAAGCTACTGTAAACAATTGGCACTGACAGCTATGTTGTGTTTTAATCTCAAGGCTACTTACAGATGAGTGTTTTTATGTTATTTCTCTCTTCAGATGATCAGGGATAAAAGGCAGCAGATAAAACCAACATTATTATGTGGGAGGGGGTGGTCCTGCGAGGGGGTGGTCCTAAAGCAAGCAGAGTATTCTACTTTTGGCTTTGATGTGGGCAGATACATGAATACAAGGAAGAGTATACATTTTATAAGGACGAAGCGCAGTGATGTTTAGAACAATTTTCAGCTTAAACAAACCTCAATACCCTGTTACTTCTAAAATACATAAACTGTTTTTAAAAGTTGTACTTGGTATTGTGTTTACTTATTATGCCCGGCTGGGATACATACAGTGAGTTACCAGTACATACAAACTTTACAATTTTACAAATATCTAGATAACCATATAGCCAATGGTGACAAAACTTTTCAGGGCATTCTTTAGCACAATATATTGAAAGTATCAGGTTCTTGTTGTTTTCCTGGCATCAGCCAAATGATCTGTCTTAGCTTTTTGCTTTTTTAATCTCCTGTTCCTCTTTACTCTCTCGATATATAAGGATCTGCCATAGTGCTCGCGGCTCTCTGCATGATTAACCATCTGTGTCACTTTACAATCAGATTTATAAGTCCTTGGTCAAATTCAGTGTTTCTTATTGGTTCTAACTACTTAGCTCTGACTGCCTGTGTACCTTAATTACTCACCCAAACTGCATAGATGAAAACACATTTAAAACACCACTCAACAAGATAAGAACCACAGCAGCGGGTGAAACACTTTTTGGGCACCATATTGGACATTAAAATGTGTCCAAGACAGAACTGTTTTTAAACATGTTGTTGTTGTTTAATAAACAAACGAAAGGAAATTAGCAGGGGTAGATTGCAATATTTCACATTTTTACAGCAATGGTGAAGTATGTACCGTAAATAAAACTGTATATCAGTGCCACCCCCCATCCCTTTTTGATGCAACAATTTCAGGAAAAAGCCTATAGGTCACACCAGTGTATAAGTCGTTACCCCCTTTTTAGGACCCCCTAAAAAATACCTAGAAAATAGACTCATACAAAGGTTTTTACAGTATGTTGATATGTTTGTTTTTATTTAATTTTTTTACCAGTTGTCATCTGTTTTGGTTTAACTGAATTTTCAGTTTTATTTGTAACAGAAATCTCCACTTTGTGTCTAACCTTGTGTTGTTTTACTTGAAGTGCTTTGTCTGCCACTAGTTTGAGAGCAAAGCTATACAGATACAACCGTGCATGCATTTGAAGGGCAGTATATTGCAATATCCACAGATATCTCTTTTATACTGTACATATTAAGCCAATATCATCAGGATTACACTCACTTTACTATGCAATCAAAATCCCCTCACCATACTACTAGCCACGGATTGCCAGAGGTTTCATTTCCCTACTAACTGTTTTTCCTCTAATGGAACAAAGTGGGCGAGCATAGGTGGGCCGACCGGCCTTTTCTCGCTCTTGAATTTCTTATGTTCTGATGTTCTTATGTACTGCAGAGCTCAATCAGGTAGTTAGGTGTTTGTTTTGTGTGTTTGTAACTGGGTGTCAATTATTTGACTCTGTACATTAAATTGCTAATTGTGCAATGCACTGTAACAATTGGTGCCATCTTATTTGAATTTTAAAAAAGACTCAAGCCAAGCCTCTTTTAAAACAGAGGGAGCATGGAATAGATTGCTGTGCTTCCTCCATTTACAGACCTCTTGATTGTGTAACAATCTATGCATTCAGTTTTTTCTTATTATTAAGATTTTATGATTACTAAATGTACCTTCATAAATGTGTAAATCTGAAAATAAGCTGACATTTATTTACTCATATCACATTTCTTTGGAATACTCACAGTAGAAAAGAACATGGTGAAAATGTAGACAGAAGCCTCAAGTAAGCAGTGACTCCGAATGGCTATAGCAACAGGAGGGACAAACATCAGGTTACTAAGACAGAGCAGCAGAGTGGACAGAAGCTGAAATCCATAGGTGTACGCCACCGAGTTATCTGTGCAGCCCCAGCCATCCCACCCTAGAACACAAAAGGAGTCTGGAGTTATGATAAAGAAGAGCATTGTGTTACTGACACTGTCCATTAGGCATCCCCGATGGCGACTGACAGAATTAACTGTGAGCTGTGAACATGAGCTCTACATAACGTGTACACTGAGCTGTTTGGAAAAGCAATGCCAAAAACATAACGTTTAATTGAAGAGATGACCGAGCATGTCAACAATCAGAGAAAACAGAGGGTATTTATCCACAGCTCTTGTCTCCAATTGTGGGCTCAACACTTTGTTATTCTACATGACTTTAACACTGGTTCTATGGGAAAAAGCATACTGTTGAGCTGAGATTTGATGATGTGCTAAACAAATAACCTCAAAAACACTTTTAATTAGAAAATATTGTAATATTGCAGTTACATAACTATGAACACATATCCATTGGACTCAGGTTTGATTTTTTTAAAATAACTTTTCAAAGCTCAGCTCTGTCTTGATATCATTTACTTCACAGAGAAATTGGCATGATAAGGAATTGTTACTAGAGTCTGCTGATTGCCGTACATGGAATACAGTCACGGGGGGCCTATACTGAAACCTGTGGTCAAAGTTACCTGCTTGAACAGTGGTTAATGTTCACGGTCCCTTACTCACCTGAAACTAATTGCCACCGGCTGTGGACAATGAATGTTGCATTTTAAAAGAAAGCCTGACGGACTTCAAAGAGGTAGCGTTGAGTTTCACACTAGAGTAAGGGAGTAAGGTTGGCTGCATCTCTGTTTAGGCCAGTTATATTATTTTACTTATTTATTTCACTGTGTTATTTGTGTTCACTTTGAATTTATTTGATTTCTTATTTGTCTTGAGTTATTGAGATGTACAGTTTTGTGTTTTGCACTGTTTGAATTTGGCCACATTTTATTTATTTATTTATTTATTTATTTTATATTGCTTGCACACTGGCTAAACCAGTATACATTGCCAACCAGTTGTTACTGTGTACAATATTCAAGAATTCTAGTCTAACATGGGATCAGGTTAACTTGTGTGATTTTTTTTTTTCTGCCAATCTTTTAGTATGATTGCACCAGACACTAATAGTGCAACCTGTGTTTTATGTCTGTATGCCCCTCTCTATATTGAATTTGTGGTTTAATAGATTTGGAACCATTTTAAACTTCCTGTTGGCCCTCTCATTGCACACAGTGCACTACTGCCCACTGCCTGGGATTTAAAAGAAACAATTGGGCATTACAGTTAATACAAGCTTTCATCATGAAAGAAAACAAGTTTTGAGGCAATAATGTGAAATCAAGACGAGTTTGAATTATACATTAGCAAACACGCTCATTTTAAGCACTATCTTTCTGCATCCAAATTGCTATTTCTGAACCCTATAAAGCTATATTGAATATGTCAGACACAAAAGAAGATGTTTGTTACATTGTGAGCAGATGTTGACTGAAACAGAATATTAATCAGTCACAGCGAGTTGCATCTGTGATATTAAAATGTGTATTCAAAGGGAATACACTGGTCTAGCTAAAATAAACAAAACATACCATATCATTGGAATACAATTGTGAAACAGTCTTTTGCATATTTGATGACATTATTTCAACAATTTCTCCATTTAAGCAGTTTTATGATGATTTCATTTCCATGAGCAGACCATGGCAGATCAAATTAAATTGTTTCCCATAACCGTTATTAATTACCACTGAAGGCTTCCTTACAAACAAACTCCACAAGGTATACCACACACAATTATCACAATATTTAAAAAGATAATGGCTTTGAGGTACTACAATCTGTAAAGTTACATATACAGTATTTTCTGAATAAAAATCACTTACTATTGTCCGTCAAAGTCTATTTTATTGTGTAGCTTTATAGGGACTACTGTTCACTGGTGCACACTGAGAGACAAGTGACTCCAGTCAGATGACTCCAGTCAGGAGATTACCTATCAAAAACATTCACTATTGGTCTTTTTTTTGCAGACAGTTCTAACAATTTCAACATACACTTAATTAAACTGTGTCTCACACTTGATATTGATTGCTCCAAAATGACTCATCATTTGAGTTTCTCCAATACATTATAGTACTTGTTGTAGAAGAGGAATAATAGCATGTTTTAAACTAACCACTTATTTATCTGCTATGCCTAGGCATTGCATAATTCTACAAGAATCGGATAAGCTCTCCTCCGGTAAGGGGCTCTCTGCAGAGAGGAATACATAAATCTTTATGATGTACAAAATCAATTGCAGATCTACTAACAAATGAAGAAAAACAACTGTTTACAACACTTTTGCTGTATTTCAAATTCCAGAAAAAAACACATCGCACTTCAGAATTGCCTGGTTTGCTTAATGAATGCATAATAAAGGCCTACTTGAAAGGGTATTGCAATACCTCAAAACTAACAACAATTGATAATTCCTTTGCCACGCACGTTGGTTTTCACTGCTGATCCCAGTCTCCTCATATGAACTACCACAGTATAGTAAATTAACGGCTTACCTGCTTTGCACTCACAGGCGGCATACAGGTAATTATTTGTCCGAAGGAGTTTACACTGTCCGTATGTCCCGCAGTCATTGATACAAGGTGTGAGATAAGACCTCAAATACACTTCAGCTGTCACATTACTGCATACATCAAACCTTTGAAGAAAAAAAGAGAAATAAAAAAGTCTAACCTGTATTAAAGACTTCCTGTAAAAACTCACTCCCTGTATTATAGTCCTGCAGTTATTTTCCCTATATGTCCAAAGACCACTTTTAAAAAGTCCATTGAAGTAATTGACAAATAATGTCTTCTAGACCTTCTGTAATTCATCTGAAGACAAGCAGTCTCTCTCCCACGATGTACATATATTTGTCCTGCACGAAGATTAAATTATGTTTTATGCACGAAGCTGTAATAAAAACCCAAGAATAGTTGAAGACTTTTAAAATATATTTTGTAAAGGCCCTGATTCTGGGATGTAGGAAACACTGTAAACTAGAAAATTGAACAAAAACAATGTATCTTCCCAGGGGCAAAATGAACAATGAATGGTTTGTTTGATTGAATAGTTTGTAAACATGAAGTAAAATGACTATGTGAAAAAGATTAAAATAAAACAACACAACAGTACAATGGTTAATTTTCAATGGACAACAATGGCTGTGGAACATGACTGAAAGAATCATAGAAAAAGTTACACGAGCCCAATATGGTAGCGATCTTGAGTCTAGGTACAAAGTGAAGGGTACTGGTAGTTTATGGTAGCGATCTTGGGTCTAGGTACAAAGTGAAGGGTACTGTTAGTTTATGGTAGCGATCTTGGGTCTAGGTACAAAGTGAAGGGTACTGGTAGTTTATGGTAGCGATCTTGGGTCTAGGTACAAAGTGAAGGGTACTGTTAGTTTATGGTAGCAATCTTGGGTCTAGGTACAAAGTGAAGGGTACTGGTAGTTTATGGTAGCGATCTTGGGTCTAGGTACAAAGTGAAGGGTACTATTAGTTTATGGTAGTGATCTTGGGTCTAGGTACAAAGTGAAGGGTACTGGTAGTTTATGGTAGCGATCTTGGGTCTCAGTACAAAGTGAAGGGTACTGGTAGTTTTTTTTTTTTTCTCAAGGAGCTTCTTTAATACACCAGACATTAATAGCAAAAGTGGTGGAGCCAGAAGCAGTGGGTTTACAAACAAACATACGCTCTCTTAAGAGGGATGCTAAATGAGTAATTATATTTTTTTTGTGCTGAACTCAGAGATAAGCTTCAGTTACTGTCAAAAGTAACCACACTAGAGACTTTTGTTTCCTATTACCTACAGAATTTATGCTGAAGAGATATTTGCAATGCAAGCTTACCCACACTGGCTGTCTGAAGTGCTTCAGCCTTCCCCCATCTTAAGGCTGAGTAAGAACACACAGTCGAATAGCTCCATATCCTAAATGCATCTTTGCAGTCAACTTAATGATTCTGTCACACTGACAATGACAGATGGGATTTTGTTATTATGCTTATGACGTCCTTGAACCTTCAAATAGGGCTGTCAGTGAACAGTGTGGATCTAATACTGATCTCAAGTACGCTCCCCAACAATCCTACTAATACTGCAAGTTTTACTTAAACATAAATAAAGCAAGCAAATTTGGTCTAATTTGTAACACAGTATTTATATTCACTATGCTGGAAAACTCAGAATGTACTCAAGATTCCTCAAAAGGAGTCGCAGGAAACAGTGCCAACAAATCTTACCCATGGTCTGTTGTACAGAGGGAGTGCAAACTCAGGTACCAGGTGCCAGTCTGGGGGTATGGAATCCTTAGCCTGGTGATGTTCGAGGTGGTATTGACAGACATCACAAATCCTGCAGAGAACTCTGGGTATGGAAGGGAAACGGGAAATCAAAGGCATTTTTAAATCCTTTTTTAAAATAAAATTGTCTACCCAATTTGAAATGCCTGATTATAATTGTGAACCACTAGTCTGTGCCTGGCCTCATCGGGTACCTGGTCGATTTCCCTCCCTAACCCACAGGTGCCCAAAGGCCAAAGTAACGCTCTTTATGGACCTCAGCCTAGAGCGAGAACTTGGCAGGACCAGGATTCGAACCAGCTAGCCCATGATCACTTGACTCAACCTACACTAAATGCAGTATTGCCTTTGATGAAATAGTCACGGGGACCCAAATTAAGGGCATTTCAAACAAGAAAAGCAAACCATGTAATATAACTACGTCATCACTTAATGTTCGCTGTAGTCAAAAGTGTTATTTAGTTTTTATCATTAGGATAAGATTAAAATTGTCAGAACATGGTGTTTTCCCCAGGGACACATAGCTCTTCTAAATGTATGGCTGCTTTCCTTGTTTTTTCAGTAGGTTCACACTTCTCACCTGATTCGCAGCTCACAGTGGAATTGTCAGCTAATGTTAGGGGCGTCCCGTGCGTCAAACAGCCAAACACTGTCACATTTTCTCCCATCACTGAGGACTGTGTGAAAACAAAAACATCTCAGTTGTAGTCAAGTATAAAGGCAATTACTAGATCCCCATCCCTTGGATAGCTCAGGAAGCATCTAAGGCAGTCCTATTGCCTAAGGTTCAAGGAAGAAACCATTTTAAATACTTTCTATGTATTACTCCTTTGGATCTCTGCCAATGCCACCAATATTTTGTTTCTGAATAAACATACTTCAGTAAACACTTAAAACACACATGTTATCTGGAAGGGAATGGAGGTCATTTGGATGGGGGCTCATTGTGTGGAAATCACAAGATAAGATGTCTGTACGGCAGCCCATTGAGGACATGGGAAAAAAAATAAAAGTATATAAATAAATACATTATCTTTTGACCCTGACATAATGGTTTCAATGTCAACATCTTCCTACACTCTATCTTGTTCTTTATGAGTCACTGTCCATTACTGTTTAGGTTAGACAACATTCATCAGTGAAGTTACACATTTAGTTGTTTTTTGTTTTATTTTTTGTTATAATTTGAGTAAAGCTGCTTCCCTTAACTCATATTTCCATAGTACCCCTAGCTGATGGTCACAAATACAAATTCAAACACACTTTTCACTTACAAATGTAAAAACTCAATATGTTTCTTGAAATGAACTACAGCACGGCAGCTACATCCTTTCCTTAAAAATCAAAAGATAAAGACATTTGTCTAGCGATTCCCAGATCAAATGCATAATTTAAGGACTGCCACAGAGCTCCATTCTCATGACATATGGCAAATTAAATGTATTAAGACATAGTGAATAAAAGGATGATTGCTAGTGAGAATGTCATGTCCTTTAAAACAGCAGCATCTTTGAGCTAGATTGGCCATAGCAGTGCTGCTGGAAGATGAAAGGTAAAACCCATCAATAAGTATAAAAAGCTAGTGTCTTGTTGTGATGAAAGGCACTTGCTTCAAGGAATGGATAACAAGGGTGTAAGTAAAGCCATTAAAACTGATATTTGTATTAAGAATAACACTTATTCTCTCTTTAGTGAGCTTGACCAAAGTTTCATTCTGGTTGTTTTAACATTAAAAAAATAATAATAATACAGTGTGTATTTTTTGTAGTTTTATTTTATGTTAGCAGTTTTTAAAAAGATATGCAAATTATTATTCTTTAATATGTGTTTAAATTCTTGAATTCAGAGAACGTAAACTACAGCCAATGTTCTACCACAGTTTTCAGTTACGATGGTGCAACGAGCTTAAGTACTTTAAACACAATGATGTGTCAAAGATGAAAACACCGAAACTAATATGGCACACAAATTAAATCATAATTATACAGTACTAGTTAATGTAAATAAGACAGCCACCATAATCTAAAAAAGGATTATGGTATCAGTCAATAGTAAACAGATTAAAATAGCATTATCACATTTAAGCAAACAACCGTTTCTTAGGTAAAAGTTGCAATGGTCAGCTATCCAAAGACAGAATAAAATGATAAGCAGTTTAAAAGATCACATGCTGCTGCTTTATCCCAAGGATCCACTATACGGAATATGTTCCTTTTATACAGCAATCCTAATGAAATGACGTTACGAATAATTTGATTGTTCAAGGCATGTTTGGTATTTGCAAACCAGTAACATGAATGAAACACTGCCTAGAAAATATAGGTTTAAATGAATGTATTCATTTTACTGTTATCTGTGTTCAGCCATCATGAGAAATGTCATGCATGGAGAGCAATGTGTATTATAACCAAGTACTACTAATGAGAATGCCGGTGACTTCCATTCAGCAACACTGAATTCCATTTTCAATACCATTTAGTTTATTGATTTTTGAGATCTTGTGACCGCATATTTTATACTGAAGTAAAATGTCAGCATTGTATTGACTTTTTGGTCACAATAAAAAAAAGTATAAAATCACATAGTTCAGCACCCAGAATTGGCACTCATGTCAAGTTGGTAATGAAGAGGTTTTTGTACGGTCAAATAATCAGCCTTTTACTAATTCTAACTAAAGGATTTAACAGCTTTCTGAAGCACTGGACTATCTGCCAATTTAGTCTGTGGCAACTGAGTCAATGACAAGCTAAAACTGTCCACTAAAGTTTGTAGCTTGGTTAAAGTGACTGCCAGGTAACGGCTGGGATATGTCTTCCAGATGTACTGCTACCAGCAAACCAATTACAAAAGCACAAAATTAAATCTGAAGTTTAGTAAATCCACTAATAACCTTGCTTATTGGCCTGCCACTCCGCAGTATATAATCTACAGTGAGTCTAACAGAACACTGTATTCAAGTTTACCTGCCATGGCTTGTTTTTTATTTGACAGTACAAATTCTGGGTAATATAACCAACACATTCCGCTTCATGTGGCATAGATCGCTCCTCAGTAAAAATAAAGAAATAACTGTAAAGACATCTTTGTAACCTATTTGTAGATGCAATTTTATGTGACTTTGTTCCTGAGCGTAACTCTTTTTTTCATTTGCACTTGCTCATATCGGCTCATTAGTGTCAGGTAATTGCCTTTTCAGGCTATAGCAGGTTGGCTTCTTTTGGCTGTCAGTTTCCATTAATTACTGTCTTACGGAGCCTATCCAGGGAGAAATGCTCTGGAGTCTCGCTTTGGCTGACATCCAACACAGCCAGATTGCTCCCCCTTCAACCACCACCCGAAGGATAAGAAAACAGAAATCAGTGAATTGTATGCAGGCCAAAGACTAAGATCTTTTTCTCTAAGTGTGTAGATATGTATAAATCATACATTATCCCTAGGGTTGAGATTAATCATGTCAGTTTACTAATACACTTAAATGTCTTCTTTTTCTTGAAGATCAAAGTCAGGGTTTGATGCCATTGTTGAAGAGGAATGCAGATCACTGTCTGAATATTCATTGTTCAAGGAGAAATTTCTCAACAGCATCATCACTGCAACAGAACATACCACCATGTGATCTTTGAACGTGGGACCATGAATATGGCTCCCCAAGTAAAAACACTTGGAGTAAGGGGTCCTTAGCGAGTGAGGCTCAATTCCTGCTGGGGCTGGGGATCTACATGGAGCACTGCCTTGGTCTTTGTACTCCGGTGGGGTTAGGGAGCAAAATAGGTTGGGGAGGTTTGCCTGAGAGGCCCATAGCGTTTAGGGTTCAGGAACTTAGTAATATCCAAGAAAACAGGGGATTGGCTTGATAGAGGGAGTGGAGATTGACAACTGATCTTCAGTTCTCCTGGTCGTAAGTTGGTTGCAGTGGTAAGGCGACATTTAATTGGTCATTTCAAATGAGTAGAAGAAAACAAGGGTAAATGATAAAAAATAATTATAGTTTATAAAAGGAAAGAAAAAATGTTCGTAAAAAAATGGTTTATGCTTATAGACAGGAAGCAGGAGAGGTGGACCAGATGCCACTCTCTTCAAATCAAGGCCCCCTAGTGGGTGGCTAATCAATGACAACTTGGCCATTTGAACACATTTCTCATAAACCTAAACTATTTGCTTAGCTATTTAATCTACTATAAAAAAAAAATCTAAAGACCAAACTCACCGTATGAACATTTGATGAATGGTTGCTTAATACTTTCAGAAGTATTTCTAGACTTCCCAGGAGAGAAACAGTGCTTCCGCAATGAATCTTTTCATTTTTCATGCTGTCATTTTCTGCCACAAACCTTTTTTTAATTAATAACACGGCAGGGATTGTCCAGAGACATAGCCATGGTATATTAATACATTTTTACATTGCTTTTAATCAATCAGTGGGTTTATACTTCTAAACCACTAACACAGCACACACACACACACACTCACACACATATATATATATATAGAGACTAGGGTGTGTGAACTATGCATCAGCTGCAGAGTCACTTACAACTACATCTCACCCGAAAGACGGAGCACAAGGAGGTTAAGTGACTTGCTCAGGGTCACACGATGAGTCAGTGGCTGAGGTGGGATTTGAACCAGGGACCTACTGGTTACAAGCCCTTTCCTTTAACCACTGGACCACACAGCCTCCTATGCTGTACCTATAGAGCATAACCAAACTTGTTTTTTTTGTGTTTGTTTTCTGTTCTCCATTGGCACTTGCTTATTTAGCTTTAAGATAACCAAGACCAAACTTTATCAGCTGCTATATACATTTTTCGTAATTATTATTTTTAATGTCTAATTGTTTTAGTGGTAACAGGGTGTGTGTGTGTGTGTGCGTGTGTGTGTGCGTGGGTACATTTGTGTGGGTCTGTGTGTGGGTGTGCGTGTGTTTGTGTGGGTCTGTGTGTGTGTGTGTGTGTGTGTGTGTGCGTTTGTGTGGGTGCGTGTGTGTGTTTTAACACCCTTAGCGCACTATGGTTGTAATTGGCCTACTTTTTAATTGTTACATAAAAAAGCTCACCTTTATGTTTGTTGTTCTTGAACATCTGGTCGCATGGTTGTACACTGGTTACACACACACAATAATACACTGTCACACTACTTGTCAGATAGTTCATTGCTGTTTCCTGTCTTCGGTGCTCCCAGTCTCCCAGCAAGGAGAAAGGGCTCAGTCAGACCAGCTTTTTAATTTTGAAATAAATCAATCCTGTCAGCATGACAGTTGTAAAACAACTATACCGATTAGAAGAACATACATAGATTAAGATCGGATGCCTATTTACTTATGACAAGTATGTAGTTTGCATATGGGGGTGCTAAAATCAGTCCAGTTTAGATCCATTGGTACTGTACATTTCAAACGTTCTTTCACTTTTTCATGATTCTGATAATCAGTAGTATTGAAACAACTGATTCCTTTACTCTCTGACTGCTATTCATGTTTGTGGTCTGTTTATTACATGCACAGTATCTGAATACGCATTAACAATGTTTTGTACTTACCACATTTAATTTAAGCTCCAGGTTTAAAACCCCACCACTGTCTAGAACAGGCATCAGGTTAATTGCAAACACTGCTGCTCTGTTTGGGGGGATGGAGATATTTGGTCCAAAAAATATATAAAAGTGAACAGAGAAAGTGTCCAGCTCATTCCGAAGAGTTGGCCTTATTGGCCAACATGTATCCACGTCAGAACTGGACGGCAGATGAGCACCAGTCTCTTCATTTACAAAGGGGGTACTTCTCTCTGAGGTGTTCTGCATCATTGGAGGTAAACCAGCAGCGGGGAGGGAATCTGTGAGGGACAAGCCCATTGGAGAGCCAAATGACTGGGGCATGTTGAGGGCTGAGTTTGGGGAGCTGCTTCTTGCAATACTGGGCTTGGAACAATCTGAAGGGAATACAAAAAAAAAAAACACTGAAATGAAAATATCCTCTGTATTAGAGAAGGTGGGGAGAGAAATGGTAAAAATAATTAAAAGCACACACACATCAATGCACTATTTTTGGTTGCTGTTTGTTTGTACAACTTAAGTGTGAAGGGGTTAATGAACACCATTTTGAGGAAGACCTCTAACCACCCTGGCAGAAAAATAAAATAAAAAAAACATTATATATATATATATATATATATATATATATATATATATATATATATATATATATATATATATATACGTATATATATATATACACGACTTCAATGCTTTGATTCTAAATTGAACTCCTTGGCTTTACCTTGGTATTATGAGTTCTAGCGCTGATCTGCAACCTGGGAGATATTAAGCATCAAGGTTTGTCCTAATTTACTAGCTCATAAACTTGAGTGGCTTCAACTATATATTTGATGGAAACATTAGTAATAACACATATCCAGAATGCAAAGTTGGCAATGGTTTATAGTGGCATGTACAGGTCTGCACAATTAAACATCCTGAACAATGGGCATGCTTGCTACTTCAATAAACTGGATCTATTATATGGTTATCTCAAACATGCACAGTGCATATTAATCACCTCTGTATAATTTCAAATGTAGGTAGGCCATTGTGTAAAAAATTTGAGCCGAATAAGGGTTGGAAATTATTGTATAGGCTCTATTTGAATTTTACTCTTGAAATTATGCTATCATAGTAATGAGCTTCCATTGTTCATGCAGCAGTATTTTCGCTTTGGAGAAGGATGTGAGTTTAAATCTGTCATTTGTTTTTGAGATTAGGATATAGCCCATAGATTGCTGTACCCTTTATACAGTACTGAAAGTAAAATCTATTTGAACTACTATATATAGCATGTTACTTGAGGTATCTGGACACCCTGTTGCCAGTCATGTTACTAATAAAATGTCTGGATTTTGTTGGCACTGAAGCACAATTGCACTCTTAACACTACATACTTGCCTTCCAAATATATCCCTAAAATGAAGTGCTGATTGTTTATGCTTGGTTTTTATTTGCATTTCAGTTGCTGACTACGTTTTTTGCTGTGCAAAGGTTATGTCTACCTGATAGTACATGCTAAAATGTGACAAAGGCATTCTCCTAAAAAGCACCATCAGCTAAAACTGATGTACAGTATAGCATACTTTCTTGTGCTCTGCCTAGCAATCACAAGGTCTTGCAGTTAATTCATACACAGTGCATTCAATGTATAAAAAGTCTTGGTGTAGGGTTTTAATAACTTGCAAGTGATATCTGTAATCTTAGGATATAGATTTATGTAAAGATGCCTCTTATGTTACATTGAATTGCCTTATCATGGATTAAAACATTGGTCCCTAGGTCCCTACTTCAATTTTATGAAGCAAGCTCAGCACCTATATAATTCTAGATTTGATGTGAAATGTATTTCACAATATTTCTGACGGTGGGTAACAAAATTGTGTGGCATGTGATCGGTAATGCTAGATTTAGGTTCACGGTTACTGCCAGACTTGTTTTCAAGTGAAATTGCTACATTTGTAGTTACATTAGATCTCTTAATGTACCTTTTGTCTGAATTATTTTTATAAATCAATGAAACCATGCATTTACATCACATAGTGTATTTCAAAGAATTAAACTAATTTCCTTTTAATTGGTCAAACCCAAGCCTTTATATGTGAAAGGCAAACTATTATTTTATTCACACCTACACACAAGAAAGCAATACAATCAACATTACTGTATCTGCCTAAGGAAAGGCAGTGTGTATAATATTGATTAAAAGGCAGAAAGTAAAAAAAAAAGCAAGATAATGTAATTGAGAATTCAACAACTTGTCCGAAGGGGATATTATGTGGTAAGCGGTCAAATATATCATAAAAAGTGTAACAGCCTCCTTTTATATCCCGTTTGTTACATGTTTAGCGAGGGCTCACGTATGCATTGTGATATTCAGCTATTGATCTGGTACTGAAGAATAACTGGAAATGACATGTATTTAATTCATAGTTTCAAAACAATCATATTTTCAAAAGACTACACAATGTCAAATACTTTTCTCTCTTTTCCCCTTGGGTGACATTTCAGTACAGAATGCTGTCTTAGTCACTGGTCATTTGTCAGGTGTCAGACAGTCTACAGCAGGTTTACTTCATTTGTTTTAAAAATAAATGTGCATTAAGATGACATTGCAATGCTATCTAAATGTTTTCTTGGCATCTGTGATAACATTTTCCAGTTTTGTGCATACTGAAGGACACTGATACTTACCATGATACTGCCCAGGAATACCAAAGTGTACCATTTCATATATACTGAGCATCAAAAGACATGTATTACTTATATTTGAGCAACAAAAGAAACTTATCACTTATATTTGTATAAAATTCACTAGATGTGATCGAAAAAAATAACAAACTTTGTTTTACAGCAGGTGTAGTGACTTTTTATTGTGCTGATTAACAACTGACATCACGAAGATGCTGCAAAATGATCTGTCGATCTTGGGCAGGTGTTGTGACTCTTGGTCTCCTAGTTTGTCGCCTGTCATTGACAAAGTGTGTCTGGTTATACCGTCTCGCCAGGTTTGAAATTTCTGGCTGTGAGCATCCAAGACGGTGAGCCACAGTACGCTGTCCTAGTCCAGCCTCCAACATGCCGATTGCACGAAGGCGCTGCTCTCTTGACAGATGTAGCATATTGTTTTTTTCTGTAATTTTCTTTATTGCTTTTATTCAAGCTTGCAATTCAACAGCTGAAATCACTCCATATCCAGTGTCCAATCAACTGTCTCACTAATTAGGTGATTAAGTGCATATGCTTCAGTCATAGTCACTCAAGCGTGTCATGGCCAAGGATGAATGATCAAGTGATTAAAAACATTTCATCAATGTCCATCATTTATATACCTTGGTTTTTTTTCGAAAATAAATGTGTTATAATATAATATCATCATTTAATATAATCTAATAGTTTTCAGCACCTTTAAAAAGCTTGTTCAGTGGTAACAACACACTGGATACTGAAGTAAATTGCAGCTAGGTTCCAGCATGAATGTGACGCCTCGTTCAACCTTGACCTCTGTACACCAGAAGCAGTTTAAAGTATATTTACGTAAATTTAAAGCAACATTGTCTGTGTTGATGATTATATATAATAAGTGTATTGGTTTGGTTATTTGGTTATTCTGTCACTAAGGTAGCACAATAATGTGTATACATATAAAACGATGATAAGACTTCTAGATACAGTAGGTCTTCTATATAGAACCAATACAAACATATTCCATACTCATCTGCTTAGGCCTCTGTAGTTTGATAATTCATGTACAATCGCTTTAGTCGTATCAAATAAATAGCATCAGGCTGTGTATTAAAAAAGCAAATTACTCAATGAGAATGATTAGACATTTAGCTGGGGGTCCTTGATGGAAGCATACTTTCAATATTAGATTTATTTGTACACATAAACATGATTCTAAAGAATGGTACAATGTAAAACAATCATTTACAATTTACAATGTACAGGCACTTGGACTGGCCCTTGTCGCGCACCTCTTGAAAACGAATCCACTCAAGAATTACTCACAGAGACAATAAAAAAGCAATACAAATACATGCATGCAAACCGGTTAGCCCTGGAAAAATGGTTAACGTTTTAAAACTAGACGTGAAATTAACTTGTTAAGGACTCTTTGCATGTTTTTTTTTTCTTTCCAGAGCAGAATCCTTATACAGCAAGTACATTGTTTGTGTGCTTGAAGTAGAATGTTTGTTACCTTCCACATAAAGCCTCAATGGAAGAAAACCAATTAGCAATACCCATTCTGCAGCTGTAGAATTATCAGGTGTCTAATACCCCACATTGTGACTGCTCACTTAAACTGGCTTTATTGTGTACCTTGCTTTTTCATACACATTTGGCAACAAAATCAAGACAGCTTACAAATGAAGATGGAGCTTTGGACCCTGGGGTTGTCTTTCTTTCTTATTACCAGTGAAATGACACTGACAGTGTGCTGTTGTGCGCCATATCCCTTCTTATTAAGAAGGGTGCCATAAAAGGAGAGCTGGGGCTTGTATACTGTTTAAAAAAGATGATCCACACAGTGTGCTGCTTGTCTTCTGCAGAGATTCAGCAAGCAGTGAATACCCTCGGTTATTATGTGGGATTGGCTTGGAATCAAAACATAATTAGCAGCAGGAGATATCAGTTCCAAGCCTTCCAATTACTTTGTTATTATTTGCATAACACACAAACAGGTCCCTTACCCTATTAGACACTAACAAATGCTATTTGGGAGATTTCAAATTAGAATCTTACTTTTTCAGCTTCTTTGAGATGGTAATAAAGGATGCATCAGAGATGGTTTTACATGTTTTTGACAATTCACTGGTGTTAAGAGGAGTCATTGAGGATAAGTCCATCAAAAGTACTAAATGACAACCTCAATGACTTAATTCAAAGTCATTGTATTTATCTTGCTCTTAATTATATTATTACTTGTACTGTGATACTTGAAATGTATTTGCTTACGATTGTAAGTCGCCCTGGATAAGGGCGTCTGCTAAGAAATAAATAATAATAATAATAATAATAATTCTCATTTAAGCAGCTTGTAACATATTTTGTACATATTGATTTGTACTTTATTCATCTTTGGCTTCTGCCTGCCACGTCTGGATGAAAAATTATTTTGTGAGCTCTTAGGTGAAAAATGAAAAAAAAAAAAAAAAAGACAAAGATGGTCACCTGGCAGAAAGATGAAAATCATTACTAACAATAACAGCCAATGCAATCCAGTTTTGCAGTATAAAAGGTTGCCAGGGAAACAGTCCTAAAAGCAGTGTGTTCTTACTGATATGATGCAGTGATCGTCACTGTATCTCAGGGGTCATTTGTTGTATAGTATTGATTTGAAATGTGGACAGTATAACAATCACTCTTAGTACATTTATAGGGGGACCTACATTGTTCTATTTTCTGTTACCATGTTTGCTTAAAAATGGTAAATGGACTGAAATACTGTTTATGCAGTTTGTCAAACAATATTTATCACAGTGTATGCATTTGAGGAGTGTCACCATATCTTTTTTTTATTTTTTTTATTTTGTAGCAAATAGTTTTTGATGGTAATATGAAGCAAAATGAGGTGAATTTGAAATTGTGGGTGATCAGGGTTTTCAGGACATCACTCTGCATTCTCTGCATTTACGAGGCAACTCCTTTGAGTTGCACATTTCAACAAACAAAATACATTTCTTACACACTCTAAAACAGGAAGTAATCTTCTATTCCTAGAACGGTTTATCTACTAACTTGACAGCATTTACTACAGTTACTTTCTCGAGTCATAAAGTATTTAATATTAGATATGTTGAACACTTATCGATTTCCATATAAAGAAGTCAATCTGTGTCGATGAATACTGCAGCTCTCTGGATCTTCCAATGAAGATGGTTCTTTGCTGTATGCATTGTATTGCGTATGCTTGCAATAAACAACTAGTTCTTTTCAAATGGAGATTGTTGATCTCCAAGTCTTGCAGCATTATAGTTGTTGTTGGCAGTTTTCCAACTGGAAATAGTTCAGTTGATCAGACGTAACTCAGTTCAGATAATGCGTTGCAATTGAAAAGTTATGTAGTTCGTAGAAGTGTTCTTGTTGCAATTATCTTGGGATCTTCCAAAACATAACTGCTGGCTTTGCTTCAGTTCGTTTCGTTTAGCGACGTAAAAACAAAGACCCGCTTTCCGATTAATGCAGTATCCTGTTATCTGGTTCAGTCTCTCGTAGGACGGACAGCAGGGCCCTTCCTCAGAAGATGATTTTAGCCATTCTTCAGAACATTGGTTCTTCCTTGTCTTCCGTGAATTCGAGCACTTATGCTCCCTTGACTTCAAGAACTTTCTTCAGAGCTTCCATTTCGTTTCTCCAAACTCCAAGCCACTTCCCCTTGTGAGTGGAGCTCGCTTCTTTCTCTTGCCTGGAGCACTGTTCCTTCTGTGGGGCACACTTCTAGTGTGGGGAGCTCATGGGAAGCTCGTATAGGAAAGCAAGCATGGAATGCTCGTATGGGAAGCTCTCTCATGGGCAAACTCCAGCTTTTCTGAAAGTCGGCTGGTTTTGTTGTCCTGACTTCCACCCTGTGATTGGTTAGTTTGGTTATTTTGGGCTGTGCCCAAGTCCACGTGGGGTGTTTCTCATTGGTTGTTCTCGTTCAGAGACAGCCCATTGTTCTCAATTGGTCCGTGGCTTCGCCCCATGTTGGCTGTATTTATGAGGGGTACTGTTCTCTGTCCGAGGTGTCAAAGCACACTCAAAACTGTCTGGCTTGCCTTCTGCAAGATACTGCCGGACCTAAATGATTCATTCAATGAGAGGAAAAGGTAACACTTGTCCAGCAGTTAGTTCACAACTCTTTCTAAAAGCATTCTTTGTCAGTGGGGGAGTTTGTGAGCAGAAACTGCGTAGACACAGAGAATGGCTTAAGACCCACCCTTTGTATATTTCAATTCTGTTAATTTCATACACAGAATGATATTATGACCCACTCTACAACTGCAAACCACTTTGCCACACAAGTGTGTGTATATATATATATATATATATATATATATATATATATATATATATATATATATATATATATATATATACCCCAGTGCTTTGTTTATTTTTATACATTTCCAATAGACTGCAATCTTCACATACATTATTCTGAGAGAAAGGGGGCTTTCTACATACAGTATGTTCTGAGTTTGTGTTTTCTATGTATGACCTTTAACTTAACTGGGACAACATCTGCTAAATAAATTGGGATACCGTGTTGTATAAATTCAGCATAGTTACTGTTGTATCTCACTTTGGTACACATATATCTTTCTGTAAACCTTTTTTCTATTGCCATTCCACATTGTTGGAAAAGTGTGAGAGATGTGTTCACCATTACTCTAAAGTCTAACTACCTGCATCTCTTTATTAATGAGATAATCACACTTATTCTTGATTTGATTAGGTCACGGTTGTATCACAGTACAATGATGATGGTACTGACACTCCCCCATTCTAACTGTTGGACTTAGTAATTCTGCAGTATTTTGCAATACATGTGTTTGCATTTATCTTCTTTCTTTATGTTACTTGTATAAGGAACAAAAGCTCATTACCATTTATCTATAACAAATAAAAATTCAGAAGCGTAACAGTATCAAAACAAGGGGTACAGTATTGCAGATAGCTGTTGCGATATTCCTGTTTCTTTGAGCAACCAGGAATCTCTTCAGTTTTATTAAGGACAATGTTGTTTTTTGCACAATTACTGTATCCGTAGGAGCCATTTTCTACCCAGTGTTAGATAACAGGTCTAATTCTAAGAATAGAAAGACTGCACCAGGGTGATTTTAGTGTTTGTTTTTTTTGTTTTAAATTTCAGATTTTCTAACAGACTAGACTCTCACCTAGAACCCTGGTAGTTCGAACCGACCTATAATCTGAACCATGTTATCATACTGAAATGCATGCTGCTAGCAGCCGTCAAAACCAAGAAAAGGCGTGTAAAAGTACACAACTGCCTCTGTACTTTTTTCAGACACTGTTATAGACAAGCTGTGTTTAGTATGGGACAGATTGCAATCAGCAAATGTGAGCACTGTCTGGTCTCAATGGGTTTGGATTGGCGAGTACTAATACCTTCAGGCCTTTTTCTCAGCAGTTACTTCAGCAGCACATTGCCGTGGCTACCAGGGAAGGAGTACACTTCCAAATTACAAAATTCAATTCTTAATTTTTTTATTTAACTTACAGACCGATGTCATAGAGCATTCATAAATACTGACACGCATCTTTAAAGGGAGAGGTAGCCTTTTGGGGTTACAGGCGCCAATGGTGGCAAACCCCAAAAAGACAGGTGCCAACAAAATGTTTTTGTCGCATTTGCAACCATTTTAGTCACAGTCTGGAGCCCTACCGTTGTACAGAAATGAAAGTGCTTACTGTTTATGTATACTTTAAAAAGCTTTTTGTTTCTAAAGCAATGAATATTTAATAAAGGAACAAGCAGACTCACAGTTCAAAGTGATTTACTGAGTCTACCATGAACATCACTTTAATGAATTACTATGCTTCTTCTATGTTCTATTAACAAGAATACCGGCAGTAAAAATGCTAAGCTGAAAAGACTCCACATGCTAAATAAAGACACAGCAGCACTCCATAAATTGAAAACTTAAGATCTGTTTTCTTGAAAGTATTTAACTGTTGGCATTTATTTTTTAGTACGCCATAAATTATCAGTGTGTACTGCAGGCATTTTGTATTATAATTAGCTGTTTGAAGTTTCCATTCTTTAATTATTGGGTTTTACATTCATATACTCATGGATGCAATATATACTGGAATCTGTGCTCTTTGTGATTGATTCTGAAGGTGACTGACAGGGAAAAGGTCAGGGAAGGGCTGTACTGTTAACCAGGTTAAAGATACAGCCACACAAGCTGTGCTATTGAAGCAATCAATGACCCAGACCTAGCCCATCTCAAACATTCCTGGATGTCAGAGTGGATTACCTAATACCAGCCTCATGAAGCCGTTTGTGTAGAATTTGAAGGTCATTTCTCAGTTGGATAGTGTTTGTGAGACTCAATTTGAATATGGCGATCTTCCCAAGGGGCTGTGACTCGTCTGGCGATCAGGTGATATACGTTGCAGAAGGCAACCTTGAGCTTCCCCTCCATGGAATATTGGGACATATTATCCCAACACTAGAACATGATTGTTGAATCTATATACAACTGAAGTGATTCCAGAGGGATACAGAAAAAAAAAAAAACCCTTTTCATTTGTTCCACTTCCTGCACTTTTTTACTTCAACGTTAAAATTCTGAGGTCACATGAAAGGTCTTATCAGAAACCTGAACCCAGATGCTCCGTAAACAGTGAATTATCACATTTTCTGCTTGCAGTCTGGGTGTCAGCCTGCTCTCTTTCTCTGCAGGGTGCAGGATGAGAAACATCAAGAGCATGAAAGAGCTACCTCAGCACCAGGAAAACTTGTCTAAGGTCTAAAGGCACAGCATTATATTAGCAATGATAAACCATGAGCAATATGATGCGACTTTATTGGTGCAATAAATGTTCACCTCTGAACAGTATAAGGCTTGAGGCGAGCATTATTACTTATCTGTGCTTTAAGCTGTGATCACTGAACATGCTGAACTTACACCCAAACCTAATGTAAGG
Organism: Acipenser ruthenus; assembly: GCF_902713425.1. Taxonomy (NCBI): domain Eukaryota; kingdom Metazoa; phylum Chordata; class Actinopteri; order Acipenseriformes; family Acipenseridae; genus Acipenser; species Acipenser ruthenus. The sequence continues at coordinate 14,752,421 of NC_081190.1, forward strand.
GGACCACATTTATCAAGGTCTTTACACCAAAATGGAACTTTCCACACTGCTGGTTTAAAAAAAAAAGAACTAAAAAACTACTTAGAAGGTGCATTTAAGGAGTCAAATATATTATATTTATGCAATTTTACAATTAACAGTTTTATTATCACTTCACTAAAAATGGTGTAAATTATATTTTGGTGCCCATTATTTGGCTACCAGTTCGCAAAAGTAAACATCAATTTTCTCTGGCTCTTAAGCTGCTGGAGATGAAACACTGCTCTGGTCATAGAACTTATCACATTCTGTTTTAAATTTGGCTATAAAAAATGGCTAACTTTATTATATAAGCAGATACATTATCCAGGACAACCCCCTATTATATAGGCAGATACATTATCCGGGACAACCCCCTATTATATAGGCAGATACATTATCCAGGACAACCCCCTATTATATAGGCAGATACATTATCCAGGACAACCCCCTATTATATAGGCAGATACATTATCCGGGACAACCCCCTATTATATAGGCAGATACATTATCTGGACCTGCTGCATTGAATGCAGTAAAAAGTAAAAATATACTATAAAGCGTTTTATTTGAACAGAAATGCACCGTTTCATTACTTCCATTAAAGCATGGAAGTACCATTTAAGTTTCACAAAACAGGTATTGATCTTCTGCAACATAGAATATATATTTCTAGAATAAAATGTACTACACGTTTTCAATCGAGTTCTTGGAATTACCAGGAGACCATTATTGGTGTACTGTATCTCAAAGTACGTGAATAAGTAAGACACGTATATGGGAAGGACCAAAACCATGGATTCCCAGAAGAGAAGAGCAACATTTAAGAACCAATTCGATGCTTCACTGGCAGCAAATGTAGTGATCTTAAAACGGGAAATGCGACAAGTAGACCTGGTATGCGTAAGTATTCTGACTGCAGCATTTTGAACTAGCTGCAACCTATTCAGTAAGGCATTGGGAGGCTGGCAAACAAGGAATTACAATAATCAGCTGTTGAGGTTATAGAAGCGTGAATCAGGGTCAGCATGGGCTTCAACCTAGCAATATTCCTCAGGTGCCAAAAATAAATCTTAGTGACTGAACGCAAGTAGTCATCAAAAGTCAAAACTAACTCCCAAATCCCTGGCATTTGAGGCAGGAACCTAAACACTACCATGGAAAGGAACAGCAATTCAAACTCCATTGGCCTTGGACCATGCATCTACAAAATATCAAATTTTCCCTAATTGTATTCTCAGCCCTCCCTTTTGCCAACAGATTTTTTTTCCCCTCACAAGTTCATCTGCCTTCATCAGTCCTCGACAGATTAATTTCTGCCAATGCATAACAGTTCGATCTGAGATTGCTGCTGAAGGAAACGAATGGGAGTGCTTTCAAAGTGCTTGTTACCAGTAGCAAATGGAACATAGCATCTGTTGCAGGAGCAGGTACATGATTGTTCCGAGCAGTTTCTTGCTAGTTTTATTCCCAATTCAATTTTTTTCTCCCTTTAATTTAACTTTACTTCTCTGAAGGTAGATTTCACTGTACTGAGGAACTTTGCATGTATAGAACAACTTCCTGAACTTTGTCATGAAACTATAAAAACACAGACAATGTCAGACATTGTTTCAGGCTCTAACGTGATTCTAGATTCTGACGCCTTCTCTTTGTAAGATTTATCCTGCTGCATGTTATTCACGTGTTTTCTACAAACCTCTCCTGTGGTTCATATGACTTGCTTCTGTACCAAATCTGCTTGGTGTGACTGTTGTCATAGCAAGCTAATAATTCAATGAGATCCAGTTCTTGTCCTTCTTATGTTTAACACAGCCCAGCACCAGTAATCCAATTTCTTTAACAATGAACTCCCTGGTGTGTTTTTGTTTTTGGAGTAATTGCTGACCACACGTTTTCAGTGAGCTGGAAGACAAGACGTGGAAATCATGTGGTGCCTGGCCCAGGGGAGCTCTGAATTGCTCATTTGAATGAACAAAAATGCAGAAGACTCTTCTTTAGATGCCACGGAATTCCAGTTTAATACTTTCACTCATCTCCAGTGAATATTACATGTATGAATCCAGCCAGAATCATAAGATAATAGTAATAAAAATAAACATATTCATAAATGTAGACCAGTTTCTTTTTTAAAGAACTATTTATTGTTATGCTATAAGTATCCCCCTAAACACCACTTTTTAACATATAGGGGTCTGTTCAATTGACCTAAACAGTTGATTTTCAGAACCTTTTTGAGCTTCTGAAAATCAAACATAAACAGAGCATATGGGTCTCTTTTGTGTGGTTACAACTGTAAAAATATGTAAAAGAATTGAATACCATTCCTTGCTTGAAACATTCGTCTTCTGAGTACAGTACTACTAAAGATCTAGACTACTGACCCTTACTATTCTAGCTGTCATTATAATATACAGCACAACAGTACTAAGTAGGCTAAATACTGTAATACTAAAATTAGATATACATGTTGACCAGAAGTTTTGAAGTTCACATGTGAATTGTGATGGAGATAAAAAAAACAGCAACAGCATTCGCTAAGCCCCAAACAGAATCTGCTTCATGAGAACATACTGTCTTTTTGACTAAATTGTGAAGGTCAGCAGCAAGAATCTACTGACACAGTGGAAGGCAGGAAACACTACATGTTTTACTGCCAGCTTAGAAGGTTTACCGAAAAAAAATTCATGTCTAAAAAATAACCTTTATCTATTCTGAAGCAAGAACTACTTACGCTCCTGAAAAAGGAGTAACCGTGGAAACGCCACAAAGACCAGAGAATCACATACTGTGAAAGACATTTCAGAAAAACCAAGATAATGGAGAAAAAAACTGATATAAAAAAGAAAAACACATTTGCACTGCTTCAAACCGGGGAAAGAAGGGATTATGGCAAGAAATAATAATTTACTCTTGAAAAATAAAACGATAAAAGTTCTTAGCAATTTCCCAACCTACTGATTTCACCTCTTGGGTATTTCTTCAATATGTCGGTAGCCTCTAATTTATACATCCTTAGCTTTTTAATGCATTTTGTTGGATCACAGCATTAAATATATTGAGCGGAATTAAACCATTAGGCTTTTTCAAGGCAGAGAACCTGCTCTTGTTTTATATCTGAGACCATTTAAGTAAATTAAAAACACTTCCCTTAGAATACTAACTTTTTTAAATGCACACAGTTTTGAATGGTTTTATATCCTCTGCAAATGGCTCAGTGCCTAATCAAGGTCATTAACATTGATATCATTACTGCCTTTATGAGTCTGAACAGCCACTGCAATATTGAATGTAATGAACACTTGTTACACACACCAATGCTTTAATTTCAGGCTACAAACAGTGCATTTTATAGACAGATTGCAATGATAATTGGCTAATCAAGCTTACTTTTAGATCCCAAAATACAATTTTCTTCAGAATTGATGGATTATAATTTTTATTTGGAAGTAATTTTTAGGGTTGTAGAATTACAAGGACTTTTTTTTTTGTGTGGTGCCATCAATTCAACCTTCTGTACATTGATGTATTTATGATGTGTACATAAACACTACTCTTCCCCCATGGAACGGTACTGTGCACACACATCATGGTGTCCCAATACTTGTTATAGAACAACAAAACAAAACTGAAACTATTGCTGCAGTTGTTGTAAGGAGATATGAGGTGGGGCAAATCCAGATCTTTTAGTTTACAGACAGGTTAGAGCAACTGAATTAATATTCACTGACAGCAATAATCTATTGAACTTAGATCATCATTCATTACTAATTAAAAAAAAAAAACAATGAAAAGAGCATTTTAGTTGGTCTTGTACTGGTTGAACTGTTTGTAATCGTGTGCTTGTATGAAGGGAAGATGTAAGTGTGACATTGAACTGCTGCTTTGCAAACAAGGTGACATCACCTCAAAGGGATTCGGGTTTGTTTGTGCCAAGAGCTGGAAGGAACTAGGGTTTGTCATTGACATTTCTGAAACACAGCATGCAACAAAATATCAGCAATTTGATCTGTACAGTATTTCAATTCATGATCTACAATACTGGTAAAAGACAGATCACACAATTGATATAAACAGTGTACAATCTTTATGCACTGGGGTTGTGCAAATGAAGCATAAACAGAGCATTTGAGTCTCTGTAAAAATATGTAAACACTAGGAAGGGTCCTAATTTAATGAGCTCAACTGAATAGGCCCACTGCTGTTTCATGTCATGAATAGGGTTTCTCTGTGATGTGCCGTGCAATACAGAAGGCAAAACGTGCGCTCTAATTGGCTAAAAGATCCTACACAATCTGTATAATTTATCGGGTATCAATGATACAGACTTGTCAGCTGCTCATAGTTCATAGTTTATACATGTTATAAATGTTTATTAGTGGTAAACTAAACTACGTGTACATTTTTAAAGGTGATACGTTTCCAATACATGACTCCTACATGTACCATCCATACAGTATGTGTTACTGGTAGTTCTGTACCATTGTAAAACATGGTGCAGATGCTTTATGAATAATATAACTTCAACCTATAAGAGCTTTCTGCTGCTAGTAGCACTGACCACTCAGAGTTGGCTTCAGTTATTGTTACAACAATATGAACCTCAGTACAAGCCTCAACATTAACAGGTAGAAATTAAGTTTGCCAACACGTTTTGTAAGAGCTTGCCCTCAGGCACTTAACTGGTCTCACATACTGCATTCCTTAAACACAGCAGCAGCATCTTGACACTAATCCACTCCTATTACATTGCACCATACCTGCCTGAGCTTCAATGCTCTTCAAGTAATAAAGAGCTAGAAACTGTGCTGGACTACTGTAAGCAATTAATATAAATATGCATCATTTTCTATTAACTTTCATTTCTAATTTCGGATGTTTCAAAAGGTTTCACATCCAAAGCGTTACATAAATTAATGGAGCAGCAACACCTGTTGCATGTGTTACCTATATGCTAGTAGTAACAAATATATAATTTAAAAGCCAGCTGTCATTGTATTATAAACCCTCCTGTCATTGCATTATAAACCCTCCTGTCACTGCATTATAAACCCTCCTGTCATTGCATTATAAACCCTCCTGTCATTGCATTATAAACCCTCCTGTCACTGCATTATAAACCCTCCTGTCATTGCATTATAAACCCTCCTGTCATTGCATTATAACCCTCCTGTCATTGTATTATAAACCCTCATTGCGAATGAATTAATTTTTAAACATATAAAACGCCCCCTGAGACCAAGAGTGGTTTTAGCTTAATACATATATCAATCTTTCTTAAAGCAGACACACCATTTATGAATGCCCTTTCTGCTAGTCAAGGAACATATTCATCACAATGCATACATATTTACACACATGTTAGGTGAAACCTCAAGTGTATTAGACAATTGAGATATCAACTTACAAGTGGCAATTCACAAACTAAATCTAAAAATATATCGAAGTGGTTTACTTATAGAGTAGTAGTAGCTATTTAAAAAAAAAACACACATGATGATGTGGATATTAAATATTGATTAATCCAAAACAGTTTCATTTAGAAAAAATATACATTATTATTATTTGGCAGATGCCTTTATCCAAGGCAACTTACAGAGACAAGGATGTGTGAACTATGCATCAGCTGCAGAGTCACTTACAACAACATCTCACCTGAAAGACGGAGCACAAGGAGGTTAAGTGACTTGCTCATGGTCACACAGTGAGTCAGTCAGGATTTGAACCGGGGACCTCCTGGTTACAAGCCCTTTTCTTTAACTACTGGACCACACAGCAATACGTAGATTTGACAATGACTCAGAAAATAGGAGAATGTGTTATATTTCGTACAGACATATTTATTTGTTACAAATCAGATTTTGTATGTGCAAAATATGTAAATGGATTAAATCATGACACAAATTCTTTCACCACAAGCCTTGTACCTCGAGTGAGGAAAAATAAACCTTCGGCTGTGCAGCTAAGCTGCTAGAAGAAGAAAAAAAGCATTTCAGGGCCGTGTACCTAATCCCGTCAGAGAGATATCCTGCAAGGAGGTCAGTGAGAAGAAGGAGGAGATAGAAAGCACTGAACCACAAAGAGGGTTTTCTGGCAGGCTGCATTACATGCTAAAAACCTTTCTCCACACAACTAATCAGCAGCAATATTGTGTGGTAGATTATTTTCATGGCAGAGTTTTTTTTTTTCTTCAGAAATAGCAGCAGCTCATTTTGTCAAGCTATTAAAAAAAATACAATAGATATTTATGTCAGCTTTACAGCATGTAATCATTCCCTTTTGTTGTTTCATTGTCGTTTTCCCACACCTTCCACCTCACAGCTTTGCCAGTCTGCCTCAGCTTTAGGCTCCCTGCATTCTATGGTTTAAATGTGGCCCAAAGAAGCAATACCACCAGGGCAAGAGTTTTTAACACTAGAACGACCGTGTTTATAGGCATACCTGGAACCACCATGACCGGTCAATTTGACCAGTGTATTAAAAACAACATAAATATTATAATGAAAGGACAAACAACTGAATAGAAGTCATATAAGTGAAAAAACTTAAGTCATAAAACTTAAGAATATAAGTTTTATTCAGGAACGTCATATAAAGCATCTACACAACCGAAACATTGTAAATAAACGGACATTTGAACAGAAATGTGTTTTATACAGACATATTACATAAAGCGCATCCTCAAAAAACTGTAAAAAATTAAATAAACAAATATTTGAAAATAAATGTGTCTATATACAGGTATATCATATACTAGAAAACTGTACAACTGAAATGACGTATCAAAATGTTTTAAAATAAATGAGTTTATATTGCCTACATAACATGCATATACGCAACCGAAGCTATGCGTTTATATACAGCCGTACTATAATCAAAATGACATGAATAAATAAACATTTGAACAGAATGGGCTCCAGTCAAATCTGTGTATATACATTTATATCATGTACATACTGTGCTTGTCAAAATATGCAATGCAGTTATCATATGGTCCATCTTTGCTGCATCAGAATCTTGTTTGGTAAAATTTGCAGTAATTCCAAACACTGCTTTACTGTCCAGCGATCCATTTGCAATGTGTATTGGGGTAGCAATGAATTTCTTAGAAAAGTACCAGTGCAGACAGACAGCCTGGCGCTGTGAGCTGTCAAGGCTGATCGACGGGCTATCAGAGGCTCATTGAAACAATAGCAATGTCAACAGACAGCTCACTTGAGGAATGCACACTAATATAATCAAATTTCAATACAGCTTCAATTCCAGGCTGATAAACACAAATAATACCGCAACATTTAACTGTTATAATGTTTTATATGTATCGGTCAATTTGACCGCACCTGGTCGGAATAGGTATGATAAGTATTTTATCTCGCTAATTTTTGCAGCTATGTGATTCTTTCTTTGTCATTAGTACATATATTTAGGAACAGTCAGGAAAGCACAGCTCCTTATCTTAAACACACGCACAGCAATTTCAACTTAAATTCCAAAAACGGTCAAAATGATCGCCTTGGTCTAGTGTTAAATGCCATTTTTTAAGATGTATGTCATTATAAACAAAAATACACTGGTTTATACCTATTATATTAACTATTAACCACAGGCTGCATGTACAGTCTTATATTTTTAAACAGACAACTGCGGGCTGTGCAAAGAGACTGAACTTTGACTCCGAAGTCAGACACCAAGCACATTCAGAGTGGATAAAGAGCAGGGCTGATCTCTGTTCTCTGAGCCCGCCCACCTCTGCTCTGGATTGCTTGGTTTAAAAGTGATTCTGGCTTTAGGCTTGTGCGATCAGAGGATGCTCACATGCCCTCAGAACATTTGTGCTGTGTGGGGACTCGCTGCGGTGAAACATAATTGGACATTCCAAATTGGGGGAAAATAAATAAAAATAATAATTTGTCACTCTAAACTTATATAAAAAAAACAGACAACTGATAATATTATGGCTGTAAATTCCAGTAGTGGATGCAGATGTAAATATGCACAACTAATTATAATAATGTGATTGTATCCAGATGGATAACTGCACTTACCTTTCACTTGAACTTGAATCCGGAAATAAAAGTTGACATTCCCAATGTATCTGTCAACCAGAATATAGTACCACTGTTCCCAAAAGGGAAGCTTAGTCTCCAGCTCACAGCTCATGCGATCTTTGCAGTCAATGTATGTTGAGTTATGCAGAGGGGGTGCCTTCGCTCTTATTTTCAGAAAGACAGGGCAGCTCTCCATAGTTCTGTTACTAATTCTGCAGTCCTTAAGCTGCACCTTGACTCTGGAGCTGTAATTGGGAATATACACTCTAGAAGAAAGAAAAAAAGTTTGTAATTAAATGATGTTTAAGGTTCTGAAACAATCTTTCATCTTAAATCGATAAGAGCTATCCTGCTACATTCCAAAGTTCCACCCCCTTTGAGTAATGCACATACAAACACACTCCTTACTTAAAAAAACAAGCAGTATTTCTGTACCAAATGTGAAACTTCTAAAATCCTACTGTATGTACTTTAGGATGCTTTGATCAACACACCAGTCCACACTATAGCAATTCAGCACTACACAAATAAATGTCTACAGCAGCAACTTTCCTATATTTATTTGCTTATATGGAGTTCTTAATGTACTTAATACTGCAATTTGGGGCACAGATCTTGTAAAAATACACTTGACTGTTTTATAAATTAAAAACATAATCAACAAGGTGCTGTAGAAGTCAGTGTGAGTGTAGTGCATGCAGAATGTGCTTTAAACAAGTACTGGAGGTTAGCACTTTTGCTTAAGGGCTTTCCATTGGGATTCAGCCTATCCATACTGTTTTTCTTTGCATCAGTACCAAAAGAGATAATGTCCTTAATAGCTTCACTTATGATTCAATTTATGTTTCCTGTATGGTAGGAAACACATCGCTAGAGTAATTTATCTTTAAGTAACAGTTGTGCCATCTCCCTTTCCCACAAGTCATTTCTCGTGATAAAACATAAACATAACAATGACACACTACATCTGTAACATTAGTAACAGAGATAAAGCAGTACCACTTACTTATAGAGTGCGGATTTGTTGTGAACTGGGATCATCTGATCTATCAAGTATCCAGGATAAAGGACAGGAATACCAATCAATCTCTGCACAATTAATTGGGGTTGAAAGAGGTATTGGCATTCTTCATACAGCCCCTACACAGAGAGAAAAAAAACTATAAAAAACATCCAAGATTTTTTTTTTCTTCCCTGCTGAATTGTTCCTGTGGCATAAAAGTGGGTCAAGACAATTCTGTTAATTCAAACCCTCTTCATATTGTGAACTAACATTTACACCCAACATACCCAAAATACATTGCAGCTATAGCTCTGTATTTGTAAATGTTAGGAGAAACTACCTGCATTGTAGGATACATTGCCCCTTAGTTCATTTGGTTAGCTATATTCCAAAATGCAATACATGTATATTATAAACTTTTAAAACACCACAATGCAGAACACCACTGTCATCTAAACTGAATCTCAAGTGGCCTTAATTATGCTGCTGGCAACTCAAGAGCAATGTTCCAATGGCTTCCTTCAGTAAATCTGCATTGACACATTGAATGGGTTAGATTGATTGTCAAATATAGTGTATGAAGCTTGAATGTAAGAATTTTTCCATTACAGTCAAGCAGTACTAGCTTTTGTTATACTGTACCTGGATCTATGGTTACCATCTTATATGATCTTTATCAGATTATTATAACAAGTAGGGCAGTATTTTCAAAAAACAGTGTTACTCTATCGAACTCGTGGTATAGTAACGAGAGCTTTAGTAGCAAACAAAATGTGTTAATTAAAGCAATCCTTTAATGCTTTGAAATTGAGTCGATGAGGTCATTAATGAACGCATTTCTCGTTAAAAATCTTCATTGTCGCAGGTCACGTACATCACTACCTGCCTCAACGACTTGATAAGGGGAACTCGTTAATCAAAATGCATGTTAACGAGATCAAGAAAAATGAATGGAAGCACAATTCGCTGTTATGGAAACTACTAGCGGGAGAGCTCTCCCACCTGCGAGCAGCAACCAAATGGAAATTAAAAATAATGGGAATATCTATCTTGTGTATAATTTCTAAACTTCATATAAAATTGTGAATTTTGTCATGAAGAATGTACATTTATTTAGAACATCACATATAAAATGCTGATGGGTAAAAATCGGACGGCACGGATTAAAAATAAATAAATAAATAAACCCCCATTAGTCATTTACCTTCATTCGGGGGAATATTTTGCCACAGCTTACTATATACAACTCCTTTAACCCTTTCAGGACCAAGCATTTTACAGTGAGATGCTCCCCCTGGACCAGCCGTTCTTTGGCTGTTGTTGACTCTCTTCCAATAAAAGTTCACTAAAAATCTATTTATTACAGTAGCAGGACGTGAGCGTCAGTCCCTCCCCTATCCATTGATCTGTGTTTCAAGCATGTACTGCAAAGTATTGTGGCCCTGTAAGTCATCAAAATGAAGTGTTTTTTTTTTATCGTGTTTACACGATCGCGGTCCTTAAAGGGTTAATGTGCATTTTGCATTTTTTTTTTGGTTAAAAAGAAAAGAAAAATGTAGGCTATATATAAATACATATGTTTCAAGTGCCATTGGTGTTTTGTAGTTGTTAGTTATTATACATGTATACCATGTATGTAACACTTCATTATATATTTATTAAGCTTTTTAAAGCTACGATGTAACTCCCTAACGCAGTTCACAATTTGTTTATAATTAATTGATCAATTAATTCCTCTAATCATGCATTTTCTCTGGTACTCTTTGGCCTCTGCGATAATTAAACTCAACATGATTTGCCACCGAACACCTACAGTATTATAAGAACATTTTATAAGCATGCAACATGTTTAGATGAAAGTGTACATTGTACATAAAGTGTGGGGGGAGTCTGACTGTATTACAAATATGTTTAGGCAAAATCCTTGTCAATGATCTCGATCACATTCCTAGTGCATCGCTGTGTGTCCTGTGGCAAAGTGCCCCGCCCCTGTGTGCATTTGTGTGTTCTATGTTGTATGTATGCGTGCGTATGTTAATGTTGGTGTATAGATTGGTACACGGGATATAAACGGGTCTGTGTTTCACGTGTATTTAAAAAGTGTATATTTGTATTTAGGCACGGGATTGCACATCACGCACGTGCATTTAAAATATAATATGTGAACACGGGGTTTCACGTAATGAATTCACGTGCTGGGATTCAAGTGAGTAATTAATTAGTAATTGAATCCCAGCACAACAGTATATATAGATGCACGTTTCTGTCACTGGGGTTAGGTGTTCGGTGAGTGGAGAACGAGTGTGGAGAAGGAGAAACTAAATAATAAGAACGGAAGAACGTAAATATAAAGTAAATAGTGTTTTCACTCACCGTGTTTGTCTGTCTGTGCACTGTTTAGCTCGTTTTGTTTGTCCTTTTATTTTGGCATATAGTGCCGTGTCCAGTGTTTTTGTCTGTTCCAACCTTTTATTTTCTGTTCTGTTTATTAAATGCTGAGCGCGATCACGCGTTCAGCCTCACCAAAACCCCATCTCTCTGTTTATTTATTTCCTGGCTCTGGTCTGACACCACCCACTCCGGCCGTCTTTGTGACAGTCCTTAATGCCTGTTCTTTGTTCTTGTGTGGCTAAGACACGTGTTAAAATCAAATCTGCAATCACCTAAGGAAACTGTCTTGTAATATCTAATATGTTGTTTTCTATACCAAGATTTTAGTGGTATAATTCAAATAAAATCTACAGCAGATGTCATCTGTCATATAATCTACATATGCAGAATTCAAATAGGCTACAGTTGCATTGATAATTCCTTGGTAGTCACTGGGTGCAAATAGCGGTATATCATTTTAGCAATACAACAAACATTCCGTAGGGTTACAAGTGGTTAAAACAAGTGAATAAATCTAATTCATAACCACAAGTATAGCAAAGGCTAAAATATTTTCAGAACTACAAATGTTGAATTATCGAGGTCGTCTGTAAGAAATTAACCCTGGTCCTGTCACAGACGTGGTCTGTTAAATGTCTGTTTCAAGGTGCGTTACATACTCTTTTGTTAATTAAAACCCTATTTTTCCAAGTGCAAATTAACTCCTGATAAATTATGACAATTAACACAGATTATCTTTTAAATTCCCACGCAAACAAAAGAAATAGTCGCAAGAAGCACTGCTCGTTAAGATAGTAACATTATTTCGGAAATCAACATAATATCGGAAATCACATTAGGATGATTATTTAATAATGAAATAGGCACAACGACCTCTTGAACATGTCCAAATCAATGCTACATGCCGATTTCTTGATTTACAAACTTTTGAAAATCTTGCCTGTAATGTCAACTGTGATCTCTAAAAATTGGATAGTATAGTGAGATACTTTTGACAATAAATAGAAATATACAACATGCTGTATTTCTTATTTTGTGTAGAAAAAATAAGACATCAAATGTTTTTACCCAGGCTGTTTCACCCAGGCTGTTAGTGTGGTTTGCATGCTGTAATACATTGGCATCTCAGCGCATTGAATGAGCTAGTCAAGCAGTTAAGTACGTTTCTTATGCTGTTAAGACATGTGCAATGTTATTATGCGGTAACAGATATCAACTTGTAGAACCATAACAATGTTTCGGTATCCGTTAGCTTGTATAACACTGATTGTACCGCATGGAGAAATCAGAATTAAGATTTATCATTGTTTAGAAGAGCAATAAAATAGATTTATAGTCTTCATCTTTGTAACCTTCAATAAATGGCTAGGTATCCGTAGCCATCCTTTGTGTCTCACATTTAGTCAACCCTATTAGGTCATTGAATTGCTTTATAAGTCATCATTAATTTACTATTTGTCCTGGAACATTAAAATAAGGTGTTATCGCTTTGACATAATAACTTTGTCTACCTAAGCAACTTTAGATAATTGCATTAAGGAAGCTAAAATGGCATTTATATTTAATCCCATTCTGCGGAAAATAAAAAAAACACCCATCTGCTCCTTGCCAAGAGATGCATGCATAAACTATAAGGCAGAGCAGATGGCGTTTAAAATGCAACTGGGTTTTAATGCAGAACCTGCACAATAACAATTATGTTAGTGAGTGTGACATTTTTTACCGTATTTGCTTTAGTAAAAGTCGACCTCGTGTAAAAGTCGACCCCCTCCATTGTGCGGGCGAGATTTGGGTATATTTTTTTCCTAAATATATGTATTAGATATCCTGACGGCGTTTGAGCAGCAGATTTCTACCTAGAACCGCCAGATGCGACATTTTGACGCATATTACAATACAGTATTTTTTTTTTTTGTATAGCCTTGTGACGGGGTACTGCCTGCCCCTGTGCATGTTTTGTATTATTTTGCATTATTATTATTTAAAATTCAGGGCGGACGAAAAGCTGTCCGCTATTACTGTTATTATTTGTATTTTACTCGTGAGACTGCGTGACTGTCGGCTAGTAATTATTTAATTAGCTGACAGTCACGCAGATTTCTTAAACTCGTGCAAACTATGGCCGAGGGGTTAACAAGATAATTAATAGCTAATTAATCCCTCGGTTATAATATAAAAGACCTGCAGCTTTGGCTGCACGGGGAGTGTGCACAGGCAGAATGAAACGTGAGCTGTGAAAACTATTTCTACAGGATATAACAATTGCTGCATATGTTGGTTTTGCAACCAGCATACTACTTGTTACTATTTGTGTTCCGTGTCCATATCAATGTCAAAATCAGCATCACATTTTTCCAAAAAGAAAGAAAAAAAATTACTTTCTTTTCTTCTAGTTGTCCCTCCCCCTGACAGCTGGACATCACACTTAGTCCAAGAGGAGGCGTGGGAGGTAGGAATTCTCAATGCCTGTTGCTGAGTAACAGTGCAGGATTATAATTTCCCTTACCAACTAAACATGTATTCATTGTGACAGGTAGCCAAATCAACAAATCATGAACACAAACTAACACCAACAAATACCAAACAGACCCTTGGGCAGCGATGGCAGGTGTGGACACTCGGGAGACGACGGCAGGTGCAGACCCATGGGCAGCGACGGCAGGTGCGGACCCTCGGGAGGAGACGGCAGGTGCGGACCCTCGGGAGGAGACGGCAGGTGTGGACCCTCGGGAGGTGACAGCAGGTGTGGACCCTCGGGAGGTGACAGCAGGTGTGGACCCTCGGGAGGTAGCTCCAGCTCCTCTGGTGGTGGAGGCGGAAGCAGCAGGCAATCTTCCTCTTGTGGTGAGGCGGGAGCAGCAGGTGGTCTTCCGCTTGTGGTGGGGGCGGGAGCAGCAGCTAGTCTCCCTCTTGTGGTGGGGGCGGGAGCAGCATTTCCCTCTATCACTGGAGACTTGGGCTCCCCCTTCTTGGGCTCTGGGCACATGGGCTCCCCCCTCTTGGGCTGTGGATGCTCGGCCTCTCCCCTTTTGGGCGCTGGAAAGGTGGGCTCCCCACTGCTGGGTGCTGGATGCCCGGGTTCCCCACTGCTGGGCGCTGGATGCTCGGGCTCCCCACTGCTGGGTGCTGGACGCTCGTGCAGCAATTGCGTTCTTTCAGTTTCGTTTTTACTTTTGTTTCTCCCGCTTTCACATACCTCCTCCCTATACACCCACCCTGAACAATAAAAGCTGCCGGTTTTTATACCGGTGACCATCTCCAGACTAGCAATAAATTAATCTGGAGGTGGTCACCTTCTGTATGGAGTTTTTAATATTTGCGTGATCGACAGCAACTCTGTCTACAATTAATCCACTGCCGACCACACATTTTCACAAGATGTCCGGCACAGACAAACTGCTAACAATCGCCCCTGCCAGACCACACAAAACACAAAATACATTTAAATCATAACACACTAATATCACCCGTTTAAATAAACATAAACAATACATTTCTCTTTTAAATAGGCCCACAAACCATTATTTTAAATACATAATACGTATCAATCCACAGTACAATATTTACAACACATTTAAATCAGCAGGGCTTTTCCCTGCCCTCTGTTTACATGCAGGGTTTCTGCCCTGCCACAGGGATGCTAAAGAAAACATGACAAGAAGCGATCTTGGTTCACTGAGCAGGTTGTACAGTCTGAAGAACTGGGATCGGTTTCCAAAGGGACCCAACCCCAGATCATTTAGATGCACTCTAGTGGGAAAGGGGTGTGTGAATTAATATACATTGAAAAACCTCAGGGACGCTTCTCCTTCCCAGAATCCTACTGGAAAATAGTTCACCTCACAATGTGTGCAGAATGCAATCTGAATCCCAAACCGGGACCGACTACACTAAAATACAGCAGGTGAAACTTGTTCTGTGATTGGCAGAAAGATCCTTAGCAGTCTATAATAAAACTAGATGAAACAAGTCTGTTTGACCTCAGTTTCAGAGCCACATTGGGTAAAATGGCCCAATGAAAAGCACTGGGTCCCAACATACTGTAGTGAAAACATTTAAAAGATCAGATTCTGGCCGTTACACCGAATAAATCCATGAGAAGGGAACTAAATTAGATGAAAAGAGTTGATTTGGTCTCACATATGTTTTAGGAACAAAATACAAATCTGTTTGGAACATAAAAATCATTATACCATAGAGCCCTTCAGAGCAGATATAAGAATAAATCATTCCCTTCTCAGTATAATCTTGACTTACTTTTCAAAGCGCTCGTTTGTATTACTGTTGACATGGAACATTAGAGCAATGTGCATGGGCTTTTGTTAATCAATGCTATCTACAATGATGTACATTCTAGTAGTCTTGCCTTTGATAACACCACACCATTCTTACACTTATTTATCAAAAGGAATACATTTGTGTTTTCCAATAAATGCATCTTTTGGAAGAAATAATTATACTGCATCAACATTATATGTTGGCACAGAAAACAGAATTATAAATTAAGATGTAGTTTACTTTTCACTTGAGTTGGATGAGTTTTGAAAAGCTAATTTCTGATATTAAGCTTTAAAATTTAATGATTTAATCTCTAAGGGATCTCTCTTGAATGGACTAGTATTGGAAAATTCTGCAATGAGCGCTAATTCACAAAGTCATTAATATGCAATTAGATCAACATTGTTCTAATACATAACAAGCTCATGTACTGTATGCTGCCACAACATTTAGAAACTAGGAAAGAGAGGACCAGAATCATCGGGGAATATGCTTATTTAAAAAGTTAAAAAAAAAAGAAAAAGTCTGATCATATATAAATGAACAGTATAGTTCTAGGTACTGTTATGATGGAGTAATACACCTGTGTGTCTTTGTTAAACACATATGTGAGAATGGCAGCTCTGAATCATTTTTGATGTTTTTAGCTGGTAATTTTGATGACATAGATAATGCTTCACACATGTTTGAGGTTGAAGCTTAGAAATTGTTCAAAGAAACAACCAAATTACTGAATCAATTCTTGCTCAATCTGTGCTACAGTAAGTTTCCTTTGTGCACATAAATATACATAATTCCATAATAATAATATTATTATTATTATTATTATTATTATTATTATTATTATTATTATTATTATTATTATTATTATTATTATTTATTTCTTAGCAGAAACCCTTATCCAGTGCAATTTACAATTGTTACAAGATATCACATTATCTTTACATACAACTACCCATTTATACAGTTGGGTTTTTACTGGAGCAATCTAGGTAAAGTACCTTGCTCAAGGGTACAGCAGCAGTGTCCCCCACCTGGGATTGAACCCACGACCCTCTGGTCAAGAGTCCAGAGCCCCTAACCACTACTCTACTCTGCTGCCCTAGGATTAAATATAAATATAAGCGCAACTGGAAATAATTCAACCTTTTTCAGCTCTGGTGAGAAAATAGCTATTTGAAGGTTCAACTGCAGCATATCATGAACTGAACTTTAGTTTTACTTCTGTATGGAAACAGTCCATTTTAAAACATAATATCTGATATTACACTTGGCACCATCTTAGGGCTATGCTACTGACTGACAGTCACTGTCAGTCAATAGGGGAAGCAGCTGGTTGGTTAATGGCAGGAAAGAAGGCGTTGAAGGGGTGGGGAAAAGTTCACTCTCCAGGTGAAATATTTACTATATGTGTTTCTTTCAAAACTGAGCATTTGAGACCTAAGTAGCGAATGTAAGTGCACAGCAGGTAAGATGTATCACATTCTTTTGTAAGATACTATCATTTTTAGCATCAAATAATTAAAGGAAACATATGTATTCTTATATGTATATACTGTATGACACTAAACAACTGACCAAATACTATATGTCAGAATTTTATTACTTCAATTCAATATAAGTAATCAAATAAACAGTATCTGCCATATGAGAAATTGAAGTTAATTTCTGTTGAATGTTTATGTAAAAAAATTGTCCAGATATAATAAATCTGTCTGGTTCAAAAACAGTTGTCACTTTCTATATTCCCATAAGTCATTATATAACGTTTAGATGAGATTTACCTTGACAGAAATCTTTCCTTCATCCTTCGGTAAATGTGCAGCAAGGAACCAGTCTCCAGGCAGGGGGCTGGTAATATTGAACACCCCTGTGGTTCTGTTGGGCAGTGTCCAAGTCAGGGTCACTGCAAATGATCCTGGGACAATGGTGTCCTTCGGAAAACTAGTGTGAAAAGGGTCGATAACAGGTGGTGCTCCAGATCTGAAATACCTGTAAACGCAGAAAAAGCACAGTCCTTATAGTACATAAAAAAGACCACAAACATTGGGGGGGGGGGGGGGGCAAAAAAACAGAACTAAATAAACATGTGTAGACATTTTCAAAGTTGAACTCTATTGGATGTTGTGATACATTTGTTATACAGTTGCTATAGTAATGCAAGGCAACGTTGAGATCGAAGAGGCTAATGTTGGCATGAATGAAGCCAAGCTGGCTGGGTCATAAGATTGAGATTCATCAAATAGAGGGAACATGTGTAGGGGGTAGACAAACCCAGTTTGCATGTTCATATTTGTATTCTTCAGATACTTCAAGCAGTTGTAAGCAAGATGTCACAATAGGAGGCTTTTTGAGGTATATCAGATATTATGGTGCCCCAGCCAGACCTGATTTGCCAGTTCACAATCAATCAATCAAGCTCACAGCTCTGTTCAACCCAAAGTCTCTAACATTTCAGGGGTTCTTTGACCAACCAGAGCTAATGCACAGAAGCTGCCAGATTGGAACCAGGATGCACATCCACTGCCCGTTATATCGCAAGCAGTCCCTTTACAACTGGCTTGTCCATGTAATCTCCAATACTGCATGTATTTAAGGACGCCCTGTTCATAATACCAATATAATAATTTACTGTAATGATATTGTTAATGTGTAACCTTCATCATTAGTATATTCTTTTTGACCTACAGTATAATACCCACACTTTGTATGCTGTCAATCTCTCTGTGTATAACAAGCCATGCATGAGCACCTAATACAGTAATTAATCCAAACACATTTGAGTGGCATGTCAGCTTTTTAATTTACTCTTAAAAGGTCATATATTATTAAAGCCTACCATTTTATTAAAAAGACCATATAAACAGAGCTGTGTGTGGTATAAATAGAACACACAAATTAGGGGCCAATTTACACAGCTTTCCCAATCATTTCCACAACCCATGCTTCCTGCTCAGGAATTGCTAATAGCTTTTTAGAAATGCAAATTAACATCTTAACTCACCTACAAGACTTCATTACCTGAAATTTAGTTGTATCTTCATTCCTTTCTAGGCAAGACTTTTGGCCTAATATGAGGTTTGCCATTTACTTTTGCGTTTACTTATTTGTGTTCTTCTGTTACTGCTCAAAACCTAAATTAGATTCTGATTAACTGAAATTCATGGTTAAACCTAATTACACTAATGGGCCAAGATGACATGCTCTTATTTAAATCATAAAATAACGAGGTATTTTCAACAACTTATTATGTACATTTTTTTAAAATTAATTAATTTAGTTACATTTTACATCAGCCCGTTTTGTTTCTCATTTGGTTTAATCTCAGTTTTTGTTCATGTTTTAACTGAGACAAAAACAGAGAAAATAAGACTGTGAAATATGGAATACCAGCATTGGAATTGCTGAAACAAGGACATACCACACAGTGTCATTAGTTGAGATGGACAGACTTGTATGCTATTAGAAAAAGTGTGTTCCAAGAATTTTGCATAACCCGCATTTTCCCTTTACCTGGATAACATACACATTCCCTAATTGTAGGAGGACTCCCTTTACCGGAGTAACAGTTACCTGGGTTACAAGGTATATCAACTCAAAGTTCATCACCCCTAGGGAAATACAATACTGTCACAACCACACTTGTTACAAACCACTCAGAAGTGGTTGGGTGCTAGTTTTGTAACATTAACAGTTTGATTTCCCTTTCAGTAAAAGTAGTGTAAATTATACATTAATATAAAGACCATGATAAATGTCTAAAAAATGTGTAGAGCACCAGTATTTCACTGTGACACACAATTCTATAATTAAACCTTAAACAGTTAGACAAGTGAGGCTTAATGGCATTAAATACATTCACCAGCATAGAGCTTTACAAGCTTTAGATTTAGAGAATTTATTTTTTTATAGCATTATACAATCCTATCATGGAGACAGGGTATATATCATCATTTTAAACACAACTTAATTACACCTTGCTTGCTTTTTTTACTGTAGCTCCCTGTGTTCCTGTTGAGAGGAAACATTCCTTTAAAATGCTGACGGCTACATCATGAAAAACAAGCAAGACAATCTCCATACGTACATTCCACACGTGAGACACTGAGGATTCATTTTGCAGGAAGTGGCTGGGGTTTGGCGCATTGTGGAAGATGGAGTTCTTAACAGGGATGTATAAATATACTGGTATATTTATTGTTCTGGAAAAAATCAATGTTGATATACCTATAGCTTAATCTGCAGGTGTTATGTTAATGCTGGTTTGGGCTATTGAGTATAAACTCAGTACTCTAAAAGCAGAGGACCTGTGTTCTTACAGTGTCATTATAAAGTGCCCAAGCATCTTCACATGTGTGAAAAACACATTGATTGCCTAATGATGACCTGTGTTGTGTTAAGTGGTACAAGATGAAGCCCCTAAAGTCTATATCTCAGTATAATAATAGAGTATTTAATTATAATCAAATCATAGAAACTGCTAAATATGTTGGTTTTCATACAACAGCTGTATTTATATCTGCCATTATTGCTAGAAGTAATAAATGAGTCCGTGAAAGGATAAAAAATATATATTTTCATGCTATCTGCAGATAACAAGGTAAGGTTAGGAAACACACGTTAAAATGCTTCTTGTAAGGGGCTGTCCAAAATGATCAACATTTTCTGAAAGCGTACTGTGGCAGGGTGAAAGTCCAGCAGATGTAAATAGTGTGTGGGGGAATGTAAGGTTGGCAGGGATGGGGTTAAATCCATCCCTGCCAACAATCACAGGTGTGGCCATTCCTCAATTAGGTAATTGAGTGTGAATTGGGGAATGGCCACATGTATAAAAAAGGGAGAAAGCGGCTGTTTGGTGCAAGGAGTTTAGGTGAGTGTATGGACTGTGTTTTTGGTGATGTGTAGTGAAGACGGCTGCCCAGCCTACAGCCTGTATTGGTTTGTATTTTGTGTAAACCTTTGGTTTTGGCCCTCATGCCCTGTTTCTTTGTTTGTCTTTGTTCTATTTACATGCGCAACAGAGCTTAAACTGCAGCTTAAACAGAGTCTCTCATTCCTGACAGTAACAGCGTGGGCTGTGATGCTATCCTACCACACGTACAAAGAGTGCCCAGAAAGGAGCGAGTCATGGTCAGTGTACACTTATTTTTATTAAAAAAATACATTTTAATAGATTTAAATATTTAGATTCCACCCTGAAACACAGTACTACAGCCACCAGAGATCTCACTTTTGTCGGAGTTTATGATATTTTTCTTTGGTTGAGAAAAGGGATCCTGTTCGCACGTGTTTCATTCACACAGTGCATGGGGAAGTAAACAAGCAGTGGGTATTTTAACACAATACTGTATATCACAAGCAATAAAGTGAATGGCAAATGTACCACTTACATGCAAATACATGCACAATTATTTCAAATAATATTGCATCAGCTGCAGAGTCACTTACAACAACGTCTCACCCGAAAGACGGAGCACAAGGAGGTTAAGTGACTTGCTCAGGGTCACACAGTGAGTCAATGAGTGAGCTGGGATTTGAACTGGGGACCTCCTGGTTACAAGCCCTTTTCTTTAACCACAGGACCACACAGCCTCCTATGATGTGGTTTTTCATGCACACTGTAGTTTTAAAGTTTAATGTTTATTTTGTGAAAATATTTGAAATGACAAAACAGTGGACAAACTGCAGCAATGTTGAACTGTATTTCACCAGTCAATAAATATGTTAACTGCACTTGTTGATTCTTTAGCGCGACTGTGGGCTGTGCTCTACCTTTTGAATTTTAAGCAGGCCTAATTGTAAATGTAATCTGCCTACCCAATGTTAAAAATACTCCCTCTGTAATAATGCCTGTAACTTCACACCTGCCTGAGTCCACGCCCCCACACACTTTTGCCTTAATGTCAACTTTACGCCCCCTGGGCGGTGACTCAGCAGAATCTGGTAATATATCTAAGAATCTGTGAGATACTGTACAGATTACTTACTTATTTATTTATTTATTTATTTGGCAGACGCCTTTATCCAAGCAGCGAGTGGTTGGAAATTCTGGCCTGGATTGGTTAAAGCCTCATCATAGGAGCAAAAATAGCTTGAACTACTGCCCCCTGACATCCTTACACCACCGGCCTCCAATAGTCTCCATCTGTCATGTGACTGGTTCACATCACTGTCAGTCCCGTCCCTTTTCAAAGGACCATCTTTCATCTCCACTCCTCACAACAAAGTAAAATGGCTGAACACCGATTCTGTGACTTAACAGAAAATTAATTACAAAACACGGTGATTAAAACGCCACTGTCACTGTTTTCTGACTTTCTGAAATTCAAACAAATTCAGCTCAACGAAAACAAATATGACGGGCAGCATATACACTGGATTAAGCAGCAGTGAACAAACGAGACTGAGACGGAGAAAGACTTTGAAAACCTGCGGTATGAACTTCAAAAACATTCTCTGTTATTTATTCATGTTATTTATTGATTTACTTATGCTGTATCAGCTATATTTAAACAAAATATATAAAGTTGTCTTTACTATTCAACCTTGCTTCACTTATTTTCTTGACCGATTCCAATATTAAATATGTACTCCAGACTCAGCCAAAGTAGAAAATTAAATGCCCCTCGGGAAGACTA
The DNA here is from genome assembly GCF_902713425.1 of Acipenser ruthenus. Taxonomy (NCBI): domain Eukaryota; kingdom Metazoa; phylum Chordata; class Actinopteri; order Acipenseriformes; family Acipenseridae; genus Acipenser; species Acipenser ruthenus. Next base: position 14,774,797 of record NC_081190.1, read on the forward strand.
TTGTTACTTCCAGGGTGCCTGCGGCTTCGGGCATTATAGACCCTTGTCAGTAACAATAGTTTATGTAACTATATAGATTAAACAGATGATTACTTAACTATGACTTATTACTAACGTATTGGTATTACACGATTTGGAGTAAAATCTTAAAATAACAATTTAATATGGTCAGTTTTAAAGAAACGTGATGGGAGTAAATTACCATTCACAAGCTATTTTGTGTTTTGATGTCTAAAATGTACATTTTATTTGTAATACCGAAAGTTCACAGTTAAACATTAATGCGTTATGCATTAATAGCATAAGTAATCACATGGACAAAATTCAACGAAACACTGACGCATTCTCATATCTCAAAGCAATGCAAAATTCAGTAGGGTGAAAAATATGGCAGGACACCGGCACCTAGTAAAATCCTAACAGGCCTTCAGCAAAAGGCCATGACTGTCAACAAAAAAGGCAGGACCACTGAGGGTGTCAATGAGGAAACAAGGAACGACAACAAAACTGACAAGACTGTGAATTTCAGTGTAAGCGCTGTGAAGCTTAGCCTAAATACACAAGTGCATGAAAACTGTCCATCAACTGTTTTAATGAATAGCCCATGCTTCAGGCGCTGTTAATACCCTGTGCTTCGTCTTTCACTTTGCAAAGCTTGATCAGCTCCATCTGTTCTAGCTGGACAGTGTTATGGAGAAGGAATATCAGTGCTTTAAATTGCTCGATAACCCTTCTGCCTTTGTAAATTATTCACTGCTGCATCTACATCCAACCTGCATAACTTCCAACTACATCGAGTAGCTCAAGGGCAATCTCTGATGCTTCAGATTCATTTCTCTGCTGCTGATTGAAAAACCCAGGGTCCAGAGTAGAAGCTGCCTTTGCATCCCAGTCGGAACTGATTAGACTACTTTAAAAAGGCTGCAGTTCTGTTGTGTGTAATGGGTGCAGTCATCTTGAATCAAAACCTGACCTATCGACCTCAGAGCAATCGACCACAGTCTTTATCCATCGACTCAACTATCCTGCTGCTTCGTTTTGTTTTTAATCCGACCCAATCGCTGAACAAATGCTGGATTAATTATAAACTCTCAGTATACCGAATGGTATTTTTCTGTGCTCTGGTCTACAAATTCGGTTTCTTGCCCTAAAAATAACGTGATTGTAAATATTTCTTAGAATGTGAGTGCACTGTTTATTGATCATTACAATAATCACATAACACACTATTCTGTAATAAACATGATTTGCAAAATGTGTTTGATATACTTTAAATAGTTTTAGTTATTCAAATTATTATTCTTATTATTATTCCCCTAATATCCATCACTGTAATCAATCACATATCCATTTTAATCTGGTTATCTTCAACATTTCATATTATAAAATGTATTCAGCAAGATTAAAATGAGATGCCACGTGACCAGAGAAAGCCAGCGTTTTTGTAATGTGCACCAGAACTTTCTCAGTTTAGACACTGTTACAACTAAGGGTGTGCCAAGGACCCATCCTTCATCATGTCTATGTTTTTGGAACCTGTACATTTGGATTTTGTTCAGATACAGAATTTGCAAAGGGACTTTGTAATTCATGCCCAAATTCATGCCAAATACTGAGTGCTAATTCAGATTCGGCACACCCCAGCTACAACCATTACTTATAGGAATATAAATTAGGTTGAGAGCTCTAATTATGGGGAGCATTTGATTTTTTGTTTCAGTAAAATGCTTTCTACAGAGAAAATGTTCAATATTTTCCTTTGAAACTAAAGGCCCTATTCTCAACCTGAAAACACCTGTTCATTTTACAAAACAAGAACCAAACAACCACCTAAGCCCTCACAATGGTGTGTTTCCTGATTTGTAACATGAAGATGGATTCTTCCCATTTTGCTGAGCAGGATTTCCTCCTTTAGTTGGATACTACACAAGCCATCAGAACAACCACTGCAGTCATTACAATTATCTGCACTGTCTGTGACAAAAGCCTGCAAGTTGCTTTCCTAACTGCAGCAAACAAACCTTAAAGTTTATTTAGTTATAAGCTCTTATTTCAAAAACACGTGATTTCAAAGACTCATTAATGAAGATAGTAACAAATGGACTAAGAGCAGAGAAACTGGATTTGATTAAGGACGTAGGAATAGGATCCAAGGCACAGGTAGTAGGTGTCAATTTGGCAACCAACTCAGCCACATAAGCAGAGTCCACATCAATAAAATAAGAGAAACTCTGCCCCGTGGAGGCTGAAAAGGGCATAACTGGGACGACTGCAGGAAGTGAAGTCAACAACTGAATATTAATATTATCTATTTTATTTTTAAAGAACTGCATGAATATATTGCACTGATCAATAGAGGGAGGAAGAACAGACTTAACTGGCTCAAGCATTTTATTAGTAGTGGAAAAAAGGACTCTGGGATTGCTGCGGCCACTCTCAATAAGGCTGGAATAAAAAAAGGCTCAGACAGCCTTAAGCGCATCCCTATAGGCCAGCTGATGTGGTTCACAAGCCTGTAAATGAACAATGAGCCACATCTTCCTCCACAGACGCTCGAGACGCCGTGCTGCTGCCTTCATGGTACACAGCTCACTAGTGTACCAGGGAGAAGAATGAGCAAAGGAAATGAAACGTGTTTTAATAGGAGCTAAACACTCAATAACATTGTAAAGAGCAGCAGAGTCCTCTAGCGAAACTGACTGAGCTACATTGAGTAAAGCTTTTGTAATTTCCTCCGATATCCTAGCTGGGTTCACCAAATTCAGTCTACGAAAAGTCATAATCCGTTTGCTATTTTATTAGGTGGAGGTACTACCACGTCCAATAAAACAGCCTTACGGTCAGAGATACCCAGTTCAATTGCTTGTAAATTGGAAATTCCCAAGCCATAAGAATTAACCAATTCTAATGTGTGGCCACGATTATGTGTTGGAAAATTAACATGCTGAGTAAGACCAAAGCAATCCAAGGTATCTAAGAAGTCATCAGCAGCAGTACAATCAGGGGAATCCACATGTATATTAAAATCACCAAGTAAAAGAATACCAGAGGCTGGACAGAGCAGCGTTAACAGCTCTGAGAACTCAGATATAAACACAGTATGTGGTTTAGACAAATACAAGCAAAGGCTGAGATCCTTTTATATTAAAAACTATACACTCAAAAGATGTAACATTCTGTACAGGAACCATGTTTAGACCAATGTCTAACTGCTAAGCCAGCACCCTGACCAGAAGTACGAGATTTTTCAGTATAACCATATCCAGGGGGGTATAACTTGATTCAACAGCAGAAAGTCATTCGGCAGATGCCAAGTTTCAGTTAAACATAAAAAATCCACTTTCGGGTCAGTAATAAACTCATTAAGAATCAAAGCCTTATTATTTAAAGAACGAGTATTAAAAAGAACAAACCTAGTAGAATTTCTTGTCAGAAAATGCTTGGGTTTTGAGACAGCGCACAGAGTTTTAGGAAGATAGCGCAGACAGCCAAGATCAATACCACGACCCAGAGGTAAGCACTGACGACAAAGTGACCAAATAATACTGATATTGCAGATATAATTATTACCGTAAACCAGCCTACGACCAGATCCTCTGTGCTGATAGGGGCGTCTGTGCCAAATTCCCAAGCTACGACAGATATCATGTAACTTACTTTTAGAAACAAAAGAAGTGAGGGGTCGTAGACTCAATAACCTTGACACAGAGTAAGAAATCATGATCAATAGTCAGGACCAATTAAAGTTCAGTTAATGAAAATCCCACTGGTAATCTAAAGCAGCACAGCCACCCCACAGCACACGCACCGTCTGCACCAGCCAGCCGCAGCAGCAAGCAACCCCGATCCAACAGCACGGACCACCAACACAGCCAATGACGGCCACAGCAACAGAAAGCAGCGAGAGAGCGAGGCAAAACAACACGCACAGCAGCAGGCCGCGGCAGCAAGCCCTGACAGCAGTCAGGCAGGCAAGGCAGCAGGCAGGCAGGGCAGGACACAGACCACAGGAGCAGCAAGACCCGACAGCAGGCAGGAGACAAACCACAGCAGCAACGCGCGGCGGCAGGCAGCACAGGATACAACCGAAGGAACAGCAAACCGACAGGCAAGCAGGGCACAACACAGACCCCAGCAACAAGCAGGAGCCCCAGATCTGAGAAAAGTAGCAATCGCCACAGAATTACCCAGAAGTGATAAATGAAAAATAAAACAATAAAATATCAAATGAAACTGTAACTATAACTATTAAAACTAACACAAACTCAACTAAACAAAAACAAAGTTAAAACAATAAAATGTAGAAAACGAGCAGCAATCACTCTCTCGTCTCAGCCTTAGGCTAGGCTTGTTATATAAAATTAAATTTATATAACTGTGAATATCACTACTGAGACGGAAATAAAGAGCGTGTCTGTCTGCACCAATAATATTTGCGGCAGGTAATATTTATTATAAATGATCAAGCGCTTGTCAAAATAGTCATGAAAAAGAAACACATATTTTTCCTATGACAGTTTTCTTCCAACATGCACTTAAAAAAAAAATAAGTGCCATTATTGAAGCAAGGTTCCGAATGCTGTTAAGATTATCCAGGGATGCTTAAAACCTGTTCCCGACCATTAAAACAACTTCGATTATATCTCACTAATTCCTCTGCAACAAAGGGATATGCAGATTATAAAAGGATGGAGTGAAAATTGGTGCTGCATGAACACATTATAGAATGTCCAAGGTTGCCAACATTAGGAATACATATACAGTATGTTTAATCTAGAGAAAATACTTATTTAGCTTTTTTAATCAATTCTAGTATTTATAAGGTGATACTTATTGTTGTATTATGTCATGCGGCAAAACATTTTACCCAGTATTTTCTTGCTATAGCAGAAGAGCACCCAAAACTGTAGTGTTATTAGAGAACATTACATGTTGCTTTGCAAACCTGACCAACAGTGAAACAAAGAAACATGAACTACACGGCAATAGGTTCAGTTTAACGGAGGTATATTTTCTGTTGTCGAGGGAAGAATAGCTGTGCTCAGCAGTAGCATTAGATACACAGTGAGGTAGATTCTTATATGATATAATCAGGGCCTCGTTTTTATGTAGGATGCACAGCATAACCACAACTAAACATTGTGTGCTATACAAGCCTTTTTTTCTGCTGGGTGTGTTTCTTTTGTCAAAAAGTGAGGGGGCATATGCCCCCCCCCCCCCCCCCCCCGACAAAAGTTGATAACATGCAAACTCAAGCTATGCCGCAAAATTGCTATGCATATTTCGTATGCATTCGATTTGAACATCATTAGCAATTCATATTTTTTTCAATGCGTAAAACACCCAGTACGCAGCTTATCTGGAGCGTTGAGTGTAGTAATGGTGTGAAGAATGAAGAATATCTGAATTACCGGATAGCAACATTCAGAAGTACTGCTGCATCTGCCACATCTGCACATTGCTTATGGTATGCAAGAATGTCCTGAAGAATGATGTTGATTATCACTTGACTTTAATGATCCGTGTCTGTTTAGATTCATGTCAGTGTCACTTTGCAATAGGATTTAGACCTGTTTTGACCAGATTCCATTTTGTCTGTGTAAATTATACAAATTGTTACAGCCCAGAAAGAGATATGGCATTGAAATGTCATCACACATTTTAGCATATTATTTCAAGACTTTTGCTCAACTTTCAGAGTGAGACTTTAGCATAGAGGACTTTAGAATTCCTACTTTAAGTACAAAACAATTCCACATTTTTTCAAGGTTCAGTCGCTCATTTTATTTTTCAGCTGTTTTCTCCCTCTAGACATTCGTAGCACATTAGAAAGGTCATACTCACACAGTGACGTTACGGTCAGGGCAGCTGTCTCCGAACGTGCCGCCTTGTTCCTTAAACGTGATCAGGTTCCAGACAGCAACCACGGTGTCATCAGGCATATTAAAATGGAACAGCTCCACACTGGCAAATGACCGGAATGCATTCAGTTTTCGAGGCGTCCGGGTAAAATAATCAGTCACGAAAAGACAATCTAGGGAATGGAACAAGGAGAAAATTAGTTAGATGAAAGATGACTTTTATTCCTTTTGTGCAGGGGATGGGGGAATTAGTTCTAATGCTATTTCAGTGACTTTCCTCCCAGAACCTTGCTACCCCTGATTTAATCACAGTTGATCTAGGTCAGCCCTCCTTGGCATTGATTCAAATACCTTCCTGGAATTAATGTTCTTTTATTCTTCAGTACAAGTGTAGGTACTGTAGGACACACAAACTGACATTTCCAATCTACTACAATGAACTACAAAATCAAAAGATGCTACCAAAATGTTTTAGGAATGATTCTACCTTTTGTGGGAAATCTACATAAACGTTCAAATGCTTTTTCACAGGACTTAATCCTTGTTAATAAAACTGCCAACAATATCATGTTTGCTAAGATATGATGCAATATACCCTAAAACAGCACACATTACTTAAAAACGATTTCATATTCTATTAGCTAAATGTATATAATGTAATTGCTGAATTAACCATTTCTTATTGCTGGCCCCCACTCCCTAGAGTCCAATACATGCCAAACATAATGGCAAATAATAGAAATATGGATTTACGCTGTACAGAATAATATGCTATCACTATTTTATTTCAAATGATGATTGCATTGCAGTCTCCATGTGTATGACAGGTACTGCCAACTCATTTCTCATCCAGACCAGGTTCGGTATTTCAAAGCTAGCCGTGCCTGATAGTTGTCCCAATTGCCCCTAACTATTTGTGGCAGGTAGTTTAAAGAATGACGCAGCAAAAGCAGATTTAGCTTTCACCCAAGGCCATTTATATTGTGCTGTTTCAGCTGTCTATAATTATTTACTGGCAGATAAAAGGAGTGTTTTAGTGTGCTGACGTTTTCTTAAAGTTACTCTCAGGAGTCAGTAGACTTCGGATATTAACACTACAGACAATGGAAGCCAGTATGTCTTTATTTCCTTATTTGGCATTGGCAAATTTAGTTCTTATACTTAAAAGATGAAAAAGCAGCAGCACTGGCAACTGTCAGCCATTGCCTACTTCAAAGAAGGAACCATGAAAACTTCCCTTTAAAATCTCAAAAGTGATGACTCAGTGACCATTCTGGATAAAATACTTCACCGTATGCATATTTCTATTCCCAGCTTCCCTTTAGAAATGGTCATGTACTGCTGCTGAAAAAAGGAAACTTGCAGTCTTGCATCTCATTGCATCCATGCTGTCCTACAGCCCGCACTGTCCCTCACAATACTGACAGGGTTACTGCATGTTTTTCTGTTTTATCGTCCCTCTGCATTTAATGCATTTTACTATAAACACATTTGTAAAGATATCTGGTTGTATTCTGTACATCAGTATGCAAATATGTATGAGCACTCTTATGGTGATATCCCCAGTAATAACAGGCATGGTGGGCAGGATGTTAATATTCAAATCAAAAGCGTTTGGAGGGCCTGTACTCAGAAGAATAATGTCATCATTGTTTGGTTAAAGGCAAGTCTGTGAGGCTGTTTTTTTTTTTCCTGACTGCAGGATTTTTAAAAACTGTTTTTTTATGAAATGAACCGAAACTGCATTTTATATAAAATATGAATTAAGTGTGCATTCAATAACATAATAATAATGTTCTGTTCAAACTTACAGTACTTGCTTTCATTTGCCATTGCACTGTCAGTTCTTTGTACTTGACATCCGCATATTTTCTGTCAGTGCACAAAATAGGCAGTGTACTGTGCTGTGCTGCTGTATTATCTGAATGACTTACAGAGTGGCATGTTATGTTTATGGAAACACAACAGTTGGTAACTAAGTGGAAGAACCTCAAGGCAGTGTGTACTGTACTTGTTACCATCATCCTAAAAGAACTAACGGGATATTTCCATCAAACTAAATTATTACTCTAAAGAGTAATTAGCGGGGTTCCGAAAATATAGCATTACACGTCCCCAGGTGTTGCTACAACTGTTTAAATAACTTACCTGTAATTTTTCTTTTCATTGTTAACACCCTGTGACGGGGTGCCCACCCCTTGTGTATATTTATATATCTATGTATGATTATTATTTTCATTTGTATTATCATTGTTATATTGAGAATGACAGAGCAATATATGATCTATAAGTGACACCAATGGCAAAGGCACAGCACAGTAGGAATGCATCTGCTGTGTTCTCTGTCATTCAAAGTCAAATGCATTTGTTAATCTTATCACAAATAGAGAATAGGCATACTTTTCTACAGACAACAAATACTTCTTCTATTGTACAGTATTCGTTTTGGTTAAAGTATGCTTACAACTTATATTGATTACTGTGAAGCAATTTAGAAACATAAGCTTTTTTACTGTATATCTGAGGGTTGATCAAAGAAAAAAAAAATCTAAATATTGTACTACATTTGCTGCAATGTACATTTTTGAAAATGGGCCTGAATGGCTTACACCAGCTGTATATAAACAACACAAATATAATATGCACTGCAATACAGCTTGGTAGTATACTACTGTATTGTCGTAGGTAGTGTGTATTGCATGCAAACTAGTTTGCAAGGATCCAGGCTATGAATTCCCTCAACATTTATTTTTTATTATTACCATTAATCATCCTGTCACAGGTTTTCAAAAAGCAAACTTTAAATAGTTTAATGGAAGGCTTGAGATAGCGGTACCACCTCAAAGTCAAGTCTACACATTAAAATGAATAACATTTTTGTTTCAAGGTCACATTTTTCAATCTCCTGCATCTTTTCTGGGTCAATAATTAATGCCCTGTCTTATCGAACTAGTTACACTGTGTCATTTATTTGCAGGCTCGATAGCAAAGGCATACACAACCTTTTTCTTATCTACAGCATGTGTGTTATTATTATTTAAAACATTACATCTTTTAAACACTTTTTCTAGAGAAATGTTCAACCAATTTATTACTGTGAACTAAAACGACAGAGGCTACAGCATTTGCTATCGTAAACATAGCAAGAAAACGGAAAGAAATGAAACTAGAAGCAAGTTAGTTTATGTTATATATTCGTTGTCTTACTGAATAAACGTAGGCTAATTTGAAAGGAGCTATTGTGACAAGCATTGTGGAATTATTGCTGGATCACTTGACTAAAGGAAAGGTGATATGACTACATGCGTGTTGGATGCAAGAACTGCTTTCAAAAGCATTTCAAATGTCCTCCTTGGGACTGAAATATATATATTTATGTTAAAAAGAAGTACACTATATTTTTGATATTTCAATTTGAATTTTCATGCAAGAGCATGCAAAAGCATTGCACATGTTTTAGACTGGACAGTACGAACATGCTAGATTACATTATTCAGAGTCCTTTCCAATATGCGTCTTGAAAGAAGGAAAGAAGGGTCCTTAATACACCTTGTGAACCAAGTGCTATTTTAGGGATAGCAAGCAGACCAGTATCTGAAGGCCTCCAGGCGTGATCTGGTGTTGACACCAAACGACTGAATCAGTACATGCCGTGGACACGTGACAAGGGTAAGAAAAACAGTGAAGACAAGTAAATATGTTGAGGGTAACAATACATTATAAAAAACAGTCCAGACTTTGAAAGAAAACATTAAAAATGAGTTTATAAAAAGGAGTATAATTTTAGTATGAAGCTGGGCTTCTGAAGGAAAGCAGAGTGAGGGGGGGTTCTCATTCAGGCTGAAGAGCTAGATGCAAAACATCAATATTACTGTCCAAGATGCAATCATTAAGAAGGCAGAGTACTGGCTAATGATGTGGTGCTAAATAAGGCAAACCAGGCATGCTGTATTATAGGACGGGAAGATAAACCAAATGGAGGTGGGCCCTTGGGAATTGAATCTGATCACATTCAGCATGGAATACAAACATTAGCTGCTGCATGTAAATATAAACCACAATCTGTATTTGAGCAGCAACATGTTGCAACAAGTAATGGAAGTCGCAGTTGTCATTAAGGGGCTCATGTACAGTAGTGGCAACCCAAATTAAGAGAAGAAACCTTAACGCTGGTGGCTTCTCTACCTATGCTAAAGAACTGCTGCAAAGATCTAAAAAAAAAAAAAAATCAAAACTGGTATTGATTTCCCCAAATGCTAATAAGGGGGCTGCTGCAGTGATTTCATATATTACACTTCAGCACTGTAATCATAGGATTGCCAAAGGAGTTACTTCTCTATTCTTAACCAGGACAGGTGGTAACTGTCTCTTGTATGCAAATGCATACTGTACTTTGCTTGTGGGAACCTAATCTACATAGTGAAGTGGGACGGTCTAAAGGGACTCGGGGACTGTAGTGTGCTCTATCATTTTTAGAGAGATTAATTTTCATGCAAATACCCCTGTAAGGCTTTAAACACACTTGCATCATATTATACATTTTGTCATTCTTTGTACGAATTTAACAAAGAATGAATTAGAATTATCTTATTTTTTGTGTGCTAATTGCCCCTTCTTAATTCCAGGAACTGCTGGAATTGGAACACACATTCAGTGGTCTCTTAATAGAAACCCAGTTGGTATATAAAACCCTAGCACAGATTTACAGCAATTCGAATAATGTAAGAGTATAGACAACAGCAAAGGGGCTTTAAAACTGATGTTTCTTTAAACCAGCTCTTCAACCACCAAGTTAGAAAGGAATTCATTTTTTCTACACTTATTCAATACTCTGTAACTTCATCACTGTATCAGGGGCTTTACAAAATATAATATATGACTTGTATGGTCAAATTAACAAGCAGGTTTATTTTAGACTGCAGTTTAATTATCTATGGTTATTATTCTGTTCTGTGTTAGTTGCAGTTCCACTTATGGAAAATGAATACTGTATAAAGGAGTGTTTTTTTTGTTAATTGTTTTTGCTTCTGAAAGTCATACTAGATTGCACAAAGCATGCTGGGATGTTTAAAGCAGTTATCTGCAGGGATGCATGTATAGTAACAGGTATGGATAGTAACATTTCCTTGAACCAATAACAGTAGCCAACCACAATGATTCCCATTTCAATGAGTTTGAATGTGCTTGAATATTCTACAGCACAATCATCTATATTCATTTGTGTGCAGAGTAGTGTGTATCAATATACAACAGCTAACATATGAAGGTTTTAACAGTTATCCATATCTTAGTACAGTATGAATGACCTTCACACCTATAAAAGCCGTAAGAGAGATATATAAAAATACAGTAACTTTCAGCATCCAATTAGAAAATCAATTAGAAAAAAATAATCAATTGAATTAATTACCTATTGGTTATTGATACACGGTTTGCCTTGACAGTGAAAGTTAAATCAAAATACAGTAACCGCACAGTTTGCATTAAATACAGTTCAATACACCACTGGCCTCTAAATTGAGCTGTATCCGTAAACTGCTGACAGACAGCTCTTGACATGTCCTTCCTACAGACTGTGGCTAGTTTAACTGGGTGTTCACGTGATTGCTGGCAGACACTGTGGTCTCACCATGCCCATTCTTACTGTACACCTGGGACTTTTCAACTGACATGCCTTTTTTGGTGGTTTACATAATGGAGTAGGGGGCTGCATGTATTATTTAAACAAGATGGACACATGTTAACAGCTCTGCAGAATCTGAGTTGTATCCCTAATGTAGAATTGCCAGGACTATTAGTAAAAGTAACAGAATTACATGGTTTACAAAGAGCAATATCTCAAACCACCTCACAATAACTGGGCAACCAAGACTGGTAATAACCTGTGGGGTGGAAGCTTTACAGTGGATACCAATGGGGATGTGTCCGACACATTTGGCTCTTTACAAATCCATGAAACATTATTATCTGTCAGATATGTTAGACCCTATATTATTTGCATAGTGTTTTCTGTTGCTTCTGTTCTTATTTGCTTTGATAACCATGTGTTTAAGTTTTAGAGAGGGTGCCAGCAAATGACAGTCTTTGCTTTGGTTGAAAGCATTACAATTGCTATTAATTCTTATTTCATGTGACAATCGTTTCTCCAGCCAGCGTGTTTTATGCAGCCACTGTGTTCAATTATTTTTCAATTATTTATTTCTTAGCAGACGCCCTTATCCAGGGTGACTTACAATTGTTACAAGATATCAAATTATTTTTACATACAATTACCCATTATACAGTTGAGTTTTTACTAGAGCAATCTAGGTAAAGTACCTTGCTCAAGGATACAACAGCAGTGTCCTCCACCGGGGATTGAACCCACGACCCTCCGGTCAAGGGTCCAGAGCCCTAACCACTACTCCACACTGCTGCCTGTAAATCAATGGAAAGACTATGCAAAAAGACAACAATCTTGGTCCAACTAAATGCACGGCAATTTGGGAACCAGTCATAACAATTTTTGGGGAGATTCCAATTGTTGATTTAAACAAATCCTTGCGGTTTGAGTGTTTATTTGGACCTATTTTTAAATGTTCAACACAAATGTGCCTGTCTAAATGACTTGCTTGGCTGGAAAGAGGATTTCCTCTTACAGCCGTCAAACACTCTGTACTCTGTAGTTAATTGTCTTACAGTATCGTAAGGCTTTTTCCCCTTTGAGTTTCGCCCGTGATTTGAATACTCAATGAGGATATGGCTTCAGCAGTCTCCTAACAACTGTTTTAGCAACTGTTCCTTACTGGTTACGTTTAAAAGTCCAGCCGGATGCCAGCACTACTTTGTTCAGCCTCTCAAGTTTAAATATGCAAGCCTTCAACTCTACAGGATTCTCTACAGGATAAATAGTACCATTGACTTGAGTGAGGATATGTAGAAATACAATAGTTAATTGGTTTTCCCATGACCTCCCCTTGTAAGGTAATCCCTAATTTATACAAAGACACTTGTCATCAGTAATAGATAGGGGTGTCTATGACACGTTTCTGTGTAGAATCAGGGCTGTGTAGAATATACTAACGTTAAGATATATTCATGATATGAAATTGTTACTGAATACTTGTTTCAGTTCATTTTAGACATTATCATTTCATATAATTCACAACTTCAAAGCACTCAGAATTCCAGTCTACTTCAAATATATCACATATTTTTTTTTCTAAAAGGACACTGCCCCAATAGGCCTACTGAAAAATACTGTAATGCCCAACTGTAAGTGGGTTCTGACAGATTGGAGGGGAGAATAACCAGGCAGAAATAAATAAATAATAATAATAATAATAACAACAACAAGAACAAAAAATCCCTCTTTGACACATGACTAAATTACTAAGAACATAAATTACAAAGTCATTTTTCTAGCTTTAGCAGCAGCAACGTCCTTTATCAAATCTGAGTATTCTAAATTCTTGTCAACTTCACTCTCATCTGACAGCATGGCCAAATTTGACAATCTTTGCGCGCGCAAATATGTCTTGATCAATTTCAGTGTGTTAAAGCTGTGCTCGCCAGAAGCAGCCGTCACTGTAATGATCTGTCGGCTCATTTGTTTCCATGCATGTACTGCAGCATTTTCATAGGACTCATATTTGCGAGGTGCCAACATGATGACTTGCTGCTACAGCGTCAGGGGTGCAAATCATTCAGAGAATTGGTGTTAAACTGTTTTAAAAGTTTAGCACCAGAGAGCTTTTCAGTGTTTGCTGCTAGAGTTTTCAGTGTTTGCTGCTACAGTAAATATTTTTCACAAAATGTACCCCCATATCTAATCACACCCATATTTGTAATATTTTGTAAAAAGGAAATTCTGCCACATCTCTCTCATCCACGACAAGACTCATATAGCAGCCTGTGATTTTTATTTATTTATTTTTCTTACAAGAAATCATTTTAGATGTGGGTAGATGTAGTTTAATTGTCATTATTATTATTATTATTATTATTATTATTATTATTATTATTATTATTATTATTATTATTATTTAATATTATTCCATTCAGAAATAAGAGTATTTTACTGGGTAAAAACAAAAACAAACAATCGTACTGTATATCTATATACACTGTCTCTTAACACCAAAATTGCTATATTAAGAAACCTAAGACTGCAGATCTGAGTAGCCCAAACGTTTGACACATTACCGAAAAAAAGCTCGTGAATTCAGCTGCAATGAATTGTATTAATGGATTCGATTTACATTAGCTGCAACAACTGATTTGGTTTTAACATAAATCCGGGATTATATGCATCTAACCAAAGCGTTCGCATTTTTAAATCAACAAAATGTGTTTAGAAACTAGCAAAGCTTAACTTTCGTGGTAATGAAGAGGCTTGCGAAAACAAAGCAAAATATTGTTACCTGTTAAGTCTACTATTGCCCACGTACCTTGACTTTGACTTGCTAAACAAATAACTAATTGTTAACAGTGTAAAAGTATGCTGCGACATGCTTGCTACCACTTTCCCACAAGACGCGAACCTTCTCTCCTGCGTATGTGGATGAGTGTGGGTGGGTCGTGTGACTAGTCCAAATCCAATGAGAAACTACCATCATCATCTATGGTTGCTAAGGAGTAATTAAAACAACAACAACAAAAAATGTAAACATGTCTACTGGCGCCAGAATTTAATGTAGGTGGCACTATATGACGTACCCCAGATTTGCACCACTCAGCGTTTTGCGCGCACGTAACAAACACATTAAATCTCACGGCAGTCCGGTTGCCCCTACGGTGGAATTGTGCTTGGTCTAGTGCTATGCAAAGAGATGCACAAATCCAATATGCTGATATTGTTCTATACAGTACCAGTGTAATGGTGCTTTACAATTGCCTACATAAACACAACACCATTAAGCACACTGTTTATAGGCACACCCCAATGTAGTGCATTGCAGGGATCTTTATCATCGTGAGACCCATGGATAAACAAGGAGACCTTCTATTTACAATAATAAATGTGTTATGATGGTGTATTTGTTTTTCACAGTCTTATGAGTGTGGCTCTTATATTGACTACTCTTGTTTGTTGTGTCCACTAGGCCCCTTTTAATTTCCTGCTATTGACTCATATAATATATTTACCCTTCCATTGATTTGTATATACCAACCAGGGCTGCCGTTTATCTTGGAGAGAAATGTTTAGACAGCACCCTAAATGGATTTCAACTAAATAAACTGAAATATGCAGCTTTTTATCACATAATGGCTGAAAACAGTGAAGTAAATTGCTTTAAAAAAAGTACATGGATTTTTCTTTTTTTAATACACATGGAAAATGAAGTTTCTAGAGCAGCGTCAACTCAGTCTATAAAGAAAAAAGTAATAATTTTAATTTCTATTACCAGATTTAAAGCATAAAAATAACAAATGTAGCTGTGCTGTGATGTAACATGATAGAATGGTTTTAAAAGCAATCTGCTGTAAGCACCCCAGAGAAACAACAACATGCTATCTATCTTAAAGAGTAAAAACGCACAATACACTTCATGTTGAGAAATATTGCCTTTACTGGCTATTCATTGCACGCTACTCTCCAGCAATATGTAATATAAAAGAGCATTGTTATAATGACAATTGTACAGAGGCGTATGAACTGGAAATACATAAAATAACTGGCCTTGTTTTACTTGCATTGATGCACCTTTTTAAGGAAACAAACACAGCATATACAGAGATGTTTTCCGACTGTATTTAATGCAGACTATTCTTTTACGTGAACAATCACAACATATACAAACATATTCCTATCATCATGTAGATGTGACTCCAGTTAGTTGTTGATTTATGATTGCACACGCTGGATCACCACAACCTAAATACCAAACTCTGGTCCTCATTAATTGTGGCCAATTAGTTCACAAAACACAATCAGTCCATGTGACTAAAAACACACAAACCCCCTCCCCTGAATAACCTAGTTGTATAAAATGTATTGTTCGAACTGCAGACTACTACAGTTACGTGGGTGATGGGAGGAAGCAGTTTGCGGGTACTGTGAATCATATCCAGCCTCACAGAGATATTCTACCAAGTAAGCAATACCATCATATAAATCAGAAGTGAAGTGCATGCTTGTACCAGAGCAGCCAGAATGGAATGTGATGTCATCCATCAAAAAAGTCACAACAAGCCTCAGTAAAGGGGTTGGCAATGCATGGACAGCTCAGTAGCCACAGATACCTATTAAATCCTGTTAGTCTGTCAATGCCATCATCAGACTGGTCCTCAGAGAAAATGGATACATGCAATTATTTAATATTTTCGAGAACTGGACCCCATGATTTATACATTTAACAATGTTATTGGCCACCCCTGAGTGGGCTTGACTGTAGGAGGCAAACACAAACACATAGCCAATTCTTCTTTTAAACACAGCACAGTGCCTCAAAGAAATGCTTTCGACAGCACTCTTGAAAAACAATTATCATTTATATTAAGAAAAAGGACTCCACAGTACAAAACACATCATGACCTTCTTCTAGCAAGGGAGTTACAATTTCAAGCTGGCAAATATATATAAGGGAAATGCACCCGTTGTCAGTTTTATACAGAAGCTAGTTCCCTTTCAATTCGAAGATGACCACCAACAACATTAGGTGTGGGATATGCCTGCCTATTGGTAGGTATTTTCTGAGCTCTCTATACTAGAGCTGCCGATAGGCCCCTTCCTGGGATGACGCCCCCGGTCCCGCCTACTGAGCGCTTAAAACCGTCATACTAAGGAAGCCATTTCTCTTTTTTGCCTCTCAAGACGGTAAGACCCTCTGTGTTTGGTATCTGAGCGTATTGTGAAAAAAGAGCTTCGAGTCTACTGCAGTTCCCTTGCCTTTCAGGCTGAAAGTTGGCTTGCCGCTTTCATGGAATCAGTGACTCCTGATTTAGCCTTTTTCTTTCTTTCTTCCTCAGCAACCTGCAGTGAGTTGCAGGCGCTGTCGGTACACAGCTCCTGTATGTGTATTTGGGACGATGGCAGCAGGGTGTCACTGTGTACAAACCCTGCTTTCCTCCCTGATCACAGCCTTCCACATGAATCAATCTGTGGAATTTGAGTCTTTCCATCCACCTCCGTTTGCTTTGGTGCAGGCATTGAGGTGTTACGTGGATAGGACAAGAGCTCTGCGTCATACTGACCAGCTCTTTGTCTGTCACGGTATACAGACCCTAGGACAGCCCCTCTCGAGGCAGTGACTGTCGCATTGCGGACACAGTCTCTGCGGCGTATGACAGTGCTGGCTTACCCCCACCTGGGAGAGTACTACATCTTGGGGCCTCACTGTCCGATATCTGTATGCCGGCTAGCTGGGCTACGCAGCATACATTCTCCTGGTTCTACTGCTTGAATGTGGTAGATCCTTCCTTGCCTTCAATAGGCACGAGGGTCCTTGAGGTTGCATGCTTGCACCACTAACCTTTGGTTATATGGTTCTGATGCGTCCCTCGTATGCTGCCGTTCCTTCTCCCTCACGACGGCTCTGGTATACATTATCCCATACCTAATGTTGTTGGTGGTCGTCTTCGAATTGAAAGGGAACGTTTGGTTACTTACCATAACCCTGGTTCTGCTGCTTTCTAGAATCCTGATTTTTAATGAAATGTCCTTGTTGCGTACATAAAGCATTTCACAAACTGTTCAACAGTATTTATTTTTGGAATTCCTTGACATTTAACCAACCCATTAATATAGAACACTTGAAATATCCAAAGTGATGAAAAATGTAATTCTTTTCTAATTGGGAGTGAAACTGACAATCTTTACTAAGCTGCTGGGAACAGCTGCCATAC
The DNA here is from genome assembly GCF_902713425.1 of Acipenser ruthenus. Taxonomy (NCBI): domain Eukaryota; kingdom Metazoa; phylum Chordata; class Actinopteri; order Acipenseriformes; family Acipenseridae; genus Acipenser; species Acipenser ruthenus. The sequence continues at coordinate 14,792,484 of NC_081190.1, forward strand.
AGAGATAGGGCCAATAATCCGATATATACTGTATATACATTTGCATCCTCTGAGGTGAAGCTAACATAGTACTTTATATTAAATCTGCCTGTTTGGTGCATTTAATCAGAATACCCTTTCACAACTGAATCAGGAGGTAATCACTGAAGCATAGGATAATCTCTTTGATCAAAATTCATGGCATGTTATGTATGCAGGTCTGCATTGCCTTAGAAGCAACAGAATTTAATTGACTACCTGCAATTATATACTGATTAGATATAAAGCATCTTCCTGATCCTTAGCAGTGCATTTGGTGTGAATTAACCCTTGTAAAAGTTTAACATAGTAAAAGCATAGCAATGGGTGATAAAGCATAGTGAAACCATGGTAAACCCCAGAGAGTCTCTTAAATAAATACAGCAGGCGATAGTATAGCCATGGGGAAAGCATGGGAAAACTGCAAAATTACAGGCAGATTTACTGTGGCTCACTTTTATAAGGCAAAGCACACCCTGCGATGTGGCACTGGCCACTGAAATGAATAGGATGACAATTTTTGCCATGTTATCATTTTTTATAAGCTATAAAACAGGGCTATAAAACCTTGCTGTAAAACTATTTAACGGTTAATGTTATATTGCCAAAATGTTATATGACATATTTTCATATTGGAAGCCAATTGTTTATTAGTCACATTTTTTATATAGAAAGAATGAAGACAGTGACTTTTCAAAGCAGAATTCAGATAAGCGAGACAGGAATCTAAGAACTACAGCAGCATGGGTCTCTGGGGACCTTCCCAGCAAGTTTACCCAAGCTATTGAGCTCAAGGCTGGCAATCATGTGAATCTTGCACACTGCCTCCACTGTTTTTGAAAGTCTTCGCAGTCCTGTACCAGCAGAAGTGCAATTTGAGAGGATTGTTAAATGTGCTCCAAAACGTTTCAGTCTACTGCTCCAGTAACCATGTATTTTAACAATAGTCTGAGCCAGGATGTACGCCCTCTGCAGGGTGAGCAGGTAAATTAATCAGGTTAATTAGTCCAGCGTTGGAGGGACCCATATTAAATGGTAACCCTTTCGTTCTGGTTTCTCATTGGGGTTGTGTTGGGTGAATCATTATGAATGCAACATGGCTGAAGTTAGGATCGCCTGGTAAGGTGGTTGATTAAGTGCAATAATATCTTAAACAGTAGCTCTACATTGTTGCTGCATACGTGTGTGCAGAAAGTTGCTGAGATTTTGTAAGAGTGATGGATTTCATTTCAGAAAAGGGTAGCGTGATTGTTGTGACGCATTACATGCAGCAGATGGCGATACAGAAATTAACAATGTGAACGTTTCAGGGAAAAATATATCCATATTCCATCAGCTGAAAATCAACACATGTTTTACCATAAGTCTTCTCAGATATGGTGAGACCTTTAGACGCTCCTAAAACCTAATTGATCAAAACCCATTTCTATCAGGGGGGCTCTTTTTTTGCTGCAGTAGTTGTTTATTTTTTTTTTAAATAGAATGCAAAGGGTTAACTTTGAACAGAGACTAGAGGAGCAATTGACTGTGTCAAGATGAGAGCAGTTGGGAGTCTTTCTGGGCTACACAGTACCACAATGCACCTTTCTGACAGCAAAACCACATTAAGAAATATCATGGGCTGATGCACATGGCAAGTGCTTAGAGAAACAGAAAATCGTGTCAGAACAGGGTCCTCCAGGAGGAGTTTTTATACACTCCAGTAAACACCTTGGGTCATAGTAACAATAAGGCTCAGTAAAGCCGTTCAGGCAGATAGTGAAGCTCAAAGAAAAGGTTCCCTTGTCATCAGACTGGACCATTTCATTTGGGCGCGATCTCATCTTGAAGGTTATGTCATTGTGATCGATGTGGCTTCAATGCCTGAATGGGTACAGCATTCAAGGTTTATTTTATGGTAAGACTTTGATTCAAGTACGAAAATGAATCGTAGCCAGACTGAACTGCCACCTGATTCATTTATTTATCTTATTCAAAGGGAAGTGCACTAAAGTAATCAGCAGTGAAAACACTCCAAAAAAATATTCCAAACAAACACGCTTGGTAAAACAGTCCCTTAAACCCACAACTTACTGAATACCAGCTGTTACTTGGAACGAGAGAAAATTACATGCATTAATTGCTCTTTATTTTCTGTTAATCATTACCCAGGTAATATAAAATGTGACTGACGTGGGTGAAAGAGGTTGCACTGCTGTATAAATCACTTAATCATTTACTAGATGAACTGGGTTTGTTGTTACACATTATTCTGTACCATCAGCCAATCAGCTTCCAGCTCTAGCAGGTCTAGACACTAGATGCAAGTCAGTGTAGGGTGACCAGACATACCCCTCCCCCTTTCCCATCAACTGCTCAACATTTTTCCCCAAACCTTAAAAAAAATCCCAGTCCCGGTTTACAGAGGTAGCAGACAGCATTCCTTACGTTAAGTATATAAACAATTGCCAATCATATAACAAATATGACTCCAGAATAATATGTTTCACATAGGTTGTTTACGACTAAGTCGCCCTGGATAAGGGCGTCTGCTAAGAAATAAATAATAATAATAATAAAAATAGGTTACTATACTAAATTAAAAGTATGTAAAATTAGCAGTTGTTAGAGGTTTTGTTATTTTATTAGTTTAATGTGAAAACAGCAATATAATGAAATAATTAATCAGTTCAATTAAACATCTTAGAACATGATTGAAACAAAGAAATGGACTAAGGAATGCCCTGACCAGCCCAGGGTCAGACCTTTAACTAGTACTGAAGGAGGTGGTTCATAGCTAGCATCCAGCCACTGCTTCTCTATTTAATTCAGCAGCTTGTGGTGCAATCTATTACACAGAACAGAGTCTACTTAGTGGATTCTAAAAACCTTTCACAATGAGGTATTTTATAACCACGAAGGTGAAAATGCACAAAATTAAATTCCTGACCACTCAAAGTAAAATATAAAAAATGTAAAAAGGCAGATTCAATAAAAGTATGATTCAATAAATCCTGCTTAATAACTCCTGTCTTAGACGAAGATCAAGGCTGTCTGTGTTAGAGGCTGGTTAATAAGCATTGACTTTCAACAGATATGAGAAAATCAATACACAGTGCAGTATGTAAAACCCATTTACTTTTGAAAACCCCTCTTCAGTTTTTGCATAAACTGCAAATGCTGCTGACTGATTTGAGCATTAGCTACCTGTGTATCAGGGATAAAGCTCAAGGCATATGTTTACAGTTATGTATTACATTGCACATAATTCATGGGACTGCACATAATTCATTTTTAATGTACAGTAGTTTTATTTTTATTCGAACATATAACTGCAGGCAGGAATTGTTTGGAATATAGTCCAACATTGAATTGAATCAACAAATGCGCAAAAGTTTGATCCTGTCCACTTAGACATTTTAAATTGTTTTAATTAGCACATCCATAATGTGGTTAATGATAAAAGAAAGAAGTCATTTTCATTATTATTATTATTATTATTATTATTATTATTATTATTATTATTATTATGAATTGTGTTGCTGTCTTTGTTCCCAGAAACTGTCCTTAATGTAATTACACTGTTAATCTGATAAAAAGCCATCTGATTTCAGGAAATATCAATTGTACAATTTCAGTGTTTGCTGTACATGACTGTATGTATAAAGCTTTTACAGACCTATTTAAACCAATGGCCATTAATCATGAAGCAAGAGACACCAAGCTCCAGAAATGCAAGCCATTTTATACAATGAAGCTGCTGTACTGGGAGTTACTGGCTTTGTAGACCAGCACTTTTGCAAATGGTCTAGCAAATTGGTTTAAATTTGAGCAAGACATGTCATGATAGTATGATCTACCAATACTGCAGCGAAGCAGTAGTGGGGGAAATTATTCTATGAAATTCCTCCAAAGTGGTACAAATCCAATACTGATCTCATTTGCAGAAGTGTGGTGCTGTTCCATGGTCAACAGTCAGGCTGTTCCATGTGGTCTTCTGTATTTAAAGTTCATTGGGCTAACACAATTATTCTAGTAAATCTTACCTTATATGTATTACAATTACTTTATAGGTCTCATATTATTATTATTATTATTTATTTATTTCTTAGCAGACGCCCTTATCCAGGGCGACTTACAATTGTTACAAGATATCACATTATACATTATTTTACATACAATTACCCATTTATACAGTTGGGTTTTTTACTGGAGCAATCTAGGTAAAGTACCTTGCTCAAGAGTACAACAGCAGCGTCTCCCACTGGGGATTGAACCCACAACCCTCCGGTCAAGAGTCCAGAGCCCTAACCACTACTCCACACTGCTGCCCATATGCTCATATGGTCTTACTGTATATGAAAAACACACATTATGATAAACATCCATATGTTTTTTTTATTACTATTTTATTATTATTTTTTAAATATTTTTATTCTGTAGTTCTTGGTGAAGAGAAGATAGATATCTTGTTAAATGCTTAATATCTTGATGCTCTGCCTAATATAATTATCATGTGTTCCAAGCACTCATATCTTTAATTGGAATTTTTTTTCAATTCCTTTTTGTTTGGCCTTGATTACCCTCCATTTATTACGTGCCTTTGCACAGAGTTCCTAATCATGGAAGTAAGCTTCAGAAAATCCAATCAGTTCTCTTTGAAATTTTTATTTTATTCTATTTTTGTAATTTGTAGCGAATACAAACATCTGATTTTTGTCTCCGAATACATGTCAAAAAATATTGGTTTGAATATTCGGATATTTGTCCCAGCACTAGTTCAAAGAGAACTGATTGGATTTTCTGAAGCTTACTTCCATGATTAGGAACTCTGTGCAAAGGCACATAATAAATGGAGGGTAATCAAGGCCAAACAAAAAGGAATTGAAAAAAAATTCTAATTAAAAATATGAGTGCTTGGAACACATGATAATTATATTAGGCAGAGCATCAAGATATTAAGCATTCATCACTTTTTATAGACATAATTAGAATACCACTGGGGATACTGTCTAAGTTGGGAGCTAGATTCAAAACAATTTTGAATTAGCCCAGCCATGCAATGTCTCAAGGCTCCCTAGCAGGAGAAGGTTCCCCTCCTCTGTGGGCTTGGAAATGTATGCAAATCAAAGCTTGTCTGCAGCCCCCCCAGACATTTACCACTGTCGAACATAAAGACATCTGGGGACTAGACCTCCTTTAAGACAGCCCAGTTCAGTCCATGACTGCAAAAAATTAAAACCCTTTTGTCTTTCTCAATTACATTTCAGCTAAAGCTTCACGATAAGCAGTAACATGATTTCAGAGTAAATGCAATGTTGCCGTATTTAATTAAAAAACATCAGAAAACAAGAAAGAAACATGCTATGAACAAGCAAGCAAAAGCCTGGTAAAGTCACAAGTGTGGAGAAGAAAAGAATCATGTACCAGTCACTTACTAAATCAGATATTGTCTGATATCACAGTTAGACACTAGGTACGATTTAGCAATACCTTTTGGTACTGTACTGTTACAGAACAAGCCTAGGGGAACAAAGTAATGCATAAAATGCCAATAGGAGGTGCTGTTGACACCTATATGTGCACATCACATGGTTAATTAACTATAAGCCATGTGACATGGGTTTCAACAGTGCATCCAGGGCATGTCATTGTGCTTTCCCCAGTACCAAAATTAGGCTCTCTGTGTTGGCTACATAGGTCACAAGGTCACAGGTCTATACCCCTTTATATTGCAATAATATATTCCTGGATCTCTTAACTGGTTACTATGAACAAGAGCCAAATAAATAATAACCTCTGACATATAATCAAATACAACTCCAGTATATTTCTTTTCATAAAAATAAATGTCAAGCTGGATGCCTCCATGTTTGGATTGCTAATCGCCAACGCTGTTGTGGACAGATCAGTACCAAGGCTTCCATTGAACTCTTTCCCTTACACCCACCTATACCTTGCTTTCCTGAGAGGTTGCTATGGATTTCTACCTGCGGTCAGCTGTGGTTGCTATGGATTTCTACCTGCGGTCAGCTGTGGTTGTTATGGATTTCTACCTGGCTACTTTCATAATGCTAAGTAGACTTTCATATGTAAGAGGAATTAATTACTGTCATTTGTTTGTTTGGATAATAATTATGCAGCGTGTCCTTCTGTACATTAACATTTATTTCTTCAGAGGTTCCCCAGAGAAATAAAAGCTTATTGAGTTTTTTGGATAGAGCCAGGATCAATAACTCTGCTGCTCCTCAACAAGTGCCAGATGAACGCAGTCCTTCATTCAGAAAGCAAGGGGATGTCATCTGTCTTTGACATCTCCTCCCAAGACCACCATCTCTAGTATTACTGCACACAGAGTTGTTATCCTACAAAAGGACTATAATGTTAGTTTTAGTATTTGAAGCTTAATTCATTCTAACATGAATAATTCACTTACAAAATAGTTACTGTTGAAAAAGCAGAACCATTTGGAGGCAGATGTCTGGCCAATTATGATGTCAATGCCAAGCTCTCTGTTTTCAAGAAATTCATTTGTCAGCCCTGTAATTTTGTTCAGTTTATCTGCTGGCCTAACCCTTTTGAAAGATCTCCACTGTAAAAGAATAGCAAAATATAATAAAACAAACTGAAAACATGGTAAAGCACAGGTAAGCATTATAAAGCCTAGAGAGGTATGGTAAAGCAAATGATAAACACGGCAAACCATGTTAAACTGAGGTAAATGCGTACTATAACCGTGGGGAAAGCATGCAGAAACTGCACAATTACCATACCGAGATACCCTGGTAAACTTTTATAAAACAAAGAACTGATTACTGGTTTTCAAAAAGAGAGCTTTCTAAAAGAGGTGTTTAGACCCTCCAAGGTTCATTAAAATATACCCCCTTATCTTTCACATCCAAAGGAGCTGTGTTTTACCTGTAAATGCACTTATGTACTTACAGTATATTTAAGAAGCAGTGATGCAATGTTATAGCTTAGTCATAATAGAACCCCCAAGAATAGACTAGACTGATCTTCCATAACATAATTTAGCCCTCTATGGTATGGTTTAAACATACACATTAAAAACTATTGGTTTTTTTGTTGTTGTTTTTTTTAATTTAGTCGTTGCCAATTATTTTTTATTATTTATAATAATAATAATAATAATAATAATAATAATAATAATAATGTGGTAGTAGTACTTATTATTATATGTGTATTTTGTCCAGCCTTAACGTCCAGTTGATTTATTTAATTACAGATTCATTATATATGTGATGGCAGTGAGAATGATGACATCAGCCCTTCCTCACAGGCACATGACCCAGCAGACACAGCATGTACTCGGGTCTCCTCGAAATGACAATGAACAACCTTTGACATCCACAGGTCTTACGGCAAGACTAAAAAATCAGCTGTAGATGATGTTGATTTGAAACGTGTGAAATGGCAAGTTAACAGGTCTGTGCACTTGCTGAGCACATCCAGAAACGCATGTTGTAAACGTACAATGTAGGTTTAAAAATACATGTTCATATTTTAATAATAATAAAAAAAAACATACAAAATATGTGTCCAGATTCATGTTTATGAGACCTAAATCAATAAACATTAATGTTGTAAATAATGTTCTGTTGTATTTTTTATGGTGTGTACCATAGAGGGTTAGCTTAACTGGCACCCCAACCCTCTTCCATCTGAAGTGAAAATGAATGTCAACGAATTAATAAAAGGTTCAGATTGGGCAATAGAGGAGGCTTGGGGTTTGGATCATGCTAAATCCACCAAGAAAAATAAATCAGTCACACTTCTCCCTCATCTAAAGCAGTCAGGGATCTAAAATGTCTGAATGTGGTAGAGTCACATCATTCTGTAATTGAAAACTGGGCACTTGGAGAGTTATCAGCTAATAGATGGGCCTGTTGCCATGTTAATGTAATATACTTGATAGAGAGGAAGGAATCTTATCCAATTACAGGTTTACCACTGCTATGGTGGTATAGTGCCAGATTCCAGTGAAAGTTCTTATAAGGGAGATGGACATTGTACTGTAAGATGAATGTTTATAAGTGTAAAATAAAAATGATAAATGCTGTACAAAGAGGCTATTTTTATATTTGTTGGTAGTTATGCTAGAACAGCCTTATTTAAAGAGAACATTAGGGAGTGTTTCACCTGTCATACATTTTAATGTGTGAGGCATGGGTGTCTAATAAGACTTCTGACAGGCCTGGTGCTCACCAGTGGAACTGAATTACTGTACCAAGTGACAAAACAGTCAGTGTGGAAATACATTGTGAATTAATGGCCAAGTCTGTCACTATATAATAAAACGTGAATGAAATAGCGTTTTCTATTTATATTTTACATTACATTTTCAGAGATTATTTCTATTTCAAATACTTTTGGGAAAGGAAAATTGTTTTAAAAAAACAATTTTGTTTTTAAAAAATAGAAAATGATTTTTTATACCAATTTTACTTTTACTTCTGAATACAAATATATGATATGCATGTGGAAACATGTTTACTTTCATCGGTGTGTGGGGGGGGAGGGTATTAACCGTGACACTAAAAAACGTCTGCTATTGCTGGGTCAAGTAATAGAAATAATGATTTAAATGTGGATGTAGATAGCAGGTAGGACAAACTATAAATAATGTAACAGGGTTACAGTTTACATTGCTACCTTTTAGATAACATAACAACACTGTGCTGTAGTGCAAATTCTTTGGAAGAGTTCCAACACATTTAAAGTGTTCTTCAGTACCTGGGTTGAGGCAGTACTGGCATGTTCTGTTCATTGTTATGGAAAACATACACAGCAACAAAACGAATAACACACTGGTACAAATTTTAAAGAAAATGAGGGGTCCATGCTCATATGGAGTAACCCATACAACTATTGATTTTTGAATTTATGGACAAAAACGATGTCATAAGTTGAATTGCATTTACAAGTACATAAAACCATTCTATCTATTTATTTATTTTTGCTGCGGGGGGGATTATTTTGGGTTGCTCTTTTATAGCACAGGCTGCATCAAACACAGTTAATACTGGAAAGCCTGAAGTGTATTGTATGAAAACTATCTGGTGCAGCTGTAATTAGAAATGCTGGCTGCTCTACAAAGACAGCTCCTGATTCCTCTCTGCTCTCTGCAGCTGAACGGCACCCCAGGGGTTTCCTCCTCAGGGAGCCTATTTTAAGTTGCTACAGTCCCTGAGGCAGGAAAGGGTAAATTAATCATTTACAGCATCATCTGGTGTAAATAACAGATGACAATGTGCAAACACGCCTTGTTAAAAAGAAAAGCCTGTTTCAATATTAGTGGAAATTATACTGATACAATATGCAGCTTAAAGGGGAATTCATATTAACTGTAAAGAAGGAGAAGAAGAAGATATAACTAGTGATGTGTCAAGCAAAAACAATACTCAGTAGAAATATAAAATAGCAGTAAGGAACCTACTATTAAGAGTAAATTAAGTGTTGGAAAAAGAAACTGGGGTGTGCATTTTTGCTGAAAATGTATTAAAAAGCTGCTTACACAATTTCTGGTCATCTTAAACCTTTTTGAGCATTAATACCACAGGCTATGCATGAAACACCTCAGCTGTATTGGTTAATACACCCCAAACCAGCTACAGTACAAAATTGGTAACCAGTATCCATGGTGTGTTATTTTAGCATAAAATCACACCAAATAAAAGGACAACTAAAGTATAACTCCCCCCTCTGGGAATAGAGTGGGATTAAAAGACACTGTGAGATACATTATTTCATATTTCTTCCACTCTGAATCCCATAGTAAATCTCTATATTTGGTTCACACGTACTTCCAAGACAAAGGGACTCAGGGGAATAAAATGATCATGTAAACCCCTCCCCCTCCCCCCGACACTAGACAGAGTTGTACCCAGGAAGCACATTCTCCCAAAGCAGCAGTGAGACGGGTGCTTAAAATGAGGAATTAGATCGGTTTAGTACAACTAATAGGTACCGCTTCGCTATACATTATTTTGTAATTATGATAACTAATTTTATTGTATTCTCAGTAATTATTTTCTGAACAAATCTCTATAATATTTCAATTGGCATAATCCCCCCCCATCCTTCTTCTCACAGACAGAGTGCTTTGAGTAGCTGCCTCGCACTTTATTTTCAAAATGTTAGCAAGCATGCATTGCAGGAGCTGCAGAGAGTGAGAAACAAGCGATGGAGAGAGGTGTTGGGTACTGATGGTATAATCAAGCAAGACAGAGGAGATGAAATGTTAAACCCCTTACACAGCTGACACACTGTGCTAATTATAGAAGCAGAAGCACAACACACATCAGCTGATAAAACAAGCTGATCATTATAAGCGTGTATATAACGTTGAATGCCAGTTTCTATGATTTTAATTTTCTGTAACTGAAAATCATCTTCGTTGCACATTAATGGAAATGTTTCCTTTTAATCCAGGGTATAATCTGCTGTATAAAAACAACGCATATCACAGCGTCACCTATTTGAAATGATATAGCACAACCATCTCATTTACTTCAGTGTCACAAAAGAAACTTGGCAATAAATAAGCGCTACACATTATTTAAAGAGGTTATTGCTCAAATAATTCCATACATCTTGCTTGTCACATTCTCACATTGAATACATTGGTCATAATGATCACAATGCTGCAGCAATGAAAGGGCACTCAAAAAAACTGTAGCCTTGTTTTCCTTTTCCTGCAAATAGAGACATTATTTCATTGTCATTTTTTGTGTATCAGAGGATAACTTAACATTTTTTAAAAGCATAAGAAACTTTGAGAATGTTCTGTTCAGATATTTAGTCAATATTATTTCATTTAAATATCAATGGTACAGTATTATTATTTATATCAAAGTATATAGTTTACATTTGTATAATTTAATATGCTCTAATACACCATAACTGTGTAAAATTAGCAATGCTTACAGTAGCTGTGCTGTCAATTAAAAAGTGAAAATAACACAATTAAGCGGGAGCCCAAACACCAACTTTGATGTTTGTCTCAAGTGCCCTCTCATACATAACAGCTTTTCATACCCATCAAGAGAATATAAAACTCTAAAACTATAAAAATCTGAAAACAGTCCAACAGCTTCCTCTAACAAGCCGTTGTGGGTGCTGATGCGCCAGGGAGGCAAAATAAGCTGATCCCTGGAGCCAGCATTACACTTCAGCCATTAACACCAGACAGAAGGATATCTACATCATCATATGGAAGGAAACGTAAATGGATGGAGACACATATGGATCACATTAGTTTACTGTAAAGCTACATCTTAGTTGGTGCTTATCTTGGCGAGAGCCGAGTTCAAATCAGCATGAAGTTTTAACATCTACTCTCGTGTCACGGAAATCATCCTATTTAACCCAGCCACTGCTGCCAAATGATAAACAAATACCCGAACATTACACAATAAAAAAAACACAATAGAAGGCTTTTAACTGTGTTATTGAAGCATCTCTGGAAGGCCAGGTTGAGTTTTAAAATGCTGCTACCAGATGGCTATTGAATTTTCTCGTCTTTCGAACTCCCTTTGTGTGTATTACCAATCTCTCCATTTCATTTCAGCATGTCCATAGGGATCAAGCAGTTAAGTATCAAATTAAATATCATTCAAAACGCTGTAGCATTTTAATGTGTACCAGGGTGCCTCTCCTTATGGAGATAAAAGCATTGAGTATGCAGTCTGCATCGTCAGACACACTCTTACAGTCTGATCACAAAGACTAGTTAACTGTGTGTTTGCTTTAAGACAAAAAGGAAAGAAAACAGAAAGGAGAGCTGACCAGTAAACCAAGGATTTTGTACAGAAAGCTTCAAGGTCCCTTTTTTCAATGTATATCTGCAGTATGCCTCTAGAATCATGGGGGGCAGCAGTGTGGAGTAGTGATTAGGGCTCTGGACTCTTGACCGGAGGGTCGTGGGTTCAATCCCCAGTGGGGGACACTGCTGTTGTACCCTTGAGCAAGGTACTTCACCTAGATTGCTCCAGTAAAAACCCAACTGTATAAATGGGTAATTGTATGTAAAAATAATGTGATATCTGTATAATGTGAAATAATGTATAATGTGATATCTTGTAACAATTGTAAGTCGCCCTGGATAAGGGCGTCTGCTAAGAAATAAATAATAATAATAATAATAATAATAATAGCTGGTTCGGTAATATTTTAAAATAATGGCTGAAACGTATTTATGTTAATGCTGTTTTAACATGTGAATAAAAAAAACCATTAAGCTTAAGTTTAAGATTCAGAAAAAATGTAACAATAATTTCAATAATCATATACATATTAGTGTTTTAAATATGATAGACCATAGGCGACAGGGTTATAAGTGAGGCAGTTGTACGTACCAACTGTATGTAACACTTTACTGGAAGGATCAGACTTTCTAATGGCAGTATCAGATTGTGAGACGTGGCTCTCTGTCTGTACATTCGTCCATCTGTATGTCACGCCTACATTTTACACACATCTTTAGAACACAAGAAGTTATTACACCAGTGGCGCTGGTAGCCCCAAAAAATGAGGAGGCAGAAAAAAGTAAGAGGGCTTGAGGTCCCCTTAAAACCCCAGCAGCAGTAGAATCTTATTATTGTATTCGGACAGACAACACTTTTCATATTATTATTATTATTGTTATTATTATTATTAAAGGTGACTTACAGGTGCTACAGGGCAGTACAGGGTTACAGTGCAAGATTAATATTTAAATACAGTATAGTTTACAATAAGTACCAATTGGTCGATTGCAATTAATCACATTGGGTTAGAATCACAAAGAAATGTTCTCCAAATTGTCATTAGCATGTTTTTTTTTTTTTTTTAATAGTTACCAATCCAGAAATCAACACCTCAAACATTTAATTTAGCGGCTTGTGATTAGTCTAAGAAATGCAAATTATGTTTTTGTCTTGAAGAGAAAAAAAAAACTTCCCTAATGACGATTTGGAGTAAATTGCTTTGAGAAATTATGTCAAGAAGGAAGCTAATCCTGTTGTGCAAATAATAGATTTCCACACATTTTAATTCAGAATTCCAGGCATCCTAAAAGTCATTTGAATCTGAATGGAGAAAATAAATCATAACATTTTTCACATCCCTACATCTATGATCGCAGAATTAAAACAGGTGTAAACAGTTGATTTTCTATTCCAAGTCATTTGGAGCTTATTATTTTTACCATTCTGACTATAAAATCTACATGTAGTAGAATTGATAAAATTCCATTTCATGTCATACTAATACCTTAGTTGGAATAAGCACATCATAACTTTTCAATAAAATATGAACCCATTTTGGACTTGGAGATACACATACATGTCCAGCATCACAATCTTATACTATAGATTACGAGGCTGTAACTAACTGATCGTGCACACACACACACACATATATATATATATATATATATATACATAAAATAAGGTTAAATATCTTTACATCAATAATGTATTCCAACTTAGAATTTTGAAATACACATTAAGTTAAGCTGAGTAATTTTATTTATTTTTGATATTGTGTACATTACCATAGAAAAGATACACCAGGGTGCGGAGTTGAGACGGCACTGAGTTATTTTTTTTTTTATGTGCAAGACACTGTTTGAGCAGAACAGACGGAAGGAATACAAATATATTCAACGCCGTCTTGGATTTCAATAGTTTTTCGGAGAGGGGTGGATAATGTACAGACGTGTCATTTTGTGGTTTTCTGCAGTGTTTACAAACCACTAAAAAGACATTATTTGAAGTGACAAAGTTGGGGTGAGTGTGCATTGACAGATTCCCCAGTTTTGTTTTCATTTAGACAGCAGTTTATTCCAGCTCGGAGACGAATGTAGCTTGACATGTTATATTCTTCTCCATGGGCATTTCTCACATTTCCACAGAGATCCCTGAGTATTTTATAAAGATGTTCTTAAGCTAATTGTTCCTCATCCAAACTGATATGTCTTCTTACTACTTTTGGGATTTTTTTGCTGGTAATTGGTAACTCAGTTTTATAGTTACTGTACATCTGTAACTGTAAACAAGATGGCTGCCGTCCAATTCTGTGAGGCAGCGCAGTGATATTTAATATGTGACAAGGCTCCAACTGTCCTTATCCATCCAATATACGGACAGCTGGAACCTTGCTCGACCAATCACATTGCTTGCTTCATGTTCCATTGCCAGACCTGGATTTTATATACATATATACACACGTCAGTCATGTTTTACTGCCCTTGTATTAAGAATAAAATCAATCCCCATTATAGATATGTAAAAAATGAATGCATTTGCCCATCACACGCAATCACCTGACAAAAATTCAGCCAAAACAAAACAAACGGAACAAGCTAGGGTAATATAAGAGTTAATCATTAAACAGTTTTAGATACTGTGATATGTTTTTTTTTTTTTTTATCTATGATCTTTTGTTGCTTTTGTGCATTTTCATTTGCAAGTGAACTGTGACCTTATCGAGCACTATATTCTGCAATTCCGGAAACTGCGTTGCTGTTGTTGTTTAGTTTTTTTACTCTGTTGGTTTTGTTAAATTGCATTGCCTTTTACGTTTTACACAGTTCTGTGCATGGATAACATTTAGATTTAATTTTGCTGTTAGGTCGTTAATGGAAAATGTTACATACCGCTACAATACGTACCGGATTTAAAAGTATGTACTGTATGACAGTTAACGTGCCATCTCTTTAGTTTTGGCAAGTGATATTTTCGTTATCATATCGTTCTGAATTAAAATACTACTACTGTTAAAAAATATAGTACTGTACCAACAAAACCAATGCAGTACATCTAAATGGAAGCCTTATTTTAAAACACATTGTCCATTTTACATGGAACACAAAAATGATACAAGGGTTGGAATGGTCCCAAATGAAATAATCAGATATGCGTCACACATGTTTAACCATCACTGAAGTCAACATTTTATAGGGTTGGATATGTGAGTGCAGACCATATATATATATATATATATATATTGTAAAGGAGACGCTCGCCACACAGGCTCTCTCTGGCTCTTTTCCCTTCAAAACACAAAACACGACCCAACACACAGGAATTGAAAGAAAAAGCACTTCAGCGCACTTTAATTTTTACAAAATAAATCAAAAACAAACCAAAAACCTAACTACATACAACAGGAACCTAATTCTAGAAAGCTGGACAGCTAAGATGTTTGCTGGCTGGAAAACACACAGTTTTACAACAGAAAAGGAACACACAGTTACCTTTTTTTAATACGATTGAGTACCTCTTCAATCAGGCTCCTTCACACAGCAGCCCTGAAAGGACTGGCTGCTATCTTTAAATACTCTGCACCTGGCTCTAATTTACAATAAAAGCCAGGTGCAGTTGATAATTAATTAATAAAACAATTAAACAATTATGTTTTTGGCAAGGAGGATATTAACTCCCTCCCTGCTGTGTTACACTATATATATATATATATATATATATATATATATATATATACATACACACACACACACACACACACATAAGTACAAAATAATTAAGACTTTTTTATAAGTACTGGCATGCATTCAGAACATTGTAAGTAGAAAAGTACATATTTTCAATATCTTCTGCAACTTAATCCAACAATGGGTCATGTAATATGGAATAAGAACATTGATGTTTCCATCCCAGTGTTAAAATATTTTATCATAATCAACATTTAATGCATAGTACTCAGGGGAATCATCCTGAAATTAACAGAGAATGTCAATACTTATATGCAACATTACAGTATATATCATTTTAATTTAAGAAAATACACCTGAATGCCTTTGTATTTATCATACCAGCTCTGACTCCAATCATGTAGAGTGCATAAATGTGTCCCCAGGCAAAAGGAAAAGGTGCTGTTGAAGCAGAAAGGTTAATAGCATGAATGCAAATAATTGCCCTTTCTGTCTCTGTGGAATAGTACAGTGTAGGTATGCTGTGATTTATTAAAGCCATAGCTGTTGGCAATCGCCAATCAACTTTCCATTTCATTGAATTTCCCATAGAAGAAAATGAATAAAAACAGAGGTTACTACATTTCTTGTCTTTTGTCATTTTTTTTTCTCATCCACTTTTAGAGTTAGGGTTAGGGTTAGGGTTAGGGTTAGGGTTAGGTAGCACCTTAGCATTCATGGTGATTTACAAGTACAGGCTGATTCTTTTATTTCTTTAAGCAACACTTTCACAGTACAGTGATAGGCCTACATACATCACTGTAAAGCTGCATGTCGTGTAGTGTCTTGCTACTGATACCAAGGAAACTCTATTTTGATATGTAGTGTCAGTCTAAACTGAACTAAAAACGTCCAGCTCTTCAGAAAAAAATAAGAAACACAGTTCATTCTCGTTAATACGAATTTCAAGGGACCAGCAAAAACGTGGCTAAGCCAAATGCATACTGACTGTTTTTATTGAAGTTACAGCAACACTGAAATCAAATTCAATTACACAACAATGAAAAGTAACGTACATTTAAAAGCATTGTGTATGTTATTGAAAATACATTTGGAAGTGAACTTTGAAAAAGTATACACTGCAAATGAACTGCACTTGCAATCCGCTTGTCCCATTCCGATCAAGGGCATTTTCAAAACACTAAAAGCAAGGCAACATCAGGGTACTGAGCAAATCGGAAACGCTGATGACTTGTATCCACAGTTTGCTCTTCAGAGGCCTGTATTATTGTATCCCGTTTTTTCACAATGGTTGAGAAAGTGTTCAAGGTAATGTTGAAATCTGCAGCAACATCTTTCTTTTTCGGTATGGTGGGGCATTATCCACCGCTTTCAACACCTCCACTTTTATAAACAACTCAAAGTGCATCAGGATCTGTAGTCCCAAATCTGGATGAAAGTTAATGCATTTCCCAATATCTTTTACACTCAGCTGTTCGGACTAGAGCAATTCGTTTTATTCAAATTATTTCTTCTCTGGGAGGGCTCCAAAATAATTTGCACTAACAGGAAATGTGTGTTATGTAAATTCATATTATAAGAAGTAATTTACAATAAGCGACTGCTAAATTTGGTAAGGACTGTGTAGAAAAGTCATAGTATCAGGAAATGTGTGTAATCCGAGTTCGTTTTAATGACAATTCTCTGTATTTGTAAATCTCTCCTGATATTTTGTCTTCAGGGTGACTATATTAAAACACAGCAGTCCAACCTTGTCTTCACATTGTCTGTACCCTGAAGGATGTGATAAATAGGTTTTATCAGGTTTTATGCAATCTCATAAAACTCTTAACAGGCTAACAAAAATAATTACACATGGTACAGTGTGTGCTGAGAGAGCATCTTGGTGCATTAGACTACTTGATGGAAATCTCAACAGTGTACAAGAGTACACAAGGTCAATCGCATCACCTCATCTGCATAAACCATATTGCACATCCTCAGAAACATATCATTAATTGGAGGAATTTGGCAGACAAAATTCCCTGTATAAACGGCACACATATTTGCATCTTGGGAAACTGGGTTTCAGTCCCTCCTTGGCTATAGAGGCTGAAAGGATGTTTTCAACAAATGCTTATGTGTGAAATGACTAATTGAACAGAATCTGGCATTCACTTCCTTCACAATTGTGCAGAAGCTTCAAGACAAAAGGACAAGACAGGGGGGTGGGTTGTGACAATGATCTAATGAGACTTGGGTTTTGATGAACTGGTTGGGCAGAAGTTCCCATCCTTATTTACCCACAATGCCATTTTTAAACTTAATGAGCAAGACATATAAAAACACATCCGAACAAATAATATTACAAGGCACTTCATCTTCCACAAAGAAGGGGGTCAGAAAAAAACGCTGTGTTTTGAAAATGTTCTCGATATAACATATTACCTCAGTATTGATGAAATTGGAAAAATTCAGCTCCCAAATTATTTTTAAATTTAAGAAAAAAATACCCCCAGAATACTTGAAATGGCCTGTTTTAATTTAACATATTACTCAACAACTACAAAAGAAAACATAAAGCAGTTTGACAAATATAGTACTTAAAATACATAACACTATAGCACATGTTTTTAAAATGCCTGACACTATAGCACATGTTTTTAAAATGTCTGGCACTATAGCACACGCTTTTCTGCAACTGGGCTGTACCTCAGACGACTGAATTGTTTGCTTTTCAAGTGTATTCTCAGATATGTATTCTATAATACATACAAACTGTACAGGGTCTCTGTGTTGAAAGACAGTTTGCATAAGAAAGCAGTTGACAGTGTTTCCATATTGAAGACTACACATATTACTGGTGTTTCAAAAGGAACAGCCTTAAAGGTGATTTATTTACAGTATGGGTCATTCTGGTGAACAGATGTTGAATAGACTTCAGGTATTTGAGTTGGAAATCATTGAAGAATTGTCATGTTTCCCCAGAACAACTTAAACACTTGTTTGTCATACAGCTCTACTGTCCTTGAAATGACCTGCCATTACTCGTGTCAAGAAGTCAGATGATGTATGTTCTGTGGATTGCTCCATGATCTAGTTAGCACTGGCCAATGTATTTAGTCCTGCAGACCATGTCATTGTCTTCAGATGATTTCTTCAGGGCTGATATGACTTCAGCAACGACTCTTCCATTTAGACCCTCTGGAAGCAAGTTTGGACTTAATAGAATTGTGACTATGTCAGAGTGTTCATTGGATACATTCCTAAAATCTTTATTGGAATACCTTTTAGGGGTTCCCAGTCAACCCAGCTCAACACCAACTCAAACCAAACCTAAAAAACCGGACAAATCAATTTAAATAAAAGTCATAAACATCAAGCTTGCAAAAATAACTCATTGTTAACGTTGAGTGAGAAACCTCATCAGGTTGTCTTACAGGTGTTTCTTAATTATATATACATTTGTTTGAATTACATAAACATTTGTTTGAAAAAGACTCAAACCTGTTCAAAGCCTTCTATTATAAGGAACATTCTGCTTTCATCAGTATCTGTCACCATTTATACTTCCTGGTACTCAATTGACGGCCCATGGCATTTAGCCACCAAGGTCCTTCTGAGTGGCCCTTTAGCTGACCCATAATTGTTAAAATGAATATACATACTGTTAAATATTATCAACACTGCAATGATAACACATACTAATTACTCCAGCACAGACACAGTGTGACAGGTTTATCAAGGTATTCATGTTAAACGTTATAGAGCAAAATTATTGTTGGTTTTTTTTTTGTTATAAAAGGGACTACAACCATAATATTATAAAATAAGTAATAAATACCTTATGATTTGTATGATCATCAGATATTCCTGCTGTCAGAAAGACCAGACAGTTCTTCAGTGATGTTTATCAGATCTTTATGAAGATACATAAAAGCACTGAATAGCAATATTAACTATATTAAACATCACTGTGCAACAAACAAAACAGTGCTGTACTTGGCAATGTACCTTATTAGGAAATGTGGACATGCCTGCTGCTTCAGTCAATAGAGAATCAATGGCAGCAGTGCTCGCGGTGTGCTCCTACTTGGTGTGGGTGGCTGGCTCGATCCCCTGCTGTCTATTGTTCTTTGCATTCCGAGAGGTCATCTATTTATTTTTATGGGAAACGCCATGCCTAATATGGATCTGCTTCTCAGTATTTTTTTTAACTCCTCTCCTTCTAAAGATTGCATGGTACTTACATTGCTCTTTTCACTGCCCATGTGTCATCTGTTGTAAACCTAAAGATCCACTCTGAACAATGGCCTCTTTGTTGAAAGAGGATTTGGAGAAATCTTGGACAATGACTTCAGTTTTGCTCAGAAACCTGAATCTCATTTTTTGCTACAAAGATGTTCTTTTGCAAGCATATGATTCTTCACCAGTGATGAGCCCAAGCAAGTCACTCCATTGTAAATACTTATCATGCAAGATTTGGATCCTCATCTTTGCAACAATACAATATGTAGAACTCCGCCTACATTTCCTATTACAGTAAACCCTGCTTAATATCACTCCTGTTAATGTCACCCTCCACCTGTTATCAATGGCTTGGCCACAATCTTATGGGAGCTTGACCACATGGTGTTGTGGTGACGTCAGGCCCGGATGCAGACAATAGTGCTGGGATATGAAATGCACTGATTTCATAATAAATAAAAAGATTTAATAAAACACAAAACACTGAACAAAACAAAAGGCACGTTGGCCAAAACAAACAGACAAACAAACAGTGGACGACCCAAACAAGTGTCGTGTGGGACCCGCGCGAGTAGCAATTGTTATTCCTTTGGCTTTTAATTATTTATCTCTCTCTCCCGTTCTCCATTGCAAACACCCAACCTGTGTGCGTGAAACACTGACTCTTTTATGCAGCTGTACAGAGACTTGATTGCTAATCAATCATTCAATTAAATCTCAGCACAGTCTACACGTGAACTACTTTGTGCACTTCCCGTGCCCACATACTAATACACATTTTGTCTGGACATGAAGTGATTGTGCAATCCCTGTGCCTAAATACAAGTATACATTTTAAATCACTCATGCTACATAGCCCACATTATACCCCGTGCACCAATAAATACACACCAACAATAATACACCACATAAAACATAAAACACAAAAAATACACACAGTGGCAGGGCACCCCACCATCGGGAGACAATCGATTCAAGTTCCTGATAATATCACTTTGATTATTATCACATTATGGGTAATACTAATCAGATGGATCAGTCTGATTTCCACCTAACTTAATTTCAGATTGCTTATGGTTTTAGTTATTACATTGTATTGTACATGTACAATATAGCATAGTACAGCACAGATTAAAATGGTGTTTATGAATGAAAACTGCTGTAATCAATACTATAGAGGTCCTTATGTCAAATTATGGCAAAAAAAAGCAATATATAACGGGTTTGACTGTAATGGAGGGTCAGATTTGCCATATCCATATAGTATTTATTCAATATATATTTAGACATAATAAATACCCATATAATAACCACATGAAATCAGACAGCCAATCAGGCTATTTCTTTATCATGCAATACTTGATGAGAAATGACTGCAGAATCATAGTAACAATCCAGAACAATGCTTTTTTTAAAAATATATTTGTTTATTAATTTATTTATTTAGGCCTATTTGTTTATTGTGTTATAAAAAGATACATGCATTAAGTAATGTACAGCCTATACATATATTTATAAAATACAGTATTCCACGCATAACATTTAAATTAAACTGAAACTGAAATGCACATGTCCATCTATTCTAAACCCATCTATTCATATATGGTAATCATCACAAACAAAATAATGGTATTTATTTTTGCCTTTTTACGCTTAAGGAAACAAAAAGTATCAAAATCAATCCACTGAATTAATGGGGATTACGGGGAAAGAAATCTATAGGGAAAGTGTTTAGAAAAAAAATACTTATAGATATACTCATAGATTTCACAAGCAGCCTTTTCATCTAAATTAGACAACATGTCATTTGTTACCTTGGATGTCAAGTGTTTCTTACAGAAACAATAAAACAGACAGCTTTGCCTGCCGCCTTTGTTTCAAGCAGACAGAAATAGCCTTTCCATAAATTTCCCCACAGTTCACAAGTCTTCCTGCCACCTATGATCTAAAGCATGCTCCACAAGCTATCCATCAACTTCCCCTCAATGTGCTGCCAACGAAATCGCTACACCAGTGAACTTGTTTTTAACTTGATCACAGATCTACAGCTTTACAACACACAGAAAAACGGGCCAATACCAGATTGCATCTTTAATAATGATCAATAGACGAACGTCTGGTTAATAACGACACACACTGAGATAAAAAGTGTCAAGCCAGAGAAAAACTAAATCGCATGTTTCCTCGCCCTGATTCTGCGTTTTTGCTCACATAATTCAGTAAAATTTCATCCAGGTTTGTTGAACACCTATAGTAGTGAAAGAATAACGTGGCAGAACCATAGCAAAGATTACTGGAGACAGGCGAGCAACATAATTAGCTAAGTTTAAACAGATGGTACTGTGGTGGTACTGTGTTTCACATTCCCCACGAGTTATTTCAGAAATACTTAATGACAAAACCCCACTAGCCAAGAAGAGAAAGTTGTAACGTTTTGTGCAAAAGACCGAGCTATGAACAATATGAAGAGAAACAACAGATAGCGTACAATGGCAGACGTGATTAAAATGATTAACAATACAAGTGCAATCAGGATGATGGAATTATCTTGAAAAAAAATGTACTACATGTTTAAAATATAGAAAACCACCACCTTGTTACTGAACAATTATACATTGACTTACAAGATCAGTCACAGAAATATTACCACCGCAAAGAAGAAAACGTTCCAAAGATGCGTTACAGAAGTATTGCAGGTAAGGTAAATCTTTTTTTTCTTCATTTTATTTATAAATGACATCCAGAAATGGGCAAATAAACAATGCAAAGTAATTAATTAATCATTTACAGTTCTTAATGTCCAGTATTTTTTTAAGAGAAATAAATCAATGTAATTCAGTATAACATACAGACATTAAGAAAAATCGCCCGATCCTGAAACTGCTGTATGATATATCAAATGACTTTGTTTACAGATGAGACTATGCCTAGTTCCACTGCTATTCTCTTATTTCAGTACCGCCACAAAGGACAGCTCCACTGCCTCAGCACCACATACAGATCTCTTTCTAACCCCAGTTTATAAGACTCACCTCCGAGAGAGCAGAGAAAGGGGCAAACGAGCAACAGGATCTGTGCGCAGCCCACATCCCGCCCAAGACCTCCCAGCCGCCACATCTTGGTAAACTAAATCGATACCTCCAAAAAGCACGGAGATGATTTTTATATCACTAAGGTTTTCCCCATTTTCAGTTATTGCAACAGACCAGCTGTTTCATGAATGACGTCATTTAGATAGCGATTCCGAGAATGCTCCTCCCAACATGGCTGGGATTGGATAGCTGACATAATTGACGCCGAGGTTATTGGCAAGTGGTGGTGTCAGTCATTGTTGTAGCAGGGGATGCTGCTGTTGAGTGCAAAGTAAAATGTTAATTATTATAAGATTGAAAGAATATATTTTGTATTGCTATTAAAAAGCGGGAGTGCTATAGTATCTGTATAAAATAATCGGTAATCGGTAAGTAGTTCCTACTAACCTACACAAAGCGTGTATACATATTCAAACCAAGTTAGATACAACGTGGTCAACTTTTCACGTGTAATTATCGGTTTGGTATAGGCCACTCTAAAAAAAAGTGACAATACCACAGTAGTGACGTCAAAAAGTGATAATTCCTCTAGAGGAAAATGTACTTGAACTTTGACCCATTCAACTCCTCGAGACCATCACTTTCAATTCACTTAGGAATCTGTATTAGGAATATATATATATATATATATATATATATATATATATATATATATATATATATATATATATATATATATATATATTCCTAATACAGATTCCTAATACAGATTCCTAATGTTACTGGAGACAAACTGGCGGTGTGAAAGACAGGTTTTCTTTACTGTAAAAGTCTGCATGACTCATAATAAAATAAGTACAGCATTGTACAGCAGCAACTCTATAACAACAACAAAGTTCTGTTTTACTACCTATGTTAAGAAGTCTTGTAATTTTACACGAAACATGTAGCTGTTCCTTTGTTTGCTTTGCCCAGTTGAAAATTCCAGCAGCTGCTGGTGACCTGCTGGGAACTGTATGTGCTGGCCACCACCAGGTATATCAAGTCCCAGACCAGGTTTCATATGGGAGAATAGACCACACAGTTGACTTTATTAAAGACATTTCAATTGACCTATTTTTATTTCTCTTGGACCAGTTTAACCAGCACGACCAGCTGAACCAGCAAGCCACAATCACCGACCAGCATACACCAATGATGGTTACTGCTGTAATTTCCTTTTTTTTAATCTATTTATTTTATTCGTAATATGAAGATTAATAAGTAGATTGCCCATTTAATGTGGTAAAAACAGCACTAAAATAACAGGGTTAATTACAGAAACCAGTACTGAAGGTGCGCATTTTGCTTTTGCTCTGAGATGTTAGCTGTCGTCAAGGGAATTGAACCATAACCGTTATGATAATTGGGCTGACCAATATTTCAATACAGTCAGCAGCTTTTGTGTGACTTCACTGCTCACCAGGAGAGTGAGTACTTGGTGACATAATGTGTAGAATGAGGTATATGATCACCCCTTTTAAAGGGACCTTTAATAATATAATTAAATCAACCTTAAACATATTTGAATAGGGTATTTGAATAACATAGTTTTCTTACAAGTTGTTTCTTCCACAGTATTACAGCACGGTAATGACATTGAACAGGGAAAGAGCGCCCTCTTGTGAAAAAATGTGACTATTTTTTATTGCTTCAGCATTTCAGTGTGGCAAATATTACAACACACATTGCAGCTACATCCTTCAGGCTAGGCTGCAAAAACAAATCCTCCCCATCCCAGCCACCACCACCGCTACTAACAACACACTTATAGAAACATTCCAGTAACCAATACATACCACCTTTAGAGATTTCAGGTGCATTAGTGTCCTGTAGATGTTGCTCTCATTAAGGGGTTAATTGTATATAGATGCTGAGACTGGGAAGGTCAGTGGGGAACTCCCTGCTGAGCTCTTTGAACCATGCCTTAACACCTCTGGATGGATGGGTAGGAACATTGTCATCTTGTGGTAACCTTGCCCCATCAGAGAATGAGTGACACAATGCAGCCACAACTGCAACTGCCATAATATTTAGGTACAGCTGACACACTGGCAAATTATCAGATCCTAATCCAATAGAGGTGACTGTGTGGTGGAATGCAACCACATCAGTGAACACAGCAACAGCGATCTACAACCCTTCCAAAAGATTCTAAATAATGTTCATAGAAATTAGTACACAAGGTTTCATTTTGTGGGTGTTATTTTCAATCAACAGCTAGTCTGCAAAACATACACTTACTCACACACTAAAATTCAACCACAATCACCAACATACACAGCTACATCCTGAGTTGACTGGAACTTGGTTGCATTATTAATAAAGCTTAAAATAGTAAGAGGCCTACTGGACTGCATTTTTGAATTCTTGAATTACAGTGCCTTGCGAAAGTATTCGGCCCCCTTGAACTTTGCAACCTTTTGCCACATTTCAGGCTTCAAACATAAAGATATGAAACTGTAATTTTTTGTGAAGAATCAACAACAAGTGGGACACAATCATGAAGTGGAACGAAATTTATTGGATATTTCAAACTTTTTTAACAAATAAAAAACTGAAAAATTGGGCGTGCAAAATTATTCAGCCCCTTTACTTTCAGTGCAGCAAACTCTCTCCAGAAGTTCAGTGAGGATCTCTGAATGATCCAATGTTGACCTAAATGACTAATGATGATAAATAGAATCCACCTGTGTGTAATCAAGTCTCCGTATAAATGCACCTGCACTGTGATAGTCTCAGAGGTCCGTTTAAAGCGCAGAGAGCATCATGAAGAACAAGGAACACACCAGGCAGGTCCAAGATACTGTTGTGGAGAAGTTTAAAGCCGGATTTGGATACAAAAAGATTTCCCAAGCTTTAAACATCCCAAGGAGCACTGTGCAAGCGATAATATTGAAATGGAAGGAGTATCAGACCACTGCAAATCTACCAAGACCTGGCCGTCCCTCTAAACTTTCACCTCATACAAGGAGAAGACTGATCAGAGATGCAGCCAAGAGGCCCATGATCACTCTGGATGAACTGCAGAGATCTACAGCTGAGGTGGGAGACTCTGTCCATAGGACAACAATCAGTCGTATACTGCACAAATCTGGCCTTTATGGAAGAGTGGCAAGAAGAAAGCCATTTCTTAAAGATATCCATAAAAAGTGTCGTTTACAGTTTGCCACAAGCCACCTGGGAGACACACCAAACATGTGGAAGAAGGTGCTCTGGTCAGATGAAACCAAAATCGAACTTTTTGGCAACAATGCAAAACGTTATGTTTGGCGTAAAAGCAACACAGCTCATCACCCTGAACACACCATCCCCACTGTCAAACATGGTGGTGGCAGCATCATGGTTTGGGCCTGCTTTTCTTCAGCAGGGACAGGGAAGATGGTTAAAATTGATGGGAAGATGGATGGAGCCAAATACAGGACCATTCTGGAAGAAAACCTGATGGAGTCTGCAAAAGACCTGAGACTGGGACGGAGATTTGTCTTCCAACAAGACAATGATCCAAAACATAAAGCAAAATCTACAATGGAATGGTTCACAAATAAACATATCCAGGTGTTAGAATGGCCAAGTCAAAGTCCAGACCTGAATCCAATCAAGAATCTGTGGAAAGAACTGAAAACTGCTGTTCACAAATGCTCTCCATCCAACCTCACTGAGCTCGAGCTGTTTTGCAAGGAGGAATGGACAAAAATTTCAGTCTCTCGATGTGCAAAACTGATAGAGACATACCCCAAGCGACTTACAGCTGTAATCGCAGCAAAAGGTGGCGCTACAAAGTATTAACTTAAGGGGGCTGAATAATTTTGCACGCCCAATTTTTCAGTTTTTTATTTGTTAAAAAAGTTTGAAATATCCAATAAATTTCGTTCCACTTCATGATTGTGTCCCACTTGTTGTTGATTCTTCACAAAAAATTACAGTTTCATATCTTTATGTTTGAAGCCTGAAATGTGGCAAAAGGTTGCAAAGTTCAAGGGGGCCGAATACTTTCGCAAGGCACTGTATGTTACCTTAGCTACCACCTCTACTCATTTATGATTTTGCATGCAGGCAATAAAAATGTGCATTATAAATATCATATGGGAGTGTGACAGCGATGACGAGTGGTCTGACGTCAGGGCAGAAACAGGAACACAAACGACAGAGAGAGGTGGAGTTTGGTGGAGCTGAGCGAATGCTTTCGCTCAGCATTTAATGAATAAACAGACAGAAAATAAACGGTTGTAACAAAAACACAAAAACAGGACACGGCACTCTACGCCAAAATAAAATAGACAAACAAAACGTACTAAACAGTAAACAGACGATCAGACAAACGAAACACGGTGAGTGAGACACTTCTTATTCTTCTTATTATTATTATTCTTTTTATCTCCTTCTCCACACTCGTTCTCCACTCACCGAACACCCAACCCCCAGTGAGTGGAAAACATGCAGCTTTTATGCAGTTGTACCAAGACTCGATTGCTAGTTAATCATGCAATTGGAATCTCGGTACAACTGCACGTGAATTAATTAAAGTGCAATTCCCCGTGCTCACATATTATTACTTTTTACTTGCACGTGATGTGATGTGCCATCCCCGTGCCTAAATACAAATACACAATTTACACACACGTGAAACACAGACCCGCTTATATCCTGTGTACCAATGCCTATACACCAACATTTACACACAACACGTAACATATAACATACACGGGGGGGGGGGCACTTTGCCACAGGGAGATACTGAAATTGAAGAAGGGAACTAGGAGTTTATGTTGACTCAGAAATGTCTTCATCTAGACAATGTGGGGAAGCTATAAAAAAAGGCCAACAAGATGCTTGGATATATTGTGAGAAGTGTCGAATTTAAATCAAGGGAAGTAATGTTAAAACTTTAGAATGCATTAGTAAGACCTCACCTAGAATATTGTGTTCAGTTCTGGTCACCTCGTTGCAAAAAGGATATTGCTGTTCTAGAAAGAGTGCAAAGAAGACCAACCAGAATTATCCCGGGTTTAAAAGACATGTCGTATGCAGACAGGCTAAAATAATTGAATCTATTCAGTCTTGAACAAAGAAGACTATGCGGCGATCTGATTCAAACATTCCAAATCCTAAAAGGTATAGACAATGTTGACCCAGGGGACTTTTTTTTACCTGAAAAAAGAAACAAGGACAAATGGAGATTAGATAAAAGGGCATTCAGAACAGAAAATAGGAGGCACTTTTTTACACAGAGAATTGTGAGGGTCTGGAACCAACTCCCCAGTAATGTTGTTGAAGCTGACACCCTGGGATCCTTCAAGAAACTGCTTGATGACATTCTGGGATCAATAAGCTACTAACAACCAAACGAGCAAGATGGGCTGAATGGCCTCCTCTTGTTTGTAAACTTTCTTATGTTCTTATGTTCTTATGACACACTACCCCATGCAGTATTTTTTATATTCTCTGGTGATCATTTTTTTCCTGCCAGAGTTCTAAAGTTCTCTGCTGTTTGTTACAGAATTCCTTTTAGTTTGATATGGATTGATTGGCATCTTACTTTTAGTTACCATATTGATAAATTGGTTTTACAGTTATGACCTAAATTAGGCTTTTTCCCTATCTAGCAAGTTAAAGTTAGTGACTGCGACTGTTTCCCTGTTTTAGATTATTGTGATTATATTTACCAGTTTGCTTGTAAGCAGTCTCTACATAAATGAGATGTAGTGTATAATTCATGTTGCTGATTTGTAATAGAGAGTTCCCCTTTGACACATCATTGTCACGTGTACATAAAACCAGGCTGACTCTCGCTTATGAACCGGAGGCGTTTTCATTGGTATTGTTTTGCGAGGTTTATAAAGGCTTGGTACCTCCTTATTTGAGTGCTCTGGTAGAAAGGACTAGTATTGGCTATAGTTTACGCCCTTAGAATTCTGTTAATTTGGCTGTTCCAAGGGTTCAAACGTGTGGGAGAATTATCTTTTGCATATCAACTATGTTTCCATCTGTAATGGGGGGAGATCTGTGCTGACTATCTGGCACATGCATGGTACTGCAGGAAGAGGGCAGCAGTCTCGTAGGATCCGCCCGTCAGTCATGGCAGTGACACAGAGAGGTGGGGAAGAGGGTGTGTTGGCTTTCCCTCTCTCTGAGTGGCTGAGAGGCGGGCCTTGGGAGATTGCTCGGCCCATAAGAACTGCGCTAGGTTGTGCCTTCGGGTGGCCGTAATTTGGAAGAAACACAGACGCTGGCTGAGAAGGCCAGTGGTTGGAGCAAGTGACCAAAACAGGCAAGCACGGCTGAGGAAAACAGCCAGCAATAAATAAATAATTTCATTAAAATCTATTGTTACGTATCCGAGGGAACGTGTATGAATAGAAGGGGAACCTTGGCCACCCCAGTGTATAGTGCATATCAGCGTAGGACGGAGACCCGAGCTGACCGGCTTAGCGGCAGTGGGGGCACTGCGTAAGCAGCACCTTTATTTTGTAGTTTTAGTACTGTGTTTTATTTTCCCTTATTATTTTGAGCACCTGTGAGGGCGCCAGTTTGTTTTACTGTTTACCAGTATTGGTATTCCTGTGGTCCTGTGTACCCGTTGCCGGTACTCAGGCCACGGACAACAGCACCCTCTGCGGGCTAAAAGAAAACTTCAAAAGTAATAAAACTGGGCACCAGTGCGGTGTTTTCAAATAAAACTTCTATCTCCCGTGTGTGTCAGTGAATTGCCCACCACCCTTCCACACCATCATAAAGATGGCATTTGATCATCTTTCTTTCTCTGTTTTTTACATATTGTATTTGTATATCCAGACAGTCAGATAATAAAGGTTTAATTTAATAAAATAAACAAACAAAAATAAAGTTAATGGGAGATTGATATGGCCAGGAGCCTTTCTTCAGGACACAGTGCCCGTGTCCAGCAGGTGTTTTCTGAAATTTCTGGTGTCCTTTGTGTTCATCACAGCTACATCAAGACACATTTTGACAGGATGTAAGGTGGGTCATAGCCAAGGATGGTTTACTTGGTGTCTTGATCAGGTGCTGCGATGTTTGGCCTTAGCATTGGAAGACAAGCGCAGCATGACCAACATGTTACCACCAATGCCAGCAATATATGACTGTGAACCTGTGGGTGGTAGTGCACAGGTGTAGAGGTGAGGCAGTGATTATAAACAACAGTCCAACAACAGTTCAATGGTCAAAACAAAGCTTTATTATTGCTTTTAAATAATACGACTGACTATACACAACAATGTGTACAGCCAGTCAAAACCATGGGGTTCAGTCACAAAATAATAATACAATAACACACACTTTAAAACACCTGCACAATCACCAGTCCAACAGCGAGTGCTGGGGTGCAAGTGTTGTTTTGAACTGTGAACAGTGAGTAACAGTGCAGTGCAGTCTGAAGGGGGCGTTCACACCGGACGCGGCGCGCATGCCGCCTTCTTGCGCCCCACGCTGCAGGGTAAAGTCAGTGGGCGGTCCGTTGTTACATCACAGCTGCAGGTACAGTGGCTTTTGGTTACCGAGCAACAAACAGTAAATGCCAGCGGGAAAATAAAACTCAGTGAAGACACTGACAAAAGACAAAACTGAGGAGCGAAACATTATAAATATTTTTTTATAAAACCTAATTGTAACCCCCACACCACCACAATCACCCCCCCTCCTTTTGTATTAATTTTGTTAAAAACTGTTAAAATATATGTACACCAAATAAAACGTTTTGCTTTATCTTTTAAAAGTCTGTCTACAGTTAATTTATCAAAAAAAAAATGCTTACGTTATGGGAGAGTTCACAGTACCATGGGAGGAAGCTGTGGATGAGACATACAAAAGGAAGAAACTTTGGTTTGCTCAACTAGCTGCTGAAGTGGCACAGAGAAGATGGAGAGTCCAGGTTTACCCAGTGGAGGTGGGTTGTCGAGGACTTGTGGCACACTCCACAATCCGGTTTCTCAGAGACATCGGATTCAGTGGTCAAGAGTTGCAAACTTATCTGAAACAGAAGAGAGGAGCAGCAACTCTCTCTGGTTGAGATCAAAAGATTCTGCTTGGGGACCTCAAGCACAGTAGGTAAGTAAGCTGGGGTTAGCTGAGTGGGGGACAGAGGGGGGTGATGCTGGGACGCCAGAATCACTGTCGAGCCCTCTTAAGGTGTCGTGGGCTAGTCGACGAAACACCAAGGACGGAAGGATGCCCACTTGAAGACCCCAGAGAAGTATTCTACTGAGTGTCAGGCCCCTTTCTATATTATGATTTATTGAATTATTATTGTTTGCAGTGCAGATGAAAAACCCACCACCACATTGGTTATTGTTTTATTATTGATTGGTTTAAATACATGAGAATGCGTGACTGTCAGCTACTGATTGCTTAACTGGCTGGCAGTGACGCAAATTATTAAACTCGTGCAGACTATGGCCGAGGGGTAATAAGACAATTACTAGCTAGTTAACCCCTCGGCTAGATTATTAAAGACCTACGGTTTTGC
This sequence comes from Acipenser ruthenus, assembly GCF_902713425.1. Classification (NCBI taxonomy): domain Eukaryota; kingdom Metazoa; phylum Chordata; class Actinopteri; order Acipenseriformes; family Acipenseridae; genus Acipenser; species Acipenser ruthenus. The sequence continues at coordinate 14,823,718 of NC_081190.1, forward strand.
TGCATGTCATTGAGTGTGTTCGAGAGGCAGAACGACTCGGGAGGAAAGTAAAACTTTAAAGAGAATAGGAAAACAATTGCTAAAACGTGCTGGGTCTACACCAGCACCATACTTACTTGATTGTTCCGTCTGTTTGTTTGTTTTGGCAATGTGCCTTTTTCTTTTGTGGTTTGTGTAACGTTATTTTGTTTAAATCTTTTATTTGTTTTGAATAAAGCACTGAGCTCCATTGTGCATCAGTTTCACCCGCCAGTACTGCCTGTCTGTGTGTTCCTTCCTGGTCTGATGTCACCACCATAGCCAGCCTGTTTACACCTACTCAGCTCAGTCCAGACGGTTTCATGCTGATGTGCTAGGGAGGCCGCACTGTGGTTGATCCCTGGAGCCAGCATCGCAGCCGTTGTGTGTGCTGATGCACCAGGGAGGCAAAACAGGCTGATCCCTGGAGCCAGCATTACACTTCAGCCATCAACACCAGGCAGAAAGATATCTACATCATCAGATGGAAGGAAACGCAGATGGATCACATTAGTTTACAGTAAAATAAGCTATGTCTTAGTTGGTGCTTATCTTGGTGAGAGCTGGGTCCAATTTCAGCATGAGTTTTAATACCTACTCTCATGTAATGGAAATTTTGGGTGGACTACATCTTCTTGTTTATTGAATTCCTGGTAAACTCTGCCATCTCTGATAGTCTGAGGCTATCCAGAGCTGCCTCCAGGGATGGCCTTATTTAACCCAAGTAAAATTTAAATTTTACTCCAAATTATGTTGATGTAATTTAATAAAAAAGTGAGTAAGTACATTTAAGAAAATGCACAGACTCAGATTCTTCAATAAATGTTAGATTCATTTTATATGCAGGGGATCAAGTTTTCATAACAGAACAAGCTAATTCAAAATGTTTACAGTTTAGAGGACATTAAATACCCTGTTGTACAGAGCGTTTCCACTCCCCTGTTCCTGGCACTTAACCAATAGTACAGGAACAACATTCTGTGGTTACACCTCTTTCTTAGGATGTTAGCTAGCTATTGTCATGTTCTCTTGGGTGTTTCAGTTTCCTCAGCCATCATCTGTCGTTTGTAAGAGAAGTTACTGAACATACACGACTTACTGAATATCACACACGAGTAGAGTGGCTCTGTGCATGTGCATTAAATAAAAGTGGTTAGGTTAACACATTGTACGCTTCTAATGTAATGTTATCAAAAAGAAGTGAAAATCTCAGGTGAAGAATGAAACGGTTTCTCTTCCTTCTTTGGTGTTTTGTCTTTTTACAGGGTAAGTACATGACTTTAAATTAATTTATTATTATTATTATTATTATTATTATTATTATTATTATTATTATTATTAATAATAATAATAATAATAATAATAATAATAATAATAATAATAATAATAATAATAATAATAATAAAGTTTCAGAATATGGATCATCTGTTCAGAATTTTTAATTTACTTGTTGAATCTAATTAAGCCTTTAAGAACTCTTTAATTTATTTGACGCTGTTTAACATTGTTTATAAAAAAACAATTATGTTGAAAACTCTCTCGTCTTCTAAGTGAAATGCACTGGATCTGGATTAAAAAGCAATGGTAGGACACGGGTAGTTACAATAGTAAGACATTGATTAATGGTACCATGAGTTTGGATACCTTTAACCTACAGTATTTCTATTTGTATATGTAAGCAATAATGCACGGCAGGGTGTATATATACTTGGTGTTCTGGGTTTCCTGTTTATTCCGAATTTTACTGAAAAATTACAGGATTTTTCTTTAACTGGACGTCGGTTTTTACTGATTTATACCGCATTTTTGTATATTAGTCAATATTTTCTAGGAAATACACAATGTTTTAATTAAAATGCTGTTTTATTTTGACTCCTACATTGTAATAAGCAGCCCTACTAGAATACAGCAGATGTTTAGACGTCAGAGGATCAAATAACTTTCAAACATGGTTCTCTGTCACTTCACAAACACATGAGGAATGGGGAGAAAACGTAAATCAGTTTATGAATATTCAAAAGAAAACGAATGTTTCGAAGTATACAAAAAGCAAAAACAGCAGAAGTGGGTCAGATGAGGCAGAGGATTCATAGCGCTGCAAATACTGCTTCATTGAGGTACATGTTTGCGCTGACAATAAAAGACCAAAGAAAAATATGCGACACATTAAACTAAAACAATAAAGTGAACTGAGAGGCAAGCAATCTTGTGCTTTGCTGGACAGCCACTGTTTATTGCAGAGAAGTATGGTATTGATGACTTTGTGCGACAGTACTGTCTGTCCATCAGCTAAACACTGCCTAACGCCGACAATCCTAATCGTAAATATTTGACAGAAAATGGCGATGCTTTATTTGGTAAACTTAAGGAACGCATTGATGGAAGTGTCCAGTGAGATGGTTTGCACCACCCAGTTCTGTCAATTTTCTTTTCTTTTTATGATTTCAAGATGAAATCACACCATAGGCGTATTAGCCCGACTAAATATTTTGACTTTTTTTTTCAATTGCACCCTTTTGTATGCTGTTTACAGTCTTTTAGAAAAACGTGCATTTCAAAACTCTCCTGTATGAAAGAAATGCCCCTCCCCACAGCAGTGTCAGCGTGTGTAGACTAGAGACACAAAGTGTTATCTTTCAGGGTTCCCGCGCAGCCTTAAGAAGCCTTATATTTGTTTTTCCATTTTAAAGGCCTTGAAAGGTCTTAAATATGACAGGTTTGCAGCTGAAGGTCTTAAAAAGGTCTTCAATTATTTTTTTTCTGTTTAACACTTTGGATGCCAACGTCACAGTTCGGCGCCCAGCGGATCTGTACCGAATAGGCGACATGCAGCTGTACCTTGTTGACTAAAACAACAAGAAACTTGAACAAATTTCACCACAATAAGTAGCACAACTGCTGCTTTCGATTGGTCTATTAAGTATATACTGTCATTTAAGTTGTTTTTTTTGTTGTTTTTTTTTTAAGCAAATCACATTTAAAAAATGAAGTTGCTAACAGCCAAACAAAACCGAGAAGGAAGCGATGCTTGCGCTGTGAAGTGATCGGTGCAGTTTGTTAGTATCTCTCGTTAAGAATTGAGGTTAGTTTCTAATATTTAATTAAATATAAAATGATTTTTTTAAACAACTGTCAATAAGATAGTATTGCAGGATAACCAATCAAGAAAATAACGTAGTAAGTTTTCAATGACTGTGTGTGAAACAAGCAGCTTGTCAGAAAAGTGCCTCGGGAAACTAAATTACAGGTACGAAACAAACTCCCTCCTCAGACTCGGAGATGGACTGTACTGCCTTTTTCTGTGATCACTTTTTATAATTGCGATAGAACAACAAAACAGTTAAGAAAATGTTAGGTGAATGTGCTGAAAATTGTTTTCGTTTAGGAAAATAAGATCGCCATAACTGTGCATCATTTATAATTTTCGCCGTATATTTATTTCTCACACAATGTCACTAAATTACGTCTTCCCATCGTTCAAAATTGGGATGGGGTAAAAGCCAGAACGAGACGGAACGGTACTTTAATGAATTCAATTGCTTTAAAAACAGCATAGAAAGTTACACACACGTGAGGAGAATATTTTAACAATCAGAACCGATTAATAACGCGCTGTCATTAACCCGTTCCGGGCCAGAACCCTCTTTTTATCACCAAAAAGCTCCCGGAACACTGGGTTCCGAAGGTGCAAAGACGACGAAAATTATACACACAATACAACTAAGTGAGGACATCATAACACTATTGAGAAAACCCACCCAACCGACCTTTAACTGCCCGTTCTGTGCAATAAACAGCTGTATAGACAAAACCGCCCGGAACACGGGGTTCCGAAGCTGCACAGAATATGAAAATGATACACACAATACAACTAAGTGAGGACATCATAACACTATTGAAAATACCCACCGAACCCATCTTTTATTTCCCATTGTGTGCAACAAACAGCTTGATTAATAAAGCTGCCCAGAAGCTGCACAGGAGACGAAAAAAAGATACACATAATACAGTGAGAACATACTTACAAAAACTGTCCGAAGTGTTAACCGACCTTTAATTGCTCATTCCCTGCATGAAATGGGTTAATATGAATTGATCTACTGCAAATTCAAGAATGGGTATTCAGCCTAGGGGGTGTTCGTTGATTTTTACTGTCTATACAAACTACACATTTCAGTCAACACCTGCAAAGGGCCACTGATTAGTACCTTAATACTGTACTGGGTCGGAACACTACATTTGCCTACAAATTCAGTGACGACAGAGAATATCATGTTATTGACCAGATCTTGTTTTTAGTAATTAAGCACTAGAATCAAATTTCAGCTGTGTTATACTTTCAGGAAAACAAAATTAAGCAAAAACGGTTCTGTGTCTTAGATGTGGAACCGTTTATCTGGTGCTGTTTGAAACCACGTGTAAGATTCTGTATTTGTACTTTATAATAATCATTTTAATAGTCCATGCAGTAAGCTGAGAACTCTGTACTCATTTCGGTGGGTATTTTCAATAGTGTTATGATGTCCTCACTTAGTTGTATTGTTTGTATCATTTTCATACTCTGCAGCTTCGGAACCTCGTGTTCCGGGCGGTCTATATAGCTGTTTATTGCAATGAACGGGCAGTTAAAGGTCGGTTCAGTGGGTTTTCTCAATAGTGTTATGATGTCCTCACTTAGTTGTATTGTGTGTATAATTTTCGTCGTCTTTGCACCTTCGGAACCCAGTGTTCCGGGAGCTTTTTGGTGATAAAAAGAAGGTTCTGGCCCGGAACGGGTTAATGACAGCGCGTTATTAATCGGTTCTGATTGTTAAAATATTCTCCTCACGTGTGTGCAACTTTCTATGCTGTTTTTTAAAGCAATTGAATTCATTAAAGTACCGTTCCGGCTTTTACCCCATCCCTTGAAAATGTATTTGTATCGGATTGTAGGGTTGAATACTCGGTAAAGATTTTTGTTTTTGAGATTGTTTCAAACATAAACATGTATTGATAGTATTTAGTCATTAGGAAATTGTTTCTTATTGATTTTATTTCACGTTTACCTATATTGTCCGATTGTTTACCCATTTTTTATAAATTGGATAATAAAACACGTCTGTTTACAGCTAACCATTTCATCGCTTGCAAAAAAGGAACGTATTTCCCTTTGTACTTTTGTTGTGTCATTTATAGTTTTTTAGATATTCAGGGATATATCAAAGCACTTACTAAACTGTGTGGAATGTTGGTGAAAGACAGCATTCTTTTTCAGCTTTGACAGCTCTTAGGTTGGGACCAAATCAAAACGTTGACAACCTGCTAATCGCACTTAACAAAAACTGTATTTAATAGCATTTTCTTTTTATGAGTAGAAGAAAAGAGATACAAAAAAGACTGCTTATTCCCTCGGCAGGCGTGCCCGATGACGTCACTCCCCAGAGGGGCCCATCGGCAGCTCTGACATAAAATGCTCAGCGAATACCTACCTAAGGCAGGCATATCCCAAAAGTATTGGTTGGTGGTCGCCTTCTCTTTCAGGGAACCATGGTTAGGATAAGTAACCTAACGTTTTCAGGCTTGTTTCCTTTGTCTCTATATGGTCAGGTTGTGCATCTTAGCTCTTTGTTAAGAATCACGTGAGTCTATTTTCTTCAGAATGGCTTGAAACAAGCCATTTTAACGAATACATTTATTATCGGAATTGTTTTATTTCTCAACTTTGGGTTTTCTTCCTGGCTTTTTACCAGCAGTGTACTATATTCATTTCTATGATTGACACATTTCTCACAAATATAGTACTGCGGAGTGCTGAATTAAAAACACCACGATACCACATCCGACTCTGACAGCACAGAACCATGCGCGCCGAATCTGAAAACTTGCCAACACAGGATGTATCTGCACAAGATACAACACTTTGATAAATAGATGTTGGACAGGCTAAAAATACTAAACTTGCCCCAGTATTTAAAGTAAAAAATATGAATATTTTAAAGCTAGCAAAGAAATGACTTGGTTGCAGTAGCAGTAGTTCCATTGTGTTTTAAGTAAAGTTATTTTATTATGGGCAAACATTGCCCTCTAACTCAATGGACCCTATTTAGAAGCAAGCACAAAGAGAGAAACGATTATTAAGACGCTGTCATTAACATGTCAGAACAATTGTTTTCTATGGGTTTTTTTTGTGTTGAAAACTCTCTCACCTGAATCCTCAGTCTTTGCGGAGCTTATGACTCTACAAGTGGAAATTTCAATGGGTTTCCTGCTGCTGGGTTCTTTTTCATTTGCAGTCTAATTTCTTAGAATAAACTTCTAATATTTGTTAAAATGTTTCATGAACTGATAACTTGATTTAATTAAGCAAAACAGTCTTTATCAAAACATTATTTCAATTTGTATACTCATTTTGTCTAAAGCCACAGTACCTTTAGTATTCTTGCAGTTTTCCCATGGTTATACAGGGCAGCAGTGTGGAGTAGTGGATAGGGCTCTGGACTCTTCTTGACCGGAGGGTCGTGGGTTCAATCCCAGGTGGGGGACACTGCTGTTGTAAGGTACTTTACCTAGATTGTTCCACTAAAAACCCAACTGTATAAATGGGTAATTGTATGAAAAAATAATGTGTAAAAAATAATGTGATATTTTGTAACAAATGTAAGTCGTCCTGGATAAGGGCGTCTGCTAAGAAATAAATAAATGATAATGCATTTCCCATGGTTTAACGTGTTTTTTAGAATGCTTTATTGCACTTTGCTTTTTACTTCTATAAAGTACCTGTATATGCAAATGTGTTAGAGAACAAAGTGGTTCAAACATGCTTAGCCTAACTGTAACCCATAGTGTTTGTTTATAATGGGCTCGCAATAAAATGGGCCACTGCATGCACACATACTAGAAACGCTTTCATTTCCAGGAATGACTTAGCTGTTACCAGAGTTAATTTGTAAACTTAAGGTAGACTTTTTCTTGTGTTACAAATAGTTAGGCATATTACTATAGAGTAGCTCTGTCTCCTTACCTTAAATCAGGGTTTTTCAACTGGGAGTACGCATATGCCTGGGGGGATTTCTAAGGGTCATAGGTGCCAGAATGACTCAGAAATGCAAAAATAAAATTGAAAGTAAAATAAAATGTAATCTTGAATTGATTTCTTCGCAGTATTATATATTATCTCCTAAACCAATGTGTAGAGATACAACCTGATTATAGTGTCAGTATTATCATCCACCTGTACACATGCGTGATTTCGATTACAAGGATTTCCACTCTGATATTTGGCGTGGCTGCATTAGTGACAGTAATAGCGACTGGTTGAATTTGTTTTCAGTGTTTAATATAGTACATCCAGATCAAAAAATGGGCAGACCAGACCACAGCAGCATGAATTTGGGAATAGGCACAATCAACATCAAAAAATGATAAAAAATGTCTTACTTGCAAAAGAAAAACTAAGGAACCTTGCGAGGTTGTGAGTAATCTCGATTAAATATTGTACATTCTTTAATGGTAATGGGTTAGGCATTAAAAAAAGCCTTCAATTTTAACTGCAATGCAATGTTACTTTGAACTACTGTATAACAGTTGTAATGACTCGAGTCAGTGACTTGACTCGAGGCAATTTTCGGTGACTCAACTCAACTCAAGTCATTGTCATGAAATGACTCGACTCGAGTCCCTGCAAGAAAAGACTTGACTCGAGTCTCTGCTCAAAAGACTCGACGAGTCCCTGCGAAAAAAGACTCAACTCGACTTGAGACTCTGCTCAAAAGTCTCGACTCGAGTCCCTGCAAGAAAAGATTCGACTCAAGTCTCTGCTCAAAAGACTCGACTCGCCTAACTATCTGTAACAAATCCAAACTCATGTACAAGTTCATAAACTTAATATATATATATATATATATATATATATATATATATATATATATATATATATATATATAATAACAAAGTTCATGCATTTTTCCATTTATAGCTTTTCCAATCAGTCCTTTAGATGTGCCTGGAAACGTACTCAGAACAGCTCCTGAAAGATAGAGCAGCAATGTTATTAATGTAAACCCTGCTTTAGGCATCTGTATACAGTGTTTTTAAAGCTGCATTAGTAAATACAATCTGCAAGGATTCCTCTGAGATGCTCCAAGCCTCTATTCCACCATGCTATTGAATGTCTGCAGGTAGTTCTGGAGGTTGGGTGCCCTCAAAGTCTGTCATAATCCTGCACTGTGCCCTCTACATGTTTAATGCATTTGACTACCAATTATTTCTCATACTAGAATGTAATGAACAACTTTTTTTTATTTAACAGCTGCCAAAGCCAATGGATGGTCAGTGGAAACTAGTGAAAATGTCTTTGGCTACCTTGGAAAAAAAGTCACTCTGCCCTGTACCATCAAACACCCAATATCCAACTATAAGGACAGCATTACTGTCATCTGGAAGAAAGAGCTTTTTATGGAAGGGCTGATCATTTTTCAGTGTTTAACTACTTACTCTACAGATACAAATGGCAGCCACTGTGTGAACCAGGCTGGAGACACCCAGGAGATTGGTCGCTACATGTTGGCCGGGAATCCCTGGCAAAATGACCTCTCCTTGCTAATCAATAATCTGACATACAATGACAGAAGCAAGTATTTCTGTCGTTTTCAATTAACAAGAAAAGAAGATGCCTTTGAAGGCAAAACCGGCACAGAGCTTCTGATTAAAGGTAACACAAATACAGTGTTAAGTAACTGATTATAATGAAGTATGAAAGTCAAGTAATCATACTATATGTCCTAAAGGAGTAAAAGCGACGCATTGTATCTGATTAACTATGAGGCTCAGATATCCATGGACATCGTCTTTAGCCTTCAAAAGAATATCTGGTCCAGACCAAGCAAACAAAACATTGGCCAAAATATTACTCGGCCACCAGCAGCGTGAACAGTAAGCAAAAGACAGTCGAGGTAAAGGGCTAACTGTGGGTGTAGCTCTAATACTTCCTTTCCTCATAATTAAAGTCAAAGTCAATCAGTTTATTATACATTTACAATGCCAAGGTTAAAAGGTAGCATTTCTGATAATATGAACACTCTAAATGGGTGTTTTAAAGATCAAGCATAAGCAAAACCGTGATCTTGGACACATAAAGTGGTACCAATCTTAAAAGCATAACCAGATTGTACATGCAAGCAAGGAACCATTTATTTATTTATTTGTCATTTATTTATTTATTTATTTATTTATTTAACGGTCTTACTTGTAGTCATGTGTTGTTTTGCCATTTTTTTTGTTTGTTGTTTCTTCAGAAATCATGTATTTTTTACTTTTTTAGGACCACCTTCTATAAATCATCTCTCTGCAAGTGTTGATAGGTCTGGTGTTTATTCAGTAGTGTGCAAAGCTGAAGGACTCCCATTACCAAATATCACATTGGTTGAACATGGAAACATGAATTCATCTCTGACTAGAAACAACCAAAGCGCGATAAAGATGGGAGAAGCAAGGATAACTGCAGTGCGAAGTGGAACTTACACCTGTGTAACAATGAATGAGATTGGAAAAGAAGAACGCACTATTCAGTTTTGTATACCAGCACCTGAGTCAAAGAGCAGTGCAGCTGAGCGAGGAAATTTAAACACAATCACCATAGTGTGCATTGTTATATCTGGAGTGCTGTTTGGTATCATAATCTTACTTGGCATTCTACTCATTAAGAAAAATCAAGGTAGGTGCTGAATTTGTACATTATGGACCCCATATTTTATTATAACCATAAGTCTGATGTGATTTCTCCACCAATATAGGTATAGTATTATATTTTCCTATTTTTTTTTGCTGAAATATCTATTTGGATAAAGAACCACCTTTTAAATGTTAGCTTGTGTGGTTCAGGGGGCGTGGAGCAGGTGTCTAATCTTCTAATGTTCTAATTCTCTGTCAATTAGTATCTATTTTCTATTTAAGCCCTGCTCACCTGCACCCTTTCTGTCTAGTGTTTCGTTTTCGTAGCAAACGCTCAGACGCCGTCGTTTCGTGCTCCACCGTTAAATATCTAAACTTCATTGCCTCGCTCACTGCAGGTCATTTCTCTGCACAGCGCTGCCAAGATATTATCAATCATTTTCCTACCTGCTCAGGTGATCCTTCTTTTCAGTCAGCTTCTCTTTTCGGCTCCAGGAGCTCCAACGTTAGTCTTTCCTGTTCCATCCAGTCTCCACCTCAGCAACAGCGCCGTCCAAAGCGCAGCTTCATTACTCAACTTGTCTGCAACTTTATCAGAAAGACTGGTTCTCTGCTAAACTTTCAAGCTCCTTCGACAAGACATCGACATTCCCATTGTCAGCAATTGCCTTACTTTAGCTCTATTAAATCCACCACGAAGCTTTGTCTGCGGAATCTCTATTTACTCCTCGTCTGCAATCAGACGCCCCTCCCCCAACTCCCACAGAGCCAGCACAGTTACCGTTCCATCAGATGATCCTGCCCTGGACCTCCATCAGCTACGTTCAACCTTTTAAAAGACGTATCCTGCCCATTACAAACTAAGTTTCAACCAGTGGCGGCTCGTGGTTTGACTGGTCACAACATGCTCCAACGATAGTGCCATACTGCAACCTTTCCACTGGCGCCTTTCAGACCATGGTTACCACGGCAACGCCCTCATTGACTGACTGTGGGGAGTGGTAAGTTGTCATGGTGATCAGGTAGCTTCATCAGGCTCTGCGTGCTCTGTGCCTCAGTACTGCAGTCTTCTGGCTTCCTGTTGCTGCGCTTTGACAACTGGTGGAGACGAATTAAACGCGCCGAATCATGACATCTAAATACCGCGTTAACTTATTTATATACATGACTAACTGTCCTAACATGTCTAGAATATTTATTATTCAAATCTAAGGGAATAAGCAAATGTTGTTCTACATAGACAACGTTTTTTAATCGTAATAACCTCATATATTCTACCCTGCTTAACTCAAGTCAATGAGTTAATCTTAACCTCTGGATGGCAGTATAATACCACAAGTTCTGTCTCTTTTTTTAAGCCGGTTTCCTATTATTATTTGTTTCTCGGCAGACGCCCTTATCCAGGGCGACTTACAGTCGTAAACAAATACATTTCAAGAATCACAGTGCAAGTAATAATACAATCAAGAGCAAGATAAATACAATGACTTTGGTTCAAGCAAGTACAAGTGTGACAAAATACAATTCAATAATACAGCAGATAACAGTGTCAGTGATAGTTACATCAGGATATAATTAAATACAAAATACAACAGATTAAACACTTGACAGATTATAGTACTCTGAAGTACAGAATTAAATGCAGTAAAATAGGGGGCAGATAAGAGCAAGTAAAGCGCATTTAAGGAAGGGTGATATGTGTCCCAGGGGAAAAACAGAAGAGTTCTACAGGTGCTTCCTGAAGAGCTTGTTCTCACTCTGATGGATTCTCGGGAGTTCCCCTCCTGCCTCGACCTTTTCGTCTACCCATGTCAAATGACATTCTTCAATTTCAACTCTACCTGCCCCTTTGAGGATCTGGTCATGAAGCCACGTACTTATCGGCTTTCTGAGATGCTCAGAATCTACAGTCACATTAACTTCCAGCTTCCCTGCATCAGGCATCCATTCCAGCGACCTCTTCCTGTTCCCGGAATCGTGCTTCCTCATCTGGCTCCTCTCCTACAAACCGACAAATTTAACCAAGACACTTTATTCAACCTTCAAAGTTATAATTTCATCAACGTGAGCTGCTAGTCAGATACGGAAATCATGTCCTACAACTATCAACATTTCAGTCAAGTGCCCTCCTATCCTGCAATAGACAATACTGCTCCCGACCAAGTCAATAGGTTTTGCAGCAGCCTCAGTGCAACGCCTTCTTCATCCTCTCAGGTTCTACAGCGGCCTCAGATCTATGCATTCTTCATCTCTGCCCCATCTCTGGCTTCACCTCAATCACCTTAATACTCTAAAATCCAATATCCACCACATTCAGCAGATCTCTGCTCTCTACAGCAGACCACCACACTCTACCAATGGCTGTCCACCGTTCACTATTACAGATCACTGCTTCAGCAGATCTCTGCTCTCTACAGCAGGCCACTGCTCATTATTGACAGCACTTCATTGTTACTTCTTCAGATCTCTGTTCAGCAGATCCCTGCTCCCTCTTCAGATCTACTCACTATTATAGCATGCAAACATTGCTTTAGTTTACAGTTTAAATCTGTACCTGCACTTCTCCAGAGCTTCCACCGCTCCCGCTTTCCTCCAATATGCAGATCGTGGCAGCATTCTGCAATCAAGGCTAATGCTAATCCCCATCTAATCAAAATACAAGGTGCTTGACTTTCTCAGCAATCTATTCATATGTCCACACATCCTCTCAAATATTACAGCATTAATACATGGTGAGGGACGCGGTATGAGACTTGAAATCTGTTTTGTTTATGAGTTAAGGAGTTCCACTATTAGGAGAGTGTTTGGAGTTGTGAAACCCAGTCTCTGAATGTGACTTCACCTTCTCCATTTCAAGCAGAATGATAGTAGCAAACCGCTGATCGATCCTGTATTAACTGACACATAGGATGGTCAACATCTCATCTCTGCCCTCGTTTCCAGAAAATGGAGCACAAACCGTGCAGAGCTTCCCCAGCAGTCTATTTACACATGTTCGTTCAGTTCCAGCTGCTACCTCAACTGTCAGTTCCAGCTCCCCTTCTGCCTCTACTTTTAGTATCCAAGTTCCGTCTGCTGCCCCCCCCAGACTCCCCAGCTTCACTAGCTGCTATTTGACTGAATCCTACTCTCAGTAACCTCCTTCAATCTGCTCAGCATTTCATATCTGCAGCCCCCTCCCTCCTTCGAAAGCTTCATATTCTACAGCTTGGTCAGTGTTTTAAACGTTCTGTGCCAGAATCTGATTCATCCTATTCCTTCAATCAAACCAGATCATGGCTTTCATCATCCACGCTAGGGATTTTCTCTCTTCCCACCATTCTCTCCATACCAGTAGTTCGTCTGACTCTCCGTGGAACCTTCAGAAGTCCCCCCCCCACCCCCGCTGCACCTTCCTGCCTGCCCATATCAACAGACATTCTCCATTCACTCATCTCTACTCTTCGGAAAGGTTGCTTCTCCCCCTACGAAGATCTCCTCATGGAGACCATCTGCCGAACAGCCGCCTTCGGTTTCCTCAGAGTTTCAGAATTCACAGTTCCTTCAGCTTCTAGTTTCCCTGCAGCGGGTATTCGTTTATGTGACCTCTCTTGTATTTCCAACTCCTACTTCATAATCCGGCTGCTTACCTCAAAGACAGATCAAATCCGGCGCGGTCAATTCATTCAGCTCTCAAGGATTGAATCTTCTATCTGCCTTTCTCATGAATGTCAAGATATCTCTCCATCAGGAACCCCCCCCCCCCCCCCCCCCCCGGACCCTCTATTCATCGATTCTTCTCACTCCATTATCACTCATCACTGGTTCTCAGCCCGCCTCTCCACCCTCCTCTCCAGAACAGGCCTCCCTCCTCAGCTTTATACTCCCCACTCACTTCGTATAGGCGCAGCTACTTCCGCCGCAAAGGCCAGCATCAACCACAGCCTGATCAAGACCATGGGGCGCTGGTCCTCTTCTGCAGTGGATTCTTATGTTCATTCATCTCCCTCCGATATAGTTGTAGCTCATTTTAAAATCACTAGTATGTCCGGAGTGGGGGCTACCTGACCGCCGGGGCCACCAGAGGTTTTCCCCTAATTGGCCTCAAGGGGTTTTTTCCTCTCCACTGAGCGGCAGGTATACACATAATCACATCCTACTAATATATCCACTAACCTCCCTCTGTTTGTCTCGTTTGTCCTTCTGGTCTTGTGTCTATGTTATTTTCTATCCTTTTCTATCCTGTCTCCAGTATGCTGGGCCCTCAGCCCCTGAGATGTGTCGGCATCGCCGCCCTCAGTCAGCGACCATCTTTCTATCCTACTAACTGCTCCTTCTGCTGCTTCTGCCTTTTCCTTCACCCCAGCTCACGCCCCGTGAATGACCAATAAAATAAAAACAACACAACTATGTTAAAAGTTTATAAAGCTAACGAATTCCAGTACATTTGATTTGAATTGCCACAACACTGTATAATTTTGTAGGTCACTATTTGCTATATAAAAGGCGCACAGACTGTTCAGTATGTTAGACGTGTACTTGCTTTTATATTGGTATTTTGTTTTTACTATAACATTTATTTACTGATTTGCTGCTTCCAGATGTTCAAATGCTGCATGTCCGCTACATCCCTGCGATGAAGGTGTGGAGCATTGCTTCTCTGTGTTTTACAAGAACTCAGACTTCCAGAAGCCTAGCGCTTTGGCTTCCCTTCTCATTAGCCAATCGCTGCTTTTAAAATGACTCGCACATTTGCAGACTCCCTGCCTACACCCACCTCAGTTCAGAAATTCAGCTTTTCAGAAGCGGTATCCGTGGTTCAAAAGGAACATTGGTTAGCCTGGTTTAAAAGATCCAGGCAGAAACGGCAAAGGTGAATTATATAAAACACACATCATGTAATAGGGAAACAGAAAATGCAGATACTATATCTTTCCATTTGAGTAATACAATACAGCAATAGTTTGCTCAGAAGTTCATATGGCCTCATTTTCAATCGAGCATTTTGCTTTCTAGGGAATGCTTTTCTAAACAAACAAAACATTCACGGCAGATGTTTTTTATATACAGTGTAGTCTAATATTCTAGAACGAAAAGCAATCTCTCTCTCTATAGATAGATAGATAGAGATAGATAGATAAACATGCATCGTCATGAGCTGAAAGTGATTAAAAATCAGTCCTGTTCATTTCCATTGCCACTAGACCAAGGAGTTCCATAATGAGCATTCAATGCAAAGGACTCAAAAGGAGGGTGTTAAACCTTGGACTGCAGGAAAAAGACATGTAGGCAGAATGGAGAACTGTAAATGAATGATACAGAGCCCCATTTTCCACTTCTATAAATGAAGTTGCGCTTCTGTGGGGAAGGCAGACGACATCACAGTTTCCACTCCCGCTTCAATTTGTATTGATAATTCTACTTTACCTATCAACTAATTACAGTTTTTAATAGCATGATAACAGGGTGCACTTCTGGCTAATCAAAAGCATAGGAGTCTGTGGGTAATGGCTGTAGAATGGAAAACACAAAACAGAAAACGTTTTTTTCACTATTATTATTATTATTTGAGGTAAAAATCCCTAACTGTCAATGTCGTTTTGTAATTTTACAGGTTGGTTTCATGGTGCAGATGGAGACACGGCAATAGTGAAACGCAATGCATTACAGAAAATCTAATTATTACATTTTTCGTCTCCTCATGGTTATCTTTTAATATTGTATATTATTTTTCAGCAAAAAATCTTAATCCGGAACGATTGATTTTTTCCAAGACAAAACCTGCGTCCAAATTTGAAGAGTAAGCTTTTCATAAATACCTATCCTGTATATATATTATTACGCTACGAACTGTGATAAGATAGTATTACAAACAAATAGTGAACTGCCTAATGTAAGGAAAATAGCAGGGTCCCATGTAATAAAACCCAAGTAGCATATCTCGACTGAGACATGACATGATAACCTGTTAATCCGGCCAAAATATTTACAAAAAAGCAATTCCCTTATTGCTTTCTGGTACCAAGGCGTGTAGTTAAGAATTAAGAATGAAATAAAAGTTTACTATATGCCAGTTAGTACGAGTTTTTGTATTTCTTGATTGTGTCTGTTTCTTTTCTTCTTTCAGGTCAGATGCAGACCAGATCTATGTGAATGTGTCACAGATGGCAATGTAACAAACCTGAAAACATCTGCTTAGTGCTAGCGAATGCTTTAAAATCCAGTTACCAGTTGTGTTACAATTATTACTGGCCCACCTTTATTGTGCTTAGATTATTTTGGTTCCTCTTTTTTTTTTTTTTAAAGTTAATTACGGATATGGAGAGATGTCCAGTTCACCACTATTAATAAACTGCTGCATCCTGCAGCTTTAGAGTGAGTCTGAACTACAAATACAGGAAGTAGCAGCAACATTTCATACAGTGCTATCTTTGAAATAATAATCTGCATATTCCTAATTGAATTATAAAATACAAAGGGAGGCAGTGATAATATTGCTAGTGGCATTTAATAAGATTTTTAAATGATGTCAAAATCCTGGTTTGCACTCCTTTAAGACAGAAGAATTCAAAGCCATTTGCTTAGCCATGAATTCAGCTGAGTAACAGAAAAAGTGTGAAGAAAAGTCTGTTAAATATTAAATCTCTTTTGTTTTTGTATAAGGCTTGGTATTTCATTTTGCATTCAATGTATACTTCTGTTTTTTAATATAAATGGTGTTTTGTATGTTATTTAGCGATGGTCACAAGGACAATTCTAGAATCCTTTTATGTAGCGGCATAACACGCTGCAATTAAATGTGTGTTAACATTGGGAATAATAATGTATTTACATTGTGTATAAACACATGTTCATTCCAAGTAAGTTTGGATGTGAAATTTACAATATCATTTTTCTTCACAAATAAACATGTAACTTTTAGTTTTCTGCGTGTTCTGATCACTTAATATGCTGCTGTTATATATATACAAAAGTTTAAGTTTATTTTCCTCCAAAATCACATCCCACATCCTTTTGCTAGTAGTGCATACATAGCATCAAACCACTTCCAGTAAATTCTATTAATGTAGTACAGAAAGCCTGGAACTAGAATACTCTGCGTTCAGTTAGGGAAAGATACACACAAAACATTGCATGGATTTAGTGAAACAACTAAATAAACTGAACTGTTAGTAGTACCTTAATATGATGCCATTTCAGCTGCCACATGAGTGTTTTTAATTTGTTGTGCATACACACGCTGTTATGTTGAAAACCAGTAGCCTTTATCCTTTACCAGTTGTAGGGTTTTTCTGAGGTAAAACCCTTACTTTTCCAGCTAACTAAACAATACATCACAAATCTAGTGCATTCTCGAATGTAATAGTTTAATTGCAAGACAAATGCCCATTATGTGCCAGCTAAGGAGCTCTCTTTGGGGTCACCGGTCACGTAACAGAGCAACAGTACTATCCAATAGACATAAAGAGACGTCATTCTTAAACAGTGACAGCAACATATAATAGGGTTCATTACAAATCTCTTATTCTTATGTTAGCAAGTATCTTGTGTGTGTTGTTTTGCACACACTTTTTTTTTGGAAATTCATTGTATTGTATAACCTTTTCAGCAATTGAAAACAAAGTGTATTCTTTTTCTAGTCTCTAACTATTGAACCGCAATAAAACAACTTAAACCTCCAAATAACTAGTAAACAAAATTAGATTTGCAAACTTCTCTAAGTGACTTAATCACATATAAATAAATATCACAACAAACACATGCATTGTAATGTACTTCAAAAGGAAGATTGCACAGGAAAATAATTGGTACCAAAACATTCACAGAATGCTTTGTGCACGTGCATAAGTGACGTTATGCTTATTCCTTAAGGCAAGAAAGTGAGCGAGTTCATGCACAGGTAAAAAAAAATATTCATAAAAAAATCAAACGTTTATGAGATACGATGCTAGGCGTGTATGGTAACAAAAAAAGTTGTGAACATTGGTGCAAAATCAAGGCAGTTATCGTCTTCATTCAAAATATTGTGACAGACATAAGGACATATAAATGAAGTACAATCTAATATATGTAAGACACCTATTGACATTATCATGCATGTGAAATCTAAAAATTCTAAAAGGTTAAAAGGTAAATTGTATGTAAATTTTATACAAATAAAGAATTTTTGACTGAAAAATGTGTAGTTTGAGCTTCTTGTAACTATTTTATTGGCATACCACATTGTTTGATCGTATAGACCTATAGCGTTATGTACTTCTATTACTGTAAAGCTTATTATGGAATTTCCAGGACTAGACACTATTAGAATTGTAGTGATTCAAATGGGTTCTTTGTCAGCTCTAATGACACCTTTGAATGTAAACACCAATCTCTCTCTTCTACTTTCACCTAAAGAGAAGAGACATCCGAGGTCTTGAAAGCTTACAATTAACTATTGTTTAGTTAGTCCAATAAAAAGATATCACTTCTTTCTCTTTGTCTATCCTGACTAGATTGGGATTTTTGAAATGTGATCTCTTCCATAAAATATGAGTTTAAGACTACTGTAGATAACACTTTAAAATTAACCAAGCGCTTGAACAGTTTAAAACTTAGATCCATTATGTCCAGCAGTTTATTTTTTATTATACATCAATGGTTTAAGAAAGCCAGGAGTTTTAAGCACCGTAAATCTGACACCAACCAACAGCACAGTGTGTAAAATAGCATTAAAAGAGTTTCCCCTGCACCATACATTGACACCCTGCCTCCCAGTGCAATTAATCAAGACACTACAGTACCAATCCATCAGAACTAAAAAACTATGCAGCCCCTCAACCAACTAACTGGCTACACATATCAGAGATGGGTTTACTCCAAGTTTTTAACCTTGTCATCTATTTCTTTTATTCTGTATGCATTGCGTAAAGAAGCAGTTCTATGAAAAACACCAGAACAATCACAGCCAGAAACACACTTCTTCAGTTCTTAAATAGCCCATTACTCATTTTGACATATTTTAACACTTAAAAAGGAGGAAACATTTCTATAAAAATATTAGCAGTATTAAAAAAAGGGAACGTTTCACATACTAGAACAAAACCCTTAGAAATCAGTTCCTGTTTTTCCCCAGAGATGAAGAAAATCTAGATTCCATTTCAGATCCTGTAAGACACTGTAGGTCCAGTGCACTGTCTACTGTGCAGTAAAATGAAGAGAAACGTTTCAAATACAACAAGAAACGTTTTGACTACAAGTCTTTCCAAATTCATTGAACGTGTTTTTATACTAGACAGCTACCAGACATTCAGTACAATACTTTACGATTAGTGTGAGTGACCGAAGTGGAGGTCCTTACTGACAGTTAATGACCTGCATGGGTAGTTGGTGCTGTTACACTATTATAAACTGTATAGCTTTCAATAATAATATAGCAAAAAAGGCATGTGTGCACTACAATGCTTGTCATTTTTCTTCAAAAGGATTAATTATTAAACTCCTGCTCATTTATTTTCTTAATAAAATGTATCTTTATTAATTTAAAACCATGTTTGTAACAAACAACGCACAATGTGAACCTAATGAAGACACGCTGGTGTCGAGACGCGCTGTTTGTTACAATCGTGGTTTTAAATTAATGTAATGAACCTGCTCGTTCACGGCTACTGGATTAAATATGCAATAGCGTGCCGCTGCCACCGCCTTTGTTTAACCGGTAGTTAGATATATTTATAGAATAAGGGAGAGTGTATGAAGTCACGTCACAAAGACACCAGGAACGGCACCTCGGAGCAAACAATTTATTAATATAGTTAATTAAAACAGAGCAGTTAGCCATCTTAAACTTACCAATAAATTAGACCAATTGAGCTAGATTAATTATTCTCTGCGAAATAGGAAACGCAAGGGGGCAAAACACACCCACTGCGAATCCCGTGGAGTAAGAAAATAACTCAAAAACAATAATTCATTAGTCAACACAAATCACACTACAATCAAAAATAGTGATAAAATACAATATATTAACTACAAGGAAGCTCAAAGAAAACTATAAACAGATAAATCAAATCATTAATAGTAACCCAAAATAGACAATAACCACATAACACAAACAAACTCAAATACACAAAATAAACCTCCACCAAGGATTGGAGTGAGCATGTCTGTCCCCTGCAGATCCACGCAGTGTTTAAATGTTTAAACAGTGTAATAGTTTGGAATTTAAATATGGTTAAGATCAATAAAACACCAAGATTTACAAAGTAGAAATACAGCAATAGAATAACAATTTAAAAGAGTACACCCCTGATTTCTCCTAAAAGTCAGTCCCCTTACAGACTCGTCATCCCAATGCTCACACAATGCCCTCTATCCCGGTCAGACGCACTGTGTTGCGCGCTAGTCCCCTTTTCAAAGTTCAGGCAATCAAATCGTAATCACCGGAACCTGCCGACCAACTGCTTTACCTTAACAAAACTCAGGTGTGCGGTGATAGTAGTAATAGGCAATCAGCAAGGTCCATTACATTAATAAAGATACATTTTATTAAGAAAATAAATGAGCAGGAGTTTAATAATTAATCCTTGTAAAGAAAAATGACGAGAGTGCGACCATGAATGTCTCTACGAAAACTTTTTGGTAAGCCGTTTAAACTGGTAGTCTGGCTGAAAGAATTCTGAACTTTTATTTTTCAGTAGAGACTTCATTTCTTGTTGCATATCTATCTATCTATCTATCTATCTATCTATCTATCTATCTATCTATCTATATAACTTAGTATAATGATTGAACAATTAAATAATGTATACTTTTTTTATCTAATAGTCTATTCTAAAGGTTTATTTTTTATTTTCTTTAATTAGAGCAATGGTTGTATAGTCACACCTTATTTTTCCATTATGTTGTGTGGTGTTGAATATTGTGATCTGTAACTGTGTGTAATGATGTTTCTATGTAAATTGTCTAATACATTTTTCAACTGTTGGATTAATTGTTATCTATTATATATACTATACAGCTGTTCTCCAACTGATGTATAGCTACACCTGATGGAGAGAAGTTGTGTTTTTTTCTTTGTTTTGTTGGAATCTAAATGTTTTTAAGCAAATAAAATGTAAGACTTTGTTACACAACATCAGTAATGTCTTAAAGAAGAGTTTTCTGAGTGTGTGAGCTGTCCCGACTTCACACATATCAACAATAACTCTCTCTCTCTATATATGTGTGTGTGTGTGTGTGATTTCATATTTTATTTTGTTAAAACATATCTGAAATATATAATTGCTAATAAACAAGAATGTGTTATTTTTTTTTAATATAAATTCACACTTTGGGTTAGTAAATGTTATTGTATATGTCTGAAATGTATTGAATACAAGTGAAATAAGGTAAATGAGATGTAAAGTACCAAGGTACGCCACTAGAGAGCAGTGTTAACTAGCAGTTAGGGAAGTAAAAAACGTATCAACTTTCTTTTTTACAAAACAATGCAAACCAACCACTCATCATACCAAGCAATAGTTTTGTAATTATCATGGGTTTGTATATTGTATACTTTTTATTGGTAATGTCACAACAGTTTACTATGGTATACGTTTGTCATTTTAAAGGCGGCAAACAGTTAGTCTCGGTGGAGATATGAGAAAGCAATCAAAAATGGGAAACTTGTAGGCCTAAATAACCTACTCTGTAAACAAAAATACCTCTTACACCCTTGAGCCCCAGGGTCTACAGGAAATGCAAATGCATGATAACACATAACAAACTCAGTCCAGGGAGGAGCTCCCCTAATTAGAATCCCTTTTAAAATTGAAAAACTATATATCATACTGAAAATGATACCGTTTATAATAGAGGTAATTCCCCCTGTAATTGTATATGAATATTTTGTACCTGTGCATGCACTCATGTACATTCTTACCTAAGCCTTGGAGTCCAAAAGCATAACAACATCGCCTTGTGCCATATCCGCCTAATGCACGTGCCCAAAGCATTCTGTGAAGAATGATGGGAGGTTATTAACGTTTCTAGAAGGGGTGTACCCGTTACTCATATTCATATACCTACGTGGATATCAGTACTGAATCATTTTCAACATGTTTTAGTACCAATTCTTTTCCTGTACAAACTGTCTTTGAAGAAAAATACATTTTATACAGTGTCTATAGAAAGTCTACACCCCCTTGAACTTTTTTCACATTTTGTTGTGTCAGTGCCTCAGAGTTTCATGCATTTAAATGAGGATTTTTTTCAACTTATCTACACACCATACTCCACACTGTTAAGGGGAAAAAAGTTTTTTTATTGAAAAAAATATATATATTAAAAATACAAAACTGAAAGATCATAATTGTACAAGTCTCCACCCCCTTGAGTTAATACTTGGTGGAAGCACCTTTGGCAGCAATTACAGCTGTGAGTCTGTTGGGATAGGTCACTACCAACTTTGCACACCTAGATTTGGCAATATTTGACCATTCTTCTTTACAAAACTGTTCAAGCTCTGTCAAGTTCCTTGGGGAGCGTTGATGGACAGCAATCTTCAAGTCATGCCACAAATATTCGATTGGATTTAGGTTGGGGCTCTGACTGGGCCACTCAAGGACATTTAACTTTTTGTTTCTTAGCCACTCCAGTGTAGCTTTGGCTGTGTGCTTTGGGTGGTTGTCATGCTGAAAGGTGAACTTTCGTCCCAGTTTCAGCTTTCTTGCAGATGGCAGCAGGTTTTCCTCAAGGACTTCTCTGTACTTTGCTCCATTCATTTTCCCTTCTATCCTGACAAGTGCCCCAGTCCCTGCCGATGAGAAACATCCCCATAACATGATGCTGCCACCACCATGCTTCACAGTAGGGATGGTGTTCTTTGGGTGATGCGGTGTGTTGGGTTTGTGCCAAACATAACACTTTGCATTTAGGTCAAAAAGTTCCATTTTAGTTTAGTCAGACCACAAAACTTTTTGCCACATGACTACAGAATCTCCTGAGTGGTTTTTTGCATACTTCAAACGGGATTCAAGGTGGGCTTTCTTGAGTAATGGCTTCCTTCTTGCCACCCTACCATACAGGCCAGATTTGTGGAGTGCTTGGGATATTGTTGTCACATGCACACTTTGACCAGTCTTGGCTATAAAAGCCTGTAGTTCTTGCGAAGTTGCCATTGGCCTCTTGGTAGCCTCTCTGATCAGTCGTCTTCTTACTCGGTCATCCAGTTTGGAGGGACGGCTTGATCTAGGCAGTGTCTTTGTGCCATACACCTTCCACTTCTTAATAATCGTCTTGACCGTGCTCCAAGGGATATTCAAGGCCTTTGATGTTCTTTTTATACCCATCCCGACCTGTGCCTTTCAACAACTTTACCCCGGAGTTCTTCTGAAGTGCCTTCGTGCTCATGGTTGAGTCTTTGCACTGAAATGCACTACCCAACAGAGGGAACCTACAGGAACTGCTGAATTTATCCTGAAATCATGTGAATCACTACAATTTAACACAGGTGGAGCCACTTAACTTGGTGTGTGATTTTGAAGGCCATAGGTTACACCTGAGCTAATTTAGGATTGCTATTACAAGGGGGGTGGACACTTATCCAACCAAGCTATTTCAGTTATTTTTAATTAATTTATTACATTTTAATAAATGTAATTCATTACATTTTAATACATTTAATACATTTTAATTCCAGGCTATAAGGCAACAAAAGGTGAACATTTTTAAAGGTGGTGTAGACTTTCTATAGGCACTAATATATATATATATATATATATATATATATATATATATATATATATATATATATATATAACAATTGGATCTAAATTAGGAATGCATTTTGCCAGTACATACATGGGGAAAAGGGAAGAACAATTACTCAGAGAATCGGAAAGAGAACCTTTACATTAAGTTTGTAGATGAGACACAGAGAATTATGAGGGTCTGGAACCAACTCCCCAGTAATGTTGTTGAAGCTGACACCCTGGGATCCTTCAAGAAGCTGCTTGATGAGATTCATTCAAAAGTTGTGCATGCTGATGTGCTGGGAGGACAAATCAAGGCTGATCCTCAGAGCCAGCACTGCATGATAATATAAATATAAATTTATATATAATAATGTTAATTAGAATTAACACAGACTTAAAGATAGAAGTAAAAATGATGTCACAATATATAGAACGCCATTACATCATGTAAGAATAAATCATGGATTTGAATATAAACAATAACAAGTAGTTGTCATACCGTCAGAAACCTATAAATGTTTTAATTCAAACACATGATCCCTTAAGCGACAGAGCTCTCTACCGTGTGGTACTGACTGTGACTGGAGTTATGCGTCCCGAGCCATAGGCGAGGGCGATAACGAAAGTCAATGTCATCCACCACACGGTAGAGCCCGCACCGAGAGGGCTCTGTCGCTATTAGAAAGCGATGTATTTGGTTATTTTCTCATAAAAAATAAAAATATAAAAAAAAAATAATAATTAAAACCTATATTATTTACCTTGATCTTCTGCTATTTCGCCGGGTAACCTTCCGCTGAGGAAAATAGTCCCTAACATAATTATAATAGAACAACGGCATACCCGTAGAGAAAACGTTATTATTATTATTAAAATTGTTATTATTATGTTAACATATTTATTTACTGGGGTCTTACTCTTTCTTATTATAATTTATCAGGACATGTACAATTATTGAATAGTCCGCGTTGAGTCGAACACGAAACTTGTTGTTGGAGGCGGGACGTCATTCAAGCCGGCTGGCAGGGACTGGATTGGCTGGTGCCGAAAGAACTGAAGCAGGGTTTGCAGTTTTTGAGGGAGGGTGTTGTTTGGATCCAGCTGATGACAGAATTGTGGACCAATCGTGTCTTTCCTGTTGATCTGCTGTCCAGTAGCTGCGAATTGAGCCTTCATTGCGGTGTCCTGTCACAGACTCTGTAATGAAGTCTCTAGACCAGCGTCTGAAAGTATGTTTAAGTAGCTTTTTATGTTATCAGAAAGATATCGAAACGCTGGGCAGCTGGCTCTTTCATTTATGTCAATTTACCGGACATAGTGGATTTAAGTTGTAAACTATTCAAGCACTTTGTTAATTATCAATTACTTTCTTATGGAAGATATCAAATACAAATTTGTTAAAAAATCCAATCTAGTCCTGGAAATTCCATAATAAGCGTTACAGTAATAGAAGTACCTAACGCTCTAGGTCTATACGATCAAACAATGTGGTATGCCTTGTTGGAGAGAAATACTGGAGAAAAAACAGTGTGTGACTGTCGAAAAGTTATCGTATTTATTTGGTAAACCCAAACCTTTCAGTAGAAAATTATTTATTTGTAAAACATTTACGTCCAATTCACCTTTTAACGTTTTTTTTTTTCTTTGCCACATAATTCAAATAATACGTGCCTTTTGGCATTTTAGGAACAAAATGAACAGGGCAGAATAATTAAGTTTTCAAGACACAAATAAAAAGAACACCATAGGTTTATAGACTACCCCTTGTTAACATATTTATAAATTGTATAATGTATAGTATACATAGGGCAGCAGTGTGGAGTAGTGGTTAGGGGCTATGGACTCTTGACCGGAGGGTCGTAGGTTCAATCCCTTCAGGGGGACACTGCTGCTGTACCCTTGAACAAAGTACTTTACCTAGATTGCTCCAGTAAAAAACCCAACTGTATAAATGGATAATTGTATGTAAAAATAATGTGATATCTTGTAACAAGTGTAAGTCGCACTGGATAAGGGCGTCTGCTAAGAAATAAATAATAATAATAATAATAATAATAATAATAATAATAATAATAATAATAATAATAATAATAACAGTAAACATACATTGTAATGTGATAACCCTCCACACAATTGTCCCCGTTCTATATACTGCAGGTGTAGACGTGTAGTTCAACAATGCCGTAGGTGTATCAAACGATGCTCTGATATGATGCACTACATCGTCCTTCCTCTCGTTGCCACGGAAACCGTCTACAGCTTCTTCACGGATTCGAGCGAGAAAGGCTCTCACTACATCACGAGGAATCGGACGCCCTTTCTGATTGGCTTAACTACTCTCACCATATACCGTCACTTACTCACACCATTCAGCCAGTCAGAGTTTTCCTACACAGAGGCACGCCTCCCAGGACTGTGGTTGGTTGAAGTTTCAAATGGGTAGGGTCAAATGAACCTGCAGAGCGCAAAACCGTCAGCGTGATTGGGTGTTTTGCTGTAAATTACCGGGAAAGGGTGCTGTCCTGAAATACAGTGTCTCAGAGATATACTCGATGAGCTGCTGGGAAGAAAGCCTGTCATCAAACCGAACCGTGGAGCGAGCTGTCATTTTTATTTCAAATACCGTTAAACCCAATATCACCACGGTGAGTACAGTTTTCATTTACTCGCTACAGAGTATTTTGATTTGTTTTATATCACACGTGTTTTCTTTCTGATATTTAAGGTGTGTACAATATTCATAAACACAGACCATATGTAACACCGATGTGGGCTAGTTCGTATTAACTGTTCAATGCAGAGACATGTAACAGAGAAGGTGGGCTAGTTCGTTGTTTGCACCTGTCTAGATTAAGGGCATCTTTTACCGGCTAACTGGTTAAGGTGTATCAGATGGACTATATTCCAGATGAAGGGCATCTTTTATCGGCTGTCTGGTTTTTAAAATGTATCAGATGGACTGTATTCCAGACGTCGTTTGCTGCAGTTTTAAACCACGTCACGTTTCTGTAAACAGTGTCGGACCAGAAGTGAAGTCACGGATGTATTGAAGTAATTTTACCCCAGTATTTACATGCAGCACTAAAAGTATGTACTTGATGCACTTGCTAACCCCTGAGTGATGTAGTAAATGTATAAAACTTCCATACCATTCACCTTGTGCTTCTTTCTAATACTGCTGATGCTGCTTCATTCCCATTGGGTGTTACCTATTCTAATCTAGTCAGTGTAAACAGTAGAGAGGTCATGGTCTCATTTCCACTCGTTCAACACTGGACACCTATTATCTGAGAGAGAAACTGTGGACTGCTCTATAGTACAGAAAACTCAACCCCAAACAGCAGACCAGGCAGTAACCTAATATATTCCTGTTTTTATTTAAGACACCTACACTACTTAATCAGTCAGCCTTGGGTAATCTTTCTGAAGTGTTAGTTTATGCTGAAGGAGTTAAGGGTTGTGTCCACACAGGAGAGGAAAGTAAAGTGTGGGAACTGGTCTGGGATCTTAAGCAACCCATTTCAGCAAAGAATGAAAGATCTACAACTGGCTCATACATTATGCAAATAAGTTCACCCCTCTTTGCATTTTAAGAACAAGGTCGAATAATTCTAGATTTTGAGACCCAGCTGAAGTTAGATACTTATTCTTTATTTAGTGTTTATTGTTTAACTGATTATTTGGGATAAGAGCGCTTTCTGAAGCAACATGTATATATGATGTAATAAATCAAAAGAGCAACCCCCCCCCCCCCCCCCCCCCCCCGTTTATTGCTGTTGCTCCCTTCACTAAAAAGGCATTCTTTTCATAAAATAATGATATTCAAATTCCTTTCTTAGACAAAACGAGCTGCTGTGTCATTTAACCACTGCTGCCACATGAAAGTACACACTCTACACAAAATATTGATTTTTACTGCCCTTGCCCTGGGAAGAGGCCTCCAAAATCTTCTTTTACTGCGCAACATCCCATGTTATCAACATTCCAAAAAGGGTTTTATTCAAAATGTGTTTTACAGTAGATATCTAATTATTGTACAACATGGATATACATTTTAAAATAACACTTACTTGGAACCACATCTGAAACTCAGAGCACAATATATGTGGTAATTTATTTATTTTGACAATAGAAAAGCATTGATACAATATACAGTATATTTCTAGACTAGAAAGACATGTGCATTTTCATCAGTCTTTGTAATATTAAATCAGTACATGGGGGAAACAATGTTAGTTTTTTCAAACAGACAACTTTGCAACTGACATTTTAAGTGCACGTTTTACCATAGTAATTTAATTCACAACTTCAGTCATTCACACAGTCCATGAAAAAAACAAAAACAGATAACTATAAAAACAGTAGCCTCATATTAGTGCGGCTTCGTGAATGCACAGCTAACTACATCGATAGTAGTAACTGCCTGGACTATAATATTATTTATTATTAGGCTGCAAAAAATGCATTGTTGGATTTTTTTTTTTATTTATTTATTTTTTTTACATTGGAAAGCTATACAGCTGTGGTCAAAAGTTTTGCATTAGAATTTTAGGATTGAGACACAATAAAAAATAAAACTATATCAACATCATTTATGTATTTTATATATATATATATATATATATATATATATATATATATATATATATATATATAATGTTGCTTCAGAAAGCGCTCTTATCCCAAATAATCAGTTAAACAATAAACACTAAATAATGAATAGGTCTAACTTCAGGTTTCAATCACATCTGCATACCGAAGTCTACAGCTGGTTTTGAGTCGTATAAGTATAAGGAGAGATACATAATAATACCCTGCCACACGGATATCTGTGTTGTAATGTATTATTACATATGTTTGTTGGTCATTCTTAAAATGCAATTTAAACAGTTTATAGTCATTAATTGCCAGGATATCCTATCAAATTAATATAGATAGCAAAGAAAAATAACGTAAATGTAAACATTTGACTGAACCGGAACGGAAGTTGGTCCGTCCTTGATTATGTTTCCCCCGGACATTGACAGTCCGGAATTTACTCTGGTTTTGTGTTGAATTTCTAAGGACAGTCGGGAGCGACGTATATGGTTGGCAGGTAAATTTAACAACAACAAAAAACGTTTAATGTAATTAAATCATTGACATGGTTTTTACTATACTTTAAAAATAATTAATGCAATCGACCATTTTGAACAAAAAAAGAGGAATGAAATCCAGTACCGTAACCTTCATCGTGCCTGGCGAGCAGGTCGGAGAAATGTACTGTGTCCGTAATACGGTCATTGTGTTACGGTTGTCTCTAGTTCGTCTGTTGACATTTTAAGAAGTAACGGCATAGGACCTATAGCAATGTTTTATTTATAAAATCAACAAATACATTCAATAGAATAAAATGTGTTGTTCGTTTACTTGGTGTTTATCTTCGTCCAATACGGGACAAGACTGTACTATTGCTTGATAAAATGATGTGACGTTGACTGGAAGACGCGTGAATAATTCAGATGCATGCTTACAATAACATAACAAAGTCTTTCACTACAGTCTGCCACATGTAGGTAAAAGGTCATTATAGTAACGCGTAAAGTCTGTATCTGTACGTTGTGAGATAAGTACCAGTAAGGATGTTTGTTTGCGCTTGAAACAAAACGTTGAACTTTGGTTTTGTTGTTGCTCTGTTTTTGTGTACCTGTCCAAATTTAATACTCAAAAGCAAAGGGTATACTCTACTGAGTTCATGGCTGAAGTGGAACTTCGACTTTGGACTAATTTGAGGTGGATTTCGGAAAAATACAACACAGGAACGTTTCTGGCTGGTTATCTTTTAAGGGGATAGTTCAACGAGATGGGTTTAGTAGATAAGCTCACTTTAAATGAATTAAGAACCATGGGGTTACAGTGATGAAACGCTCTCATTTCAAAGACGGTAGTGCCGTGGACGAGGTGGTCAGTGTGATTATATGACTCGCTGTACAATAAATTTTACTAGTGTAACATTAAATACTACTAATCCCCATGGAAACGCACTTACCATTGATTTACCCCAAGAGAAGTCAATAGTCTGTTCAAACGTTTTCAGTGTTACCGCATGTATATTTCTTATATTCTACCACATAGCAACATTTTCAGAAAACTGTCCAAACCTTAAACTTTGAACCACTGGCAGTCAGATTGCATTTGTAAACAACCTTTAACCTACTTTCATCAAAGCAAAAAAAAAAAGAAAAACTTGTGTAAGACTTTTTTTCCATAAGAAAATAAATAAATAAATATAGTTTTAGAATTGGTCGCCAAATATTTATTTCTCAGTGTGTGGGTTTGTATGAGTGCACCACGGTTTTAAATTAAATACAAGTAAAATAAACGGAAACAAAATAGACTGAGTTAAATAAAAAGTGATTGAAGCAAATTCCATGTCGTCACCACAGCCCTGCCAAGATGCCTGGATCCGTCCCAGCTAACGGGGAAGCCAGCTGGCCCAAAGATGTGGGCATCGTAGCCATGGAGATATACTTGCCCTCCCAGTATGTTGACCAGGCAGAGCTGGAGCAATTCGACGGTGTAGATGCAGGCAAATACACCATCGGCCTAGGCCAGGCCAAGATGGGCTTCTGCTCAGACCGTGAAGACATCAACTCACTGTGCCTGACCGCAGTCCAGAGGCTAATGGAGAGGAACTGCCTGTCCTATGAAAGCATAGGGAGGCTGGAGGTGGGCACTGAGACCATCATTGACAAGTCCAAGTCTGTGAAGACAGTCCTCATGCAGCTGTTTGAAGAGTCAGGCAACACAGATGTGGAAGGCATTGACACGACCAACGCCTGCTATGGGGGAACAGCAGCTCTCTTCAACGCAGTCAACTGGGTAGAGTCCAGCTCCTGGGATGGTAAGAAATTGACTTCACAGCTTGTGAGGGGTTGATATGTTCACTAACTCACTTAATTTAGCAAATAATTCAATTTCTCTGCATTTGTGTCTCCAGTAGTAAGCTGTAAGTCAATTATTGAGTATGTGATTTGAAAAAGTGTTAGAAATGTGTTATTGTTTGCCATGAGTTTACAATCAGTTTCTCAATCACATTGTTATCTCTTGCTTGTTTTTGATTTAATCTAGGCCGGTATGCACTAGTTGTTGCAGGAGACATTGCTGTCTACGCTACTGGAAGTGCTAGGCCAACGGGGGGCGCTGGAGCTGTAGCCATGCTTGTTGGCCCCAATGCTCCTTTAGTTTTTGACAGAGGTAAGTAATTGTTTTAGATACATGTTTTATTTTTTTTAGAATATTTTACTAATAAAAAACAATAGGATTATTACATTACCAATATGATTCTGGATGCATTAGAATAGTGACACATAAAAGCCATAAAGTTACATTGCAAATCCAGATGCTTAAATATAAATACAATTTTATTGAATATGTACTGTTTCTGTTCTGTAGGTCTGCGCGGAACCCACATGCAGCATGCCTATGATTTCTACAAGCCTGATATGGTGTCTGAATATCCAGTTGTTGATGGAAAATTGTCGATTCAGTGCTACCTCGGTGCATTAGACCGGTGTTATACTGTGTTTCGCAACAAAATCCATGCACAATGGCAGAAAGGTATGTTCCAGTTTTTTTTGTGCACTACATAATTGTAGTTCAATGTAAATCTGTTGGGATACTAGCAGTGTTGCTTATATTATAGATTTTGTCCTTTTGAGGTTCAAATGGGACCTTCACAGCAGCCTTATGCTCCCAACTCATTTACTAGCTCCCTGAGGCCATAGTCAGGGTTAGAAATTAAGAAAATTGTGGGACTAGTACCTTTTGAAACTTACTAGTCCTGATGTAAACTTACTAGTCCTTATGTGAAGTGCCTAAGTATGAATCAACCACAACAGTTGGGGTCCCAAAAATATTAGACTTACTGTATCTTCCTAAAAAAAAGTAATCGCAGAATTTTTTTTTAACAAAGGCATCATAGTAAAAGCTCCTACAGATCGATCAAACACCTGTTTGCACCTCATTACTGAGCGACTAACTGTACTGTGTGCTGAGAAACTGACATTGACAGCACCAGACGGAATGATGAGGAAAAATTCTCAGCTGTGTCACCTTGCCAACCACGAAGCTCCGCCTGAAATTGACACCGATGACACAAACCAAATGTTTATTTTGTTGTTCATTACATGTGTTGCTATTTACAAAAATACTGGCTAGTTTGTGGAGTTGGGGATTACAGCCTGTGAGTGATTTAAATAACCATGAATTACCTACGTTACCGCTAGCCCCTCACGTCGCCACAAGCGAAATGTTTTCCTGTGTGGCTCACAGTGTAGTTGCAGTCGCTGTTTGCTATCTCTTTAAAATATGATGAAATATAGTTTGGAAATAGTAACATAATGGTCCTAAGAACATTCGGAAGAGTAACAATTAATAAAATAATAAACACATTTATTATTTTAAAAAGGATTAGTCTCACTATGATTTATTGAATTTTAATGTCGGAATCGGTGCAGTATTACTGGCAGTAGTCCCAGGTAAAAAAACACAGCACAGAACTGTTTTTTAAACACAGTTGTGGCTGTACAATCCTACTTAATATTACAGGCTTGTGTAACTAGAGCTGCGGCTGGTCAGGTAGGCATTTATATTAACATACGCTTATAGCACTGTCTACTGGCAGTATCGCTTTACCATTCTGCAGTGGAAAGAAAACAGCGACACCGTCAACATAATACCTGCAAACCAATTCAGAATTTAGGAAATCTGCAAGCATGTTTTTTCACATGGGGCTATGTTTGGCATTGATTAAATGGGAATCAAAGTTATAGTGCACTTTTAAATATACTGTTTATGTGTAAGTAAAGGGTAGGGTCTGGCATTTAATAAAATACACTTTTTGTCTTGCTGACACAGTATGTTCATAACCATTTTATGCTTAAAATTTATATAAACATACATCAACAAAAATCATGTAGTAAAATTGTATTATTTTAGCCTTGTAAAGTTCTACCAGTGACCGTATGGTGTTTGTATGTCATTCAGGCTTGCATTGGAAGCTGAAAAGCTCACCTACCGGTATATTATTTGTGTTTAGGGGAGAGGGCTGTTGGACACAGTTATAGTCAATATGTTTTATGGTTTTCTTTAATATTCTTTGGTGTGGCTTAAGTTTTTCCATTATGGCTAAAAAATGCTAAGTTACTTTAGCCACAGTGGCTAACTAAATGAAAGTCTTAAAGGGAACGTAGAATTACTACCAACAATAATTAATGAACCCACGTACACACACGCTTTTCACTAAAGTCCCTATTTAAAGACAGTATGTTTCACTGTAGCCCTCAAGATTACATTGTTAGCTAGGTGGGAGAAAACCTCTTCAGCAATGACAGTAAAATCTGCCAGAACTGACGGACACTGATTTACTAGGTTGGATATTAACGAGAGCCTACAAAATACAAAAGAAAAACAAAGGAAACGCAGATCTTTTCAAGAAAGCTGGGGGACATTGTTAAATGCATTTGAATTCAGTTTCACGTCTCTAGGTGATTGTTGAACTCAGTTTTCTCTGTGCGTTGTTGTTGTTTTCAGAGGGCAGTAACAAGCGCTTCAGCCTGGAGGATTTCGGTTTCATGATCTTCCACTCACCCTATTGCAAGTTGGTGCAGAAATCACTGGCCCGCCTAGTGCTGAACGACTTCCTCAGCCACCCCAACCCCAACACAGAGAGCGGGATCTTCATCGGCCTGGAAGCCTTCAGGTGAGGCAAAGTATGATTGAAGCTTTCAGGACAGTGTTTAAATCATGAAGAATGTTAATTTCAAGCACACTAGTTTCTATGAGTTATTTTTGCCCCTTATTTCGATAGAGACCATATTGAGGAAATACTGTAGTTTGTGCAAGAAAAAATAACTCCATCTGTTTTTTTTTTTTTTACTGCATTACTAATTGTGTATCATTACAGCAACTGGGTGTGTAAATCATTTAGAGTTTTAATGTTTAAGAGCTAGCCAAGTGTTAAACATTTAGTTTAATCGTATATACAGTATGGGTACACTGAAAGGCTTAAATATATCATTATTTTCCACAAGAGTTGTACACATGTAGTCTGCTAAAAGTTGGAGACACAAACGTATTATTGTTTGTACTTAATGTCTAACCCTCAAACCAAAAAACATACTCTGGTTTTCAGTACCCCATTCCAATGAATGATTAGTAATTTCTAAATCTTTTAAGGGATGTGAAACTAGAAGACACTTACTTCGATCGAGATGTGGAAAAGGCCTTCATGAAGGCTAGTGCGGAACTGTATAACCAGAAAACCAAGGCGTCTCTGCTTGTTTCAAACCAGAATGGCAATATGTACACACCGTCTGTGTATGGCTGCCTTGCCTCTGTCCTTGCACAGTAAGTACATGCCCAGAAAATCCCAAATAAATTCTGAAAAACATTGCTTGCTTAAAAAAAAAATCAAATTTAACAGTAATTTTTAAAATGATTTGTTTTCTTCAGGAACAGTCCACAGCAGTTGGCAGGAGAGAGGATTGGAGTTTTCTCTTATGGGTCTGGTTTTGCTGCTACATTGTACTCTATCCGAGTGACACAAGATGCTACTCCTGGCAAGTTTGTGTGTTTTTGTTAATGGCAGGCTTTGCCCCCCTCATAAATCACGTATATGTACCTGAATATTTTGTAGTTTTCCATTACCGATAAAGAACTAAGGCATAATACTGAAGTGTTTTTATCCATGTGACTTTTACCATAACAAAACAAAATCAGTTGACCTCTTCTTTGGAGTAATTTGGTATTAACCACAATAAAACCCAGAGTAAAACCCATTAAATTGAATATAAAAGTTTGCAGTCTAATAATTTTAGGAGAAACAGAACAGAATGTGCGATAGGTCTTTGTGCTAAAGGACAGGGCTGTCACACTAACACCCACATGATTGTTGTCCTGTAAACTGCATCATTTTCAGATTCTTTTTAAATTCTGCAATGTACCTGTTTAAACACATTTTCTGTTATCCATACTCTTTATCCTTGTGTGGCCAGTACATCAGTAAAGAGTATTTTTTAAATCTTTTATTCAGGCTCCTCGTTGGATAAGCTTACTGCCAGCCTGTGTGACCTCAAGTCCCGTCTTGACTCCAGGAGGAGAGTAGCACCGGAGCTCTTTGCTGAGAATATGAAGCTTAGACAAGAGACTCACCACCTAGGTATGGCTGTTTCTTGATTCCTCTTAGAGCTTATAGACTGGACATGTTGTACCTTCCAAATAAAGTTCAAGAATCAGAAATGTAATGTGTGCTTTTAGTTACCTTATCGTTCTCTTTCATGCATGGGTTCTAATTATAAATATAGTCTAAAAGATCAGGCAGTTGAAATGTAAAGGATTAACAAAACATTCTTCACGTTAGGAAAACCTTTCAGGTAAACTTGGTAATAGTTTAAATTCAGATTTTTACACATCTGCCTGCACTTTGTTCCTTGCATTAAGCTGGTAAATTGATTCTGACATTCAAAGTGAGAGACAGGATCTTTTCAATTAGGGGTCACTTTATTACCATATTGAGGGACCTCAGTCTTATTTCCAAATAACTGCCCCTGATTCTAACCATAGCCTCCATAATGGGATATCCAGTATATGAGAATAAGCCATAATGGGATACTACCAGCACCAGAAATAAATATTGTGTAATGTTTTTATTGGGTTTCCCATATAATTACATTCATTGCGTTGCCCTTTTTGTCTTTATTAGCAAACTACATCCCTCAGGGCTCAGTGGATGATTTGTTCCCTGGAACGTGGTTCCTAACACGAGTGGATGAGAAGCACCGGCGGGAATATGCGAGACGGCCCCTGAATGAGAATGGACCTCTGGAAGCTGGACTGGTTCATTCCACTGCTACAGAGGTATAAAGATTTATTCAGTTGCAGGGTAGAATAATACATTCTCAACCATAATGAGTGTTGCTCAAGTAAAATCCACAAGGGCTAGCAGACTCCACTTAACATGTTTTCATTGAAACTTCTGTTCCACCACAGTTATCTTGAGTAATTACAAACCATTGAAGCAACTTAAACTGTTACCTCAATATACCGTTTCATTTATTGCATAGCAAATATTAATGAAAGAGGAGTACAATGAATGACTGTACCAGTGTGCTTCAGAGTCAGTCCTATTACAGAACATTACTTTTATCCAAACTACTTTATATTGCTGTGCTCAAAGTTTTATCAAATGTTGTAAAACAGTATTTCCTTTTTATATGATCTATTTGTATGTTATTTTTTTCTGTTTCCTCTTTACCAGCACATACCCAGTCCTGCTAAGAAAGTTCCAAGGATTCCTTCCATCGCTGAAGGGCCAGAAACCGTTGTCATTAGCAATGGAGAGCACTGAGGTACCTCTGTGAGGTGAAGAACTGATGGCTCACCAGTGGAAACAGACAAGGGGGAAATAATAAACAGACAGCCCTTTCCTTAATCCCTTATGCTAAATTAAGCATCTGCACAACAATGTATTATTTAATCAGCATATGCAGGAATTATCTTGTGCTGCCTTGTCCATGCTGGGATTTTGCTGTAAACTTTGCAACACTAACATATGGGCCCATCAGGTATGGGACAACTGATGTTACGCTATGTAAAAATATACTCATATTCACAGGTACAGGCTGTGTTCAAAGACAGGAAAGTGAGGTTAACTTGTATAACAGTTTTATCAATGCTGCTATAATACACATGCATATCTGTTTGTGATATCCAGTGGTGTTCAAATCTAAATAGTAGATTTTCCCACCACCACAAGCACCAGCAATGTGTGTGCATATTTTATAACCTAGCATCTCAGAGGGCTTTGTAGGGTCTTGTGTTTGAATTTTTTGTTCTTATACTGTTTGCATGGAGTCCACTTTTTCATTCTTCTAGGCTGAATCAGCTGTAGTTTGGAATTACATTTGCAAATGTCTAATCTGAAAAGTCATGTGTAACCCCCAAGATATTTATTGATGGATAGAATCAGCTGTATAAAGTGGTAATGAACATTCTTCAGTGGTTTGCTCAAAAGGTATGGTCTAAAACTAAAGTGGCCTTTTTCCATTCGGCATAATTCCAGCCCGAGGACAAAGGGGTTGGTTGATGTACAATTGTGAAATAAAGGCAAATTGCAACTCATACTATAATATGAATGCGTTTTTCTTGTAATTAACTATTTATTACATTTATTTCAAAATGTTCACTGCCTTTTTTGGGCTGTGTTCGAAAGTACAAACTGTAGACCACTTTAGTCCCTCCAAGCGCATGCTTCTTTTTGTTATTTAGCTGGGCTGGCTATTTAATCCGATAAGGTAGTGAGAACAATGTTCTGTTCCCCTGTATTGACGACTTCTGTCAGTTTCGGCAGATTCCGATTCTACCTACACAAGGTCTTGATTCAGCTATGCAACTGTGATATAACAATTATTGGATACTTTAGGAATCAGTACGCTTTTCCATTTCACTCTTACCAAAACAGTGTGATGTACACCTTTTACAAAGGCCTGCCTTACCAAAATGGTGTTGTAGCTCTGTATTGTATTTCCAAAGCTTGTAGTGACATTTCAAAACAGTGTATGAAACAGTTAAATATCCTGTTTATTTGCTTTCCCTTGGGTTTGTGTCTCTTTTCAAATTATTGATCGGTGCAAATTGACATTTATACCAATCTGGTTTTAAAGCAAGAACATTTTTATATGCACTGTAACTCTAATGAGGGTTTACAGACAGGCATGTTTTGTCAGCATTAGAATTTGCTCAAGTCTTGGTATGGGTCTTATTATAAGCATGTAAGAAATGTAAACAAAAATAATCTTAATAATGTACAGATTAATGTATTTTTTTTATTTTTAAAGTTGGAAACTAATTTCTAGTTATCTGGGGAAGATTAATGTTTACAGTTTGTTTTATGTTTCAGATTAATTATTGTGTATTGAATCAATGTCTGATCACTATTTTGTTGAATTTGTCAATAGTGCATAAATTAATACAGAAAAATGAATTATAATTATATGAATGTAGTGTATATAAGGCTGACTAGAGAAACTTGAAATATGAACTTGAATACATTGTCAGAATAAAAATGCTACATACATTTCAAATTGATTTTGTGTGTTTTTTTTCTTTTCTGGTCTTAACCCTTTAAGTCTCATGAAATGTAACATTGATGTTCTCATAATAATGTCGTGAACATTCCATGCAAGCATGTGTCATAATAAAATATATTCATGCTATGAAGGGGTAGGTAAGTATTCACACATAATAAAATAGCGTGCTTGTCCTCCTTAACACAATAAAGGATGGATGTCTAAGGTGGAAAATTGGCTTGCTGAAATAAATGTAAAAGAAACATATTTTTGCAGAACTGGTAAGCAACACATCAAACTTTTCTTTAGTTAACAGCGATTACAGGTATTAAAGTTAGCTTTAATGTGTAATTTCTCACTTGTTTTTGCCCCATTGATACAACTTAGAGTTTCTTTTGCTCATTCTCTTGATAAAGTCTAAACTATTCACATATACAGCCTTTGAAGCAGAGTATTTTCATGACACAGACTCATGCAAATACTGTTCCTCATTTGCATATTATCACAGCATGAAGGGAAAATGTAAAACTGGTTTTATAAAGAAAGGGGTGGGT
Organism: Acipenser ruthenus; assembly: GCF_902713425.1. NCBI lineage: Eukaryota > Metazoa > Chordata > Actinopteri > Acipenseriformes > Acipenseridae > Acipenser > Acipenser ruthenus. The sequence goes on from NC_081190.1 coordinate 14,861,740, forward strand.
AAATAAAAAATGTGAACTACAATGTGAAGTGACTGAGCCACGTGATCTGAGTGTGTCGTAACAAAAGTCCATCTCTACCACGTTGCTGATTTCTCCGAGTCAACAATTGCTCCTGGTTTGTGGTAATGACGTGCTGTATATGGTAAGACAGCAGACCTGACAGACAGCAGTAGTGGGTGCTGGGTTAGGTGCTTTTGTATATAAAGACACCATCTCAAAAGTGATGACTGGACCATTCAAGACTTCAGATTTGTAGTTGAATTAAGAGACACAATTTATTAATTTAACCTTACAAAAATGTAACACAAACATTGTGAAAAAAAAACACATTCTATTTTCAGTACAAAATCTGTATGATTAAAGACAATGACATCTTCTCAATTTATAAAATTGAACAGAGTTTGGATGTGTACCTGATCTCACGATAAGGCTTGTGCCTCTCTTTCTTGGAGTCTTTGAGTTCCAGCTGTGTGATAATGGGCACGCTCTCCCTTGCTAGTCTCTTCTGCACACGGTGCAGGATGATGCGGTAAACTCCAGTGATGGAGCTGCGCGAGTCCTTCCCCTGGTTGTTCCTAATGTGCTCCTCTGTGATGCCCAGATTCTCCAAAGCCACTTTAACTTCCACCTCCTCTTCCTTCAGGTCACAGGGTTCAGCCAGATACATGGGGTCCAGTTTGAAAGGCTCCATAGCTTTGGGAAACTGGACCGAGTGAAGCCACTCGCTGGTCATGATGTGGTCTATAGTGTAGCGGTTGGCAGGCACAGGCTGCAGGATGCCTCGAATCAGTCTCTGGCAGGGCTCTAAGATATAAGGGGGGATGGTATAAGTGCCGTCCAGAATGCACTTCTTCAGCTTAGCTACAGTGTCTGCTCTGAAAGGCATGGTGCCAGTCACCATGAAGAAGAGCAGGATGCCCAGCGCCCAGACGTCCACGAAGACGCCCACGTAGTTCTCGTCTCTGAACAGTTCAGGGGCTGCGTAAGGCGGGGAGCCACAGAACGTGTTGAGGGTCTCTTCCTTCTTGCTGATGGTACTGAAGCCGAAGTCTCCCACCTTCACGCACGTGTTGCAGGTATAAAACACATTTTCTGCTTTCAGGTCTCTGTGAATTATGCTTCTATCGTGCTGAAAATATAGGAAAAAAAATGTTGGGTTGAGTGTTTTAATTCTTCAGTGCTCTACATGCATGCAGGGCTTGGAACAGTAAACTACAGCTTTGGCCAAACGTTTTGCATCACCCTACTGAATTAACACATTTTGCTTCCTAAAGTAGAGTGAAACCTGCTGAATAATGTTACGCTAACATATTGAATTACATACTGCTTTGTAGTTTTCCATATACTTAACGAAAAACTGACAAAAATTGAAAAATGTGACATTTTGAAATCCTGTACTACTATTATGGCTGCCTTGACCTTTGCAATATAATTTTGTAGTTTATTTGATTACATTATGTTAAATAAAATATTTAAATTATGTTCATAGTTTTATTTTATTTTTAATTATGTCTCAATCCTAAAATTCTAGGTGATGCAAAACTTGTGGCCATACGCTGTACAGTCTCTGTGTGAGAAGTTCAGGTTGTTCTTCAGGAACATATAAACATGCAATCATTTTTCATTAAAATTAAAACTATGAAACAACATTTATTTATTTTTAAAGAAACAAGTTCTGTCATACTTAAAATAGTTGACATAACCCCAACAGATAACACCTGGTGGAAGAAAGATGAGCAGCAGACAGAATGTTGAAGGACAATCTCTATTATTAACCTTTCCATGTATGGCGTATTTTTTAAAATAGCTGAAAAAAAGTAGTTTTTGAATATATGGGGGGAAAAATGGCATCGTCATACGAGGCTATCATCAATACTCAATATCAACCAATCAATACTTTATTTACATAGCACCTTTCATACAAAAAGTATATCAAAGCTCTATACGGGACAAAACAGAAGAAAATCAAAATGCAACACATTATAGAATTCAGTTTAAAAAAGCGAATATAAAAGACAAGAAAATCTAAATAGATCACATTTGCATAGAGAAGAGAAACACAGTTTAAAATTCAGTTTAACTAAGCTAATCTGAAAAAGTAAGATGCATTCTGTATAAGCTGCAGTGAAGTCTAGCAGCTGCATTCTGTATACGCTGCAGTGAAGTCTAGCAGCTGCATTCTGTATACGCTGCAGTGAAGTCTAGCAGCTGCATTCTGTATACGCTGCAGTGAAGTCTAGCAGCTGCATTCTGTATACGCTGCAGTGAAGTCTAGCAGCTGCATTCTGTATACGCTGCAGTGAAGTCTAGCAGCTGCATTCTGTATATGCTGCAGTGAAGTCTAGCAGCTGCATTCTGTATACGCTGCAGTGAAGTCTAGCAGCTGCATTCTGTATAACCTGCAAGTGATTTATGGCGTGACCCGAAAGCCCAGTGAATAGATCATTGCAACAGTCAAGTCGGGAAGAGACAAATGCATGAATTAGTTTCTCAGCATCAGACAAACAGAGAATTGACCTAATTTTAGCAATGTTTCACAAGTGGTAAAAGGACACTTTGGTGACATTGCAAATATGCGACTCAAAAGATAAATCACAGTGAAATAAGACCCCTAGATTTTTCACTTCCGTTTTTATGTTTGCGGTCAAATTGTTCAGATCTATTTTGTGGATTTTTAGTTGCTGCTGAGAACCTCTGTCTTATCAAAGTTTAACTGTAAAACATGTTGGAACATCCACCTCTTCACATCAGTAAAGCACTCAGCTAAGGCTGACACAGCCAGGGTGTCATCAGGTTTTACAGAGATGTAGAGCTGTGTGTCATCAGCATAGCAGTGAAAGTTAACACCATGTTTACAGATTATCTCACCCAGCAGTACAAAGAGAAAAGAATGGGTCCCAGTATAGAGCCTTGGGGAATGCCACAGGCAACGATGAAAATCCAGACACAGTCTCCGAATGAAACAAATTGCTGTCATGCATTTGTGTCTTCCATATGTCCCTCTATAAAGATTAGAGAGAGTTTGTCTCCATATGAGGTCACCACACATGAAAGGGTTTTAAAAAAAAACAACAAAGCTTTTGTAAACACACCATGTGTTTGACTGCAGAGAGGATTTGAGAGAAGACGATTCTGCTGTCTGTGTCAGAGAGCCTCCCCTCTGTGCTGATCTTGGTAAAGAGCTCCCCTCCTCCTGCGTACTCCATGACAAGGTGCAGCTTGGACAGGGTCTCCACAACCTCGTACAGCCGGATCACATTGGGGTGGTGCAGCATCTCCATGCTGGAGATCTCTCTCGACAGCAGACGCTGCGTCTTCTGGTCCAGCTTCGTCTTGTCCAGGATTTTAATCGCTACCTTTTCTGGGAGACAAACACAGGACGGAACGTTAATTCAAGAAATTCCGTACATTTTTCACCATTTGTATGTCATTTAATGTTTAACACCAAAAGCATTACTATCATGTATCCTGGTAACAGATTTAAATCGATCTGGCAAAAAGCTGACAACATTTTAAAAACAACTGGAATGGAATATAAAAGCTGCGTCTGTGTTCTGGTCCCTGTTCATACTTCTTATACCAACATTTTCAGTGTTCTCTGTACTAGAAAGTCACAAACTAACCAAGCTAAAAAGAGACTGGAAGCCTTGTACTTTGCATGGTATAATGGGATTTGTACTGTCATGTATGTGGATAGTTTAACAGGATTGTTGTTTGGATTGAAGGTACAGTACTGTACACTGTGGGGAGACTCACTCAGACACACACACACACACACACACACACACACACATTTTCAATAAGTTAGTTCGGTGAACATCAATAATTAACACACCTGCTTAATATCACACCGATTAATATCACACTGTGCTTATTATTAAGAACATAAGAAAGTTTACAAACGAGAGGAGGCCATTCGGCCCATCTTGCTTGTTTGGTTGTTAGTAGCTTATTGATTCCAGAATCTCATCAAGCAGCTTCTTGAAGGATCCCAGGGTGTCAGCTTCAACAACATTACTGGGGAGTTGGTTCCAGACCCTCACAATTCTCTGTGTAAAAAAGTGCCTCCTATGTTCTGTTCTGAATACCCCTTTATCTAATCTCCATTTGTGACCACTGGTCCTTGTTTCTTTTTTCAGGTTGAAAAAGTCCCCTGGGTCGACATTGTCAATACCTTTTAGAATTTTGAATGCTTGAATCAGATCACCGCGTAGTCTTCTTTGTTCAAGACTGAATAGATTCAATTCTTTTAGCCTGTCTGCATATGACATGCCTTTTAAACCCAGGATAATCCTGGTCGCTCTTCTTTGCACTCTTTCTAGAGCAGCAATATCCGTTTTGTAACAAGGTGACCAGAACTGAACACAATATTCTAGATGTGGTCTTACTAATGCACTGTAAAGTTTTAACATTACTTCCCTTGATTTAAATTCAACACTTCTCACAATATATCCAAGCATCTTGTTGGCCTTTTTTTATAGCTTCCCCACATTGTCTAGATGAAGACATTTCTGAGTCAACATAAACTCCTAGGTCTTTTTCATAGTTCCCTTCTTCAATTTCAGTATCTCCCATATGATATTTATAATGCACATTTTTATTGCCTGCATGCAGTACCTTACACTTTTCTCTATTAAATGTCATTTGCCATGTGTCTGCCCAATTCTGAATGCTGTCTAGATTATTTTGAATGACCTTTGCTGCTGCAACAGTGTTTGCCACTCCTCCTATTTTTGTGTCGTCTGCAAATTTAGTTTGCTTGCTATACCAGAATCTAAATCATTAATGTAGATTAGGAATAGCAGAGGACCTAATACTGATCCCTGTGGTACTCCACGGGTTGCCTTGCTCCATTTTGAGGTTTCTCCTTGTCACAAAGACGGCCAGAGTGGGTGGCGTCAGACCAGACAGGAATACACAGACAGAGACGGTGGTGATGATGAGCTGAGTGCAATGGCTGCACTCAGCGTTTATTAACAAATAAAAAGGTTTTAAACGGTACACAAAACAGGACACGGCACTATACGCCAAAATAAAGAGACAAACAAAACGTACTACACTTAACAAACGGTGCACGGAGAGACAAACAAACACGGTGAGTACAAACACTTCTAGATATTATTTTTACTTTACTACTTTACGTTCTCCTTCTCTCTCACCCGTTCTCCACTCTCGAACACCCAACCCTGACTGAATGAAATGTGCGTCTATATATACTATTGTGCTGGGATTCAATTACTAATTAATTATTCACTTGAATCCCAGCACGTGAATTAATTCTGTGCAACCCCGTGCCACACATTACATTTAACCAGCACGTGAAGTGATGTGCCATCCTCGTGCCTAAATATAATTATACACTTTAAACACACGTGAAACACAGACCCGTTTATATCCCGTGTACCAATCTATACACCAACATTAACATACGCACGCATACATACATACACAGAACACACAAATGCACACAGGGGCGGGGCACTTTGCCACACTCCTCTAATCAGTACTTTATGTTTTCTACATGTTAACCACTCCCTAATCCATGTGCATGCATTTCCTTGAATCCCTACTGCGTTCAGTTTGAGGATTAATCTTTTATGCAGGACTTTGTCAAAAGCTTTCTGGAAATCTAAATAAACTATATCACATACTTTGCAATTATCCATTGTTGATGTTGCATCCTCAAAAAAATCAAGCAGGTTAGTTAGACACAATCTCCCTTTCCTAAAACCAAACTGACTGTCTCCCAGGATACTGTTACCATATAGGTAATTTTCCATTTTGGATCTTATTATAGTTTCCATAAGTTTACATATAATAGAAGTCAGGATTATTGGTCTGTAGTTACCTTGTCCGGTTTTGTCTCTCTTTTTGTGGATTGGTATTACGTTTGCAGTTCTACAGTCTGTCGGTACAACCCCTGTGTCAAAAGACTGTTGCATGATCTTGGTTAGCGGTTTGTAAATAACTTATTTAATTTCTTTGAGTACTATTGGGAGGATCTCATCCAGCCCAGGGGATTTGTTTATTTTAAGAGCTCCTAGTCCCTTTAACACTTCTGCCTCTGTTATGCTAAAGTTATTTAAAACTGGATATGAACAGGTCGACATGTGGGGTATGTTGTCTGTGTCCTCCTTTGTAAAAACTTGTGAAAAGTAATCATTTAATATATTTGCTATTATATTTTCTTCTTCATCTATGATTTTGCCATTTGTATCTCTTAGACATTTAACCTCCTCTTTGAATGTTCTCTTGCTGTTATAATATTGGAAAAACATTTTGAAATTGGTTTTAGCCCCCTTAGCAATGTTCATTCTCTCTCTCTCTCTCTTGGCCTTTCTAACTTCCTTTTTGACTTGCGTTTACAGTTCCAAGTACTCTTTCTGTGTACTTTGTTTTTGGTCCCTTTTAAACGCTCTGTAAAGTGCCTTTTCTTGCTGAATATTCTTTTTAATTGATCTATTAAACCATTTTGGCCATTTTGTTTTAAATTTACATTTGTCTACTTTTGGGGTGTAATTGTTTTGCGCCTCTAGTACTACATTTAAAAAAAAAACAGCCATCCTTTTTCTGTGGCTGTTTTCTCTATTTTACTCCAATCTGCTTCTGTTAGTCTTTTTTTCATACCTTCATAGTTTACTTTTCTAAAATTGTAAACCTTAGCTTTAGTCATTACATTTTGGGTTTTAAAAAGCACTTCAAATGAGACCATGTTGTGGTCTGAGTTTGCCAATGGTTCTCTGACCTCTGTTTTAGTTATTCTGTCTTTGTTATTTGAAAAGACTAAATCAAGGCATGCCTCCCCTCTAGTCGGTGCCTTGACAAATTGCATTAGGAAGCAGTCATTTGTCATTTCCACCATTTCAATTTCGTCCGTCGTGCTCCCCACCGGGTTTTCCCATTTTATATGGGGGAAGTTGAAATCCCCCATTACTATGGCTTCTCCTTTGCTACACACATTTCTAATGTCATTGTATAACAGATTATTTTGCTCGGCGTCTGAGTTTGGCAGTCTATTGCATGTTCCTATTATTATGCCCTTTGAATTTTTGTCCATTATTCTGACCCATATTGATTCAGCGTTGTTTTCTTCATCCAGATTTAACACCTGGGCTTCAAGACTATTTCTTATGTATAGCGCTACCCCTCCGCCTCTTCTGTCCTGCCTGTCTTTCCTATACAGTGTATACCCACTAATATTATATTCGTCTCCATCACTCTCCGACAACCAAGTTTCTGTAACACCTATCACATTGTAGTTACTTGTTAGTGCACTAACTTCAAGTTCTAACATTTTGTTTCTGAGACTTAGATAAATACATTTTAATGGCTGTCTTACCTGAGTTGTTGCCCTTGTTTTGATGTGGTTTCCCTTCTGTTTTTTAGTTTTCAAATCGAAATGTCCCAACAACAGTATAATGGGAAGTCAGTGAAAACAAGGAAATGTAACAGTCATGCAATTAATTTCCACCCCACTTAATATCACTTCAAAATGTTGCATGTACTGTCCTGTACTGTAGACACATTCTGTATACACTGTACTGGACAGCCTTGTGTCACATGATCACCCAACTTGACTCATGGAGATTAGAAGTGTGTGTTCAGTGTTTTAGTAACCATTGCATATTAAAATGAAAAAGTCTCAGAAATTAAAAGATTTAAACACAGCCATGAAGGCTGAAATAATTGCTCTATCCAAGAAAGGAGAGACAATAAAACAAACTAACTGTCGCTTACAAATTTTCTTCGCACCTGTCAACGATCTCAAAGAGTCTTAAAAACAGGAAAGCATTTGAGTGCCTGGTGGCTTCTACTACAAAAAGAATGCGCGCAGGAAAGTATGAAGTTTCAATGTGTACGTGGTTGTTTGGTTTGTTAGGTTACTGATGAACTCTGCTTATCGTCACAATGTATGCCCTCTGAAGTGATAGTAAGCGGGTTTGACTGTATATTAATTAATATTGGGATATGGTGCTGTAAAAACCTGCCTTGACATGCAAACATTTTAAATACAACTTGATTGGAGCAAGATAACTGGAGTGTGTTTGAACTAGAACACTCTAGTTCAAACACTCTTGTGAATGAAACCTCTCAAAGCAAATGTCAGTAACAGAGAAAGAGTAGATTTGAAACCTCCTGTGACAAATATCCATGCAGAAATTCATTCAATCTGGAACGTGGACTTCGATGAAGGAGGCAACAACAAGCTACGTTTACTGGATTTGGAATGACATCATAATGGTACAAAATGTCCACGCGAAGTTGAATGAAATTCAGGAAAGTGACTCTCAGGATTATGCATGAGTCGTCGTGAGCTACATTCATATGCTATAACTCATTCAAAGTCACTAGGAACTTATTTCTGAATAGCCAGAGAACATCAAAACGTATTGCTCTTATGGAGTGATCTCAAGAAGTTTGCATCTGTCAAATAAAAAATGTATACTACTGTATACTTATTGAATGTGTAACAGGTTTTTTTTTTATTTACTGACAAATACTTCACAAACATTTCTTGTACACAGACAAGCAAGCATGATGAGGCTACCTAAAAGATTTTTTGTACTTAACATTTAAACAAATCCTTTAATCTCTTTAAGTCTGGGCTTTGTACATAAAGTACAGTAGTATTATGACTGCACCACTAAAACATCAGGGATTAGCGGTACTGTAAAGGGAGAGCAGTAACAATAACCTTGTTGCTCTGTTTGCTGCCTGATAGAAATACAATCTGCAGCCTCCTACCAATATTGCTGATCTTGATAATAATTCACAGAGTTTAAAGCAAACTTAAAGCCTGCAACCAAGCAAGCTGTTTCTGAGAAAAACAGATTGCACATTTGGAGATCACACAGTGCATTGCCTGGAAGCTCTATTAGGACCGGTCTACCCGATTGGATCTGGCATCACCTGATGTGAGGAATGCTCTCCTGGTATGTCCCGGGTCCCTTTATTACTCAGGAATGCAGGACGAATGCTACAGTTTACTTGGCACCGCGGATCAAGTCCACCCAGCAATGCTACCTAGTGGCTACTTTCAATTGCGTGGGAATGGATTGAGGAACATGACAGAGACATGACATCACAATCCCTCAAGACACCTTCCAGCACCGTGGGGAGTCTGTGCCATATTGTGTCAAGGCTGTGATCAGGGCCAGCTGTGGCCCAACACAATGTTAGGTACAGGTCCTAATAAAGTGGCCAAGCAGTGCATGTGCACTTGCAAAGTATTTTGTGAATGGTAAAGCACTTATTTCCATCCTATTTCCATTTCCATTTCACCACAAACCACTGCTCTACAGAATAGTTGAGCATGTGACATGGTTCAGCTTATTTGCCTCCAGACTGGCCTTCATCCCCTAATGATGTGCCTTTCCTTCATTTCCTAACAGTTCCAATAAAGTGCCAAGTAAAATCCAGCATGTCTCTAAGCCCGTACCTTTAGTGAGGGAGTGGATGCCCAGCTTGACGTTGGAGAAGTTTCCACTCCCGATCTCTCCACGGACCCGGTAGAAGCCGATTCTCTTGCCCAGGGTGAGCTCTTTCACCACCTTCTCATCGTGGGACATGTCCAGGGTCAGCTTCTCGAAGGCAGTCAGCCGCCGCAGCCTGCCGCCCTCCTCCTCAGTGTAGCGCTCGGTGCAGGGGTAGTCCTCGGCACTGTCCTGTCGGCTCCACCGGGCGTAACGCTGACTCCCCAGAGTCCCCCCATTCATGTACACCGCCGTCATCCTCCACACTCACTTAGCTCTGCATAGCTGCTCCCACGGAAAGAGCCGGAATACCTGCAACAACACAAAAATCCAACCAACCATCAAAATAAGGTTCACTTGCAACATTTAGCTGCCATTATACAGATCCCCACCCAATTCTCTTTGTTTTATGGAGTAAAAGGTTTAATTGTACACTACTGCTCTCCTATTTCATTGTAATATTTTTTCTGTGACTTGAATTTCAAAGAGTTTTCTAGAAAAACAGTTGTGATGCTGGGACACTGTGATCTCTATTTAACAACAGGTGCAAGGGCAAGGCACATTTTCTGATAGGAATATGATCATTTTAACAGCATAAAACTGGCACTGTATCTGTTCCTAGCTGCAACTGAAACGGTTTTATTTATTTGACAAATGTTGCCTTTGCGGCTGCACTCGTTGCTAAATAGGGCCCTAGATACCCAGCACTTAGCTCAGCTCCTCCTTGCACATGTACAAATGATCATGTTACCTTTTTTAGTATGCGCTTCAAAAATGTCGAACGAGAACAAGTGAAATTAAATTTTCTTTCTTGTTTGCACATCGCAGTGCTGGAGGAGACTAAAACACTGAAGTAACAGGTGGGTGACTGAGAGGATGGGGGTGACAGAGGTATGAGAGGCATTTCCTCTTCACGCAGAGAGCAGCTTCAATCACCTTTTCAATACAAAGGCACTGAAAAATGCACATGTTCTTTACAGTGTAACAGTTTACAAGGCACAGAATTAACCTATTAAGGATCCCTGTCTACTGCAAAAGAAAGGCAGCTCATTGTGGGTGTCCTACTGCACGTAACAGTAGGAAGGAGTGGTAAAGACAATAAGGGTCATTTGGAGCACACGTACCATGAGTTTCTTCCTCAAACAAGTTATTAAACGCTCAAAGCCTGACATTACAGGAACATAAAGCAATGTGTATATATATACACACACACACACACATACACACACACACACACACACACACATATACAGGTCCAGTTCTGCAGATGAGACCCTCATTTTTTTACCTACCTTTGTATGCCTGTTCCATTTAGAAAGATAATGCTCAAAAAGTCCTGTTAGCTTTTTCAAATCTCTTTTAAAAGATTCATTTGCTTCATATATTTTTCATTTGTAAATGGGCTTCCTGACCACAAGCAGTAAAAAAAATAAAAAATAAAACATAATAAAAATCTGATAAAACCTGCTTGTGAAAATCTCCAAGGACCTCTAATATCTGTATCGGTAGACAACTTGATACAAGTTTTAAGGTTTTTTTTTTTTTTCTGATTTGACACCCCAAGTGACAAGATCTTCTGTAACTCTTATTGTCAATGCATTCTGATTTACATGCTTCACTTTATTATTGATCAAATTAAAAAAGTAATCTCCTGTTCAGATCAAGGCAATGGTAAGGCTCAGAGTGAGCTGTCCTCAAGCACTGCGTGGGCCCACTTTCCAGACAGGAAGACTGCTTTGCCTTTGGCATTTTCTTCATTTTTTGTCTGTTCCTCTTCGACCCGTCACCAGGTAACTCCCGAGTCTCTGCGTCATTGTTATTGCAGTGGGGGTGCTGCCGGCAGTCTCCTTGGCTCCTACTGTCACACTCAAGGGAATTAGAAGGGCCAGCAACTTTATACACGTTAAGCTGTCTTTAAATTAGTCCTAATTTCTGGGGCTGGGATTCCTCTTCAGCCTAACGCAAGACAAAACAAAATAATCATTGTGTTAGGTTGCTCACCATCAATACAGCAGAAAGTATCCCGAATGGGATCATTTTCACAATATAGCTTACAGTCAGACCTCTTGTTTTAGACCAGACTGTCTGATTGGTAGAAATGGAATCTGAATATTCAGTCCTTTGTTTTGCTGAGATGCAGCTCATGTTAACTGCCAAAGCTGATTTCGGAGGAAGCGGCAGAGGAGCAGTTTTGCTTTCAAAGAAACAATCTAAGTGAATAATTTAGCAACATGCCCAGTAATCACTAAGATTAATGACTTTTTTTGGACACTGGAAAATGCAGAGCTTTTAATGATTTTTGGGATATATTTGTGTTTGTTGTATGTATGCTTGCCCTAACTTGTATGTGTAGATGCATGCATGCTTGCTACCCTGCCGATTCCAACAACCTCTGGTGAGTTGGGACATTGGGAATTTGCTGGTTTCTAACTGGATCAACAGCTTGTATTTAAAATCACAGCCCGCGCTTACAGTGACAGCCACTTCACTTTCATCCACTTATCAAGAAGCTCCACCAGGGGGCACTGCCACATGGTACAATATCGCAAAATATTCAGATAGAACGTGACAATGAAACCGAAGACAGACACAATATTGAAAAGTTAAATCAATATGTAACTACAAAACTTCAACGTTTGATATAGCAATAAACTCACAGATTACCAGTTGTTTCATATCACAAAATAAACCTGATTAGAGGACATTACCTTAGTAGTTGACCTTGTCTGTATGGGAAGCATCCTCCTAGAAGGTTTCCATTGACAGTTTCATAAACCAGCATTACAAGCTCCTAAACCAGTAAGACCAACTCACCAGCACAGTCAATGAGGTGCCCGTTGAGAGGTTCTTGAGACTCAGATAGGAAACATCCCCGGGTTTACATTCAAAATGAATCCTTTAAATGTTGATGAACTAAAGAAAGGGACAGTATTTCAACCCTGAACAGCAGTCTGTCTGCACAATTGATCCAAATGCGTATCAGTCAAAGCAGCACAGGACAGGTATTGTTTTCTGCAGTCCAAGTGAAACTTGAAACTAGCACACATCTAATGTTCCAGCACAAAATATTGCCATCTTTCACTTGCCTTAGCCAAGTCTGAATCATCTTTTCGTTCATTATCCAAACTCACTACAGTTTTTATCAAGATTAGGTGTTCAAATTATTACTCCTTCTGGGGGATGGGAGGGCTTGAAGTTTCCTGGGAAGTTTTGATGAAAACAGGAAATCTACATGTGGTTCTTAATCTTTTATTTCCACTGTGCAGTATTAATATTCACATCAGGATATTCTGATCAGGTCCAGGTCTAATCTGTTTCTGAAGAGATTAGCATGTAATCCATGTATTACTGTCATCAATGTCTTGCTGTTTACAGTACAGCTTTACTTTAATTCATCACTACTGTTAATATGTCACAGCTCAGTAATTCATTCAGTTACTAAAATAAAGTACTAGGAAGATTTTCTTTGGATCTGTGTTGTACAGGTATTGTAAAATATCTATTCATTTTAATTTTCAATTTCATCTGAGGAAGGTCTTGTGAGGTCTTAATAGCTATAACAGGATTGTTTGTAATAAATAAACAGCATCAACATTTCAATTCAATGGCCAAGGTCTAGATTTGTCTGGCATGACAATACTGAAATCTGCTAATGAAAGAGAGAATCGACAAAAGATGGCTTTAGAACAGAAAACATATATATTTCCATTTGTATGTGGGTGGACTTTGGCATTATGTTGCATCTGATTGCTTCTGATTCTCCCCATTACAATACGAGTACAGAATAATGTGACTAAGGACATATTCAAAGACATTAGCTGTAATTATACAGAAATATGATGTCAGAAAGATGAAAGCTAAATAAATAAATGTGTCACCATTGTGAAGAGGCCAATTGCTGCTACTTGACATGTTTCCTCCTGACAGCATGAACGTCTGCCTGGGCTTGCCTCTATGCAAGAACTGTTGCTTTGCAATAGCAAAGCAGAAGCTTTCCACTCCAGTAAGTACCATTACCATGGCAACGGTAATGACCTGCGATTGTCAAAAAATATTACTGTCCTGAAAGCTTGCAGGCACACTGCAGAATGCCATGTGGAAAAGACCTTGCCTCAGAGTACGTCACAAACTTCTGACATGATATGGACAACCAGACTCTGCATGAGCACCTTAAAGCTGAATCTATCTTTCAGCACTTGTTGTACAATAAGGTTCGGTTTGAAAAACATTCCCTTCCATGTATTGCCTTCAGTTCCTTAAGCTTTCTTAACTAAAAAATAATGCTCCAACTGCAACACCATAAAGTTTCTCAGTCTGTATTGCTCTACTTGTATGTATTAAGAATGCACCATTGCTCTCACTGCTGGTACTTTTCAGAGAAAATCTTTAGCTCTGGTCACCTGTGCAACAGTTTCATGTGTCAACTGGAATGGCACTTTTTTCCACCAAAGTAAAAAGTGGTGTCCAATAGGGACAGAACAACGTGGAAGAAGGGGCTTCAGACTTTTCCAATTGCAGAACATTAAAAAAAAAATATTAAAAGTTCAAAAGCACTGAAAATGACATTGAAGCAAGTAAAGGGTAGTAACATGGATTTAAAACATTATTATGTATTATTTTGTCTGATTTTGACTTAACCGCTGTGCTCAATAAACCCATTTGCTCAATGGTTTGGGCCAGTGGTGAAGGGTAATGGTTTGCTTATGTCATGCAGGCTGCTTAACTCTTTAAGGTACAAGGAACATATGTGTCCCACAGATACAATGATGCTAACTTTCTTATTCTTGCAATGAAGTGCGTGAAACAGGGTTTAAAATGTACTGACTGACGGGTTGGATCTGGTCATCCAAACTGTCCATTCAATTCCTTGTGTTTTTTGGCAATCAATCAATCAATAAATAAATAAATAAATACATTTAAAAAATAAATAAATAAATATCTCAAAGTGCAAAGCTTCTCTTTAAGTGACCCTGAATAAACCACAAATTCAGTGAACCCATGAACATGAAATCCTGCATGGTAAGAAAGCAAAGAAAGGAGTTAATTTGCTGAAAGGCGCATGCTGACAGAGGATACTGTCTAATTAAGACAGAAATGTAAAACAGCTGGCAGGGCTTTTAAACATGCATTTACATACGCACAAGAGAGTTCTCAGAAGTACAGAACTGTAAAGGGTTTTAATCAGATTTTCACAGGCTTCTGAAGACAGATCGGCACTTTAGTCGCCACGTGATCTCCATTACAGAAGCTCTAGTTGCGCCCCACATCCTTGTCTTTGCATCAGAGCTAGTCTCAACGTGATCTCCATTACAGAAGCAGCTCTTGTTCTTGTGGTGTACATATCTGCAGTTTTACAGGTCAACTGAGTGGCATCTAACTTTTAAACACAACCTGTAAATTCAGACCTGGTGTCACGTGAATTGGCAGGTACAAAGTCTTAAGTACTTAAGTAAAGACAAGCACAGAACATTTCATTTATAACCCACAGTTGCAAGCTATGGCCCATGCTCCTTGATCTTTATCGGAACTCCAGTACAGTTCTTTCTGGATGTGGGGGGGGGGGGGGGGGGAGGGTCTCAGGTGATGTAACATAATAAGAGCTTGCATTCTAATTTCTCAGAGCCCTTTGGCTGACTCCAAGTGTCTGGCTTTAGAGTATGCTAAACAAAATGAAGTCTGGACATAGTTGTTATCTATGGCCACTGTACAGACACCAACCTTTTTTTCAACATTGGTCCTTGAACAACAGTGTTGGGACAATTAATACAGCATGTTTGGGACAGGCAACTGTCAAAAACTTGAGGAGTTACATGTCTCTAAAATAAAAAAAATAATTATAAAAGTATAGAACATGAATGTAAAACCCTATTGGCTTCATGTTTGAGTAGTTTGGAACAAAGGTTACAGCTGTTATTATTCACCTCTTCATCCCAGTAAGTAACAGCTGTTTTTTTTCTCAGAAATCTGAAATACCAATCCAATAACCACACATTCACAAACACAGAAAACATAGATCTCAGATGCAATCATCTAACAGAGAGTCACACTTTTATTTAACTGACCACAAGTTGCAAATCCATTTAAGCAATCAACAATCTGTTTAATCTTTCAATGTCCTTTTGTTGCTGTTTGATAGCTGTAGCACAGCGCTGAATCATTCTCACCTTCTGAAGGGTACTTGTACTAAACAATACAAGCAGAAACACTGATGAGTGCAGAATGCTCTGAACCAAATTAAAACCGCATTCAGCGATTAAGAGAGATGTTATCGGTCAACAATAGCCAGAAACAAATATTCACCTTCCAAAGAAGCAGTTGGCAGCTTAACAGACAAAAGGCAAAACATGACTGTTTGACAAAATAACAGAACATTTTCTTGGACCAACAACGCTGCCGTGGCTGCCAACAGCTGCAACTGAATCTTGGGGAGTTTGCAGTAATAATCTGGCAAGTGATATGTAATTCATGTCAACAGGATTAAGGAAGCTCCTTGGTGGACAGAGAGTCACCTCTAGCCAGTTGGTTGACTGGCAACATCGGTAAGCAAGGGACTGATTCTGCTGCGTGTAATCTGAGTGCCAGCGCCAGCAATGCAGCTCCCAGCAGGGGACACGAAGCAGTGAAAAGAAGACCTTCTGCAGGACTGCAGGGAGCCCTGCACTGCTTCATTCAGACGTCACTTGCACTTGTCTAAATTACGCACTTCTACATGTTCTTTGGATAAACAGGTAACATACATCCGGCACAACTGTACATTCAAAATGAGAGCTATCAGTAGGACGACAAAGTTGATGCCACGACCTATATCAAGAGCATGTACAGAATAGTATAGAGTGAGAAGTGGCTATGAAGAGTTTAATGCAAAGTGAACAGTGTAAAATGTGAGGTATGTATGTATTGCTTGCACTGTATCCACATGAATGGGGATTTCCTTCACTGCGGGAGATAATTGCAAGTTATTAACATTGGCGCTTAAAATCCAAAATCACCACAAGGAATGAAAACATCAAGGAAACAACATTTGTTGACTGAATACTAATACATTCTGCATTTGCTCTTTTTATTTTATGATGAACTTAAACAAAAGTAAATGTTGAACTGGACACTAGACTGGCTCTTGCAGGTGTTTAGGGACCCTCGCTTCTTTCAAAGCAGCCTTCCATTAGTGTGCTACTGATATTTAGTTCTTCCAACCGATCACTCACATCCGACAGGCTGTGTATCTTCTAGGGCGGTCTGGTTGAAATCAAAGGTAGGAACTCATGAATACCCTGTTTACCTTCTTCAAACAACGCATTGCACATCCTCGCCGCCTTATTGCAAACACACATGTTTCTATTGATCTTTGAGCTGAAAGAATGACTTTCAAAACAGAACAGTTTACATCTTCAAAACAAGCGGATGTCCTAATTAGAGTCTCAATCACAAAAACCTGAATAGAAGCAGCATTTCTTTTTCAGTCTGCATAATCTACCATTGATCTCCCTCGCCTTTGAAACATGGGCCAACACTTTTCCAGTTTTGTAACAGCCAACAGCTACTTGCCTTAATACAGAAACAGCTCCCAGTGCCAATACACATAATTCTTAGTTAATATTCAGTTATTCTCACATTTACTTTAATCATTAAAGCTTATAAATGGGTTTGTATTATTTAAAATGTCTACCATCCAGAAATAACATGACCACAAGAGAGTTCAAATGTACCCACAATTTTAATAAAATGTAAAACCAATACCTGAAACTGTTGGTCATTTGGTCTGGTCTGTAAATGTGAGGTGTTAAAAGTGGGGCTGTAAGTATTTGAGCTTTATGCATCTATTTTAATACATAATAATAATAATAATAATAATAATAATAATAATAATAATAATAATAATAATAATCATCTTTGCATCGGTCCTGATTCTCAATGTCAGAATCTAAACAGTGTGGATCAGTAAACACACCTGCCATAAGAGAATTGACTGAAACACTTCTTGCATCATCTACAACAATATCTCTTCCTTTCCCTCGGTAACCTTCCCTCAGAAGCCCTTAATATACAAACAACCCGTCCCACCATCATCCACCTGTCTGATAACCTAGCTGCTCTGTGAAATGCTGTTTCATTACATTCAGTCCATTATATACAACATTGTACTGCACTGTACAAAATAGTGGTACTGAGATCACAAGGTCAGCAGCTTTGTAATCCATGCATGCTTCCAACATATATATTAGACTCTCTGACACTGCATCCCATTAGGCACAACAGGCAGCTGCACTTACAGTAACTACAAAGAAGAACTCCTCTGGGAGGTTATATAACAAATTGTAGAATTAGGCTGCACACCTGTGTCCTACTTTCACTGTGCAGTAGTGAGTATGTACATTACATGTTAAAATGAACACATATAACTAAAATACTTTCAAAAAGGAAAACAACTTGTAAATATGGATTGCTATGTTTATTTGAAACGCTAGGTCACGTCTTATTATTTATTGTTCTTGCTACGAACCGTTTTCTGTCAAGTGATTTCACGTCGACAGATGGTCCATTTATCTCTTCAACACTTAGAAACAGTAACACTGAAAATAAAGCTTTTATTTTATTTTATTTCATTTCTTTTTGCCCAACTGCCCAATTATTTTATCCCTGATTTTCTCCACAATTTATGTCCAATTACGTACACTCACCGCAGCAGTTCCCCACAACAGCTGAGGAGAACTGAAGGTCAGTGGGTGCCCTCCGATCCCACGGCCAAGCCAATTGTTTTTTGTACGCTCAAGAACTCGAAAGCAGATGTTGATGACCTCACCAGCATCCTGGCCAGTAGGGTCCACTGTAGCGCAATGAGGAGAAACCTAGCATGCTGCTGTTGTCTTCCTATCTTTTGGAAGTGTCAGAGCCAGCAATGCTCCCTCTAGAATCCCCAGCAAAGACCAGCGACTCTGTGCTCCCCTGACTGTATGACTCACCCTGCACACCACGTGGCAGTGCTTTTACCAGGTAAGCCTCTCGGGACCCACGCTTTGTATTTATTTATTTCTACAGGTACATTTGTACATACAAACCAAAGTGTGGCTCACAGCTGAGCCACACTAATCATTGCTTTTCCTATGACTGGAGTGTTTTCAACGGAGACTTAACTCCTTCATGTGACGGAAGTACATCATTGAAATATCTGCAATGAGCATATGATGCATATTCTTTTCCAACAGCTTCAAATAAATTAGCAGCCAGTGACAAATCTACACAGAGAATGGAAGCGCACATCTGGTAAGATTAATGGAATACTTGAATTATCAAAAACCCCTTCAATGAAAGAAAGCCAGCTTAAAGACCCTATATCATAGTTCAACCCTCATACGTTTGTATGTGAAGTTTTTTTTTTCAATTACAAACAATTTTACCTTGCCTAAAAAAGTTTCACCGCTCAAAACCAGACCAGTCTCAACAACGCACCTGTGGTTATGGTATATCATTTAGAAAATTACCTTTGCAGTTGGCATTTTACGAAAACTTTGAAATTATGTTTTCATGGCATCTTAAAACACATAAAATCAGTCTTAAAACTGATAGGCCATTGAGTTCATTCAGCAGGTTCATCCCAAACGATATCTATTGCCAGCAAGAGCTTGTGTTGCAATTGATGTCAATAGGAAACACATCTAGAGCATACACTGCTACATGTTAAGCCAGCACAGACTGCAGCCTAGCAACCTGAGAAGCTGCTATCTGTAAAGGTTAGCTCAGATGAACTCTGGAGTGAGAATAATGAAGAGGTGTGTCCACTGCCTTTTATCAGGGTGCACCGTGCTGCTATCTGACCGGATAGGATGAAGACACTAACTCCGGGACATAATCAATGCAACCGAGCTAGAATGAAGACACTAACTCCGGGACATAATCAATGCCACCGGGACAGAATGAAGACACTAACTCCGGGACATAATCAATGCCACCGGGACAGAATGAAGACACTAACTCCGGGACATAATCAATGCCACCGGGACAGAATGAAGACACTAACTCAGATTTGGGACAGATCGGAGTTGCCCAAAGCAGTTCATAATTCTGAAAAAGTACTAGAAGGAAGATAAGAAACAGCATAGCAAGGTTCAATACATCTAACAGGTAATGTTATAATTTATATAGACATTATACTGACTCCTTAAGCTGCACTCCATGAGCAGTCCTGTACTAAGGAAACATTCATACATGATCTGGTTCCTACTGTAGATGCAAAAAGTGCTGTGTATTTATGCTGGGTTTTTTTTATTATTGATGTTCAAATTCTACAAATAATTTGCATTTTTGGGGGGGGTGGGGTGGAGGATCCTGTCATTAAAAATTAAATAACTGAGATATAAAATCTCAATGGAGGCAGCCTCTGCAGTTTCAGCCCATCTCATTAAAGATTAACTAGTCTGCATTTGTTATGATCTCATAAGGCAGGGGAATATAGTTTCCTGTTTGTTACAGTCTATGTGTGCATAATATATTTTTTGGAAAATATTTACAGGTAATACAAAAAAGTCCCTGTTTTGATTTTTTTTTTTTTTTTGACAAATGTTTATAAAGCTATGTATAAAGCTATGTATCTTATTTGATATTAGTGGTAAAAAAAACTTTCTTGATTAATAGAAAACAAAACCATCGTGGATCAGGCAATGAAACTAGCTTTTTCATTAAAATAAGCTAATCTTAATCCTGTGCATTGAGTCACCAGTTAATACCAACGTAAGAGACCATTTGGAAAGAAGAAACTGCTAACTACAGTAAACAAACTTTGCTACAAACTCCCTTT
Organism: Acipenser ruthenus; assembly: GCF_902713425.1. NCBI lineage: Eukaryota > Metazoa > Chordata > Actinopteri > Acipenseriformes > Acipenseridae > Acipenser > Acipenser ruthenus. The sequence goes on from NC_081190.1 coordinate 14,882,005, forward strand.
AAAAGTCAATGATGATTCCAGTAATCTACACAACTGAGCGATATTTCCTGTATTTACAAGTCAGTTGCTTGGTAATACAGTTTACTCACATAAAACTACCTGATGTCACCTCTCTCCCTGCAAATGAAAAAAAAAATAGTACATCGGAACATGCAGAAAAAGGTAAAGGCTTAGTATAAAAGTATTAAGGAATACCTCAAAATAATATATTACTGATCTCTTAGTAGCTACATTAAACAGTAAGGTGAGTGGTAAGAGTGCTAATTTCTCGTTTTGAATCATTATTTGTTACATAGATATGTTTACAACAGCGTGCACCTATTATGAATTTATTTATAACTGGACATGCTGTAAATGTGAATCACTGTTGAACAAAAACAAACAGAAAAAAGAAAGAAGCCAGATTACTTACCTCAAATTACACATGCTGCACAGGGGCCCCAAGGCATGAAACAGCTAAAATGCTGTTTAGATTACCGTCTGTTCTGGGAGGCTGCCCGTATGGCTCTAAAAACAAAAGGAAAATATCAGTTTCTCACAGAGCACACAGAAATCCTTGTCTTTCAAAGAGCAGGGCAGCAAGAAAGCTAAGGAGGAAAGGCGTCTCTGAATCTGTCAAAGAAGACCGTTCATTAAAGAAGGAAAGACTTGTGTGGTGGTTTAATTAGGGACAGCATCAGACTCTTCAGTTGCTTGGCGTGAGCTGCATCAAGAATGAATATGCAATGAAGCTGCGTGCCAGCAGCTTGGTTGAGGCTATCTTGGGACCCTCTCCCTGCACAGACTCACCAGAGTTTCGCTGCACAATGCTCCCCTGTGCTGGCTAATTGAGCCACACAGACTGGGATTAAAGAAAGGATTCCTATTGGAACATAACAGAGACTGTGACTCAGAGACAAGCAGGCAGCTCACTGAAGAATAATTGAGAGCTACATACAAACACGTGGGAATGAACAGCTGGTTCATTTTTTTATTTTTCGTTCTTCTCCTGACTAATGTCTACAAAACTTTTTTAACCCCTCAAGATACACAAGGAATTGAACGGTTGTTCAAACAGTTTCTTCTTAAAATACATTTCAGAGTGACTCAAGTACAGTATTACGAGGAAACTAACCATTTGGATGACCAGATCCAACCTGTCAGAACATTTTGAACCCTGTTTCATGCAGCTTGTTGCAAAAATAAGAAAGTTAGCAACATTTTATTTGTGAGACACATATGTCCCTTGTACATTTAAGGGTTAATACAAATGCACACAGGTTTAGAAAAAATAACTGCAGACCACAACTATAGTCTAGGAAAGATAACTGAACTCAACATGGAAGACCAGTACACTGGTTTTAGGTATGCCCAGATGTAAAAAAAATAAAATCATTATAGGTCAGTGTATGGTTACTAAGCACTGAATGCGTTAGGGCTGTTTTGTTTTTGCAGTTGTTGCTTTGCTTACCAATAAAGCAATGCAGAGGGTCTCCGAACAGCAACCGCCTACTCACCAAGACCAGGTTTCTGGTTAAAAGCTCTGATCTGACAGACACTCCTCTATACCCTCCCCTATAAACTACACTGGTGGAGAACAATTCAGAGATGAAGAGAATAAACAAATAGTAAGAGTAATAGAAGTGTTCAGTAACAGCAGACTAGACTGTACATTCTGTTGTGAATCATTTGCAGAACACTTTCACACCAGCGGACGTGAATCGTGTACAAACAGCAGCCTGATGCATGATGCTATTCTCCTTGAGCTCTCCTCTCATGCAGTTTTTATAATTGGTACTCATCTTCTTTTAAGCTAAGAATATCAATGCAATCCGAGTACCTCGATGGCTTTTTACACAACCTGATAAAACCATCCAAACCTCAGTTAATTAGGCCTACCGTGTTTCTTGACACTTCAGAGAAATTCATCTGCTTTGAAAGACATCAAAGAACCTTATTAATGTATTTTTGACGTCTCCTATTTTCTTCGGTTGTCTCAATCCTGTTGCTAGTAAACTCTTGCATGACCAGGCTTTTTTCTGTGTTGTGTGGATTTATACTGTGGGCAACAGTACCAACTTCCCCTGACAGAGAGATAGTTGCTATTATTCTATCATAAAATAAGTTATTGTTCTCATTATCATAGCAATACCTTGATAACAACACACTGATCGTTGAGCTGTACTGGTATAGCAAATCATTCATAAATTCTCAGTTTTTGTATTTGTACAATTTGTTGCTGTTGTATTCCTTGAATCTTTGTGGGCTTGGGAGCTCCATACATGAATGCCTACTTTATTGTCAATGCCCGTGCCATGCAAGAACTCAGATATCTCAAGTTACGATTCTCCTGTTACCAGGGGTCAAAGTGAACCGTAGTGTGATCACATTTTGAGCTAAAACAGCTGGCATAAAGGTCATTGAGTGCCCAGGCCAGTTTGCCCCCTTCGTTTTGTGTATTGTGGCAGAGAAAGGGGGAGGAAAGGTGTAGTCCTTGAAGTTCAGGACTACATCCCCCAGAAAGCCACGGGAGTGAGCCAGGATGAATTATACCTGGCTCTAATTTAATTAGAAATGTCTGTCGGTAATTAGACAGGCAAGTATATAAAGCAGGTCAAAATGTTTGGTCTTGGTCTGTGTTAAGGCTAAGGCTTTTACACTACAGTGTGAAAAGGTCCTGCAAGTGACAAAGAAAACCCTTCTTTGTTACAGTATGTACAACAATAAAGTTAAGCTGCACTAAACCATTTTTCAAAACATATACTTAATATATAGTTAGTGTCAGCAGGGGGCGATGGTGTATATACATACGATTAGTCCTGCTATGTGACCAAGTGATGTTTTCTGTCAGGAAATCGTAGCATTGTCAAATTACCACACAACAGTAACACATCTCTATCCCCCAAATCTAGCACTGTAGAGATCAGGGAAACTTGCCAAATTGTCCTCACAAGCTTATGCAAAGCCACTAGAAGCCCAGAGAGCTACACTTTACTACATTTGGCCCACAGCTCCAGACTCAATACTGTTAATTTTCCCAACAACAAAGCATAAGAAAGTATTGAAAAAAGGAGATTTCTGTGATTTATCACAAAATTCTATGGTGACCAGTTTTTTGTAAATCACTAAAAAAAAGGGTCTCTCAGCATAATTTACTTATCCATTAATTAAACAGGATATATTTCAGAGACACTAAACAAAGGCTCTCTTTTAGTCCGATACTGACCGTTTAATTCTGAAGAAGGTCATTGTTTTAGAACTGGCACCAAATCTCCCCCAGCAACCAAAACCATCGCAGATGCCAAGCAACAGCAGACATTAGAGTGCAACCCCTATTCCCAAATAAATAGTGCAATAAACTTTTATGGCCCTTGGGGATTTATAGAGGCAAAGTGCCCATGGTTACAACAAAACAGTCAGTGATGGGAAGTCTGAACTTCAGAGCCTCCCATTCTCCTGGGGAGAATTACTGCATTACCTGCTTTTGAAGGGTAACACAATGAGAAGCAGACTGTCAAATTGAAGTTCCCAGAAGTGGAAGAGTCTCCATTAACCTGAACCTCTTATTAACTTTACTTGGTAAGCAGACTTTCCTATAGAGTACAGTCCCAGGAAAGTTGTAATTCTTTCTTTGTTTACAAATAAACTCCTGTTAATATCACACGTCATCACATTGAAATCTCTCGGGCGGAAAATAATAATGATGGAAACAAGTTCCTGATCATTTCACTGCATTAATTGTCCCTCTTACAAATAATATCAGAGAATTCAAAAGTCATGCAACTGATTTCATTAGAAACGTACAGCTATGTCACCCAACAGAATTAACTTATTTTGCTTCATAAAGTCGAATTAAACCTGCCGAATAATTTTACGTTATCATATTGAATAACATACTGCTTTGTAGTATTCCATATACTTAATGAGAAACTGACAAAAATAAAAATAAAAATCTGACATTTTGAAATCTAACCTGAAATTCTGTACTACAATTTTGGCTTGCGGTAAAATTAACAGTTAAATAAAATAACAGTTAAAAATGCCGCAGAAAATTACAAAGTAGCCTTGTACTCAAATGAGGACAATGGAGGACAATGGGTTATGATTTGACAGGCTTATTCAGAGTCTGTAACCTTGTCTGTCCAAGCCTTGGTACTGTTTAATGTTACATTAGCATGTTAAGGTGTCACAGCATGTACATGTTAAGAGACACATGTACACAGTAAACACATTGAAAACTAAACTGAAGCACGTAACATGTATAGATATTTAAAGCAATGTAGAGGCATACAATTTTCATTTTTTTAATGTGTGTCCCATTCTGAAAGAGCACTAAATTATAACATAGATTTTTCACATTTTATAGACAGGAACATTTTCTTATTTGTGATCTGTTAAAAAGTCATGATTCACTATTTCTGAATGGGCTTTGTTGACAGCTTATTAATTTAGTAACAGTAGTTAATGCCAATTGTTTTGCGTTGAGAATTTAGGGTGCATATTATAGCTCTTGACAAATGTGCACATTTATCAAACAGCAGAAGCGAACACAGTTTATTTCATCAAAAGTAATGTATACACAGTCAATGGAAATCAAACTGTAAAGGTTTAATTGTTATCAAAACCCTAAACCGGAAATGAATTCTGAGGGTCTCTCACTTTGAGTTTTAAACTTTTCAATAATGGTCTGGATATATTGTACAATACTGTACTTTAATACTGAATGTCAAAAGTGATGTAGCATTTGAAATGAATACAAAAAGTAAAAACTGTAACTACTACATAGTCATACAGTCTTAAAAAAAAATGAAAATACATACAGTATTATTTACTTAAAATATTTCAACCTTCATTTATTAAACGTACAAAGTCTGAAAAATCTCAGTTTAATGCAGCAGGTCAGGCCACTTTCGTTTTAATCCTCCATAAGAAGATATAAATCATTAGGATTTCTCCCAGGTCTAAATGACCTGGAAACAGACACCCCAGCGCACCACGCCTTCCATTTCAACCGGCACACTTGTTTCCTTGTAAGATTATACTGTGCTTAACATATACCAGCGGGAATCGTATGCAAACAAATAAAAAAAAATCAATAGGTTCACATGTATAAAAGACCAAAATAAGTTTATAATACACTGTACAATTTTAAAAAGCTAAGAAGCGCAAATGTTTCACTTGTAATACCTTCTAAATCATATACAAAATAGGTTAGCATGCTTACACGTAAACATACATACATGCATACAGCTAGCTCCCGGCATTACACAGGATAGCGGTTTCACCTATTTTTAGGAATATACAAGTTCACTGATGACGTGAGCAGCACAGTACCCATAGATTGTTCCAACCATGAAAGTGATCTTAGCACAGATTTCCAGGAAAAGGGATCCTCATCTCACTATCTAATGTTAGTCAGGGAACGACTAATTACATAACCGCAGCAGCGAGGAGCCAGACAACAGGTCAAGCACAAAGACGTTACAAGGAGTTCATGGGGACACACAAATCAGCCGGTTTAGACAGATTTTTAAAAGCAGGCATATAGATTATCTTGCAGCTTGCAAAATCATTGGAGAAATTCTCAATGGAATACAGGATGAAAACCCATTAGTGGGCTCTGGTCTATCTGTCAACCACAGCTGGCTGCAGATTCTTAAGTTTGATCTGTACCTGATCTATTCAGAGACAATCTGTTAAAGGTACTTTATATCATCTACATGTTCCTAATATTGAATTCCTTTCATGTTTTATATCCTTTAATGTGTGTTCTATACTGCTTAGTTGCTTACTAAGTACTCCGAGGCTGACTGTGGGGAAGTGAAGTGGGGAAGCCTATTGGTGTGTGCACTGAAGATCATTGTGTGCTGAAGCCTGTGCAACATTGAAATGTTTCCTATTCTGTATTGTGAGAGAGGCCTGACTATGGTTGTACACAGCTGATGTACTCACAAGCTGCACCCAATCAGAAGGATGACAAGAACACTCCAATTCCAATGCAGTCAATAGAGGCTCATGACCTCATAACCTTGTATCCATTATCTTCAACGGTACTGCAGCAGAACTACAGTATAGCGGTATGTAATAGTTCTGTTCTGAGGGGCAATGGCAGCACAAGGGCAACTAAAACTAAGCCTTTGGTGGAGTGGTACAACAGTGGTATCTATGACCCGTTCATACTACTGGGCTGGCCCAGGGCCGCCCCATTTTTAGGTCTGCAACCCCGTTCATTGCGTTTTTAAGGCGCCTTTGCGAATTCACTATGTGACTGAAAAGCAGGCCTAAAATGTGGCGAACAAGTTTTTTTTTTTTTTTTTTTTTTTTTTATGGAACGATAGCCTGCACTCAGAATGGAAGCGCTACCACGATACACAGCAATCCTTTTGCAGCAGGTGTTTCTTATTAATATTTTTTTTCAATGCAGCACGGTAGCAATTTTATGGTATATATTAAAAAAAACATATTGACTATTTTGGGTTACTGTTATGGTGTGTAACGGGGTGACGGTCTGAGCTTACCTCCACCCACAATCACATTATTCTCTCAAGAACACGGAGGTATTTAGAACGCGGGAAACAGCAACCTGCTAGTGTTGACAGGTATAAATATTTATTTTCGTAATGGATACGTCACTCAGATTGCAAATTACTATCAGGTTGTGCACAATGACTGACATTCACAAGACAAACTCACGACTGACCACCTAATAGTACTACTGCTACCTCCTAAGGAAAGACATGGTATTAAATAATGTTAAATACATTACACATGTTTCTTCTCATTTATACATTTGTTTAACCTGCATGAATACCGGCTTTGTTTACAAACACGACTGTTAAACTATTCTATCGTTTACTCGTTATTATTATCATTGTTATTATTATTCTCTAGTCCCTGACCATTACCAGTAAAGATTGAACATTAGCATTACCCCTTCTCTTGGAAGATTACCGTACATATGGCTATAAAACAAAACCCTTGTCCCACATGTAAACGACAACTTCATTAAGGGAAGCACTGTAATCTAAATACAGCAATACACCGTCACATACCAAATACACTTTGCTCAACAGCATGCACAATACATAATAACACATTAACAATAATAATCACAATACCAGCCATTGAAATATTAGCGAGGGTCTCACCCTCACATGGTGCATCAACGATATATAATATTTGTGGATGAGACAGTATTTATGTGTGTAAAAGCAAGCAGCTAAAATAAATGATTGGCATCTTAATGTAAAGACGCACACTTCTGTAGCTAGGTATATCATTGCGTGCAAAATGAACGAATAAATGAATATGCCAAGTCTCCAGCACCATTTTATTGATCATTATTGAGATCCACAATCCTGCAGTTTTTATATTTATCGCTTAATTACTAAATAACAGTAAGAAAATGTAATTGTGACAAATTAAGCATAATTATGAATGCACTGCAGCTTAAGTGAAAGAAACAACTTGAACGTTAACCTGCTAGATTTTCTTTTAATTTAATATTTTTATAATTGAAGTTGTATGATGTAGAAATAATTACCATTCAATACTGATCCACTGCCGTCTTGCCTGTCACACATTCAGTTTTCTATTTACATTTCGTGCGTGTGGGATTATGTGATACGAAAAGCCAGCCCTAAATCTGCTTTGACTCAAAAGATAATATCCTTAAGGAATAGAAAAAAGACAAGCATTGAATTGACAACAGAACTGGCAGAAGGCGCAGGTGTCGTTGTCCATTAAATCAACAGTACGATGGTCACTCTTGAAATCAGGACTTAAAGGATGTGTTGCAGAAAGAATACCTCTTTTAAGAAAGGTGAACAAGACTAAAAGGCTAAAATATGCACAAGAGCACAGAAATGGGACTATGGAACAACGGTCAAAGGTGCTTTGGACTGTTGATAGATGGACGACGACACCTGTGCTTTCTGCCAGTTCTGTTGTCAATTCAACACTTGTCTTTTTTCTATTCCTTAAGGATATTATCTTCAAATATTGCTCATCCTTGTTAAACAGATTTTTGGATCTTCCAGTCCTGGGTTTGTCAATTACAGATGATGTTTCTCTGTACTTGTTGATTATGCTTCGGATACCACATCTTGAAAATCGAGTGATGCGAGCTATTTCACTCAATGTTTTTCCTTTTTTATGCAAATTAAGGCTGTATAGTAGAAAACACTAGTGGATGCTTTAAGTACACTGTTGTTGCTCAATGCATCAGTGTAGAAAGATGTAACATGTCTAAGACTTTTGCACACAGCTCTATTTTGGGAATATTACTAGCATACTTAACCCTAAGTCAATATATTTTGTCAATATGATTACCTTTTTTAAATCCAAATAACCTTAAGTAAGGAACTAACGTTTAAAACACAAATTTAAAAAAAAAAACAAAACCTCATCCCTTACCTTTTTGTATTTGAATGCATGTGAAATTAAACTTGGTAACGTCGATTTAAATCAATTGCTCTAGAAACTCAATCCAGCAAACACTTCTCCGCGAGGGCGCATTCGGTTGCCTTCCCCGCTTCATCACTTTGTCCGTTTGATTACATGTACCCATATCCATAGTTGTAGCAAATTCTCCTGCTGTTCAACGTAACCAAACCTGCTGTCATCCTCGCTCGTCAATGGCAACGAAGCTGACTAATCACACCGTGAACGGGGCAGGACTTCTGCTTACATTTAGCCAACGAGATCGGAGAATTAGACTGACAGTTTGGGATGTAGACAGATTAAAGAAAAAAAAAAACGGTTTCTATAGCAGCCTAAGTAAAAGTGGGTGAGCTTCCTGCACGACGGTGGGCATCAGAAATAATAACAAGGAGGAAACTACAAATCAATATTATACTACATAATATTCTTTGTTTATAAATATTATGACTTTTGCTCTTTTGCCTAGTATTAGTATTAGTATATTAGCTGTGCATGTAATTGAACGGGTCTTAGCACGCAGCATTACGAGACAATGACCTTATTACCAGAGTGTGATCTTACTGTGCTCCGCGATGTTGTCGGAGCTTTCCAAGGTACTGTAGTTAACTTAAACCGCACATACAGTAGTGACTACAGGGCATATTTGTCGGCGCTTATACACGTTAAATACACCGTTAAACATTGGCAACACTCACTGTCATAATGTAAAAAGGTCGATTGTATGTTGCACTATGTTGGATATTACATTATGTTTTGTTTTTGCCGAATATAACACTTTTGACAACTATTTGTCTTTTTTTTTTAATAAGCGTGACGATTTTATAAAGGGGTGTCAAGTTTCGTACGTTTAATAACGTTATGCCTTTCTGAAATCGGATCGCTGTTCTGAAATTGGATCGGTATTGGCCAATTCATTCTTTCAAATCAAAGTGCAAGCCTGGTCTTGTGTTGTAAAACTGAATACGCAGTTGAAACAAGCAAAACAAGGAGTCTGCAAATGTGACAAATGTAATCCAATTATATTCTTTCCAGGACAAACTACTGTTTGTTCATACAGGAACATTCTTTGTCTAGATTCTAGGCCGGGGATCGTCAAACCTTTTATGCTATTGCGGTGTTTGTGGTAACATACGTGACTGTTGTAAAGCATTTCATCACGGTTATTATTATTATTTATTTCTTAGCAGACGCCCTTATCCAGGGCGACTTACAATTGTTACAAGATATCACATTATACATTATTTCACATTATACAGATATCACATTATAGACATTATATATATATACGGTTCATGGTGTTTCCTTTCATTAAGAATGTTTTAACGTACTTCTTTCACAGCAAAGTCTTTTAATGACACTACTATTTTTTATAATTATTTTTACAACAATGAAATACATTACCGACAACAAGCCCAGTTCTGTGTTGTCTTGGCATAAGTTACAGGCTGTAGTTGCCAAGTCATTTGTCCTTATCAACCTCCGGACATTCACTGTAATACTGCTTGCTATACTAAACATATCACAGTTTAAATATTCCCCACCACTAGGTTTGAAATAATATGGTTAAAAAAGCTACATTGCTATTTTAATGCAGCTTGAGGCAAAAGCTTGACATACATGTTTTCTTGTATACTGTGAACAAGTCATTTGTGTGTGACCAGAACAGTCAAAGCAATAGCTCCAAAGTACCTATGGCAAATTAATGACTAAAATCGGCAAGTGAGTCTGACCTGACCTAATGAAAAAGCACCAGCCAGCTGATCTGAAGGATCTAAGAAAACATTGTAGATAGCTAGTGTGTATAATACACTGTCATTAATCATTCAACAGTCTGAAAAGGTAACACCTTTCAAATTAAGGGCTGCTTTTTTAGACCCTGATTAGCAATGATTTTGGATTACCTACATATGATTCAGTCCTTTTCTCTGCATACATCTGAGAAAATGTAGTAATGTAGTGTAAACAAGGTGAAGGAAAAGACCATTTTGTGATGCATTTTGCTCTTTATTACTTAATAAACAATCAGAATTCAGGAAGCAAACTAATGTACTAGTAAAAGTTCTCATGTACACATTGATTCACATATTTACAAACCAAACTGTACACCCATGATTCAGCACTACTTCTGTTATATATGTATTATAACATGTTACCAATGTTGAAAAGGAGCTGTATTACAGAACAATGTACTTTAAAGAATAATAAAGAAAACTCATTGCTGACAGCCACTTATAAATTCCTGTCACTGCAGAACTGAACATTTGTTTGGTGGGCATGCACAGGTACAGTACTTGTTTATTTGCAATAGATTTACTGGAAATGTATGGTACATTTTCTAGACATTCATTTTTGATAGTACATGTACAAGTCTGTATGATGAAGGTAGGTTGCATACCTGAAGCCATTACCCATACAGACAAGCATTTAGTTATTAACAAATACACAGATATCCACCAACATTTTTTAATATAAAATGAAACAATAAACTAAGCCGTGGAAGTCAGTATCAGTAAATAACGTGTTTCTAACAAAACAGAAACACTGCTTTGTAGCTCCTAAAGCTCAATTGTGTTGCAAGAGCTCTTTCAATACAAACCAGAAAGCATATTTTAGCATAGTTATTTTCACACACAGTGTGTTTTAGTCCAAGTAGTACAGACTCATCAGCTATTAACCTCTGATAAAGGTTGACACTGAGGTTATCATCCGCTTTTGGCAAATTTGTATTTCTCAGAATGAAGAATTATCTGTATGCACAAATTTAAGTTCAGCCCTGGGTTTTTCTTTTTCATAAAAGATACAATGGAAAGGAATTCTAGTAATCCAAAAATAGTACATAGTTGCTTACCTAATAATATCACAAACGCTGGGAAACATAATTTTGGTAATTTAAGTGATACAGTGATCATTGCATTTTGGTAAGTATTTTGAATAAATAATTACCATTCGGTTGTCGCTACACACAGACAAAATACATACCGAATCTTTAAGAGTTCCATCTTTGACCAGTGTCTTATTATTTCTTTTTTGACAAGTACTCATGGTAAATTCATTCAAATTGTTACTTCAGGTAATACAGAAAGAGCTTGGGGGTACAAATCTTTGCAACAATGTATCAATACAGGGCCAGGGCATTCAGTTGGGTCATTACAGAACTGAAGATATGAAACAGTCTAATAGTAATACAATGTTATTCAGAAGTCAGGAATAATACTACTTGTGTTGTGTTTGGGAATTAAAAGTTGTTTAAACGATCAGTAGATTAGTGGTTGACGCTGATCATGATGTATGCAAGGCATGGTTGGAGCTTCCTGTGGTAGCTGAGGCTTACCACAGGAAATATCTCAACAAACTAAAGCCCTCAGACAATTCTGAGGATGTGCAATGTTCTATCCCGTATTCCAAATTGATGTACAAGTGTGCAGAATGTATAAACCCTGTGTTTCATGCCTTTAATAACATTGTATATACCAGTATTATGTCCCCCTCCTCACAGCTATATCACATTTACAACTTTTTTTTTTCTTAATATAATGACATTTTCTACTTTTTATTTATTTTTTTTGTTTTGTTTTAAATAGTTCTACTATACTGCAGTATGCAAAAATACCACGATGGCATCCCTAAACTGAATTATATACTTTAAAATATTTTTTACATCCTGCTCAACTTATCACTTTATATGGAACATCATCTAATGACATAATCAAAAGGCCCAGTCTGTATTTTGAGCCAAAGGAAAGCATAAGGTAAGAGATCTGATCCACACCATAGTATTGATTTTTTCTCTTTTCCTTTTACAGGGCTTAATGGAATCCTTTGACAAACTGTTGAATGGGGATTTGCTGGCCAAGCTTTTCAATGACACATTAGAAGACAAATAAACTGAAAACCTGGTGGTACTATCCACTGGAAAAAAAAAACACAACAACATACATAAATAGATTTTTTATATTAAAAAGGGACATATGAAAATCCAGGAGGAAACTTAAGAATGTGTTTTATATAGTAAAACAACAGTACCCTGTGAATGGGTCATGTGACTTTAACCACCCTGTTCCAAGAATATTTAAGCACAGATTGAAGAGTTATATTTATATCCTTGCTAAATAGTGGGGTTCATGTAATGAAGTAGCAAATGCCCTTTCCACCTTGTAACAGGCAAGCACGACCAGTACACTGCATTTTAGCCACAAACATACATTTAATAAACTCAATTTCCCCATGTAAGGAAGTAAGTGTTAAGCAATTAAAAAACAAAAACCTATGCTTCAAAGCTTATTTTTCATCCAATGTCATATATATGATAGCAACAAATTCATCGTAAATGAAGTAAAAAGTAAACACTGTTGTGTCAGATTTATTACTGATCCTAGAATTCCTGTACATTTACCAGCATTTCTTTCAAGTTTTTTGTTTTCCTGTTTAAACTATTATATTGAAAGCCAGTGGAGTTCAAATGTTGGCCGTTTGTATTGGTTGGACCAGCAAAGCCTGGCGAGCACCACACAGGATAAATAGTCAGGCAATTATGCAGTTCTTAAGTCCTCAGTTTACACATCTTCTACTTGCACTTCGCCAACCTCTGCTTCCTCCACCTGGATTTCAACCTGTTCCACTGGGACCTCACTATCCTGTACAGTTGTTTCCAGGTAGTGCTGTAATGCACTGCTTTGGACGTGCTCCACCTGGATTTCTATGTGTTCTTTTATCAGTGTTTCGGAGGATTGTTGCTCATCCTGTGGCTGATGCACCTGGATCTCAGCTGTTTTCTCTTCCTCCACCTGGACTTGGTCCATGTGAACATGTTCCTCCTTTCCCTGCTCTCCTTCCACTGACTCTACCTGCACTTGGATGGTCTCCAGCACCTCCGGTGATTCAATCTGCACCTGCTCCACCATCACATGCTCCACATGCACATCCTCCACATCTTCCTGCTCCGGGACCACCACCTCAGTCACCACTCTTTCATGAATGGCGTGGAATTCCCGGAGATGTTTACGCATGTCTCCAGCTTGGGTGAACCAAATGTCACATATAGTGCAATGATTGGGTTTATCTCCTGTATGGACCACCAGATGGTCCTTAAACTGGTCCCAGCTGTTGAACACCATGCTGCACACCTGCAATAGGCAAAGCGGGAGGGAATTATAGAAAGGTCATGGAGGAAGAGGAATTGCAGGCACTCAGGATAAGTCGTTTGCCAGATGCTTGTTTTTGTGGTCTCAGTATGCCGGATTATATAACAGTACCTGTTAGAATGCAGTAACACATCATGGTGAAGATTTGTGAAAATTCAAGGGAGCTATTGTGTTCAGTGAGACAGACAGACAAAGTCAGTGCAAAAGGGTCCATGTTTTTAATGAGTATGATGACTGGCAAGACTGGTACAAAATTCAATATTGTATCACCTTTTTGGAGGAACATATATTTTGAGGTAAAATGAAGAACAAGTGTCCCAACTGGTGGCACCACTACATTTGGGATGGATTGTTCATAAACCCTTTAACATATATTTGAAGACAAGATGATGATCTATGTATTCAGCAATATTTAGAGAGGGAGGGGCCGGAGTGGGGAAAAACTGGGCGATAAAAGTCGTTCTGCATTCCTAAAAAATAAACAACATTTTGGGGTACCACTGGTTTTGTGAAATGGTTTGATCATATAAAATCCTTTGCATATGTTTACATAGGAGGTGATTAGCTATGTATGGATACCAAGATATTTATTAAGTAAGGGGACTGAGTGGGATAAAAAAAGAGGAAATCATTCAGTTTCAAGGCTAATGACACCATAAATTTGACTGCCTATGTGTGTGTATATGCATACATATATATTGCATTATTAAATAAATACCTGGCATTCATAAAGCTTCTTTCTTCCCTTTTTCGCACCAACACCATTTTGGCAAGCTGCAATGTGGCATTTCAGAGTGCTGTTCCTTGCAAAGCGCTCATGGCAGTCCGGACACTCAAAAGGCTTCTCACCTAGAAAAAAATAAAACAAATAAATAGTGGAATACTCATTAGTAGCAATGGGACATAACCAAGTCATCACAAAGATACATACAGATCATAGACCAACTGCACCTATATGAAGCAGTGCTATTTACAGCTTACACACTGGCTCAAACAGGTGTAGGTGCCAGTGTAACGGCAAGGAATCTGAACCTACACTCCTTAGAAATCCTTTTTAAAAAATCACTAGAACGAGCTTTCTAGGCTGCAACTGCTGGAATGTAACTGAGGCCTAATTTTTCGGCTGTCAAAAGTCACTATTTCAGTTTAAGCCACAGTTGCACTGTAGTTGATCATGCAAATCCAGTTGATGATATCCACTTGATATCATCATTGAGGCTCAATTAGAAATGAAAGCTGTTAAATGGTTTAAGTAGAATCCGGGGACTAGATTCCCATAGGCCCTTGCGGGACTTGTACAATTTATTTTTTGAATTGTTTGTTGTTTATTGTGTTGTTGTTTTGTGTATGCTTGTCTCTTGTGCCCCCGTCTGTTATCTTACATGTGTTCTCCTTGTGTTGTGTGTGGCCACCCCCATTCTGTGGTCAGTCTGCAGATGTGACCTCCCTCCCTTCTCCCTCTGTCTCCCTCAGCTAATGTTTTATTGTTTAAATAAAATAAAAATGTTGATATTAACTTGACTGTTAAATCTAACTCAAATTGATTAAGTTACATGAATATACATGTTATGAGCTTAGTCAGCCCCAGAGGAAGTTGTTGTAACAAAAACGAAATGAGTAGCTAAACTTAATTATATTAAGGCAATGAGTTCACTCAATTTTTTTGGAGTAAACTTGACTTATCAGGGTTTACAGTAATGGTCACTGAGAACACGCTGATGTTTTAAGTGTAAGTGTATCCTAGTATTGGTTTCACTTAATAAAACTATTCACTGCAACATTTTCCTTTTTTTCTATTTAACCTTTGGCAGTCACCCAAGAGGCTGCATTAGCCTTACTGATGTAAAAATAAAGATGCCATTGGAGGGTTAAGCCATCCTCCAAAACAGCCTCAAGTGCCCACCTGTGTGCTTCCGGAGGTGTTCTTTGAAATGGCCAAAGTGGTCAAACTGCTTCTCGCAGTATCCGCACACGTGCACTTTCTTCTGAGGCCGCTGGCGGCGCGATTCCTCCACCTCAAAGTGGTGGCAAGCCAAGTGGTGCTTCAAGGCACTCTCCCGCGTGTACGTCTTGTTGCAGTTAGGGCAAACAAAGGCCTTGTCCGAGTGCACCTTCATGTGCTGCTTGAAATGGTAGAAGAGCTTGAAGGAGCGGTCACACTTCTCGCATCGGAACAGGTTGTTAAGGTGGGAGATCTGGACCTCCACCACCTCGATGCCCTCCAGAGTTTTGGCAGTGGCAGCCGCCTCCAGATCCGTGGTGCAGCTCGCTTCACCGTCCTTCTTCATCTCATGCAGGGTTGACTCCCCCTGCTGGTACTTGCTGGTGATGTCAGCCAGCAGAACCAGGGCAGAATCGTCCGAGGTGTCCTGGGAGCTGGCATCTTTGTCTGGCTGTACTGCCACCTCCTCTACCACCTCAATGCCCTCATCCTCCACGACCTCTATTGTCCCACCAGCAATCTCCACCTCTATCTCCACTGGCTCTGTCTCCACCGAGGGCAGCGTCTCTGTGATCACGTTCGAGGTCTCCGCTATCTTCCTTTTTTTGGCTTTGTTCTTCTCCGTGGGACTTTGCTTCGAGGCCTCAGGTGAACTGCTCTTGGTCCTTAAGAGGGGAAAAAAAGGTACTAATCAATACCTGTATTTAAAAAAAAAGTTTTTACTATCCTCAGTATAGATAGAGATAGAATATTTCTATGAATTCCTAACTTTTTACACACTGTTAACAGTACCTGCTGTTGAGAGCTTTGATTGCCTCTTGCATCTGTAAGTACTCTGCTGCTTTCCACACATCACTGACTTCTTCATTTCCACTTACTGCAAGCTTGGCTGTATAGGTGAATTCGATCAAATGACGGAAGGCCAAATTACTGACCCCTGCAAGAGTACACCAAAATACAAGCAGTGATTTTTCTGTTTGTTTTTTTAAATATAAAATATATATATTTTTTAAAATACTGAAATGATCAAATCATAGAAGAGACTGTGTGTGACATATGTACGTACATATGTACAGACAGACGTACATATAGCTTACAGCTATATGGCTTACATCCACAGTGTGGCAGGGCAAAAGCCCTGCACGTGTAAATAGTGCGTCGGGGAAACGTAAGGTTGGCAGGGATGGGGTAATTTTGTCCATGCCAACAATCACAGGGGTGGCCATTCCCCAATTCCGTAACTGAGTGCTAATTGGGGCGTGGCCATCTGTATAAAGGGGAGCAGAAGTACTCTGTTTGGGGAGGGAGTTTGGTGAGTGGTTTTGACCTGTGTTGTGAAGTGCATTTTGATGAATGGTAGTGAAGGTGATTGCCCGGCCTATGTTTGCTTGTTTTGTTTGAATCTTTATTTTGGCCCTCGTCCCAGTTTGTTTGTTCCTGTGTTTTGCAATTCTGTCTCCGAATCTCTAATTCCTGCCGATAACAGCTTAGGTTGTGACGCTACCCTGTCACACACAGAATCATATACGAATGCTAAACAATGCGAGAAACAAACTTTGTGACATACATATGGACACCTTCATTATGTCCCAGTCTAACAAGCAAAAACTAAAAGCAAAAGACTTTTCCTGAATTATATTGAATATGACAATGTACCTGATTCAATCATCCTTGTCTATCTAACCGTTTAGTGTGTGAAATATTTTAAGATGAGGCTGGTAATTCTGTTCAGAATATGGTAACTAACAATGTCATCTTGTGAACAGGCTCATAAACCACATCATTTTAATAAACACCTACCTTCAATCTCCACCAAAGGCTCTAATTTGAAATCCTGGAAGAATTTATAGAAAAACTGACTGCAAGCAGCAAGAACCGCCTTATGAGCCCTGAATTGGTGACCTGTTGATGGGAACGTCGATAGGGGGATGAATGTAGCATCACATAGTATCTAACCATAGACAAGGTTTAACAGTATAAATGCAGCATCACAGGTACATTGCAAGTAAACAAATACAAACTTGAAATAGAAATATATATATTTTTAAATGTTGCCACTAATTTTCTCCCCAATTTGCAGAAATAATTAGATATTTATAGAAATTGTGAATGAATAATTAAATATGGCTTTTGCAAGAGTGACATCTAGTCAGATTTGTTTGGTACTGCAAATAACATGTATAATGCATTTGCTCCATCTGCCAACATTTATAATGAAATATGACTCCTGGAATCAATAAGGATATATGGTATATATATATATATATATATATTTTTTTTTTTTAAACGCTTAAAGAAAATAATGATAATAATAATTAAGTTAATGCATAAATGACTACAGGTGGTACAACACATATTTAATTTTAACAGGCATGCAATATCCTGAAGGTAAACAAACAAAAGAGCAACGCTCCAGATAAAACTGTGTACTGGGTGTTACGCAATGAACACACAGGAATTACACATGCCATTTAAATATAATGCATAAAGAATATGCATAGCAATGTTGCTTGCTGCACAGCTTGAGTTTGCATGTACAGTATTTATTAAAAGCACTCATGACTTCAAGGTAATGTTGCATTTTACTCACCCAAATTACATTTTACTCATGTAGTGTCAAAATAGGAGAGTAAATTGCTCAATGACCAAAACCTTATCTTGAGAGCTGCAAAAGAGTGAATGGAGAAATGAAGATAATATTGTTACCATGTATCTTGATTACGTACCATCCACAATCAGTGTGATGTCTGTGAACTGATCCAGTTGCCGCTGTTCATTCAGTCTGTCCAGCATCACCTTGTAATGGGCTGGAAACTCATTTCCACAGCCCACTATCACTTCTGCAGACATGACTGGATACTCCTGAAAAAAAAAAAAAACATACACTATCATCTCTGACGTTATACAGAGCCATGCAACACAAATACACACCGATACC
Source organism: Acipenser ruthenus (assembly GCF_902713425.1). Taxonomy (NCBI): domain Eukaryota; kingdom Metazoa; phylum Chordata; class Actinopteri; order Acipenseriformes; family Acipenseridae; genus Acipenser; species Acipenser ruthenus. The sequence continues at coordinate 14,900,447 of NC_081190.1, forward strand.
TGATTCTTTAATAATCATTCAAATCTGGTAACCACGATTATCGGGATGAACTAAGCCACTTAGCACTCTCCATCATGCTGACACAGCCTGGTGTCTTTTGCCGAAGATTACACTGATCATCGTAGTTCCTCTTCTGGATCCAATATCGATTGGTTAATATTACAGTTTGGCTGACACATACTGAATCCAATCCCAATAAATACTAGTTTCTAAGTTTAACACATTTATCTGAGCAAGCTTGAATGAAAAAAGATAATCAAATATTATTGTTATCGTACAATTAAAAAGCAGCAAGGGTATGCCCTGGACTGTAAAATCTGATGCATAGTTTCAAACAGAAATGTGTAAATTCAAACAGAACCACCTTGTCTCTTTTGCTGTGATTGGGAGGTGTTCAGAGGAAACAGAAACTGTACACTGTATGCAGTGTGTGACAGTGGAGAAGTGATACAGCTGCTTAAACATTTTACTGCGGGACTGAGCAAAACAAAAAAGAAAAACAACAACATTTAAGTAAAATGAGTTTGGTACTCTACACTATACAAAAATAATTAAAAATCACACAATGTTGATAGAGAAGCCAATATGGTATAGGTATGTACTCTGATCTACTCCCTCGTCCTCAGCTCTGTGGTTTCCTCTGGGCAGACAAGACCTAAGTCATAAAGGGCAATGTATGGGAAGCTCATCGTCTTGTCAAAAATGAAGTCCAAACTTACTTAGTCAGTGTATTTTGCATGTAAACAGTACAAATATCGAATCCGATGTACTGCTGCACTGTCAGTCCTATAAAAGAGTCTACAAAAGCCGCTGGTACAGCCTGGCAGGGCCTAAGTGTTTAGGTTCTGTAAAATGTGTAATTTAAAGTGAAGGTATTATAGTACTTTCATCTTAATATTTCGAATCGAATTCTTCACTTGTTTCGCAGGAAGAAGCAACTGGCAGCTTGCTTAACGATTGTCACGTTATTGCGTCAATGTATGTACATTATGTCCGTCTTTCGGGTGAGACGTAGTTGTAAGTGACTCTGCAGCTGATGCATAGTTCACACACCCTAGTCTCTGTAAGTCGCCTTGGATAAAGGCGTTTGCTAAATAAAAAAAATAAATAAATAAATAAAAAAATTATACAGATAGGAAAGGAATGGTTCATTAACGTCCTGAATATGACTGATTATTTTACGACGGTATTATTATTATTATTATTATTTATTTCTTAGCAGACGCCCTTATCCAGGGCGACTTACAATTGTTACAAGTTATCACATTATACATTATTTCACATTATACAGATATCACATTATTTTTACATACAATTACCCATTTATACAGTTGGGTTTTTACTGGAGCACTCTAGGTAAAGTACCTTGCTCAAGGGTACAACAGCAGTGTCCCCCACTGGGGATTGAACCCACAACCTTCTGGTCAAGAGGCCAGAGCCCTAACCACTACTCCACACTGCTGCCCTAGGTGGTCCGGTTCGTGTGAGACAGTACTAATGCGCGACATATTCCAATTTAAAATTGTCTTGCAATATTTACCACCAATAACATGTCTACATGTTGACGTTATTTTCAATTACTGTCAGTTTGTATCGCCTTTGAACATTAAGTCAATTATTCTAAAACCGATTGCAAATTGCTCAATAAAAATTTGTGAATCGATGACTCCAATTACTGAATATTTCTTATAATTGTTAAAATGCCAATTCTAAAGAAACCAATACACGAATAGCATGCCTAACTATTTCACATTCATCCAATCGTTGCAAGCGAATGTCTAGAACCACCATCAATCAAGAGAAACCACGCCAATGAAAACAACCAGCGGGGCTGAGCCTGGGAACGACAACTCGCCAATAATAAAGAAGACAAAGCTTTCACTCAGAAGAAATGGACCAGTCAGGGCGCAGGTGGGTGGTCTTCAATGGCACATCTCTAGTAAGTACTCGGAACGGAAGGCCTATTCAAAAGTAAACTTCAAAAACGTGACTATTTAGCAAAATAAGAAATACCGACAGTGCACGTTTTCTTTAACAACACTGGTGCACATTTAACGACAACTCTTTACTTTAAATCTATTCAGCAAAATACATAATGTAAAAAAACTACAATATCATTTTAGGCCGCCGCTACTCGCTGCTTGTTGTTTGACCGCCGCCATTACGTCATCAAATCGCGCATTAAAATTCGCTTTTTTAACAGGCAGATCTGAAATAAAAACGGTAGAGTCTAGGTTATTTTAGCTAACCAATCGGCAAACCCACCTCTTGCTGGGTTCCGCTGCTTGTAGCAGTTTCTGCCGGCGGTGTGACTTTCCAAGCTCTCTCTCTGCCGATCCTCTCCCGATCAAGAGAAAAAGGGCGGTCGCTGCCGATCGGCCTCGGATTCCCAGCAGACCCCGCGCTACGAGAGGGCGCGGGCGCTGATTGGCGACGTTGCTGGGCAACCGTAACGCGGAACTTTCTTTAACTGGGATTGGGTACAAAACTGATCAGCATCATCCTCCCAGCCAGGGAAGAAAATCTATAGAACATGTTTACACAAACCCAAAACGAGAGAAACATACTGCCCATGCCAATGCCAAAGACATATGTCATTATTTTAATAATTGTTTTGAATATTTCTTTTTTATTTATGAAAATCAATAGTGTTATATTTCAAATCGCCAGGTTCCTCAATTCCAAAACTGCAATTGTTTACTTATTAAAATATGACTTTAATGAAAATGTAAATAATTGAAAAGAGTAATTCCTCAGAAGTAACAGGTTAAATACCGGCGTCCTATCACTAGAACAGCTCAGGTGTGCTGATTACCTTCTCTTTATGCCCTGACACTTTTGTAATGGGCTGTTCACTGTCCACAAAGAAAGAGCACGACCACGACCTCGGTTTCTCATCCATAATGTATGTGTAAACAAACTAAACAGTCAACAAGGTCTCTTTAGTAAAGATTTATAAGTACAATGTAGATCACATAAACTTGGGTAGAATGTAGCAAACACTTTTATTTAAGAAACACACACACACACGCACGCACACACACAATGCATTCTGGCGGATCAGAGCGATCCAGCATTTCTATAATGTATCGTGAGAGTCGTTACAAGAACTTCATTCGCGTTAATAATGGTGTTTTCAAATAACATTTCTGAATAGCTGGTTGTAGTTTTTGCCCATTTCCAAGAAGATATGTTTTATACATTTAAAATTTTAAAATCATTGTAAATGCTTTAAAAAAACCCAAAAAAAAACTTTATAACAAAGTATTGTGGTCCAGAGATAGAAAATGGCATATAAAGGTGGACATTAATTCCTCAGTTGCCACTGGGTGGAGCTCCTCACACACACACACACACACACACACAAACCGATTGTTCACCCAGGTGTCCCTCACTAGGTCACATGACCAAACATGTGTCTATAAATTAAACCTTTTACGGTCAATTAGGGGGAGTTTACAAGATAGACATGCCTTGGTGCACGGTTGCTTTTTAATGCAACAAAATGAAAGTGGCTGAATTATTTATCCGCGTGAAGGAATTGCTGGTTGAGAATAGCATTCCTTGTTCCATGAAAGTTTCAGTGAGTGAAGATAACTGTGTGGATTATAATGATTTTGATTCAATGGAGAGGACTTTTGTTTGTTTTCTACCTTGGAACAGTTCTGTTTGTCTACAGGACATCGTTGGCCTGTGAGTTTGAACTGGGGGTTTAGTAAGAGTCTTTATGGACTTTGTGGCAACTTCATTTCGCTAATGGCCTTCAAGGTCAATTTTTGCTGCAATAAATGTTTGCGCTTTTCTTTTAATGTAGGCCAATGTATGAATAATATCTCGCAGCACAGGGAACTCCAGCAAGCGGCGGCATCACAGATATTCAAAACTGTAGAGCGCGAGTTTTTGTAGTCGTGAAGCTTTGAGTTTTGTAAAGCTCTTGAATAGTTTTTGATTTGTAAAATCCTTGTGCCTGCTCCTTTACGTAATTGTCATTGGGCTTAGTTACATAGGCACTGTATATATGCATTTTAATTACCGTGGCGATCTGGTGGTCCTTGTGCTGTCTGTTTTTGTATTTTGTAAATCCTCTTGCTTCTAGGTTGCGGTTAGAAATGAACTTGCTGCCTGTTGCAATTGTTGTAGTTTTTTTTTTTAATAAGTAGGTGCACCTATTTTGAGCCAATAGGCATTTTAATGTGTCCTTTTTGATTAGTGGGATCTTGGTAAAAGAATAAGACCACCTGTATGCCCTTACTTTAATCCTTCTACTCCTGAGAGAAGCAAGATACTGAAGAGTGCATGCACATGGATTAGGGAGTGGTTAACAGGTGCATGCACATGGATTAGGGAGTGGTTAACAGGTAGAAAACAGAAAGTACTGATTAGAGGAGAAACCTCGAAATGGAGTGAGGTAACCAGTGGTGTAGCACAGGGATCAGTATTAGGTCCTCTGCTATTCCTAATCTACATTAATGATTTAGACTCTGATATAGTAAGCAAACTCGTTAAATTTGCAGACGACACAAAAATAGGAGGAGTGGCAGACACTGTTGAAGCAGCAAAGGTCATTCAAAATGATCTAGACAGCATTCAAAATTGGGCAGACACATGGCAAATGCAATTTAATAGAGAAAAGTGTAAAGTATTGCATGCGGGCAATAAAAATGTGCATTATAAATATCATATGGGAGACAGTGAAATTGAAGAAGGGAACTATGAAAAAGACCTAGGAGTTTATGTTGACTCAGATATGTCTTCATCTAGACAATGTGGGGAAGCTATAAAAAAGGCCAACAAGATGCTTGGATATATTGTGAGAAGTGTTGAATTTAAATCAAGGGAAGTAATGTTAACTCTACAATGCATTAGTAAGACCTCATCTAGAATATTGTGTTCAGTTCTGGTCACCTCGTTACAAAAAGGATATTGCTGCTCTAGAAAGAGTGCAAAGAAGAGCGACCAGAATTATCCCGGGTTTAAAAGGCATGTCGTATGCAGACAGGCTAAAAGAATTGAATCTATTCAGTCTTGAACAAAGAAGACTACGCGGCGATCTGATTCAAACATTCAAAATCCTAAAAGGTATAGACAATGTCAACCCGGGGAACTACTTTGACTTGAAAAAAGAAAAAAGGACCAGGGGTCATAAATGGAGATTAGATAAAGGGGCATTCAGAACAGAAAATAGGAGGCACTTTTTTACACAGAGAATTGTGAGGGTCTGGAACCAACTCCCCAGTAATGTTGTTGAAGCTGACACCCTGGGATCCTTCAAGAAGCTGCTTGATGAGATTCTGGGATCAATAAGCTACAAACAACCAAACGAGCAAGATGGGCTGAATGGCCTCCTCTCGTTTGTAAACTTTCTTATGTTCTTAAGAGCTCGTGCTATATTTTGTCAAGAAGTGGGGGGGGGGGGGAAAGAGACACGACACAGACCTGTCTTTCCTAAATAACCAAGTGGGGAACTTATACTCGTATATGGGAGTGGCGTGGTCAGCATACATTGTGCGAACCCTATAGGTCACACTGCATCACACCCAGTTAATAGCGTTACACAAAAACTGAGAATCTTGGATATTTTCAATCTCATCTGGGTCATGGTGGTTGTCATCTGTTAATTCTTACGGCACACTATAGGAGATTATGTTTTAAGCATGAACATTTTCTTTGAGCTTCATGGCCAAGATGTTGTACGTAAAGGTGGTAGGGTAAGGTGATTTTCATCAGCATTAAAATAATCAGTATGAGATAAAACAGAAAACCAGAACAGACTATCCAAATACATTTATTCATTTTGTCAGCTTGTTTGTTATGAATGCAAAGTCAGTAAACTGCAGTTTAGCTAGCCTAACTTCAGTATAACAGTGATATTGAGCTAAATGTGTACCATTTTCACAGGGCAAGACTTTGCTCCTTTACACCTGCTAGTAAAAAGTGTCAAACAAGTTATCAATAAAACACACCACAACTTAATTCAATTAAGTTTTATTGTAAATATCTGTGCATATGTTAATTTTGCAGACATTGTTTTGAGAGCCTGAGGAACAATTTCACTTCCCATGTGTACGAGGTAATCAGAACCCTCAAGAATGGAAGTGGTAATAGGAAGCAACAAGGAATGAAGCAACATGGCATTTTATATCAGGCTGGCCAATTAGGAAATGAAATGAAGGTGTGCTGAGGGTTTCCCTCCTCCTGAAATCTTATTTGTAAACTTCACTGTGTTATGCAAGAAGCAGCTTCTCGGAGCATCTTTTACCTCATGTGCTGTACCTGCATCCCTTCCTAAGGACAGAAGTGTTTCTAAAAATGTTATTTTCATGTGTGTTTTTTTTTTTTTTTTTTTTAAATCCTCCCTAACCTGTTCATGAATGAGTGTTTCCGATGTTTTAACATTTGAGGTTTGTATAGTTTTACTATTTTGCTCAATCAGTGTCTGAATTGTTGCTAACCTTTGCTGGTTTGACCTTTTCAACTCTGACTTACCTGCTTCTATATGAAGCAGTCAAGTCTATCAATTTATTTAAGTGCTGAATAAAATTTAAAAAGATCACAAATTAGTCTAATTTTTTTTTTTTTTATCTGCAGGTTGTCCTCCAGAATTGAAGAATGGCAGCAAGGCCAGATGACTCATGTGAACAGCAACCACTGTCAGCCTCACCTTCTCCATTTGGCAGGCTGTTATCTTCTCGTACCCTCAATGCTCCCTCTAGTAACTGCTACATTGACAATAATGCTGTGATTCTGTGATGTAATAATACTGATAAATGAAATTAACACATTCAGTAAGTGCTGGTGTATTTTATTATTTTTAATTATAACAGGAAACAGTGGTATTCTATTTTACATATATAGCGTACTTGTAATTTCTTGTCCTTAACATCTTGACAACTTTTTACACTTTTATAACTTCTAAAGTCTGTTTCAAAGCTTTTTTCAAAATGTCTGCTGTAGTGCACTGATAGTGTAAGGATTATTGCCCCCATTGTCAAACGGGTAACACAGCAATAACGATCCATAATGTGATATGGACATCCTGCAGTGATTTAAAGCCGTCATTCCAAACCCTGGTCTCGGGGAGTCGCTGTGTCTACTGATTTTCATTCCAACTGAGCTCTCGTTTACTTCACTAGACCCTTAATTGAACTGATTTGCTTAATTAGACCTTTTTAATTGTGTTCAGCTCTTAACAGTTGCAGAGTTTATGTTGGCTCTAACATTTTATAAGTAACTTAAACTCTATAACTGTTTAAGAACTGAAAACAATTAAAAAGGTCTAATTAGGGGCTTCCGATGGCACATCTAGTAAAGGCACTCCTCCCAGAGTGCAGGATGCGCCCTATAGCTTGGAGATTGCTGGTTCGAATCCAAGCTATACCAGTGCGGACCATGGATGGGAGTTCCCAGGGGGCGGTACGTGACTGGCCAAGCGGTGCCCGGGGCAGGGTAAGGGTTAGGTCAAATGGGGAGTCCTTGGCACACCAACGATTCCTGTACGCAAGTCAGAACTGCGTGGTCCTCTGACACTGTAAGTTCTGGATATGACTGCACAGCACTCATTTCGGAGGATGCAAGTGCTCGTCTTCGTCTCTACTGAGTCAGTTTGGGGGTTGCAGCGGTGAGCCAGGTTGAATAATAATTGGACATTCCAAAATTGGAACATGAATAAAAGTAATTGTCTAATTAAGGAAATTATCAGTTAAATTAACGGTTTAGTTAAGTAACCGAAAGTTCAGTTGGAATGAAAACCAGCAGACACGGTGTCCCCAGGACCAGGGTTGGGAACCAACCACTGCCTTAGAGGACAGATCTCAAAGTGCACTAGACCAGACATGTGGGGTGGGGGGAGTGAAACAGAATTAGTCATAAGAGTAAAGTTGTCAAGATGTTAATAATGAAAACAGAAATTACAGGTACATTATTTAAACAGTTGTAGCAACATGTGGGGACTCTATATTTTTTTGGAACCCCACTATTTACTCTAAATAGAAGGCTTTTTAGAATTGCATTAGAGGTAGTTGTTTCTGTTTAATTTCCTCAACATTTAAACATTAACGTACTAGGAATGTTTGCAATCAAATCAGGGGAAAAAACATCATAAGAAGCCTACCATAACTATGTTGTAAAACACTACAACATGTATATATGTGTACAGCTTTAAATTGTATACAGAAATGACTGTAAATAACTACTGCATGTTCACTCCATTGGCTTACAGCCACATTTGCCCTGCATATTTCTTATAGATATTAAATATTATGTTAAAATTGCAAACATTTAACACTTGCCTAACAGCAAAAGTTTATTCAAAAAATGTACTGGAATAAGAATATTGTAACTGTTCTGCACTATGTGCTGCTTGTTTACTACTTCTGCTGCACCCACAGACTTTCAAAGAAAGTTTGCTGCATGTTTTTGTTTAGCCATTCACTATGACGGTTATATGTAGTGCTTAATATTAAAATCAATGTGTTACAGTACTAACTGACGGCTAAAGGAGAGACTGAGTTATGAGAGGTGGATGAACAGGTGCTGACAGTACAGAAATGCTGCATCTCCCATCTTCAGCTGAGTTTGTCATGATGAGCAAGACCTCACAGACCTTGATAGACGGCCAATAATTGTGCTTCTGTATCCAAAACTGCACACAAAAATTATTTACTTTGGGAAAAGATAAACATTAAACTGCAGTCAGCGCCAGCACATTCCACAGTTTACTGGAAGAAATCAGTAGACACAATATGTTTCAAGGCCATCAAAGGGTGAGTGATTGAACTTAAGGATATGTAAATATCTCTTATCTTCTATACAATATAAGCACATTAAAAAAACAGACAATAGAAGCAAGTATTTTTTTTTTGTGAGACGGATACCATTTGTAGATTAGGACAAGACAAAAACAAGAAGTATTTTGTAACATAGTTACATTAAGCAGGTTTCATAAAGTTAATTATCCTCCCAAGTTAAATATTCCCAAAGCAATAGAAAATTAACTGAATGACCTTCATGTGTTTGACATAAAAGCATGTGATCCTGCCAAGTGTTTCTGTAAACACACTAACCCATGCAAATTAATTATTAATCTTGTACATTTATCACAAGAGAGAAATATACAAATAGCAATATTTCATGCAGTGTTTGCTTTAAGAGTCTAGAAGATCAACTAAACCATGCTAAATCATACTGCTACAGCTTATTAGCAATATTATCACTTATTTAATATTAGTGTTTCTTAAAATCTCAATAATCAAGACATAATAATTTATTTGACATATTCCTTCCAAAACTTGAAAATCCCATAACACAGATGAATGTATTTATCTATTTCTTTTCCAAAATATTATTAAATGAAATTGGCAGTGTATGCCAAAACAATCAAGCCAATTGTATTGGCAATGCAACAGTCAGACTTGAATCTGTGGGTTGTGGTTTCTTTCCAGCTAACGGCTGAGTTCAACCTAAAAAGTAATTTCTATCTAGTGACTGGACTTATAGGAGACTGTTGTATAAGACTGTTGTATAAAACAAAGCTAAGGAAGCTGAAACACATTTTAAGGCATTGTGGGGCAGCTTGCTGGCTCTGTACCATTGCGTACTGGGGTTACACAAGGATTTTAGTCTCCAGGGCTAACGACATTGAACACTCTTCATATCGGCTGACTAATCATGCTTTACCTGCCAACATCATTGTTACATCATCTCTGTCAATCAGTCAAGAAAGACATGTACATGTTGTTTGCCACAAGGACACAAGTAATGGAAGGAAAAGTAAAGCTTCAGCAGCTGCTTTGATCAGCTCCATATATTTACACTATTCTTGTAATATGGCAGAAATGTGTAGGTGAGTGCTTGTATATACCAGTATTGGTGGTCCAGTTTAACAGCACAAACAAACACTTGACGGTTACAGTACAAATGAAAAGCACAACATCAAAATGAACAGTAGGGTCTAAAAATCATTACAGTCAATATCAAATGTACTGCAGTTCATTTGTGTGTTTTTCAGACTTTTTGTGAATTACTCTGGCATGGTATGTCAAAATGTGGTGCTACCATGACATACACTTTGCACATGAGATAAGAATTGTATGTAATTGCTAACAGAGCTGATTGACAAGTTATCAATGCACCCATCTTCTAGGAGCCACACTGTGTGGTGTTCATGAAACTATTCTACTCTGTTCCAGGCTTTATTTTTTAACAGGGAACTGTGATTGCTTTTCTGAATGAATGAACTGGTGAATTTCCTACAGCTCACGTTAATCCTGACTGTGCACTCTCTAAAAAGTATTTCTACTTTCCAGAAAACTTGACAACATCTGCAAATTTAATATAATAGTGCTTTTTCATCTAGTCAAGGAATGTTATCTCCATGAGGCACATCTTATGGCAACACATCTTAATTCCTTCAATTCTTAAGGGATTTTGACAGGATATACAGATCATATTTCTTTACCATTCAAAACACCTACTAGGTCCATAATATTATAAAACAAGAAAGCCTTTTTATTTTAGCTTGGTACTGTATAGATTTTATAATAATCTCATTTTAAAAGGGTCACTACTGTTTTTTTCTTTTTTTTTTCCCAAAACAAATTCATTATGACTACCAACTCTTTTTCGCCCCAGAGAAATAGACAAAAAACAAATCATGAAAAAGCATGATTCTGCAGCTGGTCCCTACTTGGAATGTACCATTCTGAAGTTAAGAGGGTGAAAATTGATATTTTATTAAAAAACAAAAACATTTATTTTTTTGTATCTTTTATTTTTTATGATGGTCGGTTTCTTTGCCAAAAACAAAATAAGTTTTGCACTCTTGTAAGCTTGCCAAAGTACACGAAGATAAAACTGAGTGAACTTTGCCCCAAATCCAAGTTGGAAAAACAACTGGGGTATAAATAGCAGAGAGCAGCAGGAGGGTGTTTATTAAGAGGACTGAGGACAGAGGCAAAGAACTGAAGAACTACAGAGAATGTAAGCCATATATTTTAAACCGTTTTTTGTTGTGTCTTTTCTAGTTTGAGTGTTATTGTAATATATGTAGTTTCTTAATCAAGAAGTAAATGTGTACAAGCTTTGTAAATCCTATAAAAACAACATGTTTCCAAAGGGTGTGTTTCTGTTTTAATCACTTTAATAAATGTGTCCAAAATATAATTTATGATTATAATAACAGAAGATCATTTAATATTTAAATAATTTTTGTACAAGCTCAAAAAGCATGTATGAGAGTCACATTTTGAATATTGCATTTCTGGCGTTTTGGGTCCTGTACCAGGAACAAATTTAGAGCTTAGATCTTGTAAAATACACTCTATTGGTGATCTTGTATTGAATAAGTCTTAAGTTTTCATTCCCAGTAATTCTTTGATAATAAGCCTGAATTACCAGGAGTATGTATCCCCAGCTCTTCCTGCTATGGTGCTTTGCTACTTATGTTTTTTCATCTTTGGTGAGGGGGGGGGGGGGGGGGGGGGGGGGGTTGTAGTTTAATAACAAATTCTGTTACGTTAGAAATGTTACATAATCATATTTAGTTGAAATGGTTGGGTTTGTATTTAGGTCAGCTAATGCTATTTTGTCTTTTATATGATCAATTTAAAGCTGCATTTATGTTTCATGAGGTAGCCAACAAATGGAGAACTAATTGTTCAAAACAATAATTTATACATTTTTTAGTTTGCAAAACATTGCAGAGTTTGTACCTCGTTTCATCCATATGAAGAATCAGCCTGCATGGTTCATCATGCAGTGTAAGTGATGAAAATCTGTTCAACCTTGCACTGCACACTGGTCTATATTTTCAAAGCATTTACTCCAGGCTTTAATTAACTCCTATTTTTTTTGGATGGAGAAAAACACCTGTTAATATGACAAAGCTACAACCAAACAACTAGGTAATATAAGGTCTCCCAAGCACCATTATGTTATTTGTTTCTCAATTGGTAATATTAACATGCATTTTTTCACTTAATGTAGTTAATTTAAGACTTGAGTAAATGCTTTTTGCAATATGGACCATTAACTCTTAGCAGGGTACATTTCCTATCAGCTTTTAAAAAGATCTCTCTTCACCTGTCCTGTGGTTTGTAGCTGAAATCCATTGCAGCGATGTGGACAGGACTGAGCCTGGTCCTGGCCCTCTCCCTTCTGCCCAGCGGCAGGCCAGAGAGTGAAGGCGAAGGCAGCCACTGTAAGAAGCCCCCAGACTGGACCATCAGAAAGGAGAGCCCTATGCTGCAGTCACTGGGACAAGTGACAGTGGTGGCGCTCCTCCAGGCTAGCTGACCTTTCTGTTTGGTGCAGGCATCCAGGTAACTACATTATGTATATCCCACCAGAAAACTAAAAGTCACTAGCCTGTGTAGCGGGTCATACTACACAAGCTCTACTCTGGTCTACTGTAGCACTTTTCTTGACTGAAGCTCTGCGTCGTGTAATTTTTTGTTTTAGGAAATCAGCCACTGCACAGACATGGGAGTTTTTGAACTGAAGGTTTATTCTGGGAGAAACAAAAACAAAAAAATAAAGATAATAATAAAGCTGCACTCCATGCTCTCATTGTCAGGAATAAGCCACTTTGAGAAAGAGAAAGAACTGTCGTTCCCCCGGTACCTTGCTGGCTTTGATTCCTGACATGCACTTGCTTGTCTTCTCAATACATTTTATTTACATGTGTACATAAGAGTGAGACAAAACTAAAACTAATTTTAAAACAACTATATGTGTTGCTGGATTTACATACTTGCTGAACTTCAGTGAGATTTATAAACTACAGCCTTGGTTCTGCTACACCTGCTTGGCATTAGGGTTTAAAATTCCAAATACAGACCATGGACCAGTAATTGCAGGGCTATGACTAGAGCCAATATAAGCACCTCCCAGTGCTTGTATTCAAGGTTAAGTTTATAAACAGCTTTCCCTCCTTTGTATACCTAAGGAAGCAATAAGGTGTCGGGCTCAACATTTTTTCGGGAGGGTGGGTAAGATTTGATTGTAAAGTTCTGTATATCATCTACCTACTTTTAGAAACTATTTCGATATAGCCTTGCAAATATCCAAAACTTCTAGTTAACTGCTAAAAAGAAAAGGAAGAAAGGGGATTTATATACCATGTTGTTACACCAAAATATAAAAAAATTCCTGTATGTAAAAAAAAAAAAAAAAAGTGAAATGGGGCAATACCTTACTGGTGCTGATTTATCTTTTTTTCTGCTCTTCTTGCTTCCCAGAATAGATGACCTGCGTCTGAAGTTAGAGCAGCGGGGCCTGAACAACATATCCTACATGATTGTGAATTCCCAGGATCACAAGTCTCGTCATATGTATCCCCTTCTCAGGAATAAGGTTTCTGTGAATATCCCTGTGTATAATCATGACAACCTCCAGGAAGACGTCTGGAAACTCCTGTCTGGTGATAAAGATGACTTCCTCATCTATGACAGGTTTGTATGTTCCATCTTTTTCTTCTTCAGCATTATGCGTTATGTCATCTGGATGCAAATTCTTGGAAACTCTTATTTTGTTGGAGAAAAAAAAGTATTTTGTTGTTGTTGGAGGTAAAGCGATATAGAAAACCTAAATGGTCTGGGTGGATTCACAAAGGTTTTACATTCATTTGTCCTGGGCTCACAGTTAGCAATTCTGGAGTGTAGGGAAGGATGTCAATATCAATTATAGGTAAATCATTTTAAATTGATCTCTTGTTACTTTGTTTCAGATGTGGCCGTCTGACTTCCCACCTTGGTTTGCCTTATTCGATACTTACCTTTCCGCATGTGGAGAAATCAATCATACAAGCATACTGTAATAGCATCTGTGGAAACTGTTCATTTGAGGTGATTTTATCTCGCTATAGACCAGTTCTCAAGCAAAACATTTTAGTAAAAACCACAACCTCCAAAAAATGACAAATGTTCCCCTGAAATAAAAATGTCATTACAATCAATGGCAGTAGTAAACATAAAGTTACCTGTTCATCAGTCATTAGTAAACATAAAAAGTAACCTGCACATCCTGGTTACATGCATTGTTGCTGTCAGCCAAACAGCAGCACTAACCAGATTAAGTGCTGCAAGCTTTCTTTTTTTAAATGTAATGCTATTTCAAAATAAATTATTCCATATAGCTTGTTTCACTTTTATGCACAATCAACATTATATTTGTTAGTTATTTTTCCTAAACTTTATTTAAAGCACTTAAAAATAAATAAATAACTAAATAATAAACATTTTTTTCTTTATAGAGCCCTGATGACATACCAGTGTGTAACAACACTGTGATGGCAACAGAGAAGCCAGAAGAGGCCACTGAAAATCTTGGCAGACACCACAGCCATGACCACGAGCACAGCAGAGATGGGGGCCACGATCATTCCCACGGCAGACAGCATGGCCACGATCACTCCCACGGCAGACAGCATGGCCACGATCACTCCCACGGCAGACAGCATGGCCACCGCCGTGGGCAGAGTCACCAAACACAAAGATTCTCCCAGAATCATAGGGACTTGTCCCAGCAGCAGGTTGTGGACATCCCTTTTTTTCTGCAGAGACCTTGAAAGAAAGAGCTAGTCACATGAAAAAATCAGTACAAGTGAGAGTTGCAGCAAGGGGCATCTGACCTTGCTTCTTTCAGCTGATGCTGACACTGACGTCAGCTGTTCAACAGCGAGGCCTCTGAAAAGGCAAACCTCTGACACTGCAAGGAAAAGCTTCCGGCTTCCTGACAGTGACAAGGGTATCAGGGCGAGTATCAGGTCAGGGAAACCTGACAGTGACGCTTGCCCTCTTCCTCTTGACAGCTGTCAACAGCAGCAGGTCAGCAGGAGCAGCCAGTAGAAAGCAAAAGCCCCTGAAAGTGACCACAAGGGTTAAACACCTGACAGTGACAGAACCAAGAGCAGTAAATGTTCCCACACAGGGAACAATGTGATATTGCCCTGAGACAAACAACATCCTTGTCCAGGTGTTCTACTTAATTCCATAGAATTTGTATTGCATTGTCTATTGAATCCCATCCCATAGAGCAGCAGTGCCTGTAGAACACCAATCTTCTTGTCACTGTTAGGGGTAGGACCTATTTTCACTTCTTACCAACTAGTATGGGCTATCTGGTTAGAATATGTATCTTGTTACTTTTCTCCCTAA
This sequence comes from Acipenser ruthenus, assembly GCF_902713425.1. Lineage (NCBI taxonomy): Eukaryota > Metazoa > Chordata > Actinopteri > Acipenseriformes > Acipenseridae > Acipenser > Acipenser ruthenus. Next base: position 14,915,599 of record NC_081190.1, read on the forward strand.
ATGTTCTATTTTCTTAAATGATGACATGTGCATAAACTAAGCACTAGGAGCGCATGTTTGAAGCCAGGCAAATGAGAGCGGGGGAAATATACAAGAGACATACTAATTAAGTTTAACATGAAAGAGTATGAGAACAGTCCCAAAAATCAGCCAATATATTGGCACAATATGTATAAATATAGGTGCAAACATTTGAATGGTGAATGAACAGGCTTAGATTGTTTTTATTATTGTTTTACATCTTCAAATCCTAAATTCTGGAGGAAAAAAAATAGTTTTATTTCTGATTCTAAAATGTTACTAAAGCACAGATACAGCCCAGTAATGTGATGAACTGTATTAAACTTTCTCACCTGTGCTACAAAAAGTCTGTGGAACAATGGGACCTATTCATATAGTTTAACTCATGAGCTGTTTACAGAATGCCTTTTTAAATAATCTGTTTTTGATACATTAATAAATGTTTTCGACTATATTTAACTTACAGCCTAAAACAGTTTATTGAATATAAAAAGCTTCTTTAAATAACTCACAAGTTAAGTTTTGTGTATAGGACCCAATATGTTAAAAGAAAGACAAATAAATCTAATATTGCTGTTTTATTATTGTAAAAAATGTATGTTGAGCTGAAGCAACAGTTAAAGAAAAGAATGTGTAGGTGTTGTTTGAATGCATTCTCCATACTTAATGAAGGTTTCTAGGCAAACAAATACTCCTAGAATATCTGATAATCTGTACAGTTAATGCTAACAAACAAGAATGTTGAAAAGTGTATCAGTAGACTGTCGCTGAAAAAGCTTGTTTTGAATGTTTCAATAAATCTTTTTTTAATTGAAAGTGGTCTATGTCATTTTTCTATAATACTTTTTACTAGGTAATAGTTTATATGCTTTAAAGATATAAGCAAGGGGTTTGGAAGTTGTGGAGGATGGTCTCTAGCCGATTTTGTTTTCTAAATGTCTTGGATTAAAACCGTCTGCGTTTCAGGCGAGAATCATGAGGGCTGTTGAGCTGTTGCTCCAGCTCTTTGATCGTTCTGCGCAAGGCTTCAGTCTCTCTATTCTTCTCCTCTTGCAGAAACTGCAGTTTCTGTAAAATAAAAAAGAAACTGTAACTGCTGCCTTTTCAAATGTCATCAATTACCTACAGCTTGCACATCTGATGTCGAGCTCCTGAGCTTCTGTGGGGAGTTGCTGTGATGAAGGAACAGAATTGCACATTCTTAATTGTGGAATGAAATGGGGTAAAATAATTTACCCTCGAAAGTTCAAAAAAATAAATAAATAAATTTAAAACTTACCCTTTTGAAAATGTTCTGTGCTAGGATGGAGGGATCTTGATGCTGGGCTTTCACTGAGGTGCTCTGAATTCTTGCCAGCTTTGCATTAAACTGAATAGCAAAGTAAAAGGAAATAACTGTATTAATTAGTATTTAACAAAGCAATTTCAATATTACTTTAAAGCAAACAGAGGTGTAAAAAATGGTCTCTAATTAGCAACACATACTAGTTTTGTACTACAGAGAAGTTTGACCAATACAGAACCAGTGGCACAGAGCACACATATACAGAGGGTCCTTATCATCTCAGACACAATTAGTTATGTTAAATAGAATCAAATAAAAAATAGCATTTTCTAATATGTGTAGTGTAGTTGATTTCACCTCCATTTGCAGTTTAATTATTTCACTCTGTTTCTCCCTTTCTTGATCCTTCAGCTGCTTTTTCATTGCCTGAATTTCAGCTTCTTTTCTCACAATGGCATCTTTCAACTCTGTTTCTTTCATCTCAGCTGTTAAAAAATGATGTGCAGAAGAGCTTTACCAATTTTGCTGGGACTGCAATGTGTCTTGCTTCCTCTGTCAGAATATATACTGTATTTCTTGTTAATTGTGAAATAGTAAAACACATCCAACCTAACAAAAGGACCCTGAATAAGACTTGGAACTTTTGGTTGTCTAAGATGCCAAAACGACAGGTAAACTCTTGTAGCATCTGCTAATGTTTTACAAGCATCATACGTGTCCATCGGTAAGTACTTTTACTAATTATTGATATTAAATAACATTCAGGAAACCAACCTACATTTTCTTCTCATGTCAGATTGAACCTCAGCAAGCTCAGTTTTGTGGTCCTGCTGCATGGCCTTCATCTCCATCATTATTCTCTCAACATGACTTGTATGCGCCTGTGTTCAGACCATACATTGAAATTGAATTGTTTTTATCAGATGTTTATTATATCATTAGAAATATGCATACACAAACAGCGTATTGAAAACATTTGCAAAATATTTCTTAAGGTTTAAGTCCAGGTCATAATTTCCTGGTATAAATAACGGCACCTCCAAGCTAACTGTACTGAAATCTCACCCTCACTGTACACCTCACACATCATTTAACTCATTCTTTATCTCTCACATATTCTTTCTACAGTATTCACCCATATATTTCCATAGAATTCAATACATTTTCATTTTAATATTTCATTTTAATCTTTATACTTGCAGATCATATCAAAAATACGCGTTCTCCTTTTTTCATGCTGCCATTATTATTCATCAATGTGATCCAAGCACATCCACTTTATGATTTGATAGACACTGTATACTTAACTTTTAACAAAAACCTAACCAATGTACTACTAAATTAGAGAACATTTTAGTTGAAAGAGATAAATGTGTGATAATATCCAAATACCACAAACTGTACACATTTAGAAGCATTGCTTCTGTCTAGACCTTTAGATTTCAAAAACACTACAAACAAGAATTCTGAACAAAAATGTAACATACAACTGATAAAATAGCAATAAAACCTTTTTGTATTTCTGATAGTGCTGTAGACTCAAATAAAAAACACATTTGTTTATGGTAACCATACTTTAAAGGAATACTTTATATGCTCTGAATCTGTATAATGTTTATTAGTATGTATTTATAATGTATTTATTATCACATTACATGTATTCTTAATCATCATGAATTAATATTCCTGAGCTGATGAATGTGTTGCATGTTTAACAAGTTACCCACATAGTTAACCTTGAAGCAGTATCTGATTAACCCTGGGCAAGGTGAATTTCTGTAATGCAGCCAGTATAAAAGTGACCACTATGCCAGGGGTGCACTAGGGGTGTGCACCAGTAAGTTCTTCCCCACAGTGGGTTTGATGATTTCCAATAGAACAGCTAATTAAAAAACCCACATATTTATAGATCGATGTATGGAAGTTTAAATAAAAAAGAAAACTGCACCTGCTCCTTAATTTTATTTTTTTCTTCGTAAGTACGAGTGTTCTTCTTTAACTCTTCATTTTCATCTACAAAAAAAAAGGACTTTAAATGCCAACATAGATTGTAACATGTATTAACATTTAGCAGTAACAATGTCCCCCACTAATTGTGTTGAATATCTTTTGGTTCTTTGCTTGTATTTTATATTTGAATTTGGAATGTGCAGCTATCTCAAAGACAACACTAAAGACAAAGACTTGCTGCTTCCTGGCACCTCATCAGGTCAAGTGTTGTAGTTCAAACTCACTCCAATGGTCTGGCTGCAATGTGACCTACAGAGGGGGTACCAGAATAATACCCTTTGTCTATTGCTTTGTATTTTAAATATTTACATATCCTGAATTAAAAAGTAAATGAAAAATGTAAAAGAACTAGAAATTTTACTAAAACGTTATCAGCACGATAAAACTGGGGTCCAGTAATTACTGAACAATTAATAGATTTTACTGCCATTCCATGCTACAATGCATGACAAAGTGCAGATAGATTAGACATTGCCTAAAATCGCTGGGAGGCTGTTGTCACACTGCATAAAAACATGACCAATGTAAATGTTTTATCTACATAAACTAGTTTATTTCAGATGTTTGAAAAAGAAAAAAAAAAAGTAATATTCCCAACCTCACCTCGTAAGTCACACTGGGTTTGTATTGTTTCCTGAAGTCCTTTTATTGTTGCCTGAAGAGTAGCACATTCTGAAATGAAAACAGCAAACCTATGTCTTGATTTATTTTATTACTGTTTTACAAGAGAAAGTATTCTCTTAGTAAGTGGCTGAGCTTTTGTTTGGTATGCCTGGTCTTTGGTAGATTCTATAAATACAAAATGACTATATTTTAAAAGTGTATTCTCCAGTCTTTAAGACTTGAGAATGTTTAGGATACTTTGAATGACAGTACTTACTTACAGGTACTACGTGTATATTGTGTTTTTATTGTTGTTAATGACAACTATTTTAGTATAGAAAAAAATAATAATAATAAACATGCAATTTAACAATCCTTTACTGGTGTAGGCCTCCTTGTTCCCAATTAGGAATTCAAGCCCAACAAGAACAAACCACTCATAAATATGATCTAGTCAGTCTCCATGTGTTACTTCAAACAATAGGCATCTATACTTTAATATAAGTTTGTTTACAGATAGAAATTCTCAGCGTGGGCATATAGTTAGCTACTAGAGAGAATGTCATATGTTGTTTTTTTTCCTGCTGTTGTTGATTACTATTTTGTCACCTACCTTCCTTCATACAAGTCTCTTTAGTTTGGCCCAACTTCAGCAGTCTGCTGGCTTCATCTAGTTTTATATCCAATATATTGTTCTTTCCTTGAAGTTCTGTTATTTTCTGCATAACAAATAAAGTTTAATAATGAAAGGTTGAAGTGACTGGGATTACCTAATCTATGTGTCGTAGAATGTAACAAGGTCGGGCAATTAGGTTTTCGCAAATTAAACATCTATTGATTAATTTATATGCTTAAAATTAAACTTTAAACTTAACTTAGGTTATTTTCCTTAACCTTACCTGCTCTAACAAGGAGAAGTCTTCAATAAGTTTGTCAAGGCTTACTGCTTTCATCTTCTTCATTTTGAATGTATTTTCACTGTTTGCCTTCAACTACGCTTTGTAATGCTGTCTGTAAATAAAGCTGATAAAGTATTTTTGTTGACTCAGCTCTTATAAATGTTTCTCATTGTAAAAGCATAACAAAGTGTGATAAAGCATACACTGCAGTAAAAGGTATGGTTAAGCATAGTTAATGCCAAAGTGGTATGGGTAAAGCATATTATAAAACATGGCAAACCGTGGTAAATGCATAGTATAACCACTGGAAAAGCATGGTAAAAAATGCAAAATTACATTGCAAAAATACAGTTGTAAATTTGTATAAGGAGGCTGTGTGGTCCAGTGGTTAAAGAAATGGGCTTGTAACCTGGAGGTCCCCGGTTCAAATCCCACCTCAGCCACTGACTCATTGTGTGACCCTCAGCAAGTCACTTAACCTCCTTGTGCTCCTGCTTTCGGGTGAGACGTAGTTGTAAGTGACTCTGCAGCTGATGCATAGTTCACACACCCTAGTCTCTGTAAGTCGCCTTGGATAACGTCTGCTAAATAAACAAATAATAATAAGGGAAAGGCCGAAACTACAGGTAGTGTAGCCAGCCTGGTTAAATAAATCGTGGCGGTAGCACGACGTTACAGTCCAAGGATATTCATAACACTCTCCGTTTCTTATGTATGCCTTTATTTATTTATGTGTCTGTATGTTCTATTCCACGTATCCAATCTTATCTTACTTTACATCCACGTTACATCTTGTTTCCAGTACTTCGGTCGTTTACAATTTGTCTTGATGGACAGTAAATCCTCCTTCGTTTTTTTTTTTTTAATAGGCACGCGCGCGCCGCCTGCTGTCACACGATGAAGACACGCGCTTGAATTGCTACCAACAAAAACCTGCCGACGTAATAAACTCACATAATGAAGAAAAAAAACTATCTTTCTCATTCCAAGTATATTAACATTTGTATAGGTTGATCGTAATCCCTTATGAATCTCATTAATTAAATATCAAATTGGTCTGCCTTGATCTGTCAGTACTATTCAGTTCCTAACCGTTGAAAAAGACTGTGCTTTGTATCAGGTTACCCCAACTGCGCAACAACTTCTCAGTCTGTGTGTCTGTTACTACTTTCATTTCAAATCAGACTAGTTAGATTTGACTTCATTTTTAAAAATTAGGAACTGCAATAACAGCATGTGGTCACCAGGTGGTAGCTGTACTCTAAGAAAAAAAAAATAAATCCAAGGAAAGAAACTGCAAGCGTAATTTCTCCACGAACCACCGTGCAAGTAAAAAATAAAATGCAGGTCGTTGCAGCGTATAACCTCCACTGAACAAAAGGATATGGTTATTTGTAATTGCTGTAAGTCTTTATTGTGGATCTAACGCGGCTTTCTATTCTTGATTAGCAAATAAATACATAAATAAAACAGTACCAGATAAAAATGTGTGCTATAAACAACAGTTAGTCCTTTCTGATATTAATGGAGGGGAGAGATAGCAGGGTCAAATGTGGAAAAATACAAAAGACCAAATGCAAGGTACAAAGCTTATCTTACATGTTAAAGATAAGTGCATGAGTATTAGGTTTAAAATATGTTGCTGAGAGCAGATTTCAGTTTGTTATTATGTGTGGAATACTGCAATAGTGTTGTAAAGTGTCCTAAATATAAATCCAACATATTGTAGCGACCCGGACACCATTGTGTGTCTACTGGACTTTTATGTGGTCCCGTTTGTTTGTCTTGTCCTGTGTACGTGTTACATGTATTAAGGGTGCAACCACGCCACATAGAACGGGTAAAGGAGCAGGACCTGGTTGGTCAGTCTGAGTGGAGTGGGCGGGAGCAGTGGAAGGCGTATATAAGTACGGCCTGCGCGGGAATGTGAGGGAGCGAGTCGCAGGTTCGAATGGTGATCGGTTAAATGATTGGAGCTGGGTTAATTACAGAGAGAAAGCGGGCCTGTGAGAGTGGCTGAGAGCGGCATCCTGAGTGAGAGACAGAGACACGCAGAAAGGGAACGTGTGGAGTAGCGGTAGAAAGAGATCATTTATTTGTTTTTTTTTGGTGGCGTGGTCTTGGCCCAAACAGGGACCGCGTTCTTTTCTACCACTAAACTGTATACAAATTGTACCCGGCAACGTCTCCATCTTCTGCTTCATCTTCCAGGGAACGGGTCATTACAATATCATTTACTGTATTGTTGTAAAGTGTCTAATACAACATACACTTCAGTAGTAACGTGTTTGCTGCAATTATTTGTTTGTTTTGTATCGCCTTATATTAACGTTCTTCACCAAAAAAAAGAGATACACAAGCATTGCTGGCATCACATTTTTTTTTGATAACACTTCCTGACAGGAAATAACAACGGTAAGAGAAACGGGGGGAGGGGGCGGGGGTCAAAGCTGCAGACAAGGATGAACTGAACACAGGAAAGCATTTGGTCAGCAAATGGTCATCTAGTCGTGACCAGTGCAGGTTTATCCAGTTTAGAGCTGTTGTTGTTGTTGTGGGCATCCATACATTCGTTTAATTGATATGAATTGGTGTAATTTTAATACCAGCTGGAGATTCGGTATGAAAACAGTTGATATGTGTGCCAAGAGTAGGAGTTGAGTGCACAGAAGGCTGAATTACCAAAATATTGTTAAAATTAACTGAACTGAGCATGATGTATTTTAAGGGGCAAATTAAACCAGGCTTTTTATTATTATACATTTAGTTGTCTATAAATTGGTCACCATACAGTATTAATTAACTATTAACACAAAATGCGCAACATCGGGTAATGTTTTAGTAAACTAGTTAATAAACAAAAAGTAACCATTATACTAAACCGTGACCAAGGTCCCAAGATGCAACAACTGGAATGCTTATCCAGACTATTTCCCCCTTCCTTTTGGACTATGATTAATCGGACCTAAATGATTAAAATTACATTTCAAATCAATAAAAGAAAAGGAAAACTGCATTGGTTAACTTAAAATCATATATTTTGCAGCTTGAATTAAGAACCCATCAATGAATGGAATGAGTATAGAATCTTTTAAGTTCTTTGGAGAGCTTCATATTTGGAACCCCTAAAGATTTTATATAGAACATTTTAAAGGATTAATTATAGAACCCCTGTCAAGGGCTCGTTTACAGTAGCTTTTTATTGAACCCCTTTTATGGTTTTATAGGCAACTTATTGGTCTTACTTCAACCATTATTGATTGTTCTCAAAGTTCTATGAGTAACAGTGGTGTCTTGAAGGCTTATAGTGTTCTGCGTTTTCGGTTTTTATCTTTAAAAAAAGAAATCCGCGGATTTTTCAGAGTTTATTTTACATATATTAAAATAGGGATGAAATTGGAAATATATATATATATATATATATATATATATATATATATATATAGTTTTAAATTGAAACATCGGTAAAAATCGGCGGGGGGGAGGACTCAATATATACACTTTACATGTGGAATATTATGTGTAGCAGTTCTGGTTTCAGATTAATATTGTCCCTGGTATGTATGATGTTGCAGAATCTGCAATTCGAGGCCACATTTTCCAGTCAGCTGGTACTTTGCGAACGTTTGGGCAATCGCTGTGCTGACGGAAATAGCTACAGACGATATGAACATGACATCAGCACAACACAAGCCAGGTTTATTCATCTTGAAATCATACAAAGAAGAAAATTGACAGAACTGGGCGGTGCAAGTCATCGGGAGACACGTCAAAAATCACACTGGACATTTCCATCAATGCGTTCCAACTAAAGCGACATCGTTTTCTGTCAAATATTTACGATTAAGATTGTCGGCGTTAGGCAGTGTTTTAGCTGATGGACAGACAGTACTGTCGCACTAAGTCATCAATACCATACCTCTCTGCAATAAACAGTGGCTGTCCAGCAAAGCACAGGATTGCTTGCCTCTCAGTTCACTTTACTGTTTTAGTTTAATGTGTCGCATATTTTTCTTTGTTCTTTTATTGTCAGCGCAAACATGTACCTCAATGCAGCAGTATTTGCAGTGCTATGCATCCTCTGCCTCATCTGACCCACTTCTGCTATTTTTGCTTTTTGTATACTTCGAAATATTTGTTTTCTTTTGAATATTCATAAACTGATTTGCGTTTTCTCTCCATTCATCATCCACTAAAATTATTATATTTTCATGTAAGTATTTCAATTTAGTTTTTGATCAAGCTCGTAGTTACTACACCCAGCAATTGCCACAATAATCAGACTTTGATTGACCAACATAATCAGGTGATAATGTGTTTGCGAAGTGGCAGAGAACCATGTTTGCTGTTATTTGATCCTCTGACGTCTAAACATCTGCTGTATCCTAGGATACAGTTGAGGGTTGCTTATTACAGTTTGAGTCCAAATAAAATAATTTATTTCTTAGCAGGCGCCCTTATCCAGGGCGACATACAATTGTTAAGATATCACATTATTTTTACATACAATTACATTATTTTTTACACATTATTTGTACATACAATTACCAATTTATACAGTTGAGTTTTTACTGGAGCAATCTAGTTAAAGTACCTTGCCCAAGGGTACAGCAGCAGTGTCCCCCACCTGGGATTGAACCCACAACCCTCCGTCAAGAGTCCAGAGCCCTAACCACTACTCCCCTAAAAAAAAGTTAGCCCTGACAAATGTCTTTGACCTAAGAAACCCTCAGGGTGTTTAAAAAAAATATAAATATATATTTTAAGTCACAAACATTTGACAGAATGTCAAATGTTTACGTAAGTGCTGTGAAAAGCAAGAAGTCAGCACTGCCTCGGATGTTTAACAAGGGTAGCAATGTACCGGCAGGGTAAACCTGGCCACACATATAAAAAGGACAAACAGCTGTTTAAGTAAACATGCATATTGTATTCTTCAGCTATGTGTACAACACAATCCTGTGGTTTTCTATCACAAACAGTTTAGTATTGTCTGTGCTGTTTTCATTGAATCCTCTGGAATCCCATACTGTTTTACCCGCACCTGTACTGCTCCCTATTGTTTTTCCAAATATGTTACACAGTTTCAATAGGTACAAACAACTGAAGCATCCAATTGAAACAAGCATGTTTCCAAGGTTATGTAGGATCTGTCATTTGCTGGTTCAGCATTTCATTCACTCTGCTAAGTGTACTGCAGTCTCTTGTTTAATAGACCAGCTGTTGTATAAAGGTAATGATGCATTCAACTGGGTAAACTGGGAAAAATGTGCTTCTGCCATTTAAGCCAACAGACTTTTTGCAGTACTATTCTGGGGTCTGTCCTTGATCTTGTCCTTGAAAATATGAAGAACACAAGGTCCCATCATAGTCCTTGACAGTTTAACATAAACACCAGATGGTTGCTTGAAGGTCTAACAAAAAAAGTAAACTGCTGAATGTCAACAAGTTAAATAGGAAGGGCACAGACAGCGACTTATGTGTAATTGGCAACATGTTCTGTATCTCTGCTTTTAACAACATGTTCACCTAACTTAATAAGACTCACAGTGCGTTGCTAAGTGCAAAGGCCTCAGTCTAATGAAAGTGCTACCTTCACAGTCACCATTTCACACAGGCAACTCATCTAATTGGCGAAAATGGAAGGCTGCCAGATTGATGTTATTTCCCACATTTGCTGCTTTAGACACATAACTTGCATCACATACACAGCAATAATATGACCCATTTTAGGCTTGTTTTTTTTTTTTTTCCTGCACTAAATTTTCACAGCCCAGTTAAACCAACTCTTGAAAAAGATAGATGAGTTTTCATCCAGTTGCCTGGCACCTCAGATATAAAAATATCAAAGCAGGTAGCTTCACAAAACTGTTTCCTCCAGGCAGGCTCACTGGATGAGAGTACACCCCGAGAAAGAGAAACCTTCATTTTTTTTTTTTGCAGATAATTCTGTATTCTTGAGTGGTGGCATGTTATGATGACCCACTGGTAGTACAGTACCACAGTGATAACATTTTTATATTCACATTCTATTGCAATGCCATTGGATAGATGTGCACTGTACAATTTGTTACTTATAAATTGCCATTGTTGGTAATGCTGAGCACCATCTTTTATATATCAGCTACAAAAACACATATTCTAATGTGCAGGGCCTCTGCCCGAGCCAACTTCCCAACGTTTCAGTATGCTTAACATACCTTTGTCAATAGAAAGTATGTTTGAAAACAAATTGGAGGCACTTACAGGCTTTTGAGGCCATGGCAACTGCACTCACTTATTCTATTTAATGTGTTTGTGATGCCAAAGCACTGTGGAGTATTGGTTAGGGCTCTGGACTCTTGATTGGAGGGTCGTGGGTTCAATCCTAGGTGGGGGACACTGCTGCTGTACCCTTGAGAAAGGTACTTTACCTAAATTGCTCCAGTAATTGTATGTAAAAATAATGTGATATCTTGTAACAATTGTAACTTGCCCTGAATAAGGGCATCTGCTAAGAAATAAATAATAATACAGCACCACCATTAACAAAATGCCTATAACACTAGCATCATCAAATACTCAAACCTGGACTGTGTGCAGGAGTAACAGAATCTATACACACACAGGCGGCCAGCAACTCTTTCCTTTGGCCCAGTAAGATGAGCTTGCCTCTTTTTATCAATAACCAGTTGGTTGCTATTGGTAATCTTTCACACAGTTTGGATCCCTTTGGACTGGACAAAAGCAGCCATTCATTTAGAACACACCAAAGCCTGACCGTGTGATTGAACAGGGCAATTATCTTTCTGCTTCACAAGTACAGTAATTGTAACCATGCATGTTGTTTTTGGTCATTTAGAAGGAAATTATACTGTATAATTTTTTCTCACCAGAGAAATTGTTCATGCCACATAAAAAATCAATCAGATTTATTTTCGGAGTTAGCCTTGGCCTTCACCTTCGTGAGTGGCAAAGCGAAGTGGTTGGGCACTTGGCAGATTTATACAATGCTTCTATTGAGCTGCTTTTTTCGTTTCTCTGCCTCGCTGTGCTTGTTGAGTGTGTGCGGTCTGCTTTCAGATCCCCTGTTCCTCACTCATTGGTTTTGTGCCATTCTCAAATTGACTTTGTGCACTAGAGCAGTGGTGCGCACACTTTTTATATGACGCCCCCATTTCTTAGCATACATTTTGTTGCACCCACCCGATGACACAGATATTAAAATGTTAGCACTTAACTTTGTATTTTAACAGGTTTTTTTTTTTCCAGATTTAATGTAAATCGTATATTTTTTCCTAGATATAATCACAAAAACATCAGATTTAGCTAAATACATAAGCATATCACAAATTCAACATTTAAAATGTCTATAAATCTTTTATTTATTTTTTTACACTTAGTGAATGAACATGTCGCTGACATGTTAAATCTGGATTTCTAATAAATAAATCAGTGAATTTAAATATATATTTTTAAACTTGGCCAGTCAACATTTAGTTAACATTTCTAACAAATAAATCCATGAAAAAATACTTGTTTTTTTTTAAACTTGGTGATTCAACATTTACTTAACAGATAAATCTTGATACGTGTAACGTCAGAATGCGGTAAGTTGCATGGAAAGTGGTACGTGGTCAGATTTTGGTAGAGGGGCAATCAATTGCGATCTGATGGGTGTTTTCCTGTTGTCAAACAGAGGTACATTTACCATTAATTATACATTATTTTTTGCAAACTTAAACTGGAAACAGAATTTCTCTAAAAAGAAAAAAAAAACAATCCATGACGAACAAGGCAAAATTCCCCGCAAAGTTGCAGAAGTAGAAAATTGTACAACACCCAATGAACTGCATATGATAAATATTTGCGTACTATTTTCTTAATGGTGGAAAAATATGATAAATTACCTTAACAAGAAGTAAAAGACTGAAAAATATGATAAATAAAAAAAAAAAAAAGATGTAAAAGACCGGACGCTTTCCTGTTTTCTTAGTGGAAGTTGTTAAGGCATTGTTTAGGTATGCGCGTTGTACCTGAATATAACACTACACCGGTATATCTGAAGCTAACATGCAAGCCTGCGCCCATTGACGCGTTTGATTTGGCATTGCTGCAGAGCTGCCCTTACACTCCGTCTTTTAAGAATGTGTTTGCTAACACTAATGTCTTTAGCTATATCTGGACTATTTTTTTGGTTAAATCCTAGGAAAAAATATGCGATTTACAATAAATTCGGGAAAAAACAGCTTTTTTTTTTACACTAAGTCGCCCCATGCATGGAAACCGCCAATTCAGCTCCGTTGACTGCAGCTGCTACTCACGGGTTACTCTCCGGTTCTACAAGTCCTAGAGTGATTGTCAATGGCTCATTTGAAAGGTAATAACTTGGACGAATTATCTGTCAATTATGTATGTATTTAAATGTTCTATCCTTTAAAAACAAATAAAAAAAAACGTTTTACAGAACTGCCACGTTAGTCATAGTGGCGCCCCCCTTACTGACTCTCCCCACTTTGCGCACCACTACTAGAGTATATACCAAGATTCATGGACGGAAGGTTTTTGGGACGTCATTTTGAATCTGTAAAATAGCCACGTCATTTTGAATCTGTAAAACAGCCACATACTACCTAAAGATCAAAATTCAGTCACAATAATATATGCAGAAGCACAATGGCTTCCATAAGAAAACAATTACAATGTGAAGTTTGCCAAGTGTGACACTTTTCTACCCCTATTTTGTATAATCCTTGGACTGACATTCAGTACATTAAAAAAAATCATGTGTTTATGTACATTTGTATTTATTTTGTATTAATTAAAATATAAAATGGCAGTGCCTAGTTACCTGGTGGTATTAATTATTAATTTCTTTAAGTTTATTTCATTTCAATAAATAAAACAATTAACAGGCAGTATTTTTCTTCTTTTTCCCCATTGAAAATGGGTTTCTTCCATAACCAATTCACATGAAGCAAAGGAAATGTGTGTTTGTGAGCTTCGGAATGTTGATTATATTGCTGTGACCACATTGTGTGCATTGGTCACATAATAAGAATGAAAATTCACTGTGGCCAGAGTAATTGAAAACAGCATTGTTAAGCAGTTGAACTGAGTTCGATCAAATTGTGAGTGTGTGTGTGTGTGTGTGGTCATGTTGAAACTGAAATCCGTCCCAATACAGCCAACAACTGGAAACACCACGTTCTTCAACTATAAATTGTTTCCAGATTTATGGCTGGTATTCAAAAACAAAACAAGCAAACAAAAAAGAAACACGAGTTGTTTATGTTACTTAAAGTAAATAGCTTCAAATACCATTATTATTGTAACTGTTTTTCAGCTAGTGCTGTGGAATCTCTACACTGTACTCTGAAGCTGGGAGCTCTGAGCAGAAGCAGTCTACTAAAACAAGCAACAAAAAAAAAAACAGTTGTAGGCGAGAGCAAGTATTTGAACTTCTTACCAGCAATTATTTATTCCTTTCAGAAAAGATGGGGGCAACTTTTGCACAGGCTTCAAAATAGGGTCTTCTGTCTCAATAATGTCAGTTATACAATGGCTGCAATGCCAACTCGAGAAAAGGGTTTATTGTTTATACAATCAAATATATAAAACGATTTATCGCAGAGGTTGATCAGTTTTTGAGCCCAGTAAACCAACCATAAAAAATACTGTGTCTCCTGAATCTCTACCTCATTCTCTCAAAGCCTTGGAAAATAAGATTAGAAAGGTCAGGGAGGTGATTTCTTCTGAGTAACTGAATCCATTAAACCCCAGGGGGAAGCAGGCCCAATAATGTCATGCCTTTTAAACCATGCAAACTCAATGTGTGTCAGCTGCCTGTTGAGGATTGATATTAACAGTAAAGCTGCATTTCTATTTGCCATCTAAGTTTATTTTATTAAAGCGGTTAAGAAAAGAAACTGCATTATAGCAAATTCATTTTAACAATTGAAATTGAGTAGAACAAATTATTTGTACAATTCATTATTTACTGATTTCTATCATTTTAGAACATACTGTAAGTAATTCCTGATCTACCCTGTATAGGGGAATTGTGTTTAAAAACGCCATTGTCAGAGTTCTCTCTTGTATATTTAAACATTACACATTAAACATTGTATATTTAAACATTACACATTATTACACAGTGGTAACTCTACCTAGATGACATTTTTTATATAGGTAGCATTTTATATATATATATATATATATATATATATATATATATATACAGTATATATATATATATATATATATATATACACACACACATACACAGACACTCCCTTTGCAAGACTGTAGTGTAGTGCCGTTACTAAGAGACCTTGCTATTTGTATTCCCCTTTATAAAGAGACTGCAAGTGCTAATGAAATGGCATTATGGGGCAAACGGGAGGCCATGACCATAATGTCTTATAATTGATTGCGCTTTGTGAATGGACTCACAAAGGGAGCACAGAATTTACGGTACATTTTTCATTGTCATTAATAAAACATATGTTATGCCTGCTTACAATCTTCGGTAAGGAACAGACATGTCCCCATTGCATTAGACCAGTGGTGTCCAATATGTCAAGTAATGCAAATCTCCAAGGGCTTAGCAATCCACCACCAATGACGTGAACGAGAGTACAATAACGTTTACTTCATGGACTACTTATTAACATGGCTGTAAGCATAATAATATCACAGAAGTGGCAGATTAGGTGAATGAAACAGGAGGTGGTTCATGGATGCACATTGCACTTTTATTGGGGGATTATCTCATACCTTTAGCTCTGGGGTTTGTCTACTGTACTAAAAAGAAATTTGGTCATAAAGCAATAAACCCTGGTTCCCTGAAATAGAATTAAAAAAAATATATATATATATATATATATATATATATATATATATATATATATATATATATATATATATATATATATGATTATAACCTAACGTTCCCTTTCAAGTACGACATGTTATCCATTACTGAATGGGGATAACATACCCAACCTGTCAGAAGTACATGACTTGCAGTACCGGTGGAAAGCTACAAGGGCTAGACTGATAGACTGCCCTGTGTCTTACCATTAGGAACCCAAGTTAGTAAGCAACTAGGGTGAAATAAACTGGAGGGAGAAACCCACCTTCATGTATGTGCTGCAAGGGTTGACTGAGAAGCCGCCCTTAGCACTCTGGTCCCAAAACCAGGGTTTTGAGGGTTTACAACACTGTCTATAGAACCTCGTGAAGGTATGGGGGTAGCCCATACCGCCGCATTGCAGAGTGTCAGAGACAGATGCACCTTGGAATAGAGCCCAAGAGGTTGTAGGCCTCTGGTGGAGGGGGCAAGTTGGCCAGCTCATAGGCAGTCAACCGTGTCTTTGATCTATTTGGACAGCCGCTGTTTAGACAGGACTTGACCATGGGACAAAAAATAGTTTGGACTGCCTCATTCTGTTAAAATAGTACGCTAATGCTCTGACTGGGCATACTGGAAGGGAGGTGGATAGAATGCCTCCAGTTCCACTGACTGGTTGACATGGAAGGCCAAAATGGTTTTCGGTAGGAAGGCAGGATTGGTACAAAGTGTGCCCTTGGTCCTGTCCTCTACAAAAAATAAGCAGGCTTTCACAACAGAGAATTATTGCATCTCTCTCACTTCGCAGAGGTGATGGCAAGCAAGAAAGCCGCTTTTAACTATCAAAATTTCAGTTCAACTAAATGTAGGGGCTCAGATAGAGGTTTCAATAGCGCATTAAGCACCATGTTCAACCAACAGTGAGGAACAATGTCCTTTACAGGTGGCTGAAGCCGCCGTGCCCTTTTACAAAATTGTCCCGCCAAGAAGTGGGCTCCTGGGGAGACTGAGTCAATTTTGATGTGACAAGCATGAAATAGCTGCCAAATAGACCTTTAAAGTGGAGGGAGATTTCCCCTCATCGAAAAGGTCTTGTAAAAATTGCAGTATAACTGCCATGGAGCAAGTCATGGGGTTGAACCCATGAGGCAGACACCACGTCTGGAAGACGCCCCACTTGGACCCGTATTGGGAATGTGTGGACGCTGCTGTGGCATTCGGTAGGGTGTCAATAACCCTATTAGACAAACCGAATCAGCTCAAATGCAGCTGCTCAGGGGCCAGACCCAGAGCTGCAGGCTTGATGGGTCAGGGTGCCACAGGGTCCCCCACGCCTGACTGAGCAGGTTGCGGCACGTCATCAGCTTCCACTGCTGGCTGAAAGGGTTGCTGTTTTGCCTGCGGTTTATCCTGCGCTATTTGTTTGGGTGCAGGGCGGCGGAACCTACAGTGGCCTCCGCAGTAAGCAGCTGTGGGCCGGTCTTGAGCTTCAACTGTTGCAACAGACACAGCCAGCTGTGCCGGTCTCTGGGGCTGCGGGCCCTAGGGTGCCAGTGTGCTGATGGTTTGCGTGTGTGAGGTGCTCGCTTAGGTAGAAGACGGACCAACTCCTTGGTGGATTCTCACGCACAGAGACAGCGTTGTAGCATCTCATCTACTGTGGGGCCAAACGTATGCCCTGGAGTGACTGGGGCATCCAACAGCAGTGCTTTGTCTGCGGGCAGCTACTAGCGCTGCCAGGTTATTCCCTAAAGCCCGTCCATTATACTGGGTGTTCGTCACTAGGCGCAAGTCGTCCAACTGTTGTGGCGAGGGCCTGTGCTCTGCGGAGAGGGACTGAAGCAAGGTCAGCTGGTAAGCCATCAAGAGGCTGGTATAGTTTCCTAGCCATGTGGTGAACGCCCTGGCTGCACAGGCTTTATTGAGCATTAACTCAGTGACCCGGCACTGTTAGGGCAGGAGACATCCTTGAACAGCAGGGCCAGATTAGGAGTTTGGACCGAGGCAGCAATTGAAGCCTCAGCCAGCGGAAAAAGGGCTAGGCACAGCTTTTCTGTGCCATACACCTTGTACAGGTTATCCATCGTGCAGGAGCCCAGGAGGCTTATACCTCGTATAAGAAATCTAGGTGAACTGGAGGAGTTATGGGCTGTTGAGAGGCAGCTGGAGCCTTATCGAAAATGGAGCGCCTTGCTTCACTTTCGGTAGGCCAGGGCACTTGCAAGACTGCAGTGGCCCTCTTGATCAGTGGCATGAGCTCTTTACCGCTGGAGACATGCTGTCCGATTCCACGTCCTCAGATGGGAACGTCAGGTCTTGCTCGTCCACCTCTTCGGAGGCAGCGATGGATAAGGCGTCCACTCGTGGCCAATTCAGGCTGCTCGCAGCCCCCTGGACCCCCGTTCTTGCAGCAGCTCTGCAAGTATAGCTTGCTGATTAGACACAGCTGACCAGATTTTATCCATCTGGTCTTGTAGCTGCTCCTTGTCTGCAGATTGCTTGGAATGGCGAGTCTTCTTCCTCTTTCACATAGGAGGGGGAAGGAGAGGCAGAGTTTGAAGAGGATGAGGATACCGCGGTGAAGGCAGTTTCCTTGCTGGGCTGCTCTCACTTGGCACAGAGCCATGGGGCGAGGACGCAGCAGGAGTAAGGGATGGGTAATGGTCCTTAGACTGGCAAGCTAGCCACTTCTCAAACGTGCACTTGGGGAGCACAAATCACAGAAACTGCAGTCTGCCAGTACTTCCTTGGAATACAGGCAGGGAGCGCACCTGTCATGCTTGTCCTCCAGGCAGATTGGTCTTGCATAGCTCACAGGGGTGAAACCCGGGCAAGGGGTAAGCAAAAAACAGCTAGGGTAAACACGTATGCAAATCTGCCTATATACCAACTGAGCTGGTCAGAAACCCGATCGGAATCGGTTCATACTCAGTCAGTACCCACATGAGACTGAGAGATGCCTGTTTGTTAGAGGGAACTAACAGCCTTTGTAATGTTGAAGCTACAAATAGCAGAATGACATCACGATACTGTGGTTTTCACAGAGTACCTCGGTCCTGCGCAGAGCCGTCTGTGTTGTGTGCAAGGGTGTCCTCTGCTCACCGCGCACCAGCGACCCCTGTTGTCTGGCCGGGCGCCTGCGGGCTTGCCTGTAAGCTGCCCAGTGCTGCGTTGTCCTCCGACGCTGTAGCTTTGAGGTGCCTGCATGGTGCGCCTGCAGTGTGTAGGCTGACAGCACATGCTTCAGAGGACAGTGTGTGTTCGTCTTCGCTGCTCAAGAGTCAGCACAGGACTGGTAGCGGTGAGCTGAGCCTAAAAATAATTGGCTATTCCAAATTGGGGAGAAAATGATAAAAACAATTGGTGAATACTAAATTTAAAAAAAAGAAAGGATTAGGATTGATGTTGGTGATAGAGGTGGAGGGCTGTGTTCTGTGTTCCGTGCTGTGCTGTCTGTTTTGTTTACATTTTGGTGAGTTTTTGTCAAACCTTTTGTTTTGGCCCTTGTGCATTTTATTTTGACCAGTGTGGCTGCGTCACGGAGGCTACCAAGAGCAGCTTTGGTATAAAATATTCCGGTTCAGGGTCTATAGGAGCTAAATACCCCATTTGGTAATGGATAACATTTCATACTTGAAACAACTAAAGAGGTTCTGCAGCCAATGCTTCACATGGATTCAGGACCCATGGATTTGGATCCTTTTCACTTAGTACATTTATTTGTTATTTTAGCATCAGCAGGTGGCAGCACTGGATTCATTTCAAAAGCGCTTTATTAAAAACATTGGCATATTTATTTACAGGGAGTATTTGATGGGATCCTGTTCCATTCTAAATACATTCCAGTTAAAGTGCAGTATATTTTCGTATGGAATTCATTCACCCCATTTTGTTAAACATCACTGCAACGTCGTTTTACATTGTCCTCCACAGAAAATAGTTTTGATTTAGTAGACAGACTTCAATAAAGTTCTGGTAGTCTCTCAGTTTTTACACATTTTCCAGTGTGATAACTCAGCTGCTGTTTCTCAGATAGTTTCCAGCAGTGATGATGCATCGCCTTCATTTGGCTGTTAGATTGAAGCAATCACAACCTCCACATCACATCCCCCTTGCGTGGCTCAAGGTGCTCCAAGTTGTTACCACCTGTCTGGATGAACTACTGTATGATACAGTATAACTGTGATATGGCCTCAGGATGTGTTTACTTTGTATTCTATTCTTCAATATTTGAAGAATATTGAAGAATAGAATACAAAGGAGGCTGTGTGGTCCAGTGGTTAAAGAAAAGGGCTTGTAACCAGGAGGTCCCCGGTTTAAATCCCATCTCAGCCACTGACTCATTGTGTAACCCTGAGCAAGTCACTTAACCTTCTTGTGCTCCGTCTTTCAGGTGAGACGTAGTTGTAAGTGACTCTGCAGCTGATGCATAGTTCACACACCCTAGTCTCTGTAAGTCGCCTTGGATAAAGGTGTCTGCTAAATAAACAAATAAGAATAATATTTCACATCACAGTTTTAAGAACATGCACAATTTGGATTTTTTGCCTGTCAAAAGGCAGCAAAGCATGTACAAAATTTTGTAAAAATGATTTATTCAAGTAGCATGTTCATTGTTTGATCCATGAAACAGGTCAATGACAAATAGAAGAAAAACTTAATTTCCAGTGTGGTATCAGTAGGACTTTTTCTTCACTTTTTTCAGTGTACTAATGACATCTGCATCATGAGCTCAATATAGGCTTATATACACAGTAATATATATATATATATATTTCTTAGGCTGAACTGACCTGTAAGAGGAACCTTCTTTACAGTACCTCAGTTTCCACTTCTCACCTTTGTGGGACATATTCCCTGAATATGATAATACATGAACGTGTATTAGAAATGTAACTGGATTCATGAATGAAACTGCGTCTTGAGAAACAGGGCAAACTGCTGTGTCTTGAAGGGGGCCACTGGCTTGCAAACATACTGAACTATGTGACCTACTGATTAGAGGACTGGTGCCTGGAGTGGATTAGGCTGAACAGACAGTTGAATTATGTACAGATAATGTGCAACAACAATCGTTTTGACGCAAGGAAGACAAACTAGTGATGTCCCAGTGGAAAAGGACATTAAAACATCAAAGGAATGGGAGTTTAAAAAAGCAAGATACACAAATGATCTCATGAAAGTGGCTATTTAGCAGAGTGAAAAAGACTGTAAATATCCAAGCAAAACTAAACGTTCCACATCGAATGCCAAACAAGGTGCTGTCACTCTGCTGAGCAAAGCTGCAACTCCGGGACTCTGCCTAAAAGCAGACCTAAGACGGGAAGAGGAAGCAAGCTGCAAGCGAGTCAACGACCACAAACAATGAGACTGAGGCCCGGCTGGAGGAGTGCCGTAAAACTTACAGCTACTGTTATCAGACAAACCAGTCTGGGTCTGTGTACACCTAAAAGCACAGTATCCAAAAGAAACTGTGACCTGCTACCTGCACAGCTAAAAGATTCAGCGAAGAAGAGCAGACAGGCACTGTTGTGGATCCTATACTGAGGACTGAAGACTTTGTTGCAGCTGTTTGTTGATTCTATCGAGAATTGAAAGCTTTGTTGCCGAGTTTGATCCAATGTAGGATTGAAGACTTTGTTGCTGAGAGGAGAGCTTTTTGTAGTGGACACTTCAACAGATTGAGTTTCCAAGCCAGCAGACCAAAAGTCTAAGCTTCAAGGAACCATTGAGTAGAATTCCAGTTGCATTTTCCTTTCATGAAACTAAACTAATTAATTGTAACACATTCACATAGAATTGAACTGTTAATTATTTAGTTTGCACACCATTTCCCAGTCTATGCCCCCTCCCGTTCCCTCTGCTCCTCCTCTGCTGGTCTCCTTGTCACTCCTCCATTCCGCCTCTCCACCATGGGTGCCCGGGCCTTTAGCTGCTCGGCACCCAGGCTCTGGAATGCACTCCCCCCACACATACAACATGCACAGTCATCTCATTCAAAAACCTCCTGAAAACACACCTCTTCCAGTAAGCCTATGACCTTTAGTCTGGTCTATGTTTGACTCTGTCCTACCCCTCTTTCTTTGCCTTCCCTTTATTACTATGTATCCCTATGTGCCGTCCCAACCCAAACCTTTACCCTAAACCGGGTCAGTATCCTATTCCCAACCCTACCCCCCCTAAACCTAAAACCTTACCCTAAACCGGGTTCGTATCCTCTACCCAACCCCTCCTTCCTTTTTTTTTATCTGTCCTGTTTTGTCTGGTCCTTTGATTTTAGATTTTAAATTGCACTGTTGATTGATGACTTTATGTATTGCACTTGATTTTATGTAGGTCTACTTTTAATGTAAGATGTCCTTGAGTGTCCTGAAAGGCGTCCGCCAAATAAAATGTATTATTATAATAATAACTTTTAGTGAAACTTGATGAAGTAACTGTAAGTAATCTACCTCATATTGTTGTATGAAGAATTTATTTAAAAGTAAACTTGCCATATCCTTAATCTATATACCATTGGTAAGTTTAATGTGATATAAGATTGTCTGCATCGTTTCAGTCTCAGGCTGTGCTTGTATGTGGGCATGTGTGTGTGAGCAAGCTACTAGCCACGTCACAGCTTACTCTAGCTGCTGCTTGTGTGTGAGGAGACAGGCGGTGTCACATTTTAATTGCCTGCTAGCCAGCATGAGTGCAGTGAGAGTTTTGAATTGTGTTTGTGCTTAGAGACTAAGATTTACTTTCTGACTTTTCTGATTTCTTAATAAAATACTACTATTGATTAAACATTCCTTGTGTCTAGCGTGTGTATGTGTGTTCATAATAAATCCTCGATCTTGGTAACACGTCAATTAAATATTATTAATAAGAGAACTAATCAACCCAGATAAACATTAAATTATCAATTATTGAATTGTACCTACACCTTTGATCTCGCAAGCTATCGTGTTTTCTATCAATATTCCGCTATTTAAAATGATAACAAAAAAACAAAACACCTTCGTCAAGTGTGTTCATTTATTATGTAATTGGTTGTGTTTTATTTTTTCCAGGAATTCTAAAACATTCCCATGAATCTGTTCAGGTCCTAATTGCTGCATGTTTCTCTTTCTATTAGTTGCCTATGGTCAAGAGGGCATAGTATATTTTTAAAATGTCTAAAACCTCTCTGTAACACAGTGTTGGGTAAGTTACATTTAAAAAGTAATCTGTTAGTTACAAATTGTAACGAGTTACAGTAATATTAGTTTAACCTTTTTTTTTTTGGTTTTGTCAGGCTGCAGCATGACATATGTTTTGAAAATCCAGCTACCAAACCCACTTGTTCCCTCCTTTGACAGCATTTTCTAGCAAGATAACGTAAAAAGCTTGTAATGTACTTTCTGATTTCCATGTTATACATTAGCCGCAGTCCTTTTTTTTAAGGAAATAAAGTAATTTTTTCACATAAAATGTAACCCATTACCACATTTAGCTGTCTGAAAACTGAACAATTGTAGTTACAAGTTACTAAAAAAAGTAATCAGGTTAGAGTAATGTGTTGCTCCTCAACACTGGTAACACAGAACTGCAATGCCAGCAACTTTGAACACAGACCCCTTTCCATTCCAACAGTTCCAGAGTATAAATTACTACACACCACACCGATCATTCGGTTTGTTTTCATTTTCACCATAGAAAATCTTCAGGCTTCTCTAGAGTCACTGCTGTCAAACTGGGGCTAGTACAATATACCAACCAAGCATAACTTGGGGAGCACTGACATGGTCAGAGTTTTAAAAACTGAAACCAAAATCGTGTTGTGTTTCTACAACAAAGCTGGGAAAGTGGCAAGCAAGATAAAGTAGTAAGACAAGTTTGTCTAAAGAAAAGTCACAGGAAAGTTTTTTTTTTTTTTTTTTTACCCACTACAGTATTTTGTATGTCTAAAAACAAGCCACATGACTTGCCTTCAGGCAGCATTGCACTCTGTATTGCATTGTGACCGGAGAGGTGAAATTCTGCCAGTACTCACCGGCCCACCATACCGGGATTTATTTAATCTACTTTTCATCCAACGTGGATGCATTCCATCCACTCACAGCATTTCTCAAACGCGCTTTCATTCAGTGCAGTTCATGCTGCTTGCATTCTGATTCCTCATACTGCTTCTTTATGTTAACTGCTATTGGCCACCATTAACATCAGTATAATCACTGCATGTTGATTGGCCGAGCTTTCATTCTGATCAGATTTCATTGTGGCATGAGTCACAAATCTCCGCCCATTTCACTTCGTGTCAGTGCTCATTCGCTGATCAACAAGAAAAGACCTTAGCAGAGCAACGTGAAAACAGCGGTATGGAGTAATTTTGATTATTGTTAAGTACTAATTATTTTCTTTAGTGTGGCAGAGAAACTATCTGAAATATTTGAAATGAACATTGCTGCACATGAATTTGAAGGCAAAAAGCCACATCAGTGTTCTCCATAAATTACATAGTTGATAAATATTAGAAATAATTATCATAAAGCGTTTTGCCTTGCACCGATTTACCATATTGCCAGAATGTGCATGAAAGTTTCTATAATGGTAAGTGATGTGTGGGACAGTAGGGATTAACGTTAAAAAAACAGGATCAATAAAGAGCTGCTTCAGATTTGGTAAGCGAGTCAGAATCGGGATACAGATGGAGGTGTGCTTCACGCTTTTCAAACACTGGCCCAACTTGCAAGGCACATGTTAAGTACAGTGATCAACGTTTTCTTTTGTTGTGATCCTAGTATTTTCAGTTATGAGACTAATAAACGAAAACCAAAACGGTGAGGTGTTTTTTTGGTACAATGCCCCCTTTTCTAAAACATTTTATAGAGTTTATTTAAGTTTTCACTTGCGAGTAGATAAAAAATAAAAAGGCGTAAGTAAACGACAGTAATTATAACACTTTATGAAAATGTGTCTTTTGCCACTTACAAAAGCAGTGTGGAGTAGTGGTTAGGGCTCTGGACTCCTGACCGGAGGGTCGTGGGTTCAATCCCCAGTGGGGGATACTGCTGTTGTACCCTTGAGCAAGGTACTTTACCTAGATTGCTCCAGTAAAAACCCAGCTGTATAAATGGGTAATTGTATGTAAAATAATGTGATATCTGTATAATGTATATAAAATAATGTGAATCTGTATAATGTGAAATAATATAAAATGTGACATCTTGTAACAATTGTAAATCGCCCTGGATAAGGGTGTCTGCTAAGAAATAAATAATAATAATAGTTTATTGTGCAAAAACCATAATACCAGGGATACATTTTTTTTTTTTTTTTTTTAAAAGTCTGTTTTTATACTGTTTCTGCCTGGGAAATCTTTTTATGGAATAGATCATGGTAATTAATCTATGCAGAAACACAACAGTGAAACACACAGAACATATTACTGTAGGACAAGTATTAAGTAAAAAATACATAAAAGAAACAGACATATATGATCTCATCCAAGGCTATTATTGTAGCATGGCCAGGTCCTGTTGTAGGTGAGTACTCAGGGTCTGGAAAGTATGGGGATGATTGCTGAGAATACAATGGAGATTAAAATGGCCAGGTCAAGTACATCATTAGTAGTAGTCGTGCATGTTACATAAAAAAAAATATGAGGGGTATTTTCGCCCGTATTGTGCATTGTTTGACTTAGACCTTTTTATATAATTTCTTTCATAGCACAGTTTTTATTATATCACTTTTTATAACATCATCCCTTTTTTAGGGCTCTACAGCAGTTATCACATAGTGTAATATTTCTTAATGCTTCTCATTTAAGGTTTAATTTAAGTGTTGTATTACAATACATGACTGAGTGATACATGCAGAGGATACAACGCTTTCAGTATTTTCAGCTTCCTTGTTTATGGTGAATTGGTTATAATTGATCAGGTATTTAAGGCTTATTTTGTATTCATAAATTTATCGTGTACCGATATGTATACATTTTAAAAGTATTTATTCATTGGCACTCAAATTGTCTCCATTTGTTTAAATGTTTACACCCGGCTGTGCATACGAGTACCTGCACTTGTTTGTTGAGAATTTCACCCCTGCCGGAGCCAATACATTTGGTTCAAAAGTCTAAACAGAAAAACAATGTATAGGGTCTGGAACTCCTGATTTATCAACAACACACAATGCCAAGAAAAATACACTTTATTATATGACTCATAGAATAAATGAAACATATAACACTGAAGAAATGTGAATTCACGACGCAGAATCAACTGTTGTTTGTACCAGGACATTTTTTTTGTGATTGAGGTATCTTGCCATTACATTTTGTGACCAGAAGCAGTTACACAGTTCTTATGGATAACACATAGATAACCTTTACATATATTCACTTTATAATTATAATACTAATTATAACAATAACACAAATCAAATATAACAAACTTCAACAACAAAAGACAAAATGCTATCTCCAAAAGAATGTAGCAGCAAAGAGAGCAGCTAATACACATTTAACAACATAAACAAAATCATGCTTTGAAAGAGAACGTCTCAACTTGTTCACTTTTACAATCTATTCTATAAGATTTGTAGTGTTTTTTATTTTTTATTTTAAGTATTGCATACATATGGAGAAAGGCATTGATGGATATTGTTAATTGTTACATTACTTGTCAGAAACAGCAAAAGTTGGTGTGAAAATACTGGATAGTTGTTTAAGCCACTTTAAGTACTGTATACACTTTAAATACACCCTTCCTCCCACAAACAAAAGCATCAACCCGTTCCCCTAGAAGTCTGCTTCCACACATTTCAGGATTTAAACAATCCAGATTGGAGCTCTCTTTGTGCTCCTCAGTACACACAACAATAGACTTGTTACATGTAAATTTGCCACAGATTTTGATAGAATCAATGTAAAAAATTCACCTTTACCTGCTGAAGTCAAATGCTCTCAATGAACTGTTACATCCAGGATAGGTTAATGTGTAATATCAATTGATTTTCACTAGACCACTGTACATTTACATATTACGTTTTGATTCATCAAACATTTCCAGAATGTTTTTCATGTTGCAGAACAGTTGATTCAGTTATGAGTTTAACCATCATACAATTCTGACATAACTAAGGTCTAAAAAGAGACTATACAATGAAACCAGCAAATAATCAAATAAGAGCTTTTAACACTTCCCAAACATTACATTCTGAAGCCCGTCTACCCCGGTCACAATCCCGTGTAGTGTGAAACCACATACCTGGGTCGTACCCGGGTTTACCCAAGTCTCAGTGACCCACCTCAGGATGTGGGTCGACACACTTTGACGTGGGTTGAGCAAGACAAAATGCATGGCCGTTCGTGAGCCGACGCAATAACAAACAGCCGCGCCTGCGTGAAGGTTTCACTTCCACAAGGAACATTTCTATTTAGGCTTATTTTTATTGCTTGAGACACACCATGAGCCTGATTTCAGCAGAGATTATGAAACATTTGCTGTATTCGACATATGAGCAGACAGTTCAATCCAGAGAAGCTTGGATGGAAGCGTCAGTAACAAGCTGCTTCCGGAGCATCGATATGCGCATTGTTTACTTGCATCTGTCACCCAGGTCAACCCTGCTTTATCAAAAGCAGTGTGAATTTGCGTAGCCGACCCACATGACACCAGGTCCTGACCCGGGTAGGTTCCAACCCGGGTAGAGCATGCCAGTGTGAAAGGGGCTTAAGATTGTTCAAGCATGCGCCGACTTAAAATGTATAATAAAGACACAGCAGCATAGATAGACAGATATTCAATAAGGCAGAACTTCTCCTTTTTATAATGCAAGTACTTGGAGCATATTTACTTGCCATCCCAGCTTCTTTGCAATTCTCATCAATTTTAACTATATTATCACATAACATATATGTCAAAGGTAGTACAATTGTATCTGTTATAGATAAATACCAGAATCTGGACAAAGTCTGAAATATTAAAGGATTATATATATATATATATATATATACACACACACACACACACACACAGATCAGAGAATCATTTAACAATACCGCTCAAACATTGGACTTAGCTTTTTATGCAACGATTAGCACAAAAGGAAGTAAAGAAAAAAAAAAAACATGAGATATGTACTGTTGGAATACTGTCAGATAGCGAATCTTAAAAGGAGTAACTTATTGTTGAAAAGTTATAGGACATTAAAAATGTACTGCTTTCAAGTGCAGACTATAGTCAAATCATTCAAGACAGGTCCACTGAATATCAGTGGTTCAACCCCTCCATCCCACATCCCTTAAAAGTGCTACCATAAGGATCTGGGTGTGGTGTTCTAGAAGAGTCAGAGAACCAAGGGCTATATTTATAAGACATTGACATGCTGGTGATTGCATACCAGTACTATGCATCGATCGCCATGCCGATGCTTTATGAATAGTGTCCCTATTACACACTTCTGACTTCCTCCACCTTGGCACGGTTTCATAGTCGCACTGCACTAATGTAAGATTTCTAATACAAAGTTTTTTTGCAACACTTGCTATCTTTTTGATGCTTCAGGCAGACATTACCTTACAATGCAGCATATTGGCACATGTTGGCTAGCTAATACATTAATACATTATTGCATGCT
The DNA here is from genome assembly GCF_902713425.1 of Acipenser ruthenus. Classification (NCBI taxonomy): domain Eukaryota; kingdom Metazoa; phylum Chordata; class Actinopteri; order Acipenseriformes; family Acipenseridae; genus Acipenser; species Acipenser ruthenus. The sequence goes on from NC_081190.1 coordinate 14,943,851, forward strand.
AGAGCTCAAGGTAACTGTTGCAGTATATATTTTACATATAATATAAATAGAAGATCAGAGAATCATTTAACAATACCGCTCAAACACTGGATTTAGTTTTTTATGCAACCATTAGCTTATGCCTTTAAAAAAATGCTTCAGCACAGAAGTAAAAAAAAAAAAAAAATCCATGATATATGTATTGTTGTAATACTGTCCGATAGCGAATCTTAAAAGGAGTAACTTATTGTTGAAAAGTTATAGGACATTAAAAACATACTGCTTTTGGGTTCTCGGTTATACAAATGCCTAGCGATTCCCCTACCCCCACCACCCCGATCCCCCTCCCCAATCACTGAAACAGACAGGATACCAGAGACCAAATAGGTGTACTTCAGTACAGACCACATTTCTAATGGCAACTTTCCCATGTGCTGTTTGTTTTTTGCATATTGTAGTTTCCTTAAGGCAGACATAGTAAAGTGTTTTCTTTAAAAATGCAAAGCTGTAATAAAGCAGAACAGCAAGTTTGCACCATTATACATACAAAAAATAACGACTAAACCCTATTCCAAGCAAGTTCCTTGTGTCTGGAGACGAACAGTAAGCCAGTAGAAGAGCTGGAATTAGGGAATCTGAAGATGATTTATTCTGGACCAGAGGTCTCTACCGACCAAAGGTTTATACACTGTTAAACAGGAAGCGTCATGCAGTGAGGTGTTCAGACACGGTTCCTTTGAATGGCTGTTGAAGTTGTTGATACGTTTGTCTACTACAATAAGTAATAATGATATCATTTCGTAAACTCTTGTTAAAGGGCTGTAATGAATGTCCTGATTCTACAGGGACAATTAAAAAAGGGAAATATATTAACCAAGGTAGCCCAAATTACACTGGCATTATCACCCCTGCTCTTCTTAGAATAATAGTGTGGGATCTTTATACTGTGGTTAATTTGTGCCGGATCGCATCGCACCAGATCCCAGATCCAGTATCTTTTTGTCTGCCAGGCAAGAATTGTACAATTTGCAAATGTATGAAAAAAAAAATGCTGCAAAAAAAATAACTCTATATGCATAACATGTACAATAAAAACATGCTCTCCTGTACTGTACTGTAATTATATATTTTACAATTCGACATTTATGAGGAAAGAAATGACTAGTTTTTTTTTAGTTTTTTTTTTTTTTATACACCCCAAGTTGAGAAACGCCAAAAAACTAGTGCTCTTAACAACAACAGTGTCCTGTTCATCAGATTAGTCGGCCCGCCACAGGTACTGTTCAAACCTGAAGACTACTTTAAAATATGACTAGGCAAAGACAGGCACGCAGCTACTGACACCAACAATAAGGCATGAAACCTACAAACAGATGAGAGCTTGAAGTATATATATCGTTGCTTCTGTAAATCAAGGTCAGTACATTAGGTCTATAAACAAAAATGCTGTCCCTCTTCCTTAATAATAAGATCTAGTACCATTTTGTTCACAAATTAACCCCTGGTAGTCCATAGACAAGACAGGAGCCTTTAATCTCCAAAAAAAAACCCATTTCATCAAGAATACTACAAGCTGTTTACAGTAGTGATTTCATCTTAACTCTCAATTGAGGTTTGTTCAGCTGTAATCCATCCCATCCTACCCACTAGCTTCCCCACCCCGTCCTCATCACCACATTGATCTCCCAGCCACCCTAATGCAGCACACTGTCATGTTCTACCTCTCCCCTTACTCTCCCAGGTACTCGAACCTCTCCTCCCACCCTCACCCCCTCCCCAGGTTACACCTGCACTGTCCTGGCTCCCCATAACAACAACAAAAAAAAAAAAAAATCACACCCTGAGATCTAATATCAAACTTACAAGAGAGTACTGCAATCCACAACCAAAAAACAATGGGGCTCTTTTTGAGACAACTGCAATATTACACTACTAAAAAAAAAATCGTTGCAATCGTTTTTCTACAAACCTCGAGCAAAAAAGTGCAGGAGCAAAAGGCTTGGTACTGGAAATTGCATTGTTTTTATTTTCCCCTTAAGAGGAATCTAACTACTATACTCATGCTCTTGTCTGTTTCAAAACTGAAAATTAAGACATTTTTGCGAGGTAACAAGTACGTACAGAATAATTGTTTGATATATATTTACATTTTTAAAAAATAATTTTAAGAATCATATGGCTCATTGACCTCCGAACGAGGGCCATTTCATTTAAAGATGAAGTGTCACATTTAAGGCTGGTTAAAAGACAAACCAAGTAGTTAACCCTAGTAAAACTTGTCTGTTTTATTTATTGGCTGCTGTTTAGTAAGCTTTAAGCTGGTGTTTTAATGAGTATCACGTGAGCCCCTGTGGAAGTTATTTTGACTGGAGCTGTGTTTGGTGAGTGCTCTCCAGTTACGAGCTGCATCATATTTTAGTTCAAATGTTGCAAACTCATGCATAACCTGTTTCCCCCCCACCCCCTGCCCTCAGTTCTCTGGGTACCGGCACTTTTGTTTCTATTTCAAGCACTGGTAAGGATAGTTATGTTTTATACACTAAAACTAAACTTCAGGTTGTCAACTGTGTCGAACAGAACCAAATCACAGAATTAGGGGAAAAATAATCTAAACACCAAAAAACAAGCACATTAGCTTTCTAATTCTATACAGCTAGAAGAAAAAAATGCTTCAGATGAAAATCAGCAGAAGTTTAAAAGTACATTCTGTTTTTTTTTTTTAAACCATCCTCCAACCCTTTTAAGATCTTATGTTTAATTACATATTTATTTGTATTCATTTTAAGTAACACTTGTGTGAATAGTGCCATAATCATGTTGCCTCTGATCTGGCAATGGGTGCTTACTGAACTATTCTCCATTTTCTGATACATAGAACCAAAATTCCAGTCCAAAATTCCAGTCCAGAATGATAAACAAGCTATTGTAGGAATCCTGCTTCAAAGGGTAGAGTGTTTTTTTTATTTTTTATTATTATTTTAGCCATCAAACCTTACGTCAATTGCAAGGAAACCAACGCTGCTGCACCACATCGCCCTCTACCGCCACACTACAGTCATCCGCCTGTGTGTCTCCTGCATGATGTTTTGGTTTAAAAGCATAAAAGTTAATAGCACGCTTGCATCTGTGGTTTTGAATCACTTAGGGCATAATGCTGTTCAACTGCTCTGGGGTCAGATATCCAGCTGGCATAGGAGTGCCCTTGGTGGGCAACGTTGAGGGATTCAAAAGCAGGCTCTGCTGGGAATCTACTGCTTGCACAGTGGTGTAGTCCGAGACTGGTGGAACTGAGCTGGCTGGGGCTTCACTCACAGTGTAGGGGCTCACTGTAACCTTTGGCTCGTTTCCATTAAGGGAAGGTGTGGCACTGATGTTTTTCGCATCCATCTCTGAGGTGTAGGCACTGTCCGTGGTCATGGCAAGTTGGCACTTTTGGGTTTTGGGGGAGCTGTGTGCTTCTGCGGTTTTCTCAATCTTGCTTTGCTGGCCGGGCGATAGCAGAACCCCCCCTGCTGGAGTGATGTTGCTCACCTGGGCATAGAAATCCAGGTTTACCCAACTCTGACTGCTCAGCTGGGACTGGATCTGGGGATGACTTCTGCTTGCTCCTTCAGCAGTGGCTCCAGGGTGGCTCCTGCCAGGTGGGCTGGGATCCGCGGTACTCGAATGGGCCGCCTTGCCCTCAGAGTCCAGGAGGCTTGCCTTCTCTTCTCTGGCTTCGGCCTGGCTTCGATCGAGCGTGTCAGAGTCAGGGAGTTCTGGCTCGTAACAGCTTGCGCGTCCCGAGTCGTCGTCCTTGATGTTCAGGCAGTTGCCATTCAGGTTCTCTGAGCCAAGCAGTTTGTGAGTGTCAGAGTGGTTGGACCTTCCATCTTGGTCGTCAATATCCAGCTCTATGAACTCCACCCACAGGTCATCGTTGTAGAGTTCAGGCTTAAAGGTGTGATGGCCGCTGAGAATAGAGTTCAATTCATCCAGTTTGCCTTTCTGTATATTTACAAAAATATTGAAAGAGGTTTTAATAGACAATTGTTGCAAATGAAATGCTTATATGCACTAGGTGTCTTGTGATATACTGAGTACATCTAACTCTTGGGCAGATGCTAATATACAAACAATCTAGCGGGATGGACACAAGGTCCACATCGTTGGCTGTGCCGCAGGTGAAATTCTTTCGGTCAAGATAAAAGACCAATTGCTGGTCTGCAAGGACAATGATCCAATGCTTTTTCAAAATATTTAGCATTAAAGATCTTAAACCAAGCATGGGAACAAAACAATCAAAGAGAATAAATTGCAGGTGAAGTTACAACTAGCAGGACGTAAAAATGGTCTAAATTAGCACTGCATTTTATTATGATTTATTATATATTAGTGTTCTGATTGTAACATTACCTTCAGCAGTTCTGGGTCAATTCCCATAATTTTTGGGACTGGTACAGGTGGCAGGAAATACACCATCAACCTTGGAACCAGAAATGTGGAAATTACTAGATGTCACTGAAGTCAAGGAAAAAGCCATACATGAAATATTCCTGAGGGTTGTATTACAGTTACAGAATGTGGATTGGCTGTCTTAAATTGATTGTTGATCTTCATAACTACAATCTGTCCGACTCAGGTACTGCAGTTTAACCATAAAAGGAAAGCAATGTGAAGATGCAGCAGAATTATTACACTGTGCCATGCCAGGAGCATGACATGCCTGGGCCTCAACATTCCTCAGTGCAGTACATTGTTTGTTACTAACTCTACATATAAGGAATACTTCATACACTGTAATGATATATACTGTATTGTGCCTCTGTTTATTTTCTGATTATGTGTTCTTAAATCATGCTTTATTACTGCTTCTGCACTCATGAACATTTGACCTGTCACCAGCATATTTGTCCTTTTTTAGGCAGTCACTTTTTTAAGGGGGATTACCTGTGCAAACCCCTTGTGGTCATTTTTTACACTGGCCTCCCTCGTTACAGGAATTCCACGTTGCTCAGGCTTTTTCAGAGACTGCCCCAAAGGTAAAATATACGGGGGACTTTATTAAACATGCCAAATATCCATCCGCTGTAGAAATAGTAATATATGTCACATGATAATCACCAAATGGGTAATTGGATGATGGCTCAATCCCTCTCAATAGGATATAGTTATCCATTACCAAGGGTAGAAACATTCTTTAAAGTGCAGTGTGAGTCCTGAATGAAATACATTTTATGAAACGTCATTGAACTTATTGAAAGAATTCAAAATCCTTGGCATAATACTGCAATGGATAATGTAGAGGGGTTTAGAGGGGATGTTTGATCTTAATTTGCAATAATGACAGAATTCAGGAAGAGGGTAATCAGCCTTGAGGTTAGCTCATGTTTGAAGTGGTCGAAAAACCTGAGGCTTTAAGTAAAGAACAAGTGGATAATTGTTGAATTGAACGATTGAAAATAATATTTACCTCTGTTGTTGGGAGAAAATAATTAACATCAGGACTATAATCACTCCCACTGCTCCGAAGATTAAGATCATTGTAAATGGAAACAGGGTTTCTGAAAAAAAAAAACAACAATGATATACCTATAAAGTGACTAATGCTGGTACATACACAAGCATGGACTACTCCACAAATAAAGAGCCAATTTGTCTCGGACAACGCAGCTTAATACAAGCTTGAGAAAAAGGCGCACAAGAGGACATGACGTGACTTGCCTCAAATGGATTTAAAACTGAAATATTTGACACAAAGACCCAGGCACAACTAATCTTTCTAAATATTCATAGGATTAGTCTCACCTTTGGTAGGCACCTTAGGAATGTACACATAAAGGTGGTCGCTGAATTCACTGAATTTTTCAGAAGCAGTCTGTTTGCACCGCACCCTGATTTCATACTCCATGCCAGTCTTCAGCCCATAAACAGACTGGTAGCGTGCTCTCTCAACTTCCAGCTGGGGATAGAAGAAATATTACAAAGATCAGGTTCATGCTTTTATTAAACAAAGACAGGTCATTCAGAGATGATTATACAACATTACTAAAACATGCACCATCGAGGTTCACTTTCCACTGTGGTTTTTTTTTTGTTGTATGTAGGAATACTAATGAAATCACGCTCAGCTGGAAACACAGCAGAGGGATTAATAACAGGAGCAGCAGCATTTAATCCTGTGCTTTTCAGATTATTAAAATGGACCACCTTGTGTTACTTTAACTCTTTCAAAACTAAGTGAGTTAACAGCAAGATAACTCCTGTAAGATAAAATTTAAATTAAAATTAGTAGACAAAAACATTGTCTACACATATTTATATGGTCTGCTGTTCTGAGTGTGACTATCTCACAGGTAATGCAATAGCAGTGTGTTGCTCTGAGTGGAGTTAGATTACAGGTAATGCAATAGTGGTGTTCTGTTCTGAGTGGAGTTAGATTACAGGTAATGCAATAGTGGTGTGTTGCTCTGAGTGGAGTTAGATTGCCTTGGTCTGCAGTGTTAAGTGTTAGGAGGCTGTGTGGTCCAGTGATTAAAGAACAGGGCTTGTAACCAGGAGGTCCCCAGTTCAATGGAATTTCAGGCTCACTGTGTGACCCTGAGCAAGTCACTTAACCTCCTTGTGCTCCGTCTTACGGGTGAGACGTTGTTGTAAGTGACTCCCTAGTCTCTGTAAGCTGCCTTGGATAAAGGCGTCTGCTAAATAAACAAATAATAATAATAATGAGGACAGTTTCAGGACTCAACCTTCTAGTGATTTATGAATTAAAAAGCTATGAAAGGAAAAACGCATTATTATGCATAGTTACAATGTACATAATACTGTAAATCCCTCTCGTCACATCAGCTCACCGGCTTCCAATCAGACATGTTGATAGCTCTGTACTGTGGCTCATAGACTAGACTTATCCAGCCTTTCTTGACATCTGCTGAAGGAGGGGGCTCCCATTGTATCAGGATATCAAAGTGTTGCCCCGTCTGGCTAATGTTCAATAACGTCCAGTTCAGACCAACAGGGGGGTCAGGGACCACTGAACAATACAAAAAGGTCAACAGTACATTTACCTCCTTTTTCAGATCTGCTTGGACACTACAAAAAAAGTACAAACTAAAATTTTAATTTTTAAATTTACACATTAAAACTACGCTCAATAACATCTAACACCCAAATAATAGATTCATACATGTTGCCAAAAAATTATTCAAAATGTATTATTAAACCTTCATCTACTATAACCTGGCAAGTCTGATCACCCCCAAAAGCAAAATTGTGATATACCTGCTTGAATCAATTGGACAGTGTTATTAAGGATTATGAACCGGTGATTGGCTGTTTGAAAGTGCAGCTTCAAGAGTTTTCTGGCTGAGCCAAACTTGTGATTTTATACCTGACAAATATGTATTTACCTATTTCGTCCACAGTGAAGCACATCTGATGATAAACAATGTCCTGGATTTGTGATCTTAGCTGGACACAGTATGGAATCCAAATAGATGTGTAGGTACTATTAAAATAACAGTGATTTTCACCAGCCGTGCTGTAGTCTGGGCACTCCCTCCAAACATCTCTACTGTTCAAATACAAACAAACAAACAAACAAACAAGAACATTCAGGATTTTTGAAACAGTTTGGGCAAAATGTAAAAATACAGAAACACACACAAACAAAGAGGTACACGTGTGTTTTATATATGTATCCATAGTTTGAGCTCCGACGTTCCTCATTTGAACGCTGACTTTCCTTATTTGCGTCAGTCATTCTTGTGGGGTGGAAGTGGACAATCCTATGGATGCGTTAGGTTGAGAGAGCTGTGGAACGATGGATACATCTACATTTTGCTAGTTAAAGGTATCGAATCTGTGATTATTTTAAGCAGATGCAACGTTAGAATTAGTATACTCAAACCAAGTGGCTGTACATCTTATTAATTTAAAGTAACCTCTTTCCTCCCTTGTTATCTGTCTTACGGCAAGAAAATACATCCGTTCTCAGATTTTACAAAAATATAAAAATGTACCGTACTATGATTCTCACAATAAAGTTCCAATGTTAAATTGGAACTTTATTGAGAGAATCATAGAATACAATTGTGTCAGAGGTCAATCTCATTGGTCAGCAACACATTTAGCACAAATACATTTATATAACCCTGCAAATTTTAAGTCACTCCGTCAAAAGGTTATTGGAGATACTGTGTTTTGACACTGGTGACGGCATCTACTGCAACAGAAAGGGCACACAGTACTGGGAAAGTGACATTTTAAAGGGGTTATGTTTGGATTCTCAAGAACGATCCAAGTGCATTCTTGACAAGCAGTGAATATGGAAGTATGCACCTGGTCAGCAATTCTTTAAATATTGTAATATTTAAATAAAATTAAAATGGAAACAACAAAATGTGGCGAAATCTGTTACTATTTTAATATTGACCAGAATTATTTTAAAATAGCCATTGGTTTTCACAAAAAAAAAACAACAACAAAAAAATCCCTTACTTTTTCTGAAAGAAGACACTCAGTGCACCAGGGCCTGTTAGATTCTGGTAATCCCCAGCACTCCACCAACAACTAAATGTCTCCTGTTCTGGGGAACGGCAGTCGACGAAGTAAGGACGCTTTGGCGGAACTAAAAAACAAAAAGAGACAGAGACAGGGACAGAGAGAGAGAGTCAGTAGAAAATAAAAGCCTAAGTGTGCAGAATATTAAGGAAACAATAGTTAGGAAAAAACAATCGCTGTCTAATTGTGGAACTGCAGTACTGCTGTGAACAAATCCTGAATGTAATTGTGAAATAATTTGATACCAGCACCCAAAATGTGAATTCACAAACACAACCCCAAAATAAATTACAAATAAATCCACACTGATCTTGTACTTGTTTTATTGGACAATGTACTCACATTAAAGTCGTTTTTTTTGTGTTTAATAGATTGTGCCAATGTTGAGTTAGTAATGCTGTGTTCACCAAGACTGTCTCATGAGCAGTTAGACTGGATATGAACAGGAATAGTTTTCATTAAGATTTCAAGTGCTTGTCAAACCTGACTAACATCCAACGTTCAATACCACAAACCCTGTAAAACGACCTTCACAATACTACACACTGGATAATATAAAACACCACAATTACATATTTCTTCTTTTTAATTGCTTTCATTTCTGTTGTGTAAGTAACAGAGACGCCACCACAGGCATTTATTTCTCAGTTATTAATTATTTGTCAAATAAGATGGCCGGCGTTCTCCTACTAAGACCTTGAATGTTGCTGCGAACAAAATGGTCTTGTTATTGTTTTTCATTTTTTATAACTGTATTTACTCAGAGTGAGGCTGCCTAGAAGATGTCATAAATCCAATTGGATTCAATTGTATAACCTTGAAGGGATAGAGCTAGTGTTCTAGTGGAACAGGGCCTGCTGGCAACAACTACAGTAGACGGGTGGGGCTGGAAATGCTGTGCAGAGGCCAAGAAATAAGAAAACATGATTACAAAAAGGACCAAGACTTTTACCATCCACATTTGTTACACAGAGTACAGTATATAATGAAAATTCAGCTTTTCACCACACAGTTACATTGTCTGCAGCGCCACATCCACCAAGACAGGTATAGTATATTTGTAGAGCACCCTATTGCCAGAATGTTTAGGCTAGGGTGCTTCCATGGGGACTTAAAAGCAAACATGCCATGTTAAATTGTATCTGAAAAAATAAAAATAAAAAAACACCTTACAGGTGATTGAGTGAAAATAAATAACTTATATAGATCTTAAATAGACTGTGAAATGTTACTTACCAATAAACTCTGTATTCAGTATTATTTTTGGTTTATACAACATAACACATTTTTCATCTTTATAAAGTCGGAAGTACCATACACTGCTTCCACTAATTACTTCTGCTAAATTAACAAGCTAAAACCTTATTTTTTTTAACATTTGCAGTTTCTATTAAAAACATACACATCTCACTTCGGCAAATTATGCTTCAGGCGATCCACACGTTTTAAACATGCATGATGCATGCACTTCTGACAGCTCGCTAAATAGGTTAATCTCTGAAACATTGCAATTGAATTGCCTTTATTAAAAACAACAAGCAAGAAAGTTAGTCTAACTGATCCAGCAGTTTCCATCTGTCTATACAATAAACAAACAAACATGGAGATGCAAGGTTTGCTGCTGCTAATTGAGGTACGGTGTTACAGGCTTGCCTGCTGTTAGAAATCAAAAGCAGTAACTGCAGATTGACACTCAGCTTCTCTGGTTTCACATCACTATGATAAGAGCCCCCAGTAGAGAGCAGTAGCTGTCAAGCACACAGTACTAATGTTTTTTTTTTTTTTTCTACTGGTCATGTTTATGGCTCACTCTTGCAGTGTAACATCACACGTGTACATAGTTAAAGTAACTGAAGCCACTGCAGAAGAAACTGCTTGTGCCACGGTTTCAAAAGTGCTGTCCTTCAGCCAAACATTGCAACACTTAAAGCAAAGCTGAAAGGAGTGAGTGACAGCAAGAGCCTGTTTTTTAATTTTTTTTATTTACAGAATTTATTAAGTTATTAAATCAATCAAGTATGTGTAATTTCCCATTAATTACTGTTATTAATGGCAAGGTTTAAGTTGGAATTGGAGTCACGTTTAGGGTAGGAAAACAAACCACTGCTCAATATGAAACGTTACCAGAAAAACAGATTACAAATCTTCATATACTGGAGACCAGGGGAGGCCAAAGTTACCCCTTCCACTCCTAGTCTTTGCTCCAACCCTGTTCTAAATTATTTAATTGAACCAATTAAACCTCCATCCTGATCCTGAAGTAGTTCATGATAGGGTTATGTGTAAAACCTGGAGTGGAACAACTCTCCAGGACAGTGACTGGACATTGTAGGTGCATGTAGGAACTCTTAATTCACATTCAAAGTTGTTAAAGTCTGGAAGAAAACTAAAGTACAACCTCACTTTGCAATCACCTCTGACTAGCCAGTACATCATTAACATGATTTTTGTAACACAATAAATGACAGGGTCTCACTGAATAAAGAGGAACACTGTTCAGTCCTTTGCAGGTTTATATGTAGTGCAAATCTTACACTCGCTCAAAAGCTGTTTGGCCCCTTTGTGTTTTCTGACGCATATCAGTGTCGCACAAGCTTCAGCGCACAATCCCTACTGATCACAACAGGGCAGCATTTATTTTATTCTTAAAAAAGTCTATTCTTAAAATTAAGTACCAGTTATTTTTATGTAAAGAAAAATGTTTGCATGCGATTATTTTTTACTGAATAGATCTGCTGTTCTATACTGGTGTGAAGCAGGATTATGCATTTTTATTAAGTGATATGTAATGTATGGGAAGTCTGTCTTGTGACTAAAAAAAAACATGCAGTTTCCATCAAGTCACACAAAAATAAGATGGCAATACATAATAAAAACGATGTAGTTGAGAGACAACACAAACAACGTAGAGTAAGTAAGAGTAGCAATCACTTCACATACTTCGTATTTCCTTTGGGAAGTCAGGTTTTCGTAGAAATGTTATTTTGATTTTTTGTTATGCTTACCCAATAATGCTAATTGAGCAAGTCTCAGTTTCTCAATAGTAGATGATCCAATATAGCTGAGAAACTACTCATTTATATCACCATTTTTTACTCTTTTTTTGGGATGGCTCCTTTTATTTTGGTCTGAACGGAAACTGGAATATACTGCTTTCTGATTGGATAAGTTGTTACAATAAATGTTAACTACAAAGTAAACTGTCCGTTGACTTTCTTTTCTGTTCATGTTTCAGTGGAGAAAGTCCATTCTATAATGTTGTTGTTTTCTCAGTTGGTTTTCAATGGCTTTGTGATTAGCACTGGGGTGCCAGTTCAGAAGCTGCTTTTTATATCAACCAAAGCCAGGGATTTCTCTAGACACAATGGTGCACAGCATACCTGTCTATGCCATGTGGGGCAGGCTGGCTATTTATACGTCCTGGTAAGAAAGACACCCTTCTGCCAGGCACCTGGAGAGCAGGTGGATCCTCACAGCAGCAAGAAGGCATTTAAAAGTAATACAGTATGTTGCAACATGGAAGTATGCAAAAAATGGACTCACCGATTAATTCTTTCTCTGGGGCTATCAGTCTTTTCTAGCACTTGGATCATTTTACCACCAGAGAGAACGGACTCAAGCTCCCTCGACTGTGGTGTTCACTTAGAATCGGACAAACGCTTTTGTTCTTGGACAACCAACAGCAGTGCAGTTTAACTATGCAAAAGGGCATGTATTTAAAAGAACTGTGGCACTTCATATTTTAACGGTAGTTTAGCTGCAGGAGACCTTTCTTGGGAGTGCAGATTCATTCTCAGTAATGTGCATCTGCAGTTGCAGAGCAGCGGCTGATTAACTCCACTCCACAGTGATTTGCTCCCTATGAAATCTGTTTCCTTTACTGCTAACATGAGCACACAGGAATCAATCTTTCCTGCTGTGCCTCAGCTCTTCTCAACAGAAAGAAACAGCAAGATCAATGACAGCATTCAAATCCACTTGTTTACTCTCGCTGAATCATTCAGCACATTTGCCTAACCAGAAGCAGAAGAGACAATGAAGCAGGAGATGACAGATGAAAAGTAAAGCTCCTGCAGAGCAATATAAAGCAACACTGACAGCATTCCTAGGTTACATTAATGTGACCCCCCACCCCCTTTGGAAACTAAAGCTGCTGCAGAATCATACAAATCAACACACACACACACACACACACACACACAATGCAACAAGGGCGTTTGCAGATACTGTATATGTACAGCTATGGCAAAAGTTTACCATCATCTAGAATTTTAGGATTGAGACATTCATTTAAAAAACAAAGAAACATAAAACAAAAACAACATGAACATAATTTAGATATTTTATTTAACATCATGTAATCAAGGAAACTATAAAGTGATCTCGCAAAAGTCTACCGGAAGCCATAATAGTAGTACAGTATTTCATGTTAGATTTTGAAATGTCACAGTTTTCAATTTGTCAGTTTTTCGTTTAAGTACATTGAAACCTACTAAGCGGTATGTAATTCAATATGTTAACGCAACATTATCCAGCAGGTTTCATTCGACGTTACGAAGCAAAAGGAGTTAATTCTATAGGGTGATGCAAAACATTTGGCCATAGCTGTATGCGCTCTGTAATACATGGCACAATAGAAAGGCTTCTTCAATAGCATTTATATCATTAGTGTTTTAAAAATAGAACAGCGGACAGCAGATACGGGCCTGGCTTTGCTAACCACAGCACCGCTGTAGGGGATTTGTATTTCGCAACACCTGGACATACTCAGCTGTCTGATCTATGGATCAGGTATCCAAGCCCGTAGACCACTGTTCAAGGCTGGGTCTTCCTTCAAGACATACACAATAGCAAGGGGTAATCCCTCCCCTAAAACAAGTTTTATATAGACCAGGACTTTCAACATCATGTTTAGATCCTCTATCATGACTTAATATCACTGCGTGAACCGATGAAAGCACTGGTACACTGAAGTAGATCCCTGTAAGCAATCTGCAGGGAAGACCAGCATTGAGTTTATAGGTTTAAAACTCAGTGTAGGAAACTCCAGACAAGAGCATGACTGTGTTCGGTGTGATTCTGGGCATCCAGGCAGTATAATCACCAGCTACACCAGTCCTACAATAGTTAAAGTTAACAAATCGGACCTAGTGTATATTTACAGTCATGATGAATGCATTTTGGCAAATCACAATAATTTCTTTATCATAGAGAAAATACCAGACGTGTGTTGCTTTTTAACTGCAAATATATTTTTTGTAAGTATCATTGTGTATGTTATCGAAATCTTTGTATTGTACACACAACTACAGAATAAATATAAATACAATTCATGTTTATTGTGTAGAATTATTGGTATGTGTACAGTAGCTCATACATGTTTTTTTTTTTTTTTTGAAAATGGACATAATGATACAAATGTGATACAGTACACTCAATTAAAAAAAAAAGATTTGATCAGATAGGTCAGATACAGACAGCAACTACTGAAGAATGGTCATGCTCAAAAAATGCTTAAAAACTGCCATATTAAATCTGTGTTTCAGATTTAAGTCCAACCGCCGTACAGACTTCACCTATTTAAAACAGAATAATTGATTATAATAGAATTGGGCTCCAAGATAAAAATGCTAACTTATTAAAACACTCACAAGTTGAATACAATTTAGTTCAGTATCCAAAAGAAAATGAAATATGTATAACTACATTAAGCAGAATCGGGCACACATTAATCTTAAAAGTTGAAAAGTCAACAAAGCAACAAAATTTGGCCAGTAATGGCCTCAGACAGGACTTGTACAAACAAACCCACCACTACCCAAATGTTTCAATTAAAAAAAAACAAAAAAACCATCAAGCTACAGTGCTTCTGCAATGGAAATTCAAACAGACCCATATGGCACTGTGCTACAGGTGAAAAGAGTATGTTTGCACAGTATCTGCCAAGAACATAAAAAATACTGCAGGTACTGGGTTACTTTGAAACGCTAAAGTGTTTGTCATATCGTACGTTTGCTTTTTGCTTAAAAAAGCAAATCGCAAAAACCTTTGAAGCCCTGATGTTTGTGTATTTTTCAAAGTGCAGCAGAGGGACCTGCTGTGGCTGTACCACAATTACCTCCAATGACAGAAATGAATGATAAGAGAAGCCTGCCTTTTGAACTATATTCCCATACCATTTGACTGCTATCAAACCATAAAAAGTTAGATGCTGGAAACATGTCACTTTATGTTAGGGATGTAATTCACAAACAGTACAAAACGTATGCCAATATGAAGGGCCAGGTTAACACACAGGGCTTTAGGGGCTGCAGACCTGGGCCTCGGATTTTGAGGGGCCCCCAAAAGTATATATAATTTAAAATACATTATATAAATTAAATAAAGTAGTGTGTGACTGTATGAATCTGAACAACATGGCTGTTTTACCAGGCCGTATATTCAGTTGGAGCAGCGACTGCCTGATCACATGACTGGACCTGCGATCAAGTCACATGACAGTTTTATCAGGGGTGCGTTCAATAAGCAGAGAGCTCACTCGTGGCGCCCCGTAACATATGATATGTTAGGAGCGAGCAGTTTAAGCGAGTTTTGCAATTTTTGTATACAGCTTTTTAAATGTAATTTCTAATAGTGTATTTGTGTACTAAAGTTACTGATACTTATTTGGGATACAAAACAACATGAGGAAACAACTGCTGCTGACGGATAAAAGTGTGAATTACTGGCAAGTCCTACCTTTTTAATTTAGAGAGATTGTAAGAGAACTGCATTCCCAATGGAACTGACCACATCTCCTAAAGTATACTGTTATCAGGCAAATATTAAATAACATGACCTGCTCACATTACACAATGCTCAATAATACCACACACAAAACGTTATCCCCCTACCGCTTCACCATCATAGCGTATTGATTCTGTCTGAAATTCCCCCAAGACAATGCATAAAAAAGCCAGGCAGTCACTGTTTAGTATTGCAGCAGAAATGACGGTTGATTAAAAAGAGCGTGGGTCAGAGGATTTGCAGAAGGCTCAGGATAAGCTTGGTTAAAAATGGTTACTTCTTCAGGGTAGATTTTTTGGCTGGAATGCAAAAGGTTTTTCAGAAAAACTTTGAATACCCCAACAAATCAACTAATTAACCCAGTTAAAATAATTTTCACTTAAATAGTAAAAAATAAAAAAATAAGACAGTCCGCTTTTTAATACTTGTAATTACACAGTACAGGTTACCACAGTAATTCACTAATTCCTTAAAACATTAATTTTTTTTAAACTTTAAAAAACTAAAGTAATTCCCCCCCATTCAGGAATCTATGCTGCTCGTGAATCCTGCATTCAATACATCCAGGTCAAAGGTGAAAGTAGCTTTAATTTCTTACCAGTACTGTTGTTGAGGCGTCGATTTATTTATTTATTTATTTTCAAATTAACGGAAGCCGTACCAACTCTGACGCCATTAAAATAACAGTATAAAATAAAACAATAATAGTTAAAAAATTAAACATCAAGTGTATCTATTGCAGATGATAATAACTCATTATTTGCTTTATATTGTCATCTCAAAAAATGTTAAATGTGCAAAAAGACAGATTTTAAAAAGAGATCAGCTTAATATTACCATTTAAACATGATAAACACATAATCAGAATAATTAAAATCCATATGATTGTTATATTTTGAATGGCGCTAACATAGCCCAAAACATTGGCCTATTCTGCTAGTATAATCTTGCCAAGCACACCGAGGCAGTTTTGTACTTTAAAAAAAGTTGATAAGTAACGGCAGCAAATGTTTTCCCAGTACACAGTACCAGGCCGTAACGGCTGACTTTCACTTCTGATCCAGGTGTGACGTCACAATAGACCACCTACCTACATTCGACTTGCCGTCTCCAGTGTGAACAGGGATCAGCGGCAACACAAACAGACACGCAAGGAGGCGGCATGTGCGCAACGTCTGCAGTGAATGTCCCTTGAGCAGCACGGCACAGCTAGTGGGGAGCGGCGAGGGGCGATACCGCTTGAAACAGCGTATGCGACGGAGGTTTCCAAAGTAAACCATGGCCCTACCAATACAGCCAAACTGGCCACAAATGAAGAACACACAACCTTCCCAGACATACGATGAACCTCGACTTTGTGGAATTTCCTATTGTTTGCAGATATGTGCTTCAATGGCAATAAAACCTGTGCTGTTTTAATTGTATTTCTAAAATGAGGCTTGAATTAACAAATCATGTAATGTAAGCGATAAATACCGGCCATCCCTACAGCCTGTGCAACTGTAGCACAGATGTTGTTTTTCCTCTCAGTGTCCTTGTAGTACCTGTTCTTTGGATCAAACAACTCTGGGAGATGTGAAGCTTCGATTATAAGTGGTTCATCCATGTTGATGGATATTCTGAAGTTTTCATCCAGATAGGACGTGTCATGCAATCCCAAATCACCCACCTGATTGGTTAGAGCGTGCCGCTGCGGGAAAATGTCAACGCCTGAGCTGCAAAATATCGCTCGCCTAGCCGTTCAACAATTCTGCAGCTGCGATACTTCCAAATACTTTTCTCAACACTTTGATCTGAGGCTCTATCTGGTCTGTTTCCCTCTGGATTAACCTGTCCCTTTTTACATCATCTGAAACCACTTTGTTTTGTAGAATCTTCTTGGGGGAAAAAAACAGACTGCATTGCAATTACTCATGACTCATGAGTGAACTCTTTTTCAGATTTTTCCCATTCATAAAGGCAGTTCTACATGACATCCTCAATCTAAAAGCATTAGTGTGCTGGTGAAGGCATAGTAAGGCATGCTGCACAGTAATGCTTCATAAATACTGGCTCCATATTTTAATTAAAACACTGATCTGTATTTGCTTGTTACCAGATTTACTTCAAACAGCTCAACACGAGCATCTAATACCAAGGATGCCGGGGTGGGGTAGATTTCTTAAAATGTGCAATATCATTGCCTAAGCTGTAATGAAACCGTAACTATGTGTTTTTAATCTTCTTTTAATATATACAGTGCTCCCCCTTTATAAGGTGGCCTGTTATACTGTTATAAGGCGGTACGGTCATGGCTCCCATTTTTTCTGGGTATTACTAAGAGCAGGGGATCACATACATAACATACTCTACATCATTTGATTCCACATCAGCTGGAATACTTGTAATGACACTGACCACACTAAAACAACACATTTGTAAGTACAGTACTCTCCAGCTAAGAACACCCCTTGAGAAGCAAGCAAAGTGTTCTTATAGCCAAAGTGTTCTCTGAGACGGAGTTAGCCACCAGACACAATATGAATCAATAAATTAATAAATACATAAGTATTACTGGTCACGACGCACATGCATCAACATATGAAATGAACTGAATAAGTAAAAGCAAAACAATAGGGAAGCGTATGTTAATAAACTATAATAATAATAATAAAGTAACAGACAAACTAACGTTAATAAAACTAAAGCAAAACAACACGGTCAAAAAGCTTAAATCACCATGTACTATGAAATTAGCAGCCGGGTGTGTTCTGGTCTCTCACGATGGCACAGGCAAAAATAATGGCCGTTACTGAGGGTTAACTTAATGTTAATGAATTAAATAAATGAACACAGCGCCCCTACACACGTTACAAAATGCAGCGGCAATATACAAGACATGCACATTATTTAACTGAATGGTGAAACAACTCACCAGAACGGGAAACGGGAACCCCACATTGTTTGGCGACTTGTGTCCGATTCAGGTTTTTTTTCAGGAGCTCGAACAATTTCTAACTTTGTGTAGCTAGAGAAACAGCGGCGCGTTCTAACCGTTTCTTTACATGCCATTTTGTAGCGATGAGGTGCGAAATCAGAATACAAAACCAGCCAATATAGGACGGTGGTTCTGGAAAGATTTAATAAACCCTGTCCCTCAAGACACTCTCACAATGACAAGTCACTTTTTTACAAACCACTACTAAGAAGAAACCAAGCATACTGTTATGCTATTGCGTCTCTGTACAATGAAAGCCTGAATGGAAACCTGCCATTACTGTAAACTTCACATGTTTCAAAAGCACTAAGTGGCATTTCAAAAAGTGCACAGATTTATCATTTATAACCCTTCACAAAGCAGTGTGTAACATGATAAGTGTAGAGCCCATTGACAGATTGCCAGGGCTTTGACATTATGAAGGAATTTTGTTCCCTCTGGTGCTTCACAATAGAGCCCACATGTGCAAGCTGCAGATAACATCGTTAGTAATTCAAAGTAAACATTTCCTTTGCCACTGCTGTAAAGGAAGATGCCCCCCAAACATATTAGCCGTGTGAAGAAAGTTTGCTTTTAAAATAAACTTCATTTTCACAGGTACTCCCATGAAATCACAGCTACTTTATTCATTCGGGTCCTTATTGAAAATGTGGACTCTTGTGCACTGATTCCATCTGTCTTCTGTCACAATCTACGAAGGCGAACACAATAACTGCCTTGGATTTCCACAGATCTTCAAACTAATACAATGATCTTCTGTCGGAATTAATCTCGGTCGGATATGGGAGACACACCATAGCCTGGATTAATGCAGTCTGATATTAGATTAGGAATATCTTCCTTGGTTGGTAATGTACTAAATCTCCAAAGAGTATTGGGACAGAGTTACATATTGGAGGGCAAGAGTTACTGAACACGGAAACAATTCAAGTCAAGTGTAAAGGACCAGCTGCTGGATAATTTTCGGTGATGATAACCGTGACAACAAGAACCATCATCTAGCACAGAGGTTTCCAAAATATGGCCAGTGAGTATAACCCAAGATACCCCAAATTAGGCTGCCAGATTGACCTATTCACTCATACCCAAACCATCAATCTGATACACAACAGCTAACCCTGCATCTCAGAAAACAAGCTCTTTATCACAGAACAACATCCTGGCTGTTCATGCTACCCAACAAATATCAAACATTTCCCATTTTGGGAATATCAACTGCTAAAGCAATTACATCGTTCAAAACGTCTCCAGATTTGTCAGCCCTATTGTAACAAAGCATATAAGATTACAGTGCAGTATAAGGATTCAGTGGGTTACTGTGTATCCTTTTTAATGGACGTACATATTTGCACACTACTGACCACGTGTTACTAAGAATGCAAGCATAATCGAGATTACTCCCGTGTCAATATTTCTGACCAGTGTGTCTTAGCCATCTCAATGGGTCTATTTTAACAAATCTAAAACAGTAGTGGATCTTAATTCTGATGCACTAAAATGTATGAACCTGTTTGAGTTGTGGTCCTCATTCCACTGTTTAGTTATTGTATGTAGTGATGTTACAAAGTGAATCAAAAAATCACTTCTAGTGGGAAAGACAACAGCAGGTATTTAGTGGCCACTGTTTAGATCACTGAACTCTGAACAATGCGAATGGTGCCTGTGGTACGTCACATTTCATTGTAAACTGTGTGAAGACTCCTTACAGCTGGATATGCCACTTTGATTGTTCTGGAGCAAGCAGAATACAACATGGAAAAGCTACAGTGGAAAGTAACTGTCCTCTCCAATAAATGTGCAGGATTGAATAAACCAGCTAATGTCTACAAGACTAGCCTGTGTAAAAATACAGTCCTGCTGTGTGAGCACTGAGAGGAAGAACGGTGGAAGCGAGAACAACTTGATTCTGTCATGAGTACTCCGTGTTTTATAACACCAGTGGACAAGCAGAAGCGTGCCTGTGACCCCCGCGGGGCTTGTACCGCCCGTGGCTGCACTGCATGGAAGAATAAGCTGCTGCTTTATTCTGGTTTACCATCATAGCTAAGCTTGCTAAACTGTTCATATATAAATGACGTTGAAAAACATCAACAGAGATAATAACTAGTGATTTTTATGCCTTCAAAACCAGTGGCTCTACACAAACCATCAATATAAAAAGTTTAGAATAACGTGTGTCTGGGCAAAGTGCCAAAAATAAACCCTGTCAACACTGCCTGTTATACAGCGGCTTGCATTCTATTTCCAAATGGCAAGTCTATTTTATACTGTGCTGCTGTGCACTGGCAGCCAAGAATCTCATATCTGGCCTTAATGGAGTGAATAAAAATAATTTCATAGATCTTAACTGTTGTACACTTCCAATGTGCAGTTTTACAAGAAGCAAAAGTTTCATCAAATATGCATTTTCATGACTGATTTGGTACTACAGAACATTCTCAGTTTTATTATTATTATTTCCAGGTAGTTTCAGTTCTCCAGGTGAAATATCAAGAACATATAGACAACCTGAAAGCAAGATTTGCAAACAAAAAGAGCCAGACAAACTTGCTTTAGCCAGAACACTGTAATTAAAGCAATAATAACTGGTCAAACCAGTCTGGCAACGCGTTCAGGTTTTTTTTTTCCTTCTACTCTCAAACAAGCATATTTACTAACACCTCTCCCAGCTATGGCCAAAAGCTTCGCATCCCCCTATAGAATGAACTAATTATGCTTCATAAAGTTGAATGAAACCTGCTGAATAATGTTACGTTAACATAATGAATTACATACCGCTTTGTAGTTTTCAACATTTCGAAATCTAACATGAAATACTGTACTACTATTATGGCTTCTGGTAGACTTTTGCGGTATCATTTTGTAGTTTCTTTGATTACATGATGTTAAATCAAAGGTCTAAATTATGTTCATATAGTTAAGTCTCAATCCTAGAATTCTATGCGATGCAAAACTTTTGTAGCTGACAAGAATACAGCTGGTTTACTGTAATATTCATTTTTAGGGGTTAGATTTGAAACCAAATGCCTGTTTTTTTGTATTTTTTTCCTTTGTTGCCTGGAATGCTCTAGATGGGTAATATCTCTGTATCCTCTTTACTTTCTGCAGTAAGCCTCTTTGAGACAGTAGCATAGGGTTAGGGTCTACATTCCTTGCGCCTCCAGAGGATGCATTGAGTTATGAATGCTTTAAACAAAGCCAGGTTATTGCTGTAAGTCAATGGACCTACCATGATGATGAGGTCAAAGTGATCAAGACCAAATATCCAATGTGGGAGAGAATAGCAAGAAACCTTCATGTTTCAATTCAGACAAATATATACAAATAAATCATATTTATTTAAAGTAGGCTGATATTTAAAACATGTTCGTTGGTCTTGAACGAGTTCCAACACATCGTTATTTTTGTATTTGCTTAACCAAGTGTAGCCGTGCCAACAGCTTTATTGTAGCGGTCTTGTTTTTTGAAGTTTTGAGGTTCACAGCATTCAGATGCTGGCTGCCGGTCAGGGGCAGGCCCAACAAGCTGACTGGAAATTGAAGGGTGACCCGAATGATAGGTGTCAGTAATTCAAATGTAATCCATGAGCTTTCACACAAATCCCTACTGGATTACTTTTGCAAGCATGTGGCGTTATTAGTTCATGACACATTCGACACACATACTTATTAAAAGTATGCAATCACAGACAGGATGGACTGTATCTGCCTGCTCCATGCTGACTGAAGCTATCTGCATGTTTCACTGAACCCCTGCTGCACCTGACACAGCCAGCACAGCACTGAGAAAACAAGCTGCACACAACCAATCAATGTACAGATAGTACAGTTCTTCATCTTGGACTAATTGATGTCAGGCTTGTGCTGATTGCAATGCAATGCCCTATTTCAGAATTGGAAGTGCATTTACCAGCTAAGTAAAATGTACAGTTGTTACTTTGCAACCAGCTTCTTGAAGACTCTGCAAGGTCCTTCTTGAGAACAAACTTTGATGCAGATTTCAATTCCAAGCGTCCCTGAAGGAATCAGGCAGGAATCATTGAGGAATGATCATGCATGCCTCCAGAATTGCAACACCTTGCAGACATCTTGTAGAATCAGTTTTGTCCTGGCTACTCATGTTAGCTCATACACAGAACTAACAGTGTTGTGGCAGGTATTTGAAATGAATTTATTTTTTCTTTTTCTGTCAATTTCAAATGAAACACAGCTATTTTACCCTCGGCTCCGTCACGCCACTTACCCACAAGTGTGTTTGTTGATTATACAGTGCAGACATTATCTAGATCCTTCTGGGAAATTGTAACCAGCAGGTTTCCTGCTGTACATACTTTGAAGAGATACACTATGAAGTTCAGCACCACATTGTCTACCAGTACGTATTTGATTTTAAGGAATCTAAGTGGTCCTCAGTCGAAAGCAAACCCTTTTTCTGTGTTTTGCTACGATATACACAGCCTTATGAACTCTTTTACCCACCAACCACATAGACGTGAAAGCCATCAGCTGAAAAGCTCTTTTGTGTTGACAGCTGACTGTGAAGACTATCACATTAACAGCCCATTGATGTTAACAGTCCAGTGGCCTGTTTAAAAGGTAGTGCATTATGAAGAAAGGGGGCGGAGCTTAATGTGCTCACTCGAATGCACTTTCACTGTGATGAAGCAGAAAAAAAAGGGGAAGAAGAACCCAGTGTAAGTATATACCAGTTAAGAGTCATTTTCTTTATATCCTTCATTACCAGTTGCTGTGCAGAGGTTATTTTGCACTCTAGTTCCTGGAGTCATGCCCTGACCATGGTCTTAAAGAGTAAAGAGCACAACAAGCATATTGTTTGGTCCTCCTCCTTCCCTGCCTCCACCTTGCAGCACGCCTTGTCTAGGGAGAAGGTGGCACAGGGTGCCACTTGTCCTGCCCCCTGGCATTAGTTATCATTCAATCAATATACATTACATCATAGTTCGGCCAGCGTACAGGGGCGGCTATCAAGCTCCAATGAGCAAGGCCATGGGCCAAATTATACTATGGGCCAGACCAAATCAAACCCCGATCTCTCTTGTGAAAGAGTGTTTATGCGATAATATCGCTAGTTTCCATATCGCATTTTCTTTATCCTGAAACCAAAACTAGCCATTTCCAATCCGTGAAAGGGGCGGAGAGAAGTTTTGAAGGAGTAGGAGGGACCACTGAAAGCAACATAAAAACAGCTGTTGACCAATCCCCAGCCGGTATTTGTGACCTTTTGAAGGGGCGGAAACAAGGCGGTAACATACGAAAAGGCAGGCAGCCAGGGTAGAAAAATAAAATAAAAGTCTGTGTTATACTACTGTTTATTTTGAATATCAGTGAATGAATGCTATTACATACAACTACTACTAGTAATAATAATAATAAAAATATGTTTATTATTAATAATAATAATAATAATAATAATAATAATAATAATAATCTGCTTGTATTTTTATTGTGTAAAATATGGAAAAATACGGATGCGAGTTTGAAAAAACACACACACGCACGCACGCACGCACGCACACACACGCACACACACTTGGCAATTACCTTGTTTCCACGATGTCTGCAGCATCGTGCTGCATTGTTCTGTCACTGTTATGAAAACGTGCCACATTGTTTTCATGATTTTTGTAAAAATCCATACCGTGCCCTGGCTGGTGCCCTGTTGTGCACAAGGCTGTGTAGGAGGCTATAACTGCACAAGAAAAAAGATTTTTTTTTTTTAAAAAGTTGATTTACAAAGAAACTGATAAAAAAAAAAAAAAAAAAAACCCCACTTGGGGTGAATAGAACATCCAAAACCCAACGTAACACTGTCGCCAGGATCAATACCGGCACATATTATACAATAAGAAGTCGAATGAAATGCTATCCAGTGCCGTGACAAAATAAAAAGTTGATTGCAGATTTTTAATTTTTTTTTTTAAAACGGACATTATTATTTTTATTATTATTTCTTCTGTCGAAAACCCAAAGCAAATTTAAAAACTTCATCTTGATGTTTCTGAGATTACAGTTAGGCTACCATTCTAGGTATTATGTAATTTTGTTATCTACACGGATTTATACGTTTCGAGGGGACCGCTTGGCATGCTGACACGGTACAGCCAAAATAAAAAGTGTGCTCCCTTGCACTGGAACAGTGGGCTTGTTCTTACATGCTGAGAATTTGGGCTTCACCTAATGTTTCTGTGTAGGCCTACATGTTGAAGTACTTTACGAGAGTAACCAAATGTTAAAAACTAAAAGTTAATATCTTTAAAGTGCTTAAAACATTTCTACGTTCTTTATTAGTATTCTAGTTTGTTTGCATTTGCTAGCTTCGACTTTGATCGAAGTTCAATGTAATGGAGCACTGTGCCTTTAAGAAATGAATAATTTGAATAGAAGTAGGTGACGTCACAGATGACGTGCGAGTATGTCCATGGACTTAAAAATAAAAAAAGTACCATAGTTGTAGCTTACTACAAAGATAATAAATAAAAGAAAATATATCTAAAAAGCTTTACCATCACTGAAAGAGACACTGCTCCACGCAAAGCTCTCTGTGAGTAGAAAAGAGTTTATTGTTTGTACGTATTAAAGAAAGGCAGCAAGTAGTAAACCAGGCTTTCTACATGGAAGAAGGTATTAGCTGGTGCTGATGTTTGTCTGCTGCACCAACAGGAAGTGTTTTCCTCAAAGCTAGCTATATCCTTTCATTACCTTGAAGGTGACACCCATTAAAACATAGACTGAATTCCGCAGACGTGCACGGATAGCATCATCATAAAAGAAAACTGTGTTACCTTTATCTTCACAGAGGTTCGAATGATCATGAATGACCAGGTACAGACTCTAAAATGTTTAAAGTTTGGAGAACTATTATTTAAATTTGAAACTATATCTGATTCAATTGATAATGTAAACACAGTAATAGCGTTTGGTCCGGTATCTTTTGCAGTATCAATAATCTACCAGTTATGTTTGCAAAGAAATATGGTTCCCCCTTATCAGCCTTGGTAGTCGGTGTGTTATTGATGTCAGTAAAGTCTGACTAAGGTCATTTGGCAGCAAACACTGGCACATACTTGAGTGCTTTATAACCGCATAGACCTGTTGCCCTGAACTATTCATTGGGAGGAACAGGGACGTGTTTTCAGTGTTGCCAGGGGGAAAAAATGTGATTATGCACGATATAATAACCAGAGCAAGAGAAAAGGTTCGTTCAATACCGTGCATACCAGAGGCTTGAAGGGAGGCAGTTAAAATTGTTAACAGTTCATGCCCCCCTCAAGTGGATGCATCGAAATAGGGAGAAAAACACTAGGGTGACCAGATGGTTTTTAGGCCTCCAGCCGTAACATTTTAGAATTGAGCACAGAGCTGGTGCAAGATTGGGATACGCTGATGGCCACTCTAGGGTTCACTGTTTGTTTCCCACAAGGTCACTCATGGATCTGAGCTGGGGGGGGATAATGTATGGTAAGGTTGTGGAAGGAAGCTACATAGGGATCAGAATAATATGTAGTTGGTATCCACTGATGTGACGGTGGTATTATGTGCTGAATGGAAAACTACATGTCCAGAGTGCAATTGGTGACATAAGCGCTGATGCGGTGGAGAATCGCTGTTCAGGTGCACTCAGTACATTAATTGGGACTGATTTAAAAGATGTGGAAAAAACACTTTAGAGTCTAGGTGGAGACCAAGATGGAGAGATAGACAAGATAGCAAGAGAGAGAGAGAGAGAGAAAGAGAGAGAGAGACAGACAGAGGGTAAGGAAAACAAAAGAAAAGAAAAAGAATGAAACTTGAAATCCTGTGCTGTTAAAATTCATTTGAAAAGAGTTTTTGTGAAGCCAGTAAGTGGCTTAGCTGCCCGGGATTGGGAAGTCACCTTGAACTTTAGTTACCACCGTGTGACGTGGTGCCCGCCCCCTTTTTTGTATTTGTATTATTATTATTATTATTATTATTATTATTATTATTATTATTATTATTATTATTATTATTATTATTATTATTATTATATTGTGTTTGTGTGTGGGCGGATGAAAGCATCCAACATTATTATTTATTATTTGAGTATAATGTGTAGTCTCCGTGGATGGGGTTAAATCCCCATCCCTATAGATCTCATGGGAATGTGGCTGGAGCCTTAATAAAGTAATTATTAGATTAATGGGTAATTAAGGCTCCAGCCACAGAGAATAAAAGGACCCACTCTGGGCTCATTAGGAGAGTGTCGAGGAGTAGAGAACAGGAGCAACTAGTAGAAACTAAACAAATGCTACAAGTGCTGGCTCAAAACCAGCACGACACTTGTTTTGCTGTTTTGTTTCATTATTGTTTGTTTGTTTGGCCAACGTGCCCTTTTGTTTGAGTTTTGTTTTGTTTACAACCTTTTGATTTATTTATTTAATAAAAGCACTGAACGCCATAGCGACTCAGTTTCGCCCGTAGTACTGTCTTGTTTTATGTTTTGAATGGTTTATTTTGCTTTCTGTTATTTGTCAAAAAGGAATAAGCGCACAGGTTTTGAACTCTTACCACGGTGTGCTGTGTCCAGAGAATGTCAGTGTGGAGAACACGAAACTGCACAAAGTTGTCAATGACAGGGACACTTTGTCACACGTTTAAAATCTCACTGAACATCTCAGCCAATCAGGTTCCAAGTAGAATGCTCATTATCTCAAAGATGCCCTCTAAAAACTAACAAGTAAATCAGCGACATGAATCGTAAGCAACCTAAAGCGATTCAAAATACTACCAAAAAACACATTTAAAAACCCTCCTCATACACAACACTAATATCCTCGGCAGTAGATTCTTGAAATGTATTTTTGTTTATGACTGTAAGTCGCCCTGGATAAGGGTATGTGCTAATAAATAATAATAATAACAATAATAATGAAAATAATAATAATAATAATAATAATAATAATAATAATAATAATAATAATAGATAACTGACCTTGTCTTTAAGGGCCCTTGCCTTCAGCTTGGGTCATTTAACTGTCGCCGTGGATAATTATCTAGCAGGTACTGTAATGATCACTTTGCAAAAACAAAAGCATTCCCAGCATAATATCTCTGGCATCTCTGGTTTTGTTATGAATGTATCTTCTGTTTTACTTTGCTACAAATTAGTAGCATTTCTCTAGAATTTCTCCTTTTTTGTACTCGTAGAACATCCTTTCCAACATGCAGTCAAATTGTAACCTGTGTTCCTGCTGTGCACGGAACAATTTGTAGCAATGCAGATTTCAGGAGTCACAATCACATTTCAAACCTGTCATGATTTTCTTTAAAACTGACATTATAAAGAGAGGACAGGAACTGAATTTAGCAAGCTTTACAAATTGTAAGGTTGTTTTGCGCTGACTCCCAGGGTCACTGAATTTCATGCAGGTCTTGATTCCTTGTCAGTTCCAGGACTAAAAGCTCCATGACCTGTGCTCTTATATAAAATTGACTGACCGCTTCCTTCAGTCACACTCCCTTGTTCATTTATGCAAGGTTTTGTATAGGGTCAAGGCAATTCAAAGGCCAATTTTTTCCAGGAGCTGAGGGTGAACAGTGCATATCCATTAGCGCTGTTATGCACTGATGACTGCAGTTTCAGCAAAACAAAACAAAAAAAGATTTAAAACAGTTTATATCTGATGGCCTCAGAACGTCTGTGCAATCCAATTCTTTTCAGGGCTGATCAAGATAGATATTTTTTTCCCAAGACTGCTTGCTACCCAAGCAGCTCAGTGGAGAAGGTGCAGGGTTTTATTGCAGCACTCGCCACACAGAAGGGTTTCTAGACTGTAAAAATCAAGTGAATATACAGCGCTCCCTTGTTCTGTCACGATTTGATCATTCACATTCTTGTATTTGTAAGGTATACAGTGAAATACTGAGGTAGCTCTGTATAAAGCCTCTCCTGTTTTTTTAATGATACAGGTACTTGTGCTCTAATGAGTGACGACTCAAAACACATTTCACGTCACACCTTCTTTGTTTCAGATTACCACCATAACCAATTAATTCACACTACAGTATATCTAGCCTTTTAGAGGCCTATTACCTGAATAACTCTTCACTATGCTCGATTCTACTACAGCACCAAATATAAAAGTGTTACTTACTACTAATTTAAAAACTTTCCCAACCCCTTGGCAGTTTTTATTTTAATTAGGCACGGAACATCAGTGATGTTGTTTGTGGAGACAGTGATGATCACAGCAAGCACATGTGAAACGCATCACCTTTTTAAGGCTTCCTGGGGGATACAGCCATGTTGCAATACAATTTTCTGTACATTGCGAGTTAAGTAAAGCACTTACGCAAGAGTAGACAGAAAATCTCCCTGTATTTTACCTTCAAGCTCAACTATAAAAGATCCTTGAACAATACTATGTCTATATAGAGGACACTTGAAATTGTATGGCAGACATTCAAGATCAGGTTTTACTGTGGCAAGGACAGCTTTGCCACGTTACTGAACAAACAGTTAATTTTTATTGTACTTTACCCAAAGTGATGCTTGACTTACGAGAATCATAAAATACATATGAGCAACCTGTTTCACGCCAATATCTTAAGAGAGCCAGGTCTCTTTCAGGCAAAAAGTCACATGATCACACAACACTGCAGCTACAAGGTTAAAGTCACTGGCACATTTCACCAAGGTGTTTATATAAGCTTTCAAATTTCAGATCGGGCCAGAGTCAAATCAAAGGATTTCACAAAGTGACTCATGTATTGTTTAAAGACATTCCCTAATGCCCATGCTCTGCTCTGCTCTGCTCTGTTCCCCTATATATGGTCTACATTTGTGAGCTAGGATCTTTGAAGCAAACACAGGATGACTGGACCTCACCTTGAATCAAGTCTGTGTGTAACGGAGATATCAAAAGAAGGTCCTTTTCACAAAATCACACTGCAGTCTCAGCAGCCGCTTGCTGAGTAGGCAGAATATGTACCTGAAGCTAACAATCAAAAGAAAACTGAGGGCAGTTGTCAGCAACTGTAGTAACTGAATATGGCTCTATTTAAAAAGTCCAAACGGTTAACTGTACAGTAGCTGCATTCCTGAGCGCACAGCTCTCACAAAGGCAGTTAACTTCATGCATTCCATGAGTTTCATATCTCAAACTTGTGTTTCTTATTACTGAATGGGAAACTTAACAAGCCCAGCCTACACAGAAACCACATTAACCTGACAAACTTCTGCTGTAATCACTGACCTGTTGCTTTTCAAAGAAAAAAAACTGCCTTCCAGCTCATTAATAGCATTAAAAACTAATAAAGACAAATCCCTTAATACTTTGTAATCAGTGGTGTTGCTATTTCAAAGTGTGGTTTCTTTGTTTCTAAAATAAGAACAAGCTGGCATAAAAACGCATTAAAAATGTCAGCAGTTCAGTCATCAATCAGACTTTACACTGAAAGTATTCCAATAACTGACCTGTTACCATTATTTTAATAACCAAATGCTTTCAGCGTATTAACAGCTAGACATTTTACCATAGAAACTTGAATTAACTTTGCACCACACACACACAGTTAGGTCTTACCTTAATTAAATGTGTTATTATTCAACTTAGATGTATGGTTTATGGTGAAATTGGGAAACGTGGTGGTCTCAGCTTTATTTGTCTGCATCGTAGAGCTTTGAGAGGGAAGCATGCCTGACTGTAGCATGTGCAATACTGCTATCCCTCGCATTCCAGGAGTACTAAACACCACACACAAGATATACTGCATGCAAATACACTATTAAAAAAATACTTTAACTTCACAAACTCACCCTCTGATGTAGTCAGATGCTCTCCCACAGACACAGACATAGCCCCGAATACCAAAGACAGAAAAACTAGCCTTGTAGCCATGATGCCAGCTCCTGCAATTGACAGACAGAAAAATGTTAACTTCACCAAGCATACTGTACACATACATGATTCACCCCATATATGAAACATGAAGTAAAGTTCATAACACAAAAAAACGAAACATTATTACACTGTATTATGGATTGTAATCTTTCTTTTAAAATGCTATTTATAAAATCCCAGTTTTGCAACAGAATTATTACAGCATTCAGTACCAAGGGTTTCTAAGGCTTGAGTAATTACCCTAAAAATTACCTACCTTCAAATTACCATTTTTTAAATGAGTTATACAGATAATTAGAACAGAACCATAAGCTTTTGCATAACAAATCAAAACAAAAAATTGATTTTAGTAAATGCATATCCCTTGCAAAAGATAATATAACATAGTGACCAGGAGCTCTATACTACATTCCTATTTATGTATATTAAAATGATCGTGTTTAATAATTTAATTTATGTATTATTAATTGATCCATGTAACTGAATGATGTTACTCTACATTTGTACATGTAGGGGCTCCTTTACCCAGATGAGATGTACCTTCAGTAAAACTGGAAAACCAGACTGGACATGACCCTTCATCAAGGAATATTCGTATGAATAAATCAGGACTTGAGCATGAATGGAAGATTAGGCTGCTGGTGCTTCATTGTAATTCAATAGGAAATATTTGATTCATGTGCTGGGTTAAAATATGTAGTCCTCTGGTCCTCATGATTATAAAACATGATTGCTGCTATAGTAGATCCCTTCCTGTACATAGGGGTTATTATCTTAATACAACGATGGCCAAACAATTTGCATCACCCTGTAGAATGAACTCATTTTGCTTCATAAAGTCGAATGAAATCTGATGAATAATGTTATGCTAACATATTGAATTACATACCGTTTTGTAGTTTTCCATATACTTCACGAAAAACTGATAAAAACCAGAAAATGTCTATAGGTATCTCAAAGTGAAAAATAAACTTACGCTATTCAAAAATATGTGTTTTGTATCGCTCTTTTTAATACCATATATTATGAGATTCCAAAACTATTTCATGTCTCACTTAAGTATTGGTTTGCTGATGGGCCACGTTTATTTTAAGCAGTTATTTATTTTATATATATAATTACAATGATTTCTCTCCAGTTGGCTACAGCAGATGCCAGACTGCCAGCCTTCTAATGTACTTCAAATTAAAAGGACACAGTGTACATTTCAATACCAGACTTCAAAAGAATATAAAACCCTGGTTCCAAGTATTACTAAACTGCAATAGACAATCACCATACCGATGGTATGCAAGCTATGAAACCCATAACATAAAGCCAAATAGATGATTAGACAAAATGCATGCAGGACACAGATTATATGAAGACCTCAAACAAATAATAATAAGAGCCTCTCTATACAGCACTATAATTATGATATTCTGGACTGGGAAAGCTGTAGAAGTTTCCTTTTGTCCCAGGATGGAAACTATCTTCTTACCATCAGATATAATCTTGACATCTGCCTGGACTCATACCACAGAGGATACAGCCAGGAAGCACATTGAAAGGACAGCCGGACTTCGCAAGCTCAACCTTAATAACTTGTGTTGAACAATACACTAACCGAGCTTCACAACTGGATAAGCAGGTCTTCTGTACTGTTAAACCAGAACCTCCACTATATCCCTCTAGCCCCCTACAGAGGAAAATCCTCTATACCGAACCAAGAGCCAAAACAGTGGACCGCATTATCCTGGAGAATTCCAGTTCAAGTTATTCTTTCAACTTGTAAGGGTGTCTACATATACCGACATACCACTCCTTTGCTTGTTTTATTTTGATACTAAAGGAATATGAACAACATTTACCTTCAGAACGAGTTGCTTTTTTTTGTTTTACTTTAGAGACAGAGGATACCATGGGTAGGCCATCATCTCTTGAGGATCTGAAGAGCAATATTGGATTTCTGTGAAGGCCCATTCATATGACACGAAAAAAAATGTAACATTTAGTTTTGATACGAACCATTCACACTGCCTGCGATGCGACGGGACGACACTGAAGCGAAATAGGTTTGATGTCTATTTTTGTGATTTTGTCATGCGGCAGCAAGGGCCAGTCAATCAGAGGAGAGCTACCTATCAATCACGCATGCCTGTCACTGGTGTGAAAGGTAGTGTCGCAGCTATAGTTTTAATCACAGGACAAATCACATCACGTCCAGTGTGAATAGGCCTTGACTGGGGAGTAACTGCCTCATATGGGATCATGTGCTGTCCTATTTAAATTTAGACCAGCTAGTCACTGATATGTAAATAGTTTAAACAATCAGACATTTTTATAAGTTTTCTCACATAAAAAAAACAAACAAAAAAAACCAACACCAGTTTCATGTCATATCTTGTCCTAAGCAGGAAAGGACACATTGTTATGGCACTGGTAATAGATGAAGACATTGTAAATAACAGGTGCAGTTCTCTCTCTTCCTCTCAAAACCCACTAATGAAAATAAAATGTATTATAACAGAAGCTTTAGAGAAAATATTTTCTGTGGTGTATTATAGTAAAGTATACTGGGCATAATAATATACAAGGGAGGGATTTTATAGATACTTTGAATACACTCATAAGCTGAAGGCACAACTTGTGTTGTAGTCACACAGTACAGTATATAGCGAGAAAACAATTTAGGATCCTTTAACATTTAGAAATCTAAACTGATATCCCTTTGAATTAGAGGTGTTTTAATTAAACACGTCTCGTGCAAGTGCTATTTGGTCAGGAATCAAATACCTAATATTACTGTATATAGGCAGTTCTAAAAGTCAGAGCCATTATTTCATGAACTGGACAGTACAGCAGCTTAACTACATTCTTCAAAGAGGGTCCATCCTCCAAGGCACATTCGTAACAGATTTGACAAAATAATATTAAATAATATCACAGTCACTGCCTCTGGCGTTGCAGGTCAGGAGCTGAAAATGCAAGCAACCCAGTACAAGTTGTTCCAGTCTAGCATACATTGCGAAAGTCGTGCGACACTGTTCAAATAAATAGCAGGAGTTGAGTTGTGGTTTGCTGCAGCCGAGGGTGTCTGAAGGATAACGTCTATGCATGCAAGGGTGCAAGAATCAAAATAACATTACTTTTGTTAAATGTAAACGTCATCTGTACAATGCATTCTGCTCCGTATATATATATATATAAAATGAAAGGCAGTTTAATCCCATCAGATCCCAACCTTCACTCCCAAAAAGCTTTTCATAATCATACAGTAGCCCCTCGCTAAACCGGACATGTTTGTCTGACATAAGGAGGTGTCGGGTTTAAAAACAATACAATAAAATCGCACACACATACATTTACAGTTCTCGATGTATTTTAAATATAAATCATTGCACTGAAATAACACTAATGTGTTTTGGGTAGGCTACACATTAAATTATGTAAAAATATAAATCTGCACAGTAGGCCTATACAGTATACAGTACAGTAGTAAAATCAAATGAATATCTAGCACACTTTTTTTGTACTTTAGCCTACTGGTAACACAAAATAAATCATGCTGCTGCATTGTATACATTGGTGTACAATGCGAATAAAAGATTATTTTAAATTGAAATTAAATGATTTTAGGGTTTTTCTTATTTTATTTTAATTATTATTTTAAACTTGGCCTACTTAGTAGCCTAGACAGTGTGGAGTAGTGGTTAGGGCTCTGGACTCTTGACCGGAGGGTCATGGGTTCAATCCCAGATAGGGGACACTGCTGCTGTACCTTTGAGCAAGGTACTTTACCTAGATTGCTCCAGTAAAAACCCAACTGTATAAACAGGTAATTGTATGTAAAAATAATGTGATATCTTGTAACAATTGTAAGTCGCCCTGGATAAGGGCATCTGCTAAAAAATAAATAATAATAATAATAATAATAATAATTAACACACAATAGATCCTGGTCCTATACAGATGCTCAGAATGAGCT
This sequence comes from Acipenser ruthenus, assembly GCF_902713425.1. Classification (NCBI taxonomy): domain Eukaryota; kingdom Metazoa; phylum Chordata; class Actinopteri; order Acipenseriformes; family Acipenseridae; genus Acipenser; species Acipenser ruthenus. Next base: position 14,977,982 of record NC_081190.1, read on the forward strand.
GGAGGGGTTAGTGGCACATGTGTGCAGTCTATTGCTCCCAACATGCTGGGAAAACCAGAAATGTCACAGAAATTTGTTTTCAAGGCTTGTAAGGACACCCTGACTTTAGTGAAAATTAGGTACTTGGGTGTTAGCCTCAAAAATGCATTGAGCACAACTGGCAACGGATGAGAAAAAGCGGACTGGGAAATGCCAGCAACAATTGCGACTGTTTAAAATGTGCTTTCAAAAGTTCTTAACAAATTGATGCAATTGTAAGTGTCGCAATTGTCAGCAGCTTTAGTACATCCCATTATAATACTTGTGAACCCTAATTTGCACTATCTCTGCCCCATTTTTGCGAATTTATGCAGGAATGCCCATAATTCCATATTCATCTAAGGTTGAACCACAAAGAAAAACTGCTGCCACAAAGCATTCCCTAAAAAGTCGCTAACAGCATGTATAGCAGGGCAATTGCCCTGCACATGGGGAAATTAGTTGGTGTAAATTATATGTGGAAACGGGTTTGTTTTGTGTGTTTTTTGAAGTTGTTCATTTTGATTAAATTATTGTTTACAGACAGGCGCTCTGTTGAGACTTGCTGCCTGCTAGGTTTGGTTGACAGAAAGGGCAGCAAGTGATTGGGCGGGTCTCGAGTGCGTGTCCGTCAGCATAAAAACATCCGGTGGGGATCGTTCTGGGCGACTGCAACGCCATGCTACACAGAGGACCGCTGCATATACTCAGGAGGAGTGTGTCCGCTCTGCAGGAACTACAGCTACGCAACCCTTAAACTGCAACACAATGCTTGTGAAGGCAATGCCCAGCCAAGCCGTATGAAGAAGCAGGAGTTGTCATAAGAATACCAGCTCATAAGTAGGTTAGTTTAGGGGATATTGATCCCAAGTAATGTATAGCGAGGGTTACGTAGTGGAGCAGGTTCCTGGAGCGGGACGCCTTGTTCAGTAAGGCTAGCGCGCTCGCCCTGTGTGGCACCTTTTACTTGTAGTTTTTGTACAGTCTCCTGTATGTGTCCTCTGTGCGCTACCATCGTTGGTAGCGGCACATGACCCATTTGTTTACTTTTTGTGTGTGAATAAATCCTGCACGCCTGAGCGGTGTTTCAACTCCAACTCTCATGTCTCTCTGTCTTGCATATCAGCGGTTACCCACACGCATGACACGAGTGCCCGACTATTGCGACAGGGGCACCACTTTAGTACATCTTCTGCTTAGTTTGCTATTATGGGTATTATTATTATTCGTTTATTTGGCAGACACCTTTATCCAACTGGCCCTTACACATTGGTAAATCCTGTGTCCACTTGAAATCATACCCTTAAGAGTGCTGATTGACATAATAAGCAGTGGGGGGGTTGGAAACAGGGCACGCACGAGTGAGAAGGTCACACATTGATCATTGAGGGTTCTTTGTCATCTTGCTGACAAGTCTGCTGTGGCTTTGAAGAACTTTAGAACACATGTCCAGTTCAAGTGTTATTTACTTCACTGTGTCACTCCTCATTATGCTGGCTCTGGTTATACGCGCGCACGCACGCACGCACGCACGCACGCACGCACGCACACACCAAGTAGAGAGTTATAATGCACAGTATCCACAGATTAAACGTATTCCATTATCTTTTAATCAAAGTCCCACCTACTGTTTAGTATGTCTCCTGGTGATAATGACATGCTCTTCTACACTCGTATGGCTTGAAGAGAGGTTGACTTATTGCTCCAATTAGAAGGCAAATCCAGTAAAGCTGCTTCCACTCTCTGGGAGCAAAGTTTATTGTTCAAGTCTTTGCAGATCTTGATTGACAGTTTCATTTTTGTTTCTGGGATTTGCTTTTCTGCCATGAATATCTATTTCATACATCACTGATGTTCTGCTAAACGCCCAGGTGTAAGAATGCTTTCTAGCCTGCTCAGAACCTTCTCAGTTTTCCAATAATGAAGAAAAACTAGAATTAGCTAGCGCTAGCAGAGGGTTAAAAGATGGCCACTTTCGCCACTGGATTTGACTGTCATCTGTACCAGTACCAAAAACTGAAGGGAACTGACCCACAATTGCTCAAGGCAATTAAACTGTTGGATCATTTCAATAGTTCAGTATTTAAGATACTGTGTGAAGCAAAACAAATGTGAACCATTGTTTGATTTAATCAAGTCTAAAAATGTGTCTGAAGATACATTTGATACATTAGATATACAGTAGTAATGCAAGACTCTGACCAACTATTGTTTAAAACCTTCGACATGTGCAGTAGCCTATCAGTTCCCGGGAATCATTATAATCTCTTATTTTTGTTTACCCATGATAAGAAAAACAAACAACAACAAAACAAAAACTACAGTCTAAAAAAAAGAGAGTCTCGCCTGTGTACAATAACCCTGGCTTGTTTATACAGAAATTGGCAACCATCAATCCCTGGAGTAAGCAGAACCGTCAAAAACATGCACTGGGTTAAAGGTATACTCTTCCTGGTGCACACAGTAATTGGATACTCTAGTTGGATGCAACCATGCATAGCACTCTGGGATTAGATTTTCAACATGTAGTGCGATTCAATGCACTCCCCCCCCCCCCCCCCCCCCAATACAAAACGGCTGTAACCTGTAACTAAAGTGGATCCTACAATTTAAGACAACTGGCTGTTACAGATGGGGACGGGCATAATAAGGCAGCATTTTTTGGGGCGATTTGTTTTTAAATCAAGTCAGAAGTCTGTCCACTACCAGCCCAAAGAATAGATAATCGCTGCATATACTACATGAGGGTGGATTGTTATGTGTACTCTGGGGCCTCAATTTCCTGTTCAGTAAAGAGCCTCATCATGTGCTTCTATGGAAAAACAATGTAGCCTTCAATGGCTCTACCAATCAGATTCCAGTACTGTACAACGTAGACCACTGTGATCTATTTCTACAGTATGTAGAACTGCACCTCATACCAAAAGACCATGTGGTTCCCAAAATATAGTTTTTGACAGCCCAACCAATTAAATATCAGTAGTCTGAAAAAGTCAAGAACTTTATTAATCACCTGGTTTTGTAAATCACGCACAAGTACTAAGCCGGCAAAGCACAGTTTCACCATCCATAGAATATAAATCTTAAATATGCTTGTTGGACTGGTTACCAGCTTGCAGTACAGTTTGAAAAAGATCTCTCATTAGACAACATGGAGAAACTGTACTGTTCTGTCAACAACAGTCATTTAGGCCTATACACAATACATGCAATACATTTTAAGGAAACTACATTAAAATAAATGTATTTTTCTCTATACATTTTCTCAACAGTATGACATCAAAATCAACTCTTGCTGAAGACCAGCAATGGATTGCAATTGATTTGTAGCAGTCCCGTTGAAGACTGTGACAGCTCTATATTGGATAGGTGATTGTGCTCTTGCAGGTTCACAAAGCTTTCAGAACACGCCACTCCCTAGTTATGGAAAGAAAATGAAGTACAGTTTTATACACTCATGAGGAATATCCTTTTATAACTTCCCTTGACGCTGCACATCTCTAGAAGTAATTTGGTCATTCCTCATTTGTGGCATAGTTACTCACAGCATTTCATTTTGGACGCTTAACAGCTGTGCTCTGTCCAGAGGCAGACAAACCTGCCTATTTATCATTGCACTTGGGGTGGAGTGCTCAGTTTTGATTTCTGATTGGCTAAAAACTGGCTTCACAGCTTTTCCAGCAGAAAGATCTTCAAGGGAAACATTGCCTGGCAACATGGATGCTAATCAATAATAGGTAAACATGTTTCAGACCTCATCCTGCTGATTTACGCATAACACACCCTCTCCACATCCCATTCTGGCAGCTTTCACTGTTACAGAGCTCATGCAGATTTTGAAATTGTGCAGGTCAACCTGCGACTTTAACAACTCCTGAGTGGTTTAATTCCTGGATTTACCAAGCTGCTTGGGGGGGGGGGGGGGGGGGGTTACCAATTGAATTCAGGAGTGCAGAGAAAATGACGCTTCACGTTGACATGGTTTGAGATTTTGTGCTTCAAAAACAGGGTAAATTCATCACAAAGCGGTTTGTTTTTCCTTCTTTGTATCCTGTCTATTTGTATGGTTTCTTTAAAGCAAGTACTTATATGGATTGGCAGCAGGCGGTCACATGTAATGGATGCTCCAATCAGAGGCCTGAACAGAACTCTCAAATTCCAAAGCAGAGGGCGTCAGTTGAGACTTATATTGAACTTAAGCTCTGTAGAGTCGAGGAGCGGTATCATAATTTTAGCCGTGGTATAACCGTGTAATAGTTTAAACCTGTTATTTAAAGGCTCTATCGCCTGTCTGTACTGAACATGTGAATTAAGTGTATTAAATACGTTGCATTGAGAAACTGGGGCAGATACTAGTTGAAATGAGCACTGCAGTTTTGCAATGCAAGCACCCCAAACTGATCCCCATATACGAAATGCAAATCCTCCAATATTCTGACTGCTGTCCTGAATGGTATATTTTGCTTATGAGTAGAACAACAACATGTTCAGAAGCAGCTTTTGCAATAGCTGGATATCTAAAGCATTCCCACTGAAACAAAACAAAATAGCAAATTCAAGGGTGAATAATAAAACAAAAAGACATTTAAATACGACTAATGCTTGCACAAGGAACAATCTTTACATTTCAACAGGAAATATCAATCTTTACATTCCTGTGATGGAAGCCTTACCATAATAAAGTCTGCTTCCAGATGTAATATTATCTTATAATATTATCTTGTTATCCAATTCTAGTTCCCATCCACACTAATTAGCATGAGGATAACATCTGACATAATACAGTATAACTTTACTTGTTTCTTGTGATTCACAATACAGCCAGAGAAACCCAGAATAAATCTCCCCCTTGGAACAAGACATTAGAGCCAAACTTTACACATTATGTCTCAATATGTAATGTTAAGCTCTCAGAGGCACAGATACAGTTATAAATATGTCAACACAGAAATTATAAAACCTGTGGCTTCTGTTTATAAGGCATCCTTATTAGTTTTAACTCCTTAATGACCAAGCAGGTAGTGAGTACACTCCCTAAGAAGTGATTCATTGAAGTTGAGTTTATTTCTAGGCCAAGTCAGTGACTGAAGCCTGTTCAACTTTTATGTTTTGGGTTTAACCAGAATTGTATTTATATTATATATATATATATATATATATATATATATATATATATATATATATATATATATATATATATATATATATATATATATATATATATATATATATATATATATATATATATATATATATATATATATATATATATACACTCCTTTTGTTGGTGGCTGAGGGAAAGGGTTCAGCTTCCAGAAAGATAAACTCTAACCCCTGTTTTGAGACCGTACTACACTGTACAGTCGCACTGTTAAATGATATAATTTGATGACCCACATACCAGTCTATTCTACATTTGGATTCTGGTTAAGGTGTATGCTGTATAAATTAGGTTTTTACACTACAGTGATGCACAAAAGTGTGTTGGAGAGATACGGTCATCAAGACTTGCCTAGTTCAGATAATGGTCAGCCACAAACACCTTTCACAGGGAATCATGCTGTGAAAAACTGCATTGAGCAAAAAGAAACTGTATATTAAATAAATCTGACTGGTCCTTGTGGGAACTGATACATCTTGACTTTAACCACAAGAACATTAGCCTTAACATGATCTCAAAATAGTACTGACTAGCAGCTAACAAAACCAATGCTGAGAAATAAATCAGGCCAGCAATCTTATTTTAGTGTAAAAAAGATCCCTGGTGATTTTTTTGTGATCCCTAGACAAAATAAATACATTCTGACAAGCAATGTTAGCACACCTAATAATGAGAAGCTTGCTCTTGTAAAAGTATATTTTCATATTGAAAAAACATTACAGAAACTTTATTGGCATGTAAACATGAGTTAATTAGGACCTTTCAAACTTGATTGGTCTCAGACCATCTCTATGTTTTTTGAAGAGCCGGTCCGTAAGAAGTAAGTAAAAAAGTAAACACCTTTCATTTGAAAAAGTTGAAACATCACATGATGTATACCAAACCAACCCATGGGACCACCTGTTTATTGCAATGCAACTGAAAGCAGGAACTATATTTAAGTACTCTATAATGTTTGCCCTTTAACGTGACCTCCACAGATTTATGTCACAATAATTTGCTTGTAATTTGTTTTATATTTTTCGGTTGAATGGCTTTTGAGAACATAAAACCAAATTAAAAAAATAACAGTAATTAGAAAAATAAACTGACTGGTTCCCTTAAATAAGGGAATATATTTTGCATTTAGACTGAGAACAAAGTTGGTAAATCTTGGTGCTGAGATCTGAATAGTAGCAGTAAGAATTTACTTTGACTGGTCCCCCTGGCAACCAAGACAACTTTTTTTTGGAAAGTGACACTGAGGTCATTCTCTTTTTTTTTTTTTTTTTTTTTTTTTTTATAAATTTAGTCGTCGCCAATTATTTTACCCCGATTTTCACCCCAATTTAGCATGCCCAATTATTATCTGTATCCCCGGCTCACGGCTCACCGCTCACAACCCCCGCGGCGACTCGGGAAACGGAGGCTGGAACACGCGTCCTCCGAAACGTGCTCCTGCCAAGCCGTCATTTTTCGCACTGCAGATCCACAGCAATGCCACCAGACCTATAGTGCCGGAAGGACAACACAGATCTGGCGGCTCCGCTGCAGAGCCACAGGCGCCCTATCGGCCACAGGGGTCGCTGATGCGCGGTGAGCCGCGGATTCCCCTGCCGACCTAAGCCCTCCCTACCAATTGTGCGCCGCCCCCTAGGAACTCCCGGTCACGGTCAGCTGTGACTTAGCCTAGATTCGAACCTGCAATCTCCAGGCTATAGGGCACATCCTGCGCGGAGCGCCTTTACTGGATGCGCCACTCGGGAGCCCCCTCTGAGGTAATTCTCAACTCCTGTAGCGTTGCTTTCATGTTTCTATATAAATGATTATCTGGAGAACTACGGCAGTGATACTTAATCACCTAATTAGTGAGACAGTTGATTGGACACTGGATTAGGAGTGATTTCAGCTGTTGAAAGCTATAAAGAAAATCACAGAAAAAAAACAATATGCCACATCTGTCGAGAGCAGCGCCTTCGTGCAATCGGCATGTTGGAGGCTGGACTAGAGCAGCGTAATGGTGTGGCTCATCGTCTTGGGTGCTCACAGCCAGCAATTTCAAACCTGGCAAGATGGTATAACCAGAAACACTCTGTCAATGACAGGCCACAAACTGGGAGACCAAGAATCACAACACCTGGTCAACATCGACAGATCATTTTTCGATCACATCTAGTGAATTTTATCCAAATATAAGTGATACGTTTCTTTTGATACACAAATATACGTGAAAAGTTTATTTTATATATATATATATATATATATATATATATATATATATATATTTTTTTTTTTTTCACGGTAAATAAGAAGTTACTGGTTCTGTTTTCCACAAACGTGTACTTTGCATTTATTGTGCTTTTTAATTCCTACAGTACAGTAACTGTTCTTTACTACACTTTGCTCTGCTTTTACCACAGTAAAGTTTTATTAGAGTAACTTTGTTCCACCAACAGAACCTTATTCCCGTTTGTAATTATACAAAATATACTGTCATGCTGTAATCACAATAAATAAAATCAAATAATCATAGATGTGCTTTTCTGGTGGTTTAGACTTTGCACAGTAGTCAAACATTAACTTTCATTCTGTTGCTTTTCAGGTATGAAGCAGGATACTTTAAATCAAATCTCAGCATTTAGTGAACTTTAAATCAAATAAAATCACTCAGCATTTAGTGAAATGATACATGTGAAGGAGGCAAGCAACCCTGTAGCAAGTTTTAAGAACTTTGTTAAAAAATGGTTTAATAAACTAAATAAATAACCATTCAGTCTTACTTCAAAAGGCCACAAACACTCATGCATGGTACACTACAGTATGTGCCAAGTTTCAATGAGTCATGAGTCCAAACAAAGTACAAGAAACGCTTGAAATAATAAATGTGATCTTTGATCTGCCTGCAACAGTAATACGGTGCTCTTTAAATGTAACACTAGTATAGGGTAGCAGGTCTTACAGGTACTTAAAAAGGACTCTTGATCGGCAGGACCTGATAACTTTAACCTGTCAGCACAGAAACACAGAGGTGGTGAATAAGAAAGGGGACCACATTTAGATAATAAACCACGTGTTAATTGTTAAAATGTTAAATAGTGATAGAGAATTGTACGACAGACCTGTGACAGGTGCAGTAGTCAATCCCTGAATTCGCAGAGCACAGTCCACGCAGTATTGTTCATATAACTAACTCAGCGTAGGTATTTTAAAGGGGACATCACACGTTGGCAAGTCATTATGATCTATCTCCCCACCCGATCAAAAGACTGGGACTAAAGCAATGTTCATGCCCGGGTAACAGTGGTTACTAAAGCAAAAAATGATTTTGTTGGGCTCCAGTCAATTCAATTCCGGTTCATGCCCCACTGTCCTTATGACTACTTAACAGTGCCGATGCAAAGCAAAAGCCAAAGCAAAAGCCACTTGTTTGTCCGCAACACTTCTGATGGGATGTTACTGATGATCATTTGCTTTGCAAGCTGCATTTTATTAGATCTCACGTGTGTGATTGTGAAAAGGCTAATACAACCCTTGTCTGCTTCAAGACAGGCACGGGTTAAAAAATAAAAAAATATCAACTTCAACGCCCAGAAATGCCCCAGCTGCTGCATCTCTGCTTATTATTTATTCATTGAAAAGGCCCAATTCATGTTTAGACACAACATTGACTTTCATTTCCATAGCTTTTGTACCAGCTTCATTAGTTACAATACTTTTTTTTTTTTTTTTTTTAAATACACATTTCATAAAATAAAAACCACACAAAGCAGTCAGTGTCGTGCAAACCCAACTGACCCTTGCCATATCTCTGGCTTGTTATCACAATCTGATGCAACAAGGACTATTCACACGTTTTATCTTGCACTTTATTTAAAGATGTTATTTTAAGTGTTCTGTAAACTCACTCTAAGATTAGAGAGTGTGTTGAAACACAAGACAGACGCCAAACCCCTTTTAGAAAACAGACAATACAAACAAAAAAAAAAAGTAATTTACACTTTGTAATAAAAAGTTTTGAAATTCACACCTGTTGGGTTTTTTTTGTTGGTGTTTTTTTAGGTTTTCTTTCAAGTTTTCGACAAAATTCTGTTCACAGATTGTCATAAATACAAAGCAGCAACAATTATCTGGCTGACAATCAAAAACACTCAAGAGCTTTGCTGTTTTGATGTCACTGTTGCCGAAAGTCAAAAGAGACACTGTTTGGGAGGGAGAACACATGTTTTATTGTAGCATATGGTAAGTATATTGTAATTATTTTTTTATTTCTTAGCAGACGCCCTTATCCATGGCAATTTACAATTGTTACAAGATATCACACTATTTTTACATTCAATTACACATTTATACAGGTGGGTTTATACTGAAGCAATCTAGGTAAAGTACCTTGCCCAAGTGTCCCCACCTGGGATTGAACCCGCAACCCTCTGGTTAAGAGTTCAGAGCCCTAACCACTACCCCATACTGCTGCAATAACAACTGAAAGTTTACATGAGGGTATAGCACAACACAGAAAACAGGTGTACAAAATGTGGAACAGCATTCAATGGTGAGTAACAAGCATAATGTATTCTTTCCTTTTATCAGTAACTGCTAAATGGTCAAATGGCATAGTAATGGCAGCTGGCTATATTTTTAACCATTGCTTAAAATGTTTGATTAGACTGTTCATTATGATTTTTTTTTTTTAATCAGTTTATATAGCATTTCTATAAAAGGAAGGGCAGTACGGATAACTTTTCTGGTCAGAAGAGTAGTAAACTGTTTTTTAATTGCTATTTCGAACTTGTTTCTTGAAAGGAGATGAATGTTGGGGCAAAATACAGTAGCAAAAAAAAAATTGTATTTGTTATTGTTTTACTGTGATACGAATAGTGTTTCAACTTTATAAAATATACAGGACACTAAACATAAATAACTAGAGACAAATTCATAATCATACTGTTTTGTTTTTTCGAATTGTACAATGCAGTAAGACGTCAAATTAAATCAAGCCTCCAGGAGGATATTCAAACAAGCTACGATGTACTCTGTGTGGTTTTATATAGAAACGTAATAAATTATCAACAGGTTTTACAACAAACCAAGACTGAATGATTTACAGGCTCACTAAAACCAGTCAATTTGTGTTTTATTCCAGACTTTTCAACAACCTTGCAATTGTGCTAAGTACTCTTAATTGATAAGAAACGCAACGTTTGTATAGGAAGTATCTTAGAAGCATACTGCCTCTGGCACTCCCATGGGTTACGGAGGCAAAACTGTCACCCTGCTGGCCAGGGGACACCTGCAGGGCTGCACTACCTCTAGAGACCGGGAGCTCACTGACATCCGCTCTCGAGTTCCTGGGTGTAAAAGAGGAAGCTGGCTTGGTCGTGGGATCTGAGGACGCCCACTGAACCCTCAGGTCTCCTGAGCTGTGTGGGGATTTGCTACGGTGAGGGGAAAAAGTGACTGGACATTCCAAACTGGGGAGAAAAATCTGGGGTAAAAAAATTGGGCACACTAATAAAATTTAGAAAAGCATACTGCAGTTCCTTAATATAGACTACACTACTCTCCAAACAGTATTGTAAGACAGGGTGTGCAAATGAATTTGGTCTTTAAAAACACACCACATACAGTACATCGAGAGGAGAGTCCTGTTCAGAACTCTGAAGAAAGTTTTATTGGAACATTAGAGCACCTAAACTGAGTTTCTTTTACAGAGGTTCAAAGAAGGACTTAAAGAAGCCCTTATGCATCCAACATGTTAATCAAGGAACAGGGAGAGCTGTATATGTGGTGGTACTTGATCTACAGTACCTGCCCAGTGCCTCTTCATCAAAGCTTTTCACAAAAAGTACTTTTCTGCCTTTACATGTTAAATTCAATGATTCCTGGAGGAGTGTTTACTAGATTATTGGATACATTATGTTGTCTTTTTTGCCAACAAATCTGTTTCAGCTCTTCCATCCTATTTACACAAAAAATAAACAAAACTATTTTTAACCCATCACAGGACATAATGTTACAACACTGAGAAACAAACAACTGCAAAGTGCTGAAGAGACCTTGAGTCACAACACATATTGGTAAGACCTCTGTAAAGTTTGTTTTTGTACTGTTCTTCTACCAACGTAATGAGTTTATTAAAGGCTGTAGGTAATGATTTGAAAATATGCCCCAACAAATTAAATGATCTAAGAGATAGAGCGCTGAGAAATTCAAGATTCCAATCTTTAATATGCAGTGGAACTGGATTTTTAAATGTTATTCAATGTTTTAACTGCAACACATTTTTTTCTGAACTAATGTGCTATAAAATAAATATTGTTCCTGAACATACCGTTCTCCTCACAGATATTTTCACTTCCCAGTTTGCATACTATAACATGATATTTAAGTAAAATATAGATTTGCCTGACACTGTCATTTTGTTTCTTCTTCTAATTATTATTATTTGTATTATTATTAGTAGTAGTAATAGTATTAATAGACAGAATTTGTGTGTTTGAAACCCATTGTGTTTTTACCCATTTCCCATCCTCATCATCTTTATCCTGCTTGAATGGTGTTCTGATAATCTGGATGTGTCTCCCTCTCTCCCCTTCTGAAAGGAGTTTCACACCTCTGGATCAAAGAACTAAAAACAGGTTACAACTTGTATGAAGAACATACAATTTGAGAGTGACACAAGACTAAAAATACTGCCATTAAAGATGTATACAGACATTTCTTTTTAAATGTTTCAACCTGACCTCGCTCCTCCTTTTAATTAATCAGAGCACTTTGCTAAATACATTACCATGGGTCAATTGCAGTGTAGCAAATCTAGTCCACTTGATGCTCCCAACAGAGGGATTATGTGAGTTTGATCTGATTGCTTGGACTACTGTTGGTGCCACTGATACTAACAATTGCCACATACCAAGAGCTGATCAGCTCATTGGGATCATTAGTAAACTAGATCCAGTTTAGTACGAATTGCATCATACTAAACCAGACCTTTGTGGTCGCAAAAAAGATCCACATGAAGCTTGTCCCTGTGAAGTTAGAGACTAGTCTGCTTGTTCTGATTTGTCCCTTTCTCAATATTTGCTTGAAAATCTGGTAAATAGAAGTTACACACATGCAACTGTGTTCTGTATGTCCTTTATGTCTGTATTAGGGCAGCAGTGTGGAGTAGTGGTTAGGGCTCTGGACTCTTGACCGGAGGGTTGTGGGTGCAATCCCCAGTGGGGGACACTGCTGTTGTACCTTTGAGCAAGGTACTTTACCTAGATTGCTCCAGTAAAAAGCCAACTGTATAAATGGGTAATTGTATGTAAAATAATGTGATATATGTATAATGTGATATCTTGTAACAATTGTAAGTCGCCCTGGATAAGGGCGTCTGCTAATAAATAATAATAATTACACGAGTCAGGATCTAACATCACTCTTAAGTATATTTTATAATACAACCCTTATAGAAATGGACCTTGGAAACCTTCCATTATAACTGTACACTTTAAAAAGGTTTCCCATTGCTATTACTGCTCATTTAGTGTTTCTACTCAGTGATTACTCTGCTTACCACACCTACTTGTACATTATGATTAACAATACTGTAACTATGACATATTATACTTAGGGCTTTTGTTTTTCTGTGTTTATTAATTTCATTTTTCTGTGTTTATTTTGAGCTATTTTTGAGGTTGATGTAATACCCTGATTTTTTTTTTTTTTTTTTTTCTGGGCTTTCGCTTTTTATATACTGTATGAAATTATTTTTTCAGTTACTTCCCATAATTCTTAAGTGTTTTTTCCTGGCACAGTATGTATAGTAACTTGACTGTACTTGCACACTAGAACTTTCTTTCCTTTGCTGTCTTCCACAACTAAATTCTTATGGTCACGGGCATATTCTTCTGGGGTTTTTGTGTGTGTTTTTTTTTTTTTTTAGTCCACAATTTATAATCCAGTTTTAAATCCTGTCAGTGTGTACAATACTCCCTAACTGTAACGTAGCTTTAATTCCTGTGAGAAAGAACAATCCTCAATATCTAATTGCAATCTCCATTTTAAACCTTGCAAGCACGTACGATTCTCCCTGTCTGCTGACTCTCTTATAAAAATGTAGGAATTTGCTGGCACTCAGTAGTTTGGGTGGGTTTAAAGTATTCAGAACGAATCCATCCTGGATATAAGCCAGGAAGGAGGGACACTGCATAACTAACTGCATGGGGAAAGGGGGAAAGTCAATGTGAACCGAGTCACCATTTCCAGTGTTTTTCCGGTATTCATTGGATATACACCGATTTCATTTTATTTTTATTTATTGTTTGTATTGGGGGTGTTTTATCTGTGTTTACCTGTTAAAACCGAAAATCAGAAGCCCTACATTATACTGTTCTATGATGTTTATTTATTTTTTACTTTTATTTTCGATCCTTGTGTTTTTCTTGGTTGAATGTGGGGGGGGGGGGGGGGGTTGTTTCACGTTGGCTCTCTTTTATAACACTATACTGTGTGAGTCTACAGATAAAGACTCTATTTTCTATTTTCGCCTTGTTAAAATGAGAGGCTAAAGCCAGCCCTGATGCACAGAAATCAAGCAGGCTGTAAAGCATTAACATGGATGCAGAGGACAATGGTGGGGTGTAGATCAATGCAATGTGTTTGATGGCAGATTCCACTTACATTTTAAAACGACAGATCATATTAGTCCTGTCGATGTTAAAAAGCAGAGTTATATTTAAAATGATTCTTCAAATTGTCTAAGATCCTGGTTTATATTTCTACCTACAGTATATACTGGTCTGTGGATTGGCTCCCATCATCAGATCAGTTAAACTAACTAACTTCAAGGCATCTGTCAATGCAGCTTCCCACTGAGAACAGCGCTCAGAATTCTAGATAGTCATGTGTAGCAGGGTAGCGTTGCGGTCAAGGCTGGTCAGTGGCAGGAAAGCAAACCCAGAGACAGAAGCTGCAGTTTAATTCAACACGAATAAACAAAGGCACAGGGGCCAAAATAAAAAGTTAAAAGGCTGGGCACTCACCTACACTACAACATTCAACAGCACAGTTAAAAACTCACCCCCAACAAAGGATTTTGCTTCCTTTACATACCTGTGGCCATTCCCCATATCACTCAATTACCTAATTATGGAATGGCCACATCTGTGATTCACTTTTCCCCCTCACCGTAGCAAATCCCCACATAGCTCAGGAGACCTGAGGGTTCAGTGGGCCTCCCCCATCTCTGCCACACCTTGTCCGACAACCTGTTTTTTAACTTGACATGCTTTTTACATAGCAATCCAGAAAGGAAAACAAATATTAACTGAGGCGGCCTGAGTCGACATACAGCACAAACACTGTGCACTATCACCCTGAGCAGAAATCATCAAGTACATGTAGATAAATGATCCAGAACAGATGTCTAAAACAGAGAGTTTAAAATGAGTTTAATAAGACACACCTGAGCTTTTTATATATCCACAGGGGCTAATCAAGCACACATTAAAACCTGCAGTGGGTGAAACTGCTATACCATAGGAGTCTATGCTAACTGGACCCTGGTGTATTTCACACCTCCAAACCAAGCAGACAATGCTCAAGGCAGAGCAGGGCAGCGTCTGTGAGCTAGCTTGCTGAGTAATGCTTTTGGTTTAGCTGAGGTATTTGGGGAGGGAAACTGATAAAATTGGGATTAAGCAAAGTCACAGAGAGATTTTTTTCTTGCTCTTAGAAAACTATGTTTCTTCAGCGCAAAATCCAAACGACTTTACAACAGTAATAATTCAAATATTGCTCACCATCAGTAGGTGATATAACCATTACAACTTGTAGTAAGGGTGGACAGGCTTGGTTTTCGTGGTACGAGTTCTGTTACAAAAAATCTGATCGACACACAGCTTGTCTTTTTGTATTTACTGAGGCAGTCTCTCTCTAGTCTTTTTTGTTGCGGGCACGGTTTTGTTTTGGGATTCCCACCCAGAGAAAGAAGGTGCATTTGTGACAAAACCAACTTCTTCACAGGCCTGGATGCATACAAACGATCACTTTCAGGAAAACATTTTTCAAAATACAAACCAATATTTCCCCTTTTTCTGTTTTTTTTTTACCAACATTTATTTTTCTGGGCATAAACCAACCAAATCTAAAATAAAGTATAAATAATATTACAGCATTATGTTAATAACGTGTTGTGGCATAAAAGACTAAAGCCAAAGTCATTGTGGTTTTGAGTAATTGTGGGTTGATTCATAACTTTCTAAATATTTCACTATATGACTGTTTGCCAAAAAAAAACCAGTGAAGCCAGCTTATAAACCAAAAAATTAAATACAAGTTGGATCAAGTTTTCTAATTAACCTGAATATTAGAACCGAAGTAAAATTCCGCAGCATTTGTTCCCACTCCAGCCATTTCCCGCTGGGTTATATCTCAATAGCAATAAAACAAAAAAGGTTGTCTTAATAAAAACAATAAAAATACAACAATACAAAAAATCATGACCATCTGAATGATACGATAGTGAGATCCTAAGGATGCCAGATTCTGATGTACGCTGGTCTGAGTTGATGTAGAAATCCTGAAAACTGTTTCAGAAAAAAAAAATATATACAATTGCAAACTTTTTTAAAATGTAACAAGTGATTCTGCTTTGCACTGTCCGTAGAGTGCAGACCACCACCAGAAAAACACATTCAAGCGACTCCCACTGTGCACAAGAACTGACGTGTACTATCAAATTACACCGAAAACAAAACAAAAATAAATACAATCTTACTGCAATAAACGTGATTTGGAAACACATGCACCATACAACATTTGTCTTACCTTTTTTTTCACAAGAGTTGTCTTATCCAAAAAATTCTATGCAATAATCTTTCGCTACGGGACAAACAGGGATACTATAACCCCTGAACATAAAGCCCCCCTTACGAGGCGGCGACCGAAAAATATGTTTTATTTCCAACCTAAATGTCATTTGCAAAGAATATTCATTACAGCTGAGATACAAACGAACCTTCGGCAGCTTTCATAGTTCTTGAATCTGGCAGTTGCAATGTATTTTAGCCAGCTTTCACAGCTTGAACTGAAAAATACATACTCAACAAATTCCTCTATGCTTTTCACTCTGCGTGTGTTTCACAGTAAGAAAATTCGAGGCGCTCTCTCTCTGTCGAAAGACACACTGCACCGCATGAAAGAAAGAAAATCTTACACGGACAAAGTGGGCGTGTAGCATACGTGTTGGGGAGAGCGTCGGTGGCACCGTCTTTTATTTCGCATGTCCAGTTAACCTACGGGCGGATAACTTGTTGTTGTCGCTGTGCCCAGCGTATACATTAAAAAACTTAGAGCCGCATTATAACTAAAAAAGTGAGATTTCACAGATCCACTCACAAAATCTGCATTTTGTTCCTCTGAAGCTCAGCTTTCTGATTTAACTCTGGGCTTGCAGCACCACAGTGTTTGTCCAGACCAGTGTTTCTTTTCTAAAAGCACACGTTATGTATAAATTATTTTTATTGTACATACTGGCGAACATTGGCACTATCCTTCATATAGCACTTTGAGATTTATATGGGCTGCATTAATCTACAAGTTGTTAACAAATCATGAAACACGTCTACAGCTTTTTTTAATGACGTGAGAGTATAGGGTCTGATTTTCAGAAGGGGCATTTTAATAGAGAAAATAGAGTTCACTGCGAGTTGTTTTGGCACCTCGTCTTTATTTTCAACACGGGCAGGTTACTTTCTCTTACTCGCAAATGATTTTCCGTTTCATTAACAAGCCAATTAGTTACATTTAGTCTTCATTTTAACTGGAAAACAACGAAGTAGCGCATATGTCGTCACTCAACAGTGGGGGGAAAAAAGGAAAAAACACATTCTTAGCCACCCAAGTTGAGCTTTTGCTCGATGATATTTTAGCACATAAAACTGTTATTTTTGGCAAAAGGTCCGGAGACACTGCTCAATTTAAAATACGGAATGATATGACCGAAAAAATAATCACAACCTCTTCCATAAAAAGATCAAATACTGTAAAGTCGTCCCAGATCGATTCTGGGCCCTAAGCGCGGAACAGCAGTTGTGATGCTGTCCCTAGTCTTTGTAAATCACATTAGTTAAAATAATAATAATAATAATAATAATAATAATAATAATAATAATAATAATAATAATAATAATCAGGCGCGTAGCGTCCATTGAGGTTATATACAGTACTGTGCAAAAGTTTTAGGCAGGTGTTTAAAAATGCTGTAAAGTAAGAATGCTTTCAAAAATAGACATGTTAATAGATTATATTTATCAATTAACTAAATGCAAAGTGAGTGAACAGAAGAAAAATCTAAATCAAATCCATATTTGGTGTGACCACCCTTTGCCTTCAAAACAGCATCAATTCTTCTAGGTACACTTGCACAAAGTCAGGGATTTTGTAGGCACATAGTCAGGTGTATGATTAAACAATTATACCAAACAGGTGCTAATGATCATCAATTCAATATGTAGGTTGAAACACAATCATTAACTGAAACAGAAACAGCTGTGTAAGAGGAATAAAACTGGGTGAGGAACAGCCAAACTCAGCTAACAAGGTGAGGTTGCTGAAGACAGTTTACTGTCAAAAGTCATACACCATGGCAAGACTGAGCACAGCAACAAGACACAAGGTATTTATACTGCATCAGCAAGGTCTCTCCCAGGCAGAAATTTCAAGGCAGACAGGGGTTTCCAGATGTGCTGTCCAAGCTCTTTTGAAGAAGCACAAAGAAACGGGCAACGTTGAGGACCATAGACGCAGTGGTCGGCCAAGGAAACTTACTGCAGCAGATGAAAGACACATCATGCTTACTTCCCTTCGCAATCGGAAGATGTCCAGCAGTGCCATCAGCTCAGAATTGGCAGAAAACAGTGGGACCCTGGTACACCCATCTACTGTCCGGAGAAGTCTGGTCAGAAGTGGCCTTCATGGAAGACTTGCGGCCAAAAAGCCATACCTCTGACGTGGAAACAAGGCCAAGCGACTCAATTATGCACGAAAACACAGAAACTGGGGTGCAGAAAAATGGCAGCAGGTGCTCTGGACTGATGAGTCAAAATTTGAAATATTTGGCTGTAGCAGAAGGCAGTTTGTTTGCCGAAGGGCTGGAGAGCGGTACACGAATGAGTGTCTGCAGGCAACAGTGAAGCATGGTGGAGGTTCCTTGCAAGTTTGGGGCTGCATTTCTGCAAATGGAGTTGGGGATTTGGTCAGAATTAATGGCTTCCTCAATGCTGAGAAGTACAGGCAGATACTTATCCATCATGCAATACCATCAAGGAGGCATCTGATTGGCCCCAAATTTATTCTGCAGCATGACAACGACCCCAAACATACAGTGAAAGTCATTAAGAACTATCTTCAGTGTAAAGAAGAACAAGGAGTCCTGGAAGTGATGGTATGGCCCCCACAGAGCCCTGATCTCAACATCATCGAGTCTGTCTGGGATTACATGAAGAGAGAGAAGCAACTGAGGCTGCCTAAATCCACAGAAGAACTGTGGTTAGTTCTCCAAGATGTTTGGGCCAACCTACCTGCCGAGTTCCTTCAAAAACTGTGTGCAAGTGTACCTAGAAGAATTGATGCTGTTTTGAAGGCAAAGGGTGGTCACACCAAATATTGAATTGATGTAGATTTTTCTTCTGTTCACTCACTTTGCATTTTGTTAATTGATAAATATAAACTATTAACATGTCTATTTTTGAAAGCATTCTTACTTTACAGCATTTTTTCACACCTGCCTAAAACTTTTGCACAGTACTGTATATATATACAGTGCCTTGCGAAAGTATTCGGCCCCCTTGAACTTTGCGACCTTTTGCCACATTTCAGGCTTCAAACATAAAGATATGAAACTGTAATTTTTTGTGAAGAATCAACAACAAGTGGGACACAATCATGAAGTGGAACGAAATTTATTGGATATTTCAAACCTTTTTAACAAATAAAAAACTGAAAAATTGGGCGTGCAAAATTATTCAGCCCCCTTAAGTTAATACTTTGTAGCTCCACCTTTTGCTGCGATTACAGCTGTAAGTCGCTTGGGGTATGTCTCTATCAGTTTTGCACATCGAGAGACTGAAATTTTTGCCCATTCCTCCTTGCAAAACAGCTCGAGCTCAGTGAGGTTGGATGGAGAGCATTTGTGAACAGCAGTTTTCAGTTCTTTCCACAGATTCTCGATTGGATTCAGGTCTGGACTTTGACTTGGCCATTCTAACACCTGGATATGTTTATTTGTGAACCATTCCATTGTAGATTTTGCTTTATGTTTTGGATCATTGTCTTGTTGGAAGACAAATCTCCGTCCCAGTCTCAGGTCTTTTGCAGACTCCATCAGGTTTTCTTCCAGAATGGTCCTGTATTTGGCTCCATCCATCTTCCCATCAATTTTAACCATCTTCCCTGTCCCTGCTGAAGAAAAGCAGGCCCAAACCATGATGCTGCCACCACCATGTTTGACAGTGGGGATGGTGTGTTCAGGGTGATGAGCTGTGTTGCTTTTACGCCAAACATAACGTTTTGCATTGTTGCCAAAAAGTTCGATTTTGGTTTCATCTGACCAGAGCACCTTCTTCCACATGTTTGGTGTGTCTCCCAGGTGGCTTGTGGCAAACTGTAAACGACACTTTTTATGGATATCTTTAAGAAATGGCTTTCTTCTTGCCACTCTTCCATAAAGGCCAGATTTGTGCAGTATACGACTGATTGTTGTCCTATGGACAGAGTCTCCCACCTCAGCTGTAGATCTCTGCAGTTCATCCAGAGTGATCATGGGCCTCTTGGCTGCATCTCTGATCAGTCTTCTCCTTGTATGAGCTGAAAGTTTAGAGGGACGGCCAGGTCTTGGTAGATTTGCAGTGGTCTGATACTCCTTCCATTTCAATATTATCGCTTACACAGTGCTCCTTGGGATGTTTAAAGCTTGGGAAATCTTTTTGTATCCAAATCCGGCTTTAAACTTCTCCACAACAGTATCTCGGACCTGCCTGGTGTGTTCCTTGTTCTTCATGATGCTCTCTGCGCTTTAAACGGACCTCTGAGACTATCACAGTGCAGGTGCATTTATACGGAGACTTGATTACACACAGGTGGATTCTATTTATCATCATTCGTCATTTAGGTCAACATTGGATCATTCAGAGATCCTCACTGAACTTCTGGAGAGAGTTTGCTGCACTGAAAGTAAAGGGGCTGAATAATTTTGCACGCCCAATTTTTCAGTTTTTTATTTGTTAAAAAAGTTTGAAATATCCAATAAATTTCGTTCCACTTCATGATTGTGTCCCACTTGTTGTTGATTCTTCACAAAAAATTACAGTTTCATATCTTTATGTTTGAAGCCTGAAATGTGGCAAAAGGTCGCAAAGTTCAAGGGGGCCGAATACTTTCGCAAGGCACTGTATATGTGTATATATATATATATATATATATATATATATATATATATATATATATATATATACACATTACTGTGATCTCGAGCTGTACAGACACTGCGGTATGTCAAATTCGCGCCACAAAGACGTTTCTCATTAGTCAGTTTCCCAAGTTACTCTGTACTCTGGTTTACAGTGCAGCACTAACATGAAAGGGACAAAAAAACAACCAATTACACATTTCTTTCTAAAGAAGCCAACTCTTGGTAAGAATCAATGTTAAGTGAATTTATCACTTATATTGTTGTTTTTGTCCTGTGCAATGTGATGTTTAGCTGCAATACGTTTTGATATTTTTTTTTTTCCATGTAGAATGTTTTAACGCCAGCACAGCAAAAAGCCAAGTACCTGTTTTTATGATGACATTAAATATGTAGCTTAACCGGGATAGCTGGCTGTATGGTTTTTTTCCTCGTCACTTTAACTGGACAGTCAGCTCGTCCAGGTGTCAGCCTACCTGCCATAGCATAGGGTTTTTATTAGCATAGTGGCTGTGTATTTGAATCTATAGCGACCTGGCCTGTGCGCTAGGCAGCACCTCTGCGACCTGTTTCCCCCGCCTGAAGTACTGTACTACTTCCTATCGTCGATTTATACTGACAAAAGAATATTAAAATTGAGTGAGAAACTGTGTAAACGTTCAAAGGAGATCTAGCGTTCAGAGGTTGGGACGTCACATTATTATTATTATTATTATTATTATTATTATTATTATTATTATTATTATTATTATTATTATTGGTGAATACCTTGTCAAAGTACTATAGAGTCATACAAATATTGTACACGAACAGCACCAGTCAGTGTCAGCACCAGTCCCAGCAGTGTCAGCACCAGTCCCAGCAGTGTCAGCACCAGTCCCAGTGTCAGCACCAGTAACAGTGTCAGCACCAGTCCCAGTGTCAGCACCAGTCCCAGTGTCAGCACTAGTAACAGTGTCAGCACCAGTCCCAGTGTCAGCACCAGTCACAGTGTCAGCACCAATCACAGTGTCAGCACCAGTAACAGTGTCAGCACCAGTCCCAGTGTCAGCAGTGTCAGCACCAGTTACAGTGTCATCACCAGTCAGTGTCAGCACCAGTGTCAGCAGGGTCAGCACCAGTCCCAGCAGGGTCAGCACCAGTCCTACCAGTCAACAGCAGTTACCGGTCCCAGCAGTGTAAGGTAACTTAAGTAGCAGTGAACCAAATGCAAGTCAATAAAGGTATGAACCCATCTATCTTTGAAATAATATGGCTCATCAAATTGTAACATTAACATCATCATCCAAGGGACTTAATATTGCTTTGCAGTTTGCATGAACAGTCTCCAGGCTTTATAAGATGATAACTTTTACCTTTGTAACATGAACAGGATCTGCAAGAGGTTTGTTCAACAACTTTTTTTTTTTTACCTCAGTAAAAATCTAATCCTAGCTACGCACCTGATAATAATAATAATAATAATAATAATAATAATAATAATAATAATAATAATAATAATACAGCGTGCCTATAGAAATTGATTTCAATATCACAATCTATTCTCTGATGCAATATTAATATTCATATAATTTACATGCAATATCTGAATGTTTATGTATGTTTGTGAAAAATCATAATAAAAATGTTAAACATTAATATGCGTTCGTTACATATGTTTTCGAATGGTCATATCTTAATTATGTATTATATATTTTCTAAAATTAGCCAGCCTCCACTTATAAGCCCCTGTTTGAATCTCTGAACAAGGCACAGTTCTCCACGAAAAATGAGTCGTGGCATGAGCCAGGGTAATTAGCTACATCCATGATAATACATTGAGCATCACATAAAACTTCCACAGTTAAAGAATGATGATGTTTTTACTCCTTGAATATGGGGATATTGCAACATGTGTTTGATTCTATTTTGTTCCTCAACTGGAAAAAGTACATATTCCCTTGACCTGTAGAAAAGTCTATCTGTGCCATCTGTCAGTATCTTTGACATAGAAGACTGTCTGGATGGCACCCACATGAAAATGAAGGGCTGCTGTAACCTTTACAGGTACAGGTGTGACTGCGGGTTGTTTGTGATTCTAAATCAGACTTATGCAGATCACACAGCTATATCCAATCTGTTTAGAGTTACATCTAGAAATGTCTGACAGGGACGAAATATTCTGGGTTTAGGGTTGGGTTGTTTTTTCTTCCTCCCTTCCCTCTCGTGCTGCAATTGAAGAATTGGAAGTGCTTCGATATCATTCATTGTCGATACAGCTCAGTAGCCCTGTCAGCGGTAGCAGTTTAAATAAATAAGACACGTGTCTGAATTAGCGAGTGTATTTTGTTGTATAAAGTGGGCACATCAGTGTTTTGCACCTTTTGAAAATAAGGCGTTATTTACAAAATAGAACTAATTACAGACTTCAATTGCTTAACAAGCTGAAATGCCATTGCACAACTGACTTATAGTATAGGCCTTTCGAAAATACAGTTTGCCACCTATCAGGTGTTGCAAAGGTGTTTTGCGACCTGTTTTTCACTTTGCCCCTTCTGAAAATCAGACTGAAAGTGTTCACTTTAGTGAGCCATTCATTCATTCTGAACGTTCATTTTCAAGCGCTGTTGCAGAATATTGGGGTTCTAAATGAAAAGCATTGTCACACAACACATACGGTATTGCAAAACTTCTGCGATGCAACTTTCCAATGTCCATGCTTCCTTGTTGCTAACTGGCATAGTTTAAAAGCCTACACACAAAGTAAGACAACATTCTCTACCTGGAACATCACCCTTCAGTGCAACAGCTTGAGCAAAAGAAGAGGGGAGACGTGTTTCTCATTGGAATAGCCCCAGCTGTAGTCTGTTACACCTCCTGGATTTTCTCTTAGTTGTTAGGTTTGTATGCATGTTCCTTGTTTCTCCTGAGGTTCACTATCTGTTGTTAAATTCTGGTTAAGCCATTATGCTCTTTTCCTATTCACATACATCTTGACTAACAATGGAGAAAGAGCTGTTGATACCTTACTGGACCAGTTTGCAGAAGACTGCATAGACACAGATACTGGACAGAAAAATATTTTTTTGTTGAATCAAGGCTGGGTGTCAACACTTGTCTTGTCTGCCTTGAATGTATTGCAGCAGTGTGGAGTAGTGGTTAGGGCTCTGGACTCTTGACCAGAGGGTTGTGGGTTCAATCCCCAGTGGGGGATACTGCTGTTGTACCCTTGAGCAAGGTACTTTACCTAGATTGCTCCAGTAAAAACCCAACTGTATAAATGGGTAATTGTATGTAAAAATAATGTGATATCTGTATAATGTGAAATAATGTATAATGTGATATCTTGTAACAATTGTAAGTTGCCCTGGATAAGGGCGTCTGCTAAGAAATAAATAAATAAAATAAATAAATAAATTGCCGTTCCTAAAGAATACAATTTCCGTTGTTAGTATGAGATAAACCATGCAAAATACAAAGACTTGCTGGGAGAATTGAGAGCTAAAAAAATAGAAAATCTCAGAATGTAGTTATTAGGACAGCAAGGTGTTTTTGAACATAAACACAAGGAATTTGAATCTGCTATGATAGCAGGTTTCAAAGTCGCTCAGCTCATTGCATCTCTGTATGACAGAACCACTGGCTCTGACATTTTTAATGCATTTAAAATAGCAGTAGAACAATTCCGTTTGCCCTGGGATAAGCTGGTGGGGGCACTGCCGATGGTGCACCAGCTATGACAGGTGCGAGTACAGGGTTCACTGGATGTGTAAAGAAGCAGATTGGTGAAGAGCTGAGCTGCTGAAGCAGTACCATTGCATAATACACCAGGAGGCCTTATGTGCTCAATATTTGAAATTTAAAGAGGTCATGGACTTTGTTGTGTCGACATTGACAATTAACTACATTCATGCATGTTCTTTAAATCATCATGAATTTCAGTCATTTGTGGAAAATATAAGTATATAAGTGCCATTTATGATGAAGTTGTGTATCACATGGATGGCAGATGGCTTTTTAATGGCAACATCTTAAAGTGGTTCTTTGTGCTGAGAAATGAAATAAAAACATTTCTGCAAAAGAAGGGATGGGACACCTCCATTATGGAAGACAGAGACTAGATTGCTGATCTTGCTTTTTTACATGATATTACAGGTTATCTTAATGACTTATGCATGAAGTTACAAAGCAATCAGCATCCTATTTCTGATGTGTTTGAGGTTGTTTGTGCTTTTTGAAATTAAGTTAAAGCTGTTCACAAACCAGCTTGAGAAAGGGCAGCTGACACACTTTGAAGCATGTCAAGCCTTTCCACAGGACACAACATACAAATGGAATCGCCATGTAAGTGTACTGAAACAACTGCAGGAAGTGTTTGGCAGCAGATTTGAGCAGTTCAAGAGTGAGCAAGCCTTGCTTAAACTCTTTTCAGACCCTTTCTCTGCTGATGCTGAAAGTGTCCCTGACGAACTCCAAATGGGGGTCAGTGTCAATGTGCTGAAGAACAAGCATAGGGAAGTGCCACTGTTGGAATTCTATCAATCTTTGGATCATGATCAGTTTCCCAATCTCTGAAGAGAAGCTTTAAAGTTGGTCTTTTTGTTTGGCAGTTCCAATTAATTAATTTAGGGTACAGTTGGAAGAAAAACCAGGAGGGACACTGGCCCTCCAGGACCAGGATTGGACACCCTGGCTTATACCACTTCACTGGAGCCCAACATCCAAAAACTGGTGTCCCAGAAACGCTGCAACATTCCCCACTGAAATGTTTACCAATCAGAGAGGGTGAGTATTGTGTTTAGCTACCAGGGTTTAAAACAAATGCATATGGCAGTGGTACTCAACTCTGGCCCTCAAGATCCATTCCAGTCCTGGTCTTTATTCAAAGCAGGTCCTAAATGAGTTAATTGCCTCTTAACAGCTTCAATTAACTACATTAGAACATGCTTGGAGTAAAAACCTGGACTGGATTGGAGTCAAGAGTTGAGGGCAAGAGTTGAGTACCACTGGCATATGGTATGCAATACATGGGAATAATTTAAAATGTCTTGGTAATATTCTTTACCTCATGAATTTCGGCCCTTGGTGGCTTGGCTTTCTCTGTATCTGGCCCCTCACAAAATATAGTTGTGCACTCCTGCTCTAATTCCTCCTTATATCTGAAACCTCTCTAATTATACCCAGCTGACTTAAAAAAAAAAAAAAGATTTGGTGGCTTTGACATAACATAAAAGTGAAGTCTTAATTTAAACAGCTGTCCCACCTAAAGTACACTAACAAGCCAGTGTCTTAAATATGATCTAAAGTTACACCAGATGGCGTGTGTTAACATGTATTTGTCCTGATAGTTTCAATAGCGAAAAACCTGTTACAAATTATCTCAATTTATCTTGTCCAGTCAATCAAAGTTCTTCAGCAAGATAAGATCCAATTTGTCTTCTGGTCCAAAACACACATCTTTAACACATGCTTTATTCTTCTTGTTGGCATTCAAACAGTGACACAAACTAATTTCCCATTCATGGTACAAACTGAATTTCAAGCACTAAATGGACTGAAGTGTGTAAAGCAGTTCATGGATTAAGACTTTAAACAAGAAATTACGTGTTTTTTGACTGAGGATCAATGCTGTGTTTATTTCATGAATTAATGATGCAAGAAAGGTCCTCCATTAAAGGTCTTTGCTAAACAATGTCTCCCCTACTACCTTGATTGGAAGTTTGAGTTAATTTGAACTGATGCATCGTTGATTGATTTTTGAGTGTCTCGGGTTCATAGAAAATCAGCTGCCATTGACATTCTTGGGTTCTTATGAAGTTTCCAGGAATAAGCAGAATGATACAAATACATGTCACATTTCGTGCCTGCTTTGAAGAATGTGAAAGACAAAAGGTAGTACTGTTCAGGAGATTTTACAAACAGGAAGACTACAGCAATTACCTGAGGCTACAAATCAAATCTGCCAGTATGCAGCAACACGGTACACAATATCTGTTTTCACACAAGGAACATGAAAGGGTTATCAGTAAGAAATACAGCAGACTAAGGAGGTATTTCTTCTATTCACTAGGCGCAGTGTGTTGCAGGGGGACTGGTTAATGGTTGCACCTGGTGGACCTTTTGTACTTGGAGTTTAGTTGCTATCTGTGAAAAAAATGTAATGTCATAAAACAAAAAAAAATCTAATTATTTTTTAAGCTATTTGCTCATAAAGCAACAAACCATAGGAGATGGCGCCGTCAGCATTAATGTTTTTATAATAAATGTTAAATAAAATATGCAAATAAAACTAAGTAAATACAGTAAATTATAATGGGCTTTTAATTGCTTTGTGTTTTCCCCGCAAAAAGAGCCTGCCTGTTCAAATTGAGAATGCTCATCTGATATTGTGCATTTATTTGAGAAACAATTTTTTTTATTTACTGCTTCTACCCACAATTATCTGCAGGGGCTTTTCTCATCTTTCAAACCCTATTGCCAGAACATCAGGAACTCCTACAAGACAAGGGCTTTCTATTCGGCATGGTCTATAATACAATTGATAAGGGCTGCATCCTACCACAAGTCAATGAAGCAAGCCAGGTCTTCCACTGCAGTGTACCACTGCACAATGGTCTAACTATGGTGGATCTAAATACTGGTGCCATAAAATGTATAAGCCTGATCTTTCACTGTATCTTTATTGTATGTTGTAATTTTAAAACCATGTGTCTTTTTGCTGCCTTAGATTTGAATTATTACTTGATTGATTTCAGAGTGTACCAATTTGATCTACCTGTTATGTTTTCTACATGCATTTGCAATACAAATTTAACGTCCATTGCACTGTATGAACAAAGACTTGTAGAAACAACAGTGACATTGGTTATAGGTCTTTGTCATGTTGCTAAGCACACCTGATTGGGGGGCTGGCAGGGCCAAGTTTGCCCAGTGACTATGAAGATTCCATCATTACCTCAGGGGTCAGATAGTTTTTAAATCGTACATTCTGCAGTTTTTGTCCAGACAATACATTTGTTCTTGCAGCGAGTACATGTGTTAGAAAAAGCTCTCTGACAGAGTTTCATAGCACACTGTGGAGTCTATTCAATTGATTTAAAAAGCTGAGAATCTGTATTCCTCCACTGAGATAATTACACATTGAACTAGGGTTATGCAAATCAAACATCAATGCATGTGAGTCTCTGTAGTGCATTTCTGTCTGTAAAAAATGTCAAATGCCAGAGAGGGTCATACTTAGTGATTTAAAGGACAGGGTATTTAAATTCAGCAATGTTTCGTTCAATTGAATACACTCCAGTGATCTCCAGTCTCAAGACTGTGCTTGAAATCTGTTGTTCCAAATCTGTTGGTATTGTATATTTTGTTTAAGTAACCTTCACTAATACAATCGAAAAATCTTCAAGAAATATACTCATATGACCAAGCACACTTGACCGTACAGATAGCTGTGCTGCCACTTAGATGAAACATTGATAACATTGGAACAACAGAACTCAGAATGGCATAAAAAAATGATTAAAAACATCATAAAAAGTTAAAAGATGAATAAAACAAAACTATAAAAATGACATGTGAAGTAAGACTAGCAAAGAATAAAAATATTGGCCCAACTAGGGGCCCAGTAATAAAGCTCCAGATACCTGATAAGGTTATCACATTTAACCATTAGGAAACGATTCATTTTGTTTCTGTAAATAGTAAAACACCCACCTTCTCATCAACTTGCTGTCCTGTGTTCTGATGTAGTCAACATCATGTTGTTAGAGACATGTTCTGTTGCCCTAATTCTCTCGGGGAAAGAGCTTCATGAATGTTATTATTCTGCATTTATGTATGTGCCAAGGTGGGTGAGTGTGTGTGGCTGGGTTTGTTTGTACTGTATGTCAGCATGGTAACAGAAGACTTTCACAATGTACCTTCAAGTGAGCCAGACAATACATTTAACAGCCAGTGGTAGTAGAAATCGTGAGGGTGAATGAAAATGCAAAGTTTGCAATAAATTAACAGCCATAACTGATTGCTCTCTATTTGATTACCTTAATGGCGTAGCTCACATTTAAGTTTTGTAGCATAATTACAATTTGCACCTTTTTGAAATGAAATACTTATTTCGAAGTAACTACAAAAGCTTTTTTTCTTTCTAAAGGGAAAACAAATAATTAATTAGTTTCAGACTTAAGCAGTACTTGCTAGTTTTATAATATTAAAATGAATGTATTCCTTTAAAATCTCCTACAGTACACTCACCAGTAGCCCCACAGAGATGAACTTTTGGAGAGTATATACTTGCTCCACTTAGTCCCTCTCTTGCACAATAAGCCCTGTTAGCTCAAATAAGTGTAACTCCAACACATTCTGGAAGAGGTAAAGCTGCAAACCTCTTACAGAAGTGCTAACTAAGGCTTGAAAATCCTCCTCCAGAGATGCACATTGTTTAATCAGTTTTTGATTGCCATGGCCTTTATCTTGCAAATCTCAAGTAAACACCCATTAAAAATGTTTGTGTTTGTTTTGTGAGCAGAAATGATTGTTGATTATTACCTGTCCTATATTGGATTGGGGAATTGCTGCTTGCACCTCTACTCCTCTCCCCTTTCTTCTGTTGAAGATCTTTTGGCTCTTGTGTTTTATACATCAATTTGGAATGTGCAGATATAACAGAAACAGAGCTACTGTTTCATGGCAAATAAACACCACATTTTACAACCAACACAACCAATCATTCCACAGCATGGCTCAGTTCAAGATTCCTGACACTTTAATAATTTGGAACATGCTATGACTTAAAATAAAGAATGTTGTATTTCTTTAAAACAAAGTCATTATTTGCTGTGACTTCCTTTTACATTCTATCTGTGGTATAGTGATTGTGCTGGTGGTTTTTTTTCAGACAGCTGAAAAGCAATGTTACATAAATATATACCACGCTCCACTGAGTAATTTCCTTAACCTGTCTGATTTAGTTGTGTTTGGCAAACTGTATGTTTATTTACTCAAAAATGTGTGGCTGTAAGTGGTCTAAATATGTTTATACCTGTGTGAATCATCAAAGTGAAAAGTACAGGTGATGGTTCAACTTTGTTACTCTTTAGTATTCTTAGATCAAGGTGGGTAAGATTTTTATACAGCCATGGAACACCAGGCAACAGTTTTGTGACAGCTGTTAAAAGAGCTATAAATATGACATTTTCAAGTGTCTCCCATTTATTTGATGTTGATTGACCTTGTCACATAAAGGCATTTTTTTTTAATTTCCCCTGGAACTAATTTAAGATTGCAACCTTTGTTAGCGTACCTTATTCTGACACGATGTCAAACAAAAAGATTGTAAAACCAAGCAAGTAACTGCTAGTAACGTCTGTAAGCGTGATTGCATTAATCAAACCGACCAAAATGCATCAGCCCTGGACGCTTATTATGTAAAAGAACAGTCTCTGCCAAGGCACTTATATCAATGAATTATAGTAATGAAGTAACATTCTCTGCTTGTGAAATAATAGGGTTTTAAATAGTCTGCCTCGGAGATGAAATACTGTATAATATATTCATTCTAGTCTGTCTTCTGTGTGCTAGCTAGAACTTTGATTAAATCAGAGCCATCGCATGAATCATTTCCGCAGCATATTGGAGATTTTAAAAATCACATTATAGATGCAGGTTATTCAGAACCTCCAATAAGATGGTAAAAACCCAACTCTGGAAACAATTGGAATATGACCAAAATAAATCTGAATGAGAAGCTGTAAGTGTTAGTACATTATAAACTGAATACATTACAATTGCTTCACGATAACCAATGACATTACAGCGTCCGGTAAGGATGTGTCCCTCCACTCAGGCCCCCATGGAGATTGCAGACTGTCCAGTGGCAATGCTAGTTGTTGCCTTGTGTTTCATTGACTGAATGTAGAACTTTCAATCTGTGATAGGGGACCTGGAATTACCGAGTTAGTATCTTACATATCTTAGGCAGCCTTATACAAGTCTACTGTACTAGCTTGTTCCAGGTCTATTATTTCCCAGTAATGGATCTGGTATTGACTTGTAATAGACATGGAATTGGCCAACAGGATACTCTTGAGCTAAATATGGATCATTGAGCTAGTTTTATTCAGAAATAAATGCTGGACAAACAGCAATTTTTAATACAGTATTTAGCAAGACTAAACAAGTGAAAATGTTTGAACATGTAACATACCATTTTTGGCTGTTTCACCCAAAAAACAGACTGCATGCGTCCGGATAGGTAAGAGGACATCCAGGAGAGGTGGGTTCCAGAGATTCCAGCATACTTCTGAAGGTAGTCAAGAAGAATGCCATGATCTATGGTGTCAAAAGCGGCTGTTAGGTCAAGGAGGACAAGCACAGAGGGAGCACCAGCATCAGCAATGAGCAGGAGATCATTCTCAATCCGGAGCAGTGCAGTTTCGGCACTGTGATGCGGCCGGAAACCAGACTGTAGAGATTCAAGCAGATTACTATCCGTGAGATGTTTCATCAGCTGACTGGCTTATAATCAATTATAGAAAATAGACTCCCCTCCAAAAAATCGTACTGGACCTGCAAAGTCCGTTTTTAAAAGAGTTTGTAAATGTTCTGTTTGCATATTAAAGAAACCTGTGGTGAAAGATTAAATATTTCCTCTAAACAAAATCATTGTTTGCAATGTATTTTTTTTTTTTTAATTTCCGTTTGGCAAAAAGAGGAATACGCTGTACAGTCTTTAATTAACTCCTATTTATTAAAGGATTTTTATTTTAACAAATTGTAATCAAGGTCTCTGAAGCACTCTCAAGTTGTTGGATTCACCGTTAATTAAATACACCCTGCGTTTTTGAAGCTAAAATATGCTTTCATTAAATGTAAAGAGTGCACAGAAGGCTTAAGCTGCATATGTAAAACATGTTGCAAAGTCGCCAAGAAATTCGTTTCACTATAGAAAATAACATGCAGCTTTAAAATACGTTGCTGAAATAAATGTAAACTGAACTGAGCTGATGTTAATGGAATTGCAATTCACATAATGGTACAGTCATTTTAATGTAGCAGGATGGAGGCTCCTATTGTTAAACAACATTGTGGAAAATGGTCTGTTTTACTTAGTTAAAGGATTGAAACACATACACCATTTTTTTCTGTTGTTGAGAGACAGGATTTTAGGTCATTATCTGTACTTAAAACATTCAAGCGTACAGGCTCATTTATTATGCCTGTAAGGATGTTCTTACCCAGATTTAGTAGTCATCAGTGTTTTAGTGTTAACAGGATATTTTTTCTGGTACAGGTACAATATGTCATAGGCATATGCTGTGTGGCAGTAGAGAAGGTAATGTCTCTTCCAGATCTCATTGAGTACAATTCATTTGAGTGATACTTACATCCATGCCCATTGCATTTAAACGCGTTATCAGTCCGTCAAATACGATATTTAAATTGCACATGTCCTTAACTTAGCTTGTTTGAATTTGTATAGGTACTGCACTTGTGGAACAAAATCCTTTGTACGTACTTGAAGAGGACAGTAATCTATTCAGGAATACCTAAATATTCAGTGGGGTAAATTTGGCAAATGCCACCCCACCTTTGGTTTGTTTTTGAAGCTGGTAGGCTTTATTTCTTAAACTTGGTAACAGATGCACCGGAGCTGGGTGCCATCCAGTGACCACTACTCCCCAATCAATTGAACTGCTGGACAAGAGAGCTGGGCTCCTTTGCCTAACAATTGCATCACTTCAACTGCAGAAGTCAGTATAGACACTCACACTCTTCACAACCACCCTGACATGTTACAATATCTCTTTAAGTAAGAAACTGGTTCATTTTAAGATTATCCAGCTTAGTATTCATCAATACAAGAACTACTCAATACATTATATTAGCTAATGCTAGATTAAACAACATGTAACAAGGAACAAAACACCTTCAGAAAACTGAATGTTTGGCACAACCCCAATGCTGTTACTCCATTTGGTTGTTCCTTTCTTATTGAAAAATTACTTTTATTTTGAAAAAAACTTAATGGTAGCCCTAGTGTCACATTTAATAAAGAAAAGAAAACTAAGCTGTAAATAAAAGTTTGCCACACAAATGGTGAACGTCCCACTACAGGACCCTACTACACTACGCAAACCCTCTCTACACTGTTTGGGATCAACATCCTCTAAAATGATCTACTTCTGGGCTCCTGGAATCCCGACATTCTCACGGCAACTCCTGCCTCTTCAAACAGCCTTTTTAAACAGCCTCGAATGGGCAATGACTTCAGGGTTTCGTGTAGTTAATCCTGCAGAGCAGACACTCTCTCCTCCTTGATGCCAACAAAATTCCCCTCTGTATAGCATTGCAGTGCAGTCGCCTTGAGCTGTGGCACAAACATTTTTTGAGCTCCATGCAGCCTCCCTGGGCATGCCTACCAGCCAATCCAGACCTCCCGATCAGCTCTGCGCAGCCTCCCCGAGCACGCTTCCAGCCAATACAGACCTCTCGATCAGCTCAGCTCCGGTAGAGCCTAACTGCTCAATTGGTTTCCCAGCAATGCATCTCTTGTTACGCATCCCAGCTGCACACATTTGCACAGGAGCCAGCGACAGAGCTCTCCCTGTCACAGGACAATACAGCAAATGTACTGTATTTCATTCATAACACATTGAGCTGTTAATACACACCCCTTTACACACACACACAACTCTTATTATAGAATAAAAATACAAATATGGTTAAACTTGGAAGGTCCCTATTTAACAACAATAGATTTAGACAACATAGAGAAATACTAATGACTTAAATTAAATCACAGGAAGCTCTGTTGCTGGTTGAATGTGATTTACAAATGCCTGAACTCAGAGCTTGAGATCACAGATTGAAATTGCTCTAGCAATCTCTCCATAAAGCAATCTGCAATAAAGACTGTTTCTCTTGTAAATCAAAATTGTGTCAGCTCCAGACTGCTTATTGAACAACTCCGTCTGCAGTGGCCTCAAACGGATGTTCAGTTCATCACATCCTTGGAATTGCAGCACCATGTGAACTGCATTAAACCAGCAAGGCCAGTTCATTCGGAAGGGGGCCATACCTGCAGATCTTGCTGAAAGTCCATCCAGTGCAACTTCATGCTCACTGTTCTATGTTTCCCAATTACAGTCATACTTATTCTTTCAAGTAAGACTGCCTCAGATCTGTCTTGACCTGTGTCTACAGGTACTACCCATCTGCTTTGCTAATCATTTTGCTTTTGTTTTTTAACATTTGTTTTCATATTGCAGATGCAAACTGTGGACGGTTTTGTATTTAAATTATTTTACAACATGTAGGAGGAATGTATAATAGCACAAATTAAGAGTGGGCTGGATGAAGTCGTCCTTAGCTGCTTAATGCAATAGATATTGAGCAATACACAACGGGAAGCCTCTGCTATCAAATCAAATGGAAACATGCTTCATAGAAACTGAAGGAGAGAACCGCTTTGTATGTTTAGGAAACCTGTTAAAAACTACACTTTCAGCTAAATAATAATGAAGAGAAATGGCTACCCAAGCGTAATACCAAGTGCAGCCTTCGTCATGTTGCAAAACCTTTGAAATGTCTTGACCACTGAATGTGAGAAACCTTAACAGAGCTAAAGTAGGCCCCATTGAAGCTGAGCTGACACCACTAGAAAACAATGCAGATCCCACTGGTGGAAATCAAGAGCTTACGTTGGGAAAGTTCCAGAACACCATCTTGTAGTTTTAATAAGTCTGTTATGTTCCCTATACAACCATATGCAAAAAAATGCTGATTCCTGTTTATACCTACTGTATATGGTTGATGAGGAGTCAAGCCTGCGTCAGTCTGGTAGTAAGTCTGCACCCTGTCTGGGGCACCTTGGCCTCTGTCTGAAGAGTAAATCTTCTGCTGATTAGAAAGTTTATTATTACCATGGGGACTGAGGCTAGTAACTCAAGCCCATAACTGCTGCAAGCTACCGTACCTGCTGACACTGTCACCGGGCGTAAGCATTAAAAGTATAACCCTTAAATTGATGATGCCACACAGCTCAGCACAGCACGCCAGTGAGATTACACAGCGTACCTTTATAAGCCTCGATACACTGCAGCGTCTACCTATCCAAGCTTTATAGTAAATCCACTTAACAACGACCATATTACAGTTTCACTACAGGCTACATGTTCTTGAGGGTTTTGTGTAAAATATGGGTAACAACGTTAGGAGATGTAAACTTGCCTAGACATAAACCCAAACTAAAATCATCCCACTGAAGAAGAATGATTTATTTTTCTAACAGGTGATTTGATAAAAAAGGCACCTTAGATAAATTGAGGGTAAACTGTACAAGTACTATATGATATGTAAGGACCTTCAACAGTTTTAATGAAATGAGAGAGGGACGCTACTGTATATTCATATTGAAGCATTCAACACTGACACACTTAATAGAGCTACACTTTGCATCTTTAGCTGTTTATTCCTACTGTTACCTTTAAAATATGTGTAATGGGCTCTCCAATAGATAACCCGAGTGGAGTGGAGTAAAGTCTAATGGCAAGCATGCAATTTCAAACAGGCAGTTCCAAGTGGATACTGCGAAAATAATCAATGAATGAGGGAAGAGGGACAAAGCCACCTATTGTTTATGCCTTTAGTTATTTACAAAGAACCATCATGCTTTCTGTGCATCCCATAGAAAGCATGATGGTATAAAGCAAAATATGTTTTCCTTGGAACTGCGAATAAGGGTTTAGAACCGAGAAGTTATTTTCTTTTGTTCAGCCCACATCCATTAATACCTTAAAATGCAATTCTTGAAGGAGTAGCTGTGTTTAATTAATCAAAAGAGATTTTGAAAGCAATCCTATAATTACTAATACGTTACAGCTTTGTCGGCCAGTTGACCTTGTACTGTGTGTTAGTGAAGATGTGGAATCTTATTTTTTATTATTATTATTATTATTATTATTATTATTATTATTATTATTATTATTATTATTATTTATGTATTTATTTATTTGTAATAATTTTGGTTCATCTTAAGCTTTGTTTTCTTTTCTCTAGAGGAAATTAGTTCCTTAAAAATAAAATATTCTGCTTTGTGTGACTTCACCTTTCAGAACAGCACAACTGATAGCAAACTATATCAGTTTGGATTGGAATTTAAATGTGGATTTCTTCTACAGGAAGTTTAAAAAGAGGTCCAAAGTGAACCTTTATAAAAGAAAATAATTGCTAGTCAATATGTGCAAGAGAAAAGGGTGGATCTCACAAATAATATCAATGGATTGACCTTAATTAAGGTTAAAATAGGATGAATATTATAGTCATCATGTTTCTTTTTACAAAGTGAATTGGAGATGGGCTTTGACAAGTTTAAATAGTCTGAGCCTAAACCAGAGGCACAGTTTGTTTTATACAAAATAATGCTGTTTCACTTCAAACATGTCTCTTAACAGCTGGCAAAATACCCAAAGCAAAAGAAGCCAAGCACAATAACAAATATATCCAAAATATACAATGCTTTCGAAATACGTTTATAAAAAATATTTTGTTTTTAATTTTTTTTTTTTTTACTGTTGCACAAGCTCCTGGGATAGCTTCTGTTTTTTTTGTTGTTTGTTTATTTGTTTGTTTTTAAAATCCTAATCCTAAAATCATTTTTACTTGGAGAGGAATAAAAAAAAAAAAATAATAATTCTTACTGCTTTAAAAAACAAGAAGGACATAAAAAGCATATTCCAAACCCTGACACAAACATTCTGCTGTGTGGTTAAAGCCAAGGACGGCTTTCAGAAGCTTACAGCAAAAATCAAACTGCATCCTAAAGCGTACCTAAAGGCATGAGCCGGACCCCTTTCTGATCCTGGAGCCTTTTTCACTGGACGACAAATCTACGGCCACACCATAGCAAACACCAGGCCTAACCCATTTCTACCATTGTCTCATATATCAAAGCACACAGTCTGCCTACTCATACTGAAATCTGTTTATATTGTCTAATCTAAAAAAATGAGATAAAGATTATAATCACATGCTTTGTTTTTATATCATAGGGGGTATCAATGGATCAACAATGGGATTTGAAAGCTAATATTTAACTCGGGGGGGGGGGGGGGGTGGCTGCGAGGGACAGTTGGTTTAATTACAATGTACAAATACTTCCCATGTATATAGTGGCAGTTGTATATAATAGCGCTTGGTACTGTATACACTTGAAATGATTGCAGTAAGCCAGCATGGCAGCCAGCACATATTTAACTTACAGCATGTAGATCAGTAGATGTGATTAATGATTCTTTTATGTCCACTAAGAGAATAGTATTCACTTATGTCTACTGGCTGAATTTTAACAAGATTTACTGTACATCAGTTTCCTATGTGGTGACATTTACCATGTGGCAACAAGTAAATGCAAACTAATGCATGATCAAAGAATGCTAATATACTGTATAATCTTCCAAATTAAATAGTAGATTTAAATCTCATTCGTAATTTTTACATGTGTTATTATTTTTGCAATCATTCAGAGTGGTTCGTTTTACAATTACTCAATATACAGTTTGTCTGTATTTTTTCATAAGTCCTTGGGACACTTTTACCCAGGTGAATTTTAATGTTACTGCCTTTGATATATTTGTAGGGGTGTGTAAAAACACATCTCTATTTTATTTGTACCTTGAATCTAATAGATTTTTTTTTTTGTGGAGTTATCTGTCAGTTTCTACCTTGAAATGAATTATTATTATTTATTTCTTAGCAGACGCCCTTATCCAGGGCGACTTACAATTGTTACAAGAGATCTCATTATTTTTACGTACAATTGCCCATTTACACAGTTGGGTTTTTACTGGCGTAATCTAGGTAAAGTACCTTGCTCAAGGGTACAACAGCAATGACCCCACCAGGGGGGTCATTGCTGTTGTACCCTCTGGTCAAGAGTCCAGAGCCCTAACCACTACTCCACACTGCTGCCCCATAATGATTGAGTGTTCAGATTTATGGATGTACAACGATGTAATTCCTGGAAGTGTCTGGAAGGTGAGCCTAGTTGGCTCCAGCCAGAAAGGGAATTAAGTTTCCTGGGGATCATCATATTCAGGGACAACAGCAACTGGCAGCCTCCTCTCAGCATAGTTTCCTAAGATCCTCTTCAACTGAGTTTGCAGCTTTTGTTTTCAGTGGAATCTCATACCATTCAATTATAATTCTGAGGTAAAACGTATAAGAAACTGTTAGACTGACAAGTGCTCTTGCTAGTGCCTTCTTCAGAGTGCTGAAGTCTACTAAAGGCGGCACTGGCCAAAGTGACCAAGTTTCTTCAATGGAATCCAAGCTTATCAAAAGTTTAATGTTCATAAACCTTACAGATCCCCTGACCCACCCACCCTACTCCTGATAAAAATGTTTCAAGACATACAATTTACAAAATTAGCCATGACAATCCATAACAAATGTTTGCTAGATGCAGAATAAATAAAGTAAAATACAAATGAAAGCGGAAAATGAACAGAATCATTTTCTCATCATTCTATTTTTGTCCTTCAAAAGTTTCCCAAATATGTCGAACTGCATTAAAACTTTACCCTTCTGACCCCTAATTTCGGACCACTCCCTAAGAAGAGAAACGTGTATGGTAAACTGGAAGAAAGGTGAAGGTCTCAACAAGCAATCACCTCAAGACTGGAGTCAAGTATTGATGTTAGAAGAAATAATTACAACTGTAAATCAGCTTTGCAGAAAATCAATACTTAAGAGACTTTCACATATCTGAACAAAAGATTTACTGCATTAGCTTCTGAAATAAAAATGATTCGCTCTTAATGTGTAAATATTTTTGCACGATTTATGTAAGTACACAATTGGGAAAAGGGTTAGGGTTAGTTAGATTTATTGTTAGGGTTATGTCATACAAAAAAGATTTACACATTAAGTACATTGTAACTATGCATAATAACATTGTAATTATGTGTAAGCACACATGTATTTACTAAGTAACTACCATGTAAAAACACAGTAATTAGAGACTCAATGTAAAGCATTAGAAACAAATATCTACTCAGAATGATTTCAAACAGCATAAAACGTAACAGTAAAGCTAAAACAAAAACAATTACCGGTAGTTACAATTCTATTTTACGTTATGAGCCCTTTAAGGGGTATTTTTAGTTTGTCGAAATCTTGTTGAAATACTTCTGATCCCAATTTGGCACTGCCTGCTACTTACATAACTGTCCAGAATCTGTTACCTCAAGCGGTGAAGGAGAGTTCAGAGTTGAAATCAAACAGAGTGCCAGTGGTGTGGAGATGGCTGGGAAGGGCAGGGGGTGTTTCTGTAAGCATGTCGTTTCAGATTGGTCAAACTAAAAATGGAACCATGCAATACTGTCCCATTGGCCATGCTGCTTTAGTGACCCTGACACTTGTACAGGATAACACACATTCCAATATTCAGCAAAACAGACATGAAGTAAAAGCTGAGCACTGCAGCATTTAAGTCAAAGGTATAATTTGCTATACATGAAAACCAAATTGCTGCTGCAGAAATCTACACACACAGTATTTGTTTCCACTGAGTTCCTAGGGCAAGAGATAGCACTTTACCATTGTTGCAAACATCATCCAACAAAGAAAACCAACACCTAAGATTGACACTAGAGACACAAAAACATTAGCAGCTAATAACATAACATCCAGGTAGTTTATTACTCCTTGTATTAGATGTTAGAACAGGAACGTTACGGCTTGAAACTCCACTTTCTTATGTTGTTGCATGATGGACGGTTACCACTTCAATATCAGACACTGTATCAGCATTAATAACATCTTCACAGGCCTCATATTGTTATACAGACTGAAATGCCACTTAAACGGAGAGATAACAAACCCTTTCTAAAAGTGTATCATCAACCTATGGGTAACTCCATTTTCACTAATTCTTACTTTCTATCTTGTGGCTTAATTAGTTTGTCAGACACACAAGGTATTCTTCAGTTCATCAGCACTGAAAGAGAGCAGCAGGGGCGAGTAAAGAAATGAGATTCACAGTAGGGGTGCTTACTTATATAATGGTGTCTGTTATTTATCTTTCTTTTTTCAGATTTTTCTGATTGTGTGCTTTGCTCAAAAAAGCTCATGAGGCTTTACTCTTGTTCAGCTTTTCAAAAGCTATTTTTTTTTTCTGGAGTGGTTCATGGTAATTAATACAGACAGAAACACAGCAGAGAAGCACACATAATATATCATTGTAGGATTAGTAATAAGAAAAAAACAAAACAAACAAAAACAGCAGGGATAGATGTTCTAATCCAGAGCTATCAATGCAGCATGGCCAGGTGCTGTTGTAGGCGAGTACCCAGGGTCTGGAAAGTATGGGGATGATTTCAGAGAATACAATGGAGATTGAAATGGTCCGGTCAAGTACATCATTTTTTTGAATAGTAGTGCCTGTTACATGAAACATGTCAGCCCATATTGTGCATTGTTTGACTAAGACCTTTTTGTATATTTTTTTTTATAGCATGTTTATTTGTAATAATATCACCTCTTTTTTAGGATATCTTGAAACAAGACTCCCTGTCTACAGCAGTTACTGCATGGTGTAATATGTATAAATACTTAAGGTTTATTTAAGGTTTACCTTAAGTGTTACAGTACATGACTGAGTGATACATGCAGAGGTACAAAGCTTTCAGTATTTTCAGATTCCTTGTTTATGGCGAATTGGTTATAATATATAAATCTATACAGTAATGATGTTTTCAAACAGGGAGACTGCAGTAGTGTTTTTTTCAAACAGGGAGACTGCAGTAGTGATGTTTTCAAACAAGGAGACTGCAGTAGTGATGTTTTCAAACGGTGAGACTGCAATAGTGGTTTTTTCAAACGGGGAGACTGCAGTAGTGGTGTTTTCAAACAGGGAGACTGCAGTAGTGATGTTTTCAAACAGGGAGACTGCAGTAGTGATGTTTTCAAACAAGGAGACTGCAGTAGTGATGTTTTCAAACGGGGAGACTGCAATAGTGGTTTTTTCAAACGGGGAGACTGCAGTAGTGATGTTTTCAAACAGGGAGACTGCAGTAGTGGTTTTTTCAAACAGGGAGACTGCAGTAGTGATGTTTTCAAACAGGGAGACTGCAGTAGTGGTGTTTTCAAACAGGGAGACTGCAGTAGTGATGTTTTCAAACAAGGAGACTGCAGTAGTGATGTTTTCAAACGGGGAGACTGCAATAGTGGTTTTTTCAAACGGGGAGACTGCAGTAGTGATGTTTTCAAACAGGGAGACTGCAGTCGTGATGTTTTCAAACAGGGAGACTGCAGTAGTGGTTTTTTCAAACAGGGAGACTGCAATAGTGGTTTTTTCAAACAGGGAGACTGCAGTAGTGATGTTTTCAAACAGGGAGACTGCAGTAGTGGTTTTTTCAAACAGGGAGACTGCAGCAGTGATGTTTTCAAACAGGGAGACTGTAGTAGTGATGTTTTCAAACAGGGAGACTGCAGTAGTGGTTTTTTCAAACAGGGAGACTGCAGTAGTGATGTTTTCAAACAGGGAGACTGTAGTAGTGATGTTTTCAAACAGAGAGACTGCAGTAGTGGTGTTTTCTCTGCATAGAGATGCTTATATGGAAATTAACTGTTTGAATTTCTTAATTCAGTGTGTTCAATATTTTAGACCACACCAAAATGTGTTTGATTTCCGAAATCAGGATGCAGGTTTTAAAAGACCAAAGTCAAATACTGTATTCAAATTATTATTATTATTTATTTCTTAGCAGACGCCCTTATCCAGGGCGACTTACAATTGTTACAAGATATCACATTATTTTTTACATACAATTACATTATTTTTTACACATTATTTTTACATTGTAAATTGATTACATTATGTCTTTTGCTGTAGAAAGTTGCGATAATAGAAATAAATAAATTGAGGCTTTAAAAGGGAATCCGCACTGAAGGACATTTTACGTGGGTTATCTCCTCAATCTGCTTAGACAAGTTTTGATGGTTATTTTTCATTCACAACCCTTCTGTTTTTTTGTTCTCCTGCCTGTTTGCTCAGCCTGGCTTACTAATGCTTGTTTCAGCATGTGAACCTCTCAGACACAGTAATGCGTTGGCTAGACTGAAACAAAAGGAATAAAGGAAACAGCATGCAACCCAACATAAACCAGCGCGCAAAGGTGGAAACAGATTCAAAAACAGGAAATTAAGGGTTGGGGTTTAGAAAGAGATATGACATGACCTTCTAAGTTGGACTTTTCAGTCAACTTAGAGATACTTGGTACTAATAGTCTTCTGGCAGAACCTTTATATAGACTGGCTCATGAAAAAAACCCTGATATTTATAAAGTATACTCCCTAATAAACTGGCCATGTCTGAGGTTCAAGATGCATGAAGCATCTAGTCAGCTGTGGGACACATTTGAGAACAATTCGTACAAGTTGTGAAAAAATTGTTGTGTTACACACAGTAGTAGTATTAAAAATAAAGACTGGAAATAATGGAAAAAATGACTCGTCTTCATAAATGTGTTATTTTCAAAAAAAACATGAACTGTGCCTGGTGAGTGTTATTCACATTAGTGTCAATCACATTATCCAAAAATGAAAATTGACTGTCTCAAAACTAACAATACATTTAATACATCATACCCCTCTATCTCAGTGCTTTCCCGCATAAATAACCATTCATATAAAACAAAGCTCATGGAATTTGATCAGGCCAACTGTGGAAAAGGGAATCTGATTGCAAGATGTTTTCACAAGGGAAGCTTTTAAGAACTATTAAGGGAGGGGGCACCAGGGTATATTGCTTGTAATATCTAAAACGTGTGCCACATATTGTGCAATCCTTGAGAAAAGCCAGCTACCTAATGCAATGCATGCTCTGTCTGTGAAAGTATATCTCTCTCTGAGCACAGAACAACAAACAATACCCAACATGCCATCTAATGCTGTCTACAGCATAAACGTGAAGTGTTGCAATTTATTTATTTTGATTTCGTTTCAAGTTTTGTTTCTTTCACATCATAGTTTCTTTCTAAATGAACGACAGTAACCTGTTAACTGGTAGTCATGGAATGGTGCTGCTTTAGGTCCTTAATGAATAGAAAATGGAAAGAGACAGGTGTGAGTTTTCTGAAAGTCTTTTTGTGTACAGGGTGACCCATAAGTCAAGCATCACTGGCAATACCATATCAAGCTGATTAGGATGATTTCTGTTAAATCGGAGAGCCGTCCCTGCTGACTATCTGCCCCACATATCAAAATGATCTGAATGTGTTCCTCTTTGCTTAAAGACATTCCACACGTGAAAGAACTAGACAACCCTTATTATAATCATGCCTGTGATGCTTGGTTTATGGGACACCTTATATTTATATATTATACACACACATACAATTGCATCAACGGTAGAACAGAAATAGCCAATAGGTTGACACATTTAAACACTATTAAACAAGAAAATGATACAAACATCAGTTAAAAACATATAATGAACAATAACTTTCACAAAGGGCGATGGGTGAAATACAGTCGAGGTGTTTATTTACGTCTATACAGCGCTTATGGGTAAGATGACTCCCACATAATACAAATAAATACCTCATCTGAATTTCAAATGTATAAGTGCATTCCAACAGTAAACATATATCTCATTCTTACAAGCAACATACTGTGGACACACATGGTCTCAGGTGATGCTGTACATCCCTCCCATCTACTTATCTAAAAACAAGTTAATGAACTCATGAACCGTGAAGACACAATTAATATTCTGAGGCCCCCCTTGATACAGGAGTTATCAGTCCCGTACGTAAACTATTTTTGCCAACTCCCCCAAGATAACATATTGCCATAGTGGATCTCATAACCAGCCTAATAATGCCGAATTTTTGGTAAATGTATCATTTTAAGAATCAATTGCATTCATACCAGGTGGGTCCTGCCATGTACCCATGGACTCTCCCAGAAAGCCCATATCCAACTGTACACCTGGAGACACCTGTGGACCATGTACTCACTGCTGATCCATACTGGCATTCAAGTCGTATGTGCGCCCATCAAGATGCCATCTAGCCCGGCATGGGCACCTGGGCTCAAAGCAACACCATTGTTTTTTCTTCTTAAAATCCTCTCAATGTACACACTTCAAAAAAAAAAACGTGCTGCCTCC
Organism: Acipenser ruthenus; assembly: GCF_902713425.1. Classification (NCBI taxonomy): domain Eukaryota; kingdom Metazoa; phylum Chordata; class Actinopteri; order Acipenseriformes; family Acipenseridae; genus Acipenser; species Acipenser ruthenus. The sequence continues at coordinate 15,021,740 of NC_081190.1, forward strand.
ATCCTGCCAATGATGCCAACATGTAACACTGCCTAGGTTGCACAGAGTTCAATTATACTTTAAATTAAATTAATTGTATTCAGTTTCTTTATTAAAAATATATAAAACATTGCAGCTTAATGATCATATTGGAAAGGTTTCTAAGTTGCAAAAACAGTAAATATGAGACTTAGAACAATATTAAAGATAACTGCTTGAGAACCATTTCAATGTTCAGGGAGCATTTTACTCACCAGTAGCTGCATAGCTTTGAACATACAAATCCCCCCCCCCCCCCCCCCCACCAAAAAAAGCTTTTCTTAATGTTATTCTGTTTGACACTCATATGTGCTACAGTAAGGTGGAAATGCAACACGTGATTTTAGGAACCAGTTCAAATGTTCTGCGTAAATAAGGTTGTCCTTCAATAGCATTGGCACAGGTTTAATGGCAACTTGAAAGGGCAAAGTTTTGTGAATTCTATTTGCGTGCTTAACTCTATTAAAGACTGTAGGGTTACAATCTTAATTAATCTTAATAATCTTACACTCGTTACACAGTTGTCCTCAAACACAGCCTAAATAGTGTACAATAATATGCTTAGGGTATACACAACTGAAAGGTCTGTTGTGATCGATCTCTAATAGTAGAAGAAACAAGTAGAAATGATTCCTATTACACATCTGGACTGGGCTCTGAATTCTTCCAAAAACTGCATCCAACAGTTCTGAACTGTGCGCCAAATTTCCATTAATATAATTTTCCATGTGTTATGAAAACATGAAGCAAGTTGCTGAAAGTCAAGATTGAAAAAAAAAAAGAAGAAAATGAAGAAGCTGTGCTGAAATCCAATCCAATTACAACTGTGTTTGAACTGAGACAATACAAGTAAGTGCTATAAACTACACAGCTATCGATCACCAAATAGAACACAAAGCCTGTGCGGACATTTATGTAACACATTTTTTTTTTAATGTGCCATGCATTAAAGTAATACTGCTGCATTAAATATTGCTTGTGTCTATCTTAATGATGTACACCACAATAGAGCTCCAAACCCCTTAAACCTGATCTAGATGGTTGTTTTAATGATGTTACTATGGGGATTAATAAATCAGCCTTTGAAGTATCTGAATGAATATAGATTTCAATAGCAGTGGTGTTTAAGGTTTGCCACTGTTAATATTCTTCTGGGACCAGACAGCCAGTGTCACAGTTAATTGTTCTGAAGTCTTTTCCGCCCGAGGTGATGAGAGTAGCTCACGATACTCCTTTTTCAGGACACCTTGTTCGTGAAAAGACTTTGGAATGGATATTGGCCTGGTTCTATTCTCCCAGGATTTATGGTGAGGTGCAGAAATATGCGGATTGTGTCCAGAATGTGCGCAGGTCGCTCCGAAGACAGTTTGCCTGCTCCGCTGGTCCCAGCGCTCCTTACTAAAACCCCATTTGAGAGAACTGGGATGGATATTGTAGGCCTGCTAGAAGGCGCCGGCCCGGAACATTGTTTTATCTTAGTTGCAGTAGATAAAACCCTCAGCAGTTAAGGATACTACAGTTGAAACCCAACCAAAGGATATATTACCCCCCACACTGACTATTATTAAACACGTTCACGGCTATACTAGAGCCTTACATCAACGCGAGCACTCCTCGAGATGGCGGTGCCCAGAGCTACACCAGCTCGCATTTATTCAAAACATGAAATGCATTTAAAAAATATTAACAAGCGCTTTCACTTCACTTCCTTAACTAAAAGAAAGTCTGAGCTTTAAAATAAACTTTAGCAACACCTTGCGTCCTCGTAAATCAGATGTGCACCTATTCATTAGCAAACACAAAATAGTTACAGTGGTAGTCTCAGAACTAACTCTTACCATATCATAGCAATTTGCTATTATTTTACATTTACAATGTTTATCACAAACAAACAGTATTAAAAAGACAGTCTTTAGGATAATGTCCTTCTGTTATACAATGATGTACAACCATAGTGATGGAGTGTGTTTCTCTTTTGCTTTCACTCCGTCACACTTACCTTTGCTTTACCATGCTTTCACTATGCCTTCTTACACTGTTATGCTTTTACTATAGGACACTTTTCTAAAGGAGGCCTTTAAAAATTAACTGCTAGTCAGATGTAAAATGGCGAGAGGCAAATATTCACTGAGTTTAAAATGGAGAAGATCTGTATCCAAGATGGAAACAGCACAATTAAGAAGCACAGTGTCATGTTTTTCAGAATACACACAAACACTCCACTAGACAGGTCTACACCCATGTGATTTACTTAATGTAATATTGCCATGCTACTGTTGCTTGTTAGCCGATCAGGTCCTTTAGAGTACATGTGCAATCAATGAAATTAGTTCAAGTTTCTGTGTCAAAGAAAATCAGACAGCCTGTCTGCTCCAGACTCTAACCATGACAACTCTAGCATAAAATCTAATCATTTGCACAAAACATCTTTGGCCATTTTTTTAATTTAATTTCAACTTCGATATATATATATATATATATATATATATATATATATATATTGTAAACAACTAGCCCTCTCTGCGGTTCGTTGCCCCTTTAAAACACCGACCCAACACACAGAAATGGATTTTTAAGCGCTGGTGTGCTACTTTTAATAAACACAATACAAAATAAACAACTAACTCTGTACGAGCACTAACACACAGGGACACCCTGACTACAAGTGGGACAGCTAGGCCGTTGCCCCACCAAACAATAAACAAAAAACACACAGTTTTAATACAGCACACTTTGTACCTCACGACTGCCAGGAAGCAGAGTACTCCTTTCTGCCTCCTTCTTCTCAGCAGCCCAGAGAAGACTGACTGCTCTCCTTATAAACCCTGCACCTGGCTCTAATTTACAATTATAGCCAGGTGCAGGTGATAATTAACAATAAAACAATTAACAGAAAAACAATTAAACAATAAGCAAATTAACAAAATGTGCATACGCATATGTTTTCTGCAGGGAGGATATTAACCCCCTCCCTGCTGTGTTACAATATATATATATATATATATATATATATATATATATATATATATATATATATATATATATATATAAATAGCCAGCGGCCAGCAGTTAGGTTAAATGCGGTTATCTTTACTGCAGTTGTTCAGCCTGCATCTTAGACAGATAATGTTATTTGCATAGCACAAAATGTTCCAGAGCTCCATTAAAAGGGACAGAGATTTATGAGATTGGCCTGGAGCCCTGATAATCGAAAGCAAAGAAAGATGACAACAGCCAGCCAGTGAAGCAATCACCCGGTGGACTGGACTTTAACCGTCTCCAGGCACATTGCTAGATCAATCGCTCAGTCACGTCCAGTGAATTACAACTTGAATTGTATATTCTCCAGTATAAAAGGTGCAGCACGTCACCCACAGGTGAAGCCCAGTTATGCACCAGGGAACGTGATACTTCTCAATCACACCTAACTCCCAAAGACCGATGCTGAGAACAGTGGGCTGCCTTGTCTAGTTAACCTTTCTGATTTTCCAGTAGAAATCCCAGTAGTCTAAGCAGTATATGCGTGATTTAGAAATATTTCTGCTGGTCTCATTTACTGTCTCTCAGTAGGTGGGGCCAGCAAATTGAAGGGTCTATTTGTCACATGACTTGGATGGCATGAAGTAGTCTTGGCAAATTAAAAGCAAACTCAGAGCTAGGTAAAATCAGTGTCCCTTGGTGGTGTGGTGCGTATACAAATACACAAAGTCACCTTATTTGGTGCTAAGTTTTACTGTGTATCCTTAATAACACAACACAAGGTACCCCACAGTCCCGTTCACCGCCACACACAACAAAGTTCCCTCCTGGCAGGAAGGAAATGTCCGCCTCCTGCTGCTGACTCACCCAGGTTCTAGTGCCCTGTTCCCTGGTAGGCTCGTCGTGGCACTGTTCTCTGCTCCATCCAGAAGAGTTCTACTCCCAGCGTCCACGCTCTCCTACTTCCTGGAATCCTGGGTTAAAGCACACAACTGGTGTAACAACACAGCACAGCACAGCACAACACAGCACAGCAGATCCTTCCAGGCAGGTTTCTCTCCAAGCACAACTCCCCCGCTGATCAACACAGTTCCCTTTTATGCTCCAAGCCACACCCCCGTCAATCCTCCATGACTAATCGCTAGCTGATTGTGTCCATGGAAAAACACTGACTTTGCCAAATGTGCAACTCCAAACACCTGTGTGATTGTCCTTCCCAAGATGGTCACCGCAAGCCAACTCTATACTTAAGGTATGTCCCATCTTGGTGAGGACCCGCGGGTCAATTGCTGTAGTGTCACACCCGTCAGGAGGCCAGGTTTTACCCCACCTTCTTACTTTCACCCTACTAAAATCACAGACAGAGAAAATGTTGATAACTACATTTTGGAGCAACAGAACTCAGAACCACAGATTGTATTCATCATAACACAAACAGTAGTAGACATGTAAAGAATCAATTCACATCACATTAACATTTTTACAGATGATATTCATACCCAGATACATTTATGTGCACTGTCTCGCTGGTTCTCAGCATCTCTATGGACTGTTTTCTACCTACCGCATATGATTGTGTTACTCAGCACTTTCGTCCATATGGACACTGGGAACCAGTGAATACACTGACAACTGTTTTTTAGGGGAATCAGCCAAAGTCCTAATTACTGTGGCTGCACCAAACCAAGGGAAGCACGAAGGCAGCGTCATCCTTAACCACTATCCAGGGTCATGCCATGATTCATTCATACTGCAGCAGAGCAAATTCTTCTGGCTAAGGATCTAGAGAGCTCTGAGACACTTAGCTTCTTGATATCATTCTGTTGCAGTAAGAACAATTCTTTAATAGTTTTGTCTTTTTTTGTTTTTTAGAGCTTATTGCAATGGTAATGCTAAGCTATGGTAAGTCCCACTTACATAATGAACATTATACTGTTTGAAAATAACCCCCAAAAGCATTGTTAAAGCAAAGTAAATGTTTGTTAAAGGGAGGGCCCATATAGCAAAGCGCAAAGAACTACAGTATGGTAAAGCGCAGGAGAATCATATTTAAACAGTGATAAAGTGTGGAAAACGCATGGAAAAACAAGGTGACGTGCTTTTTCAATGCAGTCACCTGAAAGTGGGTATCAGCAACATAAACTTTCGAAACAGTTCTTTGAAAACTGTAACTTCTCCCCACATATATCCAAACAAGGAAAGAAGAGTATAATACTTTGACAACCAGGATGTGATGACTGTGACAGAAATTGATATACAAAGAAGATCTAAACAATAAGAAGACATTAGTTATGATAACTATGATAGTTCATACCGACACCAAGCTGGTCTTTAAGAAATGTGTTGTTTCTGGGAAAGGGAAAGGGTTAGAGTTCACATGACAGGACAACAAAGATTAGTCCTTAATGATCCTATATGTTCAGAAGATCACTGCGCTGCAATTACACTGCCGTGTCTGTAGAATAGAGGGAGGCAATAATTATAGCTGAGGCCCGATTCAAATAATCATTCAGCCCACTGCATAAAGTAGAATTGCAAATGTATTTTTTATAACAAACTTGTTATAAAAAAGTGAACCAAAAATAAAATAGGTCAGATGTACCAATGTTATAAAAATCATCACACATGCGTGTGTATTTACTAGGTGATGACAAAATGTAAATATGAGAGCATTCAGGAACAAGAGCAAAATTCAGGGACTAGGATAGGCCAATCAGCCGTGAAGTGCCGTTACTATGGAAATGACTGCTATCCAGTGTCCCAGAAAGGCTGGTAAAAATGGTCTCTTGCTACACAAAAATAGAATATAAAATGTATACGAAATGTGACGTTCCTCGTCTTATCTAGCTGGTCGTGTGGTGTAAGTATGTTAACACTTAATTTATTTGTGATTATTAGCAGATGGATAGACAGTACTGAAAGCTGTTTTTATTATTTTTTTTAAATTGATTTTATGACATGTCTGTGATAGTATTTTTTTTAACAAATGGTTTCAATTATTTTTTAAATGTTGAAACTTTGAAAGAATAATTAGAAGCCAGTCTTAGCTGGACAGTGAGAGAGAGAGAGAGAGCCATTTAAAATTATAGGCTAGATTCTCATTGCCTTTAATCCAGATTGTCATTAGCACATTATTTTCCAAAAGCAAGAAACACCAATTACAATTACAAAACGAATATGCAAGAAATTACGAGCTCCAACATAAACGTTTGGCAAAATGCAATGCAAATAAATAGCTTTGCGTATATATTCCTAGATTTCCTATTTCGGTAGCAATTTACAGTGCCTCTAATGACTGTATATTTACATAGTAGTGTGACAGTCTGGCTCGCAGTGGTGACGTCACGGACCAGGAAGTAGAAACCAAAACAATGGATGGGCGGTAGAAGCTGAGTGCACTCAGCGTATTTATTAATAAACAAAACCAAAAGATTTAACAAAACACCAAACAAAAGGGCACGAGGGCCAAACGAATAAATAAACAAGTAAGTGTCGTGCTGGATAATCCAGCACGTTTTAGCAATTGTTTTTAAATCTCTCTCTCTCTCTCCCTCTCTCTCTCTCTCTCCCTCTCTCTCTCTCTCTCTCTCTCTCTCTCTCTCTCTCTCTCTCTCTCTCTCTCTCTCTCCGCTCCCCGTACTCTCCTCTGTACACTCCACCTCGAGTGCAGAGAGCCGCAGGTTTATATACTCTGGCCGAGGGATTAACTAGTTCTTAATTATCTTATTACTCCTCGGCCAGAGTCTGCACGCGTTTGGTAAGGATGCATGACTGTCAGCTAGTTAAATAATCAGTAGCTGATCAGCCATGCATCCTCACTGGGTTTTTAAATATAATAATAAAAGACACAGCGCTTTTATCCGCACCGCAAACAAAAATACAAATAATAATACATAGGGGCGGGACACTCCGCCACAAGTAGTTACTTAGTAAATGCATGTGTACATACACATACTTACAATGTTATTATGCTTAGTTACAATGTACTTAATGTGTAAATATTTTTGCACAATGTGTTTATGACTATAATTATTATTATTTTGTGTTATTATTAAATTCTTAACAGACACCCTTATCCAGGGCGATTTACAATTGTTACAAGATATCACATTATTTTTACATACAATTACATTATTTTTACATACAATTACCCATTTATACAGTTGGGTTTTTACTGGAGCAATCTAGGTAAAGTATCTTGCTCAAGGGTACAGCAGCAGCGTCCCCCACCTGGGATTGAACCCACGACCCTCCGGTCAAGAGTCCAGAGCCCTAACCACTACTCCACACTGCTGCCCCTGCGTGGTGGCCCACATTGCTGCCCTAGCATGGCTGCAAGAGGAGACCTCAGTGACTGAAAGAGGGGTGATTGTTGGGGTGTGTTTGTCAGGAGCTTCAGCGACCAAGACAGCTCAAATTGCTGATGTTTCACGAGCAACAGTGTCTAAGGTGATGTCAGCATGGAACTCTGAGGGAAAGACATCATCAGCAAAGGGCAACAGTGGGCGGAAGCGCATAAGGGCGTCTGCTAAGAAATAAATAAATAAAAATAAAAATAAATACTCCAGGATCGTGAAATCTGTGCATTAATTCGAAGTGCAAGGCAAAACAGGAGAGCAACTGCAGATCAATTAACTGCAAATTTCAACCTGGGGCGCGAGCAGCCAGTTTCATCAAAAACGGTCCACCGAGAACTCCACAGAGTGGGATACCATAGTGGCCCAACGCCCTATTAAGTGACTTTACATTGGTGTGTCCATTTTTCGTCCACTACCTGTAAGTCCACAATTCTATCAGAATAGAGTTAGGGTTAGGTTTAGGTTTACGCATTAAGTACATTGTAACTATGTATATAATAACATTGTAATTATGTAAATAACTATTATGTAAATACACAGTCATTGGAGATACAATGTAAAGTGGTACCCTTATTTCTTATATATTTCTTGCAATTATTGCACAGCCATATATATTTAAAATGTACTGTATATGCTAATATAATACATTTTATTTCCATATAGGTTATTTTTGTTTAGCATGAAAAGAGTAGAAAAATAAGTAAAAATAAGCAGAAGCATTTCTTATACACTAAGATAAAATATGAAATGCTTCACTGGCTACTTTCCATCATTTCACTGCAAATCTACCTGAAGCTCAGAGCTTCAACCGGCATTATCAGAGAACTGTATTTAATATGTCTAACTAAGGGTTTTAATGTCAGATGTACTTATTCAGTTTCATTCACTGCTCTACTTTTACAGTCAAATCAGCTACTACGTTGACGAGATAATTACCACCTTATGTGAAATACTGTATTGAAAATTGACAACAAAAAAAAATCCTACTTTAGAAACAATATCTTGTAATAATAAGATAGACGGTACCTTTTAACAACTAGAGAGCTTTTCTATGAATAATACTAAAAAAAAACCAGGAATTCCATAAAGGTCTGTCATCAAAATAATAATAATAAAAAAAATCTCTTGATTAGTCTAGTAAAGTGTTCATATCATGCAGGTTAAGCAATGACATTGCATGGTAAAGTGTTCATATCGTGCCAGGTTAAGCAATGACATTGCAGGGTGTAGTGTTCATATTGTGCAGGTTAAGCAATGGCATTGCAGGGTATAGTGTTCATATCGTGCAGGTTAAGCAATGACTTTGCAGGGTATAGTGTTCATATCGTGCAGGTTAAGCAATGGCATTGCAGGGTATAGTGATGATCACAGAAGCCTGTTCTTTAACCCATTTAAATTGGGTTCATCCAGGTAAAATAAAAGACTATTATAGCAAATCGTTTTCATAATGTAATGACCAGTAAACCAAAGTTACCAGTAGAAGTGGCTCATGTATCATTCTCTTTTTTCAAAAGGGAAAATGAACTGTGACGTTGCTGGGCAAGAACTTTGAGACATAATGATGTGTTTTTTTCCTATTTCCTGTGCACTCTGAGAGAGCTGTACTTATTACTTTACCTGAATGAACCTGCTTGCAGCAAATGGGGAGGACCATCAAAGGAATCATGCTCTTTTTCAGTGTGGTTTCCAGAACAGTGTTGGGAATGTCACAGAGCTAGTGCAAATGGACAATGACACAGAATGACATTTAGTGTGTTTGAAAACAAACACTGATGGTACTTATGTTTTTAATGCCATGGCAACTACACTCACTTATATCTATGTAAATCTATTAATGTGACTGTGATGTCATTTACGACATAGTTATGATATTGAGTCTATTTATCTATTGTCTTCTGTATTGTACATTATCTAATTCTATTTCTATTAAAACTACAAATTGACATTCATGTTATGTCTGTCTTTTTGTGTTGTACTGTATTATTTTATATAATCTTGTACCTATCTCTCCTACATATTTTATTTTGTTACAGTTTTAGCAAAGTATACCATAAACAAGGTTGCTAGTTTTGCATTACGAATTTCTTATGACTGAATATCTATTTTCCCTATATTGTATAACAGTAGATTTACCCATATAAATCGATAAAAATAAAATAATAAAAAGCACAAAGTTCAGTCATGGCTGCAGTGCTTCAGTAAACAGAACACCCTTCATTGGTTTGAGGTGCTCTTTGTGATCAGCAGCTCAAGCTTTAAGCAATTTCAGAAATGAATAATGAACTTACCACAGTAAATGAACAGCCTCCCATTCCACACACACACAGCCTGCAATGCAAGTAGCAGAACAGTATGCTTGAAATAGAAATGGTGATATTACTAGGTAAGGGCTCTGTCAAGTGCACCATGCAAAGGAAGCCTCATTAACACAGCGTTTGCTCATCTCATGTCCATTTTATTTTAGGCTGTTGTTTGAAGATGTGCTCAGAATATTAAAGGCATGCATACCACAGAGCATCCATATGTGACTGACCATAAAGACATGTTATATAGAGGGTTATTGTGAATACATTTGTAAACCATTAGTCCAGTGATGGTTATTATTGACAATATTATTATTAGTACAGTAGTAATAACAGTAGTAGTAGTAATAAACGTTTACATCTGTATAAATTCCAGGAGTTTACAGCTTTATTATTGCTAGTTGCTGCGCGACCCCTGTAAGATAATAAAACTGTGTGCCACCTGTAGTTAATAAACACCCTCACTTAGTTTGTATCAGATCAGCTGTACAAACTAACCGGCAAAACTAACTTTTGTCATTTTCCAACCAAAAATGTGATTTCTTCAATGAAAACTTAAAATGTATAAACAAACACAACTACAGATCTATACAAGTTTGAAAATTACAATTTTCATTAGAAGATTCGACAGGTTCTAATACTTTGTCCAACATGATTTATTTTCATATTCAGAAAACTAAGTGTACAGTATACTGTTCCAGTAGTTGGGGTCTGTTGTTTATGTCCTTCTTGTCTCTCTGGCTCGTCTTCAGGGAGTTCAGCTTCTAGGAAAGTATGAGTAGTTGATTCTAGTAATCCCAGCTAACAAGCTAAAGGAATCACAGAACTATTAAGTGAATTAAAAAAAATAAAATAAAAAAATAAACACTAAATTGATGTTGTTCTTTAAACCAATGCAGACATTCAAGTAGGATTTAAGCATAGATAGATGCTGATCACTGCAACAAAGAAAGGTTAATTAAGCCCCTCTCCACCGTAATCAATTATTCAGCACACATAAATGCTGTTTTAACATTTTCATCAGTGGAAACTTGCAAACTAAAATCTGAAAACTGCACAAAACCATGTTTCCAAGGGTGCACAGTATCACAAGGAGGCGTATGTACATGCGCTCAGTGATGAGTTAATTTGCGATTTTATAACATATCTGAGCGGCATACATTTCTCACACTTGGTTGTGGTTTATGTAGACACTACAATGTGAAGTAATCATGTAAAAAGTCACTATCTACCCTAAGTGCCATTCTTTTGTAAACAGTACTCATATGCTGTAAAGAGTGCTCAGATTTTTATAAGCACGGTGATCGTAATGGGATGGATAGGTCTGCACTTTAGTATTACTTTTTTTAATTTCTTGCCTGTGTAACTTTTAAAGATTTAAATCTTTTAAGGCAGTAATCAATTGTCATGGTCTATTCCATTCCATTCCCTTTAGCGTAGTTATGTATAGCAATAGCGGAAGGAGTTAATGTAGGGATGGTGTAAAAACAGGAACGAGACGAAACGGTGCAAACCACATTTTAATTAATAAAATACTAATGGTATTAAAAAAAAACAGCGGAGAAAGTGATACGCATTTGAGAACAGTGATGATAAGCTATTAATAATTAATCGGTTCTCATTAAAAAAAAAACTTCTCAAAGTGTGTGTAACCGTTCCGGGTCTGGAAGATACCGGTACTTCGAATTACAATGCAATTTAAAAAGAATAGTCACGCTGTCCATTAATTTAGTCAAAGTTTAATCTGGTATTATCATACTTAAAAACACGACAGAAAAGCAAATGTTGCATATCTGAGATAAAGCACCTCAGTAGTGTTTTAAGTAATAATTCCCTCAATATAATCACACATCTATATGCCATAACACTGGCCACTGACTGCAACTGCTATTTCTTGTGGTAAGACGCAAGAGGTATGCTGCTCTGTGCATAGCAGAGTGGCGTTGCCTGTTGCCAGAGTCTGCAGCACGAACAGCATATTTACGATTTTCATGCTAAATTTTGTTTAAAATATATTTCTAGCTAAACGCTTGTCCCACGCCTACGTACTACTTAGGAAGCACTTGTCCTACCAATTTTACGAATTGTTGCGGAACAAGCATTAAAATCGAACCCAGTGTTTGTTGTAGACTAGATAATAACTGATTTGGTAAATATTTTTAAAAGTTTACATAAAGATCTGAAACTATAATAATTGAAAAAGATGTACGTATTTCCCTGTGTCTGGGGACTTTTGATGTATCTATTTACTGTAGAGTTTAGCAATTTGCTAGTTTGCTAAACCTATTTGAGGTATTCTAGTGTAGTACAGCGATGGCAGCATGTGCCATTTCTCCTAGACTTTTTTTTCTACAAAGTCTTGTGAAATAATGTTTTTATGAGTATGATAAAGCGCTACTATTAATTAAGTAATATTAATTCACCAAATAATTGAGTGCACCACAGGACCCCCACAACAACACAATAATTACTGTGTGGACTGGACGAGCTGATAAAGCCTACTTGAAATGTCTCTCTTAATGGCCGCAATACACTGTAATCGCCTGGTCTTGTCAGCTGGAAAAGAGTGGTCATGGAGCTCAGGATTTTTATAACTACTGTTGGTGCAGCCTGGCACTTGGCACTTGGCAATTCATCAGGGTAAACCATCTTTGTTTACTTTTTATCCCTCCTAGCCTCACTTTGGGGAATTGGAATGTGACGCATGCATAATGTTTAAAATAAACAAACTGCAGGAGATGAATACAAATATGGAACTTAATTCAATCAGATGAACAGAAAACCAATTAATGTCTGTTGAGACAGAATGTTGAGTACAGAATGTAGGCTATTACCATTTGTCTGAGCAATAGGCAACTAAAACACTTCATCAGACTAGGGATTTCCATGGCAACTGTTTGCAAACGTTGAGTGTTAATATGTTTTTGAAGTATTGTATTGTTCCATGCACTATGCAAAAAACTATATTTTGTGTTAATTGCCTGACAATAACAAAAATAAAAAGCAGCCAATACAAATTAGTAGCCTACAGTAATACGTCTGTTATTATTTTCATTAAACTATGTGAAACATGAGCACATAAGGGGGCATTTACAAACATTTTGCTCCAAATTAGAAATTAAAAACAAAGCACACTATACCTAAAATGTTGGTCTCTGGCTCAAGACACTCTTCAATGTTTTTTTTTTTCTTTCTGCATTCGAATAAAAGACGTCAGTGACACTTTGAAGCTAATGGCCTAGCAAATGCTCCCCCACTGTGCACAGAACTGGTTTACAGATTCATGCTGGGTATACAGCGGTGTCTGTGCCGGTTTCTCATGGGTTGCAATCATAACAATCATTTCAGTGACGTCCATCCCCTGTCATGGCTGTATATTCGAAATTAGAGTCATCAGTAAGTTGTAAAAGCAGTCACTTTCAACTATATCCACTGTATGCACATGTTAAAACAGGCACATGGACGCCTGTGTTAAAGGAAAATTGATACATTGTGTCGAACACATAATGTTTGTTTCTTGCCAATAACTTTCTGTGATTAACTCTAATACAGACAACACTGACTGACGAACCATGTATGTTAAATAAGGTCTAGAGCATGAAATGTTGCTTTCTCCATTTCACAGGTATCTGTTCGGATCTTTAGCCTCCAGTTTTAAGTTTTGTTTGGATGTGGAAAGCACTGACTGGCTTTGCAAATCTTTGTAAATCTCTCTTTCAAGGTTCACAATTCGTTCAAACAGATGGCCTCTCCTTCTTATTCTGATTTTTTCGCAAAATGGTTCCCAAAGGGTTTAGTCTGTTTTCTGCGTGCATTAACAATATAGCTCAGAGCACATGCAGTTCTTCTGTTGTTCTTTATTACTTAATTAACTCTGATTATAAATTGACTTTAATTGTGCCCCTCTGGTGTAAAACATACCCCTTGGCTTCTGGCATTGCACTGCACTGATCCACCAATGGAGGTGCTAATGATGAACTGCAGTACCAAGCTTTGAGATTCGATCCCAATAGGCAATACAAGTGTATAGTGCTTAAAAGAGCAGAGCTGCATAGTCACCTGTGTTACATCTGTATGATGTTTGCAATCATTCTGAATGTTCCCGTGTTCACTTGCTCTAATGTTGAGATTGTGATCATTTTTTTCTGCTCACTGACTGGCACACACTGTTTTGCCATGTGTCTTTTAATCCTAATTGCGACCTTTCGACTTTTAGCACCACAGGCTCCTCTTGCTTCTATACCATTCCTCAAATCAGACGGAACCAACCGAGCAGAAAGGATTGAAAGAGACATGGCAAAAATGACACAGGCTTGCAAGCAAGAGGGCAGTCTGTTAGACAGGGCAATGGAGAAAAATAATAATGAACAGATCAAGCAAATCATTAGTAGAAGGGCAAATATAGACATAAAAAAAAACTAAAAATGTGCTAGACTACCTTCATGGTCAATGAACTATAATTAAAGATATTGTTTGTTTGTTTGTTTGTTTTTACTACTTTGAAGTATTTTCCAAAATTAAATCTGAATGCATTATGAAAAATGTATTATCTTGCTTTAAAAAATATATTTTGGACAGATGTTTTACAGCAGGACCCTGTCTTCGATGTACTGTATGTGAAACAGCAGACAATAAGCCAAGATGTGTGTTTATAGTTAGAGCAGTGTGTACTGTTCCTCCACTACTGATCCTCGTCCAGCAAAGTTTTAAACACATTATTAATGCATGGCATGGCTAAAGTTCATCGACCGCTCAAAGCACTGCAGACAAATCGGTATAAAGTGCAGTCCACACGCACAGCTAAGGACAACAGTGTTGCATCACCATTTTAGGATTGAGACAAATATAAAATATATATAGATCTTTTATTTAACATCATGTAATCAAAGAAGCTACAAAATGATAGTAGTACAGTATTTCAGATTCAATTTTATTTTTGTTCGTTTTTCATTAAGTATATGGAAATCTACAAAGCGGTATGTAATTCAATATGTTAACATAACATTATTCAGCAGGTTTCATTTGACTTTGTAAAGCAAAATTAGTTAATTGTATAGGGTGATGGAAAACATTTGGCCAGAGCTGTACTTTGCCACTGTAATACTGATGATTCAAAACTGTAGTAACTTGTTCTAGCCCTAATGAGCTTCAACACTGCATTAACTATACCCTTTATTGTTGTTTGTTTCAAAATGTAATTTCTAATAGACTTTCTTTAGATGGTTGTAATTAACAAACTAGCTGCCTACAATCTGCTACATATATCTCAAATGTTAACACATGTTAAAAAAAACATATATTTTCATTTTAAAAAATGATACCTGGTACTACACTAGGTTAAATACCATTCTCAGTTTGCTTGCATTACTTTCAGGAAGTCTGTTTCACTTTCTGGGTCATGTCAGTGTCTTAGAGGTCAAAGCCTGCAACTGGCTACAAAGCATGTTGGTCAATAGGGGAAGCAGCCAGTTGGTTAATAACATGAAACATGAAGACGTTGAAGCGGTTGTTTGGGACAACTTCACACTCCAGAGTAAATGACCAAGTGTCAAGTGGAGTTCTGATTGGTGAAAGGAAAGCATAGGAGAATGTATTAGCCCTATCAAAATGTAGGAAATAGCAAAATAATGATTTTGGATTGATGCCATTTGAATCAGATTTTATAGGCACTCTCGCTCTTTGACCTATTTTGAAGCGGGGAAAATACCTTTTTTTCTGAAAGGATTTGAACAAATGTAAGCGTATGTTTAGTAAGAACAGCCTAGTAGCAGGAGGGATGCATTTTTGTTCAGAGTGTCCTGCTAGCTGTACAGTATAGTGTTAACATGATGATTCCTCTGAATATCCTCCCTGAATAACACAGGGGGACGTTATTTGTGTTTAAACCTAAATTCAACAGCTCAGCTTGGGGAATTACTTTCCTCATGTCATGTTTCACATCTGGTCATTTCAAACAGCGTGGCTCATCACTGCATTTGTATGACTGCACGGCAGATTCTAAAAACGAGGTCTGTGAAAAAAAAGTTATTCTCTCTGCGGAGCTGAATTCGGTAAAGTTAGATCATTCCCCATTGTTGGGCCACTGCATGGCAAAGTAATTACACAGCAGGAGTGTTCTAAAATATTTATACAATTTTCTATAACGTTTTTCTCACTGGGTTTATTCTTTGCATGGTTACACTAGAACCTCTCTCATTGCAAGTAAGTGGGTTCTTAAAGGAAGTCTTTATTCCTGGTTACCACAAGCAGTGGTGGGTGTTGTCTGAGATGCATCTTTGTTTGTGAGATAACGTTAACACATTCAATATATTGACATATTTGTTTTTGGGATAATGGCCCCTATTCACAAATCATTTAGCCCTGTGTTTGTAAGATGTTTTGGTAAAATGAAAAACAAACTGCAAATTCTACAAAAACTATATACTATAAGAACTCCTAAATTAAAACTCACTGTTAAGCACCATTCACAATTTTAATATAGAGTTTTTTAAAGAAAATACACCTCGCATTTACTTTCTGAGGATTGGGAGGCAGCTGTGAAATGTCTAATTAAAATGTCATAGCTTCATTTTTTTCACATCTAAAGATTATTATGAAGACCATTCTGGAACTGTGCCATCCCTCGCCACACATTTACAAATGCTTCGTAAGACAATAGCTGCACTCAGGAAGACACATTTAAAATATTGTATTACTTTTGCTTTCAATTACCTGGTCCCTTGTCTCCCTCAGACCCATTTAAAGGCTCTCAGACTAGGACTATTTCGTTTTGTAAATGGCATGAAAAAGGAAAGATGGGCAGTAAACGAAAGAGCAAAATCTCTTCAACAGAAATACTGCACGTAAAAATAAACTATATCCTGTATGTGATGTTTATGCTGAAGGCAGAGGCAAGCACAGGGGATAGTAAAAAAGCAGAAACACAGGCTAACATCTGTACTCCCATGTTCTTTCTCAGTCTCACTTGATGGCTGAAGGGCTTGATGAAGAATAGATAGAGGACTCCATTATAATACCAGTGTTTTACCACCAGTACCTAGTGGAACCATAAGCAGACCACAGTACTATTGTCAGTAGAACACATACTGCACTGTGACCCCACGGTACCACACTAATACTGGTGTAGTACTGTAGTAATGCAACATATTACAGTGTGTATTGGGTTATTCCATTGGGATTGCATTGATAGGTACTCATATGAAAATGTTAATACTGTGGTATTACTAGTTCGTACTGCTACCATTGGCCGTTGGTACAGACCCATTGCATTGACACAGTAGTGCCACTGCACTGACATTGAAGTTCAATTGGTAAATGTGGAAAGTAAATAAGAACTTAAAACATTTGTGGACCAGGCTTCATTCAAGCATCACCTGTTCTGGAAACCTTTTATAGATTTATGCAAAATGAAAATGTCAGGTCAATGATGGGAAATAAAAGGAACATAATTGGCTGCTGTCGTTGCCTGAGCAGATTTCATCTCACTTAACAGCCAAACGAGTGAGCAGCAGCACGAGCATTTCAAGGCTGTGAGAAAAGAGAGAAAAAGTCAGGCTCAGAGTTGTTACAGCCAAATATAAACTACATCTGCAGGAAGGAGAAATAAGTGCTGTTCATCTAAAAAAACAAGCACAACACATATCCAGATTGCTGTTCCTGACAATGGCGCACATATCCAGATTGCTGTTCCTGATAAAGGCGCACATATCCAGATTGCTGTTCCTGATAAAGGCGCACATATCCAGATTGCTGTTCCTGATAAAGGCACACATATCCAGATTGCTGTTCCTGATAAAGGCACACATATCCAGATTGCTGTTCCTGATAAAGACACAAATATCCAGATTGCTGTTCCTGATAAAGGCACACATATCCAGATTGCTGTTCCTGATAAAGGCGCACATATCCAGATTGCTGTTCCTGATAAAGACACACATATCCAGATTGCTGTTCCTGATAAAGGCGCACATATCCAGATTGCTGTTCCTGATAAAGGCGCACATATCCAGTTTGCTGTTCCTGATAAAGGCGCACATATCCAGATTGCTGTTCCTGATAAAGGCACACATATCCAGATTGCTGTTCCTGATAAAGGTGCACATATCCAGATTGCTGTTCCTGATAAAGGCGCACATATCCAGATTGCTGTTCTTGACAAAGGCTCACATAATTGTGTGTAAATAGCAGCCCTGACAGCTCACCAGAGAGATAGCACCTGACTATATGAAATGCAAATATTAGCATTTATTAGAAAAAAATATATATTTCAAAGTAACCTTACATCATCCAGCGATTTATTGTTTTTTCCACCAGTGTTGTTTTTCACCCCTCAGTTTAAGACACATAGGGCAACTCTTAAGGAAGTTTGTACAATGTGTTCTTTCATACAGTACATCAAGGGAAGTCATTATAGTAAATATTTCTACTTACTTTTTAGTTAACAATAGCATATGATTTTAATATTACAAATGCATTATATTATTCTAAGGGTGTGCCTTATATTTAATATTCCCTGGGATTACATTTCATTAAGGTGCTGCTATCCTTATTGCTGTTTTTAAAAAAGAACAACAAAATAAACTACTTGGTAAAAAGAAAAAAATGGCAACTTTGTCTTCCATGTTTTTTTTAATCCAGGAACCCCTAGCAGCAAATCTAATTTGTTGAACACCATGTTGTGCTTTCTCTATTACAAAAATACAAAGCAACTTTTTCTAGCAAAACACGATCTTGGGGGGGGGGGGGGGGGGGGGGGGGGAGAGATCTGCATGTATATCCCTTTCTGTATCTTTCATACACTTTTAAATAATAACAAAAAAAACTGTAGTTATCAACAGGGGATTATAATGCCTGAAGCCAAAGGCACAAAATCACAAACATTTACATACTGTATCAACATAAGTGATTGCTGCTGTGTCAAAGTGTGGGCAGCAGTGTGGAGTAGTGGTTAGGGCTCTGGACTCTTGACCGGAGGGTTGTGGGTTCAATCCCCAGTGGGGGACACTGCTGTTGTACCCTTGAGCAAGGTACTTTACCTAGATTGCTCCAGTAAAAAAAAACAACTGTATAAATGGGTAATTGTATGTAAAAATAATGTGAAATAATGTATAATGTGATATCTGTATAATGTGAAATAATGTATAATGTGATATCTTGTAACAATTGTAAGTCGCCCTGGATAAGGGCGTCTGCTAAGAAATAAATAAATAAATAAATATTAGAGTTCAGTCCTGTGACTGTAACTGTATCCTCCACTTTCCAAGTACGAAGTGCTTTATATTACACTTTAAAACGCTTGGCACACGGGTGGAGTAATAGCACCCTCTGCTGGTACAACAGACATCTAACCATCGTCCACACATGAGAATAATTTATCAGCCACTGTTCAATATATCCAGGTCTGACTTGAAATACTGCAGTTGTTGCATGTTCTGTTCCAGTAGCACGGTCATATCTTAGAGAAAACAAAATATATACACAGCACAGTCGCATTATTTACCTGTGCCTAATAGTAAGCCACTAATTCCACAAGGTGCTGGAAGATGTCTTGAAAGATATAAATAAATAATACTGTAAAGACATAAATATTTGTGAGCCTTTTATTATGATTTTTTTTTGCATATGAAAAAAAACGCAAACATTTTTGGCATGAATATCATATTAATATATCACTGTGACAGGATACACCCTGCCTCGGTGTGTATTTTGAGGTTATATTTTAAATGTATTGTTTAGTGTTTAAAAACGCAATGCTTTATTGTTACATTATGGATGGGGTTAAAATTCCCCTTCCGTGCTAAACTCGTGCAGAATGTGGCCGTCTCCAGATGATTCATGTATTACTATTCTGGAGATGATCGCATGTATAAAAACCTGCAGCTCTGGCTGAACACGGTTGTTTGTTCAGAGACCTTTTGTTTTGGAGTGTTTTGTTTGTTCCCTCCTTTTATTTAATTAATAAACGTGCGCATCAGCGCTTCCATACCCCAGTCCCGTGTGTGTCTCTTCTGACATCACCTACAAACCTATCCATGACAATCACACAACAGGTTCAGAGGAGGTAAGCAGAGGATTGTGCCAACGCATGTGCCGTTCATGTTTATCCCAAATATGCACAATCAGATTTAAATCATTCCCGCACACGGTGTACCAAGACAACATGCCCCACACCAGGGCAAAGACAAATCCAATCTGGTTAGACGTGTGCTATTAAGAGTGGCTAGGCCATGTATATACTGAATGAAAATGAACTTATAAAACTACCTTACACAGAGACACACAGCTTTCAGTCGATCATCAGAGACAGTATCATGCTTAAGTGTGACAGACATCTGGATGCAGGCTGGACATAGGATTGAAGACTTTCAATATACATGTGTCAGTGCTTTATGTTTTAATAACACTTTGGTTTCATTGCACTCGCTCTTGAGGACCGTATTCACTTCATTACAGTGTGACTGGAGAATTGTCATGCTGGTAATTACTGTAAGTGTTTCTCAGCTCCATCCATGGGTAAAGATGGCATTCTGAAGAGCTCTAGGCAAATGAATTACCTCTGTATGGATCATTAAACCTTGACCAAAGTGGCATCCTAATTTGGGTAAATGGCAGAGATATTCCACTTGCTTATACCGTTCAAAATTGTATAGAGACTACAACAGTACCTAGCACATACATTCAATAGCCAGATATTTTGTTCCTAAGAATTTTATTTAATATAGTTATATCACCCCCAATATATAAATATATAACATATTTTCCACTTGAAACTTGAAAAAATACATTATTTAACCTTTTTTTATGAGGAAAACTACACTATCTGTATTACATAACAAATTATACACAGTTATAGTAAATTACACTATAATTCTAAATAATTGAAAAGATCACAATTCTGAATGCTATGGGCCACCTGTATTTTTTTCCTCCTCTTTTGTGTCCCCCCCCCCCCCCCCCCACCAGAGGGCGTTGCAGGTAGAATAGATATTAGATAAACCTAATGGTGCAATGTAGCCCCTGTTGTGACCAGAGAATATAGAATTTCCATTGGCTTGTCATGATTCTGGGTGACCCGGGCAAACCTTTGCTTATACTAAATAAACTATATACAAATTGAACTGTTAAACAAGATATACTTTGTGTTCCTCTTAAGAAGCCTTCATTGCTTTTATACATTTATTCCAGATTCCTCCAAAATCCATTCAATTCCATTTAAAAGTCCATTTAGCGTTTCTGCTTCAGCGTCCTGAACCTACAATCAAATAATTAAAAATAATCAAACAAGCAATAGTTTTCACACTTTCACCTGAATCTTTACCCAGCATTAGCTACCATTAAATAAAAGTAGAATGTGGTTGGCTTCACATAATAGTTGATGCACAGACTACAGAACAGTTTACTTACCAACCAAGGTCTGGTCAATCGATTTAAGTGCAGCTCGTGTGCCATATAAATGCATGGTATTCTCCGGGTTCCTGCCCTTGAAACACATGACAACACCAACACAGGGCGGTTTGAAGAGCCCAAGTCAGAGGCAGTCATTGCCTGGATCTGTGCAAATTCCTCTTCACGTTCATGACCTGGATATACAGCACACATGTTAACACCATTGCTTTTTTTCTTTACATAGAACTGCTCACCTTATTTTTAGAACAGACCTACAAAGGGAATGTGTGCTCTTCAATGTAAACTGAACGGTTCTCTACAAAACACAGCACCTAGATATTGCATGCATTATCCAAATGTAACCTTTTCAAATGCTTTGAAGTGTCTCAGGCCAGTAGTGAGCTATGCAAAATACATATTTACTGTATTAAAGTACACTACCCCAAACAACTAAGGGATATGCAGAGATGAGTATATTACACATTACTAAATACCATGTTTGGCATTATTATGTAACTTCTGGTCTTGATTATTGCAATTCTTTGTTGGTATACCTGTCACTAAACTCAGAAGGCTTGTCCAGAACGCAGCTGCCAGACTGCTTTCTCACACTTGTCGTTCTCAACACATTACTCCAGTGCTTAGGTCCTGGAATGTGTTACATATTGAGCTATTTTGTTTTTAACTTTGTACAGCGCTTTGGAATGCCATGGCGTGGAGGGCGCTATATAAAAATAAATCTGTATTGTATTTGTATTATTCAATACTGTGTTGTTGAGTGCCTGTATACACATGTTGAATATAGATATTCAACATGTGTCTACAGGAAAGTGTATATTGCTTCAGTGTTAGGAGCATTATACATGTGTTTTATAAAAACCTGAAAAGCACAGGGAATATTTATACAGGGGTTTGGATCTTACTCCTGTCAGTTTCAGCATTAGCCACGTAAATGAACCCATCCACCACCCTGCAGACTTCCTGGACCTGCGGGATGATCCTGTGTCTCGCTGTGGGGCACTCTGCTGCACCCTCACCCTCCTGCAGGAACATTTTATTTGGGGCGTTGTTCTGTTCCACCCGAGCCCTCTCTCTTTCCTTACTGGCAGAGATAAAGTACATTTCTGTTAACTACTAAGTAACATTCACACTTGCCATTTCAATACAAAAAAACAAAAAGACTTTTAATGTCGAGCAACATAAACAACACATCAGAAACATACATATCCCCCATCATGACTCTAAAAGCACAGTCAGACCCTTTAGTGTATTAAAAAGAAGATCACCATGACCTACCTCCATACTCCATCACATCGGGATCAGCTGGTTGGTTAATGACAGGAAAGATGCCATTGAAGGGGTGGGACAGTTTTACCCTCCAGGTGAAATGGCCAAGCAAGTGTAACATTAAGTGAAAGCATGGCTGGCCAATGGAGCTCTCTAACCAGGTGCTGTATCACATATCGTGTCAACTGTATCATATCAAGTGTTTCTTCCCATATCGGACATTTGAGCCCTATTTATATTGCTATTATTTTGTTAGCTATGGTCCCTTTAATGATCACAAGCATCTTATAAAAGATCACAAGCATCTTATAAAATGATTCCAATTATACATTTTTTAAATTGGTAAATGTTGTAAGATTAATGTTACTTACCTGGTAGTTGAGTACAGTGTTAAAATATTAAATCTCTGCTGGTTATTTAACATGAAACTAATTCCTGACCCAATGCCTGAAAAAAGAGAAGGAGGCAAAATTGTGTACTGTTAAAAAAAATAAATAAATAAATAAAAATAATAGCGAATAAAAGTTATATATAAATGTTTTGGCATGGAGTGATATTTTTGACTAGCAAAAAACAAAACAAAAAAAACACAGATTGATGTCTTCAAATAAAATCAAACACCTGGAACAAGTACTGAAAAATAAACTCTTTTGGATAGAATGTGAGAATGCTAAACACAAAATACAAGCACAGGGCTAGATTCTCCTCCAAAATGTCATTAGCATGAACATTTCACAAAGTAACAACACACCCAATAAAATAACCCCCTAAGGCACACAAAGAATTGGGCGGTTGTTCAAATGGTTTCTTCTTAAAATACATTTGAGAGTGACTCAAGTATCACAAGGAAACAATTTGGAGGACCAGATTCAACCAGCCAGTAAATCTTAAACCCTGTTTCGTGCACCTCATTGCCAAAATAAGAAAGTCAGCATCATTTTATTTGTGGGATACATTTGCCCCTTGTACCTTAAAGGGTGAATCAACTCAGACATTTGTTGCTGGAGCTTGTGAGTAATCTTTAGTTGTTTCTTTTTCGTTTTAGAATTGTAAATGGTGTTTTATCCCCATCAGACAAAAATCACGTTAATGACGAATTGGAGTAAATAACTTTGAAAATCTAGCCCTCAGTGTTTTCCTGCATGTATAGGGCAATCTGATAATGCATGTAAAAACTGCCACTGGCCTTTGCTTTTAAATACCTAAACCATTTTTAAATGTCATGCATACCATTGATTTGCCTCTGTGGAAAGCCTGCAACAGGTATCACATCTGGTGAATGCATCATTTTCCTCACCAAGGAAACCTCCAGCTGTTCCAAGCCAGGCCCAAACATAGCCAACCGGGGCTCTGTGTTTATCACCAAGGAATGTAAGAAAGAAGTAACAGCAGCATAGCCTCGCCTGCAAGGTTTCAAGCGTCTTCTGCACCCAGGGCAACTCTTTAAATATCTAAAAGAACAACAATAATAACCAGATTCAGTTCCAATATATTTATCACTATTTCATTATATGCTATACCCTTTAATCTTAATACTCTCCTAATAAGGCAGGCCTGTACTACAAATGCATTACACCGTGTAACAATTATTATTTTTTTTGTTCCTGGGTAGTAAGCGTTATTTCCTAATTGCTTATGCCTCAAAAGTATAGAAAATGGCTATTATTCCCCACAAACTTTGCTTTTGTGAAGAGGACAGTGATATTTTGAAATTTACCTATTTCAAGTGAGAAAATGGGCAAATTTGTGTCTTTTCATTCACATAAAGTCAGAAAAAAACAACATATGAATCCAAATTAACATGTATTTATACTAAAGTAATACAAAAATGACTACAAAAGATTTAGAAGTGAGTAGTTTTTCGAGATTTACGATTATACTGTAAATCACTTTCACGAATCAGCCCCCAAATGTAGTCTCCCATCATGTTCTCGTTATACTGTCCTTGGTAGCGGCGTTCAAAGTCCAGTATATCCTGGTGGAAGCGCTCGCCTTGCTCCTCCGAGTACGCTCCCATGTTCTCCTTGAATTTATCAAGATGAGCATCAAGGATATGGACTTTGAGGGACATCCTACAGCCCTTGTGCCGTAGTTCTTCACCAGAGTCTCAACCAGCTCCACATAGTTTTCGGCCTTGTGATTGCCCAGGAAGCCCCGAACCACTGCGACAAAGCTGTTCCAAGCCGCTTTCTCCTTACTAGTGAGCTTCTTGGGGAACTCATTGCACTCCAGGAACTTCTTTATCTGTGGTCCGACGAAGACACCGGCTTTGACCTTTGCCTCAGACAGCTTAGGGAATTCATATGTTGTTTTTTTCTGACTTAATGTGAACGAAGACACAAATTCGCCCGTTTTCTCATTGGAAATAGGTAACTTTCAAAATATCACTGTCCTGGTCACAAAAGCAAAGTTTGTGAGGAATAATAGCCATTTTCTATACTTTTGAGGCATAAGCAATTAGGAAATAACACTTACTACCCAGGAACAAAAATTGTGTTACATAGTGTTATAAAGGGTGGTTCAAAAGTGGGTCACAGATTACTACATGGAATACATATGCACCCTGTAGCTATGAGACTTGGCAGGCAGTTGACCTTGCATCATATGGGGGTGCCGTTGACACTGAGCGCCAATAGACATAAAGTAAATCACGTTTGATGTGGAAAAGGGTTCTATGCATGCCAAAGAAGAGCTGTGCAACCCCCACACAGTGAAAGCCTGTCTGCAGCTATGTGCCCATTCTACTCATGGTCCTTGATAAATACTTTGATGCAAGGGGTTGAGAAAGCCCATTTGTCTACTATAGCTGGACAGACCCAAATGTGTTGCTTTAATACCTACTCTGTCATGTAGTCATGCATTGTGTCGTCGTCTAATTCAGCTAATGGTTGGCTTATTTTCTCCACGTCTGGCATTGAGTTATGGTCGATGAAAGACCAAGTGGGGAGGTCCCTTAGTAGAAAATATCTCCACAACACAGGGTCACGGACAACAGTGTGCCAGTATTGACAAGTGCTCCCCAACCGACACAGATCATGAGGGGAGAGGAATGACATGATATAAAACTGCATATCCACCTGCAACAACAGTGAACAGATGTCAGCATACTCAGATAAGGACTCAGTACCACATCTACAGAAACAACAATGAATGAGCTACCAGAAATCATTCTCTTTACACGATTTAATTAGATAACAATGTTTTAAAAGCATATGTGGAATTACAATACCGATATTAAAACATGTTATTGACACTTGTTTTTTTTTTTATCCTGTTAGTTTTTCCATTACACCCTGTTTTAATATCAGTAACACTAACAATAATAATATGAATAATACTTACAGGTAAACTTTCTAAAATGTTACCCCCGGTGGCTGTTTCCCCGATGTGAGTTTCTTGCAGTTCCGGATTTTCCCTGTCATTTCTCGAGCTTTGTAAATACCTGTCTCTGAAGTGTCTTAAACTCTTTATAACTGCCGACTCCAAACGACTCCATTCACTCTCATCAGCCATCAGTACTCGACTGGTTATTATATTAATAATAAATACAAGTCACATAGAAAATAGATTCCACACGCAAAAAAACAAACAAAAAAAAAAAACAGAACAAAACAGGTACACCGGTGCAGTAAGCACAGACCACCTGCGACACCTACAGTGATTTTAATCAAACTAAGTTATGGCAGATATAAACAGCCTGAGGTTGATCAAATTAGAAAAACATATCGCGCTTCACAGAAAAGCACAACAAAGCTGTCTGCGTTGTATTTTAAAATATAAGGATAAGAAACCGCAATGGTCCAGTGGATACAATTCCTGAAACTGTCAGGTTTCAAAATCAGCGTTAACAAGTTCCACGTAGCCGCAGTTACAGAAAATAAGGAAATGAATGATGTGCATTGTGGGAACTCGGATTCGCTCATGATCATGACACAACACACACACGATGGTGATTCTATGCCAAATCTACTGATGGTCGTCATCTGCCAGGATGTGACATAAGAACATAAGAACATAAGAACATAAGAAAGTTTACAAACGAGAGGAGGCCATTCAGCCCATCTTGCTCGTTTGGTTGTTAGTAGCTTATTGATCCCAGAATCTCATCAAGCAGCTTCTTGAAGGATCCCAGGGTGTCAGCTTCAACAACATTACTGGGGAGTTGGTTCCAGACCCTCACAATTCTCTGTGTAAAAAAATGCCTCCTATTTTCTGTTCTGAATGCCCCTTTATCTAATCACCATTTATGACCCCTGGTTCTTTTTTCTTTTTTCAAGTCAAAGAAGTCCCCCGTGTTGACATTGTCTATACCTTTTAGGATTTTGAATGTTTGAATCAGATCGCCGCGTAGTCTTTGTTCAAGACTGAATAGATTCAATTCTTTTAGCCTGTCTGCATACGACATGCCTTTTAAACCTGGGATAATTCTGGTTGCTCTTCAGTAACATACGTTACTGAAAAATATAAAATAGTTTTGTGAACTAGTTTTTTTTTTTTTACAATTGTGAAACTCGTGTAAAAATATTTTAAAAGTTTCAGAAATGTTTTATGTTTCTTGTAATTAATACATTTTATGTTGTTTTCAGTAATAAATAAGTAGTTTCAGGTCTCCATGTGCCGTTTTAATTTCTTTAAGAAAATGTATTTACATTGATAGTTGAGG
Source organism: Acipenser ruthenus (assembly GCF_902713425.1). Lineage (NCBI taxonomy): Eukaryota > Metazoa > Chordata > Actinopteri > Acipenseriformes > Acipenseridae > Acipenser > Acipenser ruthenus. The sequence goes on from NC_081190.1 coordinate 15,048,733, forward strand.
TGATACAAATAGTTTTAAAAATTGACCAAAAAAAGAATCATGTCCTCATTTAATTTGACCGTTCTTCTTTAAAAAAAATATATAAATAAGCTGCCTAGAGGCATGATAAATCTCGTTTTAATTTGGTGACCCCTTGTTTTTATTTCTGTTTAAATATATGATAGAAGTAGTATATTTTAGTTTAAGAAAAAAATAGATTCAATGGAGTGCTCATATTAAAGATTAATGCTAGCTGTTGCGTATGCGTGATATCTATATAAGGTATTAGACTTTATCACTGCTATTAGTTTAATGAAAGAAAAACAACACATTGATAAAAAAAAAACATATGTTTTTCCTTCAGGGCCTGAATTACTGAGAGGCTGGGGGTGGGGTCGATCCCTTTAAGTTTCTCCAAATAGTTTTATTTCCACGTTTCCTTTTTACATGTTTAAAGCTGACAAGTATCACTTAAAATAGAATGTAACCTGTTAAAAACATGTTAATTGTATGATGACATTTCCTGCCTTGTCTGTGCAGTTTTTCAGTACCAACCAATGATATGTTTTTCCTCCTGACAATCTTAAAACTTATCTGCACATTTTACATGGGCTAATGCTTATGCTAATATTAAGGAAGATGAAATAGTAAGCGCAGGCCTGTCTGCAATGTGGTGCTGTGAGCACATGTGTAGTGACAGAAGCTGCTGGGTTCAGCAGCACTGTGCAGGACCAAGATACTTGCTTTGTTTGTGGTTGCTTGCAGTCTCTCCCACAGTATTTTGATGCCATTTTGGTGACAGCATTAGCATCACCATTACGAAGGCTGTTAGTTCATTCTGACAAGCAGGCTTCCCTCAGTCTCGTGTGAGTACTGACTGAGTGGTTTTGCCAGTGGCTTGTACAGGTGGGCATCCCGGTACATTGCTACCCACGGTAACTGTGAACCGGTGGATCCATACTGTATGGTACCGAGGTCACCGACCCGCTCCGTTCCCAACCCAGTACCGTACCGGGACCGAGGAGCGGGACCGAGCACGGCAGATGTTCTTCCTGCCTGGGGTCAGAGCACACCAAGGAGGCACTGGTGAACCGTAGTTTCTGCGAGTTTTGTGCACATTTCTCTAATCGCACGCTGGAGAAAAGTCTCTCCCGCAGCTCTACAGAGCGCTGTGCATCCTTACACCTGCACAGCACTCTTCCACATCACCCTCTGTTAGTGAGGTGGCTGCGTCCTCACCCCATGGATCTGTGCCAAGAGAGACCGGACAACGCACCCGGGAAAGAAGCCCATGCAGGGAACCGTCTTCACGGTCTTCCTCATCTTCATCTGCTTCTCCTTCTCCTCCCCCGATTAGCATCTGCATTCACTTTCAATATGATATTAGATCAAACATTGCCAAAGTGAAAATAAAAACCCTAGAGCTTCTCCTTAGCTTGGAAGTTGGAAGTTATTCACAAGATTTCCATACTGTCCCAGTTTAAGGACTTCAAAATCTGGTCACCTTAGGTGTAGGGCCAGAAAGTGGTATATCATCAGAATGTGGTACCTGTACCAAAACTGGACCCGTGTAATGTCAGAAAGTGGTACGCTGTAAGATTTTGGTACAGGTGCAATCAATTGCTATAGTCATAAGGTTTGTGGGAAATTTTAAGCAAATGCTAAAGTTAATTATACATTTTTTTTTGTTGCAAACGACGAACAAGATGTCACCACAAAGTTTCAGAAGTAAACAAATTTACAAGATCCAATGTATTGCATATCATAAATATTTGCATACTATTTTCTTAATGGTGGAAAAAGATTAAAAAGACCAAAAACAACATAATGCACCAGATTAGAGTTAGCGTTTCCCTGCTTTCTTAACTGAAGTTGTTTAGGCATGTGCGAGCAAGCACAGTGCGCTGTGTACCACGTTTTAACGCGTACCTTAAGATAACACTACACCTGTAGCAGTAATTAAGTGTCATACTCCTTCATTTCAACATGTGCCACTATTTTCTTAATAGTGGTACTATTCTGCTGCTCCTGTCTTTGCATGGAGGCTGGTAGGCACTGTTTTATGTTTAGTCGGCATCTCTGTTTTGTACTCTGTGACATGTTTGATGTGTTACATTCAGGTTTGAGGGGTAAGGGGCTCCCACATTAAGGTCCTTTCTCTTCCTCTGCCACTGTAGCGCAACTCCCTGCACCTGCGCTGATGTTTATTTGTGTGTAAATGAATAAAACATGGGCGCCTGTTTGAAAATGTTTTGAAATGTGTTAATATGTATGGCTCTGGATGAATCAACAACATGCCTGTCTGCAGGGTCAGCAGGGCCAGAACTTTGTGTCTTTAAACCACGTTCCTGTTTGTTCTTTTTTGGGGTCAATAACATTTTTATGTTATGTGTATTGTGAAAAAAAAGAAGTAAACACTCCTTTATGTTGTTGCCTTCAAAAGAGAATGACCTGGGGCACTTGATATAAGGCTGTCTGACCCCACTGAACCAGGAGGAAACCCCATACAAATGTTTGTACAGTAATGCTTGTTTGCCAGAATTTCACAAGCAGTATTGGTATTTTAAGGGTAAAGGGGTAGTAACAGCCTGTGAAAAATACTTTTCCTTTGGGCAATCTTGCTAAGGCAGGCCTGTATCACCAATAATGTATGTGGATGATTTGAAACAGCAAAAGTCAAACTGCACTCTGCCAAGACAAATGTGTAGATTTATTCTGTTTGTACACCCGTAAATCACACTATTTTTAGATGAGTTCTTATTCAATTATTTTTTCTATCAGAACAACATGTCAAAGTGGTTTGCAGTGCTCAGGTGTAGAAGTGATGTAATGCGTAACAGATGACAGACAACAAAGTTCACGGTCCAAACAATTCTTTATTGGTTTCCGTTTGTAATCCAGGTCGTTGCGAGCGTAAATAATAATCCCAGACAGCAATGTGTACTGCACTGTTTTAAAACATGGGTTACAGTCCTAAAATAATAAACGCAGTATAAACACACATAAAGACACACAGGCAATCACAAGTCCAGAGTGAGTGCTAACATGCCGTCTAACAAGAACAAACGAGAACAATTAGAAACGACAAAACAAACAAACACTAAACACTCACGGTTACTTTATTTTCCTTCAGCGGTTCTCTCTCAACCATAACAAAGGAACAGGTCGCTTAGCCACGTCCCCTTTTGTACCGTGAACCACGCCCCCTTGGTTAGCGAGTGCAGCCATTTTTCCTCCAATTCGCCATTGCCACATCGCTTCCCGTCTGGGGCGATGACTTGGTGTGCCATGGCTCCGCCCCCTTTCTAGATGGCCAACTTCCACCTTTCCATGGAATGAATTGTCAGACCATCCAGTCCGGGGCACTCTGTTCCCTTTACACAGCGCCTTCACAGGTCGGGAGGGAGATGTATAACCAAGATTCATTCTTTCTATGTCACACATGTCCATACAGTGGATATATGGTAGGTCATGGGATCTACTTTTTCATGTCACTGATGTCTCTAATTTTAAATGTTCGTGTAGGATTCACTAGTATACTGTGCTCTTTGAAGTCTCTTAGTTGACAAAAAATGTATATTCTGCTTTTCCATATAAAGTATGACACAATGTCTTTCTCATTATATCTAGAAGATAAATTATTATCCAAGTCCTAATGATACATAAGTTATTATCCAAGGTCCAATTGATCCAATATTATGTGTCTGTCCAGGTAATACCAGAAAAAAACAACATAAGCCATAAATCCCAATTCTGTTTCCTCATGTGTGCCTTTTTCTAGTTAATGGCATTTTAAGAGATAGGATTGTTAAACTTTTACTTCATGCTATTAAACTAAAGGTTAATCTATCTACAGTACGTAGAATTCAGAACTACTGCATTTATAATGTATTCAGTACTTTGTTTTTAGGAAACAAACTTTGTTTTACTATAAATTCAATAGGTTACATACACCTAGCCAAATCTGGAGATCATTTGAATAATCTGAAAATATGATAATAGGCTTTCAGTTTACACTTACAAATCTGATTAATTAAAGTGCATTTGGATTATCATTAAATAAGGATTTCTAGTCATTTTGTGTTGTTGCCAACAAGCCTTTGGTGGTACTGTAATACAATGCTATCGTATCTGTTCTGTGTGATATTGAGTAGGACACCATAGAATGCTGACTCAGAATGCCAGTACCTGTACAGAATGGGAAAGAACAGTATTCATTGTTCTTAGAACTCTGAACCCTGATTGGCTAGATTCAACACACCCTTCCTTAAAAGTGGCCAGCCTAATCTCCTTTGTAGTTCTTAAAGAAGCTCATTCATACACTTGGTAGTGACAGGGATTGTCAGGTGTTTGCATATTTGAACACTTGGTGCACTTGAAACAAGAATCTCTTGCTCTTGAGAAGTCTTGATCATCTGTGTTTTTTGGGAATCCTTTGCCAGTTTTTATGATACTATGTAATTATTCTGAGTGGCTACAACTTAGTGAGTACTATAGCTCTAAAATTAAGCTCTAATCCTCCTTACATCCATTTTAGCACAGATCTTTATGTGACTGACACCCGAAATATATACATAATGTCAGAATAAAAAAGGATAGGGCCAAGTGGATTTTTTCAGGAGCAACAGCGCTACAATCATAGCGTGCTACTTCTAGTTTTTATTTGTAAATGTAGCCAATGACACAGCAGCTACATACAAAGTAAGGGAACAGATATTTCAAGTTATATATTCTTGAGGTTCAGTGCCACATTATGAAGAGTGTATTCTCCTTTATCAGTGCATGACCTGCCCATAGAATAGTATTGGGTAAGCTTAAACTTCTCAGCCTGGGCATCATGGGATTTGATGATGTATATCATTAACTCACAATGTTAAACTTTAATTGCAGCTGTTAGAAATTGACTCTAAACACCGTTCAGTTTAAGTTATCATTTTACCTGTAACCTGTAAAACACCATTTTCAATGACTCAATAAAAGTCTGTGTAGGCAATATGCATTCATATTTTATATTATCATGGGTGAAATATCAGCATACATAAAGTGAATAATTGTTGTAGTTCTAGATCAAGTACTTACGTTCTCAATAGATTTCTTGAAGAACAGCCTAGACATTCAGCAGGTACATTTACAGGTCATGGGTCACTACACATTTAATTAGGCATGATTCTAAACACATTCACCCAATTTGTAGCACCACAATTGAATGCAATTGTCTAGTAGGTTAAACATTTATAAAGAAAGATCAGTGATACAGTATACTGCATTACTACTTTATGAAGTTTTACATATACTGTAGGGTAGTTGTTTTATTTTATTCTGCTTTTCCATATGAAGTCTAACACAGTGTCCTCCTCATTATATCTGTCCAGAACATAAGTTATTATCCACAGTCTTAATGATCCAATAGTATGTGTCTGTCTAGGTACTGCACTTGTAATGCCAGAAGAAACCAATATAAGACACAAATCCCAATCCTGTTTCCTCATGTGTGCCTTTTTCTAGGTTAATGGCATTTTAAGAGATAGGGCTGCTAAACTTTTACTTCAGTACATTGAATTCAGCACTATGGTATTTATAACGTATTCACTACTTAGTATTTAGGAAACCCACTTCTGCTATAAATTCAATAGGTTACATACACCTAGCCAAATCTGGAGATCATTTGAATAAACCCAAAATATGATAATAGACTTTCAGTTTACATTTAAAAGATGGGGAAATAATAGTGCCTTATTCATTGCTCTTAGAACTCTGAATTTCCAGTAATATATTGTAGCCTATTATATTACTGAATCGTTAGGCCTAATCTGAATCTATAGTCTCTTTAAACATATACATACAAAACCGTATTTTACCAGCGTTAAAAAAAATACAATATTTCATCAGTTACTGGATTTGATTAAACTGGGCACTAGACTCACAAAAGCTCTAAGGATGTCAGTCACCTTTTAAGTTTTATTAAACCATTAAGTGCAATTGTTCTCGTTTGAGCACAGGCTACTTTGTAATTTATTTGTTAATCGCAAAAGTTAAATCTAAATGTAATGTATCAAAATACATAAATACAGCGTGTGTTCTGATTTTTTCAAAGAAAAATGTATTGGTACTTAATGGTTAAAGAAAACTATCTAGCAACGGTGCTCAAGAGCACCTGTCCGTGCCGACTGGTGACGAAGCAGTTAAATTAGTGAGCATGTCGCCGAGCCCCCGTCACTCCCTCTCTGATTTGCCTGCCTCCCTTCCTTTTAAGTGATCGCGGCTCTGACTGACAGTGTTGATTACGATACAAACACCAAATGCATCATTCGCATTATATTTAAAGAAAGATCATTTCTATCAAGATGGCGGCTTACAAGATCTTCCAAAAGACAGACAACATTTTAAGCAGAATACGTTTTCCACTAAGCAACGCCAACATCAGCATCGCCGGTAATATTTGGAGTAAGGTCTGTATTGAAATTAAATAATTATACAGTATGGTATTCGTCAGTGATCATATACTTCAACAGTAACAGGATATCAACGTTTCTTTCTTTTTTTTCTTTATTATTATTTTTAAAAAATTTCAGACATAAAAATGTGAATAATTAAACAGTTTGTATGCAGTGTGCACAAATGTTTGTAATTTTAACAGCTTAGTGCTATATCATGACCTCGATGCACTCGAGTAGTCGTTTATCACGGCACAACTCGGCGCTTGCTACCTCAGAATAAAATACTCATTATATAGCTTTGTTTAATTGATTATGAATCCTGCTATGAAATAATAAACATTTTACTAAAATAGATCCGTTAAAAAACAAATAGAATTATGGAAAGTATAAGGATAACACAAACTAGAAATGACAGGTAAACAATGGCGCGTGGCTGACCTTGAAGGGAAAAAAAAAATCAAAAAAAAAAAAAAAAAAAACGGCTGCTAAGCCTGTGTCACACAGTAGCAATACAATATCGGACCAATTTGTTAATTGCTGCAAAAATAGAATGGTCCTCTACGCTGAATAAACACGACCTACTTCTTAAAGCAATTTTATATTACAGTATTGTAATGTCTGTTCATTCTTCCACTAGCTTTTTTTTTTCCCAGTTTGCCCTTATCCTAAGGGCATACCGTCCTTTGTCATGAATTTTAGTACCATTTTTTTTTTCTTTCAGAATATCATAACACAAGCTGTATTTGTTTAATTTGATACATTACATTTAGACTTAACTTTTGCTGTTAATAAAATTAGAGTAAGTTATCCTAATAGTATAGCTAGAAAGAATTTAAACCACAGGTAGCCCGTTAAAATGGTCCAAAAATGTACAAAGCAGCCTGCCCTCAAATGAGGACAATGACACTTAATGGGTTAATATTCTTTACTGTGCCGCTCGTTTACTGTGTTTTCGCTGTGTTTTATTGCACTTCCCTATTCTTTTATCACAGTAAACGTTTGGATGTAGGCCTACTGTACTGTGTTCTATCAAGCCATATGGATATTCCACCCAGTTCTTACTTTTTAAAAACAGCTACCATAAAGCATAGGGGATCTTGTTTACACTGGAGCTGAATTTTGACCACCTGAATTAATTAGTGGGAAACTTTTGCTGTTGTGCTGCCAAATAAGCCTACTTTGTTGGATTTGGTACAAAAAACTTTGCCAAGTGACCTCTTGGTTTAGAAGAATGTTTTTTTTTTAAGTGTATTGATTCACTTGTAGTAAAAGTGTAACTAAATAGTAGTAACAGGTTTTGTGTTTAGCAAAGTATAGAGATACAGTATCAAGTATTACTGATGTGTGTGGTAAAAAAAAAAAAAAAAGTATATTTTTTCTTTTCAAATGTTGAGTAAACATCTGGATATGTATTTTTCTGTCTCATGTATTAAAGTTTTGCTCTGAATGAAACAGTAGATGTTTGACCACTTTACACTGGAATGTAAGACAGGGTTTGTATTTTGTGGCTGCAGTTTTAACTGCTCTGTATGTTACACATTTTTAATTTTGAGAAAACCCACAGCGTATTCTTTACGAATACACAGTCTACAGAGGGTGAAGGACGATAGCAACGTTGTATTGCCGTGCCAAATCGGCGTCTCCTTAATAGGCTAATGTGCTTCAGAGACACGATCAAATGTATTTTTTTAAATAAATAGGGAATTTTTATGCAGTTAAAGTCATACTTCATGAAATAAAGGGCCCAGTCAAGAAAGCCACACACGGAAATGAGTTAGGTACTGGCATGAATATATATGAGAGAACAACATACAGTAGGCCTTTATGGTGAGCACTGCATCGGTATCCACTTACTTAAGAGGGGGAAATGACAAGACTTTTTTAATGCAGAGGTTTAAAATAAAATTTTAGGTGCACCAAACAGATAATTTCGAGGGGCAAGGATTTTCATGTTTGGCAGTCTCGCCAATCTTGAAGAATCCTTGTTGTAATCCAGTGTGTCTTGTTAGATTGATCAATTCCTTACTTTCTTCACTTTTAATCTCAGATTTTAATGTTAATCTCCAGATCATTATGGAGCTTTTCATTGTTTTATGTTTTGGAAGGATTAAAGCTTTCAGAGTTTGAATTATGCCTCCTCAATGTTTCTGGTTTCAGTTTGTGCGCTGCAGCCATTAATGACTGCCCACCTACGCTTTGCAAAGTTTAGTCAGTCTTGTTGTTATGGGTTCTATAGTTAAAGAATAGGACTCAAACTGTCAAAGGTTTCTATTGTCTGGTAAGGCCTGCCTCCTGCAGTGAAATGTCTAGATGTAGGCAGAAGACCGGGACCTGTCAACTGGTGTGCTGTTTTGAGGGGGTTATTTTTTCTAGACCTCTATATAGGTCTGAAGTGTTGCAGTGTTGACTACTAAATTGTTTTAACTGTTACATTCCACATATAAAAACCCATTATATTTTAGAGGCATAGCTTCCAAAGTATGCACCTAAACACCTGAATAACCAGCTATCCCTACTGGCAAATACTTTAAGAATGACCTTAGTAGTGGGTAGCACAGCATACATTTGAAAACAATGTGTTGAGGGATTAGCTGGTTCCATGAGCACCCACTATCATGCCTCTTTCAAAGTGATTGATATACTTACTGCTTTCCTATGCTTGTTGCTGAATAGTTGCAAACAAACCTCACAATTGCATACACTTTTCAAATCCCTATAAATTAGTTTTAAAAGACATATTTTGTAACATAAACATGTGTTTAAAATATTTGAAAAAAGCAAACTTGCATTCAAGACCAAAAACACTAGTGTATTGATCAAAACTTTTGTTCCTCTGCTTGGTTTTAACTGAATGCACAAGGTCAACAACCACTGTCATGGCCTCTATGCCCCTTGATCCCTTGAAAAGCTCTCCCATTCACCATGTGGAAGAGGGAAGCAGAGTAACAGTCGCCTAGTGAATTGTCAATCCCCCCACAGCCAGCCTCTCCCATTCAGATTGAGTTAGACTGTTCCAGGCTTCCCCCTCCTCCACCTGAACAAAAATCTGTATCAACCAACTGGCAGTATTTCAAACTGACTTTGAGTCTGGCGTCTACACAAACTGCATTTCTAACGTCTCCTTCCAACAGTATGAGTTTACAGAGGTCACATGCTCCACTGAAAAATAAAGAGCTGGTCATCATTAAGTGTTGGATATCCCTACATAGAACTAAAGATTAATAATTAAAAAATATTCTACTTGTTGTAATGTACATTTTAAAATCAGCGTGACGGGTTAAACAAGAGGACCATATTGTGTGTGCACTTTGAATTTACCCAGAAAATGTATTGTCTTTACAGAGCTGTGGCTGTCACTTTTCAACCTCAAGCACCAGGAAAGCCAAATTCTACACAGAACCAACTGAAGCTGTTAAGGATATCCCCAGTGGAGCCACTGTACTTGTTGGAGGTACCTGAAGCAGTTACCTTCGTTTAACCTCGGGGTTCTGTAAACTGTGTTGCTCTTATTAGTAAAGCAAAGAAAAGCAGCTTCTAATCTTTTTCACTGATTCCCTTGTTATTCCCATCTGACTTCTCATAAAAAAATGTTTGTGTAGCAACTTTATCCAAATACTATGTGCTTTTCAGCAGCCATAGCTATTTAATAAAGCCCTGTAATATGTTTTAGCAATCCCTTTTTCTTCAATGCATTTATTTGACCTTGTGATAGGGTGAAGTGTCCAATTTCCGTTGTGTTTTATTTTCATTTCACTTTTTCCTGTTTCTGTGAAATGAGGGTTAGGCATGAAATAATATACTGGCCCCCCTTCACTGTGCATGATTGTTACTGTCTTTTACATAGTAGTCTTTATCAACGTATCTACTCTGTATTATTCATCATTTGTTGTACTATTTTTTCTTAGGGTTTGGTTTGTGTGGTATCCCTGAGAATCTGATTAACAGTTTACTGAAGACAGGAGTGAAGGGATTAACAGCAGTCAGTAACAATGCTGGGTAAGTAGCCATGGAAATATACTAAATGAATGGATACTTGCAGGAAACAGAAAGCATTCAATTCATGACCTCCCACATCAATAAACCTTAGTTAAATATGAATGGTGATTGTGGAGAGTAATGTGACATGATAAGATTTTATAGGATATTTTTTTATAGGAGTTAGAAACCAAATGAGGTTGTGAGATCACTTGCCTGATAGCTCACAAACCAAAGTAGTGTTCAAGGCAGGCCTGGCACGAAGGGTTTCCTTTTCAATGAGATATACCTTTTGGTAATACATGCGGTGAAATCTGTTTTTGTTTTAAACGCGATACATCTTACTGTACTATTGCAAAGATATTTGCAGGGAAATATCTCAACGAGCTGGGATGTAAGCGCACTGCCATGATTTTTATTTAGAAAAGAACAGAAATAACAAACAGTAGTTTTTTTTTACAGTATCTATTTGGTCACAAAGACTCCAATATTTATATATATATATATATATACAGACGTGCTCAAATTTGTTGGTACCCCTCCACAAAAAACAAAGAATGCACAATTTTCTCTGAAATAACTTGAAACTGACAAAAGTAATTGGCATCCACCATTGTTTATTCCATATTTAATAGAAATCAGACTTTGCTTTTGATTTTTTATTCAACATAATATTGTAAATAATAAAACAAATGAAAATGGCATGGACAAAAATGATGGGACCGCAAACCTAATATTTTGTTGCACAACCTTTAGAGGCAATCACTGCAATCAAATGTTTCCTGTAGCTCTCAATGAGACTTCTGCACCTGTTAACAGGTAGTTTGGCCCACTCTTCCTGAGCAAACTGCTCCAGCTGTCTCAGGTTTGATGGGTGCCTTCTCCAGGCTGCAAGTTTTAGCTCTTTCCATAGATGTTCGATAGGATTCAGATCGGGACTCATAGAAGGCCACTTCAGAATAGTCCAATGTTTTGGTCTTATCCATTCTTGGGTGCTTTTAGCTGTGTGTTTTGGGTCATTATCCTGTTGGAGAACCCATGACCTGCGACTGAGACAGAGCTTTCTGACACTGGGCAGTATGTTTTGCTCCAGAATGCCTTGACAGTCTTGAGATTTCATTGTGCCCTGCACAGATTCAAGGCACCCTGTGCCAGGCGCAGCAAAGCAGCCCCAAAACATAACCGAGCCTCCTCCATGTTTCACTGTAGGTATGGTGTTCTTTTCTTTGAAAGCTTCATTTTTTTGTCTGTGAACATAGAGCTGATGTGACTTGCCAAAAAGCTCCAGTTTTGACTCATCTGTCCAAAGGACATTCTCCCAGAAGGATTGTGGCTTGTCAATATGCATTTTAGCAAATTCCAGTCTGGCTTTTTTATGTTTTTCTTTCAAAAGTGGAGTCCTCCTGGGTCTTCTTCCATGGAGCCCACTTTCGCTCAAAAAGCGACGGATGGTGCGATCAGAAACTGACGTATCTTCACCTTGGAGTTCAGCTTGTATCTCTTTGGCAGTTTTCCTTGGTTCTTTTTCTACCATTCGCACTATCCTTCTGTTCAATCTGCTGTCGATTTTCCTCTTGCGGCCGCACCCAGGGAGGTTGACTACAGTTCCATGGACCTTAAACTTCTTAATAATATTTGCAACTGTTGTCACAGGAACATCAAGCTGCTTGGAGATGGTCTTGTAGCCTTTACCTTTACCATGCTTGTCTATTATTTTCTTTCTGATCTCCTCAGACAACTCTCTCCTTTGCTCTGGTCCATGTTCAGTGACTACTTTTCTCCATTTAAATAGGCTGAATGACTGATTACAAGATTGGAGACATGTGTGATACTAATTAAAGAAACTAATTAGTTTGAAATATCACTATAATCCAATTATTTATTATCTTTTCTAAGGGGTACCAACAAATATGTCCAGGCCATTTTAGAATATCTTTGTAGAATAAGCAATAATTAATCTCTTTTCACAGCTTCTTTGCTTTATTCTATGACATACCAAAGGCATGCAAGTATACATGATAAAATAGCTTTTAATTTCATCACTTTTCAGGAGGAATGAAGCATTATTTCAATGAGCTGTAAGGGTACCAACAAATTTGAGCACGTCTGAGACGTTATACAGATGTGCTCAAATTTGTTGGTACCCTTACAGCTCATTGAAATAATGCTTCATTCCTCCTGAAAAGTGATGAAATTAAAAGCTATTTTATCATGTATACTTGCATGCCTTTGGTATGTCATAGAATAAAGCAAAGAAGCTGTGAAAAGAGATGAATTATTGCTTATTCTACAAAGATATTCTAAAATGGTCTGGACATATTTGTTGGTACCCCTTAGAAAAGATAATACATAATTGGATTATAGTGATATTTCAAACTAATTAGTTTCTTTAATTAGTATCACACATGTCTCCAATCTTGTAATCAGTCATTCAGCCCATTTAAATGGAGAAAAGTAGTAGTGCGAATGGTAGAAAAAGAGCCAAGGATAACTGCCAAAGAGATACAAGCTGAACTCCAAGGTTAAGGTACGTCAGTTTCTGATCGCACCATCCGTCGCTTTTTGAGCGAAAGTGGGCTCCATGGAAGAAGACCCAGGAGGACTCCACTTTTGACAGAAAAACATAAAAAAGCCAGACTGGAATTTGCTAAAATGCATATTGACAAGCCACAATCCTTCTGGGAGAATGTCCTTTGGACAGATGAGTCAAAACTGGAGCTTTTTGGCAAGTCACATCAGCTCTATGTTCACAGACGAAAAAATGAAGCTTTCAAAGAAAAGAACACCATACCTACAGTGAAACATGGAGGAGGCTTGGTTATGTTTTGGGGCTGCTTTGCTGCGCCTGGCACAGGGTGCCTTGAATCTGTGCAGGGCACAATGAAATCTCAAGACTATCAAGGCATTCTGGAGCGAAACGTACTGCCCAGTGTCAGAAAGCTCTGTCTCAGTCGCAGGTCATGGGTCCTCCAACAGGATAATGACCCAAAACACACAGCTAAAAGCACCCAAGAATGGATAAGACCAAAACATTGGACTATTCTGAAGTGGCCATCTATGAGTCCTGATCTGAATCCTATCGAACATCTATGGAAAGAGCTGAAACTTGCAGTCTGGAGAAGGCACCCATCAAACCTGAGACAGCTGGAGCAGTTTGCTCAGGAAGAGTGGGCCAAATTACCTGTTAACAGGTGCAGAAGTATCATTGAGAGCTACAGAAAACGTTTGATTGCAGTGATTGCCTCTAAAGGTTGTGCAACAAAATATTAGGTTAGCGGTCCCATCATTTTTGTCCATGCCATTTTCATTTGTTTTATTATTTACAATATTATGTTGAATAAAAAATCAAAAGCAAAGTCTGATTTCTATTAAATATGGAATAAACAATGGTGGATGCCAATTACTTTTGTCAGTTTCAAGTTATTTCAGAGAAAATTGTGCATTCTTCGTTTTTTGTGGAGGGGTACCAACAAATTTGAGCACGTCTGTATATATATATATATAATGTTTTGTCAAGTTCATTGATAAGAGTGACCGGGTTTGTGTTATATTGTGCAAGGGTATACTGCTTGGTGACGAGTTATCATAAATTTACTAAGATATGTACGATTTCTTACAGCTCCTTTTGAATGGTTTTGTAACACCTGACTAATGTATCTGAATACTAAATGGGAAGCTACAATACTTGAAACAAGTCTCACGCTGTATAAAGTTCAAATGTCTTCTATCTAGGTTAATGTGCCCTTGTCTACAGCCCAAAAAGTGCAAATATATGTAATAGAATATATGACAAAGGTTATGCTGTGCAAATGAGTGTACCCACTGACCCACATCAGCAGGACCTCTGTGTGTTTGTATGTCTGTGTACACATGCTGTGCGTACCATCACATTTTGTGCTGGAAAGTACAAAGGTGTATATACTGTATATATTTTCGTGTCAAAGCTCTTTCACCCATATTTCACTTTTTAATTTGCCGTGAGAATTCATTGGTAGTGAAAAAGGGACTACCTTACATTTTACACACATTTTAAATAGAAAATACTTTTTGTTCATAGAAAGACGCTTCAAGTTGTTCCTGAGGATTTTGACTTGCTTGGTGAATGTCTTTTTCTAGTAATCCTACTCAATCTAATCCAGTCAAATAGGGAGAGACACAGGCTCAAAACAAGGACAGTTAATTAGTGGATTGGCGATGGGATCATCTGGAGGTCTCTGGTTCAAAGTGGGAGGTAATTCAAAGAGATTGTTATTTGGCTGTGGACGCATCACAAAACAACACTCATTTACAGACATTGGGTCTTACTCATAAAACTATCAGGGCTGTTTTTAAGAATGTTTTGTTGCACAAAGCAATCATCAGTGTAAATTGTAATCCTCCTGCGTTATTTACAGTTTGGCCTACCTGCGATCTACACCCTTTGACCCAGCAATCTTTTTCCAGATTGCGTGGGAGTTCGTAATACTATTTCTATTTTAAAACAGGTCTTTTGTAAAGAGTAAAATATTTCTGTGCCCATCCTTGTGAACAGGGCCCATTGTCTCAGAGCCGGCCTTGAGCTTGAGCTGCCCTCTCACCCTCTGAGAGGGTGTCCCTCCAGGGCAGTTCAACCCAACATCTTTCATAAGCACTTAAGAGTCCTGTAACAGGGCCAGGGTCCCTGTACATGAAAAGGAGGCAGGGCCAAGCCCTGCTGTTAAAATGTATTGTTTTGTTTTTATTTTGTATTGTATTGTGGCACGGGGGCAACTTGGTTACTATTGCAACAATAAGGTTTGACTACGCCACCTCTTAAATTTACCAGGAGCAAGAGGATCCCCAATGTACCAATATCAAAACACTAATTAAACCAATCAGTTTAATAGCAAAAGTTAACTCCCAAAAGATTAAGGTTAGGTTCCCCACTCAAATCACTTCAATTAAATGAACCAAAGAGGCAGGTAATTGGCCTGACGTCACCACTCAGCCACCCTGCTACAATTCCCTACTTGCTTATCGACATGTTACTCAATGAGACAGGAGGTTTTAATCCTGTGAACTTTTATTAGCGTAACATCAAACACAGTAAAGTAAAGTTTGAACCCTCAAGGACGGGGTAGTACAGTATAACATGCACTCTCTTCAGGATGCAGTTCATGTCAATGGCCATGGTTTGTGAGAACACTTTATGTAATTTTTATTGATTTATTTCTTAGCAGATGCCCTTATCCAGGGCGACTTACAATTGTTACACAATATCACATTACAGTAGTTTTAAAGTACAATAAAATCGGTTGCAAAAGATAAAATTCAAGTAAGAGCAAAAAATAGAGATTACAGGAAATAATTACATGTAAGAGCGGGTTCAACTAAGCACAGTTAACTTATAGTAAAAATATTTGCTCATACGAGTGAAGTCCAGTATGAGCACGTAGTAAGTACAATGAATGGATGAGAATGATTTCAAGTAAGAGCAATTACAAAAAATGTGAGTACAGATACATGTAAGAGTAAAGTCAAATACAAGATACAGGAAGTAGTTACAGTTAGGAGCAGTAGTAGAATACGGCAAGGTATGGAGTAGTTCAATGCAAGTACAAACTGATGCATGTACTAGTACAAGTGGGTGCCATATAGTCCAGTATAGTCGAGTTGTGAGGTTCAGAGATGCTGTCTGAACAGATGTGTCTTGAGGAGGAGCCGAAAGGTGGTCAGGGACTGAGCGCCTGATATCCGTGGGTCGGTCGTTCCACCACTTGGGGGGGCAAGGGTGGAGAAGGAGTGGGCTGTGGAGGTGGGGTACAGCTAGTCTGCCGGAGGTGGAGGAGCGGAGGGGGCGAGAGGGGGTGTAGGGAGATAGGAGGGGAGCAGAAAGGTCAACACAGTGATAGGCGAGTACAAGAGTTTTGAATTGGATGCTAGCAGCAATAGGGAGCCAGTGCAGAGAGCGGAGCAGTGGTGTAGTGTGGGAGAAACGAGGAAGGGAAAAGACAAGGCGATCAGCAGAGTTTTTGGTGAGCTGGAGCAGACTGGTAGCAGAGGCAGGAAGGCTGGCCAGGAGGGAGTTGCAGTAATGAAGGTGGGACAGTATCAGGGCCTGAACTAGGAGCTGTGTGGAGTAGTCGGTGAGGAAGGGGCGAATTCTGTGTATGTTGCTGAAGAAGAAGCGACAGGAACATGCCAGAGTAGATATGTGCTGAGAGTGAGAGAGGAAGGGGTCGAGGGTGACACCGAGATTCTTGGTGGATGAGGAGGGAGAGAGGGTTGTGGATTCAAGCATGTAATGTTTTAAATATAGAAAGAGACCGATTTCAAGCCAGGGAACTGCTAGGCATGTGGCCCTGGCACTGGTGCAAAACAAATGCTACAAATGGAAAGAATATCTGAGGAGTTCTTTATAAATAACAAATGTTATTGCCAGGGCTTAGCAAACCATGAAGACATTTGAAGTGACTTACTCTTTAACCGGTCAGCTTTATGGTCTGGGACACAGAATGCAACACAGTTAAGAAGACTACTGTACCTCTGCCATCCACTGCTATATACACTAAGCTGCATAGAAGGTCATCTTGCACTATTTGTTGCAAAGCAGGCTTTTTTAAAGTGCTGTGGTGCATAGCAGGTCTAGGAGCAATGGGGACCCTCACTGGTAAGACAGGAGTGCTATTCTAGTCCTTGTGCATAAACTAAAGGGTGTCTGGCTGTATAATGATTGGGACAATTGAAAATTGTACCCTTGAGCAAGGTACTTTACCTAGATTGCTCCAGTAAAAACCCAACTATATAAATGGGTAATTGTATGTAAAAATAATGTGAAATAATGTATAATGTGATATGTTGTAACAATTGTAAGTCGCCCTGGATAAGGGCGTCTGCTAAAAAATAAATAATAAATAATAATAATTGAAAATGGCCCTTTTTTGTTGTTATTATTATTATTATCTGGAGCCAGTCAACAAGGCTTTTGAAATGTGGTTTCTGGAGTAGATGTCACTCAATATCTGGTGCAACCTGTTGAGCAGTTGTTATATTATTAGACAGTGTCGTCTCATAGCTTGTATACCGGCAGCTCATGACCTTGGCAAGGCAATTGACTCCCTTTGTGATTCTGCCTGCTACTACAGCTTTAACAGTGGTTTAGTACTCTATTTGGGTCATTAGTTTTGATTGATATACTGCCAAGAACCAAAACAGGAAGCTCTTTATTTTCTGTTAAGCTGCGTCTTCTGGCTAAATAACCTGCATATGTATGCAGGAGACCCTGCCTCACATCCCCTCCCTGTTGTATCTCTGTTCTGGTGTGTGGATGCAGTTGCTGTTAACTTGTTCTCGGCTGAGTGTTAAATAACCCCCCACTGCTGTGTTGATTGTTTTCCATTCAGAGTTGATAACTTCGGGCTGGGACTGCTCCTCCAAACCAAGCAGATAAAGCGCATGATTTCTTCATACGTGGGAGAGAACGTTGAGTTTGAGCGGCAGTACCTGTCAGGAGAGCTGGAGGTGGAGCTGACTCCTCAGGTAGGGTGACTGTTGACTGGAGGAGACGTGATGCAGGGCTCTTCTACCTGAGAAACCTGCTAGCACACCTACACTGAAGAGATTAAGAAGGAAAGTAAAAGGAAGTGGGTGAGGAGAGGTCTTGAAACCCCCGGAGCCACACGCTAGACTCTGGATTGTTATACCAGTGTGATATAGTAGGCCTGATGTGAAGCAAAACTGTGATTGTAAAAAGAGTTCTGGCTTTGTACCTGAAAGTTCATAAAATACTGTAACTGTTCTTCCACTACTGGCTTTTAATATTCAGAACCCGTTATTGTTTGTTGAAGTATAACATGTTATATAATTTAATGTGAAAAATATGATCTCAAAGTATCCCTTAGCTTTGCCAGCTCTAAACTTAGGATTACATTTGAATTATGATGCCACTATTTAAAAAAAATACCTAATAACAAAAACTATGATAACGTATTTAATGTTAACAATGCATGCAATGTTAAAACACATGATTTTACAGTATAATCACAATTGGTTTTGTTTGTTTTTATTTTGTTAGGGATGTATAGATAGTCTATCTATTATATTACATCTGTCAACTGTGCAAGTTATATTGCACAAGTCCAAACTATGTTGTTATCCCACGCCAATGGAGTGAGTCAGCGCTGGATCTCTGTAACCCTATCATTTAATGAAATTGTATTTTTATTTCGGGCTGTTTCCACTCATCTTGTTCCCACTCGCTTACACTTATAGGAAAGCAATCTACTGGCCACACCAGCAATTTCCCATAGGCTCTGTTGAGTGTAACCAATTCAGTGTAACCAATAAGACGTGTCTTAACACTCTAAAGAAAATAAAAACCTCAAAGAGGTCAGATAAAGTGTTGTCTCATGATGTCTCTTCTAGCCATGCTTATATCCAGTTTGAGCTCCTCTTCAAGTTGCACATGCCTTGTGCCAACTCTTAATGCTTCATTGGGATGCCCTCTGAACTCGCAATTTATGTTCACTGTTATATTGCTGCAAGCTTGATTCTGCAGCCACCTACACTGGTCTGTAGTCATATGTGGGCAGAACAGGAAATGCTAGTAAAATGTATTTTTTTGTATGTAAATGTAGTGTTAACTTCCTGTAGTGTTACCGAGCAACATACCACGGAGGGCAGCAACCGTAGCTTACAAATAAACAGGCCTGCTATGTGCTGTGCTGTTTTACTGACTGGAAAAATGGATCACATGGATTCTAAATTAATCCCAGCCAGTCTACAGCATGGCGAACACCACCTGTTTTTTTCCTACTGTACCGGGTGCTAAACGCAGTTCTGGGGAATAGCAGAACTGTTTCCCATTGACAGGAAAGTGAATGGAATATCCAGGTACATCAACACATTTTCAAGAACCACAGTTTCATGTATGTTTTAGTAGGTTCAACTGTGTAAAGACAAATGCCTGGGTTTTCTGCTTTCTCACATTAGAGGAGTTGTATCCCTTCATATCCCAGTTTAAGGGACATGCATTTCAATAGAATAATTGTAATTTTTAGAACAGTTTTAGAATTGCATTACTTATTATTACAACACATAGGGAAACAGTCCCATAGTTCCCAGTAAAACACCTAACTGCAATTCCTATAAATTCCTATGAATTATATACATTCAATTAATAATGTAATACAATTTGAACAGAGCTTGGAGAAACTAAAAATGGTGTTAAGATGGCATACCTAAGCAGTGGTGAAATGACACCTTGCGCTAATTAAACTAAATGATTATTTGTTAGGTAATCTGTTTTGCCATTTACAAGTTTCAGGTGTGTCTCTATTAGCAATGGCCAAAAAGGAGTATACTACAGCAAGGCAGTAACTCTTCATTCAAAAGCTGCAGCTATGGCCGAAAGTGTTGCATCACCCTTGAGAATTAAAAAAATTTGCTCCATAAAGTCAAATAAAACCTGTTGAATAATGTTACGTTAACATATTGAATTTCATACTGCTTTGTAGTTTTTCAGGCTGACAAAAATTGAAAAATCTGACATTTTGAAATCTAACATGAAATACGGTACTACTATTATGGCTTCCGGTACACTTTTGCAATACTATTTGGTAGTTTCTTTGAGTACATGATGTTAAATAAAACATCTAAATTATGTTCACATTTTCTTTTTTTAATTATGTCTCAATCCTAAAATTCTAAGTGCTGCAAAACTTTTGGTCATGAGAGGGAACTAAATATAATCTACCTTCATGTAATGTTTATAATATTAAACTTTTGGTAACTTTGTGGAAGCCTAATTGATGGGGTGAAACTGCAAAGCTAATCTTTGGTGTTTCTGCAAGTTGTTGTGTTTCTGTAACTACAGATTTTTCCAGGCATCCATCCCAATTTCTGTCCGTTGTTTACCCATCAACAAATAGACCTTAAATCAGTAAATACAAACTGCATATGTTTTATTTGCAGGCTCCTGTGCAAAGCCTTTTTATTAGAGCATGGTACAGTACAAGATAATCCACCTGCATTGCATTAGCCCCTTATTATTAGCTGGTTGCTGAGACTTTAGGGGATTCCATTTGCTTTTCTTCCAAATACAGCCGTGGCTTTTCCCTGACGGGCATAGGTTGATCAAATCACCCTACTAGTTCTGTTCATGACTAATCAGCGCATTAGCCAAAACGCGTGTCTACTTTAAATTGCCTCCACATTTGTGATTGAGTGTAAAGTTACTGGTATTCATGAAAGCCCTCTTTTGCCAGCGTTCTTGTTTTCTTACAGCTATCTGGGATTTTTAAGAACGGGTTGTTATTCTGAATCCTTTAAAAGTTGTGACCTCAAGGAATGTTGAATTGGTGTGAGATGTTTTTTCTGACTGGATCTGCATGCTTGTACAGAGCTGGGAATGCACTGAGATGTTTTACTTGAGCCCGTTTCTCACCCATGTTGCAGGGCACGCTGGCAGAGAGGATTCGAGCTGGGGGGGCTGGAGTGCCAGCTTTCTTCACTGCCACAGGCTACGGCACGCTGATTCAGGAGGGGGGCTCGCCCATCAAGTATAACAAAGATGGCAGCGTAGCCATTGAAAGTGAGCAGAAAGAGGTAAGGTCACCCAGGACCCTCCCACTATATAAAGGGTTATATATGTACAGTTGTAGTCATACCCCAATGGAAATTTATAATTTCTAGAAATTTCTCGAAAACAAACAATTATAGGAAAAGTCTTTTGAAGCAAAAATGTTGCTTTTGTGGATATGAAATAGATGTCGACAATTATTTATTTCAGCAATTTTTTTGTAAAACTCCAAAAATGCTAATTCAAAAGTATTTATACCCTGACAAGGACAATTCAATTAATATCTAGTTGAGGCACCATTAGCAATAATAACCTATTTTAAATGATTAGGATATTTGTCAATGAGCTTTTGGCATGATTCTTTAGTGATTTTCTGACCATTCTTCAACGCAAAATTGTTCCAGTTAATTTAAATTTTGAGGACTTCTCTTGTGCACAGCCTTCTTCAACTCATACCAAAGATTCTCAATCGGATTTAGATCGGGACTTTGACTAGGCCATTCCTGAACTTTGATTTTATTCTTCTTTAACCATTCTGAAGTTTGATTTTGATGTTTGTTTTGGATCGTTGTCGTTTGCCAGTTGCGCTTTAAACCAAGTTTTGTAACGGAATGTTTCAGATGATTGGCCAGTATCTTTTGGTATGCTATGGAATCCATTTTACCATGTATTTGAACTAAATTTCCTGTGCCATTAGAGGAAAAACAGCCCCAGGATATTACCACCTCCATGCTTGACAGTAGGTATGGTGTTCTTTTCTTTGTACGCCTCAACAGACTTTTTCCAAATGTAACGACTATCAGCGTGACCAAATAGCTGGACTCCACAAAACCTTTGACCGAACTCATATCCGTCATTCAAATGCTGTTTTGAGATTGTCCTGCGACCTTTGAGACCTTCACCATGCAATACTTGACCTGTGGTTGAAATGGAAACCCCAGTCCCACTTGCAGCCAATTCACTTTGAATATCCTTGGCAGTCAATCTCGGGTTGTTATTAACCTTCCTCACAATTCTTGTACTTGTTCTTGGTGAAATAACCTTCTTTCTTCCAGGAGTGTTGTAACAGTACCATGAGTCTTGTACTTCTTGATAATAGAAACAATAGTTGAAATTGGGATACTCAAATGCTTGGAAATCTTCTTGTATCCTTCTCCAGCTTTTTATATAAATAATTTTCTGCCTGAGTGCTTCAGATAGCTCTTTACTTTTTTTTTTTCATATTGACTTATTGGTAATGACAGCACTCATCCTATGCCTAACCCTTTTATACTCTAAGAATGTTCACCTACAATCCAGCATTTTCTAAACTTTTCTAGAATTAGGGTCTGCATTATCAATTTCTACCACCTTGTAGACAATACTATCATAGCATCAAAGCATATGAATACTTTTGAATTAGCATTTTTAGAGATTTGCAAACAAATTGCTGAAATAAATAATTGTAGACATCTATTTTTTGTTACTTTTTTCCTCATCCACAAAAGCAAAACTTTTACTACAAAAGATTTTTCCTAAAATTCTTTGTTTTTGAGAAAGTTCTATAAATTATAAATTTAAATTGGGGTATGTGAACTTTTGACTACAACTGTATATAATGGTACGGTTACTGAGGGAAAATATGTACGTTTAAGACTATCAATGTCTATTTTTCCTGACAGCGGGGTTTAAAATTGTAATTACAACCACTTGTCCACTAGATGTCACTGTTTGGTTAAAGTATGTGTTTTTAACAATGTAACCGTCTTTAATTAGAGGTAATGATTGCATGCTTGTTCAGTTGGAATTAACTCATTAATAATTACCCAGCTGTATTGTTTAGTTCAACTCCACGTGGAGTGTAAGGAGAGGTGAACAAACAGTATTTACTTGTGTGAAATCTGTGCGCTACATATAATCACAGTACTTGTTTTTTGTCAGGGAAACAGCTTACCTGTCTTAGCTGTAGTTAAGTAAACAAACACATCTGTATAGATAGGGTCTCCAGGAAGAGTTAGGGTTAATGTTTGTCTTTTTGTTTCTGTTTAAAGTTTCAAAACAAGTCTTCGAACTGGTTACTGCGCCTGCACACTCAGCCCATCCACCACACATTATATATATAATCATAAACATATGCAACATGGTCTAGATCAGCCACAGCGTCTTTCTGTTAGTGAGCGTATACGCCATCTTGTGTATTGCCATAAAACAAAAGGCAATTTGATCCAAAATGGTAGACCATGCTCTGATGTAGCAGGCAACAAGAACTGAAGAGCAACTCCAGAACTCTGGTGAAGCCCCTTCACACACAAAATACGTCCGAAACACAGAGCTTGATAACAATTGAGTGAGGACAATAACAAAAACATAAGAATTGAATTTGAAGCTAAGCTAATTGCTCTGTCTGCAAAAAAAACATTAACCATTAAAATATTTCTAGCAACTAACACTTAAATGTAAATGGGAAAAAAAAAAAACATTTCAAAGTTGCTTTTTATTTAATAAGGAGTACAAATTATACTATTCTAACAACACCAGCAAACGTGTAACAAACTGATTGAATTTAGTGGCTGGTATGTCTAAGTTGAGTTTACACATTTTGTGAATTGCAAAAAATATGCTGAAGTGCATCCATGTTTAAACTTGACAGCCCTATCTTCTTGTTTCATGTAATTGTCGACTAGACGGAAAGATACAGTTCTGCTAGAGTGAGATTTCGACATGACTGTAAACAGAGTTCAGATATGTTGATTGTTCAGTTGTTCATGATCAGTTTTCTTGTGTGTCCTCAGGTCCGTGAATTCAATGGGCGTCACTTCGTTATGGAGAAGGCCATCACTGGGGATTTTGCACTGGTTAAGGCGTGGAAAGCAGACCGAGCTGGGAATGTAATATTCAGGTACAGTAGGGTTCTGTTCTTATTAGCCTGCAGATCAGTGTACTGGTCTAGGAAAGGGAACCCGTATATTTATGGCCAGTGTTTGTTTGTTGTATTGTATAAGCCAGTGGAACTATTGAATTGGTTATCCTAGGCCAGTGTTCCTGTATAGTTTTGTATTGCTGGAAGAATTAAATCAATGGTGACATGATAGTTGCTTTATTTGCTTCTTTAATACATTTCAGAAATATGTGTTTTATAAAATAAACTAATATTGAAGCAGAATTCTTATATTCAGAAAGAAACAGAAACTATACATGGTGCTGCCACACTAAAGTTTTTTTTTTTTTTTTTTTACTATTACTATATGTACCATTTGAGTCCTTCTATAGAAAATGGCATACTCTCCCCTGTATATAGTACCTGAAGTAATGTAATGTACACGCAGCACCAGGTAAAACAATAGTTGTAATGCTTTGCTTGTACCACAAGAGGTCACTGTTAGCTTTAGCATTGATTTGAAGCATTTAGTTGTGTTTCTGCTATCGTGTTTTCTGCACTGAAATGCAATCTTAACACTTTTTACTTATGCATTTTTATTATACAGGAAAACAGCAAGAAATTTTAACCAGCCCATGTGCAAGGCAGCTAAAGTAACAATAGTAGAGGTAAGGGAAGGCTGTTTCAGGCTTAGGACTGAGAGATGTTATATCTGTTAGAACCTTCTTTATGTGTGTTTGCATTGTGGTCTTGTGTTTTTTTTTTTTGATTAACTCGAAAGCCAGAATAGTAATGCAACAATATCCAGGTTACTGTAATATCTCACTGTGTGTTCACAGCTGGTGAAGGCTTACAGGCAGTTCAGGGTCGTCACAGTGCAAAACGACAGATTTCTGATTTCAAAGAGTTACACAGGTATTTAAAGAATGCACAGTGCTAGCTTGGTTTGAATAGAGGAAGCATAGCTATTCGTTCCCTATGAAACCCGTGTTATAATGATTCATAGCTTGGGTATGGCAACCCCAGTTCAAATTCTTTCCAATGGATGCATAGTCAAGCAAGCCCACAATGGGCAGCTAGGACCATACTATGATTAGAAAAACAGACACAAAATTGGGGGCGCATTGGTATGCTGCAGAAGGACTGACAACGCGATTAGATATTCTGAGTTTACCATTTTACAGTTGTCACTTATTTCACTAACACTGTGTTTTACAGTACTTGCTTCCAAGTTTTAGAGATGTTTCAAAGATTATGTTTTATCCATATGTTACATTTTCTTTGTAGTATTTATGTAGAAACAATTTATTTAGAACTGCTTTTCAACAATATGGTCCCATGAGATGAATCTTGGGATCTAAAGTCAAGTAGACAACCCTTTCAGCCAGTGCCTTCCTCAGTGCACTAATGCGTTGGTATTTGTTTTCATCAGTTAGGAAGGGGTAGCCCCTCCCTGTGAGGCTATCTCTCACCTTTCCATTACTTTTAAATTCATTGGAGGCTTACGTGCCACTCAGGAGCTCATAACGTGTGAAATCATGTCAAGTATTATTTTACATTGTGCATGACGTTATTTGAAAGTTATTTTTCTTAAAATTTATATTGCCACTTGCCGAAGTGAATGTTTTAGAATAGAGCAGTCCAGTGATCAAGGAGTCCTTAACAAGTCAAAAAAACCAAAACAAAAAAACAGTTTAAAAAAAAAGGAACAGGAATATATATCTATATATATAGACATTGGCTAAATTATTAACATAGGAAAGAACACAGCTGGAGTTGCAAATACAGTATTAGCATTCAAAAAGGCAGTTTAGATAACAAAAATGTTAAAATAAGTATTGTCGTGCCTGGGTTGCTAAGCAACCAGGCTCTGTACCTACATATGCAATTCCTGTTATCTCGGGTACAATAAATGCCATAGTGCATTGTGGGACAGAAAGCAGACTGATCGCAGCAAGTTATTCGGAGCACATTATTAATGCGGAGTGGTGTGTTCTTTGCTGCATTGTTAGCACGGCAAGCTTTTTGAATGGTTTCCAGGCATTTTGAATTGGTTATTGATTAAATCTATCTTCAAAGGTTTATTTTCTGTTTAATTATAAAGTGTTGGTTCCTCTTCATTTGGCTTTGCAGAGAGTGCAGCTGGGATGGCACTGCACTTCACTGTTAACAGAATTCAAATGAAAATGATCCGGAGACATGGCAAATCATTCAGACATCGGAAAGAAAGCAGTAATTTATCCCCTAGTATCCTTAGAACTGACCCGGTTTGATATTACTGTCGGTCCCTTTAGTGTTCAGACCTTCTCATTGTGCTGGAATTGCATTTGAAATGCAACAGGGACAGTTGGATCGAATCTCAAACCCTGGTTCCCAAACCTGTTCTAACCTTTTATAGAGGCTACCTGCACTGAAGCCTCTCACTCCTTTTGCATGTACTGTAGAGGGGTTTGATAACCTCTTTTATGTGTTACCAAATACTGGTCTGGATTTCCATTTGCATACAAAAATGAATCAAAGAGCTACAAAAGAGCATGCTGCATGTTGCAGGTGTGTCTGTTCTTATCTACCCCTCTACATGTACAGTAGACAGAGGCTACTGCACCTTTCCAATACAAAGACACCAATTCCAATGTTGTCACAATTTAGATGGCTGAAATTTCCAAGTATGTCCTGGGGTCCAGAGTGTATTGCCAGCCTAATTTAAGTATGCACTTGCATTTTATTAATGTCACTGTATCTTATCTGAAACTGTGTCGCTGCCTTTAGGCAAGATTAGTCTAATCAGGTAATTGCCTGTTATCCAGCTTGGTAATCAGCTTTAGTTTAATGCAGTCAACATATAAATCTACTGTATATGGCGCAATGCTTTCAGAAGTTATTTGCCTAGAATTCTATACATAATAATGTTCCATTGTGGGGTTCAGTAAGTAACAGTATTGCACCCGGACTCCACATTTTCGTATAACACAGATATGGCCATGGCAGATGAGTTCTTCACTTGACTAGAGAGCTGTCCTGCAATTTTGAAATGCCTATTTTTAGACCGCTACTAAACCAATTTATGCAAACTAGTGTTGCGGCTAATTAACAGAAAAGAATAAAGCAGTGCTTTGAGGACTTGACATAAAATTCCTGGAATAATGGGTTGGCATTTGCTGTAACATTGATTGACATTATGTGACTGGACTCTAGATTCCCTTTCCCTTAATTTCCTGATTTTAATACGATGCAAAATTTCAAAAGGAAAAAGATTAAAATATATTTATTTTAAAACAAATAATCTGGTAATACAGTACCAATACCAGTTTTATTGTGAGAACTTTGACATAACAGTTTGATTTCAGAATTTTCTGATCCATGTATTTCTCCCATTAAATGAAATCAGCAGACCCTTTAAAATGTAAAGGTGGTTTTCGCCCCCCACCACACATTTAAAGATTATAGAATGCTAATCCCTGCAATTAACATGTCCTGCTAGAGACTGGCCACCTGTGCCTTTGCACCACAAACCTTCTGGCATATTCTTTACTGGACCTTTAGATGGGTAGGTTGCTTATCATAAATCCAGTATAACTTTAAATTAGGGATTCAACTGGCATCCCAAAGGTTTGCTGTGAACCTTTATCCTGTTTTCCCTATAGAGCACACCCGAGCGAGTGCATTCCCACCTCCTGCTCTTTTAATTGGCATAATGTAGTTCTGCTGCTGTGTATACTGTAATGCATGTTCTCCCAGGAGCATGCAGTATCACTCAGTCCTTCTGTAACGAAAAGTTGGCTCTCCTCTGGCTTGCTGATTACCTGCATTGGCTGGAAACCTTGCTGTTTACTAGCGACTGTTCTCTTAAGTAAATGTTTTTCACATTTATTCAGGCAGGGCCCAGCACATCCAGACAGACTGCCCTGAGGAATTTAGAAGTCTCATTGGGGATTTGTAAAATCAATTATAAACATTTTCATTTGAATTGTAAATTAAATCTGTGAAATGCTTGCCTGCCTCTGCTCATCATAGGTATATCTGTGCTCTGTCTGTTCTATGCTTGCCTCTGCTCATCTTAGGTATATCTGTGCTGTGCTTGCCTCTGCTCATCATAGGTATATCTGTGCTCTGTCTGTTCTGCTGCAGGTTGTGCCGTTAAGCTCTAAAGTTGCACACAAAATGGCGTTGCAGTGTGATAGGAACCCTGTAGGCTCCATTAACAGCCATTAACAGCCAGCAGCAAGATTTCTATTTAGTTCATGTGTGAATGCTTATACTGTAACAAAGGGACTCGCTTCATCTAATTTAGTTACCTTCTCATTCTCTTCTCAATTATTCCCCAAATCAGATTTTTATTTTTTAGCTGTAATTATGTGGGGATTCAGTGCTTTACAATATGTCATTATACAGTACGGGGGGTGCTGCTATTGTCACATCTCACAACTTAAGGAGCTCTGAAATGTAGGTGAAACAGACTTGATTGTTCTAGTTGAATATACTTTTTTCATTTTTGTCTGGTGGTCGGCCCCGATTTGGGCTGGTGTCATTTTCCAGTAGGATTCTGGGAAGGTGAAGCAAGTGGCTCTCTGGCGTTATTTCAACACATATGGCAATAAATCATACATACCAGGCTTATCCAGTTCCATCGAAATTGACCCATATATTATCTTTCATCTCTCTATCTTTAATTGGGATGATCTTTGACATCTAGGAGGCTGTGTGGTCCAGTGGTTAAAGAAAAGGGCTTGTAACCAGGAGGTCCCCGGTTCAAATCCCCACCTCAGCCACTGACTCATTGTGTGACCCTGAGCAAGTCACTTAACCTCCTTGTGCTCCGTCTTTCGGGTGAGACGTAGTTGTAAGTGACTCTGCAGCTGATGCATAGTTCACACACCCTAGTCTCTGTAAGTCGCCTTGGATAAAGGCGTCTGCTAAATAAACAAATAATAGCTGTGGGTACTATTTGTTCCTCCATCATTTAGCATACTGCTTCACCTTGGTGGACACCATGCATTGAAGCTGTTCTGTAATTGCTCAATTCCCTAGTAGTCGCTCGAAGAAATAAAAAATCCTATTTATTTCACGTCGCTCCAGGGTTGCCCTGGTGTCGCCCCCCCACGTCTCCTGTCGTGTCGCCTGTGGTGTGAAAGATACTTAATAAAAGTATAGGTTCTATTCATTTTATCGCATCGCTGCACGTTACGCTTGTCACATCGCGCCTGCTGTGTAGCAGCCTTTAATCTATCCTGTTGTTGAATTTCTTGCCTTTGTAATGTGTATGTGTCCTCTTTTAAAACTGATTTTGCATTAAGGTGTTCTATTTATTTACTCGCAGTTACCACAATTGCAGATGGAACAGTTGCACACCCCTAGTGGCTATTGCTAAAACCAGCTCATCTTTTAGCTACAGAACACACATAATAGGATATAGAAAACTAACAAGATATAATATATCCTTTTATTTTTGACATAAATGATAAATAATAAAAAAACTAAATCAAGTACACAAACATTTTGGCTTGTGCTATCTTCAGTGTACTATAAAAATACACTGCAGTCACATATCTGATAACAGAATCTCATGAGCTCTAGGCTAGGTCTAGGCTCCTGACAAGGACTGGGTTTAAGATGTTTTGAAAGCCCTTTAGAAACGCTGACAGAAAACTGTACAGTGTAGTTTGTATTTCTAACTGTTCTCTATAATACTGTGTATACATTTTAACTAAAAGGTTGAAAATTGTATAATTCAGATTTTTTGTAATGTTTATATACCTGCCATAAAAACAGGGAGGGAGTAGGGCCACCATGGTAAGACAGGTTTGACAAAGTGCCTACAAAGTGTTTAATATGTCCCTGAGAGACACAGCATGCCCATTCCTCATTGATTACTGGATCTCATTTCTTCAGGGAAGTTGGGGGGTGGGGTGGAAAACAGAATGTTCCATGACACTCTTCATCATAGGTAAAACATATATTTGTGTTGCCTTGGATACTAGCCTCCAAAGTTTTGTCATTGAAATGTGTGTGACAGAAATGGGCTTGTAACAGAGAGATGCAGCTTCCATATATGTCTCTACTGAATACACCAAATGCCCTTTTCTCTGTACACTTGTAAATGTCACTCGACCATACAAACTATCTGTCCCATCCACATCTCAGCACTGTTGATTTATTCCATTTGTAATATAAAACATGTTTAACCTTTGTATTAAAAAAAGTACTTTTTTCATCCTTGCGGCACTTTAAATGGCCTTCAGCCAAGTCTAGATTAAACCGTGCCGTACAACAATACACTGATAATTAAAGGTCCCTTCAGTCATTATTTTTGGTTACCTGCTTTCCATTGTGTTTATTTTGGTTGCTAGGCTTCCTAAGAGAGTACAGGAAGATTGATTTGACATTTAGTTGGCAGTTTTCTTTGAGGACTGCACATTCCAGAAATTCTGAGCTGTTAAAGGACTACGGTTATCTTCGTCTGAACAAAATACATTGTATTCTTCTTCTTCTCGTGTCACAAACTAGATGTTTTTCCAGAACCGCGCACAAGAGATGGCTATATCTGTCGCTGCAGCGAGGTCCTCCTTCATTCAGGTCTGCCCAAGGAGTCGGCAAACGAGCAGGTGCTCCATGGTCTGCACTTCACCGCACTTGCATGTATTCCTGTCATTAGAGTAGCCCGGTTTGATCATGTTAGTCTTTGATCTGCCAGTTTGCGTGCGCAGGCGGTTCAGGCACCGCCACGTTGACCAGTCTGTATCGGCCCCTCTGGGAAGGTCCTACTGGAGTTTCAGATCTATTTCAGTGTGTCCAACTGTGCGTAGTCTTTAATTCCATAACCTCAATCGTATCTTGCCAGCTGTCGTATCCAAAGATGAAACACTGGTCCTGAAACTCTTTCGTGATTTAAGGCTCTTGGTTGCTCTTTTGCGACTGCCATGATCTTTTCCCCTGGCTTGCTACCTTCCTCCTGATATCAGGTGGTGCAATGCCAGCCAGTAAGTACAGACAGCTGTCGTGGAACAACAGGATGTCTAAAGCCAACACCAAAGGAAAAAGTTTAGAACAGGGTCTAGTTTCTTGGCATGGATGGATTCCACACTGGACATGCATACTCTGCTGTGGAGTAGCACAACGCAATAGCAGTAGTTCGCAAAATAGCTGGGTTGGCTCCCCACGTTGAGGTGACCAGCTTTCGGAGGATGTTGTTGCAGGTGCTGACTTTCCCTTTCGTCTTCTCTACATGTGCTCTGAAGGGAAGTGTTCAGTCCAATGCCACCCCCAAGTAGATAGGGTTCGGGTGATTAGCCAGAGGGCTTCCATCCCAGGTGATGTTTTGTTTCCTTTTGGCTTCTCGATGGTGTAGGTGAAAGGCCACCACCTGTGTCTTGGTCGGCTTGGCGCGAAGCTGGTTCTTTTTATAATAGAGGTTGATCAGCGCACATGTCAGTCTGTTCTCGACGTGGCCAAGTCCTTCTCCTGTGACGTGATGCACAGGAGAAGCCAATAAGCTTAATAAGAATAATGTTTGGCTATATATCGTTTATCACAAATCATACAATGTATTTTGATGTTGGTTCACAATAGATTTATAGATGTATTCTGGGATTTCTTAGGTAAAGTTTCCTGACAGTTTTTTTGCAAATCTGCCACCATCACAGGGTATCTCAGACACCATTTAAGGTGACTTCATACAGTATTTGCAAGGTTATATTGAGACCATGTGACCTTTGAAGCTGCATAGACAGAGTAAACGTTCAGTTATTGTCTTAATGTTTTGTTATTCTTTGATTAAGAATAACAAACAATATAGGGGCAGCAGTGTGGAGTAGCGGTTAGGGCTCTGGACTTTTGGCCGGAGGATTGTGGGTTCATTCCCAGACACTGCTGCTGTACCCTTGAGCAAGGTACTTTACCTAGATTGCTCTAGTAAAAACCCAGCTGTATAAATGGGGAATTGTATGTAAAAATAATGTGTAAAATAAATAATGCAATTGTGTGTAAAAATAATGTGTAAAAAATAATGTAATTGTATGTAAAAATAATGTGATATCTTGTAACAATTGTAAGTCGCCCTGGATAAGGGCGTCTGCTAAGAAATAAATAATAATAATAATAATAATAATAATTGTCTAACTTTGGTTCTATTGCTAGTGCTATCTGCCTCATTGCTTTGATGATACAGACCACATGCTTTGACAAAGCGTCTTTTATAGTTCTAGTTTCATATTTCAGTTTCACTTCTTGTTTACATACCATTTAATCTGATCTGGCCCCTTGGTGTGGGGTGCTTTGTTAGTGTTCACAAACACTCCAGTTTCTACCCTCCCTTTTCCTTGAGTGGTTCTGTTGCTCCAATATTGAGATACTGGTATTAATTTCTCGCTAAGCTGTCTTTGGCTGGAAGCCTCTGTTGTACTAGAAATACATTATTCATTTAGATTTGATATTATTCAGAGTATTGCATCTGTCTCTTCACGTTGCTCCTTGGCTTATTTAATAAACGTAGCCAGCCTTTCCTTAAGAAGTGTTTAATGAATACCTTTTGTTGGTGTCACATCAAGAAATAAGCTGAGGGGAAATAAACTTGTGTATTGAAGTGGCCCCAGAATTCATTTTCCAGCTGGAATGTGTTGTACAAATAAAAGCAGTCTCATAAAATAGAATGACAAGAGAAAGTACTTTATAAGCTGCCTGAAGAAGAGCTCAGTGATAAAAAAAAGACACTGGAATCAAATGTTTTGTAAAAGGGAGACCGCAGGGGAGAATCGCTGATGTTTGACAGAGGACCATTACATGCAAAGTGCATACTCCATTATTTCTGACATTCTGTTTTTTTTGTTTTGTTTTGTTTTTGCATTATATGTAATGTGGGGCTTAATGAATCCCTGCATTTTCTGTTTCATTCCCCTCCAACAGGCAGGCAATGCCCGCCATGTGAGAATGCTGGTAAACTGTGTTTAGTCTGACTTTATTGTAGGTGAAATGGCTAATCATTTTGCCTGGCACCTGTATATAAGGGAAATAAATAGCCAGACTCCTAGTCAGGGAGATGATATGCCTGTGCATGTTATCTTGAGTCGCAGCGAAAGTCGTCTGCTTGGGTATCTGTCGTAACTTCTGACCCAGCCTTAAAGGTCCCAAAATTGTGGATTTGTGTAACCTAGCAATAAAAATATACAAAAGTTCTGACCTGTCACAGACACTTAAAACAAAAAAATGTAAATTAAAACACAGTGCCACTCAGCATTTAGTTTCTTATGGTTTTAGATAGATCATTACATAGAAATTACTTCATGCCACAGAACTTTAAACAAATCTGTGATTTAGAGAGGAGGATCACACTGAGCCACCCAAAACTATTACCCCTAACTTAAGATTTCTGATATTCCTTACAAAAAAGCATTGCAGTGAAGTGTATGCAGTAAAATTGGCACCCGTGATGGGGAAAACTATTAGAAATGACTATTAAAGGGTTAGACAAAACATGGTTTTCATTGTCTTCACAGATGCCAAAACAAGAGTTTTTGATATTAAATTCAATCCAATGAAGTAAGTGTGATTTAAGTAAAGCTGGATGTGGTTTCTGTTGCCAGTGCTGCTGGGTTATCTGGCGGCACAGGTGCTGTCTGGAAACCAGTGTTGTGTGTGGCTCATTAATTTAAAGTGGTTTTGAGTTTAGTTTTTGTGCTTCTTTGACTCAAGTCTAGGCTTATGAGGATTTAGATGCAAATTGCTGTGGTCCCAGAGGCAATTTCAGTTTTATCGGCCTGATCTTTGTAATGTTTTAAAGGGTGGTCCTTTGAACTGTTTTATGAATGATTTGTAAGTCCACAACTAGAGGTCATGCTGAGTGTTTCCAATTATTTGAGAGTGTATGAATTTGTTTTGGGTGGCTCAGTGTGATCCTCCCCTCTAACTGGATCTGCCACACTCCCAGATCATTAATCTACCGCTCAGCACAGCAACACAGCATATCAACAAACAAAACCTGTGCCTCCTAACAACATCCTAGCTTCTAGTGTGTTTATCTGTTGATTCTGAAAAGGATGACATGTTTTCACTGGTAATACTGTAAAGAAAAGTTTAACATATTATTTCTCAATATTATTACTAATACTGGTATACTTTGTATTTTTTTAAAAAATTATTGGCCCATGGAAAAATGACAACTCACTAAGTTGGTCCCTACATGAAAAAAATATGAGACACTGTCCTGTGCAAATGGCATCCCTGATATACATTGTGTACTACTGGATATAGAAGCTTCGTCACATATTGGACAAGACAGCAGATCTGAGAGACTGTAATAGTGGGAGCTCAACTGTCAGTTTCCAAGATACAGATTACTGTTTGAAGAATAACGTTCACAGAAGTTATTACTCTTTAGCCATTGTGTAGACTTGTGATGAATCAATGCTAAATTGTAGAATTACGTGGGAATATTTTGTGTTTTTGTCAATACCTGCTTCTTGTGTGCTTTCAGGTTGAAGAAATTGTTGATGTAGGTACATTCGCAGCAGAGGACATTCACATCCCCAGCATTTATATTCATAGGATTGTAAAGGGAGGCAGCTTTGAAAAGAGAATAGAAGTAAGTATTATTCTTGTGTTGTCTGTAGCTGGGCAGAGCATTCACATGTGTATTAAGTAAGTGAAATAAAGAGAGTGCTACCATATATTGCCGCTATCAGTTGACACAGTTCACAATATAAAACTTACCTATTAGTTTAAGTTGTGTTACCTTTTTAAAATCCATATACAGCTATGGCCAAACTTTTGCTTAATTGTAGGACTGAGACATAATTAAATTGTTTATATATATTTATGTATATATATATGTTCATATTTCATATATATATATATGAAATATGAACATACTTTAGATATTTTATTAGTGGTAGTGGTACAATATTTTATGTTAAATTTTGAAATGTCTGATTTTTCATTAAGTAGATGGAAAACTACAAAACGGTATGTAATTCAATATGTTAACGCAACATTATCGGTTTCATTCTACTTTATAAAGCAAAATGAGTTAATTCTAAAACATTTGGCCATGGCTGTACTTGTGTTTTATTTAAATTTCTATTGTTGTTTTTGCTTAGATCATTATTTACTACTTTACTACTGCTCTTTTTCAGACATGAAATGACTTGTAAAAGCTGCATTTCTGAAGTCAGGTGGTTTTAGAGATGACCCCCAGAGCAGTGAAGTTGTAAATTCTGTCCCCTTTGCCACTATGGCAATGGAGGATTAATAAACAGGAGATCTCAATACAAAACATTTTACATTACCCCCAAATGAAATGATTATTACTTTAGTCAACAGAAATCTGTGTTCTTCATTATTCAGTTTGATGAGGCTGCCACTGTATGTGCTTTTCAAGCCCACTGGATAATGACTGAAAACCATTTTCTGTTTTATTCCAATTTGAAATATATCCAGTGTATTTATTTATTTATTCATTTATTTTTTGCCTTCTGGTGGCTGAAGTTCGTCAGAGTTAAAAATGAAGAGATTATTGAGGCCGCTTTTTCTCATGACAAAAGGAGATTTGCAGATTGTTTATGTTGGTATATCTATAAGACACAACATGTCGTTGTCAAACAATCCCAAGGATGTCTTTATCCAGTGCAATTATTTTACAGCAACAATGGCGAATTGTGATTTACCTTCTCTTCCATGCAGAAGCGCACCGTTAAAAAGCCAGAAGCAGCGACGCAAAAACCCAAAAAGGAGTCTGATCTTGTGAGGGAGAGGATCATCCGCAGGGCAGCGCTGGAGTTTGAGAATGGCATGTATGGTATCCTTTCAGAGATGATAGAAATAAACCATTATGGACTTACTGGGTGCGCTGCTTTACTGAAACCAGAACTGTCCCAGAAATGCATAGGGGATGCAACGTCTCATTTTAAATCGATGTCCTGGTAAAATCACGAGTGGTTTTAAACACTTTGTATAGTATTTTCTTTTTAATGGGAATTTATCAATTGTACCTTCTCATCTCTAGATAATACAGCATGTGGCGCACTGGTGACCAGTCTGCCAGAGTGAACAAGTGCTCTGTAAGGATTGTGTCATCCCCTCATGCACACTTCACATACCCCCTCAGGTGGCAGGGTCTCCATTCAGTACAAAGTGACAGAAATGCTTTAGACAGGGACAAAGGACTGTTGCCAAGTATGCGGCTGACCTAAGTTACCTACGTGCTATCTGTCGCTTCCAGGAAATAAAGTAATACTTGATGATACTTGGGACTTAAGATGACAATTTAACGTACAGTCAAGAGTATGTTAATTCATAGTAATTGGTAACAATCAATAGTAAAGTAATAAGCTAGGAAACCTACCCAGTCATGAACAGAAGTCTCTAGATAAATGACTCTGAATTTAAGCCTGTCATCTTCTACATGACGTGTTTGATATCCCTGGCTGGGATGAATATTCCCACGAGTACGGAGGGGCCTCAGATACAGCAAATACAACACATGGCTCACTGCCCCAACATTTAATGCCATTTTTTTTAATGGAGTGTCGTTGTTGTTTAACTGTAACTGTGTTCAAATAAAATAGTATGTGTGTACTTCATTAGAATGCACTGTAGCTTTCTGTAAAGATTGTAAAGATCGAATGTATAGGCGTTACTGTGTGTTTTGTGTTACCCCTTTCACAGTATTTCCTTGACTGCCCTCTTTCAGCTAACCTGGGCATTGGCATCCCGATGTTGGCCAGCAATTTCATCAAACACAATATAACAGTCCATCTGCAGAGCGAGAACGGCATTCTGGGATTGGTAATGTCTGGGGCAAATGGGTGGGAGGCTGCTGGTGAACAGTTAAAACAGCCACCCTGTTAGTATATACTTAGCTGCAAATACTGTGTTTATGGAGCTTTGGAGTGCCAGTAAGCTGCATTTACTGATGTGCAATTGCTGTGTCTTTTGGGGTAAATCTTCACATGTCCAGGTAGCAAGTGCATTCTAGAATTAATCCGCTTTCATGAGGAAAAAGTGCAAAACATCCTAAATGCTCTGGTCTTATC
This sequence comes from Acipenser ruthenus, assembly GCF_902713425.1. Taxonomy (NCBI): domain Eukaryota; kingdom Metazoa; phylum Chordata; class Actinopteri; order Acipenseriformes; family Acipenseridae; genus Acipenser; species Acipenser ruthenus. The sequence goes on from NC_081190.1 coordinate 15,085,540, forward strand.
TCACTGATGCATGCCCACTACCAACTATGTGGTGTATAGATATGATAGCTATAACATTCTGAGCAGTATGACGTTAATTGAAAGTAAGAAGCAGGGTGACCTGTGCGTCAATAAATTAATTAGAGTCCTTCAAACTCGGACTGAGCTAATGAGTTATTATCATGTTTAAATGGTCTCTACCTAGTTCCTAGACAACAGGAGTCCACATTGAATCCGTCACGATCGCCGCTAATTGGCACCTGTATCAGCATTTGCTTGGCTAAATATAGAAAAGGCAAATTTCTCATATGCAGGGCTATATTAAATTTATCATTGAATTTATTAAGTTTCTTTTTAGTATTTCTAAATCTACCGTCTTTGAATAAATAAAAGCCTTGTTTCACAGATTACCACTGATTTTGCTTTAATGAATGCTTTTTGCTTCTGTTTTTATGAATAAAACGAAGCTTGGTATCCATGAAACTGTTATTGTAGAGAGCGTTTTTAAAGAAGCCAACAACAGTATAGAATAGTTCCTTGAATATCAAACTATATTTTAGTAACAAAACCTGCCTTTGTTTTAACATTCTTTAAATAACTCCGGAGTTAACGCTTTGTAAATTAGGCCCATTTGAAAGTGACCATCTCACTTTAATCTTCAGCCTATTAACACTCTGCCATGGCTCATACACGGTATGCAGTGTCAAATATACAGTACCCTAAAATCCAAAAACTGTTTCCAATATTTATTGGAGGGAAGTGATATAAATACACTATACAGGATGCAAAAAAACAACAACTTTATATACAATAGAGAGACACACTCACCTGCTCAGCAGATACATTTTAATGGTCTCCTAAATCATTCTGATTGCATGTCATTTCAACACGAATGTTTGCAGAACAGTTCATTGATACAGTGGAAAGCAAACAAGCAGACACAAGTACTGCATATGTGATGATTTGTCTGCAGCCACATTGTTTTGTTCATTGAATTGTATGTAAGCAGTTTCTACGAGTTGGTCCATCATAATCTTTTGTTCTCGACAGGGTCCTTACCCAAATGAATCTGAAGTAGATGCTGATCTGATCAATGCTGGTAAGTTATTTGCAGGTTTTGGTGGAAATAAACCATAAATAACAACAGAAATGACTTCAGCTCCTTTAGAAATACTGTATTTCAAAAGAAATAAAATAATAAGAAAGAAAAAACATGTGAAGGATGTGTTTTTTTAATAAGTTATGTATTAAAACAGCCGTGAACAAAAGTTAAATTGTATTGAATGAATTGCTAAATATTTACTAACTATGTGAGAGATGTATTCCTATCCTGAAATATCTATGAGAAATGATAACAAAATTGCTCTAGACACAATGTGCACGGACAGCGTCTCACAGATTGTGTTTGTGCACTGCCGCTTTAAATATAGTGATGCATACAATTAAAATTGAATCCCAGCCAGACTAGATTAGACTAGCCTCTGAAGTGTGACTATTGTTTAATATTAGTGGGATCTTAAAGAAGCAGCTCTGTCCCTAATGCCCTATTGTAAAGGAGACAGCTGCCAATAGCAGCTTGATGGAAATTGCTACCAAGTCTCTATCTCTTGAAGCACTAGATAAGACAGGATTTGCTTCACCTCTGAACAGTCAGGAGGTCAGCTTGCCTCACAGCTCCCATATTAGACCTCTGTCTATACCGAGTCAAGGTATCCTTCCTGAACCATCTGGTTCACTCTGTGGTATAAGATTTATTCAGAACGTGTTATGCAGTTATTGTATTTCTCCCTATAGGTAAGGAGACGGTCACAGTGCTTCCAGGTGCTTCCTACTTCTCCAGCGATGAGTCATTTGCCATGATTCGAGGGTAAGTAATAATTGTAGTATCAAAGGAACTCACTCGATCGCTCAGGGGAGATACACACTGGGTGTCTATGTGTTCTGCATTTGAGATTACGGAAATGACTTGGTGGAATTATTTCCTCTGTACATCAGATGTGGATTTCACTGTTCTCTTTTAAGAGAATCATAAAAGACCTTCTTCAATAAAACTCACTTCTCTCTGAATAGGTCCAAAAATGTTTCAGTCACTGCGGGTCTGTTTTTATAAAGCTCTGCGTCATTTAGTCTGTTTTTATTAATTAAATAAAGTGTATTAGGACCCCAGCTGAAGTCCTAAAGCAAAGTAAGTGTAAAGCACAGATGTTGAACAAGAAGTGATTCCATTGCCTGGTGGCAAATTGAGCAACATTGAAAAGGAAGTGCTAATTAATGCTAAAAAGAAGTATGGGAATGTTTTTAAAAGCCTTTGTCATTACCCCTTTAACAAACTGAAGTATTCAGACGTCAGCTGTGTGTAAGTGTCAGCTCAGTAATGCACATTGCTGTGGAATTGCCTGTCACTCTTGAAAATGAGGTGTCATCGCACAAGATGTTCTAATGTCCAGACTTCTATTTAAATAACAAAATAAACAGATTCACTCATTACTTTGGCGTTCACTGCATGTTATCAGGTTTGGCCCAGAAATGTTTTTTGCATTTAATTTTACTGGTCTGTGCAGAGAAAAAAGGTTGAAAATAGTGGAAATCATATGGTTTGTAAACATTTCAGATTTATTTTTTACATTTATCATTTACAATTTATCACCATCAATATTCTTTATTCTGCATCCATTTTACTGTACCTGTGGTTGTGTTTGATGTTCTAAAAACAATTCTAAAAAACAGTTGTTCTTTAGCAGTAGTATTGCATTTTATTCCCATATAGATGTCCCTGTCTGACTTTCACCTAAATTCAGTGGTGCTGTGGAATCCTGACAGTCTTTGATTTGCTCATTCCTAAAGTCTAGTGAGACTGTGACCTTTCAATTCTAAACTTATATCAAGCACATGGAACCAACAGAGCTGAACCATCACATGCCTCTGTGTATGTCAGTGAATTAAGCTGAAAGTCAGCTAAACAGAACAAAGTACTGGGACGAAGGAAACACTTGTTATAGTAAATATGAATTCTTTTAAATGGTGATACATGGTAGTACATTAGGTTAAAGAAATCTCTGTTTGCAAGCCATGCTTTTAGATTTTTGCACTTTCTTGGTTATTTCCTCTATATAGTATTGTAGCTATATAGTAACATGTGTTTCTTTCAAAACTCTGTAGCTGACGCAAAGTGCAAAACTGGTAAGATTTATAGAATGCGTTTATAGCTACATTTCTGCAGCCATGTGTGTTATGCAATAGGTGTGTGTTATGCAAAGGATATATTATATATAGTGCTTCTGATTCGGTTTTAACTGATAAAACCCAATAAAACACCCCCGATACAAAAAATAAATTTAATCGGTGGACAGCCAATAAACACCGGAAAACACCGGAAAAACTGTGGAAATGGTTAATCTAGTCACGTTGACTTTACCCTTTTCACATTAAAAAAAATAAAACCTACTACAAAAATAATAATAAATACATTTCCCTGTGCTGCTGGGCAATGTCCCACCTTCCTGACTTGTATCTATCATTGATTAGTTCTGAATACTTTGAACCCGCCCCAACTACCGAGTGACAGCACATTCCTACATTTCTATTGGAGACTTCGCGTGCGAGATTTAAAACAAGATTACAATGAGGATGGAGGCTTGTTAGCAGGATTTAAAGCTGTATTACAGTTAAGATAGGAGGATTTAAAATAGAATTGTGGTGAAATGTACAAAAATGCCTACACACAAAAACCCCAGAAGAATGTGCCCGTGACCAGAGGGATTTCATTGTGGAAGACAGCAAAGGAAAGAAGGTACAACTTAAGTCTGCAAGTACTGTCGAGTTACTATACATATTTTGACAGACACACACAAAAAAAAAAAACGCTCAAGCGTTTTGGAAAGTAACCGAAAACACTAATTTCATACAGTATATCAAAAACGAAAGCCCCGAAAAAAAAAAAAAATTACATAAAACTTGAAAATAGCTCAAAGTAAGCACAGAAAAATACAATTAATAAAACCCGAAAAACAGAAGCCCTAATTATATATTTTAATGTCACCTATTACCCCAGTAATGAAACCACATTAGTGAGTCAGTGTTCAACTGTGTACTTTTAAACATTGTACAAAAGGGTAGCTTTGAAATATCTTCAGTAATCTACACATGGTAATAAAAAAATGTATTCATTATTACACTGAGCCATGTAAGTCCTCAACATCCATCTATTGTGTGTTAATGCCGGTTAACCCCAGACGAGTGCTTGTTTGATGTTGTGGGAGTTAGATGCTGCATAGTCCCTAATTAATCCGTTGAAATAGAATTGATTTAACATGGAGAGGAATGAAAATACCATTAGTCTTAATAATACCTTGATTTTATTTCCTGTTAAGGCAATAATGAGCACTCAGTCTCGGTTAATGGCCTTGGTAGCCTTGTAAAACTCTCAAGGCGAGGTGAACAGTCAGATTTCTGCAGTTTTCTGCATTATTATTGGTAGGTGTGAATCCTCACTTTACAACAGTAGTGAAACCCTGCCTTTTTCCTAGTAAGATAGACCAACGTTGAATCACATTAGTGTTGTCAATATGGACCCTGTCAAAGACCATAGACCCTGTCAGCATACTCTGTAACTTAAACAGGCAGAGGGGTCGAGGTGGAGTGATGCTTTCAGGTTTTGCAATGCAGCCAATGACTGGATTAAGGATGCCTAGTAATGGTAGCACTTATATGACTGGTTGATGCTTGAAATCCTATTTACAGAGAGTGGGTCTGTTTGGATTGTCATAACCTTTACAAGTACTCTATGACATCATTTTCAGAATTAACAACTTAGTCATTAAAAACATCTATAAATCATTAAAAACATCTATAACTCATTAAAAACATCATCAAAAAATTAATATTCTTTTACAAAAACAACCTTCATTGTGGTGATGGGTTGGTTTACAATTTAAAAGACCACAGATTGCTTCTAATACCTAAACCTTCGGAACTATTGATAGCAGTGGACCCAAATAGTCAACCCTTTGGTTGCTGACCACGTTCTGTAGTATCGGGTCGTATGTCAACTAAAAAGCATGTCTTTACAAGCTGTATTCTCATAAAGGAAAATGACTTTTCTTGGTAACAATGCAACTAATGATTTTAAGCAAGCCTCTCTGTTACTTGTTTGGGTTGGTGTACAGCTTTACGTGCAGAGCTGAAAGGCTGTTCATCTAATATGCAGGTGACATTATCTGACCTTCCCAGTAGAGATCAATAGTACTTTAGTGTGGCAAAGGAAGGTGAGGATACATTCTCAGAGAAGGATTCTTTTATTAAGCCTTTTATTTAGGACTGAAAACTGTTTCTGGTCTTCTGGAAGATTTGAGCAGCCCGATAGTTGGACAGAAGGACAAAGAGACTCACCCATTTTTCTGATATTATCAATAACTCGTCCCAAAGAATGCCCTAAACACATTTCATCACAATTTCATAAGCAGTTTACTACGTACATAACAAATATGTATAATTGTGACAGTCTGTCGTCATACAACCCCATATTGTGATGCACTTGAGGTGCTAGAAACAGAATGTTTCATGACAATTGGGTAATCAGTTCTGTAGATATATGTTAAAGATATATGTTAGTGTGAGAGACAGGCAGACTGAATTCATCCATCTTCCATATACTCAGTGATGATATACTAAAGTAGGCTCTTTAGCAATTTCATCCCATAAGACATAGTAATGCATGGTTCTTTTGATAAATGTAAACTATGTTTTTCTGGGAGGAAATAATTAGGTAAAAACTTTGTTATGAAACAGATGTACTCTTATAATGAGAATTGTTAGATTGCAAACATATTTTATTATAAACACTTTAAATAGTATTCATTGCAACAAAGGTTTAGGTGCTGTAAACATACATACAACTTAAATAATAATAAAAAAAGATTCCAACAAGTGATCAAATAAAGAAAACAAAAAAAGAATCTTTCAACCTTAACAGAAGAAATACTTTTTTGGAAAAGGAAATTCGACTTTGGTGACCCTGTTGTACTGTTCAACTCCGCTCCCCCAGGGCTAGGTCTTGAAAGATCCTTGGCAGCAGCAGTAATGCCCTTGCTAGGACCTGCTTCACTCTGTACCAAGAATGTCTCTTAGAAAATCCAGATAGAAATGGAATGTTCTGGCACATCTGTCTCTCAGTCTCTTAGCAGGGATGTCTCTGTCTGTCATCTTTAGTGTGTCTTGTTCGTCTATGTGTGTGAGTCTGAAGAAATGTTTTATCAGGTCCGGTAGGAGTGGGGATACTAAATCCATTACTTTGTTAAGCCCTTTATCTAGGACTGAAAGCAGTTTCCTGCCTGGTCCTCTGGAAGATGTGAAGAGTTGTTTATTTGTTTGGTTTGATTCGCTGGCAGCAGGGCTGGCAGATGAGAATACATTTCACATCAAGAGCCTGCAGCCTCTGCAAGTGGAACAGCCAGAATGAAACCTGCCTCTCAGGAGACCTGCCCGAGCATATATACAAAAATTAATTCAAACTATTCAAGCAGAGATTCTCAAACTTTTTTGTTTGGGGTACCAGTTTTTCTAAACTATTTTAAAACTAATTAAAAACAAGAAAGAAAAACGAATGTAAATGTTTAATGTACTGTATACTGTCTGAGTATCACAAGGCCTATCTGACTTTTTAAATGTATGTTTTTACAAAATAGTGGTTTCCAGTAGAATCCCAGTTTGGAAACCACTGGCCAAGAGCATGATTCATTTGATGGACGGTATTATTATTCCCCAATCAGGTTCTGTGGAGCAGCAGTCTAGCTTTGTGTGTGACCACATGTAGCCAAACATAAGAGATACACGCATGCTGTACATATGGCACTACACATTAAATCAGAAAATGAAAAAAAAAAAAAAAACCTTCTGGCAAAGCACAAGTGAATTCCATTCCAAAACTTATTTCAGCTTTGACAACACTTCCCTTTGTGTCAAACTGCAGTTCTAACTTGAAACTGCCCGTCATAGTTTAAGAAACTTTTTGTATTATTTTTTTATTATTATTATTAATAAAAAGCCCTTGTTTCTCACCTTCCCTTTGTCACTTGGGTCAGTGTATTTGTGGCTTGTGGTCTCCACACAGACAGGAGCAGTGGGGATGGTGTGGCTACCTCTGGACATCATTGATATGTGTGTGTTTTTTATTGTTTACAACCAAATAGGATTTACCTTTTCCCTAAAATGTCTATTAACGCTGGGTTATGCTATTCATCTATCCAGAGGGATACATGAACCCTAGCCCAGTCCACCTCTAGGATCCCAGTCTAAAATCACTGACCAGATCAAATCAATGTATTCAAAGTAAATTCATTTCTGAATGTTTTTATTTCCAACAACAGGGGCCACATCAACTTGACGATGCTGGGAGCGATGCAAGTTTCCAAGAATGGAGATTTGGCTAACTGGATGATTCCTGTAAGTTTACTACACTTTAATCAGATCTGTTACTGCAATGTTATTAGTTAGCTGTATTCTGAATTCCTTGTATTGCAATACAGTAATCTGATACAGTAAGCTGTTTTGTTCCAAAGCGAATAGTCATACAAAAGCCTTCTTGTAATTTCAAGGTAACACTGACATCCTGCATGTGTCTAGTTTTCTGATGAAGGATCCCTGCACAGCTGCTAAAGTAGGTGTTGCATACTTATTAATGCCAGAAGCAGACAGCGTCTTCAAAGGAGCAGGGATCGTTTTATTGACTGGCAGGATGTGTGTGGCACAGATTGATTTCTTTACCAGTGTCTTTGTATTGCTTCCCAATAGGGAGTTTGTGATGGTTGTCAGTTTTCAAACTTTTAGTTTTTTTGTAATCAGGCTATCAGGTATTAGTTGGTAAAAAGGCTTTAAAATCATTCATGTGGCAAAATGTCCATGAGTTGTGTTTATGTTATGTCTTGAAGTAAGTGACAAGATCTTTTTTTTTTTTTCATTGTGACATTCTATTGCTAAGCATGCTGCGTTTCATCTAAAACTAACACTGATACAAAACAGTGATATTCACAAAAAACATTAAGGTGCAAGTAAACTTTGATCTAAATTGTTACTTTCATAATGATATTTTAGTAGAGGAATTTCAAAGATGTTCCAAAAGCCCGGGTCTGAAGAATGCACTTCTGTACACACAGCTCACCTGTTCGCGGGGATGAGTTCCGTCATACCTACTCACATGGCCTTGTAAAAGTAATCGATTTTACCGCAAAGTACCTTCAAATGAGTTTGGGAAGCTTCAGTAATGTTACTGATATCTCATTTAAAGAAAATGGAAACATTTGTGCCATAAGCAAAATATGTCATGAAAAACTGTGACATACGGCATTAAAATAAAATATATAACTAGATAAACCAACCAACATATTTAGTTTTAAATGTATTTAAAAGGTATTAAAGCCAAAAATCGTCTTGGACAACTGGAAGCTGCTACAGACTAGAAAATGCTGGCAGATGTTGGACAGTGGCTTATTTTCCCACCTGAGACTGCCACCACTAACCTTTGACCTGATATTGCCTTGTGGTCTGGATCAGCACGCCTTGTTCACCTGGTAGAGTTAATATTGCCATGGGAGGATCCTGTGGATGAGGCGTATGTAAGGAAGAAACTTCAGTACGCTCAACTAGCTGCTGAAGCGGAACAGCGAGGACGGAGAGTCCAGGCAGTGTCCAGCCCGCGTTGAACCGCGACCGCCTATTGACAGTGTCCCACCTCTGTCTAACGGCACTTCTCTTGCTGGAAACAGCCAGACAGTCTATGCCTAGAAGTAGCGCTGGGTAGTGTCACGAGAAGGGAGGTCATCACCACGGACGCATCCAGCCTGGGCTGGGGCACTGTGTGGAATGGCCGGGGTGTGCAAGGTGTGTGGAACCTTCCATGGAGGGGTTTTCACATCAATGTTGTAGAGCTGCATGCAGATTATCTGGCCTTTCAAAATTTTTTACACAAGGTTCAAGGGAGACATGTGCTTATACGCACAGACAACACAACAGTGGTGGCCTACATCAACCACTAGTGTGGCCTGCGATCGCCCAGTCTTCATTGTGCAGCCCGCAAGCTTTTGCTGTGGGCTCACGAGAACCTCCTCTCACTGATGGCAGTTCATCTGCCCGGGATGACGAACTGGTCGAAAGACCTCCTCTCAAAGGGAGTCCCCAGCAACTCAGTGGAGGCTTCATGTTGATGTTAATTGGATTAACATTAAAAAAATAAATGGTTTACGCAACCAAGATGGTACTGCAAAATGCTAAAAAAAATCCAGCTCTGGTTTAAAATAACGTAACTTTCCAGATTGTCCTTTTTTTTTTTTTTTTTTTTTTTTAAACCTCAAATCTCTGACCAGTTATTTGAATTCCACTGAAAATATTGCTTAGCCAGATCAACATGGGTGTAAAAATAAGGTTTACAGTGCTAGTAAGTTGTTTCTTACAGTACTAGACAAGAAGGGGTGCTGTAAATGAAGTAATAAACAGGACTGCTTGATATCTGGAGGGAAGCAAACAAATGCAAAATCTCTGTAGGTGTATGTAACACATTGGAACCCTTGTGGTCTCTGTAAACTCTTCCTGGTAAAGCACAATCATGTTCCTCCAAGCAGCCATTCTGAGTGAAATCGAATCCAGCTGTCAGCACTGGCAGTGTAATTACAATCATTCTGTAATTGCCTCATTTGAGGCTCAGCAGCCCATAGACATGATGACATTTTCTAAACCATTCTTCAAGGCCTTTCTATCCCCTCTCCATTGTAAAATGTTCTGTAATTCAAGCAACACATGTCACACACATGTCCTTCTTTTTGTCTTAGCTTTAAGAGAGCCTTTGCTGTGTTTCCATTCTGTGCTGGATTCAAGTAATGTTCTAGGGCACTATTTAATCAAGCTTAGACTAGCAGCATCGTATATATGTATTTTGAGCTTATCAAAGTATTCGTCTCAGTTTTGTGATCACAGGTTTTATCTGTGGATATTGTTTGTAATCAAATCTAAATCAACTGCTGCCTAAAGTAAGAAGTGTAGCCATAAATCAAATGCGTCATAGTTAAAAGAATGATATTTTAATAGCACATATTTGTAGTCTATAATACTTCTAGTTAATCACTTTTTATTTAAAAGAAAATACCAGAGGTAGTAACCTGTCAAAATTGTCAAACTGTATTATTATTAATTTCTACATCATATTCCTCTAATGTATATATGCAGTAATATGTTAAAATTTCTCCATTTAAAAATATTGTATTCAAAAGGCACGGCGAGCTACATGAAAGAAGACAGTAATTCAGCTTCAAAGCGTTTATGAGTTAAAAGGTAACGGTGAAAAAGGACTGAATACATGCATAGAAGAAGCCCAGTGATGAGACTGAGAGAATAGGGGTGGATTGGAAACAGAGGACAACTGAGAGTTCAAATGCAGTATTTTACAGGCAGTATTTCACAATATAGTATTGTACAAACTGCATCTGTCAACATATTTATTGTAATGCATTTCACAGCATGTTGTGTTTGTAAAAGGAGACCGCTACGAGTAATTGAATGTAGGCCTCCGCTTCATAACTATTTCATAAGGTCTCCTTTTCAATAAAAGTGAGGTTAACCAATTCCTATATACAGTACAGGAAATCAAGGGTAACACACCCTACTGAGTTTGATATGGACAGGTACAGTAGTGTCCTCAGAATGACTGCATAGCGAGGCACATGCATTTCTATTCATACAACAAAGGTAGTAACTGATGTTGAAACTGGAATTACCATGAGAGATTTTCTTGAACATATAATAGCAATACATATTTTAAGGGGCTTCAGATACTGTGTATTGATACTAGCAGTGAAGCAGCTGTGGACGTATGAACTGTGAGCTGTTTTAAAAGTCATTGTTTTACAGTACACAGTGTCAGACATCGTGGGGTTTATTGATGTGAGATCATTGTGAATGTTGTAGGTATATTTTTACCAATGTTGTTAATGGTCTCAGGATGCATTTTTATCAGTTTGGAGAGTTACAGTATTAGACTGTGCAGCTGGAAGCAAGTACAGTAGAATAGAGTGTTGAAGTTAAATACATCCTGATGGTAAAATAGCTGACTGTTACTTGAAAGTGAAGCAAAAGACAAAAAAGATAGAAAATTGCTTGGAGGGTCTTTGTAACCCTTAAGTTTAAGGATATTTAGGACATGTTTACATATATTTTTACTAGGAGTGCAACAAATATAGTCGATGCATCGATTATTGATCATCTGACCTTAAATTTTACTGAGCTTCGATTTCATTTTGGTGAATCGATGCATTGAATTAGTACCCAGTTTAAAGTCTCCTGTTGCCGGTTTGCATTAAAGCCTTGGCTGCGTCCCAAACCATTCCCTTGCACCCTACACCCTTCGACAAGTGTACACTTCGCGTGATGGTTTACTGATGTCACAGAGTGTGCACTTGGGTGAGTGAGGGAGTAGGGTGTAGGGTGGAGCTATAAGCATTAAATGGGATGCACTTCAGCATCATCATTCAGCGCCTTTACCTTTGACTGAGCAAGAAGCTACACAATCTTTTGCCGTCAGATTATAGTTTGGAAGAATGGCTGTAGCATTTGCACTATTCCTGTTCCAAAGAACTGTGGCAAGGATTTCAGCAAGTAGGAGACGTCTTCGCCGCGCTATTGCCCTACTGAGCGAACAAGAGGTATTTAGAACATTTTACATGTATATGGTTATTTTTAAACTTTGAGATAATATGAAAAACTTTGCTATTGGTTAATAAAATACAAACTTTGCCACATCTTACGAACATGTACGGAATAAAGTAGACTAATATTTACATTTCTTTTGTTTGTTTTAAATAAGATTTTAAATAATAAGATATCTATTTTACTTTAAATCCAATAGGTAATATATTTTGCTTTATGTTCATTATCACTACGAAATGGCTAAAGGTTCTACACTAATTTATTAATCACTGCAAACACATATAATGGAAACAGTAAAGTGTGCAGGTCACATAAAAGTTTCAAATGTCACTCCCAGCCCAGCTTTGCTGCATTTCTTTTCCCCATGAAGAGGACATCGTTTGCCGCACGCAGCTGGATCAGTTATAGGGTATCTAGGCAGCAGTGTGGAGTAGTGGTTAGGGCTCTGGACTCTTGACTAGAGGGTCATGGGTTCAAATCCCGGTGGGGACACTGCTGCTGTACCCTTGAGCAAGGTACTTTACCTAGATTGCGCCAGTAAAAACCCAACTGTATAAATGGGTAATTGTATGTAAAAATAATGTGATATCTTGTAACAATTGTAAGTCACCCTGGATAAGGGCGTCAGCTAAGGAATAAATAATAATAATAATAACAATCTTCCTCTGTCCCTGTATTTCGTAAAAAAAAAAATAATAATAATTTTGAAATATATTGCTCGCTTATATCATCTCCTAGTATTGTAGCTACCTATTGAGTTAGTTAATTAATTAACTAATTGATAGATAATTAATTCCAGCAATCGATATGTACTGAAAAGATACTTCACTGTACTTTCTAATCGTATATTTAAATCGTGATCATAGATTTAAAAAGATTAATTTTATTAGCTAAGCGACTTAGTACAACAGTACATTTCACAAATAATTTGCTTGTTAAATAACTTAACAATATCTACAATTTCCTAGCTAATTACATTTACATTATATTTAAGTGCAGCTGCGTCTGACATATTTGCAAATTGTTCCGCCTTTAACGCAAAGAGTTCTGGGACTTCATCATCACAAAAACACTTCCGCAGATGTCAGCTGTTTTGTACATTCAGTCGAAGGGTGCAGTGAAGGGCACATAAAGCTCCCTTCACTCGTTCCCTAAGGAGTTGGGACAACCCTTAAGATGGCGAACTTAGTATTTCCGCCCCTCAAGGGAAGGTAACGAGTAAGCAAGGGTGCGGTTTGGGAGAGAGCTGCAGTTAAGCTTATTTACAGAAAACAAACAAAAACATTGACATATGAAACAGAGTACAGGGACCAAAATAAACTGTTTAAACAAAAACATAAGTCATACACAAAACACTCTTTACCTTCCAGCTGGGCAGTGACCTTCACTAAAGGTTCTCCCAAAAACCTTCAACTAAGCAAAGGATTTGGTCTCCCTTTTATACCATGTGGCTGGGACTTGATTGATGATCAATTATTCAATCAAAGCTCAGCCACATTCCACACGTGAATTAACCCCATCCCTGCCAAACTTAAATTCAAAATAATAAATCTTTATTGAAAAACACATAGCCAAACAAAACACTATTTACAGGCAAGGGCTTCCGCCCTGTCACACATAAATGTAATTATAAACCTAATTCATCTCAGCCTATCTGGTTCAGAGTATAGTGGTTCTTATCCTACAGTAGATGCCCTCTGTAGCTAACGGGATTTGAAACTTTACAACAACATGCATTTCAAGGAGCCTCAGGGGTGTGCAATTTTTAAAAAAAAACTTGTCCAAGGGACAAAATGCTAGAGAAATCTACTTGTCCTTCTTAAAAATCTAATTGCCACCTCCCTGTCGCATAAAACACACACAAAAAAGTAGAATATAACTTGTAGGATTCTGGTTTGATTTAACAGTGAACATAATCAATCAATTAGTGATTAACGGGTGGATCTAGCCTTGTAGCTTGACAGGTTCACTAAATTCTTCAAGATAGACAAAAGGTTTATATATATTTGACAATCTTCATGTTTTAATAGTTTCACAAATCGATGGATTGTGCATGTCCAATAAATAACTAATATCGCTTCTGTGCAAATCTAGTTTTACTGTAGCATTTTAAAAATATGTAAATATGGTAAATAGCAAACTAGGTTAGCAACACTAACATTGAAAAGAAAAAAATAATTACATTTTTTGCCAGGGAAAGTTTGTTTTCAAATGCTTCTAGACAGTAACTTCAGCAAGTACTGTACACACTTGACCACAAATTACAAAACCCAATTTTTGTCTAATCCACTAATACCTTAGTGACTGATTTTTTTTTAAAATAATAATAATAATAATAATAATAATACTAATAATAATAATAATAATAATAATAACAACTTTAATTTGATATAGCACCCTTCACGTCGAGGTATCTCAGGGTGCTGCACAATATGAAAAAACAAAATCAGGAACAATAATAATAAAACTAAGCAAACAACAAACAGTCAATTAAAAAATACAAATAAAAAAAAAACAATTCCTAAGATCATAAAGACAATAATTACAAAAAAACATTAACAGTTTTAAGAGCAACTCCACAGGATCACTGTAAAAAGGCTGCCGAGAACACATTTGTAGATATCATATCTGTAGAAGAGACAGGCGAGAAATCTGAAAGAACAGAGATAGCGAGGTTAGACAGTAGAGATGCATCAGAGGTGTTACTCGTTGATGGAAATGATGCTCTTATAGTTTCAGTACAAGGCAAACTCCTCACAGCGATCAGGGTTAGAGTCAGAGGTCGTGGGAACGCAAGGCGAGATCTTGTCAAAAGTATTAAAAAGAACACGAAGATTACTAGATTACTGCATTTAAATGCCAGGTTCATGCATTAAGAATTCACCATCGCTTATTTGCTAAATTACAAAAATCTGTAATAATACCTTAAATTTTAAAGATTCGTCTGTGCCTTGCCAGGAGCTCTCTTGGCAGCCATTTCTGGGTTTCTTTGTCACCAATAGAAGATCAGCTTTCCCCACAGCTAGCCAATAAGAAGTGATAGGGTTTATTATTATTTATATCTTAGTAGACACCCTTATCCAGGGCGACAATTGTTATAAGATATCACATTATTTGGCCTTACTGATTAACCAGCGTGTATCTGTAGGAGACAGGCTAGAAATCGGAAAGAACAGAGATAGCGGGGTCAGACAATAGAGATGCAAGGGTTGGGATGTAAACACTTTTTAAAATGTTTGTGTGTAGGTACTAGACTTCTGCAATTCAATTTTCAGAAACTTGTGTGGCTCTCTAGAAATATACCCGGAGTGTTTTTCTAGCAACAGAAAGAACATAGGAAAAATAAATAAATAAAAACTACTTGTCCGATGGGTAAAGTATAACAGCAGAACTTGTTGTCCCGGGCATCGGGCGATACGAATTGCACACCCCTGAGCCTATGCAATCCAGTACAAAATAAAATCTAAAAACACGAAAAACAATTTCCTCATGCACTCGCATATTGTTTTTTAATAGCATTGTTGTCCTCTGCAGTGGTTATTACGAGCTAGATTATTGAGTTCTTAATAGTCTTTTGTTAGGTGCCCTTCCTGTTGCTGCAGGCAATTATCTAGCAAATAATGACATCTGAGTCTGACATTATTGCTTAAATATGGATATAAATGAATTTAAATATTGTCAGTGAAACATGTTTCTGTATCTTTTTCTCTTCTTGGGGTTGATATGAGTGACAGATGTTTATGTACAATTGGATGGGGAGGCCAGCTGGCTGTGAAAGAGTTAACCGTGTGCTGTGTTTTTTGTTGGCACAGCAAGCTGTTTCCAGGCACACTAAGCAGTTTAGAATGTACCCAGGGAACTGTGCATATACCAGTAAAATCACTGAGAAAATGTGTGTGAGCAAGCTCTGAGCAAATGGTAAATTACTGTCGCTCACAAATCAGAGCGACGACTGAGGGTGAACTTCATTTAATAGTATGACCCCCATTAAAAAAAAGAGTTAATATGGTAAATAGCTACAAGCATTTCTATATGAAATGTACAAAAATAGCCCTTTCAACCCTAATCTAACATTCCTGTTCTGGATGCCCTTTTTCTTCTTTCAGCACAAATTACATATTTATAGAACATCACAGTTCATCTTAGGTCACCCAGACCCGGGGGGCATGTTAGACACACGACTCACAAGTGCAGAAAAAAAAAAATCGCAATGTGTCTAGGTGGCACAGCAAGCTAAGTCACTGGCTTTTTGTGTATGTTCCTCTGGAGGATTTGGGTTCAAATCTGTCCCAGTAAGCCAATGAAATGAGTTGTGTTCTAGTCTTAATCTAACCAGCAGTGGACATACATTTACATCACAAATTCAACACAATTTGCAGTATTTGCTGGAGAGAACCCCTCAACAGTCGTGTGTGTGTGCGTGCATGCGTGTGTGTGCATGTGTGTGGGTGTACTTCTACATTCTGACAAGAAAGAAAGAAAGCACTACAATGGGCCTGCTTTCAGTTTTTCAAAGTGCACAGCTGAAAAGTATAAATGTTTTATTTCATATGTTGGTTTGGAGAGGCTTGTACTATATCAATTAGGCCTCCCTGCGTCCGCCACCCGTCCGCTCCAGCTCATCCAGAACTCTGCTGCTCGCCTGGTGTTCTCTCTACCTCGCTTCGCCCACGCTACTCCACTACTCCGCTCGCTCCACTGGCTCCCGATCACCGCTCGCATCCAGTTCAAGACTCTTGTACTAGCCTACAGATGCCTTGATCAGACTGCACCCAGCTACCTCCAGACCCTCATCTCTCCCTACACCCCCACTCGACCTCTCCGCTCCGCCTGCACTAGAAGACTGGCTCTACCTCCGCTACGCTCCCCTGCCTCCCGAGCCCGCTCCTTCTCCACCCTTGCTCCGCAGTGGTGGAACGACCTTCCTACAGATGTCAGGACTGCCCAGTCCCTGACCACATTCCGGCGCCTCCTTAAGACTCACCTCTTCAAACAGCACCTGTAGAACTCCTCTGTTGTATCCTGGGACACTATCACCCTTCATTTAAATATGCTTTATTTTGCTCTTATCTGCCCCCTATTTTACTGCATTTAATCCTGTACCTCAGAATATTGTAATCTGCCAAGTGTTTAATCTGTAGTATTTTGTACTTAATCATATCCTGATGTAACTATCACTATTTAATCATATCCTGATGTAACTTTCACTATTATCTGCTGTATTACTGAATTGTGGTTTGTCACACTTGAGAATTATTGTATTTCTTGTTCTTATTGTATTACTTATATTGTAACACTTGAATGTATTTGTATTTGCTTGCGATTGTAAGTCGCCCTGGATAAGGGCGTCTGCTAAGAAATAAATAATAATAATAATAAGATGTATTCATATACAGTGATTATTAATCATTACATGAATAGTGCACATTCCGGTTTTGTTACCAAATAGCAAAAGCAGGCAAGGGTGCACAGTGTTATGATCGGGAATGCTTTGTTTTTGTTCACAAAAACCCACATGTTGGCTCTTCATAAATATTTAATGTAATAATTATAAAGCTGTTTATTAATTAGCAATAATGTATTGTGCCCATCATTTAGATTGCAAATGTCTCAAAGATTTTTTAATCTTTGCGTAAAAAAGAATTAAATAAATAAATCATAAGCTAATTTTGCTATGTGCTGTTTTTTTTTTTTGCTGACTGAAATCTAGGTCTTAAAACTATTTCATTTGTTGTCATGGAAACACAGAGAAATGAGGCTCTTTGATCTGTGTAAATCTGCCTTCTTTTGACTTCTGGTGCTTGATAGTTGGAGTAGGAAGCAGCATAGGTGAAGTGACTGTGAAGTGTTTATTACAGTGGCTCATAATTAAGCTTTTTATTTGTATGAAGCAGGATTGTGCTAGTTAACTAATATATTGTTATTATCTTACACAGCCAATGCATATCCCCTAGCAACTGGGCGAAACTTGGTATGGACATTTCAAAGTAAACGTTTTTTCAAAGTGACATGTTCATAGTTTAAATAGCTAAACATCTGTAACCAGCTGAACTTGGCAAACCCAGCCTGCAATCAGCCTAACCTAAAACTGTGACTAACGACTGTGTTTATAAACATAGAAATCAGTTCTAAGTCTCAAAACTGTGACGAGCGACTGTGTGTATAAACATATAGAAATCAGTTCAAAGTCTCAAAACTGTGACGAGCGACTGTGTGTATAAACATATAGAAATCAGTTCTAAGTCTCAAAACTGTGACGAGCAACTGCGTGTATAAACATAGAAATCAGTTGTGGTACCAAATCAAATCAGGCATTCATCTCAAAAGTTAGCCTTTAATACTTGACATTACCTATATATTAAGAACTGATGCTGCA
Organism: Acipenser ruthenus; assembly: GCF_902713425.1. Taxonomy (NCBI): domain Eukaryota; kingdom Metazoa; phylum Chordata; class Actinopteri; order Acipenseriformes; family Acipenseridae; genus Acipenser; species Acipenser ruthenus. The sequence continues at coordinate 15,103,583 of NC_081190.1, forward strand.
TGTTAAGAAATGTCAATTCATTTAGTTAGATTACTAAAGCATAAGAGTCAGGGTCTCATATTTAATATGAGTGCACAAATGGGTGGTGAACATTGTGGGAATGTCAAATGTAATGAAGTCATTTCGGTTGTTCAGTTCTGTTGATGTGTATCTCCTTCCTAATGTGTTGTGTTAACTGACTGAAAGACATCTAGCAAACCACCTTCAGCTGTGTTTTTATTTCCACTGAAGACTGTGAATTGTTTTGCTAATGTGTGAGAAATTGATTAAATGAAGCTTTAAGCATTTATTTGTATCTAAATGTTTTTCTTTTTGCCTGGATTATATACTGATGTGTTCATTTTTGGTGTTACAGAATTCTTTACAACTCGTAATCAGACTTTTCAAAAGCAAAAGTTTGTTATTTCAGTAGAAAAAAAATGAACAGTTTTAAATTCAATAGATTTTGGAAAAAGCAAAGATACAGTACAGTGCAATTCAATTATTTGAGTTCACAGAACAGTTGCATTGCATGTTTTCCACAGCAGAGGAATATAAACAGGGTCACTATGAACCTGTGTGTGCCTCTGTGACTGGGTGCACGTTGCCAAGGACACTTGGAGACCAGAAGGCTGCAGTTAAGCACTCATATGCGCATATTTATTTGCTTTACAAATTTCACAAACACAAAACAACAAAACCCGCCGTCCCACACCATTCCTGCACCAACACAGTCCTCCACTAGCACCCGTGATCACTCTATATATACACCTGTGGCTTAATTCATTATTTCAACCTTGATTCAGCTGACGGCACCAGCCACATTCCCACATGTGTTTGCATGGAGAATTTGAACTTCCTCCATGCCACCCAATACTCCCCACATGTACACACCCGTGCACTGGCAAGGCTTTCACCCTGCCGTGCTGCCACAGCCTCATACAGTCCAAGCTGCTTCATACAGTGGCTCAGTCAGTTGCTTTGGCATTCTTTTAAAAGTTCAACAGTAAGCAGCAGGAAAATAGTTGTAGCCCCAATTTCTACCAGATTTTCCAACACATGCCTGATACAAAGGAAAAAATAATACCATTCATTTCCGTCTGGAATTACTAAATTGTGAACAGTAAATCATTTCAGTAACTCAGAAGAGCTAAAAAATATTGTTTCCAAGTACTAAACTTCATTTTTCAATTCCAGCCCTTAGTTTTGAATGGTAAAATTGCAAAAATCAAGCTCGCTAAAAATGTGTGTTTTACAATCAGAAACTTTGGTGTTTCTTGGTGATGGGTGTAGAGAGGAGATGTTTTCACTGTCAGTGCTGCAGGCACATATTGTACACACTAGAACAGGTTAGACAGGGGTTGTGGATCCTGCAGCAGAATCGTTTTCCTCTCACAGTTTGTTGCGGACAAAGGATTAAAATCTCCCAGTAATTAAAAAAAACTCTACACAGACAACAGGTGACATTGTCCAGTGATGCGTAATTGAAACTACATCATATGAAAACTACTGTGTCACTCTTAGAAGACTCATTTAAATGTTATGATTCTGTACATTTTATTTGGTTGGCACTAAGCAAAAATTACAACAAACACTGTTTCAAAACAAAACAAAAATGCGGCCATCTGGCTTCAAAACTCCCTTTTAATTACACTGCAGAGGGAAGAGGAAGGTGCCTCTGCTTAATGGAAATGAAAATGATGTGTGATTCTTTCTCTCTTTTTGTGTTTTTCTCAGGGTAAGATGGTGAAGGGGATGGGTGGTGCTATGGACCTGGTCGCCAGTGCAGGAACCAAAGTGGTCGTTACCATGGAACACTCAGCCAAGGCAGGAATTTTTTTTTTTTTTTTTTGTGAAATTGCCATTGGTTCCATTTCATAGACATAAAATGTGATTTATATGTAGGGAAAAGTAAAACAAATATTAAAAGTGAGTATCATTGCAGTGTGAATGCTTGATAGGGCACCCCGCTCAAACAGTAAAATATACGGTTCCTACTGAACCCACATGTGAAAAGATTTCTAGTGTAAATTCCTGTAGAAACATATTTCATACACTTTACTCTTGGTAATGTTACAACACCAGCCAGAAACCACTCCAGACCAATCTAAGCACTCTGAAGTCCAACTCATTTCTTTCACACTGGTTCTATAAAAGAAGCACCAGCTTGATTAAGTGCAGTGTGGGCTTCAATGTTACACAGCCTGATCCAGTGTTACACATTTAGAACATATTCAGTTCTGTGCTCCTCATCACAGATACAAATGCATTACCTTAGCTGTGCATTAAAAAGCAGCTGGACTAAAGTTGCTCCACAGAAGCCATCATCAGTTTCTGCCTAAAATGACAGCAGCTGACTTGAAATCCTTCAGAGAGAATCAGTTGCAGAAAGGTCTTTTTTTTGGCTTCCTGGCCACACCGCCCAGGCCCACTGTAATAATGTGGCTCATTTTACTAGAATAATTGTGTGCACGGATCCTAATTTGAGAATTCTTGCTGCTTCTGGAATAAGCAGTGAAGCGCTTGGGCTGTTAATCACGCTCCAGCTGCCATCCTGGGATTGTAAGCTGAAATATGGGGCCCCTGTTGCTTCAACATGAAATGATTCCAAACTGTTGGACACACGGGTTGTGGATCACACTTTTTGTCGCAGACATAACTTAACAGCCACTAGACTTCGAGCAGCAGATTTATTTGTGCTGTGTCAGGTGTGTTGGGAAATGGTTGTCATAGATGGCACAGGCATTACCCAAATACCATTTGCATCAAATCTGTTGTCTGGGTTTTTGGGCTTCACAGCGGGGTGAAAACAGTATCATAAATACCGACAGGTTGTCAAAGCAGATCAGTTGAGTGTCTCTCTTTAAAAACGAGTTTTAAGCTTCTGCCGTATTTTGACCCTAGTTATGCCTGATGCAGCATACTATTTTCCTACGGTTTCCAAGGCAACCTGTCGCTTTCCACAGTTGCTGTTATGTTCTTTTTTGTGAATTTGAATGGCTTTTTACATAAGCCCAAGGCACAGCTTAGTGTTTGTATTTATGTCTGTTTTTCGATTTTTTTTTCTCTTAAAGCACCTTATTCTAGAAACATCCAGTTCCTAGAACTCAAACTCATATTCATCAAAGTTAGCACTTTTACACAGCTTTCTTTTTCCCTGCATAACCTGCTGTCTTGAAAAATGATGTATGTGCTGTAAGTTGAAGAAGTTCACGATATTGTTGAAGAGGAGCCTACATGATTTAACGATAAAGGGCTCCTAAACAGCTTTTAAAAAATAAGTGGTAATCCATTGCAGAGTTGACCAAAGATTACTGGAATGGATTGGCAGTATTATGGCTGGTAGTTTTTGGTCTTTCTCCTGTACAGTATGTGACATAACAAATGCTGAATATATTTCAATTGGATATCATTTTTTATTTATGTCTATCCAATGATTGTGTGTGTGTGTGTGTTAATAAAGAGTTAGATAGATTGAAATTAAAAGGTAATTGTACCTCATTTCAGGGCGGTGGACACAAAATCTTGGAGAAATGCAACTTGCCATTGACGGGGAAGCAGTGTGTTGACCGGATCATCACAGAAAAGGTATTACCGTGCAGCCATGTCACGACACTCAAGTATAAGGATTGAAAGTACTGGTAATATTTTGTTTAAAAGGTTGAGAGTGCCTATGTGGTTTGTTTCTACCCAAACAGAAAGACACTGTTTTGAAAATGAACTAAAGATGACTTTTATTCATTTGATTGGTTCATGTTGTCTTGTTAAACTATACAATAAAATGTATTTAATGGCTGTGGAGTGCAATGAAGCAGGAGTAAGCGTTGTCTTAACACTATAGACCACTATTCATTAGGTGATTTATAAGAGGGTCTTAATGTCCTGGGATTTGTTATAGTGTTCATTAATGTGCCTTTTCCTTGTGTGGATAGAAAACACATTCAAATATTTGCAGTAAGTGAGGTTGAAGGACTGTTTAAGAGCATTGCTTTCTGTTCCTAGTGGATTGATGCTTAAGTTCACTGTCACTGAAAGACATTCATAGATAATGATATGTTTCTGGGTTGATAGAAATATTGGAAACGCTGCAGGAAGCTTGGTATTGCAGTCAGCAGTGTTGCACCGGCTCTGTAAACGCAGCACACAGTCACATTTCATTTCCACTGATATTATTCTGTCAGCATTTATGAACATTAAGTTCTTCACCACATATAAAAAGTCATAAATCCCAGAAATAAAACTGTTGTGAAGTCCCTTGGATTGCTCATTGAATAACGACATCTGGCTACTTTCCAGAGACATAAATAAAAATGATATTTGCAATAAAATTGGCCTTGCTGTATATAAGAACTAGTGACAGAAATACCAAAAACTGCAAATGTGCACTGCCCAAAATTGCAAACACAGCTTTTTGTAGGTATCACAAATACTATGTGGCTTGCTTTATTTCAAAAGAGACTTCGGTTTAAAATAGTACACACTGTGAAGAAGTGTTGCTTGTAATAATCAAACTAAACAGAAGTGAATGAAATGAAAAACACCATAGCGTGTGTTTATTTACGAACAAAACAAAATAAACAAAACAAACTTCTAATCCCTTTCTAGGGACACAACTACTGTAAACACTTTTTTCACCTGTCTAGCAGCCATGCAAGCTAAGCTTGTTCCCCTGTAAACACGAATAACTGTAACCAAATTACAAATCCAAACTCTTTGTCAATAACACCGTGCCACAGGGTTCGTTTTTATGCACTCTCCTTCCTAACACACATTTTACACTCCTCTCCTCTCCTCTCCTCTCCTCTCCTCTCCTCTCCTCTCCTCTCCTCTCCTCTCCTCTCCTCTCCTCTCCTCTCCTCTCCTCTCCTCTCCTCTCCTCTCCTCTCCTCTCCTCTCCTCTCCTCTCCTCTCCTCTCCTCTCCTCTCCTCTCCTCTCCTCCCAAAATGGCCACCTTTTAAATGCTTGCTTAATTAATCCAATTAACCCCAATCAAGCAAGCAATTATCCAATTATGGCCATTTTCCCTGATGGAGAACCTGTTCCTAACCCCAGGGTCCTATAGCCTCCATATTACAGTTTGGAACATATATCCCATCACAACACACACACGCACACACACACACACACACACACGATGTGGGCCAAACTAAAAACTTGTACATTTTGTCTTTCTTTTAGTATATATGTTTGTTAAAAATACTGTACATACTATATACCTTTTGGGACTTGTAAGGGTGTGGATTTTAGATTTGTAGGTTTTGCAACCAGCATACTGTACACAAAGAAACAGTGATTCTGGGAACATCTTTCCTTGGGCTTATAAATTGAAGGAACAAGCCTTGGGAATTAGAAGGAATAACAATTGGAAAAATGTGAATGAAAATGAACACAATATAAATAAGGGACCAACAGTTTGTTAAAAAATTAATGGAGGGAATTATAGTGCAAAAAGTTCAGATGATTGTAACTGGCTGTTATGGATTTCCTCTGTATTTATAACATGTTTTATATAAAATGCTGCTATTCTAGGACCTCATTAGAATCCTATTTGTATTTTTTCAGGGACACAAAGCTTGTCTAAAATGATCAAACAGCCTCTTGTACTGTGTTGTCTCTACAAAACATTTGGTCCCACAGGACCGTCCATCCATTTATTTATTTATTTATTTATTTATTTATTTATTTATTTGTGTTGTGGGTTTTAATCTCAATCACCTGTTTTCTGTTGCATTAGGCAATTGACAGCATAATTAAAAGGGAATTATACATTATAATCTGTCTGTCTGTCTGAACATAGTACAAGGGCAGTAGATGTTAAATGCACATTTACTCTTTTGGATACAAAGCCAGTGTAAGAAGACATATGCACAGCATGTGAACAGGGGTGCTGGAACTAGGGGTGCTGGGGGTGCGGGGGCACCCCCTGGCTTTGCATGGCTTCCATCATATACAGCGCTTACAGTTTTGTTCAATGGCTTTCAGCACTCCCACCATAAAAATTGTTCCAGCGCCACTGCATGTGAATCTAGATTGACATGTTTGGTGGTAGAAAAAAATGCTAATTACTAAAATCTGCTAAAAACTGTAAACAAGAGATCAACTGCTATTTAGCTTTCTAACAGCAGCCCTGCACCACATAAACAAAATGAACCTGCAAACATTTCAGTGGCACACAATAAAATTATAAACAGCTGATGTCCAGTTAAAGCAGCTATGTGTAGTTTTAAAAATGCATTGCTCTAAGAAAAAACAGCATCTGTTGACTAAACAGAATTGGCATCCTCTATTACTGAGATTAACCGAATGTGGAGGTGTCTGTTCCTACGTACGTATGTCTGTATGTTACAAATACAGAAGACATGTGTTGTGCTTTGTTAGAATATCATTATTTGTCCATTAGAGAGATGCATCCAAGTGCTAATTAAATTTTGATTCATTGGTTATTAAAAACTCTGGCAGAAATAAATGCACAGCTTCATTTTTGAATAAATTATTTTCTAGTTGACAGTTATATATGTGCCACATTTTCATTCTTTAAAGCTATCAGCTGTATACGTATTTCTTTTGAAAACTGAAGAAAAACCGAAATGGTGTAAGGTGCTGCCTTAAAGATAACTTTAACCTGAATTTGGGTTACAGTAGCCTGTGAGTGTGAGCTTACTCACCTCTCACCTGAGCGCTCAGGTAGCACAGGTCCCAGAGCAGTTGGTGGAAAATAAGTTCAAGTGAGTCTCCACATGTGTAATGTCAACACTGCTGCGACACCTGCTTTGAGGGAATTCTTTTTGTGAGTGGATAAACATCATTCTGTAGGATGTCTACCCCTGATGTGTAAAATGTAATCTCAGTGGCAATATCCCAGATTTATAAAGTTTACCATTGACTTGTGTGGAGGTTTAGAGATTCTGTTTGGTAGTTTTAATGATGATTAAACTGGCTTCAAAATGTTCCACCTTTTTTTTTTTTTTTTGTGCTGTGGGTGCCAGAAATATATATTGCCAGTTAATCATGGACAGTAACTTATATCTTCAGGCACTTGAAAGACAGCACAAGACTTACCGGTTTGAATTAGGCCAGCTGCAGGATTATAAAGAATCTCCTGGAGAAGCTAATTTCGTGCATGCATTTGTACTGTGCTCAGCAACCGTTTAGGCTGTGTAAAGGTTTCAGGAGAAAAAACATTGTCATGGATTTAGGGTTCATTAGCTTTCTCTAAAAAACATCTTGCAGTTTATCCTCTCCTCAACGCTGCAATGTCCAACAATGAATATCTTAAACTAAAATATAATGAATGTGTGTCTGTTAAATACATTCTTCCAGAGTTGTGTGTGCCCTTTAGTTCATCAAACAGCAGCTGGTGTAGCCCCCTGTGTAAACATTTCTAAAGGTCGTTTTAACTGTAGGGACACAAGCTCTACGTTTAAGAGTCTGCACATTTTTCATTTTATTGCTATTTGCTTGTGAATAATAAAGTGTTGTCATAGCACTGATTATTGTCAATCTATTACCTGTCCAGTATTAGACTAGAAACTACTTACTGATTGTACCTCTCGCTGTCATTTCACAGGAAGCACGTATTCTTTTTGCATTCAGTTGATCTAGACAGTGTTGAATCTCAGTCAGTGGCGGAAATAAGACTCTTTTTGCAGAACAGTTGAACCCATTCCAGGTTTTACTACAGGCTTGATTAGCCACAGTGTATAGGGAACAAGCTCAGGTGTGTCGTATTAAACTCCTAGTAAAACCTGGAATGGATCAACGTGTTCTGCAATAGGAGTCTTATTTCCATCCCTGTTAGTACTTTATTAATGATTTCAGTGGTGGCGGGATTAACACCTCTCACAATGCAAGTCATTTTCTTTCTGTAACAACATATTCTGTAGAACTTCATGGAGCTGGTATTGGGATTTGCAGTCGTTAAGGTCAGTGTTATGGACCCCACTGTGGGCTGATATTATAAAGTAAGACCATGTTAGTAATTGCTGTAATTTTCATCAAAAAAGTAAAAGCAATCAAGTCTAGTCTGGGGTCATCAGCACTAGAAATGCACGAATGCTGATTTACCCTTTCTTACATTAGTGAACAAAATAGAACCCTGCAGCAGTCAATCAGGTGAGGTGTGGGCTTATTGATTGGAAAGCAGAGCCATTTCTGAAACAGGGATTCTTGAGACTATCTGCATTGTGGGATCTGGAGCTGGAATTTTTGCCATTTGCTGTTATTTGTTTTACGAACACGACCCTTAATGTACAAATTTGAAGCAGAAATAAATGCACTGTTTTACGTCAGCTGTGCGCGTTTGCTTGTATGCAGGACTGTTTCTGTCAAAAATGGAAGAGATAAAGATAGACCTTAGAGGTCCTAATATGGATTTTCGTTTGAATCGCCATTCTTCTGAATTGAGCAGTTTAACTTTTATGAATATGGCCCAAAATGTGCAACAAACATTTTCAAAACTGAAGGGAGAAGGACATGGAATTTGAATCAACTGCAGCTCTGAATATGTGCCACAGGTCATGGCTGTTATGAGTATTGCTGCATTGAATAGTGAGGGTATAAAAGCAGTCATTCGCAGCATCTTACCTCCATTAACTATTAACCATATACAATATGACATTTTATTTAGAATTAGCGTGGCTATTTTATTTGCTGCCATGATGAAGCCAGTGGCACCAACAGAAGTGCTTCATGAACAATACATTTTGTTCACATTTGAGATCAGCAGGTTTTCTATTGATAGTGTTTTTCATTATTATTATTATTATTATTATTTATTTCTTAGCAGATACCCTTATCCAGGGCGACTTAAAGTCGTAATGAAGTCATTTCAAAGAAAGCAGCCATTCCCTCATGAGGACCAACTGAAGCCATGATTACTGTTTATTCCGCCTCAATATTTAACATGTCTTCCGTCTTGCTGCAAGACTAATTGCAGTCAAACAGTTATGCCCAGGGAATTATGAATATACTTACAGCTTCTGTACTTGACGTGGACCTGCTGGCCGACATCTCTAGAATATAGATGCTATCATTCTGGCAGATCCTAAAACATTTATAAATATTTGTATATTAGGATAGAGAATTTACACTGTAAATGATGGAGATGAGTTTGGAATGAAGGTACGGGTATTGGCTGGGGTACTGTAGCGTGTTTTTGTACGTGTTGAGATCTGTGTAATTGGGCATGTTGAGTCCATGGCAAGACTGTCTCTCAGGTCTGGGCCAGCATCTCTAGCTCACTCACCACTCCCTTTATTGTTTTGCTGTGGTGAGTCCTAGTAGGAATGGCACTTCTGCTGCTGGAGCAGGTCCCTCTGTATCCGCAGCTCGCCAGTGTCTTTTCCTGGTTTAGAGATGTGTCCTGGATTAACTGGTCAGGGATCTACTTAGGGGACTACTACCACCCCCTCCAACCAAGATTCAATTCATTTAGAGGAATAGATTTGTGGATCACCTTATAATAGTTTACATTTGTGATCCCTCTATAGATTAAGATAAAGATATCAAGTATACCATTGGTAGTTTTTTTTTTCTCTAAAGGCCATGTGTGTCATACAGTACAAAAGCAGTTCAAGTAATGCATTACCACATAATCTCACAAAAAAGGTGTAGTTTATGTGAGAGTGTGGGGAGTGGGAGGGGAAATATCTGAATATCTGTACATGAGATAACCACATGTGCTTGTATGCGGGACTGTTTCAGTAAAAAATAAGAGATACAAATTCATTACCAACCCACCCTAGCTGCTCTGATACTAACTTTTAGTCTTTTTTGTGACAATGTAGTTATCCCTTTGGTTTCATATATAAACCTATGCGCCTGGTTCTGGTTAAAGATAAGCACAAACGCGAGCCATGGGGGGCTAATGTGTTTATGAAAACGCATTACAATACAACAGAATGCAACTCTTCTTAAAATTGCCCCCCAATACTTAAGTGTAACTGTTTGTGCAATGATACAGTAAATAGAAAATGCTAAAGAGGACCTACTGAACAGGTGAAGCATCAGTGAAGCATCTACAAAAAATAGTTTTTATACATTCATACAGATGTTTTAAAAAAAGAAAAAAAATGTACTGACGCTCCACAGTGGTCTCTTGCCTACAAGTTACCAGTTTTTCAACTTTTTACACCACTTTAAACATATTGACTTTTCTGCTTGTAAAAACCCTAAAAAAACGGACTGATAGTGTTTTCTCCTGTGATCATTACAGGCTGTGTTTGATGTAGACAAGGACAAAGGACTCACCCTCATTGAATTATGGGAAGGACTGACAGTGGAGGATGTCAAGAACTGCACCGGCACAGACTTCACAGTAAGTAAAGCAGAACTCAGCTGGGAGGTCAAAGAGAAACGATGGCAGGCCTGTTGCAGGGGTGCTCATCAAATACAGTACTTACAGCTGCGGCTGGGGATGCACGCCACTGGCATGCTTGGTTTTATTAGTGGTACAGTCGTCGTAGTATGGAGGATAATAGTCGTAATTCAGTACTAAGAAGAATACGTGTGTGGATACGCAGTCGCAGACAAAACTGTTAGAAAAATGAGAAAAGCCCCAAAGAAAGTGATTTCTGTAATTTCAAATTGTTCTATTGAAAGATATAAATATCTGAGGATGAAAGAGGCTGTGTGGTCTGGTGGTTAAAGAAAAGGGCTTGTAACCAGGAGGTCCCCGGTTCAAATCCCCACCTCAGCCACTGACTCATTGTGTGACCCTGAGCAAGTCACTTAACCTCCTTGTGCTCCGTCTTTCGGGTGAGATGTTGTTGTAAGTGACTCTGCAGCTGATGCATAGTTCACACACCTTAGTCTCTGTAAATAAATTAATAATAATAATAAAAAAATTATAAATTAAAGCAGAGGTAATTGTCAACAATCAGCAACGAATGGGTTTCATACGAAATATGTTGATTGCCCAAATTCTTTTGTCAAAGTATGACATTTGTTTTTGCATGTTATGTAATAATTTGTTGTTTTATTATAAAGCTGAATCTCTACTTTAATGTACTATGTAACAGGACATTTTGACTGGTATTAAATTCGTGGATTTGCTACCTTGGTAGATTGATGGTTTTTGAATTGGAGTTTTTCACTTAGCACATTCACAAAGAAAAATGCCACAGTTTTGCATTTCTACTTTTAATTTCAAAAACATTCAAATACATGTTTACTTAATGAAATCTCTCTTCTAAAACAGTATCTCATTTACAGTAACTCGTTATAGCATCTACAATGTCACTGCAGCAACTTGTATAAGAACGAAGAAGGCCTTCTAAAAATTACAGCATTATCATTACATAGTCCTTAATTTTAAGATACCAGTAATTGGAAAGGATTAGTAGCTGCAGTACATTTTATCGATAGGCATTTGCTAACTCTCAGTTTTAAAACGTAGCTCTGGATCACTAACATAAGACAGTGGAATGATCACAGTATCATGTAGTAATTGTAGGACAGTATTGCCACAGGTGAAAACTTTAAAAATAAAGCTGAAACAAAAATGCTTTAAATTTAAAACTTGTTAATAGACTAGCAAGCACTGGCAAAATCAACTCATTTTTATACTCATTTATTTTAACATATTGTTTAGGGACGTTGCGATACCTGCACAGTGGGTGTCTTAATAGTAATATCTACAACAAATCCACAATAACAATCCAAAGCAAATTTGTTTTTACAGACTGTTACAGACTTTCTAACAAGTCTGGAATAAACTATTTTGGCTGTTACAGTTTTAAAACTGAAACATCTTTTAATTTAGTCAGCTTGACCTGATAGGCACCCAGCTATTTGCTGAAGAAAAACAGTGCCCTCGCGATACAGGGATTTCTATAGACACTGCCTGGAAAGCAGAGCACTCAACTGTAATTAGACTCGCTGTAATGAATGAGCATTAGTGACTTCAGCAACACCTGGAATGGGGGCTGACGATGCAAATGGAGATTTCTGCTTCTCTAATATAGAGACAATGGAGAACCCTGATGATATATTTAAGTATTCAGTATGCCATTAAGACACAACACAGAATGGTTACATAATTGCAATAGATAAACCTCATGGGACATTGCACGCTACATCAGCCGATTGTTGCACCACAGGACTGTTAACACTTTGTGTTGGCCTTTAACTGACGGTGAAACACTGGACATGAAGTTGTGATTAACAGCTTTCCATCGATTTCCCATCACCTAACTCAGTGTGGCTCTAGAATCACCTTTTTAGATAATGACAAAATTCTGCTGCAGTATTGTTCCCTTAGGTAGCCAGTAAATTGATGGGCCATATGGCTTCAACTCCCTTGTGTATGCATGTTTAATGTTTATATAGACTGTGTATCAGTATTAAAGAAGTAAATAAATAAATCACTTTTGCACTGTTTTCCTGTGGGATCTTGTGTCCTGCAAATATTGGTAAATGGAGTTGCTATCACTGTATCCCAGATAATCTTGGACTGTTTGAGTCCTAGATCAGTTTGGCAGAGTAAAGGTGTCTTACTGTGCGAGGACAGGAACCCCAAATCAGACTTGACATTAAAAATAATAGCAATGAATACCTTATGATACACAACAAATATTGAGAGATCTAGCATCAAATAACTGTTTCATATTTGCTGCTGAGGGAAATTTATTATTATTATTATTATTATTATTATTTTAAAAAAAATTGGATTCTGTCTTGCATTCATTCAAATCCAATGACAAATCTAACCAAGTTACAGAAGATCTAAGAAAAGTAATTCTCCAAATTCAGCTGTTCATCTTAGGTTAAAACATACTTTCTGTTCCATGCATATGTACTTGTTGATATAAAAGGAATACTTCCTGAATGTTCCAGGTGTGCTGTGGTGGTTTCACTAATGAGAGTGGCTGTAGACAGATTACTGGGTCATTGTCATTCGAGGAAGAACTACTTTACTCCATGAACTTTCATGGTGTATCCACAGTTTATTGCTTCAGTGTGTGTGTGGGGGGTGGGGGGGGGGGGGTGGGGTGGGGGGGGTTACTGGTCTGCATATGAAAAGCCAAGCGAACAACTACTACCTAATAAGAGAACCACTGAGACCAGAGGGACTGAAATATTGTTTCTAAAACAAACTCATCAGTCATGTGATGGACAGCCCATTTACACAGACTGGTCTGTTACTTACAGTAATGCAGCTGTTTACAATCTTTGTTTAGTCCTTGTAGTAATTTTAACTATCTGTTCCTTTTTTTTCCACTAGGTCTCTCCCAACCTCAAACCAATGCAGCAGATTTCAGACTAATCAGGCAAACCAAGAAAACAAGACCAAAAAGCCTTAAAATCTATACAAAAACCACGCAACAGAAAGGAAATGTTTCCCTTAATATGAAACATACTATTTTAAAATCGTGACACTTCTAAAAGGTTGTTTTTTAAGGCTTTAGGCAGACGTGAAATGGACCACTGAAAGGTCGTAAATTACACAGAACTAAAGTGTTTCTGTTTGTTAGTTTTGTGTGAAGTACAGTTAGGAAGATTTGAAATGGAAAAATAAATGTCAGTGTCTTGCTATTTCACTCAGAAATCCAAACAGTGCTCTCTCTAATTGAGTTGATTTATTATTTGTATTTATGTTTGTTCATTTTCAAAGCTCTTCGTATTTAATGAACCAATAACCGCAACCTTCAATGCAAAAATCTTTGAATATGGTACGAGGCCTTATACTGATTAAATCTGTATCTCTCTACCTTTTCTGTATATACCATTGTACAATAAAGTGCTACCCGTATGTAACAATGCTTGAGTTCTTTTCTCTGAGCCTCTGAAGTTGTGAGATGTGAAAACAGTGGATCACCCTATAGGGTAAAGTGGCTTATTGAAAAACACTGTATCTCCACACAGAAAACATACCGATAATCAGATTTGGAGTGTTGACACCAGCTGAATTCATTAGAAATTAGATTAAACAAGTTATTTTGATCACAGTTTAAGGTTTTAAGAAGGAAAAAATAAATCCTGCGGTTGGCTTTTCAGTGAAGTTTCTATCACACTGCAGCATCATTTTGCGAGCTCAAAACATTCTGGATAGCACAGTGCAGCAGGCAGAACGTTTTGGCAATTGGAAAGAAACATGTTGTATATTTATAACTATCCCCCTTTCCCTAAATCGATTCACAATGCCATTTCAAATTTTTTAAATTGCAGTTTTATGATGATTTCAGTCGTTCTGGTTTGGTTGCCCCAGTGCACGTCATAGATCCAATTTGGGTTTTCACAAGGGAGTTGCCAAAACATTGCAGGTACACGTACATATTAGAAGTGTTGGAGGAGTGCATTTTCAGCATTGACCTTTAGGGCCTTCCCTGAATGAATGAGAAGGAGAAGTCAGTGAGGAACGGGCCTGTGTTCCTCCAGGACGATTTAAACACCTTGTCCTGTGCTGGATTCTGTGGTGTCCCTGCTCCCTATTTACAATGTTATGGCAGATGTGTCTGTTTTTTATTTGTAATTGTATTTCTTTGTTATTTGTATTTTGTTTGGGCTGATTTCAGGTGTGCTCTGACTTGGGCACTTTATTTCTTAGAAACAAATGCATGTAATGGCCACATTTTATGATTATGACAGTATTAAGGTCCACAGCTGTTTAATTAGCCACACTTATAGGAGCATGCAGGCTTCATTTGGCTCTGTATGTAAGGTACATTACAGGATAACACCAGAGAAGCTTATTAATAAAACACAGTTATATGGTTTGTATACTCTCAAGTTAAAGCTTATGAATTAAACATTTTCTTTTTTGAGCATTTGTTATAATATGGTATTATTAAACTACTGCAGTCGGCCTTGATTTGTCAACTGGGATAGTTAGTGTTTAATAACGCTTCAGAAACACAAAGCTACATTTCTTTAATTAGGTTCTAATGAATGAGTCTGCCACAACTGTATACACAAAATTTAAAAAAGGTGTTGCATTATATAGTCTAATTACAGTTTATATAGTCTAAATACAGTGTGAAACGAAGCTCTGGAAGTACAAGTTTGGAATACAGACCGAGAGAATTCGCTCCAAAACAGTCGCTCTTCAGTGAAAGCACACAACAGGTGAGATTTCTGGAAGTATTTGCTACAACCGAACAAATGAATAAAGAAATTTATGAGCTTTTATGTTTTATTTAAATTTTTTAATTTTTTATATATTTTTTTTAAAAATCATTTTATAGTCAATTGGAAATCATTGCCTTTTTTGCATCACCCTATAGAATGAACTCATTTTGCTTTATGAAGTCAAATGAAACCTGCTGAATAATGTTATGCTAACATATTGAATTACATATTACTTTGCAGATGTTGATATACTTAACGAAAAACTGACAAAAATTGAAATATGTGACATTTCAAAAACTAACACGGTATTTCAGCATATGGCAATAAAGCATGAATTTCAGGCTTATCCTGTTCCTTCGAAATAGCCTCCTATATAATACCTTTCAAATCTGCATCTTTATAATTGAGATGATCTTTGTCGTAAAACTCTGGGTATTTTTCCACGGCAAGTATTATTTTTTCTCTGTTGGATACTGCTGCAACCTGCTGGATGACGTGAATTGAAGCTGTTCTCTGATTGGTCAATTCCTAGTTGTCACGCATCAAATCGCAAAAAATAGGATTCAATCCTATTTATTTCGGTTCGCTCCAGTGCTGCCCTGGTGTCGCTCCCGTGTTGCCTGTGGTCTGAAAGATACTTATCAAAAGTATCTATTCATTTTGTTGCATCGCTGCACATTTTCGCTTGCAGCACCGCGTTAATTGTGTAAGAGCATTACTATTAGAAAGTTAAATTGTGCAGCTGTTTGCACAAAGTGCTTGTATTGAAAACATTGGTTCAGTCCTATATTGGAATTCCAATGTCAAAGGAGTGCTTGTGGGTAGGCAGACTGCCAGTCTTGAGGACAGTCAGAACAATGGGAACCAGAGCTGAACACTCTTCCCTGGCACTTGTTGAAAAGGAGAGAGGGGCTGGCAGCAGTGTAAGCCCCATTTAAAAGTGAGTATGGTGTGTGTCTCAAGTATGTGTGAGTAGAGCAGGAAAGGCTCTCATGTTTTTTTAATGTGATATTTTGTCACAGTTTTTGCAATTTGTCTCGTCACAATTTATAAAAACCTAATGGAATGGAAGCTAGTTTTTTTTTTTTTTATTAGCTAAGATGCGGGGATGGCTTAAACACTAGGAATATACTAAACTAGTGCCTCCTAAACTAGGAGAGGTAATACAGAATACATGATATGGATTAAACACACCACAATGCCTGCTCTGCATACCTTTTTGATTGAACACACATTTAACATGTTCCGTGTGTGTAAGTTTATAACAGCAATAATCCCCATGGAAAAGCAGATATTCCTATTTTTATCACAATATGCTAAAACATGGCAAGGCTTTTATTACAAATAGTGTTGGGTCTTACAAATAGTGACAAGGACAAACAACAAATTGCAACGTTTTTAAAAAATCTGACCATTACAAAATGAGGGAATGTCTTTCAACAGTCCAAGAACTCAGTGTACAATTAGTTCCCTTTCAAGTATGAAATGTAACCATTACTGAATGAGTATTTACCTCCTAAAGACCTGAAACCTGAATAAGATAACAAAGCTGCTCCGCCGAGTAGGGCCGGATTCATTTTAACGAGGGCCCAGCGCTGTTCTCGTTTTGGGGGCCCCTCTTTGCATATTCATTTGCTTCCCTTTACTGTTTTACTACCACCACGCTCGATTAACATTAATGTCAAATTATTCAGTCTTAGCTGATCCATATTTTACCTGATTCGATGTTTGCATTAGCTCCAGTTTTGAGAATGAGCATTGGCCACAGCGTTAGTTACTGGCAGTTTCAAATACAAAATGGGAAATGCAAACTGCAGACTCTTTTGTCGTAATAGCAGGTTATCTGGAATTGTGTTGTCTTACGAATATGTACATGTATAATAGGTTTGTAGTAAATATACAGTATATGCAGTCAAAAAATGTTTAGCAAATAATACAAGGATAGTATGTGTTTTAAGACAACCTAAAAACTTAATGGAAACCCAGTTTAAGAAAGCTGTACGATATCAGTAAGTTGTGCAAGGCCAAATTGGCCAAATTGGCACAAGCATAGCACACCTGATAAAAGTGGCACGTGACTTGATTGCAGGTCAAGTCATATGATCAGGCAGTCCCTGCTCCTCTAACGCAATATGGCTTGGTAAAAACATACCTGTTGTTCCGATACATACAGACATGATTTTTGGGGGGCCCCTCAAAATCTGAGGCCCTGGGCTACAGCCCCTAAAGCCCCTGCGTTAATCCGGCCGTTTTGCCGAGCCTGTGATGCAAGTCATAAAGGACTGCACGCACAGATCTCTGTGCCATTTTTCCTTTCACGAACTGACCTGAAAGGAGAGCCTATTCAGAGAAGTACTTGTTACTTTTTCTGCTATAGATTTTTGCATTTATTGTGTTTTACACAAATATGTGATTAAAAATAATCGCTGTATTACTAATTACACGTATTTGTGCACTGCAGCCTGTTGTTTGTTATGTCCCACTGTGGCCTTGTGCCCCGCATGAAGCCAGTGGCTTGAGTCGCTCCTTCCCAGGGATCAAGCAACGTAAGTCGGCTGACTTTGTACTGTACCGCACCGAACCGAGCCGGTACCATCCTGGTTCCGACCCAGTGCTAAAAGTCACTGAACAGTCCCGGTTCCTTCCCGGTACCAAACCGTACTGACCCAGTGCTGCAGTCACTGAACCAGTACCGAACCAAACCGAACCAGTGCCATCCCGCTTCCGACACGCTACTGACCGGTGCTTACATCTCCGGTCTGGTACCAAGTCCGGTCTGGTCTTATTCGGGTCTTGAACAGCCCCGTTGCTGTCTCTAAGCAGACTGAGGCAGCACCTGTACATTGTTACTGTACACATGCAAGGCCATTCTGCCTGTTGAGGATAAACATGGCAAATGCTCTTCCTGCCTGGTGCCATATCTCGCAAAGGAAGCACTGGTGAACCGCAGTTTCTGCAAGTTTTGTGCACATTTCTCCAGGGGTATGCTGAAGAAATGCCTCTCCCACAGCTCTACAGAGCGCTCTGCATCCCTCACTCCTGCACAGGTCTCTTCCCCACCACCCTCTGGTAGAGAGGTGGTTGTATCTTCACCCTATGGCTCTGTGCCAAGGGAGAGCGGATGACACACCCAGGAAAGTAGCCCAGGCAGGAAGCCGTCTTCACGGTCTTCCTCATCCTCCTCTGCCTCTCCCCCTGAGGAAGAAGTAGAAGAGTCGCCATCACCAAGGAATGGTGTTTGAAGAGTTACTGCATGTACGTTCGGCCCTGTCTGTCCCCTTGGGGTCCCAGGGGGCTAAGAGCACAGATTGGCAGCAGGATGACATGCTCTCCCTCGCCGCCTCTAAGGAGGTGGGCGAACAGGAGCTGGTGTTCCCGTCTGAGGACGTGGAGTCGGACAGCACATCCACTGCAGTTGAGCTCTCACTGTTGGCAGAGCTTCTACCACTGATCAATAGATAGCAGACACAGTCAGGACTGCCTATAAGCGAGCCAACTTGCCCCCTCCAGAAAAGCTCCCTGCCCATTCCACCAGCGGCATGGCAACTTTGTGGGCTTTATTCCAGGGCTTTATTCTGTCAAGGACATTTGCAATGCAGTGGTGTGAGCTAGTCCCCATACCTTTACTAGGTTCTACAGACTTAATGTCGTGGATCCTCAAAACCCTACAGCGTTAAGGACAGCTTCTCAGTCGACCCTTGTAACACAGGTATTGCTTCTTGTTACTGGGGTTCCGAATGGTAATGCACAAGACAGCCTTGGCTGACCCATTCGGTAATGGTTACATTTCTTACTTGAAAGGGAATGTTAGATTATTATCATAATCTTGGTTTCCTGAAATAGAAGTAACTATTAACTTTCAAGGTCACTGCTTCCATGATTGCAGCAGGCTTAAAGGAAAAACAATGCTGAGATCTGTGTGCGCAGTCCTTTATACCCTCGGGGGCTGACATGACTGCATCACAGGCTCGGCTGAGCAGCTTTATATCTTATTCAGGTTTCGGGTCTATGAGGTAAATACCCATTCGGTAATGGTTACATTTCTATTTCAGGGAACCAGGGTTATGACAATAACCTAATGTTTGATATTATTCTGAAACACAATCTCTGTGCCCTATTCCTCCAAATGCTCCCACAGCCTTATTCATGCGCAATCACTGAACTAATTTGCGGATCATTAAGACTGGTTATACGCAGGAACCGGGATGCAAATCAATAAAATACTAAACAAATTCTCTCATCATTACGGGGGCAGAATTTGCTTAGCTATGTAGTCACAACATCAGCCTCTTTAATCTGCACCCACTGCTTGATCCCCTTTAATGAATTAAAGTGTCTGCACCTGCTGTAGGATTGTGGCAGGGTAGAGCGGGTGCAGAGGCTGTCTGGCGGCAATGCAGAGACTCGGAGGCAGGAATAGCAGGTTGAAAGAGCAAATGTACATATTTATTAAACAATAATGAACCGAAACGGGCAACAGAAATAAACAAATTAAACAAAACAATTCTCAAACACTTTCACAAAAGGCACTCTCCCCCCACACCTGGAGACAAAAACGCTCTCCAGGGCTGCTGCTCTGAATGGAACCTCTAGCTCCCTTTTATACACCTGTGTGAACATCTGTTTGCACCAATTAACTAATTATCCCACCTCCTCATTCTCACATGTCTTCCCCTTCCCTGCCCATCACCAGCACAAACACACCAAAACACACATTACTTACATGAGGCTAGTAGTAGTTGTAAAAGTACGCCCAGCTCAATTCTCTACATAACCCTGAGGGAGAGGGAACAGAATTCCTAACACACTCTCGTCCACAACTTCTCAAGGTATGCTTTAATAAATGGGCATGGTGAAAACACGGATACACCAGGTCTTATTTGCAAAGCTTCAACTTATGTGACTTGTGGCTCATCAAGCCTAAATGTCATCTCATCCAGCCTATGAGGATCAGTAATGGATATAAAGTATGTTCTTTAAGTAATATTCACAGGGAGTTAATGTGTACAAACTGAACGGACCTGGAACTTTCCTTAACTTAGTTTCCACTTACCATCTGAAGAACAAATCTGTGTGGTCTTGAAAGCTCAGTTATTTTTATGTTCAGCTGATCTAATTAAAAAGTATCAGGGGGAATAAAATACTTTGTTTTATCTAGTGGAAATCTTTATTTTTCAAATGCTTACATTTTTCTTAATTACAAATAAAATCTTTAGGACTGATCCCCCACTGTGCAATGTGAGTTAGTTGCTTGTGTAGATTTTTTTTTTATTCATTTTTTCCTGAAATGATTTTCTGTTATTTTCACTCAGGGCTTGATTGATGACGGTTTTTGAAATTGACCTTTACCTCAGCCTTTGCATCACAATCGGGACTATAAATCTGCAGGAATGAAACAAAAAGGAACAAACCTGTCTGCTCTGGCACGTCCAAGGCTTGATGAAGGGGATATCTGGACATGAATCTTTCAAGACTGGTGTGGGAGAATGTTTAAACTTTTGGCCACTGGTTATAGGTACTTTTCTGCTTTTGAAATCGCTGATTAGACAGCACTTCCAGTCTAGCAATAGAGCACGAACATGTGAATAATGATCGTCACAACCCTGCTTCGTCCAACACACATTCTTCTTGTGCCCATGCAGAGTATTGGAAAGGGTGTTTTCTCAGCAGTAGGACATCACCATGACCTGGGATCCATAGCATCTCAACATTAAAAAACCCACGCTTGGTGTATAAATAGAGGAAATTGCATAACAGTCTCAGTGATCAGTGTTATATCAAGGTCTGATAAAGAGTGTAGAGCCATGAGTTAAATATACAGGTCTTTACTCACTGTGACCCATTGTGTATTCTGTTTATACACTGGGTCACTTTGATTAGTTTAGTGGTTTGATGGATTATGTTTTAAAGGGCATAGTTGTTTAGTATTGTTCTGCAAGCTGTGGGAACCTGAAACCAGCTAATCCAATACTGCCAGACGTGAGAGTGAGAATTTTCTCAAGTGTATGACACCGCAGTGGCCTGGATTCAGGAGAAATCTCAACAGAAAGATGACCATGCCTGTTGTATCAATCAATCAATCAATCTTTATTTTATATAGTGCCTTTCAAAGTGGACCACCATCACAAAGTGCTTTACAAGATGCAGTAACAACAAGAAAATTCATAATACTTTAAATACAGAAAATGCATAATGCATAATCTACAGTAAAAACAATGCATAATACATTAAATACAGTGGAAAGTGCATAATACATGATAGTAGCATAATACATGAAATAGTAGCAGCAACTCAGCAGCTAATAGCAGATATCAGGCTTAAAGAGCATGGAAAGCAAGAGAGAACGGGTGGGTCTTGAGAGTTGATTTAAAGCGAGCGATGGTGGGAGCATCACGCACCAAAGCTGGGAGAGAGTTCCAGAGAGTCGGAGCCATGAAGTTAAATGAGCGTTCTCCAAGTGTGGTGCACTTATGCTTGGGGATAACAAGCAGGCCAGAAAGAAGTTCTTCCAGAATGTCCACTGTGCTACAGTAGCTGTTTATTTTCACCACATGTTAAATGCAGGGAGGAGGGATAATAAAGCAAGGCTAGATTTATTGACTTTGGAAATCAGTTAGCAGTCAACGTTTCAGCCTTCAGTATGTGATGGAGCATCATTAGCTGAAGTGTGGAGAGGGGCTATAGGGAGGTGGACAAGATTAATAAATGAAAGGTTGAAGGTGAAATGTATGCATGTATCTTTCCAAATATATATATATATATATATATATATATATATATATATATATATATATATATATATATATATATATATAGTGCCTTTCATAGTGGACCACCATCACAAAGCACTTTACAAAGGTAGGCTGTGAACTGTGAATTATATGCAGAGTCACTTACAATAGGACATTGATTTAACATCTCATCCACAGGATGGAGCACAAGGAGGTTTAGTGACTTGCTAAGGGTCACACAGTGAGTCAATCAGTGGCAGAGGTGGGATTTGAACCGGTGACCTTCTGGTTACAAGCCCTGGACTTTAATCTAATCTTTATTCAGAATTATAAGAAGCCTATAATCTAATCTTTATTCAGAATTAATGATTTTTGCTAGCATTTAGTTTTGCTGACTTCACATATTAATCCTGTATCATTCACTGTGTGCATAATATTATTTCTGATACATGTATTTCATTTAAGGTAGATTCAAACTAGATTTGTTATTGCTTACTTGTCCATGCTTTCATGGTGTAATTTCATATACTACTGCTTTTATTCCATTGTCCCCACATTATTAAAAATAACGTTTCAGTTACCAGGATACTATTCTTTGTTAGCTAATTAGAATAATTAATATCAAAATATGATGTGAAAAAGGAAAGCTACTGGAATATGTTACTATATAATAAACTTATCAAAAGGGTTAGAACAAATAATTGATTTATTTTGTAGAGGTAAAAGCAGCTCCAGATTGTGATTTCTGGTGTGACCACCCACTGGTCAGACTGGTTAAGGAAGATATAAAGGCCTCAACTGAGGTGACAAATAATATCTTCTTTTTTTTGGTTTTGCTAATTATAAAAACAATTATCTGTTTCAGCAGGGCAGCAATAAGGTTATTTTTTTAAGAGCTGCTAAGATAGTGTGTATTGTACAGTAAATGACAATACCAGATGAAATTACAAATCTATGCAAAGTCATTTTGTCACTTACAGTACTAAGTGATTCAATGGCAAGGTACATTCAGAACCAACCCGGTTGGACAGCTCCTTCAGACATTCTTAAGGCACGCGCATTGTACATACCCTTGATCCAACTCTCCTCAAGCTAGACAAAAAAAAAAAAAGTATTTTTTATTTCTTTCTTTCTCAACATAACTATTGCTAAATTAATCAGCAAACTGGTTCCTGAAATTAAATAGGCGACATTATATTTGATAAAACACAGTTTAATATCGATATTGAAATTGGGACTGCATTTCTAATATCATGCGGCGTGTATTGTGATATTTAAGTACACACAGCTGCTCTCTCCACCTTTTTCTTTGCCGATCCCTGCTCTGCGGGTCTGAGATTGTCTTGACTCATAGGTCGCTGATATGTTGAAGATGGAGAGTATGAATCCACAAGTTTGCACAGCAGCTGTTCACAGATCTCGGTTGCTTAAGGGATAACTGCCTTGTAAACACTTTTTAAATTATTTTCTGAGCTTTGATCAATCACATAAAGACAAACTTGAGTCTAAGAAACTGTGTCTTATTTTTAGTTACTTAACATGTTGTTTTGAACGGGAACCGAAACGAAGCCTCCTTACTTACTAGTAGGCCTGTTCTTTTTCCGAGAAAATCGATTTATATTGATATATTGTTGTCGCTTGATCTCATAATAATTACATTGATATTTGAAAGCGGTGTTGGTAATGATCTTATACAGCACACCGAACATGAATGATAAATGTAGTTTTCAATCTAAACAAAGGCTACAGTATATGACAAATCCAATCTTAAACCATTTGGTTGTTCACATGGACTCACGGTTGGCTCCTTGTGATACACAATACTGATAACGGTGTGTTAAAACAAATAACTGTACAATGAATGAAAGGACGTGCATTATCAAATAGTACATCCCATGCAAATTGTTTAAAATCAAAAATGATTTGTTTGCCACATAGATTAATACCAAGGGTGATGCCAAAAGAAGGACAAACCTTCACAAGACTCTGAGGGAATTTTAGAAAAAACAATTGAAAATATTAAAACTATCGATATATAAAGTTCTAAGTTGCTGACGGATAAAGTATGCTGCTAAATATTAACTTCAAAAATCTCTTATGAGAAATGTCGAAGTAAAGGATTGTCGATGAGAAAGAAATACAGCGTCTATTTCTCCTACAATAATCAAGACTACACAAGATATTCACACCAGAGAGACAACTAAGCAAGTGCAAGATCTGTCAGCGGGGAAATAAGTGGGAAAGGTTAGTCTTCACAGTAACGCCAGTACAAATGGATCAGCAGGGAGCAAAAGTGAGCGCAAATGAAGTTACCAATGAGGTATACTCGAAGACAAAAATACGCGGTGGTTTTGTTGAGCTCGATTAACTGGCAAAAACCGCAATGCATCCATAAGATAATCCAGTCTGGTTTGACAGAAGCTTAGTCAACCGGAGTCAGATTCAGAGAGAAAGACAAATCACCGTACAAGTAAGATCAGCACCAGTAAAGAGGACAGCGCCAGTAAGCTTCAGTACATGACAGAGAAGGACACGCACTCCGGGCACCGCGGACATAACACTGCATACATCACACACAAACTGTGGAGATTACATTACAGTGTTTGTAAATATTAATAAACATCCTGTATGTTTTACATCGTCCAATCTTTCTACATAAAATAAGCATTCTCCTTCGAAGGTATTAACGTTGCGCGTTCATTTAAATTAATCAATATCTAGATTCCCTATAAACAAAAAGTTCACATTTCAGAAATCAAATATAAACGGATTGATGTAACAGTGTATGTAACTGATCCAATGGTACGTGAATAAAATCCAATAAATCCAATAAAAAAAAAAACTAGCAAAATTAAACTACAGGTTATCAGCACTGTTTTTTTAACCAGTAAGTCATGAATAGTGTAGACTATGTCACAAAACGCATCAAGAAAATAAATATATAGGCTATATAAAAAGAAAACAGCGAGGATAAAGAGGTGGAGTGCAAGCACACACACAAAAAAAATCTTGTGGAGGATTTATTGGAAATGAGCGTGTCTGCGCCATCCTCTGGGTGTGGCTCTACTCAGAGTGTGACCTCTCCCAGTGAAGAGAAGAAACAGCATCCACACCAAAACGGGCACAGGCGAGTCAGACAAGAAAAGAGCGGCGCGATGGCTTCATCTCAAGGGAAAAACGAGCTCAGATTTGCCGACTGGATGGCAAGTTTGCCGGAGAGTATCCAGAGCATGCCTCTTACAAACCTAGCAATCCCAGGTAAGTGGAGACACTTTTCTTTTAACCAATGCAAACTGCTGTGCAAATTATATCCATACGAAACTAGAATTTAAATGCATTTATCGACATGTGTCTTAGAACGTGTGATTTTACTCAATGGGAAGGCGGTTTTCACTATTATTGTCGGCTGCTGTCATGCCGTTTAATTGAATAATGCCAGGATTCCTGTGACATTGAATGGAATGGATCTGAAGATTGTCGTAAGACCCTCCCTGATCATTGATATTCGTATCTAGTCGTGTTTAAAGAGACAGCGCTTGTGCACAGGAAGGAAACTTGTATCCTTCCAATTCCTTTAAGTATATTTCTACTGGTGCGTAAAATGGATAGATTGTCTGTTTGCTGGTTTAGAGGTCATACGAACAATTCTGTACAGGTACAGTAAGTATATTGAAATACTGACGCATAGCACAACAGTACATATAGATGGAACATGTTCTTGAAAGCCTTGATTTATTTATATAACCTGCTGAACGAATTTTTCATCTTGCTCTGCCTTACCTTAACAAAGTGAATAAGCCACCCCTTTTCCATGGGAGGGTCTGTTTAACATCCAGCCTTGGCAATGCGTTTGTCCAGGACCAGGCTGACTTGTGAATTGCTGCGCACGATTCACTTTTAAATTCGTATTTACCTGTTTGTTTAGAGGAGAGATTGTATTTTGCTGACTACAAAAGGATGATTTTTTTAAAAAATGTGAACTGTAGGATTCTGAATTTAGACGCTGTTACAGTTTTTTACAGAGCACTTCTGTCATTCAATTCATGGAACAGGAAAGCGTTTTCTTTATCGTACATGGTATGTAAATAGAGTTATTGTTTGAAAAAAAAACCCCAACGTTTCCACTTCATTTGTCTTTAAGTTTGCATTGTGGATGATTGACCTTTGGCACAATATTTCAGGAATACTTCACTCTCCTTTGCTTCTATCAATACAGTACAATCCTTAATGTCTGTCATGCTAACATGGATTAAATGGACTAGCATATGACAAACATTTCAGACAGGTGCTCTAGCAAACAAACCCCTTCAGGTATTATTTCTGAAATCAAACTCAATCAAACGCATGCCAGTTTGTGCATATTCCATGATGCATATGAGTTATACAGTATATCTGGCTTGCTACCTTTCGATTTTAATCGGTATTAAACGTCGAATTCCCCCAAAATATGAGTTAGACTGAAATAAGTTTACATAGGATGAACGTCGGTAAAACCACTCACTATTTTTTATTTTCTTAACAAAAATAATAATTTAGAAATCATCTCTTTTTTGTGTAGTTTTTATACTTGCTGTCTGTCCCTTCTCCGTTCCTCTCTGAATGGCCAGCAGGGGTCGCTGTCAATCAACTCAGTGGTCCCTTAGAAGGCTACTGTAGTTTCTCTATCAGTCATTTCATCCTGTTCTCACATGTTGTCGAGTGAAGCAGCGCTAGAATGCTCTCATTCGTTTAAATGACTGTCAATCATCAAGACCTGCACCGACTGTGCACTTTCGCAGCACACAGAAATATCCCCTAGAAAGTGTCCTGAGGGCATCAGATGATTGTTAATGGTTAGGTTTAGGGTTAGTATTGGGTTTGAGGTTAGCTTTTAGGGCAGGGGTTGCTTAAGGTTAGGGTTGGGTTTGGGTTAGGGACAGGGTGTCTTGATTTCGTAGAGTTGCCAAGCTCTGGAAGTGAAAGGCAAATGCCCTCAAATCATCTGATGCCCTCAGGACACTTTCTAGGGGATATTCCTTTCCACTGCATGCATGCACTTTCATTTGCCAGCTACAGCACCTGTCGTTCAACCTACTTTGAAATTAGCGGGTTAAGGTGTAGGTAAGCTTTTGCTATAGGTACAGTATTCGGTGACAGTTACTAGTTTGATTTGAAGAGGAAAACACTTAATGAATATTGTGCACAATACCTTCACCGATGGCTGAACTCTGAGGCAGGACAAATTGGGCCCATCTGCCTTGCCTTCCAGTGACTGAGTCCAGCTGTCCTGAGAGGGGGAGGGGGAGCTGAGACTCCAAATAATAAGTGCAAGTTAGTTCTGTTCAACTACCTAATGTTTTGTTCTATGCATATTATCGCAAATTTATGCAATAAAGGTCTGTGTAATACACTTTTATATGTTGCATATTTGAGACCATTTTTAAATGTGTGTAGGAACTTTATCTTTATAAGGTATAGCTCTGCTGTGACCAAACGTTATTTCAGCTAAAATGTTGGTAACCATGGTTTTGTTGCATGTTGAATATGATAAAGGGGTTTCGCTAAATGAGACATTTCTCAATTTTTTTTTGGTTTTTTTTTAACATAAAGGTCGATTTCATCCATTCTCTGCTTGATTTGAAAAATAAAGATTAAAAAGAACCCTGGTAAATTCTTTCTAAAATGAACATCGATATTAATCTTGATTTTATTAGCAAGCCTCAGTATAACATACACTCCCATCGAGCATGTTTGAGGGCAGATATGACTAAGAAGCAGCAGCAGCTTTTTACCTGAAGTTGCAACTTTTACTCCAAGCATATAAATATTTTGTTTTCCTTGAATAGATCAATGTCTACACTTCAATTATATGTAACATATTTCAATAACCAGACCGTTCACAAATGAAGTGGTATACCTGTGTTTTCCTTTGTTATGATGACCCACTCCTTCCTCACTAAATGTCTTATCCCTCAATAGATCATCATCCTATTTTGCACATGCCAATGTTTCAATCTGTCCCAAAGGATTTGTACAAAGTATCCATTTTCTACTGATGCAGAACGACATCAACATCATCAGATAACACAAAATAACAGCAGCTGAAGTTGTACTATAAAGACGTGGATCCGCCACCACGTGTGTCTTCGGTTTGGGGAACTTTGTGAAGATGTTCTTGCCCTCAGCCAGCGAGTTGTTTAAATAACACACCTCAAATATCTTACCCATCTTGGCAGTCATCATTGCAGAAAAGAATATGTGTAAAATGAAGAGCAAGATATGTAAAACAAAGGGCCAAATTGGGGTAAAACATGCAATAAACTCCCTCACATTTACTGCTGTCTGTCCTCAGTAGTAATGGGGTGTACTCCATGTGCATGTGCCCTTACATTAACTATGAGCTGCTTTTCTTCCATGGACAGAGAAGTTTTACATGAAACATATCTAACAGCTTATGTGGTAGTCTATGTTTTAAATCATCAAGATACTTCTTGTTCATTTGAAATGGAACATAAGCTATGCAGTTCACCGTAGTGGAAAATAATCATACAGAAATGATAATTGGGGCTCTACTTTCTCTTGTCATGTCTGGTAAAGCATATCATCCATGACAAAAGAATTCCATGTGGTTCGGCTTTGATAAGAAAAGTGGGAAAAAAAAACACTGCCTCCAAGCCGGAAAGGATTTTTTTATTTGATATAACGATTCTTAATCTACCGGATAATGCAAGGCTGGGTACTAGTCATTCTCAGTTACTGACTGATCACAAGCACTGAGCACAAATGCAATTGTGTGTGAACATGTACTGAGGTTGGGAGGGTGGGGGCTATAATTATCCAATATGACGTGTCTACCAGGTGTTCTAAAGTGGTGCTATAACATAGTTTTCAAATTAATTTCTTACCCAATTAGCATCATTTAATTAATATGAGGGTCATTGTGACTGAAACTGACTTCAACCAGGAAGCTTCAGCTTTTATAGGCACAGAATATATGTCGGGGATGCAGAACAAGTCATCTGTCAAAGTCATCAAGGCAAGCCAGACAAACCAGAGGGTAATCTGGCCGGGCGCTGCAGCCCATCTTGCAAATTGGTTTGTGAATGAGACCAATTTGCAAGTTTACGACCATTCACATTTGCTGGCTGTCTATTGAATCCTGCCCTTAAATCTTAGCTGGATTTTCCATTCGCAGTTATTATGCTACAGAAAATAAAGCACTAGAGGCTCAAAGTGAATCTGCTTTTATATTACGATCTAATCCTTTTTTTTGCATTTGTATTTTAAACAGTGTCATTGACAAGTAGTGGAATAAAAGTAAACTAGCTGTTTTTAATGTACCATGAAAGGAGCTCTAGCAAATGAAATAATTCCATAAAGCTTCCATTTGCAAAGCAGATCCCATGTTTTAGAGGTTTTGAAAAAAAGCACATGTGATAGTAAATATGTATATTAATTTTAAAAAGTATATTTGGTGCAATACTAGGTTAGAGAAAGCTTTCCATGTACGTACTTTCAGGTAGTATATTACTGTTTAACTTCCTATGTCATCTGAACAGTGTCTGTGGGGTAAAAGCATGTCAATAGGCAGAGCACCTGGCTGGCCAATGGCTTTAAAGGATTCGGGACTAAAACCTAATAAATAAAGAGCCAGTGGTTTAGTGAGGACTAGTGCAATTTGATGATTATTTTGGGCAGTTAAGAACTAGTCGGTAGTAGTTCTAAGTGAGAATTTTTTTTAGAGACTGTGTAATGTTTCGATACCAAGGTAAAGAGATACATCCAAATTCAGAGAAACACAGATAGTCCATTGAAGATAAGATGTTAAATAATTCATATCAATTAAGTGCTAGTCTTTCACTGTCACTGAACACTTAGCAAAAAGTCTGAACGATATGCTTAACAACCTGAATGCAATCCTTTGATTGGATTCAGATACATATACTGTATATCTTGGTAGAGAGCAAAATTTTGAACGGTTAGTATACTGTGTGATCACTAAAAAGAGAGAACACACTGACATTATCAGCATTCCTTTCCAGAGCTCCCCCAGATTCAATTAATACAGTGAAGATAAAGTAAACCTTTTGACAATCTGTAATCGAAATGTAGCCCAGAATAAACTGATTAGGTTAGCTTCTGTTCAAATGACATCTCCCACCGCAGCGGCTGCAAGTAAACTTGTTTCTGTGTCATTTGGGCATTGAGAGCTATTGCTATTGTAGTGTATTTTTTTATGTGGCTTATGAGACATTCATATGTGTTGTTCAGTACAGCAGAGTCGATGAGGAAAAGCTTCACATATATTGTGTCACACCAGTATAAAATATTGGGCCAGATTCTCAAAGCGTTTTACTCCAAATTGGTGTTACAGTGCAAATGTTCATATGCCAGGACTCTACTTCCAAAACTTGAACACATAACTTGAGCGTATGCTTTTAAGCTTTTTGTCCTTTATTTGTCCATCTTCATTCACTTTAATGGGACTTTTTTCAACATTCTAAAGCTCCCCATTGTTTAAAAACTCCCAGACTACCAACATTCTATTTACTGTAAACTTTTGACACAAATCAGGTACTTTGACCACTTTCCCAACAAGTAAGACAAAAAGTTAGAGCATATGGAATCTTCCTCTACTTCTCTGCTATTGAAATCTGAAATCAAAACAGAAACTTTTACCAATCAAGAGGTACAGCTGTTTTAGTAACGGCATCAACTACATTTTCTCTAACTTTTTATAAACAACTGAAATGTTGACCACTTTCCTAAAGCAAGCCCCACAACTCTACTTGTAAAGTTACCATCTAATTGTAAGTTTAGGATCATACTAAAGTCTTTATTCACAAGACAACACTGAATTTAATAATGCAGTTGCTATGGGAATGTTCACAGCTCACTGTGATACTGTACAGCCATCTAAAATTTCTCGATGTTGCTTAAGTTTTGTGGAAAGGCAATTGAAAAAAAAAAAATACACTAGGGTCCTGATTACAATGACACACAGCAATGGTGTAGATAACCAGTCCTGGGCTGCCACGCCTCCCTCTCATAGTGCTGTACAGGCTTGTATTGGAGAGCACCCTATCCTATATTATGAAATAGTGAATTTGTCATTGTACAGCTGTGCAGATAAATATCAGATAGATACAGTTCTAGGCAGGTTGGCTTCAACTCAATCTGAAATTATCCCTTTTCTGTTTTATGGTATCCTGTTTTAAAAAAAAAAAAAAACAGCTTAGAACTCCAAGCCTGATACTGTGAAATGTACTTGCTGTTTCAGGTTGGACCGCTTCCAGATTCCACCAGCTGGTCTGCATATAGCAGCAGGGCCTCTATCATTAACAGAGGTTAATGCTGTCATTATATCCAGATCAGGATATTGACTTCCTTGGCTTCCCTTTATAATCTTTGGACCTTATTTAGATCTTTCAGAATGCTGCAGTGTATCTAATTGATGTATCCAGGATGTATTGATGTATCCTGTCTGTAATGTTTGCAATATTTGAAATTTCAGGTATCAATTGTACTATTTCCCTGCTCACCAAATCATCAGTCTACACACTTACAGCCAGACCAGATTGGTGCGCTCCACAGGAACAGGCCTAATGAAATTGTAATGGTGCTGTGCGGCCTGCAATGAAATAAACGTGTACCTTTCAAAACACAAATCCAAGTAAACAATACAGAACTATTTTACCTAAAAATAGTATATATTGTAATAAATACCATATGGATTCTAATGCTATGATTGGAGTTGAAATAACACAACCTGAAGTCTTGTATATGCAGTACAGAGCCAACAGTTGCTTTATTTTAAATACACAGGCCTTTGAATTCACAACACCAGAAACAAAATAAATAAAGACAACATGAAGTCCCTTTTTGGAGCCCTGAATACACAGTGGTACTTCGGTTTCCCTGCCTATCGTCAGGATAGATAAGCACTGACTACACAGTGGTACTTCGGTTTCACTGCCTATCGTCAGGATGGATAAGCCATTTCCTTGACAGTACACAAAACCAAAAGGATCGGACTTTACCATGACACACTCAATATACACGGATTAGATGTTGTTGAAAAATCACCGCGATACACACAGTATACATGGGACCAATATTTAACTCAGATTCACTGGATTTATAAAGGTTTAACTTGTATTTATTTGTTTGTTTGTTTTTTCGTCTCTCATCTCTCGAATACTGCTCAAACTGTCCTGCACACCCTCCTTGAGACTAACACACAGTGTCTTTATATACAGGTGGATTTAATTAGATAACCAAACAACCAATGACCTGATAAAACAATGAATAGAACGTTAATTATTCTATTTGACCACGTTTCCGGAGACATCTAGTGGTCAAAATGTGACATAGCAGTGAATAGTCTTATATTTACATATCTTCCTTGAATGACGTTATTCATATCTTTTTTATTATTATTATTACGTCTCAATGCTAAAATTCTAGGTGATGCAAAACTTTTGTCCATATCTGTAGATGCTGATTTGCATACCCCAATTGTATGTTTAGTTGTACTCTAAAGTATAAGTCGTAACTAACCCAAAGCAGAGCCTCGATTCACTGCACATTCTCTGAAATGCTGTAGTGAGGTTTGGGGTCCTAGCATTATATTTTTGTGAATAGGACTCAGATTTACAACACAGTTTACCTGACCCTTTGCTTCCCCCATGGATTGTAGATGCGATGAGGCTTCGTAACGTGACTCAATCTACTGAATGCGCTTGTTTCGTTGTGGGTTCACGTATAGAGAATAACATAAATGGTTTCTCATTGTTCTGGCTGCACAAAGAGTACGATTGTTTTTGTATATTGAGCGCTTTTGCATCTGAATGATACTAGAATAATGTAGTGTTAGAAAAGCACGCCCTCGATAACCAGTAAGAGTGTTTGTGAACGATTAAACAATCCACGGGCACGATTTACACAGCAAACAAACACTACATTGCACTTATGCATCAGTATAGCTAAACACCCTTTGAATCCTGAGATATAAAACATCTTACCAGTTCATAAATCAGCAACATACAAAAGAGATATATTTTTATTTCCATATATAACACTTAGTTATTACTAGATATTACATCTTAGACTATGTGCTAATTATATAAATATGCAAATGTTGCTTCATTCTTCTTTGGCTGCCCCAAAGGTAACAGACTGTGCTGTAAATGGTTCACTTGGTCTATCTTGCTCATCATTTTGCATTGCCTGTCAGTTCCAGGTTTTTGAACGTGAAACACTTAACAAAAAGCCTATAAGGCTTTGGGGAGCTCAAATATTCCCTTTCTGTTTAACGTGTATGTAAATTGCATTGCAAAGGTCTATGTAAACTGTTAACTCTCATGAATAGGGGAGGAATGATGTTTTGCTATGTTACACACAAAGCTCAATACAATTACCAATACAAACCCTGGTGGTTAGAGGGAGACAATATATTAAACAGTCATTTAAGATAGTAATAAACTACATTTAGTTGGCATGATTATGCGCTTTTAATGGCTATACAATTCAATTACATGATTCATTGTATAAATATAATGTAGCAATGTGATAGAAAATATCAACCTGATCTCACTTCCAACCTGTTCCCATGGCAATATCCTAAAATGCTGCTCTAGTTACTTAAGATGACTTTTATTGACATAAAACCAAGCAGAAACCACAGCGTTATCTTGTTTACAATGTGATTGACTTGGAGCCAATGGGGGGGGGGGGGGGGTCGTTCATAAAATAATCATGGAATAATATTTTGCACAGTTCCTAAGCAGAGGTAGGTAGGTCGAATCGAGGACAAATGAAACACAGTGCTGTATAATTCATGACCAACTGGAAAGGTCAGGTTTCTTAATAGAAATTTGTAATTGCACATGGGAGAGCTAATCTAGCAGATTATTGATAAATGCACTCTTTCTGAATAGTAGGAGGAGACTAGATTACACGTTTTCATTGAATTGTAAAGAAGTGTACATAATGATAGTATACAGTCAAGATTAACAATTATATTTCTGGGTAAGAAAGTGGCACTTATTAAACCTTGAGGGGCATGTGGTACAACACAGTCAACAGCCACTCATGCTTTCACCTCCACAGGCCTGCTTTGAATCTCCGTCTCAGGTCAGGTCAAGTGAATTGAGTTTGAGACTCAGCTTGGCCCCCAGTGGATATTAGTCAACATCACAAACACTACCACACTGTTTGGCACAAACAATAGTCTGCTGAAGGGAGGCCCAGGACTGAATGGAGTTCAGATCAGGATTGAGGTGCACTCACTCTTTGAGCTGCAAGGGATCTTTCTCAGAATTTAAATGTTCTATCCTAAAAATGGCAAACCAGCAGCAGACACTCATTTCCCAACATTCACAAGAGAAACTACACTACATTTAAAATAGTATGAACCAAGGTTTTCAAATCCTATTATTGGCTTTATGAACATTATTTCAGGTCTGCCTTTTACTGTGCTGAGAATCGCTTGGTTCTTCACTTGCTTTTTTCCTGTTACAATAACCTGGGAGATGAAAATAAAACACTAGAGTGTTTGAACTGAAAAACATGAAGTAATAAGGTATCGGGGAGGAACAGCAAGTTTTTTTCTATATCGTTGTCTTTTTGCCATATCTGCTTATTCCAA
This sequence comes from Acipenser ruthenus, assembly GCF_902713425.1. NCBI lineage: Eukaryota > Metazoa > Chordata > Actinopteri > Acipenseriformes > Acipenseridae > Acipenser > Acipenser ruthenus. The sequence goes on from NC_081190.1 coordinate 15,137,988, forward strand.
ATTGAAGGATAAAATACAAGCAAATAAACCAAACATCTTCAAGTTGATTTTAAATCCTTGTTTAGCAATGTTTTTCAAAGTTTCATAATAAATACATTATCCAAAGCCATCTATGGATATATGGACTATTGCAGGACGGTTGCTGGCCTGTTACATTGGGCTAACTGAGAGATCTATAATACCCCAGCTGTGTGTTCATAAGAAGCACTTGCATTCAGCAATAGCACACCAGATCAGAGAGATGAGACTCAAATTTCTTCTCAAAGGTTTCTTGCTGCTGTAACTAACTCAATTCCTCAATTATCTACTGAGCTGGTTTCTTCAGTCTGATCCTGTTATCCAAATGAAGTATCTAATCATGCAACAGAAGGGAATCAGATTACTCAGTCCAACCCTTCTTCTCATCGACACAATTTGTATGTCTTTGATGAATAGGGTGAAATGCACTAATGAAAGATTACTATGTGTGTAACAATTGCAATCAGTGATACTGCAGTCAGCCCAGAATTGTTTTTGCTTTGGTCCAGATTCACAACGGGGTTGGGCAATTTCAGTTCATTTAACCATCACTTCACTAACCTATATCCCGTCAATAAGCCATCAACAACCTACCCGTGGGTACCTGGCATTAACTCTTAAACCAAATGGTGGTTGCCCCTCAAGAGGGTTGACCAGTGCCGTAAAATCTACCACGGAGCTTACAACAAAGTTTAATTATGGACTTTAACCATACATAACTGCCAATAGTTTCAGGAGAATGCTTACAGGAAGTCTGTGACTATAGGAAACATTGACAAGACCGGCATGACTTCAGTAATCTCCACTGTGTATTTTATGTTGGAAGTGAATGAAGTCAAATTAGATTTTCAGCTTACAATCAGTGAAAAGGATTGCATTTCCCTTGTGATCTGTGAAACACATTCACCTAATATCCCACAAGCACGGTCTATTCGTAGTTTAATGATTGGCAATGTGAGAATTTTGTTTTATTGCACTACAACATTTGTCAATATTATATATCTTGAAAAGTCTGATTTGAATTGTATTTCCTGCAATAAATGTATGTCATTGCTAAAGCTTTAAACATTCCCTGGGGCAATGTATAAAATATCTATTGGATTATGAGATTCAGCATTTCAGCTGGACTCATTTTTCTTGGCAGGGGATAATACAATTATCCTTTCAGTATTGAGTTTTGGTATTTGTGGTTTTGTTTTCCCGGCGTGGGTCTCACATGCCTTTGTGATTTTCTTCTGAATCCCTTATTAAAATGTTTGAGATGGCGAGGCAGGGCAGAAGCCCTGTTGCTGTAAATAGTGTGTGTGTGGCAGGGGGCATGTAAGGTTGGCAGGGATGGCGCTAAATCTTCCCCTAACAACAATCACAGTTGTGGCCATTCTCCAATTAGGTAACTGAATGCTAATTGGGGAGTGCCCACATGGATAAAATGAGGCAGAAATGCTTTGTTTGTGGGAGGGAGTTTGGGGAATGTTTACTATGGAACGAAGGGTCTCACCTGGTCTATAGTACTGTGTGTTCTGTCTTCTTCTCCTTTCAAATGCCTGCTGCAGTTTACACATTGTATAGGTCCTACTCTGGATATTGTACCCCACCCATGGTTTCCTTGGTTCTCTTTTTCCATCCAGCCTGGGCATTTTTTGAGTCAGGAGCTCTAAGAAGCACGGGGTTGCCAAGTAGCCCCTCCAATCATAAACATCCATAGGCAAATAAACAATCACTAATATTTTAAAGGTGTAATATTGTTCATTTAAATCTAATTGAATTATACATGCAGTATCCAATAATTAACTCACCATTTAGTGAAATAGCGCCATATATGCAAACAGTATACACCCGTTTTTAATTAACTCTTGTTTTTTGAAAGGACAGTTGAAGGTCTCTTAAGCACTGTCAAGTTGTTGTGTTTTTTTTTTCTCGGTGTTGTACATTACTGTTGAATTGTCATCTTTCACAAAATAGGAGTTAATTAAAAACCGGAGTAAACGCTTTGAAAATATCACAATGTTTTGACATCAGCCTACGTTTGATGCTATCTGTATCGGTTTTGAAGGAGGTGATCTTTAGTTTCGTTTTTTTTTTCAATATTTTCAGTGTCCTAGTAACAATTAAAAAAAAAAAAAAGTCTCCTATGTAGGATCGCGAGCGGTTGGAGTGGCTGACTCCCGAGTCGCTGGTCGCCAGGGCGGCTCGGGCGACCGTCAGGACGGCCGGCCACGAGATACGGGAGTGCAAAGCAGCGTTGCACCCAGACTCTGTCAGGTATCTCGAGGGAGTTCTCAGGACCGGGGAGCCTACGTTTGATGCTATCTGTCTCGGTTTTGAAGGAGGTGATCTTTAGTTTATTTTTTTTTTCAATCTTGTTTCCACAAGCATGAGCAACTGCACCACATCCATGTTGATAACTGCAGTCAGAACACACAGGGAGCAAACTGAGCAGTTTAACTGCTTGATTCGATTAATAAGATACAATATTTCTGCAATAGACAATTAATTTATCTGCCTGCCAACAGCAATACTATTGTCATCAGTTATCTGAATTAGCAATTCTGAAGCAAACAAACAACAATTAATTATGAATGACCGTAATTGTTGATGAATTAAACTTTAACAACAGCAGACCAGTACAGTACAGTAATCTTGTTTCTACCCAGATATTCATATATGTTCATTTCCATTTATTTAAGAGATAACTGTGTAGTGCTGAAATAATTCAAATGTATGTTTTTACTTTATAAAAAATAAGTTCTCATTTACAGTTAAACACAAATCACTAAAAATAATGAAAATAGTGTGCTGACTGGAATTAAATAATTAATCTTAAAAATCGAAGATCTCTCCTTTTAAAATCAGGCATGGGTCACAGCAGCCAGCCTACTTGCAGATCCTTGTATTGTATTTAAAAATACAATAAACTCTCTGCTTTCAGAAAGCATACAGTTGATAAAAGTCCAACCTAATTAAAAAGTTCCTCTGCAAAGATATACTGGAAGGCCATTGTGAGATTTTCAAAAGCTCACAAGAAATTATATAAATTAAAAGACGTATCAATTAAAATGAGTCACTCATTATGAGCCCTATTCATGAAGCTCATGACATGAGTCAATGCCTTTCTTCCAGTAACAAAGGTTTAGTGAATATGACAATTGGTACTGTAGAATTACCTGAAAACAAAATGGAAAATGTGGACAATAGTATTTGTTTTTGTGTCAATGCTTACAATGACCTTTAAACCAGTTGCCCTGGGATTCAGATTCAAACTGCACATTTTTTGAAAAAAAAAAAAAAACATCAAAGGAAATGCGTGGTTGAGGTCTGACGGGCAATTCAGTCTGTTCCCAGCCTATGTGATAACTGCAGGAGCTGTCAAGACTGTGGCTTTGTTGGCAGAGTGCCTGAGGACAGGACTGCAGCCGCGCTCGCACTGTGTGTAGCAGGAGCATTGATTGGGTAGACTTGCTGCTTGTTAATGAAAACTCCCTATTCAGATTCCTGCAGCCACAGTGACACTGAGGTCTTGTTTCATGTATTCAGAGGGCACCAGAAGAGCTGCTAACCGATCTAATGGTTTTACAAGTTATCACAACTTTTAGTTTTTTCTTCTGTTCATGTTTCATTGCATTTGGCAGTATATGGAATAACTGTAGTCAGTGTTGATGTTCTTAGTATTTGTGTGTGAATGTACAGCCATGGCCTAAAGGTTGGCGTCACCTAGAATTTTAGGATTGAGACATAATTAAAAAAAAAAAAAATCAAATGATATAACATGATTTAGAAATTTAGAAGATCTTTTATTTAACATAGTGTAATCAAATAAACTACAAAATGATATCTCAAAAGTCTACCGGAAGCCGTAAGAGTAGAACACTACTTCATGTCAGATTTCGAAATGTCACGTTTTTCATTTTTTGTCAGTTTTTCGTAAAGCACATGGAAAACTACAAAGCGGGCTGTAATTCAATATGTTAACGTAACATTATTCAGCAGGTTTCATTTGACTTTATCAAGCAAAATTAGTTAATTCTATAGGGTGATGCAAAACCTTTAACCATAGCTGTATAGCTTAAGAAAAAGTTGTCAGAAAGTGCTTGTTCATAATAAAAAGGACTCGCTTGTTAAGTTTGTGGGATTAGGTGAAATAAGTGTCACATGACATGCTTCATTGGCATTTGAAAGAAAAAATAAACATTAGTTTTTTTAATGACTCACATTGTAGTAAAAAAATAAATAAAATGAGACTCTCTGTATTGAACTACTGAGCACGAACCAGCTTAAAGGGCAACTTGGTATTGGCTGTGAGATATCACAGTTTTTGTTACAAATTGAATATTCTTGTTTAGATTCACTTCCTGTTCCAGTCATCACACGCTGGTGACATTTTAAAACTGAAGTTTAAAGCACCCGTGTGACCTCACTCCAGGCCCGGTTACAGGGTACTCCCCGCCCCTGTGCGGATCTGATGTTTTGTGTTATTTTGTATTATTCTGTTGTATTATTATTTAAATGTACTGTTTTGTGTTTATTTAAAAACACACTGCTTTATTGTTGCTATTGTCTGACAGCCTGGATGGGGTTAAAATGCCCCATCCAGATAAAATCATGAGAATTTGATTGACCGGCAGGTATTTGAGAAAGCCCGTGCCGAATGTGGTCGAGTGATAAACTAGGTAATAGATAGCCAGTTAATCCCTTTGGTGTACCATCTGAACTTTGAGAGAGTACAAGTTTGAGAGTCTGTAAGGCCACAGTGTAGCTTTAAACTGCAGACTTTTAAAAAGTCACCCAGATGTGATGACTGAAAGAAAAAATGATATACAAAGTGTTTCTCAACAAGCAAAAAAAGGTCAAATTTGTAATAGCTAACATTCAACTAGTTTGTTTATATTGTTCTCTATGGGATTTATGCACCAACATAACTATTCTGTAACAAAGAAATGTACTGCAACACAGGAAAAACATATTGAGCCAAAGGGCTAGGTTCGCATCTTTAGGTAACTAACAGTCTGTCTCTATCATTCTTTAGGCTCCCATGATTCCTTTAGCTTCTACATAGATGAAGCCTCTCCAGTTGGACCAGAGCAGCCAGAGACTGTCCAGAACTTTGTCTCAGTCTTTGGAACAGTGGCCAAAAAGTTGATGAGGAAATGGTTGGCCACCCAGACCATGAACTTCTCACACCAGCTTGAAGCTGGGATTCGATTTTTCGACCTGCGCATCTCAACCAAACCCAGAGACCCTGACAACGAGCTCTACTTTGCTCACGGCTTGTTCAGTGCCAAGGTCAACGAAGGTCTGGAGCAGATCAACACCTTTTTGACCTCCCATTCCAGGGAAGTGGTCTTCTTGGATTTCAACCACTTCTACGGCATGCAGAACTCCCACCATGAGAAGCTGGTCCACATGCTCCAGGATATCTTCGGGAACAAGCTCTGCCCGGCCATCTTCGCCCAGGAGGTGAGCCTCAAGTACCTGTGGGAAAAAGAGTACCAGGTCCTGGTATTCTATCACAACCCTGCCGCTTTGGAGGTGCCTTTCCTTTGGCCTGGCCAGATGATGCCATCTCCATGGGCCAACACCACTGACACAGACAAGCTGATCCAGTTCCTGCAGTCCGCTATCACAGAGAGGCGTAAGAAAGGGACCTTCTTTGTGTCGCAGGTGGTGCTCACTCCGAAAGCCAGCACAGTCATGAAGGGGGTAGCCAGTGGCCTGAGGGAAACTATTACTGAAAGGTGAGTGAATCTGGCTGTCAGGAATTCAGTTTAAAGGTAGCTCCAAGTCCTGCAGTGCATCCAGTGACAGCTAGCAAGGTACTGAATATGCGGTTCAAACTCTGGCCTCTGGAAATGATAAAGGTACTGCACAGCCAACACCCCCTGGAGCACTGAACTGATCTTTCATAACCTGGAATTCTTGAGAACCGAAATAGTGTACGAGGGGTATGCATTGACTGGTATTGAATGAGCACACAGGCTTGGGGGAAACAGATCATCCTAACAGAAGCCTTGGCAAGCTAGGAGTTGCTGTGAGAATGGACTTGGGGTATATAGCACTTGCTGTTTGTTTGTTTTTTGGGCGGGGGGGGGGGGGTTGTTTTTTATTCTTCTGGCTGGAGCAGATACTTTTCCAAGAGCACAGTATTCAACTAATTTAAAGGTCTTCTATATCTGGCCTTTCCACATCTCTTTGATCCATCCATTGCATGTTCCTTGTGTACTGGACTGCCAAAACGTGTACTTTCAATGTCAGAGATCTGCTTGCCAAAGACGTCTGTTATCTGATTTGTACAAGATCTGATATCAACCAAAATATGCATGAGGTTTCCTAATTGATGTTCATTAAATCTGTATAGGGTTTATTAAATAATCTTTAAAAAATCAAATTCCATGTAATTGTATTTATCTAACCAGGATGAAACCCTTGAGGTCAACTGATGTTTTCCTTTTTTTTTTTATTCAGATGATTTCATAAAGGTGGAGACAATTGTTTCAACTTAATCAAAGTTAAATTAATGTGGAATAAATCAGAATAAAATTAAGAATGTATTTAGAAAAATGTATAAATGCTGAAGAAAAAACATTGAATCAGACTGCTTGTCATTGGAAGATTTTGGCTTTTTTTCCCACAACTATTGGAAATTGAGAGTTTTACAAACTTGCCCCCAGAAACCCATTTTAGCTTCTTTGGTTCCTTATGTAATATCAGACCACACATAACTTTTCTCTTTTAACAAAACAGGACAGGAATGCATGCATGTCCGTCATGCTGTTGGCACAAGCCTAGTTTTGCTGCAAAATCTGTTTAACTTTATCTTCACTGCCAAACATGTAATTTCATCAGCCCTTGCATTACAGACAAGTTTCTTTTACTACTCCCCTTGAAATGTCATTGCCTGGGATAGGATGGATTTGTCACATACATTCTACAAATCCTAATCTCTCTTTCATTGACAGTAATTGTGGTCATGATAAGACCTATGAAACCCATTACAGTACCTCAGCATTTGCTGATGTAACTCTTGAGTACCGATGCCACATGTCTCCAGTAGGTACAGTGCATAATAAGATCATAGCGCAGGTTATTGGCTGTTGGGTGAGAGGGAACAAGAGCCATGTCCACCCACCTTAGATAATACGATTTATGAGCTGTGCATCTCTTTAGAGAGCAGATACAAAAAAAAAAAAACACATCATCCTGCTTCGGTGCTAAATTAGCTGGGGTAATGATATTATGAGTCACTTTTCAGTGGGTTGCTGTCAAATACCTGTCAATGTGTTTGCCTTTCCACTGCTCTAACCTGCAGGCTAGACTAGCACGGAGAAGGGAATGCATGTTAACGTAAAGCAATAGAAAACTAAGGTGGACTGTAAAATAATATGATGTGAAGTCTATGCGGGTACACACGCCACTAGAAACACTCTCCCAGGCTATTTTAATTAGGGTGTAAAAAACTCATATAGTGTTACTTTGCAAACTTTCAAACTAGAGAAATGTAGTTTGACTCTAAAATCTATCTATCTATCTATCTACCTAACATGCTTTTAGTGTGTATATATCGTACAGCAACACATAACTGAAGTTGTCGCCCTAATATTAATATTGATGATTTAAACAGCACAATGCCATTTTAATGTAATTTTGTGTTTCTTATTTTGTCACAGGGCTCTTCCAGGAATGATGCAGTGGGTGCGTACGCAGAAGCCCGGGGAAAGTGGTATCAACATCATCACAGCAGACTTCGTGGAGCTGGGGGATTTTATCAGTGCGGTCATTATGCTGAACCGCCTGCTTGAAGAAGGAGGAGAAAATGCAACTTGATTTAGGGCCTGAGCTGCCTGATGAGGGGAGATTTTACTTGTATTCTGTGGAGCATTCTGGAGCGTTCAGAGTTTCTGGAATCTTTGGGGCTACTAGAACTAGGGGTGGGAGGGAGGGAGGGGGGTGGGGGGGACATGTTTTTAGTGAATAATAAAATAATTGCCTAGACTAGAGTGTAAAAAGGCGGCTGCTTTTCTTTGTTTCTGTTGGGGATAAAGGGAAAGATAGTTACTGTGCTTTTTCTCATCTATAGCATTAGTAACTGATAAAACATTGCATACACAGCCTAAATCTGCAACTTATTTTGAGCTATTTAGATCTAAAGCGAGATATTTCTGGCAGAAAAACTTGTTTTTCAAGTAAATGAAAACCAAGCTGGTACATATTGCAAAACAAAATAAGTGTCAGGGCTGAGACATATATTATTTTGTTTTTACTGATGGATAGTGACTTAATATGCTTTCTTTTTAAAGGAGGGTTATGTCTGATAAGGGCTTGGCCAAGTGTTGACATGGCAATCTTGGATTATCTAACATTTTGAAAATCAAAGGCTATTTCTAAAGATTGTGTATGAAGGCAGGGATTAGTTGTGAATTTTCAAACATTCTGTGAACTGTGTGCATTATGTAACTGGTTACCATGTTGACAAGAAATTGTATTAACCATCCTGACATATTTATCACTGACCATCTGCTGCTTATTTTTGGCTTGCAAATGATTGAAATTCCTACCATCATGTCTGTTTGTTTATTAGTATTATTGGTAATGCAAAACGATGAGCACTAGATCTCACTGGACTGTATTAATGTATGTAAATGATAACTACAAATTAAAAAGAAAACTTAAAAAGTACTGTTTTGCTATAGGATAAGTAATTCCAAATGCATAGAAAAAATGGTGTATATATTTTATAGTGGAATTTACCCCGTTTTACCCCTTCTGTATGCTGTGTGTATTACTGTCTGAAAAATGTCCTTTAAAATGTTTAAAATAAAGCCCAGCAGTAAACAATCATCTACATGTATATGAACAAACCTACCTGGGGCTAAATTAAATCAAAGTTTATGGATGCGTCACACCTACACTTTAGAATGGTGAAGGCACCGCCACCATTTTGATTTAATCCAGGCCCTGGTCTGTAAATGTAAATTTAAAACAGTGTGATTGTTTGTGGCTGTCGGGCAAAGAGCTGTATAAACTGCTTATTTAGATTGAGCTCCATAGCAATCAGGTGCTGACACCAAGACGAGGGTCATTGGCATGGATTAGGCTCACTTACCAATCCAAGTGAAACCACTTAAAGAGCAGCTGCTTGGATTTGTGTTCAGACACAACTTCAAGCAGCTGTTACTGAATTAGCCCAATCAGCCCCAATGTGCATAGTCTCACCTGTGGATAGCTCACCCCAAACAATAGAGTAATCGGCCTGTGCAGCTCTAATCAGACACTGTTAATAGCAGATTCACTTTCCCTTAATCATGCGCGATCATCGCATGTTGAAAACGTGATTGTCAGTGTCGACTGCAGCCATTGTATTACTTTACACTCTTCCCAGTTACACTTTATGAAAAATAATGGCTCCCCATTTACATTTGTATGTTCCCTTTGTTGAATTTAATAATATGCCCCTCAACCCCTGTTATCATTTTAATTAAAAAAGTACATACTGTATATTTGTTATATTCAGTGTCAGGACTTGTTTTATGTTATAAACGTGCAGCTGGCATTAAATGAGAAAATCAGACATCTTAATTAAAATATTATGGGGCGTGTACATATTACTAATTACCATATAATTGATGTAAAAGACAGACTGGGCAGTTGGTATTTCCTTGAAATTATAACTGGGTAGGATAATACATAGAACATGTATATTTTCTGAGTGGTTTTATAACCCAATACCAGTTTGAATTAAGGGGTACTATTATTGCTTGTATTTGGTGACACAGTGGTAAGAATAGTGCAGGAAAGGCATTTTAAGATATTACATTCCTAAAACAACTATGACCTCAAGGGTTTGAAAGAAATACTCCCCTAAATTCAGACTGTACGTGCCGGGCGTTGCATTGATGGACCACAATCCCTGTAACAGGTCTTGCCTGGGAGATGGCCACCTATCCTGCATGCTGGTATTCAACTGTTCCCAAGTCACCATTCATTAGTCATTCATTTGTCATCTGACACACTTTAAAGAGACACCACCGATTGCACCAATGGGGTTAGAGAAGCGGCATCACATCACTGCAGAATGTATTAAATCCCATTTCCTTCACTTCATTGTGGCAGTCTCCTTTATTGAATATCCTGGAAATAAAATGTGTATTAATTTAGAATTGAAGTCTTGAACACATAGTTTGAATAGTTTTTGTTTCCACAAAATGTTTATGTTGATAAATGTTTATGCTTTCTCGGGTCATTTTGCAGTTACTTTGCCTTCTGCTGTATCTCTGAGTATCCTTCTTTAAACTGGCTAAAGGGCAGCACGTCACTTTACATCAACACAAACATACTGCACCCTGAGAGCCAGACTGGGGGCACTGGGGCAGTGTGCCTCATGGAGAGCAGCATGTTGCTGTTAGCCATATTAATCAGCACCATCATGCTAAACCACTACGATATTGGTTATTGGAGAAAGTAGCACATTTGGGTGATTCGCTGTGTTTTTATTGCAAACCTCATCATTTCATTGTGACTATTAGTTTGTGTGCCATTAATTTGTAATACTTGATTATATTTTACACATTTCATTAAGTAATATGAAAAGCCTTCATAGTCCAAACAAAAATGTGTATAAAAGGGCACCTATTGCATGTGCTGTTAAATATTCAACAATATCATAACGATATATTTTACAGTACGCAATAAATGAAAAGCCTCACAACTTTCATCAGGACATTTAGTTTCGGTACTAACTTATAATAGTTGACCTCTGGTCCTAGTTAATATATTTTGTGAACTCTTACCTCTGTCCTTTCTGGAGGTTCGACTGTCTTTACTTCTTTCCTTACAAGGTCATCTTGAAGATGGTAATATCCTCTTATAAGGGTTATATTGCTTGAATTGGACTCCCCTTGGACTCCATACTGATGGTGAAGCCTATCTAAAAGGAGTGCTAATCAAAATGACCTCTTACCTATAATTAACGTAAACAGCACCACTGGTCTCCGTTTTCTTGAGTAGCAGATCTTTTGGTTCTTTGTTTGTTTTTTCCTCACTTCATCCCATCAGATTCTATAATGGGGCCCCCACCTTCACCCCCAAATAAATGTGCTTCTATCAAAAAGCTTTTCATAATCATACAGCAGCCCTTCGCTAAACCGGATATGTTTGTCTGACATTAGGAGGTGTCGGGTTTAAAAAAATACAATAAAATCGCACATACATACATTTATAGTGCATAAATGTATTAATTATTATGCTGAAATAACACTAATGTGTTTTGGGTAGGCTACACGTTACATTATGAACAAAAATAGAAATCTGTACAGTACGCATATACAGCATACAGTACAGTAGTAAAATCAAATGAACACCTAGAACACTTTCTTTTTACTTTAGCCTATAGGCTACCAGTAGCACAAAATAAATCATGCTGCTGCATTGTACACGCATTGAATGCAAATAAAAGATTATTTTAAATTGAAACTAAATGATTTTAGCATTTTTTTTTTATTATTAACTTGGCAGCCTAGACAATTAACACAAAATAGATCATGGTGCCGCATTGACAAGTTATGATACTTACAGGAGGACAGTCAGTTCTCATTAATACAAATTTCAAGGGACCAGCAACAAATACCACTAATTCGTATTAGTAGCCTATAAGACAAATGTATACTGTCCGTTTTTATTTAAGTTAGTCAGGGGTGCAGTGCTAAATTGTGCACAATTACAAACCACCTGCACATTAATAGAATAGGTGTGTTTCCTATTCCTATACAGATGTTCATAATGAGTTCAAGGGGTTAGTGGCACATGTGTGCACTCTATTGCTCCCAACACATTCAGGAAACCAGAAATATCATAGAAATCTGTTTTCAAGGCTTCTAAGTACACCCTGCTTTTAGTGAAAAATAGGTATTTGGGTGTTCGCCTCAAAAATGCATTGAGCACAACTGGCAACGCATGAGAAAAAGCAGACTGGGAAATGCCAGCAACAATTACAACTGTTTAAAACATGCTTTCGAAAGTTCTTAACAAATTGATGAATTGTAAGTGTCGCAGTTGTCTGCAGCTTTCGTACATATTATTATAATATTTGAGAACCCTGATTGTTGCACTCCACCCCCTTTATGCGAATATATGCAGGAAAGCCCATAATTACATGTTCATCTACGCTTGAACCGCAAACAGAAACTGCTGCTGCAAAGCATTCCCTGAAAAGTCGCAAATAGCATTGCGGTTGTTTAGTACATTTCACCCAAGACTCCCCACTCGTTCGCAACTGGTTTGCGATCATTGCGACAGGCGCAACACTTCAGTAAACCTACCCCTATGTGTATCTACGAAAACATGTACTAATTCAAAACCAAATCTCTGCAAGTAATGTGTTTGAGTGCTTTTCTTTTTTCTACTGTGATGATGTTTATATAGTGCTGAAGTATGTTGTGTGTAAATATCAGCAAAATAAAGACGTGTTCTAAGAAAAAAAAAGAAACAATTAAGTTCAGTGTATATTACAAAATCCTGTAACAACTGTGAACAATTAAATAAGTCTGATTACTGGTACATAACGACCCCCCCCCAGAATAGAGTTAAATTATGGTTCAGAGATACTATCAGTATAATGTTTTGTATTCTTTTGTCACTTTTCACTTCAAAACAGTGCACAGTGCGTTGTTCTCAAGCTAAATAATAGTTCAGTCACTTTGTGGCTCTTTATAAATGCCACCTATCTATAACATGGCATTGTAATCCAGTAGTCTGTTAGCATGGGCTTTATTTCAAGAGTATGGCAGTATGTGAAAATGTAGCCAAGTCCCCAAACTGGGCCTCAGCTTCATATATGAATGGTGTCATGTATTATATCAGGTCATTATGGATTGAAAAAAGGTATATTGAATAGACCCACCTGTAAACACCAGTATCACTGTAACAGAAGGGGCCACCTGTGATCGATGCCTAAATGCATCAGGTAGATAAAGGTTAATTTCCTAATATAGTAAAAAATAATATGCATCTGCAGTGATTATCTTCTGTGTGTAAAGAGGCAAGTGGCTTGGCATGGCTTGGTTGTGTAGAATTGCTGTGGTGAGGAACATGGCAACATGCATTTGGATTCTGTTTGACACTGATATAGTGTATAGCTTAAAGAAAAAGCAGGGTATCTTGAAACTGTGGCTATTGATCTCCCATTATCTTCGTTTGAGATGGACCTGTTAAGAGTGGGGATTAGAATGAAAAATGGCTGTTAACCAGATTCACTCTTTAACTTTAGACTGCTTAAAATATATTAGGGGCATTTGTTTTCCTGTGATGGGTAATCTATTGGAGCTGAAGCTGTTTTGTAGTTTAATCGTTTATCCAGAGATTTGCTCTCACAGCTATTAACATGTTTTCCTTTTTATGTGCAGAAGGGCAGAAGTGTCCTCTTCCAACATGTCCTCCTTTTTAAAGCTCTTGGTTAAATGACAATATCAGCAAGTGTTACATGTGCAGTGAGATTTCTGCATGCTGTTGCTACTACATGTTGTAATGCTAAATTTCATCAATCTCAAAGCAAAGAAAGACTGCCCCAATGTAATACAGAAGTCAGTAATATGTTATTGAAATACCATGACTTAATAAACAGCAAGGACAGTATATCCCTTCCCCTTTACAAAAACAACAATTATGTAGTTACTGTGCTCAATTTCAGGTGTATTACAGAAGGTAAACTCAGTGCCCTGTACTTCAGCTTATGGTGCTGAAAAAACAGCTCCTCATACGAAAATGGCAAACATAAAAACATATAGGCAAGCAACAGTGGCATCTCAAAGTCATATGGACACCTCAGGATATATTAAAAAGTCTGAAATATAATTTGATTGTAACGATTAAATAAAAGTGCATGAGTTGAGTTACTCTTTGATAAAGGGGTTACATCACCAATGCCTAATACAATATAATTTTTGAGTGGAAGTTTTAATAAAAATAAAACGCTCAAATGAAAAATACATCTGTTAAAACAGTTATAATTATTGACTGGCCTGAGCCAGATTCTTTATTTTATTCATGTAAAATTGTATTCTGCTCAAAAGCAATTCAATTTCTGTTTGATTCTGTGATTTAAAAAAAAAGTTTGGTTCTCTTGTCTTGCTAGTCATTAATCGACTCTAAAAGCCAACTGCTTCCCGTTTGTGACTAAGCTGAAAAAGGTTACCGTAGGAATTAATTAACAGACTGTCTTTTCCAATCAGTGGTGTTTCATGTCAAGACTTGCACATTAAATTAAAGCTTGCTGGCTGTGTATTTGGTCACAAAGCAACTAGAAACAGTCAAGGTCAGTTTTTTTTCTTTTCTTAGCAATAAGCCTGCTTCAGATATATATTTTAAGAGTGTGTTTATATTTAAAGAATGTGTATTGAGTGTAAAAACAACAAGTGAAATAATAAAGACTTTGTGTCTGTACGTACAGTATGTGTGTCTTTCATTCATTCAGTATAGCCTCAGATATGTCCTTCCACAAAGAAAAGCAAAAACTGTTTTACAAAGTGACCTAAAAGACATTAATGTCCGAGTTGTGTAGCATTGAAACAAAGACTGAACTTCTTGTTTCACATTATAATAATACAAATATAGCACACATACACATAGAACATACGTGCAACACTCTGTGTGGACATCACATTGACTCTCATTATATTACAGCTGCAATTCTTAACTCAAAGCCCCATCCCCCCACCCCAATACAACTCTTCAAAGAGTGAAATCAGAGGAAGAATAAAACGTTGAGATGATGTCAGAGACAATGTATTTTTAACATATATGATTCTAAAATAAAATGATTTGCCCATTATTGTCAGGTATGCTCTTTAGCTTTTTAGGTCATTTTACATTAGCAGTGTCTTCGGGGGTGAAAGAATGTTACTGCTTGCAAAGCATATGGGTAATGATAGGAAAGCAAGCATTGAAGGGGTGGAGACATTTTCACTTTCCAGGCGAAATGACCAGGCTACCTGAAAGTAATGCTTGCAAACAGAAATTACTGTTTACTATCAGACATCATTCTTTTAAAATGAAAATACATTCATATACTTAAATTGCTTATATATCCTATAGGCTTGATTTAAGAATCTGATTTTAAAGGTCATTATTGCAATATATTTAGCAAAAGAATGCCAGCTGGTTCTGATTATCAATTATTTTTGCTCCCTCGAGGGCACTCTGTTTTCAAGTCCACTGAGAAATACTTCTGCATGTTTTAAGTGCCAGCTTGGCCAATGCAGTAGGCATAATGATCACTCTGTATCCCTGGCGGAGGGTCAGCACACCCAAGTTGTGCCTTAACAGAGTCTCTGGATGACCCGCATATTCTATCGCATCCCTGCCACAGGTTCTATTATCAGACAGAGGTGAATATGGAATCCTTAACAGCGATTGGTGGGTTTCCAATTATTAAAATAGCCACCCTAATTTACAGTGACATAAAGTACACTGAAGGGTAAACAATGGAGGTACTGCAAGAGGGAAACAATGGAGCAGATCTAGGATTTCAATTCGCTTTTTAGCTGAAGGCAACCATTTGAGGAAATGATAATGGGACTCTAGAGTAAGGGAAGGTATAAATAAGGTTTAAAAAGTAAGCTAAAATGGATGGCCCTTTACACATAATGACACATATGACTAAAATGTTGCTGCATGAAATAGTATAATACTGCAGATGACCCTTAGATGAAAGACAGCTGTTGTATCTATCCTTCCACAGTGGAAATTACTACTCCTTTCTTTAGGGTCCCATATTAATCTACTGGATATTGCCTGCATGAGGTTGCAGGTGTCAGAATTAAACAGAGACCAGTAGATCAACAGCTAATCTAGCTTTTATAGGCACCCGTGGCACGCAATTGTCCAATTAGAGGTAACCCGGTCCCATTTCAGACATTTTAAATGTGTGTTCAGGGACAGCCAGCAAAGACATCATTTGCTATTAGTTTGAAGAAGACAAAAATAGCAGAATGCCATTGTCAGTTTTGTCATGTATTCACCTTAGCAACCAGACTCAGCTGTCTGGATTGCTTTACTGACCATGGCAATCGCACAACATTGAAGATAAGGAAATACACAGAGGTAATTACACTTGTTGAAAGGTTGTCAACACACTGAATACAGTAATGCTGCTTTATAGTTTCCAGTTTCCACAATGAAGGGAAAAGTATAGCACTGAACTTCACAGATGTGAATTTCAATACATGACAGTTTTGATTTCTGTTGAGTTTTAAAATTACACTGCTTAACGGTGTTTAAGTTCAAGCTTTGTTTAGAGAAAAGCCATTCAAACATGCATAGAACTGTGCCTGTACTTTGTGTACTGTAGGCCTATATTTTCATCATTTTACAGCCGAATAACCCTGTTATATATTACAGGTTAATGAATAACAGTATGTTATTTGTGGCTTGCAGAAGAAATGGACTCCACACTTCTTCAATGAGCCGCATGCCCTCTCCTAGGAAATTTGCACTTAAACCTCCACACATTTATTATTAAGCAATTATACCACAGGAACCTTTACCATGACACCATGCACCTTCACTCAACAACAATGCAGTGGCACAACAATCAAACACAATGGCTCTGACTAAGTGGCAATTACAGCATCAATGTAGCTTCAGTGGTATTACTCACTGATAGAATGGGGCCACAGGGGGAAGATTTACATTTTGTGGAGTTGTACCAAGGTAATAAAATTAAAACATCTGACTATGCATGTAAGTCTCTTGAGTGTATTTGTGTCTGTAAAAAGTGTGTAAAGTCGTGGTTTAGATCTATTGAACAGACCCCGTGTTGTGTTAATGATATCGTTTCATTAGGGTTATAAACTGGTGTAGCATTACAGTAGTGATCTTGACCCAATGAGTCTTAGTCTAAAAATGAAAAGTAATTTTAATTGAGGAGAAAAGTATCAAAGCTCCTTTACAATACAAAGTGACATCAGTATTTTATCTCAGTAGGTGGTGCTGTTTGCCTTAAGTAAATGTTAGCGCAACCTAAGTCAGGACTGATCAATCTGAAATCCATATACTCACTGTATTAACAGTGTCTTGAACTCCAAGAAGAAAAATCTCCTATTATATATAGCTGTAGTGTTTCTCAGGGGAATAGAAACTTCCTTTCTGACCCAAGACTGAGCAGGGCTACTGGTTTCAACTACAGTGCCAACATAAACGATATCCACAGCAATAGCAATTGTAGCATTTGTTTTACACATTGCACTGCATAATATACTCTGATATGAAATGGTTGAGATGCCATACAATCACTGACTGCATTGCTTGTGATTCTGAAAACAGTTTAAACCCTGCCGCCTTTGTTTTCGGGCTGCACCAATAGTGCATTGCTACCCAGAACCAACCTGAGACATTTTTATGTGATAATATATTCTGACCCATTCTATATATATATATATATATATATATATATATATATATATATATATATATATATATATATAGTTTGGAACACTGCAGGTAGCTCACAGAAAAGTTACATTTTCACCTGGGAATTGCATAAAAGAAGAAAGAAGAGATCAATGAAAATGCATAAATCATTAGAGAACATGATGATCCAGTGTTTTCCTAGCAGCAATTCTCCTGCAGCTAGCATTCGTACATGTACATGGACAGTGATGCTGATGCTTGCAATATGCTTGTAAATGTATTATCAATGACATTTTAAATAAAGGAAGACTTTACTGTACCTCACTTTATTAAAACAACATAAAATAATCTATTCCCACCATTCCCACAAAAATCTGTCATACTTTTTGACATTCAATTTCTCTCTAATCTATATCAGATATTAAAAGATCATGATAGCTCTCTGTTGCCCTCTACTGGTTGAAAACACCTTTTTTATTTATATATTTTTTTAAATAATCCGAGAATTGTTCGGAGTATATTTTACATATATTAAAACAGGGATAAAATCGATCAAAACATAGTTTTTAATTGAAACATCAGTTAAAATAGTGGGAGAAAAAAAAACTCAGTATACACACTTTATATGTGGAATATGATGCGTAGCAGTTCTGCTTTTCTGATTACGTTTAATGTCCCTGGCATTTATGATGAAGCAGAATCTGTCGAAGCCACGTTTTCCCAAGTTATCTGGTACTTTGCAAACGTTTGGTCAATCGCTGTGCTGATGGAAATAGTATCTACAGAAGGTATGATCATGACATCAGCACAAAACAAGCAACGTTTATTCGCCTTGAAATCATTAAAAAAAAAAAGAAAAAAGAAAGAAAATTGACAGAACTGGGCAGTGCAATCCATCGGGACGCGTCAAAAGCATCACCATTTTCTGTCAAATATTTACGATTAAGATTGTCGGCGTTAGGCAATGTTTCCCTAATGGACACCAATACACACCTCTTTGCAATAAACAGTGGCTGTCCAGCAAAGCACAGAGCTCTGCCAAACCATTAACACAGCCATTCTGAGCTCTATTTTATTAAAACGCGTGTGAAAGGGCTGGGATGACTGGGATTACTTTTGGAAAATAAATAGATGTTATAGGAAAGATGGACTGCACCTAAATAGATCAGGGGCAAGCAGGCTAGCTGATAACATCTGAGGGAGATTTATCACCAGAATCATTCTGTCTCTGTCACAGCTCCCATCTGGCGTCGGGGGCCCCGTGCGCTTGCCGGGGTTGCCCGGTTACTGACGCCGGCCCTGGCTATTATTTTGCTATTTGCTTAGTTGCTGTGATGTGATAGATATTAAAAGCTAAGCACTTTTATTGACAAGTTCCCAAAACACGTCATAAACACTTGGACATAATTATTAGTAAAACTTAACTTTCTGTTTTGCCTTTTGTAACACAACAGCTGCTATTGTTAACTTTGAATGTCAACAAATGCAAATTATCGCAATAACTTGGGCGAGGCTGTTGCTATGACTTTTTTAGGCAGTTACATTAATGCCAGGCTAGTCGCTGCACTTTCGATGTCCCGAAGCAGGAACACTTTCCTTTAAGGGTTTTAACTTCTCACAGAAACTGCCATTTGGGGCCCCCTGGCGAGCATGGCAGGGGCATCCGACACTGTGCCCCCCCCCCCCCCGAAATGACGCCCCATGGTGCAGACTATTTTGAATTATTTATAACAGAAAGCGAATACGTGTGTTTCTGACGAGATTCACAAATACTTTTTTTTTTATTCATCAGTCCCAAACAATTGTGTCATAAATTATATATTAAATAAACAGAACATAAAAATTACCACATTTGTTAATCAGATTATTCTGCCTTTAGTTTTATTGCAACTGTGGTGCCATTCAGTACAGCAAAAATTGTTAACCGGTACTTGCGCTGAAACCTCCAGACTGAAGGGGTACAGTTTAAAACAAGGTTGAAAACCACTGATACAGACCATCTGTTTTCTGTTTATAAATGACCAATCAAGGTCATGGAGCAAGAGATCCTCTTGGGGGGATTTTAATAGTGTTTTGAAAAGGGTAGAAGAGTATCTGCCAACATTTTTTTTTATTACAATGCAATGTTTTTTTTAAAAGATGAATATAAAATACATTTACTGGCATTTTTATATTTAAAATAACCTAACCCTAACTCAATGAAAAAGTTCACATTATTTAGAGCCAGAAATAAAACAAATTAAATGCTAATGCTTTATAGTTAGTACCCCTCTTTAAGCAATTATTATTACTGAAGTTAGGATACCAATATCTAAGCTTAGACTCCATGTACACTAGGACAGTTTGGGCTGGTCTACACTTACCAGAATGCATTGGGGTATGATTTGAAAAGTACTGTTCCAAACTGTCCTAGTGCACATGGACATGATACAATAACCCTACCAATACACAAACAGCTGTCTAGTAGTCAATCTCTTATTCTAACCTTCCAAACCATAGCAGCCAACAGCAAAGGCACCACAACTGATTACAAAAAATCCCATTCCCAGTACTTGTTTTGCAGCTTCATGTCTTCATGAGGATATTAACAGTTTGAACAATCCTATAATATCATCTTTAATCCATTATTGTGGTGTAGTTACATCTGTTCATAAGATCCAGTTCAGTTTTGACAGATGGGAGTTCAAACAAGCCTTCCTCTTTGACGTATTGCTATTGGCTTAGGACACACAATTTAGTGTTATCAACATAAATGTTATTTTTACAAAGACAAGTTCCAGAAACTTGATGAAAAACATTTTCTAGATAACATTTACACATTCTCAACCCCTGGACGACCCCTGGTGTCTGGAATTGTTCAAATGTCACTTCTCGTAAACGAGATGAATTTGCTTCATATTATTACAGTTGCCAATAAACTGAAGCGTGCCCTTTTACCAGAGTTACAGAACTTTGTGAAAATGAAATAATGCACAACGCGGTGCATGTGCTGTCAAGGGTTGACAAGCTTGTGCAATAAATGTCAGTGAGTGGCAGACTCCCTCTCCAGCCGTTTCAGAAGGTGCTGCCGTGACTCAGAGCCGTTTCAGAAGGTGCTGCCGTGACTCAGAGCCGTTTCAGAAGGTGCTGCCGTGACTCAGAGCCGTTTCAGAAGGTGCTGCCGTGACTCAGAGCCGTTTCAGAAGGTGCTGCCGTGACTCAGAGCAGTTTCAGAAGGTGCTGCAGTGACTCAGAGCCGTTTCAGAAGGTGTTGCAGTGACTCAGAGCCGTTTCAGAAGGTGTTGCAGTGACTCAGAGCCGTTTCAGAAGGTGCTGCCGTGACTCAGAGCCGTTTCAGAAGGTGCTGCCGTGACACAGAGCCGTTTCTTCACAATGAAGGTAAGATTGTTTTATTGTTCTCTGTTCTGGCCTCCAGCAAAATGTTCACAGGCTATCATCCAGGTCATATGTGAGATTACCTGATTTTATTCTGAAATGGATCCAGCTGTTGTCAGTCTGTTCAGAATTGAAGTTTTTTGCTCCAGTGTAAAATGTCTCCGTGTCTTTTTCACAAAACCAGAAAGAAATAACAATTGCATTATTTGGTGTATTTACCGTATTGTTTTATTAAAAGTGTAATACATTTAATAGTGTCTCTCTTGTCTCTCTTAGAAAAAACTAGGGCATTGTACAATGGAGCAAAATCTTCTGTGATGTGATTCAGAGCAACAGTTGGGATTTAATATTAAGACTTGCCTTTGGAAATGCTAAGAGCAGGGAGTAGCTGTTAAAGTTTTTTTACACATTATTTCATGAACTTTTGGTTAGAGTTGGATAATAAAAACAAGGTGCTTATCATGAATATTCTATAGAGCACGGAATATCAGATGTAAATAGTCAGATAAAACCAAATATTTTCAAAGTTCAAATACATATGAATATCAGTATCCTCGAACCTCAATATTGAAACCTGCCATTGTAGAACCAAATTAAACCAAGTCAGTGAAATACTGTATTAAAAAAATCAAAGCTTAAATACCAGCTGTGAATCCCATCACAGAAGATTTCTTCTTGTACAATGCCCGTTGAATGTCATGTAATACCAAGTATAATTTTTTTTTTAATACAAGTTAACTTGAGAACATAGCCATATATATCTTAGACAGATCTTCACATTAAGCTGTAGTCAAAGTTAACCTGACCCGTCCAGGGGATCAGAACATGTGTGGCACAAAAACGAATCAAACCCTCATCCTGCACAGCATGCATTATTATTATTATTATTATTATTATTATTATTAGTAGTAGTAGTAGTAGTAGTAGTTGTAGTAGTAGTAGTAGTCGTAGTAGTATTACTATATTTAGTACAGTTCTATCAGGTGTCAATTGCTAAGCAATCCAAAAGGGAAAACTTAAACAAATTCCAGGTTTACCTGTACCTTGCTTTCTGTGTTTGTCTTTTGCAGGTCATGGTGACATTAGTTCTGTATGGCCTGGCTGGACTTCTTCATCTTATTTATGAAGTTGGGTAAGTTCTTTTTTTTTTTTTTTTTTAAGGTACTTCAAAGATTTGGGATGCTGATTGGTTAGGTCTGTACAAGAATTCACAGCCATTGCTACAGTATGCCTGAGCTTACATTTACTCTATAGGAGACGCTATAGGAAATGTTTATTTAATTAAGATCTGGTAATGATGTGTCCTCCATGAGACTGTTGTATTAAAATGAATTTAAAAGGCTGCAGTCTTTTTTTTTTGTTAGCAGCTTACTTGTACATTTACAGAATTGTAGATATTGCGAGTGTTCTGCAGTGTGGTTACAGAGGACGACACATCCAGCTAGATTCAAATGTAATAGCAGGACTTACATGGGGTACACAGACTTTGGTGTATTTTGAAACACTAGCTTGTTTATTTACAGCTGTGTAAGTCCTGTGAATTGCCAGTGGACTTCATACAGTGACTGGTCAGAATGTGATGGTTGCACAAAGACTCAGGTAAGGTAACAAAGCTTAAGTATTGACAACAAATATTAGTAATTCAAGCAAAGGAACCCTGATGGGATTACTATCTCTAGTTGACCAATGTGCAATGCACAATAATAATAATAATATTAATAATAATAATAATAATAATAATAAATTGTTGTGATTAGAAACTGGAAAACAGTGCCTGTTGCTATTTTAGTCATAGAAGTCTTTAAAGTACATGTTTAAGCTTTTCTTCAGTTTGAATATTTGTAAAGCCAGATATTGCAACTAAACCTGCTGTGTGGAGCTTTATGATTGGTGGATGGAAGTTTAGAGGTTAAAGGAGATAACCCAAGTTGTTACCAAATGGGCTGTTTTGCAAGCCAATTCACACACATATACATACTAGGGATCGCTCACAAAGTCTGTCTCAATGTATCTTTCATTCGTTTGTTTGAAAGGCTTTGAGAGAAGTCTTGTTTATAAAAGCAGACAGCAATTACAGATAAGAAAAGATTCCAGATCCTCACATAAATGGGATGACCTGAGAGCATTTCCACAGGCCACGTGTACGTTTTGCTCACAAGCTCTCGAACTGAGCCCTTATTTATTTCTTTGTGCTATTGGAGAACCTCTTTAATAACAACCCCCAATTGATATCTCGGTTGCCACGGCAATGCCATTCTTGGCCCACTCCAGTAGCCACATTATAGAGATAACAATGTACGAACATGTTCAAAAGTTAAGGAAAGTTAGTCATATGCCTTAAAAATGTTTCCGAGTTTACCTTTCAACATACATTAGCCTTAGAGCGTTTTACTTGACACAGAAGTATTCATCTGTTTTGCTCTGTTACAAAGTATAAATCAGCTTTAAAGTTTTCAGAGCAAATTGTTTTTACAGTATTTTTGTATTTGATTTCATAGACACGCAGACGCACAGTGTTAAACTATGGTCAGTATGGAGGAAGCCCGTGTTCAGGTGAGCCAGTTGAGAGAAGGGCATGTGTGCCCACAAGAGGGTGTCCAATAGAAGATGGTTGTGGAGGCAGGTTCAGGTGTTCCTCAGGTGAGAAGGATTAAAGACACAATCTTTAAGGATTTCTTTAATAAATATAAATGTAACCTCCCTTACTGAATA
This sequence comes from Acipenser ruthenus, assembly GCF_902713425.1. Classification (NCBI taxonomy): domain Eukaryota; kingdom Metazoa; phylum Chordata; class Actinopteri; order Acipenseriformes; family Acipenseridae; genus Acipenser; species Acipenser ruthenus. The sequence continues at coordinate 15,161,487 of NC_081190.1, forward strand.
TATGTTAATAAACTTAATACATAAGAACCGTTTAAATATATTTGTGAGTTATTTTCTCTGAAAGGAGAGGAAAAAACACAATGAAGTTTGCAACAATTATACTGTAACTGCAAAAGTAAATCATGTCCGAGTAGTTGGTTTGGTAACTTTTTTTGGGGGGGGGGGGATGTGATGTTCTTTCTGAAAAATGTTTAGATTGCTGGTGAGAATTGCCCTTTCTTCCCTAATGATGATTGTAGCTCCTAGCAGCCAGACCAGTGGAGGTTACCGAAACCCCAGTTCCCCTTATACAAGAATGGATTCATAACCAAATTTACCAATACAACCACCAGATCACCCAGTTTAGTACCTTCCAATTACCAGGTCCCACTACCTGGAACCAATTAACCTTCCCACGCAGATACTTTATCCAGAACAGTAGGCCCCAAGTAGTGGTGACACAACGACAGAACCGCTATTAATGATTTTTATTTCGGTATACAATTTATTATTCTAATTAAAATTCAACACAGTAAAATGAAAATACAAGTTTCAAACATAAAATTCTTACAATACTAGCACAGGTCTATTAAATTAGCAGCACAGTCAGAAGTATAAACAAATAGTTCATGGCAAAGAAATAGTAAAGATTGCAAATGTGTTTCAGTGTAATGACAACATATAAGAAAACACTGAAAAATCAACCAAAACTAAATCACACAAAACGCAGTGCACTTCAGTTATCAAATCAAAGCAAAACAAAAGTGAAACACAGCACACAAACTATAACTTAATATACCAACCGTGAAAGAATTATCCAACGTGCTCAACAACTGTCAATGACTGAAACACGTGTACAATACCGTCCTAATACCTCGAACAGATCTTCAATTACTGTGGCTAAGCCAACTTTAACTATGCAGTTCAAAAGAGCGTAACAAGCTAGAGTTCATTTATACAATCAAACGCTACACGAAAACGGAAAGGAGGTAAAAAGCACTATCTTCTACTGGCCCATTTTACACAACAAAATACAGAACTTAATAACTGAATGAACTAATCCACGGAGCCAAGACTCAGTACGCACCAGACGATACCCAAATAATAACGTTTCTCCGAATTGTTATATCTCCACTCAAATCACACAGTATTGGTTATAGGTTCTGTACTCTGTCTCCGCTTTCTTACACAACGTGTACCCTTATGGAACAAACATATATTTTTAATATATGGTAGAAAAGCATGATCCTTATACTTTTCATATATAGAAATGGGCCCCTTTTTTATATATTTAAAATATATGGGATATATTTAAAATATATTTTAGTCTGTAAGCCATATATTTATTTTATATGGATTACAGACTAATGAAAATATGTGGTGCACCATATATTTCCAACATATAAAATAAATATATGGATTACAGACTAAAATATATTTAAAATATATCCCATATATTTTAAATATATATATATATATATAAAAGAGGCCAATTTCTATATAACGTTGTTAATTTGTCTCTGTGCTTGGCATGTCCATTTTATCCAGCACAGCACAGGGGCAGCTACTCAGTACTAATTGTATTGAACGCTTGCGAGGCGGGGGCGTGTCCCCAATCGACCACTCCTAGATTAATCTCATTTACTTGTAAGAGGGTATAAGTAAAGCAATCATGCAGTTTAGAACAGTACACAACTTTTAAATAACAGAGTGTGACAAAGTGGCTGAGTGGCAACAGATACAGGAGTGATGCAGTGCATGAAAGAAGCAGACAGATAATTGTAATCCGGTTTGGAAATGTTTCTATTGTATTTTCCAGGTCTGGCGACCAAACAATAATTCCCCGGCAATACACACCAATGTGTACAGCATGGGATAATAACACAGGAAAAGACCCAAATAATAAACAATATCTGCCCCACAATAATACAAACACGGTCACCAGTCCTGGGTGCGTGCAGTAGCGCTTGTGGGGGGCGATACAAGTTTATATTTATGACAATGGTGAAGTGTTGTCCGGTTTAGTGCTGGCCCTTGGCGACAGCTCCGGATCTGTGTTAGCCGTCTAGTAAATGCACAAGACAAGATAATTACAAGACAAACAAACAAAACACTCACGGTACTTTCTACGTGCAACAGTGTCTCTCACAGTCCTTCTTAGTTTATTTACGCAAACCAAAGCGAAGGAATAGATTGCTATTCTCCGTCCCCTTTTATGCTATCACACATGACCCCTTGGTAAACGAGTGCAGCTGTCTCTACAATCTGCAGCTGCTACGTCGTTTCCCTTCTGGGTCAATATGGTCCTGCAACGGAGTCTCGCCTTCTTCCAGACTGACCGACTTCCCGACCCTGGGAAAGAACTGTCAGGCTAGCCTGTCCAAAGAACTCTACTTTCGCTGCTTAGCGCCCTCAAAGGACGGGAGGGAGATTTACAACCAAGATTCATTATATTTCTGTTATTATATTCATTATAAGATTCGTTATATTTTCTACCCAAATGAGGGCTTCAATCATAAAATAACGTTTTTTTTTCTTTTCTTTATTTCATCTACCTTTGTTTAATTAATTGTTTTCGTACTCTAGAAAATTTAAACATGTGCAAGTTTCCTGAAACCTCTTTTGTTCTTGCAGGCCAATGCATCAGCCGGTCACTGGTGTGCAATGGGGACCAGGACTGTGAAGAAGATGGTTCTGATGAGCAAAGATGTGAGGAAATGAAGAAGTGTGACAAAGATCAAATCCCCCCCAAGGCTGAACTTTCTGGTGCAGGGTATGGCTATACATTCACCTTTGAACAATAAACAAAAATAATAAAATACAAGAAAATAAAACAACACAGTTGGTTAAATTTATCTTCCAAAATGCCATGGGTCAATATCAGTATAAAACTGTAACCTATTCCTGTTTGCAAATTCGGTTGCTCAAGTGGACTCAAAGTTACTGTCCAACGACAAGCCAGTTGCTAAAAAGATTATTCTCACTTAATGTGTATTTATTTATTTGTTTACTTAACCAGGAAATGTACCGATTGAGACTGGGTTCTCATTTACAAGGGGGTCCTTACTCCTTCCATAAGGCTAGCTTCATATTGCATCCCAAAAGCAAAACTGATGCATTTTCCACAATGGTATATTTGAATATATGGCCACAGGAGGACATAATAAATGAATCATTGATAGCTCACACCAGTCCTGGCTCTCTGCAGATTCATTTAGAAGAGAATATATTCTCTTCAGCTTGTTTCTCCTGCATGATATTTTTGTAATTTGTAATTCTGAACTGTCCCTTTTTCCATTTTTAGATTTGATATTCTAAAGGGTAAGGTCAGGAACAATGTCATTAACACAAAAAGCTTTGGTGGACAGTGCCGGATAGTGTTCAGTGGGGACCACAGATATTTCTACAGACTGACACAGAGTCTCCAGAAATACACATTCCAGGTGGGTTACTGTAGTCCACAAAGCCTCTTCAGTAAATGTATCCATTTAACACAATGAAATTGAAAGGTTACTAGCTTTTTCTCTAAAGGACCACAACTTAGCTGAATATAAAATTCCTTAGATTGCAATTTTCAGATGTGTCGTATGTTGTACCTGAATGGCTTAGCCAGCAACGTAGGGACTGCATTGTCTAACGAGACAACAGACATGCATCAGGGCCCAAAATCACTGAAAACTTTGACACAGTAGAAGACACACCTGCCTCACTGAGGCCAATCTCAAGTGTTTTGACCAGTGTATTTCCAGAGAGGCAAGAGATAATAATAGAGGGAAAATAAAGACATTAGTAGAAGTGACAAATAAGTAAAATGTGTTTTCTGGTGCAGGTAAAAATCAAGAATGATTTCAGCTACGAGTTTTACAACAGCACTTGGTCCTATAACAAGCACACATCAGACATCAAGAGGTCAAGCCATGATGGTAATTACGATCACACGAGTGATATTGCACTGAACAATGAGAAGGTAAGATGCACCACTTCCGAGTCTTTCTATTGTCAAGCCATTTTCCAAAGATGCCATTTTTGTGGTTTTAATTACGATAACCTCATGACACTGGTTCATTTGTGCATTTCAGAGCCATCAGTTGATGATTATCAGGAATGAGGTGGAGGTTGCGCAGTTCATAAACAGCCCACCAGAGTTCCTGACCCTCTCGGAAGTCTTTTGGAAGGACCTGTCTCTCCTCCCAGTTACTTACGAATACGGCGCCTACCGCAAACTCATCGAGAGCTATGGAACTCACTTCATAAAGGAGGGCTCTCTGGGTGGGCTGTATAAACTTGTGTTTTATATGGATTCTGAGAAGATGAATCAGAAAGGTAGACCGTCCATTTCATATAATATGTTACTGTAGCATTCTAGAGGGGGAGGAACTTTGCTAGAAAGAGAGAATAGAGACTGACATGGTCTGGAGCATTTTAACAAACTCCCACAAGCTTTCTTTGTTCGTACTATTTTATGGTGTTTGCAGTCATTCTAAGTGGCCTGGGATATTTTGCTCCAGTCTCATTTTGCTCTGAACCTGCCTTTGAGCTACTTTGAGATTGTCTGGAAAATCCTAAATGCCGGCAAAGCCTTCCCCATTCTATTCAAACCAGGTGGCATTGACTTTTTAACTCTGCCCACCCCTACCTGCTCTACAAATGAGGTCTGAATGTGCATTGAATGAAATGAGGAAGACCGTCAGTGCCTGTGAAAAAAAAATGTGAACAATGTTTTTTAAATATATATGTTATTAATGGTTTAATTACTAGCCGTTGCTTCCAGTTTTTTAACTGTTTTGGTGGAGGTTAATGTTGAGGTTCTGCAACAATGAATGGCAGCATAGATACTGGTTTCACTGGGGATTACAGTACCTTGTCATATACAGGTAAAGCTGTTTATTCCAAAAAGCTACGAACGCCCCCTGTACCACATTAAATCCCCAGAACAATCAGAGTCTGTACTGGCAATATAATTATCCTCAGAGTGTTTATACACTTTATTCCTATTTGTCTGGTGGACTAACTTACTGCTTACTCCATAAATCAGTGTTTTTGGCCACAGTTTAGACAGATGTTCTTGGCAAAAATAGTAATCTGGATAGTACAGATAATTCTCACTCACCACTCTGAGAATCTTAAGCAAAATGGTGCCCAGATCAACTAATCAAACCCAGGAAACAACTCTAGAGGTTCAGTTTTTATTTGTATCTGCATCAGTTCAGTTTTCCAAGCTCCTCCAGAATGACCCTTGGTTTACTGTGTGGAACTCTGAAGACAGTATGTGAATTGGTCAACAACTGTAGGTAGGCCCTTTCATTATTTTGCAATATGATGTAGAAGAAAATGTAAGAACCACAATATAAGTGACACCATAAAAATGTGAAACATCACTATCTGTATATCTGTGATGTACTTAGGGTAGTTTTCACCCAAACAACCGGATTTTCTTTTTTGTTTTTCAATAAAGGTATTTCCAACACAGATGCTGAGAAATGTACATCTTCTAGCTCTAATTTCATTTTTGTAAGTGTGAAACGCTCAGAATGCAACAAACTAATTGAAGCGCTCAAGACTTCTCAAGGTAAGCCGTAGTATAACAGCTGTAGTAATAGTAGTAACAGAAGGAGAATCATACAGTATGTTCGTAAAAAAAACACCCACTGATGTTTCTGAAATAAGTAAGCTGTGTTAAGCTGTTAGAACAGCTGGAGATATGTAAATGTAGACACGCTATTGATAAAGGGACATGACAGAAATGTAGTTGTTCAACCTTATTTTTAAGGGTCCACAAGTTTCTGGGGGGGAGTACTATGTAAATAGCACTGTTCTGGATCTGGTAATGACTAATTTAGCATATTTGTTAAGCTTTGAGTAAACCCATGTGTTTCAAACCCTGTATTTTCAATGAAAGGCACTGAAAACTAGCTTGCCTCTGAGCGAGTCATTGCACCCCTTGGATTCGCTACAGAATTCTAAAGACATGGGGCTAGACTCTCAAAACTTTTGACACCAATTGTCATAAATATTTCAGAATCGAAAAACACACTCACTTGATGACATCTGTATACAGTGCTGTCACTGGGCTTGATTACTTCTACGTGATTTAAAACAAGTTTCCTGAATTCTTTTGTGTATTTCTGTGCTGAAGGGATCTCCCGTGTGTTCATGTGGTCCTATTGAGGGTTCTAAAGATTAGACTTGTTCAGTTCATCTGGCTACTGACATACTGAAGAAATATCTGAAAGACATTTAGCATTGCAAGCTTCACTTTTCTTTTCTCTCAGAGCCATGTTATTTTCTAAATTACAAAACAAAAATAATAATTTAGGAACAGCTTGTTGTATCATGTCTCTTTTTTTTCTTTTCAGGATATGCGTCTCAAAGAATCTCTGGTAACTCATCTACTATTGGAGGGAGTGCTGCTTTTTCATCTGGGCTGAATTTCTTGGATCTGAACAATCCTGCTGGGAACAGTGAACGATATGCCAGCTGGGCTGGCTCTGTGAAAGACAATCCCAGTGTCATCAAGCAGAAGGTCAGACATCTTTACTATTAAGATCACTACCATACACTTTACTGACTGCCCCGAAAGAGCTGTGCTCCTTGGCAGAATGGTTATCATTTATTTCCTGTTGTCACACAGGCTCATCACACCATGAATAGTGGTGAATTATGTAAATTATGATACAAAGAATAATGTATACCTCAACAAGGCTGTAACTGAATCAGAAAGCACATGGGGTTTATTCATGTCACCAGAACCCAGAGAGGCACATTGTAGTATTGCTTGTTTTGAAAAGCTGATGTCAGAGAACTGTTTCCTGTCTTGTCAGCAAGTCTAATTTAATGTGTTAGGCAAACAAACTAATCATTTTGCATTGTGTTTCTTTTTTTCCCCCTGTAGCTGACACCTCTGCATGAGCTGGTGAAAGAGGTGGCATGTGCTTCAGTGAAGAGGTATAACCTGAAACAAGCGATTGAGCAGTATCTGAATGAGAATCACCCGTGTAACTGCAAGCCCTGTCAGAACAATGGCCTTCCTGTGATTAAAAACACCCAGTGCAACTGTGACTGTAAACCAGGCACCAGTGGACTTGCCTGTGAAAAAGGAACTCCTCTGGAAGAGCAGCCAGGTTGACTTACTAAGATTAATTTCTATTGGACCTCTGGTTTACTATATAAATAATAAATGCAGGAGATTAACAGAAGCCTCAAAGTGTTTGTTTTAGTAAACACCTGAAATTAAACCAAATTTAGGAAGAGATAAAAACAAATGTCCAACAATGGAGCTTATATGGTCGCTTTTGGGAGAATTTGTCAGTTCCAAGTAAGTGGGTGTCTATTCAATTACAATAAATTATGGAGGATCTACACACCACTGTTTAGATCATTTAAATATGACCTTCTATGTACTAGGCTTTTGAAAATCAAACATATAACTGTGCATGCGAGTCGTTGACCTATTTTGAACATTAAGCAGTATTTCATTGTTTAGATCAATTGAAAAGACGCTGCAGTCTTTTAAAGGAAATAAAGAAGCCTATTGTAAAGGAGAACTGATGTCTTTTAGGCGTGATTGATGGCAGCTGGAGTTGTTGGTCTTCCTGGAGCTTCTGTAGTAGAGGTCAAAGGTCCAGAGGTCGAAAGTGTGACAACCCCAGTCCCAGTGGGGGTGGAAAGTCCTGCATTGGGGAGCACACAGACTCCAAGCCCTGTGAGGATGAAGAAGTGGAGTATCTACGGTGAGGGCAAAAGAGAAAGTGATAAACAAAACATTAAGAAAACTAGCAATTAACAACATGACTAATTCATGTCTTCCTGTAAAGTATTCCTATTTAGAATAAAATCAAATCAAAGTATGACCTTATAAATTTGTCAAAACTTTGGTACATCACCCTACTGGAAATTTAAGAAGCTTGCTTAACTCAATTGGATCCCACTTTATTGTACTGGTTTCCTGCTGAAAACCCAGCTGATCTATCCAAATACAGCCCATTTACAACAGCTTGTCTCTTCATTATTTTCAGTGTAAAAGAGATCATATTAGATCACTGCAGTAAAACAGTTCTAACGATTCCCTTATTTTTTCCTTTTCAAGTGAAATTGAACCACATTGCTTTGACACAACTCTTGTACCCGTCAAGTCGTGCCAGTCTCCCCCTCCACTCATTAATGGATTTGTTCAGGTATGGGTAACAACACTAGAACCACATAACACAACAATATAATTCAAAGTGTCTTAAGCAGTGACAAAAAAATATATACTCCATATTTACTAAAAAATATCACTGTGGATGTGTTTTATGTGAATGATAATGCTAAACAGCAAAGGCAAAACGTACATTTGAAATTAATACCACTCCATTCAAAAGCCATCTTTGTTTCTGTTGATATGTTATAAAAACCTGTACTGTCACATGTATAGATTTGACTGAATGACTGCCCCTCACCACTGATACCTTTGAAGATATCCATTTGCCTCAAAGGTTTTTATTCTGGAGGTGAAAATTTAAAATATATCAATAAAGAAAGTTAAACAGTGGAGGTTTCATTTGGTTAATTCTGATTGTCTGGGGCCTGAAGATTTCAACTGCTGTTTTCCAAGCTGGGAGGTCTAGAATAAACAGCAGCTGAGACCTCACAATGTTTGGTCAGATCAGATCTTTAAAGGTAAGAGCCACCTCTTCTGTTTTTCTTTTAACCATAGGATCCCAAAGACCTTTACCCAGTCGGCAGTAAAATTGTGTATTCCTGCATAGAAGGATATTACGTTGTGGGGGATCCTGTAGCAAAGTGTGGAGAAGATCTTCATTGGCAGAGATATCCTCTTCATTGCCATAGTAAGTATCGCCGTCATCGTCATTAATTGAACATCAGTGTGAAATCAGACTCTTACCAGCTTACCATTACAGAGGTGCCAATGTTGGGTGAGCTCAAAGAGTGACGCTTTTGCTGAAGAATGTATGTCAGTGCTGAAGGTGCACAGTAAGATGACAAAACCAGGAGAACAACTATTAAACTAAGGAAGAGATAAGGAGAGCCATACTGGACGGCTTCCATACACATGTTGGACATACAGCAAACCCATTTTATAGCTTTTGTTTGTTTGTTGTTGTTGTGCAAAATGATCATGTTTGCCTGTGGTGCTTAAACACCGGGATACCTTCACAATTAAATACTGTTCTTTGTTCTTCACAGGCGTGGTCTGTGGGCCTCCGACTCTGCAATCTGATATCACTGGCACTCCCTGGAAAACAAGCTATGAGATAGGAGAAAAGATTACTTTGTCCTGCCCACCTGCAAAGAAATTGGAAGGGGCTTCAGAAATTATGTGTGACTCCAGTCTAAACTGGTCACCTAAGTTAACAGGCATACAATGCAAAACAGGCAAGAAATCAATTGAAAGAGAACACACTGAACTGCTGATAAAGTATTTTCATACAGTATTCAAGCAATAGAATCATAATTAGAGTGAATTACTGTGTAAGAAAGTCAGCCTCCAAGGTAATGCCCTTATAATTAGGGATTTAAAAAACATTAAACAGTGCTGTTTATTTCTATTTTAAACATTTCAATTCCGGTGCTTCCTGAATGTGGTTATGACAGATATTTACACAAACTGCGTGTCCAAAACATTCTGAACTCCTAGTTTGTGGCATGTTTAGGTTGTGAAGCAGTAGAACACACCTATACAATTAGAACATATCCAGAAGGACTCTTTTGTTAGCCTGTGTGTTGATGAGAGGCAAACCATTGTTTTGTTACACAGTAGTATCAGTCATAGTTCACACAGTATCCCATGACATTTGATTTATTTCAGTGTCAAGTGATAACCAGGAAGCACAAGGAGGCCAGTGCCAACCATGGCAAAAAAAACACAATTCAGAGTGTGTCTGCAAAATGCCCTACGAATGCAAGTAAGTTCTTGTAGAATTATATATATATATATAATATATACCGCTAATCCTATCTCTGTATTCTTAAAGGTTGCATAAAAACAAATAACCGATGAGACACACTGTATTCATGTTAAAGCATTTGCTCTCAAGGTTTATGGTGCATAAGCAGGCTTTACGGGCAGGCATGTTGTACTAAAGAAAGTACAAGGCTTTTAAAAGAAACAAAGTGAAAACATGAAAGTGTGAAAAAAGTGATGAAGCCCCTCTGTTACACAACTTTTCTTACTAAACGTATTTGTTAAAATTCTTAAATTAGCATTGAACGTGCCGAGTAAAAATTATAAACAAATATCTGTAATGAGTAGGAAGAATTTTCCAACTGCGAGCCTTATTGCTTGTTATATATTACTTATTTAGCCCTTCACACAAGCAACGGGTCGTCTGCACACTCCTAGTTTTAATTACTTGCAAAACTATTTTGCCAATAACATTGAGTTTAATGTGATAATTGTCAGGTGTTTTGTATAAGAAATAAATCTCTCTACTTTCATTACTACTTTACTGTATATAAGTCTATACAGTATACCGTGTTCTTAAAAATCTATCATCAGTACACTGATGTGTATAAAACAGATTAGACATTCTTCTGTATGTTACACAATTTTTCAAAATATGAGTCAATCTGTTTTCTGCTATCAACCACACTGACACTTCCTCTCCCCAGGTCCTCTCTGGATATCTGTGTCACAAATGCTAAGACCGGACGAACAGACGCCCTCACAGTTTGTAAGGTCTATGCCCTGGAGTGCCTGGGACGGTCATACACCCCCGCTGACGAGAGTACCTGCAAGCTTCCAGGCTTCCAACCCAAGCCCTGCCCTGCCTGTCAGCTGTGGGAGAAGTGTGATGGTATGTTATAACATGTACAGTAATCACGGCAAAAGGTCTATGGGCTATGTCTGGGAAGCGGATTTGCAAAATAATTATCTTGCATTATTATTTGAAACCAACGGATTAACTGCATTTTCTCTACAAATAACATATATAGCATTCTAGAAAATGTGTTGGACCACCAATGCTGGTTTGTGGTGCCTGGGTGACAGAGCAATTATTGCCTGTTTTAATCCACTAAGACACCTTACTAAGTACCTAGGTATACATGATTAGATAACTGCCCTCTCTTCATAAACAGGATATTAATAATATGTTCTTCCCTCAAAAATGCAGTGAAAACTGCCAAGACTGGTACAGCATTCAATCTGATACCTCTTCTCACTTTCAGAAGTTTGAATTAAAATACAGAACAGATTTTCTGTTCTTTATTAGAATTAATTGGATAACATTTTTGTCCCACTACTTATGTAAGAGAGCTAACTCATTCAAATATTTGCATATATTCAAAGACTGGTAGATTATCTACAATGGTGATTTATACTATTGTTTGCACTGTGTATTATTGGAATTTAGGTACTGAATTGTGGCATTGTGGTGAGAGATTAAAATCCCTATCCTCCCAATACTGTACATTATATATCTGTTCTCAGAGCAAACCAACATATGCGCATGCAGAGGAATTGAAGAATGCAAAGAGAGTGGCAGCAGTATCTGTGTCCTTGCTGGAGAGAACCATTTCAAACAGACAATGTCTGAATGTGAAGCAGGCGCGAGGAGATGCAGAGGAGAAAACATATCTGTTGTCAACATCAGACCATGTGAAGCACAAGAGTAAAGGGTGCCACTATTTACTATTGCCTCTGGTTAGAATGGATTTCCATGTAGTTCACTTAAGGGCCTTTTTCTTCATATTGCATTCCCTCTGATAATAGACCCACTTTTTTGGTTGTCATATACCATAGAATAACCTACACTGTAGATACAACTTTGTTGCAATTATATCTGTTGCTACAGAGAGCTATGTTAGAACCCAGTTTGTCCAGACTGATCCAGGACATTGTATTAAACCATTTTGTATTAGCATAAGATAGCCCTTTAAAGTCTTGCTTGTATAGAACTTGAACTTCTTATTTGCATATCTCCTCCCAAGTAGCAGGTGGAGTCTGAAGTTTTTCATATGATTGATAGCATGGCGAGAGTAGAATTGCCTTCATGTCAGAACTACTTATTGCTGAGCACTGACTGTGAATTCTGTCATAATAGCAGGGTACTTATATCTTACTCTGTGCCTGCAAATTTCTTTGACTCTGTGTCGTAAGAGTTGCATTAAGAATGTCTTGTACTAACTGAAAAGCACCTGAAATAATAATTAAAAATATATATATATTGGACTTTTCCTGTGAGTGTGTGTGTGAGTGTGTGTGTGTGTGTGTGTGTGTGTGTGTGAGTGTGTGTGTGAGTGTGTGTGTGTGTGAGTGTGTGTGTGTGTGAGTGTGTGTGTGTGTGTGTGTGTGTGTGTGAGTGTGTGTGTGTGAGTGTGTGTGTGTGTGTGTGTGTGTGTGTGGTGTTTATTCAACGATGAATATTACACCATATAATCCTTTATAATGTAGTTTATTGACTAGTGGACAATGTTGGAGGACTTGGACACTCCTTCGGTTTGGATACACGTTTATTAGCGTTCATTTCTGAGAGAAATTGTTAAGCAAACACTGTAAATGTATCCTTGTATGAAAAATGTCAACACAGCAAAGGTTGATATAAAAAGCATGTTATTTGGAAGCTATGAAATATTTGATAGTCTTTACATCATTTCTCAACCTCACAGTTTAGAGACACAAGAGGAAATTTGAAGTGCGACAGAAAACAGAAAATACTGATTAGAGGAGAAACCTCAAAATGGAGTGAGGTAACCAGTGGAGTACCACAGGGATCAGTATTAGGTCCTCTGCTATTCCTAATCTACATTAATGACTTAGATTCTGGTATAGTAAGCAAACTTGCTAAATTTGCAGATGACACATAAATAGGAGGAGTGGCAAACACTGTTTCACCAGCAAAGGTCATTCAAAATGATCTAGACAGCATTCAGAACTGGGCAGACACATGGCAAATGACATTTAATAGAGAAAAGTGTAAGGTACTGCACGCAGGCAATAAAAATGTGCATTATAAAATATCTTATGGGAGATACTGAAATTGAAGAAGGAATCTATGAAAATGACCTAGGAGTTTATGTTGAAATGTCTAGACAATGTGGGGAAGCTATAAAAAAGTCCAACAAGATGCTTGGATATATAGAGTGAGAAGTGTTGAATTTATATCAAGGGAAGTAATGTTAAAACTTTACAATGCATTAGTAAGACCTCATCTATACTATTGTGTTCAGTTCTGGTCACCTTGCTACAATAAGAATACTGCTGCTCTAGAAAGAGTGCAAAAAAGAGCGACCAGAATTATTCCAGGTTTAAAAGGCATGTCATATGCAGACAAGCTTAAATAACTGAATCTATTCAGTCTTGAACAAAGAAGACTACGCGGCGATCTGATTCAAACATTCAAAATCCTAAAAGGTATTGACAATGTCGACCCAAGTGACTTTTTCGACCTGAAAAAAGAAACAAGGAGTAGGGGTCACAAATGGAGATTAGATAAAGGGGCATTCAGAACATAAAATAGGAGGCACTTTTTTACACAGAGAATTGTGAGAGTCTGGAACCAACTCTCCGGTAATGTTGTTGAAGCTGTCACCCTGGGTTCCTTCAAGAAGCTGCTTGATGAGATTCTGGGATCAATAAGCTACTAACAACCAAACAGGCAAGATGGGCCAAATGGCCTCCTCTCGTTTGTAAACTTTCTTATGTTCTTATATGTAAGTATGACCAACCTCACTTTATCCCCTTAGCAGGGGATTTCATAAGATTAGTTTGGTTTACAGGTCTGATTGTATGTGATTCTGAAAACCGTAGACAAGAATAAAATACACGATGTATGATCAGGAAAAGATCAAAGATTTTTATTTTAAAATCTGAATGCAAAACAAAACTAGATAACAAAGCACAGTGAAAGTACCCTTCTGCGTTCAGGTATATTATGTTCCAAATACAATATTTTTATTTAAAAATGGTATTTAGTGTGATGACATTCTTTCGATTTGGTTATTAAGCCAATAACTGAATGTTACACCTCAGACCTATATAGAGTAAGTACAGTATAAGTAACCTACTGCTACTATGGCTGAAAAAGCATATTGAGATTAGAGATGGAGATCCAGTGAAGCACGATCCCTGGTATGGTAAAATAATTGCAGACCTTGCAACAAGACAGATCTTGTCCTGCTCCACACATATATCATCAGCATTTCCCATCATGCACAAGTCTCACTTCCAGTTTGGCACATTTCATTGCTCCCACGAAGCACAGATTCAATGACCGTTTATTTTTCGTTGTCCCTGTTTCAACACAGTAGAGTTTTCCGTCCTTGGGGCAGTTGTATGGCAACAGGCACTCACACTTTGAGTCTGGGGGGAAAAAATGGGTATGAGCATTTAAATTGCATGTATGCTGTGTAAAGCATGACAATTCAGTATCTATACAATGAACAGAAGAAATGTCTTATGATGGCGTATACACATTTTCAAACCAATGCAGCAAGACTCTCACCAGGAGTTACAAGCTTGCATAGAAGAAAACGTTCAGGCATCTATATATGAAAAGGTACGAAATCAGTATGCACACTACAAGCTTGCACACATCATGAAAAAAAAACAACCTTTAAAGAGAATAATTTAAAAAATAAAATAATCTTTCAATCCTCATAAAATTAAGAATCGTTACATGTGCATGTTTCCCATTCGTAGCAGGTGTCCAGCCCACAGGACTCGTGCTTCTCACTCTTATCAGCCAAGCCGGCCCTGAATTCAGCCCACTCGAGGGTGGCTCCATCTGGACAAGAACCTTCACTGAGGAACTGCAGCTTCTCTCCCAGACACCTTTCAGCGTGAATGGCACAGGAGGATTTCAGCAAAGAAAGACCCGTTTTTCCATCAAATATGCAGATATCTTCTACAAAGGAGCTAGAAAGAAAGAAATAATGTATGTAAAAAAAATGTAAAAAATAATGTGATATCTTGTAACAATTGTAAGTCGCCCTGGATAAGGGCTAAGAAATAAATAAATAAATAAATAAATAAATAAATAAATAATAATAATAATAGAAAGAGAAAACAGAAAACCAAAAAAAGGTCTGTGTTTATTCCTCTGTATTGCTACAAATGGTTTTACATTCTATCACATATAATAACTGTGATATAAGGTCTGCTATAATGCATTAACTCTTTGGGGGTCAAAGCTATTTTCTGTTGTTAGATTTGCAGGTACATGAATTGAATGCACACACACTAGGCTTCCATAAAAATAAAGTTAAATAGTCTGTGACTCGCTCTGTTTAGTATAGATAATAAAAACCACAGGAAAAGAGAAAAGCTTTTTAGAAAAACCCATTCTTTATTGTTTATAAAATTTCTTTTAGCATGACCAGCTCAAATCGCAAAGTGTACAATCAAACTTCAACATATAGAGAACATGGGAAAAAACTGAATAAATTGGATAACAAATAAAGGAATTATGGCCATATATACAAAAGGGACCAAAAGCAACCAAAAAAAAAATGAACAATTGAAAAATGTGCACCAAAAAAAAACACATTCAAATTATTCATTCCAGGGACCCTGGTCATGTGATGCAAGATGGAGCTATTCACTGTGGCTGAAATAATCGCTTTTACAAAGCTGCTGTCAGCCACAGCTCACACTTCTACAAGTCAGCTTTCTCTTCTTTTTCTCTCTCTAGGTCTTTCTCTCTTCAGCCCTTTCTCTCTTCACTCTGTTCTCCTTCTCTCAGTTGTGTGGGATCCAGCTCTCAGCTAAAAGGAGCTGGGATCCAGCTCTCAGCTCCTTTTATAGGAGAGCTGGAGGGAGGCGGTGCCCGTTCCAGCCAATCCAGAACGGACACCTCACCCTGCTGGAAGGTTCCATAATGACAGCTGTATGGAAATCCCCCCGCCCAGGTGCCTCAGTCTGGGGATCGGAACACTCTAGATGAAAGGGGGCGGGGCCCCAGCCTGGCCACGGGTAACCTTGCTGGATGGAAAGGTACAAGCTGAGTTCTCCCGTTCACTCCAGCGCGCTGACCACGCCTGGACCCACGGGGTGCGCTCTTCCGGGTTGTTAATAAGCAGTCAGTGCGCCGGCCCTGCCCATCTCCCCACCGTTACAATATATTTATCGGAAAATAGGTCCTTGTGCTTTCGATGTCGCCATTTCTCTTGTTTTGTAAGGATTTTGTCTGAAAATGTTTATTTACTGCACCGAGGTAGGTCTGTCTTACAGTAGAGCAGCAACACTGCAACACACTTGCATTCACGGCGCTCTCCTGACGTGGTCCAATACCAGAAATACACAAATAGGACCTCGCTTTGAAGCTTAGAGTCTCCTCTTTCAAATGGTGTCTCTTACAGTGCCTGAGTAAAAATATTTAAAGGGACAGGTCGCCGGAGGGATTTTTAATATTAGGCGTACCCTAAGATTGCGCAGAAAAATAAAAAAAAAAAAAAAATAAATAAATAAATACACTTACCTACAATCTTGTTCAGGTGACATGCATACACAGTTAGAACCATCTCGCTTTTCTCCCAATTTGCATTTGGCATCAGGAACAAATGTTTCTGCTGTAAAATGGAAGAAAAAATGTAGAATGCAATATATATATATATACACACACGTAGATAGATAGATAGATAGATAGATAGATAGATAGATAGTAAATATGGACTGGATAGGAGGTGTATAGTGGGAAACTTTGGCCCCCGAAGGAAAAACTAGTTACCAACAGGGGACTATAATGCCCGAAGCCGCAGGTAACTGTAGTTCTCCCCAAGGGGCTTTTAGTTTCCCACTATGAGCTGAGGTCTGCAGTCCATATTTGTATTATAAATCACTCAAGAAAGTCATGTTTTTGAAGTCCATAGCACATAGTTATTAAAGTTTATTTGGCATAGAACTGTTCATCTGACTTTCTCACTGCGGCATAGAATTCTCGGAGTCCATTGAGTTTGTGATGACTGTATTTATTTACATTGTCGAGTTGGATTTGTTTGATTTTAGGAAGTCAGAAAACACTGAAAGCAAAGTTTTTAGATGATTTTAGTGTTTTCAGCATCTTTGTTTTGTAGTATATTTTCTGTTGTCCGTCATTTTGCTTGGTTGTGTGTAGAGAAGGAGTTTGTAAAAAAACTGTTGACCGTAAGCAGCATCACAGGGGCAATAGTTGGTCATGTGATGAGGTTTTAATCAATCACGTGTCAGAATTTCTAAGGACTGATTCATATATATATACTGATGCACAAAAGAAATGCAACACTCAGGTCTAATGGATTTAATCAAATATTTTAAACAGAGATATCAAACAAAATCACAGAAAATGTGAACACAAATAAAGATCAAAGAATCATGATAAGTTTTTCAGTATGAAACGTGACACACTGTCAAAATGAAAACATTACAAAGTTAGTGTCGGGTATGACCTCCCTGAGCATTAACACAATCCTGGCAGCGTATCTTTCGCTGTTCTTGCATTAATTGAAATCATATCTTTTCGAATGGCTATTTATACAGATTCTTAATCAACTAATTTTGGCAATTTTAACTCAACTCAAACACCAAACACAGCGCACCTGGTGTTTTTTATGAAATCACATGACTTGAGCTCAGTATTTTGTTATCCCAAGGAACAATACAACTCAAACAATCAACAAACCTATCTGCTCACTATTTAAAATGTAAATAACATTATGTATGTGCCCAATGAGCTATTGATGTAAAACTGACTGTTACGTTTTAACTGTGCATCGGTATACACACTTTCGAATAAGTTGTCTTGTGATGTGTTATTAGTTATTTTGGTACAGTCTGTCCATCTCTGGGTTGATAAAGCAATGTCCAGAATGGTTGGGAGTAAAGTAAATTGATATCATATACTTTTCTTTTAAAAACGGATTGAACCTCAGTGTTGTGTGGTTGCAGTAGACTTGGTAACAGTAAAAATGTATCCAAATGAAAACAGCAATTTTTTAGAGAAGTAAATTTATATTACCTTTTTCGCAAGTTATTTGGCTATGAACCTCAGGCTCCCAGTCTAGATGCTGTGCACACCTGTAAGACCTGGTGCCACTGATCCGAAACCCTGGAGCACAGCTGAGGTAAATGCCTTCTCCAATGTTGTAGTCTTCTTTGAGTGGAGATATGGAAATTCCACTGGCAACTGCTGGTCTACTGCAAGACTTTTCTAAAGAAAAGAAAAGTCTTATCATTCAGAAAAGTCCAAATACTTGACCAGTGCATGCATAAGCATGAGAAAAAGTGTTGGAATGAGAAAAAAATTTGGTGTAATTACAACAGGTACTTGAATACTCTTTGAGTCAGGCTAGGCGTGTGTGCTGCTCTATGATGCTCATTGATGAGTGTTCACTGTTTGTATTTGTTTGTAAAGGCAGTGGCATGTTTGGGATATGTATATCTATGCCTGAGAGTTTGACTGAATAATGACAAATAATAAGGAAATAACACATCATAAAATAGTGCTGTATGTATTGGTTGAATTCACTCTTTGGCGTAGATGCAAAGTGACTTTAAAATATAACACATATGGGTATATTCATTCAAAGCACTCAAGTCAAAGAACTAAACAGTTCTCTCTAAAAGCAAAACCATGAAAATGTGTTAAGCAACCTTTGCTTGCAGGTTCTTGTGTCTATAACCTTTTCAATTTTTTTTTTACTTTGTTTGGTTTTTTGGTGAAAATGTTTTCTATTATAAGTTTGAGAAAAGTGAAATCACACAACACGATCGAGTTATATTCAAGGCCAGTAAAGTAAGCCAATCAAACAGACAATTGCAAACTCCATCAAACAAATCAAGCTGTTCTATATGTTAGCTTTGTTTTAGTGACATACTTAGGCACTCCACAGATTTCTGATCCCATGTTCCGTCAGGCAAGCATCTGAAGTATGGGTATCCTTCAACTTCATAGCCAGTGAAACAAAGCACTTCCACCTGTTCACCAAATCCATACAGCCTTTCCTTTGTCTGAAAGCAGAAAAAACAAGACTGAGCCTATCTGACAGTACAGTAGCAATTGCTCTACAACACTCAAAAGAGATTTATTTTTTTCAAATTCGCCCAACCTGCACCAGTTGTTATCTTGATCAACCAGGTAACAATTTATTGTATTTTGGGAATGCCCCTTAGTGGCTAATTCTCTATTTTCCCTCGGAAACTGTAATTTAAGACAATGCACCACTGAACTGAAGCATTTTGCAGCCAATACACTTTTAGAAATACTACTTTTATCATTTTGTGCAATGGATTTGCATGGGAACCACAAGGTCACAGGTTCGCTGACCTTCTTCGCTGAGCCAAACCGGGAGGAATGGTGAATTCATACACATCTTACCCTCAGGTAGCTGTTAGCTGGTGGTTTTGGTTGTGAACACCCAGGCTGGTCAGTTCCTGGTAACAGTTCTCCCTCACCCTCAATTTTAAATTCATCGTCATTTCTACACGCAGCTCCCCTAAGAAACAATGAACAGAGCTTGCTTGGGTGGAACGTGTGGAATCCAATGCCTGAGACCATGCATTACAGCTCAGTTAAACAGTCTTCCCTGATTATGATAACAGTTGGTGTTGAGACATTTAGTTTTTAAACATGTATTGATTGTTCGGTTGAGATTTACGTTATACTGGACTGTACAACTCCCTTTTCCACATCACATGCCTCTTGAATGCTTGCCATTGTAGCCCATTATTATTGTGTCTTACTGGTCCTGGAAAAGCGAGATGGTACAGTCTGCTTCTTCCTGCTGGTCTCCTGCACAAGCTTTGCCCCCGTTCATTGGAGAAGGGTTGTTGCACTCCCGTGTTCTTCTCCTCTTCATGGACGAATCACAGGCACTCCACGGGGCCCAGCAGCTCCAGTACCCATCCACTGCATCTGCAGCGATTAAAACAGAGATCAACGTCAACCACCAATATGACCAATATTTTAACCATACCTAATTACGACAGAAAACATGATTTGGTTTTCACAATCAGGACAACCCAGTCTCTGTTTACTTCTGTCTCTTACACTGTGACAAACTGCCAAAGCAATACAGTAGGAAGCCTCACAAGCACTTACACATTAACAAACAAACATCAACGCAAAACCACATTTAGAGTCTCTACCCCTGTCCCAAAGGTGCATTTCTGCAAACTCAGGTCCCAGATAATGTTTTCATTTCACCTGACGTGAGGTAATGGATCCCAAAAAGAGTGGATCAACAGAGACTGGTTGGCAGTGTGTTTTTAACAACAGCATTGCAAGTTATTAAAGTCGTTACTATGTCTTGGCATAAAGTGATTTTCCCAGGATGAAGAAGCTGAGGTGCTGTACTTGAAGTGTAGTCAGAAGCCCGTTTCTCGCAGTTGTCCCCATAGGTTCCACTCTGGCAGACACACATGCACTCTGTGCCAGACAGCACAGGCTTGCCATTGTTCGGGCAGGGATTGCATTTGCAGGAGTCGAAGACCTCCAGGTATTCCATCAACGCTCTTTCCAGGTTCTGCCTCCTCGTCATGGCACAGGGGAGGCCCCGCACCAGATTCAGAATGGGGGCAAGCTGGCAGAAAGAAAAACGTTCAGAGAGTTTACCCTTATTAGGCCGTGCCTGATTATGATAATATTTGGTATTTGTATACAGATGTAAATCCCCATGTTAACTTATCTGTCCATAGCTATAAAGTCATCAAGTTTAAAATGCACAATTTGGTATGTGAAACAGAAAGGATGTTTTCAAGGTTTGTCAAACAAGCATTAGATTTGGCATAGTTTATACTTAAAGGGTACATATGGACCTTTTTATTTTATTGTGTTACATGTTCCCATGTGTTGCTACAACTGTTTACGTAAGGTGTGTGTATTGTTTTAATTATTATTATTTTTTTTTTTACATTTTGACCACTTTTTTAAACTTTTAAATTGCATTCCCTGCCTCAAGATGGCTTCCCATGTACCCGCATGGACCTCTCAGAACTACATTTCCCATAATCCTCCTGCTCACATATGTAACTGAGATGGATTTACCAGTGAGCAGGAGGATGAACACAATAAAATAAAAAGGTCCTTATGTACCCTTTAAGCAATAATACCTGGCATGAAGGGCAGTGCCAGAGATTACAGACAATGTCTCAACACAATCTTGACCTGTTATTAGCACAAGCCTACTCGTATTATTGTTTATTTAAAATGTCATTGTTCATGATTCAACATCCCATACCACTATAATACCATTACATGAGGTATTATAATGTAACAATTGCACAACCTTTAATCCAAAAATTAACATTCTGGTAATTACCATAGTATACTGCAGCATGGTATAGCACATATTTATATAACAAACTAAATGGGCTACATTGTCAAAGCTATTTACTCCAAATAGTCATTTAGCTCATATATTCAAGAAGGTAATAGTTACCAAACAAATAATTACCAACACAGGCATTTTATTTAGGGACTACTTAAGGAGTCTGTTTCTTGTTTATCTTAGAATTGCCACTGGTGTGTTTAACTTTCTGAGAAAAAAAAAAAAAAAGCTTTGATAATCTAACCCAATGTGTACAACTGCCAATATTTGCATGGTAAATTCAAAAGGAGGATTTTATTGTTTCCCTAACCTTATAATTCACAATGGTTGGGTTGTCTTTTACTGACTCAATCCAGTCCTTATGAATGGTACTATTTGGAAGGACTTTGTTTTTTTCCCAAGCCAGCGCTGCAGCATACTCTGTCCTGCCGCCTTTTACCATTGAAATAGACTTCTGAGATGACTTTAGAAAAGAACCTGGGGATAGTAACACATGACAGCTGAGCAGCTTCAACACAGTTTGGTTCCTATTTTGCACCTTTATTATTGCAATGCATATTTGCAATTTGTGACTCTAAAGGTCCTTCAGAGCTTACTGTTCCCAGACTACCTGACTCCGTAACTCGCATGCACAGCATACTATAGGTCTAGGCCCAAATGTGCCTATATACAGTACCTGCAGCTATGGGCACAATTACACGCATCTACTCAAAAATATAGTTATTTCATTCAAACACTTTATAAGGTGAACTGGGAGCTCAACCAATGGGTCAGTCAATGTGTTTTGCTAGCTCCAACTACGTTGCTAATTTGTTTTTAAAGGGAAAATCTGCATTCAGAAGTAGTAACATCAATTAATAATATCCAAAACAGCTCAAGAGTTAATATACGGTATTACCTTTTTTGATGCAATGAATTTAAAAAACAACATTTGATTTAATCTCACCTTCATACTTTTCTGACATCTTGTTCCAGGTGCACGTTTTTTTTACAGTTTTTTTGGGGAATATGAAGTACACCTTTGTGGTTTCTTTCACTATACACCCACTGGCTTCGGAGTCTGTAACACCTGAATATTGGGACCAAGTGAAATTTCATAAATAACAAGTATATGTAATACAAACCCAGCCCCCTCCATGACTGCAAATTCAAAACTAGATCTATCAGTATGACATAAAAGTATCATGACGTATATATATATATGTCAACAATACCGGTATGTACAGAATACTATAGAATATGAAATGGCAATGAAGAGTGAAAATTGGATACTTGGTAAAGACCTAGATGTCTTTATTAAGAGAAGTGTTAGTATCATGGTAAAGTATAATAACATCAGTGATTTACAGTATGTGAAATAAATTCTTGTGTTCAAGATACTGGCAAAAATGTATAGTGTGAAGTGTAGCTTCACATTGGCATTTGACAATGCCATAGAATTCAGAGAGATTGTGTAGTGAGCTCCCAGCAGCTACCTTGATTGTGTTCCCACTCACCTGAATTCTTCAGCTCCTCTCTGTCATACTGGTAAAGGAGGTCATAGTGGCCACCTAATGTGCCAGATGTGAAGTAATGGGTCCCAAAGTCCTGAAATATCCTGCTGTATAAAGCGTAATTGTAGTCCAAGGGCAGACTGCTCAAGGCTCTCAAGAATGGGCCGGATAGGTGCAGGTTGGCCTGTTTCATTTCGAATGTTGACACTCCAACCACTTGATGAACTCTGAAGAATTTTGAATCCTGCAAAAAAAGAAACACATTGCCCCACAGTAATGATTCAACAAATGTGTTTTGTCTTTACTTACTCCAAATAATTTGAAAGGATGATTCATTTAGAAGTGGACGATGGCATGTCAGTAGCGTTTTATGCAATGTGGATTGTGGCAGGGAGGAAGCCCGGCAAGTGTAGATAGTGTGTGTGTGTGTGTGTGCATCCATGCGTGCGTGCGTGCATGCGTGTGTGTGCATCTGTGTGTGCGTGCGTGCATGCGTGCATGTGTGTGCATCTGTGCGTGCGTGCGTGTGTGCGTGCATGTGTATTTGTGTGTGCATCTGTGTGTGTGTGTGTGTGTGTTTGTGTGTGTGTGTGTGTTGTTTTGGTGCTGGGGTTAAAGAAAGATGAATGCACTTTGAATGTAAGTTTGGCAGGGATGGGGTTCAATCTATCCCTGCCAACAATCCCATCGGGAATGATTCAGAAATGATTCGGAAGTAGCCACATGTATATAAGGAAAGCTAAATCCTTTGTTTGGTGGAGGAGTTCAGGATGAGTTTGTGAGTTTGTCCTGCGTTTTGTAAGTTCAGTGAAGGTGAATGCCCAGCCTGAGGTATTGCTTGTGTCTGTGTTATTTTGTTTGAACCTTTTATTTTGGCCCTTGTGTCCTGTTTTTTTTTTGTTGTTGTTGTTGTTGTTGTTCTGTTTTGTTAATTAAAGTGTGCATCCTCGCTCAAAACTGCAGCTTTCTGTCTCTGGGTCTCTTTCCTGCTGGTAAACAGCCTCGGCCGTGACACTACCCTGCCACAGGATACATAAATATACAGTTTTTCCTCCTTTCAGGCTTATACAATGGAATGTATACAGCAAGAAAAGATTACAAGATCATAATGTTGTTCTAATGTTGCAACACACCTCTGAATTTGGTGATTTGAGCCCACCTGATAGACATATTACACATTACACATGGACACAATATATTAAAACACCTAATCACGGTCTGTCCCATGTTTATACATTTCACAAACACACACACACACGCACACGCACGCACACACACACACACAGTGCAATAGTATAGTAAATGTATCTATTCAGGACATTATGCAGAATAAAATTATATGTATATCACAGTATGATGTCAACATTTATCAGTATATGTGCACAAGCATTGCCATTTGTGCACAAGCATTGCCATTTGTGCACAAGCATTGGGGTTTTGTACGGTTTTTCACTCACCATTTGTTGCGAGGCTTTGACAGCTGTTTTGAAGGATGAAGAACCTTGTGAGCGTGTACGGGAACTACGGGCGTAAAAGATTGGAATCCATAAAAAATTGGAACTATGTGAGCTGAACTGACCGCTGGTAGAGCGTTCGTTAGCCAGCTCCACTGGTTCACTGTAGGTGGGCTCAGCTTCATTCTCATAATCTTCCACGTGCTCGATCTGCGCAGACAAACAAAGGCCTCATGCACAAATAAAACAGAGAGAGCGTGCTTCCTTTTTTCTTTTAGAACTGCGGTTGAATAACATAACTATTTTCTAATATGTATTGACTATTGTTCTTGTTGTTCAGATTCACTGCATTCCACGTTTTGTCTCAGTCATCACACCGTGGTAGCATTTTAAAGTTTAAAGCAATTGGTGGTCTCAGAAACATGTCACCCCATCTCCCCTGTCCCCAGTAAATGGAAGAAATATGACATTTGTTCAATGTGGTATTTCTTATTGATGTATCTCTGGTTGCACTTTACATTGTGTCTCTAATTACAGTGTATTTACTTGATAAATACATGTGTACTTACACATAATTTCAATGTTATTATGCATAGTTGCAATGTACTTAATGTGTAAATGTTTTTGCAAGATAAATGTTTGTACACAATTGTATCAGGGGGATCGGTTAATTGTTACACTGGTGTACCAGTTCTACTCTTAGAGACAGGACATTTTGAGGCCACACGGGTCCTTTAACTTGAGATTCAATAGTTTGTTTTGTTGTTGTTTTTTTTTTTACCTGAAAAACGACACTTTCTAGGTTCTCAGGTATCCTGTAAGTTTTCCTTTTGTCCTTGCTTTTTATTGTGTTGCAAACGCCTCCATAAAAATTGTTCTCAAGGACATCCCCTCGAATCTCTTCTGCCATGATATCAAATCTAAAGGAGAGACATTTAAGACAGGTTTATTTCACGATATTGGATTCTGGTAATAAATATAATTTTAAAAGTTATTCACTTTCATTGGGTTTCCAAATCGTGTGTTTGTTTAAATACAGTGCAGTTTGTTTAAATACACGTCATAAACAGTCCACAGCATGATTGATTCATTTAACAGGCTTTTTTTTACCAACATTCAGAGCAGGATAGGTGTAGTGAGCATTAAACTATTTTCACAAGGTCAATGAAGCACACTTGTTGAATATTTATTTGTTTTTTATTCTTTTATATTTTAATAAGTTTCAGTGAAATGCCGAATTGCATGTCAATAAAAGATAGCACACAAAATAAAGATGTGCCCTTTGATTTCTACACAAAGGGTGTCATGTTCAACCACAAACACACAACCCCACACAGGTACTACATGTAGAGTGAGTTTCACTAGTAAGTGTAAATGGTTCTTACCCACTGCCCATGAGCTGAACGCTGGGGATGCTGTCGTATCTGTGGTTACAAACCTTCTTTCCTCTCGCACAGTGTTTCTCATCCGACAGATCTCCGCAGTCATCATCACCATTACATTCCAATTTTCGTGGAATACATCGACCTGGAACCCAAAAGGAGATGCTACAGTTTGTTAAAAAATGACTGCCGTTCCCGCTATCATTTTTGTCTATAACATAATAATTTTTATACAGCAAAATTTGAAAGTCACTATAAAACATCTTTCTATTATCCTGGCAATACCAGAGTTTAATTCATACACAGTCAATATCAGAAAGACTTCATATTCAAAAGGAACAGAACAACATATAAACTAAAATGAAAATTAATTTAAAAACTCAAGGGGCTCCTGAGTGGCGCATCTGGTAAAGGCGCTCTGCGCGGAGTGCAGGATGCACCCTATAGCCTGGAGGTCGCCGGTTCGAGTCTAGGTCATTCCACTGCCGACTGTGGACAGGAGTTCCCAGGGGACGGCTCACAATTGGTCGAGCGTCGCCAGGGTGGGGAGGGCTTAGGTCGGCCAGGGTGTCCTTGGCTCACCGCGCACCAGTGACCCTTGTAGACTGGCCGGGTGCCTGCGGGCTTGTCTGTAAGCTGCCCAAAGCTGCGTTGTCCTCCGACACTGTAGCTCTGGGTTGGCTGCATGGCGGGCCTGCAGAATGAAAAGAAGCGATCGGCTGACAGCACACGTTTTAGAGGACAGTGTGTGTTTGTCTTCGCCGCTCCCGAGTCAGCGCGGGGGTGGTAGCAGTGAGCTGAGCTTAAACACAACAGGCCATTTCAAATTGGGTGAAAAACGGGGTCAAATCAATTGGTGACTTGTAACGCTAGGGTTTTACACTCCATTGAACTGCAATGAAACAGCAGAACACCAGGACGCGAACCTGCGAGCATGCGGTTAAAAGAAAAACTCCTTACCAGTCAACTAAAGAGCAAGCTCTCCAGTCAAGAGGGTGTACGTGTCTTATGCTGATGGCAGTGTTATAAACCCATCAGCTGCTAGCAGGGGGATCATTACAGGCTATTAAATTTTTTTAAAAAAAAATTAAAAAAAATGTCAAATTCTCTATTAAAATATTTGTTGGAACTAATGTATTTTCAGGCATAGAAAGATATTTAGTAAGCAACTTTAACCAGCCTGGCCAGCGACGCTACCCTTTCACATTACAAATGCATTAAGCAAAGTAAAATAGCATATAAGATCTTCAATGCGAGTTCGTGTTAGATTTGGACACGCTTTATAAAAGGAGTCCACCATGGCTCATCCAGTAGAAGGATCATGCATGCTAAGTTGCCAATCTTGGCCTTATAAAAGCTTCCCAAACTGTATTAAAAGCATTGTAAAGTGAACAGTGAAAGTATGGGGTAAGTATTATTAATCCCACAGAGGTATGGTAAAGCATATTAAACAAATGTCAAAGCATGATGAACTGTGGTAAATGCAGTGTATGACCTCATGAGTGTCTTTGCGCTCAAGTGAGTTGGGGAGGAAAACCTTGTGTCCCAACAGATGATTGGAGGACACTGCCACTGTACCTTACTTTATAATAGCTTTTTCTAGATAAGGCGGTTTCCACAGTTTTCTCATACCGTTGTCACAGGAGAACTTTTTACTGCAGTCCATCTCTTCTATTTTGCAAATTTTATCCGGGTAACAAACCCTCCACTCGGTCAGAGTGTCGCTGCAGGACTGGCCTCCAAACTGGCTGGGGCGCACCACTAACCTGGTTCGAAACTGGAACAAATGCGGGTGTTTTAACATTTCTACTATTCACACACAAATGGGAAAGTCAGTGTAGAAATAAACTGGAAAATACATTTAACATCTCAGACAAATTGAGAAATCTTTCAAAAAAACTTCACATTGGATATTTGATAATAGACACAATAGTATACCCTTAAAGAGGACACTGATTTCAATGTCTGATTGGACTGGAAACTAGATTTACTTTGCAGCAAAGGGTTACATTTGTAAAACCATACAGGTACTGTTTATTGGAGCCCTTTCTGTTATTCAAACCAGTCGAAATCGAATTTCCGAGCAGGCTTTATGTAACTAATTATAAAATAATACTTTTTTATTATTATTATTTTTTTACTTTGAAGGATGTAATTGTTGCTCTAATATTTTCATAGGTTGTTCCACTAGGTACTGTACTGTATTAGAACCAGAAAAAGTGGGGCAGAAATTAGCTGTATGACAATAACCAACGTGCTATTATCAGGAGTTCCTCCCCATGGACTCCCATTATATTCTGTGGTGATAATAAGGAGGGTGTTATTAATAGGCGTGATATTAGGCATGGGGTGGACTGTAACTCCACAGCATGTGCTACGTGCTTCAAACACTTTACTGTATAAATATCGGTAGCATTTTGTAGTATATTGAAATGAATCTTAGAAAAGTTTCATGCCGTTTTTTCCGTTTACCTGTTTATTAGCACAGGGACTGCACTCAGACCAGGGCCCGTAGTTTCCGAGCTCACAGTTTATTGGGCAGGCCTCCTGGTTGCAGGCTCTGCTCTCTGAAGTTTTGCACAGCCGGTTACAGTAGTTCTTGTGGTAATAATCGTCATAAACCATTTCCCTTGGGAGAAAACAGTACGATAGCTTAAACAAACCAGCTCATCGTTTTATCAAAAGATGTTCATTTGTATCATCCTTGTAAAGGGCTACCATGATAGAAATGGGTGTTAATCACACAGTTGCTTTTGACATGTTTATAATATGCATTACTATACAGCTCTGTTCTGTACCTTTTTGGTGAATCCTTTGCATGTTACACTTTATAAAGGGAGGCTTATGACTGGGGTCAAGGACACAGTACAACATGTCTGAGCTGCGTAGGCTGATTTAAAGAGGTTATAAGTCATTAAAGAAATGAGAAGTTTCTACCCTTGCCTTTTCTTAATCCATTGCTGTGGACCACAGTTGGCCCCTATCCATCCTTCAGCACCAACCAGTCCTCCAAAATTGACATCCCTACATTTTTAGTGCTGTACATGACAGTACTTTAATAATTTTCAACAGGACTACTGTATACATATACTTGAATTGAGTTGAATTGATAGTGATCTTATTTATTGAACTTGTAAATGTACCTCTTCAGCTCATCCACAATTAGTTTACCTTTACGGAAATATTCAAATAGTAAATACATTTTATAGTATAAGAATGTACTATATGTTTTTCAACAGTGCAGGATTACCATTTGTGGCTGTGTAAACTTATTGTATTTAAAATGTGATACCTTTTTACAGCATGCTAAAATAATCGTATATCCCTGTGACAGAGAGCGAATGAATCCTAATCAACAATCTCCCTCCTGACCCGTGAGGGCATTGTATAACCGGAGCAGAGTGCCCCGGAATGGATGGTTTGGCAGTTCATTCCAGGGTCAGACAGAAGCCGGCCATCCAGGAAGGGGGGGGGGGGGGGGGGGGACCACGATACCAGAAGTCAGCGCCTTAATGCGGTAGGTGATGTGTCAGTCACGGATTGGAGGAGATGTGATTGGCCGCGCCACCGGAGGGCGTGACGGACATATTTAGGGGAAGTGGCCCCGGTGATCTGTTTCTCCATTTTGGTTATGTTGTACTGTCTGTCTATTTAACTGTGTCTTGTTTGTCATTGTAGACGGCTAAAAATCCGGGAGCTGTCGTTGTCAAGCCAGCATTAAACCCGGACTGCACTGTACCACTGTAAAGCAGTCAATACACATTCACAACACCACTTGCACCCGGAGCACTCGCTGTTGGACTGGTGAACGTGTAGGTGTCTTAAAGTGGGTGTTTGTTATTATTATTTTAGGACTGAACCCCGTGGTTTTGCTGACTACACACATCGTTGTGTATAGTCAGTGTTATTATTTAAAAGCCTTAATAAAGCTTTGTTATTTACCCTTGGAGCTGTTGTTCTTGCATCACCTCTACACCTGTGCACTGCCAACCACTTTGCCATAATCCCCTTCGGTCACAATGTTTTAAATGTATTTATGTATTTACTTTAATGATAAAACTGTTTCTGGAACTCTATGAGGTACGAGAAATTGCCCTTCCAAGACTGAAAAAACGTATTTGCATTATATGTGCATTATAAAGTATACCACAGTACAATGCACACAAGAGATTGAAGGGGGTATGTTAAACATCTGATAATATTATATTCAAAAACTGAAATACAGGAACCTTTTCTGAAATTCAGAGGAAGGAACTTTAAAAAAAAAAAAACCTTTACTCCTTTAACAAAAGATTTCACTGTCGATATTAAGAAGATTAAAGGAGACGAAGGTTAACTGTTGCTCACCTTTGCCTGTTTTGAGTTCCATAGTTGCAGGTTTTGGAGCACCTGGTCCATGGTGTCCACGGGTACCGATCGCAATAGCAAGCTAGCCCTCCACCAATGACGAGATTCAGAACTAGCAGGAGGAGGAGAACACGCTGGTGTTCCATGGTAGCACACAAGATCTGAAACAGTCCCAGAGGACTGCAAAAGCGATCTATCTGCAAAATAAAACAACCACCATGCAGGCAAACATCTACTGTACATTACAAATATCAATCGTGTACAATACTGGGGAGTGGATTCCCTGAGTTCCCTTTACTATCTCGACTCGGCAAGTTCCTTCCAGTCCTGGAAGACGGTGGATCTCTCGTGTTTTTTTTGTTTTTTTCCTTTACTGTGAATAAAGTGCAGGCCTATTTTGTCTTTTACTCTACATCAGAGGAAGGCAACCCCAACAGCTCCATTCCCTGATCTTATTCAAAGCGTGTATTAAATTAAGCCAAATACCCCCCTGACCTGGTCAACTGGAATGGAAAGCTGCCCAGTTCCCTAACCCTGCTCTGTGGGGTTCTGCATACCTGTACCATCCCAAAAAACAGCTTTATTCACCATATATAAATTACCAAAAAAAACAGTAAAAAGGTCCTATGGTAAACACAATATTTTTACTAAATTTGCTACTGTAGAAGAATAAAAAGTTAGCATTTGTATTACTTTTATCTATAACATATCTATTATATATTTTCACTTGTTGCCTACTGAACTGCAAGCTTTAACAGCCAGCAAGGAGCCCGTATTTATTTATTTATTTATTTATTTATTTATTTTATAATAATGAATTGTGGACAACAGACTTATACAGTCAGAGGCAATATAGTGCATAGTGCCCAAACATTTTTAGGGTTTGTCTAAAAATCAACTGCATTCACACTGCTGCCTGCATTGTTTATGTGCAGAGGAAGATATTATCCTGCATACAGCACAATCACAATTGGCACGTTTATTTTTTTGTTTAGCATTCTCACTATTGCCCGTTTTTAATATGTAACAGAAATGAGCACACTGGAAATTAAACACAATTATTATTTTGTACCTTGCTGAAACAGACAAGCAATGATGTATATAATCGCAAGTACTTCAACCTTTTCAAAATTGTAGACCAGCACACAGGTCTGGGAAAGACTCCCAATTCTGCGGTCCCCTCCAGTTGTATAGAAAGGATTACTCAGCGCATCGTAATTAACTAATGTAATACACTAATTTGTATATCTATGCCTGTTTTCATTTATTTTCCTGTAGGAGACTGTGACATTGTTTATTACTGGTAGAGTATTAATATTATGCTTGTCTTTCTGTAAAGTTACTTTGTGCTGAAAGAGTTAAAGAGTTCATCAAAATTCTTCCGTTGTTTTTTTTTTTTGTTCAACAACATGTGTTACATTACAGACACGTTCAGTACAGTGCCATAATGATACGTAGTGTTCAGTATATGAAACTCCAATGTTTTACAATAAATAAGGCAACACGTGAAACTTGAATTTGCTTTTTTAGGTAAACACAAGCGTCTTTAAATACGTATAGTGAAAACGTTTCTTACAGTTTTACTAAATAGAAACACCACTGCTGTATAGTTATGTATAACACAAAATCATTCCTGTAGGTGTTTCAGTAACCTTAACAAAGAAACAGAAGAGAGTTTAAACAAAAGCTCGGACTCACCAAGGTATGCAACAGATCAGTTGGTATCAGAGATTCAACAACGTCTTGACAGCCTGTATCTGTACAATATTAAGTTAGGAGAGCTTCTTCAGATTGCAAGGGAAAGGAATCTAAATCCCACCCATTAAAGCAGGATAATAAATCAAAGCCACTGTCTTTAAACAAAAGTGTTCAGCCAGGGAAATGATGTGTAAGATCAGTACAATATCATTACATTGTACTGAAGTTGTAATTTGTAAATAACATAATTCATTTGGGATGGGGAATTGGGTGGGGGACAGTTCTGTGGTTAATTGTCTTCTTCTCATATTCAGACACAAACACTATTCATTGGAGGGATTTGGAACTGTTCAAACAAACACATAACTGAAGAACAACAAAAGGGAAATGATGGTATTTAATGGTTTTCAAGCTGGCCCTGCAAACTCTATCATTTACAGACAGCTGCAGTGTTTCTAATGCTGCTAAGAAGTTTAACTTTAATATAACTGTGTTTCAAGGTTTCTGTGA
This sequence comes from Acipenser ruthenus, assembly GCF_902713425.1. NCBI lineage: Eukaryota > Metazoa > Chordata > Actinopteri > Acipenseriformes > Acipenseridae > Acipenser > Acipenser ruthenus. The sequence continues at coordinate 15,193,593 of NC_081190.1, forward strand.
CTAGGGCACACAAGACACAGCTTGTCACATTATGGAGCAAACTTCTACAGGCTTTATCTGTCATAATCTGGCTTGGGTCCAGAGTGGTGCTTTGCAACTTCAGGAACTCCTGGGAGCCTGAATGGACACGTTAAGCAGCATCAAAGAACCCACAGGGTCAAGGGATGAGCTGCTTGCAGGGACGTCCACTATCACCCCCCTTGAAAAGTCATTGAGAGGGTTTTGAGAACCCACAATACAAAAAAAAAACAACTCACATTTCATTCATATTCATATTCACTTGTGATGTCACAAAAACAGGCTTGTTTATGTTAACAAACCCTCAAGGTAAGGACCCTTGCATACAATTCAAAAACAAAAAACATTATAATAAATAGGCAGCAGGAAAACCATGCAGTTTACATTTGAAATGTTGCTGGGCTTTAACTGTGGCAACTTCACCATGTCATCCGAAATGCATTTCAAAATATCATGATGACATTCAATAAGTACATTGCAATGTATTGCACACATTTTCTTAGTTGTCTTTTGACATAGCTATTGAATACACAGCATAATAAAAGCACTGCTTTTGCTCCAAAATAAATGAATAAATAATGGCACCACTTTATAATATGGTGCCTTAAAAACCAGCTTGGTAGGGTATGAAATATGAGTGTTCATGTAACTACTGTATTCGTCTTGTTAAGATATACGCTGTATCATTTTCTGTTTCAGCTGTACAATCTGGAGGCTTTTTAAAGTCTCATAGTCATGTCTATCTCTCAGTACATCTAGTACACCAGAGTGTAACTACTAACCTGTTCCCTTGCAACACTGCCCCTGGTGGATGTAAGAAATAGCGCTTGTATGATTTGTGGTATTCTTAACGCTGCACACCAGACGCGATGCGATTTTTCTCAGTGACATGACCATACACACACCTGACGCTACACATGTGCGACGCGACATATTTGAAAACTGGCATATCTATAAAACTATTAAAAATTGCTACTGACAAAACTATGATCAAGACTGGTACATATTCGTCAACATGTAGAAATTATGAGTATCTTCTCTGGCGGTATTTCACCATATATGGCACTAAATCCTACATACCAGGCTCATCCAGTTTCTTTGAAATGGACTCCCATGTATTAGCTTTCATTTCTGTATCTTTAGAATTGTGATGATCTTTGTCATAAAGCTCTGGCTATTTTTTCAACGGCAAGTATTATTGTTTCCTCCGTCACTCTGGATACTGCCTCCCCCTGCTGGACCATGTGGAGTGAAGCTGTTCTCTGACTCCTTCATTCCCTGTCGCACGACAAATCGCCGAAAACAGGATTCAGTCCTATTTATTTCTCGTCACTCCAGTGTCGCCCTGGTGTAGCTCTCGCGCCTCCTGATGTGTTTGTGGTGTGAAAGATACTTATCAAATGTATAGGTTCTATTCATTTTGTCAAGGATGTAATAACTGAAACCGAAATTGACACAAAATTAATCTAGACAAAAATAATAATACATTAGTTATGATAACCAAGTTGCTTTTTAATATAGCGTATTTGAAAAACATGAAAAGTTCCAACAGGAATAAAAATGTATGTATTTTAGGGGAATTCATCTTTATTATTATTATTATTATTATTATTAGTATTATTATTATTAGTATTATTATTATTATTATTATTATTATTATTATTATTTTGCAGTTGACTATTTTAATATGAAATAAATTTGCAAATTTAGTTCGATGATAAAACTACCATCCCTTAAAAGTCTTTCTCATTGAAATGTGTCACAATCAATGCTAAAAGTAGATGGCAGACTTTATTGTCTGTATAAAGTCTTTCAGGGGACTGTTGTGTAGTTATATAAAGCTATGCTTTTTACAAACACATTCTTACTTTGTTTATCCTGGAGTGTAGCTCGGATTCAAGTCATCCATCAACGTTGGAATAAAGAGTTTGTGCCTCCATCTGGGAATTCCCAGAAATACAACAGCTGGGAAATGTTTTGTTCAATGACCTTGGCTTAAGATGCTTTTTTCTTTCAAATTCAATTTTTCCCACTTAGGCACGGGACAGCAGGGTAGTTGTGTTTCTGGTAAACAGTTGGCAATGAAAGTGAAATATGTGTGTTCATTTCAGGTCATTTTTTTAAAGCTGTTACAAAATACAAAATATATAAATATGCATTTATTATTGATATTTTACAGCTACGATTGGCACAAAAATCCCCAAATTACTTAAAATCTAAATATCTTTTTTATATTTATAGGGCTGTCGGATTATTATTATTATTATTATTATTATTATTATTATTATTATTATTATTTATTTATTTATTTATTTATTTATTTATTTATTAGCAGACGCCCTTATCCAGGGTGACTTACAATCGTAAGCAAATACATTTCAAGTGTTACAGTACAAGTAATACAATAAGAGCAAGATAAATACAATGACTTTGGTTCAAGTAAGTACAAGTGTGACAAAATACAATTCAATAATACAGATATAACTGTTTTGACATCCTTTGTTATCCATGTAACATGGCACTTTGAAACATTGGACTAGCTTTATAATTTAGTCCAAATTGAAAAACATACACAATAAACAACTCAGGTATTTAATAAGTGTTTTTCTTTTTTTTATTTCAGAATTGAATGCAAAAATTGTGCCGAGGACAATTTGAATTAAATAGCTTTAGGAGCCCCCTCTATAAATACCCAAGAGCATTGTGCAGGAGTTTCCAGGCAGTTCTTCAGTAGTCTGGAACTCAGAGCAGCACTTGCTGTGCCTTGTTTGCTTTGCCGAGATAGCATTTGCTTCAGTAGTTCTCTGTTTTGTATTTTATTTGATTTATTTTGCTATTTTTGTAAATAAAGGTGCTCTGATAGGCGCTTAACTGCAATATTCTGATTACTAAATGCTGTATTCCTGCCTCTAACTTGCCTTGACCGCAACACGACCGGTCCATTCCTGATCGAAAAGTCAATAACTCAATCAGCCAGCAGCCATCAGAGAGGGTTCCTGTACCTTCTGTGCACCAAACACACATGGACGCTACAAACCTCCTTGAGCAGGTAAATGATTGGTTAGATTTGGAGTCCTCAACCACACATCAATCAAGGAACAGGTAAAACATGTATGATTTTAACATATAGAAAAGTGCTTTTAAAATACAAGTGAGGTGAACAATGTTAAGAATTGTATGACATCAGTCAGCTTGAGAATTACTTGCAGTGTTGCTGTAGTGACTGAATTGTATGCTGTTACTTACCATACTTAGGGGCTGTACAAAACAAAGCCTGTACCGGGAACGAGGGCAGGTGGAGGGGGGCAGGTGTCATGGGCAGTGTACGCCTTCTGATTTTTAAATAGCTTGAAATATCCACATGCCTTCCTGCAAAAGTACTATAAGCACCATAGATGTATTTTTTGTCACAGTTCATGATTTTTGTTTTACTTTTGGTTGAGAAAAAAGGATCCTTTTATGTTAGCACATGGTTCCTTTCCAGCACACGACACAGTATAGAAGGCAATGGAATGTCAGCAAGCTCTGGTTCATTTTCTTAGTGTATATGGGGCAGCAGTGTGGAGTAGTGGTTAGGGCACTGGACTCTTGACCGGAGGGTTGTGGGTTCAATCCCCAGGGGGACACTGCTGTTGTATCCTTGAGCAAGGTACTTTACCTAGATTGCTCCAGTAAAAACCCAACTGTATAAATGGGCAATTGTATGTAAAAATAATGTGATAACTGTATAATGTGAAATAATGTATAATGTGATATCTTGTAACAATTGTAAGTCGCCCTGGATAAGGGCGTCTGCTAAGAAATGAATAATAATAATAATAATAATAATAATAATAATAATATATGTTTAAAACTATCAAATTCCATTCTGATGAAATGTGTTTAATAGTATCAGGGTATATCAGAGGCGATCATTTGAATGGCAAATGATACAGAAAGACAGCACCACTTACAATTACATGAAAATACAATTCATTGTTCAAGTGCAGAAAAAAGTCTGCCTGTCACACAAAACCACTCAGTTTCATTGCAGAACTGACTGGATTAGTTTAAGATGATGATGCTCTTGAGAGCCACAGAGAATAAAAAATGATTATTATCAAAATTGCTGCAATTGATGTTAATTTTGGATTCTCAAGACCAGTATGATAAAATGTTAGTCATTTACATGATTTACTATGAGGAAAACAGAAAATATAATTATAATAAAAATATACGATTTAACAATTTAACTCTGTTGTATAGACATTGTGGGAATAAAGAATGACTCCCAATTTATAGCAGCCAGAAAATGTTATTTTTAAAAATAGCAATACATGCTAATTGCCACAAGATGGCACCATGTAGTAGACTATACACAGCAGTACATTTATAGTGGGTAAATATCACAATTGCAATTGATTAACGTTGCACCATTTGATTGTATTTATATTTCTCAACGTGATCAAGGGTTGGAGGGACATGGAGATGGATTTACCCTCTTAATAGACGCTTTTAAAGCCACAAAAATGAGGCATTACGCGGTACAAAGGGGTCCATACCCCGGGGCACCTCGTAAAAATGAGTGCAACTGCATACGTTTTCTTTCTTTCTTTTTTAATGATATTTTTTTTATAAATTTTTAAAAACAACACATGTTTTTTTATGTAACCCAACCTCCCTGTCGCGATTTGCAGGTCCTCCTGTGTTGTGTTTGGCCATGTTGGTAAAAGCAGACTTTTGCTCCATTGGAAGAGAAAACAGGCATTGAGCGGGATAAGGTATAATTAGGGCGAGTGTTTTACCGTAATATTACGATTTAATCACATTATTCGAGTTTATGCACTACAGGGCACATGTGGGAGAGTTGAATTTGAACCACAAGTCAGATCAAACCAAAAATGAAAATAAATAAACGAAATACAAAAATAAATTTAAAAAATCATAAAGCCCACTTGTGAGAATGTAATCCTGTGAACAAAACGCAAAAATGGCCTTAGGGTATAAGCGTTTTCTGCACATAGGCGATAATACAATCTGTCACACAGACTTGATAGATAATGTCTGAACATAGAAGGAGATATACTTCCCGGGGTCATACAGGAGCCGAAAAAACAACAGGCTGAACTTCGGTTTAGGAATCCAGTCCAAAACAGCAGGGAACGCCCTCGTCTGTCAGTGACGTCATTTTAAAGCACACATACAATCAGTAATATGGCAGGTGCATTGAGCAGGAGGGGTTGCATAAAGATCCGAGGTCCTCAACTAAGAGAACTACTGGATTCAAAATGCAACATACTGTTCGATTGCGATGGGGTCATCTGGGAAGGAGAAAAAGCAATTCCCGGTGCTATAGAGGTGGTAAGCTTACTGAAAAACCAAGGGAAAAATGTATTCTTCGTTACCAACAATTGCACCAGGCCTAGGGACAGCTACATGCAGAAGTTTACGAGGTTGGGTTTTACTGACGTACAGAAGAGGGATATTTTTAGCTCTGCATACTGCTCTGCAGTTTACCTGAGGGATTTTGCCAACCTGCAAGGCAAGGTGTTCGTTATCGGGGGAGACGGGGTTTATAAGGAGCTCAGGGAAGCCGGGGTGCCCTTTGTGGAAAGTGAGCCGGAGACCCCTGGTATGACGATATCCGACTGCCCGCTCCATTCTGATGTCAAGGCGGTTCTGGTTGCATACGATGAAGATTTTAATTTTCTGAAGTTAGCTAAAGCATGCTGCTACTTGCGGGACTCAGAATGTCTGTTTATTGCTTCGGATCCAGACCCCTGGCACCCAGTTAGAGGAGGAAGAGTTACCCCTGGTAAGTTGAGAATGCATATCGACACTGTACATAACAATAATATCTTCTGAATTAGCGTTGCATCAGGTATTGTTTCAACGGTTTAATATCCCATATATATATATAATATATATTTCTCAAATATGGACAAGAGTACCATACTTCTATTTTTTACATTTACAAAAACAAATAGAAACAAAATAAACAAAAATACATTATAAAATAGTTTGTGTAATTACATTTCTTTAGGTCTTATTCACTTCTTATGGTCATACATGGACACATCTGCAGACTGGATCATTGGTCTGAAGCTGGTGCTGTTTTTAACAGCAGTCTTCTTAATCAGAATTCCATTCAGAATGTCTGTTTAGAAATTGATCCCGTCTAAGATCCGTCAAGTCAGTCAGTCACGTGTTATTGCATAAATTCCATCTAGGATATCCAGCATATTTCCAATACGTTTTGTTAAGGCGTCTCCCGAGCTCACTATGCTTTGTTTACTTACTTGGTTGAAGAACGCGTACACTCATTTCAGCACAGTATTATGAATTGATATTCATCTTTTGATACTTTTCACTGGTTTTGACACACTTCATTAAAGAAAATGCTCTTTCTCTGGGGTCGGGCATAGGATTTCTGGCGGTTCGGGGCTTTCAGCACCGATTTGTAAAACTATTTCTAAAGCCCCTCTTTGCCGCTTGCATTCTTCTTCCCGTGTCTTGTGTTTATGCTTGCTGCCCCCGAAAGAGACATTGTTTGCTGTATTCAAATCAAACTGACTGACCTGGAACTTACTTGTATTGCCCAGCAAATGTGAACAAGACAGTAAGTTCCAGGTCAGCCAGTTTGATTTTGCGTTAACACAAGTGAGATACATTGCGTCGGTTGAAATGTCAATGAGTGAAGTTCTTCCATTCTCTAGGCACGTGCCTAGTTTGCCATGCGTTAATCCGGCCCTGTGTATGTGCAAATTGTTTATATTTATGACCAAAACCTCAACTTTAAACACAGTGGCCGCAACTTCTTGATAAAAAAATCATGATCGGGTGCTCAGTGTTCGGTATTTGAGTTGTTAAAGTTGCCAAAATGAGTTGATTAAGAATTTAATAGCCATTCGAAAATACATGATTTTAATTAACGCAAGAACAGGGAAAGATACGACCATGCCCCGCTTGAGTAATGAAGATCCCCTAGTTGCTATCGGCATGATTGAAGGCGGCCTGTCTGTGAGAGAAGTTGCTCAGAGAATGAGATGATCTGATTCAACAATCAGCAGACTAGTCCAGAGAAACCAGGAAACCGGCTCTGTGAGGGACAGGCCACGTCCTGGATTGCAGAGGGTCACCACACCGACCCAGGACCGTTATGCTGACTGTTGTGTTGTGCAAGCCTTTGGTGCAGATTGAAGACAACCTTACTGCTCAGCAATACATTGATGAAGTCCTTGAGGCAACAGTTTTTCTGTTCCTGTAAGTCAATCCGGAAGTGTCGATTTTCCAGCAGGACAATGCAAGACCGCACAGTGCTAGGATTACAATTGCATGACTTCAAGAAAACAATGTTGAGGTCTTGCCATGACCAACTTTTTCTCCTGACCTGAGTCCAATAAAACATCTGTGGGACCAAATCGCCAGTGCCATCCACAGAAGACAACCACAACCAGCCATCCTTCACCAGCTGGCTGCAGCTGCACAGGAAGAGCTGCGGAACCCACAGCACTCTGTCCAGAGGCTGATCAGGTCTATGCGTCAACGCTGCCAGGATTGTGTTAATGCTCAGGGAGGTCATACCCATTACTAACTTTGCAATGTTTTCATTTTGACAGTGTGTCACATTTCATACTGAAAACTTTTCATGATTCTTATCACGATGCCTGAAGGTTTAAATAGAAAGGAATAGTAGATCTTTACAAACAGAGCATGTCTGTTTTGTTTACAGAGTTTCAGAAGCAAACAGGCTGAACCTTCAAGATGGTGGGCCCCATTTTCCACTGTCATGTGATGACTTGTTTTAATGTAGTAGGGTCAAAAGAAGATGCTACAAATGATAACATGTTATGTAATTAGACCTGTTTTGTATTTTCCGACAGCATACTCCCCATTTACTTTCTTATTGTGTGCTCCTTAAATGTATTTCCAACACATCTAGGAAAATCCAGACCTGTGAAAGTTAACATTATGCAGTCAAAACTGCATTTAGCAGATGTGCGCATCCTTATTTTTGTTTGTTCTTATTTTGTTTGCTTGTTCCTGTCAAATAATATACACACTGGGATGTTATACTTGCAGATGTGTTTTTTCTTTGCAGGTCTAGAATGTTATAATAAATGGGCCTCTTAGTATATTTTACAATACAAACAAAGGTCGCTATTGTTTTGTTTGGCACTCCATTAGGAAAGGTCACTGTGAGGCGGAGAGGGGAATCTGCTGGCTTCAGTACCTCTTTCACCTTTTTGTTCATACAGGTTCTGGAAGTCTCACTGCTGCCTTGGAAACTGCCACAAACAGAAAGGCCACTGTTATGGGGAAGCCGAGCAGGTTCATGTTTGAGTGCATCACCAGTCAGTGTGGTGCGGACGCCGCTCAGTCTCTCATGGTCGGCGACCGCCTGGAAACAGACATCCTGTTTGGGGCAAACTGTGGCCTTTCCACTGTGCTCACCCTGACCGGGGTGTCCACGATTGAGGAAGCCCAGGCTAACCTGGAAAGTGACAGTCCAGCGAAGCAGAATGCGGTACCAGATTATGTTGTGGACAGCATTGGTGACTTTTTACTTGCACTGAAAACCTAAACTAAATATTACACTTCACTATTCTACCATTCCAGCAACCAAATCTATAATACATGGAAACCCAGCCTTATACAACAGTTACATTATGTCACTTTCTCTCAACACTGTTTTTGTTTTTTTAACCTCAGTAATTCCTTTCACCCTCCTAATTGAGAGGTGTTCAGATAGGTTAGACCCTAAACCGGATGCTGTAGTGGTTCAGCATGCTGTACGTAAGTATCTAGCCACCAGCGTTGGTATTTAAAAAATGATTCCTTTTAATCTTAGAAATAGAAAAGTGCTAGTGGCAGATTAAGGGTTTGGGACCATCAGTTCAGTTAGGGCCGTGATTTCACACACGCCGGTAACAGTATCCAAGGAGCCATGTTGATTTATTGTACAGGAAAGCAGGTTAAATATTATAATGTATGACAATTTGTGACGCTTTACCCGATAGGTTGGATACAGTTATTTGAATTGAATTAAACCCTTGCTTGTAACCCTTAATTGCCTCCCGGTTCTGAAGTGAACTCCCTTAAGAGGATATTCTGCACAATCCTTCATGAAAAAGTAAACATTATCCGGCAAAACTGTCAGTTATTGTTGGACAGCTCTGGTTTAATTGAACCAATTTTAAACTGTTCAATAGTGATGCAACTTGATTTGGACATTCTTTAGGTTTTTGAGAGTATCAGAATCTAGAGATTCCATCTTTCTTTATGTACTTGCATGTTAACATCTATCTAGAGAACAGCTTGTCCAATTGGGATCAAACTGCCACACTTACATTTTTGCAAGTACACATGGCTGATGGAGGTAGGTCATGGTGAGCTATATTTTTTCATGATTCTGATAACTCTTAATTTCATATTTAAAACTATGATGAGGAATTAATGTTGCAATCATACTTTACTTCTTTATTTAGGTATTATTATTTGGCTCACAGAGGTAGTTACTCGTTGTAGGGATACCACCCAACATCTCCCTACAGCTAAAACCACCTTCCAAATGATCCTAAGGCCAAGCTGTTGTAGAATGTGCAAAAAAAAAAAGGAACGTGTTTGTGGGGAAACTGCAGCTTTGTTAATTTTATAGAAAAAATATTGTTACCATAACAGCAAAGAAGGGATTGGTTGCTGTATACAGACAAGCATGTGTATAGTGAAGGAAGCAACCATGCACACATCCTGTAGCACCTTCCTTTGTAATCGTCAGACACCTGGGACCATACCTGTCCGCATTGTGGAGTATATACCAGCACTCCATTATGCATTACATTTATATTCCATGTTAGACACCTGTCTCCTGGTTTTCTACAGAGGTCAGCTGTTCTGTTCTAATTCGGACACCTGTTCTAAAACCACTGCTACTGATGAATCGCTTCACAGGGACCCTGTCAGAAAGTGAACTTTATCAGTGAACTACAACTGTTATTTCAGACAGACAGAAGTAAATAAATGAATATGTTTTAAAACATTGTAATGTAACAGTGATAATGGCATTGCTGTGGCGAGTTCCTTGGTAACCTGCCACAGCAATATCATTATCGCTCTCTTTATTTTATAACAGATGTCATCTTGTGCAGTTTGGATGAGTGGACCGCAAAGATGAGCTTAAGCAGTTATACATATTGGAGATGACATCCTTGCACACAATGTATTATATAGTGCAAATCCTGAGTGTGTACCTACTTTACATTATCTCCAAATGTTTTTCATCAGAGGGCCTGGTTACATTCATTTCCTAGACCCTGTTAGTTGAGCTGTATTTGAGGTTTCAAAACGCTATTTTGAACATTTGTACTGTAAAAGGCTAAACATCTTGGTCAAGTAATATGTATTATTTTCGATTACCTCTACACAAATTGTAAGGCATTAATCCTAGATAAATTACAGGAATTCTCACAGCAGTATTCATTCTTTTAAACCCCTGAAACTTACAGATAATAGCAGGGAATGGTGTTGCTTTTACCCTGGCTGGGTGTCAAGACAAAAATAAATAAATACATTGCATATACAGAATGTGAAGAAGAAAATAAATATATATCTCTGAAAACAAACTTCATGTCTGATCCTAGACACAAAAAAATCAACTGCGTTTGTAACTAATCATTTTATTTTGTATGTTTTGCTTGTTGGGGGGGGGGGGATTATCTTTTGATATATGAAAAAAAATCCTGCTTTTTCATATTTTATACTGATTTTTATCATAAAACTCTTCTTACTGTAATTGGGTTGTAGAAGAGCTTTTGTGACATTACCTCAAATGTTTGTTTTTGAAGTGGTTTGGTAGTTTAATGAATGGAAGAGAATCTGTAGGTTTTAAAGATACATATATATTAAGATTTGATATTAGCAGTGCATCACAAAGCAACATTTGAAGAAATTATAGAGTGTGATATTGTGATACAGCCACCTGAAATTTATTTGAACCAATCTGTAAGACAGAAATGATGTCACCTTAAGATAAGCTATACTGTTGAAGTATTCTTTTTTAACTACATATTCTAAAACACCCTGTGTAGTGTGCTGTAAGATACAAGCTGATTGTCACCCGACTGATCCACTGGGGTGTATCGTACCGTACCCTATACAATATTCTATATGTATGTGACATCTTCAGACTTTTTGTTCAAAATTGCAAGCAAAAAAAAAATGTGTTCAAATTGCTTGATGCAAGTTTCTTCCACAGTTCCATGAACACTGCTTTGTGTTTTGTGGTCTAGTATTTCCTTTTATTAAAATTAAGAAAGTTGTTTTAATTAAAATAATAATAAATGGGCCTCACTGTACACCGTTGGGAAGGTTAACACTGCAGTATTAAAACCTTGAGTAAAAAACGAAATTCAGTTTGGATTAGAACAGCTTTTCCTGACACCTCAGTCTTGCCTCGAGTGTAAATGGAGTGGTGACTGTTCCGTGTTCATGTATTTCATGCCGTTCAGTTGTACTTAGACTCCTAGTTGCCAGGAAATGCCACACCTTTGAATGTGTTTAGTATGAAAGTCCTCACCAAGCACTGTACTGCCTGCTGCAACATTGTTTTTGTATCAATATTGCTGAACATTACAGATATTTATTTGTGATGTCATTTTGGCCTGTGATGTCATGTAGTGTTAATTTGCAAAGTATAATTGAATGTTTTGTATCTGGAAAAGCGGTCTGGTCTTTTTTTCTTTTTTCTTCAGTTCAGGCTGTGTGCAGGATGCTGGTATGGTTTGTTTGGATAAAACATAAAGAATTAGAAGCATGTGATAAGAAGCAAAAATTTTTTTTTTTTTTTTTTTTTTTGTGTCACGTAACTGATTCGATTGTTATGTAGCTAGCATCCGTGGGAGCTATTCTGTCCTATCTGTATGCTCCATCCACACAATGGAAGTCAGGTCTGGTCAACATGGCAGGACAGCAGAGCAGACAGACTTTCTTTTTTATTATAAGTCATCTATGGCAAATAAACTGTTAACTTATAGTAGAGGGCTGATAATAGGTGCTTGGTTGGCAGGTGTTTACTTATCCCAGAAAATGTACTGATTCCCACCAGCAAGTAATAACAATTTACATTTAAACTCCATACAGTCATCAGATTAAGAATCCTAATATGTCTGCCAAATTCAACAGATGGAAGGTGGGTGTGTCTGCTGTGCTGTGCAGCATAGACCTGCCTAAGAGAAATGCATTCCAGGCACACTGCATCAGCCAAGATAACCCAATCAATATATATAAGTATACTGGCAGACTTAGCAAGGCTTGCGAATAAAGCCTAGACCTCCCTGCTGAAGATCTCTTGATTATTTTGTGTTTGTTTTATTGTAATGATGTTCCGAGTTTTTACACTTTGAATGCAACACCATGGCTTGTGTGTTTTCATTTAGGGGGATACAAAAATTGAAATAAACAAGCTTGTCCATAAATAGTTTACAAAAACACCGGAGGTTTCATTCCACACTATAATACGTGCTACATAAACTGCGTGCAAATTCTGTGGAAGCTTTCTTCTGCTGATAGGCTATATGGAAAACCCAAACGTTCTAGAAAATCTGCGTCTACATTCTGCTGTGCTTGCAGGTTACGCCTGCATTTCAAAAGCACAGCAGTCTTTATATAAAAAGACGCAATTGCAAGAAGCCTGCATGCTTACCCTGACATTTTATTTTCAAACAAAAAAGCACTGTCTGTGTTAAGTTACTCTTAAATGCACAGGCCAAGTTTATAGGTTTTGTAAAGAGCAAAGGGATGATACATTTCAAGGTTTTATCGTGTACTGGGGACATTTTACGAAGCGTACGAATATTTGTGAATACAGTAGAATAGGTCTGGGATTCCATTTGCAGAATAACGATGAATCAATTTACCGAAAGTGTGTTCTGCAGTAAATACAGTATTGCTGCAGTTTGTGTCCAGTCCTGTGGTTAACCCTGTGTGTTCCAGAGCACCCCTTCAGATGTCTTATGACATTCCAGTTACGTTGTAAGAACCAGTGTTCTAGAACAGCTGACCGTTTAATTTAATGTATTTATTGCTACTGAGGAACAGGCCAAGAACAAGGAAACAATTACTTGAATTTCGGAAACCTTTTTTTGTTTGTTTGTTTGTTTTGTTTTTAAACCTGTGCCAATATGGGTTTTACCTTTTTAAATATATTAATAACAATGACAATAATAACAGTCCCAGCGCTGGAAGGTAATTTACATTTCGAACTGCTGTACCTGTATTCTGTTTATTCAATAAATATTGATGTTGACGGGTTTTTTTTTCTTTCTTTCTTCAACAGGACCAACTGTGATTAACGAAAAACTGGTAAGATGTCACTAACTAGATTTATTTACTTATCTAAATGTAGTGGTAACCGCAGATACATGTGACACATGACACTTTGCTAGTCGTTGAGAAATCCATAAGGACCCTGTGTTATGGCAAATGATTAAATCCCAATAAAAAAACGCACAAAAATATTGTTTTTACTGTGTTCACTAATATTCGCGCAACGAAATCGCCACGGGACTCGTTTAGGACTACAGTGGAGGGGGCGACATTTGCCAGGACACCTGCAGATACCATCCGGTGCCGGCGTAAAGGCACTTCGGATATTCTGTTGTTTATAGCAGTCAACAGGAGCTGCTGAAGCCCGGTAAAAACACCATAACACTGCTTTGTCAAAACGTAATAAAAAATAAAATAAAAAAACCCCACAATATTTGAGTAATTGCAGGAACAACCAATAACTTGTAACTTGTTTCTTTCAGTATTTGTACATATACGTTAGTGGTTTATAGCAGTACTGTTTGGGGGCAAAGGTGTGAAACTGAGATTAAATATGGAACAATTAGATGAGCTGCCAGTGTTTATGATGCTGATAATCACATTTTCCTATTTATTATTTTACATTTTAAGGCTGCCGGGTCACACCTTGTTGATGAGACAGGTGAGGAAGTGTTTATTGGTTTATTCATTTTCAATGTGTATATGTAAAAAAAAAAAAAAAAAAAAAAAAAACCTGCAACATGGTCACTTTTGAGTTAATAGAGTGCACCTTACATGATGACTGGTTCACCTTGCTAAATGAATCCAATTACTAAACTGTACACTGACATTTATGAATGCTACATCGCTCTGTTGCAAGTCAGTTTCAGTCACACCAGGCCATACAACAGATCTCACTATGATAAAGAGCTGATAGTACAGTAGGTGCTTGGTTGACAGGTGCTTCTGTATCCAAGACTGCAGTCATTTTGAAGAACAGACTTGCTGCAGACTTCTACCCTTAAATTCCTTGAAGGTGGTATAATCCAGAGCACTGAACCACTTTGCAGACTTGTCACAACAAACCAGTGTATTCATTTATTCTTTTAAAACATTTGAAAACAAGAAGTAACAAAAAATGTAATTCAACTGTATTTTTAAGTAAAATTATTATTTTTTAAAATCCTTTTTTCAAGGAAATGTAAAAGGAAGCATTAACAGCAAAGAGCCTGCTCCCATGGAGAAGCCAAACATTGAGGATAGAAGTTCTGAATATGTTGTCCAGTTCTTCAATGATGTCGATGGACACAAATCTCAAAGAAAGAATAAACAACTAACTAAGAGAGCAGCAAGAGTAGAATATTGGTTTATTAATTCAGTGGACCAGTACGATTAGATTGTTGTATTGAAAATTTGGGTATATTTTATATTTAAAAATAAACATGACATGTTACATTAATTACCTACTACTACATTTGGTTTATATATCAGGGAAAATGCTTAGGCCACTACATTTAACCTTTATTTCCATTATAGAAATAGCAGGATAACTAATACCTTGGTAATTAAATGTTTTATGACACTTTGCACTTGCATTTGGTCAAAGATGAACTTATGGGGGCTCCTGAGTGGCACATAGGGTAAAGGCGCTCCACATGGAGTGCAGGATGCGCCCTATAGCCTGGACATCGCTGGTTCGAGTCCAGACTATTCCATTGCTGACCATGGACTGGAGTTCCCAGAGGGCGGCGCACAATTGGTCGAGCGCTGCCCGGGGGCAGGACTTAGGTTGGCCAGGGTGTCCTCGGCTCAACGCGCACCAGCGACCCCTGTAGTCTGGCCGCGGGCTTGCCTGTAAGCTGCCCAGAGCTGTGTTGTCCTCCAACGCTGTAACTCCGTGGTGGCTGCATGGTGAGTCTGTAGCATGAAAAGTAGCAGTTGGCTCACGGCAAACAGTTCGGAGGACACGGTGTGTTCGGAGGACACGGTGTGTTCGTCTTCGCCGCTCCCGAATCAGCGCGAGGGTGGTAGCAGTGGGGAGAAAATTGGGAGAAAATAATTGGCGACTACTAAAAATTAAAAAAAATAATAATATGAACTTGTAATTGTGGATACTAGATACATATGTGTGATCTTGTTGATCATTTAACACTAAAACATCATTTTTGAAGTTAAATGAAGGAGACCTGACGGGTGAATCTGAACCTTCATTTTATTCAACACTGGTACTGCAATGCAATGCTTAGTAAAATATGCAGTAATATATGCATTTTGGTTTGGGAAGTACTTTATGTAACTAAATAATCCCCCAATAGTCTAAAGTTGTTGAAAAGGGAAAAAATACTTTCACTATATGCATAAAATCAAAACCATTAAACATATACAATTGTGGTGTTGTAATTACTTGTAAATCCAGAATTAGTGTTTACATAAATCCTTTACAGTTTACATTAATACAAAACAACCTACAAATGCTATGTAGGCATAACATTATTGTTTCTTTGCCAAGAATAAAGCATTCTTTATTTTGATGTTTATCTTTTGAAAACCAGCCCTCGCAAACAAAACAAAACAAAAAAACATTTAGCATCTCAGGAAAATGAGAGATTTCCAGCTATAAGGTGTCCATGCGTAGATGAATTCAGTTTCATTCTGGTCCTCCGCGCTGTAAAAAAAAAAACAAGAACAACAGTTATAAACAAGGGCTCTGTTCAGACTACACTATTGAAAATACACATTCACAGGGATTTTTAGAGCCAAATGAGGACACCTGACAGACTTCACAATTTTAATGGATTACCTTTCCGCTGCAGAAAGTTCAAGGTAAATATGTATTTGACATTTTTGGTAATGCCCTTTCAAGGGCACATGATGAACAAAGGGAAATTATAAACATGTAAATCTTAGAAAAAGCACTGTTGCAGGGCTTCTGGGAGTTAGAGTCCTTGTAAAAGGAAAGGAAGTCTAGGGCAGATAAATATACAAGAGTGCTGGGCATTTTTTTTTGTTCATCAATTGCTTGAGAAAATGTGATAAAAAATGAACACACATCTACCATTACGTATGATTCTTTCATACGTAATGGTTCTTTCATGATTCTTTCATATATAGATAACTTCAGTAATATTTAGCTGTAGAAGAGTCTGAAAAACTACTAAAACTGTTCATCTTATTTATCAAACTTGTAAATATATATATGTGTGTGTGTGTGTGTGATGCATCAGTAATTTCCCTTTTAAAACCTTTTGCTCTACAAGATTTCTATTTTTTATTTCTTAATTTTGGTCTTAAAACTTTCAAACTTCACAAAATATTGTATCTGCAACAACTTAAGCACTACCACTTAAAAGGGATATATAGGAATTAAAGGATCTATTCTGAAAAGCAATGTGCGGATGTAAATTTTGTTGTGTTGATCCTTGAAAAAATGCCCCTGGCAGAATAATAATACAAAATTGTTCCGTCAAAAAAAAAAAAGCAAAGAAATGGACTGAACCCCCACCTGGATATAACCCATTTCTTCTTCTGCCATCGTCCTCCTCCTGTATTTGTGAGGAAGGGCTCTCACTGAGCTTGCCGTGTCGGGGGGGCCTGGTAACCAGCTAAGTGATGCTGAGCTTGGAGGACCTGGCGGTCTGGATGCAGATCCTACTGCCGACTGTGCCATCTGGGTCCCGGTGGATTGTGGTGGCGAGGTCATTTTCATTGTTTTTAGTGCTTCCTGCACTGAAACAAAAACTACCACCTATTAGCACGTGCCTGAAAACCACCTCTCTTAGCTAACATGCACGTGAAAACTCTTATCAGGCCAAGTCATTGTGGCCACATAGCAGAGCAATAGGGGTCTAATCATAGCACATATCTGGGTCTGAATTCATTTGTATTTGTAAAAGTGTATTCATTCGGTCACTGTAGTTCTAGGTTTTATAGTGTCATCACACAAGCACTGCTGCTGTTGCACTACAGCTAGAAATCCAAAGCACATCGCTGTGGAGTGAATAATGAGTAAATAATACAAGGAGTAAATAATATATTGCTAGTGAATAATGCTTTCCTGAATTTAACATAACATCAGTCTTTTTTCATTATACCGACCTCTGCTGGTCAGCTGAACCAAAACACTTTATTTTGTCTTTCAGTACATTGAGTTTTTCTGTCCCTTTGTCGGTGCTTTTTTATATTTGAAAAAAAAAAAAAAACATTTAAATTACTTCAGAGTCTATCTATTAAAGTGTAATAACCAAGACAAAAAACGTAGCTCTTATTAGCATACATGTATATTCACATACAAAGGTTGTTTCAAGAACTCGTTCAAATATTTAGACTTACCATTAGGCCTCGGGCTGCCAAGTCTATCAGGGAATTTTATTAAAGGCGCATGAGATTTCACCGTCTAGAAGAATGGCAAAATATCGATAGCATTAGAGCATGCACAAAGTCAAAGGTTAAAAAGACGAGCTAAGCTTCAGGAATGTCCATACCCATTGTTATCACAATTGTAAAACTATAAACATATGTTAATGTTCGTCTCTGCTGTGTCCTTTTCGTTTTGTATAATAAACACACGTTTCTCGAATGTTTTTGTAAGGTTTCAACTACACTGCAGACATGATTTAGCACGTATATTTCTTTACTGACGATCCCATTGTCATCACCGAATACTAGGAAAATAAACATTTAGACTTATATTTACTTAGTCACCTACCGCTGCAATCTGACTAAATGTGTACAAAAATCAATTTAACCTTGCGTCATTTGCAATCGGTATTCCACAGGTCGATTTTCCAATTCTTACATTGGCATTGGAATCGACATGTGTACAACATCAATGACACCAGTGTCCTCGTCAGAACTGTGAATTAAAAAAATTACCAGATTTGAATGTTTCAACATTTCAAGTTGTACATTATTTACCTGTACTACCCTACTGGCAGCTGCCATTTTGCTCCCCATGTTGACCTTCGCAAGTTTGTGCTTCCGGGATCCAAAGCAAGCGAACTTTAAATGCAGTTTAGATTATTATCTGGAGATGGCGCTTCTTCCTTTGTTATCGTGACTTCCCAACCATGCTAAGGAAACAAGACAGGAGGACCATCAACTGGAAAATACTACTAATGAAAATGCTTTTCTGGCAATAATATTAGTTGAAAATTATGTTATGATAATGAGCGGGCGGTGCATTGTGATATCCCGCGTGGCAATGGCCTCAGCAGTGTTGTAAGTGTACATTTCGTAGTAATGTCATACCCCCGTTTAGAGTATTGTTACTATGGGATTTACAGTACAGTGGTCATAGCTGAACCACAAACGTACCCTAATCTCACACATTCAAAATAAATATGCTTATAAAATATCCTTATCTTCTGCAAACCTGTTCGACGCTTCGCCAGTGAAAACATTTCTTTTTTTGTGTGGCCAAGTGCGGCTAGATTATTATTTTGTATGAATAATGCAACACTTTTATTCGAAAAGGAAGAAACGATTTCTCTTCGAGCCACACAACACGTCGACAATACGTAACCCAACCAATCACAGCTGGCTGTAGCGTCAGAAACCGCAACAAAATAACTCCAATATGATTGGCCAGCTCCAAGAACTCTGGGTTAGATTAATACGGTCTATTTTTCAGGCGGTAGATTCCGTTTTTGTATATTGACCAATCAGAGGGCAAAGATCATTTGGACGTGAGATTGATTTATATATTAACCAATAGTGAGGCCAATCTTTTGTAAAGTGTCTTTTGGTATTTTTGTCTGCACCAATCATGGGTGTCGGTGGGCGAGCTTGCGAAGCAGTGTTTGTTGTTCAGGAACATTGAATGACGGCTGTCTTGACTGGAACAGGGAATGTGGAAGAGCAGTTAGAAGCGGTGATAGGGTGAGTTCAGAGGTGTTCCTCGAGTCGAGCTGACACATAATTCGTTATTTACTGTCACTGTTATTATTTATCTTTATTTTTATTTTTTAAATCCCACCTGTAATTTTGTCTGGATAACCATACAAAGGGTTTCATTCAAACGTTTCACACTCAAATATATTTCATTTTTTCAGATTTCTTTTTATATAAATACATATTTGATCAACAGGTTACTTGCTGATTTGTATCTAAGCTGCAATACTTTCAAGCCCTTGTCTTACGAGTCTTATCAGTCTGCTCCTTCCTTCACTCCATAAATATTATACGTGCCCAGTTTTTAATTTATGCCACCAGATTTATTTTTATTAGAGCAATTATTCATAAGCTCTGGATGCTCCCAAGCCTTCTTTTTTATTTTTGTTTCTTTACTATAGCCGTCTCTCTATAAAACTCAGTACAGTCTTACAACAACTGGATATATTTAAAACACACGTACATTTACTATCACTTTACGGTAAATGAACAACCAGCCCTATTATAACTTTTGTGTATTCACTTTTTGCTCAGGAAATGGTTTATGAAATAATGATAACTGAAAGAGACTTACCAATAGCCTGGAATCCCTGAAGATATTTAAAAGATGCAACATCGGTTCAGTGAAATGTGGTTTTATTCTTTCCCACAGATATACAGGAGCAATGGATGCCTTCCAGAACCTTCATGAAGCTTGTTCAAAGCTTGGACATCTGGCTTTAAACAGCTGTCAGTCACCAGTACCTGCCAATACAGACAATGAAGAATCACTTGCGCGTATTCTCAGGTTTGTTGTGCTGTATTGGATGCATTGGTTGTCGTCATAATGTGCACCTGTGAAATACAGTATTTTGTTTTATAAACTCATCCATCAGCGTTCTGCAACTCTTGATTTCCCATGGAGGTTGAATGTGTTGATTGACACAGCTTTAAAAAGTCTTCCTAGTAGTATTGCTTTTATTTCTTCCTTTGCAGGTTAAGAGAACAAGTGGCGGACCAGTGTTTGGAAATGAAAATCAGAATAAAGTCAGGTTAGTACTGTTTTAAAAATATCTGTATGCTATTTTATTTATAACTCTAGAAAACCATCTAAGAATTCTGTGGCAATTTAACTCTTTCAACACAGCAGACCAGTATACAGACTTGGGAAAGATCCACTCAAAACTGCCAACCGTTCTAGTTTAGAAAAGATAACTGCTCAAAACCGCAGACAGTAAACCGATCTAATCTACTAATGTTGTCAAACCCTTTAATATCACTTCAAAGGGAATCAGTAAAAAGGCCACCAATTGCTGTGGAACTGTGGAAATAAAGATTGCATTCATTACTAGAGTGTTCATTAATACGAAATGTATAAAGTATAGTCAAGTCTACTGTACATCTAACTGGCACTAGCCTGTCTTGCCTCGGTTGAGATATTATTTCAGTGTGTCACTCATGTTATGATTCATTTAACAGATCAAGGCAATTATAGCATCCCTGGAATCCTTGCAGAAGAAAACCCAGATATGTAAGTCTGTTTCCTTCTTGTAGTGGACTGGTCCCATTTATTTATTTATTATAAATGTATGTTTTATGAAGTTTTCAGCCATTAACTTGTATCCTAGAATCAAATGGAGAGTATACGCTACTACTGCACAGATCAATGGGATTATTATTATTTATTTATTTCTGTTGTGTATTAAATGTATTATACAATACAGTTTTAACCCTTGTCAAATAAATACATTAAATAATACATAGTAAAAATTCTGATGTGGAACAGCTGGGCTTTTCATAAAAGTGTTACGTTAACTATGTTTGTCTTTTATTCTGACAGAACGGAAATGACAAAAGATTTAGAAGATGTGAAACTCTCTATCCACAACAAAACATTGGCCCTACACAGGTAACTCCAGGGGTGTCTTGGTGAGGCTGGATGACCTTGACCTATGCGCATTGTGGATTAATACAAACTACTATCTGAATTCAAGTAACATTTCTGATGGTTATACCACTATACAGTATCACATAAAATATATAATATATTGTTCAACAGAATGCAGTTTACCCATGCCGTGTTGGAAAAGATGAAAGAAAATGACAAAGAAGCACAGTAAGTAATGTTTTACTCTAAAGTGGAATTAAGGATTGTTAGCATTTGTGTTTTCTAAAGTAAGCAGGGTGCAGCCAGTTTAACTTAAGCTAGTGTTGGGAAGGTAGCCAAAACCTGCCTAGAGTAGACCATTGTTTTAATACAAATTGTCACATGCAGCATTTAATGCATTACTTAGCAGCAATTGAATCAATTAAATTCAAAAGTAATTGGTCGAATGCTGTGGCTACAACTGGTAAACACTTATGGGTTGGTGCTCCTTAAGGGGTAAAATAAATTTAAATTAAAAAACAGTGTATTAATCCGAACTTTATTCTAACTGTAGGTTAATGAAGGCAACAGGGAAGCACACACTAAGCCTCTGTTCACGTATATTCAGATTAAAACAGGTAAGTGCTGTCTGTTAAAACAGACCTTTCTAACAGTAGCCTTCACTGTGACTTGTGACCTAAAATGGCTGCCGTACTGTGGTCAGTTGTTGTTTTATTTTTTGTTTCTGGATGAGCAAACACTGAGATATTGGCTTCATACTCGGTACACAGCTGCCTTGTGATTATGGCATCATACACGTCATCTGCTGCTATACAGAAAACAGTGCATGTAGTCTACAGTGTGTTGTAAGTTCATATACAATCTGTTTGCTACAAATGGTAAATAAAACTGCAGGAAATATGGGTATGCCAACGTTACCTAGGCATACAAGCTTGTCTTGCCTTCATGTCGCATGTTTTATTGTCTGAAAATTAAACTATATAGTTTATAGCACATGTGCACACAGCTGAGTCATATCAAAACAAATGACTGTATTTCTTATGACTACATAACAAGCATGTCCGGGTGTTCATTCCCCGCAATGGCTGTGCATTTAAAAATAGAGCAATTAGTAACTTGAAAACGTAGATTACTGTATATCAACTGTATGCACACAATTTGACATTGACAGTTTCTCTAGATATACAGTCTGTACAAATGTAGTGTGTCGTATTAACGGCGAGACAGTCAGACAGTGTGCCTCTATATACTCCCAGATTCTGATATTCTTAACTACAGTATGTGCTTAAGAATTTATTTTTCATCATAATGTAATGAGCGTTCCTCTAGTGACAAAGACAGTTTCCATACACCCTCCAGATTATGACATATTCAATAATGTCCTTTGCACGTTTCATCAGAATCTGACAAGGGGTTCTCCAGGTAAATGACAACATGTAAGTGTGACATGCAGACAGGCAGCCTCCATACACCCCCATATTATGATATACATGCTAAAGAAGATCATTGGGTAACTTAGTAGGGGGCAATAAATATTTAAAAAATAGAGTATACATTTGTCCATAAGATTCTCACATTTGGTTGAAACACAAACATTGCATTATCTGATTATTTATACTTCTGAAATCTGTGACTCAGGAGTCCAGTGAAATTGAAGACCAGGTACGAGAAGTTAGGAAAAGGAGATTAGGTAAGTGTTTATTGGACATAATTCACTTAAATCTATAGCTATTGCAAGAAAGAAAGGTTATTTATGATGCAAGGCCATTTAGGACTGTAGTTATAACTACATGGCTATAATTAAATGTTTAGAAACTGCATAGTTGATGGTATATAATATTCAAATGGCTGAGCTGGATTTGTGCTGCCTAATAAATGAATGGCTATCTGCTCTGATGAGGTAAAACAACCTTAAACATGGTATAAACACCAGTTTAGGACCAGTTTGAAGCAAAACCACAGGGCCAGGATGGAACTACTAGCCTAAACAGTGCATGCAGTACAATGAAGTGATCGTCTATTATATGAAAAATAATGAACTGCTGTAAAATATTTTACACTCAGCACTGAAGAAAGAAGCTCTTGGGAAATTGATGGAAATCCGAGCAGCAAAAAAGAGAAAGGAAGAGAAGATGCAAGCATTGCAGAGTGAGATGTTGAAGAAAGGTCAGGGGAGCATGGAGAAGCATCTCAAGATGGTTACTCTGGTGCAAAATGTACTTCAGGTACAGTCTTGTCACATCACTACAGAGACATGCACCGCATATGTTGTTTTCATGCATTGCTGTATTAGAGTTTCTTTTAAAAAGAGATTCTGATAAGCGCACAGCAAGCGCCGTACCTGACCAGCAGTACATCACATATTCTGCTGTTTTTGTTTTTCAGGGGATTATCATTGGCAGCCGAGTGAACTGGGCTGCAGACCCGAAATTAAAAGAAATCGCCCTGGGGCTCGAGAAGAATCCAGCCTTCGACTGAAATAACAGGAAGTACACTGAAGCTTAATACGAGACAGCACAGATCTTCAGTTCAACTGGAGAAGATGAGTGGATTACTCCCTATGCATTAGTAAATACTCTTTTTTTAAACATGATTTTTTTAGTTTTTTTAATAATGGTGGATTTTGTATTATTTGAAATGTATGCATTTAACAAACACCTGTTTTTAAGGTACAATGTCCTTTTCCTTTTAGTGTGTGTGTGTTTTTTTTAATGTAGAAACTGTATATCATTCTTTTAAGAACATTTTTTGACATTTTACATTTTTGTTACTTGGCGTTCAGTTTGATCAACTAAAACCCGGCCAGGATAAATCACAGCTGGATTTTGTTTACAGCACTGCAATCTCCCTGGAATTGCTAAAAAAATAAATGGTTGATGTGATCCAGTTGGATTCTAAGTGCTGTAAAATGCTCTAAGAAAATGTAGCTGTGACTTCTCCTGGCAGAGTATACAGTAAACTGATCAATTCAATCCCTTGGAGTAAAATAGCTTGTACAGGCCATGGTAACGTTCTCATCCACGCAGTAAAAAAATACTGTAAAATAAGTGTTCATTTTTAATTGTATTGTATTTTATTAGTATTATTCGTGTCAACTACTTGTGGCCAATTATTATTATTTCTTATAAACTGTTGCTGCATTGTTTAGTTGTGAACATGCTGATGTCTAGAAAATGTATTCTGTTCTGTCTTAATCTGTGAAATCAGTATATTTGCTGGCTTTTGATTGAAAACTTTAACAGACAGTACAAATATACACCAAACTTTTACTTAAATTAGAAAGAAAAGAGACAGTAATAAGACATTCTGTTGTAGGACATTAACATAAGTAAAGGATGTATTACAGTATAAAACTAAAACCTAGCAAGTATCTTAATTAACCATTGCTACAGTTTCTAATTTGTTTTACTGTTCATATTCTCTTTTTTTTAATGGGGTGGGAATTGCTGCACATGTGTCAAAAAAGATGTGTCTTTTTATTGTATGTGAAAAAAACAACATTATTTTCTGTAAATTATTTCTGTTGCATACATTCTGTTGGCTGCCTGCTCTAAAACATTTGTTATTAAAGCAGCTTGAAGTTTTGACACTTGGTTAGTGCTTTATTTGTCGTCTGTCAGATTAAACCAGGCTCTGTTTTTTTATTATTATTATTTCGTAACGCATCTCCTCTGAAGCAGATCTCCAGCATTAATGCGTAGGATTAGTGGAAACGTAAATACTTTATGAAACTCGCTCTGATTTGGAATTCTTAACCTTGTCATCATTAAAAAAAAATAAGAAGAATTTTAAGAATCAATGCCTTAATTATTCTAAATGTGAGTTTATTCTCAGTTGAATTCTTTTAGGTCTTAAAATACATTATTGTGTATATAAATATGTTCCTGCATTATCATAGTGAGAGATAAAATGTGTTTTCAAACAAGTGTCACCCTTGTGATGTCATTAGTCTGTGTGCACTCAGGATGTGCCCTGTAGATAAAGCACTGGACCACAATTGACATTGATATGTGTTCTGAAAGATGTATATTATACTCTGGCTTTTTAGTGAACCAGTGTTTCAGAAGGTTCAATGCTTCCCAAGACTTCAGGTTTTCCATCACTAATTTTGAACGATGTTGTACAGTAAACTTTATTTGCTTTATTAAACAGATTTTCCACCTGTAATCTGTTTAATAAAAGGGAAAGATTGGGCACCTTGAACCAAAGCAGTCAGTAACTCAACTACCAGGTTCATGGCTTTTACCCCAAGAGTATAAATGTGCCATGGTTCCAGTAGGGTGGTGCTGCACAAGATTCCCAACACAGTGAATAAGTGCAGGTAAGTGACAACAAGCTCACTGAAAATCAGCAGTACACCAATTCCCAGGACCCAGGTTCCAGGTAACAGGACGCCACCAATCGACAATAGAACACAAGGGCTGAGGTACTATTACCTGTAATGCATTCAGTGAAATTGTTGTGTTCTGGTAGGACATATTGTCTTCAGCTCAGTGAAAGTTAAAAACAAGGTCTAGGAAACAAAGAGCAGCAGCAAAATATGAAATGTGAGATTATGTTTACAACAGGTAATAATAAATACCCTTAATTGTAAATGTTGCCAAAGCAATCTGCTGTCAAAAGTAAATCCCTCCAGTCTGGATTCTCCTGCAGGGCCAGGTGTGATAACTGCAGGTCTGGAAGGGCTGATAGGAGGCTGCACTGCACAGGTTAAAAAATGGTAATATGGTTCTTAATTTGGACATACTGATTCTAAACAAATAGGTTGCCGAGGAGATTTCAAATAATTGCCTTTACATTCATTATGTAAGGTATTGTCAACTACAGTCTCCATATGCAAGTTGACATCTAATAAAATAAGCTTTGATTACCGACTTTTAGAGGAAAAGGCCTTTTGTGAATCCCTGTCTAGTCTAGTACTGAGGGGGAATGGGAGCATGGTGTGTACGGAGCCTGAGGCAGCGTTATTATTAGAAGTACGTGTGTACAGTTTAAATCCTGGCACAGGGAGTCACTGAACTGCAAGTCAGGGCAAATGATTGTTACATGCATCATTTTGCAGTTGAAGTGGGAACGAATGAAAACAATTAATTCTAAAATAAAAAAAGTTACATTGTCAATTTAAATAACTTAAGGATTAATGTAGGTAAAATAAAATATGCAGGTTTTTACCAGTGTCAAATAGGAGATTATTTTACTGAACTGAATATGAATTTTCTGTTCGTGTCTTAGAATATATTGCCATATAGAACTACTCTTAGTAGTACACTGGGAAGTTCCCATTGTTACTCATTCATGTTTGTGATCTTTTATATTAATTGTTCATATGTTTCATACCAATACATATTTTGAGTACAGAAAAAAAACACGATCTGTTGGAAAACGTGTACTAACTTTAACTGTTTATAAAGGGATTCAAATGTGTTTGTGTGTGCAAGAAAGTCTCGCGTGGTTTTAGTTCTGGGAAACTGCCGGAGCCCAAAGTAATTGATACCAGTTCAGAGGATTTCAGAAGAAAATATACTCGATCGTTGTATGTTTTACTTGTTTGGATGATCGAGTCTGTTTAAGAGGCAAGTTTAAATACTTCGTTGAGGAGAACAAAGTTGTTAAGTGTTGTAGACAGAGTTCAAGCTGGGAGGAAAAGAGTAGTAGCGTAGGTGAGTGATCGCCTTCGTTTTCGTTAGACAACAGGCATCAAGGTTTTAAAGTCTGAATGTAAAATAATTAACTTGATATTGGAATGCATTATTAAATTACAAAAACACTGCAAAATAACAAATCGTAACTGTATTGTCTAATGGAGTTTTTCATGTTAAAAAATACATCGGTTGACGTCGTGCATGTTGATTGTAACTTGTTAAAATTCCAGTTAAATACATTTTGTGGGTTGAATGTAACAATATTATGGCAAAACGCAGAATAAAGTTTTTAATAGCTAATTCATTGAGAATAATTTGACACTTTGAAATGCTGCTTGTTAGTTTTATTTTGAACTACACTATGTTTATTGCACAACGTGCAGTCATTTGTTTCTAGTTTATTTATGAATGTATTTATTTATTGAAGCGGGACACACATGCATAATGTAATGGCCCTTCCTCTCAGACCTTCAAACTCGGTGGAGCACTATGGCACGCCACTGCACGAAGCGGGGGGAAACTTTAGGACACGGAAAAAGTTCCCTCATTTCAGCAGAGACGACTCGAAAGAAAACATGGAAACGCCAGTGAAGAAAATAATATTTACCCCCCGGCCAGTGACACCCATGATATCACAGACGCAGGCAAATCTTTTGTGAGTAGAGTCTACCTGTACTTTGTGTTAAAATGATAATTAACAAAAACAAATCAAGTCCATACAGCTGAACCTGTGCGAAACAATGGCATGTAGTTTCCATATGGAATACATTTTTTTTTTTCAACTAATCTAAATCATCTAGTTTATTTTTAAGTTGTTCAGGTACTGAGAACTTCGTTTTATTTTTAAGGTCTAACTTGGAATACAGCAAGCTATCTGGGAAGTCTGTCAGCCCAAACCTTGCCATGTTGAGAATGACTTCAGGTATGGAATATGTTATTGCTGTTGACATTGTCAGGTGTTATGTGACAAGTGAAATCCCTACCGTTCACTTTTCACTTTTATTGGGGTTCAGTATCATGTTATTCAAGGATAACAGGCCACGCTTCGGTAAACAAATGTCAAAGCACACAGCGGGTGTAATTGTAGAAGACGCCCTGAGATGATCATATGCAAATATCTCTGACTTTATCCTAAATTCAGACAAGGTTACTGCTGCTGAACACTCTACAAGGTAGCAAGCACAGACTGCTTTGAGTGCCTGTCTTCAGGGAGCTGTAAACTGCTGTTCTTTCTAGTGGAGTCTCTCTTATTTGTATTGCTTTGAGGTGGTATGGGTTGAAAGAAACAATTGGAATGGGTCCATATCCGGTAGAGTTGAGGTGGTTCCGACGAGGACAGTCCTACAACCTCATTCATGAGTGCTGAACTCACTTGTAGTTCTTGTTTTTACAGTAATGTTTTGTTTTTTTTTGTAATTAACTTATACCGAACAGGTTCAAGTTTACAGGAAAAGCAAAGACTTCTGCAGGAGAAACACCAGAAGGCAAAAGAGACTCTGGACAAACTTGCTGTCGGAGGAGGGGTATGTGTGGTCAAAACCTGCATCACAATCTAACACCCTGCCCTGTACTGTGCAAATCATCACCTCATCCATCAATTGGCTGATATATATATATATATATATATATATATATATATATATATATATATATATATATATATATATATATATATATATATATATATATATATATATGTATATATAGCTATTTAGATTTTCAAACTGCAGACCACCAGAAATGTATTTATTTTGAAAAATGTACTGTAGGAAAAAAAAGTCCCAAGGCAATGCAGTGGCCTACACAGTATTATGGCATAGCAAAAAAAAATACTTTCAAAACCACTGTAATCAAAATACAGGACAAATGGCAGTTTTTGATTGACATGATCTGGTATGGATGACCGCTTCTCCTTTTGTAGGTGAGCCTTTGGCCAGAGATGAACAACATGAGGCTGACTGCAGACGAAGGGCTGGTCCTCTTTGTGTCGTGTGTGCTGATGACTTTTACAGTTTTCATCATTTTCAAATATCTACATGGTAATAATTTCCTGTTTCTGCTTGTTATGCTGTTTGTGAACTGAGTCAGCAAGAAAATTAAAAAGTGTCCAGCTCTCTTTCTTATGCCACAGTTAAGCTCTTGCTGTTTAAAGGAAAATGTAATTGTGAACAATTGTGTGTGATTTTGTATCCCAGCCTAAACAAAAGGGTTTGGTGTTTATATCTTAAATTTAACTCTGCTTGCATGCGTTCATTCCTCAGCCCTCTAAACAGCATGTGGTGGTAGGGAGTCAGCAGTTTTTAATGGAGAACTAGATTTCATTTAGTGAAATGTACAATAGTACATCAGGCTAACTTAGTTGTAAAGAACGCTTTGTGTTTTATATTATTAGTGCGCTTATATTTTTAAGGTCCATTGCTGCTGAGCTTACATCACTACACTGATAAAGTCAGGGCCTTTTCTGGAAACCATCCAATCCTAAGCAGGTCCGAATCGTCTGTCAACGAGTCTGTGATGAGATGGCACAAGGATTACTGGAAACTGCTGGTGAGAGATCTCGGGATTAGCATCATTGATTTATTTTTAATGTTAGGCTAGCAACCCATTTAATATACACATTTATTTTAAGTGATGAATGTACAATTTCAAAAGGAAATTTGTGATTGTAGAGTGTAATGCAAAAAATAAATAAGAGTCTCTTGTGGGTATACTACAAACTGCATTTGTCTAAAAGTTGTTTTAGTTAACTGCTGTTAGTCAGTATTAAAATGTTACAGAACACCCTGCAAAATTGACAAGAAACGCATAATCTTTACTGTGTTTTGTATTGTCCATATCTCATCGCAGTGTTACATTTTTAAACATCCTGCCGATGCTTTTTAATCACACATAAATCAACCGGGGTGTACGTTTCTCAACAATGACTTAAAACCTACTTTCATATACCACTATATGAAGACCGGATGCATGGATCCATAAAATATTGGCAGAAGTAACTATAGATAGTGTAAGGTAGAGAATGGTGACCGTTTTTAAGACTTTGATTTGTATTGAATCCCTGATTGTACGCAAGCTCAACCCAGTTCAAAGTTACACTTTAAAAACCTTGCCTAAAAGATGTCAGCAGGCATTGGAAATGTTTTTCAGACCCTGAGGAATAATAGAAACTAGTGAATTCTGTCTGAAGCCTAGCTTTTAGATTTGTTTATTCTATCTTTTCATAATGTTTTTGTAATCCGTTTCTGCTGTAACATCTTTTGGCAATGTTGTTCTCTTTATTCAGGATGACATCCAGAGGCAGTTTGAAACCCATCTCCACACAGCCCATGCCACTTATATCCTGTATTTGATTCTCTATGTCGTTGCTGTCGGGACGCTGCTGTACTATCTTGCTGATAACATGATTCAGAAAAGCAGGCTCACGCCACGAAGGATAAAAATTTGGTACTTTTAATTTCTCTAGACTTCCCAGGTTTCCTTTTAAATGTTGTATCCTGTGAAGAGATGACATTGTGTATATAGAACACTACGGCACGATCTGAACGTTACTTAATATTACACTGTTAGTTTTTCTGATTTGTCAATATGTTGTATAATCAGGGTTTCTGTTATTATTAAACAAATTGCATCTCTTTTTAGGATCTCAAGTGATCACTCTAGCTTAACATAATAACATCTATCTGAAATCCATACAATAGCTTTCTTTTAAATCCAGTGCTTTCTTTGAATTTGCAGGGTTTTGCTTCTGATTGCTACAGCATCCTGGACTGTACTGATGCTTCAGTTACTGGTTTATTCCCAAAACCTGGAGCACACTATTGAGGCTACAGTTCACAGGCTTCTAGAAGAGCTGGTACGATCTTCCTTTTAGTTTTGATATTTATTTCTCCAAAAACACCTCGGAGGATCGTTTTTTAAATGGCTTCATCAGTACTGGGAATGTTGTCAATGAACACAGATTAGCTGTTTCCTGCAATGTGCATTTTGTATTTTATGTAGCATTTGTTAGCACTGATTTTGCCATCTGCCCAATAAAGCAAAAACATGTTCTATGTTTACATACTGCATCAGGATTATGATAAACGGGTTTCCACCATGTTGTCTGTTGAAATGGTACATTTTCTAAAACAATACTGTTTCCACAGATAAAGGGTTACTTTTATTTAGGGTGCTGCTTTTAAGGCACTTCATTGAAACATCGGGCAGCTTACTAATTGAGCAACAGATTGCAGAGCAACTCTGTGCGGTAACTTTCAGTTCGTTTTCAAACAGCATTAAACATCTTTCCAAATTATGATTTCTTCTGAATGATTGGGTGTACTCCTCTGTGGTCAATATTTCCATATTAACAATTATAGGAAATGTGGTGTTGAGCAGCACCACAGTTGCGCTGTAATAGATTATGCCTAATGTGTTTCTGACTGCTATTCGTCTATTTTTAGGCTTATCTAGCAACACTGGACTTTCATCTCCAAACATATCACAATGTTGCCACCTACTGGAGATTTCGATGCCTTCCACCTACCACCCGGGGAACACTGTGCATCTTTGGAATTGTGCAAGTGAGAGATGTGTTCTTTTATTTACAGTATTACAGTGTGCCAGTGCTAACTGCACTCTGCACCCCTGTCCTGAGACTGATGCTAGCTCTGAAAGAGATGTATATTGTGCCTGAAAAAACCCAAGCAAGTTTAAAAAGGTAATGACGTAGCTAAACCGCTGTTTACCGTGAGCTGCGAATGTTAATGGAGAAAAGGCAACTGATTTCTGGAAGTGAAATACTTTTCATTCGTTATCGTAACATTTATTTTATTGCAGTACCAGGTCAAATGTTTGGAATACTGAAAGTGTTTTGAGCAGCCATGTAAGTGTAACTGTTGCCGTCTTTTTCAATTTAGAAATGTTCAATTCAGTTGTTGTACTTTTTAAACTGTCTAACTAATAATGTGAATAGGCCCATCAGTTTGTTTTTATTGTAACCTTTGACCTGCCTTTTTGTGTGTTATTTGAACACAGTTTGTATTTTTTATTCTTTGCGAGGGGATTCGAGAGATTCAATCTGGTCTTTTTTTTTTTTTTTATATACTTTATTTTTTGGTTCACTTTTAAGGGTCTTATTTTAGTGCTGTATTTTAAAATAGGTACCTAATGAACATTTCAATAGGATATGTGTCTTATTGCAATTCCTGTAAAACAAGAATCAATGTAACTTACTGCCATTTAATTCATGATCAGCACAAAAACAATGAATACAATCTGAAATGGATATACATGATAGTGCTTCATGTATACTCACATTGTTTGAATCAAGAGTTCTGCACCATGCACTAACAGTGCTTATGTGCATGTATGGTTTTTCTACGTGGAAAAAGCTGGATATAACATGAAGCTGCCGTGTATCATTGAATTAAACTACTTTACTGCAGCCTGATTACAGAGTGGTGCGGCATTGAAGCAAACCAAAGGTGCTACTAAATGGGGAACGGGTGAAGTTGAATACATCAAATGGGTTAATATGGTAGCAAGGGGTTTTGGCAAAACACAGCCTTTTCACAAAATTGAATGCAATGATGACCCTACTTTTGCTACAATTTTAGTTTTTTAATGTTAACACCTTAACAGAAAAGTTGCCTTTTGTCGCTGTTGACAACCATACTGACAACTGGTCCACTAATTATTTAATGTTTTTAAAACCATAAGGAAGTGTTACAGAGCAGTAGCAACTTGAATCACTGTCCTCAGTGTTTTGTTCACAGTGAAGCAAACAAGTCATGGAGGAAAACGGAGGATGCAAAGAGTATAAACAAACATTTGCTTGATAGCACTTTCAATGTTTTCGTTGTCAACCAAGGAAAAATCCGAGCTTAGTTTTTCTGTGCGAACGGGTGATTGGTGTGGGATGAAGATCCATGCTGTGTCCCACATCCTTCACTGTGGTGCGCTCCGGGTCTGAGCTGCGCAGTTTTGTAATCAGAGCCCTCATCTCTGTGTTGAGAGCTCGCAGCTCCTCGTTCTGCTGCCTCGTCTCGCCTCTCTGTCTCACCGCTGCGTCTCGCTCCTCTCTTACCAAGGCCAGGTCCTCTTCAAGGTCCTTTAATCTGCACAGGTATTTTTATTTGATCTTTTTATGTTAAAATCCTTCGTTAATGAAGCCATAAATAGTTACAGGTGTGAAGTTTTTCTGTGACTAAATGGATGTGGCAGGGCGAAAGGCCTAAAATGTAAATAGTATGGGGGGGAGATTTAGGTAATTGAGTGCTAATTGGGGAGTGGCCACATAATAAATAGAGCCATAAATCATTTGGTGAAGGTGTGCGAGTCTATTTTCTGTGTTCATCAGTGAAGGTGAATGCCCAGCCTGACCTCATTATTGTTTTGTTTTAACCCTTTTATTTTGACCCCTGTGCCTTGTTTATTTGTTCCTGTTTTGTTTGTTAATAAAAGTGCACACACACGCTTGAACTGCAGCTTTCTGTCTCTGTCTCATTCCTGACACTCCTGCTACAATGGGCAGCAATCACATTGTTACAAATTAATTGTACTGGTTGTAAAAACTGCATACATAAAATTGCTTTCAGTATTTCAATATCAAATGCAGACTTTCTTAATTTTCATTTCCAATTTCACAGAGCTTTCACCTCAGTAATGTCCCAAGTGGTTTTAATGTCTCTGAGCTTATGCTGGAAGTTCTGTATTGTATATGTACAAAACTGCCCAGTTTTTGTTCAATAATTGTTTTGAAGAACATACCATTAAAACAAATCAAATGCACATTTATGATAATGTGTGTATGTCTTTCATATAGGAAAACCTGAGCCCAACAAAATGATGGTGTTGCATATCAGGTAACATTTACTGGAATTATATTAGCTCTGTGTCCTTTAAGAGTGAAGTCACTGTGGGATACAATATTTGTATTTATTATTTTACATTTCCCTAACTGCAGGTGTACAAAATGATTGTGAGATGTATTGTTGTACCTCTTTGTATATTCATTTTTTAGATACTGAACTTTTCTTCTTAGCCTCACATTATCTTCTTTCACAGCTGAATCATCCTTAGGAAGTAGAAGCACTTCCTTCAAAACATTATTTCCGTCGCTCACTTTGCCTGAAGGAAAATAATGGAGTTTTAATAGGAAATGGGTTGTTTTAAAGTGTATTTGTGTGTTTCCATAAAACCTGCTGATTTATTACATAGAGTAGCAGACATTATCCCAGGCTTTATGCCAGTATATTCTTTACCTGGTGAAGACGACGCATCTTTATCTTTGGTAGCAGCCTGCAGTGTTTGAGCTAGGTACCAGAATCCCATTTCACCAAGCACCAAGCAAAATGAATCAAAGACTGGGAGCTCTGCATTCTTAACAACGTCAAGTAGTTTTACAACTTTGAGCTCTGGTGAGTCTTCTAGCTGTTGGAATGAAAAAAAAAATTACAATCAAACCTTTCTCCATACCTAGTACCAGATGCACATAGAATCATGTTGCATGCTTACAAACCAATAATCAGCCACTCAAACTGTCAGAATAATCAGGTGATGAGTAACAAGCTTATCCAACTGTTGTTTGTATATTCATAGACATTATAAATAGAGACTACATAGAAGATTGCAACATATGCCCACGGACAAGTGAGAGTTGACTGTACATGAATTTATATTCAATATGCTGATAAAAAAAAAAAAAGGTATCCAATAATAAATTACCAGGTCACTCTTGTAAACGAAGTAGCTAATAAAAAATAAATAATGCACTCATGAAAGTGCTTCATGAATAGCTTCAATGCTTTGCTGTTGGCAGAGGTTTCAATGAGAACACCAGTGAGAGTGTTCGCCACACCCAGATGTGTCTATTCTCTGAGAATTCTCAACTGACACTGACTGGAAAAAGAATAGTTCCAACACGTTTGTGATAAGAACAGCGTTTGGGTGCAGCCTTCGACTATTTTGAATGTTGGCTTCTGCCAAGCAGCCATGCCTTCTAACTGTCAGCATTGTATGCCTGCCGTTTCTATTCTGAGCTAGGTAGAAGGGCAATGCATTCTTTTGTTCTTCAGAGCTGGCAGATTACAAAACTAATGTATTTTGTTTGTCCAGCAATCTTCCTGTGCTGAAAGTTACTGTTCTGTGGAACTTGCTGTGTTTTGTAGACTTTGCAGATGGATTATCTGCTCCTAAATATTCTCTGATTATTTTCAATGTGCTTCTGACTTCACTGCTATCCAGTGTAGTGCTTATTAATTTACAATCTGCACATATACAGAGCATACTCCACAACACTCCATGGAATACAGTGATACCCCATGAATGAGGACAGCTGGATAACCAACAAGCCCCAGAAGGTGAAGAGAGGGCTCTTCATCATGTGCATGTAGTTTGCTGTTTATAACAAGTGCAAACCTAATTGGGGGAATTACTTTCCTTGCATCTCTGCATGTGTAGTAATGTGTTGTAAATTGGAACCGGTCAACAGATTTGTATGCATGCAAGATGAAACAATTAGATCTGGGGGAAATAAAAAAAGAAAAAAGGTCTTCCATGCTGAAGCATCAAATACACACAGTTATTTAATGCCAGATCAGTCAACACTAAGAAGTTACTAATAGTCCCTGAACATTAAACCACTGAACAGAAAGCAGTTTTATTGACTGTGCCAATATTAAACTCACAAGCATATTGCGTCAGTGTTTGCAGGAAACATACCGTAGGATTCAAGAGTCACTGAACATGGATACTTTTTAAATACTTTTAAATGTGTGTGTGTTGTTTTTTTTTTGTATAACTTTTTTCCCATTTTGAAACCACTGCAACAAACAAGGATTAAATATGCAAACTGTTTTTTAGCTGTGTATTTATAATAATCTGTGCAGGTTATCTAAGAGTCAAAGACAAGAAACCACCTGTCTGAAAGATTGCCACTTTGTGCTGGTACACAAAGACAATAGATCAATTAAAAAGAGAACATGTTAAGTGGTGTTTTTTGGGTAGCAAGAACTGTTCTAAAAGTAAGTTTGATTAGATGCACAGAGTTGGGTTTGGAATATTCCACCCTTTTAGAATTGTCACATCTTGATTATTATCATCCCATTTAAGGGAAACAGGCATGGTAAATACCTAAATGATCTGCTTTCATATAAAGTTAAATAAGTAATATTGCACTGTATTTTGTTTCCATAGTACTTGCGCTATATTTTAAAAACAGCTTTTTGGCCAAAACTACAGCCAATGTATGCTGTTACCATTCAGAGTAATCTGTCTGAATATGGTCAAATGTAAACTAAAGGTGGCTGTGAAAACCAACTACAATGCTTTTTACTGTGGAGACCCATGTGATCATTATCTCCTGCCCCCAGAAGGCCGCTTCATACCTCAATCTGTCCTATTTGTTCAGTGGTTAGCACTCCTTTCTCTTTTAGGCTCCTGTAGGAAAGTGGAGACACTGACAGATGCTTGACGATGACTGGGAAGTAGGATTGAAGGACATGGGTGTGAGGCTGCCTGGAAGCTATATTTGTTCTGCCTTTTATTGGAAGATAAACAACAGTGCAAAACAGTTAACATAACTGCTACTGTTAAACTATCACACAAAATAAAATCATCTAAATATACGTGATCACCGTGGGTCTCGGTTTCTGAACAGGAGGTATTGTTGTTCATGATTTAATGCATCCAAAACTTTAATCGCTCGCATAAATGTGTTTGTCTACTTCACTTAGGGGCCTATTCTCAAAGCATTTTACTCCAGTTGTTCAGTAAAATTACCAGGTGTTTGGAGTAAATCTGAGCCTTCAGCAAAGTACCATATTCATTTTAGTGTGATTTTTTCAAAGGAAAAAAAAATGTTAATTTTACAAAAACACAATTAAGTAACCAGTTAATGTAATTCAATGCTTTAGGGACTCAATTTGTTTATTTTACAGATTTATAACAGGAGTTAAAGACTTTTGAAAATATGCCTCATAGTTTGTTATAGTTTTACCACATTTTCACAGAGGTATGTTTGACTTAATTTTATTTAATACCAAGCTAAATAGCTTTCCATGAACTTTGATGCTGTTTTTTTTTTTTTTTTTTTTAATAGAAATCAGAGGTCGGTCTCTACCTGACGCCTCACATTTATAAAAATCTAGTAAACTTTTGAAAAAAGTAAATAGTTACATCAACACATGCAGTCAAAATGACATTGCTCAAAGTCAGTAAATACAAATGCTATGTATTTTCCATTTGAATACATTGTAAATAATTAGTGTCATTTGGCGCTCAGTTTGTATGGAAAGGATCAAACCACCTCACAAGTTCCAAGTGATATAAAAAAAAGTGTAACAAGCAAACCAATGAAAATGATCTGAAGTAAAAGCGAATGTACTTACAGGGAGGTGTCTGTTCAATGAAAGTAACTTTCTTTTTTGATGATCTCAACATTTCTGGATTTTTTTCAGAAGCTGTTGACCGCAGAAGCCTGTCCTTCTATATCATATTTTTTATATTATGAGATACCTACTAATCTGTGCTTATTGGGCATATTGTCTTCTATGTCAATTGCATATGTTTACTCTCTCTGTCCCGGTTACTTGTAGTTGCTAGGGGCACTGCACATGCTCAGTGCTGTGGAAGGAAAGCATATTTACAAACAAAGGAAGTGTGTTTGGAGTCCTTGAAACTGACCCAGCTCCAAAAAAATAAACAACCACACACACACACTTGAGCAGGCTCCTACTGTAGTACAACACATTGAATTACCTACATTCTATATAAGATTACCTTTAGGTCAAATTCTTGGTATCATTTTCTAGGTCAATAACCAGCGTATTGATGATTAGGATTTTGCATTACACACACTAAAATTAAAGGTATTTTTAAATTGGAAAAGCAGTAGCACTTTATAGAAACATGAATAACTTTGACAGGCAAATTAAATGCTATAACCTAGTTAGTTTAAAATGTGACCTACTACTTTAAACCTTCTATATTTGACACGTATGAATATGGCATGTATCCAAAACATAAAAGCAATATTCCTCATGTGACCAAACATAGCTATACAATACTGATCCTTAACTGGAATTCAACTGACATTACTAGGATAATTCAAATTCCAGTATATTAAATTAGAACCTGAATCATTTAGCTTGCTACAGTACAAGCTACATAGTTCAGTACCAAAATAAGTCTGTGTAACACTACCCAACACAAATAGGTAGTGTTACACAATGAAGTTTATGCTAGATTAGTTTAATCAACTGGAGGGGTTAAACAGCAAAGAGTGATATTGCACAACACAGGACTGGGCAGTTAACCATTAAAGTTACATTAACTGTACATTTATAAAAAATTAATGGGTTAAGTGCATGCAATAATTTAACATTGAGAGTGAGAAACACACAATAGTGTAGCTACTAAAACTTTATTAGAAAGCAGGATTAGTTAAAAAAAAGCAGCATTAGATTACATTAAGAACATTTACTACTGGAGAGGATAACAAGTACATTTAGTAGGCCTCCAGCTTGGACTGGTATAAATACAAGATGGAGATTTACTGCATTTGAAATGGCTTATTTTATTACAGTTGAAAATGAGACTTCTGGAACCGATATTTGAATACCATGGATTACTCTGGTTAAAATTGTAAAAAAAGCACACAGTGCCAATATAATTAAAGATAAACTGTCTCAAACATTAAGACAGTAGAGGTTTAGCTAGATCCTTGATTACTGCAGACTTCAGATGAGGAATCATGCTTATCTTCATTAGCTTCTGACTTGCATACTTGTTCCTCACAGCCTGGAAAAGAAAGAAAAGTTACCAAAGTCTAAAACTGCCAGTTACGCAATAAACCAATCCAAGTCAAAATTAGACCAAAAAGAAAAAAAAAAAAAAAAAAAAAAAAAGTGCCAAACGGATCACTGTAGCCAAGCAAATGTGTTGGGGCATTAGCACTGGAAATGAAACACATTGAGTGTTTTAAGCAGCATGCCAATACAGGTCAGGGTTTAACAAATTAGTGACCTGCAGAGGCACACAAGTTTAGAATACAAAAATCAAGCACGACATTTCATGCGAAAAACCTTACCATGTACTTTGTGAGTCCTTCGTTGACCTTCACAACATTTTTAGCCATGTGCTGCATCACAGGAATCAAACAGCTCTCTGTATAGTTCATGTAATGCTGCAGAGTGGGTGTCTGGGGGGGGGGGGGGGGGGGGAAGAGTTTCACAATTGTACAGGTTATAAAATGGACCAAAGTAGTGCAACGACCACTTATTGCCTTCAGGCAAAAAAAGTGGGGTGGGGGAAGAGATTAAATTGGTTTAGAAAATATATAATTAATCCCAACCCAAGTTCCTGATATCCATATTGTTATAGCAGTTATAAAAGCTACAGTCTTGAATGTACTTACCCATTCACCACAGTCTAGAACTTTCAATGTCAGTGCAAATGCTGCAGCAGCAATCTGGGATGGGGGATAGTGCACCATGTCATAGTCTGCCATTGTCAGCTCCATTAGATATTTAGCCAAGGTGTGCTGCTCTGCAGTTACCTATAAAAATAGTCAACCACAAAATGGGAGTTACCATTTGCCAAGTAAATACAATACTCTAATCAAAAAATGCACACCACATGGTATGAAGTAGACCACCAAGGGCTTAACTTTCCTCCAAGCAATTTAGGCAGACAGACCACTCACTTCTCCAATCTTGGAAGCTCTTCTCAGAAACTGCAGGGGAATTGGACGGCCAAAGCCAAAATGGAGCACCCTCAGGATCTTCATTTCCATCTCTCTGATCTGAGCCGTGGTGTAAGTGTGGTCGGTAACAAACGCAAAGTCTGCAATCTCTGGAGGATACATCTCTTCATATTTGGAGGCCAGCAACATAGCAGTCACGCCAACAAGCTGCAGCATCTTCTTGGGCACTGGATTAGCCTGAAAATGGACAATGACATGTTAAGAGTTTGAGAGTAAAGTTAAAAAGGATATGCTAAAAACAACCTATTTTGTTTCCCCTCCCACTACAAAAATGTGACACTAACCAAGTGCAATATTTCACTTAATTACCAAAAACCATTTGGTGACCAGCAAGGGACAGCCTTCTTTCCCCCTGCCACCCCCAAGTGTTACCTGAAGAAAGCGATCAATTATTCCAACAGTCATATACATGGTCTCCTGAAGCAGCTGGAATTTCATCTGGACTTGCACAAGCCAGTCAATCAGTATAGTCCGCATGTTTCCAGTAACTTCTTGTCCCTGCAGGTACTTCGGCCTAACTGCTTGTTCCACCTATGCCAGAGAAGAGTTGTGTTAAAACAAATGTCTTATACAAGTCAACCACTTTGTTATATATATAAAAAAAACTACACACATCATCCCATACATGTTACTGACCTCAACCTGTCTTAGGTAGTTGTAGATGTCCTTCACATATTCACTGCAGAGCATTGGGTTCTCAGCATCATCTGAATCAACATCCTTGATATTCAGCAGCACATCTGAAAAGGCCTGGCACAAGTCCTCCTCAGGTGCACAGCCTGATATCTCCATTGGGGTTGGGGATGGAGGCTGGACCTGAACGCAAGCCAAGTTAAAAGAAAAAAAAAAAAAAAAAAATCTAGCTCAATATACTGTAGAATCCATCACGTCTGTTACAGAATTCACTTTTAAATTCAATATTTAGGTCAATCAATGCACTTTCAATTGCTTATCTAACATTTTGGCAAGAATGCAAAGCAATTCAGTGAACCAGGAAGTTAAACATTTGACATTTACCATGTACCTTTACATTACTGCAGGCATTTTTACAACAACAAATGGTTTCCAACTACAAAACATGAGATTTACTTACCTTGGCGCACGCTTCACTGGTCTGCTTGGCTACAGTTCTCTTTGGCACCAGTGTTTCGGGGGCATTTTCAGACTTGCTGGTTTTTTTCTGAACCGCTTTGGTAGCGGCAGGTTTTACATCCTGAAAAATGAAAGCCTTTGAGTTAATAGAATTTCAGCAAGTTGCAACACATATGTGATTGTATAGGGTACGACACAAATCGACATCCAGCTTGCACCAGGTATGGTTGTATCACATCAAATGCTATCACGGTCTTTACAATTAGTTCTGACCTACACTCTTATTCAGCATAGATGCAGGATGCCTAGGCGGTAGGTTACCAGCCGTCCATTTATAAAACACGTCTACAACAATTACCTTCTTAAGAGCTGGTTTTGCCACAGGCCCTTTATTTCCCAGGTCTCCCAGCACAGCCCTCGGCCTCAATCCAGGCTTCGAGGCGACAGCTCCTTTTCCTGCCAGAGCGGTCCTGTTTTCAGCATTCAGCTGGGAATTCTGCGGGTAACACGTCAAAATCAAAACAGTAACACCTTATTTGGATACGATGATCTGCCCGTACCAAAAGCATCCAACACGCCAAACAGTACGACTGCAGAGACCGTTAATATGAAATGGGCGATTTTATTTTGCGCTTCGTTCAAACCACACTAAATTCCAACCCATGTTGTGCATTTAAAAGGATGATCACAGTACATACATTGAATAATCTAAACAAAAGAGGGTCGGGTAAGGAAATAATAAAAATAATACATCCCACACCCAAATTCTACTTCTAAAACAGCAGTAAAAACGCATATGCATGCACTTATACGAAAACACACTTACTCTGGTCAAACGAAGCGCCATTTCAAATTATAAAACGCAAATAAAAGCCAAACTCTTTGAAAATATCCTACTCGCTGTCTATTAAACACGCTTTAAGTCAGCCTCCGCTCTGCTGGTTTAAATGTCCCGCTGCTCGAATCTCATTCGCTCGTCTTCAAGACAAGAACAACTTTGATTGGGTAATGGCTTTGACGTAACCCGACTAAAACTCTCTTTTTCTTCCCTCCTTTTCCGGTTTTCGGCTTTTCTAAGCAGTATAATTGAGGTATGACACCTACTGGGCTGTTTAGATACATGTTGTTGCTTTCTTCATTTTTTGTTAACAAGCGTGTCTTTCACATACACTATTGATTCAAATTCACCCATACTCCATAGCTGTAATAACTACCTGTAAATCATGAATAGTGACAGAATTGATTATAGTTCTATAGTTCTGACATCAGAAATTCACAATTCACCGAGGGCGCTAGTTTATAACCTCCAACACTTTCGGCTTTCATTTGTTTTTCTTATTTTAATCAATGCATTATATATATATAAAAAAAAATAGTAATACAATAATGTGATGTCACAGAACCCTTTGATGGAATTGCGTTCTTAGTAATTCTGAAAACATACAGTGTCTCATCATCCATTATGCCATCCGGTACCCAGGTATTTATATGTAATAGTCTAACTACCCATTAAAATTTAGCATTTTACATATGTCATGCAGAAATACACCAGAGACACTAGCTTGATTTTCATAACCTTGGTACACAAAGATCTAGACCAGGGCTGTATTTAAATCTGTTGCTGTTTAGATCAATGGAATAAATTGCCTTTATAGCTTTTGAAAATGTAGTGAAGTATTTTATTTGGCTACTGTCACACCACAGGCCATCCAAATGATCCACACGCTGACATTAAAACCCACAGAGCTGCAATAATCATTGTACAACCTGCAAAATAAAACTTCTATCCAAGATCACGGCTTGTCATGATCAGCATATGATTGTATGTACATGCCATTTATTGATGGGTTTCTAATGCAAGTTGTAAATTATATAACTAAATTAATCAATGTTGTTTTCTTTTATCGATTTAAAATGTAATTTCAACAATTTAGATCAGATTAATCATTGTTCATATGGAGCAAATAGTCTGGACCATCATTCCTGTTGATGAAACATGGGACCTCTGCAGCAGCTCACAAATAATCACCACCCTGCAGCTCAGCAACAATTCTGAAAGTCAGCGACTGGACTATCGGGCGCTTCTTCACATTTCAAAATGCATTTTCAATTCAGCAGAATACACATTCCACCTGTATAGAAATGTTATTGTGTACACCACATTTTCCCCCAGAAACACACATTAATAAAAATAAATCCATGAAAAACACTTTCTTGGGAGTGGCTGATGGCATTATGTACAGATAAGACACAAATGTCAGAGTGTATTACAGCATTTAGCACAGCATGTGTTAACTGGATAAGAAAGCAGACTGCTTTGTGGCACAAGATTACAAAAGAGGGTCACCTGTGAGGCAAGACATTGACACCATAGTTAAACAATATTTTGGGGAAAGAAATGTCATGTAATTAAACACTGTCCCAAACAGAATGCCCATCAGGACAGTAAGTGTAAGACATACTACAGCAAAAGTAAGCAAGTTCTGTCCAAGCAAAACATCCCAGTTAATAGGGATCCCTACAGTAGATCTCAGCTGATCAAGTTTATTGTAGATAGGAGAGCCATTGAAG
This sequence comes from Acipenser ruthenus, assembly GCF_902713425.1. Taxonomy (NCBI): domain Eukaryota; kingdom Metazoa; phylum Chordata; class Actinopteri; order Acipenseriformes; family Acipenseridae; genus Acipenser; species Acipenser ruthenus. The sequence continues at coordinate 15,236,698 of NC_081190.1, forward strand.
GGTAGTCAGATAGAGTTCAAGGCATACAACTATCGCGTTGGTCAGACAAAACATCTGGTTCTCAGATTGATTCTGCAACGGAACCAAACAAGAGGTTTAGATAAGTAACAATACTGCAGATTTAATTCAAAGTTTATTTATATATTAAAAACAATTTAAAAAGTACATCATTTACAAAGACAAGGTATATTACAATAACTTATATGGCCTTAATATTGCAATTAAAACAAAGTCCGTTTGACTTTTGCAGCAAGTGCTGTAGTTTCATGAATACCTTACCTATACTAAAAATCGTAATAGCCAAAATTTTATAAAATTAAATAAGAAACCAGTAAAATGAGCTAGAACTACTGGGTTTTTTTTGTTAAATATTTCTTCACAAGTGCAGATATAGTAAAATTTGTTTTAGTTTTAAAAACACGATTACAATAGCATAGGTTAAACAGTGTCGCAAGACAACAGTGGTTGAGCCAGATTCTTGATTACAGCAGACCGCAGCTGTGGAATTGTGCTGATCTTCATTAGCTTCTGGCCAGCATACTTGTTCTTAACAGCCTGGGGGAAAAAAAAAAAAAAAAAATTAATAAAAATAGTAGCAAAGAGAGGAAGCACACTGACAGGGGGTCTAGGATTACATTGCAGAATTAGAACTTTAGCATACAAAATATTTATTTTGAGAAAATGCAATAGGGCAGTGGCTGGGCGATAACCAGCGACAACATACCGACTAAACATCTTAACCACTGCACAAGAGCCAGGCTTTAACCTACTCACTGTCAGGGATCAGAATCTGTAGAGTAGAGACTATAGTTAAGCCCCACCCCAAAAACCCCTACCACACACCTACCATGTACTTGGTGAGTCCTTCATTGACCTTCACAACATTTTTAGCTATGTGCTGCATCACAGGAATCAGAGAACGCTCTGTGTAGTTCATGTAATGCTGCAGAGTGGGTGTCTGGGGAGGGGAGAAAGACTTCAGGCATAAAGTCTGTATCCAATATAAACTGGTAAAATAGTTATGCAAGCTAACCCCTGAATAGCAAAAGTGCCATGGTCTTCAGAGCTAGCCTACTGGGATCCTTTAAAAAAGCTAAAACAATTATTTTTACCAATCAGCTACTAGGTGAGCCCAAGTGGCCCCTCATTCCCTATTGGAGTCTTATGTTCTTACCCATTCACCAAAGTCAAGAACCTTCAAGGCAAGGGCAAATGCTGCTGCAGCTATCTGGGATGGGGGATAGTGCACCATGTCATAATCCACCATAGTCAGCTCCATCAGATATTTGGCCAAGGTGTGCTGCTCAGCATTTGCCTAAAAAGGAAAGGCTAACATTAGACAGATATTTGTCACATGCAATTACTGCACAATACAATTTCTTGACAGTAATGACAGTACAGCTTCAAGTAAAAGCTATCTAAACCCCCCCCCCCCCCAAAAAAAACAAAAAACAGACTAAACCGTCAGAATAGTCTACCTGTAAAACATATAGATCAGCACTGCATGAAGTTCAGGTGTGACATCTACCACCAAACAGAAGTAAACCAATCCGGCATATCTAAAGGAAGCTCTAGCTCCAATGGGCTCTGGAGGATTTCGGTAGCCACCAATATATGATCTCCACTCACCTCTCCAATCTTAGAAGCCCTCCGCAAAAACTGCAGAGCAATAGGACACCCAAAGCTAAACTGGAGCACCCTCAGTATCTTCATTTCAATAGCTCTGATCTGCACTGTACTGCAGGAGTGGTCAGTAATAAAAGCAAAGTCTGCAATCTCTGGAGGATACATCTCTTCATATTTGGAGGCAAGAAACATAGCAGTCACACCAACAAGCTGCAGCATCTTCTTGGGCACTGGATTAACCTTAAGAAAAAAAAATTTTAAAGAGGCCAACATTGACAGCATCTGTAGAACTCTTTTCCCCCTGGACACTTATCACTCTTCCTTAAATGGGCTTTACTTGCTCTTATCTGCCCCCTATTTTACTGCATTTAATCCCATACTTTAGAGTACTGTAATCTGTCAAGTGTTATTTAATCTGTAGTATTTTGTATTTAATTATATCCAGATGCAACTATTACCGACACTTATCTGCTCCATTATTGAATCTTATTTTGTCATACTTGTACTTGCTAGAACCAAAGTCATTGTATTTATCTTGCTCTTAATTGTATTTACTTGTACTGTGATTCTTGAAATTTGTTTACGACTGTAAATCACCCTGGATAAGGACTAAATATATATTACACAGGTTATTGAGGATATCCTGGGACATCTGTAGCAGGAAAAAGTACACACATCCTTCTCACCTGAAGGAAGCGATCAATTATTCCAACAGTCATATACATGGTCTCCTGAAGCAGTCTGAATTTCATCTGAACCTGCACTAGCCAGTCAATCAGTATAGCACGCATATTCCCAGTGACTTCCTGTCCCTCCAGGAACTTTGGCCTAACTGCTTGCACTACCTTTAGAATAGAGGAGAAAGCGTTACGTTTCAGCAATTGCAGAACCACCAGATTTCAACTCAGGACCACATGGAGAACCCCAAACTCCATACTGACCTCAAGCTGTCCTAGGTAGTTGTAGATGTCCTTCACATATTGACTGCAGAGCATTGGGTCCTCAGCATCATCGGAATCAACATCCTTGATATTCAGCAGCACATCTGAAAAGGCCTGGCACAAGTCATCTTCAGGTGCACAGCCTGATGTCTCCATTGGGGAAGAATGCTGGATCTGCAACTTAATGATCATGAGTAAAATGTTAAAAAAAAAAAAAAAACAACAACCCAAACAACCCACACCCCCCCCCCCTCACCTGTAAGCACTCTTTACTGGTCTGTTTGGTTGCAGTCCTCTTTGGCACCTGCACACCAGGGGCATTTTCAATCATGCTGGATTTCCTCAAAACCATTTTAGTGGTGACTGGTTTTAATACATGCTGAATTGAGGAGGTTTCCTAGAGTGTAAGAGTAATGTCAGGATTAAATTTTTTTTTTTTTTTTTTTTTTTGTTGCAGTTACCTTGCAAGCCCCTCAGACGTAGATTTACCTTCACCAGAGCTGGTGCTGTCACAACCCCGTTATTTTCCAGCTCTCCTAGCACAGCCCTGGGCCTCAGTCCAGGCTTAGAGGCCACAGCCAGAGCAGTCCTGTTTTCAGCATTTAGCTGGGAATTCTGAGAAAGAAAGCCCATTTAGTTAATTGCAGTCATATAAAAATGACTTGCACAGTACTTCGATTGTAGCCAACAAGGAGGAAACTTCCACATAAATGGCTACTCTTTATAAATATAATCAAATATAAAATTAAATTGTAAGTGCATTAAAAACAGCAATTTCCTAAACGGGAGAAAAAAAAAGTTAATATTGATTGGGTAAATTGGGATTACTGTACAGTCTGAAGAGGCTACTTTTGTCAGATTTCCTCCAAACATACCAAAAACCTATCTTTCCAGCAGTGACAAACTAAGCTTTCCAAGTAATCCAGAGTTTAGCTTCGTTTCCACGCTTAAGAGGAAAGCATTTGTACAACTGCCATCTACAGAAAGATATTTTCAGGCAGACAATTTCCAAGCATCTTTAACACCAGGCAGTAAAAAGACAAGTCAACACACACCAGTGTGTTAAATACACACTAATGTTACAGAAGTGCTAGTTTACAATGTAATTAAATAGATACACATATAAAAAAAAAAGAGCAAAATATACACAGGGACTGAAATATCAGTATTGTACCTCAAAAAAAGAACACTTACCCTGGTCAAACGAAGAGCCATACAAACGTATACAAGCTTGCCGGGAAACACAAAAATGTTTTCTCTAAACGCACATTGACGCACTCTGACAGCTGCGGGTTTAAATACCCTGATACTCGAATCTCATTTGCTCGTTGTTATTTGACGACACAATCACAGATTTCCTTTTCTAATCGTTTGTTACAGAATTGCAAAATTGCTCCTAAAAGGTAATTATTTTACATTTACAATGGAGTGGTGGTTTTGATTGATATTTATTTTGTGGCTGTTACTACCTGATTACAAAAAGCGAAGTAAGCGTCACTTAAACCTCGCAAATGCTTATTAAAACTACGTGATTAACGCACGAAGCGAAAACTTATGCAACTGTAATCCAAATAAAATTCTAACAATATTTTTTTGTACCCAAATTGTGCTTCTATTTTGTATTTATCAGAAAATATAATTTGTTACAGATTTGACTGTATCATCATCATCATCATCATCTTCATCTTCTTCTTCTTCTTCTTCTTCTTCTTCTTCTTCTTCTTCTTCTTCTTCTTCTTCTTCTTCTTCTCAGTAGTACACGTTTACAGTCCTATATATTCTATATTAGAACTCCCTGAGTTTATAGTTTTATTGTGTACAGCTGTAAGATTATAAGGTTTATTATGTACAGGTCGAGTGGGATTATTAACTGATTTCCCCACAGCACACAAACCGACAGTTTAATAAAAATGACGACCAGATTTCAAAATATTACTGATGAAGACAGAAACGTGTTCGTTGAAAATCAGGAAAATGCTGCCACAAGAAAAAAGGTTTGCATTCCTTATATAATCAGTAGCCGCCGTTTGCAGCCCTATAGTGTATAATTCGGAGTTTACCGGCTTATTCTGCACACTTTGGTGTAGTTTATTCCTCATATTAGTATTATCATTATCACACCATAGCTATAATGTTTATTTATGTGTATATTTGTGAGGGTGAGACCCTCACTGTAATATTGAATAGCCTGCTATTGTGATTGTTATTCTAAAGGCGACAGAGCCGTGAGTTTGTTATGTATTGTGCATGCTGTTGATCAAGTGTGTTTGATATATGACGGTGTATTGCTGTAATTAGATTAGGGCGCTTCCATTAATGAAGTTATCGTAGCTATACATGTGGAACAAGTGTTTTGTTATTGACGTTTTTCGGTAATCTTCCACTAGAAGGGATGTTATTTTTCAGTCTTTACTGATTATAGTTAACGACTAAAGAATAATAATGACAATGATAATAAGTAAGCATTATAATAGTTTAACGATCGTTTGTAAACAAAGACGGTATACGTGCAGGTTAAACAAATACATACACATGAGAAGAAACATGTTTAACGTAAAATATTTTAATGTTTTATTGTAAAAGTATGAATGTTAAATAATTTATTTTTGTATAAAATCATCCCAGGTGCAAATGTTGAATTGAATAATTAAGCCTGTTAGGAGTAGGCGGGGCTGGGGATTATATAATGCCGTGTCTTTCCTTGGAGCGAGAAAGAGAGGATTATTAGGTGCATCATGATCTTGTGTGTTGAATGTCAGTTTTCCATCCACGACAAATTCTAGCGAGCCAAAGGGAATTCCCCGTGACGTTTCGTGATGTCATAGCCTAATTTGCATGTGTCGCTACATTGTCAGGTTATTCGCAAGAAATATACTCGCTAGATGATTTTCCATACATTTTTTTACTCGCTCGCTAGTGTAGCATATTCGAGTTAAGCGCTAAAAAAAAAAAAAAAAAAAATTCAATGAACCTTGGCCAACCAGGCACCTTCGGCCCTGGCAGCAGTCTCAGCTCCTTTGCAGCCCCAATTGCAATCCCCCACCTCCCCCAGATCCTAGTTAGTGCAAGAGGACATGCTTTTTATAGCGGACTCTGGGGAGGGGGCCTCTTTCTCCTCTGACATGTAGGTAGGAGGGGAGCTCGAACCTCTTGCTGAGGAAGAACCTGGCTTCGAGGTAGCATCAGAAGCCAGTGCTCCCCCGTTGTCTAGCTCGGTATCGGTAGTTATGGGACACGCTGCAGCCTTCCTGCAGGTCCCCTGGACGCCAGCGGCAGAACCACCCTGGTCTGTTTTCCAGACTCAGTCGATAGCTCCTCGCTCTCAAAAGTTCCCGGCCTTCCCAGACTTCATGGAGGAGGTACGCTCCTCCTGGGATCGTCCGGCCTCAGGTCCTAGCGTGCTAAAACAGACCGCACCGCTTGCCTGTCTAGAAGGTGCGGAAAAGTTTGGCCTAGCGGGGTTCCCCCCAGTAGACGCCACCATCGCGGGCCTGGTTAAGGCCCTGTCGGTGAGTGGGTTGGCTAGAGACCCGGCGTGCCCGAACCTTCACTGCAAGGCGGCGTATGCAGCAGAGGCGCAGACAATTCGCCTGTCAAACACGGCAAGTGTGCTCACGGCCTATATGGCCGGTGTATTGCGTGAGGCCCTGCGCTTTTGTGCGCTTTCCTGCCTATACCACTGCTCCCGGCCTTTCTCGAAAAGGTCCAGTTACAGGAAGCATCAGTTCTCCTAGTGGTCCCCAAGTGGCCCAGGAGAATCTGAATTTCGACCCTGTGCCAGCTGTTACACGGCTAGCCCTGGGAGATCCCACTGCGCATGGATCTCAGTCAGGCGAGAGGCACTCTTTGGCACCCGGAACCGGGCAGGTTCCGGCTATGAGTCTGGCCCCTAAAAGGGGCCGCTGGTTAGCCCTATGGCTATCAGATGCAGTTGTGGGTATGTTGCAGAGCGCTAGGGCAGACTCCACTAGGTCTTTGTACACTTGTGGTGGTATTTCCAAGCTTAGTGTCTGGCTGGAAGCCATGACCCAGTATCTTGCCCTATGCCAGTCATCTTACAATTTCTGCAAGAACTGCTTGATGCTGGTAGGTCATCTTCCACTTTGAAGGTGTATTTAGTGGCTATCTCTGCATGCCATGACCCCGTAGATTTGGTGTCTCCGGGTGCACATTTCTTGGCTACCTGATTTTTCTAAAGGCGCTCAGCGATTATGCCCTCCCAGGAGGACTGTTCTCCCCGAAAGGAGCCTTAATATTATACTGGAGGCTCTCACGAAGGCCCAGTTTGATCCCATACACTCCATAGAGTTGAAGTACCTGTCTGTGAAGACAGCCTTCCTCGTGGCTATCACTTCCGCTAAGCAGGTCAGTGAGCTGCAGACGCTGTCTGTGTACAGCTCCTGAATGCATATTTGAGAGGATGGCAGCAGGGTGTCTGCGCACCAACCCTGCTTTCCTCCCCAAAGTGATCATAGCCTTCTATATTAGTCTGTGGAACTGAAGTCCTTCCAGCCACCTCCGTTTGCTTCAGCAGAGGATGAGATTGAATTTCCTCTGCCCAGTGCGGGCATTGAGATGCTACATGGATAGGACAAGAGCTCTGCATCAGTCTGACCAGCTCTTTGTCTATCACGGAACACGGACCCTAGGACAGTCCCTCTTAAAGCAGCATCTGTCACATTGGATTGTGGACAAAAACAAAGCTTCCCATGGGAGTATAGAACTGTATCAAACGATGTGGCAGTGAAAGACTCACAGAAAACAGCTGTGGACCAAATGTAACTAGAGTATCACAAAGCGTGCAACCAAGATCATTGTTATGACCAGAGGTTAAAACAACATGGCTGCGAAATACAGGTAATGAAACCAAATTGAAGAAACGATTTGACCTAGAGAATCAAAGAATAAACTTGTGTGCCAATGAGTACAAAGCCAATATCTGAAAGTCTTAACCACCCAGAAGTCCAAAGTCTCATAACCATCAGGGAAGGGGACTGATAGATAGGAACCCAGGTAGTTTCCAGAACACTGAAGTAAATATAAAGTCTGCATCTCAGTTAGTAATAAGATAATAGCAGTTGAAATAGCAGTAGCAGATTTACAAGAAAATCACCTCAGGGGTGTGCTTATTAAAATGATCACTGGGTGTTTCATATTGGACCAGAAATAGTGATCTTACTCAGGAACTTGGTATGCAGCTCATAAACCACAAGCTGATATTTACAACTTCAAGGGTTCCAAATATAAAAGATACATACCAGAGCCCCCCAATTTAAAACCTCTGTTCAGATTGTTCTATATGACAATTTTAATATACACCACATCCCAGAGAAAGCCCAAAGGCACCATTCTACTTGGAAGAGCCCAAAACCCCTTCTGTCCACCGATGTAGTCTAGCCAATCTTTGTGACCATAGAAAGGAGGAATTGTTTAGCTGTCCTTGGCTCATGTCACTTATGGTTAGTCCATTAAGTATGGATTACCTATTTGCACAACTTGTTAATTCTAGAAATGGGGGAAAAAAAAAAAATATATATATATTGATCAAACAAATTTGAAAAAAAACTTACCTAGGCTGTCTTCAGTTAGTAATTCCTAGTCATTTCTCAATATACACAAAGGCATGGGAGTATTAGTATTATGGATGAATGAGGAAAAGAATATAAACCACACATTGCAGTTAGTTTGCCTAGGGGAAGAATGTTTGTGCAAGAGTCGATGAAAAAGGCAGTTAACACCATTTAACTACAGGATTCAGTGGATGAAGGGAGACAATGTACAGAAAAAAAAAACTTTATTAAAATCTATAAAAGCCATGCATAATACAAAAATTTACAATAGCACATAGTGCCAAGACTATACAACAGAAATCTGTACACAGCCAATATTTAAGAGGACAGCGATTTAGCCAGATTCTTCAGTACTGCAGACTTTAGCTGGGGAATAGTGCTGATCTTCATTAGCTTCTGGCTTGCATACTTGTTCCGGACAGCCTACAAAAATAAAATAGTCAATTTAGTAGTGTTGAGCCACAACCAAGAGATAAACCTTTCCAAAACAGTTCACAAGATCTTTCTACCAATGACAAAACATTGCAGTATCACACCATTGTTATTACTCAATTACCAATGTAAACAAAGGAATCCTTACCATGTGTTTTGATAGTCCTTCATTGACCCTCACAACATTTTTAGCCATGTGCTGCATCACAGGAACCAAACAGCTTTCAGTGTAGTTCATGTGATGTTGAAGAGTAGGGGTCTAGTGAAAAGGCAAAAGAAAAGCCTTCAGGTCAACAGCAGTAAGTCAAAACCCCATTGACCCCTTGTGGCAATGTGGCCACGCCCTTGTGTGTAGTTTATATATGTTATGTGTTGTGTGTAAACGTTGGTGTATAGTCATTGGTACACGGGATATAAATGGGTCTGTGTTTCACGTGTGATTTAAATTGTATATTTGTATTTAGGCACGAGGATGGCACATCACGTGCAGAGTGTATAATGTGTGTCACGGGAGTACACTTAATTCACGTGCAGTTGTACCGAGACTCCAATTGATTGATTAGCAATAGAGTCTCAGTACAGCTGCATAAAAGCAGCACGTTTTCACTCACTCGGGGTTGGGTGTTCGGTGAGTGGAGAAGGAGGTAAAAAGAATAATAATAATAAAGAAAAGTGTCTCACTCACCGTGTTTCGTTTGTTTGTCCGTGCACTGTTTACTGGTTAGTCCGTTTTGTTTATATATTTATTTTGGCGCAAGTGCCGTGGTCCTGTGTTTGTGTGCTCTTATTTTGTTTATTAAAAGCTGAGCACAACCAAGTACTCAGCTTCACCAACCTCACTGTCTGTCTTGTGTGTTACTTCCTGTTTCTGGTCTGACGTCACCCACTGCAGCAGTCTTTGTGACACCCCTTTATACATAAATGTTACAAAGACTAGCCATCTACATGGGGGCAGCAGTGTGGAGTAGTGGTTAGGGCTCTGGACTCTTGACTGGAGGGTTGTGGGTTCAATTCCCGGTTGGGGACACTGCTGCTGTACCCTTGAGCAAGGTACTTTACCTAGATTGCTCCAGTAAAAACCCAACTGTATAAATGGGTAATTGTATGTAAAAAAAATAAAATAATGTGATATCTTGTAACAACTGTAAGTCGCCCTGGATAAGGGCGTCTGCTAAGAAATAAATAATAATAATAATACATGGTACCCATTAAGCCATCTACTAATGCAACATGGTGAAACAGACCACCAGGGTAAAGAAAGACTTGGTAGGTAATTTTGCATGGCATTACCAGAGACAAATGCACTGCCCATGTAGCAGTAGGCAGAAATGCCACAAATAGCTGCCAAGACTATAGCAAGACAATCAAGGTGTACAAGACTCCATACAGCAAGCTTTAATAAAGGCAGGATAAAGTAATAAAAAAAACTATAGCCTGGAGTGTACTTACCCATTCACCACAGTTAAGAATATTTAAGGTCAATGCAAGGGCAGCAGCTGCAATCTGGGACGGGGGATAGTGCACCATTTCATAATCCACCATGGTCAGCTCCATTAGATATTTAGCCAGGGTGTGCTGCTCTGCAGTTACCTATAGAAGAGAAAAGTGTACAACTAAATTAAAGCAAATTACAATCCAGTTTTTTGTAAACAAAGTATGTCTAATCAATTACCAAAGCCATGAGCACAGCAGTGGCTTTCAATTAAATGTCTGCACTACAGTTACTGTATTCAGGGCTTTTGATTAAATCTAGGAGTAGTGTGAATAAGTTAATCACTGGAACTGCTAGATTTAGGCAGTGGAAATACATTATGCACTGCTGAAATTAAGCACCTCTGTCTCCCCTTTGAAACTTTAACTAGGATAGCTTGGTGCATGTCAAGTGCCAAAGACTTGATACAGCAAAGGGGGGGGAATCCGATTAACAAGTGCAAACAATACACCACTCACTTCTCCAATTTTGGAAGCCCGCCTTAGAAACTGCAGGGGAATTGGACGGCCAAAGCCAAAGTGGAGCACCCTCAGGATCTTCATTTCCATCGCTCTGATCTGAGCCGTGGTGTAAGTGTGGTCGGTAACAAACGCAAAGTCTGCAATCTCTGGAGGATACATCTCTTCATATTTGGAGGCCAGCAACATAGCAGTCACGCCAACAAGCTGCAGCATCTTCTTGGGCACTGGATTAGCCTGAAATGCACAATGACAATGTGTTAAGTGTATTGGGAGTAAAAATGACAAATTAAAAGCAATTGTTTCCCCTCACACTATAGCCACTATGATAAATATGGGACACTCAGGCAATTAATGTGCAGACTTCAGGAGAATATCCAGTTTGTGGTCTAGGGAGTTTCATTTTTTTTTTATTGCACATCCAGTTTAATAAATTACCCCCCCCCCCCCAATATTTAATTTATTACCAAGCCACTAAATAACCCCTTCAATTGTTACCTGAAGGAAGCGATCAATAATTCCAACAGTCATATACATGGTCTCCTGAAGAAGCTTGAATTTCATCTGAACCTGCACTAGCCAGTCAATCAGTATAGCACGCATATTCCCAGTGACTTCCTGTCCCTGCAGGTACTTCGGCCTTACAGCCTGCTCCACCTGCAGTTTTGATAAAAGGAACTCGAATTAAAGCATTTTAATAGTCAAGCCAGACTAAACAGGTCCAGTTATTCAGGTCTGAACATTTAGCAAGACTTAATTCAATATACTGACCTCAACCTGTCTTAGGTAGTTGTAGATGTCTTTCACATATTCACTGCAGAGCATTGGGTTCTCAGCATCCTCTGCATCAACATCCTTGATATTCAGCAGCACATCTGAAAAGGCCTGGCACAAGTCCTCCTCAGGTGCACAGCCTGATGTCTCCATTGGGGTTGGGGAAGGAAGCAACTACAGGGTCCAGAGGAAAGACATTTTGTTCAGATGCGACAAAACTAAAGGAGTTTGTAGATATTCAATTTGCTGGAATTGTCTTTTCAGGTTTACATTCAGCAAATGTAGGTTTAAAATAAAGCAACTTCAGTTCTTTATAGCATCCAGCATGTCTAGTGCAGGAAGTGTAAAAGCTAATAGTAGTTTAGTAAACATTACAATCAATACTACTGTAGATTATCAAGAATTGAAAAGGATACAGGAACTCATTAAATTGTATCTGGATAAAGAAGTCTGCTAAATAGTGTAGCATTGTACAGGAACCAAGTTACAAAACCTATTAAAAAACCCACCTCTTCGGTAACCTGCTTGGCTGCAGTTCTCTTAGGCACTTTTGCTTCAAGGGCATTTTCAGACTTGCTGGCTTGTCGCTGAACTACTTTAGAAGTGATGGGTTTGATTTCCTACAACAAAATATAGAACGCTTATCCTTCTGCTGGGGTGTAAGGCAAAAGGGAAAACTTAAACGTAATAAAGAATTGTTTCTACAATAGTTAGTTGTACCTTTTTTTGAGTGGGTTTGGAGCCGGGCCCCTTATTGCCAATATCGCCAAGCGCAGCTCTGGGCCTCAATCCTGGTTTTGATGCGGCGACTCCCTTACCCGGTAGTACAGCCGTCCTGTTTTCGGCACTCAGCTGGGAACTCTAAGGATAAAAAAAACAGGTCGATGCAGTACTGCAACCTCGCTGTACTTTACAAGTGTGTAATCACCTGTGAAAAAAAGTAAACTAGCCGTTCACTAGCACAGTCGAACTATATAAACGTTAATGAAATCGTTTTCGGTGGAATAGTATATTTGAATTGCGATCTTCAATTTAAAACACAGGCTACCTACCAGTATGTGCCCTATTCTACGCAATAGTTCAAAAGTACGCAAAAGTGTTTCAAATTCAGGTCAGTTACATTTTACAACGTGAAAAAGAGAACTAAAAATATATTAGTTTTACTGAGTTACAACATTATCGCTTACAGTACACAGACCATACCATTTTTTAAATACAAAAATAAACTATTTCCTCCATAGAACACAACTAAGCTACAATATTCTTTTTCCGTATTTCCTTTTTTTTTTTTTTTTGAATAAAAACCAAAAGTTGAAAATTAAAATGATACTTACTCTGGTCATACGAAGAGCCATTTTCGACGATTAAAACAGACTTAAACGCATACAACCAAAAAAAACCCAGACTCAAACTCTTGTTATCCAACAGCACACTAACAACCACACAGATTTGTGTTTAAATCATCTGCCGCTCGCATTTCATTCGCTTGCGTCCTAGCATCAGAAGTTTTTGATTGGATGGAAAAGCCCTGCTTAGAATGCGTTTCCACGGAGACCATTGATCATGTGTTTTTCTGGCTTCTATTTTTTCTATCCCAGAATACTGCTTGCACGGAATTCGAATTCGAGTGGGGGAAGCTTAAAACTGAGTGTCTCAAAGTAAAACAGCAGATGAATTAGAGACGTTCGGTTACTGACGCCTTGCCAAAATACGTAGGCTACTACATATGATGTATATGTTTTGTTTGACTGAAGTGGAAAATTACATCCCCCTAAAATGTGTTAGACTATTGGAGACAAGGGTGCGTTCACGGAGATCATTGGCTAAATTGGTCAGGTTCTGCACAGAATGATTTCCGTGAACTCACTCAAAGAAACATGTGGGGTGGTGGGGGTGGGAAATGGGGTTTAGGGTTGGATACACAGGAAAGCATAACAGCTAGTAACATGACCACAACATGCATAAACTAATAACTCCTAGCACTTTGAAACATATTAATGGTATCTACTGCTATGCAATTTGCCTCATAAGTGAACATTTGGAAGTGAAATACTGTGCTTTCAAACAAGACTGTTCACAGTTTGAATTCAGTGATGAACTGATACATTTCACAGCCAAAACTACTGGATTCTCAAAGACATAATAATGTAAATATACGTACTGTACATGTAACGTTTGACACTAATTCTAAAACGACATGTAAGGTACATTTGCTCCTAATATGTTGCTGATTAGATGACAAGTTCAGTACCAAAAGTCAATTTACTATAGTCCATACCAGAGATCACACCATAGATTAATGATTTAGTACAAAACTATATTTTGAACTCCCAGGGGTCGATACATATCAATCAACGAGGCTTTACACTGCTGTAAGAAGACTGATAGCACATGTTAACCTCACATCCACTGGGTTCCCACAGTGCAAGGTGTTGCATCACCCTGTAGAATGAACTCATTTTGCTTTATAAAGTCTAATGAAACCTGCTGAATGATGTTACGTTAACATATTGAATTACATTCTGCTTTGTGGTTTTCCACATACTGAAAACTGAGAAAAATTGAAAAATGTGACATTTCAAAATCTAACATGAAATACTTTACTACAATTACGGCTTCCGGTAGACTATAATTTTGTAGTTGCTTTGATTACATGATGTTCTAGTTTTTTTTTTTTTTTTTTTTTGTAGTGTAGCTTGCAGGCCACATGCATTGTACGACCTCTTGCTGCAGTGCTGCAGACTGATAAGATGACTTTTAGGAGGAAGAAAGCCTACGTGCCTGACATTAGCTTTTAGATACCACTTACCCATTTATTGCCCAGCTTAGGTGAGGGGTTTGTTTCCTATCCCCAGATGCTGAAGAGGTTACTGTGCACGCTTTTCTATCTGCCAGGTTCGATTGCTCCAGTTAATTTAAAATACTGCTGTCGGGAATTGGATTCTAATTCAAACAAGCCTGGGACTCAATTGGATTGTTTTACCTTAGAGGGAATCAGAAGCATATGCAATAAACAGAGCAAATATGGTACAATCATTTTTTGAATTGCTTGCCACTTAGTCAGACAGTCAATTTAAATTTCATATTCAATGTCAGAGCCCAAGAAGCAAAATGGGATTTAAAAACAAAAAACGACTGCAGTTTTCCCACCCCAAATGCTATTTAATTATGTTGGTACCATTTTACAAGAAAAATCAACTGTGACGATATTGTCAATGTGGGTTTGTAAGAGAAACACTTTCTTAAACTTCCCCAGTGCCTAAGGAATGTTTGGTCTGCAGTCACAAACAGATTCAGGCTTTTGGTATTAAAAAACAACAAACATTTTTAACAATCACATCCACAGTGTTGAAGGGTGTAATGGAGTGCTGATAAATGTGTAAACTCATATGCTTTATGACATGTGCTACTTTTTGTACTAAAAAGTGCAGTCAAGGCATGCAACATTGAGACACAGCACATTGACTGTCAGTGTGAGTGTCTAACAGGTGCAAGAGTTGTTGGCTGTCCTGCCCATATTGCCTGTCATTTAGTTCTTGCGACATTCTAGACACCTCTCTGGGCTTATCAAAACTCAAGACAATCACTGTTGCTCTACAGTAGGTAATACAGAAATGACACCTGATCAAGCGCCTGTATGATGAATTATTCGGTGTGAACGTAGCAACTGAATGAAAGTAAGAGTTGGGCCACCATGATTCCAAGGACTGTATTTTTTTTTTTTTTTAATAAATGGCAGTGAAAATTAATGTAGTTTTTTCCTATTATACTATACTATGTTCAGAAATCGTATCCCTCCTTTTTTCAACATTTCAGGGATTCAGTTTTTCAGTTCATAGAGTACCCACCTTTCATGTACAAACACTGACATGTAACATGGACAATGTAATAATCACCCATGGGATTAATAAGGCCTGTTTTTGCCGCGGAAAACATTCCCATGACATGAAATTGTGCTTTTGATGATATATTTTAGTCCCATTCCTAATGCAGAACTATATAAATATTTAATCACTACATGTTTACTCTTTTACAACACATGTTGCAATACAACAACAACAAAAAATGACAACATGATAACATAATGAACTTTCCAGAACTGTAAAACATTCAGAATTCAACCTTACATAAAAGCACAGTGAAAATATTTAGCTGCTGATCAACAGCATCACACCGGTAAATCTTTGCTTCTATCATTTTTGGTTCAATTAACTAGCTGCTAACTGCTGTTAGCCCTTGTGACAGAGATCGAATGAGTCTTAGTGTTAGATCTCCCTCTCGACCTGTGAGGGCACGGTGCACGAGGAACAGAGTACCCTTAATGAAATGGCACGACAATTTATTCCGTAGGGTAGATGGAAGTCGGTCAGTTCGGAAAGGGGCGGAGCTATGGCACCCGAGCTCAGTGACCCAGACGGTAAGCGGCGTGGCATCCGAGGACTGGAGGAGCGGATGCGCTCGTTAACCTCGGGGTCATGGGCGAGGGTATAAATATAGGGGGCATGGCTTGAGTGATCTGTTCCTTTGTATATGGTTAAACAAACTAACCGAGAAGGAGCCCGTAGCGTGAAGAACTGTGAGTGTTTTCGTGTCTGTGTCTAACCTCTGTGTGTCTTGTGTATTGTCTAGCCACTGAAGGATACTGATCACGATCCGGAGCTGCAGCCGCAGGCCAGCGACAAAACCGGACTTCACCATTCACGCTTTGCACTGTCTGAACTGTCTTTGTTTTCACCACTAGCACTATAATCACGCACTGTCAAAACTGTGTCTGTGTTTTTGTGTTTTATGTGGGTGACGAAACGGGACTTTTTTGGGTTACGGGTCAAACCCGTTGGATTATAAAACGGAGTGATACACGCCGCTGTACCACTTCCTACAGTGTTATTATTTGCAGGTTTGCCTTAAGGCTCTGGACATTTTCTGAATAAAATAAACACCCTTGCACCTGTACCAAACGTTGTTTGTGTGATTACTCTGCACTGCACTCACCTGCACGTATTCACCACTCTGCCACAGCCCTACATCCTGCAGTCAGTCAATCTCACATTGTGCGGTTCAGCTCATTTGAACAACTTTGCCTTGTGATAGTCTACTTTTGGCCATATCATGTTGGTGTAATTATTACCACATGATTATCAGTCCCCTGAAAACTGCTGAATACCAGTAAATGTAGTTTACAATTTATTTGGGGTTCCTTTTGTCTAAGCACCACAACCAGAGAAGCTGCACTTTAGGAGCATCATAAACAAGGCAATTAAATGTTTACACAACTTTCAAATTCAAACAAAGGTATAGGTTACTAATGATCATTTTAATGATTATATTGATTTACACAGATTTCCATTTATGCAACCCATTTCAATCTAGATTGTTTAACTGTCAGATTAAATAATTACTCCAATCCCAAGTGTTCAGAGGAAAAATATTTCCAAATGTTTTTTTTTTCTTTTTTTAAATCCAAAAATACATCGCTATTATTATCCTGTACATCAATGTGCAAAACCGTTAAAAATCAAGAATGATGGATCTCAGAATCTCTATTTTTATCTTTAAAGCCTGTCCACAGCTGAAGTCCTGCAGTCATCGTGGATCTTTTGTGGCAGCTGTTCACATGATGTAAGTCCCATCCTTTAGGTATTTAATTGGCTCCATTTGCTTTGTCATGGCAAGAACATCTTGAAATCCTGTACTGAGGCCTGCCATGTGTTGAAAATATGCTTCCTTCTCTATCTGGACAGACAGGTTGTTTACTCCTGCATCTTTCAGCACTGCTGTTACCTAAACAAACAGCAAAAAAAATCAATTCAACAAAAATGTGTTAAACTGTTCTTGGTTCGCATAAAATAAATGGAACATTTTAAATGTAAAACCAAAAAGCAAACTTTAAAACAGATATTCATTACAGCCACTTTAGGTCAAGCCCCAAGACCGTTTACTGCCCGACGACAAAAATTGATCTTAAACCCTAGCATGGTGTGCAGATTAATCTTTATTGCTGCTAATGTACAAGCACTGGTTGAAGGAACAGAATTTGGCTTATTCAGCAGAGTGAAGATATCTTTACCATAGCTGCTGTTTGAAACTAGATGTGCACTGTATAATGTAACAACTGATTTCGGACTTCACCGTCCTTTGTACTCGCTTTTATATTCTTTTATTTGAGCACTGAATGTTTTTTTTAATAATTTCTTTTAAAAAAAACTCATTTTGCATTAAAACAATAACTCAAGCAGTCTTTATGTTAATTCTATATGATTGCCTAGCAACATAAAGTCTTGCTTGTAAAGATCTGCAACCGGATACTAAAAACAAGCAAACAAACACTGAGATTGAATTTCTGTACTGACAACATTGTCATTTTACTGAAAAAAAACTTAATACAATATTTATACAAAGGACAGGTCTGCCTGCCTCTATAGCCCTGTTCACTTGTAAAATGTGTTTCGGTTTAGACCATACCGACACAAGATCACAAGATCGATTCTGCTGCGATATATCGTTCCACATTTAAGCTAGTTTATATTGATACACTATATTCAATTACACCAAGATACTGAACTCCACTGATTCTCTATGGGGACCTCTGTCATGCTGCATACAAAGGGTTGTGGGATATAGAGAGCTCGGGAGAAGGCTTTCTATTTAGAGTCAATGGAGCGCTGTCAGATTGAGCTGCTTTGAGCTTATTTTAATGATGTTTAAAAATATAAAAAACTTGTGAAGTCTATTTTACTCTTGTCCAGGGTGTCTTGATGAAAAACATAACCTGTGGTAATGATGACACACCGTAATCTATACGAAAAACACACGTTTCTGAATGCAGTCCGAGATGGCGCATGCGCAGAAAACAGAGATGAGCGTTTCACACAGTACAGAGTAGCCAGGTGCAATTATAAAACTTGGTTATTGGTATTAGCCATCAGTGTCTATATGTTTTTAACCATTTATTTGAATTCCACTTCGATCATTTACTACTGTAACATCTGTAAATATTAATAAAACAGTACATTAATAAAGCAAGCATGACGGAAGTAAAGGCGGAGTTGAGAATCTTGGTAATATAGAATCTCTTTGGTGTACGAAACATGCTCTTGTCTGGGTTTCGTACTATATACCCATTGCCAATCAGGATGCAATGCGATTGCTTGCGAAATACTAAATAGACGTCCTTGAAGATAAGTTTCCTAATCTAAAGTGTACTTTGCAAAAATTCAATTTATTGAAGAGAGTATTTTACTTGAAATTGGTACAACAATCCCACCTGCTGGATTATTCTTTGCTCCACGACATCTGACATCAGCTGCAAATGAATGGTCCCTGCTATGACGCTGGCAGAATGTCTCCAGAAATGAGGGTCTCGGTAAGATATGACACCTTCAATTTTGTTAACCTAAAAAAGACCATAAAAAATAGCAGGCAAATACATATTTAATATGTCTACTGAGGTAAAAAAAATTACAAATATATTGTACATAATATATATAATAGAATAGAAATAACTTCTGACCTTTTCCAGTGCATTGTGGAGTTCTTTCTCGTGCTCTGGGGGGATTCTTAGGAGAAGCACCTCACACGCATCTTTCACCAGGGGGATAACGCTCAGAAATATCAGCACAGCAATGAAAAGGGAGCAGATGGGGTCAGCTATAAGCCATCCAAACTGACGAATGAGTATTGTGGATATGATCACACCAACACTGCCCAGTGTGTCAGCCAGGACATGGAGAAATACTCCTATGAGCAAAGACAACAGGCTTCAAATGTGCACAGTTCACAAAATTAACATACATGGACATTTTAAAGTGCATGGTGTTTTGGTTACAAGACATGCCTTATGCAGCTCTCAGAGATGTGGTTTCCTCATTGCACTCATATTGTGAAATTCTTCAGTACAGCAATAAAAAATTAAAATCTCAAGATACACATTTATACTCACAGTTTTGCTGTTATGTGCATTAAATATCTGATGTGCTAATTTGTTTTTTTAAGATCAATAAAACACAAAATGTTTCTGCCCATGCAGTTTTAATATTGATCTCCTTTTTAGTGCAGATCAATAAAGTCTGCTACCATAACATTTGATTGATTATTACACATAATACTGCAGATTTGTACTTATCCCCGATCATACAGTTTTTTTCCCAGTCTTTTCATTACCTCTCATGTTGGCATTCATGCCTCCCCCTGATGAGCCATGGGAATGTCCATGACCATGACTGTGGCTATGCCCATGCCCTCCGTGGCCATGCCCTCCATGGCTGTGGCCATGGTCACCATGCCCATGCCCATGATGGGAATGCCCATGGTCATGTGACTGACAGCCTCCCTTAGAAGGCCCGTGAGAGTGGGCATGACTAAAGGCACAGATACCAAACAGGTTCACAATCAATCCTCCAACAGATACGGGCTGTTAGGGAGGACAAACAGTTAACATATGTTATAGGACTAAAGCTTTCAAATACAGTGCATCAATTAGTAAGGTAAGTATGTTTTTTTTCGCACTTTCAGATATGAAATGATAAAATCTAGATCTACTAGCAATCAAATCACACACACATAGCCAGCTTTGTGTGTGGTCTTATAGAAAAATACAATCCTGTTGCAAAAGCAAGAGCTTTTCTGAACGGCCCACATGTGTTTTATATCCAACTACAAATAGTATAAAAAGAGGACATGTCATGAAAAACCATCATTTTATATTTTGTGAATATTAGCATTTTGTAAACAGTGTCTGTACATAGTATGCTTTACGCTAGAATTTAAGTGCGGTGCAGTATGTCACAATGAATAAAATCTGCTCTACCTTTTTATGAAATAGCATGAGTGGTATAAAAGCTACTAGAAGTGATATTTTTGTTAGATCCACTTACTGTTAGCATATCTGTATTTATATTGGGAGGGTCTATGACTCGTGTAATAGACTCAATGAATACAAAGAAAGCTATCACCATGAGGAAAAGGCCATTGATGAAACCTGAGAGAATCTCAACTCGGCCATACCTACAAAACGCAAAGACATTGAAACAAATACAAAATGAGAGCCTTGACATTACAAAATAGACCACACAGTACTATTCTACATCCAGTATATAAACACTTAAATTATGGACAAGCTTTTTATATTTCCCCAGGTTCTGTTACTCTCAGTAACTTCTGAAAAATAGTATCATAACTAATAATCAAAAATGGAAAGGTTACAAATAAAAAATTAGGTGTGACATATACATGACAAAGACAGACATCAACTTATATCCTCATATTCGGATACTGTCAATATTCTGTGATCATTAAAATTGGATAAATGGTTCACTAGATATATGTAAAGCCTGGAAGTGTAGCTTACTTTATGTATACATTATCACCAGGGATATGTATTGCCAGGGGCAGAACATAGCTTTAGTGGAGGCCACAACAGTAAGGGCAACCGTTTCTTCTTGCTGTAAAGCCCAAATATGAACTTTAGTTCTTACCCAAAGGAATAGATGCGGGTTGCTTTCCATCTGGTCATCAAGGCAGCAAAAAGTCCAAGAACTAAGGCAGAGCAATCAAACAGCATGTGGAATCCGTCCGAGATCAAGCCCAAGCTGTTTGTCCAAACGCCATAAAACAGCTCAACAAATGTGAAGGCCTGTATGTTCATAAAGAGAAAAGTTCAGTGGAATTTAGGCATGTGTAATACAAAAACACTAAGGACCTTATTCACGAAAATTAAATTTGTTTGGGTAAAATTAAACCATTTATTCACCTGTTTCTTGCATTAGGTAATTTGTTTAATTCACTTAAATATATTCTCTCCCATTCTGTTTTTACAGAATTTTATAAATATTACTTAATCATTTAAGTACAATGATATTCATTTGCAAATTTAAAAAAAGTCACACTACAATACAGTATTTTAAAAGACAGATAAACTCATCAGCTCTTGTATAGGCTACTAGCCTGTACAGCTGGTGGACGCAGGCATAGAGAAACTGACCCAATTCCCCCTGGCATTCTCTCAAAAAAGCAATAATGAATAAGAGAAAGCCATTCTTATTCTGACTACAAAAATGAAAAAAAAAAAAAAGTAAATACAAAAATGTGTAGAAATAGTTTTGTGAATACTGGTTTATGCACTAAAAGAGAATTCCCCCCACACCCCTACACCCCCCACTGCTGCTTACCAAGTTTAGACACAGAAAGTAGAAGATCTGCCTTGAGTCATACTCTTCTAAGATCTGTTTCAGAGAATCCTTAATGAACCTGGGCAATGATTGGGATGTGTGCTGCAAGGCATCTCCCATGAAATTATACAGCGGAGTACCTTCAGGTGAATATCCAACCAGAGTACCTTTCTGTCCTTTCTTAGAGGGTGAAGATAAGATATTGGCGGCTGCAAAACGAAGAGAGATAATATAAGGTCTACAACTTGAAAACATTTTAAACTTAAAATAAAAAAAAGCCTTCCCTAATGAACCAACATGCTTTACAGAGAGACAGACAGAGACAATAACATGCAGAGGTCAAATGACTAAGGACGTGAAACAGTAAGAGTTTCCTAAAGATAAGGCAATCAAACTGAGATCTTTCTACTTAGCAGCATATACCATGTTTTAAAATGAAAATACATGACCTTTGCAACCTATACAGTGAATGGCATGCAAAAGGTGAGGTTTATTAAATTGTTATGTTAGCTACAACCACTTTACAGTACTTATAGAAATGAAATGTGTCAAGGTAAGAGGCCCAAAAACTTTATACGGGGAAGTTGCATTCAACATGGCAGAACATGACTCTGGTCACACAACCATGGAAGAGGAAGACAACAAACTCTATACACAAATCTGCAGGATTCTGCCTTACTTACATAGGATGAAGAAAACCGCACTGACCACCACACCCCCTGAGAGCACATGCTCAGTGCTCTGCTGCTGGGCAGGTTTGCTCATGGCACGGAGCTGGTCGGTCAAGGGGTGAGTCCAGAAGTTGGCGAGGAGCAAGCCACTGAGGAATAGGAACAGGGAACCATATCGTGCACACTTAGCACCTTCCATCTTAGTGGTGCAAATTGACTCTACATAGAAATCCAGAACCATAACGGAGAAGACAATCATTCCGAAAGGCATGATAAGGGAAGACCAAGATTCCACTTTGCTCTAGAGGTAAAAAATAATATTATTAATGATAATAATAATAATAATAATAATAATAATAATAATAATAATAATAATAATAATATGTAAGTGAACATTATCGTGTTCTTTCTGAATATGGTCACATATCTTATAACTAAAACATTGTATAACAAGGATATTTTGTGCTGTTTTTCAATATTATCAATGTGTTTGTCATTTTTTGTGATGTTAAAATGTAACAACACAGTGTATAACCCCTGCAAATAACAGAATGTAATAGAAAAGAAAAATAGTCTGAATAGCATGAGAAAAAAATCGACGCTTCACAAGACTATTGCTCACTGCTTACCTCTCCTATAAGACACATACAGTAAGGATCTAGGAACAGCATATAATATATTATTAGAAGAAAACATTTTACATAGTGCATTCACCTGCTTACAAATCTCTCCTTTGAACAAGGGTTTATTTATGGAATTATCTGCAAATATGGTGTATAGAAATGAGTTGTAAAGGCCGACCTGACTTACCTCTGTGGTGGCAGACAAAACTATAACCCAGGGAAGCAGCACAGCAGCCGAGACAAGGTTAGAAAGGGCATAGAGGCGTTTAGATCCACCAATTTCAAGAGACAGCTTCCGGGAGGCTGTGTGGAAACCAACCTTGAAGCAGAGGGTGATCACCAGCAACACAACTCCACCCTGGGAAACAGAGAGTCCAGACAGGTAAACCAACATGCTAGCTGCACTAAAAAATATAACTGAAGAATATTGTCAGATACAGTGGACTAACACACTATCCTTTCACTTCTGAAGGCCTGAGGTTGAATCTGTAATTTGGTAGTCAGATCTTCCCCCAGTAGACAGTGAGGACAAACTTGAGACTACCAAAAACTCAATTCACAATACATACTGGGATTTTCGTCTCAAACACAGAGACTGTATTTGTGCTTCTGTTATATCTGCTCAAAGGGTAAAACAGAGGACTTCCCAGTAAGGCCAATGTAGTGTCGCATAGCAGATACAATTTAGATGAAGGGTTACTCTATATCAGGCAACATAACATCATACTATCATTTCACATTTAAAGAACAAACTATTTAAAAATGACAGAACTTTAATACTATGTTTTTACGTTCCATGATGTTATGGACTAGACCCTCACACACCTTGTGATCTGCTAGCCCGAGGAATGAGATTGCTGTGTACAGGGCATGGGTAAGAGCACTGTCATGATGTCCCTCAGCTGCACAGACAGATAGGTTAAGGAAACTGCAAGTATGCAAAAGTGTGCAAAATTAAGAATTATCAATGTTATGAAAAAGTGACCGTATGCACATGTAAAAAAGACAGACTGAGCTTCCTATACATATCCCAAGATATCAAACACTCCCTCCCTGTCACAGTTCTAAATTCAAAATTACTGTTATCAGGATCATGAAAAAGTAAATCAGTACAGAGCTTGCATGTTAAGTTCAAACCCCTTGCAGGTGCACACTGTAGAAAAGGATACGGTGATCAGCCATCTTTGCCATGAGGTCATCGTTATCAAAGAGTAGCAAGCAAATTACAGCAATAATAAACAATGCAGCTCCTCTTGTCTGAAAATAAAGGGAGAGGTCATCGATATCTCCAACAGAACTTCAACCAGAACACATTATGGCCCATTTAGAGCAGAGAAGTGACTCCCATAGACATTTTATAGTACATTTGGCTGTAATCAAATGCTTTTAAATCTCGGTCTGAAACAGTATAAAAGGTACACAATGCAACCTGTTACTAACAAAGGCTTCAAACAGAATAAAGCACTCATTCTTTTACTACTGGCAGATTACCTACCTTTGAAGCCTGGTTCAACACGTGTTAATTTGAAATACCTTTGATGGTCCTCCTCCAGAGCTGGTGAAGAGCACACTGAGCAATGAGATGATAACAATGTCACTGTGTTCAAACAGCAGCAGCGTTCTGCAAAGCAAGCCAAGCACAAACCAGAGATTCACATCAGGAGAGATTGTTTTCCCCTATTGTCTTAATGCAGTTACAGCTTGAAGCTATCTCCTCCAGGATGCATTGTTCCAATCTGTTTACTTTCACTAAAGAGCTTTAATTATGTATTCTGATAAAGAAAACACAATACTTTTATTAAGCTTACCATGCTAAAACTGTGTGGGGCTAATAGCTTTTACACCAATGCTAGGCAACCTGTACAATATTAATATGCACTTTATATTATTTGAACCATTGGGCTTCTGTAAGATAGATGTTGTTGTGTTTGTGATTTTGTCTTTGTATATTTTGAATAATAACAATACAAACTATTTATACCCTTGTCTGTGACCAAAAGTAAAACTTTGAAACATATATACATGTATAAGATACTTTTTATTTTACCTTAATGGTCCACAGAGAGTAAGGCCAAAAAAGCCCAGGAGTGAAATAACACAGCTAACAACTGCATGCTTTAAGATTTTGATCCACTGAAAAAGAAGAAAAAACAAAACTAGTTGTGGACTGCACAAACTAAAATGCTGTCCTTATAGTCATGCTACTTGAAAAAATAAAGGAATGTTTAGGTAGGCTTTATATCACTGTACTGAGAATCAAAAGCAGTGTTAAATGCATATCATAACATGATGTAATTCAATCTTGGTGAGCTATGCCTAAGATTCAGTCACCAGGTAACAGTGAAATTAATGACAGCAGTTCACCATGAGGTACAGCCACATTGTGTGTGATAAACGTACCTGCAAAGGATCATCATATTTGACTGTAATCATTTATTGGCTTTTTAGAACAAGGTATACTTTGGAATGCATCAAAACATTGATGAGATGCGGCAGGTTACAGCAAACACACTTATTTTTTTTATTATGGCCCAAAAGATTGGGCTGTCTGAAACGGAATTGTACCTGTCGTTTTGTGACAGCTTTTCCAGAGGAGAATGGTCTTTGAAACAAAACCAAAAATAATGCACATCTGAAAAAAAATAAATCATAACAATAAAGTAGTATTAATGTACACATTGGAAAATATTTAGTTGAAACTTTTAAAGAAGGAGAAAACAAATTATACACCCAGATATTCTGGAACAATTTCACTTTTTTTTGTGCAAACAGTGTCTTTTTTGTCTGCTGCCATTTTGGACCCGGTTTAAAACAAACTAGATGCCAACAACATCAATAAATATGATTCAGGCTCATATGTGAAGGGAATGCACTGTCACAATAAAGACATTTAGGCACCTGACACACTGTAGCTACATTTCAAAGTAACATGGTCTGCTGCAGTCCTAGAAGAGGAGTCTGTTTTCTCAGGAAGACTAAATTAATACTTTTCGGGGTAGGCGGGACAAATAAGCATTATTTTTTATATCTAAGTAAAATGTAAAAGAAACATCACTTACCCCAACTTAAGGATGAAAATAAATTGGACAATGTGAACAACTTTAAGAATATCATAGGATTCAAATATTCCTAGTGATTTTAACAACTTGGTGATGCACAGCAATATGATGTATTTGGTTATCCTATAAGACAAAAGAAAAAGCAAGTTTATGAATGCATATGTAATGTTTATGTTGTACTAACTAGATAAGGCTCAATTGCACTAGTTGGACTTGGATTTAACATCACTCACCAATGTACCCATGTACACTAGAGTTGTGATAACCTTGACCCAGCATGCCGTTCTGGGCTGCAGTCAGGCTTGGTAAACAAATAATTCGTTAAAAATGAAGGGATAGCAGATCTCTGATGGGGTCACACGGTTGGGTGTACATCTACAGTAACAATAGTAGTACTAGTTTAGTTTAAAAGCGTTTAATGAACGCTACAGTTGAGATAAAAACAGTCACTACTACAATACCAACCGTAAAGTGTATACGGTATAGTGAGGGTTTACACAGTAGTACAATGGTATGGGTTTGATAAAAAATACCGGTGGTACTATAAACTTACCTTGCATTTGGCACATCCACCGGTCCAAGTTGTCCACTTGAAATAACATTACTGCTGTATTTATCATCCATGACTAATTTCCTTTTATTGTTATTAAAAATCCTAACTAGAAAATTCTAAATACATGTCATTTCATATTGTGTACAGGTACAGTAGCCTTCCGTACACTACTATCTAGAGATGTTCCCACAATAAATCCTCTTCTTGTGACCATAAAATAGATATTAAAAGACCCTCGAATCACTGCTTTCGTGTTTACAAATTACTGTAAACATAAAGCTTTTCGGCTATCGACGAACCTGGAGGCCTCCAGCCAGGGGTTAGAGTAAATAACCAAACCGCTTCCTAGTGATTTTTCCCCAGACCGAATATGGAGATCTCGCGCTGGCAATCAGAGCCACGTCACGGGTTTTTTTAAATTATTTTTCTATTGTAAAATATTAAAGTATGAACAAAATCCTGGCTACATGGTAGACATACAATAAAATGTGTTCTCTAAATATGTACTAGAAAGAAAGATAATCTCTCAATTTCACTGCAATGTTTTCTTTTACTGATCCAGCCTAATTAAGAACGTCTTCTCTTGGTTTCTCTGGTTCACAGACAGCATCAGCCCAGAAAGGTCCCACAGCTCCCTCTGCTGTTGATGTAAAGCACAAAAGAGCTAACAGAAAATAGCACTGGGTTCTGAAATCCTTTTCTCTTGGTTAATTGCTGCCCCCTTACAAGACTTACATATAATAAATAACAACATCTCCCCCCTACAAAACAAAACATTTATCTGTAAATATTTTGTATTTGTATACACCGGTACTTCTATATTAACACCCCCACTGTAATGTCTAATGTTAATAAACCTCTATAATGTTGAGATACTGAACGGTTTATTGTGAGGGTCATGGATGTCAAACCGTTTTTATTGTACCTTTGTTATTCGTTCCTGTGACAGATTCGTTGCCCCTTTGCTTGTTTTTAGTGATGTTTTTTTTTTCTTCAATTATTTCTTTTATTGCAGGTAAGTATTCTGAATATTTTGGCTCACTTACAGAATTCTAGAATTCCAAAGAGATCTAACAAGTCTGGAAGCACATTCCATGTAACATTTATGGAATTATTTAATGAGCTACAGTTTAAGAAAACGGGGCTCCTCCTGAAAAATCACTTTTTAGCTGCAGTGTTGCACTGTTGCCTTGTCATTGCTGTGTTTTAGGTTACCTTTGGTTTTGTTTGTTCTTAGCTGATCTCTATAATCCTTTAGATACACACTGCAGAGGTTTGTCTCACTGTAGTAGTGATTAAATAAAGATACATTATCAAAAAGCATGGTGGGGTGCAGCAGCATATTGACTGTAAACAGAACTTCACAAAGTTATTGGAAAAGTCTAAGCAAAAAGGGGTCTTCACTAAGTATGCCACAGAGAATTGCTCATTTAACAGAGATGACTTCAGCAAGCATGCTGGCAGTTACTTAATAACCCTCCTGATAGATGACTTCATTCAGGACATTTCTATCTGCAAGGGTGTCCTCGTTTATTATAAAGGATTATGATGCAACAGGCCTGCTCCTAGTAGTCCTGACCAGCAGCTTTGAGTTAGAATCAATAGAGATATCATTAACAAAGATACATTAAGAAACATAATGCCCTCATTTTTCATGCATCCAGTTTATTAAAATCTGTTAAAGTGTGAAATATGTGGAACTGGTAACGACATTTTAATCTTTCACCAAGGTAACAATCGAAAGCTGATCGGCTCCACTCTTTAATTATGAAATCAGGATGATGGAGGATTGGAATGAAGCAGCAGTCATTGTCATGGCTTCTAATCTTCCTGATAACACTCTGCTGCTGTGGTTTCATTAGGAAAGAAATGAAATTTTAATTATAATACACTCTGGTCGTCTTCTTTATAGTCAAAGGTTTTGTATGGAGAAGAACTTCACTCTTAGGATTGGCTGCTATGACGGCATTATCTAGAATTGTTTAACATATTCTAAAATAATTTTATTTAAACTGTAAGTTAATACATTGTGTGTAGGGTGTCTATTGTTATTATAAGACTTGTACAGTTTGGGTGATTACATTTATTTCTTTATTTTTTAATTCTTTTTTTTTTTTTTTTTTTTTTTTTTACAGATTCTTAACAGTGATTGGTTGATTTGGATTACATATTCCCCTGGTTAACCATGATAAAACAAATTCATAACATGTGTTATAATCAAGATACAAGCATAGTAAACTGCATGATTACAGTACAATTTACAACAGTAACATTTTATATGGGCAAACTAAACTAAATATAATGAATTTCAAAAGGTTTAGGTTATAATTGTAGGTATCTGTGCTATCAAATGCAATCTGCAATCACTGAGAGCGGTTCTAGGTTCTGATGTTCCAATACTAAATCATTCTAATTTTCTTCTAGATGTCTCTTTACCTGTCTTTGAACTGCTATGAACCTGTCAGGAGGATTTAGCACAGAACACTCTTCATTTCTTTCAAACCCTTTGACAAAGTTCAGGGCAGAATGTTCCAGACAAGCTCACAGAAAGGTAAGGACAGAACCCAGAACCACTGAACATAATTGCAAACAGATAGAAATAGATACAAACATGCTGAAGAGTGAACCTGACCTTTAACTTAACAACTAAACAAAACATCATTTAGAGAAATTACATTATGGGAACGATAATACTACCTGGTAAACATTGTATGTAAATCTTCAATAAAGCCAGACTAGCCTATGATGTACCTAGCTTCCCTGTGCCTTACTATACACAGCAGTAAACTTTTACAAGAGAGAACGCAAATTCCATTCTTGGTCCATTGAGCAGGTTCATAATTGTTGTGGAATTAATGCCAAAGTTCATATTATTTAGTACAAACCCCAAAAAGTAAGGATAGCTCAACATAAGTAATTGTAGTTGTGACAGATATTTAGTTGTTTCTTTTTCTTCTTGACTGATCAGTTACTTCTGGAAAGTACATTATCACTACTATTTATCAAGATGGAAGCTGACTTGCATTGCCGAGGTGAAATATGAATATTCTCTTGAGGCACAGCTGAAATATTAAATAAACTGCACGTTCAAACACTTATATTTTCTTAGGTGTTCAGCCAACAATAATGAATGTTATTGTTATTTTTTCTAGATAGCACAACCAAATAAAGGCAAGTGGACAAACAAGGTTATTGTACCATTACATATTTAAATAAACATTCCCTTGTACATATATATAATATTTGCATTTCATAATGCAACCGTTTACTGTAATTTCTATTCATAATAAGAATATAGTTGTGCATTAAAGATGGTGTGTAGTGTAGCTCTTCTAACAATGCCCTTCTAACAATGGCAACGTTATGTATGGCTCACATATCTTACTGTTTGTATTATGAACAGGAAAACTGTCTTACGATTTCGGGCTTCCATGACTGTCTATAATTATTACTAAGAAACAAAGGGTGATTCCCAGTGCTGCACAATGCTCTAATTACATCCAGCGGAGGGCTATCCTAGTTTATAGTTGTACCTCATTCTATATTCTCTGTTCTTGCAATCTCTGCATTGATGAACTGGGTTGAGTTACTTCAGTGCACTTAATGCTGATGATCTGTTTTGAGGTAAGGCTGTTTCCATCCCGAGCTTGTCTCATACCAACTGTTTCTGAACTCTTTCTTTTTGGGCTATGAGAACCGCATATTCCAAATTGAACTGTAAAATATAAGAAAATTAAAAGATCTTCAACAGAAGAAAATAGGGAACCAATCAGAATATAGCTAATGTGAATCCCCACTACCATCTTTGCTTTGTGGCTTTCCTGTTTTCTATGAAGACACAGTTCCAATTCAATTGTAATCTTTAAAAGCGTATCTCTTTCACTCCGATATATATCTGCTGCTGTGTAAAACAGCACGGCTCAACCCCTGGCATTGCTGTTCCCATTTCATATGCTTCCAATAAATGAATCCTACGGATTTTAACTCAGGAGGTTTCCTGTCTGTCGACCTGCTGCTCGCTCACCTTACTACTTTCAGTTACAGGGGTTTTATTTATTTATTTTTTTAATTTCACATGACACAGCTTTTTGAAAGAAGATTTAGAATTCAATGCGGTTCGGAGCCCACATTTCAAAGAGTGAGACAGAGGACATTGTTAACTTGCAGGTTCACCACTGTATTTCCATTAAGACAGCTGTCGAGGTGTGTCCTCCCAGGAGCTGTCTAGGAGTGTGTTTTAAAAGAAGCAAGCCAGAAGCACATCATTGTTTGTTGCGCACCAGCTCATGCCTCTCTCTTTCATATAAAACACATTGCTGTGAGGGTTCACCTCAGAGGAGTAATGAATCGACATGGTGGGAGGACATGTACAAGACTGTGTCACGATGACAAAAGCAGAGCTTTCTTTTTTTTGAGGAACGTTACAATTACTGCTCTGAAAAAAAGGGGGAAAAAATGTTAGTTATTTTTGCATATTTTAATGAATGATTTCCAAGTTCCTTTTTTTCAAAATAGTTGTCATGAGTTGAACAGAAAATGATTGTGGTGAACTCACAAACTTTGTTCAATCACACAGACAGCTTGCTGGAAAAGGTATCGGAAGAAACATTAATTTTTATTGTTTGATAAATGAGAATCAAATATACCATTCACATACTGTTCATGGAGAGATTTGATTTGTTGCTGCTTGATCTTTTAATTTGTTATATTTTACTATAAAAGTCCCTTGTAAAAGGAATCTTGCAATGTACATTACTTTTGGTTTAAGTGATTTAAGATGTTTATACCTCCACCTGGTGGCTGCATTAGTACACTACAATGTGTATGCATGGACACATGGGGCAGAGTTGTCAAGGTCTGTGTGCTAAAATGCAATTTGCTCATCTTTTGTTCAAGTAAAATAAAACTTAATTGTTCTGTGTCAGACTACAGCAGGCAAAACGTGTGCGCTGATTGGCTAAAAGATCCTCGGCTATCTAATATTAAATGACAAGTGGAGGTTGAAACTTGCTGCTCCATGACATCAATATATTTTAGCATCTATTACTAAGGCACTAAAGAAACACTAATATCAAATATTGTAAAGTGGTCGCTGCCACTGTAAATTTAACTCACATTTAACACAATGTTGCTACTAACTGGCAAGTAATGCTTTTAAACATGGATACCACGTACTAATTTATATATAAAAAGAAATAATTAATATTTAGTAGAACGACACCATTTTAAACATCATGGTAAGTGCTAGTATGCACTGAACCGGTAGCGAAACAAGAAATCCAAACAGCTTGGCTCTTAACCTCTCTCTTTTTAGATTCCGTGCCGCACCCCGACCCTGAGATATTAACCCAAGGAACACAAACCAGGCAAGTAAAACTCAAGTTTCTTTATTACACCATTATTTACACACACACATCTTACAGTTGGATAGATAGCTACTGAGAAAGTGACACATGGAAACCTCTACAAATCAACTCTTAATGGCAGTATGCCATGTGTACGCAATTAATTATTTCCATGAATTGCAGGGTCACATGTACCATCATTGAAGCTTCCAGTTACAGGCAAGTATAATACATGTAAAACAAGAGACTAGTTATCAGCACATTATGTGCTATAGTACGCCTTATATAGGTAAACAAAACGACTAGTTAGAAGCAGCACAGTACTCAATCATATAGTATACCAAATACATGAAAACAAGGACGACTAGTAAGCAGCACAGTAATCAATTAGGCTCCCAAGGCCAGGACAGTCCCAAATGTTCACTCACGCTGCTCCGTGAAACCCAGAGACAGTCTCAAAGATCAGCCTGGGTCGAAACGGACCCACTTCACGTCAGCCACTGGTCCCCCAAGATTCGCAACCCCCCGTTAGAACCGAGGGGCTGGTATGCCGCTCATTGAATTTGTCCCTTTGTACAATCGTCTCGAAGTCTTTTCGGGTACCCCACAAAAACCTCCGCCCGGGTACCTGCGGAAACAATCGCCCAAGACGACAAAGAACGGGATTTTAAATATGCTGCCATGCACATGCATTCCCCATCATTAAAGAATCCATAGGATGCCGACTATTTCGTTAATACAATGTTTTCACTGGTCCCGGAACAAAACAGTTCTCCCGTTCCCAAAAAAAGTATACAGAAGACGTCCCTCTGGATTTAACTCAACCTTCTTTTATTCTATACTCTTATTTCCAATATATCCATAGGCCTCCTGTAAGGTGGTTAATTTAATCAGATAGATTACACTTCCCCATAAGCCATTTGTTTAAGTGGAACATGCATAACACTTAAGCATAGCAAAAACATATGTAACTGCAATAAGCTTTTAAGTTAAGCACTAACTGTTCAACAAATTGTATGTACCGTAAAAAAACTTCCAAAGAAACAAGTTATTCCCATATGTCGTGTATTTTCCCAGTTCTCCATTCACAGGTCCTTCTTTTCATCTCTGCCTGCTCCTGGCTGGTTCCAAAACCTTCTCTGCAGTTCCTCAGTCACCCAAACTCCTTCCTGTGGCTTCCCATGTTTCACTCCTCCAGTGTACCGAAGTAGCAGTTTTTATAGGGTAGGTAAGGCTGTTAATACCTGCTGAATTTCAGCTGTGGATGGTTTGTCAGTTAGTGGCCATTTTATCTGTTTAAGTCCCTGTGCTGTAATACAAACAAAACCAAAAGGGGTAAAAACCATAAAAACAAAACCAATCAAACACAATTCAAACAAGTGAAAACGAATAATAAGTGCAATGAACAATTAGTGACAATAATTAATGTAAAATTAATTGTTTAAAACGATATCCCCAAAACACTTTTGATGTATTATAGCTGCGATTACATGGAGTGGCAAGGGGACTCTGAAACTTTCCTCTTGTCATCTCCTTGAACACTCAATGCACCCTCAGTTATCACTGTACTCTTACCAATGTCGTCTGTTAGATACGCCTGTAAAGACTAGGATTTCTGCCGTGACATTAGTATTCTGTCTTCATCAAATCTTTTATTTACCTGGTTGCACCTCAAACAAACAAACGGTTCTATTTCAAACTTTCATGGCAGCCACACATACAATCTCCCCCACGGTTAACACATTACAGCTCACTGTATCAAATGAATTAGTGTAAAATACAAATCTCAGACTGTATCATCCTCCAGTAGCAAATCATCCTCACTACCCTGATTAAAGGTGGGTATCACAGCACAGGTCTGATAATCAGCACTTCTAAGCACTTTTCTTTGGAGAGTTTGTCTGTTTTGCACCAGACTCACTTTTAAATGGATGGCTTCCCAGAGTGGCCATTCATCCACTGTTGGGGCCGTTAATGAACTTGCGAACCTTATTTGTCCAGCAGACACACCATCCAATACCCTCCAGTCGAATAGCCATTTATCCAATGCGTTTGCAACTAAAATGCTGTCTGCCCAATTATCATGCAATCCATTTCACCCAGTCCAACAGGACTGTGGCTTCACTTTGAGCTACACAGCTGCAACAGATCAAGCTGTATCTTGACACATTTTAAAATGTAGTCTTTTGCTGAAAGGCAATAGATCATTGTGAAAATATTATCTACATTCATCCACCAATCAAGAAGCTCCAATAGAACTAGCTTTAAAAAAAAAGAAACGCAGAACAAGATTGAAAAGGAGACTTCATATTTCTTCGTTTTTTTTAATTAAAGGCACTGCTTGCCAGTTGCTAATCACCTGCATCTCTGGCTCTTAGCACCTTAAAGCCCTCTGATAAGGTATCTGTTGCTTAGAGAAAACTTGCCATTCATATGTTTCAATACTGTATTATCTTTGTAAAGTGTTTTGAGGCAGATTACTTACACATTATTATCAAAAGCAGTAAGCATTCCTGATAGATAAGACAAAGGCGCTGAATTTTATTGAAGACGTTATCTAGTAATGTCTGCAGCAAAAGATTATATGAACTCAAAAATATTTTATGTGTATGGAGATTTCTGTGGTGTGCTTTTGTGTAGTGATTTATTCTGGATTGCGTTTGTCTCCTTGAAACTGGAAAGCTGAGAGTTTCTAAAGCCGTGTCCCCACTGGGTTCATCTGAATGGTTTGTTCCAATTTAAATACAGTTCGGTTTGTTTGGAGATCTTGTGAATAATAAAGTTTGCTTGGCAAACTAACCGGACAGTGACAACCTTGGTTCATTTGGCAAACTTGCTTAATTGAAAGAATGTAATGTGAACAGCAATGGAACTCAGTTTGTTTTCTCACATGAAACAAACAAACAAAAAAAAGAAATAGTATGAACAGCTGAGCATGTGAAAAAGCAAAGTAAGTGCAGATGTAAAACAGACCATAGCTATATACAGTATACTACAGGTAATCTGGAATTGGTAATACAAAGCTACTATATATGCAACCAGAAAATGGTAGATGTCCTCATTTCACAAGTACTGATTGGTGAATACTGCAATCCCATTTTTTTGGAATATGTAGTTGCCACCTCCACCCCCAGCTATATCCTTGGCCAACAGATTTCAACAGCACTTCAGTTCACTCGACACAATAACATTTATCAACATTTCTGCAATAGTCTCGGGAGCTAAAAAGGAATTGATTCAACATTCTCAAATATGAATCATTAATTTTGAAATATATTTAATGGTATCAGATCATAAATATTAATAAACTAATTTAAGCTATTTGAAAACAATTTATTTCAAATGTTGAAGAACTTTCATTTTAGCACCCTGTACACAAGAACATGGATGCTGAAGTGAACTGAGATTATAATTGCAAAGTGAACACAACTCAATCCTGAACGCTGACCTGAACCCTTAAAAACAGCTTTACTTAACTATATACATCAGTTTCCAGATAAGTGTGAAAAACCAAACTGTGACTGTTTATAGCCATGCATACACCCTAAATCTCTCAGGGCTTCTACAGTGGAGAAGTGGCTTCACCGCTCAGAGCCTGAGTGGCTGAGGCGATGATTCTGATTCAATTCAGTTTCTTATCTTTCGCTCAGCACTTCCATTACATATCATATGTCTAAGAAAGGATGTGCACAGAGCTAAACGCCTCAACACTCTTCATTATATTGGGGTAATGGGATCATTTGATTCTCATGCTCTTGAAATTAAATTAGGACTCTTCATTGCCCCAGTGAACTCTATAGAAGCTGTTTTGTTTCCTAAAAAAAGTTTTAGGAAAACACAAATTCACACAATAAACAGAGTAAATGTGTTAATTGCATGTATTTATATTATTCTTAAATTCATTTTCCCAGCAGAAAGGTCATTAAATTGGGCCCTAAGGGGTTGATTTGATCAGCTTATACCCTTGCTAGATAGGCCACAGCTAAATGTTTTTAAAGAGCGTTTTACTGCACTGGGGTGAGTCCCCCTGGATTGTATTGACCACCACTCTACCGCTTCTTAATATCGGCTGATCCATCAGCTACATCCCATTGACAAAACGTTTTGGCTAATGCCTTCTTCAGTGACGAGCTGAAAGGTTTGCCTAGAATGGACCTCAGACCTACTGACATACAGTTTTGTATTGACTGGAGCTTAACACATGCACAACATTACAGCTGTGGCCATAAGTTTATGAATCACCTAGAATTTTAGGAATGAGACAGAAAAAAAATAAATAAATAAAAATAAAACTATGGACATAATTTCTATCTTTTATTTAACATTATGTAATCAAAGCAATTACAAAATGATATCACAAAATTCTACTGGAAGGAATAATAGTAGTATAGTATTCCATGTTGGATTTTGAAATGTTACATTTTTCAAATGTTGTCAGTTTTTCGTAAAGTATGTAAAAAATTACAAAGCGGTATGTAATTCAATATGTTAATGCAACATTATTCAGCAGGTTTATGAAGCAGAATGAGTTCATTCTACAGGTTGATGCAACACTTTTGGCCACGGTTGTAGGTGTATGTGCTCAATTCCGTCCCTGTCATCAATAACATGCTTTCATGCTCTGTAAAAACTGTAGCGTGGTTTCCTGCAGTGTAATTATTATTTGGTAGACGCCTTTATCCAAGGCGACTTACAGAGACTAGGGTATGTGAACTATGCATCAGCTGCAGAGTCACTTACAACAATGTCTCACCCGAAAGACAAGGAGGTTAAGTGACTTGCTCAGGGTCACACACAGTGAGTCAGTGATTAAGCTGGGATTTGAACTGGGGGCCTTCTGGTTACAAGCCTTTCTCTTTAACCACTGGACCACACAGTGAGATATATTGAAGCACGCTGTGTAATTGCTTACAGGCAGCTGTAATATACAATAAATAGCACCAGATGTGAATTACAAGTTTTTTGGTCACATCAAGGTAGGTTCTGATCGATATATTCATTTGGATGTAGGTGTAGTGAAGTGAGAATGATTGAGTGCAGATTTGAAAATGACCACTAGAGGGCAGCACACCACACTGTAGATCAGAGATGTACACTGAAAGACCAGGAGCGGCACGCTTGAGATCTTCAGACACAGACAACACAACGCAGCAGTAACAAAAACAAAAAACCCTCGCGATTGACAGGTACTTTCCATATAAACACATGCTGTATATATAGCATGGTTATTTTAACCTGCAATTAAGGCATATATCAGTGGTACTCAAATCTGGCCCTCGAGATCTATACCAGGCCTGGTCTTTAATCCAAGTAGGTCTAAAATTAGTTAATTGCCTCTTAACAGGTTCTATTAACTATTTTAGAATCTGGTTGGAGTATAAACCTGGACAGGACTTCATCTTGAGGGCCAGCATTGAGTACCACTGGCATATATAATGTTCTAAATGTGGCTAAATATATCAACTGTGTGGGGGGTTCCATGAAAATGTAACACTTGATACATCTGATAAATCATTAATCTCAGACTACTGGCAGGCTCTAGACCTTTTGATGACTAGATTTCTGCGTATTAGGATTGACCCATCACCAGAAAAAACTTGGACTTGCCATTAGTCATATATCACAGACCTTTTCATGGAACAGCTCAGGGGGGAATAACAAAATACATTATGAGGAATTAAGACAAAGTTGATAATATTAAAAATAGGTTGAATTGTAACATAGTTCATTGTGGGAGAACTAATGAGGTCTGATGGGATTAAGGCTGTGTTCACACTGAGCTGATCTGGGAGGTTGGTTCCACACGGTTTCCTACGGTTCCGTCAGTTTGGAGTGTTGTGTGAACAACAAAGTTTACTTGGCAAATGAACCAAACGGAGACCACTTAAAGAGGTGGTCTCAGTTCGTTTGACAAATTAACTGAGGTTGGTACGCTTGCTACACTTCAATGTCAACAACAGGGGAACTCTTTTTGTTTGCACGCAGGAAACAAACCATGCACTTTGACCTTTGTAGCTAGAGGAAGAAGAGAAGTTTCCTGGTTATTTTTGTGTAGCATCTGGTATTGCTGCAGAAATTAAAAGTATAAAGTCGGGTCCAAAAATGTCAAGGGGAGCAATATGGAAAGTGAAAACAGAGGCACTTTTAGAAATTTTGTTTGAGAACAAAATCCATTCTGCTGATCATTACTCGCTTCAAAAGCAGTACAAAAAATTGTAAATAATTGAAAAACATTCTGACAAAAGGCAGATCAATACCCCAATCACTCCGATATTAAAAATATACCAAGATGCATCTGACATCTGGTCCACTAATCATAACAAAATTCAATGGGAACACAAATAAACTTGGAAATGAACCAAAAAAACAAATCCATTTCACACCCTAATGCTTCCAGGTAAATGTCAACAGTAAGCACATTGATTCATTATTTTAAACCAAAGGAACTCCAATGAGACTGTTTGTAACAAACCCAATGTGAACACGACTCTGGATGTGGAAATTGTATTCTATATTAGGACAGTTAACAGGATATTGTTTGGGGAGGGGGGGGGGGGGGTAAACAGTTGAACATAAAGCTCTATTGAGATGGAGCATGTAAGCCAGTGACGCCTGTGCTAAATAATGCTGAATAATGACTGAGGCACAATGTGGATCTGTGGCCTTGACCGAGGTCATACATGAAGTCAATGTAGCGCTGCAGAACGGCTGCGAGTGAAAGCACAAAGCTGCTATGAGTGCACCAGGTGAATGCTTTGTTTGGAATTTGCTTCCTGGATTTGACGTTTAAGCAGAGATCGAGTTAAGTCATGAATCTGGTTTTAAAATCGCACTTCGTCCTCTGCTATCTGATGGATACGCACACACCTACAGATCAATAATCATTTACATATGGTGATGGTAAGAGGGATACAATTGTTTCGACTTATTTTAAAAGATGGACCATAAACGTATAGGAAATTAAGGATCAATTAACATTTAGTTGGGGGGAAAAAGCATTTTCCTGATATTGATATTTTATATTGATATTTAAAAAAAAAATGGTTATTAACACTGTTTCTTCAGATAAATTTACCAAACTAGAAATAGACAGACAGACAGTGAATTTTGGATTTTTTAAGTGATTTGGTATTTATTTTGTGCCGATAACAATATGGAGTAAAAAGATTTGATAACCCGGCCATTAGTTTCTTATTGTACTTAAAATCTATGATTGCTCTTTTTTAAGGTCATGGATGAATATATAAACTTTGAGTGCACATACAGGGTAGGCAAACATGTGCCTAACATTGTAGCAAATTGTCATTCTTGTTCTTGCAAACATGTCTCAGCACGCCTGAGAGCTGAGCGGTGAACACTTTCTGAGATTACAGGTGTTAAAACTTGTCCTTTGGCATGTCTACAACTTAATAAAAACAAAACCAAATGACAGCGTGGCTTGACTTTTGGTCAACCCGGTGTATTTATCTTTCTGTGTATGCTTCAATTAAAGGGTGTCATTCCTTCCACTTTACAATCCCAGTCAACAGTGAAATAGAATCTGTGAAAACAACAAGACGTTTAACCATACGGGTCATAACAACACAGACTACAAAACTAATCCAAGTGCTCTACAAACTGACTGCATTGTTACGTCATAAACTGGACAAGCATCATTTCCTATATTTCTGAACAATTACAAATAATAAAATATATTTATTCTTTTTTACATTGGCAGTATAATAGTGTATTTTTTGTATGTGTTTACTCACATATCACAACTTTTAAACTGCACTTTTGGGGGTTACAGATATC
Organism: Acipenser ruthenus; assembly: GCF_902713425.1. Classification (NCBI taxonomy): domain Eukaryota; kingdom Metazoa; phylum Chordata; class Actinopteri; order Acipenseriformes; family Acipenseridae; genus Acipenser; species Acipenser ruthenus. The sequence goes on from NC_081190.1 coordinate 15,276,202, forward strand.
CTACATATCCTCAAGGTAATCCATTACACCTAATATACTTGTAATCTCTCTTGACCAACTAAAAGTATAACCCAAACCCAATGTGTTAAACTTTGGGTGAGAGCTGAACTCCAAAATTAAAGACATTGCTTCACATTTTACTATACAAAAGGCATTTTTTTGCCAGGGCAGAAACTAGCATGTTCATTTTGATGGTGTTTGAAGGTCCATGTAAGGATTGTAATGTAAAGATGACGTAGTCTCTCTCACCTTGGCCGGTAACTTTGATGTCATGTGTACATGAGTCATCTCAGTAGTTAAGCAAATAAAAGCTTGAGATAGACTCCAGATTTTTTTTTTTTTTTTTCTGGAAAGCCCCAAACTTTCCCTTTCTAAGAAGTTTCAATATCGAGTCTCCAGTCACCACAAAGGTGAAGAATGCCCTGTGATTTCTGTTGCTATATTGTGTATAAATCCCCAGTAACCCCACACTAGCCATGTACAGTACACTGTCATTTGGGTCTTCCCCAGTCTCACGTGGGAGAACAATGCTGAACTTTGAATGGTGAACACTGGATTTTACAAGTATGTTACATGTAGCACTGTCTCTATATATTCACTTTCACAGTTTTTGAAAAATCTTTCAAACAATTTAAGATCCGTAATTCTATACATTACTGTTCCCAGAAAGGATAACTCTAAATAAAATAATTACATTTTTACATGTCTTGGGGAACTGATATACCTAAACCAGTGTTAAAGGATACATTGTGGTAAATACACTAATAAAGGCCTAGTGAATATTCTGTCATGCTATTTATAAGTCATGTAGGGTTAGGGATGTATAATGGTCAATAGAAATATACTGCAGCAAGGTATCAAAAGATACTACAATGCAATAAAGCTACAGTTTTGAAGAGGAAACTATTACTGTGTAAAACTAGGCATAGTGAAACTGTTTTTTTTTGTGGTAACTGTATTTAGTTTTTGAAGCCACAGTAATTCCTGTCAGTCAGACAGATGTAGTTAGAATTTTCTCAAATTGGTAAAAAAAATATTTAGAAATTATGAAAGCCATTTAGAGATAAGGACAAACTTCATGAAAAAAAAGACTAAATATTATCATTACTACTAGTACTACCACATCATAACTACTCAACTATTTATTTATTTTCTTAGCTGACGCCCTTACCCAGGGTGACTTACAATTGTTACAAGATATCACATTATTTTTTACATACAATTACCCATTTATACAGTTGGGTTTTTACTGGAGCAATCTAGGTAAAGTACCTTGCTCAAGAGTACAGCAGCAGTGTCCCCACCGGGGATTGAACCCACGACCCTCCGCTCAAGAGTCCAGAGCCCTAACCACTACTCCACACTGCTACCCTATCTTCAAACAAAGTAAAATCAAAGTCAAATAAAACTACGATATCTGAAATGCGCCTGCTCCATGTGACGTTTCAGTGCCACAGCATGACAGTGGAACTGTATGTGTAGAGGGTCCTGAGAAGGTAAATATGGATGAAAGGCAGAAGTGAGTGGGGACTGGGTAACTGTTAAAGTACAAAGAGGAGGACGACACAGAGCACTCAACATAGAGAGGAGATTGATCTAGTTAATAGATTCCAAGCACTGAGCAATGACGACCTAGTGTGGATGAAAACAGGGGTGAGGTGCTGTTAGTAGGTGATTCAATTATACGCTGTGTCGACAGTGATTTTAGCCGTAAAGATCCCGTAAATAGGGTTGTTACCTGCCTCCCTGGAGCAAAAGTAAAGGACATTGAATCAAGACTGCATAGATAATTAAATCACAAAAAAGAGTCTGTGGACATTGTACATGATGGTACAAATGACATGAGGAGCAGAGCATCTGAGATTCTGAAAGAGAATTTTAAATCCTTAACAAGACAGCTGAAAAAGTTAGGATGCAGAATTATTCTCTCAAGTCTACTACCTGTTGTTTGTGGTGGGGATGCAGTATTCACTAAAATTAAGGCCTTAAATACTTGGCTGGCTGGCTAGTTGTTGTGTGCAAGAAGTGCTGGGATTTATAAACAACTGGGACTGCTTTTGGAAAAGAAATAGATATTATAGGAAAGATGGACTGCACCTAAATAGGTCAGGGGCAAGCAGGCTAGCTGATAACATCAACCACCACCTAGCAAGGAATTTAAACTAGGAACTGGGGAGAGGAGGGAATCTAAAGAGGCATGTAAAATTCAGGTTAAAGTATCCTGCCATTCCACTGAGTAAACACAGAGGTGTGTGCTACAGTAGCCTTCGTCAAATTCCTATTACCCCTGCTCAATCACATGCTCTGACTCGGGCTTTCCATTAGTATCAATTCTTCTTGATCTAAGTGCTGCCTTTGATACTGTAGACCATTCCATCCTACTGAATCGTCTTTTGTTTCAGTTTGTCTCTATTGCGGAGGTTAAATTGACATTATCGGAAGTTGTCTGTGGTGTTCCACAGGGTTCCATTCTAGCTCCGTTGCTGTTTTCATCATGCTACCGTTAGGTGACATTATCCACAGACACAGAGTGAACTTCCATTGCTGTGCTGATGATACCCAGCTATATTTGTCCCTAAAGCCAGGAATTTTTAACTTACAAGGCCCTGAATGGATTAGCACCTAGTTATTTGCAGGAGTTACTGACCCTGTATCTTCCAAACTGCAAGCCCTTCCAAATGCAGGGCTGCTGGTTATTCCTAGGGTCAACAAAAGCAACATGGGAGGTAGGGCTTTTCCTTGTAGAGCTCCTAAATTATGGAACGCTCTGCCTTCGTTTGTCAGGGAAGCTGGGACCGTTACAGTTTTCAAGTCAAGACTAAAAATACACTTTTGTAAAATGAGTTTCTTATCTTAGTGGGTTTTAATGTCACTTTAAAATTGCTGCTTTTGTATTATTATGTGTATACTGTTATTTAAATGGTCTGACTGTGGCAATTGTATGTGTGACATGCTATACAAATGTATAGTGTTTTTTTTTTTCTCCCTGCTATGTACTGTACAGTGCTTTACGATACTTTTGTATAAAAAGTGTTATATAAATTAGATAAATACAAAAATAAATAATGGCTATTTGAGCTTTAATGAATGTTATGAACTGCTGTAAAACAATGGTTATAATCTTAAAAATGTCAGTGCGTGACAAAGGACAATGTTTAGAACTCACATCCTAGTCCTGTATTTAATGCAATATGCCTGGAGTTAATGTATTTGCTTTGTAATATGCCTGTATTTAATGTATTTGCACTGTTTTTTACTGCTTGTATTTAATGTATTATGCATTGTTCCTCACTATCTTGTAAAGCGCTTTGTGATGGTGGTCCACTATGAAAGACGCTACATAAAATAAAGATTGATTGATTGATTGATATCATGGTAAGGGTAGGAACATAACACTAAAATTTCTATTTGTAAATAAGATAGGGTTGTCAACTATCCGTTTTGGACTGGACATCCGGTTTTAAGGGAATTTGTACCATGTCTGGTCTGAACCACAGTAAAGGTCTGGTTCTTGCAGGTCTTTGTTTCTCACTGTTCATTTCTGTTTGGGTATTTCCCTTCTTACTGCACTACTAACCAATCAGAGCCCGCTCCATCCTTGTCTCTCTGTTGACATTCCTCTCTGAATGCTCCACTGGGGAAACATGTATTTTTTATTGGTCTGTTAAGTTTGAGAACTGCACTAAAAGATATTCAGCTTTATTTTGCATTTCACTCCTTTGCAGGATTTTTTTGTTCCAGAGTACTTGTTGATGTTGATTGTTATAAATATTTCATCTTTTTTTCACATTTTACTGGTTGCAAATCCCTGTAATCATTTCTAGCAGTGTGTGTTTGAGTGTGTGTGTGCAGATGTACCTGCTCAAAGAGAGACAGATTGAGAAGGAGAGTGAGGCAGAAAGAAAAAGAGAGAGACAGATTGCAGGTTATAAAAGACTAGGTAAGTAATATGAGAAGATATGGAAGTGTAAGTTCACTGACATATAAGAGAAAGGCATGCCAGGCTGTGTAAAATGTTTCAGTAGATCCACCGAGCGTATATCGTATTCCTTCGAACTTAAGACAAACTTTGATAATATAAAAAGGACGACTCCTTCAGTTCCGAGGATGATGACGAGGACAGATTCCTTGTTGTTACAGGCATGTTCATTTACAAATATACAATGTGCCTAATAAACAAGTTTGTAGCATTTACTTGCAAACAATTGAGTATTCATTTGTATAAATAGGTATTATATGCGTAAATGAGGTTGCATCTTTGTAAATGCATCTTTATTTGATGTTTAATTATTTCCTCAAATTGAGGGTGGAAAATTTGGGCTGCGTCTTAAATTCGAGGAATATAGTATTTTATTTTTTTCAAGCTTGAAATGTTGCATGAGGTCCCTTAGCCAGCTTGCTTCCAGTGAAATAGAATCAGGCGTCCAGCCAGCAGGACAGATAAGGTCAGCGAGAGACTATAGCTTTGTCAGAGGGATGTCACTGGGTGTTACATGAAATAATGCAATCAGAGGGCTGAGAGAGAGTCTCAAAGACAGATGTCCAGAAGTGGGCCATGCAGGATAGGACCAGAACACATGGGTGAGGGCGGCAGGAGCCTGATTGCACCTGTCACAAGCTGGATCCAATTCTGGGTACATCCTGGCCAACATGACCTTCGAGAAGTGACTGTGCTGTAAAACTTTGAATTGTATCAGTCCATGGCAGGCACAGACAGATGAGGAGTATACTCGACTGAGAGCAGATTCCCAATCACAAGCATTATACATCCATCAAATAGGGTAAATAACAAAGATGCATGTAGCGGGGAACAAATGTTCACTGGCGGGAACAAATATTCATTCCCCTGGGGGTACAAATACTCAGGGGAACTACTATTCGTTTATACCAACAAAATAAATATTAAAAAAATACATACATATATATTTTGTTTACGACTGTAAGTCGCCCTGGATATATATATAGCTTTAATCTACATCTACCTTAGATCTACCTAATGTTTAGGTCTACCTAATGTTAATAATGCCTGTATTTTCACCCTTGTCTGAGTCACTTCACAATGACGGTTTAGAATGACAGTTCAGAATGACTATGCTTCTGGTTAAGAACAAAGCGTGTGATGACAACCAAACTGGTTCTGATCTAAGCTCACGGTGTCTGTGAAAGTTAGCTTAGGGAAACTCCTGAGTGAGAAAAATAGATGCATCTGCTTTTATTGTGGTGCATCTGCTTCTACCTTACTGAAAATAATAAAGACGCTAATACCAGGACTGCAGCCAAAAATGTAAACATACAAGGTTTGGTATAGATTAAAGTTGCTAGAAGCAGTTCATAATCCCAAAAAAGTACCTAAAGTTATTTCAAGTGATCTGGGAGGCTGTGTGGTCCAGTGGTTAAAGAAAAGGGCTTGTAACCAGGAGGTCCTCGGTTCAAATCCCACCTCAGCCACTGACTCATTGTGTGACCCTGAGCAAGTCACTTCACCTCCTTGGGCTCCGTCTTTCGGGTGAGACGTAGTTGTAAGTGACTCTGCAGCTGATGCATAGTTCACACACCCTAGTCTCTGTAAGTCGCCTTGGATAAAGGCGTCTGCTAAATAAACAAATAATACTAATAATAAGATAGGAAACAGCACAGCACCTATACATCCTTACAGGTATCATAATAACTTATATGGATGTGATACTGTCTCTTTAATAGTTATTAGAACTTACAGACCTTGGTGCCACTCCACCTCTACCATGGTCTATTAAAATACACAGAACAGCAATCTTTATCTTTGTGTTTCAATGATTATTTAAAGCAAATGCATCTAGGAACCTAAGCCCTGTCCTCATGGACACACTTCGGTAGTACTAAACTATAGCAATAGTACAAATAGTACATATTGGCTGATTGTCATAGCTGTCAGCTGATGCGTCTCACACCATCCTGTGTGTCTGAAATTCAAGTTCTGAAAGAACCAGACTCATTGATTTTGAAGCATTGGATGAAACTAGGCACGCCCGGGCTAGCCCTGAAATTCAGTGAAAACTGCTGAAAAAACGGCTTTCGCCTAGTCATCTTTTTCAAGTTCTGGGCCAATCTAGATGCGCCCGATTGGATGTGGGCGAGTGCCGAAAAAAAGTGGTAACTTCGGGATTCGCCTAGAAGCCCTTGGCGAAACTAGATTGGCCCGGGCAAAACTAAACTCGTCAGACCACCGGGTTTCGCCGTTAATATACTGTATATACTGTATTGTATATCCAGTTTAATTTTTTTCTATGGTTTTCAGTGGGTGGAGTTCTATTGACACAGAAGTGTATAGTTCTTTATTTCTCCATATCACTTTAATTCAGGAGCTATACATTCTAAAGTGGAGACATTATTGTTGACAGTCGTGTTTTTGTACTATTGTCCTTTTCATTGAGTGCACGCTCTTTCTGGATGCCTCCATGTGAGGGTTTAAGTGATTGTAAAAATAAAGCAGATTATACATGCTATTGATAGATTAAATAAAATATCATTGGAAGGTATAATCTGTTTATATTGATACCTCACGTCATCATGTGATTTTGACTTTTTGAAAAGGAGCTTATAGCTGCTAAGTACAGCAGGTATTGTTGTTGGTCTTTAAAATACTTAAAACTGCACTATGCGCTCTAGGCACGTCCCACAAGAGATAACACCAATTCCTAAAAGACATTCAGATATTATTATTATTATTATTATTATTATTATTATTATTATTATTATTATTATTATTATTGGTAGTAGTAGTAGTAGTAGTAGTAGTAGTAGTAGTAGTTGTTGTTGTTGTTGTTGTAGTAGTAAATAACTAAGTAAAAAGCCCAACAACAGAAAGCAGGCTGCTTGTGCCCAGCAGAATATATGAACTTGATTGAACTTTATTTATTGTGATTTTATTTTGTTATTTTCTGAGAATCAATATGGCTGCAGTTAATTAAGCAAAGCAGTGGTTAAGGCAGGGAAACTCACTTTTAACCTTAGATCGAATCACCTAAACATCAAGCATATTTTAGGCACTTCCAATACCAGAACACATCAGTCAAATAGCAAGTATCTTGTTGGTCTTTCGATAAACAATACGTTCAATGATTGGATCCTCCCCAGCCCTCACCTGCTTTTTGGCTTGGTTTAACAGGAGAAGGCAGCTATCCTGCTCCCCTGCCCATGGCTTCCCTATGGTCAGCCTCTCCACAGGGTGTATATAGAATATTTATATATAGTTCAACACTGTTTACAGTATTTGAAAGTGGGAGTATACAGGGGGTTGCTGTCTTTAGAAACCTTAAGACTACTCATGAGTGAGAAAACAAAATGAAAATGAAGGAAAAGTAAATTATAGAAGATGAGCCCTCTAAATTCATAAACCGAAAGCTCACTGAACAAAGGAAAATATAAATATACAGTACATCTAGGAACTTGAGTCGCTGCTGGGAAACCCAATGCTAGGATTTTTTTTAAGTATGCAGTTTTGAAGGCCGCTGTTTGGAATTCCCCATCCCAAGGAGATTCATTCTCAGAGGAGGGAGATGCATTAAGAATGAAGTAGAGTGACACATTGTGTTATGACCCATGTATCTGTACTTCAGACTGCTTTGTGGCATTGGAATTCCTTCATGTGAATTCACTGTTTTGTTTTATAACAGTTTCTATTCATAAGCTTGTGATGACGATGATTCTTTGTATTGCAACACAGCAAAATACCATTGAAATGACATTACAAACTATCTAAACCGCAACTATTTATCACTTTTTTTCTAACCATAAATGTATATTTAGATTTTGTATTATTAATAACCGTAATAACTGTAACTAGAATAAATGGAGTGACTGTTTCACTATGGTGCCATTAGTAAAGAAAGGACTACATTATCATAACTTTACTGTCATTAGCATGATTTCTTAGTAATGCTTTATTTGAATTGGACACTATGTAGCATTCATAACCAGTGTAGGGAAGTAATGCATTTCATGAAATGCATTATTGTAATCTGATTACAATTCTCAGTAACTTGCAACTGCAATGGTTCCTTTTTCAGAGAGGTAACTGAATGTGGTAACGCATTACATTTTATGTGAAAATATATATTGTTTTACAATTAGTTTCATTTTAACACTCCTCTTATGTTTCGGGCCTATTTGACCCAACACTGGTTTCCATTGACCTTAAATCATACTTTTTTCCCCCTATAATATTTTATGACTTTTCCTAGGTTGGGGTCATGAACTTATAAGCAGAAAATAAGAACGTGTGTGTGTGTGTGTGTGTGTGTGTGTGTGTGTGTTTTTAACTGGTCTTGTATACAAACATAATGCCCCAGGTCAGTATGACCAGAGGTATTTATCCACGTAGCTTTGTATGCATGGTCTTTTATAACATGGGCAGCATCTCCACATATGAATCAAGGTAGGCTGTCAAATACCAATGTCATCAAAATGATTCCTGGACCTGCTAGATATGCTGTTACTTGCATTCATGGGTTACTTTTGTTAGCTCAGTATGCAGATCCAAAGGAGAGGCAACTGCTAGTCTATGGACTACAGAAACTGGTAGGGCTATATTTCCTCTCATCAAAACTTACACTACAAATTAAGAGTTTGGGGTCATCTTTGATCCTGATCTATCATTTGAGACTCATATTAGGGAAGTTACTAAAGTATATTTTTACCATTTTATTATTATTTATTTCTTAGAAGACACCCTTATCCAGGGCGACTTACAGTTGTTACGAGATTAACATTATTTTTACATACAATTACATTATTTTTTTACACATTATTTTTTACATGCAATTACCCATTTATACAGTTGGGTTTTTACAGGAGCAATCTAGGTAAAGTACCTTGCTCAAGGGTACAGCAGCAGTGTCCCCCACCAGGGATTGAACCCACGACCCTCCGGTCAAGAGTCCTAACCACTAATCCACACTGCTATTTTGTGTATTTGACAAATATAGCCAAACGTAGACCAATTATTTCCGTATCTGATGCCAAGTGACTAATGCATGCCTTTGTTTCATCTAGAATTGATTATTGTAATCTTCTGGTATCCGAAAACGTGGGGTATGCCGCTTGCAGCTTGTTCAGAATACTGCTGCTAGAATTTTAACTAAAACCAAGAAAAGTAAACATATTACCTCTGTTTTAGCCTCTTTACACTGGCTTCCTGTGCAGTATAGAATTGATTTTAAGATTTTGCTGTTAATTTACAAGGCCCTGAATGGATTAGCACCTAGTTATTTGCAAGAGTTACTGACCCCATATCTTCCAAACTGCACTCTGAGATCACAGGATGCGGGGCTTCTGGTTATTCCTAGGGTCAACAAAAGCAATATGGGAGGTAGGGCTTTTTCTTGTAGAGCTCCTAAATTATGGAATGCTCTGCCTTCATTTGTCAGGGAAGCTGGGACCGTTACAGTTTTCAATTCAAGACTAAAAATGCACTTTTATAAAATTAGTTTCTTATCTTAGTGGGTTTTAATGCAACTTTAAAATTGTTGCTTTTGTATTATTACGTGTATACTGTTATTTAAATGGTCTGACTGTGGCAGTTGTATGTGTGACATGCTATAGAAATGCATTGTGGTTTGTTATTTTTTTCTGTGCTTTGCAATGCTTTTGTATAAAAAGTCCTATCTAAATGCAATAAATAAATAAATAAATAAATATTTCCAGCCACTATGTCACTGGAACCATCACTGCTAGAGTGATTCGTTTTGAGAATCGTGATAGAACCAACCGATGTGAAAGAGACAAATTAGCTGCTATCAGGGAAATGTGGGGTAAATGGGTAAAAATGTTGCCCGCTTTACAACCCAGGACCAAATGTTACAGTGGATGAACGTCTTGTCCCCTTCAGAGGACGCTGGTCTGACTTGGTGCTGAGCTACTCAAAAGAAAGTTGACCATGCTTGGAACAGTGAGAAAGACAAGCCTGAACTTCCAAACAAGATTGTAAAAATGCAGAACCGAATTGTGCGCTTTTCAAAATGTGCTTTTACAGGAAGCACAGCAGTTGTTTCATACTGTCTGAAAACAAAGATAAAATGTTATTGTTATGAGCGTGATGCACAATGATGCAACAAGGGGAGTTGACAACCTGGATTAACTGACAGCAGCTATCAACAGATGGTATAATCTGTTTATATTGATACCTCACATCATCATGTGATTTTGACTTTGTTTCTGAAAAGGAGCTTATAGCTGCTTGTGGCAATGTGCCCCGCCCCTGTGTACATGTGTGTGTTAAGTGTTGTATGTTGCGTGTGTTAATGTTGGTGTATAGTCATTGGTACACGGGATATAAACGGGTCTGTGTTTCACGTGTATTTAAAAAGTGTAGATTTGTATTTAGGCACGAGGAGAGCACAAATCACTTCACGTGCTGGTTAAATGTAATATGTGAGCACGGGGTTGCACAGAATTAATTCACGTGCTGGGATTCAAGTGAATAATTAATTAGTAATTGAATCCCAGCACAACAGTATATATAGATGCACGTTTCATTCAGTCAGGGTTGGGTGTTCGAGAGTGGAGAACGGGTGAGGAGAAGGAGGAAAGTAGTAAAGGAAAGTAAAGTGAAATCTATAAGTGTTTGTACTCACCGTGTTTGTTTGTCTCTCCGTGCACCGTTTGTTAAGTGTTTAGTACGTTTTGTTTGTCTATTTATTTTGGCCTCAAGTGCCGTGTCCTGTTTTTTGTTTCAAACCTTTTATTTTCTGTTCTGTTTATTAAATGCTGAGCGAAAGCATTCGCTCAGCTCCACCAAACCACAAGTCTCTGTCTGTTTATTTCCTGCTTCTGGTCTGACGCCACCCACTCCGGCCGTCTTTGTGACACGTGGTGTCCTGCGTGGGATCTACAGCGCCTCCAGGACTCAGGCCAGAGTGGGAACCGCAGTTTTTTTTTTTGGAAAAAAAAAATAATAAAAAAAAACAAAAGGAAAAGAAATGGGGAGAAGAGGCTGGAGAGGAGCACAGGAGAGCAAAGGGAGAAAGGCGGAAGCAGGGCTGTGGTGTTTCGACTGTGGCCAAACTAGCCACACCACCATACCCTGCTCCGTCCACAGGACCCTTCAGGCAATGGCCCAAAGACTGGGATGGGGGGAGTGGTGCCCTGGCTGTGGGGCATATGGGCACACGTTGGCCCTATGCCCCATGCAGGATGAAGAAGAGGAGCCCTTGTTGCCACGTCCTATGCCTGAAGGGGAGGAGCCTGAGCGTCCACAGCCCAAGTGGGAGGAGCCTGAGCGTCCACAGCCCAAGCGGGAGGAGCCCGAACGTCCTACGCCTGAGTGGGAGGAGCCCGAACGTCCTACGCCTGAGTGGGAGGAGCCCGAACGTCCTACGCCTGAGTGGGGGGAGCCCGAACGTCCACAGCCCAAGAGGGGGGAGTCGGTGCGTCCACAGCCCAAAAGGGAGGAGTCGGTGCGTCCACAGCCCAAAGAGAGGAAAGTCGGGGCTTCCATAACCCTAGGAACCAAGCTGCCAGCAGAGGGAGAATGCCTGCTGGTCCCACCTCCACCAGCAGAGGAAAAATGCCTGCTGTCCCCATCTCCACCAGCAGAGGAAGAATGCCTGCTGGTTTCCCCTTCCCCTTCTTGCACCAGTCCCCTGCAAGAGAGGCAGAGCAGCACCAGTCCCCTGCAAAAGGGGGAGACTACACGCTGCTCCCACCTCCGTCGCCAGGAGACTACACGCTGCTCCCACCTTCACCGGCAGGAGCAGAGCAGCAGGAGCTGCCTCTGCCTCCGCCACCTCCACCGCTTCCTCCACTAGGAGCAGAGCAGCAGGAGCTGCCTCTGCCTCCACCACCGCCAGGAGCAGAGGAGCAGGAGCTGCCTCTGCCTCCACCACCACTAGGAGCAGAGCAGCAGGAGCTGCCTCTGCCTCCACCACCGCCAGGAGCAGAGGAGCAGGAGCTGCCTCTGCCTCCACCACCACCAGGAGCAGAGGAGCAGGAGCTGCCTCTGCCTCCACCACCGCCAGGAGCAGAGGAGCAGGAGCTGCCTCTGCCTCCGCCATGTCCACCAGCAGAGGGTGAATGCCTGCTGGGTCCCTGTCCACCAGCAGAGGGTGAATGCCTGCTGGTATCACTTCTCCCACCAGCAGAGGATGAATGCCTGCTGGTATCACTTCCCCCACCAGCAGAGGATGAATACCTGCTGGTATCACTTCCCCCACCAGCAGAGGATGAATACCTGCTGGTATTACTTCCCCCACCAGCAGAGGAGGAATGCCTGCTGGTAACACTTCCCCAACCAGCAGAGGAGGAATGCCTGCTGGTATCACTTCCCCCACCGTCACGAGGAGAGGAGCAGGAGCTACCTCTCCCTTCACGAGAAAAACCAGGATTAGATGCTGGCGGTCCTCAGCAGCCCTTGCATAGGCTGCTGAGGAAAGCATGGGGAACAACCGCCCGGCCGCAGTGGCCGAGAAGAGGGCTAAAACCCGCACCCCAGCGTGTCCTGACTCCCTGCCTCGCTTCGCCCGAGGATGCCCGCCTCGCTTCGCCTGGGGTTGCCAGCCGCTCCGCATCGCCTGGGGTTGCCAGCCACTCTGCATCGCCTGGGGCTGCCTGTTCCGCATCGCCTGGGGCTGCCTTTTGCTCCACACAGGGTGCAGGGTGCGAGGGAGAAGTGGAGCTCCCGCTGCCGTCTCTATGGCCAGGGGCTCCCCTCCCAAGTTCGCCTCCCGAGGGTCCGCTGCTGCTGCCGTCGCCTCCCGAGGGTCCGCTGCTGCTGCCGTCGCCTCCCGAGGGTCCGCTGCTGCTGCCGTCGCCTCCCAAGGGTCCGCTGCTGCTGCCGTCGCCTCCCGAGAGTTCGCTGCTGCTGCCGTCGCCTCCCGAGGGTCCGCTGCTGCTGCCGTCGCCTGGGGTCGCCAGGGATCCTGCTTCGCCTGGGGTCGTCGAGGGTCCTGCGTCGCCTGGGGTCGCCAGGGCCTCTGCTTTGCCTCGGGTCGCTACACTGTGGCCGGAGCTCCATGAAGGGGAGCTGCTGGCTATGAAGAAAGGGGGGGAGGTCAGGAGACCAGCTCCCCCAGCCGCATTTCCGTGGCAGGAAACACGGTGGCCGGAGCCCCACGGAGGGGAGCTGGCGGCCACAAAGAAGTTGGGGGAGGTCAAGAGACCAGCTCCCCCAGCCGCACTTTCGCTGCTGGAGATCGGGGGAGAGGTCAGGAGACCACTTTCCCCAGCAGCAGTTTCGCTGCAGGAGTGGACCAGCATGCTGTCAGCCGTGCCACTACCGGCAGGGGTGCTGACAGCATTGCCAGCCATGGGCCCACTGAAGCCTCCCTTTCCAGCCCGAGACTTTGTCCTGGACTGCTGGATTTTTAAGGGGGGAGGTGGCCGTTGAGGCCATGTGTGCTGCGCACAAGGGGGGGTATGTGGCAATGTGCCCCGCCCCTGTGTACATGTGTGTGTTAAGTGTTGTATGTTGCGTGTGTTAATGTTGGTGTATAGTCATTGGTACACGGGATATAAACGGGTCTGTGTTTCACGTGTATTTAAAAAGTGTAGATTTGTATTTAGGCACGAGGAGAGCACAAATCACTTCACGTGCTGGTTAAATGTAATATGTGAGCACGGGGTTGCACAGAATTAATTCACGTGCTGGGATTCAAGTGAATAATTAATTAGTAATTGAATCCCAGCACAACAGTATATATAGATGCACGTTTCATTCAGTCAGGGTTGGGTGTTCGAGAGTGGAGAACGGGTGAGGAGAAGGAGGAAAGTAGTAAAGGAAAGTAAAGTGAAATCTATAAGTGTTTGTACTCACCGTGTTTGTTTGTCTCTCCGTGCACCGTTTGTTAAGTGTTTAGTACGTTTTGTTTGTCTATTTATTTTGGCCTCAAGTGCTGTGTCCTGTTTTTTGTTTCAAACCTTTTATTTTCTGTTCTGTTTATTAAATGCTGAGCGAAAGCATTCGCTCAGCTCCACCAAACCACAAGTCTCTGTCTGTTTATTTCCTGCTTCTGGTCTGACGCCACCCACTCCGGCCGTCTTTGTGACACTGCTACATTCAGATTTGATATGTTATTATTATTATTATTATTATTATTATTATTATTATTATTATTATTATTATTATTATTCCCTCTAGGTGCATTTGGCAAGATGGCTTGGGGAAACCAATGCCAGGATATTTTAAAAATGATGCAGTTTTGATGACAAGATAATATTTAAAAATGTTTGGACTACAACTCCTCCAAAGGGGAAGTTGACAAACTGGATAAACTGACAGCAACTTTCATCTGCCAATGTATGACTGCCTGCTGGCCACTGGTCTTCTTTTACAATGCTGTATAGTTAGTGTGATGGCATACAATGCTTTTGTCCTTTGACTGATATCAATGCAATGTGGAATGCTGGCAAGCTGTATGGACACACAATTTTCTTGGAGATGTTGGGCAAGGCACTTGTGACACCCTTCATTCAAAGAAGACCAGGAATGCCTAGAGCACCGGCAGTAATGGCTCTTATCCAGAATGTTCAGGCAGAGAGTCGTGCATCTCTGTCTGCAGCAACTGGCATTTGCAATTTTGCAAAAAAACGTGTAAGATATCACGTGCAATGTGATCTCACAGTCCTGACATTTCATTTACAAAGGAAGCTGACAGTACAAACCATTCATCCTGGATAGGAATGTGCTTTATTTAACTCATCAAAGAATATTTATCTATTTGTAACTGTTACTGTCAACTTTTTTTCAAAGTAACAAGTAACTATAACTAGCTACAATTTGTAAAAGTAATAACATATGTATTAAGGCTACACTTTATAACTACATGCATAATCCTTCATAATCAATTTTTTTATGTTAATGCTACAAAATGCAAGATAATTGATGATTTAATAGCTCACAATAATTATAGTAAAATGTTTTTATAGTCACATAAACTTGAAATGCTGAATTTTCAATTGCAGTACATCTGTTATGACAACATGTTATGAAAATGCTTCAAAGTAATTATGGAATATGGAATATGTTTATACACTTTTATGTAGTATTTATGAAGGTGTTATTAATCCCACATAGTGTCTAATTAAAAGACATCTAATACATTTGCCAAAAAAATGAATAAATCAATAAATCAGTCATTTAGGGGTGCTGTAGTAGTCTCAAATTGTTCCTTAATGGTTTTACAATTGTAATTGCCATTTTTCCTTCCTGCAAAAAAAACATGGCAATGATGATTTGGAGTAAAAAACGTTTAGAATTGCACCCCAGCAATAACACATTAAACCTCCCTTCTCAACATTAAACATGCTGTCTATTAAACATCCCTTCTCAACATTAAACATGCTGTCTATTAAACCTCCCTTCTCAACATTAAACATGCTGTCTATTAAACATCCCTTCTCAACATTAAAATGCTGTCTATTAAACATCCCTTCTCAACATTAAACATGCTGTCTATTCCACTCGAAGCCTCTTAAAAGTTCTTTGTGATCTTGTGGTGTTGGGCATTCTGATACTGTAAGTTGTATCAGGGTATGTTGGGTTCTCTATGCCAGGGGCTGCAGTGTTGCTTGATATTACCTGGTAATGCTGTGGGTGAATTGGGTTGTTATCACAGAGATTGCCACTAAGACTGACGTGAATAGCTCTTGTGCTTGTTTAGAAGTCCTGTGTGTTCATTTTGAATGGTGACCTCAGAGCCTCTTATGGAATTCCCTGATGGTGTCATTTTAGCAAGACTTGGCAAGCAGTCAGTGTCTAATTTATATGACTTTCCATTAGTGAGAACCTCTAAGCCTGTATTAGTGCGGTTCACATGTCCCTGGTATAGAATTTGCTGACTAATATTTCATATACCATCTCATTTTTCCATTCTGTCACTTCAGCTTCACAGCAGCAAAGGTGACCCTACCACCCACTTAGTAACAATAGCAACTTCTAAATGACTTATATTGTGCTTATAATTCTGCATCAAATTTGTACCACTGCTGAGGAGAGTACTTTGCCTTTCTGACCCTTATTCAAGCATTTCACTTGACGTTTCATTTTAAATGATTAAAATATTATACGGCAGAACTCCACAGTTAACCCCCTAGTTCCAACCCTCTAGAGGCATGTGTTTGAATCTGGCTGGTGATATCTTACACTATTCAGTTAAATTTGAACTCATGGGCTTATTGCAGCCAAAAAGGGAGGCCTGGTGGAATATAATAATAATAATAATAATAATAATAATAATAATAATAATAATAATAATAATAATAATAATAATAATAATAATAATTGCCTGTAACTGCCTGTAACTTGCAGATAATGAGGTAAACACCTTTTACCAGAATATGGAAACATTAATATTAGTCTGATCAATGCAGCCCTGATCCACACAGCTGGGCATGTTTCCTGAACGGGTCCCTTGAGAGTGTATGTATGGGTTAGCTGGTCCAGAACAGTGCCCTGTTCTTAAAGAGCACACAAGACAGCCTTCAGCATTTTTAGATTACACCGGGAGCCACCTATTTAATAAAGAAAAACGGCCAGGAGCTTTAATCCGATTAGAGGCAGTAAAACTGGTTTCTATATCAGGCGCCTGACTCAGGTTTCAGCATGAGGAAAAACTATGACATCACCCTCCTCAATTGCATCTGAAGCTGAGGGGGGAGTGTGGGGGGGGGGGCAACTAATGAAATTAAGGGATGGGTCTGAGGCCCATTAAAGTCAATGCCAATCTTTATTATTATTAAGACTCCTTTAGAATTTACTGCACCGCAGAGCAAGGCTTTGAAAGCATCATTTTTCATAGGTGTGCCAATTGCATTGCACTACAATGCATCACACTACTGAGCAGAGACAGGGCCTGAGGCAGGGAGAATGAATCAGACAATTCTCTGGGTAGTGGACTGCAGCCCAGGCACTATTTTGCTACTGCAGCATAGCCACTGTTTTGTCTTTTTACCATAATTGTCCAATATGACCGGAGGGTAACTGTACATTTTGATGGTCAATTCTGCAGTCGTTCACGGCACCATCTCCATCAAATTATACAAGATTTTTCAGGATTCATGGACCATGTTAACAATAATAATTGTTAAATGTCTAACCTTGCCACAACCAATAAAAGCATCAGTACAGTGTCTTCGCATCTTGGAGCTGTTATTTGAATATGTTTATGCTTGAAGGGTATTCATGCTAAAACCTCGAGGTCAAGGTAAAACCAAACTCCACAGGGCTGTGCTATCAAAACATTCATGATGTATAGCAATGGTTTACACAATGTGTTCATGAAAATAAATCTAGGAACTAGTCTAACCTAATCAGATCAGATCCATTCCTGGCATGGCTGACCCCTTTTAATGTGTAGTTTATTATTATAATTGTGAACTTGAGAATTAGTAATTGTCATATACTGTTTAAAGGATGTCAGCAGAACATGTCAGTACAATTGAAAACTCATGTTCATGTTCACCTTTGGATCACATAAAGTGTTTGATTCAATAAAGAGGTAGAATGCCATTTTTGATTACAATGTGGCTCAGCTAACCAGTGATTCTATAAAGCGGTTTTCACAGTACCAATCTACCAATGGCTCATCATACCATTGTAGCTGCCCTGGTGATGCAATTAACTTGACGTTACCCCTAACTACAGAACCATAGCATTGTCATCGTAGTGCCAGTGAGGATCACTTTTTCAAAAAATCTTGCAGGATTTTTTTGCACCTAACTTTTAAAATAAGTCTATCCTGTTTAAATATGTTCTAGTTCCGTATAGTCAGGAATCCAGAAAGTTGACAGTTTCACAAGTTTTAATACTCTGCTGGGACTTGCAGTTGCATGTGCAGTCAAGAGTGCAGTGGGTCAATGCAGTAAAAGTAAGGGAACTGCACTTTGGCGTACGGAAACACTGCATTGGCCCTGAAAGGTTGCTATTGAACCTTTTTCCAATGTGAGTTCTTTTCTGTAACAGATTTCAAAATGGTAGACTCCCATCAAGCAAGCCTGGGTGATCAATAGCATTTCCAATTAAAAATATCGAACATGCTTGTAATAACATAAAGCATGTTTTAGTGGAAGCAAATCTCCTGTGCATTGTCTTATTGCTATTGAATACAGCGAGAGACAGTGGCAGACAGATGGTTATGGTAAAAAAAGACTGTGAGGGAACATTCTAGAATGTGGCCCAAACAATTGTGGGTCTGATTAGGACATGAATCCTTTTCAGACTAGGCCTTAGTGAAGTTAATTATTAAAAAAAAAAAAAACTAGAGAACAACTATTGGATTTACATTGGGAGCAGGTCATGGTTTCCATTTTTGGGTGTGATATTTTTTCTTGTCAGGCAGCGAGTTAGTAACTCCTGCTTGGATAAGGACTGAGACACTAAATGAGTAGCATCCCCAAGGATACTTAATCAGGGCTCTATAGGTAAGATAGAGGACAGCCTGTAATTACAGAGATTTACTGGCATGCCATTTGCCTGACTAGTGTAATTCAAGGACAATTTCAGATTATGCCATGTCAGAAAACACTCAACAGCTCAATGTCTGAAAGTAAGTTAGTAGCAGCCAAATTGAGCCCAGGCCCAGTGCTGCCTGAGGCCTGCTCACTGGCAGGCATCAATTTTGAGACTGAGAATGTGGCAGATCCTATTGTAAAAATAATGGTTCTGTGGTTAAGATCAGAAGTCTTCACTGCTTTTCGAACAATGCAGTTTTGAATAAAGTAGTTATATAAAATGAATGATACAGTATAACAAGGGCTATTTTCTTAAGTCAGGAAGTTTTAGCTGGCAAGGCTGTATATTCCCCTCTATTTACTGTCACATTTTCTCAGTGTTGCCACTCGTCCAGCGTTTGTCTGGACAGTATAGAATTCAGCATCTTTTTCTTTGTTAAGCTGGAGGTCCTTGTTTTTGGTGAAACCGTGACATGATTTCTGCAGTGCCAAACCGTCAAAAGTCTTTAGATTTAATTTAAGAATACCTTTTTATTCAAACGGGATACTGTATTTATCCGTAGAAGTGTTTTACTGCTTATAGAAAAGGGCTTGTAACCAGGAGGTCCCCGGTTCAAATCCCGGCTCACTCACTGACTCATTGTGTGACCCTGAGCAAGTCACTAAACCTCCTTGTGCTCCGTCTTTCCAGTGAGACGTTGTTGTAAGTGACTCTGCAGCTGATGCAATAGTTCACACACCCTAGTCTCTGTAAGTCGCCCTGGACAAAGGCGTCTGCTAAATAACCAAATAATATAATGCAAAATAATGAATCAGTTTTGGATTACAAAAACAGAATGTAAACATTATTGTGCTAAAAGGATTTCCGAATTCACAAAATACAGGCTAAAAATGCACCCAGCTGTTAAAATGAGCCCTGAACCAAAATAATTCAGTATTTTATTTATTTTGGACATTTACATCAGTAGTTAACAATTAAAAAGCTGTTAACTATTTGCTAATGCTATATACAATTGTTCGAAAAGAGAGTAGGCTGAGAAACACTGTATTGTATCTTCTAATGAATTAGAATGTTAATGGAATGTTAACCAGTGCCATCAGGGCTCCAGAGCAAATGAGCTACTGCTGCTGTCAAACAGCCAGGCTCCATTAGTGATGCAGTAGGACATGTCTTTATAGCACGTCACTCAGACAGAGCATACAGTATATGCACTGAGAATCATTACCATTCTATCAAAATAGGCGGGATAGGTTCCTGTTAAGCATTTTTTAGTAGTGTGCACTAAATGCTTTCTAGATTTCTCGGACAAATGCTTTTTAATGGTTCCATAAATGCTTAGCCTGGTTGCCCTCTTCAAGACAAATTCTGCGTCACAGGGGACTGAATGGAAATTACTCTTTGTTTAGTATCTAGCATGGATCTTTCATGTACAGAGGCAGGGGATTAAACAGGGCTTGGTAACAGAGACCAGATAGTACCGGTATATAAAACTTGAATACAAACTGTTCACTAAATGGAAGTAATACATTCCTGAGGGAAGCCTATTCTTACAAGTCTCTGGAGATGATTCCCAAAGACCAAGTTCAAAGCTGTAGGAATAATAATTTACATAGAGGACTGGACTGAGCAACTCATTTTAATTAAATTACTTCTCAGTTGATTTCATATGGAATTGTCCAACACAATCCACTTGGGGATTCTGAAATGTTTTGGAAGGCATATCTATGTTAGGCTTCAACAAAATGGTTAGAGCTGGAACTGGATGACCTTGGTTTCCAATTTTAGCCACCAACACAAGATATACTTGTACATAAAAGCCCCTTAATTATGTTATGGTTAAAATAATAATTCCTCTTTGCAATGCTAAGAGTTTTTTTTTTTTTGTTGTTGTCGACAGGAAACCTCAGTTGTTAAATACTTTCCAGACATACTCTTACCGTATCTATTCATATACACTTATCTGGTCTGTTCTGGTTGTGAAACAAATACTGTAGGTTTACAGACTTCTGATTACAGGCTTACTCCCCTATTTAACCGAACTGAACTGAAAGAACTGTAGCTAACTGTCCTTCTATTTTTAGAGAAACCTTGGGCTGATTTTCAAGACAAAAAAAAACAACTATTAAAGTTACACAACTATAGATAAACACAGCAGGTATTTAGGGTAAGTTACGTTGTTTATTTATCATTATGTAACTTAAAAGGTCTGGTTTGGATGTCAAAATATATTCTATACCTCTTACTTCCTGTGAACAGGCTGGCTTGTGTGGTGACATCAGACCAGGAAGTGCAGGGCACAGAATGAATGTGCTGGTGCGCCAGTTTATTGTAAAATAAATAAAAGGTTTGAACAAAACAGAAACAAACACTGAACTCAAAACAAAGCGGCACGTTGGCCAAAATAAACAGACAAACAAAACAGTGAACACAAACCCCAAAACAAGTATCGTGCTGCTGCTTCCAGCATGGATACCAATTGTTTTACTTTTATTTTTGTTTCTCTCGACTCTCTGTCCCGTTCTCTCCACACTGAACACCCCAACCCTGTGTTCTTGAAACACTCACTCTTTCATTCAGCTGTGCAAAAGACTCGATTGCTAATCAATCATTCATTTGAATCTCAGCACAGTCTGCACGTGAACTAATTGTGCACTCCTCGTGCCCCCATACAAATACCCACTTTAATCTGCATGTGAAGTGATTGTGCAATCTCTGTGCCTAAATACAAATATACATTTTACATCACCTGTGCTACATAACCCACACTCCATGCACCACTACAATAATACATATAACAGACAACATAAAACACAAAATATGCACAGGGGGCGGTGCACCTCACCACACGTCCCTGCTCATTCCTTTCAATAACCTTGAAAAATAATTTAGTCTCACAGAATAAAAACAGAAAACAAGGTCCCACCCCACACCAATTCTAATCCTGATCTTAAATCCACATCTAAAATCCACCCATTCCACTTTCATACATTCTTATTGATCCACCCTGTGGTCACTGCCTTTCCCTTTGGTTCAACTTAAAATAATATATACTGTATCTGCAGTTCTAAAAACATTCCAAAGGAAAAGACAACATTAAAGGTCATCATGATGACAAAATAGGCACAGAATGACAGAGGGTTACTGCTGTACCACAGATAGTACTATAATATGAGGCACTAAAGTGATTGTATCTAACTAAAATAAAAAACCTCCATACATTTTTCAAGTCATACACATTAATTATATACACTGACTGGCTTAAAAAAGTACTGAATTTCATCTACAGTTTGCAACTGCTCTGTGAAACTCATATTCAAACTATGTCAGGTCACATGATGCTCCGTGTGATTAACCAGGTGTATATAAACAGTGGGGAACACCATTCACAGCAAACCATGGGTAAGAATAAGGATTTCAGTGACTTCACAAGGGGTATGATAGTGGGTGCCCCAGATGTACGTTTATCCAGTCAAGGAATTGTCAAATGTGTCTGTCAAGACTGTCTTCAAGGTCTACATAGAATGGAATAAAAACAGGGAAAACATCCAGCAGCAAGTGGAACTCCAGGCACAAAAGAATGGACACTGCCAGGGGTTGACAATAAATAGGACACATTCTTGGACAGCACAGGCATATAACAGTAGCACAAATGACAAAAACATTCATCATTAGATAAGACCATACTATATGCACAAGAACAATGCATCAGGAATTGTACAGCATTGGATTTGGTAGGGCCATACCTGTTCGTAAGCCCCTAATCTCAGACAAGATTGGACTGTTGACCAATGGATGATGGTCATGTGGTCTGATGAATCCCGTTTCATGCTGCTTTTAACAGATGGGAAGCTTAGGATATGACTAAAACCTCATGAATCATTGGACCCCAATGCCAACAGTTCAGGCCACTGGAGTTAGTGTGATGGTCTGGGAGATTTTTGGCTGGCATGATTTAGGACTTCTCAACCTGTGCAGGGCAGGGTGACATCCAGTTCTTGGCTGGCCAGCTCATGTATCCAGATACTGATAGGCTGATCCAGAATGACAATGCCACCATCCATTAAGCCAGTACTAGCTTTGGTAACATTATAGGGACTTCATATTTAATTTAAACAAATAATATCTGCTACACTGCAGTCCAATTTAATTATGGTGCTGCTAAGCTTGTTAAACAAGTGTTTGGTTGCAGACAGGTCATGAGATCACTTTGGCAACAGCAGGACAGTATACGAGAGACCGGGCATTGTCTCGTTGGAACTGACTCCCCCACAAGTCAGCAATGAGGGAGCAGTTATGCTCCCTCACATGATTTGCTATCCTAAATAAAGACAATGGATATTGTTCATGAGAAAGGTTCTGAATTGTCAAAATATTTCCAGAATGCTTGGGGAAATCACAAAAATGATAAATGAGTCATTATACATACATAAAAAAAAACAGTGTCATAAAGATGTGACACATCACATTTTCAAAACAGCTGCTGTTCAGATAATTAAAATAGACCTATGTATTAAACAGCCTCCAAGTTTCAAAGTTGTTTGATCTATAAACTACCACAAAACTGGCCACTGAGCCAATTTCCCAACTGGTGAATTAACGACTGGTATCGAGTCAGGAACTTCTGAAACAGCCAATAAAGGTATGTAACAGAGCGAGGTGCCCTGTGCATTCATTTGTTTATTTATTTTCAGAACGGGGGCTCCCCCTCCACCCCTGTGTTATTTTGTTTTTGTTTATGTATTTATTATTTATGACGGCGAGGCGCCGTGTATTCTGTTACTCGAGGTGGGTGTTGGAGAGAGAGAGAGAGAGAGAGAGAGAGAGAGAGAGAGAGAGAGAGAGAGAGAGAGAGAGAGAGAGAGAAAAACGGATAGGAACAGTGAAGGCAATAGCCCAGCCTGACCTATTCAGTGTGTATTTTTGTGTTTGTGATTTTGTTCTGTTTGACTATTTGTTTTGCTCTGTGAGCACAGTTTCTTTTTGTGTAAATATTTTATTTATTTTTTGTATTTGTTAATAAAAACGGCAAACGCCACCTTAAACCGCAGTACTTGCCTGGTGTCAGTACTTTCCTTCCTACTGCCTGACCTCAGACCACTCGTCCAGCCTGCCACACGGTACCATAATAAACAGAGCTTTAAAATACAAACAGTATTTTCAAATATTCAGAGCACTTTCCCAAATGTATTGACAACCCTAATTTGCTTAAAATAGTAAGAATAACAAACATGAATGAATACATTATGTAATGTAATTAATAATATGTTCGCACTGTATTTTAAAAATAATTAAGACATGGTATATAAATAAAGCCCAGTCAAATTGCTGTGGGTGTTATTTAGATAACCTGGAGCTTTAAAGAGCCACATATGTAGTTAATTTCCATCTAAGCCACTGTACATTACTGTGCTTTCAGATAGGCACGTTTGAGAATATCCTCCCATTTATCCTGTCAGCAATTCCTGCTAACAAACCCTCTGGTAATACGGTATATATTTCTGCTGGAAATAGGCAATTCAAGGCTTCATGGGCAGGATTTTCATAAGGTCATAAATGATAACTCCAGTGTTTATCAAGAAATCGATATGTAGCATTGATTTTGGCATTTTCAAGCGGTCGTTATGCCTATCTCGTTATTAAATAATCATCCTAATGTGATTTCTGAAATTATGTTAATAATGTTAATATCTTAACAAGCAGTGCTTCTTGCAGCTATTTCTTTAGTTTGTGTGGGAATTTAAAAGCAAATCCGTGGTCTTTGTCATAATTGATCAGAAGTTAATTTGCACTTGGAAAAGGAGGGTTTTAACGAAACAGTATATAACAGTATATTTCTTACAGGCAACCTAGATAGTTCAATATTTGTAGTTATGAAAATATTTTAGCCTTTTCTATACTTGTGGTTATGAAGGAGATTTATTCACTTGTTTTATCCCAATTGTAACCTTACGCAATGTTTGTTGTATTGCTAAAATGATATACCGTTATTTGAACGAAGTGTAATGTTACTACCAAGAAATTATCAATGCAACTGTAGCCTATTTGAATTCTGCATACATACTAAATTCCAACAAATATACATAGATGGCTTATGGTATATTTTTCTTTTTAACCGAAAAAAGATTGCAAATTGCAAGAGTTGTATATAGTAAGCTGTGGCAAACTATCCCCCCGAAAGAGGGTAAATGACTAGTGGGGTTTGATTTTTATTTATTATTTTTTTTTTTTAAATCCGTGCCATCCAATTTTTACCCACACGCCAGATAATTGTAAATCAGCATTTTTATATATGAAGTTATCTAAATTAATGTACATTCTGCATGACAAAATGCACAATTTTAAATGAAGTTTACAAATGATACACAAAATAGATATTCCCATTATTTTTTATTTCCATTTGGCTGCTGCTCGCTGGTGGGAGAGTCGCCCCTTGTAAGCTGGTACAAATTATGCTTCCATTTTTCTTAATCTCGTTAACATGCATTTTGATTAATGAGTTCCCCTTATCTAGACGTTGAGACAGGAAGTGATGTAGGTGACGTGCGATAATTAAGCTTTTTAACGAGAAATGCGTTCATTAACGACCTCATCGACTCACTTTCAAAGCATTAACGGATTGATTTAATTAACACGTTTCATTTGAAAATCACTTGCTTCTAAAGCTCTCGTTACTATACCACGAGTGCGATACAATAACACAGTTTTTTGAAAATCCTGCCCCATAAGTCTACTTGACATGTGACAACATCATGGTCTGAAGAAAATAAACAGTAAGATAAAATTGTGGAAGGAGTACAAATCATCTGATAAGTGGGGCTTCGATAGACTTTGTTCAGTGTTCTGTCGGAGCCAGTTTAAAAACAACACTAAGTTTTGTCTTTTAGACAATGATATTTTTTTAGATAATTATTATTTTTTAATCTTTTGTATTTAAAATAAAAAAAAACATTTTAAACTGCGTTTTTCTTTCCAATTTGAAAGCTCAATTTGAATGACTGAAGATCTACAGGAGACCGTATTTTTAATACCTGTGTGATAACTGTATTAGAGTTTGAGAGGACTCTGACCTCTAGGTTGTGGCTCAGTAAACCATATTCATAAAGTATTTAATTATTGCTATAGCCAATATATTAGTTATAATAGTTATTTTTCCCTATTACTATTCTTGAGAGGTAAGTCATGAGCATTGGCAAGTACAGGCCCCTCACCCTCCCCAGACCGAACTATCTTGATACGACATGCCCTCGGGGGGAGAAGATAGGGCCTCACGAACTGTCAGCAATGGAGCTAATTAATGTAGGTTGTGGCAATGGTTTGAAATATGGACAACTTTCCAGTAACAACTGGGGTGAGACTGTAAGAACTTGTTTCAAATAAAGCTCAAATAGCTGTAATATGAAAACGACTTTCAATCATCTATTGACTGACTGAAAATCAGCTGTCTCTCTAGAGGTTTAATGCTTATTATATTTCCAATCCATTGAAGAACAGTAGCTTGTTCTTCAGTTTGCAACCAAGCTGTCTAATTTACCATAATTTATGCTCCTTGTGTATTGTTTTCTTCCAGTGTAAATAAATCAAATCAAATATAATAATACCACCTGTTACTTTTAATATACAGAACCCATTGAGATTTGATAGCCTGAACTGGATGGTTTTTTTTTTTGTTCTTATAGATTGGTCTCATGGGTCATGTGCTTTTAAAGTCAATGGCATATGTGGACTATGTGCATGCCTTTGCAGGTTTACTTAAATGTGATAGAAGACCTGTTTGCTGATTTATTATCAAATAATGATAACTAAGCAGACACATAGGTAATAGCTTTTGTATTTGTAAGCTACAACAAGCTTAACCCATAATTACAATGTTATTTTGCATCGTTACAATGTACTTAATGTGAAAATCTTTTTGCATGATTTAATCCTAACCCTAACCCTAACCCTAGCCCTAACCTTAAAGTGTTAACTCCATCTGGGTCCAAGGTCTGTAATAGCTTGTCTACTGTTGAATGGGTTCTGAAAGACTTCTTTTTATTTTTTACTTTTAAATTCTCAAAATACATGTACAAAAGGAAATCCCTCTGAGCTGGCTTGTCTATTTTGGTCATGATTATATAGTTAAGACTAAGAACATATGAAATACATGTCATATTAGGAGCAATCACGCAAGTTCAGGAATGAGTTCAGAAATGTATTTTATTTGCCCAGCTAAAGCACTGCTCCTTCATTGTTCTTTTAAAACCTCTATTAGGTGTCATGGCATGAAACATCTGTTGCTGGAATGTCCTAATGGATCTATTTTGCTCTTAACTAGTTTGATCAATGTACCATAGACACTGCCAACACTGCCAATTTGACCCACTGTTAAACTATTGATAACCAGATTGGTTAAAAGGCAAACCTACATCCACGTCCGCTTATTTGTGCTTCTACTCCCGGTTTTAGATGTAAGACTATTAAGAAACCACAATCCTCCATCTGGCTCAGATCAACATGCCTTAACAAAATGATGTTTTTTTTTTAATTTTTCTTTTAAGTGGTTTCTCCTCTTTTCATCTTTCTCTGCTTCTTCTTACAGCATGACCTTCAGTTGATTAAGCGTTGATATAAATTGTTAAGCTAATTATGACATCAAGCTGTGTTGTTTTAACGGTTTATCTAATTTCTCTGGCTGATGGTAGTTGACATCCCCTGGGATCCATGACAATTAACTCTCTTGCATGTTTAGTTCCAGGGTTTTCTCTCATTAGTCATCTTGATGGGGAATAGAATTGCTTCATAATTCTTTTAACAATTGGCTGCTGTAATGTGGAGGTGGATGATTTTTAGATCGGTCATAGTTTTAGTCTTATTTGATCTTTTTTGTACACTTATTGTTCGAAACCTATCATTATATTACCCTGAATTAATTCTAGCAGTACCCTAAGTCGACCACTGAATTACCAGCAACTGCAACGCCAAAGTGCCACAGTACTGAAAATGGTTAAGTGTGTATTGATTCATACTATTGTTATACTTGTGGTACCATTGTGAATAGTTCATACCACTGTAGGTGTCTTTGTGCTAACATTGTCCCTGGTAATGAACCACGGAATGGTCATTGAAGATCATTTAATAAAGGTTCTGAGCTGTTAAAGTTTTTTATTTCTGACATTGGCAGCATCCGAGACAGTAGTAGTCTTATCCCATCTGTGACAACATTGCCATATCCTGATTTTGAAAAAGCAAAAAAAGCTAATTGTTATTAGTTTATTTAGCAGACGCCATTATCCAAGATGACTTACAGAGACTAGAGTGGTGAACTATGCATCAGCTGCAGAGAACCTTACAACAACATCTCACCTAAAAGACAGAGCACAAGTGACTTACTCAGGGTCACACACTGAGTCACTAAGCTGGGATTTGAACTGGGGTCCTCCTGGTTACAAGCCCTTTTCATTAACCACTGGACCACACAGCCTAATTGCAATAGTACTACTGAGTCAGGCACAAATGTGTAGAACTTAGCATGTATGTGTATGCAAGCAACAAATCTTTACTGGGTTTTCAAAATAGTCAAAATCATGGTATTTTATCACTTTTTTTATTTACAGTACTTGGTGGCCACTGTGGCGCTGTCAGCGACTACTTGACTCTGAGCCAAATAAGCATTCCCCTACTACCACTGCAGTAAGAAGCTGTACATTATATCAACAGGCTCTATTATAACTCAAAAAATAAATCATAGTTCCTCAAATTAGAAGATTTCCTGCAATCAGCAGCATCCCATAATAATAATAAACAATAAAATATGCATAAAATAAGTAAATCTACAAATAAGTATAAGCTGGTAATAACAGTCACTGTGGTCCATGTAGAAAAAAGCATTCAAATGATAATAAGAAATGTACGTGTTCTAGAACAGTACTAGAACATTAAAAATGATCCGCAAAGTTAAATTAACATTGCGAGAGCCTTCACGCCTTCCAAATACCGGTAATACAAATAGTACTTTCATTTTAACTTAGCATAGTTAACATCTAAGTGTGTTTTCTAAGTGTGTGATGTGAACTTGCACATTCTCTATACAGTGAACTGTCAATTAGCAAACCTGCTTAACTTCATTTTATGCTTGATGAGTTTGAATTTTTTTTTTTTTTTTTTGCATAGCCTGTCAAGGTTTATATATACCATTTGTGTCCTCTTGACAGAACAGTAAGGCTGCTGATGAAAAAAAAAAAAAAAACATGAAAAAATGTAATACTGTACCAAATAACTGGAAACATACCAAATAGTTAAGAACACTGTTAACAGTACTAAATTCAAACTTACACTTCATGCCCCTGAAAAATACATCTTCAATGAAAAAAAAACATGCATGTAACAGTCTGTTACATGCATGTGTTAGAGAGGTTTTCCTTCAGCATCCACATGAAATTGCATCTGCAACAGTTGTATTTATTGATGCTAAAAGAGAACATCAGGCAGAGTAAACAGACACTCAAAGGCTGATATTAACAAATAGGATAAGGGTAATGGAAAGATCACAGAGAATAGTGTATAAATAACATGATTACATATTACATCAGGCACGGGATGGCATTTCAATGAAGTCTTTGTCTTTCTTAACAAAACCACATGATCAGGATAAAGGCTTTTATTAAGTCCCATTCTTGGAATGTGTTGGCTGTATATTGCAGAAATATTCATGAAAATCAACAGTGCCTGATAATGTATCCTGTCAGGTGTAAAGCTCCTTTGGCTCTATGTGAAACTCCGAGTCCAAATAAACCTTATTACTCTACATTTTCAGCTGACTATGCTTGAGCAGATTAGCTCAGACATGTACAAATAGACTTGTATCCCCTGCTAAAGCCTCCACAAGGTGCAATGTACACCTTGCCTTACAAGAACTCCTGCTGGGAGAGGGGAGGAATGGCCTAATCCTATTATAATGCTAGAAAACAGCTTATCCCCTGCCATATATGAAAAAAAAAAACATCTGCTGTGTCCCTGTATCATCCGGACAGGCCAGATTTACCAGCACATGTTCAAAACAGCTTTCTCCTGCCCGCCTTTGCTCTTTTCCCTTCAATCAGCTGCAGTGACAAGCTCCTAGTGACAAACATGGATCAGATCCAGCCACATTGGAACATCACATTGTCTCACCTCTGCTGGCTCATTATGATTTGATGTGTAGGATGTCAGTAAACACAAGGGAGCAATATGAAGTGAAGGACTGCGGTAGATAACATACAGCAGGTGTTCACAGGCACAGGCTATGGATGCACGGGAAACGAGATGAGATAGTGTGTTGAAGTATGCAGTGTTGCAATAAGCTGGTACCTTCAGTCAGGGGTCCAATATAATCACTGCTTGGTCTTTTTCATGTTATTTACACTTGTTGTGGTCAGTGTGTTTTGTTTATAGTTTGGGTACTGTTTCCTCAATCATTTTCATATTCAAGTCAGATGTTAGTTGCATGTGTGTAGGTTTCTGAAATGTTGACTGCTAACACTTTGAAGTGAGGGCTATCTATTCAGGGTCAGCAATATATTTAGTATATAAGTGGTCTGAGTAAGTGTGAGTTGGGTCAAATATTCAACGAATGCCCCCCTCCTCTTCCTCATGGCTATACAAACCACATTTCACATTTTGTTAGACCAGAGTACTGTGTTCTTTGCATGATAGGCCATGTTTGGTAGCTTGGTAGACATGTGTATCTCTTTAAAGTTCCTCTAGCCCCTGGGGGCAGCGGAATGAAAATCCCAGAAGATAAAGTACTCTTACACACATGAATGTGTGAGCTCAACGATGTATTTGGTTTAAATTGGGGGAGTACGTAATTAACACTCTGGTAAGCTAGGTATAGACATGATTGTTGACTCCACTGGCTCTTTTAACACAGCATGTTGGTCTCTGTGCCTGGAAACCACAGTCTCATCTTTTGTCATTGCCTCCAATGCAGTGTTCAGGATACTGACCCTTTCAGCAGTTCTTGACAAAACATAAAGGGAAGACATTTCTGGAGGGCATTGCCTAGTTTTAGCTACCACATCTAAATGGCTCATTTTCATAATCAGACTTGCATGCATTAGCAATGATGGAGATTAGTCAGAGTAGTGGGTGATGTCAACTGGTCATTTTATTTGAGTACAAAGCCACATTCTTTTGGTTGGATGTTGACCTTTTAGACATTGCATTGTTTTGTTCTTTTCCAGTAATTTATTAAAAAGGGAGACATACTGTACATTGTATTGAAAGGGATTGGGGAATTCTCAGCATGTGTCAGCAAAATACACAATACTGTATACGCGTTCTCTAATTCAGTGAACTCCAAAAGAGGTAGGAGCTGCTTTCTAGTTAAGTGTTAAACATAACTGCTGTGCTGGATAAAAGACAGAAACCATGGCCAGTGTAGGGAGAATATACAGAGCAGCACACTGACTTTCCACACAACATGTGACATTAGCATGACCTAATTCAGGGGATTCCAAGGGCTGATTGCACGCAAGAAATGAAACATGTTAAGAAAGAAAGCAATTGAAAAGAATTAAAAAGGCCTTTTTTTCAATATATCATTTAAGATGGAAAATGATTGCTCCAAGGTTTAGTTTTTGTTGTCTGTTTTTCGTGGTTTTAAAGAATTTTTCAGATTTCAGGATGATCAGGATCCCTCAGAGAGTATTGCAGCAGATCCACAGAAAAACGTTGAGCTGATCCAACGCTGGGTAATGCGTCTCAGCTGGGGTGACATAATGCGCTAAAACAAGAGGATGATGTAATGCGTATCTCGAAATGCAGAGGCAATTTCTGATCCAAAGTCTCTGTGCGGCGCGATTAGGAAACTAACTCTCTGCAATAGCACAAAGTACACATTATTCTAAAACACTGTAAGAATCTTTACTCTTTACACTTGAATCCAACATTGAAACTCTAACCTATATATTATACCTATGCATTTCTCTTGTCCCACTAGCACCCATCAATGTGGTCTTCATGGTAAATATAGTGAACCACATCCTGAGACAGTGTGGACACACCTAGTTATACTGCAGTGCTTGAAGGTCTCCTAAGCTACCTGAAACTACTGAACTATCTTTCAAAGCCTAAAACATTGGCACTGTGTATTTACTGGTCAGTCCTAGTACCTCAGGTTGTTATTGGGTGTGGTCTATTCTGTGGGCTCTTCAAAAAGCTTCTACAGTGTGGAAGGCAAGCCAAGGTGTCTTAAGCAGGAACAGATCTAAATATTCCACCTGTGAAGAAAATAGAATTGTCAAGACTTTAAGTTGTTTCTCTTTTATGTTGGTCTTGTGACATAAAATATGTATGTTACCAAAAAAAACAAAATAAAATATGTATGTTACCAAAAAAAGAATGTATTGCATGCTATGCACAGGTGTCTAATTGTGTTGGAGTGTGTGTGTGTGTGTGTAGCCTAGCTGCTGTTTTATTATATATAGATAAAAAATTCGACAGGTGTTTCAGTTTAAAATGTTCAGTATGTACACGGTGATTTAATTAAAAATACATGCACGTTGCACCAGTGACATCTCTCACAACCCAACAGCTTGAATTTCAACATGCAGGAAGCGCGAAACAAAAACGTATAGGAAGTGCTGTCTTTGGGTACCTTGTAAAGGTAATTAAGGATAAAAAGCAGTTTAAAATGCTTGCCATGTTTGAAGCGTTGGTATTATATAAGAGACAGTTTGAAGCAGGGAAGAGGTTCCTTGTTATTATTGCTGACATGGCTGCAGGGCTGACAGTGCGCAGAGCGGTGGGGGGGGGGGGGGGGGGGGATTAAAGTATTAACAAAAGCTTTTAATTACCCTGCGATTCCAGGAATGTGCCTTAGCATGAAATGACAGGATGATGGCAGCCTTGACATGTTACACAAATAAGCTTACTTGGCTTAAGTCTTAAATAATGAATGATGCAAATAAATCCCTACAACCTGGTTTGATTGAATGTTATACACAGAAGAATTAATATAGAAGCTGAACCTTCATTTCAGAAAAGAACAGCTACACATTTTTAATGACAGGATCAAGTCTATTTCATGAAAGTAAATTCAGGCTTCTGTTATTTTGAAATACTATAAATAGCCATCTGATTCACTCTTAACTTTTTTCAATAAATAGAATTTAATTAATAGAAAATAAAAAAATGTAAAAAAAATTAAACTTACAACTATTAGCCTAGACTAAAATGATCTGCTACCAACGCGGACCATGGGTCAAACCATCATCATGGTAGGGTGTGTTGTTTGGTTTTCTATGTAGACCTCCTGACATCCTCTGAATCAGTGGTCAGAGCTCCCTCGCTATAACACGGGTCTCGGGGGACACACAATATGAGCATTATAACTGCCGAGCGTTATAAATGGGGAAGGGGGTGTGGGGCGCCGCGGTACACATAACAACACACATCTGACTAAAATACAAGATAAAATAACTCCTTCTCAGTAATGCACATATAGTGAAGCAAAAATGTAACCATGCACAAAGCACCATGTAATCAACGGTATATGTTTGGATCATTTTAATTAGCAGTTTTTAAACTATAGCCTGCCTAAACAGCGGTCAGGAGTTCAGTTTGAAGCGACAGACAAGCAAACCAAGTGCGAGAAGAAGAGCAGGTCGGGAGAGGGGAAGAGGGAATCTCAAACATTGTTAATACCCTTAAAAAAACAAAAAACAAACCAAAAAGAAAACCTTTAGAATTGCACCAAATACCTATCAGGGCGTGAGTTCCGGTTTTTCTAATTACAGTACACTCTCGTTATAACAAACCTGTGGGGGTCCAAGCCTTTTGTTCCTTATAGCGAAGGTTCGTTATAGCGAAAAGACAATCAAAATGAATGATAAACTGCTGGAGTAAGTTAATGAGATGATATTGTGAATAAAAGTAGAATTACATGTACCTGTTATCTCATGTGTGCAGCATTCTGCCTTTGCTTTCGTTAAATAATTAAAACAAATCTGACCTTTTATTCAAAATCAATCTGACATGAATCATTTCAAAGTGCACCAAATTTTAATCCAACATACAGAATCCCAAACTGAGCTTTTATTCCAAATCAACCCGACATGAAAAGTTCATCAGATCCTCAAGTTTTTTTTTATTTTTTATTTTTTTTCTTTAATCAATTTTGCTTTACCGCATGGTTGCTGAACAAGCCAAAAAACAGAGATATGCCTGCGTTACTGCTTTTTCAAACGATCTATATCGTTTCCAGAGTACACGCTTTTTCTTAAGACAAAAGAGTTGACTTCACTGCGGAGGTGGCATCCCGTGCGTACAGACCGGGATGTTGACAGTGTGTGTTTATATTCTCTTTTTTATTTTTTTATTTTTTTATTTGGGGTCCAGGGACCAGGTTCGTTATAGACGAATGTTCGTTACAATGAAGGCCGTTATAGTGAGGGCGTACAGTATAAACACACACATTTAGGCTTGTGAAATGGTCAATATCTACTGAATTTGTGCAAGTAGACACATGCAAGTATCACTGAAATCCAACTTTAAATACAGTAATACGAAGCACATCATGTTAAATCATATTGCACTCGATTCTTGTTAATTACATAGCCTGTGTGCCTAAAAGTTTAATACAATGATCAGTAACATATACAGTGTATTGCAGGTGCATTTAATTGTATGCTTGATAATTCCATACAATTGTGAAGCCCATTTCTTATGAAAATGTACATATATGTTCCTTATAATTGTATATTCAGTCAGGACAATCTTGCGTTAAATAATGACCTTTATTATAATACAAAATCTTATAGATTTACAAAACATTGAACCCAAACAATGGGTGAATACAAATACAAATAAAAGTAGTTGGAGCACAGCCTCATCCCAGTGCCACCTGCTAAAAAACAAAGAATGTAATAATAAATCTATGCAACGTGTTCATCCCGGTGAACAAAAATGGTTAGGCAGAGGAGCATCGTGTACTCCCCCCTGGACGAGGCTGGGAGTGAGGTGGTGGTGGTTGGGGAGTGAGGTGGTGGTGGTTGGGGAGTGAGGTGGTGGTGGTTGGAGAGTGAGGTGGTGGTGGTTGGGGAGTGAGGTGGTGGTGGTTGGGGAGGAGGTGGTGGTGGTTGGGGAGTGAGGTGGTGGTGGTTGGGGAGGAGGTGGTGGTGGTTGGGGAGTGAGGTGGTGGTGGTTGGGGAGTGAGGTGGTGGTGGTTGGGGAGTGAGGTGGTGGTGGTTGGGGAGTGAGGTGGTGGTGGTTGGGGAGGAGGTGGTGGTGGTTGGGGAGGAGGTGGTGGTGGTTGGGGAGTGAGGTGGTGGTGGTTCGGGAGGAGGTGGTGGTGGTTGGGGAGTGAGGTGGTGGTGGTTGGGGAGGAGGTGGTGGTGGTTGGGGAGTGAGGTGGTGGTGGTTGGGGAGTGAGGTGGTGGTGGTTGGGGAGGAGGTGGTGGTGGTTGGGGAGGAGCTGGTGGTGGTTGGGGAGTGAGCTGGTGGTGGTTGGGGAGTGAGGTGGTGGTGGTTGGGGAGTGAGGTGGTGGTGGTTGGGGAGTGAGGTGGTGGTGGTTGGAGAGTGAGGTGGTTTTGGTTGGGGAGGAGGTGGTGGTGGTTGGGGAGGAGATGGTGGTGGTTGGGGAGTGAGGTGGTGGTGGTTGGGGAGGAGGTGGTGGTGGTTGGGGAGTGAGGTGGTGGTGGTTGGGGAGTGAGGTGGTGGTGGTTGGAGAGTGAGGTGGTGGTGGTTGGGGAGTGAGGTGGTGGTGGTTGGGGAGTGAGGTGGTGGTGGTTGGGGAGGAGGTGGTGGTGGTTGGGGAGGAGGTGGTGGTGGTTGGGGAGTGAGGTGGTGGTGGTTGGGGAGTGAGGTGGTGGTGGTTGGGGAGTGAGGTGGTGGTGGTTCGGGAGGAGGTGGTGGTGGTTGGGGAGTGAGGTGGTGGTGGTTGGGGAGTGAGGTGGTGGTGGTTGGGGAGTGAGGTGGTGGTGGTTGGGGAGTGAGGTGGTGGTGGTTGGAGAGTGAGGTGGTGGTGGTTGGGGAGTGAGGTGGTGGTGGTTGGGGAGGAGGTGGTGGTGGTTGGGGAGGAGGTGGTGGTGGTTGGGGAGTGAGGTGGTGGTGGTTGGGGAGTGAGGTGGTGGTGGTTGGGGAGTGAGGTGGTGGTGGTTCGGGAGGAGGTGGTGGTGGTTGGGGAGTGAGGTGGTGGTGGTTGGGGAGGAGGTGGTGGTGGTTGGGGAGGAGCTGGTGGTGGTTGGGGAGTGAGGTGGTGGTGGTTGGGGAGTGAGGTGGTGGTGGTTGGGGAGTGAGGTGGTGGTGGTTGGAGAGTGAGGTGGTAATTTGAATCAAGAAGTGCAGTTAACATGTTTAATGAATGGTGAAATACAATTGAAAGTTGCTGCAGTATGTCCACTGTTTTTGTCTTTTCAAAACATTAAACTTTAAAGCTGCATAGTGTCCAGTGCAAAACCACATCATAAAAAAAAACATTTGTAGTTGAAAAACACTAAAATAAAAGTTGCTCCATTTAAAAAATAAATAAATAAAGTGTAATTTTCGATCCTCCAAAATAAAGGGCTTTATATAATCTCTGTAAAACACAACACGAAATAATAAATTAAGATCCAAAGCAGCACTATAGCATTAAAATGTTCTATACAAAAAAATGTTGCCTGAGTTACAAGCTCTTACAGTGTCTAAACATTTTTTTTACAAATATCCAAAATATGGATTGTAGCATAACAACAGGTAAGTGTAATCAATCAGACTGCGGAGTCTGTATCTTCTGATCCGAATCCTTAGAACTCCGTCTTCTTCGTCATCTGAACCTTCATCATCGATGATGCAAGCAATTCAATGCACACGACAACTACTTCTAGGCAGTTTATTCTATTCACGTGAGCCGCGATATTTCCCCTCAGGCAAAAGTTGGGGTGGGGCAATTGTTCAAACTGCAGCGTTGACTCGGCAGAAGTTTAAAGTTTTTCTCAGTTTAAAATCTGAGAAATTCAAGGGTGATTTTCAGATACTGCCAGGATTAATGTACATTACATTATTATCCTAAAGTAGACTACTTTAGTAGACTAAGTTTTGTGTACCGTTTGCTTTAATTCACGCCTGTCTATGTAGGTTTCTAAGTAAGACTCATTTGGGGAATTAAGGCAATTTGTGGTTTTAAAGGCAAATGCATTTGGGTTTTGAGATTCTTCACTCTTCTGGATCTCCAGAGTTAATTAGAAAAAGGAAACAGACTGAGCCTTGGAGATTGGGCCTTTTTTTGACATGTATTCGGATAAGTCACACTTTGAAACATATGAACATGAAGTTTCTGACAGGTCGTGATTGTTATGTAAGTTCGTGCTCTGACTAGGTTCTGTGCCATAAATATTGCTCAGCAGGGTTTGACTTCTTGACACAAAAATCCTCAGTTCTCTAATAACCATATTTTTTTATTAAGAAAGGTAATGCTATATTCATGGCCATGACTGACTAGCTGTGTGTGGTGTGTGCATGTCTGTACATATATCACTAAAGTGACAAACATTTCTGTTTTTAGTGGCACATCCCACACGTGAAATATGTAGTCTGTAAATAAAGGTCCCATTTCTACTTTCTACAGAGGTCAAATGCATGTCTGGTTTCAGTATTCACAAACAGTTTGACTGGCCTGTAGACTGTATGCTTTGTACACAGATGGGGGTGTGGGGTTTAACCTTTATTTTGGCCCTACAATATCCAGTTTCACATTTTGGGTTATCTATGCATATCATTCTTGCCCACACATCTCCCTCAGCAAAATATGATTTATCTAATGGTGTAAACAGTATACTTTATACATCTCCACATTTCCAGCAAAACAAACAACAGCAAACCTAATGGATTTAAATGTATTATTGTTCTGAAATTATCATTCTACTCGTTTTTAACAAAGGCAAACCTAGGAAATTAAGCAACTGTCCTGATCTAACTGGCACAAGTTATCTGAGTACAAACTTTGATGATATCTTTGAGCTTCTTCCTTTTTGAAGGTGAAAAACCAGTTTAGACCAAATTAGCACATTTTTAGTTTTACTTCATATAGTTTATTTTGTAGTGGCAGATCAGACAAATGGAATTTTACTACTAGAAATTATTTTATGACTTGATTAAACACAGGATGAGCTTTGACCCTGTTGTCATCAGCTGGTGCTCCTCCCCAGCTGGATTCTATCTATAAGTCCTTTAGTTTTACCACAGAGGCAGCTTAAGACCAGACTCATTAAAGCATTTGCAAACGACACAGACCTAAGTGTTAAAATTGCAAATGAAACAGAAACAACATAACGTGTTTCTAGGGACATCATTTGTGCACTTCTAGTCTTTAAATAACAGATTTGTAATTCCATTCGAGAAAACATTATAGCAATTTAGTACTGCAAAGCTTAGTGCTGTAAACCTTGCACTTCTGCATTATTTGGTTTCAGCAGTCTAGCAAATCAACACCTGCATGTGATGGTATTTTGAAATGTAAATGTCAGGGACAGGAACTAATCTTGCCTAATGAATGATGCAAAAAAGACTAACGCTTGTACTTATAGTATTGCAGGAAGTACTAACCCCAGTAGCAGAAGTGAGCTGTTCTTCTGTAAATGTCTAAATGATTGTAGCCTTATTTATAAATAGCACTGTGATACACAATATTCTGTGGTCAGAAATTCTCTGCGTGCAAACTACAGATGCAATCATATTTAGTTTTTTATGACCCAGAATCCTACATTGACAGTGAAACACCAGACTAGCACATTTGGTCGATCTTGCGGTACCTCACATGTTGTTATTTTCTGTTTTATGTCATACAATTGATTTTGAAGTGGCTGACTAAACACTGGGGGCTGCTACTTCTAGATATGTTTTTTAGTGCTGGGGCAAATATTCGAATTTTCAAACTAATATTTTTTGACATGTTTTCGGATACAAAATTCAGATGTTCGTATACATTAGAAATGACAAAAATACCTTGCACCTATTTACCATCTCACCAGAAGTTTCAAAAATGGCAAATGAAAAGAGCTCTGCGTGATATGTGAGATTAATATATTAAAAAACACTGGGTCAACACAGCAGCTCTTGAGCCTCTATTTAAAAGTTTTAGACAGCAAAAAGTAAGCAAACCAGATTATGCACACGCACGCATAGTGATCTCTATGGAAAGCCATCTGGGTCAAAAACGCATTGTGCTGCTTTAGAGCGAGTTGGAATCTCATGGGACAGAAAAAAGAAATGGCAAGAAAGTAAAAAATAAATAAAATGTGGTGTCAGTTTTATGTACTATTTATTTCTGGAATAAATAAAGCAACATTTAACTTGAACTGCTGTTTGTCATCCTTTGTCTTTGTAGTTAATTCACTGGGGTAAAGTAAGTCCTACACAATATTTTTCTATTTTAACGTGTTTCATAGTGTAACGTCTTGCTGTAAAATAAAGGCACACACACAAGGGCCACGCCCCCTGCCCCTGCTGCTGTGCTCTGCTGCGTTCTGAGCAATATAATGGCTTTTATTACTTTTTGAAAATGAACGAATATCCGAACGAATATTTAAATTATGAGCGAATATCCAGACATGAAAGTCACGTG
Organism: Acipenser ruthenus; assembly: GCF_902713425.1. Classification (NCBI taxonomy): domain Eukaryota; kingdom Metazoa; phylum Chordata; class Actinopteri; order Acipenseriformes; family Acipenseridae; genus Acipenser; species Acipenser ruthenus. The sequence goes on from NC_081190.1 coordinate 15,315,184, forward strand.
TTTGGCCCAGCACTAATTGTTTTATGACAGGCTAAAATTAACTACCAGTAAAATTGTTATTAATCTGTTTTCATTTCTACTGTCCTATAATTTTGTTTTTAGAATGCAATAACTGGGTACTGCATGTTTTCATAGTTGACCCTTCTGGGCCCAAACTAGACCGTGTTGTCTGTCTGTTTGTTTACATAACATATAAAGTTACTCTCTGATGTTTCTGGATGCCTTCCAGCTACTCTATAAGTCTGTGAAATAAACTGCATTGCTCCTGCTGCTACCCGCAGCCAGGTTATAAAGGGGAAAAAGAAAAAAAATTGAACAAACCTCTCTTTTTACAAATTTGTGTTTTTGTTCTACTGGTTAAATTATACAGAAAATATCTGTAGATCTGACTAGTTTCACATAAGTTACGATAAACAAATACATAACTAAATAAAAAACATGAAAAAATATATATATTTTTCAACCGTTTAATAACTTAGTTTTTGTTCTACTGGTTAAATTATGCAGAGAATATCTATAGTTCTGACCATTTACACATATGTTAAGATTGCTTTTTTGTTTGTGAAAAAAGAAGCATATTAGGTGCATGTAGGAGCTTTTAAAACAACACCCTCTTTGTAAATTAATATATCTCTGCCTTGTTGATATTATTTTTTTTAATGTTCATTCATTTCCAAACCATCATCTACTGTAAAGCTGGACTAATACTATCTTAGTAAGGGAGAGAGGCTTGCCACTTTCTCTCCTATGTTAAAAATAATTCCCAATAGTAGATTTGCACGGTACATTTTGCCGTTTGCTTTCACCATGGTATACAGCAGCAAACCTGTATGAGGGTAGACTTCTGAGTTGTCCTCTCAAAAAGCTAAAAGGTGACTCACATAAGCCCCAGCAAAGATTCCCAGGGCCATGTTTATTTACACATGTTCATTTTCAATTTGTCACAATGTTTAGGTTTTACTCCTTATTACTTGGTACCATGCATATTCTCAAACCAAAAACAGTTTTGACTGTAAACTTGCCATCAATGTCCTACTAAAACTCCACAATTAGTTTATATTCCTTTTTTCACTAATATGTTTTACCAACCTTATATAATATCGGTTTTAATGTCCTTCAGTATCCAATACAAAATACAGAACTCTTCTACCTTTTACAAGCTGTTTGTACAGATTTAACAAGGGGAGAAGTTAGGACCTCAATGAAATCTGTCATCCAAAATAGGGATGCTTGAAGCCAGGTGTGGACAAAACCAGTCCTTGAGGCCTGGAGTCTTTAAGATTCTATTGGTGTCATTAAATAATTAATAACTGCTTAAGGCCTAAAAGGGGGTTTAATAGGTTTAATGTAGTAGTTTGGGTTACATGTGAAACAAAGACCAGGAGACCCCTGTTACCTTGAGGACCGGAATTGAGTTCCCCTGCTAAGTGTTAGGAAATTCCCCCAAAAGCTTTCAAATTGACACTATATAACCCTGAAGCCTCCTCTGTACTGCGTATTCTTGCACATTTCTTTCTAAACACAATTGCAGCTGTTTTGGTATTTTTATCTGCTTGCCCAAGTCATTAATCAGCTGGGCAAGGCTACCAGTCATGCCACTCCCCAGCACTTGTGTGTTTCCCGAGGAATGTTATCTTTTGTGTAAATAAAATTCCTTCTCAACCAGTTTGCTATTTTATGTTCTCTGTAAAGGAGGTGTTTGAGACAGACCCAAAGGGCACGTAATACGACATTCAGAAGATTAAATGGGAGTACAAGGAATTTGGAAGCATTCTCTCAGCTGACCTATAATAGTAGTGAATGTTGTAAAAGTCAAACAGTGTTCACTACCACTTAAAGCATGCAATAAGTGAACCTTGCGTTAGAAGTGAGGACAAAGTTCCAGTCACTGATACTGTGTGTCTAACCTTACACTTCAGCCGACAGGTATTTAATACATCAATTGCACCCATCGGATCTTAGAAAAGGCACATGATGACTAATTACTAGAACTTCCTCCTTTGTTCTTAATACCTTTATAGGAAGGAAGCAATTCAGACAGTTTTTAAGTGTAAATTCTAAGAAGCCCAGATATAGTTTTGGTATTTGATAATAACGTTCAATTCTGGGAAAGGATGTTTGTTTTTGTTATCTTTAATGAAATAGTGATAATGGCCAGTGAAGAAAGCAGTAGATTAACAGGACTGTAAGCAAGATGACCTTGCCTTATAAATGTATTCGTTTCAATAAGGATATAAACTAAATATGTACATGGTAGAAATAACTGAAATCTTGTGGTGGATCGCTTATGTCTACAATTCCCCAATTTTGTATGAAGTACTTGAAATTGAAGTGTCAGGAATTCAAATTAGTGATATATTTAAAAAGAAAAGAAATGCAGTTATAATATATTGATTAACAACCCCTAATGGGGTAAAATGTTTATTTATTTGATTATTTGAGTCCAGTCTCTATCTTGTTCACAGCATGAACAAACGCGACCATTACTAATATAAATAATTAACTGATGGAAATTTAGCTGTCCTCGTCAGAGGCAATCAGTAAATCTGGAAGGACGGTGGAGGAAAATGAAACAAGGAAAATGAATCAGTTGTAGCCCATGTGTGTCTTCTGTGACCACCAGAGGCTTTGCTTTATGGAGTTGTGCCAGTTCTGAACCAGGGGCCTCTGAAACAATACACCCCTCGTTTTCTTCCATTTCATTTGATCTTCTCTGTAACCAACCACTTTAGGGATTATGCTGCTCATGAGCCTGAATGCTTTGATTACGAGTTGGCAATCGTGCGAGAGAGATTTACAGTGCGCCGGTTTCCTTGCATTGCAGTACAACGGGGATGCTTTAGCAAGCTGAGTACCCTGAAATCGGCTCCTTCTTCTAAGACAAGGAAATGCGTTTCAGAACCAAATTAAATTGTATTCAGCGTCTGTAAGTCTGATTTAAATAACGATTGTTTAATCAGCAGACCTATGTAATTATTTTCTTTCTTGCTGCCCCTTGCAAGCCTGCATGGATTTTAGTTAATTCCTCAGCTCGATTTGCCTTTTGTAATTAGGCAACACATAAATAATGTTTTAGTTTCACGAGGATTTTAGAGGACTTCTTGACCTTATTCAGCTTATTCGTTTCCAAGTGCTATCAGATGTTCCTTTTGTGGCTCCCTTACAAACAGTAAATGTGTTTACTTTCAGGAAAAAAATATCTCTGTTCAATATCTACTCCAATATCTAACCATTGAGTGATTATACCTTGTGCTTTATAGATCCCTGAGAGAATCATTTGAACACCCTGTTTTAAAGATATTCTATTATTATCGTGGCTCATGTAGCTGGTGCACTGCTTCGTGGCACACTGGTGTCCTCTGTCACAGTTCTTTAGTGTCTTGCTTAGGCAAGGAATCAAATTCAATAAGGTTCTGAATTATATCTTGTCATAGATTTCGCCAGCCTTCATTTTCTCTACAGCTGGTAGATCAGTGTCAAGATGATTAAATTAATGTTATTGTGGCCTTTTCTGTGTCTTCTACAGTCTGCAGGATTGAAAGTATGTTCTAGGACACTGCAAAAACTGGACCACAGTGTCCTACAGACCCTAATTAATTCCATGCTCAATTACCATCTGGAACTACAAATGCTCATTATGACAGCTAACTGGATACTAAGATAATGTAGCCAGCCCTAACTAATTCTTTATCAGATACAACAGTCATGGTCTAAACATGCTCTACCACTGTTCAAATTGTTCAAACAGGAATTAGCTAGCCCATTAAATCTAGAACAAAGAGGTACTGTATATGTCCTCCAAATACTGTATTTAAAAGAAATACAGGAGAAGTTCATGAAAAGGTAAATCAATAGTATCATCTAACATACAATTGAAAGGTAATGCATAGTAAGCACCTGGTACTAAAATTTCAACACATTTGACAAGAAACGGGTCACAGAAGACCCTGCAGTGTTTATAAGAAATGCATTACATGACTTTTACTGTTTCTGTGTTGTCTGAATAGCAGCAATATATTTTTACACATGTTATGATATTTTTATTCACACATCTGGGGTCATAAATCACATGGGAAATACATTACACATAAACTAGACGTGTTCGCCGGGAATACAGAACATTTCTCCTATAAACATCATTGTGTATATCCCACAGTACGCCACTCATTTCAATTCCCAAGCTGATTCATGACACATGATGTGTGAATAAAAAATGTAAAAACAATCAGGATTATGTAAAAATAATTCCATAAATCTTAGTTGTCATGCACTTCCATTATCTACAGAGATGTGAAATGTGCAGTTGTTATAGCTCACATTTATTTTCATTTTAATACATGGTATCTGGTACTACTCCAGGTTAATGAAAGCTCTCAGATCCCATGCCATACTCTCAGCTAGTCTGGCACTCCTAGGCTTTATTTTTACCGTAATGTATGCATCTTTTAAAAAGGTAAAACTGATATCTACCAAATGATGGTATTATGTATTATTTACTGGAAGTGTTTTTTTTTTTTTTTGTTAGCTGTATGTACTGTTACAGTTAAATGTATAAGGTTTCTCACATTCAAGTCGGGGATTTCTTTTAAATAACGGCAGCTGGGTAGTATTCATTCATAAAGGTCTTTCACTTTGTGCACAACCAAAAAACGTAATTTTTAAGAGTTATGAGTCATATGCAATAAGCTCAAGCAAAAGTAACCCGCACTATCTGTGTACCAATATAGAAGATCACTACCATTTCTATAATAACTATTAGAGTGGTCAGCACAGATGTTTTTGCTTGCGTCACAGTTGACTCAGATAAATGTCTTTAAATGTACTAAGTGTGTAAAAAACTTATTGCAGATAAACCTGCAAAGTAGCTTTGGCTGTCTATCAAAGTGGAACAAATATTGATGGCTTGACATAACATTTTACATAACATGCAGCTTTCTGCTGAAAGTGTGGAATATTGTGTGAATTTACAGCTACTGCAGGCAATCTGTCAGTTAACTTCTGTTCCTTGGTAGATGTAGGCTACATGTGTTTATTCAGGGTTACATATTGACAAGATGATGTTTCAGGGACAGAAGATGAAAGTTGATCCAGTTAGCTTGGGGGAGAAGGGGCTTCATTTACCAAGCTTATCTATTGCTATGTCATGTCTATGGTACACAGCCCAATCATTGATTTGGCTGACGTCAAGAAGGAATGACCCAGGCTGTCTCCCAGCAACTTAAAACATTTTCAGCAAATTTAGCCTATGCCTGGAAAGGACATTATATATGTCTTACATATTTAATATCCAAATGTGTGTTCTCCATTATTCTCTATTGTTGTTTCATGCTTACAAACTATTACAGCCAAAAAAGGTATCAGATTCTGTCCACTGTCCACTGTAATTGTGATTTTGTAGTCACAGTTGCAAACCCCTATTGGTCACTTCTAAAACCAACTCATGGCAGAAATTCAGCTTGTCTGAGTCTTATAACCCCGTGATTGAAAATGGCTATCAGTTAGTAAGCCTGCTTAATAATGTTCTAACCAGAAACATCAATAGATAATTATACAAAACACACATAACAGGATATTAAACAGGTACTAGCAATGAAATGTCTGAGCATGTTGGTAATAAAGTATCCCTTAATCGGTTTAGTTTTTTAGATTTCTTACCATGCCCTTTGTAACACTCCCCAGCTCGAACTGGTAAAGGTGTGGTGCTCCTTACAGTTTTTAAAGGGGACACAGCACACCCTGTAGTGTTAATAGAAAAGTATAACTTCATCTTTTCAATTTTCCATGTTCTATTTTTCAACATAATCCAGATAGTTTTTATATTATTATTTTAAGATCATGGGGGTCATAAATGAACTGGGGTATAAAGTGAAAAGTTGTTTTAGCTTTCACTCAGAGATACGAAAGAGGATTTGTCCAGTTATACGTGTCATAGTGTATAGTGAGGTCATGCTCTTTCCTGATATGACTATTAGGAAAACAGAAAACCATCAAAGTGCATTTACCATGCTTCACCGTGTATAAAAGACTGTACCATAATGCTTTTGCAAAACCTTTTATGATTCAAATGCCTATGAGACAAGTCTCTTTGTAGTAATGTAGATCAACAGTCACCACAAACTCAAAAGTACAATTTAAACAGGTCTTTAGAAAAGCAATGTGGTTAATAATCTGAAGGGGGTTCTCTTTTCCCGTGCCTCACGTTTGTATTTTCCAGTAATCAGCATTAAAAAGGAAAGGGGAATTAGGAACCCTTAGCTTGACTTAGCTGGAACGAATCAGGATTGTATGGATCAGGAGTTGAGATCAGAGTCCATCCTTACTCACTCCACTAATTATCTTGGTCTCCTGCCAGTTTCATGTGGCTTTATTAAGCATGTATGTGCAGTTTATCAAAACGAGTGAAGGAACTTGCCTCACTATTTAGAAAGCTATGAATGCAGCTGATCTGCTCGTATCCAACCTTGTACACTGTATCTATATGGAAACACCCTTTTCAAATATACCTAAGTAAAGTAATAATGTGATAATGTTGAGAACCACAGTATTACCTGGGCTTTGAGCAAATATTTATTGTAAATGGAAATTTGGTTGATCTAAAAAAAAAAAAAAAAGACTACAGTAAACAATAATAAAATGCCTGCATAATGTAGCAAGATCAAAATATATATATATATATATATATATATATATATATATATATATATATATAGGTATGTATTTACTGACATACATTGTATTTTCTTGCTTACATCATTTAGAAAAAAAAATCAGAAACAACCAAACATATTATAAATTAGGCTAGTTTTGTGTACTTGCATTTCTTTAGGTCTTATTTACTTCTTATGGTCATACATGGACACATCTGCAGACTGGATCATTTGCTTCATCGGTCTGAAGCTGGTGCTGTTTTAAACAGCAGTTTTGATGGTCAGAACTCCATTCAGAATGTCTGTAGATTTCTTAGAATTCCATTCAGAATGTCTGTTTTTACAAGGTTCATCTGAGAAAAACCTTGTTCTAATTCAGCAGTACTGTGGCAAAGGCAACATATTAATGGCAAACTTGGTAACGTGCCTCTCCGCTAGGTGTTGACAAGTGCGCAATTTTGTGGCAGTTTGTGCCGCTACCGAGCCATCAGTTTGAAAGTTGTACTCACACGATCCCTTTGCCTGTGTGAAAGGGTAATGATAGTATTATACAGGCATAGATTGCGCAATTTCGTGCTGAGTGAATGGATATTTTAAATAATTTTTTAACGTCTCTGAGACGGCACGGTGGCGGTATTTGTGTGTGAAAGTGGTAACTGACGGTTTTGCAGGGTCTCGAATTTAGCGGGTTTATTAAGGCTGGACTCTACACTTAATATGTAGAGCTACAGCTGAGCAGCATAGTGCTACTCAGACTGTGACAAATAATAAAAGAAAAGAAAAGAAAATCCAAAGCACACTGTTTTGGCCGTGTGCTACAGCCAACTAAGCGCAGTCTCTGGTTCTTTTTTAGTCCCGCTTCTCTTTGGTCTCCTTGGTTGTTTGTTCTGCTCTCTTTCGTCTCCCTCAAGCAGCAGCTTGTTCGTCTCCCTCCTGCAGCCCAACAACAGCAGCCAGTTCCTTATCCCCACGTCCAGGGCACACCCCGGTGCACCAGCCAGCAATCCCAAGCAGACACAGCTTCCCGCTCGCGATCCCCTGATGGCTGCAACATCTCGTTCGTTGGTTTGTGACAGTGGAGCTTCTGGTTGATGGCGATTCTCTGCTCTCTGACGTCCCTGAACACCTGCTGCCATTGAACTGTTGACAAGGTTACAGCAGACCCAGGGTCGTTACAGTACAAAAATGGGAAAAAGCATGTTCAATTTCAGAATTACTGTGAACTTTTGTTCTTGTAAACTTTTTTATAACATGTTGTTGCTGGAGCGTATGGATGGAAACTTCAGGGGGTGTGAGAATTTAAATTTTCAGTCAGTGATATATTATTACTAACCACTACTCCACACTGCTGCCCACATAGAAACAATAGGCACTCGTGAGTGAAAATGTTAGACCACTTTGTGTTTTAATTAGGCATTTTAAACATCTCCTAAAAAGTCTCAAGTACCATTTATGTCTATGTGTTCCCTTTCTCTTACTAATTTAAATTAATTGTATGTGTGTCCTGTTAAAGTCATCAGTTAAATCAGACAATCACTAATTTGCCGATTTTGACATTTTTCAGTTGCAGTGGATTGATTTCATATGCACAACAAATCAAAACTACAGGAGTGGAGTGCTCCAATCCTTTTCAACACGACTGTATCTATCTATCTATCTATCTATCTATCTATCTATCTATCTATCTATCTATCTATCTATCTATCTATCTCTCTCTCTCTCTATCTCTCTCTCTCTCTCTCTCTCTCTCTCTCTCTCTATCTCTCTCTCTCTATCCTAATCTATATATATCTATAGTTCCTTTTTCATCTCATTTTTCTCACATTTCTGTTGTTAGTCCTGATTAAAATGTAGATATTTCAGATGAATAATGTTTGGTTTCAGGTACCAGTTGTATTATTGGTCCGAAAATGGAAAAAAACCTGAAACGTAAAACCTATGACTCTGAATCCAAGCTGAATATGAGCTTCAGTCCTTTGCCACCCCTAGTAGTAGATGTAAGTGTTTGTGGCGACCTTGTAACGGAGAAGGTGATAAATCAATTGAGATTTCCCATGAATAATATAAAAGGCAACATCATTATTGTGATAAAGGTGTCATGAGTTACTAACGCAAGACATACTGTTGTTAAACATACACTTGTAACACACAATCAACCTCTCTTATCATCACCCATTAATAGATAGGACAGGCAAAGAAATGCATACTCAATCAGGCCCAACCAGGAAGAGATAGAGGCTTGTCCAACAAGAAGACAAGTCTGTAATTAAACCAGAATAAATATAAAGTGTACAGATCTAGGTCAGAACCTTTAAGTTAGTATTTGTTAGCCTGTACAATTGCTGCTATTGCGCTGGATTGCTGCAATGTAGTTTTGGTTGCCAAAGGCATTCCCCAGATGTACTGTCATCTGCTGATTCAATCTGTTGCATGTATGAACCCAGAAATACCCTTGTGGACTACTTGCAAGTAGACAGGGGTCATGTTTCATCTGTGTACACATTGCAATAGTTCCTATTGCAAAAGAAGGATACATCTAAATATAGCTCAGACTCAGGGACAACCCCAACAACTGGCTTGGGAGAGAGCAGATGACCATTAAATAGATGTTGCCTTCTTTCAGCCCACAACCTCTCTCTTGCATTGTGCTGAATTAAGTTACACAGTGTAGCTGTACAGCAGGACTTCATTTTGGTGACCACTAAGTATGACGCAGACTGTTTGGAAATTCAAGAGCATGAGGGTATAATAGATTTGAGTGTCATCTGTGTAATGGTGAAAGCTCATGTGGGTAATTGCCATAACTGTTCAAAATACAATTCAAGATGTAGCCTTGAGGAATGCTTGAGCAACAAGTGAGATGAGAAATTTAAAATTTTGAGTTGCTGTCTGATGAGATACTTGGTGACATTGGAACATATATGAGTTATGTAAGGAGTTTGGTCTGATAGTTCAAACAGAGTTTATTCACAGGTTATTGCAGTCAATGGTGTCAAAAGCTGGAGAGTCTTAAGCTGTAGCACTATGACCACTAAGAAGTGCCCCCGCCACATTGGTAGCAAATAAATATTTAATTAATATGAATTCAAAAGAATATAATATGTTAGTTCATACATAAATGCATATAATCGATTCACTGAAAGTTATTACAAAAATGAAACTTAAAAAAAATGAATTAGTGTCAGTTAAAACAGACAATGGTCTTCCTTTATTTAAAAATTGCATCACAAAGAAAACTGTGGGTTCCAAAATGGTATTTTTCGTGTAGAATTGAGGAAAGGGATTGCTGTCATTTCAGCATTCTTATTTACAGAGGGTGCATCACTGCGGGAAACCTCCTCAATTCATCAATGCAGGAGTACAGCTTGTTCATCAGCTCGTTCATGCACACTGTCAGAGCTGGTGTGAAGGAGTGGATCTGCACGGCAGGGAGAGAGGTGTTAAAGCAAGGGCTGCCTTTGCCATTTTGCTGATGAATAAATGCATTGTTCTCTGGCCTAGCTCTAGGTGACAAGATTATGAATAATGAGCTTTTCTGTGAAGTGATTTACCAGTGACATAAGAATGTGAAAAGAAGGCAGGCAGGCTGAACGTGTGGCTTTAATGATATGAGGCGGGCTGCCAAGAGGTTCTGTAGACTTGATATTTAACCTGGGTTGCTTTATACCTATAAAGCGTGAGTATCTTCACATCAAAATGTATGCAGTGTCGTCTGCAGAACAAGTTTCTCTACTCCTGCTGTCAAATATATAGTGGCTAAGTACGAGTGTACTGACTATATCAGCAGCAGCTGAAATAGACAGACACCGTGGGATGTTCTCTGTGCAATGAGGTCATCCTTGCTGGGAAGATAAATGTAAATTTTGTTGTGGCAGAATAAAATCAGAAACAGAGTCTACAAAAGCGGCATAGCTTTTAAAAGCACACTGCGTTTTTTTTTCATACAGGGTCAGAATTTGTTTTCTCCAGCTGGTATTCTTTTTTTCATTAGCGTTTTTGCCAGCTCAGTAACAGCATGGCTCAGGCAGGTCAGACTTCTGCAGTGGGACACGAATTACCACTCTGTATATACAGAGCGCAGGTTTATTTTTAGGACACTGACAGATAGTAAGGATTAACATCATGAACAAGGCCGTAGTCCAGGGATGGGCAACTCCAGTCCTGGAGCCCCTGGGAAGGTGGATGTTTTCATTCCAGTCCTGGCCAATTATTCTGTGCATGTACCGCAGTATTATATAAACAACTCGGTCAGCTGAATAAAAAATATCAAAAAGGACTACTGGCAATGGGACATTTGTTTCTTGTTTTAACCCACATTTGTTTCTGTTTTGGTTTTTTTTTGGTGTCCCTGAATAGAAAATGGTCTCCTGTTCAAACATATGCAAAGGATTTAAATTAGCAAGCCATAGTATGTCAAAATGTCAATTTTCTACATAGATGCAGGATGACTGGATGGGACAAAACTGAAATTGTACCAGCCATGGCAGAAACAGATAAACTTGAACTGCCATTTTACAGCACTGCAGAATCATCCTGGATAAACTAGTTATCTGTGGTTGTACTCGAATTACCTCTGTTGTTGCAATCCAGGTGGACTCCCTGGTACTGTGAAATGCAGTGGCTTATCCCATCAGGGTACAGGTGGATCTAACACATCCCCCTTGATTCATGTCAGTTTGACATCATCACATGCATGTTTCTTTTCTGTCAAGGAGCAGGAGCAGGAAAGCATGCTGATGACACAACAGTATAACACTGTCAGAACACATACTGTATTATCTTGTTATACATCACCACCTTGCCTCCAGTATGAGGTAGCCTGCAGCTTCCTTGCTTAAAGTTTTCCAGTCAAAACTGAGATCAAAATGCACCTCCATGTCATACTGGAATATCTGTCAAGTTTTATAATTATGCCTTAAAATCCTGATACAGTACCTGGAAGCATTATACCATTAAAAATACCAGAAAAAGTACATGGCAGGTTTTGCCAGTGGTTCCTCTTTTCCTCATTTCTAAACACTGATTGAGTAAATGGGCTCAATTCCCCTCCCCAAGGCTTTTATTTCAATGCGTTTCTAAGATGTCATTAAACACAAAGCTGTACCCAAAGCAGGTGGTTACGATGGGCTTGATGAAAGTGAAACCAGGGATATTATGGCACAGAAGTGGCCAATGTATTATTATTTATTTCTTATTTCTTATGAAGAGACCCTTATTTTATGTAACTTAATCTTAGGAACCTTTGATTCATGTTATAATCTTCATGTGAAAAGAATAATCTCTGATAACAGTCTTCATGCTATACTGTATGGAAATCATATGGGTTTTGCATACTGTTTGCACCCAGTTTATCTGACAACTCAAACTAACTTGTCATCCTCCTTGGTCGATTGAATATCCTTGCCCAGAGGCATAGAGATACCTGTTGTTAAGAAGAGCGGGAGGAATTTCTAATTTTTTAAGCTGCGCTGAAAATGAACCTTTACTTAAAATAAATAACCAAGTTTTAGGGACATGCAATAGGAAGTGAAATAATAATATATAAGGTAGATAAAATTACATATACAAATTAAATTAAATTATGTTAAGGATTATGATATAAATAAAATAAGCTTCCACTACAACACAGTGGATAATAGGGACCAGTACATTTTACCTGTCTTTTGTGTGGGCATTCATAAGAATGAATGTAGGTCATGGTGACATGCTGATTTTGTTTGAGTTCCAGCCTCTGATTGGTTGAACTTATGCATGCTGTATTTTCAGAAATGTAATTAAGCTTTGCATTGACATTTTCTTTATAGTACATTATGCTACTTGCTGTTCACATACTGTAGGGTATGGTATCATGACACATGTTATTTACTGTATATTCTAGGCAGGAGATAGGTTTGTACTTGCTAATTTCCACTGTTGAAGAAAATGCAAACTAAACATAGTTGCTTTTTTCTTAACCAGTTTACAGCTCTTTACTGTTACGCTACTTCAAAAAACATAATATAATCAGTGACTAAAGAAAAAAATATACAAAAAGATTTCAAGGTCTGAGTGACTGATAGCATTACACTATACTGTTTCATCAACATAAAGAACCTACAGTAGATTTCGAATCCAATATAAAACGTAGTTGTACATTATGTCTTTATGTGTAATGCCTAAAATATCAATAAGTCACCATAAAGTGTAAATACATTAAGAACTGCATTGTAAATCTTGGGCCCTAATTTGCATGGGTCACTTCGCTGATGGTGGTAATGGAAGGTACATTGCAGAATACACTAAAAGCAAACCAAGGTTTCACATGCATGTTTATTCTCCTGAATATAAAGTTATTGACATATTTGACATTTAGTAATTAGCTTTTGTAATATAGTTATTACATTGGGTGTTTGATTTATGTCCGTCCCCTGAGGAATGAGCACAGTGACTACAATCTTTATAGGGCCTGAAATATTAGCTTGATATTAAACTAATGCAATATATGGTTCCATTGGGCTTTCTATCTGAGGGCTCTTAGTCTTCCAGAGAGCTTGGAGAGGTGAGGATTTCTGTCTGTGAGACAAGACGAGTGTAGCTGAAGCAGGCTACTGCCGGAGAGTGGGTTTATAAAGGACACTGGGATCCTAACAGTTTATTTATTGCTTTAGTCTGGTGGTACTCAAGGAACATTTTTAACAACTGTAAACTTAATATAATGTTTCAGAAGGTTCCTGTTGAAATGTTTCATGAAATTATCATTAAAAAATTATAAAGCAGATGTAGCTACAATATTGCTCTTTTTATAAAAAAATAAATACAAACATGAAAAAAATGTAACTGCAGCGTACAGTTGCAGTAGAGTTTTAAAATATATTTTTCTGTCGATATGAGAGCTTCCCCTTGTAGCTCAGCATACAGATATGGCAAAAAGTATTGCATCACCCTATATAATTTACAAATTTTGCTTCATAAAGCCAAATAAAACCTGCTGAATAACTTACGTTTACATATTGAATTGCATACCGCTTTGTAGTTTTCCATATACTTAAGGAAAAACTGACAAAAATTGAAAACTGTGACATTTTGAAATCTGACATGAAATACTGTACTATCTCTATGGCTTCTGGTAGACTTTTGCGATATCTTCTTGTAGTTTCTTTGATTACATGATGTTAAATAAAAGACCTAAATTATGTTCATATAGTTTTCATTAGGGACTCATAACCAGAGGATGTTTTTATATGACATACAGTACAGCATGAGTGTAGGATCGTTAACCCTGAACAGTTTTGAGTGCTAAATCATGTCAGCTGGAGAGCGATACAGAACCACAGTGTAAATCATAATGCACAATTATTTATGTTTGAACTGCAGTAGTTCAGTTCAGTACTATAACCTTCTCCAATCTGCTATGCATAATAAAAAAAAAAAAAAATTGTTTAATAAAAGTTCCTTTCTCATTTGTGGCTCAATAGAATTTGTTCACACAGGATATCTGAAGCACCTCCTGTAGTTTGCCCTCTAGTATTGTAATTGTTGATAACGTGCTGCACGTTGTTTTTTGTGAAGGTGAGGTTGAATGATGAAGTGTGCTGTGCATTATAGTCACTCTGTTTGCAGAACTCGTCTTCTTATACTTATGTTCTTATGACATCAAGTTTCATTATCACAAGACCTTGAGGACAAACTGGAAGTTCTCCATCCACCGACAGAGCTGATAAACTCATGAAGACTCATGCTAACAAGATCTTTCCAGATCAATCACATACATACAGTACCATTTAACATTACGCCACCAAGCTGCCACCTGCCTCACAATTTGTGAAAATGGCTTCCTGTAAAAAATGTCTTCACAGCTTAATGAATTTCAATTATAGTTTGTATATAGTTACCATTAGCCCAACCAGCAGGTCAGACCATGACCTAGAAACCTTCCAGAACCTATGCTGAGGTATGCCCATACTAAGTGGTTCTCAAAATATAGCTAAAGATACGTGTATCGTTCAAAAGTATGTACGTATGAGTGCCTCCACTATATCCATCTATGCCTATAACTGTGTCCCACAATATCTGTGCTGTTTATGGTTCAGTCCTCAAAAACAAAAACAAACAAACATACAAACATGCTGTTTTTTTTTTTTTTTGGGGGGGGGGGGGTTGTGCATGTTAAGGATACCACATATAAATCTAGATTTGTTTGCACATATCTAGTGACATTGTAAGATCCCACCTGCAAGTGCTTCTCAATTCCGGTCTCTACTGAGATGAATCTCCTGCACCAGCCCTTTGTTCTTGCTTTGTGTGCTCTCTGTCATTCTGCATTGAGAGTGATGGCATTTCCATGCTAATCGTTCAGTAGTACCGCTGGTAGTGAATTTATGATGCTCACTCCCCATCTGCTGTGAACTGAGCTGAGACCCAAACAAAGCAGACCGCAGTATCCCAGCATCTGGAAGTCAACCCTTTTTCCTGATTACCAATGCAGTCATACCTCACCTTTTGTTTGGGGTATTCAGTATAAAAAGCATTCACTCCATTGCCTCATTCCTCTGTCGAGTTTTAACATTAAACCATTGAACTATAGTCATAGTTCAACAAGGTCCATGCCATTTCTGAGAAATGTAATAATGGCTTGAATATAAAAACTGCATCGTGGCCTGCATTTTTACATTTTATTAAACACTCCCATGTAAGGAAAGTAATAGCCTGGAAAAGGGATACAGCCACTTAAGGCTCTGACATCAGCATTCAATCCCTGCAGCCAGAAGCCATTATGGAAAAATAATTTTGAAATGTGTGCAATATAAACATGAGGGGGTCCCTTTAGAAGCTGAAATTGAGTTTGGTTGACCTGTTTAACGGTACAGTTAATTTGCTATTTGTATGTATATGACTAAAAGGTGGTCATCTGTGAAGTAGTCCAACGCAACTAGTATTTAATGGCTGCTTTAAGTTATATCTTAAACAAAAATATTTTACCTAAGAGTGTTGGGAACTACAAATTAAAAGTGAAATGGTGCTTTTGGCTGATTTACTTCTGCTGCACCAATACCCTGAAAACACGTAAACTATCCTTCCTGTATAGAGTCTCTGGCAGTTCTCGCTGATAACTTGGCGCGAGGAACTACCGTTCCTCTTAATAAAAAAGGGTCTGACTATTTCTCTTGTCTCGTATCCCTCCTGCTGTGTTCACACCAGTTGAAGTTGGTGCACACAGCAGACATTTAATCAGACATTTCAATCAGTTGCTTAAATCCTGCCTATAGAGTCAATGCAATTATAAGAAATGAACATACGTGGTGCTCAAATAGTATCTGAGACTAAAAGGGCCCGATAGCTCTTGATGTAGACCTAGGATTGTTAAAGCACATGCTGTTGAGAATAGCACAGGTTCTAATAAAGTCAGTATAAACTGTTGAGCATATCCCTAACCAGTGTGCACAGCATGCCGTCTGTTGAATTGTGCTGTTTTTCTATAATATCGTTCTCTCTGTAAAGTCCTACAATCTTGCTGCTCACAACTGGTAAGTTTTCAGTTTTCAGAGGTGAATGATTTTCACACAGCAGCATTAGAAACTGTCCCAGTGGGATCATGTCTACCCAGTTCTTTGTTCTGTTTGGAATTTTTATTTTTACAATCACTCGTTTTCTCCGAGTTTTAATTTCCTTTTTTTATTGAACCTGTCAGCATCTTTCATTTCCTTTAGGTTAAACAGAAACATTCATTTTCCCTGGTATCTGAAGAACTATTTTTTCCACTTCATAAAAGCCATCAAACATCAGTGCCTAACTGTCATCTGGGAGACGAGGCAGGTTATACAAAGTCACTGCCCTGTCAGTGGATTAGCTGTGTGTGTGTCTCAGTTTCTCCCTGCCCATTCCTGTCACTGAGGTTGAAGCTGTTGAGCACAGATGACCCATCCAGGTCTTACTATATTCAAATAGAGTACAGACATCTATATTCAAGAAGTGGTACGCTTTTGAAAAATAAACCAAAGAGGATTTAAATAAAACAATAAAAGCAATTATAAATAGCATAAAAAACTGGCAGATTTTAGTTTTCATTGCAACTTCTTTCTTTTATGTTCTTAAGGCTAACTGGACATTTGAAAACAAATACAGATTTAGTATTTGGCGTATCAACTTTGAGGAGTCAAGCACATGGACAATTTTATAACACCAGGTTTTCTCTACAAAGAAGCATGGAAATAGCTTTAAAAGTGGATTGCCAAGAACAGAGTTGAGACGAGGTCTAAGTATTTTCAAGGGTCGCCATACTAGAAGAGCATTATCTTTAGGTGTTCCACTCTATTGGAGTTGTATTGTTCTCCCTATTTTAATTCAAACCCCCCTGATTTTCTTCACCCAATATATCTGCAATGCTGACCTGCCTCTTGGCATTGAATTCACACCATGCTGCAGTTCTCTTCCCTCAGATTGGAAGCACTATCATGTCTTTTTGTCAACCAGCTTGATTCGGGACAGTACCTCACAAATGAGCCACATGAACAGCAGACTTTTGAGGACAGAGACTGTTTTCTTCCATTATTCTAATTTCATTATCTGTAATCTACTTTAATCAAATTACTTTGTTAGTTGATTATCTGACTTTTACAAAAAATTGTGTTTGTCTTTGCATTATTTTTGAGTGCAGATTATTAAAATGCAATGCTTGAAATCATTTGAAAGACATCGGTCTTACAGTACACCATTATGTAAGAACTTCATCCTTAAAACCAAGCAATAATATAGCATTCCATAATCAGGGGTAGGTGGTTTGTCTTTCTCATGTACCATGGGTCTTTCAACCGATATTCCCATATGCCTGGTGTCACATGCAGGTTTGATCTGAAAAAAATGTAAATTGTTTATTGCAATAAAAGCAGCTGACATGCACTGTGACGTTGCTGCTCAGCAGAGTTAGGGAACAGTGGTATCATGAGCTTTTGAAAATATGCGTCGTTGAGCTCTGTATTCTAAGACCGCAAAACCTGTGCTTAAGAAAATTCAAGGAATATCAAATTAAGAAATCTTGCCTTGGATATTGTTTTGTGCACTTTGTGATGGGCTGAAAAACCCTCACATGTAAATAATGTTTATTTTTTAGGTTTCTTTGTAAATAATGCACTTATTTTGTACCGGTGTGGTGTTATTTTATAACATCGTGTACTGCGCTTGCCCGGGCATGCACAAATGATTTTAGATCAGAAAACTGGGAAACGACCAGCTGAAAGGGTTTGGCCCTTAAAGTTCTTTTTAATATAATTTTTTTTTCACAAATCAGCAAATTGATGTGACTTTAACTGATGAGCAACAAACTGGGTTATCTAAAATTGTAAACATATCCGACTTTGTGGGGGAACTACAGTTTGTCTTGTTTGTAGTGATTTGTGCAGTAGTCAATCACAGTATTGACAGCATACCATTTTCTGTCATTAAACAGGCATGCATACCACATTCTGATGATGTACCACTTTCTGGCCCTACACTGGTACTTGTTTTCATTCACTCACATACTCTACAGTATACATTCATATTATTATTCCACCAGCTACACCAGTGGAGTCCAATCACGGTCCTGGAAGGCCATTCCATTCCAGGTTTAACAGGTAAAATGATATCATTAACTATTTCAGGGTCTGGATGGTCTAATTGGTTCAATTAAATAATTTAGAACAGGTTTGGAACAAAGGCCAGGAATGGAAGGGTCACCTTTGGCCACCCTTGAGCTGCACCAATAACAACATTATCTATAGTGTCATATTTAAATGTGTGTTACATTAATGCTCTGTGGATGAAATAGAGGAACAGGTGCTATTGATTGGCAGTGAAATGAATCAATTAAGGATTCATTAATTCACCTGCAAAATGCAGGTGATTATAAAAGGCTGTGGTAGTCCAGCAGGGATTAGATGCTGGTGTGTGCATGGTCATTGTTTGTTAAGAACCTGTTACTAGGTGATTTTTTTGTTCTGTATTTTTGTTTAAGAGCTTTCATTTTGTTGGTCTTTAATAAAAGTGTGTGCCCTGCGCTTAAAATATAATGTATTTGTTTGTATGCTGCCTGCCTGACCGTGACCACTCAGCCTCGTCCCCTTTACACACTTCATTAACCCGGCTGGCTTCTCCGACAAGTAACCCTGAACCTTTACTGGTTTACAGCATGTATATTTCATATTACCAGTTGAACCCCTGTACTGTACATAGTGAAAGCAGGTCAGATGGTATTTCCCTCCAACTGAGATCCAAAAATCTTGCAGTAATATTAAAAGAAACATATATAACTCTTTGACAAATGCTCCAGCTAAATATCTTTCACTATGTCTTCAACAGGTGATTGTTGCCAAAGGTGGTGCAACACTGTATTTCACAACAAACAAAAGTAGCAGGATAGCAGGAACAAAGGACAGGTTTTACCCAGTTTAAATGTCCTAAAAGTGTTGGGGAAAAAAATACCCTGAAGGTTATTCTTGACCCTTATTAAGCACTTATTTTATGCATGTCATATGCCATAGAACTGTTACATTATGATACTAGTGGAGCAATTTATGGTTTGCTAAAGAGGCCTTAGTGATTCATAAGTGTACTTCACTGAGGTGGTAAATAATTAACCTGCACAATATTTGTTCTGTTTGTCTGCCATTGCTTATAGATTATATGCTCACCTGATTCACAAAGCTTTATCAGTGTGTAATGATATTTTATTACCCTGCTAACTGAATAGAGAGGCAGCAGATGGCTCGTGCATACTGTATATGTCCATAACTTAAACTCATAAAACCTGAATACAACCGCTCCTTTTATTTAAAGATATGATGCAATTTATATTTGACCTGCCGACAGTCTCATCACATGTTGAATCCCATGTGTATATATTTTATGTGGTGTCGTTTGGATAGTTGCATTTCTAGAGGGTTGGCCCTTATACGCCAAATCATTTTAAACATCTTTAAACACACACTTCCATGAGAAATGTTTGAGAAACTGGATATTCCTCGTTAGCAGATAGTAGAGGTATGCAGCTTCCTCGTGTTTCCACCTGCATGACGACATTGCAGACGCACTCATTTCCCATGACAATTGCCATAGCCGGGTTATCTGTGGATTTGCTCAGTGCTGACACAGTTTAGATAAAGGCTGTAGCAGTGCCAGGACACAAAGCCTGCTATCTCAGGGCTTGAACTTCTCAAGGTAATGGAAACCCATTGAACCAGTTCTTTATCTCTAGACCAATCAACCGATGGCAGGTGCATCAGCTAAGGCCTATCCTTAGGGCTTCTGATTTTTGGTTCTAACCGATAAATCCCGATAAAACACCCCTGATACAAAAAAAAAATGAAATTGGTGTACAGCCTTGCGATCCGGATGGCTTGTGGGTGACATCAGACCAGGAAGAGATGGACACAACAGGCAAGTACTACGGGTGAAGCGCTGATACGCAAGTTTATTAATCAAATAAAAAGGCTGAACAGAAAACAAAACACTTCCACATAACCAAACGGCATGGTGGCTAAAACAAACAAACAGATACAAAAACAAATAACATGCTGGTTTATAGCCAGCACGAGCAGCAATTGTTTTTATTCTTAGTAACCGAAAACAATAATTTCATAAAGTATATAAAAAGCGAAAGCCCCGAAAAACTCAAAAATAGCTAAAAAATAAGCATTGAAAAAAGATAGGAATAAAAAACGAAAAACAGAAGCCCGACCTATATTCTAATGGCAATAATCACAACCTCTCTTTCTTTTGACCAAATCAGAGTAGCCACCACAATTAAACACCTTATGCAGTAGTACCTAGTAGTAGTACTTTTTAATTTAGAGTGCCCAATTATTTTAACATAGTGTCTCTCCCCATAGAATGTCCAATTATATTCCACCGCTGCAGCAACTCCCCACAACACCTCATGAGAACTGAAGGTCAGTGAGCTTCCAATTTACAAGCCAATAAACTGATTGCACCCAGGAGCTTGACAGCAGATGTTGGTGAGCTACATGCCACTGGAGGACAAAGGCAAGTGGGGCAGCAGTGTGGAGTAGTGGGGCAGCAGTGTGGAGTAGTGTTTAGGGCTCTGGACTCTTGACCGGAGGGTTGTGGGTTCAATCCCCAGTGGGGGACACTGCTGTTGTACCCTTGAGCAAGGTACTTTACCTAGATTGCTCCAGTAAACACCCAACTGTATAAATGGGTAATTGTATGTAATGTGAAATAATGTGATATCTTGTAACAATTGTAAGTCGCCCTGGATAAGGGCGTCTGCTAAGAAATAAATAATAATAAAAAATAAATAATAAGCCATGCAAGTGTCCGCTTGGGCTCAAACAACGTTGACGAGTCTGTTTATTATGTCTCCCAGTGCAGAATCCCTAGCACGGATCGTCAGCTATGCATATCGAGGATGCAACTTGCATTCCCCTAACTGTATGACTCAAACCACTCGCCTCACCAGATGAGACACTGGGGGACCACAATACTAATGCGTTTTGTTTCTACACCACAATACATAAATAATTCAAAGGCTAAATGCTGTTATGCACATTTCACCTTATAAAAGTTTACCACAGGAAATCTGCACATTCCTTTTGCAGTTCCCCATGCTTTTCCCATGCATTCCTATGTTCTTCCTGACACTTTGCTATGCTTTAATCAAATTATACCGCAGTCTGCTTTGATATGGCAACATTAGGGTTCATCAGTCTTGAACTGAACACCCCCAGGCCTCCCTCAAACAGTGACTGCCAGGTGTGCCAAAATGTGTGATGGTTTTGTGATGCAGAATGTCCAGTGCGGGCCTCTGAACTCATTTCTTAAATGAGCCAGATCTGAACAGAGGTGAAAGCCACCTTGCCCCACTATAAAAGTTCAGCCACCTTCTGCAAGCTGGGTTGAAACTGCCGGGGATGATACATTTCTGGGAAAGAATTATGGGACCCCAGGGCAATGGGTTTATTTCCAACTGAGCACTCTTACAAAAAATATGTTTGTGATCTGCAGGGTTTATACGAGTTAATTGATGACCCCAGGATCACTGTAAGTGCTCAATAACCATAACTTTATGTATTTATTGCATTTTTTATGGATCTTAACTGCTGCGACAAACCCAACATCATAAAGGCTTACACTTTTTAAACCTCAGCAAAGACTCCAGCCTCCATTTAATGAAACTGACGCTCTACCAGAATTTTAAAAGAGGGCCCTGTCTGCCTCAGTTGAATAATGAAAAAGATCACCAGTAATCTTAACTAATCAAATGTAGATCCTGATAATCATCTCTGCTTGTTCACAACAATTATTCTTTGAACATATAACAAGGATTCTTGCTGGAGCCAGTATAATACAGTATTTTTTTATAGCTGATTTTATGAACCATGATGTGTGAATAAAAATATCCTGATTACATTACAAAACATACATTGCAGTGATACGTACAACAGCAAAGGTGTAAAGTCATGTGTTTCTTACACTGCACACTGCACACTGCAGGGTGCTCTGTAGCCCTCTAAGTACTTTGTCTTTTCTTAAAAAAAAAATACTTGGGTATTACTCTGTAATATGTGACTTGTAATTGAAATTGCTTCCAAGCATTTGTATTTTTCAGTATTTTTCATATAGTAGCAGGGACAGAAAACACATTTGACCTATCTGAAACACAACCGTATTTTATAATGCTATTTCTTGCCGGTTTCTCATGCTAGGACCCCTTTTTGAAAAATGGGATTGTGGCGGAGTGTCCCGCCCCTATTTATTATTATTTGTATTTTTGTTTGCGGCGCGGGTAAAAGCGCTGTGTCTTTTATTATTATATTTAAAAACCCTGTGAGGATGCATGGCTGATCAGCTACTGATTATTTAACTAGCTGACAGTCATGCATCCTTACCAAACGCGTGCAGACTCTGGCCGAGGGATAATAAGATAATTAACAACTAGTTAATCCCTCGGCCAGAGTATATAAACCTGCAGCTCTCTGCACTCGGGGTGGAGTGTTGGAGTAGAGAGTACGGGAGAGCGGAGAGAGAGCGCGTAGAAGACATAGAAACAATTGCTAAAACGTGCTGGTTTAGCCAGCACGCCACTTACTTGTTTGTCTGTTTATTCGTTTGGCCCTCGTGCCATTTTGTTTCTGTTTTGTTTAAATATTTTGTTTTATTGATTAATAAATACGCTGAGTGCCATTGCACTCAGCTTCATCCGCCCATCCATTGTTTGTGATTCAGTTACTTCCTGGTCCGTGACGTCATCACACTCACCACTGCCAGCCAGACTGTCACAGGGATGTATATCCTGGATAAATAAATAAATCTGAAACATTTCAAATGCTGAATGTGCATTGGCGTAGTCTGAAGAACCTTTCCTGTTCTAACAGAAAAAATAAAGAATCTCACACACACACGCTAAAGAGCCCAGATCCGTTTGCAACTGAAAGGTCAACTACAAAGGTCAACTCATACCACGCATTCTCTCCAAAAAGTACCTTGACCAGAATTGACTAACACTGGGCTTACCCAGTTTGTTAATGAAATACTTTTGGAGGTTGTGCTGGAGTTTAACACAGTGGTTGGTCAGCACGTATGTGAGAATGTATTTGCATTTGGGGGAAAAAATCAACAATTGACCAAAGTTGCTTCCTCTATTTATCTTCAGGGGATCCACAATACTTATGAATGATCCCCAAGGTATATATTAAGAGAAACTGAACACATAGTCATATTTAAGATGCTTAATTAAAGCACAAATTGGTCTAACATTTTCACACATGAGTGCCTATAGTTTCTATATCACTGACGGAAAATGGAAATTCTCACACCCAGGGGTTGTCATGCAGGTAGGTATATAAATGATATAAATGACAAATCTTGAGGTGTTCTAATACATTTTAACACTGAAGTATATTCAACTTTTGTTATATATGCTCTCATTCCACATTCTTTACTAGCAAAAGATAATATCTTGTTTTCATTTAAGACACAACAAGGGAGTGTGAGACCCAACTTCTTTAACAGTGTGTTCAGGGTTCTTTAGTGTACCGTAATTATATGAATATAATGCGCACCCTTTATATGGATAAAATGCCTTATGACAAGCTCCCATTACCCAAGCAAAAACATTATAGTTTCTACTCTGACCCTAATGTGCAGCACCCCTTGTACATAACATGCAAGCTGTATAGTAAGCACAGACATTCTCCTAACGTTTATAAAAGAGTGAACACTGTACTGTAACAAATATGGTATTATGACTATATTTCAATCTGACTTTGTTTAAATCAACTGAATAGTCCATAAATTCTTTGTTTTAGGATATTTTTAGGCTCTTACATTTTTACGGGGGTTAATTACACACTGCTATTCATGGAAAGCTGCAGAAAACCTTTATAGGGGAGAAAATGTGTCAATTAGCAAGCCACAGCCAGAAAGCCTACCCAGCACTCCCAGACTGTTTATTTGGCTTATAAATTAGAAATCAATTAACAGGCTCTTTCTAAGAGCTTTTTACTTTTTTACTGTTTCGTGTAAAATGTTATCATCAGTATAAATACATGCTCTTTTTATGTCTACTTTTTGAAAGGAGAGACATTCCGATTTTGTCAGCCTTGTCCTTCTTATTGTTCTCTAAGTGATAGAAACAGTTCAGGGTAACACTTTGTTGTTATTAAGCGTAGTTACAATGTACATAAGGTGTAAATCTCTTTGTATGATATAACCCTAACCCTTTTGTGATATAATTGTGTACTTACATATATTGTGAAAAAATGTTTACACATTAAGTTCATTGTATGCATAATAACATTGTAATTAAGTGTAAGTACACATGTATTTACTAATTAACTACGATGTAAATACACAGTAATTAGAGACTCTTAATGTAAAGTGTTACCCAATTCAGCTATACAGTATGACCTGTTTAAAGCTCTATTCAATTAAACTTTCAGACATTGGTGGAAAATCCATGAGCACCCGCTGCATTATCAAAAGTCTCACAAAGATAACTGGTGAACAAGTTCATGTAATGCACTTTTGCGTAGAGGATTAGAGTCTAGGGGCTCGATTCAGATGAAACGAGTGCCATCACAGACGCAGTGGTTAAAGTAAAACGCGTCTGCCCCGTAGGGTGTGGCTTCTCCAAAAGTGAGATTCTAATCAAAATAAAAACCCAGCGCAAGCACGTTTAGTGGCGCAGTGACAGTGCCCAGCCAATCAATGCTGAGTAGGTTGGGGAATCTGCTATCCAATTAGGGCCAGGCAATCCCTTTTTAGAGACAGAATACGCTTGCGTCACCGCAAGGCTCTGTTTTGAATGTAGAAGTGGCAATCATGTCGAGCGGCAGCAGCACAGAGTAAGAACAAGCAACGCAAGTCAAAACAGCATGTAGTAGGTCACTCGCCGACAGAATACGTAAACCATGCTTCATGACACAGGAGATTGCTAGTCTCTGCCTGTGCACATGGGGCACCAATCTAACAGGGGTTGCTGAACCGTGATGAGAGGAACTGAGTCTATTTTCCTCTCCAACCCACGAGTGCAAAAGGTCAATGCAGCACTTTCTGTGGTCCCTCAGCCAAGATCACCATGCCCAGGATTCGATTCAGTGAACTCCTGATTTATTGGCTGACAATGCCCTCCTACGCGGAAGTGCCTTTCTGGAGGAGCCAATAGGAACCCTGCTAGTGGCCTACTTTAAAGATGATTTTTTATTACTTTTTTATATCTGCGCCAACTGAATAAGATCAACTGAGTACAGATTTAAGACATTTAAAGCTATTTAGCACTTTACAGTCCTGTTCTGGGAGTGTATAGAAAACAGGCCTGGAGGAAGGCCTAAGCATAGGCAGCCGCCTAGGCCGGTAAATAATACGTTGTTAAATACGTCATTATTACTGGGGTGACCAGATGGCTCTGTGTCACCGGTGGAACACTTTTCTTCCGCAGACACTATATGGCATAACACCGAGACAGGCTGAGTTCAGATTTACAGACTCCCATCATCACCAATGCATTTAACAGACAGGTGTGTACGGTTATTCAATGGATCCTTGATAAACCATTTGTGTATCTCAATTACAACTGAGAAATGTATTGATAATAGGTAAACTTTTGTTTCCCAAAGCGTTAGATCATTTGACGACACAGACTCATGTTAAATTGTGATCCATAATGTGTGCTATGAAAGTTAAAAAGCTCTATCTTTGCGGTCTACTTAACTTATTTTAACATTAGTATGTGCCCCACAACCTATCCATTTTGGATAGGGTTTTGTTCTTTTGTAGAATAGTTGTTAAGCAAGAAAAATCTAATTTGCAATATCAAAGAAACATTAATGCTTTAGCCAAAACATTTATTTTCAACCAGTACATTTAGTTTCATATTACATATATTAAAATGATGACATTACTGAAGTTATGAAACAGTAATTTTAAAATCCCATATACCGTGGGAAACAGAGTGATTGCACAATGCAAGCTGAATAAAAAACCTATTGATTTTAAAAATCAATAAATTACCTGACTGATATAAGGGTGCCATGCTAGGCTTTGCCTAGGGTGGCAAGTTGTCTAGCACCAGCACTGATAAAACTAATAAAACTCTAAAGTATCTGTGACAGGCTGGCTCGCAGTGGTGAGGTGTGGTGACGTCACGGACCAGGAAGTAACTGCTATGGCACTCAGCTGAATTTATTAATAAA
This sequence comes from Acipenser ruthenus, assembly GCF_902713425.1. Lineage (NCBI taxonomy): Eukaryota > Metazoa > Chordata > Actinopteri > Acipenseriformes > Acipenseridae > Acipenser > Acipenser ruthenus. Next base: position 15,341,495 of record NC_081190.1, read on the forward strand.
CAAAACAAAACAAAAGATTTAAACAAACAAAACAGAAACCAAAGGGCACGAGGGCCAAACGAATAAACACAGACTGTTTAGCAGTCGTTTTTTAAAATGTTATTTTTCCTCGCTCTCGCTCTCGCTCTCTCCCCGTACTCTCCTCTGTACACTCCACACCCCTCCAGAACGGACAGCTGTAGGTTCTTATACTCTGGCCGAGGGGTTAACTAGTTGTTAATTATCTTATTACCCCCTCGGCCAGAGTCTGCACGCGTTTGGTAAGGATGCATGACTGTCAGCTAGTTAAATAATCAGTAGCTGACCAGTCATGCATCCTCAAGGGGTTTTTAAATATAAATAATAAAAGACGCAGCGCTTTTACCCGCGCCTCAAACAAAAATACAAATAATAATACATAGGGGCAAGACACTCCGCCACAGTATCTTAAAAAATACCCCCTCACAATTACACAACCGTGCAATTAAAATATCAATGAAATAAAACACAATTGCAATTATCGATTACAAAAATAGTACAGTAGACTCCGGCTAATTGAACACCCCTCAGAAAGCAAGCTTTCAAACTAAATTAACACAGCACCCCTACAGACGTTAAAAAAATGCAGCAGCTCTAGATTAATTATGAATACCTGTACAGGCGCAATATTCAAGACATGCACACAATTATTTAACAGAATGGTGAAGCAACTCACTAGAATGGGAAACATCAAATTGCTCGGTGGCTTGTGTCTGATTCAGGTTTTATTCAGGAGCTCGAACAAGAAACAACGGCGTGCTTTGCCGTTTGATTACTGGTACATGTCATTTTGTACCGATGGGGAGAGCCCTGGAAATCTGAATACAAAGGTGTTGTTTTAAGCAAAGTTCCTGTTCCTTTAGGCGGAGCATTTCCAATGGGAAAAATCTGTTTACCCACAAGGGTGTTCTCTTAGGAGGTGTTCCTACACAGATACTACTGTAAAGGTGGAAGTATGAATAAAGTAAAAGTGCTTAAAATGATGTGGAGGAGAAAGTCAGACAAAGTTACATATCTATAACACGCACATCGATTGAGATGTGTACATGTATAGTTAGACTGCACTTACACTGAGTGGTCCCGTCATTCCATAAGGCACTACATTGATTGACCTCTTCGTCACCTGTAAAAATATCAGGTCGTACTCTGACTGAATCTGTTCCTGGAAATGAGGACTGGTGTAGGCTCTTATATATCTTGTGCATTAGAATACAAGGGATTCATGTTACTAACCCCTTGCAATGTGTAAGGGCTGCTGTTAAAAGGCAGGATGGAGCATGAGTGGCATTCAAAATACCATAACACAGACCCAGAGATTTAAAAGAAAATCATGCCAGTGCTTGTTTTAAATTCACCTAATGGGATTATTCCTTTCTGTGCACAAAATACAACACAGGGTTGCAGAGGGCAAGTGGGTGAAAGCCAGTTAAATAGAAATTCCAAGCACAGCATCGGTTGAAACAAATGATTATTATTTTTTTAAGCTGAAAAATCCAGGATTAACCACAAAATGTATGTTACTTGGCATGTGTGCACCATGGTCTCTCTCTCTTTCTCTCTGGGGCAGCGAGTGTGTGTGGTGGGGGGCAGTGGAGCGGGGGAGTGCAGGGTGGTGTTGGGCATCATTCTATTGAAATGCCTGCCAGTGATTTGCTGCATGCTGCGCAGATAGCCCTGGCAAACATTAACCACTCATTGTGAAACATCAAGTTTGGTTCATTCTTTCAGCAGTGTACTCTGAACTGTGGTTGACTATTTGCATATAAGCTTGTTTGATGTCCTGCAATCAGTTCTAGGAAAGTAAACCACCTAGACAGTCTTTATGACTGCATAGATACCAGCTGTGTGCCCCAAATGGCTTTCATAAGCTTTCTCAAGTGCTGCACGTCAGAGCTAATGATTTGGCACCCCACTGCTTCTTTATACACTATAACCAGTTTGCAGGCCAATAATGGACCCACATTTAGTTTTATGGTAAAATCCTGACCTAGACAGAAGACAGCTAAGCCTGATCTAGTATAATCCACTCTCATCTGAATGGCACGTAAGGTGTACTGGAATATATATTTTTTTTTTTCTTGCCTGGTGCCCCCAGCTGAATGCAGGTACAATCCTCCAAAAGTCTGAGAATAGTAGAATAAAAAGGGGGATTAGTTAATAAGAACGTTTTATTCAAGACAAAAGATTGAAATCAAATTATAACCACAGCACATAGACTCTGAAAACTATCCTGCTTCAAAATAAATGCGGGTCACTTTGTACTAAACAGCCTGTAATTGAGAGTATGGTAATTAAAGGTGGTTTTCAAGTGTGTTTGAATATTTTGTTTTATTTCCCCAGCCTAATTAACATGTACATTATACAGGATGTAATACCAAGATACTTACACTTTCATTGCTAGTAGTTATCATTGCCCTTTTAATATACAGAGTGTCTTAAATACAGTATTATGTAACCCAGTAACCCAATCAAGACAACTCTTTATAATGTTCTTGTGTTTTCTTTAAGACTGCACAGAGTCGAGGTGTATGCTATTGTGGTTTGCCACACAATGGTGTCTGATGGAATAGGAAACACAAAGCAGGCTGTGCAAAGCATCATGCTAGTAACTGCATCACTCATTTTATAGATTATTTATTTCTTTTTTTATATCTGCATAACAATTTCACACATATTCTTATAAAATAAAATAATCAAAATAAAGAAATACAAAATACAAGTTATTACTGTTTTTATAACACACTTGAGTGCAGCATGCTGGGGAGAGTCGTTACGTTAGGTCTAGCTATGCTATTATGTATCACACTCCATGGAGTTACATTATGCACATTTTTCATAGCCTGCTATACAGTCACCATGCACATCTAAAATGGCAGAATGAATTATACAAGAAAACAGTATATTTTGTATATTTAATTTAGCAAATAAGATTTTAAAAAGCTACATTTCAAAGAAGTGGGTAAAAAAGAGATAAACAAATGAGAAAAGGATCTTGTTTTTTTTCCAGACTTTTATATTACTAATATTTTACAGGAAATACCTACAACAAAACAGGTTCATAAGATAAATTAAATGTGTGAAATATGTAAAAGACTCATCAGAACCAATTTACAGGATAATAACATTAAATCCAAACTAATATTTGTGTGCATTAATAAAGTTGCCTTTGCAGCACCTTTGAAAAAAGTGTGACCTTTGTTTCTTTAGCCAAAGGGAAAGAGTTTGCAGGCACACGAACAGATCATATTACAGTACAGTTTTTTTACAGTGTGGGTCATACTGATACAAGATGATCTTTTATGTCCTTTATCCTATGTGCACCCCAGCACCCACACAGTGCATCTGCTATATTAGACCTATATTCTCACTCTCATATAAGCGCTCTGTCCTCTTGAATCCCCAGAGCAGATGAGTCTCTTTAATCCAGTGAAAATCACTTTAAATTACAGAACATGTAACACCAGGAATGTGTCTAGGATCACTAGGATCCCTAGAATGGAAATTAACTTTTGTCCTGGGCACTATTAAAACACCAGATGAGAAAGGCCAGTGACACACATAACTCCACTGTGTCACACAATCCTGCACACGGACCTACACTGACTGAACAAAAAATACAGACTGGCCTGAATAGATGGAAGGGCCTCGCTCGAGGTGCATTGTATGAATGGAAACAGTGTTGAAGGTTTCTGTGCTTTGGGCTGGGCCCCTGTAGTGCATCTGTTGTTTGTCACACTAAGTTGCACACAGGTGCAGGCTCGGTCAATCATGGCCCGAAGTGGTGGTTTTCTGCAAACTTTGTCATTCCAAGAACACCCAGGAGACTTGATGGACATGTCGGTCAATGCATCCACTGCGTTGAGAGTTGAGCCAGTTGCATGGGAACCCACTGTTATGCCCTTTGTAAAGTCTCAAAGCTGCTTCTGCCTTTTCTATAATTTTTGACAAACAGGTTCATACAGCTCTTGCAGTTTATATAGATTTAGTGGAGCAAAAACCTATTTTGGCAGTGCATTACGGCAGAAACAAACAACAAACATTTCTGCAACTAGGAAATAATAATGAAACACCAGTGTCTTTATTTCCTTTCTGATGCAAAAACTTTCCAAAACATCGGGTTCTTAAAGAAGAACGTCGTGTTCAGGGCTTGCACGGGTTTGCTGAAGCTATTCTGGGGGCTGTGCAACTTCCTTTGTGGCCTAACATTAAAGTGTCTCTGATGACGTTGAAATGAAACCACAAATGCATCCTGAACAGCAAGCTGTCAAAGGGAGTGGTTGTTTCTTGCAGGTTTTTCATATTCAACACAAGTACTGTATGGAAACTCTTTCTATAAGTTCTCACACTGTCCTTTCCATCATAGTTGGGGCTATCCTGCTGTACACCAAGTCAAAACATAAACACTTTTTATTTTCATTTGGTTCCTATCAGTTTTTGTTACATAGCCCTCATAGCTTTCTTTTATGGCATTACATATTAATATATATATACTTTCTCAAACTGAGAACATTTTGACATTTAACATTTTCAGACAATGCACACATCAGTCAAACACATGTTCTGTTGTGTTACATGTATGAACTTTGTCACAGTATAATATTGTACCATCCGTGCCAAGGGTTACATTATGTTTCTTACAGCCTAATAAACAGGGAAGTTTGACAGAGGCTAGTAACTACCCAAGGGCACTCTATTGCATCCCTAAAAGACAGCCTATTTTAGAGCTTCAGACTCACACCTTTATATGTTTTATTAAATGTGTATTGCATCTACAGGATAACCATGTTAGACATGTAAAATGAAAATCATGCACATGGTATGACTACACAAAAACTGTTCTAATTAACCATGATAACCATGCTTACATAAATATGGGCTGTAGATTACACTTTTAATGAAACACTAATTCCCTGAGGAAGAAACTACATTATGTTTTCCAAAAACATACTGAGGGAATTAATGCACAGTGTTGGTCACTACTATTACCTGAAGAGCAAATGTTTTCCACTAGCAAAACTCTGTGGTATGCCATATGGTAAAAAGAAAACATAGTGGAAGCATGGTAAAGCACCAGCAAGCAAGGTACATTACATAAAAGCATGTAAAGCATGATAAGAAAAAATAAAAAAACAAGGTTAACCGTGGTAAAGCACAGTAAATGCATAGTAAAAGCATGGACAAGGAAAAGTAAACTTGCAGAATTACCATGCAGACTTACTGCTCTAAAGTGTTATAATGGTTAGCAAATAAGTTAGCCTAGTAAAGAAAATGTAGCAAGGTACTGCATTCCAAGCATGCATTGAGTCAGAGGACAGGCAAGTGTAATCTCCCTGACACTGAGCAATGGGCATGCCTACATGTTGATACTCCAGCTCTGCGTCTGGCTGAGAGTTCGCCTGGCTGGGCTGCTTGCACATGAAGACCTGTGCTGGCAGAGCTGATGTGTTCTCATGTGGCAGTTTAAACAATAATGATCTGCGTGAGTATTTTACAGCCTTGCTTCAGCCTGTGACAGGTTATGGAGAGCTGGAATACTCGCTGGGAGTTTTACCGTCAGGCAGACCACGGCATAATTGTTGGCCAAAACCAATTGAGGAAGCTGTCAATTGTCGCCCTACTTAAGTTACTGGCGAAGCATAACTGTATATGTGTGTGGACAAGAAGCATATACAGGCTGCTATCGGGCCCTGTTTCTTTGTTCGAGTCTCTTGTACAAACACCATTAAGTTTATGTATAACTGCATAGCTTTGAGTATAGAAATGTTACTGTAGAATGTAGCGTCCCTTGTTATTGTAACCCTACTGTCTTCCTGCACTGAGCCACTGGTTAACTCACTCAGGAATGCCTGCAAGACCTTATCATCCTTGTCCTCAGAGTGTCCTCTCTACTGAGACTGGTAAGATAGCTAGTTGGGTTGGCTAGAACCCAGGCAGTAGTATTAGTTAAGTGGAGCTGCATACAAAACAAAGTCCCAGGTGAGCACATTTTGTTTCCTTCTGTCAAGGAAACGATTTATTCAGTAAAAGTGCCAGTGAACTAAACTGAAACTCACGGTTTCTGTCTTTCTTTTTTTTTTTAATTCAGTCTCTTACAGAAAGTTAAAAAAAAAAAAGTATGTGTTTAAAACTTACAAATGCTTGTTGTATTTTCTAATGTTCGTTTTCCCTGTAGAAATTCTAGCAATATTAATGACTATATTCAATATTATGTGCAGTTCTGCTGTAGACTTTCCAGGACAATATTTCAATGTATTTGTTAATATAACTGTTTCAGCCAGTTAAATTAAGAGTTTGCAATGAAAGGTTTGGTATAGTTTCATACGACCCTTGTATACATGTATATATATATATATATATATATATATATATATATATATATATATATATATATATATATATATATATAAACAAACAAGTGCAACATCTTATTTTTATGGGCGTCCCAGGTCTTAGCTACTCCAATTCAAATCTAATTAGATGTGTTTAAACACATTTAGGTTGTATGCTGTACATTTGTCTATTATTATTAGTAGTAGTAGTAGTAGTAGTAGTACTATTAGTATTATTTATTTATTTATTTATTTATTTCTTAGCAGATGCCCTTACCCAGGGCGACTTACAGTTCTATACAAAAAATACATCTAAAAAATCACAGTACAATTAAGAGCAAGATACAAAATACAATGACTTCAGTCCCAATAAGAGCAAATACAAAACACAGTACGATTTGATATCGGGGCAGTTCAAGAGCAGATAACAGTGCTGATAGTTACATCAGGGTTAGATATGAGTGCAAGTAAAATACAAGATACTACAGATTGGGTTAAGTGCAGGATTAAATACAGTAAAATAGAGAGCAGATAAGTGCAAGTTAAAGTGCATTAAAAGCAGAGTGTTATATTGTTCAGAGTTGAATTTTACAGGTGTTGTCTGAAGAGGTGAGTCTTGAAGAGGTGCTGGAAGGTGGTCAAGGACTGAGCAGTCCTGACATCCGTAGGAAGGTCGTTCCACCACTGCGGGGCGAGGGTGGAGAAGGAGTGGGTTCTGGAGGCAGGGCAGCGTAGCGGAGGTACAGCCAGTCTTCTAGTGCAGGCGGAGCGGAGAGGTCGGGTGTGGGTGTAGGGAGAGATGAGGCTCTGGAGGTAGCTGGGTGCAGTCTGGTCAAGGCATCGGTAGGCGAGTAGAGTTTACTTTGAATGGATAGGTTGAGTATCATAGCTGGACTGCCTTTCCTTAATGGGATGCTGTATCAGGTTTGGGTTTTTGTTTTATAATCATGTCAGAAATTGTCTCGTGATAATGTCTTTTGGTAAGGATTATAAATATTGTACTTTGGTAAAAGACATTACAAATGATGATATCTTATTTTTTTTAATCTCGGCACTATGCATGCTTTATCATATGCCATTACTGCAGTCAGAAATCCAGCTGAAATAACTCTTGTAGATCTGAAAGTCATTCACACCATGTCTATGAGATATAAAATCCTGAACATCCATCTGCGGTTTAGACTAAGGTTGAAGGAGAAAGGGCTGAAAGAAAGTTTTGAAAGTACTGTGATTATACCATTGTATTTCCTTGAAGAAACCCTAGCAGAACCATTAGCAGACCACAGTTTTATCAGCAATGGCAACACAATTTGCAACCAATATTGCACAGTGGCCCTGATACAGTAGTCTATGCTGTATTAGAAACACTGAAGTTAATGTTAAACCTTAGTACAATAATTCAAAAGTCACTTCCAATAACATGTTCACTGGGCTATCTGGTTCCCTTGACAGAGTTAGAACCGGCAGTGGGAGCTGCAGCTGTTGGAGGGAGAGGAGCCGTTGCCGTCTCCGGAGACACCGGCTGCAATCGAGGGGGAGGAGGTCCCTCAACCACCAACCGTGCGAGTGAGTCCGGCGCTGCCAAGGGAGGTTCCCGGTCCCGTCATCGTGGACACCTGGCCGGAATGCCCAGACCTCCCTGCACTGGACCTTGCTCCCAGGTCGCAGCTCTGCCAGGCACAGTTGCCTGCCTGGTCCCTTGCTCCGCTCCCCTGAAGTCACAGACGTCACGTCTTGGGAGTCAGACGTCGCATGTGCTCCCCCTTCCTTCCACTATTTTCCCCCTGAGGCTGCAGATGTCACTGCGCCGGTCCACAGCCACGCACCTCTGCCTACCAGTTCTTGCTCCCGGTCATCGGCCTGCGTTACGGTCGCGCAGGGCAAGCCGTTTGGGTCCCTCCTTGCCGGTCCTCAGTCCCACCCAGGAAGCGCCGGAGGGATTGACCCACCCTCAAGCCCGCCCGTGGAAAAGGGCGAAGATCAAAAAGATGGGACTTGAGGGTGGGTGGAGGGTGGAGGGAGGTGGCCGTCGAATGGCCGGAGTCTTGTAAAGACAAGGGGGAGGAAGTGTGAGATAGTGTAGTCCTGGGGGAAGGAAAAGGACTACACTTTCCAGAAGAACACAGGCTGAAAAGCTGCAATTATGTTTAATTGTTTAATTTAATTGTTTTATTGTTAATTATCCCCTGCACCTGGTAGTAATTGTAAATTAGGACCAGGTGCAGGATATTTAAGAGGTGCAGTCAGTCTGTACGAGGCTGCTGAGTAGAAGGAGGCAGAAGGGGTGCTCTGCTTCCGAGCAGCCATTAAAAAGGGGAAAAAGTAAGTCTCAAGAAGAGAGTGTTTTGTTATTGGTCAGGTAAACGGCTTAGCTGACCTGAGTGTTAGTTTAGGTTGCTGTTTGTGTCATTTAGTTTAGTGCTCAAAAAAGAGCTAGGTGTTTGTTTTGTTTATTTTGTTTTGTGAATTAAAAATAGCGTGTCAGGCTTAAACCTCAATTTCCTGTGTCCTGGGTCTATTTTTAAAGGGGCAAAGAACCAGAGTGGGTGCGGTTCTTTTACAATATATATATATATATATATATATATATATATATATATATATATATATATAATTAGGGATTTATAGTGCTATTATAAAGAGTAAGTAGCAGGGCTCCGAAAAATATAGCATTCTGTGTCCCCCTGTAGAATGCTATATATGTAGAAGCCATTTTGAAAAGATCTTTGAAACAGACTTTAAAGTTATAAGTGTGAAAAGCTGTCAGGATGTTTACAATGAGAAGAGCAATTACAGGTATGTTATTTAAACAGTTCTAGCAACACGTGGGGGTGTGTAACACTATATTGTTCAGAACCCCGCTACTTACTCTTTAAAGTGGGCTCAGTGAAGAATGATAGGGTCATCTGATTACTATTTGTGTTGGTTGTGGATTCTTCTGTGAAACAGACAGAAACTAGTGACAAATTAAGGGGACTAGCATGACCAATCACCCCTAAAAGTAGCCATGTTGTTCTATGAGGGTTATTTCCCAGGATTGTAACAATATTTTGATTAAGATTTCTGGGTATCCTATGTTTTAAAATAAATGTTTTTTTGAATTTCTTTTAAATAAAACACCTGTGCTTTGAGATCCACAGGCAATACAAAATACATGTTTTACACACATTTATCACACTGAATAATTCACTTTTTGTTTTTGTTTTTTGAAAAGGCGCCCAGAAGTCTCCAGAAAACCGCCACCTTTTATGTTGATTTTATGGTTGATTTTCTATGAAAGGTAAAAAAAAAAAAAAAAAAATCCCAGAAAGTAGTCTTTTGATGACTATTGTGAAATCTAGGACATGACCTCACATAATTATTTGGAGGAATGCCTTAAAGATAGCATCAGTTCAATTGCATATCAGGAACACCCTGCTAGCGATTTTCTGTCTCTGAATAAATATGTAGTTTACTTCTAGAAAAATAAACCTGAAATTATAATCACAAGGGAACTGTGATCGAAAAGTTATCACACACATGCTGCAATTAAGTGTCTTATTCCTGGGAATGAATTGTATGAATCTTACTTTCCATACAGAGGGTCCAGTTTTGACAAAGCAATGCATCATTCAATTTATATAATTTAATAAAGAGACCAGCGGCCAAACATTGGAACCAATAGGGGTGATCATTCTTTGGGAGAAGGATTCCCATTGAAACCAAAGGCACTCAGTTCACCTTGAGTCCGCCCATCAGTAAAATGTACAAGCAGCACTGGCAGGCCTCATTAAGGTCAATCTAATGTAGAGATAAAGATCTGTCAGAATCTTCTGGTTGGTTAAGATGGTAATCATGATGAGTGGAAAGAGCAGAGAAATATTTCAACACTTGCATCAAATGCTCAGCACCCAACTGTGCATGTGGTTATCTTCTCTGCACAAAACTCAAACAACAAAAATCAATCGATAACAAATCAAAAACATTCTGACTGCCAGATATCAAACAAAAACCTAGTGTGACTAACTATGATTATGTTGATAGTATACACATTGATGTCTTTTTTCTCCAAAGCTATCCAAACAACCAGGAGTGAAATTCTGCCGGTACTCCAACCACTGACTTATTGTGTGACCCTGAGCAAGTCACTTAACCTCCTTGTGCTCCGTCTTTCGGGTGAGATGTAATTGTAAGTTACTCTGCAGCTGATGCATAGTTCACACACCCTAATCTCTGTAAGTCACCTTGGATAAAGGCGTCTGCTAAATAAACAAATAATAATAATAATACTCATCGGTACTCGGGTCTTATTTTAATGGTGGTACTGGGAACCAGGACTTGTTTCATCTGCTTTTCATCCAACGCGCTTGCATTCTGTTCATTCACGCTAGCACAACGTTTCTGAAATGCGCTTTCATTCAGCATAGTTCATGCTGCTTGCATTCTGTTTCCTAACTCTGCTTCTCTGTCTCTTAGCTGCTATTGGCCACCATTAAAGTCAGTATAATCACTGCATGTTGATTGGCCGAGCTTTCATTCTGATTAGATTTCATTTTGGCATGCGTCACAAATCTCTTCCCATTTAGCTTTGTGTAAGTGCTCATTAGTTGATCAGCAAGAGAAGACTTTAGCAGTGAGACGTGAAAACAGCGGCATGGAGTAATTATTATTTTCTTAAATTCGGAGGGTTATCTGAATATTCAAATCACCATTGCTGCCATAAATTACAGCAGTTACTTCGTAGTGTAATATTTCTTAATACTTATCATTTAAGGTTTAACTTAAGTGTAATATTACAGTACATGCTTGTGTGATACATGCAGAAGGGTACAAAGCTTTCAGTATTTTCAGCTTCTTTGTTTATGATGAATTTGTTATATTTTATCAGTTATTTTAAAGGCTTATTTTGTATTCATAAATGTACTGTGTACCGGCTGAGAATTTCACCCCTGCATACAACACTGTATAAACAACAACCAAGAGGTCCTGGTAGAGTCCTGCATATTGCAAAGTGAGGAACCACCTGCATTTGACGTTTTATTTGAGACAATATATACATTTTTCTAGTTAAGTGGATGGATAGAATTGGGGCTCCATACGATGGTAAAAAGCAAACCATTGGTAAAACTAATATCACAATAACTGATAAAACAAACAAGTGTAGGTGTATTACCATGGACTATTAAAAGTCGTGGTGGAAAAAGGAATCCTGGTTTTCTAAAGAAAATGAAATTGTGGGTTAACATTTTCTCTTTTTGTAGGACACCCCTGACCTGCCTGAATTTCACCCTCTCGTTTATTCTTTTAATGACATCCCTGAAAATGAAGACCATGCTTACAATAGATAGATAGATAGACAGTAGGTTTGATACATGAAAATGTATGCTGTTTTTTTAGACTTTATGTTACACAGGAGACTTGCTAGCTACAATGGGGATCTGCAGTCATGGATTTTTCTTGTAGGAACCAGCCATGCCTAATAGCTCTTTTCGATCACAATTAATAAGCACAGTGTCAACCAATATAAATCTCTCTGTGCTTATTTCCTATGTACACACACACACACAAACACACATATATATATAATATTGATTGTTCATATGAAGGTTGCAAAAACAGATAACTCCCCTCTCCACGCACACACACACACACATCAGAGCTTTAAAACGTCTAATGTTAGTTGGAATATATTTTTCAAAGCACCCTATCCATCTGCCCTTTTCCCTTTATTATAATACTTGTTTATTGTCTTTGCCAAATAGAATCATCATTCACTGGGTGTGTGTAGGCAAAAACCCTATTATAAAACATGTGTGGTGTAGGTTTCAAAGGTTCAGGCTAGTGGCTAGGGTTTCCATGTTTTACCAAGTGTGGGGAAGCAGGTCAGTGTGTATCAATACAGCAAACAACCAAACAAGAAAAAACATATTTGTGTGTTTATGTCCCAAGTGGTTCATATTTGTGTGTTTATGTCCCCAGTGGTTCACCAGCTAAGAGATACTTCTGGGTAGTCGTGCCATGAGGAGTCTGCTGGTAAAATCCCGGCCTCATTACATTTGCAGTCTTGGTTAGGAACCCCTGCAGGCAAGGGAGGAAAATCGGACAGGACTGGCTTGCCTCACCACAGCGAACACAGAGCGCAACTCATAATAAAACGAATCCTAAATTAGAACAAGTTAGACGGCACTGGAGCATTGAATGCACACATTTATTCAATTTATTCAATTTGAAGAATAGCTCTTTCAATGACTTGTGTAATTTTCTGTTGTTCCAGAGTTACCTGAAAAAACAATGAACAAACTTCCAAGAAAATTTATAAAAGAGGAAGTTCCACAGATAATCCACTGTTTAACTGTCTTCTGTAACAATGTGCTGATAAAATGACATCCATTTCATTCTATTATTGCTAAGATTGATCCAGAACCGTACAAACTTAAATATGTACATTATCACCATCAGAGATTCACAACTTAGTTTGGGTGGAACACGTTGCAGTCCAGGTAGAGGAAGCTGAGTGATCTAGCGCACTAAATAAAACAGATATTCTGAAACCACAGAGCCAGGTGATTTAGCAAGCCCATTGGTGGTGTTCAGCTACAGGCAACAGGAGGCAGGGTGCAGTGCCAGTGCTGGAGGCTGAGAGCAAGCCCTGAGACTGCAAGCCACTGTTGGCTCAACTACAGTTTAGAAATCATAGCATAGTTTTATGCTTGAAATGTACTATAGTTTACCATGGATTGCCATTTTTTTTAACATGCTTAACAATATATCTCTGGGCTTTACAATGCTTTCACTATGCTTTATTCCACTTTGCTATGCTTTTACTATGGTAAGTTATGGTAAACTAAAGGGACTGTAAGAGAAAGGGTTAATAAACATTTGTCTTTGTGTTGTTTCTGTAAAGGATAAGAACAAATAAGTGTCCTCTCCAAGCTGCTGAGTGAAAAGAAGCTTGCCATTGCTCTGCTTGTGTTCCCTGGGACTCTGCTACACTCTTGCCTCTGACCGTCACATACCACCCGCAGTGAGCAACTCAAGAGGACGCCTTTTATCCCAGGAATGATTTAACCTGTAACACAAAGACCCAGCTCCCTTCCTCTGAATTCAGCAGCCCCTCGTGCATCAGTTTAAGTATATTAAAAGATTTCATCTGGGCCTATCTTGCCTTCTGTAACAGATGCATCACAACACAATCATCAGCTGGCACTGACCTCTGGCACCATTTCAGAGGCTTGATAATAATAAATCCCTATCCTGAAATAGTTTCCGCAGATTACAGCAATCGATCAACATTCTGGGAGCCTTACAGCCGTTAATGTCACCAGCCATGATCTAACACGGTAGGAATCCATCTAAATCTGCCATTATTACTGAAAAAGCCTTAAAATAAAGGGAGTGACTCCCAGCATAAATTGCTCTTCCACCTTTGTCAGGCACTTAGTGACGGTTTTAATGTAGCTTTCTTATCTAGTTATCACGACATGTGGTCCGGAAAACTATTTCCGTGCCTGAAATAACATGAAATAATTAAGAAAAATTCATTTTTACAGCCATTTATTTGAGCAGGTTTTCACTTGGGGTTTTTCTTTTTTATTCTGTATGAAATACAGGTTTATTAATAAATAAACAATATATACAATGCACCTGACAAAAGGAAAAAAATATATATACTGTATACATACTATGTAATAAACTACATGTACTGTATTTCAAAATGGTGGTATGTTTGATTATTACTGTTCCTGCTGTGATAGTATAATAATTCTATTTGTTTAGCTCTGTAACCCTGTGGCAGTTTTAATGTCCTAATATATTAGGTGTGCAGGTGCACTGATATGACAGAAGTCATCTCTCATCCAAAGCACAGCTGGTCATGTTAGATGTGGACCAAACCTTTCCAGATGAATATCTCTCCAGGAGGTAAGTGAATACACTTCCTCCATCTTTTATTGCAACCAGTATACAGGACCTTAAATACAGTGATCCAGATGGTGTATTTTTGACCAGAACAAGTTTTTAAAGTGCTTACAACAAAACATCTTGTTAAATAAAAGTGATCCTCAGATAATTTTGGTCATTGTTACTGGCTTGAGAACTCACACTGACTATCCCTGTTCTGTGTGCTTTGCTTGAACCTCACAAGACCAAACTGCTCTTGACTAATACTCTCATGGCCAAATAAAACCTTGACTTTCAAACTTAAAGGCTAACTATCTGAATCTCTTTTGACGCCACAGCATTTGAACAGAAGTCACAAGGAAGTCAAGCGACTTCCCCTGAGATTCAAACCTGAAAACTCCCTGTTCATTGTCCTTTGTGCTAACCACACTGTGCTGCCTCTGACTGAGACATTTATTTCACAGTTATGGTATGAAAATGTAATCATTTAAGATTCTTATAAAATTTCCAGAGGCACACAATACTGGATTGTGGAAGCTGTGAAATCTAGGATTTGCAATAATGCTGGTGTTCTTGTGTGAAGGTGTGGTGTTGCAGTCAAGGCTGGCCAGTGGCAGGAATAGGAAACGCAGAGGCAGAAGAGCAGTTCAGCATGGCTGTGTACTTTTATAAATAACAAAAACAAAAAAAAAAGATTTAAAAACAACTAAAAAAATACAAATCAGAAACCCAGTAAGGGAGCTCAACCTCAGACCTCTCCCTAAACTCACCAAACAACAAAGGATCTGGCTCCTCGTTTAAACCATGTGGCTGGGCTTAATTGATCATCAATGAATCAATTAAGACCCAGCCACATTATGCACCTGGATTTGTTAGGGATTGGGTATTTTAACCCCATCGATGACAAACTCACATTAAAAATATATAAAACTTTGTTTTCAACAAAACACACAATGTATACATTTTTACATGCTGGGCCTCAGCCATGCCACATGAGGTTACATCTAGTGCAAAGGACAATCAAACTCAGAAAGCATCCTGAAGTGTTGATTCTATAGATATGGCTAGTTGGTTTGATTATTACGACAAATCCATAACATATAGTGCATCTTTTTTTTTAAGATTTGATGTTATCTTGTGTGGTTTCAGGGGCATTTTTGGCAGTCCCTGCACAAGGTCTAGAACCTGCAAATGCAAAAGCTATGCAAATCTGCTGGGAAATTTAATAAGATGTCAATCACAATGTAGACAACTATCATAGCATAGGAAACAGTTTGCAACATTGCAGATTTGTAACTTGGGTTGGCTGAAATCGGACAGCTCTCCTTGCGTTTAGCTATTTCCACAGATTTGGGGATTAGAGTAATAGATCAGCTTTGTAGCTCCACCTTTTTCTCACTCAAGCTGCATTTCCTGCCAGATATGACACACAAGTAGTATGTGTCAAGTTATATCTGATTTCACAAAAACCTGCCCTTTTAACCTTAACAGTCAAAGCCTGCCCATTTCTCATTAAACAGGAAACGGTAATACTTTACATTGTGTCTCTAATTACTTTGTATTTACATAGTAGTTATTTAATAAATACATGTGTACTTACACATGTTTATCCGCGGTTTGCCCCCACTGGAAAATAAGGACCAGTATGTGTATTTGTATATTTCATGTGCACACAAAGTTCAACCACGTTGCATAGATAAACAATATTGAAAAATCACCAGTTGTAATAATGTTATTTTTAAAAGGGTGATGCAGTTAAGGCTGCTTTTAAAATATCTAAAAGAAAATAGTATAGCATCACCAAATGATTACTGCAGCAAAAACACATTCATTAGACATAATAAAATAAATAACTATGATTGCATTTACCTTATATATGTTGGATCTCCTGTAGCAGTGTTTGCTCTTTCTTCCTAAACCTGTACTTAAGTTGGTTTCTTGCTGCTTTCAGCAACTCTGGATACTTTTTGACATACTCATAAAAGTCAGCGCAAGACACGCTGCAGTTCAGCTGCACCTGTAACTCTGCTTTCACAACACTTTCACTTAATTGGTTCCTTTCTTTGCGCCAAAGCTGCAGTATGCGTTTGAGACTGGAATTGAAAGCGTGAAAGACACAGTTTAACATGTTTTTACTTTGTGGTATTTGTTTGAAAACTTCCACCCATCTTTGATCAATATTTTTCTTTGACATTCTCTTATTTGCTGTAAAATGCAACAATCATCATACATCTTGTCAAAGTCAATCTCAAGGCAAAGAACTTCGGCCAACTTCTCAATCGCCATTGCACTTCATTGTTTAGAGAGAGGACTGACATTTGTTTGAAAACAGATGTGTCGAAAAATTCATGGACTTTGCGAAGCCGGTTTTTATTCTCAACGAATACACCAGTCATTACTGTAAGTATAACAGTACTTTTTCCTTTTCACAATACCTTTGCAGTCGCTATGTTTTGAAGAGCCACTGCCGAGATCATCCATTTTGAAAAGCTGATCTGTTCCTTTTAATTCCTTATTAAGAGGCACTGAAAACAAAAATACATTTTATGAACACACAGGCCTGTGACCTACTTTCCCATGCCTTTGGGCTATGTTATGAAAACTTTATGGTGTTTGCAAATGTTGGTGTTGTGATAAATATACACGTCTACGTCCAAACAGAATACTCCCTAGCTTCTCATGAAAGCTGTAAATCGTGTCTGAAAGCACCACATTGTTGGCTGGAGTCGTCGTCAGGAGACATGGAACAGTCAGGTTTCCTGCTGGTTACCTGATGCACCCACATGCTTTCATACCAGGGGTGCCATTCTGAATTCCGTCTGTATTGCACAAGATCCCGGCCTGATCTCAAAGTGACTGCTAGAGCTGTGAGCTGCCAATGCCAAGACAAGGAAACAAATTCATAACCAGCGAGAACTTGAACCCTTTAACTCCAGTGCTGTAATACCTTCTTACAGCTGCAGGTAGACATTGAAAGTGTAGTTAATTGCTATAAACTGCAGAATTGACTGCAGTGAAAATGTATTATGGCCACTTGCTGTAAATAATGCCATTTATGATAATATATACTGAGGCGTCATTGTGCCTTGTTGTTTAATCCAAATCGTCAGTAGTTACATTTTTTTCAGAAAGGAAAAACATACCCAAAAAGATTACCAGACCAAAAATAAACCATTCAAAATATTTAATTGAGGTGCTTTGCAGGTACTGTTAAGTTGTTTCATTTTTTTTTTTTAGAATTGAAAATTGTGTTTTTTCTTTCAGAATGTGGCCCCATGTGCGAAAGGAACAGATGATGTGAGTTGTTATCAGTGTATTAGCAGCTATAAAAACTAGAATTCGTCACGGTTATGCATTCAGTGAAAAGTGAAAACAGGTTATACTGTAGATACAGTTGAAAAACTATATGAGCATAGTCAACCAAGTAGTGAACCACCATGACCATAATGTAGTTGGGTATCATGCACAATTCATGTGCTATAATGCCTGCTTGGCTTTTACTGAATTAGCATAAAAAAATAAATAAAAATAAAAATAAAGAAATCTCTGGAAAATCCTATTTGAGCAGGATTAAGAAAATTAGCTGAGAATGTAGGTGAATGTAGCCCTTACAGTAACTTAGCCTAGCAGATAAACAATTTGACAAAAAAGTGTTGGGAAAATCTATATTTTTCTTGATTAAATTCCTGTGGTCAAACAAGAGAACCCTTTGCATGACCTGGAAAGCATTAAGGTAGCATCCTGGTATTTAGCCCTGTCTGATCAGGATCAGGCTACACCTGTCAGATAGGGGATCCCCAGCCACCCCTGCAATCCTCTATAATTCACATTAACGTGCATTGCACTTTCAATAGGCTCTTCACATCCCGGCTCTACCTGTTACGATGAATACAAATGCATGCATTCAGTAACTATCACTTTTGTCTGTAGAAATGCAGTTTTTCAGTTTGCACGCTAATTTACTGTTCCCGTATATAACTCAGGTATTGTAAAAGATGTGACGACTGTAACTCCTGGTGTCAGCAGAAAAAGAATGGTTTTGGATGGGAACAGCGTTGAAGCTCACAGTAGAAAACGTTACGCAAGGTTTAAATCAAACTCCAGGGAAGCATGCTTAATATCACTCCTGCTGAAGTCACCCTCTGCTTATTATCATGAAGAATATAATGGGAGTCGACAGTGAAAATCTCCTGATAACATCACTTTGGTTATTATCACACACACTGGTTCTTATAACTTATATTTAACAATCATGCAACTGATTTCTACCCCCCATTTCATATCATTTTGTGAAATAAAAGCAAAACATTATCATTTTTTGAAGGTTTTGTAAGTAAGTTGCTATACAGTATTAAAATAATCCAAATATAAAGTTCAGTAGCATAATATAGCATCTAAAAATGTATGTGTACAATACAGCTTACCTATGCTTTTATTTATTACAATGTTATATGTGTACAGTGTAACAGACTGTATATAGAAAATGTGTGTGTGATTAATGAACACTCTTGTAATCAGTGAAATAACTCGTATAATATTTAGCATTCAGCAGCAAAACAGGCATATTTGTTGTATATTTACAAAGTTATTGATAAGCGCCTGAAAAGTCCAGTCTGTTCATTGTCATCGTATTTGCTCAGTCCCTTTGAAGTACAGTAGAACCTCAGAGTTATAAACACCTTGGGAATGGAGGTTGTTCATAAGTCTGAAATGTTTGTAACTCTGCAAATTGAATTTCCAATGGTTTTATTAAATGTGGACATCTGCTATCTATACCCTCAATCTGGTGAATAATACAAGGATACAGCACAGTAATACAATACTCATTGTTATGGTTCGAAAGTCTTTAAAACAGTACTATAAATGGAAAAAAGGGCTACATTTAACTTACCACTGAAATCGTAACTGTAGCAAAAACACAGATTTTTCTCACCAGATAGGTGCTCTATAACTGCAGGCTGGGAGACCTTGCTCGTGGTGGCCTGTGGTGGCTTAGCTGTGGTGATCTATGCGCGCATGGGGTTGTGGCTCTCGCGTGACATTTGAAACGGAAATCAACAGCAGCACGCGATGTTGTTCAGACCAACTGGAGAAGAGAAGGGTGATGAATGCCATAAGTTTAAATTCGTCCCATGTGTTGAATAATGCACATTATTAATTAAGAAAATAGTTGTGAATGACCTTAAAGGCCTAATTTGAGAAACGTTTAATGTAAGGACAAACAATCATATGTAAATCGTATTTTTATTCATGCACAACCGAAAATATAATTTAGTAATAAAAAATGAGCCTAAATGTGTTTATAAAAATGCACAACAGCAAAACCATGTGTGTCATAGCATAGGTCACCACAGCTAAGCCACCAAGGCCCCCACGAGCAAGGTCTCCGAGCCTGCAGTTACACACTCTGGTATCTGGTTGCGTTGAGTGATTGTGTACTTCCGGTGGGAAGTGGGGGTTCGATAGACAGGTCAGATGAGGACAATGGCACTTACTGGTAATAGGTGAAAAGTGTTGTGCCATAATGAATCCTACAATATATTGACTCGGTAGAGGATGTATTTCCCACATACTTCGGCAGGTTCTAAATATATGTTGAGAGTGTTTCCTCAAACCCTCACAACTGTGCTGTTGCTCTTGCTTTTCAGAACAGTGTTTAGGTGGTACAGTATATGGCGAGTGCAAATTCTGCTGAATCATTTTCAATGTGAGTATGCAGTATAGAATAGCTTCCTTGGTTCTATGCACCATGTTTACATTGCAAAGAGCTATCACTAAAGTTGCTGAGAGCTATAAAATAAACCAGGAAATGCCTGTGCTGATCTGGGATAAATGTATTTAACAGGTGCCAACTGCAAAATCAAAGGTGTTTCTGCAAGGCCTGGTGAATATGGGTGATACTGAATGCATTCGTATCAAATGGGAAAATTATACCCAGCCTACACTTTGACATTGAATCTGCTGATTTTTTATACCAAATAATTACCGCTTGGGTTTGCCTCTCTATCCAATAAGATACATTCATGGACAATCCTGTTTAGGAAGATAAACTCAAGATTTCTATCATCAAATACATGGATTCTTTCAGGACAGCTCTTTTTTTTTGGAATAACAGTTGACATTGATTATAGAACTTGCTTGGATTTTGGTCAACTTAAGAGACATATTACCAACAAAGTGATATTATCGACATCCATTATGTTCTTCATGATAATAAGCAGAAGGTGACTTCAGCAGGAGTGATATTAAGCATGCTTCCTTCTAGATTGATTTAAACCGTGTGTAACTTTTTGACTTCAATTTATTTTATATTGAGGTGTCACAAAGCATCTAAAGGGTTATATTTGCAGAATTAACAGTTACATTTAGACTTAACTTTTGCGGTTATCAAAATTATAAATTATCATAATATAGTTAAATAAGAAAATTAAAATAACAAGTAGATGCCAGTTAAAAAAGCTAAAAAAAAAAAAAATACAAAATACAAAATAGACTGTCCTCAAATAAGTACTTAATGAGTTAAACTTCTCACACTTTGGAAGGTACAGCAGTGATGTCCTCAGTCTTTTTTAATTGCATTTGAACTCAAGTTACACTGGCATTGGTTATAAGCTGTCATAATATACAAAAGCACTGCTGCAATGCCGACTAGCCAGTCTATCTTTTCTTTATTAATCATACTGTCCTATATTAAAATAAATCTCACTAGACTTTTGCCTAGAGGTAAAACATAAACTCTGTAACTCTAAGCTAGGCATCATTCGTCACATGCTGTTACAGCATACCAGGTGTGTAATCAGTGCCAGTTTGCCCAGGATTATGTTGGTAATTATCCTGGACCTCGTAATGCACTTACATTGGAAACAAATTCCAACATCCCGTGACAAGTTCTGTGGCTAGAATGGGTCTTAATATAATAATAATAATAATAATAATAATAATAATAATAATAATAATAATAATAATAATATCATCTTTATATAGCACCTTTCATAGTGGACCACCACCACAAAGCACTTTACAGAGGTAGGCTGTGAACTGTGCATTATATGCAGAGTCACTTACAATAAGACATTGATTTAACATCTCATCCGCAGGATGGAGCACAAGGAGGTTAAGTGACTTGCTCAGGGTCACACAGTGAGTCATTCAGTGGCAGAGGTGGGATTTGAACCGATGACCACCTGGTTACAAACTTGGACTTTAACCACTGGCCCCCTGCCTCTCTTATTCCCAGCACATCTCCACTCTGGCACGCACTTGCCGATTCTTCCTGAACAACATCCGAAGAATCCGACCCTTCCTCACCAACTATGCTACCCAGCTCCTGGTCCAGGCCCTGGTACTCTCCCCCCTAGACTACTGCAACTCCCTCCTGGCTGGCCTCCCTGCGTCCGCCACCCGTCCGCTCCAGCTCATCCAGAACTCTGCTGCCCGCCTGGTGTTCTCTCTGCCTCGCTTCGCCCACGCTACTCCACTACTCCGCTCGCTCCACTGGCTCCCGATCACCGCTCGCATCCAGTTCAAGACTCTTGTACTAGCCTACAGATGCCTTGACCAGACTGCACCCAGCTACCTCCAGACCCTCATCTCTCCCTACACCCCCACTCGACCTCTCCGCTCCGCCTGCACTAGAAGACTAGCTCTACCTCCGCTACGCTCCCCTGCCTCCAGAGCCCACTCCTTCTCCACCCTTGCTCCGCAGTGGTGGAATGACCTTCCTACAGATGTCAGGACTGCCCAGTCCCTGACCACATTCCGGCGCCTCCTTAAGACTCACCTCTTCAAAGAGCACCTGTAGAACTCCTCTGTTTGTATCCTGGGACACTATCACCCTTCATGTAAATGTGCTTTATTTTGCTCTTATCTGCCCCTATTTTACTGCATTTAATCCTGTACTTCAGAATACTGTAATCTGTCAAGTGTTTAACCTGTAGTACTTTGTATTTAATCATATCCTGATGTAACTATCACTATTTAATCATATCCTGATGTAACTATCACTATTTAATCATACCCTGATGTAACTATCACTATTATCTGCTGTATTATTGAATTGTGGTTTCTCACACTTATACTTTGCTTGAACAAAAGTTATTGTATTTCTTGCTCTTATTGTATTACTTGTATTGTAACACTTGAAATGTATTTGCTTACGATTGTAAGTCGCCCTGGCTAAGGGCGTCTGCTAAGAAATAAATAATAATAATAACTGGCCCACACTGCCTGCTTATAGTCTGAAGGACAGTACTAATTGAAGCCATTAGTTTTTAAAACAACCACCTAACGTGCTGTCAGTGCAATGAGTGAAAGAATATGAAAGAGTTTACAGACTCTTGCAGGCAGAAGGTACCATGAAACAATGAATTGCATGTGTTTTATTGTAAATTGGTATTAAGATCAATATAGTTGTGATTACCTGGAGAGAATCTTCAGTTCAGCACGGAGAATCCGCTATGAATGGCAATGAATGAATGGCGATGAATGAATGATGATGATGATTGCAATTGCAGATGACTGTGGTGGGCACTCAGGGCCTGAGTGAAAGATAAATTTGGCTGGAGGCCTCGTCCGTGGGTGCCCGACAGCTACCTGCTCGAGGCCAGCTGGAAAAACATGAAGAGTTACATGCATCCCAGTGCCGCAGACAGGAAGTGGCTGTGACCACCTCCCCCCGAAAAGACGAGGCCGCCAAACCATGAATGAATAATAAATAATGAACACGCTCCACAGTGGAGCCCTGCCACCTATCCCCCAAATATTGAATTTAATGAAAATCAGCAGCTGAGACACGGCCCGTCCCCCAGACCATGACTGCGCTGGGGGAGAGAGCCTAGTCTCTCCAACCCGACCACTCACCCAGCAGAACTAAATACGAACCGCTCAGCACTCAGGTAAGGAAAAACCCCCTACTCACATATTTTTTATTTTTTAGGGGGAAACCTCAGGTAATCCGTGGCTGAGGGCAGCCCTTCCTCCAGGCTCTAAGCGGTCAATTCCCG
This sequence comes from Acipenser ruthenus, assembly GCF_902713425.1. Lineage (NCBI taxonomy): Eukaryota > Metazoa > Chordata > Actinopteri > Acipenseriformes > Acipenseridae > Acipenser > Acipenser ruthenus. The sequence goes on from NC_081190.1 coordinate 15,364,722, forward strand.
TTTCGGCCTCCCAGCGATTGACTGAGCAGCCAAAACAAAAAGAAGCGACATGAAAGAATAACACACAGAGCTTTTATGCGCTTGCTGATGACGTATTGGTTAGGGGCGGATTCTCCTTTGCAGAAAAGCAACCAAGTTTACAAGTAATATCACACGGCTAAAGGCCACTACACACCAGACGTGATTTGACAAGTGAAAATGCACTTTTGATAAGACACGACAGGCGATGCAAAATAAATAGGATGGAATCATTTTTTTTAGGGAATTAGGGAACAAACAACAGCTTCAATGCACGTGGCCTACCAGGTTGAAGCAGTATCCAAAATGATGGAGAAAAAAATATATACTTGCCGTGTTATAAAATACCCAGAGCTTTATAACGGTAGCGAGTGCAATCACGTCTCCTCCAATCCATGACTGACACATCGCCTACCGTATTAGTGCGATGACTTCGTGTATTGTGGCCCCTCCTTCCTAGATAGCCGACTTCCACCTGATCCTGGAATTGACTGTCAAACCATCCAGTCCGGGGCACACTGTTTCAGTTACACAGCGCTCTCACAGGTCGAGAGGGAGATTGTTGACTCGAATTCCCATAAGTATAGACACTCTGTAGGAATCAGTCAATCATGTAGTATCTGAATGCATTAGTTCTAGTGAATATGTATTAAATTAACCATTAGTAAAAAGGATGTAGAGTATGCATCTAAACGACTTTTGCACAAGTCTGGGGGAAACCAATACTTGAATGACCAATAAACTTCTTTGCATCAACTTCAACTCAATTCAGCAATTCTAGATTGTACTTGGATTATGGTCCAAGAACTTTGATATCCCCCCACCCCCCCAACAGTTGAAATTAACAATTGAAATGTATAAAATGTGGTAATGTTTTCTGTGTATAACTATTAATCAAAATCAAAATGTATTGCGTGCTCCTGCGGGAGATGATAAAATGAGTGCAGCTCACTGAATATGCGACACAATGCGCTTTGGAACAGTCTGAGCCATCCCCAGTCCACAGCGGGCTGCTGTCACATCACCACTGAGGAGATGCTATACTACTGGTTTTCAGAACATCATCTGAGCACACAAGACTGCACAGACAGTCCAACTAATGCTAATAAAGGTGCTGAGCAGGCGACTTTGCGCTGTTTTGTAATGACCTCTCAGCATGATCCCTGTACCTGTAATTGAAAACATAACACTTTTTAGTTTTTTTTAAACACAAATTTTATTTTTTTATGAAAAGCCTAATACATGTTTTAAGCAATTTAAAACAAGGAGACAAGAGAGTTATCACAGCTCAAAGCTGAAGCACAGCAGTTCGGAGGTACAGTTCTAGTTCTGCCTCTCATTAAGGCAAGAAAGACTTGCCTTTATCTCTTCTAAGATCAAGAACTGACACTTTATAAAGTCAAATTGGTTATAATACAAATGATATTTGTATGTGGTTTGTAGTTGAGGAAACAAAAACTAACAAAACACAATAGCAGCATCTTGGGCAACTAAATGCAGTCTCATGGTGAAAAACACTTACTGAAACTTCACAAAAGTCACATGCAAAACCTGATGGAATTGTACCAGTCTTGTTTTGACAAGAAAGCTATTTGTTCATTAGGTTTGATTGGTTTTTTTTGCAAGGCATTTTATCTTGAAATCACCCTTTTTTTACTTTTGCAAGCTCAGTAAAAAAAAAAAAATCTTAGAATTCTGAAGTTACACCGGTTTCGTTTTCATAATGAAATCTCCATGCAGAACAAAATTAGTCAGTAAAGAGTAAATGTTTTTTTTTCTCATGTCTGTAGTCTCCCAGATTTGTGTTTATTTATTATATCATAGTCCTGTAAACTCTGAACAAAAAGGATAAGATAAGGAAAATGAGCAGTAACATTAAATAAGAATGGCACCTACAAGCTTTTTATATTGGCCACCACAGTAGTACCTCTAACATCATTTTCAAGAATTGAACAGTATAAACAAATAGCAGATACAAAACGCCACACTTGACTTTAAAAGCTGCAGACAGAAGCACACATAACATTGCAGTTTCATTAGCATGTCAAAATACAGAATGGACTTGGTACCTTTAATACTTTCCACTGAATGTACAGGTGAAGCGTTGCAGAAGTGCAGTGTTTTACACACTCCAGACAGGCACAACACCAAAACATTTCAGTATTTACTGGGTCGGGAGGTGTGGTTTTTGTAATGGTAAAGCTGAAAAACACCTTAACAGACAAATGTTTTGGCACACTTAAGCCTTAATGCATGTCCTGTACATTGTTAGAAAAGAATGTGCAAGACTTAAAATGAAAGTTCGCATGGAGATGGACTAAGATCATTTAGTGTTTTACTCTAAAATGTTTTTTTTTTTTTAAATTTATCCTTGCTGTGCTGGTATGCATAATTAAGTTATTGTACTGCCATGTGGGGCATATGAAACCTAACCCCTCCAAATCACACAAATGCAGTCCAACAGAAAGATAGAATTAATAAGGAGAACCTTGAAGTACATTTTGTTTCTTTATCGCAGTGACTTTGCTGCGAGTATCTGCAGGTACAGTGTCGTTTTTTTGCAAGAGCAAAAAACACACCAGATAATACAAGAACAGTCTGCACTTTGTTCCCTTAGGCCAAGGCACTGCATCCAGGCCAGAAATACGTCAGGTTGTGTAAATCATCAACTACAGTCCTGTGAGGACGTGACAAAGGGCAGATGTGTGTCTATAATTACAGGGTAGTCGTTACATTGTGCAACACTGCCTACTGTTCATTCCCCTCCGTTTATCTACATAGGTGTTGGAAAGCAAGTGTAAATAAAGCTTGCAAGAATTGTGAAACAGATGTAGCTAAATACAGAGATCAGATCCTAATCTTGGTTTAAAATACATGAGAATAAGAGAGAAAAAAAATCCTAAAAATCAACAAAACACTATAACAATATTAAACTTTTGCATAGCTACATGCAAGACAGCGCTCATAATTCCATACAGTGTATCTTTTTATAAAATACATATCATACCCCCAGAACCAGGCTGCTTCATACACAGACATTGATATACTCTGGGAGTGAAATAAGTGTGGTGTTTAGACTGTGGGGGTTCCAATAATGGATTAGGGTAAATGATTAAAAACCCCAGAAGTCAAGCTCACTGTTTTCCTAAATGTGAATTTTAACTAGCAACAAGTCAATTCAGATTCCCTGTATTAAAAGTTAATTATTTATGATGGGTAGTAATGGAGTGAGGTTCAGCATCTTTAATAAAATACAATATTGAAAACTTACAGTGCCAAAAAATATGTGGCCTCATGAGTTTTGTTAATAAGAGAAAAGCATGGGGGAAATATAGTCCAGACAGTGCAAAGTATTAAAGATAGACCAGAACAACTGAAATGTGTAAAATGTGGTCATGTTTTCAGCAACAAAAGAAAAATAAAATATTGTGAGTGAAATGATACATTTGCCATATTTAAATGGATGCAATAGCAAAACATTTTCAGTTGCCAGCATTTTTAATGAATTGTGGTACTTTATTTTCTTATAAACCAAGTAACTGTACTATGATTTACTGGCATAGCATGGAATTCAGCAACAAAACTCAGGACTAATAACATGGACGATTTCATCCATGTAAAACACAGCTATTAAGGGTTTTCTGATACAGAAAAAAATACTATGTTAACTAGAAATGAGAAAGCAACATTTTAATTTCCTGACTGATCATTTATATTTTGCTGCATTTCAAAATAAGAGCTTGAACTTTGTATAGGTTTCAGTTCAGATGCTTCAGATGTGATTTCTTAAAACCAATGCATTTACTGTACCAGGCTGCTTTTTTTAAAAATCAGCCAAAAAAATCTAACCAATTAGAATATTCTGCTGTATCTTGGGTTTTCCCCATTTGTACAAAACCTGTTCTACTTTAAGAAATAAATCACCGATATGTAACAGGGGTGGCTCATTGAAAAAGTTTTCTATTTTATTGACTAAAGCAGCTTTCAAATGCTCATCAGGCTCTGCCCAACAAAACATATGTTTGAAATAATAAAACAAAAACAAACACTTCTTATAAAACATTGCAAAACTGATCCAATAATTAATTGCAAATAAAGGATATGAATAGCGAGTATAATTTGCCCTAGTTTTAATCCAAACTACAATGCTTGGCATCTTATATATTTTTTTTCTTTTAAATATCCTCCTGGCCATTGACATTATGACACTTTTCAAGCAATAAAAACAAGCTTATATTATTGGTACATTTAAAACATAATTCAGCTTTAGGAAAAAAAGAGAGCATTGCATAGCAGAAATGATTAGAATTAAAACAAACAAAAAAAATAACTGAATTCAAAGTTTGGTATTGTAGGTTTCATTATTTAGTTTTCATTCAAGTCCTCCTTTAAATATATACAACAGAAGTGTCATATCTTACATTAGCTGTTTCATTAAGTCCTGATTCTCTTTTTTTTTCTCCAAAGTTCAGAAAACAGGCTTAAAAAAAAAAAAGCCAAGATCATTCAATTTGTTTCTCCTCTGCTGCAACACATTCGTAGAAAAGTCCTTTCGAGAAAAAGTGCCATCTTGCTACATTATCATCTGATCCAATGATTTATAATGAACACTATAGAGTGTATGGACCAAATGAACACAGCAACCTCCAATTCTGAAAGGGGTGTTCAGGTCCCACACAAACACACGCACAAAAAAAAAAAAATCTGTACAAAAAGTTGCACCCTAAGGTTTCAGCGTTTTTACATTCCAGCTGGTAAAGCTTTGAGAAGAATGTAAACAAGCACCATTAAGAAACAGTCTTCTATGCCCCCCCCCAGATTAGGAGAAAGTTTAGCAGTCCTCAGTTAGCTTGTGCTTCTTTACAAGCACTAGAAAAAGAAAACTACATTCACAGCTCAACACCGTCAACAGTCTCTCTCTCTCCTACTGAAATTTATAGAATGCCCCAGTCAGACTAGCAAAAGCACAGACCGGCATTCTTAACTCCAAAGCCAGACTTGGCATTCCTTTTCAAGAGGCCGTCAGTCCTTCTTCTCGAGTCCCAAGTACTGTCCACGTTGCCTTCATCGCCTCTGCTGTGAATACACTGGGTATGATAGCGTGACATTCAAAGAGTCATTGTGCTGTACAAGTGATGTGTGCTGGTAATGCAGCACCAGTTCTTTCAGCGAGCCATACAAGTTGTATGGCTCTGCAAAACCATATCCTGTCGGTGTTTTGTTGATAACACAATGCTTTACCTCGTCGTCCACACTGCAAGAGAAAAGGAACAGATTATTAAAAACATTATCATGTATTGTTATCCTAAACAGCTATTCTTGTTAAAAGTGATTGAGATGAAAGTTTTTTGGAATACAGCTTAGGACTAGGATGGCTAGAACAAGAAGCAACAGCCAAGTCCTTTTTAATAACTGGCAGCCTATTTTAAGTTTTTATACAAATACGTACACAACGCTGCAGGCATAGCAGCCTGGCTTGCTGCTGTCCCGGACGAGGAACGTTCCGTTCCGCTTCCCCCTCAGCAAGGCCTCGGCCTGGGTTCTGTTGAGGTTTCCCAGTTTCCACGAGCGCTCATCATGATGAGGCAAATCTTCATCATCTTCAGTCATTGAGTATTGGCTACGATTAAAAGAAGAAAAGATTAGGTAAGGTCACAACAGTAAATTTTATTTTATATATTTTATGCAACGTTGAAAGAAACGATTAAAAACTTACTCTTCTGTGTTCTCGTTTTTAATGTCAAGCCATTCATTCAACTTCTTTTGTCGGACACCCTTTTGAGTCAACCACCTGAAAACAAGGAGAAGAGATGCAAACAATTAAAAACCAAAGATCATATATATAGTTTTTTAAATCCCCCAGACTGATCTAATCCCCCGTTTTTTTTGGTTTTTTAAAAGTGAACAATGGGGATTTTAAAACATTGGTACACATACATCAAGTATTGGTCTCTTGTCTTTCTCAGCTGGATTAGGTCTGGTTTGATGCTGTTCATGCGTTTGTCAATCTCTCGGTAATCGGCTGCTTGCTTCTTCAAGTCCTCCTCCAGCCTGCGCTTGCTGTCTACAATTTCACTGATTCTGGACTTCAGCTTATCATAGTTCACCATGATCCTGAAAGACATAGGCAGAAGAGTACGGTTACAATATGTATAATCTATACAAGTTTCTGCCTCACATTTTACTTGGCTATAACAATTATCAAAAAAATAAATACCTGTTTGTGATTCGAGACAAGCCAATCTCATCTGACATGTGTATCTTTACTCCTATAGGATATCTTTATGTGTGTAAGTGTATAGAAGTTGGTAAAAGTAACTACACGTCCTTCCCTTCTACGCATCCACATGGACGTCTGCATTGTCCTACAGTATGTGTGGAATCTGATATTCATTAGGATATTTTCAACACACCTCTGAATTTCTTTGTCATTCCCCTCCCTCCTGAATTTCTCAATGTATTCCTTGCTGTACCGTTCCTGGGTTTGGCACTGCTCTTCAAATATTTTGATCGTCTCATTGAAGGCTTCAATAGCAGTCCTTTTCATTTGAATTTCCTTTATAAAAAAAAAAATATATATATATGTTTTTTAAAAGCAGAACACAAATTAAACAGACATATGTTCAACAGCCACTTTTATCACTCATGCATATTCTTTCAGCAGATGAGCCCACTAACTTACCTGTGATGTTCTTGTGTATTCTTCATACAGGCGGTCGTACTCTTTGTTCTTTTCCTGGTACAGGAGGTGATATTCATGGAGCTTCTTTCCGACTGCCTCAATGTTGTCTTCTTTTACAACCTGATCCTAAAAAAAAAATAAAGAACGGGTGTTCGATGTGCAATCTCTAGCATCTACTATTTAACTGAATAACTGAAAAGACGTAAACAAGTAAAAAGACTATAGTACATGTGGGATACAATTTAGGGTATCAGCTTTGATCAGGTTCTTTATTTAGAGCAGATCTTAAAGGAGTTGTTTTTAGCCAAGGTGACACTTTGCTCCTTACCTGCTGGTGCTTGGATACAGGATACAGCAGCTTGACATCTAGCTTGGGGTTGTACTGAGCCAGAGACTCATGGCGGTAGTGGTTTATGAGCTCAACCACAGAGTTGAAGGTAAGTGGATCGGAGAAACCGTACTTTCCATCTCGGTGAAAGATCTTAATAAGCTTGTTGTTTCCCCCTTTCCTGTAAATGAAGAGAGAGTAATTATGAGTAATGGGACTAAACTTTCACCACGGTATGTTATGTTATTTTTTCCCCCCTTAAGTTTGTGTCAATAGGAGAAAAAGAAAAGGTGGTTACCTTAACGTAAGTGTGTAGTCCCCATGCATTTTTGTGGAGGCATCTCGAACCAAAAAAGTACCATCTGCTGTATCCCGTAATTTTTCGTTGACCTCCTCCCTGTAACAAAGAGCCATGACGTTGAATGCACAGACAGGTACAGCTATTCAACACTATACAGAGAGGGCTACTTTAACACACATTGCTATGGCTACTCTTGATGGCACCTGCCTACGTCTAGTTTCAGCAGGACAGTATGGCATCAACATTATTATTATTATTATTATATTATTTATTTTAAGCTGACAGTTCAGATAATTGCTTGTTGAAAACCATGTTTACTGCAGATTTATGAATCACATGCAATTTTAATCTCATAATTGATATCCTACAGACATTCAGTATTGAAAAATAACTCTGTACTTGAATGTCTCAACCTTTAAACAAAACAGTGCCAAGTCCATGACCCACTTCCTTGTTTTAACCTGCCTTTACCTTAATAGGCATGAAAGAAATCATCAATTACTGGCAACCTTGACTCTGCGAACAATTCCCTTGCAATTCAAGAATGTCTTTCATTTGGCTCCTTGCATATAGAATCACATGACTCTGGCAAGAACACTTTAAATACTGTAAAAACTGTTTTGAATAACTTTCATCAGGCTGCCAAATACAGCTCTTCCTCCCCCTCTTTTCTTTTATGTCTCTGGAACGTTTCCTAAATTTTGGACAGTGCTCAAGTAGTCTACCAGATACTGGCATCAGCAGATGTGTCTTGTAGCTCTTGTTTCATTTTAAAATCCGAACTTCAAGTGCAGAGCAACAAAATGGCAATTCTGGGTTGACTTACTGTACCTTGATATATCTCCCCAGTACCATTCAGCGTCTTGTAGAGACATGTTGTTATTCATACCGTTGTTTGCAACAGGGGCAGGCTTTGGCGGCTTTGGAGGCAGTGCTGTTAAAAAAGAAAATTGATTCAAATTTAGTACAATTTTAAATCAAAACAGAGTCAAGTTACAGAAAAGTACAACCTCGCACCAACCAAATACACTTTAGTGGATGACGTAAATACCCTGTTCTTTTAAAGGCTAGATCTAGAACCAGCAGTCTTTGCTGTGGTATAAAGTTTTTAATTGTGGATGCCCTCCATCTTTTTGTCTGTCTGGCAAGAAAGACAGCTTCGATTAGATGAAATGAAACATCTGCAGAGGAGTTTCACGGTATCCCTCCCCCTCCTCTTCCAGCCCCCCAATCTCTTTGCACTTGATTTAAATCAGCCTCAAAAGAATGTCACTGCTTTCCAGCAGTGGAGCGACTGTGTAATAAAAGCAGCCAGTCAGAAGAAATGTGTTTCATTGAAAAAGGACGAGTGGGTCTCAACTCTCCGGGAACACGATGTGGATAGAAATCACTCTTAAGAAATACATCTGCCACCCTCCCCCCCCAAACAAAAAATAAATATACAAATTACAAAGTGCTTCTCTTAAATTCTGCAGGATAAATTTGTCCTAAATAGCAAATCTGATTAAAAACCAAAAACCCTACACTGACAGCCAAAGCAACACAGAAGGTACTCTGTGCCAAAGTAGATACAGCTCAATTTCTGACTCACTTTTTTAGTAATGGAATGTGAAAAGTCCTTGCCACTAGATACGGAATCAAAAACAGACTGAATAAATAACCACGTGTTTTAATTGGGCCATGTGATTTAATTTTGGACAAATAAATTGTATATATAAAAGAAAAAAAAAAGAAAAAAAAAAATCAGCAACAGTTATACAATACATTATTCAGGATTCTATTTAATTGATTATGACTGACATTGCACACACTGCCTTACACATGCAAAATTCTGCTACCTTGTACAGGCAATATACAGAGAAAACAAATAATGCATGGCTATTACCCAGTAAATCATCTGCACTCTACTCTTTGTCTACTGTAATCCCACTGCATTGTTACAAAAGGGGCACTGCTGCAGCACACGTCGTATATGGCAACAAATCAACATAGTTTAAACAGACTACTGTGATCATCACAAACATTACAAATATTGATGCACTTAAAATCATACTATATGTGCAGCCTTTACTAAACGGCAAGCATAAAACCAAGTGCTAGCCTTGCTGCAAAGTGCACAATGATGAGAGCTAAAATCCAAGCCTAACAATGCATTTGTGTTAAATAACAACAATAAAACAAATGCTCCCAAAGCAAAACATCCAACAGAAAACAATAGGTAAATACAGCAATTGCCAAACCAATTGCCTCATAAGGAACAAAGACTTGACAATATAAAAAAAAGCATCCTTCTAGAGTACAATATTACTGCAGTGTTACCTGGTGGATCCATTTCTATGTAAAATAAGAGATCTGTCTCACAATTTAGCTCAGTCCTTGGACATTCTACTTCCAAATCTTCCATGTTCCAAACTGTGTTGTACATTAGTATCTCAGGTATCACCGATCAAGCCCAGTTATTAGAAAATAATCTGTTTCTTTGTAATGGAATTCATTTTAAAAGCTATAAAGGGCTGCACTGTAATCCATTACATCACATACCTCAGCCAATGGCACAAGGACATTGTCACCAGACCACTCCTGCTTCACTGCCTGCTGCATCTTTCATTTCCTTTAAACAATGATGTCATTTTAAAAGCACACAGCCTCTCTCGGTACCTAACCTAATAACATGCATCCTATTGTAGGCAGGAAAAAAAAATACGGTATGCACATATTTCTATAGATAAATGAATGACTGAATAAGAAATGCTCCACGAAACAAAAAAAAACAGAACAGATTTTTTCTCTCTCTCTCTCTCTCTCAGACTGCATGACTGTTTTGTCCATCCCACTTCTGGCAGGATGACAAAAGCTGCTGTGCTGCAGCACGTAGTCTTCTGGGTTTAATTGACAGCCAGGTCAATTTCAACTATTACAGCACTGCCATAATTCTTCGATGTGACACTCAAATCCAAGGGACAGTTGGTAACCATTCACAAATGAACCACAGTCTATTTTAAAACGGATGTCTAAAAAAAATTAAAAACTATAAATAAATAAATAAATAAATAAATAAATAAATAAATAAAACAGTGGCTTTGGCCTTTTCTTGAATACCTGTACTTCACTGTGCCGAATAAGTGGCTTGTGATTGTAGCACCCATTTCATTATTATTGCAGATTTTATTGTATTTAAATTTGGCCAAGACCAATTATTATCTCAAATCTGGTTTATAAAAAGTTAAAAAAAAAAAAAAAAAAAAAGTTTTAATCTATAATAAAGCATGATTCACACAGGACTAAAAAAAAGACTCAGAGTTGGTCAAAAGCGGAGGACGTCCAGTAACTTCCCACACGTGGATTCGTTTTCACCGGTTCATGTGCAGATTGTCAATCCTGTGTGAATCAGGCTCAAGTGATACATTTTTATGATAGCCAATCTGTACTTAATAATAATAATAATAATAATAATAATAATAATAATTTTGAACCAACATACCTTTCTGTGGCATCCTTATAAACGACTAGTTTACAGTACTTTTTTGATTTTGAAAACAATAAATAAATAAAACGACGAGCTACATCAGTCCCTGAACAAGTCCTTTCTCAGAGTTTAATGAAAACAGAAAACGTCTGACAAGCAACTCGGAGCTAGAAACAAATCCCACCCACCCCTCCTCTTACTACAGCTCTGGCCAAACGTTTTCCTCCACCACCCTGTAGAATGAACTCATTTGGCTTCATGAAATCAAATGAAACCTGCTGAATACTATTACATTAACATATGGACTTGCATGCTGCTTTGTAGCTTTCCATATACTTAACAAAAAACTGACAAATGTGACATTTCAAAATATAACAAAATACTGTACTACTACTATGGCTTCAGGTAGACTTTTGCAATATACTTTTGCAGTTTCTTTCCTTACATGATAAATACATGTTCTAAATTATGTTCATATAATAATTTTTTTAATTATTATTTTTTTTTAATTATATGTCCCAATCCTAACAGTCAAAGTGATTTGGTCATAGCTCTACACTGAATGCAGACACTTGTGATTACTTTAGAAAGATTTGCACTTTTATATGTCCTGTGCCTAATTAGTTAATGCCTGTATATAAAGTTTGAGGATGTTAATCAAGACATTTTTTACTTTTAATAGAGAAAATCTGTAGTAAATACATAGCTGTGACTTGCCTTTAACCTAACAAAATTAATACAAAAAAAGACAGTAATAATCCTGATACATTTTTGTTTGTTTTTTTTAAGAAAAGGTAAAACAAACTTAAATCCAGTACGTATGCAGTAAAATGAATTATGCAAGCTTCCAACTCCTCTGATGTATGTCAAAAATTTCAAATCCCTTCAGGGGTTTTCAAAAACTTTTTTCCCCAAATAGCTACAATACACTGACACCATCAGGTAAATGCTTAACAAAAACCAGTCCAGCTTGCTCCAACATGCTATGCTACTTATATAGCACAGAACTTTGCAAAGAATATTTAAACTTTCTGTACTGCATTCAAAAGTACATACTGTACTTCACACACAAATCATTTGAAAGGAAAATGTCATGTCCCCAGCAATTAAATGGTATTCAAAAGCCAAATAAAAACTGTACATAACAAAAGTTCACTTACATTGTAAATTGTGCATTTGTGAGGTTTATCAGAAATCTTTTATAAATTAAAAAAAAAAAAAAGGTATCCGCTCTCAATGAAAAAATTTGTAAAATGCCACAATCCCAGAAGAATTAAATAAAGTAAAAGTTCCACAACAAATGGTAATAAATCCTCTCCAATTTCCTGGCTTTGCAGTGGAACAAGTATCCGCCTTTCATAAGAGGGGAGAGAAAAAAAAAATAATAAAAAGAAGAAGTGCTTTTAATTAAAACGCTGTAATCCCGTTAGTCGGCAGGTGCTAGTGCAGTAAAGCACAGGAACTGCTTCTCGAGTTAGTTAAAGATATAAACTTGAGCCTGCGAGGTGGACTCATTTCCATGTTCATGAATACAAGCAGGAATGTGGTGTCAGTACTGCGAGCGGCTTACACTGCCCTGAACTATTGATAGCGATCTCTGTCTGATCATTAACTTACCCAGGTTCAAATATTTGCTGAGCCTGGATTTTAGGTGGGGGAGGTAGGCAGCAGTAGGGAGGGGGAGGGGGGGAGGGAGTAAAATTCAGCGAGTTAAAGTGAAAGCTGTCGTCAGCTGACAAGCGTTCACTGTAGAACGAACCTTCCGATTCCAGCCAACCCAAATGTGAGGGTCATTGTAAGCCTTCTTAAAATAGCTGCTGTACTGTAACTGACTGCAAAGAGGGCAATCTATAAAGTATCTGAAAGTCAAACAGATCACCTCAGCCCGGCACACGCAGGAAGCAGCTTGGCTAGTTCAGCACAAAATAGAATCAAAGCCTTCTTTGTATGTTCTTTCCCTCTCAAAAAGGTGCCTAACCCAGTAATAAGCTCCTTGCTTTTCCCTCCTCCTCGCTCAGGCCAGACTACAGGTGCGAACCACTGACAGCTGAGCACAGTTATTGCCAACAGGGGCTATAAATAGTCCCCGACAGGTAATAAAATGCTTAACACACCAACAAAACCAGCATTTCATCTAGACAGACAGGGCCCTGCATTCTCATATGCAAGTCAGTTTGACTCTGTGGTTTCTAAACTTCCGGTGCAAAGCACCAGAGAGGTATGGAAACTAAAGCTTGCACACTGCATACAATGTTCTTTTTTAGCACTGAAAATACAGCAGCTATAAAATCACATGCATATTTCAAACAGATACATTAACAGTCAAGACAGTGCACAGTCTCTATTCATCTACAGTAGTTCCAAGCTCATAGCTGCAGGAAGTTTTACAACACTATCGGCTGGTTTCACAGACCCCGATAAACACTAACCTGGACTACCCAATGTTACCTTGGGTAGTAGATGCAAGTATTTAATCTGTATTAAGATCAACAAAAGTAAAAAAGGCAAGGTGCACACAATGTGCTTAAGAAACATAACCTCATGAAAAGAAGAGATCAATGTGGGAACTAGTTCTGAGAATTTATGACTAAAATCCTTGGTTCCAGTTCCAGATCAGTCAGCAAGTAATCTTAGGAATACTGGAACAAGCAAGATCTGCTTTTTGAAAAAAAAAAAAAAAAACTTCCATCCCCCACAGCTGAACATCACAAAAAAATCTGAAACCAAGACGACAAACAGGGTTGTACAGCCTAATCCGATACCTATTCCTATTTTTTCTGCTACACCTCCAGTTGTTCAGTTCATGGCCATTGTGGCACGATTATTGTGCCACGCTTATGCCAGGATGAACCAAGAAAAGAAATATATTGGCACAAACATCTGAATCATGTGCAAATAAATAAATAAAGTGTAACTGGAAATGTACACGTGGACAGAAATACACTTCAGCTAACTTTTTTTTTTTCCCACACCCAATTACAGTAGAAATACATTTAGATGTATAACTAAGGAACGCCTATACAAATGTCATGCAGCACAGTCTCTTGCCTTGCACGTCTGTCTCAAGCTGCAGACTTCCGAGCAACAGATGCTCACACCCACAGTCTGTACACAAGAACCGTGTAGTAGAGTAGGTATACCAAGACGACTGAACAATGACAATGCTGTCGATGCAGTGGAGCAGCTTCAGCCTCAAACTGACCAAGGTCTGCACTAAATGCAACTGTAGAGTGCCCTCTGCTGCAGCAGAATTGCACTGTTGGTCTTCCAACACAGCCCCATTGGTATTTTCTCAACAACTGACAACAGGCAAAATGTGTGTGTGGTTTCAGGGCGTCTTACCCTTATCTCCAGGTACTGGGATCAGCCAATGAAAAAATCACCAATTGCAGCAACTATAGTCATACAACTGAACATTCTGCAAGACATTTTCATAGCCACTAGGATCAGCAAAAGGTGAGAAGGAAAGTTTGCCAACTTGTCTTACCTGGGGCAGCCTGACTCTCATTCCATTCGCTGGTGACCAAGACTTCAATTATCTTTGTGTGATATTCTGGATTTGAATCACAGCTATAAGCAAAACAAATGTAAATAAGCACATTAGTCCCATAATGACAAATGTTTGGCGCAGTGATATTAAGGCAACAGCAAATTTAATTTAAAACAAAGACAATACCTGAGTAGCTTATCTCACATACCTTGCTGCTTGAGGCCTGAAAAGCAGAGGGCTGAAAATTTCAGCAAGAGCCCTTGCACTGAGTAGATTTTTGCTGGTATTTTGGCAAGCTTTGCAGAAATGCTTGATCAGATAATTAAGAGTAAGCCAATACTGAAGAGGCACGTTTGGTGACCGGGTGATTCTCCTCAGCAGCTGGGCGCACTCCTCTGCGTTCTGCACATCTGTAGCAGGACAGATAACAAGCCCATTAGGTTATCAATCCAGCAACAACCTGCACACAAGTTTTCTCTTGCACTTAAAAATAAATAAATCTTGACGTCCAAAGTGGATGCAAGTCTACAATGTACCGTTGACCAAAAGAGCTAAATAAGGAAAGGAAAAAAAAAAAAAAAGCAAACGTTTTGGTTAAACCACAATGTTAATGCTATAGATCTGAGTTTTCTGTTCTCTTGCAGCCGATTAGGTAGCCATAGACACTGAACACAGATTAGATCTGCTGAACCACACAGATATCCTGTTCCGGACATGTGACAGACCAGAGCCAATGCTTATAAAGAATGTGTGTGCTTCTGTGTATTTGCCACAGTTGTGTTCTTACAAACCACTGCTGTCTGTGTTGAAACTGAGTTTTTAGGACATAATGTACCACATGCGTGTCTGCTTTCATGCCAAATGCCTCACAGATAATCTTTAACCAGCACACAGTCATACAGCATTTTTTTTTTTGGATACAAGGACGAATTTCAACAGTTACACTAACATGTCAGTGACTTCATGAAACTAAATATATATACTGAGGATATATTAGTTCAAATAAATAACTTACATTTCCAATTCCATACAGAATAAATATTATTCACACACAGATTTAAAAAGTGTTTACATGCTTAAAATGTGTCTTTTAAGGAACCCTGAAATGAATGGGGTTTTTTTGGTACAGACTGCTTAAGCAAAGTTGCTGTTAACCCAATTCAAACTAGGTATGTTTTTAAAGCACATGTAATTTATATGCACAACCCATATCAGAAATCAGACCTACTTCCAAAATAAGAATTCCAACACATTTCTAGATTAAATAAGCCTGTCACCCATTTTCCTAGCCGTGTCAGTATTCTGGTTACCATGGCCAACATGGAATTCCGTCCATCTTCCAAAAAAACAACAACACATCTAAACTACAAACTCGAGACTTGCATGTTTATTTTGCACACAGTTTTAAAATGGGATTTGCTTCATGAGAAGTCACGGAATCCTTACCTTGTGCTACATGTACCATTTCACTGTAAACAGATGCTGGAACAACAGGATATGGCAGATCCTGAAGATACCTCCTTAGACCATCTGACAATGTCTGCAGGTCAAACTGATCAATATCAACCGAAGCAGCATCTACAGGAATAACAAACCACCAACTGATCACACACTGGGTATTTTGACAACACCCTTGTGATTTTATGGACACTTTACTATGTTGACACATATAATGCCTATGTTTATTTTGAGAAAACAGAATTGTTACAGATAGCAGAAGATATTAATACCCCCTTCTCAATGTCAAAAGATTACAGTAATAATTTTAATGCAGTAAATAAACTAGCCATTAGGCTGTGTTTTGTTTATTTGTATGTAGGTGGTTGCTACTTAACATATTCATTCTAAAATGAACAATTACACAGCCAAATTAATATTGGAAGTATGACTTATTATCATTAGGCTTATCTATTTAGAAAAGAATGGCAAAACACAGAAGTGATGACAATTGTGCATGTTTAAATGAACCTATTTAGAAAGGTGCACTCTATATGCAATGCCAATCCTACATCTGATATGTCTACCAACTAAATTTAAAAATGAATGCAGACAGTACTATAGTTAGGGTACTTACTTAAGGTGATTAAGTTTCCAATAGACATTTTACATACAAGACACTGCACGCAACCACAGCACCAGCCCTACTGCACGACACCTCTGCTTTACTGTTTATAAAACACACATGTATATGTACACTGTTGGCAAAACTATAGTTATGTGCAGCACAGAGGAATCTGGATCGTCATCCATGACAGCAGCAAACTTTGATCCCCTTGACAATACATATTTATTTGAAAACACTGGTGTCTCAAAAAAAACACCCACACGACTGTAAACAAGAGCTGCTATACTGTGTGGGGGTCATCTCAAGAACTTCAGTCTCTTACTTTTTTTTTTTTTTCTCCCACAGCAGTAGCTTTGACCTTTCTCAAGCCCCTCTTTAAATTATTAACGTCCAGAGAAGATATCTGCTATCTCTCAACTGAAGTGGTGGAACCAGCACAGTTTTATTTAATCACAGTTTAACAGGCATCGGGGGTCATCAGATATGATTAGAAGCTCTTTGTTTCCAACAGCGCCACCTGATGTCAATTTTTTTAATTTCAATATTCTCTTTACAGGACTACTTGTCTGGTACTACAGTAGCATCATGACTAAGAGTATGTGTACTATGCAGATACTCACCACTTTCTAAGCACTCTTGGACATCAGCACCACCACTTGAGCCAAAATTTCTATAGAGAGTGGGACAGTCCAGACCTAAGAATGAACAATTTAAACTGGCTTGTTACAGTTGGCTGGGGAAACATTTCAAACTAAACAGTGTTGCCAGCGATAAAGAGTACAAGCCGATAGGTGAGAACCCATTTATACATACTGCAGAACCTGGAAACAGATACTGTACATAGCATTCACAGCCTTGTGTTAGTGTAATCACCAGCAGCAGCACTGTAGTTAGTAAGCAATGAGGTTTTATAGGCATCAATTCACTGTCAGTATTAAAAAACAATGTGGTCATAAAACTATGTACACACGTAGTGACTGACGGACACACACACTATTTTTAACCCTTGGCGGTCCGACATTAATTTTCCCTTTCCAGTCCGACATCATCAAAAAGATGTCAAGCACAGGTCTCGTAATTTTTTCTCCGGAAAAAGCCTTTCAATGGCCGACGGACATAAACAAACAAACAAACAAACAAACAAACAAACAAACAAACAATAGCTGCTTCTGCATCCAGCGCTCAAAGAATATCACGGACATTTGCCAAGCTTTTTGATATGTTCTAGTAATAAAATAATTACTTGGATCGCATTATTGAAGAGTTTGGTGATAAAACAAGTGATCAGGAGATGATTTATCAGTATGCACGACTATGAAGAGGTATGTGATAAATACAGTGAACAAGGGGTGGGGCGGGGCTGGAGATGCAGTACTGAGTGTCCTGTTGATATGTAGTGCCTTTTAAACCTGTTTTACTTTGAATAAAATTACTTTTAAAACAGTGCAGGTAAAATAAACAGCGCTTATGAAAATAAATTGGACCTGATGCGCCCGACAGGTGCTGAATAAATGGACCGCAAAGGGTTAATCTACTTCAAGGGTAATCTCTTCAACCGAGTTGAAATATATCAAAACTAAAAAAAGATGATATGTATGGCATGGCATTGCAACAAGACTGTATGCACATTCTTTTGCAATTATGGAGATGTAATAAAACACATAAAACGTAGCCTACTACATTATAAAAATTTCAACTACACAAAGTGTTGCTGGTAGTTACTGTAACCCAACAACAACAAACAGGTCTTACCTTTTCTTTCAATCGCCTCAACTAACTTCACAAGCATCGGCGGCGCCTCATCAGGAGGGGAGAACTGCTCTGTGAGATCTGGCAGTGTGGACGCTGAAGGCAAAGAATAAAATCAAACCACGTTACAGCAAATTTGCCAAATGCACTTACACAGTCTATGAAATTCATGGGATGCAATGTGACCAATTAATTTTTAAACAACGAACAAACAGCCTCTGTTGGTTCCTGTGTCTATGTCAATAGTAGCTGAACACTCCCCTAACAGGCTGGCGTTAAGCGTTATAGTCCAGCTCTATCATAGGCCCGTCAGAATTGTGTATGCCTGACACCCCACGGGGAAAAGTCCGTTTGCAACCATCAGTTTTCTGATTTGACCAGTCACACACACCTCTCTCCAGTTCTGTAAAACGAAATGTCCTTCCAAAAAAACTGTGTAATCCTAAATGTTGGCAGGAAATCCTATCAATGTCCTGAGAAACCACAAAGTGTGTGTGTGTGTGTGTGTGTGTGTGTGTGTGTGCGAGATAGCAAGAGATAGTGAGACAAAGAGAAAGATTCAAAACAGTCTAAACATGTTACGAAAGTTCAGTGTGAAGTTAAATTTAGGCTTAGAAATATGCTTTTTGGCTTCAGAGTACAGTATATTTACACTCTTAACACTGCATTTCAATCTCTTACAATTACTATAGATTGAAATGAAAAACCTTGGATGGCTGCACGATGGGAGTCTTAAATTACTGCATAAGACATTGGGTAGGAGGTAAATATTATTTTATTGCACATGATTGGAGGTCCGTGCAAAATGTCATTGTGACACATCTCATTTTATAAACTCGCCAGTAATTGCATATATATATATATATATATATATATATATATATATATATATATATATGAAAAAGGCAAGTATTTGTTTTCATTTGGAGAAGCAATTTTTTGGATCCCTTCTCAAATGTAACTGTGCAGACTTGTGTTTGAAACTTCCGATTTATAAATGAACTCCTTGTTGAGCCCTGTAAGTGCTCCCTTCCTGCAAAGCAAGGAAGGACTGTAAAAACACACACAGTGTGACTTTCAGTAGCAGCACACTCAAACATGAAGTGCAAACAGTGCTCAAGCCTGCACAGGTCACTGTTCAGCATCGCAGGTTTACTGATTCCTAAATAAAACGGGAAAATATAAACCACATATGCACAGCTTGATTCGCTTTGTGTGCCGAATATGATGTGGCAATGAACGCACAGCATAATGAACAGCAGCATATCCTCCCAATGCATTGCTTTCAACAACTTGTATTACATCAGCTTAACATTATCACTATTTAAACAACAGCATATGCAAAGAAAATACAGTAAACAATCTGCCCAGAAATGCACAACATCTGAACCCAGATGTGACAGATGTTTACACCCACACAACACAAATGGAAAAAAAGTTAAAAAAAAAAAAAGGTAGGTATTAGGGGTGACAGCGCCATCTACTGCAGGTTTCTCTTAACAGTACTGCAACACAAGTACTGAATGCATTTTCAGTACATTATATATCCTGGGTAACCCTACAGTTGTAGTGGGTTGAGAGAGACACAGATCTATCTATCTATCTATCTATCCATCCAGTAAATATGGACTTTCGAGGACGCGCATAGTGGGAAACTATGGCCCCCCGAGGGAAGAACTATAGTTCCCAATAGGGGTGTTTTTGAAGTCCCTAACGCAATCAAATACTGTTAAACCATAAATTACATAAAAAGTTTATATAACAGTCAAAATCGGTTAATGTAAACCAGGATTGTCATTTAAAAATAAATAGATTTACATTTTAAAAAATTAACAGAATGGTTTAGTCCCAAGCATTCATTTTTGTAATTATTATCTTCCACGAGGTGTTCCGTTGAAGGTTAAAATCATCTCCAGTGCAGGTTTAACCTTTCACACAGCAGGGGAAATTCAACACTGTCATAAATCTGCCAGAAAGACACCTTCACCAAGTTCTAGGAAACAGAGTTCCTGAAATCACTTCCAACATATTATTTAAAGGCATCAAGTTAATACTGGATAAGGAATAAAAAGGTCCGATAGGTATGCTTTAAAAAAAAAACTAAATTAAAACAGAAATGGTACTACTATACTTTATGCATAAGAAACTGACTAACGCTTTTTTTCTGAAGTACATGTGACAATTATTCAGATGCGACAGGAGAGGTGGAAAGGGGGAGATTGGATTGCTTCTTGGTAACAGTGTGACTTGATACATCTGCCACCAGGAGCATAGGATCAGTTGACACAGAAAATGACAGAAATGCATAGACCTATCAGGTAACAAATTTCCCTGAACTGTCCCTCCAAATCAGGATACCAAATGTTCTTTGCATCTCACCAGGATTCCAGCTGCCGACATTTGTGCGCTGCTGGCTGTCATTTACATAGAGCACCATCTGATTCCAAACATCCACCTCATCCCAGAATCACAACCACATCTGTGTTCTATTTGGATAAACACACACAATCTGCATGTGGAAAAGTCTAGAAACACAAGCCTTAATATTAAAACTAAAAAAAAATGGATTAGAACATGATGAGTGTCAAATTCAGACCACTGTCCTCAAACCACTAAGGCTTTTAGAAAAAGAAAACTAATGTTGTTTCAGACTCTGCTGGCCTGGTTACCCACCCAAAAAAATAAACCCACGGTCGTGAAGTGTCCAGCTTGGTATTAATTTAACCAATACAGTTCAACAATTCCAGGATTTCCTAGTTAACACAACCGCTTGCTGAATTTAATGCCTTTCCATCTCGTAACACACTCCTACTGCAACATGATCTCCTGCATTTCTTTAAGTGTTTATATTGTACACCCGTCCCTCTCTCACAAATTACACATTTTCTTCACAAACTGCACAGCAACTGCCAGTTGAATATGTGGACTGTTAGCTGAGCCAAAAAGAAAATGGAGAAACTGCCTTCATG
The DNA here is from genome assembly GCF_902713425.1 of Acipenser ruthenus. Taxonomy (NCBI): domain Eukaryota; kingdom Metazoa; phylum Chordata; class Actinopteri; order Acipenseriformes; family Acipenseridae; genus Acipenser; species Acipenser ruthenus. The sequence goes on from NC_081190.1 coordinate 15,385,790, forward strand.
AATGATCTTTGAAGAAAAAAAAGTCTGACAGGAAATGATAGCAGCCAAGTAGCTAAACTGTCTTCCTTAACTAAAAAACTGTAATAGCAAGACTTCCAATTCTTGGTTATTTAGTGCCAGTAAAGGAAACACACACACACACACGATTCAGCTTTACTTTATGCCTGGACTGATGCGCTACGAGATGATATATTGAACACACAGGCAGTACCAATTTAAAAAAAGTTTAAAGTTTATAGTTAATGAATATATCAAAATAAAAAACAGGACATTTCTAAAGAAAAGTAAATGCCCCACTCTTCCACCCGTGCACCCGTTTCTTGTACATGATCAAGGGCAATGCTGTCTTGCACTGTTCTGTGCATCTGTATTATTCAACCAGGGCACTGACTCCATTGCCTCGGAGGCCAGTAGGTCAGCTTGCTAAAAACAGAACATTAAAAAAGAACCCAGAAATCATTTTTTCAGGAGGTAAGTCTCCAGACAGCGTTCTCCAAGTGGTCAGTGTGCGAGGAAGCCATGCATCCGCGATTTCGACAGCGGTGTAGGACAAACGTTTTTATTATCATGGTTATCGTCCCCTTCTAATTTAATATTTAAAACTTCAGTTTACATGGTGCCTGATATTGTAAGTGCCAGCATCCTCTCCCACACACTGCAGCTGTGGAGAATTAAAGACAGGCACGGAAAACAATTACAAATCACTAGCGCAGAAACCAGATTTACTGCAGGTGTAGGACTTCATCAGTTCAATTTAGTTGGGTTCAAGACTGTCCCATCTCCAGTAAACGACCACACTGTAAAATAGCTGTGGCGTCTAAATTGGGCATCACAAAAAAGTTATACTTACATTTCTTTAAAAAAAAAAAAAAAAAAGAAAAATGCGGCAAAGAATAACGTACCTGGTTTCATGAAGTAGGCTTGCTTTGAAGACTCCCGAAACACTGCATAGACATTTCGGGAATAATCTTCCCCAAAACTTTGACAGAGGCCGGACATACTTTCGCTACAGTCTGCCATAATGCTTTCTTGGACAGTAATCATGATTTATTTGATTATTAAATTCCTTGGAAACTCTGTGTATATCCAATATCAACAACCTCCATAGGGTATTTTATTTTGTATTATTAGGCCTGCTGTAAAATCAGAAAAGGTCTTCTACCCAAGATTACTCCACGTTCAAGGCTTTTGATTACACATTACAGCTTCAGGGTACTCACGCTCCAGGTCTATTTTTACAGAAGGCAGTGCTAAGAACCAATCAGGTAGGTTTGCTCCAGTTTTCTGCCAATTACTGGGCTTGGTTATCCTGGCAAGACAAGCAGGGTCTGGGCACCAGCTGGGAGCAAAAGGAATGCACCTTTAAAATTTGGCTCTTCTGCACTGAATACCAATGTAGCAACAGCGTGCAAGGTGAGGCTGTGGCCCAGCTGCTGTGGAAAAATCATAGGTATGGCGAGGACACTCAATCACCCAACTGGGGTCTCAAATAGATTATTTAAAATGACCCAAATACACATTTCCAATAAAGACTATCTGTAGTAAATAAAAGCCTCTTTAAAACATAGAGCAATATATTATTCATCCACAAGGAGTCACTGTGCAACAAAAAAGGAATAATTTATCCCCCCCCCCCCAATAATGCTACTTCATTGACTTTATCCTTTGACTTACTGATGACTTTACAAGACAGTAAAAAAGTATATCCGTCAATGCCAGAAGCTGTGTGTTATTTTTTGTTTGTAGTTCTTTAATGTTACACTGCAGATGACTAATATCAGCAAGAGCACAATAAAATGTTCCCTGCATTTGCGTTGCTCATTTTAAACTCCCTTCCTATGGTCTCTGCGACCCTACACTCTTTTCTCTTTTAAAAGGATTGCTATTTGCCAATTTAAAAAAAAAATCAAAAACACAGACACATACAGGTAAAAAGCTGTATGCTCATTGACTACGGCAATGAGGGAAATGTAGGTTTTCAGAAACTAAAGTTACCTCTGAGCTGTATGCATCTACACTATGTTAATGTGATGGTGTCTACTACCTGTATATGAAAGTTTAAAAACACCAGCTGCAAAGTGCACACTTTCTGCCCAATCAATAACTTGCAGTAGCAACCTACTTCACATGATGGATCAAATGATTCCCTGCTACTTGTCATTCTAGTGTTGCTGGTTTTGTTGTAACAACTGGATCAAACATTTGAGGAAATCCTTGCCCGTTAAAAGATCTTTTTTTTGTTTTGTTTTTAAAGCTTTAATCTCATCTTTAACATTTTGGAAGCACTAAACGTGTAAAACTGAAAGCTCATTTCATGTTAACATTTAAACCGACATATTGGTCTTGAGTACTTTTCACAGAAGAGTACACACCACAATTCACAGAATTAATTTCACTTCCCTGTTTAACCCAGAGAGACTTAACTGTCTATGCTTGCAAAAACTATTTAGTCTTCTTGGTGCTGCATTGCCCCAGGCTACTAACTACTGTACACAGTCACATGTATGAGTTTCAGAAAAAGCTACAGTAAAAAGGAATTTTCAGTTCTACAGATATACTGTAAACTTTGTCCAAAGGAGGAAGTTTCTTTTTTTTTTTTTGCACTTCCTTAACAAACCGCTGAAGTATTTTTATCTGCAGATGTTCGGTGCAATCCCAATGTTCTATACTAGTAAGAAGCTAAAATTGCTTGCATTGCAATGCAGCTCTGGAAAGTGAAATGCCACATAAACTTAAATACTGAGTGCAAGGTTTCAACCTGGATTTCTTTTTAATTTTTAATTTTTTGCAGTGCAATTCTCACAAAATGCCCAGCTGTACTGTATCTGGAATGAGTGCAGACATCTGCAATAAACAAAGCATCTTTTTCATATTCTCATACTGTATTACTAAAAAAGGGGCCTCGGCAGTACAGTAGCTTATTAAAAACAAAACTAACCTTGTTTAAACACGATACTGCACACGTGTTAAATCCTTTCTATTTGATGTACATTTTAAAAGCAAATAAAGGTCAAAATGAACTGCAGCAAAATGCAAACAGTTTACTGGCCTCTGTTAAAAATATTCTACGGACACACGAAAAGTCCTATTTAGGTAAGTATAGCAACCAAATGCAATAGCAAAAACGTACAGCCCTCTTTTTTGGGATTAAGGCTACGCTTTTCCTATTCTTTAAATCTAGCAAGACTTTTTTTTTTTTTTAAACTTACTAACAAAGTATTTATTAATTCATTTAAAACATGTTTTCAAAAAGGTGGTAATTTTCCTGAAACCTCTGTATAAAAGCAATTCTACAAATGCAGCAAGAGGAATTAAAATCACAGCTGCTCAAAGGGGACATGTTTAACCAGAGTACTCATTTTCAATTATCTACAGCTCAGAACAACAAATCAAAAACACATTCCATTTTTTTTTTCACCCTGTGAACTTCAGAGCTTTGGCCCCCATTCTAACACATGCTGGGTTCTGCTTTTCCTTACGCAGTGGGCCAGTTCTCTGCTACATGCTCCTAATCCAGTCAGCAGACATGCTTTGTATCCAATAAGATTTGCCAATTTAAACAGCAGTCTCTTGAGGCGATCAAGTAATGAAACACACATGTGCACGCTCTCACGCACATACAGCCCAATAAAACAGCAAACTCCAGAAAAGACCAGCAAACTAAATATATTCCTACATACCTCGGTTCCTTTTTGTGGTAGGTTTCAAGATGTATTTTTTGTTACCATTTTATTTATTTACTTATGTATGTAGGTTAAATGCAATCCTGTTATTGAACCCCCCCTTCAGAAAAAATAAACAGCATGTTATCATTTAAACAAACACCAAAGTACTGTACAAATATACTCAACATATATATGGTGGTACATTTCAAAATACTAAAATACACTTAAATTCTTAAATTCAGTGAAAACATTGCAATGTTTCATGTTGACTAAATAAAATTTGCCCTTTTAAAATGGTTTTGGAATCCTGTAATTTACTTGTATTCAATATTATTTTACCACAGTCATACTTTTAATGTAGCTTCTGGAATTCAACCATAAAGCTTATAATAAGAGCATTTTTAAAACTGCTTCGTGCTTAGCAGTGGCTACTGTGAGAACGTACTATTAACAGAATCTCTGAACTATCCACAGATTCTACTGTGAGAACTTACTATTAACAGAATCTTTGAACCACCCACAGATTCTTCTGTGCATTAATTGCCAAGTGCTTTCACTGAATGCTGCCTAAAGGACAGCAAGATTCCAGAAAGCTTTTAAAGTGGTCCTCTAATTTCTCTCGCTCCCCCTACATTCACAGACAATTTCCCAGGTATTCTTGATACATTTATAAAAGCCAAAACGATACACAAACCAGAGCAAATATCAACCTAAAAACTGTGCTCCACATTGCCATCAGCAGAAGTACAATTTGGGTACAGAGGGTCAAAAGGTTCCGGTTTCTCAAGAACACAGTGCAGACTATTACCAACCACATTTTGTTCTAAGAACAGGGGTTAAACAGAACGCTTCAACTGTTTAATAAATTAATGTCTTTTTTTTTTCTTTTTTGTAATAAATCAAGGCTAATCAAGGCTTAACCCTTTGCGGTCCATTGTTGGACTGGGTCCGACATTGCAATTATTCCTCACAGGTCCTTTGTCGGACTGGGTCCGACATCATTATAGCAACGCAAAAAACGGGTTTCTAGTCGTTTTTTCTCCGGAAAAAGCCGAGAAAACCATTCAATTGCCGAGTGGGAGCGACAGGAGCCGAGACAAGTCGAAAAAAATAAATAAATAGGCGTCTCTCATGATTAGTCATTCATGGTATCTGGTATCAGATAACGGGGCGGTCGTAAGTAAACAAGTTGGCTGACTGAATCAGCGCACAGAGAACACGGACATTTGCAGAGCTTTTTTGAGATGTTATAGTAATAAAATAATGACTTGGATCGCATTATTGAGGAGTTTGGTGATAAAACAAGTGATCAGGAGATGATCGATCGGTATGTACGACTATTATTATTATTTATTTCTTACATAGGTGAAAGCGATAGCGAACGAAAGGGTGGGGCGGGGCTGGAGATGCCTAGTGAGTGCTTTGTTGATATGCAGGGCCATTTAAACCTGTTTGACTGTGGGAAAAAAATACTTTTAAACAGCGCGTCTAAAATTAACTGCGCGTGTGAAAATTAATTAGACCTGACGTGCCTGACGCGCGATTAATAAATGGACCGCAAAGGGTTAAAGTAAAAAACAAACAAACTACAATGAAACAAACCCTTTAATGCAGCTTAAAAGGCAAAGTGTACAGCTAACCAGTGTTTCCTAATGAAGCAATAACCCTTTCACAGTATTTACTGTACTACCAAGGAAAAGTATTTGAAGTGTTTGTTTTCATTTCATAATGAAAAGCCACTCCTTTTTCAAAGACACCACTAATGCACGATTGTTTGGCTCTTTGAAACGTCTTTGAGAAAGAGGAATTCCTGCATGTAAAAAACCTACTGCCCATCCAACTGAAACTTAAATGGATGCAAATCTGCAGGCTAAAACCAATGTATTGGTCCAGTACAGTATGCACTATAGATATGGGGAAAACAAAGGGTTCCTCTGTGTTACTGAACATTCGATTCTGTTGTAACATTCAGATAGACCAAGTTAGGAATTGCAAGATTAGTCTCATAATCTTTGCTTTATGTGAAGGTAAAATTCTGCAGAAGCACCTGTAATAGCCCTCAATAAGCTCATATATCCACACGGACAAAGTCTCTGGCAGACACTCATGCCTTTGTTATTTCCATAACTGGCTTCTTTATCAACTGCACAATCTAAAAACTTTGTAGTTAAGAAAACTTCTCAATAGAAAACCACATCTAAAATGTATTTTCAGTGGCTAGAGTAAACTTCTCCAACAATGTAAGACAAAAAAAAATACCCTGCACCCTGAAACGTTTCACCGCATTTGAGAATATAAAAGATGAAACTTATTAATTGTTTATTAATTGTTGAAATAATTGTTTAAAAAACATAAAAAAATAACAAAATATTCCTTAACTGAGGTTAATATTGGTATGAGAGGATACGTCACTGTAAAAGGCACTATATTGTCTGCACTCACTGTGTCCGGAGCTTCATCAGCATGTACCACTTCCACTGAATCATCGCATCGGAAAAACTTAAGAAACTTGAAACAAGTCCATTAAGCACAAATTATTTCTTTATCTGTACTGTAAGAGGAACAAGCATGGAAAATCTAGCATCAACACCACAGTATACTGTATTACTGCAACAGAGAGATCCTAAACAAACTGCAAAGCAACATTGAACATGCACAGTGATCAATAACAAATAAAGATCTTTTAACACAAACCGCAGCACAAAAAAACATGCGCCAGCTATGCATCTGTTAAATGAAGCCCACAGACCTAACTCACAGCTGCCTGGTCAGCTAACTACCATTAAGTGTAAGCAAACTTCCCAGCTGAAGCCTGGCAACCCGAATCTCTTTAAGAATATTGTTCAATGCAGCAGATGTTCATGGTAACACTTGCGGGGTCCAGGAAAGGAGCAGGGACATTAGCTCAAACTCAAACTATGCAATGTGTAACACTGATGCAGAAGGCTGTGTGTTGATCTTTCCAGCTGAACTGCACACATGCTTGGAAGGAACATTCATTCAACTTGGGCACAGCACAAAGATCTAAAACTACTGTACCTTGCATGCCAGTTTAAAAATAAAAAAAACCTTTGTATGAAATTTATTTAAAAAATGTACACGTTTTTCACAGGTGGGTCATCAGACCTCAAAAACTACACAGCCCCTTAATTAAAAAACCCCGAGATGGAAGCTGGGGCTGGGTACTTCAGGGTAGCATCAAAGACAGATGTGTTACTGTATGCAGGCCTACATTCCAGCTTCATAAAGCATCCTCTGTATACTTTCCAACCTAAATTCTCTTCCTGTCACAGTCATGAATAGAGTGCAGCAAAAACCACAAAAAAACTCCCAAAACAAAGCTTAGAAACATCTATCAGTAAGCCCCTGTACCATCCTGACAACAGAAGCGTTAACAGGCTGACGGCTTTTAAGAATGAGCCCTGCAGCAAATTCTTTACAAGGCAAGTCTTGTTCTTTTTTTGCTGACATCACAGCTAAAAAGCTAATGAAACAACAATCTGGAGTTTCACACTTTGCAGAAGTTCAATTACTGCACTTCACAGTGATCGGAGATACTAGTCTTTGTGGAGCGGAGGTCTGATTAGATTTCCATGAAGTCTGGAACCGTGCACATTAAACGACACATAGGGCTCAACAACAAAATGAAAGGATATGAATACTGTCTTGCAATAAATGATTTATTTATTTTTAAACTTTGCATCATTTACTGAACCCACAGGTGCATTAACATTTAAAAGCACCTTCAATTCAAGACTGATACATTACTGAAAACTGGATTCAAACTATCTTTTCCTTATAAAAAAACTAACTGGATTTGTTCTCCAGACTGCTGCTAAGAAATGCTGTTTTTCTACTGCAGTATTCCCCACATGGCTTTATACTAAGAGTAACTGCAAACGAGCACCACTTTCATACCAATGCCATACAGAAACACAGCACAGATGTGATTACATTCATTTAGGGTTTAGCTGTTATATTCACACATGGACAAGGCAATCTGCACTACTTACTGACTTCATTTTTAAAACTATCGTTGACCCTTTTTCAAAATCAGAATAACTAAAACCAAGTTAGACCAAGATCAACACTGGATTTCACAATCATGTAAAACCAAGCAAGCGTACTGTATCGGCACATTATGAGAGCTCAGCTATTTATGCCTGTCAATGTTAGGAAGTGTGAACTCTTTCACAAATTTACAGAAGCAACTGTAAAACTACTGAAAATAACATTCAGTTTTGAATGCCAAGGCTTACAATGTGATTCAACTTACAATACTTGTATTGTATAGAGCACAATGCAACTAGAGGTAACGGATCCATTAGCTCCCAAAGTTACACAATAATAGACAGGTACCTCCCTGTCCAAAGAGTCTGACACTCTCAACAAAAGGCTTGTACAAAAGAATATCCTTTCCAAGTTGCATTATTAAAATAATGCGAAGTGTGAAATGACATTACATAACAGGGGCTGTACAGTATCTCTATTGTCAGGCATACGCATACCCAGGGTGCAATAGTAACTCACTTATGGTCATTCGCAAACCGCTTTACTGCTTTATCAGTTCAATGCCAGGCACTGCAGCAGAAAGAACTAAATGGCTTTACTGTATGTTGAATTAAATGTTTACAGTTGTTTAACATTACATTCAACAGATGGGTGCAGAATTTACTTTGAGTTCTGCAGGTCAAATACTATCCTAACGTCAGCAATGGAATGCCCCAAACACTGGCAAGCATACACAGTAACTCATCAGCAGGGTCATTGAAACTGAATCAGGCTGACAGATTTCTTGAGAAACCAAGAATTTTTTTTTTTTAAAAAGTACTAAAGCAGTTTATTTTCACATCTGTAGTTCTGTACAGACAACCCCCTGTGGTTAAAAATGCACGGTGCCTCTGCTGCCTAAAAGCTCTGCAAATCTGAAGAACATTATCAAAACATAAAAATGGGGGTGGATGGGGAAAAGGCTGCCAAAGCCTTCAATGAATGGCAATGAATCACAAATACTCTGAGGCAAGAAGAATTCAACACCCAGCCTCCCCCAAGCACAGGCCCCTCAGCGCGTGAACAGAGGCCCATTCTTTTCCTGATACTACATTTGCACTAGCTTCAAGCCTAGCTCCGCCACTCACCCTCTGTGACACATTGCTTTTCCCCCCCAGTTTGTAGGACAACATTTCAACACCCAAGCAAAGAATTTTTTTTGCCTCTAAACAATACAATAAAACCGAACTGCCACACACACAAAAAAAAAGGGTTGAGTTTGAGAATGGCTGTCAGAGTTGGAAATTGAAAAGCGTAAAAGGGGTCCAATTTATCTGGAATGCACTAATTAGCCACAATCCAGGAATTAGGAATTTAAAACTGCCATTGGACAACAAATAAAACATACAATTTTTACCGTTGCCCACCACTAATAATGATGTAATACGGTATTTACAGCTAGCATGACTAAATAAGTTAAAGTAATTTACTGAGGTGAGTTTTAATGGGTTAATTTGGTTGGATATCAAACTACAGTACATTTGAATTGCAAATTTTGACTTTCAGGGTGTTTAAAAAAAATGTAATTTGTTTTTGTAAATTGTGTATAAACTGTCCTGTAACAGCAAAGCAATCCACACAAATTATGATATTTCAAATTTGACTCATATATGAATAGCTAATTTTACAAAACAAGTACAGATACGACTCTTCTTGAAGATACTGCAGACACTTGACAGCTGCACACAAATGTGACAGGATTCTGGAAGGCACATGATGTTCTCCCTCCACCCCAAACCCCGAAGGCACTTGGAATTCCATTTGGCAAGCGCTTCACATTTTTAGACACGTTTTAGCTCCCTCCCCCCTCACAAATAATAATTAAGTCCCATAATGATTGAAGGCACAGGGAGGCTACACAAAGGTAGGGATTCCAAAAGGTACATTTATTAGCATCTTATTAATTTATTTTTTATTTTTGCCAAGCAGGATTTTGAAATATTAAAAGGATACTTAACACCAATAACAATAAAACATTGCTACGATTGAATTGAAAATCGATTTTTCGATCGATTCCATTCCTCATTATATACATCGATATAAATACTGGATAATATATTCAATAATTACATTTCTGTAACGCGCATAGTTAACAACCTTATTTAAAGTTTATCAATGAAAACTCACCGAACGCCCTGCCTTGCTATTTACAGTATTTCTGCCATTCAAGCAGTTTTGAAAGTGCTTTGCAAGTACGCCCCTCTCTGTATTCGATGTAAACAAACTAAAAAGCGTGTCGCCTTGAATCTAGAGCAGAACGACAGGCTTGTATTCCTGGCAAACAGTCTGTAAATAAATTGAAGAAAACTGACTGTATATAGCTTGTGCTTCTTTAGCGTTTCAAAATGAACTGTTATATAATGAATATGTAACAATATTCAATAACATTAAAAAAAAAAAAAAAATCATTGATGTTAACCGCAATTTTGAACTATCAGCTTGACCTATAGAGGGTATGCATGTTGTGGTAAGTAAATCACATTATTGTTATTATTATTATTATTATTATTATTATTATTATTATTGTTTTAAGCAGGGATTTCCACATTGTGCGTTTCACAGATAGTGAAGGTTAGGTGGTACAGTATTAACAAGATGCAATGTGTGATGCTGCAGCTGGCACTAAATTGTGTCTAGTTTATATAGACTAGCCTACATTCCAAAGAACTGTAATCTGTTTGGAATAAATACTTTAGTAACACCCCTGTAGTGTGTTAAACTTGCTGTAGACGTGTTGTTTTTTTCTCTCTCTCTTTCTCCTGACGCTACCAAGGCGTAATTACCTCTCGCATTCAACTGGTGTGCACAGGCTTTTACTGAACAGCAATGAGATTATCAATCACGTCGGGGGGACAGGAATGGAGTGACAATGTATGCGTGCGGTACAATCATCGATATTTATTCAAACAATTCGATTTTGTGTGCCCAATTAAATCGAGGCTTAACTGACAGCCCTAGCGTATAATAATTATTATTATTATTATTATTTATTTATTAGCGTATTGTGGCATTTTGCAGCATCTTCGTGATGTCAGTTGTTAATCAGCACAATGAAAAGTCGCTGCACCTGCTCTAAAACAGAGTTTGTCATTTTTCGATCACATCTAGTGAATTGTATCCAAATACATGTGATAAGTTTCTTTTGATGCTCAGTATACATTAATAATAGGTTAAGTAATGAACCGCTGAAGCATGCGCATAGCTCAACATAATGCAAAATGGAAGGCCAATGGTGCTTATGCAGCATGCAAATACCATAGCTACCTCTGTGACTATGAAGGGGAGTTATTGCGTTTCAGAGGTCGCATTAATGTAACATTTTGCGTCCTAGATGCAAAATAAATCCATTGGACGGAAAAATATTTTTTGTCTTGTGTTCACGGGACGCACAGAATGGAAAGGGATGCATATTCGCAGTAATCTATTACACTGCAGCAAAATGACCGTAAAATACAGCTGTGCCGCGTTATAACGCCACCCTCGCATACCGCCAGCTATTCTCTCTGAACAAATGTCACCAATATAAAAACAGTGCTATTTGTACCCGTTATATAGCCACCCCGCTGTCCACCACCCGCCAACTTCCCAAGCCAAGCAAACGTAAATATAAGCATTGTAGTTTCCCTAATTGTAGCGCCAGCGAAATAATCATGGTCAATTAAACTTATGCAATTAACCTTTGACTCACTTTCCTAATTCGTTGTTAACTGAACGTTCATACCAGTGTCATCAACACTCCCGCTCCCAAAGCAAAACAGAAAGTACAAAATGGCGAGTCGACACTACATTTAACAGCAGAGCAAAAAACGATAAATCTGCATGTATGCATCTGAAAATAAGAAAGCAAGTCAGCAAGACATCGCAAATGTTTTCTCGCCTAAGTGAGGTATATACTGTTCACGAAGGACAACTGGGAGACATTCTAATGGATAAAAGCAAATGGCTTACCTTGATGGAACGGGTCGATTTGTTTAACCTGAAAAAGGTTAAACAAATAAACAGTAAAAGTTCAAATGACATTACAGTAAATTAAAATAAAGTACGCTTTTTTTTGTTTAAGGAATTGTTGTTTGGGTGATGTGAAACTAAATGACTGTTTTACAGCAAAATATACAGGATTTCAAATAAACCGCTCATTCGCCGTTAATTGAGATGCCGCTATCCTGAAATGTGACATCACTTGGTGCAAGCAGCGTACACAGTGGTTAAATAATACTTCAGTGTGTGGCGTTTGCCTACGAGCCTGACCCTGATTGGTATGTATAGGGTTTGTTGTATATTAATATAAAATAAACTTGATTATACTGTGTTTGTATTTATTGTTAATAATGCTAAAAACACAAATGTCTCTGCGCGCATATGTTAATTTTATTTATTTATTTATTTATTTATTTATTTATTAAATCTCATAATATCACGATATGGAAATTATCGATATCATATCAAAATATTGATATCGGTGCCCATCCCTACTAATAACATTGTCCTCCATTCAGATTTGTATTTTCATTTCATAACCACCAACACCCCACCCTACCCCACCCATACCAAGCAATTAAAATATCTTATCCTGCTTAAGCCTGCAGGGCGATTGCATAGTTCTGTGTTGAACTCTTGCCAAAGGCCAACGGTTATGTAAATGGAGAAGTCTCATGGATCAGTATAGAGTTGCAGTATACAGCAAACATCTGTGTCTTCAGAACAGCAGAGAAATGGCTGTGGACTGTACATGGAACCATAGAAGGCACTGCCTTTGCTGGGGTCACAGGAATCCCCCCACCCCAACAACTTTATTTCCTTCCTCAACACTAGGGAGCAGGGAGGGCACGGCTGTGTGTTTTGAAAACCTACCTCTAGAAAACTGAAAGTGATTTTCACGCAAACTGTTCTGTTCAGGCCGACATGCATTAAAAGGATAACAAAAAAATAAACCTTTCAGCTAAAACAAAGTCTAAATTGACTCAAACGATAAAACAGCTGCTGACATTGGCGGTTGACAAACATCTTTGTTTTTATATCAAGCTATTTAGTTGCCATGCAGACTTTCAGCATTTGACTTCACAATTCCCAACAAATTACAAACAGAACTAAATATACATCTATACAAAAAAAGAAAAACAGACATTACTGACAAAAGCCTATAAACCCAGATACCAGAAACATTTCCGGTTTTGTTATATTTTTATATGGAAACAATTTGCCACCGTTTGTGGTTTAGCACTACAGTAAGTGTATTAAAAAAACAAAAAAAAACAAAAAAAACACACAAACAAAACAAAATGTTACTTAAAAAAAAACAACACTACAGGCCACTACAAGGATCTGCATTTTGAAATCATGAGAACGATCACTTTTTGCAACAGAGGGGGAAAAAAAAGCACTTGTTTATGTTTCTCATTCCATTTATATAATAATCTGTCAAGATTATCAACTTTTCCATTCCATCACTGAACCCAAGTGCTAAGGCTGGAGATGATGTTATCTTAATTTCAGGACATTATTTAAATGAACCACTCCTTCAGCCACTTTCCACAGGGTACATTCAAATGTATTTGAATACAGAATAGTGAGTCACAATTCACTTGTAGGGGAGTTTCTGTAAAACAAATAATGTTGTATTTCTATTTTTTTAAAGAAATACATTGCAGGAATAGAGGATGGAAGTTTGGTTTGTGGATCTGTAAAAGTTGAATCCAGAGCAGAAACAGAAACTAAAACAGGCAAACCAGCAAATACATTTCGATCGCACACAAGAAGAAACACACGTCGACTTCAATGTTGGGCCTTATTTCCCCAAGGGGAAGCAAGCATTCGGGTTACAGCCATCCAGAGGGTGCTGTGAAAACACTCCAACAGTATAACAGACATGTAGCATCAAGCTAAGTTTTCAGACAGCATACATTATCTTAAAAACAAAATAAAACAAACAAAAAACACAGAAAAGTTCTAATTACAATGTTAAAAAAATATACATTCGATCAGTAGAAATACTTTCCAGCAAATCACATCAACAAAGAAGAAAGTGAACGCACATCATTTTAAACAGCAGCTACTACGAGTAAGGTTATTTATAATGACGTGGGCATCTGAGGTGTGGTATGTTTGTTTGTTTAACCAATTATAAATACATTTAATGATGAAAAGCTGAAATCCAGCACGCATTTCTACAAACGAAATGAAACCACACAAGTCTGACTACAGGAGGCGAGTTTCTACAATAAATTTCCATTTAACTAGCAAATTATTCGGGCAACAGGTGTAATTTCTCTAGCCACAAGAGTCTTCGTAAATGCAATAAATGAAAAAGGGAAGTCTCGATCATTATCAAGATTAAAATGGAATCTGACGTCAATTGAAAAGAAAGGATTCAGGAAATATGCGGCGTGACGCTTGGCTGAATGATCACTTGGATCCTGACTGGACAGTCAGGAAGGACCAGTGCAGGTAAGTATCAGCTGACATACAAGGGAAGAATGTGTTGGAGGATAATTACCAGACTTACCTTGCTCTGAATCGGAATCGGCTTTGTCTGGCCCGGGAGCCACCGGCAGTGGCCTTGGAGGTCGAGGTTTGGGTGTTGGAGGTGAAATCCTCTTCTTGCCCATGAACTCAACATAGGTTCCAGGGAAGTCGCCTTTTTCCTGTGTGGTTTCATTAAACCCTGCGAGCCATCCAATTTCTTCAGGTCTCTCTTCCATTCCATCACTGTACCCAAGTGCTACCAAGGCCCCCTTATTCACAATCAGTATGTCTCCTACATGCAGATCAATATCTTCTTCCCTTTCTTTTTTGTATTCGTACAGGGCTCTGTACTGGTATCCTTCCGCACTCATTTTGAAAACTTAAGTGTCAGATATTATTAATCCAGTGGAACCAAAATATACAGCAACACATAAAGGATTTGTCCTGCCTGCTTATTTTTTTCCACCCTCCCAATTATATACACATATAATTAAATATATGAATCTGAAAATCAGATATGAGAGATATTGTCACGTGGCTTGTAAAAAGGGTCGAAGTCCTCAATATCCTTTTTTTGCAAAATGTCCTTTCTGGGTTGGGTTATTTTTCTTTTCTACTTCCTCTTTTCCTGCAGCTCAGGAATTTGTCAGCGCCTCAAAATGTAGCTTGGTTTTTGAGTTCTGCAGTCTGTTGCACCTTCATGGTGCTTCAGACACAATCTGCCCATCTGTCTAATACCTTCTGCAGCCGCACTCCATTCGCTCGCCTGACCTAGAAAGAAAACCAGCCCTTATATTATATATGGCCTTAAGGAAACGCTGCACAATTAATAGCACAATAACCGATCAATCATAAACCCTTTAAGGTACAAGGGACACATGTGTCTCACAAATAATTACACCAACTTTCCTATTTTTGCAATGTGCATGGAACACAGTTTGAAATTTACTGACAGGGTGTGGATCTGGTCATCCAAATTGTCAGTTTCCTCCTGATACTTGAGTCACTCAAATGTATTTTAAGGAGAAACCATATGAACAACTGTTCAATTCCCTGTGTACCTTAAGGGGTTTTGACATTTTCTTCACTGGTAGAGCATTTTGCAGTAGCATGTTATACATTCCCCAATAAGTGTAAACCCTGACTGGTATTAATAAGGGGACGCTGTAAAAATAACAGATTCCCCATGTAAAGTTTATTTCAAATTACGTTTAAAAAGACGCTTAAATGGTGGTGTCAATCATTTAGGCACACATTGCTAGGCGTACAAGCTATACTGTAAGCAGGAGAGGAGAGAGAGAAATATATATATATATATATATATATATATATATATATATATATATATATATATATAATTTAAATGTGACAGCAGTTCAATAGAAGGCTTGTTTTAAAAGTCGTATCATGACATAATATAACACGAATAAATGTGTAATTAAGGAAGACATTGATATTGATAAAAGTATGTAGGCCTATTCTTTTATAGGCCGTAGGGGTTCATATTACATCAACTGCTTGGAGTGCAATCGAATGAAAAAGGCATGTCTGTTTGTAACTCGCACACTGGTGGCTGGGAGTTACTGTGCAGTATGTGGCAACACGCTCTACAAGAGTGAAGGAAAAACAATGCGTTTATACATTAATGGTTGGAATCTGCAGATCGGTTTAATTTCCAGCACTTTTCTAATTCGTGCTTGAATTAGACAGGAATAAATTCATTTAAGAGCTATAGCTGGCAATAAAACCAGTAAAAGAACATGCCACTAAATGTCTAGACACAGATTAGGTTAACTGAAATTACTGTAACTGTACCCCTTCGTACGTTTATTTTCTCAAATTCCATTAATCTTTTGCCAAAAATGTAGATGACAGTCCAGATGACATTAAAAATAACATTTCCTTTATGTGTTTAAAAATTGAAATACAGATTTGTAAAATAAATAAATAAATAAATAAATAAATACCACCAGGGTCCAAGATTAATCAACACACTACCAGCAAAATAGAGAAAAGTCTATGCGCGACACGTTTTATTACATTATTCTAATGGTATAGGCTACGTTACGGATGTGGGCCACGTTTCAACCGTGTTGACTGATTCTTGTGCTTGGGCTGCTTTTTCTGTGCCCAGATTCTGATCGATGTTCGATGTAGAATTAAATCTCTACCGATTCTATACAACAATAGACTTAAGCGTCTGTATTTCGGTTCTCTCTATAACACTGATTTAAAAATAAATAAACAAATAAAGAAAGAAAGAACGATAGCAAACTATTACTCACGACAGAAAGTAACGTCCATTGTTGCATTATTACTAGTAGTAATAACGTTTTGTTTCGTTTCTTGTATCACTGTACGTACTGTATGCATACGGTAGTAACTTACATTGCACTAAAAATAATGAAATGCTTAATTCCTTGAAACAATCTTAAATATGTGGATTCTTTTTTCCTCACTAAGAGCTGGACAAAGGAAGCTGTCTTTTTATAGATTGAAATACTTTACAGCCCATCATACACACACTTACCGTATATTTAATATTAAAATGCCTACACTGAAATAACAATGCATGTTGTAAAACCTAGCCCTAAACTGTAGACAACAATTGTACGTTATAATAGAATTTACAATATGGATAAACGTTCAGAATTATATTCTTAACTATAAATACAACTATAACATGGATACATCCAAGTTACTAATGCATTTGCAGTCCAAATTCCACAATATAATGCAATTGGATTTCACGAAGGAAAAAAAATGTCCTTTGCCCCTTCGAATTGGCTGATTAATCCAAGGATTACCACAAACTCACTTGCCTGCAAAAGCGTCGTCCGCGCGGAATGCTCCTTCCTTTCCGAATACACCGACGCAATTCCTACTTAAAAAAAACTCCACACAATTTTTCTGACACAAATTTTGGACGCCAAAAAAATAAATCCCGGTTAGGATTTTGTCCTGTAGTAAATTCTGGGTGTTTAAAAAATAAATACATCAAACAAAACTCACACGCGGTGTGGTATTACTCCCGTCCTGCTCTCTTCACGACCCACAGCTCATCCTTCCAAGACAAACACTACCACAACTCAACTACACAGACCATCAAAAAGCTTCAGCAAGAGACTGCTAGACCACGCCCACAAGCAGAGAACTAGCTCCGCCTCACCAGAGCAGGAGCGCTGGGAGATCAGATAAGCCTTCCCCTGCCTGTGACGACACAATCACAATTGAAATATCCCAGCGGATCAATCTGCTATTAAAACGACTCCCAAAAAACTTTGACTGTACATCTCTTATTAATACTGTACTAGCTAAATATCATTCAAAAAATCAAAATGATCAGACACTGTTTCTAATGCATTTTTTTTTCAGAATAACTTATATAGTCTTTAAAAAGTACAAAAAAACCTAACAAGTTCAACTTTAATAAAAATATATAATACGTTCTTTAATATAAACCCCTAGTAATATTCTTTTTTTATGTATTGATTTATGTTAATGTATTTTGTTTTGTATTTACTTTGCTTTCAAACTGTTATTAATGTAGCTGTTCTTTATACATGCAAATTCAGGATTGTATGCATGCCTAGACAGTTATGGAAGATGATAAACTCAAACTAACTTTCTTCGTTTAATCGTGTATCTTTTTTACTACGTATTGTTGTTTAATCATAATGTAATAAAATAGTGGTTTTAGGGTGACGGAAATTGCATTAATCAACGCCACATTTTGTCTGCTCCTAATGGACCCATTGCATGCAGATATAAATTACCGATAAAAGCTCTGTACATTAAGGTCTAAGATCATCTCCCTGCTTAATCCTATATTGTGCTGTATTGCAGTCTAACTCCCAATGGTGGAGCTGAAATCCGTATGATCCAAAAGTAAGTGGTGACGTAAAAGCGTCGTCAGCTTTTTTAACCTGTTACTCTATGAGTATGTATGTTTGTTCCGCTTTTAGCTACAATAGTAGCAGTTTCCATGTTAAAATGTATACAATCCTACATTATGTTGTACCATTTAGTTTCTTGTTGTGTTTGACAACTAGACCAGCAGTGTGGGCAGCAGTGTGGAGTAGTGGTTAGGGCTCTGGACTCTTGACCGGAGGGTCGTGGGTTCAATCCCCAGTGGGGGACACTGCTGTTGTACCCTTGAGCAAGGTACTTTACCTAGATTGCTCCAGTAAAAACCCAACTGTATAAATGGGTAATTGTATGTAAAAATAATCTGTATAATGTGATATCTTGTAACAATTGTAAGCCGCCCTGGATAAGGGCGTCTGCTAAGAAATAAATAATAATAAATAATAGACCACCGGCTTTTACAATCATGTTTGCCTTTCTGTAAATGGTATGTATATATTTCTCTACAATTTAAAGGATCAATAAAACACTCTGACAATTAATAGATCTATGAGCATAACCATTTGCAAACTGCACATTGGTGTGGTATGCTGTGTCAGACAAATGTTACCAATTATCAGGATAATGGTTAATAAAACACTGGTTAGTAAGTGTTTGTTTTGAGCATACAGAAAATAAAACAGTATTATTCCCTGTATTGTACTGCATAGTTAGATATTGCTAGAGATCAAAATTTCCAGGGGTGAACAGAATGTGATTTAAAATTAGAAATGAAACCACTGATGTAGTCATTCGATAAAACGTACAGTAAAACCCCATACATCTCTACATTACGCTCATTTTTGTCCTGTATAAAGGTTTTCGGATAATAATTGCAAACCCATATGGCCGTGGAGCAACAGAATCAGCCGGGGTTCCCACTAGCATGTCAGCGGGAGAGTGGGACTGGAGGAATGTGTGTGAAAGCTACTTACAGGCGGCTGTTGGCACTGATGTAAAATGTAAGCAATGTGTTGACTGGGGTAAAAAAACAAACAGATTTAGCATTGAAATTCCAGCTTGAAAAAGGGTATAGAATGGTAATAAAGCATAGTCACATGTTACCTTTAGCTGCAGACGTATCCTGGTTACTTAACCCCCACCCTTTATATTCTCCTCATCAAGGTAACAGCATGAATGGGGCTGTCATCAGTGACGTCAAAACCAAGCTCAGGTCATGTGTAGTAATGAGCATTGTCAGCCCACAGCCTGCATTAAGTGCTTGCTTCTCCTTTTGTGTGAGTCAGGCTTCCAGGGTGATACTACCATGTAGGCCGGAACACAGGGGGAAGGAATTGATAGGCCTTCTTTTCAGGCAGACCTTTGATTATATGACCCAAAGTAACCAGCTGACAGAGCGGTCTTTATACAGCGTCACGTTCTGTGGAGTGCAACTCTCTCCAGTTGGCCCCAACAATGCTACAGCGTTAGAGGAGATAGCTAACGACATTAAGGAAACAAAACACAAATAATTAATTTCAATAAAAAAAATATAGAATATCCTTGACATGGGAGAGTATTTATTTTAGTTTTTCACTAGTATTTGTCACAGAAATTAATAAATGAAAAAAAAGAATAAGGAGCTAATTCATTTCTTAGACTTTCACATCCCTGTCTGACTTAAAGAATATGGTAGCAATTAGGCACTTTAGACTGTATTGCAATGTTTAAAATGTGCAAGGCTTGCCAGCATGACCAATGTGGAATGCCTTTTTAAACAATGTCTTCCTCTAAGTCCACTGAGAATGCAGTGAGATCACAGTACTCTGAGTTTTGTTTTCCCATTTTCTCCATTCAGTAAGTAATATCAGTATTTAAGAACATCCAGGACAATCTGAATTTCTTAAAAGACATTCTAGCAGTTATGCTACATTTGTATTTGTCCACTGTTGGCAGTGTATGCACATACAGTGCTGTATCTTCAGCAGTAAATCTAATAACATATAAACAATTTTCAGATCCAGTCACAAATTGAAAACTGAAAGCCTAGGTAACTGTTTCAGTTTTTATTGACAATTGGTTACATGTAATCCCTTTCTTTCTTTGTATTCACAATTAAAACCATGACTCGTGTTGAAATGAAGTGATTGTTGAACTTTTTTTTTCAGCAAAGAAATACAAACGATGACATGACACTGGGATCTGTAAATTGATTGCTATGGTTTTTATTTCCTTTAAAAATGTTTGCTGTATAAATTATATTTTCAGATAACTAACAACCCAGGCTTAGTTCATACATTTACCTTTTTGCAAGTTACTAATTTTATAATTGCAGTTTGCTTTTCTTTTGACAAAACATATTTAAATTACACTTTGGAGTAAAGACCTTGGTACATGTGGCCCATGGTGGTTTCATTTACTGGTAAATGATTTGCTCATTGTTTTATCATGTGTCTTCCATGATTATAAAAACTGTAATCCTAACAAAATAACTACAATAAAAAGATTCAGTGTGCTGGCAAGTTGAGTAACTATTGAGTTCAATAGTTGTTAAATACTGATTGGTGGTTGTACTGTTCACTCAGAAATCAGCTACGACCTGTGTCCTCTGTTCTAAAACACAGCAAAGGTCTGTCAGAAGGGTTTAGATCAGGGGTGGTCAATTTCGGTCCTGGAGGGCTGGTGTCCCTCCTGGTTTTTATTCCAATTGTACCCTAAATTACTTAATTGGACCAATTAAGTGCTTATTAGAAGCTTAATTGGTCTAATTAATTAATTTAGGGTACAGTTGGAACAAAAACCAGGAGAGACACCGGCCCTCCAGGACCGGAATTGCCCCCCCCCCCCCCCCCCCCCCGGTTTAGAGTCTCTCTAGTTTTAGTGTCTGTTCACCAAGCAAGAAAGATTTACACAAGAGTAGACATGTCCAAACTTGAAACATTCCAATTGCTATTCCAATTTATGATTACACATGTTGAATGTGAATGTGTTCAAATAAACGCATGTTTGATAATGGACAGAATTCACACCACACACTTTGTGTTAAATGTCTGATTTATGATAACTCAGTTTGGATTATGTTTTTTACCTTGTATATTCAGCCTGCCTAGTCAACACATACGCACTGGTATTATCTTTGGGTTAGGAGGATGCAAACGACGGCATGCTCCAAATTGTATGCCTAGTTCCCGCTTAGTTAGAGAAGTGATTTGCAGAAGCAAACATGGACTCTTAATATTTGCTTATGAATACCTTTAAGGGAGTCACGTGATAAGTAGTAGCTTCCTGAATCCCATCACAGAGTGGACAAAAGCATGATCAATTAAAGACATATTTTAAGGTGGCCCAAAAAGCCAATACAGAGATGCAGTGGGAACAAATAGGAATGGATGTTAAATTGCAAGACAATCCAAAACATTGATTTAATCTACATGACATAGTTTCCTGTAGTTATACTAGTTACTTTTGATGGCATGTTGATCAAACAGTAAGCTGTGAAACGTTTGTAGAAAGGCAACACAATCCTCATTTTCTTGGTTACATTTGTGACACCAACAGACCTGAATACTATGTACAGTAGTCAAGAGATACTTATATATGTTTTGAGATACTGTATACTGATAAACAATCTGTATTATTCCAGAGCTATGTGTAGCATTGTTAACTTGGAAAAACACAGCAGCATCATCATTTTTATTATTTTTGGTGGGTTTTTTGTTTGTTTTTCATTCTAGGTGGATGTTAAAAGTCTTTTAGTATTTCTTACTTCAGCCTTATTAAGTGTTAATTAGTTATGGATGACAGAACGTGTCTGTGTACGGAAACCCTTCTACAAGAACCACTAACCACCACCGCCTACTGCAATTTCTACAGGGAGTTCAGAAAACAGCCCGTGGTTCATAGTGATCTGTGCCAGTACCCTTGCTTCTGCATTTGCATTAGGCTGTAATTTAGATTTTCCCTGTGGGAGCCAAGCTGGAACGTCTCCCTATCAACAGAAGGGGAATACATTGACTAAAGGCTGTGTTTAAAATTCTCTTACAAACTGTTCTCTATTTAAATGACCATTTCTGTCAGTCGAAGGCTGGTTATAATCTGAGAGACGTGTAGTCTGTAGGTCAGCCTAGGGTTTCATCTGTGATAAATCCTCTATTCACAGCCTTGAAGTCACAGAAGAAGTAGTTGGCAGAGATTAGAAACATGATTGTTAAATTCAGCGAGTTAAAGCATGTGCCTAAGACATATTTTAATACGGTACTACAGTGTATGATGTTATGCTTCAGTTTAGATCAAACAGATCACACTGGGCCTGGTACTACTGAGCTATACTAGCTTGTTTGTATTCATACAGAAGTTACATATTATTTTCATTTGCACGTGCCCTTTGAATTTAAACTTTTTGGACAATATCAAGGAAAAAGCTTATTTTACTTTAAAAACAGCAGAGTTGACTCTTCTGTTCATAGGTACAATGTTTTTTTTATTTTTTTTATTTTATTTTAAATGTAGAATTAATGTAGTTAGTCTGACAAAACAGTTTTAGGATCCCATAACCTGACGATCCCACATTTAAAAAAATAATAATAATAACAGTTTGTTTCTGGAATAAAGTATGGAGCTAAGAAGAATGTATTTAATTTAATTTAATTTATATATATATATATATATATATATATATATATATATATATATATATATATATATATATATAACAAAGGGTCAGTAAATTTAAGTCAAATCTACATTAGTACTAAAATACTTAAGTAAGTGGTAGATCCACATTCCCTCAAAGTCTGTATTGTAGTGTTTTCATTAGAGGAGACACTTCCTTGAAATGACTGGCTACAGTATATACAATACAAACCAAACATCCCACGTCTGTATGTTCTAATATAAATCACTGGGTGGATTTTTGCATTACGCATCTAGCTGTCTTTCAGAACATTCACTGAAGCAGCTGACCTGCAAGCTTGAGCATGCAAGCAGGTACAAGCTGAGTCAGTGCATTTTAAAGGGCTTGAGGCCCATTAGGTGTAGAATTGCTATCAATGGAAGTTGAAAATCCTGCCAACTCACTGTGCCAACATGACAAACAAGCCTGTTATTGATTAAACTGTATTGTAAATGTTTTATTGACAAGAGCAGGGGTCACATTGTGAAAGTACCACAATGTACAGTATTTGCTGAACATAAAGAACTAAATAGCTGAAGGAAAATATTCAAAGACATAACAGAACAGAAACACAGCATAGAGTACCCAAACATTTTCAAGCTGTAACAACACAAAGTCAAAGTTTGGAAAGGCTGGTATACTGTACGATGCTAATAAACACCAGATTTGACGTGAACATGATGAAACAGATTTTTTTAGCGTGGGCATGTGGGACTCAAAGTCCTCACACGTCTACTAGCTTGGTGGCAGTTGACCAATAAATAGAGAATAAAACCTGATCAGAAATACCGTAAATACTGTATTGTTTCAAAGAAAAATATTCTGTTCTTGACAATGTTGAATATTTCTGTACATTAATTAAATCAATTTAATTCACCATTGGTGTGTTAATAATGTCGAAACAAGTAATATTCCATATATGCTGAATTCATACATGAACTCAATATTTCCCTAAATGCTTTTCTTTCAAGAAAGAAAAAAACTTCATCAAATGTAGTTACAGGACACATTTTTAGAATGTTGTTGTAACTTGAACAGAACCTTAATTGGATGTGGCACTCATCATTTTGAACACTTTAACATCAGACCTATGATAACATTATCTAAAATATAATCATTTCATTTTTTTATTGCTGGAGGCAAATATAGATGAAGCCAAGCCACTGCATGATTGGTTCATTTAGCATGTACAGACAGAGAAATAACATGCTATCACAGCAAAAGGCATCTGATTGGCTTTCTGTCTGTGAAGGCAGACAGAGAAAACCAGGAGAGAAAAGAATCAACCGATACCTTTTCCATGCTCATTTAGTAACACAAACGTGGTTTAGTTAAAGAAACAACTCAAGAATGCTTAATGCTTTAGGGTAATTTGGAATTTGGAAACTGCAGCAACTTTACCATCCAAAATTAAAGTATAAAATAACGAGTGAAAAAAATAATAACACAAGAAAGAAAAGGGAAGTGTTAATGTTGCTAATGCTTAAGAGGTAGAACATTGATTTTAAAACTTTGATTAACACTATCGTACATTTTTTAACACTATCGTACATTTTCTATCGTACATTTTTTAACAGTATCGTACATTTTTTGTAACCCAGTAAAAAACAACATTTTCCTACTCTCAAAAGTGCCCCATTTTGCTTTTCTCTAGAATCAAGTGGTCGTAGCCAGGAAGGATTTTTCCAGGCAGGTTTTACATGTGATAAAAAACAAAAAAAGCCATACTTAAGTGACCTCAGAAAAATGGCCAATACCACTTTAAATTCAGAATTATTTAGAACTTTATTGGGCTTTTATCCTTTCCTTTGCAAATTATACTTTGAAGTAATAATGGCAGAAGCATTATTATTCTTGGAGAGGGGTGTTGATAATTCATTTTCAATTACTCATCAGATACAGCCAAGCCATTGTACATGAAAAATAAATATTGACAAAGCACAAAAGAAAATATTGTTATGGGCTAAAACATGTTTCTAGGTGAACCTTAAATATTTCAAGAACATAAAAAAAAAATCAGACCACGAAAAATGTAGAAATAATATAGATATAATATATTGGCCAGGGTGTTCTCGGCTCACGCACCAGCGCCCCCTGTAGTCTGGCCGGGCGCTTGCGGGGTTGCCTGTAAGCTGCCTAGAGCTGCTGTAACTCTGAGGTGGCTGCATGGTGGGCCTGCAGTGTGAAAAGAAGCAGTCGGCTGACGGCATACACTTCGGAGGATAGCGCGTGTTCGTCTTCACCACTCCCGAGTCAGCGAGGGGGGTGGGAGCAGTGAGCTAAGCCTAAAAATAATTGGCTATTCCAAATTGCGAGAAAAAATGATAAAAAAAAAAACAAATGGCAACTACTGTTAGCCAAGTTGAAGGGACATTTTGTCACATGAGTGGAATGCAATGAGGAAGCCTGTTCAGTTCTGTAGGCAGTTAGAATATTCCAGATAAGCTCACAGACAGATTAAGACATAGAGAATATAGATATAGAGATACATGATAATAAACCCAATACTGGATCAACAGACCCCAGAACTACTCAACATAATTGCAAACATCATAAAAAGCCAAGGGAACGATGATGAAATAAATAAAATGGCATCTGAAGCTGCTTGCTCATGTTCTTCACTGCTTTACTGCTGTGTGTGAGATGTGAGATGTTGGTAGAAGCTCTATAACCGCACATACAGACGAGGCTCTATTGCATTGTGGTTAAGCCACTTGCTTGCAGTGTGTATGGTCATCCAGCCTCAGCCCTGTTATTCCTGCTGGCGAAAAAGAAAGGATATATATATAGTAGACATGGCAGAACATTATCTGTGATGGGTTAAATATGCAAGGGGACATATTTACAGGGTAAGTTCAACAGATTGTAATGTTTAAAGTATTTTAGCTTATATAATAATAAATAATAATAATAATAACAGATACTTCCAGTGATATTCACTATAATGTAGAAGATCTAGCACCAACTGTAGTTTGTCTTTTATTTAATCATGGAGTGAATCGTCTTAATAATTGCCTACTTTTTGAAGGCATCAAACATTTAATTTAGATTCAGATCGTCATGCATGACATATTTTTCAGTGCTTCAGATGTAAAATGGGAATGCTGGATAAATGTATTCTGTACTAGAATAACAGAGTTACATGAATTAGTACGCATGTGTATGCAGTGTGGAGTAGTGGTTAGGGCTCTGGCCTCTTGACCGGAGGGTCGTGGGTTCAATCCCCGGTTGGGGACACTGCTGCTGTACCCTTGAGCAAGGTGCTTTACCTAGATTGCTCCAGTAAAAACCCAACTGTATAAATGGGTAATTGTATGTAAAGAAAAAATAATAATAATGTGATATCTTGTAACAATTGTAAGTCGCCCTGGATAAGGGCGTCTGCTAAGAAATAAATAATAATAATAATTAATTGTAAGTTTTCTGCTTTTTGTGGTGAATGCCAATCTCCCCCTCTAGACTTATCCGTTTGGATTCATGTAAGTTAGTGTGTTTGAAGAGTGGGCTATTATGGTGCAGATACTGTATGTCCAGATATATGAATGTATTTACAGGTTCTGTTATGTTCCAGGCTGCACCTGAAGAGGTGGAAAAGGTATGGGTAAAACGTTTAGTGTTTTAAAATAAAGGATATTATGATATACATTTTGTATTCGTTATTTTACTGTGTCATTGTGTGAATTGCAGAATCAGTCAGCACTATATATATATATATATAAATTAAATATGTTTAGTGCAAATGAATTGGAATAAAACTGATCTAAGTGTAATGTTTCAGGGACAATGAAACTGTATCTTTATGAACACGCTGTAAAAATACAAATTTCTGTATATGGGTAAAGATAACATGTATTTTAGAGCACTTGGAAAAGCAAATGCAATTGACCAAGATGGGAATAGGAATAAAAAGATGTTTGATGCATTATACAAATTATTCTAATGCAATGGTTCTTAACATATGGTTAATTGCAATAAAGAAAGTCACCCGACACTCACCCATGCAAATATAATAGCACTTAACACTATCCTCTACCAACAACAGCTCTTGAAAAATGAGTCCAGCTGACAGAGGTCCTCAATTTATCCACAGAGCTTGTACATCACAGGCAGCAGCATAATAAATGCTGGGACTAGACTGAGTGAGACTAGCAGAAGTAAATCACATTGACCCATTGAAATGACCTTTGATATTTACAACTGCATGAACAACTCTCTAATTCTTGATGGACGAGGCAGATCACAGCCTCAGATGTCCTCTGTACTGGTTAAGAAGCATGTAAACAGGATTTTGAATCATGTGATAAACATTCATTACCTGAAATACTTGTCTTACATACAGAAAACAGAATTAGTAGCATTGTCATGATCATTTCTGATGAATACCACGTGTCTGGATCTGAATAACATACGATAATAAGGTCTCTCTTTGATTCATTCATTTCACCTTCACTTACTGTACTGTTTATGCATTCTAATCACACAAAGATGATTTTACCTTACGATGTTTATGGACAATTCAATTTTCATTGCATATACTGTATATATACAGTACTGCAAATTCAATGCCATGATATTTATACAGTGGGAAGGAAATATATACATGTTAATATATATGTTCATTTATTTAGCATATAAAGTAATACTATACATTTTATTAGATCATTTTTATAAAGTGTCTTTTCCAACTGCATTACTGAATATTTTGAGATTGAGATCTTTGAAGAAGAAGAAATTATAAACAAGTAGGTAACATGTGTCCATGTCTTTGGCCCTTTTGTGCTATAAGTCATTAGATCCTTTTGCATGGAAGGCCTTGGTTGCAAGGGTGTGCGGTACTTTGATGGACCCAGATTCAGTTAAAATGTGTTGCCCACTGACGATGGGAATGAGAATGTAGAGATGGGAGCCCAGCTAACAAGATTTATGTTTTTGCAGGTATCAGGCTTTCAAAGACTGTCACCCACATCTGTGAGCAGAAACTGACCCAAGACTGTCACAGCTACTGGAAGCAGGCTGATCTTTGGGATACAAATTGAACATTTGTGAAACTGCAACAAATATTGTAATGGCTGTAATGTGTTTTAAATAATTTAAAAGCAGTAGGAAATATTACTAGCAGATCTGTGTAAGGCCTGTGTGGAGTTCATTACATTGAAGGTCAGACTGACTTGCTGAAAGTTCCAAACCTCCCCTATCAGGCTATAGCACCTTTTATAATTAGACTAAGAGCCTCAAAACATTCTGATCCAGCGAGAGCAGAATGGCAGAATCTATGGAGCACAGTTAATATGCTAGAAGCAATCAAACTAGGTTTGAATATAGTAAGAAAAATCAAAAGCATTTAAATAAATAAGAAAATATAATAACATTAAGTAAATGTATGAGCAGTCCTAAGTTTAAATATTCAATTAATACTAATATTAATAATTAAAAATTAGCCTCTTGCCTTCTGTGTATATCAATGAAGTTAAATAGAATTGCAGTTTATAAGACATTGCTATATTGAAGTATCTGAATTAGAACTACATGTTATAAAATCATTTAAAGTACAAACTGTAACTTTACATATACAGTGAACTGATTTGTAACCTCCTTACCTGCCTGTAGTAAAAGCAATGTTGAAAATGACTCATTGGTTTTGGCCAATGTAGCTGGGATTTTTGATGGTCAGCGATTTAAAAGTCAAAATCCTTTCTATAATGAGCGATCTTGTTAATATTAACGAACTGAAATACCTTTCGGATAACAGAAGATAGGAGTTTATCTTACAATAATCATTCTCTGTCTATAACAGAAATTAATTAGAACCTGGCAGGAAGAGATGGGAATGGAAAGCATAGGACATGTTAATATGTTAAATTAGATATTGATTTGAAATAATGAGTATTGAAAATTGCTTACGGTAGTGTTTCATATTAATCAATCCTAAAATTGGAAAAAAGCAAAGGTTCTCTTAAACCTGCTTTAACTGGATTTTGTATGAACAGTGAAGAAGGTCAGACTTAGTTCAGTCACTGTAACACTTTGGCATTTTGGTATATTAATGCTAGCCTGTATTTAGATATAAATAACTGGACCTTCCATTACAGTTTCTAGGAGCAACTGTTATACTGAAGTAACTTAATTAGAAATACATCTTATAATACCATTTAAAGTTAAACTGTTGAAAGAACATATTAAAAGTTTATTATAACAGAAGCATGGCGTTGACAATATTGTAAACATATTGTTAAGAAACATTTGAGATAATGTTCATTTAATTAATTTAAGAATTAGTTCAGTTTCTCCAACTAAACAAAAAGTATTTTAGACATTACAATATCAATTAAACTAAAGAATATAAATGTTTAGCTTATATAAAGGTTTTACTGCAGTAATTAACAGAGGTATTTATTTACAGAGAAACTGTAGAGTTTAATAGTGAAAGAATTAAATGTTTGTCTCAGACACACAGTAGAATTCTGGAGGGGCATTAGACCTTCAAAAGATAAAGCTTAGTCTTTGGCACCTCAAAGCAGGATTCGGTGTTGGCTCTTAAAAGCGGGATTTGCCAACTTTGAATGATAACCAACGGAAGGTGCTTTAATAAAGACAGGAGTATGTATCTCATTATATTATAAGAAAATAATGAGAGACGATAAAAATTAGGATGAAAGCTTTTTCTTATTATCTGAAAAGATACTGGTCCAGGTATCTCTTGAATCTGCCAAAAATTGACTTCATGTGGTGAATTTGGAAAAGTGCTTACAGTGGAGTTTCATATTAATTAAAACACTAGCCTTGGCAAATAAACAGGGAGTCTGAAATAATAATAATAGAGCTGGTATTACATATTAAAAACATCTCTCATATATACACATATACTTTTATTGTATTTGGTAGCAAGGACCCTGTGAACTCCAGTTCACCTAATTTTTAGGGAAAGGAGGGGTGGAAGATAGTGAACCATGAGCTCACATTCAGTTAATTTTGAAAACAGAGTTGACCGGATACTTCTTGAAAATATCATTAACTCAAAGATAGGAACTGTCAAGGTAGATTGGTGATCAGATTTAATTGAAACTCCTGATGTATTCAATGGAGGGAAAATCCTATAAAAACCAAGGTAAAACCGCAGTCAAGTATCACGCAACTTGCTAACTACAAGTTGTGTGGTCCATGCTCTGAAGATCTCTGAAAAACTGATTGCTGTTTGGTCGTATTCACAAGTCTCTGCCTTTTGAAGACATTTCTTATTTTTCAATATATCCTACACTACACTTCCATATACTGGAAGGTAAATATATATATATATATATATATATATATATATATATTTGAATTTAATATCTCTTTTATATTGATGCATTGCTATAAGGTATAGAAATTATGTTTTAGTACAAAGAGATGACAGTAATGCTGGTAGATAAACAGTGGTGTTTCTTTCCCAGCTTCACCGTATTGGAAACATGCTGTTCATCGGTTAAGCATGTCTAGAAATTAGTTAATTAATTTACAATACAAACACCACCAAACTGCACATTTTGTATTATAATTAGAATTCACTACTTTTAACACTTTGGTGACCAAGCGAGCATTTACCTGTGTTGGTCATTTAGTGTTGCCATAGTGAAGTACTTGTCTTCTGATTTGCAAACAGTTGCCTAGAAACTGCTCTAACATGCAATGACCTTCCTAAGTTGTTTAGCTATAACTGTGGGTACATAAATGCAGTATTCATGGGATGGTTTTCCATCTAGATCATTGACAATTTATTCATGTGGTTCTTGTGTTGTTCTTTCTGCATTTTCATCAATTTTAGATTTCAAATCACATGGTGTTCATTTATGTTATAAATAAAGGGAATTGCAAGTACTTGATGGCATTAGATTTCAGCTTTGTTTTGTGAGAAGTGGTTCTATAGAATGAGCTTGTGGAATCTGGTGATGCAATATATAAGTGAACTCTAAGAATCTATAGTAAAGCGTGAAGCCATAAGAGACACTATCCCAATCCTATTGCGCATAGGTCAGCAAAACCTCATCTTAAACGACAAGCAGTACCTATTTAGTCTTTGCTTCAATCTTAAATCCAAACCCGGTAGTTTGTGTTCAGTTGTTTTTATTCAGGTTTTTACATTATTCATAAATAAATATAAGCTCTTGAGTATTTCCTTGTATATGCATGGGGGTGTGTGTACAGTAAGCACATTTGAGACCCACGTAGCTTTCTCCATAATGTGTGGGATACAAAAATAAAAAATATATCCAGCACTTGCATAAACCCCATGAAACATATTTCAGCTGCTGTATGTTAACTAGAATTTAACCCGTTTTGTGCCAAAAAAAAAAATTACCTTGATCCTAGATAAGGTAACTGCATCTGATTAACGGCAGAGTTGCACATAAAAACTAATGTTCCAGCCGCCAAAGCACAGGCAAGATTTGGCTATTATTTCACAGCATAATGGGATTCGGTGGGAACAGTTTCCTAGGTATATGATAGTAGGCCTCTTCTTTCTAAATCAATGGATCTGTAATCTAACTTTTCAGTCAGTCTTTCAGTTGTCAGCTGGACCCCTTAGACAATTAATCTATTTCATGTTTTCAGAAGTTTGTCAGCATCAAGTTTCTTTTTTCCTGTTTGGGGGTTTCAGGGGAAAGACTTACATTTCTGTTCTTTCAGTCCTTTGCCTTTGTGAGAAAAAAAGCCTAGCAGTTCTTCCTTGAACCCATAATGCAGAGTGGAATGAAAACACAATGGTAGTGTGAACAGGGATAAGGGGATGGTATTTTAAATGCAACACCATAATCAAATTACCTTTCTAATGTATGGTGAAGGTTGTGATTCCCTTTGCTAAACTGCTATTATACAAGCTTAACATTATATTTGCATTTTTCTTTCAAACACTTTCCTGTGCTTGTGCCAATCGAACCAAATAATACTGTATTTAATGGCAATGTAGTGTCCCTACTTTAGTGGTAATGCCATGGATCTGTACTAAGGAGACACTGGTAGAATGGTAACACAACAATGGTTTAAATCAATACTCACTGGCAGTCCATTGAAATTCCATGGAACCACGTCAGTGCAATACCAGTGTGCTACTATAACACATCTGAACGACTGTGCAATATCGGGTTCAAAATCCATTGGGCCTCATTCACTAAACAGCAGTAACGTGTTTTGCATGCAGAAAGCCCCTTTTACTGAATGCTTTATATACCTTCTGTATTCACTAACTAGTCGCAGGCAACCTAGTGCATGGAAAAATGTATGGAAATGTATGCAAATAACGTCACAACATACCACGAGGGAGGTATTTGATATGCAAACCATATTCACTTAACTTTACTAGGTGCCTCAACGTGTGTTAAAAGTACCGCTTATTGAAACTAGACGGTCACAGAACCAGCAGAAGAGCTATATATATACTATAATACAGTATGTGTAAACCTCATGCATAATGTGGGCAGCAGTGTGGAGTAGCGGTTTGGGCTCTGGACTCTTGACCGGAGGGTTGTGTGTTCATTCCCAGGTGGGGGACACTGCTGCTGTACCCTTGAGCAAGGTACTTTACTTAGATTGCTCCAGTAAAAACCCAACTGTATAAATGGGTAACTGTATGTAAAAATAATGTGATATCTTGTAACAGCTGTAAGTCGCCCTGGATAATGGTGTCTGCTAAAGAAATAAATAAATAATAATAATAATTGTGCGTGTTGAATTCTGTGTGCTGAATTCCACACGTTGTGACAGCTTGCAAATGAATCATTTATCTTGCTTTATTTGTGCATATAATTAGCTTAGTGAATAGCGTTTCTCCCTGCCATGCTGTAATTCTGATCATTTACCGCCATTTAGTGAATGAGGCCCATTGTGTTGGCGTGCTGGTAATGGTGTGGTCTGATAAGAAGACATAACAGAGACTTGTAGTTGAAACATTTGGCAAAGAATTGTACTATTTTTATATGTCAACATATCTAATCAGTGCTATTGTATAGACTTATTACATGGTTCTAGGTTGTAAAAAGGTTTATTTAGTGTAATACACAGATATAATTGTATGCCTTTTACTTTACAGAACTGAAATAATACAGTATAGCTTAATTATTCAAGTGGTATCTATTGCATCTCTACATAGATTGGATGTGTTATATAATAGATTTGTTTTGGAATGTGATTTCCAGACCCATCATTGCACAATGTATACTGAATTGGGCTGGAATACATTGGAAACTAGACAAAATAAACTTTGGTACACTTTAGTCTATAAATGTGTATCCAATCAGGCTCCCACATATTTGATCGAACGCTTTAATAGATCAAATACAAGGTATGCTTTGAGATCTACACAAGTCTCCAATTATAACACTCAGAGTTTTTATAGAGCAACCAGTGATTGGACCAAGTATCTTGAGGTACCTGGCTGTGCACTCATTTGCAAATGCAATGTACAGTACTTGTTAAATTGCAGGTCACAGTAGTAATATACCAATTACTCCAACTGTATTGGAGCTATGCGATTATAGAAGATGCGATTTTAAAATGTGTCTCAATGTTTAAATGATGTCTCTGATGTTTGAATGCCTGCTGCCCCGCAACACCCTCTGGAAACGAGATAACTTGTATCATTCATTCATATACAGGGACAATATACCTTACCTATATCTTGATATACCTTACCTGCATGGTGCTTTTAGTTATGTTAAATACAGCCACAGGCAAAGAGTGTCCTTTAATGTAGCCCGATACTTCAGTTTCCTAGAAATGGATTGCCAGGAGTAGAGAAATTGAACATGTTTCATTTAGGAATGTTGAAAGCTTTTGCCAACCCCTATTTGTACACTTCTATGTACTTTGAGATACTGCATGTCCCTGCAGATCATTGTTAAAATACATCCAACCTAACTCTAAGCACACTAAAAGTTTTAGTATTCATACCACCTTCAAGTGGAATAAAGACACCTTTCTCAAAACCTACATCCTACTGTAATCCTATGAAATGTGGTTAGATTATTCTGTTTGGGGAAAAAATTAAGAGACACTACAAATTAAATTAGCCTTTAATCTTTGAGAAAAAAATACAATATGGTATGTTAAAGAAAATATACTAAATATATATATTAAATAACAGCGTCGGAGCGCCTTTACCGGATGCGCCACTCGGGAGCCCCTCCGAGTCACTCTTATAAAATGTATTTTAAGAAGAAACCGTTTGAACAACTGCTCAATTCCGTGTGTACCACAAGGGGTTAAACGAGACACTTTAAAATAAACAGACTTAGTGTAATAACTTTATAGCACTTGTTTTTGTTGTACTTTGAATGTTAAAAAGTCAATAGCAGGACAGCTCTTTGTTGTGGGGATGGCCTCCATTTAATATTGCAGAAAATTAGGTACAGCATTATTTAAATTGTTTTTTTATTAGAACATTCTGGAATTATAATCAATTACCCACATTGTATTTTTTATTATCCAGTATATTAGAGAGTTTCAGGAAACTAGGATTTTTTAGGTCTCTTTATGCAAAAACTTTATTTAAGGCGACTTACAGAGACTAAGGTGTGTGAATTATGCATCAGCTGCAGAGTCACTTACAACAACATCTCACCCGAAAGACAGAGCACAAGGAGGTTAAGTGACTTTCTCAAGGTCACACAGAAAGTCAGTGAGTGAGCTGGGATTTGAACTGGGGACCTCCTGGTTACAAGCACAATATAATATATTTTCTAAAGCAAAGAAAAGGGCAGAATGACCCTTTTAATACGTACACTTCCCAAAATATATTTATTTCTTATACTTATATCTTATCAAGAAGCAGCGACATGATTTAAAACCAATGGAAACAATATGTTCATAAAAATATATGTTGTTTTTCTTTGTTTTGTTTTGTTTTTTGTAAATTGCACTGGCACATAATCCAGATTTGTGTACCCTGCCAAGGACTAACTGTTAGTTTGTAGCATCTGTAACTGAAGAGCAGAAAGGCCAGTTTAGCAAAATAAGGCATTGGGACTATCAACAAACCATTTGCTTTGTTATATGTCTGTGTCACAGGATGGCCGTCAAGGAAAACTAGCCAAGTCACAATTTTACTCCTCCGTGGAGATAGTTCCAGGTTTATTATTTTAAAAAAAATGATAACAAAACTCAAATTTACACAAACATGCAATAAGGGAAATGTTAACTAAATTAAACAACCAGAGGTCTTCCGACTATCTCCTTCTTTAGGCCTTCGTCTGTCTTCCGGATCCTTTTCCTCATGCCAGGTTTTCCGGCTCTGTAGAGAAAAGATTTCACCTCTGCTGGTATTATGATTAATTCCCTTTTATTCGTATCCTACGCGTTCCCATGAACCAACCCCACGTGGTGCAACCAGAGCCCTTTTATGTGACTTGGAACACCCCCCAATCAGCGGAACACCAATCAGCGATTGATATTTAAATTGCCTGTTGATTCTGGAGTTTTCCAGCACATTCTCATGCTGCCCCCAACAACGATGGCGACCGCTCTTTTGGGACTTCCGCCCAAAAGCTGGAACTTCCGCGTCACATCCTCTCTGTTGAAAGCCTCGAGGTTGGCTCACAGCTCCTTGGTGGTTGGGAGGTCGCATTTTAGCATAAGATCGCTTTACCTCGTCACAGTCTGGTTAAAGTAATTGTAGCTTTCAAAATAATTCCATAAATCTTAGCAATTTCTCACTTTCATTAGCTATATAAGTGTAAAATATGCAGTTTGAAAATACATACATGTTATAACACACATAAATTAAAATTTTAAAACATGATACCTGGTACTACTTTAGGTTAAACTGCCTTTTTCTCTGTTTGCACTTGTACTTCCTGGGTCATTTCACTGCAGCAGTGTCTTCTGGGTCAAAGTACTGGCTAAAAGCATGTTAGTCAATAGGGGAAATAACTGATTGGTTATTGACTGGAAGAAGCCAATGAAAGGCTGTTTTTCTTTAACCTAATGTAGTACCAGATATCATGTTTTGAAATGATAATACATGTTTGCTATAACATGTGTTTCTTTCAAAAGTGCACATCTGATACGTATAAAATGAATAGATGTACATGGCGGAGAAATATAATTGAACTATTTTGTTATGTACAATTACTTTGAAAATTGCTTATAAATGTAACAGCTTTAGGTCAGAGTTCAAGTCTTCTGACCTCAAAGTGATAGGACTGGTGTGAACGTCCAACACTAACTCCGAGGCCAACTCAAATGAGTATTGAGAAAAACGAGTCAAAGGGATAATAATGGTTGTTTTGTTCATTTGACATCCAACATTTTCTTTAGCACTTGGAAGGATAGTGCAGTGAGAACTGGGCCTTCTTTTGAAATGTTTTGATCAGAAAGAGCTGTTAGAAAGCATTTTGGATATACACATTTTAGAGACATGACAAATTTCAACTGTGTGATTATTTGCATGTCAAATGCCATCTTTCAAATTCACTATAACTAATCTGTTTTAATCTGACGTCTACCAATGTTCTTTAATATATATTTGGGCAAATGGTAGCATTAGGGAAGCTATAATGGTATGAGCCACTGGTAGGCTGGTACCTTATATGGACACACACATATACATGCATAAACATATATTACAATTTATATAGTATTGGTAGTCCATATACTGGAAATATAACACATGGTGCATTGTTTTTACCATTCTTTGCTTCACCTGATTGTAGTTTCACATTGTTGAGAAGTGCTTACTTTAGCAGTGTCTCATAAAAAATAAATGGCTCAATCTGCAGGTATGACTATATGATGCAAGAAGATTCTGTATGCAATATTTTAGATGTTTCCTGTAGTATGGCCACTGAGGCAAATTGCTGCTGATATTGCTTTTATTTTTACCAGCATAATGATATAACAAGACCGTTTCAATTCCTCTTTTTATTTTCTTTAAATAATGTTTGATAGTTACTCTCAATACCACTAAATTATTGAGTTGAATAAAACCACCAGTTATTGATCTTGAAGTCACCAGGCTCACTTTAACGTCTACTCGGATAATTCATTATATGCTGTTGAACAGCAGGATAGCAATTTGTCCACAGAACAATGGTTCCGGGAACATCCATAGCTCCCGGAGTATCTACAGACAATATGGACACTTTCCTCAGGCTGCTCCTGGAATCTTACTCTTTAGGCAAAATAATTGTATCAAAAGTCAGGAAAAATATTTTTTTAATTTCTTCAACCCTGATGTTGATCACTGTATACCCATGCCAAAGTAAATCATAGTCTTAAAGTCATTTGTGCATGAAAAGGATTTTTTTTTTAAAGTTCCTGGAGTGGCTTAGAGTAATGAAACAGCAACCTATGAGTATAAGTCCAAGCCTTGGTAACGTTCAGTTTAAGTATTGGTACTTCTGGAGTCACTATTGTTCCTGAAGCCTTAAGTATTAAGTATTACTGTTTTAAATAAAATCACGACAGTATTGCTTTCCGTACATTTACTGGCATCCATTATACAGAATAACTGGTGTTACAGCTTTCAAAATCAAATATACTTCAGCGCCATTGTGGTTTTTTGCTGTAGCTCTTCTTGAGGCTAAATAAATAAATAAATAGTGCTTGTTCTAAACTGGTAACAACCTTAAAAAACAAACCCATTATCCAAGCATGCACTGTGCACTCCCTCTGTCTTGTAAATGAAATAAGAAAAATACTCATCATCTGTTATGACAATAAACACGTGTTCAAGAGGTGATGGTCAACAAAATTGTGACTATTGATGGACTGCAACCTTTTGAATGAACATTTATATCTTGGTGAAAACAGGTTTTAAGCTAATTGGTATATTTTTGTGGATTTCCAACAGGTCAGCCTGGTTTAAAGATATTATTATTATTTGTTTATTTAGCAGATTCCTTTATCCAAGGTGACTTACAGAGACCAGGGTGTGTGAACTATGCATCAGCTGCAGAGTCACTTATAACTACGTCTGACCCGAAAGACGGAGCACAAGGAGGTTAAGTGACTTGCTCAGGGTCACACAATGAGTCAGTGATTGAGGTGGGATTTGAACCAGGGACCTCCTGGTTACAAGCCCTTTTCTTTAACCACTGGACCACACAGCCACCTGTAATAATGCTTCCTATACTGGTTCAAGAACAACATTTAATTCTACAGTCATTTCACACACACATTATTCTAGCAGCAGAAACATTAAAAAAAGAAAAAAAACAAAAAGAAAAACAGTTTATGTGGTGGGTACCAACCCGAACTCCTGACATTGTGGATGTTTCCACTAGTGCTGTGTTTGGGAGCGACTGAGCCTGTGTACAAGTCCTTACAGTCTCTCCCTGTCTCCTTCATCTAATCACACATATACACAACTGCAAATATCATACTTACCTGTTTATCACACTTCTGGTTTACTTCCAGTCACTTCAGTTTAGCAAATCCAAATGAAGTGATTCATGTCATAATACCTAACCCAATTATGACTATTAGCACCTCTGCCAACCCCTCATAATGTTGATACCGACAGTATAAAAACACATTTGATAGACTCCCTATTGTCCTAGTGCTCTGACTTTAATTACATGATGCCAGGAGGAAATTACACTGACTTCAAGGGGTACAGCCTTGAAGATTATACATTGCAAATTGTTTTTACCAAGTATAGACTATTTCAGTGTCTTACTCTTAAAAAGCACAAAAAGAGGAAAGAACATCACAGAGCGTCAATGTACAATAGAATTAATTGATTGCATTTAACAGCAGGGTAATGGTTTAGCAATTTGTCTTTAAATTGATTCGGTTTTGAAATGAATGGAAGATCAAATACTACTGTAATCCAGAGTGAAGGGCCAGCATATTCAACCTTGTCAGACTTCATTCGGCAGATACAGTGAGAGAGAAAGCAATCACTACTTTACACTTGTCAAAGCATAATAGATGACACATGTGATAGAACGCTGTAAGGTGAGGGTAATTTATGATGGTGAAATAGGAACAGGAACATTGTGTGATACTATAGCCAGTTTAATTTGCAGTACAAAGTGCAATGGTGACTAAGCTTGAGTGACTGTGACACACCTTGTCACTTTGTATGTGTACTTTAACTTTGTAATTGTATAGATAAGTCTTCTAAGTACAAAGTGCTATGTGTACTGTATTAATGCATTGCTGGTGTAGCAGTAGGTGAACTACAGTCATTAACTACAATCCCACTACTCAATCTCTGCTTTAATGCCATTTGATAAATCAATATTTTGATGTCACTACGTTACATTTATTTTACATTTTGTAATAGTAAGTTAAATGTCAAAATGATCATGCACACGACTTAATAAAAACTCATAAACCTGTTTCATCTCTAAACTTCTTTCTTGCATTTTGTATTGAATTAGGTCATGATTGTAAGGCAGACCAAGTCTAGGATTTGAAATCCCATGAAAGTGAATGACAGAGAGATTCCACATAGGCAGCAGCATTTCAATGTTCAGATCATTAAAACAGATTTCTGACTGACTGTGGCAGGTCTGTTATGCCTGGCTGTGCTGTCACGTACTTACTTTGAAATATGTTGTAATATCTCAGGGGACTACCATGGAGTAAATCATTAAACACATAAATGAAGCACATTTTAACCCTTAAAGTTCACAGCAATCAGTTCAGTTTATAATTATAGATTCCACACAAGTTAAACAATTACTTACAAAAAGGAGGTTTAAATAAAACCACTTTATACACATTCAACTCCTAGGAATAAATCAATGTAGGCAATCCTTCCATAAAAACCAAATAGCTGTTAATGAAAGAAAGAAATTAAGATAACAAAAAATAAAAGAGGCGCAGGAATAACAATGAATCAGTCGTGGCTCTAAATTGCTAAAGCCTAAAAGAAACGGGATCCGTAGCTTTACTGGGGGTAACTGCATGACTGACAGACTGCTAAACAGTATCTACCTTCCTCGCCTCTAATGCTTTCAGACACTAAAAGGGGGCTTAATAAGATGCTGTGGCAGGGCACCACCCCTTGTTAATGGCTTTCAAGTGAAAAGTATCGAGTTCCTGCACAGCAGTAAAGATGCACACAATGGATATCAGGGCTATAAATTGTATCTCACTCCTCAGTTGAAAAGCATGGAGTGGAGACAGACTGGCTGGAGCTGTTGGGGCTAGCTATAATTTACCTCTTCCCTATCGCTGTACCCAACAGAGATTTAAGAGTGATATGAGGGATAGGTTTCTCATTATTGATCGAGATAAACGAGTAACATTTCACCATGGTCAATAACATTTTGTAATGTTTTGTCAACTGTGTGCATGATGTCATGAAACAGGAGCCAGAGTTTCTAAAGTTTGAAGCTTATGAACAGTTTGCACCAGTGCAGCAAAATGTTTTAACAGGTCAGAATGCTATTTCCACATGCTAATTTAACTGATAATATGGCCCCAATATGTCCCCTTCCTCCAAGTGCAGTTTCATGCAACAAACTATCAGATTTTTTGTATGGGTGACCATATCGCTCATGTTTCACAAAGAGATGCAAGACTGCAATTACCAGAATGCACTGTGATGAGTCAAAAAGCATGAACTATCCCAAACTGTACTTATGGCTAAAGTTGTTAGAATATTTTGCTACACCACCTGAATTATTTCTGTCATTGGTACTAAGCAAATCCATTAAGAGACAATGGGCTAGATTCTCAAATCTATTTTCTCCAAATTGTCATTAGCTCAATTTTTGTCTGAAAGGAAAACAAAACAGAAAACAATTCTAAAACAAATAAGACCCCCTAAATTAACCCATTTAGTACCAAATACATTTTAATTTGAATAAAATCAGAACACAAGTTGCATTTTTGTAACTTTTGCGGTCAACAAAATTAGAAAATAACAAACTAGCCTGTCCTCAAATGAGGACAATGGCACGCAATGGGTTTAATACCTGAGTTGTTTATTTGTGGTTTGGTAAGTTTATTGGGTGTGTTTTGACTACCAAAGCAATGATGATTTGGAGTAAATAGCTCTGAGAATTTAACCCCTGTATCATGATTCAGGATGTATTGGAACAGCTTGCTCAAGAGAACGGGTATAAGACA
The DNA here is from genome assembly GCF_902713425.1 of Acipenser ruthenus. NCBI lineage: Eukaryota > Metazoa > Chordata > Actinopteri > Acipenseriformes > Acipenseridae > Acipenser > Acipenser ruthenus. The sequence continues at coordinate 15,426,542 of NC_081190.1, forward strand.
CCACACAGAAAAACATCCGTATCTTGATCTGTGAGAAAAAGCAAAACAAAACGGTCCACTACAGACAGACGATAAGGAACACGACGGCCGAGCAGCTGCACAAGCTGTTAAACAAGCAGTTGTTGTTTCAAGGTCCACTGCACTCGCTCTTCACAAACTTTCCAATCTCAATCTGGAAGTGCTTAGTTTTAACAAGATAGTCAGTTTAGAGTGTTATTAAATTTTGTTGCAGATTTATATGTCGTGTTCTAATGTGCTCCATTACCTGTTCTCCAGTGTATATGAGATGCAATGATTGGGACACTAAAATAGTTTGGGCATTTTGCATTATTTGCATGCATCTGTCCATTGTTACCAAAAGACAAGTTATCAATATATCAATAATATCTTCAATGTTTTTGTCAAGAAAAAAAAGCAACTCACATACTGCTGTATATGAAAAAAAAACAACATGAAGCTTTTACAACTTTTACAGCTCTGAACGAGGGGGGGTGGGAGCAGCTAATAAATAATTCAATCTTGTGTGGATGGTACAGTACATGTCCAATGATTAAATCAGTTAAGCCCTTTGCAACCTCAGTTCACACTATTTAAAGTTTGGGTTTATATTTAAGACTTAAAAATAAGTGCCTCATTCCGTTCAAGGCTTTCAGTACAACTTCCAATGACACAAAATAACAGTATTTCCTAGAATAATGTCAACCTTTATATGTAGTGTTCACTGGGGGGTTTCCATGGGTATTTCCGTGTTCTGTGGTCTATAAATCAAGCATGTGCTTTAAAAGAAGGCCTTCAGGAATTTAAACACAAGACTCTTTGGCTAAGGCAGTTGGGTATTTTTGACTGAATAGCTCCCTAAAACAAGGAACTAACACAGGTCACAAAGCTTTGTTTGAGTTGGTTTTTATAGAATCTACTGTACCTCTAGGAAATAAGTCTGAAGTTTGTTCCTCCTTTTATATGAAAACAATCAATACTAATTATTGGAAAGTGATTTGCTCATATATACTGAAACTACTTTGGAAAGAACAATCTGAACTGTCTGTTATTATTGCACAGCAGATTAAACGAACAGTCTGAACTGCCTGTTATTGTTGCACAACAATGGTTATACGCTGCAGTTCCGTTTGGGACCTCCCCCCTTCCAAGGAGTCATGCACACATCCATGATGGACCCTCTTCAGGTCTTGGGACTCCAGAAGGAAGTGGCCACTTTGCTGTGCAAGTAAGCCATTCGTCTCATAGACCTCACCTCCTGCGGAGAGGGGTTCTACTCTAGATAGAACGTTGACTTTCGCCCCATCCTAGACCTGAGATTCCTCAACAAGTTCTTGAAGGAGAGGACATTCCAAATGTTGACTCACTGTCACAGTCTCCAGTCAGACCGGTCGGGCGACTGGTTTACCACCGTCGACTTATGGGGCACATATTTTCACATTCCCAATCATCCAGAGCACAGGAAGTACCTCCGCTTCGCCTTTCAGGGAAGCGTTTACGAGTTCTCCGTGCTGCCATTTGGCCTCTCCCTAGCTTACGTTCTCAAAGTGTGTGGATGCTATCCTGGCCCACTTGCAGTTGTAGGGGATCAGAGTACTAAACTATCTCAATGACTGGCTGATTTGCTCTCAGTTGCGAGAGGGAGAAATGGCCCACACGACAATTGTGACGCAGCATCTGGCGAGGCTGGGCCTCACCATCAACGATGCGAATAGTCGACTTATACATGTGCAGTGTACGACATACTTGGGGCTCTGGCTGGACTCCGGTATGATGCGCGACAACAGGGTAGCAGCTATTCAGGTCCCTTTGGTGCAGTACCAAAAACTGTTGGGTCTGATGGCCGCAGCTGTATCAGCCATCGAGCTGGGTTTATTACACATGCGCCCACTCTATGTGTGGCTCAATGCGTTTCATTTACACCCCAAGCGCGATAGACACCGTCGGCTGACAGGGTCTCTGCGGCAGGATGGCTTGCAGTGGTGAGGTGTGGTGACGTCACGGACCAGGAAGTAACTGAACCAAAACAATGGATGGGCGGGTGAAACTGAACGCAACGGCGTTCAGCTCATTTATTAATAAACAAAACAAAAATAAAAGATTTAAACAAACAACAAAACAGAAACCAAAGGGCACGAGGGCCAAACGAATAAACAAATACTGTTTAGCAGTCGTTTTTAAATGTAGTTATTTCTCCTCGCTCTCGCTCTCTCTCTCCGCTCCCCGTACTCTCCTCTGTACACTCCACAACCAACCCTGCAGCACGGACAGCTGCAGGTTCTTATACTTTGGCCGAGGGGTTAACTAGCTGTTAATTATCTTATTACCCCTCGGCCACAGTCTGCATGCGTTTGGTAAGGATGCGTGACTGTCAGCTAGTTAAATAATCAGTAGCTGATCAGCCACACATCCTCACGAGTTTTAAATTATAAATAATAAGAAATACGCAGCGCTGTTATCCGCGCCGCAAACAATAATACAAATAATAATAAATAGGGGTGGGACACTCTGCCACAGTCTCACACGTGCTCCGCGGCCCTGCCATGGTGGAGGATGCTCTCTCAACTATGCGAGGGTGTGCGGATGGGAATGGTGTTAACTTGCCAAGTGGTGACGATGGACGCCTCTAACGCGGTCTGGGAAGGCAGAGGAGTGGGAATGGTGTTAACTTGCCAAGTGGTGACGATGGACGCCTCTAACGCGGTCTGGGAAGGCAGAGGAGTCCGCGGCACCTGGTCGGCCCGTTGGATAGCCCTGCACATAAATATGCTGGAGCTGCAGGCTGTTTTCCTGGCTCTCCAGCACTTTCTTCCTGTGTTGCAAGGAACATATGTGCTGGTCTGAACGGACAACACTTCAGTGGTGGCGTATGTCAACTACCAGGGTGGCCTCCAGTCCCTCCACCGCTTAGGTGGTCCACTCGGCGTCGACGTCCTAGCCCATGAGTGGCTTAGGGTGCTCCTTTATGCATTCCCATGTTTGAAAACATTAGCTTTCAGATACATAAATGCAGTAAAAAATACAGCTGATGCTGAGCGCAGCAACTCGCTGTGTAATCTTGGCCTGTCTGATCGGAGGCGTTCTCTTTCGAAAGACAAACTGAAAGATATCCAGTATGAGAGAAGACCTTATACAACTGCACGATACCTTTGTTACTTTGCACATACTTGAACAGAGATACCACATAATTGTGCATAATTTTCATTTTTTCTGTGCATAATTCCCTGGGGTGTACACTGATAACACCTCTCTGATATCTTAGTGCTGTTTGTCCGAATGTAAAACTCCATGAATGGTTTTGAAGGTGTTTTCTATGCTATTATTATTTATTATTATTATTATTTATTTCTTAGCAGACGCCCTTATCCAGGGCGACTTACAATTGTTACAAGATATCACATTATACATTATTTCACATTATACAGATATCACATTATTTTTACATACAATTACCCATTTATACAGTTGGGTTTTTACTGGAGCAATCTAGGTAAAGTACCTTGCTCAAGGATACAACAGCAGTGTCCCCCACTGGGGATTGAACCCACAACCCTCCGGTCAAGATTCCAGAGCCCTAACCACTAATCCACACTGCTATGCTATGTACATGTAGGTCAAATACAACATTCCCATAAATACATGTACTTATGGGAATGGTAAGAGACTACCCTGCAGTGGCGCATGTGTTTTATAACAAGTTCATTTATCTTATACTACTCAGAGACTGAAAACAGGGTTAGATATTTTTAGTTAGCTATTTTAATGCCAGGATTCATGCTCTGTTAAAATGGAAAATAGCTTACTCAAAATGTCACGGCAGAACAAACCGTTTTTTTTCCATATTAAGCTCAGTAGATTATAATATAAACTATACAGACATGCCAAGTCTCACCCTTTCAGAATGAAACACTCATTTCAGGAGTTTTTCTTAAAATCTCAATGTTTTTTTTTTAAATCTCACTCTGGGTGAACTGCCCTTAGCATATAGGACTATATAATGTAGTGTGGACCTTGCTATTAATGTGATACTCTGACCTCTCTTGGAGGGGTTATCAGCTTGTACCATACAACACGCTATATGGTGTTCTATATATTCACCAACTTAACTGGAATCAGTGCACGTACATAACAACGGCTCCATAGTTCTAAATCCATGATTCGAAATTCGGCTACAGCATAGCTATAGGACTAAAGGACATTGAAAGTGTGGATGTGTTGAATGCATTAGCTGTGTAATAAAAGCTTGAGTTTAATAAATCATTTTGAAATGACTCATTTGAATACCTTCTGGAAGCAATCAACCCATCACCCCCATTTAAGACCCACAGTAGATGGGAATAGTGGCGTTTCCACTGGAAACTAGATTGTCTTTGTGTTGCCTAGGTGAAAAGAATCTTTGTAATAGGATAATAAAGGCCTTGGATAAAAAGACATGCAACCAAATACAGAGCCAGTTTACTTCTGGAACTATGGCTATTTCATAGGGTCACAATAGTCATAAATAAGTGGAGACTCACAGTTATATTTTTATGTATATAACGTGTATGCATATTAGGGCTGTCACTCAATAAAAAATGTTGATATGTTAATTTATTGACATTAGTTGATAAATCAATTAATCCATGCACATTTTTAATAGATTAACGATCTTATAGCGGCTGTCCTTCATAGTAATATTAAAAAAAACAATACAATCAAAAAAATCAAAATAAACCCAATGGGAATTTGGTCTTTTTAAAAGTATTTTTATTATGATTTTTATTTTAGTAAATGTAACACATTTTCACAGATCAACCGTTCTTCCGGGCCACTGTCAGACACATACCTGAAAACACAAGACAGCTGAGCTGCATTTCCACTGTCAGACACATACCTGAAAACACAAGACAGCTGAGCTGCATTTCCACTGTCAGTCACATACCTGAAAACACAAGACAGCCGAGCTGCATTTCCACTGTCAGACACATACCTGAAAACACAAGACAGCTGAGCTGCATTTCCACTGTCAGTCACATACCTGAAAACACAAGACAGCTGAGCTGCATTTCCACTGTCAGACACATACCTGAAAACACAAGACAGTCGAGCTGCATTTCCACTGTCAGACACATACCTGAAAACACAAGACAGCTGAGCTGCATTTCCACTGTCAGTCACATACCTGAAAACACAAGACAGCTGAGCTGCATTTCCACTGTCAGACACATACCTGAAAACACAAGACAGCTGAGCTGCATTTCCACTGTCAGACACATACCTGAAAACACAAGACAGCTGAGCTGCATTTCCACTGTCAGACACATACCTGAAAACACAAGACAGCTGAGCTGCATTTGCACTGTCAGACACATACCTGAAAACACAAGACAGCTGAGCTGCATTTCCACTGTCAGTTGTTTTAATCTACCATTACAGCTACGTACTTGGCTTTCTGTACTTCTGCTTTTATTCGTGAATCTTGTTAGAGGTACTTGAGAATACTGTGGCTATGGACACGCGATTGCTTAACATGCTGTTGTAGTCAGAAGTCAGAGAAAGTAATTCCACATAATTACCTCTATATGAGGAATTGGTGCCTTCATCGTGCTCTCTGAATGCCAGTTCTTGCTTGCCAAGGTAAACAACAGAATCAATCAAGCGTTTAAGAACCTCACAATGTTTTCTTACTTGCTCATTGTGATGTATTGTATCTCTACTCTTCTGCTCGTCCTGTTGAACATCAATCCGGGTTCGTCCAGTTGTTTTGAGTGTTACAGTTGCTCAAGTGACTTTGGGAACACTCATGCTTTTGTGCTGACTTCGACAGGCAGCCTAGATTGCTGTAGTCAGTGCTGTTCCATATCGCCTTCCCTGTACTGAACAAAAGACAGTTCCAGCAGGATAGTTTTTTTTAATTGACAGCTACCAGTAAGCCACGGCTACCTTTCATAATTTGAATGTTGGAAGCGGCAAGTATAACCCTTCCCTTTCTGTTTCAGTTTGGGTATTTGTGGTGTGTACCTCTCTTTTTTTAACAATCTCCAATTTTTCTGAGAAAGTTCGTCTTGAAAACTGATTCGCAACCAAATCTCCGTTATTTGATGATTTTTTAAATTTATTTTAATTTGTAAAAAGCAATCTAAATATTACCTCACATTTCTAAATATAATTCTCAATAATGGTAGTATTAGCAATATCCCTAGAAATTCAGCTATTCTCACACTGCTTAATCTAGCATATTTATGTCCCGCCTCTGCTCACTAATGATTAAACAGCTGCAAAACCAGGACAGATATTTGACTTTCCAATTGGTTAAACTCACAAGACCTTCAACTGAAATGGAAAATACCTTCAACGGTGTATGTCCTGCCTCTGCTCACTCATGATTGGACACCTGCATAACAAGGGGCAGATCTTTGACTCTCCCATTAGTTAAACCTATGTCATGGGTTATGTTTGCGTGACTCTACAGGTAAGTATATTTTTGATAATAACCTTCTCTTCTATACCCCTCAGGTTGTTGGGATCTCAGACTGCCCACCAGACCCCTCCAGGAGCGCACAGGAACCACACAGACAGGTACGTAAAATGATTGTTCTTTATTGTGTCAAACAACAAAAATCAATGTCAATAAGAAAACTTATACCCCCAAAAAATAACAATGGTTTTCCCAGAGATGCTATAATTTTATATCCACACAGTAAGTATCCAGGTAAGTAAACAGTATAGTTCAGTCCCACCAGAGGATTTCAAAATGTCCCACACTGTTTAGAAGGTAGATTAATTATTATTATTATTATTATTATTATTTGTTTATTTAGCAGACGCCTTTATCCAAGGTGACTTACAGAGACTAGGGTGTGTGAACTATGCATCAGCTGCAGAGTCACTTACAATTACATCTCACACAAAAGACAGAGCACAAGGAGGTTAAGTGACTTGCTCAGGGTCTCACAATGAGTCAGTGGCTGAGGTGGGATTTGAACCAGGGACCTCCTGGTTACAAGCCCATTTCTTTAACCACTGGACCACATAGCCTCATTATGTCCACAATACCAGTATAGTGTCACCTGACCTTCAATGGCCGCAGAGTGTCTCGTTCCTCAAAAGACAAAAAGCAATCTTTTCCAAAGTGGTCTTCACCATAAAGCAGGCACTTTAATATGTCCATGAAAGTCTGTCACAAGGCTGGCTGAGTGGTGACACGTCAGACCTGGAAGAAACACAGACAGACAGTAGTGGTGAGTGAAACTGAAACGCAATGGTAGCGTTCAGAAGGTTTATTGCAAAATAAACAGGGTTTAAACACAAAACAGGACACGGCACTCTACGCCAAAATAAAATAGACAAACAAAACGTACTAAACAGTAAACAGACAGACGGACAGACACGGACAGACAAACGAAACACGGTGAGTGAGACACTTCTTTTCTTATTATTCTTCTTCTTATTATTATTCTTTTTACCTCCTTCTCCACACTCGTTCTCCACTCACCGAACACCCAACCCCGAGTGAGTGCTACGTGTCTCTATATATACTGTTGTGCTGGGATTCAATTACTAATTAATTATTCACTTGAATCCCAGTAAAATTCAAAAACACACACTACCTTCTTTTTCTTTATTAAGCTGTTTCTCCTTTAGCCGGGCTGCACAGGACTGTTCCTCCGTTAGCCTGTTTTGAGCTGCAGCCCAGAAAATTAACTAATTCTGGGGCTTATATGTCCCAGAGAAACAGGTATAGGCAGCTGGCTCTAATTTAACAATAATGAGGCCAACTGCCAAAACAATAAAACAATTACCAATTACTAATTAAACAATTAACACACGTGAAACACTTTAGCCTGGCAGGGAGTCTTTTAACCCTATCCCTGCCACAAAATACACATATTTACACTTACAGGGCTCTTGCCCTGCCACAATATGCCACAAAATACACATATTGTAGGTGCCAGCTATATTCCCCTGTATATATATATATATATATATATATATATATATATATATATATATATATATATATATTAGGCACTGCAGCCCACTATGAGCACTTCTTAAAAATGAACCTGTAACACTGTAAATAAACATATTCTAAATCATTCTTTTTTCATTTTAATCTTTTCTTTTCTTCATTAGTATTCTATTGTTGCTTTTTGTTATTATAAATATATAAAAAATACATAGAATGTCGTTGCTCCTGCGACCCACTCAGGACTGTGAGTTTGGGAGCACCCGCCTTATATCACAGGCAAAACTGTTGTATATATGTGAGCCATGTGACCATAAAAACTCTTAAAGGTGGCCCTTATGAAACAAAGTGTCAACCATACCATCTTTGTCCTCATGGTTCTCGCACCTGCATTGTTTTATATATATTTTTTTTTAATAGAAGGGCTTCATCTGAGTACAACTTATATGGTTTTATGGCTTAAATTACCTATAATATTGATTAACATCACAAGCCTTATACCACTGCCTTTTTACATCTTTGTCTGAAAGATCATAACCACCCTTTTTTCATTCAATAAAGAGAACCTTACAGGAATTGTATACAATTGTTAATAACAACAACTTTAATAATAATAATACAATAAAATAACAGATATGTTACACAGGAACTTCTTAATACATGGGTCTCCTGCCTGGTCCATGCAAAGACAATAGTACATACATGGACCATCAACCCACCGTTACAGTCTCTCTTTCAGCAAGGTCTACGGTGATTTCCCAAAGTCATCAGGCAAGCACCACCTACCTGTTTCATCAATATGCATATTGTAACACCTTGACAGAACGGTGAGGCGAGCATAGAAAATGTACAACAGTACGTGGAAAAAGATGCATAGAGTATTTAGTTCAGTCAAAAAACCCATGCAATGTATTATTTATTAAAACAGACTAGACAATGACACCACTACAATGTACATTGTATTTAGTATTTGTACTAAATTCTTTGACCTTTGGCCTATTGGCCTGCCAATAAATTAGCTTGCAGACAAGTGGAGAGACTGGCGGTAGTGAAGCCATGGGCAGAGGGGCAGGATAGCTGCCCTCCCCAGTTAGACAAAGCTAGGGTTACCATATGGCTCCAGATTAACCAGATGCTTTGAGACAGACCGGAATTTCAAAATTCCCCCTAAATTGAAAGTAATTCATGTATAAATGAGCTCCACCTTTGTGAGATTAATCCTGCTGTGGTGGAATTGCTTGGGCGCAGCAAACAATTCACACTGATCAGCTGCTTCTGATCAGATCTTAATGAACGAATAGCTAATTTATCGATAGAGCAACGAGATGATGATGAAATTGTATTTGCAGAATAATATGGGCGATTGAATTTTAACAAACAGAAAGAAATAGCGACTGGCTGCAATTCATTCTTGGTATAATACAATTATTTGACGCGCATGCGGGTATTTAAGCACCATTATTAATTGTAGCTAAGGATGGTTCATTTACACCTTCATTTATTTTAATTTAGGGGCAAGTTTGAAATCCCGTTCTGTCTCACAGCGTCCGGTTAATCTGGATCCACATGGTAATCCTAGACAAAGCCAAAAAACAGGTAGATGCTGGGGGAGGAGGAGGCAAGCTCTGGCACACAGCGGGGACGCAGTAGATTGAGGAAGGATATAAATCCTTTCCTTGATGATCATTGGACATATTGTTTGTGGAGGGACGAATAAGAAACTAGCTATTGGAGCTAATGATTTAGTCTGGTATTGGAAGTGTCTAAAATATGCTTGATATTTGCGTGATTTGATCTAAGGTTACGGTGAGTTCCCTGTCCGAACCACTGCTTTGCTTAATTTCTCGTTGGCGCTGGGAGGCATTTAAGTGAGGAAAGGGAACTCAGATTACACCTCTTTGATCTGGCTTTACGATTATCTAAGCACAGGGAATTAGAGATGGTTGGTATTTCATTACACTTAACATAGTGTTGCCGTTCATATTTTTAGCTTCAGCTTTTTCTCTCCTAATTTTTCGTGTAATATTTTTTTTTTTCATCTTATTCACCACTTTCATTTCACCCTGAGGCTAAAATCATGTGTACTTTAACTAACAGATCGCCACATGGATTGCTCAATTTTAGTTTCTATGGAAACTGTGTTTGAATGTAACCCCACAACTGGACAGTTAACTGCAACAAACATGTGACCCGCAATGAGAAAGGACACTGCAGCTGCATTTAATTGCATCTCTTATTTTGTTTCTCAGCACTTTGTATAAATCTAATGAAATAGCAGCTAAGCATAACTCTTTAGTTTGAGGCCTGTTACTGTGCATAATATTTGCATTGTGCAAAGCATATATACAGTGCTTTGCCTCTGATCTGTATTCTCCCTCCACCTTGCATAACCATGATGTCAGTACTAGCTTGTGTCAATGTATGCACAGTGCACTTCACTTCCACCAGTTTCAAACCGCTCCCAAGCTTGTTTGTTTTGTCATGCATGCATCTTGCAAATGGCAGGGGAAAGATAAAGTATGGGTCCAGGTTTCATTTTGGGGGAATGGGTTATAAATCAGTATGTAATATCATTGAACATGTGCAATAACTGAAGAGGGCTAAAAAGCAATTTTTCCATATGTTCAGCATCTTATTTTTTATATTAATGTTAATCCTTGCAGTATAAACAACTCAGAATGTACAGTAGAGTACAATGAGCCGATTTACAGCAGCCCGATAAACAGCCAGTTGCTGAAAAGACACTCAGCAGCACAGAGAGGCAGAAAAAGGAAAGCAGCAACAAGTACAATAAAGGCTTCCAGGGGAGCAGTCCATAGAGCAATCTAGCTGCTTTTTACTGTATCTCTGCAACTATTTGTTGTATTGAAGGTATGACAACCACCAACAACAAACAAGTGATCGTGACTGCAATCTCCTATTCAATAATAAATACATAACAAAAATATAATATATAAATATAATATATTTTGTGTGTGTGTGTGTGTGTGTAGTCATGTCCTTGTGTTACTGGGGAAATTATGGTCTAACAAACGGCATTGAGAAACATTTCTCTAATGAATTAGCAATGGCTTATCTGTTTATTTATTTCTTCTTTTTTTACATTTTGTCTTTGTACACATGCATTAGTATGTAGTTTTTATTTTTATTTGATATATAACTGCATGTATTCCAATGCACAGGAAACTACTTATATGGCCATCAGAGTTCTTTGTGATAGCTGGAATATGGCTGGCTTGAGGGTAAGCATTACTTAAAACAGTTTAGAATTGTAAATACATTTGTAAGACCGTATACTGGCTGGGGATTTATTCATTTTACAGATCAGTGCTCTTATATTCCTCACAAACACAGGCTGAATTTATCATTTTATTATTATTATTATTATTATTTATTTCTTAGCAGACGCCCTTATCCAGGGCGACTTACAATTGTTACAAGATATCACATTATTTTTACATACAATTACCCATTTATACAGTTGGGTTTTTACTGGAGCAATCTAGGTAAAGTACCTTGCTCAAGGGTACAACAGCAGTGTCCCCCACTGGGGATTGAACCCACAACCCTCCGGTCAAGAGTCCAGAGCCCTAACCACTACTCCACACTGCTGCCCATCATTTCCAAATACCCTGGTTTAAAACTGATATCAGTGAAGTTACAGTAGCGTTTATGATACATTAGAATTAGAATTTAGCAAATCATGAAATATTACAATGTAATTGAACCTTTAATGCAATACATTTGCATACCTTCATTTGCATAGGACCATCTAAATGCTAGAAGTCTCAGAAACAAATGTTAGAACTTGAAGCTACTGCACTAACAAGTAACTACAATGTGATAACTGTTACTGTCTTATAACTGCACAGGACTGAAGACAAAGTAAGAAAAAAAAAAGTTTTAGAATTTCCTGTGATGAAATCTGATACACAGTTAGAATGTTTTTTCAATTAGGAACATAACTTGCGAATTGAGAATCGAGCCCCATATATGTAAGTGTACTATGTGCAGAGAAAAACAGATCGATAGATAGATATGTATGCATGTATATATGTATGCATGTCTACAGATAGATAGATAGATAGATAGATAGATAGATAGATAGATAGATAGATATTACTTTTTGCAGTAGTGATGTCTGTAAGTTGAGAAAGTTTAAGTTTAAAAAAATAGTATTCTCGTAGACTCATTTAGAAAATAATTCTAATAGTGGTAACATAAACATGCCGTATGCACCAACAATAAATCATTATAAAACATGAGGAAAGGCGTCTGGTTTTCAATGTATTTATTTATTTATTTAATATAAAGGCCAGATGCTTTGAATGAATGTCGCACAATAAAATTCCTACATGAGCTGCTGAGGAAAAAGAAATGAGCCTTTTTTATTAAAAACAAATGATGAAAAGAATATTTTATGGAGGGTAGATGAAACAGTTTCTGGGATGAGTTCTTGTGGTTGCACTGCACCAGATGTGAGCTTTCTAGAGAAATCTGGCACTTTTAACTTTTGCCTATGTGCCCTAAATTTATAGCTTAAATGAACAAAGGCCCATCAGTAGAAACATATTTATGGATTACTGTAATTAATTGGCATAATGCTTGACTGAAAAGCATTTTTCCAAGCTGATTTAGTGAAAACAATGCACTCAGTAATGTGTTAGTACTTCAGTTTCTGATGGTAAATTATAAATGTTGAAATTTAAAAAAAAAAAAAAATGTGTAGATTACTGTACAGTACTGTTTCTCCACTCTCCTATTTTGAGATTTAGTTTTAATTCTACCTTGGCAAAAGCCATTATTGTGACTTTACATACTTAGGGAACTAGTTTACACTAGTTGAAATGGAATGTGCTATTAATAAACACATTTAAGAACCATACTGGAAACCCACTTTTTAAACTTCAAAAAAAGCTAAAAAGAAACATGACCTCAGGCAAGAAATAACTTAAGAGGAATAATTTCCGGCTGCTGGGAAGAGTTATCCACTGACAATGATATTATGACAAGTCACAAGGCATTTTAGGTTCCATTTTACACATTATATATGTATGGTGAATAATGGCATGTATTGAAAGGATTAAGGTTTTGTTACTGTTTAAACCTATATACTTCAATGTATTACTAGGTTTACATTTCAGTTTGTTTAGTTTAACTTTTTCACCAGCAAAGGTCTAAGGAGACCAAAGTTCTCATTCTTAGACCAGTCCCCGTGACACCCTACATGCAGTCAACCATGTCAGAGCAACCGTTTTCAGGAATAAATGAAAATATTATTTTGAGAATGCACTTTTATTTCTATCAAAAATATCACGATGTAAAACTGGACAAAATATATATATATATACTGTATATATATATATATATATATATATATATATATATATATATATATATATATATATATAGCAACATTAGGAGGTGAATTTTTTCCCCCGATAAGAGTCATCAACCAACATTTGGTCCCCCCCCCCCCCCCCCCCCCCCACCAATATCTTTATAAGAAAAAACAACATTAAAACATTGAAATGTTTTGAGAAAATACAAAGAGTTCGCCTTGGAGTGTTGCTTTGCTCTTGAAACAGTTTCCTCTGATGTTCAGACACAAACACAGCTGGTTGTTACAGACAGAGGCACTACCTGTTAGTAAACTGCAGTAATTGCTTATGTCTAAAATATGGGGCATGAATTGTTCCTACATCACCCTCCACTCCACTGGTAAAAGTGAGGGGGCCATGGCCCCCAGGCCCCCAGGCCCCCCGGCTCCAACGCCAATGCAGTACCACTGTGTATCTACCCATTATTCAACATGCACAAAAAGTCTTCTCCGTTCCCCTTGAGTGTGCATGACAATTACAGTCATCCCTTTGAAGAAAAGAAAGCTGTACAATGATTGACTCACATGCTATTGAGATCAAAATACCTGCAATATTGTTAATCACTGAATTTATAGACAGCTTTAGATGCAAAAACAATTATTCATACAGTGTTTTTCTACAACATGATGCAATCATCCCTTTCATGAAAAAAAAACATGTAACTTGAGGCTTCCTGCAAATCACTTTATATGGCTTGAATTAGAATAGAGTGTAAAATCCATCTGTGATGAGTTGACCCAATATGACTTTACTGGAACAGGCTGTAATACATACTCATGACAGTAATCATAGTTCTGGTCTGATTTCATGGTGTGTTTTACATTCATAAAGCAATACATGTTCAATTAAGTTGTTGATGCTGTTTGGGAGAAATGCATCTTTGTTTTAACGTCAGCTTCACTTTGTAATGCAGTTACACTTAATTATTAGTTGCTTAAATGCAAATACATTGTACATATATTTTTACACTAGTAAAATAAAGCTTAAAAAATGAAATGCTTCACAATTTACATCTTTTCACCTGGAATCAGCAGAGTGCTTTGAATGAATCTTAAAAGTCCATTAGTACTGAGCACAGTCTCCTTAATATAGACTCTTGGCTAAGTCTATCAGTGCAAATGTGTCTTGGAAGCCAACAAAATATCTATATAGAACATCTAGGGAAGAGGATAGTCATGCATAGTCCTGCCCACTTACTGGCATTTTCAAAGCCATTTTCCACCTTGCGATAGGATCGTGACTCACTCAGCCGCTGATTGAGATTAGATGATCATTAGCACTTTACATAGTAAAAAAAGAAAGATAAAAATAATTGGCTAGGGCTATCACATTTTTATTTTCTATTGAAAGTCTCTTTGGTCGATGCTAAAAACTTCAGCAGATTTTTAAATTTTTTTTTTTTTTAATTCCTTCCTATTTTCCCTGATCCTGTTTCTTTAACTCTTGGATAGATAATGTCACAAGCTGCAGGCTCCCTGTCCCTGTCTAATTACTATAGAGGCTAAATTACAGAGGGCATGGTAACTTCTGCATGACGCCAGGGATACCGAGTAATGCATTATCCTGCTTGCATGTCACATAAGAATCACATGTTCTTTTTCATTACATGTTAATTCTGCACATGGCAATTATCCTCAATTATCATGCCGATTATTCTTTTCACTTTGGATGTCTGGGTTTGAATCGGCCTTAGGTCACAAATGTAATGAGTTAGTCCACGTTAGACAACCACCACACGATCTGACAGCCTCTCCTAATTTAGGTGCATGCATTCCCTT
Organism: Acipenser ruthenus; assembly: GCF_902713425.1. Lineage (NCBI taxonomy): Eukaryota > Metazoa > Chordata > Actinopteri > Acipenseriformes > Acipenseridae > Acipenser > Acipenser ruthenus. The sequence goes on from NC_081190.1 coordinate 15,441,646, forward strand.
GATGCCTGTCAGCACTATATCTGACTGTGGCCTGCGCCATTGTTTCTCATCTTACATGAACAGTAATTCACAGGCATTTCAGGTTCCAGAACTATAAAATATTTCCAAAATGTAGGTGTGGAATGTGTTTCAATGAAGGTACGTGGAGAGGTAAAACAGTGACTGTCCTACAGTAGTTCAAACAAAAGAAACCTTTTATTTTTCTAACACCATTGACCCTTCCAGGAGGTGCAGAGTGTAGCTGTTGCACATACAGCACAGGGTTGTGTTGTTGTATCTCAAGGCTGCCAATGGTTTGCAATGGAAAACTGGAATTATTTTTGGGTTAACCACTTAAAATGTGACATGTAAAATAAGTATCCTCGCCGTGTTTAAAAAAACAAGAACAAAGTCAGAATCTTCAAAGGGTTATGGCATTGAGGCAATGGGGTCATGGTATTAGTATGATGTTTAGTTAACTGTAACTTCCTAGCGAAAGCCATTTTTAGCATGTTTAGGTTTGTCACTAAGATTTCACGTCACCACTGTATTTAATGATGCTAGCATTCTGTTGGCTGACAATATCTTTTGAAACACAATCACTACGTTACAAAAATAAAATGATGTCTTGTTTTATCAGAAGAATACGAGGAGAAATTCAAATGACATAAAGTCAGGGAAACCTGAATTCATGAAAAAATGTCATATGTTATTCTCAACAATAAACTTTACATTTTTTTTTTCTTTTACCATATACTGTAACAATATTTAAATTGAATTGCTTTTGTGGAACGACAGCCTTATTATGTAAAATTGGTTCTACGTTATTATTATTATTATTATTATTATTATTATTATTATTATTATTATTATTATTATTATGTTTTTTTAGTATCCCTGGGAGTATGATTCATCCCTTTTCTAATTGTTACTATAACTGTTAGGTCAGATGGTTTACTGCCTTGTCAATGTACATCTTGATACAATATGTGGGGTGAAAGTTGTTAATTGTGAATATGGTCCTGTGTGTGTGGGCGTGTGTGTGTCTGTGTGTGTGTGTGTGTGTGTGTGTGCGCGCAACTGGAAGCTTACCAGATCAATGTAAACCCAATGAGCATAAAAAGCTGCCACAGGCTACAATTTACTTCTCTATCATCATCGGTAAATGTTTAAAACAAAAATCAGTAATACTTTGTGACACATGAGCCTCTGTGCATACCAAAGGCAGTTACATACTCGATTTACTTCATGCATGTTATTCATGGAAACCCTTCAATATAATGAATGTGAGCAGTTTACCGTGCCTACAGTACTTCTTATAAAATAGAACAGCATTCTATGAATTGTAAATGTATTTACACAGTAGTTATTTAGTAAATGCATGTGTACTTATACATAAATAAAATGTTATTACGCATAGTTACAACGTACTTAATGTGTACATCTTTTTGCATGATATAACCCTAAGCCTTTTCTGATACAATTGTGTATTACATATATCGTGCAAAAAGATTTACACATTAAGTACAGTGTAACTATGCATAATAACATTGTAACTACAGTGCTCCCTCGCTATAACGCGTGTCTCTGGGGACGTTATAACCGAAGAGGATCATTTTAATTAGCAGTTTTTAAACTATAAATAGCCTGGCTAAACGGCGGTTGGGAGTTCAGGTCGAAGAGACAGACAAGCAAACCAAGTGCGCGAAGGAGAGTGGGTCAGGCAAGGGGAAGTTGGAATGGGCTCGCCCCAGGTTCGGCTGCCAAGCAGGGCTGAAGCGAAGCTGAAGCGTCTCGTCTCCCAGAGAAAGCTGCAGCTCCTCTCGCAGCAAAAAAGTAAATACATTAGAAAAGATAACCATGTAATAGACCTAATATTTATTTAGTTATAAAACGGATGTTGAATAAGATGTCTGTGTTATAAAGTGCCAGCACAGTTTTTCTTCAGTTCAGATACTGTATCAAAAGGGAGAGAAAGAAACGGAAGTTAGACTGAGAAGTTGTTTACAGTTTGAACAACACCGGTACTGTATTTACTGTAGAAATATTGCATGAATCACTAGTATAGGGAATTGGGGGACATGCTGTAGGAACGTTATATCCGAGGCGCATTATAACCAAGAGCCTTATAGCGAGGGAGCACTATACTATGTAAATATACAGTAGACTCACAATGTAAAGTGTTACCCTATTTTATTAGAGCTAACTAAATCTTCATATATTTTTTCTTTCTTCTCTTTCCTAAGCACACAACACATCTGCTATGTGGGACTGGTACAATACACAGAACTCTGGTACTCTATCACGGCTTCAAATAGATTCAGTGGTATTCTGGGAGGAAGAGGATGTGAGGCTTTGCTGTTTCCCCTTCTTAACTGCCCCTGACCCACATGTGAAAACCAAACTGGAATTACTGCAGAAATGTATCTTTATCTCTGCATAATGAGCTTCACCATGGTCAAATGAAGGCTTCCTTCAGAAAAATGAATGCAAAAAAGAGGGGCAAAAACTGGTAAAGCATAAAGAGTGAGTTGTACAGCAGTGAGGCACTATGAATAAAGTGTCTCACTGTGCCTCACAATGGGGCACGTTAAGATGCTGTATCAACATGCAACCTACTGTACAAAAGCACAATGGGGTTTCTTTAAGATGGTGTGGCAGATTTTGTCATTGTTTGTAAAGTTTGTTTTATAGGGGAAATCTCATTCAAATTGTATTTATGAATAAAGGTATGCACTGCCCCAAATGAGTCCCTGCTTGCTGCCATGTGTAACAGCCTTGTGCTTCTCCTGTGTTGTTGTGCAGCCGAGAGTTTGCCTCTAAATATGTGCCTAATACAATTAATACCCCCAAACCAGAAGTGACTACCAGCTGAATTCAAAAGAGGGAAATTAAATGAGAAAAAAAAGTCAAATCAACATCCATTTCAGAGCTCTGCAGTGGCTCTCCCCATAGGATAAAATGTCTCATTAGAAGGCATTGAATCTCCAAAAGTGGCAGAAACATGACAGCAGGTAATCTAAAAAAAAAAAAAAAGTGTCACTTGTCTGAAGGTTGAAACGGGTAGTTTACTGTGGTTTTAGCAGACCTGCAGTCCTAACTACTGGTACATTATCTCCCCACATGTCTGTCACCAGTCGTCAAAACACGAGGCTGCTTAATCTAATATGTTATTCATAGTAAACTTTTGGTTTACCCGTAGCCAACTACGCCATCTGGTGATGGTCAGGCACCAGGACCTGGATTTTAAACAAGCTAACACAGGTTTGTTTTAAAATGTGACTAGTTGAGAACCACCACAAACGCTAACCACACCAAGAGGCAGACACAAATTGCACGGTATAAACCGGTTTATTAAAACAGCACAATAAACCAATAAGTAAAAATCACAAGATGAAAACCCAAAACATAACACCCACATCAATGGCTAGGGCGTAAAGTAACAAAATAAAAAACCCCACTACAGTGACTGGGGAGCAAAGTAAGAAAATAAATTAATGAAACCCTCCGGTAGTAGCTAAAGAGCTATCGCTTCAATTCACTCGATCTCCACTCGAGTCCCCAGGGGCAGGTAAACAGCGTCTTCCCAGCTCCACAAAATCCCTGTCTTCCGTACCACAACCAGGACAGTCCCCCATTAACATGTGCCCTCTCCTGGAGAAAAGGGAAGGAAAGAAAACACAGCAGCAATGATCTGTTCCAACAGCACTTAGTTCTTCTCAATCACACCTTGCTAGGTAGAGTAAAACAATGACAATATAAAGGAAGTCAATAAAAAAACATATCTAAAATCCCACAACAAATAGAAGCACTTCCAATCAGAATCAATACAAACAGGAAGAAAGGGTGCATCAGGGTCCACTGTAACAACTAGGGTTGCTGACAATTATAAAGTCATACCGCAATTTCCATTACCCAGCGATTTGCTAAATACACCCAGTTATCTAGGTAGCAGCCACAATCCAATGCAGCCTCAAACAATAATCCCAGTTCTAGTTCCAGTTCCGGTACTCCAGTATTCCAGTACTTCAATCAGTAATCCCAAGGTGCCCCAAAATTCTTCTCCCAATTCTCATCCTCTGTATCCCAACAGCCGTCTCCCTCTGTATTCTGGTGTGTCTCCTTCGGTATCCTGGTGTGTCCCCTTCTGTATCCTGGTATGTATGTCCCTCCCAGTTCATGCTGTGCTGCTTATAAACCCAGTTGGCCATTCCTATTCCTGCTCAAAACCAATCAGACACCCCCAATATCTAATTGGCACTAGCACTGGCCCAGAAAACTACATTTCCCAAAATCTAACAGGAAATGTCTATATAAGGCACGGGTTGATGACGTCACACTCCTGCTTCTCCTCAGTCACAGTGCTCTGTGCAATACAAACAAAAAACAAGGGGAGTAACTTAACTTACATAAAATAAATAAATGTGCTTCATAACAAAGTAATAAAGTGTTCTCGCAACAAAAACAAAAGTTATAATATTATTACATGATCATACCACCACAATTAGTAGCAATGGTAATTACCAGTAGCTATTGAGTTCATGCCATTGTTATATCACTGGTATGCCAACATAAAAACATTTCACTGTGGATCCATAGCATTGTCCCTCAAAACAGAATAATTTTATTGCCATCAAAGGTCATTTTGGGCTTAATCTCAATGAGCAATGCCTTGGGGCCTGTATCACTTAGGCCATGCTTCTATACATTCAGTTTAGCAGGCAAGCCAACTGTCTCATATCTGGCCCTGCGGGTTAAATGGAAACTTATACACAATATAAATCTTACTGATAAAATATGTCACAGTACATAAATAAATATATAAATATTACATCACTGCTCAATTTAATCCAAAACAAATATTGTCTTTATTCTTTAATTTAAAAAACAAAAGAAATTAAAAGCCAGAGACTCATGGGACTAAGCATGTGGTAATAGACAGGCACAGTCATAAAGGACGCGAGGGCCGAGCAAGTGAGCATGTGGTAAAAACAAATACAACAAAAAAAAAAACCAAATACTTAAGTGAAGGAATGCTACTATGTATTGTACTTTCTCTGTACTGGTGATATGAGGAACAATTCCCTAGGTTTAGAAGGCATTATTTAAACGCTGATCCATGTGACGGGCAGTGTTGTGTGATGCACTCCCGTTATGGATTCTGTACCCTGTCAGTGAGAGGAGAGGCGTTTCAAAGCTCTATAACCATGGATGGAGACAAGCCCGGCTCGTTCGCATTGTGGTAACGACGCTCGTTTGCGGTTTGTGGGTTTGTCGGTTTGTGCTCAGCTTCCACCCAGTTTATACTGATACCGTCACCCGGATCTCATAGATTGGCTACAGCCGATCGCAAGGTTAGGGGGTGTAGTGTTGTGTGATTCACCACCGTTACAGATGCTGTACCCTGTCTATAACCGTCAATGCAGACATGCCCAGCCTCTGCCCTGTTACATCTGCGTGAGTATTATTATTATTATTATTATTATTATTATTATTATTTATTTCTTAGCAGACGCCCTTATCCAGGGCGACTTACAATCGCAAGCAAATACAAATACATTCAAGTGTTACAATATAAGTCATACAATAGTTTACTTCAGAGAGTAGAAATTTACAGCTCAGAATGTTACAGCTCCTCAGGGCATCTGAGTTTTTTTTTTTTTTTTTTACTTGTTTTGAAACACATAAAACAATTGTCATCAGGTTTAAGACTCCTGAGGTAGACTTAGAAACCATGGTTTAAGGGCTGAATCTGAAATATGAAAACTAGCACATTGTATAAAAATGTACATAATTAACAGTATGTAATTATGCTAGCATAAGACTACAATTCTCTGTTTCTTAAAACTGGGTCAATGCGTTCCTCTTCTACTCGACTATATGCATGCCAGTCAAAGTGAAATTGTTCTCTGGAAAATGGACCAGAAAGATCAATTTATTCTGAAAGACAACCTGTTCTCAAATACATAAAATGTATCTGTCATGTATTTTATGTAACCTTGGAGACCAAGAGCCTTCCATCTTGTTTAAGGGAAGAAACACACCACTACTAGGAGAGGAGAATGGTGTTCAGCAACATTCTGTGCATTTGAGCCTTAACCAGCGTCTTGTTTAAAGTAAAATATACTGTAATTCACAGAGGCCTGGTAAGATCATAGAAAAAAAAACATTAAAACATATTTGCCCTGGGGTCTGTACATTTCCTAAGTCAGTTTCTGCTTTGACCTCCTAGGGTCTCTCTTCAAAGCACTGTGTCTGCCAAATCCTAATTTTTATGTGTTGTTTCACTAAATATTAATACAGCTTGAAAAAAAAAAGAAAAACATAAACATGCCTTCATATGTAAGAATTTAGTGAAACCAAAGAGCTAAAGCTGGATGAATGTGTCATTATTTCACTATTTCAATAGTGTTTCCTTAACATTTTTTTTTTTTTTTTTTTTTTTTTGGACCAGCAGAGACAGATTTGAAAGCCAATTTAGGAATAACTGTAAACACTAGGGAAACTTTTAATTGACATTTGCTGAATTCATTCTTGAGCTGTTTGGTATTACTTACCAGAGTTGGCCTGCAGCCCAGGAAAGAGCCTCATGAGAATTGAATGGTAGAAGATGAATTTCCCTGGATCAGAGATGGATACTTGACCTATTGGCTGTGGACAAGAACGGAACGCCCAGCCCCTCCCTGGGTGCTGTTAGAGGGCAGGCTATTTAAGGGTGTCTGCTGTTGAATACATGCACTTACACTAATACTATAGGTTTATTTACAGGTGTCACTGACAGATTGCTTTGTACGAGCTAGTAAAACATTGGAAGCCTGCAGTTTGTTACCCATTACTCCATTAAGACCCCATAAGAAAAACATATATTTTCCAGAAACCCCCTTTCAAATTCAAGTTATTTCCTAAAAAGTATCCTTGAGAATATAAATTAATATATTAACAAAAACAAATCTATTGGTTACCTGAATTAAGTATAAATCTAAACTATTAAAAAGTACAGTAACTTGCTTCAAATATCATTTTAATGTTATGTCTAGGTTCCCCAATGCCATGTTATGGTTTTTGCGATTTTAACGGGCTAAATTCAATGATATTGTGGATCCATAATAGTTGACTCCAGAAAGTCATGTGATACTAGTACAGTATGCTGTACTTTAGGTTCTAAACATTGTCAGTTTGTCTGGTGAATTAGCTGGCTGTGCCACACATTTTGTGTTAATTTAATTAAAATTGAGTGCCGAATTAAACAGGGACATCGTCATATTCGATTTCTGGATTAAAAACAATACCAGTGTTAGAGTTACCTGGGCTTGACCACAACTAGCTCGGTTTTGTCTTCACACTTTTTACTCATGATTCATATCACTGAGACTGTATATTATTATTTCATGGTAATAGATTGGGCCCTGTTTTAATTATCAAAGCAGAAGTGAATCACTTTTTAAATTACAACAATACACTAAAAAGATGAAAATGCACTTCTTATATGTAGGTTTTCATAATCCTGGTACAGTATACAAATTGTTTTATTCTAATTGTCTAACAATGGCAAATTTGAGATCTGCCACAGATTAGATCAATTAAAGTGTCCTTTCATATTTAAGATTTCACTTTGCACAGACAAACCTCTTCCTTAACAGTGAGTTATTGCAAGCTTCTAAAAAAAAACAACATGTTTTTTAAAGATTTTCTCTATTCAGCCATTGCTTGATCTTCATTAGTGCCCTGTCACCCCAGAGACCCCTTCAATGTGCCCCTACTGAGACAGAGATAAAATGGGTTATAATTATAGAAGCTCCACTTTCAGACACGGCAGATTTTCACAAATAAAAAATGAATGCAGTGAATACTCAGTAGGCATGTCTTTACATGAAATATTGAAGAAACTGGGGAGTAAATTGCTTCAAGTTGTTGGATGCTCAGGCAGAATATAACAATTCCAACCACAGTGACAACAGAATTTACTGCCCTATATTTTCTTGCCACTTGATTGAAAAAAAAAACAGCATGTAAAATCAAGTGTGGATGATCAAAACCCAAATACATTTTTTGACTGACGTGCACGTAAAGAGAAAACTGTTTAACCAGAATCTTGCTATGGCGGATCACAGTCTGCTAAGAAATAAATAATAATAATAATAACAGTGTGACGCAGCAAAAATATGTACATGCAGCTGGTAGCATTTTGCTACACGATTCTAACCAATTATCAACTGAGGACTAAGTCACATAGCAGAGATCTATAAGAGCAAACTACAAATGAGAAAGTCTGTCAGTTTGGTTGTACATGCAACTGCCACAAAACGAACACACCCAGCTCCACTCTGCGACTTTGCAAAGTTTGGTGGTCGTCTTCTCTTTCAGGGAACCAGGGTTACGGTAAGTAACCTAATGTTCCCTTTCAATTCGAAGACAACCACCAACCAATACTTTTGGGAAAGTATACTGGAGCCGCCGCGAGGGAGTGTGAGTGGACAGCATACGAGGGATGCATCACTACCGCCAACCAGTGTTGGTGGTGTTCGCGTACAACCTCAAGGACCCTTGAAGGCTTAGAATGAACCCTTAATGAAGGCTTAGAGAGATCTACCACATTAAGTTGGTAGAACCTGTTGAATGTATGTGGCGAAGCCGAGTTAGCCGCAGTACAAATGCCAGTCAAAGAGGCACCTCGAAAGAGAGCCCATGACGCAGCCACACATCTGGTAGAGTGAACGGCAGGGTGAGAGCTCAGTTAGTTTAAAAAAGAACAGAGCAGAAGGGAGAACCCCCTTTTTTTTTTTTGAATGTCCAAAGCACCGAGGTGGGTGGGCCAAGGCAGCCGACAAGGTCTACTCGACAGCGGGGCAGGCTGACTGACTTTTGTTTTTTTTTGCCCAAAATGCGCAAATGACAGCCGGCAGAGTCACTCAACGATGGGACAGCAAGCCGAGCCCCAGCGCAAAAGAGGAAGTGAGCTCTGCAGAGCGACTGTTTATTCCCTCGGCAGGCGGGACCGAGGGCTTCACTCCACGGAGGAGCCTATCGGCAGCTCTGACATAAAATGCTCAGCGAATACCTACCTAAGGCAGGCATATCCCAAAAGTATTGGTTGGTGGTCGTCTTCGAAATAAAAGGGAACTGGCAGATCTATAACTATTAAAAATTGCTACTGACCAAACTATGATCAAGACTGGTACATATTCGTCAACATGATGTGGAAATTATGAGTGTCTTCTCTGACGGTATTTCAGCATATCTAGCAATAAATCATACATACTAGGCTAATCCAGTTCCTTCGAAACAGACTCCCATATATTGTCTTTCAAATCTGTATCTTTATAATTGCGATGACCTTTGTCAAAAAGCTCTGGGTATTTTTTCAACGGTAAGTATTATTTTGATGAGACGCAAGGATGATTTAGATTTATAAACAAAAAGTTTTAAATAGTTTGATGTTTAAAAAGACAAGAGAAAGAAATATAACGAGTAATATAACACACTACTTTTTTATTAAGTAATAAGTAAGGACACTGTATTACTTTCTTTCTGAAGAAACAAGTAACAAGTAACACATTACTTTTTTTCAGTAACGTGCCCAACACTGCTGAGAAGTAAGGCTTAAAGGAGCCAGTAACATAGCGTGAGTGTAGAGCTGTATTGCATTTCAAAGAGCTGTATACCGAGATGCCAATGGAAACTCAATGAAATTGCGTGTGAGTTAGGATAGTTTAACCATCAGATAAGTGTTCCTTGTGGAAAATATAACATTTCTTCCAGAATGGAACTGATGAATGAAAGTAATGAATCATCAATGCCATTGTAGTCTACTGAATGGAACTATTGGCGAAGACAAAAGAAAGAAATGGGCAGGCTGAAAAAATGTTATGCTGCTGCTGTGAACATATGTAACATTTTTAGAAACGGTTCTTCACACAAAGGTCTGTTCTTTTAAAGCCTGGCTGGTTTGTTTTAGATTTAGTTTTTGTTCCCTTGCCAACATTTTTTGTAGTTTGGCATGACTGGCAGAACATACTAGAGCAGGGGTGGCCAACCCTGGTCCTGGAAAGCAGCATTTCCTCAATTACTTAATTCAACCAATTATTTTCTTAACTTGTCAACACTAACATTTTTCCAGGTCTTTAACTACTGATGATTTAAAGATACCCAGAAAACCTGCAGGTTTGTGGCTCTCCAAGACCAGGGGTGGCCACCCCTGCACTAGAGTATTTAAAAAATGCTTCTGAAGAGCTAGTTAAGTGTACTAGTTTATTTTAACACTGCCAGCAATGAGTTTCTTAAAAAAATGACCCTCAGTATGTACTACATGTAATTACATGTTGATTTTATGTAACCAGTTTTAATACACATCACTTTAGGGATGCATGTATATTTCTTGTAAGTGTGACAGCGGCGCTAGGTACCCAATTTACTGTCATTAGCAAGAACTGCAATGACTCTCTCCATTCTGAAAATTCTTAGCAAGGAGAGATATATATTGTGTTATTTTGCCATTTCGGGTCGCCCAAACACACTTTTTAATCTGGTCTTAGTCTATTTAGTTTCACAGGAAAATAGTGTAGACTCATGATGCCTCAGTCAAACATTTCATTTTCAAGATAGCAAAAAATGTGTGAATGCTACAGGTGTTTCTGAACATACATAGACGGATAAGTAGTTATCTGCAGGAAAGTGTGCCATTTCCAAAAGGCATGTGGTGCTAGATTTTCTAACCTTTTTTGTACAAAATGTGCTTTTGTTTTCCTAACAATTCCTTTTAAAATAGTCCCAATTCAGCAGAAGACAGTCCCCGTGGCTGAAGAAACACTGTAGAGGACAAAGCCTAAAAACAGAAGGCATGTCCACCCAGATTTGTGGTTCTATTGTCTATTTGATACAAAGGGGATTATTCCTGATGTCAAACATCTCAGCTTTACACTGAGGGTGTCAGAAACGAAAGCACTGTCTTGTCACATGGTCCTTACCGACTTTCTGTTGATGCAAATTGCAGTAATAAACCTCAGTTGGTGTACCCCAAAATGCAACTGCAATTTCCTATAAAAGATATTGACTTTTCTTCATTTCAGCAGGTTTATTAATTTGAAATTATTTATTCAGGGTTAGTCCACTTTGTATACAGGGACATCCTGATATTTTATGTGACAGAATGTTTATTTTCTAAAACAAAGCTGAGAAAATGGGGATAAAGCCTTTTAGTTGTGTCACTCTTCTGTAAGCGAAGGGGGTTTAAATAATTAATTCTGCTAGTGTGATTTCTGAAATTATGTTGATTTACAAAATAATGTTAGTATCTTAACAAGCTTCTTGCAACAATTTTTTTTGTGTGGGAATTTAAAAGGAAATCTGTGTTAAATGTCATAATTTATCAGGAGTTAATTTGGAAAAAGGAGGGTTTTAATTTAAGTTCTTTGGTGTTCAAATTAAATAAACAAGCTACAGTACGGCTTTGCTGGGAGTGGCAGCAGCTGTAGCAGCAGTCGCAGCATATTTAATTTTAGAGGTTGATTGACTGCGACTTCAACGGCACAGAGAGAGGGTGTACAGGACGGGGGTTCATTTCTTAGATTTACTACATGACCATCTAAAAACTCGACTGCATCTGAGCATTTTGTCGACCTCTGTCAGACTCTGCGGGAGGACCATAAATTGCCTACGAAAAAGGGACCGTGCCATACCCCGGCATATGAAGGTGTTGGCTTGGCAGCATTGTCCTTCTATGTCTCTGGGTCATTCAAAGAGTCATGCGTGCCTTGATAAAGAGGGTTAACGAATATATCAGTATCCCACTTAATCAGGAGTAGCTGCAAAATATTAAAAGGGAGTTTTATGACATTGCTGGATTTCCCAGAGTAATGGAAGCCATCGATTGCACACACGTTGCACTCAAATCACTACAGCACCATGCGTATGCATATGTGAACAGGAAGGGGTTCCATTCACTAAACATGCAGGTGATTTGTGATGCATCCTATAACATCTGGAACGTATGTGCAAATTTCCCTGGCTCCTGTCATGACTCTTACATTTTGACACAATCCGCTGTGTTTAATAATTTCAAAGACCCAATACATCAGATGGCATATTAGTAGGTAAGTATTGTAACACTACCTAGATAATTCAATATTTGTAGTTATGAAAGTATTTTTTTCTTTTTTATACTTGTGGTTATGAATGAGATGTATTCACTTGTTCAAACCATTTGTAACCTTGTGGAACTTTGTTGTATTGCTAAAACGATATACCATTATTTGCACCCACTGTAATGTTACTACCAAGAAATGATCAATGCAACTGTAGCCTATCTGAACTCTGGATACATACATTATATGACAGCTGACCTCTACTGTAGATTTTATTTAAATTATACAAATAAAAACCTAAGAGTAAATAATGAAATCTTGGTATAGAAAATGGCATGCTATTACAATAAAGTTTCCTTACATGTGATTGTGAATTTGCAATGCATCCTTGTTAGGGAGTTCTGTTGTAATTTTAAAAGCTTAATAAATATATAATGAAGTGTTACATACATGGTATACATGTATAATAACTAACAACTACAAACACAAATGGCACTTCAAACAAATGTATTTATCGCCTACAATCGTACATACTTAAAGTACATACAAAAGTAAATACCAACCAAGCCTACATAGCCTACACTTCACGAGCTGACCAGTCTACCACACCCACCGCTTAATCCAAAAAAAAAAGGAAAAAATATATTTTTTTCTTTTTAAACAAAAAAAGATTGCAAAATACACATTAAAAGAGTTGTATATAATAAGCTGTAGCAAAATATCCCCCCAAATGAGGGTAAATGACTAGTGGGGTTTAATTATTTATTTTTTATTTATTTTTAAATCTGTGCCGTTCAATTTATACCTACTCCCACATCACGTACCCACATCAGCATTTTATATGCAAAGAGTTCTAAATAAATATACATTCTGCATGACAAAGTGCACAATTTTAAATGAAGTTTACAAATGATACACAAAATAGATATTCCCATTATTTTTAATTTCCATTTGGCTGCTGCTCGCAGGTGGGAGAGCTCTCCCGCTAGTAGTTTCCATAACAGCGAATTCTGCTTCCATTCATTTTTCTTAATCTCGTTAACATGCATTTTGATTAAGGAGTTCCCCTTATCTAGTCGATTAGACAGGAAGTGATGTACATGACCTTCGATAATTAAGCTTTCTCAGTGAAGAATCACAACAGCATCCAGTTATGAAATGGGCATTACCTATAAAGCCTGTAGAAGCAAAATACAGTACAGCTTGACCAACTAAGGTGAATATTAAACTACACAGCAGACATCCTTTAAAAAAATAAAATCTTTGAACTATTATATACAACCAGTGGAACTCCCCCACCTTAAAAAAACACCACAAAGACATGTACAGATTTAACACAGAGAAAACATTTCCTTGAAACTGTAGCCTCGATATAACTGCCACTAGTTTAATTGATAACAGTTATTTATGCCCCTTATTTGCATCTCCCCTTTGGTGTGTCCTTCAAGAGGACACAGAGTTATGTGCAGTAGTCTGTGAACCTTAAAAATGGATCCCTCCCTAGCAGGGTAAAACACACCATTAGTCATTTACATTGCCGCTTTCAACTTGCTGTTGCTCAGATCAAATAACCGAACCATGGTATTTATTTTGCTGCTGTGGTTGCGAGAGTGTGCAGAGTTTAAATGATAAATTAACTTTAAACACCTTCAAAAACACTGTCAGTACAGTCCTTGTTCTATGTGAGTCTGCAGTGTGTTTTACTTGTTCAGGGGGTATATAGTAGTGACCAGTCTGGAGTGGTTATTGTCTGTTCTATGGGTCCATTCTAGAATGGTGCTTTGCAATCAATATACAGTAAATGTGAGCCATGTTTCACTTTTCTTTTTGTACAATCCCTGCAGGTGTGGACATTTAAATTATTAAAAATAACAAAGGAAAGTTGATAACCATAAAGAATTATAATAAAGGTTCCAAATATGTAATAATAATAATAATAATAATAATAATAATAATAATAAATCTCTAATCAAAAGGCGCCTGTGATGAATATTAATGCTGTAAATAAATGAAGCTCATGATCAAGCGAGCACATATGTCTGAGAGAGGGAGGTGTTAATGAATTCCCGTTTCAACAACATCATGTTTCTCTTTGTTCAAGGGCCCGCTAGCTCTGTATAAAAGAAAGACAAAAGATTATCGTTGTTTATGCCACTTGCCAATCAGACTTGCAAAAAGAAACACATCAAACGTGGACACCACGGGGTGGTGGTGGCATTTAATGATTTGTGTGACTTGAAGACCTCATTTAAAACATTACACAGTCACAAGTGAGTGTTGTAAGTTTGCAGATGTACAGACTAAATCCCACTAGCCTTTCTCTAGAAAAGCGGCGCGCTAAGTTTATGACTAACATTAAAATTATTTCATAATTGAATTAATAAATAATATACGTGTACTGAAATGCCAAGCGCGTTCTGCACCTCTCTTTAAAGTATATCCACAAACATTGCATGTGTGTATACAGTATTGGTATTTATTCCTTTAGCCATTCCAGGAGAAGGGGCGTTTGTGGAGCCTAATTATGAAAGGTCTTGCCTTTGTCATCTCTTAATCAGGTTACCTTTTTGGACAACAGTGTCCATGCAGTCACCAGATGTAAAACTTATTTCACAAGATGCCCGTTTAGTTGAGCACTTTATGTTCTTGTTGATGGATCACATCAAAAGCCACCAAAAGTCTAGAACAGTTTCATAATGTTTTAACATAGCTTATGCTTTCTAAATAAAGCATTTAAAAAGCTTCCTATCTGGCTGATAAACATGAGCACCAGTTAAAGGGGAATGTCAGTGTGTCGAGGAATTGATAGAAAAATATTGTCACACCCTTGTATACTAGTAGAAAGTGCTGACAGTGTTGGCACTTGTGCAATGGAACGCAGCAGAACATCACAGCCAGCTGTTACTCATGCCCACTGGGGGCGCCTGACTATTCTGAAAGCAATGTTGTCGTGACTCAAGGCTAGAGGGTTGCGCATGAGTCAGTAAACAAAATCCAAAACTAAAGCTGTGTCCTTACACAAAAAAATTAAGTAGTTTCATACCTTTATCAATTGTATTCCTATTGTTGTATATGGAAAAAGAAAAACTTAACCAGAATGCACTCTGCATGCTTAGTTATTAAATGTTACATAATACTTGCAAAACAAAGATACGCTTGTTGAGATTTTCCAAGCTTCTGGCGATTCATTGCACTGGTCATGGGCCTCCAAACTCCTATAATTCTCAGTAATGAGGACTGGAGTCTACTGGCAGATTGTAAAAGATAAAAGCTCCAAGTCGCAACATATGAACATAAATAATCTGGCACCAGGCCCAGGGCACAATTAAAGGTACAGTACACATATTTTAACTAGTTAGGACTGGACAGAGTTCACCGTAGAGATGTGTTTGTCTTATTGATCAAAATCTGTACCACACATGAAAATATCTCATCTGTGTTTTATTAGAGGGCCAAACACAAAACCAGGATTCTTTATTTTATTAGTTCAGTGTTTTACCTCAATTGCAAGGGGATAGGCCTGTGACAGCATTCTTCCCTCTTTCCGTGCACCAGCCATACTGTACACAGACGCAGTCGTGTAGGGATGTGCAGTGCAACCTGAATTTTAGAATGCATGACATAAAACTATTTTGGTATCTCCGATTAGATCACCTCTTCCATATTCAAATACATGCAAACTGTTTTCATGAGCATCTTGTGTCACAAGTGCAGTGTAACTAGATTTTTTTATTTGTTTTGTAAAATTAAATTAAACAATTTTCTTAGAGAAATGCTTCAGAAAACTGGCACTTGGTAAATATGGTCTTTTGTATTCTGAATGTTCTGCTTTGTATGCATCTAGTTGTGTCACATATTTCATAACCAGTGTGCTGAAAAGATCTCCCTGACAATTAAAATGGTTTGAGATCAATTGCAACATTTAGTTTTTCCTTTCCCGGAAGACCATGCGTTTGTAATTAGAAAACAAGAACAAAGCAGTATTTCAAGGCTATAAATTACACATTTCTTAGAAAAAAAAGGGTCAATTATTAGTTTGAGGGGTAAAAAAACAGCTTTGTTCACTAGGAGTAAGAGTAAGCCAAGTTAAAATCTATTTTTTTAAACATTGGGATTTAACAATCTAAGTTTTCCTCCATTTTTCCTGGAAAGGAAACATCCTAATGGGTAGAAGCAGTTAAGCATATAGATAAGTATTTCACTAATCATTTATGCTGCTGGGAGAGAGGAGTCACTCCTGTGTTTTTCAAAATGGTCACCACCCCCTTTCTAAGAAAGATAATATTAGGCTGTTTCCAAACACCTTCCAAACTTTCTTTAGACTATGACTACAGTTCCCAGGGATGTCATAAAACGAAGCAATAAAATGGTCCTTGCAAAGCATACCAGTATGTCTGGGTTGAAATGTTAGGGCCAGCACTATTCCTGTAGGAAGCGCTGGTACCTTAATAAATACCCAGTGCGAGATAAACCCAATTCGACCCGCCCTTAACTGAACGACCCAGTAGCTAGCAGTTAACAGCGGTCGGTTATTTTGTCCTCCCAAAAAGTACTAAGTCAATTCAGACTGAAAATAACTACAAACAAACAAAGGGAACACAGGCAACCTGGATTACAAATCTGCTTCTCTCCTCTCTCCTGAGTGACTGGACCCTGATAGTTTAAATAAAATAGTGAGTAAGTTCATTTTGAACTATAAAACCTATTAATCAATTAGGCAATTAGGCAATCAATTTGGATCAACAGCACTGCGGTGCAGGTCCTCTACAAAACAACAGGGCAATAATATCATACCATATAATACTAAATAAGCAAACACTAGAAAATAAAAGTACACTTAGAAACATTACCACAAAAAAGAATGAGTGAAATTATAAAACACAGAGTGAATGAATATCATATACTTATTTAAACCACCACATGCCACAAAGCACACCTGTCTACACTACTCTCTGAACAGAGGCCTTTGAGCCCAGAATTTACCTTAAACAGTTATTTAATGCTTATGTACATTATGTCAGTCTAAAGAAGGACTGAAGTCCAATAAGAAAAGTGTACGCTATATAATCACATGCTCTTCAAAGAGTAGCGTATCAATACATATTATGTTCTTATGTTCTTCTTATAAGTGTCTTGCAGTTGTCTTACAACTAAACCCTACTGATTAGTGCTGACCTCCACCTCGTCCATGTAAATTATCATGGGAAGACATACGTTTACTGGCATTTATGAGCCATAAACCACACTGTTTTTCCCCTCTGAAGGACTGCATAGTTTCATTCTTTATTTAGTCTGTACTGTTAGGATTCAACATCTATAAAGTCCATAATGACAACCATATGAGTTTTGAATCAAATTATAGAT
This sequence comes from Acipenser ruthenus, assembly GCF_902713425.1. NCBI lineage: Eukaryota > Metazoa > Chordata > Actinopteri > Acipenseriformes > Acipenseridae > Acipenser > Acipenser ruthenus. The sequence goes on from NC_081190.1 coordinate 15,459,069, forward strand.
TGGTGGTTTGGGCCTTAAAGGAAAGGTCACGGGTACCCAGAAGAAAACCTAATGAAAAGGCTCAGCATTCATTCCCAGTAATAAGATGCCACTTCACTGCTTGAACTAAAACATACCCCTTTTGGGCAGACGACAAACTGCAGTTTGTTGTTTTCTTTTAGTCAGGCACTATGTGGTGCAACATTCTGTGCACAATTAGTTCTCAAATGTACTGAGAATAGACATTCCTTAATGGATGTATTGTTTATTATTAATTGATTGACTTTTGTAATTTCTGAACTGAAAAGAACACTGAAGTCTTTCTTTCACATCCTATGACATCAGCATGTTACAATAGAAATGCTTCATGACTAGAATTCTTTATCAATGTCTTATGGAAGGTTTGTATGGTGTGTGTATAAACCAACAGACATCGTTATTGTTTCAGCAAAATTGTATCTTAGCATCTCTAAATATTTTAAATGTAAAAGCAAAACCTGAAGTTCGATTTTATAAACAACATGATTTATTTCAATTAGCTTTTGGAGTCTTCAAGCCACGCGTTTGTTCAACAAGGTTCTTTATCGGTTCAGCGCTTTTGTTTTTCAATGTATCACACTGACTCTGCAAATTAATTACGTTAGTTATATTTTAACATTAAATTCTTAAACTCAGTGAACATGTTAAAACTTCAATATTAAGTTGTACATATGAATAAAATAAGGAAATGCATTAATAAGTTATAAAACAGTTTATTTAATATTATAGGCACCTTTTTTTTTTTTAGCACTTGCCTCTGACGATGGTTCCAGTAGCTGGACTGGGGTGTTTACGCTTCAACCTGTGTAGCTTCGAAATTGTCTTATTCTTACTGTGATTGGCTGCAAAGACAACAGGGCTAGCCAGAGATTGGATAATGGTTTTTAATGCGTAGAAACGGCAGGTGCACAGCTTATCTGGACCGCTATCTACACCTTAGTCTCACTCTCTTGTCTTTAGTCGCATAGTGATGATGCAAAATAAACAGAAGCATGTTTAGATTGGTCTTTAGTAAAGAAAATATTGCTATGCACCATGCTGAGATCATACCTAAAAAATAAGTTTCAAAGATGTCATGAAAAATGGAAACTAAACAAACAATTGGAATAAAACAAATGGAATTTGGTGAGAGAATCATTTTGTACATCCTATTTATTCTACCTTTAAGAAGTGCACTTCACTGGCTTTAATATGCTGCAGAAGAAACATTTTATAAAATATGAATGATGTTACTGCATCATACAGGCACTGAAGATTAAAATATCACTGGGAATACTAGTCCCTTGCAGAGGTCTATGATAGCCTAGTAGCATTTCACAACATGCCGTGCTGCTGGATCCGTGACACATTCTTTCATTAAGTAGCACAGCATGAAATGCTACAGAGTTTATCAGGTACAGCTTTCCGTACGACCTGCTGAAGCAAGTTGTGGGAGAACTCTTTAACCGTGTTGCCTTTGCTTCTTCCTTCAACAGGCGTCTCTGTCACTTCCTCTCTGTCACTTCCCAATCATCACCAATGACAATAACAACCTTGTGCTGCTGAACTTTGACATCAATATAAATGAACTCTTGCAGCACTCACTGGAACAGATGGTGACTCAGATACTTTTATAAATGATGGGGAGAAACATTAGAAAAGCTCAATAAAAGGCCATTACACCAGAGAGTAGCTGGGAATGGTCTGGACTAGAAATGTGCTCTTTCGATCAATTATAACTGTTAGAGAAAATGGCCTTTTAAAAGCTGACAAACTGTTTTGGTATACTGTATTGACAGCTGAAAGCCATGCTCCTTTGTAGCAACTGTTGTACTTCCTTTATGAAACGTGCTTTCTGTAGCACCTGTGGGCTAACGGTCAGAGCTGAGATTTTAACATGTTGGCCATTGCCTGCACTACAGCGAGATTATGTTTCAGCACAATTCCACAATGAAAGCAAAATACAATAAATACAATTAACAGACTATTCCCTTTATTCCCAGAACAACATACTACACCATTTAAGTAATTATATAGGCTGGTATACTAATGCCATAACTGGATGCTACTTGTTTAACTAGGTGACAACTTAAATTAAATAGGTAGATATAGCTGGTGGTTTAGGCTGGGAATATTTTATTGATTGATGCCATTTGTTTCTTGTTTGTGTTGGGTTAATGAGCAATTTAATCTTGTTTGTGTGGGATCATTATTATTATTATTATTATTATTATTTATTTCTTAGCAGACGCCCTTATCCAGGGCGACTTACAATTGTTACAAGATATCACATTATTTTTACATACAATTACCCATTTATGCAGTTGGGTTTTTTTACTGGAGCAATTTAGGTAAAGTACCTTGCTCAAGGGTACAGCAGCAGTGTCCCATACCAGGGATTGAACCCACAACCCTCCGGTCAAGAGTCCAGAGCCCTAACCATTACGCCACACTGCTGCCATCATGTGCAATGCGTGGGATCATGTGCAATGCGTGTGTTATGCACATTCTTTATTTATTTTATACATTCTACATACCATTTGTTTGTTCAGGTTCTTTAATTATGGTTCTTCAATTATGGATAAATTGTAGCACAGAATTAAGACACACCTTTACTGATTTATGTTTTGGTACTGTGTCAGTATATTATACATTCTTTTATATCTTCTATGCACTACTTTTTCAGAAAACAGACCTCGTTCACTGTAACTTTAATGCTTGTAGTGGTTTTGTTGAACTCTACAGAGAATGTCTGTTTGGTGGCTATTGGGAATTAGTTCTGCTTGTTCCAGGCAAGTGGCAATTCCAGTGAACAGAAGTCTGCGTCAGAAAAAAATCTATACAAAACAATTGCAACTGTCTGTCAGGAAAGGGTGGCTGCTTGCACTGGCGCTGCATGTCCAGAACCTTCTTTGGATAAACAAAGGATATCAGTTGCTATGTTTGGTGTCATCCAGCTTTGTCAGGCTAAACATCACATTCCCAAGAAGCTATTCCTCGTCTTTTTATATTCCCTTTGTTGGCACTATACTGTAATTATCAATGTCACTTCAGCTAATAAATTAGGGGTGTTCTTTGATGCTTAGTGTGGCTTATCCTTGTGAGTGCTTGTATGTGATGAGATGAAAGTACTCACTTAGTGCTAGAAATTATACCGTTTTTTGGGGGTTTTTTTTGTAATGCCGTGCAATGCCATGTAGATTTCAAGCTGAATTTCCTTTGAACTGTTACTTTGTTAAACATGCACAAATTGCATTTTATATTCAGTTTAAGAGATTGAGATGTCTGCAGGAGATTAACTGAATAATTCACATTACTGCATTTAATTAAATACTCAGCAGTTTTCAGGTTTAATAGCATTCTTTCTTATTAGATATGATGTAATTTAATGTCCTTAACTTCTGCTGGCTGATCTGTTTCTGATGGCATTACAGAGATCGGCAAAAGCCATGCGTTGGCTTCAAATTAATTAATTACACCGTGTACCTTGCCCTAATCACGCAATGTACTATTCAAGCCTTACTGCTTGAGCTTAAAATAAAATCAGCCCATAGGAGATTCCCATGTAGCTAAGGCCAACTGGATTGTGAGTACTGGCAGTATAATAATGGCAGGTCAAGTTATTTCTTATAGTGCACTGCCATTCTCTTTGTTTGGCTCACATAATGTTGTTTAAAAATAAAACACACAATTGAAGTGTAATCCTAGTTTCTTATAAGTTTACCTCATTATTCAGTTCCTGGAATTTCTATTGACCTTGACCCTGAGTTTTACATTTCAGATTTTCCTTCAGGCACTGTGTATACTCTGCTTTCATGATGCAGTTATTGACACCATGACACTATGAGATGGAAAAGAAACCACAAATGTTTGGCCTTCACATGAGCTTTTTCACCACTAAATGTCCTTGTGGCGGAGTGTCCCGCCCCTATTTATTATTATTTGTATTTTTGTTTGCGGCGCGGGTAAAAGCGCCGCGTCTTTTATTATTATTTAAAAACCCCGTGAGGATGCATGGCTGATCAGCTACTGATTACTTAAATAGCTGACAGTCATGCATCCTTACCAAACGCGTGCAGACTCTGGCCGGGGGATAATAAGATAATTACCAACTAGTTAAATCCCTCGGCCAGAGTATATAAACCTGCAGCTCTCTGCATTTGGGGTTGAGAGTGTAGAGGAGAGTACGGGAGAGCGGAGAGAGGAGAGAAAGCCACATTTGGAAAACAATTGCTAAAACGTGCTGGATTACCCAGCACGTCACTTACTTGTTTGTTTGTTCATTCGTTTGGCCCTCGTGCCCTTTTGTTTTGTGTTTTGTTGGTTTGTTTAATATTTTGTTTGTTAATAAATACGCTGAGTGCTACTGCACTCAGCTTCACCCGCCCATCCACTGTTTGTGATTCAGTTACTTCCTGGTCCGTGACGTCATCACCCTCACCACTGCGAGCCAGACTGCCACATATGGTGTCCAGCGTGGGACAAACAACGCCTCCAACAGCCGGACCAGGACAGAAAAGTGCGTTTTTTTGTTTGTTCGTTTTTTTTTTTTTTTCCCAAACTAAATAATGGGAAGAAGGAGGAAACAGCAGCAGCAGGTGCAACAGCGCGGGGCTGGTCGCAAGTCCCGCCGGGTCTCTGCTGTGCTGGACGTCTGCCTCACCTGTCTGAGGGGTGAGGAATGGTGCTTTGCCATTGGTGAGGTTGGGCATGTAGCACCCGACCAACCCCCTCCATGGCAGGTGAGGGAGGAGTCTGAATCCTGCGCACATCCTGCGCACATATGGGAGGAGGATGGCCCAGAGCAGGAACCGGAGGATGAGGGGTCGGTCCGTCCACAGCCCAAGAGGGGGGAGGCCGAGTGTCCACAGCCAATGGCTCCACTAGCAGGGGAAGAATACCTGCTGGTTTCACCTCCACCACCACCGTCCGAGGGAAAGGAGCAGGAGCTGCCTCTGCATCCTCTGAGGCGGACTGGTCCACTCTCCTCAGAGGGGATCTGGGACTGGCTGGCGGAGCCTGAGAGGGATATCGTGGACGCCCTCCCTGCTGTGATCAACCTCCTGTGGGCAAGAGATGGGGAGCGCTGGGAGGCCTGGGAACAGCAACACCACCCAGCTTCCCTCCCAGACATCGCAGCCATGGTGTTCAACTACCTGGCTGCGGATATGGGAGAGACCCTGCTGCTGCCATCTCCAGCACAAAAGGGAGAGGAGCCATCGCTACCGTCTCCACCAGCAGAGGGAGAGGAGCCATCGCTGCCGTCTCCAGCGTCAGAGGGAGAGGAGCCATCGCTGCCGTCTCCAGCGCCAGAGGGAGAGGAGCCATCGCTGCCGTCTCCAGCGCCAGAGGGAGAGGAGCCATCGCTGCCGTCTCCAGCGCCAGAGGGAGAGGAGCCATCGCTGCCGTCTCCAGCGCCAGAGGGAGAGGAGCCATCGCTGCCGTCTCCAGCATCAGAGGGAGAGGAGCCATCGCTACCGTCTCCAGCATCAGAGGGAGAGGAGCCATCGCTGCCATCTCCAGCATCAGAGGGAGAGGAGCCATCGCTACCGTCTCCAGCATCAGAGGGAGAGGAGCCATCGCTACCGTCTCCAGCATCAGAGGGAGAGGAGCCATCGCTACCGTCTCTACCAGCAGAGGGAGAATGCCTGCTGGTTTCGCCTCCACAGCCTGGGGAGGAGCCCGAACGTCCTACGCCCGAGTGGGAGGAGCCCGAACGTCCTACGCCCGAGTGGGAGGAGCCCGAACGTCCTACGCCCGAGTGGGAGGAGCCCGAACGTCCTACGCCCGAGTGGGAGGAGTCGGTGCGTCCACAGCCCAAGAGGGAGGAGTCGGTGCGTCCACAGCCCAAGAGGGAGGAGTCGGTGCGTCCACAGCCCAAAGAGGGGGGAGTCGGTGTGTCCATAGCCCAAGAGGTGGAAGTCTGCGCTTCCACAGCCTTAGGACCCAAGCTGCAGTCCCAAGAGCCAGAAGGGGAGGAGTTACAGGCTCAACCCCCTGAATTTTTCTGGGGGGGAGAAGGGCAGGATGCTGATGTTCCCCAGCAGCCTCTATTTATGCTGCTGAAGGGAGCACGGCACACACCAGCCCAGCCGCCACAGCAGAGGGAGCCAGAACCGCCACAGCCTCCCTCTGAGTGGCCAGCATCCGCCCCATCGCCTCTGCCTCCACCACCACCAGGAGCAGAGCAGCAGGAGCTGCCTCTGTCTCCACCACCACCAGGAGCAGAGCAGCAGGAGCTGCTTCTGTCTCCACCATCACCAGGAGCAGAGCAGCAAGAGCTGCCTCTGCCTCCGCCACCTCCACCAGCAGAGGGTGAATGCCTGCTGGTTCCACATCCACCGTCGTGGGAGGACTGCTTGCCCCTCCCACCTCCACCAGCAGAGGGTGAATGCCTGCTGGTTCCGCCTCCACCGTCGTGGGAGGACTGCTTGCCCCTCCCACCTCCACCAGCAGAGGGTGAATGCCTGCTGGTTCTGCCTCAACCGTCGTGGGAGGACTGCTTGCCCCTCCCACCTCCACCAGCAGAGGGTGAATACCTGCTGGTTCCGCCTCAGCCGCCGTGGGAGGACTGCTTGCCACTCCCAGCTCCACCAGCAGAGGGTAAATACCTGCTGGTTCCGTCTCAGCCGCTGTGGGAGGACTGCTTTCCCCTCCCACCATTGCCATTGCCTGGGGATGGCTGTTCTGCATCGCCTGGGGCTGCCTTTTGTTCTCTACAGGACACAGGGTACGAGGGAGAAGTGGAGCTCCCGCTGCCGCCTCCATGGCCAGGGGCTCCCCTCCCGAGTTCGCCTTCCGAGGGTCCGCTGCCGTCGCCTTCCGAGGGTCCGCTGCTGCTGCCGTCGCCTTCCGAGGGTCCGCTGCGGCTGCCGTCGCCTCCCGAGGGTCCGCTGCGGCTGCCGTCGCCTTCCGAGGGTCCGCTGCTGCTGCCGTCGCCTTCCGAGGGTCCGCTGCTGCTGCCGTCGCCTTCCGAGGGTCCGCCGCTGCTGCCGTCGCCTTCCGAGGGTCCGCCGCTGCTGCCGTCGCCTTCCGAGGGTCCGCCGCTGCTGCCGTCGCCTTCCGAGGGTCCGCCGCTGCTGCCGTCGCCTTCCGAGGGTCCGCTGCTGCTGCCGTCGCCTGGGGTCGCCAGGGATCCTGCTTCGCCTGGGGTCGTCGAGGGTCCGGCTTCGCCTAGGGTCGCCGGGGATCCTGCTTTGCCTGGGGTCGCCAGGGATCCTGCTTCGCCTGGGGTCGTCGAGGGTCCGGCTTCACCTGGGGTCGCCAGGGATCCTGCTTCGCCTGGGGTCGCTACACGATGGCCGGAGCTCCATGAAAGGGAGCTGCCAGAAATGAAGAAAGGGGGGGAGGTCAGGAGACCAGCTCCCCCAGCCGCACTTTCGCGGCTGGAGATCATGTGGTCGGAGCCCCACGGAGGGGAACTGCCGGCCATGAAGAAGGGGGGAGAGGTCAGGAGACCAGCTCCCCCAGCCGCACTTTCGCGGCAGGATAGAGTGTGGCGGGAGCCCCGGAAGAGGGAGCTGCCGGCCACGAAGAATGGGGGGGTGCCAGAGATTCCACCATGGCCACCCCCCAGAAGTAACTTGCTTCCCCCTCTTCCGGGACTTTAAGACTGAGGGGGGAGGTGGCCGTTGGGGCCATGTGTGCTGCGCACAAGGGGGGGCATGTGTGGCGGAGTGTCCCGCCCCTATTTATTATTATTTGTATTTTTGTTTGCGGCGCGGGTAAAAGCGCCGCGTCTTTTATTATTATTTAAAAACCCTGTGAGGATGCATGGCTGATCAGCTACTGATTACTTAAATAGCTGACAGTCATGCATCCTTACCAAACGCGTGCAGACTCTGGCCGGGGGATAATAAGATAATTACCAACTAGTTAAATCCCTCGGCCAGAGTATATAAACCTGCAGCTCTCTGCATTTGGGGTTGAGAGTGTAGAGGAGAGTACGGGAGAGCGGAGAGAGGAGAGAAAGCCACATTTGGAAAACAATTGCTAAAACGTGCTGGATTACCCAGCACGTCACTTACTTGTTTGTTTGTTCATTCGTTTGGCCCTCGTGCCCTTTTGTTTTGTGTTTTGTTGGTTTGTTTAATATTTTGTTTGTTAATAAATACGCTGAGTGCTACTGCACTCAGCTTCACCCGCCCATCCACTGTTTGTGATTCAGTTACTTCCTGGTCCGTGACGTCATCACCCTCACCACTGCGAGCCAGACTGCCACAGTCCTCTGCTCGGTTCAGCTGTCCCCTATAAAATTAGCCCTGTCAGTAAACTCCCAAAGTGTCTTCTAAGGTTATAGTCATCTAAATACAGAGCATCTCTTGCACTCATAAATTACCAGTGTGCTTATGGGTGAGGGGTAATTAAACTGTCAAAACCAGACTCAGTTACAGTATTCGTGTGATGATCTCACTTATTTTAGGAGTGCTGATAATCACATAGAGACTGGGTAGTAGCACTACCCAAAATAACAGACAGACTATTGTCTGTGAATATGCAAAGATGATATATGCGGTAAACAATCCAAGCTTATACCAGTGTTTGATCTGTGTTTAAATAATATTACAATTTGCATGTTTCCAAACATACCTAACTTACTTTACTGTTAAAACGCTTTTCCATTTGGGCTCAGATCTTGCCTCTGCATGAGTTTATATTTGTGTAGAAACTGTTTTCAAAGGCAATGCCCCAAAAAACAATATACGCTACCGGTCAAAAGTTTTAGAACACCCCCATTTTACCAGTTTTTATTGAAATTTAAGCAGTTCAAGTCCAGTGAATAACCTGAAATGGTACAAAGGTAAGCGGTAAACTGCCAGAGGTTAAAAAAAGTTTAGGTTACCAAAAACTGAAAAATAATGTACATTTTAGAGTTAGACAAAAAGGCCTTTTTCAGGGAACAAGTAATGGGTTAACAACTTACAGCTGTTCTGCAGCAATGGAAGTAAATTAAGCCTTGAAAGTTGATGCTAACAATTCCTACAGGTGTCCTAACTTTTGTTGATTACTTACAAACCCTCTGTCTGTATAAAAGCAGTGTTGGAACAGACTGTGTTACTACACCCTCTTAAGCATTATTTGGACAGTATTGTACTGCAGGAAGTAGTATATTGCTCTCATAATGGCGAGAAAAAGGCAATTAACAAAGGAAGACAGACAGACCATTATAACCCTTAAAAGTGTAGGTCTTTCCTTTAGAGAAATTGCAAAGAAAGCCAAGGTGTCAGTGAGTACAGTTTCCTACACCATCAAAAGGCACTTGGAAACTGGAGGAAACTCTGACAGGAAGAGGTCTGGCAGACCCAAAGCCACAACAGAATCAGAAGACAAGTTTCTGAGAGTCAACAGCTTGCGTGATAGGCGGCTCACAGGACAACAGCTTCAAGCACAGCTTAACACTGGTCGAAGTAAGCAAGCCTCAGTTTCAACTGTGAAGAGAAGAATTTGAGCTGCAGGTTTGACAGGTCGAGTGGCAGTAAGAAAGCCATTGCTGGGGCTCCCGAGTGGCGCATCCAGTAAATGCGCTCCTCGCAGGATGTGCCCTATAGCCTGGAGATCGCAGGTTCGAATCCAGGCTATGTCACAGCTGACCGTGACCGAGAGTTCCTAGGGGGCGGCGCACAATTGGCTGAGCGCTGCCCGGGTAGGGAGGGCTTAGGTTGGCAGGGGAATCCACGACTCACCGCGCATCAGCGACCCCTGTGGCCGATAGGGCGCCTGTGGCTCTGTAGCGGAGCCGCCAGATCTGTGTTGTCCTCCGGCACTATAGGTCTGGTAGCATTGCTGTGGATCTGCAATGCGAAAAATGATGGCTTGGAAGGAGCACGTTTCGGAGGACGCGTGTTCCAGCCTCCGTTTCCCGAGTCGGCGGGGGGGTTGCGAGCGGTGAGCCGGGGATACAGATAATAATTGGGCATGCTAAATTGGGGTGAAAACCGGGGTAAAAATAATTGGCGACGACTAAATTAAAAAAAAAAAAAAAAAAAAAAAAGAAAGCCATTGCTAAGATATAACTGTTAATAATAATAATAATAATAATAATAATAATAATAATAATAATAATAATAGGGGAATAAAAATGTAGCTACTGTAACTCTGCTAAACCGATGTCCATATTATGTTATTTTTACCTTTTTTTAAACCGTTAATCCACAGCACTGTGATAATATAACCATAAAAGGCAGTGTTTTTTTTTTTTATTATGACTGATATATATTTTACAGCATTTATAGAAATAAATAATTATCGTTCATTTTTTATCTACCTGTAGTACTGTACGTTAAATTGAGTTTTTAGTTGTATCGTGTAACAGGTCAAATCCCCCGCGGTGATGTCATAGGCAACACGTTGCTACAATTTATGTTGCCAGCGCATTGACTCGTGTAACAAGAGCCTTACTTGCATAGGGCCTTATTGCTAGTATTGCACAGATAAAGGTATTATAATACAACATAAAAAGACTCAGGGTACAAAGGGATTGTGATTTTACAAATTAATGTAGTTTGTTTTTATATGAAAAATCCTATATCGGCATCAATCATGAGGTTTCCATGTGAGTTTTTGTTTAACTCAAGACATTTACACGAGAAAAATGTCTCGTGTAAAATGCTTTTTTGGGTTTCCATTGGCTCAGTTTATTTTACTCGAGTAAACCGGGCTTTTCACCCGACGTCATGCAAATGAATGGGAAAGGTGTGGGTTGATATGCTAATTAGCTGTGCATAAAGTACCTTGTGCCTGGTTGGTTAATAATGTGTTTTACTGCTCTTGCCCAAATTGTTTTTCAAATGTCATTAGTGGGGTGTCATGTCGTTAGTAGTTTCAACTAATTTATCTTACAACTCATAAATTAAAAATGAACTCAAGGTATAAAATTAAACTGAACAACAAGTATTGCAGATCACCATGGCTGAAAGTATATAGGATCAGGTGATGTTCTGTATACTACCCTGGCTTAGAAACCCTACCCGTCCGGACGGCTGACAGCTGCTGAGGAAGCATTCAACACCACACTTGGGCAAATACGGGTAGTGGACACTTGAAAGGTAGGTGGCGAATACTGATGAAATTGACTGAAGTGCAACATTAGTTAGTTCCCAAAATTGCCACTGCCCGCTGTATCCTGTACAAACTCTTGTCAACAACAAAATGAGGTGGAATCAGTTGCTGTCTGCGAGACAGATGTGGAAGGTTACCAGTGTTGCTAAGTCTCATGGGAAAAAAAAAGCGGAACTGCCTTTCATAACAAGCCCAAAACAAGTGAACCCTTGTTAGAGTATCGGTGTTTATGCAAATGTAAACCCGCGACTCTCAAAAAAAAAGCCCAAGCTTGCATTATAAGTGGACTTGGCAGTTGTGAAGGTTACCTCAGCCTCCAGTTTCAATTGGACAGCAGCGATCTGAGGAGGCTCATGCTGTCAGAGATTCTCTCCTTTCTATTAAATTGTGTTTGATTTGCTGTTGTGTTAAATATTAATGATGCAAACAAATAAAACACAATCAAAACGTTGATTTGCAATTTTATTTGGTCATCAACAACTTGTTGGATGTTGTTGCGTTGTTTTGGGCAATCGAGCTGGCTCATTCACCAACTGCATTTATTAACATGGAGGGCAGACACGGGTTGTCTTTGGACATAGCTGGGATCAAAAAAAGGACAGGAATTAATTCAGTTTGACATTGAAGCAGCTCACTGTTTAACTTTAGCATAGTTTTTACAGCAAGTGTATTCTCAAACAGCTGCTTTAATATTATAACAAGGGCATAACGCAGTTTCATGGTAAGTGGTTTTATACAGAACTGTAAACCCACAAGAGATATACAACATGACAGAACAGACACAGCAAAAAACTATAATTAAAAAAGCCGCCCGCATTATCATAAAGATGAACTACATCACTGCTAACCATAAAATCGCCCATCAGCCACTACTTTCTACCGTCTTGGAATCCACAGTAACAACTGACCTGCTCCCTTGCAGTATTTGTAGTTAAGGATAAACATGCTCATTAACATTTACATGTGAAATGCGGGTTTCCAGACGAAACTGGGCGTGGATTTTCCTGTGTGTTTCATCATTTACACAAGTAAATGAGATTTACCCTATCCCTCTCGTTGACGATTTTTTTCGGCCACACACTGGTACTTTAGATTCAGCTTTTCTCCATATATTTTAGCCCCTCCCCCAAATAATTAATTTCTAGCAACGGGCCATTTCTAAAGTGTAAAGTTTCATAATACGGTACTGCAGTGTGTATATTTGAAAACCGTGCCAAACTAATCCTGATTAGAACACTGCATTCCAACATTCCACTTTTCCTTGCTTCAACTTCACAGTCTCCCTGGCTTTGTGGTTCAATTCTCCACTTTAAGGTAGAATTGCTCGGGTTTACAAGTGAACATTATTCTCTTACCCACGTGTCATTCGTGTTATTTGGTTTCGAATGGTGTTTTGCTACTGTTTTTTCACACATACTTTTTAAATATATATTTTATGTTTTGTTAAATAATTAGTCTTGCAACTCCCATTTACACAATTCAAAATATGATGTTAACTTTCAACAGTGATAATTTCTTCCATTATTGAACCCTTTTCCCAATATTTTTTTATATTTTCAACAACTTCCCTCATTCCCTTGAATATGTTTAGCCATTGACAACTGTTTAATTTGGGCTTTATCAGAAAGAAGACAACTGCCAATTTGATTCCATTTTTGACCCTGCATGAAAAAAATGTGACAATCATTTTGACAAGAAGTCATCGTCAAAGTACTGTGTGTTCATAAAAAAAAATATTCTAATAAAGAAAGTCACTCAATGGAATCAGTGATTCAGCATTGCGGGTTGTGTGATGTTCGTTTGTTGAATCTGTATTGTTTCCTGTTGTCATAGGGTTTGAAATCCCAGTTAACGGCAGAACGATTCTACTTATCATATAATATACAATAAACACTGAGCTGAAATTTTCATTGTGAGTTTTTGAGTTACCATTGCACAGATAGTTCCTGTCATGTTTGAAAAGTTCCTGGGGCCTCAGCTTTGGCTGTCAGGGTGAAATAGCTAATCAGACCAACGTAGGCTTGTGGCATGAGCTATATAAGCTATATAAAAAAGCTGGAGAGTACACAGAGAACAATTAAAAAATAAAGAACCCCTACACAACCCACACAGAACATGCTTAGGTCACTCGAACCTTCTTTCAAACAGTGATACAGATTACTAATTGCTACTTCTTGTGTTTGAGATGCACCTAATGCTTAGTAATGCTTTACAAATAAATACAGGGAAGGCAGCCATAGAAACAGCCAGCAGTAATAAAGCCCTTGAATTATACAGCATTCTACAGGTAAGTACCAAAATGGATGCCGTCAGCACTATGCAATGTTGTAATTAGCAATGTTATTTTCTGATCATGCATGATGACATGTGAAACTGCTGGAGCAAAATGTAGGATCCTTTTTTATGTTACATTACACTGTAGATTGTTACATGTTTTCTTTTTGTATTTGTAATTTAATCTACATAACTTTTCCATGTATTTCATATACTTCCTGTTCTATATTTGTTCATGAAGCAAATAAATCTGAGTGTTTCTTTCACAATTTCTATTGCAGGTAATTAATTAACCAGCAACTCATGCAAGTCACGAATAGGAGAAAAGGCCAAGCTTTCCAATTAAACTCTGCATCGCCTACCACAAACTAGGCCTCGTTTTTGATAGACTCGGCACTGCTTCCATTGTAGGGAGCCATTACTAATATAATATGAACATGTTCTATTAAATGTCAGTAAAAGCTTAATAAGCAGCTATTTTGTCAGTTATAAGGCAGAACCGCCTCCTGCATTTCATTTAGTAGATGTGGGCAGACGTTCCACTTGCATTTTATATCGGCCTAGTTGGTTTCACAACAGCACATATTGTTATGAATAGATTATGTGGGCTTGTACTTTACTCCCAATTTAACTGAAATCCTTTTGAATACATGAGTGAAGCATTTTATGGAGAGTGATGAATCAAATGAACTACACAAAAGGGGAAGATCTTGCTAGGTTTAAGGATTTAAATTATAATTATGAGTAAATTAAATTATAGAAAACAACCTGTGCTTGATATCTAAATAAAAAGAAAGAATATGTATTTAATCTTTTTTTTTACACTGTGAATAAATGTAAATATTACAATGTATGTGCAGAAAAAGGATTATTATTATTATTATTATTATTATTATTATTATTATTATTATTATTATTATTATTATTTAATATTCAAGAAAGCTTGAGCTTTTTTTTATATACTATAAAAATCTATATATCTTAACACTAATAGTAAACTAACCATCCATGCATACCTCGGTTGATTGTAGTTGGGACTGATCACACACTCAGAACTTGCATGGGACGTGAGTAATCATGGTTTCAGATCATTTTGATACATAGAACCAAAACCTGTAAAATGCAATACAGATTTCACTGTTCTAGTTTGACTATTAGGGTTCCTATATTGTTGTATTGGAATCGGTTTGAAACAAGAAGTGAGGCCATGTAATCTATGTTCCCACGTAATAAACAGCCATATCAAGCAATATCACTTATAAAAGTTTTTCTAAGTGATATTGCTGGTGGGTGCTTACCATGCATTCGTTCTCATTGTACTATGCTTTGTTGCACCCTCTATGTATTTTCAGGCTGCAGTGTAAGTTATGGTCATCTTTTATATGGGTATTAGCACTTACAAAAAGGATATGTTTTACTGATTGGGTACTGCACATGGCACAGAGAAAATGTCAACTTTTGGAAAGGTTGATCTAGATTTCAAATTGAAATTGTCTTACCTTAAAATAAAACTACAGTACCTTTAACCCTGATCTAGCAGTACCACTTTATGACAACAAATACAATAGGATACAAAGAAAACAAAACAAAAAAGATTCGAGTGCCACCAAACATGCTGAAATTCACAGAAAAACACCAAGGGAAGTGAATGAATCATGAAAGAGCTGGATGGGAAAAAAACAAATCAAAGGAGTGAGCCAACTTAGAGGGCTTGCATTGCGTGCAGTTGTGGTTTTGTGAAGTGTGTCATTCTTATGCATGAGTTAGCTGGGAAATGAAATCATCTCTGAATTTAAGTGAAGGAAAAGCTTCCAAGGAGTCTTGGTTTTCAGTCTTGGAGGTCTCAGTATACTTTATAATTAACCAGGGAATGTTTGCGAGTATTACAGATACCGTGTGCTATTTCAGCCTGTAGTGTAGTACCTCCGTTCCATTGGTTACTGCACAGTCCAGAGTTTGTAGAATACACAGACAGACCGGCAGGGAGAGAGTCAAAGGTTAGTCTATATAGGAAGTGGCGGTGAGTTCAAGGTGTGTAACAGAAGCAGCAAAATTAAATACAAGCTGACTGATAACTCACCAAGGTGTACGTGTGTTACAACCCCCGATCTCTCAACACTACACAGCCACAGTCATCCAAAGGCCCATCAGGTTTATTGTTTTGATCAGGTTTTTTATAACATTTAACTACAGGAGAAGCTTCAGGTTAATTTTAACCTGTAATCTCCTCTATTGTATGAGAAAATTGTTAAAATTGGCAATATCTTGTATTCGGTATTTCAGTCAACTCATTTATGCATTAACATTCTAACAAGTATTGGGACAGTACTGGAACCCAAGCTGTCCCATCTTGGAATACTACCCTCCATGTTTTATTTCCATCATGGCAGAGAGACTGCTTTGAATGTGTCTTAGTATAAAGATGTTATATACCTGTACACAAAAAAAGGCCAAGATACAAAATGTTTTTGTTTTGTAATTTAAAGTCAATGAAAATTTAGAACAAATCCAACTTGATGTTATCTGACTTTTTACCTCCTTTATTTGTCAGGATATGTTTGCAGACTAAGCATTGAGTCAAACAGCCTTTTATAGTGATAGTGGGCTATGGAATTGCAAGCATTAACTTCAGTTATGCCCCCCTAGTGGCCTTTGGGTTAATTAGTTGAAAAACACTGCATTCCCGTCGCTCACCAGCGTGGTGAGTTTCATGAAAATCAACCTGGGTTAGCATTCCTTATATGTAGTTTCCTTAGTTCATAAGGGAAATTGTGGACTGTTTAAAAAAAGACAGAAAATGGTCTTAAGGTTGAGCTGGTTTTGGTGAGCTCTCCAAGAACACTTTGAGCAGCTTACACAATGCTCACGATTGTTCTGGCCCTCCATTCTTGTTATGTTAGAATCAAGGGGGAGAAGTGCAGTTCTAAGATTGCATGGCGTCAATTACAGTATAGTGGCTGCTAGAATTACAGCCGTTTTATAGGATTTATTAATGGTCTGTTTTCTTTTTCACATTTTATGATGAGTCGATTAGAAATACCAGTATTATTTTCTCCTGGGCTTTTTCGATTTAGTTAATAAACAAGTTTTAAGAATTTAGGAAGTTGTATTCTTCTGAGTAGTTTCACTGAATGAAACATGTTTTTTTTTTTTTTTAAGTGACACTTATACAACAGCAATACATTTATTAAACAAATTACCCTAATATATCAAGGAAAACTTGTGTACAAACATTGTCTTTACAGACAGTTATCATTACAGGCAAAGCAAGCCATATTTGCAAATGAAACACATTGTGCAATCCATTATGTGATTTAATATAGCAAGGCAGTTACATTTATCAAATTAAAACAGATTAACTACAATGCTTGTAATCGTATTTAACACAGGCAAGTGATGTCAGCATTTTTGAGTTTGCCCAATGAATGTCAAATTGCACCAGCTGCCTTAAACCTCTCTCCGCCTCCATTAAATAACCAGCTCCTTAATTTGTAAGGCCATCTGCTTGAAGTGCCTTCTTGTTCTTTATACTCTCAAAATGTATTTACTGTACGTTTCAATTGCTCATGACCCCCTTCTTGCCTAAATCCTACAGAAGTTGTACAAAACGCTTGTGATATGCAAAGCATAGCTTTGATATTCGATGCAGAGCTGGAGGGTTTTAGGGCCTTTTTTTTCTTTTAAACGTTTACTCCAGTCCATAGTTAACGCCTATTTTTACAAAACTAGAACCAGACAGCTAAGATATATATTTCAAGTTCTTTCAATGTGTTTTGCTTTTCATTTTGTAACATTAACATGTCAAAAACTATGAGTTCATAAAAAACGAGAGGAAACACTTTGAAAATATGACCCTTAGTCTTTTAGAAAATTCGTACATTTCATGATTACTGACACAATGAGGTTAAAATGATTAAACAGTTAATATACATTATGTAGCAGGTGAGACCTTTTAGCTAATTGCTTTTAATTAAGTAATGATTGAATTGGTGAATCAAGACTGTTTGCTGTGACTGCTTTGTTTGGGTTGCCCTGTTACTATTTGTTGTGTGCATTTGTGGATTTCTGTTTTCAGCCTCCCCCAGATCACTCCCCCCTGGTGTTTGTGTGTCTGGTATCGAAGTTATTTATGATTTGGTTTTGAGCACATTTAAAATGTGTTGGCACTTAGTTTATTAATTACTGTCTGGTTTTGTTTATTTGTATTGAAACACTTATTTTGTATTTCTTTCTTTTGAGCACATTCTTCTCCAGGTGCCGGTGGTATATGGGAGAGGCTTTCCTGACTTCATTGTGCTTCATCAACCCATTCTTGTCTTTTAGATTTGAACCCACTGTAGCATATAATAACTGCTGTTGGTTAGCAAAGAAGATATCTGTATTAAAAAGCAAAGTGTATTTTTCATTCTTTTGTCTGAATTGTTGTATTTAAATAAATGACACCTTACTTGTTAGGTAAGGTTTAAACCATATGCACATTTCATTTTATTCTTTCATTTGGTTGAAAGGGACTCAAGCGGGGGTCACAATATATGGACGATATTTTAATTCAGCGCTCTCCTTACTCCTGATATAATTAAGGGGTGGTGTATGCAAAAACAAAAGCCCTAGGGAGAGGGGACGCCACAATCATTTATACAACAAGTGTTAAAAGAGGTGAGTTGAATAGTTTTCTTTTTTTTTTTTGACCGGATCCCAGCAACATAATAAAATTAGAATGCATTGCTAAGCAAATGTGGAGAGTGATTTAATAAATGAACCCCGTTTCAGATGCTTAATTTAGCTTCAAACATATTTTTGATTCATGCTATAACTACAGCACAGTATTTTGGAAGGGAATAGATCTGCAAGATAATATTAAACAGAGTATGGGTTTAATTGCAATGATTTAAACTGTGGTTAATCTTCATACTGGCAATCTTTAATCCTCCTAGTTATAAGAATGCTGCCAGGAAATTAGATCTGTTTATTTCACACAGACAAAATGTGAGCGAGTTTCTCACATGAGTACTTGAGTTCTCTTAGCCAGTCCTAGACATTGTTTTATGAACTGACACAGGCTGTTGTGCTTTATCTTATGAATACACTTGGTTCACCTCCTACTGCTGTGCAAAAATTGTTGCGAAGACAAAAGGTGATCGACAACTGTTAGAGAAGGTTTAATGGTTTTAGACCTTCAATAAATTGAGCAGAGTAAGGTCTGAACCTGCTATGCTTTCTACAAATACCTAGCCATGTGTCTGGTTTCAATTAAACTATGCACCAACCTTTCTAAGAATGCAGGTGCATGATTTCATTACCACAAACACCTAACCACTAGCTATTAATAATTGGGCATAACAATTTGCATGCCCACATTGGCATCATTTCCTCAGCTAGGCAAATGCCCATCTAGTTTAAATTCCTTAAGCAAATGACATTCTGCGAAGTCAAAATGGTAAGTTCATGAGTCTTAATGAAGTGTACTAAAGCTGAAAACTATACTCTACCCCTGGGGTGTCAAACTCCAGTCCTCGAGGGCCGCAGGGTCTTCTGGTGTTCATTCCAACTTGAGCTCTCAATTAACATATTTGATCTAATTATTTGTTGAATTTGACATATTTAATATTTTTCAAGATCTTTTACAATTGATGGTTTTAAAAATGCACTTGATTCAAGGTACACTACCTATGAAACATTTTGAGGCCTGAAGAGAAGTGTTAAATGTGTCCAGTTAATCAAATAATTAGACCAATTAAGTAATTGAGAGCTCGGGTGGAACGAAAGCCAGAAGACACTGCAGCCCTCCAGGAACTGAGTTTGACACCCCTGCACAGGGAGTAAGGTTATAATTCAGGCCAAAACAACGCATGATAGGCCTCTGTTTTCTTCTACTGAGGCACTAATACACGTCAAACCAACCTCCCGTTAGATCACTATGGCCTATCCAGGCGGTTTGTCTGACCTAGGCAGTTTAATTGGAGTTTTGTGATTCACACTAATCCACTTGAAACTGGGTTGATCAGCGTCAGGAAATTGTGTTCAATTCCTCTGACCCCAATCCCTTCAATTACAGTGTGTTGGTTATTTTATATTTGTACTGTTCTATATGTAGGAAACATATTCCTTCCACATACTCTCGTTTTAAATCCTGTAGTTTTTAAACAGAATAAAAAAATGAAGAAAAAAGCCATGATCTAGAAATAATTTATGGCTTTAGCCTTCCAGTGCTCATATGATTGCTGGCTTTTATGAGATGTCAGATTCCTTTTACATATTTCATGAAACCTACTGTTGTCTGCACTAAAACAAAATGGCTTCTTGCTTGAAAAAGAATATTAAGCCGGTTTTTGGAACTACTTAAAACTGAGTGTTCAATAAGCATTTGAATAACTCCACATTTTTCAAAGCCAACTAAATAGTTTATACTAGATCATTCTATAGGTTCATTAAGGCTAGTGCAACCTTTATTTATTTGCCCTTTCACCTTTAATTTAATAAATGTTAGCATCATGTATTGTCCCCTGTGCAAAAATATTGTTGTATATATTGGGAATAACACACACGAAGCCAGAGGTTGCGTTTTAGGCACCTGCAATTCTTTAGCTGCAGAAATAAGCCACCTGCAAGAAACTCAAACACAGCACAAAAAACACCTGACCCAACCAACACAAGCCACCCCATGAAAAATGGTGCCAATTTACAAACCGTAACAAATGTAAACCCATCCCAGTGATGACCCCCACATGCACAAATTTTACTTTTAGAAAAAAATATTGAAAATATTTTTTACATGCACATTAGCGCACAATCACATAAAAGTGTATAATCATACTGTAGGTAGAATGAAGGATGAGGCTTCAGACTTTAGGGTAATCCCCATTTTAAAATATATTTTATTATATTATTTAGGTTGCTAGAAATTATTTCAATAAACCAGTGGGTCGACTGCACACACGCAACACTGAGTATTCTCAGCTTTGTGAAATACATGCCCTTGGGAGTTTCTGACCTTTTAATCAGCCTACTCCCTCAAGTAGTTTGGTATCCAGCCATCCAGGCTGCACACATCTTGGCAAGCTGTGTCTTCTGGAGTTATTGCCACCCACTCCTTGTTAGTATTTTAATACCCAGCTGTGAATCCATGAGCACTACTTCCCTTCGCTAAATCTAACTATAATCCTCTTAACCAAACTATGCCTACCTATATATTATTAATCTGTTAAATACAGCAAAACTACAATTCTGTAAGCAATCCAGTAAAAAGCATCACAGTGCAGCATAGTGAGCTTTTAAAAATAAAAAATTCCCATTGATTTTTCTTTTTTCAGTGTGTGAAAATACCACTCTTGTTTTTGGGGTGGCATACCTCCAATTAGGATTGGAATACATTTATGCATGTATTCAATTGTGCTAAAAATCCACACAGCTTACACTCTGTATTTCCTAATTTTGCAAAAAAAAATGTCTGTCCTATCCGTGCACTTTGGTATAAGACTCACCTCTCAATAATACCATATAGAGAGAAGACAGTTTAAGCAAACTGAAAATAAACATGCAATGTCCCTACTGTATGCTCCAGTGGCTCTGTTACATGGGAACCAAGATGTTTCTCCAATAACTCACCAAAAACGAATTTTTCAGAATCAGTATTTATTTAAGATAATGCAGAACCCTTTGAGGCAGCATTTCATTTACTGAGATGTTTTGTCTAAGCAGCAACAGGAAATGTTATTACAGATGCGATTAAATAAATTCAATTCCCCGCTGTGGATTGTGCCGCTGCCATGGCTGACACCATTAAGAAAATGTAGAACTGCTCCAGGCTAAATCTGACTCTTCTATCTACAGATTGTCATTACGTGGCAACATCTTGATGCCCTTTCAGTGCTTGTCGGCAGGGAAATGGTTTGTAGCTTGTGAAGGAGGAATTCACATGAAGTACAGTATGGTGTTTCTTTTCCCACAGAGTTGGGGTGCCAGAAATTCGTTTTTTGGTCTCCAATATTAAGAAGCGTTTGTAATAGCAGATTATTACTGTTTACTTAAACTGTCGTGAAAACAGTAAGCCTTTGTTCTGAAATTTGCAAGAATCAATATATACATAAATAAATAAATAAATATAACTGTGGGCAGGCAGGAATGTGGTGTTTGGTGCTTAACTGACAATCTTTCTAAAATTGTTTGTATAATCAGTGACAGGATGAAGACTCAAGCTTTCTCACCTCTATACAATCATTTTTGGGTCTTCCTCTTTGACTCTTTCTTGTCAGAGGTTTTTTGCTGGAGAAGGTCTGTAAGTACATTATAGACAATGACTGAACCATGTTAGTTTTTATATAACGACATGCTTATTTCTGGTTGAGGCGAATGTTCGTTGACCTTTGGTTAGCTGTTGAATACAGTTCTGTGAAAGGGTAAATATCCATACACATGTCTGAAGATCTGTTTGGAAGAGGTATTGTCCAAAACAGCTTTCTGTTTAATATAAGTACAGTAGAAGCCCGGTCATCTGAACAGCTTGGGAGACATAGAAATAGTTTCATTGAACATTCAGATGAATGCAAGTTTACAAAATATTGTACTCTACAGGTTTATTTAAACATTAGAATTCTTCTCATAGCCCCAAACACTGTGTTTCCTTAGTGTTACGTTGAAGCATTTTTTGACGAAACTCTGTGGTGTTTTGCCCTTCTAAGTAAAGCTGTAAATTTAAAAATCTGTACAGCCATACATCACTAGCTTTAAAATGTGTCCTCTGGATGTCGACTATTTGTTTTAGAAAACAGAAACAGTTGCAATTCCTCAAACTATTTTTTTATAATCAGCCATAGCCTATAGCACTGTATTCCAAGATCATTAATTAGCTTTTAGTCCTTTTAAGAAATGTCAAAAATAAATAAATAAAAAATATCTGCAAAAAAGTATTGTAATGCTATTTTATGGCAGCCAGCCGCTGAATTCATGGTTAATGTCTGTCTATACAGAAGGCTTTGCTGCTAAGGCAACAGGTTCAAAACGTTGGCTGTCTGAACATTTTATTTATCTTTCATAAACCTATACTGAAGGCCTCTGGGCTCAGATGTTTTATTCACTTGGTGATTTTTCCAGTTATTAAAAAGGATTTGCCAGGTTCTTTTAACATTTATTTTCTTTGGCTGATGTCTTACCCAGGAGGCAAAGGCCTAAACAAAGAATATGAATGAGAAAGAAAAAAAAAAAACATTTAATGAAAAGGTCTGCAAGGCAAATGGTTAACTTTCCTTTTGAACAGGTCATTTGTTTTGAGATGCTGCCCCTGGTGTGGTCATGATTGCCCTTCAATGGCAAAGGCAGTATGGCTTCAACAACAAGAAGCCCAGTTATTATAAAAGAAACAACTGGACACCCCTCTGTTCTCAAGTTTTGATTGCAAGCTGCTGGATGTATTTGAATCAGTTGTTGTCCATTGCAGAAATGTTTATGCATAGCTCGGCTGTTTGTTTTCTTTGAATTACATAATGACATTATGTATTGATCTCTGCTGACCTCTTTTCCCAAGAAAAGTAAAGCAGCCATTACATGAACTGTATTTATCCTGACAGTACAGTAAATATAATAGCATACAGCCGTTGGGTTTAGGGGTATGATCTTGAGCTTTTGCAATGGCGCTTCAGCTAATTAAGAAATCTTACACAGTCCCAATCTTACATTGAAAATGTATGTGTTCAAACAGCACAAATTCCCATTTAACAACCATTTGTCCTATTTTAATGAAATAATTATTCTAAATTAGTATTTTCCTTGGGTACAAAAGAAGTACAGGTTTGCAGTGCTAAGAAAAAATATATATTATAAGCTTCTGGCTAACGCAAACCTTATCTGTTACAGATTTAGAGATACTAATTCAGATAATAATATTAAAGAACTTAACTTAAAAGGTAACACACAGTAATAGCCATGTCCTTTCTGAACAAAGCTCAGTGAATATGAATACTGTAGCAAAGGGGAAAGGTAGCGAGCGCGGAATCACTGCTGTCTGCCTCAGTGCGGACCTGACACTGTCCGCTTCCACTCAGGTCCATTGCAGGCATCAGCTAAGGACTGTGCTGATTTGGCCCGGGGCCTTCTGAACTGTTGCATGATTGAATAAATCTCTGGGCACTGTATCTGCATAAATGTAACAGTTTAGGGGCTATATAAGAAGTCCTGCGAGCCGCAGTGTGTGGTGTTGCTGTGTACTCAATAAAGAGCTCCATTGTTTCCAGTCTCCTCCTATTCTACCACCGCTCAGAACCTGCTTTGCGGCAATATGTTTTGATAGCTGTGCAGTAAGTATTCTGGCATCCTGGGAATATGGTAATTGTGGTTCTGATAAAATAGCATGTTTGCCACTGGAAAGCTGTATGAATCAGCTAATAGCTCTATAATTTGGTAAACACTGCAGCATGGAAAAAAAAACAGCACAGAACGATTGTGCCAGTAAATGACTTGTAGTCAGAGGTCAGAGGGTTTTGTGAATCTTAAAATGTACACAATATTCATTCAAGAAAACCACTTGTTTTATCATGCCAGAAACCTTTATACATAAAATCTATTATTGTATATGTAATAACCATAGGTACTTTTTTATTTTTTACTCATAAAAGTAGGAGGCTATTAGAAATGTTGTTGTCCTGCAACATTTCGGTGGTTGACTGGACAGAAGCTGGGCATGAATTGGCGACCGTGCAATCCCTTATTGTTCAATTGCAGCCTGTCATATTTGCACAAGTTCTTTCGTGGAAGGTTTCCCAGTGTTGTTGTTGCTGCAATTCTACCTGCAATATGCTGCTGCACTCTGTTTGCGGAGTCTGCAGCTGATTCATGAAGGGTGCGTACCTGTTGGATGTTTGTAGCTCTTGGACTGTGTAGGTGATACCTCTCTGAGTGATTGATTTGCCAATTATTAACCTTCTGTTAAACAGTTAGCAAATAAACCACTCAAGTTTAGTGACGATAGTATTTAGCTCCATAGATACAGACATGGTACAGTATACAACACCAAATATTATAATGTAATGTACACCGAAATTATTCTTTGATATCATTAAGAATGTCAGAGATGAGAAATATTACCATAAAATGAAAGTCAATTTAAAGCTGACATTTTATTAAAGCCATTCAAAAGTTTGACAGTTAGAACTGTGTATTTCATTGAGACAGACAGATAAGACAGATTGTAAACTCTGTATTCCCCTCAGAGCGTTTTGAAAATAAATCCATCAAAGAGATTATTTTGTGTTTCGACTGTTTCCAGGGAATATGACTGCAGGGCTGTATTCAGAGTGGAATACATCATTATCAATCAGTTGGTATATTGTTGATAGTTGAGATATCAAATAGAACTCTAAGAGTTAAAGAAACGAGGGGGGGGGGGGGAGTATTAAAAACCAGTTTTTAATATCACTCTCTGAAACCGACGGCGGATTTACACGTTACAACCAAAAAGCCAAAAATAGACATTCCACATTCCAGACTGTTCAGAGTTCATAAATCGTGTTTGTTCAACATGAGCGAATGACTCAATACGGGGAATCTCTTCTTAGAAAGATGGTATTTATTAAGCATGCAACAAAATAAGTTTGAAAATCACACAAGACAGTTACACAATTAATCACATTAAAAACATTACAATGAGAACTAAGGTTTTAAAACAACAATTTACCAAATAAATATTAGTACATACTGACACAACAACAAGGGATCACACAATACCTGAATAGATATTTAAGAGTATTGTTACCTAGCCTGGAAAGCAGTCACTTTCAGCATTCTGTTACCTTGTGTTTCTCCGAGTGTCAGGGCCCCTGACCTTGATGGATAAATACTGAGAGCTGAGGGCTCCAGGTGCAGTATTGTAGTTTCTTTGAATCTGAGCGAGCAGGGATCCAAGGAGTGGGTATCCAGTTAGGGCTCAGTGGAGCAATCAGGGGTCAGCGGAGTAGTCAGGGCATAGCGGAGCAGTCAGGGCATAGCGGAGCAGTCAGGGCATAGCGGAGCAGTCAGGGTATTGCGGAGCAGTCAGGGTATTGCGGAGCAGTCAGGGCATAGCGGAGCAGTCAGGGTATTGCGGAGCAGTCAGGGTATTGCGGAGCAGTCAGGGCATAGCGGAGCAGTCAGGGTATTGCGGAGCAGTCAGGGCAAGGAGCTAATGTTCACAGTCGGCTTTTATACTTTTCAAACAAAGAGATCATTTGCCTTTCCCGCTGCATGCTCTGATTGGCTATTTTGTGGCTGAACAGGCTAGAAACCTTGATTGATCGCTCCCCCCACTTCCTCAGTCTGATTAGTTCATTATCATAAGCTGGAAAGGGGAAACTTTTAAAACATACATAACTTTTGCTAAATAATTCAGATTTTATTCTGAATTCCCGTTATTTTTACCATAAGAAATTACATTTCTTTAGACACCAAATATGTCGGGTTGTGACTTTGGTTAGACATTGCAAACAGTTTAATTCTCTTAGGGATTTATTACGTGGGTTATTCTATACTTGTTAGGCAATTTAAGAATAAAAACGCTGGTACTCGTAG
Source organism: Acipenser ruthenus (assembly GCF_902713425.1). Classification (NCBI taxonomy): domain Eukaryota; kingdom Metazoa; phylum Chordata; class Actinopteri; order Acipenseriformes; family Acipenseridae; genus Acipenser; species Acipenser ruthenus. The sequence goes on from NC_081190.1 coordinate 15,484,932, forward strand.
TGGTATTAGATCTCTAAATCTTTAAGCTATTTAAAGTGGTCATTTTTCTCTCTTTCAGACTCTTGTGTTAAACCACCTTTCTCTCACTAGACTGGGTAATTCAATCGGAGAGACTGGTTTGATTAGTCTTTTGTTTCCTGAGTGCCTGATGCATTCAAGGTGTTTAGGTCGATCGTTATCGTTAGGCAAAGCTAGACAAATTAGATTAAAGTTTATTCAATGTAGATTTCTGTTAAAATATACAATATCCACAACATTTGCAATATATTTGCGATGTCAATGTCTACACAACCTACAATAAACACCAGTAAAGCACAAGAAATGTATATGAAAATAATGGGAACTGAAACTGGTACTATGGTACATTTTTTACTTACTGCAGACAACATCCTCGAATTAACATTAGTATTTGTATTCCAGTGATACAAGTAGATCAGTAAACTATCAGTAAACTATACTACTGCAGTTCCAAAAACACAGTAATGTAATTACCAGATTATCTGTACCTTTGTTACACACAAGCTTTTATCCTGAATATGGATTGAAGGTATTCTCTGCAAAATGAGAACTGAAGATGATATTAAAACATAATTCTGTAAAGCACTCAGCCTTCACCGGTATAAGAACAATCAGTAAGTGATAATGTTACCCCATGGAACAATAGCCATTGAAATGAAATCAGACTAAGGGATTTGGGAGCATTAAATTATATTGTGTCTATAATAATGTTACAGTACAAGCAACTGTTACTTGTCAGGTTACCTAAAAGACTATGATTACAGTCCCATGCCCAGAAGGAAGAATACAGTCAGAACTGCAGTACACATGAGAGCATGCCAGCACCATCCATTTAAAACAAAAAATACTTTCATTACAGGCCTCTTAAGCAGGGTGAAACATTCAACACAGGAATATATAATCTAACATCTGGCAGATTCTCTCGGGTGATTCAATGCCTCAAGTATTCAGGACATGCTTGGAACTGTTTCACAAGCCGACAGAGACAGAAAGCGAGTGAGAGAGTTAACTCAGCTACTTTTACCCACTACTGGAGCTGTCCCAAAATTGTCCAAAGCAAATATGAACACTCTTCAGCTTGTGCTAAAAAAAACAGAAAAAAAACTAATGTGTGGGTAAAGACCATTAAGGAAAAGAATGTGAAGTCTATTTAACAGACTATTATAGGGGTGTGTTAGCTTGTCTACAAAGTAGCATGTGTCTATGTATTATAGAATTCACAACTACCCATTTCTGTGAGTCTGAAAAGAATTGGTCCAGCCATTTCTAAATTTGCATTATGTGATAGCTGTGCTAGCTTTGACACCTACAAGAAACTAAAAAGAAGCTTGTTGGACAACCTGAATATATAAATAAGATCTGAGCTATCACATTATACTGCATTAACTGTGCAAATGGGTTAAAAATAAAGATATTTTTCCTTTTTAGCTATTTCCCTTTTTTCTGAAATGCTTCACCAAATCCTTTGAGGACTCTCCCCGATGTTCTGTTCAGTTTTATTGAAACATCTGAAACCTGTTTTTCATATAATGTTTTATTTGTAGTCCATATACATGGGTGTGTGTCACTGCCTCAAGGTCACAACTAGAATAAGTGCTTGTCTTTGTGCAACATACACTCTAAAGCATTGTGTACAGTGCTTGGAGCCAAACTACCACTTCAACATACCAAAACAAAACAAAGCTCAAATTTCACTGCAGCAGTTTAATTGTTGTTAAGAACTATTGAGTAGACATTGCAGAGAAGTGTGAGCCATTCCAGTCTCATACTTTATCTGATTTTCAAATTCAGGTGTGACAAACTTGAAAAACCAAAAAAAAAAAAAAAAAAAAAAAAAGGGTTAACGCCTGTCAAAACAGGAGTACATGATCGGATTTCATCCATAGCATTAAATATGTTTTAAAAATAAATCTTGTCTCTGTTGTTTTTCATTTCTCCATTAGGTCCTCTACATTGGTTTGCAGAGATATCTTACACAACCTGTTATCTTTTATTTCCCTATTTATGTGTATTGCATGTTTCAAACTTTATTCAATCATTTCGTAGTTTACTGTGAAATGCCTTTGAGCAGCTGAATAAACATGCAGAAATATGTGTGGATATAGATAAATATTTATTATAAACAAGAATGCATTTGTCTGTCTTCAATTAAAGCAAAAAAGATGCACATGATAAATTGTAAGTTTATGCTAAAAGTTCACTATTCATAATTAGTGTAACAAGAGATTTCTGTCTCTAGAGGACAAAGGCCAGCCCTACAGGTGTTTGCTGGAGCAAACCAGGTGCCTGGCCAGTAGAATTATGAAGAGAAACAGTTTTTGCCTCCCAAACCTTTGTAAGTGCCAGAGCCAATTCCCAGAAAGGTGTGTTGACTTCGGACAGCCAGCACACGAACCTGCGCTCCCCTGACTTTGTGACTCACCCTGGACACCAGGCAGGCGTGCTTTTATCAAGTAAGCCACTGGGGGACCCCAAAGGAAACATTATTTTGATATTTATAACCAGAGAAGTTTAATTTGGTTCTGGTAATGTGTGGTGCAATGTTTCATTGAGTATCACAAATTAAATACTACAGTCTAACCAATGCTGTGCAGAATGTAAGTAAACACTGCAATGTACTGTCAAAAGTTATGGCTCTCTCATCATCTTGGCTTGCGTCTTCCAATTAATGCTCCAGTTGAAAAAAATAAGTTCTTGTTAAGATTCCCGTTGTCCATACTTGGATGGAACTTAATTGAGCTATTGACCCTGAGCCATGTTACACTACCTCCCTCCCACAAAACAAAGTTCTATGTTATGTATAGGCTAGTGCATCTGATTGGGGAGTTACATTTTGATAGACAGTGGGTAGCTAGTGTCTAGTAACGCAGTGACACCAATCATTATTTTTAAGTTTAGAGAAGGTTCAATGCCGTGTCTGTGCCTCCCCTCCCCTGAAGCCCGGGCTGGGGTGTATTCACATAGCTTGCACTCCCCCTGACGCAGGCACGGCTGCTAGAACTAGAAGGTTTGTTATGAGAAGCGAAAGCATGTTTAGCACGGAGGTGATACAGCAGACTAGACGTTAATCTGTGTTTAAAAATAAAAGCGTTAATCACAGAAGTTAACTGCGAGCCACTGTGATCGCAAAAACACATTTCTTAGGCCAGTTCTAGCTGATTTAATAAGGTCAGGGATATTAATTCATGGAAGTACAACAGATCTCAGTCACAGCAGGTGAATGGGTTTAGCTGTACGGATTATAAACTATAGCAGCCTTTTAGTATATCAAGTTCCAAGAATACAAAAGACTGACTTGCATATCAAGAGCGGTCACATTTGGTTTTCAAGGGTTAAAACAGGCAAGTTACTGTTAAATCATTTCTGACATAATAAGAGAATTTCAATAGCAAGCCCCTACAATTAAGTCAATAAAAACCACTGTAGTATAAAATCTGTACATATCTATTTACAAGTACTTAACAGAGTTTTCGATTGCATCATCTAAGATAATATTACAATTGGCCAAGAGATTCGTAACACATCTGGGGTTCTTACTCCTGCTAGGAGTGAGTACAATAATTCCAAATCAAGTCAACCTGCAGCTTTAAACCATCCTGTGTCAGGAAATAATTCATGCATTGTTTACAAAGCTTTGAAATGCTCTGCATATGTTAAACATCTCAAAAGCAAACTGAAATGCATTCTTCTGGACTATGAACCGGGCAGCAGTGTGGAGTAGTAGTTAGGGCTCTGGACTCTTGACCGGAGGGTCGTGGGTTCAATCCCCAGTGGGGGACACTGCTGTTGTACCCTTGAACACTAACTTATACTTTACCTAGATTGCTCCAGTAAAAACCCAACTGTATAAATGGGTGATTGTATGTACGAATAATGTGATATCTGTATAATGTGAAATAATGTATAATGTGATATCTTGTAACAATTGTAAGTTGCCCTGGATAAGGGTGTCTGCTAAGAAATAAATAATAATAATGAAATTAGCCTGGGCTACCAGTTGCTTTTAGAGGACAATATAGGGAGTCTGTGCAAATTGAAAATAGGAATAAAATAAGTAAGGGATTGTCTACAAATTGTATAGAACCTCAGGGGTAAGAAGGGGAACCTACTAAAACAGGGGTGGGGAACCCATGTTCCTGGAGGGCCGGTGTCCCTCCTGGTGTTTGTTCCAACTGTGCCCTAAATTACTTAATTAGATCAATAATTGAAAATAATTGGTCCAATTAAATAATTTAGGGCACAGTTGGATCAAGCGCCAGGGGGGACACTGGCCCAGCAGGACTAGGACTCCCCACCCCTGTCCTAAAATGAACCGGCAACACTTTACATTACATATCTTTAATTACTGTGTATTTACATAGTAGTTACTTAGTAAATACATATGTACGTATGCATAATTACAATGTTATTATGCATAGTTACATTGTACTTAATGTGTAATATTTTTACATGATATAACCCTAATCCCAAACTTAACCCTTTTCTGATGCAATAGGGTGCTTACATATATCGTGCAAAAATAAGTACATTGTAGCTATGCATAATAACATTGTGACTATGTGTCATTACACATGTATTTACTTTGTAAATGCAGAGTAATTAGAAACACTTAATATAAAGTGTTACCAGTGAACTGACTTCAGAGGTGAATCTAACAGCTAACTTTGAATGCAGGAAATCTGCATGCAAAGAACACAATGAAGTCATAGAGATATTGCACAGGAGCAGCGCTATAGATTTAATGGCAAAGACATGCCTTGGTTACAAAACTTTGCTCATAAAGATTGCTAACGATTCCCCATCTATTATTGTAATGATGCGGTTAACATTCTGGGTTAGAACTGGGTAAGATGAATTAAAGCATGTCAGCTTTGAGACAAGCTGCCTGTTTACAGGGCCTAATCAGCCACATATAACATAATATCATCTTGTAGAATATGCCACTGCAGCAGATTGTATATCTGTGGCATTCACTTAGACAGCAAACCACAAATCATTCCTTTCACCTACATTTATACATCATAAAAACCCTTTATATTTAAGTGACATTCAAATACACAAACCAATTATCACAAGGTTTTTATATGTAGTTATTTTTAGTTTTAGAATTTTAATGGCAAGGCACTTGAACTTCATACTTTTCATAATGTTATTTTTAATATTAAAAAATGTTTATTTTTCTGAGAACACAGTTCCTCTGTTTTATTCAGTAAAAGTGCACTTTTCCCATCGTTATTTTGCTTTTCTTCGTAATGCTTAAAATAAATCTATTACTGTTCCAGATGCCCCTTTCTCCACTTTCAACTAAACAAATATTTGCCTGCGAAGGCTTCTGGCAAAGCTTCAGCTTTCAGACATGGGAATAGCTCTGCCGCTGAACAGCATTTTAAATGAAGTGACATTAGAAAAAAAAACAGTCCAAAATGATAAATACAGTGTTTATGAAATGCCTGGATAACGGCAAAATAAATAATTTTGTCTACTCTGCAGTGCTGGCACAAACAGCACAGCAACAGGAAGGAAATCATCACACGAAACCCTGAAGACTCAGTTACTGCCAATTTTAATATTGCTGATTTTGTGCATTTTGTGAACCTCTTTGAACTAAACAGAACTGATCTGAGCCTTTGAATCCTCAACAGCCCCCAGTACGTTTCCATCACTAACAATGTGATGAGTTTAATGGACATTTCTTTATCCTGTAAAAACATAGGATTGGTTCAATGGCTTATAATGCTAGTACTGTAACGGACAGATTCCAAATATGGGGAACCAGCCGACAGTGAAATAAAACAAAAAAAACACAAGAGCTCAAAATTAACCAATTTATTACCAGAATTCAGTGAAACTATATACCAGTGATCCCAAGGAAAGGCAGTAAAGAGACAGCGTGGGGGGATATGTACATAAGCAGTCAGGGAAAAGAAAGAAACATAGAAAAACAACAAATAGACACAGTGTAAAGGGCAGAAACAATGAACTATATATGTACAACCGTTCAGACAAACTTTCCACACCAATAACTCATATGGCAGTCCATAATCCAAGTGAATACAGTAAATAAAATGTCCAGAGGAAAAATGAAGCTAATCTAAACTGTATAAAACGTAATGTCCCAGAAAAAATCCAAAACAGATAAACAACAATCCAGCAGCTGCAAAAAATGAATAAAACCAGGGTAGTTGATGCATACATGCCAACAGTCCCTATATGGTCGGGACAGTCCCGATTTCCTAGCAAATGTCCCGCGTCCCGATGCATAGGAAGAAAGTCCCGATATTTACACATAGAAAACAAATGTATTTATTCTGCACAGTAGAGTTAGTGAAAACCACACGCTGTGCTCTTCGTACGGCTCACACATCTGCTGAACACTAACTTATACAAAGGTAACAGCGCTTCATTGTGTCTATTTTTACTGTCATGATGGTCGTGTGGTGTTGAGTTGTAGGGACACGTCCCGCTGAACAGTTTCCAAATGTTGGCAAGTATGGTTGATGTTGTAGACAGGGGTAGATGCAGTGGTGTGGTTGAACACACATCCAGACCAGAAGCACAGCAGCGTTGTGTTTTCCAATGGTGTCAGTAAAGTAGCAGTCGCGGTTCCAAGTTAATAAAGTTCTCGCTCCAAGTGTAAACATGGCAAAGCAGTGATAACACACAGTCACACAAAAGCAAAATACTGAATAACAAAAGCTACCTGCACACTCATGCACTGATGGTTTGAGGGTGGTAACTGGTGGTCAGTTTGCGCACAACTCTGGCTCGTGAATAACCAGCTTGTGAACTGTGGCCCCCGGTCAGAGACGAGATAACGAGGAGTGCCCCACCTGGTGAATATCTCCTGAGTGTGGAGTCTGAGGACCTTGAGAGTTGCTGTTCTTCATGGGAAACATCTCAACCCACAAGTGTAATAATCCACTATGACCAGAAGGTGAACGTTCCCTTTTTTGCTCCTGGGGAGACTTGGTCATCACAGGGTGTTAGGGGCTCATTCAGTCTTCTAATCTTCCTCCATAGCCAGTCTAGTATCCGTGAGAAAGTGCTGCCTGTATTTAAAGAGCTGGACCCTGCACTCCTCGGGCTGCAATCTTCACCACTAAAAGAGAAAGTTTAGAGCGGTGCACCTTGACATCTTCACTGTGTGAATGACACTGACATCAGCTGTTTTCTTTGTGGTGCTTTTAGTGTAGTTCTTTTCTGCTGTGATTTGGACATTGACCTCAGCCCAGTATTCCTTCACACTAGACTGGTCCCGCTCCACCATGGTTCCAACTCTAATGTAATATAATCTGTCAACCTAAAAAGGGAGCATATAAATAAAATCACATTTGAAACTACTTACCCTTTAACAGGGAATTAAGTAAATGCAGTTCTTCAATAGAGGTTTTTTTATTATTTATTTATTTTTATAGCAAATATGAATTGACCTCAATCAAGTTGGCAGAAAGTAATTTTATTTCCCGGAGCCACGGAAGGGAAGGCAACAGCAGGGGAGGTAATAAATATGTTCTTTCCGGAATGAAGAACTCTAAATAACCTCTACTAGTCCCCCCTGCATGTGCCCACTGAAATAACATATTCCTGCATGAGCTGTGTTGTCATGACTGATGAGAGGCCTTGTGCTGAGAGTTCCAGGAGAAAGGGTGTAATTTCTGGGGCACTCTGTGTGGTGGAGGATCAGCCTTATCTTTTACACTTCAAGGCCATGCTTCCTGAGCCAAATCAAAAGGAGAGAGGTTGGGAGGCTGATTAGATGTACAGAATTGTATTTGTACCCTGTAAATAGAATAAAGTACTGTTACCTTTATGATGCATAGTTCACACACCCTAGTCTCTGTAAGTCGTCTTGGAGAAAGGCGTCTGCTAAATAAACAAATAATAATAATAATAATAATAATAATAATAATAATAATAATAATAATAACGCTGATATTTCACACCCATACTTTAAGAGAGTTTGAGAACTCCTACAGTTTAAAATCAGTATGTTTATGAGGACCTGAATATCCAACACCTGTTATAAAGTCTCTGACTGTATGATAAGGGTTAATTATCTGTCAAGAATGTACTGGTTTCCTGGCTTGAACCAAGTACTGAAATACTGATATATTTATCTCTCTTTGTGGGGAATAAAAACAGAAATATGTGCATTGTACTGCTTTAAAATTTTGATTTCACAAGAAACGGTTAAACAAGACTTCAATTTAAAATAAAAAAAAAAATAATAAAAAAAAAACTTTAACTTGTTTAAAACAATCATCTTCGCTTTAAAATCTGAGTACTTGCAATTCCTAGTCTCCACTGAGGAATAGTGCTTAACATATAGCGCTATCTACAATAGTCCAGTTGAATCCTGAATCATGCTGTCCTGTGCTGGCTACTCTGAATCACACAGACTCAATCTGCAGCTTTTACTCTCTCTAGAACCCTACAGAACATTAAATACCGGCTGTGCTACTTAAACACTTGGGACTTCCACGGAATTTCTAGAAGGCAGCTCTGTCACATGCACTCACATGTGCTGAAGATTACATCACAATGTGAATTTACTACCTACCAGAAGCTTCCAATCTGATAGACAAAGTACCTTATTCACTTCAATATTAATCCAGTAAAAGGACAACCATGACAAACATCAAGAAACAGAGTAACAATGAAGGATTAAAAAAAAAAAAAAAGCCAGCAAGTTTATGAGTTGAATTTGAATCAATGGAGTGCCGAAATGAAAAATAGGCAATCTGGATTTCTGTTTATCTTGCTGTAGCTACAGTAAGTTGACAGGTGTTTGCAGCCCTGCTGCTGCTATAGGAATACGATGTATTAACAATAACAGAACTAGCTGCCATAAGTGTCATCAATAACGCTGTTTGACCGATATAAATATACTTTTTTTTTTTTTGACATTATTTACTAACCTTTGGTATTCAAATACAGGATTCAATTCTTGATTCTACCTGTTTTCTTATGAACAGATTTGTCAGTGCCGTGTGCTTCTAAAAATATAAATGAATGAACCATATAAATGTATTCCTTTAAATGATGAAAGGTAGTGATGGATTAGCAGCCTGTTTGATAACAAGGCCCCAATTACAATCCATTAACCTCTTTACTGTCTATTAGGCAGGAAGTTCAGCAGGCACAGGAATAGCTGCTACAGTTAATGTACTGTAACAGATAAAGGACTGGCATTATGGGACTGATGTGAACAGCCCTCAATGAGACGAATGTACGGGGGCATATAGAGGGTATTCATGCAAAGATATTAACAAAGAGAAACAAAACTGTTGTGGAGATACAGACCAACACATATATTCATTCATTTTTCAACAGGCACATATTCATTTAATAATTTAAACACATTATACAAACCTTTCCAGAATGCCAATATTGCGTGCCCTGTAATTACTGCTTTAGGCTAGACTAAAAAGAAACTGACAGGTGGCTTCTGGGGGCCTTTTCACTCTTTGTCTACTCAATAAGACAAAAGGAGGTAGATAGTTTAAAATACTGCATTTTATTTTTAGTAATGTCTTTGTAAAATTAGTGTGGACTACACATGATTATAAACCCCTACTGGCTTTTTATCTAGCAGTGGAATACGTCAGTCATCAATTATTTAGAAGTGAAACCATTTACAGTGATGCCACACCATTACATCATCTGATCTTCCGCTGATCTTTGTATTGATCCAGAAATAAGCTTGCTGCAAAGTGCAAACCAATATGCCATCTTCTTCACACAATACACCGCTTTCCACTGCAGCAGATATAGTGTAATTGGGAAGTGATTTTAATATACCCGTAACTTCTCTCTAGAACATAATGAAAGTGTGTTTTGAACTCGTGCAGAATAGTGTATTGACATGCAAACAGATGAAAATGTTACTGTTCGTGTAGCTGCCCTTTTTCTACCATTGCCCTGTATTACACAACTATGCGCATTGCTACTCTGCCCTTGTGTAGATACGGTACAGTGGGGGAAATTCACAAATCATTTTACTTGCAAAGTGTCTTGAGCATAATGTTCTAATTGGCGCTTTTGTTCTTAAAAAAATAATGCAGTTAAATCTTTGGAATTTCTGTCTTTATGAATCTCCTGTAGTACTGTATACAGTGCAGTTAATTTCTATATTCTGAAAAAATAAAGAAATAAAATAAAGAAATCAAAATGTTGTTTAGGGATGCACCAAATTCAGTATTCGGATTCGGGCCGAATACCTACTTTTTGAGCAGTGTTCGGATTTGGCCGAATACTTAGGATTTGGTGAACCGAATCCAAATACTATATCCACCCAGACGCACATCCATTTTAATACATCCCTCCAATGCGTGCAGTTCTTTAAATAAAAGACACGAATCCGGTATTGAACGTAACTGTTGTATTTAATAATAAGAACACGTTTGATGAACTCTGTCGCAGCTCTCAACTCTAGCTATTACTGGTGGTGCACGCACTAAACACACAAATGCAAACATACCCCCGTATGCAACAGTACATTCACATCACACTTTTCATGGAGTAAAGTTATGCAGTAAACCTGTAATATATAGTAACGGCAAACTGTTGTAGACTTATGTGTTTTGTTGCTTTGTCTGTCAGACGTTTTCTAGAGATCATACTGAGATAAAAAAAATTTAAAAAGTCGGTGCACAGAAATATATATTTTTTGTAACTTTACAACTGTCAGATGTGCATGACGTTGTTGAAAATATGCTTTAGTAAATTGAATTTTACGTTATTGCATTGTGCCAATACAAGTTGAACCATTTGGGAACAGCTGTGTTTTGTTAAAATAATTTTTAAACTATTTCGTAGCCTATTTATGTGTTACATACACACGGTGCATTTAAATCAACATGGTTTTTATTTCGCAGGGAGATCACTCAGGTCACTCATCACGGTAATTTTCTCCTCATAGCGCTCAGTCTCAAATCAGGTGACACAGGTTGAAACGTCATTAAAGAAAATAGTGGGTTAAGTCCTTTACCTTTCTCGTAAAGGTAAAGTAAACGGTTCTGTATTTTGACGTTTCTGTTGTGGGGGGAGGTAACTAGCGGTAAATTGTGTACGTTTCAAACTGAAATCTTATTCATGGATGTATTTCCATTCGGTAATAAAAATACTATGAACTAAAAGGCTCAAAACTATAGATTGTGCATGTTCCTTGTTAGTAGCTGCCAGTCTGTTTTTCATTCAACAGTTTCCTTCAGTTTTTGTAGACTCTGTATTCAGCCGCATCCCAAAAACTTGGATTCGGTGCATCCCTATTTTCAATGAGTTCAAAGCTGGTACTGTAAACAGCCTGCATTTCGTCCTATAAATGTTCCACCAGTATCCGTTGGAATTCAGGCCCGCTTGCCAGGGCATGTTTAATGAAATGTTGTTGGCAACCACTTTATTCCACCTGCAAGACCTCAGTTCTATCAATGTTATTGCAACATTATTTTTGTCTGGACATTTATCATGCACATATAAGCAAGGCAATGCATCTGTATCTCCTCACCTTCTAGTGCCAAATCTGCTCACCCTTACAGCGGCTATTCCTTCCATTTGCCTTATACCTATAATCTTTCTTTTATTAAAGGCTGGCTACTCTAGCTGTATCTAGCACTAACACTCCTCATACATTTTCACGACAAGCTGTTTGTGTAAAATACTGTATGCTTGGTAACAAGCAAAAGGAAACTGTATAAAGCTTTCTATGCTCTGTGTCACCTGAATCAGTGTGTTGCAGGTTGAAAAAGGATGGCTTGTTCCTAGAAAATGAAGGCCTTGGTAACCAGCTCTTAAGGGGAGGTCCCAAGCAATATTGGGAAGGAAGAACTTTAGATTTCTTTATATGCTTCTTTTTTTTTAATTCCATGTAGATTCATAACATAGGCTACCTGAAATATCTAAAATATTAAGCCATTTTATATGGGGTATAATTACCTAATAACCCCCTGGTATCAAATGCCATTATAACCATGTAAAAATTAGGTCAATGTTTTACTGTAGGAACAGTGCATATAGTAAATAACTTTCTGTTGGTGGCATATTAATCCTGCAGTTTCTGTATAACACTGGAACCATCTGTGCTATTGTGCTAAGTGAATAAGGCCTTTCTTGTATTATTGTCTATTATTTTACCCTTGCCCAGTTTATGCTTTCCAGCTGGGCATTTACTTCCTATATTTAGACCTTTTTGAAATGAGTCATAAGATAAAACATTATTTTTTTCAAACACACCGTATTACTTTGAATTACCACCGTCCTTGAATAAGCTCCAGACTTAGATATCAGATTTCTAATAGACGCTGCCCTTGAATAAATGCTGCTCTCAATAATGAAACATGTACATTTTTTCCCTACCCCAGCTCAAATAAATGCATCAGATCAGGCATCTGTCAGTCTTCTATGTCAAAGATACTGACTGATGTCACAGATGCACTTTACCATAGGGCAACAGTATATACTATTTCTAATTGGGGATGTGGAACAAAATAAAACCAAACACAAATATTATCAATTGTCTGGCTTCCAAAAGTGTAATATATTGCACATGATGCAATATCCCCAGATTCTAGGAATTAAAACATCATCATTCTTTAACTGTGGAAGTTTTATGTGATGCTCAATGTATTATCACGGATGTAGTTGCTAAGTACCCCTGTTCATGCCACGACTCATTTATCGTGGAGAACAGTGCCTTGTTCAGAAGATTCGAACAGGGGCTTATAAGTGGAGGCTGGCTAATTTTAGAATATATTAAATACATAATTAACATATGACCATTCGAAAACATACAGTATGTAACAAACATATATTAATGTTTAACATTTTTTATTATGATTTTTCACAAACATACATAAACATTCAGATATTGCATGTAAATTATATGAATATTGCATGCGAGAGTACATTGTGATATTGAAATAAATTAAGGATAGTTTTTTCTATAGGCACGCTGTATTATTATTATTATTATTATTATTATTATTATTATTATTATTATTTAGTCTTTAGCAGACTCTTTTATCCAAAGCAACTTACAGAGACTAGGGAGTGCATCATCGCTTTAGGTCCCAGGTCTTTTTGGGACTTCTTTATTTGACCTTTTTATGGAAGAGGTTGCGTTTATTTTTTCGGTTATATCCTTCCATATTTTAAATTGAGCAGTGGCTCCGGACCTTTTGCCGAAAAGAACAGTTTTATGTGCTAAAATATAATCGAACAAAAGCTCAACTTGGGTGGCTAAGAATGTATTTTTCCTTTCTTTTTTACAATTGTTGCGATACATGTGCACTGCCGCATTGTTTTCCAGTTAAATGGAAGTCCAGACTATTGAAATGCGACTAATTGGCTTGTTAATGAACCTGAAAGTCAATTGTAGTTTCAATTAAATCAGTCATAAGCAGGAGTCGCAAAGGGCATTTCAAGTAGGAGAAATTAACCTGCCCCTGTTGAAAATCGAGACGTATGATTAGGCGGCAAACGTGCAGTGCAAATGTATTGCAACCTCTATTTTCTCTCTAAAAATGCACCTTCTGAAAATCGGGCTGTATATATCTTTAAAAAAACGAAATACAGTATGGAATTAATATTACATTGAAATATAATGACCTACAAATTCATGCTAGTATTATTACTAATACTGTAGGCCTACTCGTATTACACATACATGTAGTGTATGGAAAACAGCTAAGGATGAATACGTTTTGATGATTTTAAATGCCTTGACCTTTGAGTCGTCTGAGGCACATATTTCAAAACAAATATATCAACAAAAAGTAGGCAGAACAGAAAGTAATAACTAATGTGTTCATTTCATTTTCACTTGATCTGTTTTGTGTTTTGGTGTTTAAAAAGTGCATTTAATTTATAATGCCGAAAGCTCACATTGAAACCATGACAATGAATAAATTAGTATGCGCATATCTCAGTCAAAGTAATGCAAAATTTGGCATGACACAGGGAATTTAAAGAAATAATTGCTCGATATGACAAGTTACTTGCTGCTCACATGGAAATAAGGAACCGTATTTACTAGGATGTCAAAAACCATACAGAATGACCTGATTTCATCCATTTCCTTTACTGTGCTAGATGAAATCAATAAAGAAATGAATGAAGCTCCTTTTTTGCATGGCAGATTGATTAGATGAAACAACAGGTTTGTAAGTGTGTCTCTTGTTACTTAGAAGTCACCAGCCACCGCTGGTACAGAACAGTATATAGTTATTTTGTTGGTCATTTATTTACATTTAATAATCGTCTGCCTTGACAACTTTATTTAGAAATTTTTTTTTGCAAAGTATGTTAGCAGCAGGTCACAGCACAGTTTTATTTTTCTACATACATGTTCGGCCATGGAGTTTGCAAAAAATGTTTTTAAAAAAAGAAGATGACAGGTACAGATGCAGTCACTTTACAATATTTGCCATCATACCTGTGCATGGTAACCATTCATTTTCCAGTTTCAAACCAAAATTAGGCACTATTATGTTTTGCAGACTTTAGAATTGCATTTAAAAAAAGCTTTGGTAACACATTACATTAAGTAGGCAATTTTGAGTGTAAGTACTAAGTAATTACTTATGTACTTAGTGTATTTACGCTGTAGTTACACATAGTTACAATGTAGATAATGTGTAACTACTTATGTCGTTAAATTGTTACCCATCTTCATGTATAATTACACAACAGCATACATAATTACTCATTACCTACATTGTAACTATGTGTAACTACACGGTAAATCCCTTCAGCCTCCCGCATTGTACATGTTTACCTTTACCCGCCTTTTTTTTCTAAAATTCCAACCACCAAATGAAAAAGGAAAGTTTCTAAAATGTGCATATTTAGGACAGGACAGGTTTTGATACATGTCATCCTGCAGACTGATGCCTCTAGTAGGACTAGGGACAGATCTCTCCTAGGAGGTAGAGGGCATGGGGCATTTGGTGTACAGCAGGATGCTGCTTGTGTGAGAGATTCAGAGACCAGGTATGCTGTAATCAAGACAGAAATGCCTAGCCTTCATAAAGGAACAAAATTAACTGAAAGCAAGCTTCTGTGCACCTCTCTTCCTCTGTGTGTGAAACCCGCCCACCTGCATGCAGTTTTTGTAAAATGTCCCAAACAAACAGTGACCTCACGGGGACCCAGTTCTGCTGGGGACCCTACGCTATAGCGTAATTTGCGTATAGGTTGATCCGGCCCTGGTTAGCAGGGTCTGATTTGACGGGGCATGGCACTGGCTCTGCTTTTTCAATTTTAATCCCCAGCAGGGAAAACAGATTTTGTACTGACAACGTCTTTCTGATGGAAAATGTCATTTATACAGATGATAGTCAAACATTTTGCATATAGTATGGCAATTCTGCGTATGTTCGTACAGTACATCGTCACTCTGTTTTTAGTTTGGCAAATGTTGTTTGCAGCATTATAAGCGTACGTTGTTATTGCCTTTTAGTTATCTATAATAATAATAATAGTAATAATAACAACAATAAGAAGAAGAAAATAATAAAAACAATAATATAATTTGCATGGTGGCAGATGTTAGCATATCAGTTTAAGTTTAACTGTATCAGTACAATTAGAATTGTTTTTGTTTTTTAAATCCAGTTCTGGACAATGACATTTTACACTAAATTCTGAATAATTTTTTTTCTGGACCTAACACATGTGATCGCATCAGATTAAAAAAAAAACAGCAGTTCTGGTACTGTAAATTGTGAGAAAAAAACCAAGCAAAGCAGATAAATAAATAAATAGTTTATAACATTACTGTTTTCTTTATTTTAAATAAATGTTGTAGGGAGAATGAATCAACAGATGTTTTTTGATCAAAAATACTTTATATGCATAAAAGAAATACTGTTAATACAATCGGATACACATTGGATACAAGCAAGCAAAGACACGCAGGTCACAGCATGAACCAATGTATACGCTTGTATCTCAACACAGACGTCATGTGGAGTCAATTCAAGGAAGTGACTGACGATTCAAACAAAAACATTACATTAAATACTATGAATATTAGCATTTCCACCCCCATTTCTTCCAATCAGTATGGCTCCACCCTACTATCACACACCTTCCTGGTAAGGGAGGAAACTCGACCAAATCTATAACATTCTATAGTGCGTCACATTTAAGCATTTTACAGACTGTCTTAACCTAATCTGTTCTTTGTTTGTGATGTTCTGTTTTCACACTGTGTCCAGACACCTGCTAACTTTGGCTCTCTGCCCAGACGCCAAGATACGAGAGACTGCAAATGTGTTGCTTAGCTGGTTACACATGCTTTAAGCTACAAAATATGAAAATAACATACTTATAATGAAATACATAATTAATACTTCATGCAGAATGTCATCTCCTACAATGTGTAGCACTTTTTTGCCTTTGCAATATGTATTAAATCTTAAATGTAAATGCGGCTTTTGGCTGGTTTAAAAACACAATTCTGCTACTATTTGGTGGGGCATTGCAAAAGAAATATCTGCCACCACTGCCTTTGATTAACCTCCCCCAGCTAAGTCAGAGACATGGTGTGGAAGGGTGGTGGGCAATTCACTGACACACACCGGAGACAGAAGTTTCATTTGAAAACACTGCACTGGTGCCCAGTTTTATTATTTTAGCCTGCAGAGGGCACTGTTGCCCGTGGCCTGAGTACCGGCAACGGTAAACAGGACCACAGAAATACCAATACTGGTTTTAGTTAAAAGCTGGCTCACTCACAGGTACTCTGAAATGATTTCCATTACACGAGAGTAGATGTTAAAACTTCATGCTGATTTGAACTCGGCTCTCGCCAAGATAAGCACCAACTAAGACGTAGCTTTACAGTAAACTAATGTGATCCATATGCGTCTCCATCCATTTACGTTTCCTTCCATATGATGATGTAGATATCCTTCTGTCTGGTGTTAATGGCTGAAGTGTAATGCTGGCTCCAGGGATCAGCTTATTTTGCCTCCCTGGCGCATCAGCACACACAACGGCTGCGATGCTGGCTCCGGGGATCAACCAAAGTGCGGCCTCCCCAGCGCATCAGCATGACAACCGTCTGGATTGAGCTAAGTAGGGTACATCTCTGGGGTTTTCAAGTGGGCACCTTCCATCCTCAGTGTTTCGTCGACTAGCCCACGACACCTCAAGAGGGCTCGACGGTGATTCTGGCGTCCCAGCATCACCCCCCTCCGTCCCCCACTCAACTCAGCCCAGCTTACTTACCTGTCCCCAGCCAGAATCTTTCCGTCTCAACCACAGCCAGTTGCTGCTCCTCTCTGCTGCTTCAGATAAGTTCTTCACTGTGCGACGCAACTCTTGGCCACTGAATCCGACGTCTCTGAGAAACCGGGTTGTAGAGTGTGCCACAAATCCTCGACAACCCACTTCGTAAATAATATTTATTATTTACCACTTGGTAAATAATAAATAACAAAAGGCGAAAGAAAAGGGAAAATAAAACACAGTAATAAAACTACAAAATAAAGGTGCTGCTTACGCAGTGCCCCCACTGCCGCTGAGCCTGTCAGCTCGGGTCTCCGTCCTAAGCTGATATGCACTATACTCTGGGGTGGCCAAGGTTCCCCTTCTGTTTATACACGTTCCCTCGGATACGTAACAATTTTTTTTCTATATTATTTTCTTTCTCTAGGCTGGCTGTCTTCCTCAGCCGTGCTTGCCTATTTTGGTCGCTCGCTCCAACCACTGGCCTTCTCAGCCAGCGTCTCTATGTATTCCCAATCACGGACACCCGAATACATAACCAAGTGCAATACTTATGGGCCGAGCAATCCCCCAAGGCCTGAGCCACTCGGAGAAAGGGAAAGCCAACACATCATCTTCCCCACCTCTCCGTGTCACTGTGTGATGGGGTGCAGCCTATTTTGTGGTGGTTCTGTGTTTTTTTGTATTGTTTAGAGTGGATGTGAGTGAGTTTGGGGTGTGGTTCAGTGAATTTATGTGTGAGGAATGTGTGGAATGTGCCTGGGCTAATGAGGTGCGAATTGCCCAATTAGCCCAGGCACCTGTATAAAAGGGAGTGGTTGGGTATGTTAGGAGGAGAGTGTTTGTTAGGAGGTGAGTGTTTGGAACAGTGAAAAGACGTGTGTGAGAGAGTGAGTGATTCTTTCTGTATAGTTGATGTTTAAAGCCTGTTTTTGTGTTCGTCTTTTTGGTTGGCCACCGTGCCTTTTTATTTGTGTTTTGTTAATTAAAATATTTTGGTTTTACTGCACTTTCTGTCTCTGAGTCTTCCCTCTGCTGCTATCCTGCCACAGGTTGGTGTCAGAAGTGGGATAGCGCCCCCTGGAGACTCAGAGCGGAAGTGCAGTTTCTTTGTTTTGTTTAAAAAAAAAGGGAAGAGAGGATGAGGTGGAGGAAAATGGAGCTGGCCCAGGAGGAGGCAGATGACAGCTGGGAGCTATTTTTAAAAGGGCTCGCGGCAGAGTTGTGCCCCGGCTGTGGGGCATATGGACACACAGTGGCCATCTGCCCCACCCAGTATGAGGAGGAGGAGCTGCCGCTGCAACAGCCCGAGTGGGAGGTGCCCGAACGTCCACAGCCCGAGTGGGAGGAGCCCGAACGTCCACAGCCCGAGTGGGAGGAGCCCGAACATCCACAGCCCGAGTGGGAGGAGCCCGAACGTCCACAGCCCGAGTGGGAGGAGCCCGAACGTCCACAGCCCGAGAGGGAGGAGTCGGTGCGTCCACGGCCCGAGAGGGAGGAGTCGGTGCGTCCACGGCCCGAGAGGGAGGAGTCGGTGCGTCCACGGCCCGAGAGGGAGGAGTCGGTGCGTCCACGGCCCGAGAGGGAGGAGTTGGTGCGTCCACGGCCCGGAGGGGAGGAGTCGGTGCGTCCACGGCCCGGAGGGGAGGAGCCAGTGCGTCCTAGGTCCGGAGGGGAGGAGCCAGTGCGTCCTGTGTCCGGAGGGGAGGAGCTGAAGGCCCAAACCCCTATTTTTTTTTGGGAGGGACGAGGGCGTGAAGCTCAGGCTCCACAGCAGCCGCTGTTTTTGCTGCTGAAGGGAGCCCAGCGGAGACGCCCGCCACCAGCTCTACTCCCGCTGTCGGAGGAGCCGGCAGCGCCACCAGCCCTACCCCCGCTGTCGGAGGAGCCGGCAGCGCCACCAGCCCTACCCCCGCTGTCGGAGGAGCCGGCAGCGCCACCAGCCCTACCTCCGCTGTCGGAGGAGCCGGCAGCGCCACCAGCCCTACCCCCGCTGTCGGAGGAGCCGGCAGCACCAACAGCTCTAACCCCGCTGGCGGAGGAGCCAGCAGTGCCACCGGAGGGAGACGAGCTGCTGTTCCCGCCGCCACCACCCGAGGGAGAGGAGCAGGAGCTGCCTCTGCCTCCACCACCACCACCCGAGGGAGAGGAGCAGGAGCTGCCTCTGCCTCCACCACCTGAGGGAGAGGAGCAGGAGCTGCCTCTGCCTCCACCGCCTCCACCACCTGAGGGAGAGGAGCAGGAGCTGCCTCTGCCTCCACCACCACCACCCGAGGGAGAGGAGCAGGAGCTGCCTCTGCCTCCACCACCACCACCACCCGAGGGAGAGGAGCAGGAGCTGCCTCTGCCTCCACCACCACCACCCGAGGGAGAGGAGCAGGAGCTGCCTCTGCCTCCACCACCACCACCCGAGGGAGAGGAGCAGGAGCTGCCTCTGCCTCCACCACCTGAGGGAGAGGAGCAGGAGCTGCCTCTGCCTCCACCACCACCACCACCCGAGGGAGAGGAGCAGGAGCTGCCTCTGCCTCCACCTCCCGAGGGTCCGCTGCTGCGGCCGTCGCCTCCCGAGGGTCCGCTGCTGCGGCCGTCGCCTCCCGAGGGTCCGCTGCTGCTGCCGTCGCCTCCCGAGGGTCCGCTGCTGCTGCTGTCGCCTGGGGTCGCCAAGGATCCTGCTTCGCCTGGGGTCGCCAGGGATCCTGCTTCGCCTGGGGTCGCCAGGGATCCTGCTTCGCCTGGGGTCGTTGAGGGTCCTGCTTCGCCTGGGGTCGCTACACTGTGGCCGGAGCCCCACGGAGGGGAGCTGCCGGCCATGAAGAAAGGGGGGGAGGTCAGGAGACCAGCTCCCCCAGCCGCACGTTTGCGGCAGGATAGTGTGTGGCGGGAGCCCCGGAAGAGGGAGCTGCCGGCCACGAAGAGTTGGGGGGTGCCGGACCTCCCACCATGGCCACCCCCATGGACACTGTGCTTCCCCCTCTTCCGGGACTTTGAGACTGAGGGGGGAGGTGGCCATTTAGGCCATGTTGTGCTGCACACAAGGAGGGGAGGTGTGTGATGGGGTGCAGCCTATTTTGTGGTGGTTCTGTGTTTTTTGTATTGTTTAGAGTGGATGTGAGTGAGTTTGGGGTGTGGTTCAGTGAATTTATGTGTGAGGAATGTGTGGAATGTGCCTGGGCTAATGAGGTGCGAATTGCCCAATTAGCCCAGGCACCTGTATAAAAGGGAGTGGTTGGGTATGTTAGGAGGAGAGTGTTTGTTAGGAGGTGAGTGTTTGGAACAGTGAAAAGACGTGTGTGAGAGAGTGAGTGATTCTTTCTGTATAGTTGATGTTTAAAGCCTGTTTTTGTGTTTGTCTTTTTGGTTGGCCACCGTGCCTTTTTATTTGTGTTTTGTTAATTAAAATATTTTGGTTTTACTGCACTTTCTGTCTCTGAGTCTTCCCTCTGCTGCTATCCTGCCACACACTGCCATGACTGACAGGCGGATCTACAAGGCTGCTTCCTCCTTCCTGCAGTACCACGCATGCGCCAGATAGTCAGCACAAATCTCCCCCCCCCCCCCCCCCGTTACACATGGGAAAAACATGGACACACATTCTAGCCCACCAAATCATAGCTTAAAACATACACTTTTTCCCCCTGCAAATTTACAATGTTATCTCCAAAACAGAAAGTGCCATACTAAGCCAGTCGCAAGGGCAGACATTCATTCCAATCCCCAGGTCTCTGCATTGACCGATATACGAAGCAGCTTTAACCTGTGCTTATGGCCACAGCAGTAGGATGCACTTTTGCTGTCTTCTTCGTCAGCATTTTTACTAAAACACATTGTTAGTAGTTGTACTGTAGTTTGTAATATACATTCCTCATGTTCTCTTCATTGCATTACAAGGACAGCTGACTGAATCAGACAATTGTGCGGGAATCGGGGGATGTGTGTGATTCTTGACTCTGCAAACATTTAAAATATGCGCCGGTTATCGCAGACTCCCATTCGTGCACCATCAAAAGTGGCACATAGGGAATAGGACACTGATGTTTTGTTCCTAGTACCTATACAATGACATATTGCAGAAAGATTCCACTGAAATTAGAGCAGTCGGGCACAATATAAGCATTTTATGAGCACAGTATGAGAATTGTCTTAATAGTGGGTAGGGCCATGTAGTTCCCATTGCATTGCTTGCGGGGAAACCGGTTTGCCTTGTTCAGTGCTGTAGCATATTACACTTTACCACATATATTTGTATTCATTGCAGAACTGGCAAGTCAGTGAAGGAAGCAGAAGCAATTACTTCTTCCGCTCTTTCTTATATACATGCGTCAATTGTGCCCCTTGCTTTGATTAGAGACCACATTTGTTTGTGGAATTTGGGGACTCTTCTGAGAGAAAAAAAAGCCTTTTGAACTGTCAAGACGTTTTGTGTATTGGAAAACAGCCCACAAGGGACACGTTGACTGAGTCACAAACTTTAAACTCGGGCTTCAGTCCAAATACTGAGCTCCAAATAATCAATCAAGTTGACATATTGAGAATGATACCAGTATTGGAATTCACAAATACATTATTGTTACTTTAGTGTCGTCAGCTATGTCTTTGAACTTTTTTATTATTATTCTGCTATGAATCCTTATTCAAAGAAGATTCATTCTTGGCAGCAGATAAAATGCTTTGAGATCACATCTGTTACATGCATTGTTAAACTACTAGCCAGTTTTGTTGTACTTTGTTGTGAACGAATAACCACAAAAGTAAAAGTAACAATTTCACATACCATTGTGAATGACACAAATTTGGGCCTGTCCTTAATAAAAAGCAATATAAATCCAGTTGTAGAACACAAAACAAGTATAAATAGGCCCCATTAGCATTGCTGAAAAGGATATGCAAACGACACATCTGCATACAAAGATTCCCCACAACAGTCACTTATTTGTAACCGTATATGTCCCTTTCCTCTTTAACACAGTGTATTGCCATTTTGTCATTTTAAATAACCACAACATAAACTAAACATATTGTGAAGGATTTCAGTCCTTCGGGTGCTTTTTCAGCACTTTAATGACCCAGCCACACACAGAACACCTGATTTTTAAAAACGCGTTTGCACTATTTTTATTTTCATAGACAAAAATAAAACAAACAAAAGCAAAACCTAACTCCGTTCGGAGTACTAAACTAAACTCTTCCACAGGAACCTAACACTAACAAATCAGGCAGCTACTCTGCTTACCGATTTAAAACAAAAACACACTTTGCAGAAAAAGGATTTACACAGTATCTTTTCTTTAACGACACACCATCAGGCTCTTCACACAGCAGCAGCCCAGAGCAGACTGGCTGCTGTCTTTTTATACATTACAAATGGCTTGAATTTACAATTATTGCCAGCTGGCAAACAATTAACAATTATCAATAATACAATTAACCACTTTAATTGGTACAATTAAGGCTGTTCAGCCTGTGACCTACTGGGAGGTGTACTCCTGTGCTCCCCAAGACTACACTTTCTCTGCTCCTTGTCTCACACAGCCTCCATTCTATCTCTTTTTGTGGAATTTTAGATTTTAAATATATTATCTGGCTCCCAAATTCATGTCAAAAATGGAAAAGTCCAAAAGGATAGGTTTTAATTTTCTAAAAAGCATGCTGAGAGGTGCATTGCCAGTAGGAGTTGCTGAAGCAGAGTGTGGTGAACTGCACCCAGTTGGTTTTCCTCCAAAGACTAGACAAGAGGAGGGTCCAGTTGGATAACAGGACGTCCACATTTTCAGTGGGCAATATTGGTGATTACTAAATAACTTCACATTAACAAATTCATACACTATAGATTTGTGTATACGACTACACTGTTCTGATCAAAACTGATGGCATATATTTTTTTTATAATGGTTGATATTCATGTTCTTTCTTAATACAAATGTTTCAGAGGCCCTAGAGCACCAGCTTATATAAATTTGCATTGAAGGCTTTTTAGTTACTTCAGTAACACTTTATATTAATGTGCTGCTTATTAATATTTTATAAATATATAATAGATATGTAATAACTATTATATAGTATTAATAAAGCATTATAGATGGTTTATAACCATGCAGTAGCCATACGTTTAAAAATCCCAAAGTACAATAGGTGGCTAAACACTGTCCCCTTTATAAAAACGTAATTTTGTCTATGGCTATTGCATGGTTAAACATCCCAAAGTACAATAGGTGGCTAAAAACTGTCCCCTTTATAAAACTGTAATTCCGTCTATGGCTATTGCATGGTTATAAACCATCTATAATGCTTTATCAACACTCTAACATAGTTGTTATATATCTATTATACATGTACAACACATTGATAAGCAGCACCTTAATATAAAGTGTTACCGTTACTTCTTATTAGCACTACCAACATTATCATGTGCTCAAAAATTATATTAAAAAAAGTCCACCATATTTTTCAATCTCATGACCCTCTTTTACATGTATAGTACTTGATGCATAGCTTTGGAAATTATGCAGTGTTTTATGGCCAATAAAAATGTGGTAGAAAAGTATATTTGAAAAGCAGGTACTTAATATGCCATTACAGAAGAGCCTTCACTGTGGCAGGGATCAAAAGGGATTATTGATCCCTTTCATGAGCAGACCACAGGATTGGAATCTGAAAGCTCTGTAAATGTGTGGTGACTATTGCTCACTACAAAGAACATCCCTATTTCAAAGGTGTTGCTTCTAATGATATATGTACAACTTGAAGTGCACAGGATTTCAAATTTGCATTTGCCATACATTAACCTTTTCTGTTTTAAAAAGAGAACCTTGATGTTACTTTTCACTGTTTTAAATGTATAAGCAGTGCTAGTTTTGTACAAAACTCCATGGATATACATATATTGAATTCAAAGATGAGCTGCCTTTGTCAAAACTATATTACTGAATGCAGAATGTTTTTCTTTAAAGATATAGGGCCAGATATTCAACATATTCATGTTTTGCAAGGGCAGCTGCTGGGATGGCAGCAGAGCCAGAACAAGACCTTGGTGCTGTAGGAGACGGCTACCTGTCAGCTACCAGGCAGTATTACTAAAATCCATAAAGCTGTGTTATTTTAATTTTATTTGTAAACATAATTTCCCTGCATTTTTATAGTATATAATAATGTTAATATGTGTGCATATAAATCACCCTTGGGGGTTAATACACAGTAAAGAGTGGCAGTATTTAACCCCCCCCCCCCCCCCCCCATTGTCAAAATAGAAGTCTGTACATTGACAACATATAAGGTATTATAATGTTAGTGTGCTATAAATGTATAATATCATGTAATAGGTTTTCAGTAATCCCTTGACTACCAAAGAGGATCAAGTAAAATATTGTAGTTGGTGGTGTTTTTCTTTCATAAACCCAAACATTTGACGAGACAATAAATAAAACATAGCAAATTAGCATAACTTAAAGATTAACCCCAAAAATATGAATATTGAAATTAAATTAAATGGAACCCTGTTAAAAAAAATAATATAACATACTGTGTTATACCTGTAGATAAAATGCTATTGTGTATTTTCATTATCTACTTCTGCCGTTCCAAGAATTGTTTCCTTTAAATGTTTAATGTATACCTTTATACTGTTATCTAATATACTGCAGTGTTGTAATAAAGAATATGTGCCCTTTCCTGAAGGGAACAATAATGTGTTTGCAAACCACCCACTTATCAAACAGTGCAATTATTTAACATATTACGTCTACATTACCCGTTCTTTTGATTTAATACTTGTAAAAAACATACAGGCTCCGAGAAATAGAAAAAAAATTAAACCATAAATGAAAGAGTTTTGTGAATAACAAATAATTAGGTGTTGAAACAAACATTGATTATTTTTAGAAATGACAGCCTTTGTTTCATTAGGGGCCTGATACATGCTATCACTAGTTGCTTGCCTCAGATGGCAATCATTTTTCTGGCATGCCATACAACTTTTCAAATGCTCCAACTGATTTAAAACCAATGTCGTCTTCCTTGCGTAAAACTTGGTAAAAATGCTAAACTGTTGCTGTAGGGTATACTGACTTGGAATCCTTAAATATGTGGGGCAGTCAGTTCCACCTTTTTATAATAGAAGATTTACAAATTCTAGTAACTAAAATGCTGAATCGTTTTGCATGATTCATAATGAGCCTAAGTACTATTTGACGCAGTACCCTCTAGTTTATTTATGCACTGCCGAGAAAGCATATGGCAAAGAAGTGTAACTGTCTCCTCTGCCTGCCTGTGTTCATGGAAAACAGTGGAGTGAATAAAATGTTGTGTGACTGTCAAAACATGGGACAATGATATCATCAGACTTTGCAGATCAGCTTAACGTGCCCTACAACACTTCCATAGATTTTTACTGAACTAAAAGGAAAAGCGAGAAACCTATATTTCTTGCGTAACAGCTTGCTTTACTTACAACTTTTGGCATCTGACCAGAAATGTAATATTTACAGACTATACATAAGTGTATTGCATCAGCTGCTCACTTTGCGTGCTAATTCCTGCTTAAGTCAGTTAGTAATGTTCCTAAATGTTTCCTGGAATATTTTAGCAGTTAGTGGCTCAGCGGCACAGCTTCTGACACATTTCCAGTACATGTTAATTTAGCATACAACTTCATTGTAGAAATGGTATAACAGCAACGTTTTTTTTGTTTTTTTTTTAATAATGCATACATTCATATAGTATTTAATATAGTGAAGACCAACATCCAGTGACAGATGTATTACATTAAACTTCAAATTGATTCCAGGCATTGACAGACGTATAATACAGACAGGATAGTAACATGGGATAGGTCACTGTGCTGACACTGTATCTCCAATGCATGCTAACTTGAGTCTGTGGATTTAGTTAGACTGCAGTTCAAATACTAGGCAACAGTCAATTACAAAAATAATATATATATTTTTTTAGATTTGAGAAAAGAAAAGGGTTGAATAATTTTATCCTTGTATACTGTATGTTGTATTTGCACATGTTTACATTTTTTGATAAAATTACCTTTGTTGAGTAATAAATATCAACACATGCCCTATGTGGGTTATATCTAGTTATCTTACAAAGAATGTCAGGCTTTGTTTTCCTCACAATTCTTTTCAATAGATGTACTGAGCTGATACCATGAGCGTCTTTCTTTGTAGAGATACATAGATTTTATCCTGCTTGTCATTTTTACTGAAGCCACGGTACAGTGCTGTTCAAAGGGTGAAATGAGGTAAAATAGCTTGCATGAAAACAACCAGCAAAGCTGTTACTGTACTGTACTTTATTAAATGAGTTTGATCTTAAAATCCCATGGTTTATGGACATAGCCTGCTGTTTGTCTCCTGTCTTTAATACAATCTAGTCTGGATGGAGCTTTCTAGATAATATGCTTTGTTAACAAGAAATGAAGCATGCTATGTTTGGCAAGGGCATGTGTTTTTGTCATCATTAACTGGACCCTATTCCTTTTTTAATTGCCAGATTGCAACAGGAAGTCAACAAGAATAAATAGGGATTCTTGCCATTAGTATTCCTAGCTACAGTACATGGCCATTGAAAGGCCCAGTAGCGTTAATTTTGGAGGACCCCTGTTCTGTTATGTATTGTCGCTTTTAGGATGAGTGCTGGACAAGGGCTACAGCCCCTACACGTTTCTTTCTGGTGGTGTTGGTGGTGGGGAGGGGGAGGCCAGCATATAGTTTGGGCCCCCCATAGTTTTAAAATATAGATACACTTGAACCTCGCACAGCATTTCACCTCAGTAATGTTTTTGGATCAAGCATCTTACTGGCTGCAAAGCCTGTCAGTCATTAGGGGAAGCAGCTGTGTTTCTGTGTGGCGGGGTACCCCCACCCCTGTGCGATTGCATACATGAGTTCATGTACAGACTGTGCCGGGGTTGAAGTGAATGTTTGATTAGCAAGCAAGCCCCGGCACAGCGGTAGATAAAAGGAGCACGAATCACTCACTCAGGGTTGGTGTGTTCAGAGGCGGAACGAGAGAGTCAGGAGGGAAATCAAAATAAAAACATAAAAATCGCTACGTGTGCTGGTTATGAACCAGCACGATACTTGTTTGTAGGGTTCTGTGTCTGTTTGTTTTGGCCATCATGCTGTTTTCTTTGTTTGTTAGTGTTCTGTTTCCTGTTTGTTCAAACCTTTTATTTTGTTCATTTATTATTAAAACTTGCACACCAGCGCATTTCACTCACCAGTCCTGTCTGTCTAACTTCCTGGTCTGACATCACCACCAGCCATCCTGGTCACATTCTGCCAGGAAAAAAAAGAGGGGGAGGAGTCGTTGCCATCCACCACGCCCGCTAACACCACCCCTGTTCAGTAGTGCAGCCAGTTTACGAAATCTGAACGATATCAATATTCGCGCAAGGCCAACTTGGAACACTGACAGAGACTTTTTTTTATTCTTGCATGTAAACCAAGACAATTTAATGGAATAAAAAAATCTTAATCAAAAGGAAATGAATAACAGCATATTGCATACAAAAACGTCACCTGCTGTACATTAATTAACATTTAACTAAACGCCTTCAGAGTATTACTCATTCACTTTGTGGGCTGATATCGTGTGGGATTTTATGTTTCTGCAATACCTTATGCATGTCATATATCTTCAATAAATAGAAGACTTTCTTATCCCACTCGTATTCTTTTTTTACTTGTCAAATCATCGCTCAAGATGTTAATGGCATATGTTTTCTTTAATTGGACCCAGTTTTGCAACTTATTCAGAAAGTATGACACTACCGCTGTTTACTTTATTAAAATGCATTATAAGCTGTGTTCCTTTCTTGTCTTTCTCTGTGTCATAGTTTGCTCATAGCCACCGATATTGGTACATATAGGACTGAAATAAAAATGATTGCATTTCATTGGCGAGTATTCATGAGATGTGTTTAGCAATGAGCAGTGGAAAATAAATATTGAACTTATTTATTTAGTAAAATTCACTTAGGGGTGTAAGTTGTGACAGTGACAGGATGCAAGACCTTGGTGGAAAGAGCTTTGACACAGTTCTCAAGTGACTTTGGTTCAAATCCCAATGTACTCATTACAAGTGACTGTTTACAGTAAAATCTTGATGCAGCTGTTGAACCAACTTAAGGGAATACATCTATGGAAGTTCATTTTCATGTACATGAGAACATTGGTGCTAAAACTTTTCTAACACTATATATCATAGCTGTAACTTCATTTCCTGCGATGTGTCGTTGTATTTTTCTGGCAACAGCAGCAATAGTTGCTGGCCATGCCAGTTCTTTCTAGGTATCTAGGTACAGTAATAACTTTTGCATCTCATCTTCGAAAAGTGGTGGATGATTTACAGAAATCAAAGCTAAGAGGTCAGGCTGATACGTTAGCTGTTGGGTATTTTGGTCAACTGTTCCTCCACACCTGAGCCACGATGGATGGCAGCCAAAAAACTCTTACTTTTACACACAGAACATTCGCTACAGAAGAAAATGACATACTTAAAGTGCTGAAACATGCCCAAACATTTGAAATATGTTTTACTGACAGCCGGATTGTTCGCATGTGTTGTGTACTTTGTAGTATGTTTGAGGATCCTATCATGTTCTAAGGCTCATGATTAGATCCGTTTTTAGAACTAGCGGTATAATATACAATTCAATAAAATGATGTGTAATACGAATTGATCTATGAAACTGTTCTACTTACATTGTCCTATGTATACCCAAGAGGTAACTCGGTCAAGTAAGAATATAAAGTCACCGGTTTCCTCTTCAGCACAGTTTAATAGCACAATTAGGGATACTCACAAAAGGGGGACAAATTAAAAGAAGATTAAGATTTAATTGCTTGCTTATGTTATATTGCTATGAATTTCTTACGTATATCAATTTAGTACAGGGTCTAGACAAAAGCCTTCTATCCACACACTCCATGACCTGACACTAAATCATTCCCACAGCTTTCTTGTGGTACAGAAGCAGTAAACAAACATCATTATTGTGATGTTTCAGCTCTTTTAGCCTCTTAACCTCATTAGGCTGTTCAATTTCTTGGCCTGACAACCCCATGATAGATATGAATTTATAATACTAAACCAGGAGACTGAAAAATACATTTTAGAAAAAAAAACACAAATTTGGGTAATTCTGTCTATTGTCAGCATAACTCCAGGAACTATAAAGTATCAAATCACATTGAATGTAAGAATGCTTTGTTTGAACACAATTACATGGACATTTCTAAAAATGTCAGTGTGGCAAACTGCTTAATTGTGTACAGGTGCAGGTGATTAAAGAATAAACAGACAATTGTAATCCAGGTGAAAAGGTTTGTTTTTAATTAGTTGTTTTTGTCCAGTGAAACAAACAGGAAATACACAGTTTTTTGTCCGGTGAAACAAACAGGAAATAATAATGCTGGTAAGTAATACAGCGGCATGTATTACTTACATTTATAATTCCCCAAGCTGGTCCCGAAATAATAGTCCCATTCTTGTATCCCCACATTAAACACAAAACACATACACAAGTCCGGTTAATGCATGAATTGGTGATTGTGGTGCAATACAGTTTTACAGTGGTACAAGTGAAGTGCTGTTCCGGGTTCGTGCAGGCCTCTGGCGACAGATCCAGAACGTGTTAGCTGTCTAGCGAATACACTCAACAATAGACAAACAAACAAACACTCACGATTATTTCACCAACAGTACGGGTCCTTCCAGGTCAATGACACAACCAAAACGAAGGAACAGATAACATTGCTTTGACCCCTATTTATACCATCACTCATGACCCTTGATAAACGATTGCAGCTGCTTTTTATGATCTGCCACATCATTTCCCCTCCGGGTCAATGAGTTAATGTACCAAAGCTCCATCTCTTTTCTACGTGACTGACTTCCTTTTACCCCTCGGAATGAAGTGTCAGGCCAGGTAGTCCAGAGTATTCTGTTCCTGTTACTTGGTGCCCTCACAGGTCGAGAGGGAGATTTACCACCAAGAATCATTGTCTTTCTGTCACAGTCAGTAGTACTAATTATACTATAATACTGGTAATAACAATACCAGCATCAGTGGGATCAACATTACAGTACAGCACTGATCTGGATAACAACACCGTCTATCTATACTTTATAACAACAAGAAGACATAAGAACCCGGAGTGTGATGTAACATTTCAACAAGCATAATTATCACTGACAAGTGCCACTGGCAAGATACATTTCTGTACTGTAATTTGATGTATGTTTTGAAACTAAATGGTCTGTAATGAGTGAAGTTTTCTACAATGAGTATTTCTAGAATTGTGAGGCTCCAGCAGTGTTTTTTTGGTTTTTTTGTCATGTTTTTTTTTGGTTTTTTTTCAAGTTGTTTTCGTGTATCTTTGAAAAAAACATGCTATAAACTAATTTTGTAAATTAGCAACAAGAATAATTGTAATCTTTGTCTGATACTTTAAATTTAATATTTTGTATTTCATTTAATCATTCACGTATTTTCTTATCTATGTATCTATTTTCTCATTTATGTACAGGGTGAAACTAAGTTTACCACATCAACGCACCTAATCACCCTGTACATTTTATTTTATATATATATAAAGATTGACTGATTGATTGATATCAAAGCTGCTGTGTTAAAGATCCTGTAATGGTTTTGGAACCAGTGTGGCTCAAAGGTGCTGTGTAAATACAATTTGTATTTCATTCAGTTTGCAGTACAGCGTATTAAAGGCCAGGATCCACATTTAGGACTAATTGCTCCCAAGCCCTGCCTATCAGGCAAAAATAGCTTACCAAAGACAGCGTGCATGGAAATTCCCCTGCACGCCCTGCATGTGCTGTGCAGTCAGGCTATCGTGATTAGAACTTGCCTTCTTTTCAGTCTGATTTGCTATCTTTTTGTATGATTTCCTCTCCACACATTTTTGTTTACTTTTTCCCAGAAGGGCTTTTTAACAACATTGAAGCAACAGAGCCAGTGCCCAGCCCTTTTGGGTTCAAAACTGCCACTAGAACATACGAATTAAAGACTACCACAACAGAACAGCCCAAAGGAATATAGACTGAGCTCCATACGTACTGAATCACCGTAGCTTGTGACACATATACATCAGCAATGAACCAGGTTACTAATGGAGTGCACATTTCTATTATACAGTGTTTTGTATACATTTGTATAAAGGTCCCCAGGCATGTCACACACACAACTGCTTCATATTAAATAGCATATTTAAATAACAGTATATATATGTTAAGAAGCAGCAATTTCAAAGTTACAATAAAACCCACTAAGATAAGAAAGCCATTTTAGAAAATTATGTTTTCAGTCTTGACTTAAAAACTGCAATAGTCCCATCTTCCCTGATGAAAGAAGAGCAGGAATTCCATAATTTAGGGTATCTGCATGAAAAAGCCCTTTCTCCTGAGTTAATTTTGTTGACCCTAGGAATAACCAGTAGCTCTGCATCCTGTGATCTAAGAGTGCCGTTCAGATGATACGGGGTCAGTAACTCCTGCAAATAACTAGGTGCTAATCCATTTAGGGCTTTATAAGTTAACAACAAAATATTAAAATCAATTCTATACTGCACAGGGAGCCAGTGTAAGGAGGCTAAAACAGGGGTAATATGTTCACTGTAACTTTTAGTCCGAATTCTAGCAGCGGTATTCTGAACAAGCTGTAAGCAAGACACCACACCTTTTGGGATACCAGAGAGAAGTGCATTACAGTAATCAATTCTAGATGAAACAAAGGCATGCATTACTCTCTAAGCATCAGATACAGAAATAATCGGTCTAACTCTGGCTGTATATCTCCAATGGTAAAAAGATACTTTTGTAACTTTCCTAATATGTGTCAAATGATAGACCCCCACATTTTCCATTTCTAGTTTAAGATTTAATGAGAGATTACTAGGGTTGAGCTGATGTAATCCCATATTTTTAGTTGGTTCTGAAAGCCCACTAACATAACCTTTGTTTTATCTGAATTTAGCATTAAATAATTCTGAGGCATCCAACACTTGATGTCTGCAAGACAAGCAGCAAGTAACCCCAGCAGAAGTATTTCCTGGCTTTAGGGACAGATATAGCTTATTTTTTCTAGTTTCTAGGTGCAGGTTATCTGATGGTAAACACCAGAGAGGACATTTAAAAAAATGAGATCTAGATAGCTTGTGGTTATTTTGTTTGTTTTAGACATGAGCTTGTGTTTCTTTATGTGTATCAAGTGGCAAACACAGAGTACAGCCAGAGACTTCAGAGCAAGAACGCAAAGTCCTGAAAATGACCTGGGTGGCGACAGGGAGTCAGCTGGCATGGGAAATAGGATCTGCTGGGCCAAAGCAAAATTGCTTCCTTATATAAGTTTACTCAAGGCAAGTCTGGATGTTCACAAGAACAAATATTGGCTAAAAGTACTGGAGTTTGGCAAATGATGGACCCAGACCTTTCCAATAAACTGTTAAAACCCTCATTCTGCAAAGCAGATGATACTGCAAATCCATTTGTTTGCAATCCTTTTATTAAGCATCTTTTGCGATTGAAAAAACAATCAGCAACATTTCTGTAATAATATTAAATACTTACTATTACATACTGTGTTATTGGCATTGGCTTTAATTTGTCAGAGTTTCTGCTGACCACTAGAGTGTGACATTATCAACATTAGTTCTTAATATTACTGTATGGATAATGTAGAGGTTTTACTGCATACTCTGTGTGCATCTGTAGCTTGTATTAACAGCATGACATGATGCATCCATGTATTCATAAGATTGCTTTTTTAAGAAATTAAATTACAGTAGAAGTTGTTCCTTGTTTCCTTTTAAATTAGCATGTTTAGCATTATTTGGTCTAGAAACAGTGTTTGCATGAATGAATGTTAGTTTCAGTTTTTATTGAAAGGAGACTTTCAGTTCATAAAGGTAGGCTAATAAATGTTGCTACATGTTTTGAACTTACAGCAACTTGACAGTTATGACCTTTTTTAATCAGACAAACATCTGAGCTTTCTTTAGTAACATTTTCATTTTCAGGTGCATTTTACTGTAGCGGACAGTGCAGTTAAATCAGGTCATTGCTGGATGTAATATAAACTGTTTCAACTTGTTTGAGAAAGCTGCAAGTTAATGTTTTTTTTCTCTTCCCCCCATCCCTTGCTCAAAGTAGACAAATGCAGCTTTGTGAAGCGGAGTCGTAAAAATTCATTTATCAGATCATGACCCCTGCTGGACTGACAAAAGCCATTCCTGAGCTAGGAGGACTGATCAATCAAGTTGACAAGACAAAGGAAATTCAAGTGAACTTACAATCACGAGCTGTGGGCAAGGCCAAGGAGTGGCACAACGACGAAATCTACCAATATGGAGACACGCTGGTTAAATATCTACTTGCTGAAGCAGTTTTTTAAGCAATGCTCTAGCACAGGGCAGTGATGTCGGCTCCCTGGCAACAAGCCTCTTGTGTTGGGAAGGGATTCTTTCAATGCAGCGGGTTTGGGCACTTGAGAAAGGAGAGGAAGATTCAAATCTCAAAAATTGGAGATTTAAGTTGATGAGAAGCAATTGCCCTCCGCAGTACGAATTAAAACGGTATGCTACTTTTTATACAAAAAATGAGAAAAAGTGTGTTGTTAGAGGATTTATATTGGACCCTGACAGCCCGATAAAACGAGGGAGTGGTGGTACAGTATTTGTTAGCCTATTTGTCTTTCTATGGGTCTCTCTCTATATCGCGGCCCTTGATATATAGCGGATTTGTATTGGACCCCGACACCCGCGATATATCAAGTGGGTGGTATATATTAACCATGTATGCTAATAATGTTATGGTCGTTGTAATCGTTTGACTAAGAAATAAATGAACTGTATACTATTCACACATTTCTCTAACCTTTCCTTTCTCTAATATTAGATTAGTTGTGCACCCTTTTTATTCATAAATAAAATCTTGTTTTATACATTGTGTGAATGTCGCTTATTGTCATGGTAATTCTGGTTCTGCATGATGCAGTATATATGTATTTCACTACATTGTGGCTTGTGGGCAACTAGAGACTTATTTATTTTTAAATAAATTGTATACCTAATTCACTGCATTACTTACAGTAGGCAGTAGGTAGCCCAAGCAATATATTGTTATTCTAATATTTTATGTTAATAAGATGATTTTCTCAAAGTTCACTTGTCAACACCCCCTGTGCTTGCCAGTACATCTCGGTACATTGAAGGCACTGTATAAACATTGAGGTTAGACAGCTTATACCACAACTGAGAAATTCCACCGATAAAAATTCTCCATCGTGCATGAAAAAAAACAACAAATAACAGAACAACTTTAATATTTTTTATTATAACATTCAAAGTTAGTTTAAACTGCTTGGCTGTGAGACATTGGCTGATTTAAAAAGTCGTAAGCAGCTTCATACTACTAAGAGAATGCAGTTGCTACCTGTGGTTACAGTGCCACGTTTATTAACAAAACAGAGACAAAAGCAGGAACAAACAAATCCAGCCAAAATAAAAGGTTTAAACGAAAAAGACTTGGCTGGGCATTAGCCTTCACTATCAAGTCACAAAATAATACAAACACTCCTTTATACATGTGTCCACTCCCCAATTAGCAACAATTACCTAACTGGGGAATGGCCACACCTGTGATTGCTGGCAGGGATAGTTTTAACCCCATCCCTGCCAACCTTACATTCCCACACACACACTACTTACAGAGCTTCTACCCTGCCACAGTGGTACATACAGGCATTTACGTTGCCTGTTCAGCCTGATTTTTCCCTATGACTGTGTGGTATGTCCGCAGTGTTCTTCCAGGTGTGTCTTAGGTAACATTGCATATCCAGTGATAACTCAGTATTGAAATCTGCAGTGTATACTCATATAGCAATACAGAAAATGTCATGCTTTTGCAGAAATAAAGCTCTCCACTGTGCACAGCTACATAAAACAGGTGTATTTCTTTTCACATTGTTTATAGCCTACTTACTGTGCAACTAAGGACATTTACTTTATTTAATTGTGTTATGTATTATATTAATATGAAAAAGTGGTGTTGGTGTGCATTGAAGATATGTTTGTAATGTTTGATTGAAACATATTTAGTCCATATTTAAACCATCGCTGTAGTTTTCTTTCAGTGTACATTGTTAAACCATCGCTGTAGTTTTCATGCAAGATTCTATGAAGATATTTTGTTAAGTGTTTTTTGTAAAGCACACATGAAAATCCTGCCCAGTGACACTGTGCCTCTATCTCCACACACAAGTAAGATAAGTATCCATCCAATCCCTAAACTACAGTTTATCTCTGTTGTCCTATAAGATTGAATTAACTTAAGTTAAAGTAAAATATTTTATTAGTTTATTCTCCTTTTTGAAGACATGGTAAGAGACTGTCAGTGATTATAATTTCCTTAAGGACTGTAGCTTACCTATTGAAGTTACACAACAAATTGTTTTTTGTTCCAGTTCATTCCAGTATGCTGCCATAGGGAATTCCTTGATAGTTGAGGTTGGTGGAAGACTAAACAATAATAACAACTCTATAATTGTGATAAAGAAGACACAGAGGGTCAATGTGTTCACTTTGCACCTTGCAATTGGCACTGGGCATTTTTGCTGGCAGTATCAAAAAGAGAGGCCAAATATTGGATGGGCATCAGAGCGTGGTCCCTACTGGGCAGGCCAAAAAGCTCATGTTGCCATTGTTTGTGCTACCCATGCTCTGTGGGGACATAGAAAGGACTTTGGCTTTTGGGGCGTTAATGAAAACTAATATTAGAAATGATGCTAAGTAAATCCCCATTGACACTTCAACATTCTGGCATTATTAGGAGGCACATCCTCTCCGATCTCCTGAAACATTTTCAATTATTGCCCTGATTTCTTACTGACCTTCTGGCAATGTCTTATTACCATTCATATGGTACATCAGTAACTCTGTGAAAACGGTTTCCATCAGCTTGGAGATAATTGGCAGAAGTGGTACTGACTCATGATGTTTTCTTTGATTTTATCTACAGCTATGCATTAGTCATCTGAGATGTAAAATGAAAAACAAGTGTTTTTATTTGTATTCTTGTGAAGGTTGCATCACATGAGTGAACTTTGAAATTGATTTTATACAGCTACAGATTGTATACAGCTACATCAGGCTTAAAGGTAATCATATAGCTGTGCTTTCGACTGTTCAGTAGTTAATCGTGAATCTATGAGGGCAACAAAATAAAATCTATTTATTACTGTGTACTGGAAATCCTACTTTTGGTTTTGCTATGTTATTCAAGTGTGTTTTTAGCATATGCTATATGAAAATCCTCTACCGTTCAGCCTTATGTGCACTTTTTATCAAAAGCAAGACCAGGTATTTTGCACCTTGTTTGTTTGCATTCCACAAAGGTAGATTATAAGTAGGGATTCTGTTTTTCAGTTGTTATTAATTAAATTTTTCGGTGCTTCTTTGTAGCAATTTTCAAATTTTATGTAAATCTCTTTTTTTTCCCTGGGCTTTGGTTTTTTTATATACTGTGTGAAATTATTGTTTCCGGTTACTTTCCTAAATGCTTGGGCATTTTCTTCTGGCAACATATGTATAGTAGTAACTCGACAGTACTTTGCACAGTTAAGTTGTACCTTCTTTCCTTTGCTGTCTTCCACAACGAAATCCTTATGGCCACGGGGACATTCTTCTGGGGGTTTTGTGTGTCTAGGCATTGTTTTACATTTCACCACAATCTGCAATTCTGTTTTAAATCTTAACTGTAACAGAGCTTTAAATCCCGCTAAACAATCCTCCATTCCTAATTGTAATCCCGTTTTCAATCCCACAAGCAGAGTCTCCAATAGAAATGTAGGAATGTGCTGTCACTCAGTGGTTGGGGTGGGTTTAAAGTATTCAGAACGAATCAATGATAGATATGAGTCAGGAAGGAGGGACATTGGTGGGAAACCACTTCCACTGTTTTTCTGTTTTTTTCCGGTGTTTATTAGCTATACATCGCTTTAATCATTTTTATATCAGGGGTGTTTTATTGTTTTTTATCAGTTAAAACTAAAAATCAGAAGCCCTAATTATGAGACATAAAACTTTGTAGCCGATCAATACAATATATAGAAAACCTCAGAAAAGAGCTTTATCTGATGCTTAACCAGCTATATATGGATTTCTAGCATATTAATAAAATAAAGTAGCATGCCCAGATTAGACAGAAAAAAATAAGGTAGCAATGGTACTGTATGAATAGATTTATTCAAAAGTAAATTGTTAACATCTGTAATTTAAAAACCATTAATAACACATAGGTGTTATTCTTGACCCCTTGCCACGCACTTGCCACTTCTTTCTTAGCAACATCTACTGAATCTGTCCTTTTCTCACTACTTATTCCACCCAGGTCCTGGTCCAAGCTCTTGTACTCTCCAGATTACTGTAACTCTGTCCTTGCTGGTCTCCCTGCTTCAGCTATCTGCTGCTCGTCTTGCATTCTCCCAGCCTCTCTACTCTCATGCTACCCCTCTGCTTCGCAGCCTCCACTGGCTCCCTATCTCTGCTCGCATTCAATTCAAGAGCCTTGTTCTTGCCTAGCGCTCTCTTCACCACACAGCCCCTTCCCATCCCTCTTGTCTCCCTACACCCCCTCTCGCCCTCTCTGCTCCTCCTCTAATGCCATGCCTTCCCTCCACTGTCCATCCTGCTGTGCCTGCTCCTCTTCCCTAGCCTGTCTGTGGTGGAACCAGCTACCGGAGAACTTCAGGACTGCTCCGTCTCTCACATCCTGCTGCCGTCTCCTCAAGACCCACCTGTTTAGACTGCACTTGTAGATCGTTTGCTCTACCGCTCCTAGCATGCACTGGACTTGCCTGACCTGTGCACCACGTTACTGGATCCTCAGATAATGCACTACCCTTGCACTATTTTGTCATTGTAGATATAACAAGTGGTAATTCTAACTTGCTGCATGCTAGTTCATATTGTATTTTTGTGGTATGATTTGCACTTACTGTAAACTACACTGTATTTAAATATTAAGCTTGCATTGTAACCCATTACTGCCCTGTAACACTTGTATAAAGGTGTCTGCCAAATAAAATAAAATACATGATGAACCCTTGAGATCAATCTGCTTTGTCTATTTTTTATTAAGAATTTACAGTACCTCTGTTTAAATAGTAGCCTACGTTTCAAAAACGAAGTCACTGCTCTGGACTAATGGTTTGTGCACTTAACATTATGTTTTTATTTGGATTTGAAGATATCAGCAAAGTTCAATCAATACGGTTTTAATACGATTTTGATCCAGCAAATAACAAATCGAGCATGTCAATATTATGTGGAAGTCATACCATAATATTGTGGCAGCTGCAGATTGTGCCTGCAAACCTTTTCTTTTCTGACAGCGCGAGCGCGGCCAAGATAACATTTTACATAT
Source organism: Acipenser ruthenus (assembly GCF_902713425.1). NCBI lineage: Eukaryota > Metazoa > Chordata > Actinopteri > Acipenseriformes > Acipenseridae > Acipenser > Acipenser ruthenus. The sequence continues at coordinate 15,523,629 of NC_081190.1, forward strand.
TAATTCAGAGGACTGAAAGCACAACCAGGACTTCACACACCTCCCCTAGCTGACCTACTGAGTATCCTTGAGCTTCCATTGGATCTTTCTCAGATGTGTCTGACTGTTTTATCAGAGAGAACAGCTGATGAATGCTGGAGGAAATGACATCAAATGACTTTGAAAAGTTGTTTTTAAATAGTTAGAAGCCAATACATCCTCACATAATTATTTGATCTTGTAAATAACGCTTTTCCATCCTATCAGAGTAGAGAGCTGAATAAGATTCAGTGTGTTAGAAAATGGAAAGGCTGAGAAAATGTCAGTGGTTTGGAACCTGATACTGTACTTAGATCAGTGGTGCATAACACATATATGTATGGTTATAACATTAGATCTGAGTAGAATATTTTCTGAAAGGAACTTAGTGAAAAATATGAAGCCATTGTATTAATTACAAGTTTTAATTCAGTTATTTCTCACTTTATTCTCAATAACTTCCCCTGAGGACAAACTTCCTGTATATGCTATTATATTTTTCATTACAATCCCATTTTCAATACGAGTGGTGTGAATAGGGTATTACTGTGATCATTGTCAGAATCAATCTATATGTTATGTTGAAATTCTTAATTTCCACCTGGGGCAGATTCTTATTTAAAGTTCTAATCTGATTAAAAAAAAAACAAAAAAAAAACAGCCAGGGCTTTTTTAAAATGAATTCAGTACCGGTACATAGAAAACAGAAAACCAGACTAGTGACCTCACACTTGCAGTGGGGAAGCCTGCTTCGACATAAAAGCCTTTATACTGTAGTTTGTGTTTGACCATTTGGTAATGCAATTCCCCTTTGGGGCCATAGTATATGCAGGTTTACGTATGTTACTGATAGCTTGAATTTTGTATTTACAGCCGTGACTGGGGATGAATGTCACTGCCATGCATAGCATGGAGTCCAATAGATGATTTTTCTTCTTCCAAAGTAACTATGATTTATTCTACCTACATTGTATAACCACATTGTTCTGAAATGCACTGAGGGATTCAGTATTTCTGTTAGAAACAGAAAGGTAATGTGACGAGGTAAAGCGAGGTAAAGCGATCTTATGCTAAAATTCGACCTCCCAACCACCAGGGGGCTGTGAACCAACCTTGAGGCTTTCAACAGAGAGGGCGTGACACAGAAGTTCCGGCTTTTGGGTGGAAGTCCCAAAAGGGCAGTCGACATCTTTGTTGGGGGCAGCAATAGGAGAATGTGCTAGAAAACTCCAGAATCAGCAGGCAATTTAAATATCAATCGCTGATTGGTGTTTCGCTGATTGGGGGGTGTTCCAAGTCACATAAAAGGTCTCTGGTTGCAACACTCGGGGTTGGTTCATGGGAACACGTTGGACTTGCATAAAAGGGAATTAATAATAATATCAGCAGAGGTGAAATCTTTTCTTCACAGAGCCCAGAAACCTGGCATAGGAAAAGGATCCTGAAGCCAGACGAGGGCCTAAAGAAGGAGATAGTCGGAAGACCTCTGGCTGTTTAATTTAACATTTCTCTTATCGCATGATTGTTTAAATTTGAGTTTTGTTTGTTATCATTTTTTTGAATAATAAACCTGGAACTATCTCCACGGAGGAGTAAAAACGTGACTCTGCTAGTTTTTTTTGATGGCCATCCTGTGACAGGGCCTTAAAAGTCTCTGACTATAAAAAGCTTTCAATTCCTTCCATCCAGTAAATCCAATTGCAATCTCTACCCACCTCTCTGCAGTGATGACATGCGGTTGCGTTTTGATTTATTTAATTACTCTGCTGATTATTTCATCATCTTCACCATGATAGCCTGTGTGATAACTTGATGAAGCGCAGCATCTGTTAGTGCCTCACAGTGGATTAAACACTCTCTTGTAATCATTTTGAGAATAGTTTACAACTTAATCACAACAATTATATGTCTTGTGGCATGGTCTCTTTGAGGTAGCTCCTGCTAGCCAAGAATTACAGTAGCTTTGTATCCAAGGGATACGGAAAATCCTCCTGAGATTTCTCTCTCCAGAAAACGCTGCAGATCTGCTGTATACACAAGTGAATAAAGCTAGAACAGACAGAAGGACACAGTTAAGAGTCCGTGTTTAGAAATTCATACCATCATCTTATAAAGAATATTAAGATTCAGATAGTGGTGGCTGAACAATATCATCACATATTTCAAACTTCCATTCATTTTACAGAAAATGCTTAGTTTCAGTCATTGAACAACCACACACCCAAAACGTAATACTATTAACCAACTGAAAAGCCTGATTGAACCAATTTCATAGGAAGGTTATCTGAGGCTGCACTACGCTAAAACCCAGAGATAAAAATGAACACATTAATGCAGCATGAAATGATAAGAGTTTAAAAGCGTCTGTATTACCAGAGGACTAGGAAAGAGGCTTTTCTGTCAGAGATTCTGCTGCTGGCCAATTACGCATTTGGATCCCAGATGTCGTATTCACATTATATAACATGTATGGAATGTATCTTTTTTTTTTACATATACAAAAAGCACATGTACTGCATGTCGGGTAAACACATTGATTACTTACTGTAATAACATTCTCCTTCCCACGGTGAAATTCTTTAACTTACGGGACAGTGATTTAAGCACTTTGAATTTGAAAATCTCTAAAATATTTGCACATCGTGTATATGGGTCTTTCTCTGGGTGCTTCAATATATGTTAATTACTTTTTTGTACATTTCCCAACATTAGTATTTGCTAATAACATTATATTCCAATCTGTAAAACTGTTACAATAAAAAAAGTCAATGATAGAATAGAGTTGTAGGCTTATCTCAGTGTTCCATCTCCGAGGCTCGTGGTTTTCATGGAGGGCATCACAGAGAAGTGCAGCAGCGTCCTTCAAAGATCACACACTGACACTATGACTATATACCCCGCGTGTTATCTAAATTCACAACCTCACATTTGAATGATTTATGTATTTATTCATTTCTTAGCAGACACCCTTGCCTAGGGCGTAGTGTAAATGATTGTGATATTTAAAACAAACACTGCAAGGTCTGTTAAAGCCCTATCACTGTTTCACAGTCTTGTTAATGGGCTGCTGTAGATCAGGAGTGACTTCCCAGCACCGGGACTGGGACTGTACACTATGTTAACCATGAAGCCCTTAAATCATGTATACATCATGTACAGTATGTCATCATTGTAAAACACTGAAGCCTGATAATGTTTCAGGGAAGTGACTGTGGCAAGTATTCAAAAAGCACAGGCTACAGATCCATACAATTTAATAAAATACAAATGATTACAAACATAATTCAACCTATAGTACGATGGTTTGTAGAACCTAATGTTCATATAATTGCATTGGACAGAATACTAACTAATACAAAAGAAATAATAATTTCTTGAATTAAATCTGAAACACTGGTTGTATCATATTGCAGCTTGGAACATAACTTTAAAATAGTTTGAGAATTGAGATCTTCATGGTGTAAAACAGATTTTAAAAAACATAATCTTCATTGTTAGTGATTTTTTTGCTTTATGTCATTTTGATTAAGTTCTGGTTTTGTAACGGTAAATCTCCTAAATCTCCCTTATTGCCCTCGATGTTCTGTGCATGTGGGCACCACACTGATCTCCATTTCAATCATCAGGAGAGTGTTAAGCATCACATAACTCTTCCTAATCTACAGCGACGAGGCTCAAACGGGTTTAGTTCACCTTTGGCCTTATGATCTGGAAACTGTGGAATTACGTGGTGAATTAAAGGCTGTAAAAAAAAACTGTGGAAACTAACACTTTTAAAACACACATACAGCTTTAAAAAACGAAGACTACTGTAACTATGACAAATAATATTCTTTTGGTAAATTATTCAAATTCAATGTATAGTATACAAATGCATGTTGCCAAAAAAAAAAAACCACACATACAAGCATTACAATCGTGACTATATAGAGACTGCATTAAAATGAGAACACCCAGTGATCAGACTACGGTAAGCAAATCATCTTTCATTTCCTTATGCTCCTGCAAAATCTGAAACACCCGGGGTTAAACTTGACGTTTTCCTTTAATTGATTACTCACATGGTATATGGCATTTTAGCAACAGTCTACCACCCAAAATAGTCAGTAAAATAAAACATATATTAATGTATTGATTAGAACCACTACTTTTATTTGATTTACTCTGCTCAATGAATTATTCTGCACGTCTGCTCAATATCCAGTCCATCCAGTGAGTCACCCTTCTGCCACATGTTTGGTTTTACTGTTAATTACAGATTGATGGTTTACAATGCATTAGAAAGGTATTTCAATTGCATCGTTATTGGTTATATAAACTGTTAGTATTTAGTTAGTCTTCAATGTGTGTGTGTTCTTTATTCCATGGTAATCTATTCCTTTAGCCAGCTGTCATAAAACAGTCTCTATCCAGACTGCCTTTTCATATTTACTGCTTCGTAAAACAAGGAGTTGTTATCGCACCTTGGGTGTCCTATTTGGGTCATATGTTGTATAATTATAACCGTCCCATCGCCATATGAATAATACATTTAAAAGTTTGCAATATGTTCTCTTTTATACCTTCGGGAGACAGCAACATTAGAATGTTAGTTTAGAACAACTTATTTCAGTTTATCTAAGCCTGATTACTTATTGCTTTTCCAAAACACATAAACTATATCTTGGCATAATCCAGTTAACAATCACTTCAACAAACCAGCTCCTCCAGGACTGAAGAAGATACAGTAATGTGTTGAACCCAAACCAGTTTGCTTTTGGTTTTAATGAAGGGTTTTCTGATTTGAGTATTTGAAGTTGTGCAGAATGTATTGTAAACTAAAATAGTTTCCCCTTATGAACTGAAATTTTCATACATTACTGGGTTTATTTTCTAAGCATCTAAAGCTATGGCCTAGGGGTGTGCTGATACAAATTTTTCAGTGTAATTGCTTTTAAGAAATATTTGTCAGAAGGTATTAAAATAATAAAAACTCTCTTATATATTAATGTTAATAAATAAAAACTGCCCCTCCCTCACTTTTACAATTACCAATAAATGGCAATTAACTTCCACAATGAGTGTTTTAAAAGCCGATTGGAAGCGAATTTTCCTCTCATCTGGGGCACCTGGATTTTTACTGCTGTACTGCCGTACCAAGCCCGTAAACTGATGATGGAAACTGATGATTGAACCAAAGTCATTGTATTTATCTTGCTCTTAATTGTATTATTACTTGTACTGTGATACTTGAAATGTACTTGCTTTCGATTGTAAGTCGCCCTGGATAAGGGCGTCTGCCAAGAAATAAATAATAATAATATATGGATGGAAATATATTCCAACACACGGAACTGATTTGTCCTTAAACTGGAGCTGCCACTTCTTTGTCGAGTTTAATCACAGATAACACCTTGCCCAGGACTTCAATCCCACAGTTCACTGCAGAGATGACGCATTTCTAAGAAAACCAAGGCAAGTGAAAAAAAAAAAAAAAAAATTCAAATCAAAAGGATACAAGAAAGGTAAGACAAATAATCGCTTATAAAATATAAATTAGTTTTAGTTAGTTTAATTACGGCAGGTTCTATATTAAATAATCCCTTTGTTGGTGACTGATTCGTAATAATTGTGTATACAAGGGAAACCGAAGGACCACATTGTTTTGTGTTGAGTAATTAACATGTTTTATTCCATTTAATTAATAACTAACAACTTCAAATTTCCTAAAGGCAATTACTCAGAAAATATGGAACCCAAGGTTAGTACAAAACCTCTGGGGAACCTTAGGTATGAATTCACACTTTACTTGTAGCACCAGGTGCATTGTGGGTGAAGACCCTTCTGCTTTTCCATGGTTTTTTCACTTGTCACTACACACAGTAGTAGAAAATAGCCTGTTTTGAACCCATTTCACAATGATTGTCTGCACTTACAATGCTTTTACAGAGCTGTATCTTTGAAAAAGCCAGTTAATTTGAGTGGCACATCAGATTATAAAAATATGTTTTGCCAAAAGCACATCTTTGTAACAAAATGAAATGTTGAATGTTTTAATTTACAAATTAATGAATGTATTAATTTATTAATTAAAAAAAATAGCTGTAGTATGAAGAAATGAGAACAAGTGAATGTATATGTAAGCTGTTCAGCCTTCAATTTATATGAATGTAAAATAGATTAAGAATAGCATCAGACAATTGATTCATTGTGTATAAAGATCCAGTTCTTTAAAGAGTAGACCGTACTCATTTTCACTGACATGAAGTTGTTTTTGTTGTTTTATTTTAATAAACAGATAAAATAAACAGGGAAAAAGAATCACTGAAATCATGGACACTTCACATGATGTATTTAAAATGTGGTCTGTTACAAAACAGTTCATTATAACAAGAACAGCTGCCTTTTCAGAAAGTACCATAAGAAATAAAAAGGTGTGAAGTGGAATATAAATCACACAAGACATCTTAAATACCACTCTGTCACAATTTATAATATGTTTGCTATCATAATTTGCAAAAATAAATTAAAATAACTGACATGATACAAAATGTCAATTATTTTAATAAAATGACATGATATAAAAAGTGTTTGTGGTTTTTTTTCTTTCTGAGAGCCTTGTTTGGGGTTGCACGTCATCTTTATATTATTACCATGTTCAATCACGTCCACATTCCTATCACATACCTTGCCAGCACTTGTGGAAAAAAATGAATTCAGAGTCACATTAGCACGGAAGCTTTTTTTTTTTTTTTTTTGCAAGTACAATGCTTTTTAAACAGTGCTTGCTTGGTGTTATTTTTCATGTTTGGTTTATGCATAATAATGGAAAACCATTTCTTTTAACCATAATTTAAACAAATAAAAGCCAATCTCTATTTCTAGTCGATCTTTAGTTTTATGTTTAACATGGATATTGCATCGAATTATTGTTATGTTGATCTCAATGCAGACCAAAGCATTCTGCATATGAGAACCACCCTGGAATTTTTGTTTAAACCCCTAATTAAAACAATTTAAGAGTTGTATAGATTTTTTTTTTACCCGGCTTCAATTTCTTTAAATAATTTCTTTAAAAAGTTTTTTTTTTTTTAAAACCATTTTAATAAATCAAATGAGGTTTGCAGTTTGCAAAATATATTTTAAAGAGGGATTAGACGTTTATTCTCAGAACTGTTAAGCCTAAAATAGTATTGAGTAATATGGGCTCTCTAGAATCAGTATCAATATATTTTCCCTGAAGATTTTCACATTTGCTAGTTCAGTCCCAACCTACTAATCAAACATAGTTTGGATTTTGTGACTGTGGGGCACCTATGTATAACAAGTCCACCAGGTTTTTATAGGTATCATTAAATATTTAATGATAACTGATTAAATTGGTTCATATAGGTAATTTACAGTAGGGTACAGGCGGAAGAAAGACCAGGACTGCTGGACCGTGAGGAACAGAATTGTGCACTTCTTATATTCATTGTGGAAGTCAAGAAAAAGTGACAATAATACATTCTCAAAGAAACCAAGTCTGGAGTTCTGATTTTTTCAATATGAAAGTTGAACCCTTTTATGAAGGGACCTACGTCTTGAAAGCTTGTATATTTTGATCCAACAAAAAGTATCAACATTCTTGCTCTCTATTCTAACATGGCTAACATAACAATGTGCAATATTTCAATACATTTTACAGCAAATCTGGATTGTTTGCTTACTCAACCATTCTACTTTAAAATGTACTCTTTTTACACACAGAGAGGGACTTCAGATTTTTCCTGAACAGTATTTAACAGTGGGGTCAAAACATAATATAATGATTCTAAAGACCCCATATTTGCCAGATGGAAAAGCTTCTTAACTGTCATGTATACATGTCAATGGCAGCTTAAGGTCAAAGGCCAATGTGTGTCTGAGGCCCAGGGCAGCCTTGTCTGAACATCTGAACAGGAAAGAGCTGGGAGACTTGGGGTTTGAAGTTTGGTGTTTAGGGATTTGATGGTAATGGATGGCCTTGTCGTCACTATGATAAGTGATTGCTGTTATTTATAAATCCCATCAGAATTAATGTTAATACTTTTTTTTCAGAACAAATCTTTTAAATATGTATAGTTATCTGGAATTTTTATTATATTACATTGTGTGCGTCATAGAAAATGCCATCTGAAGACAACCTAAATCCCAATAATAGGCTTCCAAATTTAGCGAAGTCTAGGACAACGACCTTAATCAGGGTTAATAATACTTAGAGGCACATTTTAGGCCATTTTCTAGACTATTTCTATATTATGCTTTTGCCATAACTTGCACTCTCTGTGGATTACCAGTGATTACTATGCTCTGATAAGATACAGAATACCTAATGCTGGACTCGCCAGCTGTGGGAAATGAATGTAGAGCATGTCTCTGCATGACAGGATTGTATTAGTGAGGTATTTTCCACTGCCCCAGAAAGCATCGAGGGTCTCTAATTTTATTCTTGCCCAATGGAAATATGCTGCCCTGGAAACTGCTTTCAATAGCTTGTTGTTTTGTTGAACTATCATTAAATATTTTTGTAAAAAAAAAAAAAAAAGAAAAAAGATGGAATATTGTTTTGTTAAAATAATTTGCACACAGTAGTTTACATACTACTCAGAATTTGCTATCGTTCACTTTTTAATTATCCCTGGGCTCTGGCAGGATGTACAGTATGTTGAACCTACAGCAATGTCCTCACATAGGGGCATGTGCAAATATCAAGCCCTACAGTACTCTATTCTAATTATAAAAGTATGGATGTCATATTAACCCGACATAACAACTTACACCTGTTCATGGTGCAGTTTACTGTGTAAACTGTGCCTCCCAACCTCAAAATTCCAGAAGAGTACTTTTGGACATACTAGATAGTAGAAACTAAAAACCTGATAAACAGAGATTTCATCTTCAGACAGTCTGGAAAAAACAAACCAAAAAAAAAATAATGAACACGAAAATAAAAGCCGTGTACGTCATCGTACATGACCAGCTATTGGCGGAAACAATATACATCCACAAAGTTATAAACAACACTTGCTGTAGTTATTTGACATTTTATCCATTTGACTTGGCTTACAGACACTGGCCGGGTTTCCATGCAGCTTAGAAAGTTGTCACTCTGTTTCCACAGTCATTATTTATGTGACGGAGCACGCACATACCACACACATACCACGTGTTACAGGAAGTGTGCGTCTAAAGCATTGTACAACTCTAAGGGGTGGGTAAATCGTCTTTTCATTCTAAAAAGCTGTACAATTGACCATCTGTACAATTGTTTTGCATGGAAACACGTCTGGAATTTGTACATTATGTTTACAAGACTTCAGCAGTGCAAATCCCGTTTGTGACGTAACCTCACACAACTTTCTACTATAACTGAAACATTTTTTTTTTTTTACATGACACCATTTATTCAACATTTGAGATTATTGCCATTTGACTCACACAAGGATAGTACTCAATGCTTTCTTATGGAATGTTTTCTTTTATTATTATTTGTATAACGCTATGTCTGCGGTTTTTTGGAGTTTCTTTCCCCATGCTTTTTTATTACATTGTTTTGATGGCCAAATGAGGCAGAGTGAGAAAAAGGTGAGACTTATTTTTCTTTTTCTACAGTAAGGAAATTGCCCCATTGTAATCTAAAAGGTTTATCAATCAAGGGGGATTACAGCTGTTCCAAAACTACACAATGGTTTCCAATACATAATGTTCTGCGTTTCATATCTGTAGCTACAATGCCAAGGATATATTTAAAATTAGAATCGGAAGAATTATGAAACTGATAAGTACACCATCCAGAATATCCCAGCTATTCAATGGATGTGCTTTCCAAGGTCTGCATGCTCTGTCCCTGACCAACACCGAGCAAGCAGCAGAAATAGAATAATATCAGGTTAGTTTTTTGTCTGTGGTAAATCACCAATGACAGGCAGGGCCGGATTGACGCAGGGGCTTTAGGGGCTGCAGCCCAGGGCCTCAGATTCTGTAATATATTATAAATATATCATTTATAATACAATATCTAAAAAATGAATAAGTAGAGTGTGACTGTATGGATCGGAACAACATGTCTGTTTAACCACGTCGTATTGCGTTGGAGCACAGCTCAATACGACGTGATTAAACAGACATGTTGTTCCGATCCATACAGTCACACTGTGTCTTCTCTCTGATCACGGACGAAGTTTACTCAAGCGAATTTTATTTTCCTACCCGTATTCCTGAAGAGACACTCCCCAATGAAGCTTGGGCTGAGGTGTCCAACCAAATTAGTCACAAAGGAAATGATTCAGAATTGTTTTCTGTGTAAGATAAATTGCTAGGATATGGCCTGTGTACATTTCATAACTGGGCAGCAACCATACTTGTGTAAAAGAGATGCAAACAGTGAGGATTGAAAAAGAGTGCTGACCATGCAGTCCTGAAATTGAATCAAAACAGGCTGGGAATTTGGGTGCTGCTGGTAGTCTGCATAACAGTGCAAAGAGCATTTCTGAACCATGTCAATACCCGAAATAATCTAACAGCCTGCATTCTTGTTTGTATTCCATTGTACAAGCCCCTACATAACAGCAACTTTGCCTGAGTTAGAGTTTCACACGCTGAAATGTTACACTGGCAAAAAAATGCAGAGACAACTAATCTCTTCATCTTCAACAGGTTCTGGATAAATATAGCAGGCTGTTTTTAGTGACAACATGCCACAAATATGGAGCTTTCAGATATAGACATTAACATGTTTTCAAGTCACTGTACAAGGGTCAGTTTATAACATTTGTTTATTACGGAGATTGCAAAAAAGGGAAACGCAGCAATTAGTTGTGTATGTATGGATTCTACTCAAAATGATGTTTATTAAAAAAAAACATGTTCTCCATATAAATGCGGGAAAATTTCTTGAAAACCATTTATTGGTGGTTGTGTTTTGACTAATATTGACCACCGTGGCTCTCACCTTGTAACGTACTGTACCGTAGGTTTAATTGTAACTCTTATGTGTGATTCGGGGGGGCAGGAGCTAGGGCTCCACCTAGATTATGTCCCGCCAAAATATCAATTAATTACGCAAGTCTGCAGACCCCTGCTTTTTGTTTCCATTTTCTGCTATCTGTGCTTCCCTATGCTTTACCAGGCTTTCACTTTGAATTGTTACACTGTTCTTGGCTTTTGCTGTGGGGAACTTTTATAGGGGCTGGTTTGCCATGATTTGTTTTTTATATGCTTTGCCTTGCCTCTCTTGGTTTTGCAATGCCGGCCTATGCTTCGCCATGCTCTATTACACTTTGTTGTGCTTATGGAAAACTTTTATCCCTTACTTTCGTTACCCTTACTTTTCATTTCCCCTTGGAAGATGATCAATGTACCCACCCCTGTGTGCATTTGTGTGTTATATGTTGTATGTTGCGTGTGTTAATGTTGGTGTATAGAGATGGCTGCACGGGATATAAATGGGTGTATGCAGCACGAGTTATTTAAGATGTAGAATTGTATTTAGGCACGAGGATGGCATATCACTTCACGTGCATTTAAAGTATTTAATATGTGAGCACAAGGTTGCACATAATTAATTCACATGCTGGGATTCAAGTGAATAATTAATTAGTAATTGAATCCCGGCAAAACAGTATATATATAGATGCACGTTTTACTCACTCAGGGTTGTGTGTTCGGTGGAGGTAAAGTTAAGGGAAATAAACTAAAATAATAATTGATACTTGTTTAAAACTCACCGTGTTAGTCTGTCTGTTCGTCCAGTCTGTGTAGTGTTAATCCGTTTTGTTTGTCTATTTATTTTGTCGCAAGTGCCGTGTCCTGTCTTCTGTGTTGTTCAACCTTTTTTTATTTATTTGTTTATTAAATACTGAGCCCTGCCGCGACTCAGTTTCACTCATCACCACTGTCTCTCTGTGTATTCCTTTCTGGTCTGACGTCATTCACAAAGCCACCCTGTGACAAATGGTTACTCACCCGCTGCACTTTTCTTGCTCTTCAGAAGCTGACTGCATTTCTCCTGTCACTGGACATCATTCAACTAAAAAAACAGGACCGTCATATCTTGTCTCCTCGCCCACCAGAATATTGCTAGTATGCCTGTAGTGGGGGCCATCACTCCACCAGGACCACCAGAGGTTTCCTCCCCTTTTCCACTCCTGCAAACAGGGAGATTAGTCCTTAAAATATATATTATATATATATATATATATATATATATATATATATATATATATATATATATATATATATATATATTGTATTATTGATTATTATTATTATTAATTGTCACTAATTAACCTCTATTTTCTTTTCTAACCTTTCTTCTTTGCAATGCCTCTTTTGGAGACAAGTGAATCTCACTTCCCAACCTTAGAGGCCCAGCCACGCGTGCCTCGTCCCAGGAAAGTTCTCCGTGAGCCAGAGGGGACCCACAGCCAATTCTATCTTTGTTACCCTAGGTTCCCCTTGAGGGAAGTAACGGCTGCTTCCCAGCCTTAGAGGTCGATTGGTTCAGTCTCACCTCTACAAGCCAAGGGGAAATCCTGTACTCTTTACTAACCAGCTGCTTTCATCTGTGCTAGTCTACCTCTCTGGAAAACCCTTCTTTGTGTGTTAAAAAAAGACCTTTAAAAAGTTTTGTGAATTGGGTTCTTAATGTCAAATTACACCAATCAGTGGTAGCTGCAGCTTTTTTGTAAAGTTATACTCCAATGTATATCTAATTATTTGTTTATTTAGCAGACGCCTTTATCCAAGGCGACTTACAGAGACTAGGGTCTGTGAACTATGCATCAGCTTCAGAGTCACTTACAACTACTTCTCACCCGAAAGACAGAGCACAAGGAGGTGAGTCAGTGGCTGAGGTGGGATTTGAACCCAGGACCTCCTGGTTATAAGCTTTTTTCTTTAACCACTGGACCACACAGCCCCCTAATAAAATTATCAGCATGTTGTGATGTTTTATAATAATAGAAAAACACTAGTGGAGGCTTTGAGTAAATTGATGCTCATAATGCACCAGAGTAGATAAATGTAACACGTCTAAGACTTTTACACAGCAGTGTATATTACAACTTTATTTATTAGTGCAATATCAGAACCATTTTCAGTGGGTATTTATTTTTTCTTAGATGTGACAACAACACCAATTAATTTTACAATTCAAAGTCTCTGAAGCAGTCTTAAGTTGTTGTTGTATTACTAATTATTTAATACCTGACATTTTCTCCTTTTAAAAGTCATTACAGTAGTGCACACTCCTTGATTCCTTTACTATATACTGATTGTATGAAGTATTCACACCTCTGTATACTATTGTGTTTTTAGGCCTATATTTTGTGTTTTATTGTGGATTTGCTATTATTGTCTTAAAACATTGCATTTAAATCTTCCTTTCAATATAACAGGAGAGCCATGTTAAATCATAACAAAGTTCTTCTACGCCTTTCAAACCCTGTCACAAGACCAGCTACAAATATTGATTTTTGAACTATATTTGAAGCCAAACATACTGTTAAAAAAAAAAAAAAAAAAAAAGTTTATTTATGCACAGAACAGTACAGACTGACCGTTTGCTGAACTTTTCATTCCAGGAAGATAACGTGAACCAAATTAAACTAAAGCTGAAAAAAAAATACAATCTCTTTAGTGCAATTATTGGCTCACATTCGAATCAATGCTTTGCCGAATCACTTAAAGCTTGCTTAAAACTGAACTAAAGGAGATAAAACATTTACAATAGCTCCATTAAATACAGTATACTGTATTAAAATGTTCCTTTTTGTTTCTTGTCATAAACAAAAGGAATCATTTTAGACAATATTGTGTCCCTACTGCTGTGCTCTAGTGAGGCGCTCCCTTGTAACCATAAAAAAGTTGTCAAAAGTAATGTAAGTGACGGACCCTTTAACGTTGATGCACTTTGCTACTCAAAGGTTTGATAACCAAGGCTTCAAAACCAGTTTTCTATCCTCTTTTAGTACTTGCGTTAGAGATATGTATTCAAATGAAGGTGTCTGCTTTTGATGATATCTGCTATGGTAGCACAGTCAGAGATAAAGCACTACTGTACATCAGACAAACAGGACGTTTATCCTTCATAACAAGTGGCCCCTGTGGCACTATATGTTAGCGGTGAGCTCCTCTGATGATAATTGCTGTACAGTATGTTTCTGAGGTCAGAGTTTAACTAAACTGAACATTTCCAATTCAGCTCAATGAGCAGAACTAAAAAAAAAAAAACCTACAACTGTTGTTTGCCATTGGGAATTTGGGAATGGCTATGGTAAGTGTTGCTACTTTTTAACCGTCTATGATACACACCTCAATATAAGCAACTGACTTTAAGTCCTACATTTGAATAGATTTTTGGTCTGGGGAACACGCTGATGATATATTTTTAGATATACATTGGAGTATAACATTACAAAAAAACTGCAGCTACCACTGATTGGTGTAATTTGGCATTAAGAACCCAATTCACAAAACTTTTTAAAGGTCTTTTTTTAACATGCGCAGATAAAAGCAGCTGGTTAGTAAAGAGTACAGGATTTCCCCTTGGCTTAGAAAAGAAAACAGAGGTTAATTAGTGACAATTAATAATAATAATCAATAATACAATCATCAATAATACTAATATATATATATATATATATATATATATATATATATATATATATATATATATATATATATATATATATATATATATATATATATATATATAAGGACTAATCTCCCTGTTTGGAGGAGAGGAAAAGGGGAGGAAACCTCTGGTGGACTGATGGCCCCACTACAGGCATACTAGCAATATTCTGATGGCAGGATTTTTTTTACTGTACTGTACTGTGAAAAAAATGTGAAATTGAGTTATGGAGGTGTAATCTAAATATTATTAATGAAGAAGTGAAGCAGAGAGCTTGTCATGAGCCCTCCAATTCAAAAGCAAACTGCTATAAACCAATCTTTTGAGGTATTGAGGAATGCCGGCTTTTGTGTGAAATCATGCTGTCAGCAATCACTGTATGGCTGTGGTCTGGTTACGGGATTGAAGCAAAGCCTTGTACATTTCAGGTGTGACTGCAGATACATAACCGGTATATAAAACACAACAGATTCACTCACAAAGCTCAACTTAGCCTTGATCTGCCATAGCTACGTACATTAGCATTGCTGTCAGCAAATACCATCCTGTCCAAACGATGAATACTTGGCAGTCAGCACACCTTTTTAGTGCCAAGTAGTATTAATCATTGCATCCCACTTCATCCATTTGGTTGCTAAGCCCCTGTACAGTATTTAAAGTATACTGGTAAGATACAGAAGGTTAGGTTCTCTGCCATGGCTCCCACAACTGAGACAGCTGTACACTTTTCATTGAGCGCAAGCTCTCCATTTTTAAAACTAGTAATCAAAGAAACTACAAAATGATATATCAAAAGTCTACCAGAAGCCAGAATAGTAGTATAATATTTCATGTTAGATTTTGAAATGTCACATTTTCCATTTTTGTCAGTTTTTCGTTAAGGATATGGAAAACTACAAAGCGGTATGCAATTCAAATATGTTACTGTAACATTATTCAGCAGGTTTCGTTCTACTTTATGAAGCAAAATTAGTTAATTCTATAGGGTGATGCAAAACATTTGGCCATAGCTGTATTCACCCCCCACCCACAGAGAAGGGGTTCTAATACCTTCAAGCATAGGAAGTGAACATGGACAGACTGGCTTCGGCCTAGTGAGTGTGAAAAAAAGGCTTGTCTACAGCAAAACCAGATTAGGCATTTATGAGAATGACGGATGCTTGGATATCCTTTTAAGGTTGATTGAATGAAAACCAAAATATGCAATACAGAAAATAATTGAAGGAAAAGTAACTACCCATTACCATAAGGGCCCTTGTGTTTCCCGATAGAACTTAACAAGATGAGCTGCTAACAGCCTTCCACCTTGTTTGATTCGAATTATTATGCTGCCAGTTTATTCTCTTTTCCAAAGTTGTCTGACTATTAATGGTCAGGCACAGCTGCAATCTTGGAAAGCACATCCCCCCGAGTGCATTAAATTCTCCATATGATATTCTTTTCAGTTTCATGGCAACTTGGATGATCACTTTATTATATAAAATGAAATGCTGACTCCTGTCAACATTTGAAATCCATCTTTTTTTTTCCATTAATCAGCAAGAACCTTGGCTTGGGAGGGGCTGGGGGTACTTTGGGACACCCAGTACTGTATGTTTAGATGGCCAATAATGTTCCACTAGTACCCAGAATAGTATTATAGTCATGTAAACAACATATTCTGAATATGATAGGTGGGATATTAAATAATACTGGAGGAATATTAAGTCATTACCTGTATGCAATAACTGAAGTCAGTTTTGTCAAATGATGTCACCATTCGGGGGATTTAAAAAATTCAGAATACTTGATCCATGTAAATGTAATTGCAGTGAATGTGTCTGTACTTATTCTGCAAGCAGAGAACAGCCGCTAGTAGACAGCCTCAAAAATCTTCTGATTATACTCTTAGTTTTATATAAGAATAAAGTTATCGTTTCCTCTGTATTTTTTTTGAGAACATTTCATTCTGGGGGAAGATTATATAACCAATTACTTAAATATAAAAAATAAACAGTTTGTGGTTGAAGTCTATGTGCTTTGGCTGTGTCAAAAGTTAAAATAAATAAACAGATGTTCTCTAACTGAAACACATATTGGCCTTGCTCCCAGAAAGCAGAGCTAAACTAGCAAAGAGTTCATGCACAAGGGCGAATGTGTCATTCTTTAAAGTCTTCAATTGAACAAAAAGCATCGGAATATGAAATGCTTGTTGTAACATGTACAAAATGCCACACTGTTACCTTTGAAGTTCGATTTTCAGTTAGACAGCCACAACTATATAGAATACTGGATCCACAAAAGGAAAACTCAACAACATAAAATATGTACTTATTGTTGTACTTGTATGTATAAATGTGTTTCATGGTCAGTCCAGCTGCAAATCTGTTAAAGCGCTGTGGCGCCCTCTACTGGCTATTGAGTTTGCACTTAAAGCAGCATAGCCGCGATGGAGCTTGTCTTGCCTAAAGTTACCACACTCGAGTTATCATTTGTTTCTAAACTCCCAGTAAGTTCTTTCCAACAACTCAGAGAGCGTAAATGGCAGTGTTGTGTGATGCTTGTAAAACAGTGGGGAAAAAAAACAATCGTCCTGGAAGATCAGTTTGTATAGTGGTGAAGAACTTTGTCCAAAAACCATGATTTCACTGATTCACAGCCAGCCTGTTAAACAGACTCATTGCCAAAGCAGAGCAACTCCAATTCATATGATTGAATACAATGGCTTTGCCAATAGTTGCTGCAGTTTTAATTAAACAGGATTGTACAGTACAATAATACCAAACAATGTTTAATGTTTATTTTAGGTGTACACAATGTAATCCATAACTTTAATCATAAAATACTGTAGCCCTAAAAACACACTTAGTTAATCAAACACTGAGAAGTTTCTGTCTTTTATGTTAGGTTAAATAACGGAAAGAGAGGCCTAACCAAATATCAAACAAAGTTCCTCTCATTTTAATTAGAATACAACTTCAAAGGTTTTAGAACTTGGTCTCATTTTAATGTAGAATGGTGTTCATATGTATAGAATTATAACAGTCTAAAGTACTGGAATACAAAACACCTTACTCTCTCTAGCGACACTAGAAGAGAATTGGAGGTTCTTCAGGAGACCAGTAATGTGCACGTTTAGGAAAGGCTGACAGCTCTAAATTCTAGCCCTTATTGTGGTATTGCTGTGAACACATCTGGTACTTGTTAAATAAAATGGGGGCGGGTGGCTATGAAACTCATTCTAGTCTAGTTTAGGAGGCTTGGTTGCTTTCTAAAATATATTAAAACATTTTTGAATCCCTCACATTTTTTAGATACGGCCTGGTCTTACATTATTAGATGTTATTATCTGTTGCAAACTCTTTGCCTCTCGTGTGAATCTGGGGTAGGTCTTTTGTAGACCAGGCAGTAAATATGAATTGCAACAGAAAGAGGCATGTCTCCTTTGACTGAAACCTGGCTTCAGCCCAAGAAACAAAATGTACTTGAATGGGCTCCAGCTTGAAGTTAACTGCAGCGCAAAGCTAATTTAAGCGCCTAAAATGATTTGCAATCCAGTGACAGACTGTGTCAGTGTTAAAGTTAACTCCCACTTTAGAATGCTGAACATCATGTCAGCTCATGTTGTATTTGTTGTAATACTATTCACAAGGAGCATAACTGACACTATAACCTGTAATAATTTATTTTACAAAATGGCAAGAATAGAGGGAGCAATCTCATTGAGGTTCCAACCTGCGCAGGTTCGTCACCATACCAGGACAGCTTGGAACTTTTAGAAGCATTCTGCCCGATTCACTTGACAACCAGTTTTTTAAATATTCCAAAGTCTGCAGGCCTAGGCTGTTTAAAAACACTTGGCATGGCCTCATGACAAACAACACCACTAGGCTTGCGGATATTGGACCATATCTGAACACCCTGTCATGTGTTTCTGCTTTCATAGAACTAGGATTCTTAACATTATAAAAGGCCCTGGACAAACTGCTTGATCCGTCATGAGTTAAACGTTGCCATTCCAGAACGCCCATGAGACTGCCTCGATACTGCCTTTAGGAATGCTGATTGGGCCTGTGTGAAATCACCAAGGTCCTTCAGATTTCCCATTACGAATATGTAAATGTTCTAATAAATTTGTTTAGAAAAAAAAAATTAAAATGATCCTATTAATGGTGACTTGCACTGCAACATAGGTACCTAATTATTCATCATGTTGATACATATGAAGATTACAATTCAGTCATAAAAAATATGTATTTTCACAGTTTCTAAGCCCTTTCTTCACCTTGGAGTTCAAATATCTTGAAGCCGAGTTCCAGTGATAGACAAAGTTAACAGGGATGACAGGCACGTACAATTATTTTTAGCTGACCAATATTACTATTCTAAAGCAGAATGATGAAGGAGGCCTGTGTTTCATTGTTTGTAATAGAGACTATTATTGATAGTAAAAAAAAAATTAAGCTTAATAATACAACTAAAGTAATGTCAACAGACTGCCTCACATAAACCATATTTATCGTTTCTTTTATTCTTAGTTCTGTGATTTGGTAAGTCCAGTGAAGCGAAGCTGTAAACAACAGGGTCACTGTCACTTTACCAAATTGAAAATATAACAAATACTACACTTGTCTTGTACTTACATCTTGAGGGAACAAAATACGATGATAACAACCCAACAAACTTTTTAAACCTGTGGGAAAGGGTTTTTTTTTGTTGGCAATGGGGTGGTCACTGAATGATGAAGGCTGTACCTATTATTGCAGTCCCTTGTTATCCATGTAGGGCATTTGGTCCCTCGAATTTCAGAACAGCAGCGCTTGGGAGATGCTTCTTTCCAAAAATATTATTAACCCAGATACACAGGGGCACTAGTTCAATTCATAAAGGAGGTTGTCAAGTTTAGTTAAAATGCATTCAGATTGAGAGCTCATGGTTTCTTGGTTCCCTATGCGGTTCAGTCACTGATGTGTAATTGAGCGATTTAGGTCAGCAGAAGCCTGCTGTTTGGTCTTTGTGCAAAATCCTGTTCTGTTGGACCTTTGACTCCATTACTACTCTACGGAGGATGACAGTTGCTGTGGTGCCCTAAATACTGTATATTATTTTGTGCCCAATTTAACTGGGACCCCTTGTGATTTTAATATAAATGTTCAAAGAGGATTATTGTATTGTAATGCAGTAATAGCCTGCTAAACAGTATTATCAGGACATATGTACAGCTGAACCCACATAATCACGTCTCTGCCCTTTCCTGCATGTATGAATAGCACCCACACTGGCATGTTGCATGTGAGCCTAGCATAGCAGCCTGAAGGCAGTATGTCTGAAATCACACAGAACAGCCACAGTTATATCATTTAATGTTTGTATATTTCATGCTGAGTGGACAATTTTAATTAATTATTTGAATACATTTTCATCCTGTGACTTATTTAAATACAGTCTGTTTGTATTACCTAAAGAGATGGTCTAACAGCGAAGTAAAAGCCACATTCTATAAATGACTACGCTAAGTGCTCTTTCCCCAGAATTTGCAGTCAATTTGTGTTAAATCAAAAATGTCTCTGCAAAACATACGCCTGGAATTGAAAGCGATTTGCAATCAGTTTGTGACCGGCAGAAGCAAAGCAGTTTAAATATGGATTTTGATGAAGCAGTTTCTAAATCCCACTAGAAAAGGAGTCATCAATGAAATATAGCACCAGGGAAATATTGGAGATCGGTGTATTTGTGAATATAAATCATACACAGTTGTGATAATTTAGGATTGTTTTAATTTATAGTTGTATCTTAACCCTAATAACATAAGGGGAGCGGAAAAATATTGCTGCACATATCGCTCACCTTTTATTTCAATTAGAGTGAACATGCATTGACAAAAAAATGACGTTGCGGAAAAGTGTCGCAGCGGTACAATTTTAGAACAGAAAAATATCGCTCGGCGAGCAATATTTTGCTGCTCAAACATTTTCCCGCAGCGGCAAATCTGGGTCTAGCCAATCAGGTCCATGGTGTGGGATACGTCATGTCTTGATGAACTCGAATATCCATCAACATGGAGGAGCTACTGATAGCTGAAGTTTCTCAGCATCCCGAGCTATTAGATTATAAAAATAAGAATTTCAAGGACATTGGTTACAGGTCTATTGAATGATCCAAAACAACTACTAACCGTTTACACCCCGCATTAATCCAGTTACTTGACATCCTGTATCATTTGACATATATACACAACATGTAATTAACCATTTGCCAGCCGACTGATTATTTGTATACAATTGCGAAGAACGTGATCCATTTTTTCCTTAATAATAGCAGCTCCTATACTTCTGCTCCTACAGCTCCTATCAATATTTCTGAGTGGTGTTCTGATATGGTAACTTATAAAGTTAGATCCTGATAAAAAAATTTCTGGAGATGGACACGGTCGTTCACTCTGGGTTCAAGCAATAAAAGTTCAAGAATGATATACATTTTTTGGGTTGTTGTACAGTGCTACGAGGTGGTGGGCTGTCTTTCTTTTTATCGCTGCGTCACAACCATTCATGTGTGTCCACCAAGCAAAGCAGTATTGTTGAGCGCCGTCCCGCTTCGCTCCCCACAAGCGGTGCCACGCCGCTCATGTGTGTCCTAGGCTTTAGCCTCCTCTAGATGCTTTCGATTGCATTTGGCTATAAACCGACGAGCTTTCAGGTACCCTATATATTGCGTGCACTGATCTGTAAATGCTTTTGCACGTGCTGGCCACAACCTGATAAACTCCCCTGAGTTTGATTTAGCACACTTTGCTGCATCATTTGGAAAAATAGATTTCGAAGCTTGGAGTGAGAAAGGGGGGGGGGGGGGGGGGGGGGGGGAGTTGTGCTCAAAATCTGTGTATTTACATTTTATGTTGTTTAGAAAAAAAGATAATGTTCATTTCCATTCCCATAAATGTAGTTTTCCATTGAATTGCTACCTGCTCTCTACTGAATGACCTTCGTATGACACATTGTGTCTCTCCCTCATCATTGCCAAGATCTGCTGTTGCATAACTGAAAAATTCACATGGGCCCCAAGGCATGAAATATCCATGGACAAGAGTCCATCTATTGATATTGTCACAGCCCCATCTAATGGCTCATAAATGCACTACAAACACTGTATACCATGTACAAATGGCTAGGGTAGTGTAACTGAAAGCATTCACAAACTGAATGTGGCAAATCATGTCTAAAGCAGCCATTTGTTCCTCTATTTTTATTTTTTTTCCCCAAAGCATATTAAGACAGTTCAACTTCATTTTGACTATCAATAGTTGCAAATCTTTGGTACTGTACATTCAGCCTTATGTCTAAAAGCTCCTTTGACTGATGCAGTAGTTCACATTAACCACTAAATGCATGTTGTTCCTGTGTATCCGAGTAGGTGGAGAAGAATCAGATGAAAGCCTTTGTTGCCCAGGTAACAGAATCAGACTCCCACTGTCAAAAGTGTAAGCACGGATGTGATGTTCCTTGATGTGATGTGACCAATCCTCAGTGAAACTAATTAGCAAAAAATAGATGCAGCTTTCATACTTTCATAAGTAATTGACTCTATTTGCATAACAAAGTCCATTAACACAAATGCGCTTCTGTATTTCAGGTATTTGTTTTTCCCAGGATACACCGATCACACTGTCAGACAAGCAAATCGTGATGCCATAGTTTCAGGACCTCTCGAGTGGGGAAAAAATATCTGTCAAAAAAACAAATAGTGCCTGTCATCAGACTGACAGGAGATGCCTTACATAGGTTATCAATCAAAGCAAGCATGTGTCTTTAGAAAACAGAACAGAGGTGTATGAACCCCAATGTTTTACACTTGAGTTTCTCACTGGATACATTCAGATGTTTTCCTTGCTTATGAGCCACGGTAGGTTTCAGCCCTGCAATGTGTGATGTGGTCTGATGAATCTCATTTCAGTCTATTCCATAGCTACAGCTTTGACAATGAAGGCAGGCACTCAACGAGGGGGGGCATGTTCAGCTTGTACAGTTTATAGTGGGTCTGCTGATCATTTTGGATGACTGAGGTACAGTACCTGCTGTACAGTACCTACATTTTGGCAGGACAGGTTCTGTCAGGAAAGTGCCAACTATTCACAGAGCTGTCATTCTCAGGGGACTACAGTGAACACTATCCAGACTTTCAGCACATCCTCTGGCTGGTTACCCAGTTCAGAATTATAGAATGAGTTAGAACACTCTGTACATCACAAACAATTGCTGCCATCAAGTCTGCCTGACCTAACAAACACCCCAAGGAGGAATGTCTGGCCAAACCACTACAGAACCTTGTGAGTCAATGCCATTAGAAATGCAAGATGGCACCACAAAAACAAAGGGCAGCTCAACACAATGTGGAGTTCAGTTATCAATTCAGTGCCCAGGTAGTTGTATCACTATGTGCTAAATGGTGTACAATATCATAGAACAGTGTAAGATTGGGGATTTAAACTTTCCATACATGTCTGCTCCCAGTCATTAATTATCAGCTCTAGTATATGCTGCACATTTTGTCACTATGTTCATTTCATTGAATTATTCAGGTACGCTTTTATTATTGATATTGTCTGGACAGGTGTGTTCATAGTATGAAATATATAGCTGTACCCATTATATATGAGCTGCGTAATATTGTATGAAAGGACTTTATAAATGTTGTTTTTGTACTAGGCAGTGTTCATTTGTGTTTTTATTTGGTTAATTCTAGTATCCTGGCAACAGTCCTAAAGAGTGTTTAAAATGTATGATGTAGCAGACATAAAAAGCCATATCTAAATTTGTGAGCCTCGTCTATATATGTTGCTTTGGTAACGTGAAGTTTGGAAAATGGTTTTATGGGTATCTAAGTATTCTGGAAAAAAAGGTTACCACTAGGGGGTGCAGCTGTAATTTCTGTCCTCAGTAATTGTGTAAACTCTAAAGATTCTTCTTTTACTAACTTGTACAAATTGCAGAGGGTGCAGATATTACAGTTACACAGCCCAAGTGGAGGAAAGAAGAAAACAGCAATAGAGAATTATACAAAACACACATAACAGGATATTAAATGGCTAAGAAATCAACATTGCTGAAACGTAAATGTTATAAAGTCTATGCTAACCTCAATAAGAGCAGTTCTGGGCTATGCAAAAAAAGAAAAAACTGTGGTCGTCCTACACGTAGGGTTGAGACCTAAAAAACTGTGGTTGTCCTACACGTAGGGTTGACCCCTCAAAAACTGTGGTCGTCCTACACGTAGGGTTGACCCCTCAAAATCTGTGGTCGTCCTACACATAGGGTTGAGCCCTCAAAAACTGTGATGTAGAGTCTGCTGGTAGTGTACTTTGTGTATGGGAAACATAAGGTTCCTGGTTTAGACAGCAAAGGTCACACCCTGTCTGGTGGGCTGTGCCACGATCTCCTCTCGGCTTCTCTACCATGCAATATGTTCCTTAAATGAAACATGTGGGAACTATTTTAATAACATAAAAAGCGTCTGAAACTGAGATGGATGAACGGATGCAATATAATAATGGTAATTACAGCTCTTAATTCTTAGATTATGAAAGGAAACAAAGTGCTCAAGAAATCAATTAACTGGCCATAAAACAACCAAAAAAAAAAACAAATGATTAATTTGGGTTAAAGATATAATTTTCCATGTTGTTATATCTTTACATTCCTGTAAGCCTGAGCTAGAGGAAGCTATCCATTTTATAAATGTGTTACACCCACTTTGGTCAAATTGTTATGGAACAAAGAGCTCAGAGCCAGGCGACCCTGGTGTTAAATCTCACCTCAGGCAATGACACACTCTGTGATCAAAGTGCATAGGTTGGAAATAAAAATGGAAACATCTTACATGTAGATCCCACTTTTGAAAAATCCCAGAGAGGATACTTGTTACATTTATAAACATCATTACTTGGTGTAGTGCCTACTAAATGTCTGCTAAATGTACTGAAAGGGTTTCATAGTTTTTGAGCTAAGCGTAATGAAAATTGGGAAGGCTTAGAAACTAATTATGGAGACGACATACATATTTCACACACCTACAAACATGCTAAATGTGAAGCATAACAGACATGTACAAGAAGGCATAACAGAAGAATATTTGCATTTTTCCCTGGTTGATGCCGATAGTAGAATGCACACACATATTAAATGTATTTTTACCTCCCCCCCCCCCCCCCAGACCCTAATATGCAAGTGTGATGAAACAGACAACATAGGGTAACATGGGCGAAGACGCCCCCTTAAGGGAAATCTCATTTTATGCCTGGAAAATGATTGAGATTTTAAATGAAAGTATACACGTAAAGTTCATAAATCAATGTACAAGTGCCATGACACATTTCCTAAGAAAATAAATTGCTATTCTTGTAATTTAACAATTATTTTTTGTTTTGTTTTCAAGGGGCGTAAAAATTTAAAAGAACAAATTACACTAGGATGAAAATTAGAGAACTTTATTTAAATTACAAATGTTCTTAAAAGATTTTAACATTTTAAGCATTTAACAATTAGGGTGGTAGACTAAATCTCATGAACTGTATTTAAAATCACAAATGTTCTTAAAACATTAAGCATTTAAGAATTAGAGTGGTAGACCACGTCTCAACATGAACTGTACTTAAATCACAAATGTTTTTAAAACATTTGAACTGAAGTATTTAGGAATTAGTGTTAAGTTTTACCATGAAAAGTAGGCCATGAAATTCACATATTAAACCATCACCAGAGACAGCAGCACAGTCCACGTGTGCCCATCGATGACATGTTTCACACCGGCTCCATTCTCCACCACTGACAAAATATACTTCTGTGCAATATAAACATTCCGCATCATCATGTGCCCTGTCAGCTGTTCTTCTGACATTGGTTTGTTATTGTTTTCCTTTCTTTGATGTTTCTTTTGTTGTTTCTTCTGGGTTGCATCATTTTGAGTGTGCACATTTTTTTTGAGTGGACATCCACATACATCAAGAAAATATATATGCATACATATAGCCTATCATCCATGCATTCATCCACCCATCTATCCTTAGCCAATGATTTATTGGCATCCAAAGATATCCAGGTCTGTCTCTAATGTATAATGTATTGCATTACCTGTTTTCAAACATAAATTATGAATGTAAATAATCTCTTCTGATTATTAGCCATACATTGACCCAACTAGGGTACAATACACAATTTGGGGCAAGATGCCTCCAGGGGCGTCTTCCCCAAAATGGGAGGGGGCAACTTGCCTCATAAATACCGATCAAATTTTTGGGGCTACTAAAAATCCCCTGTTATCACCCTGTGCTTTAACTCTTGGATTTACACTCATAAGGCTTTTCTATCACCACAGCATATTGTCCAGAACAAGCTGAAACTATTTATGTACACCTGCAACTGATTTTCAAAGTCGAAACGTTATACAAACTTACCCAAAAACGATTTTATCACTCAAGCTTCCACGTGTGTGTCACTTCCGGTCTAGATATACGATGAATAGGAACAGCAGGGTGTGTTTACAAGAGATTTGGTGCCATTAAGTGTTAAGAACACAAATGAATAGGGGTAGGCATCTTACTTCATGGGGATGTCTTCCCCCATGTTACCCTAATCTGCATACATAATAAAACTCAGTCCAAAGTAATATTTTGAGTTTAATTAAATACAGAACTAAGATACTTTTGCTTATTTCATTATGATGGCCAAACTCAGGGACAGTTAAAGTGCACTGGAAACGGTGAACTACTGTAGCTGTGTACAACATACAGCTACATAACAGCAACACTGGTGTTGTATTTATTATAACAGACTTCGAGTCACAGCTATTTCTTCATTTCTACACAGTCTACTGGTTCCACATTGTGACTGGAAACAAAACACATGTCTGAAGAATTAAAAAAGTACACACTGTATTGGGGTGATAGATTACCAGATGTGTGTGAGTTACCTGCAGTTACTAAAGAGTAAATGACTTCAAATTAAACTTTATGCAATGCTTGCAATCATTCTGGGTGGTTATTAAATCATGCAATTGTGGCTTTTTTATTTTACTTTTTTATGTAGTCTTTGACAAGTTGCTTTGGTCTGGGTTCAGAAGCTGTTGTAGTTGTAATATATAACACTGGCTGGATAAACCAAAGTGTCTTTGTGTTTGCAAGATCCAGCACTATCCGGTGAGCATCAAGTTCCCTTTTGTAATGCAAGCAATAAACAGAAGGTGTTCGCAAGACTGTTCAGGCTTTTACTCATGTAAATACGCAGTTTGTTAATTCTACTTTAACTCACACTTGGATTTTTACCTTCAGAAAAAGCCCAGGAGACAGTTAACAGGTTTTTAAAAATCACTCATCTAGAAGGATTGATCCTTCTGTAAAGAGATTAAACTGAAACTTGAAGCCATGGCTCTCCACAAAAGAGAGTAATAAAGCAATCTTAATGCAGTGTCATATTTTTTCATTATCTAGCCCAGAGGTTCTCAATCCTGGTCCTCGGGGACCCCTTGTGTCTTTTGGTTTTCATTCCAGCTGAGCTCTCAATTACTTAACTAAACCCTTAATTGGACTCATAATTTTCTTAATTCGTTTTCTGCTCTTAAACAGTTGGAGATTTCAGCTTAACTATAAAATGTTATAAGTAACTTGAAATCTGAAACTTTTTAGGAGCAGAGAACAATTAAGGCCTAATTAAGCTACTTGTTAGTTCAATTAAGGGTTTAGTTAAGTAACTGAGATCTCAGTTGGAATGCAAACCAGAAGTTGATCTAGTCCACAGTGTTGTCCAATAACCAAAAGTTACAATTGTGGTCAGTTAAATCAGAATTTTTTACACATCGTTACCAGTAAACATTGTATTGTTACTTATTCCTAGACTACTTATAAAGTAGATCAGTAGATTTTTATACATGTATAGGCCGGTATTGAATTGGACAAACAGAATGAATACAGGGTACTGCACATGGACGATGAAACACCAGTCAGTGCTACAAGGTCAGTGAAAAAGACAATCAATTCAATAATAAATGAAGGTACTTACTGACTGTATGACGAGGGAAGGCAGCCGGGTAAATACATAGGTGAACAAGGTACTGGTTTTAATTTTTTATAGCAAAACAGAATAATGCACAAGCAAGGGAAGCTGGGGAGGGTGTACAAAGTACAAATATGAGGAAAATAATTTGTATAAACAGAAGAGTTGTGTTGCAATTCTCAAAGAAATCAGAATGGCATTGCAGGATTAGGTTCTTGATGTATTAAATTATTAATACGCCTCTCTGCCCATAACAAAGGAACCAGGAAAGATGTTTCATTTCCTTTAGAGTGTTTGCAGGTTAAAGGCCTTACCCTGTGGTAAGGGGTGTTCAGATTGAACCCGGAGTGGCCTTATGGTAGATGACTGATGGACTGTGGTCCACAGTGCTTATTCACTGTGATGTGTTTCATATTTACCAGCCATGTTCCCCAAAGGAAGGATCTAGTGGATGACAGATGCAAGCTCAAAAGTTCACATTATCAGGAGCTATTGTTATCAAGGATGCACTGTGGAGCTTCCATTCTTCTCCTTTACAGGATGTTCATCTTATCTTCTCAATTCTAACAAAGCATTGTATTTATAGACAGATGCACAATGACAAATGCAACAGTCTATGTTTTACATCAATAGCTCATTGGGCAAATACATTTTAAATAGTGAGCAGATAGGTTTGTTGATTGTTTGAGTAGTATTGTTCTTTGGGATAACAAAATACTGAGCTCAAGTCATGTGATTTCATAAAAAACGCCAGGTGCTCAGTGTTTGGTATTTGAGTTGAGTTAAAATTGCCAAAATGAGTTGATTAAGAATCTGTATAAATAGCCATTCGAAAAGACATGATTTTAATTAACGCAAGAACAGCGAAAGATACGACCATGCCCCACTTGAGTAAAGAAGATCGCCTGATTGCTATCGGCATTATTGAAGGCGGCCTGTGAAAGAAGTTGCCCGGAGAATGAGATGTTCTGCTTCAACAATCAGAATAGTAGTCCAGAGAAACCAGGAAACCAGCTCTGTAAGGAACAGGCCACGTCCTGGAAGGCAGAGGGTCACCACACCGGCCCAGTACTGTTACATCCGACTGATCCATCTGCATAATCGTTTTCTGACTACAGTAGCTACAGCACAAGAAATTCCAGGAAGAAATGACCCGCGCATCAGCAGAATGACTGTAGCTCATCGTCTGCATGAAAATGATTTGCATGCTCAGAGGCCTTTCAGGGGTAACATGTTGACAGTTGAGAGATGAAATCGCCGTCTTCTGTGGGCCAGAGAACATCTGAGGTGGTGGCAGAGAGAGTGGTGGAGTGTTTTATTCATCGATGAATGCTGTTTTGCCCTCGGCAAACCTGACGGAAAACATGTGTGGAGACATTGTGGTGAGCGTCATGCTTACTGTTGCGTTGTTCAAGCCACTGGTGGGGCGGTGGAAGTGTGATGATGTGGGGAGGAATCTCCTTTAACCCTTAGCGGTTCATTTATTCAGCGCTTGTCAGGCACATCAGGTCCAATTTATTTCCACATGTGCTGTTTATTTTACACGCGCTGTTTAAAAGTAATTTTTTTCAAAGTAAAACAGGTTTAAAAGGCACTGTACTGCATCTCCAGCTCCGCCCCACCCCTTGTTTGCTGTATGTATCACATACCTCTTCATAGTCGTGCATACTGATAAATAATCTCCTGATCACTCGTTTTAAATCACCAAACTCCTCAATAATGTGATTCAAGTAATTATTTAATTACTATAACATCTCAAAAAGCTTGGCAAATGTCTGTGATATTCTTTGAGCGCTGGATGCGGAAGCAGCTATCTTGTTTGTTTATGTCCGTGTTAAGTCTGTGGTGCAGGGACTGTGTGTATTGCTCAGATCTGCCTCCTTTTTTCCCAGCTTCTCTCAGCTGCTATCGGTCTCACTCGGCCATTGAAAGTTGTAATGTCGGACCTGGTCCGACATAGGACCGCAAAGGGTTAAACACAAGAACGCCTTTGGTGCAGATTGAGAGCAACCTTACTGCTCAGCAATACATTGACAAAGTCCTTTAGGCAACAGTTTTTCCATTCCTGTAAGCCAATCCGGAAGTGTTGATTTTCCAGCAGGACAATGCAAGACCACACAGTGCTAGGATTACAATTGCACGACTTCAAGAAAACAATGTCAAGGTCTTGCTGTGACCAGCTTTATCTCCTGACCGAGTCCAATAGAACATCTGTGGGACCAAATCGTTAGTGCCATCCACAGGAGACAACTGCAACCAGCCAACCTTTGCCAGCTGGCTGCAGCTGCACAGGAAGAGTGGTGGAACATCCCACAACACTCTGTCCAGAGGCTGATCAGGTCTATGCGTCAATGCTGCCAGGATTGTGTTAATGCTCAGGGAGGTCATACCCAATACTAACTTTGTAATGTTTTCATTTTGACAGCGTGTCACGTTTCACACTGAAAACGTATGATTTTTTTAATCTGTATTTTTGTTCACATTTTCTGTGATTTTGTTTTATATCTATGTTTAAAATATTTCATTAAATCCATTAGACCTGAGTATTGCTTTTCTTTTGTGCATCAGTGTATATGGCGATGCACTGTGCATTTGTTGTTACCATTGATTACAAAGTAGTATAAGCAAGATCTAAACATGCTATAGAATATAAATCTAACCAACACATTATTCTTAGTAGGTTGCATGCCAACATGAGTTATTTTAACTGTAAATGACAAAACACCAGAAATGTCTCTTTGAATTCAAAGGCATAATTACAGACGTACTGTGTGTATATTTTACTCTTTTGCTCATAATATACCAAAACCATTTAATGTTCAAATAAGAAGACATAGCAACTGGCCAAAAGGAGCCTTCCTAATTGCTGTTGACAGGCATGAACGAAGTGACCTGAACACTTTCATGTGTGTCAATACATGCCAGAGGAAAAAGCAAAATGCAAAAGGAAGTAAATCCAATATAATGAAGGAAATTAATACAATATGTGGAATTGTAACAGGAGATAGGCTGTATGGTGAGTCTTTTCTGCAATTGTGTAAAACACAAACTAGAAATGGTATTTGCCTCATTAAAAATAGAGAGCTTTACCAATATACTGCTCATAGTGTTGGAAAGTTTTCTGTGCTGTTGGGAGGCAACTTTCTACTCTTAAGAGTAGAGGTGTTTGTTGGCATAATCCAATTCAGACCCCTGAAGCTAAATCCTCCAACCCTGACTATTCTGTCCCACTGCTTTTCTAAATGGAGGCTAAATATCCCTGTAAACAAAGTGAATGAAAAAAAAAAGAATACAAGGGATTACATTTATACTTGTGATCTTCCTGATTTAGCAAGAAACCATAGCTTATGATTTCACAGGAAATTTCACAAATTAAATTTCATCATCAAAATACCCCGATTAAACTTCTGCTTTCCAGGGCTTCTCAAACTTGGTCCTGGGGACCCCCATTGGCTGCTGGTTTTCATTCAAACCAAGCTCTCAATTACTTAACTAGACCCTTAATTGAACTGATAATTTGCTTAATTAGACCTTTTTACTTGTTTTCAGCTCTTAAACAGTTGCAGTTTAAGTTGCACTTTTAAAATGTTATCGCTAACTTGAAATATGCAACTGTTCAAGAGCTGAAAACAAGTAAAAAGGTCTAATTAAGCAAATTATCAATTCAAGTAAGGGTCTAGTTGAGTAATTGAGAGCTTGGTTGGAATGAAAATCAGCAGCCACAGGGAGTCCCCTGGACCGAGTTTGAGAAGCCCTGTGCTATTCAAATAGTTTTAAATGTTTTAAGCACCCTGGGGATGGATATATTTATATAGCCGATTGTCCAACAGCAATTTGCTCGGGTACAGGAGCTACATCAGGTATTAGATGTCTCCTATTCTCAGAGTATATAGAGTCTCTCAGGTACAGGAGTGTCATCAGGTTGTCTCACTCAAGTCTATGATAATGAGCCACTTAAGGGTTAATCTCCAAACAGTAAACCACTGTGTGGGTACTTCTGCTTTGGTCTTTTCCGGAGTTTCATGTTCTGTTTTTGCACTGCAAAAGAAATTAAGGGTAAGCTCTCCATAGGTTAGTTTTTGTTTCCAAAAATGAATCGAGGTGAATTTATGCTTATTGGGGTGATTTTAAATTTTTCTGGTTTTCCTCAAATGATGGAATTCTCAAGGATGGAATGCTCACAGGTAAACAATGAACAACATTCATGTGAGGCGATGTAGCAGATTTAAAAAAAAGGCTGTCAGCAACTTGAATGGGATTGGACGATAAAGACTGTTGAAGATCAGCTGCACTATAAATGTGATTACACATCTGTTAGGCAGACCTGTATCATTTATAATTGATATCACGTCTTGTATCACCACAGCTGAACTAGTTTCAGTGCACAGTAAATGCATGTTGCTGTCTGACTCCTGGCGTGTGATAGTATCAGAGGAACTATTGGTATTTAGGCTGAATTTTAGACGGCTTCCAGCACTGTTTTTTTTTAAAATCTTTTTTGTGTCAAATGTATTGAGATGTGTGGTGGAAAAACATCAGTATTCCATATGGAATATCAAGTTTTCCAACCAACTTCTCTACTGTCTTCAGTAGCAAATAATACACATTGACACTAAGAACTGAAGACAGGAAACTTTCCTTTATTGATTTTCAACAGGCTGCCCAGGATAAGACGTATGACTGTAGCGGACAAGGACTGCTGAGTATTCCCGATTCCCTTCCACCTTCCACCACAGGTTTAGATTTCAGCTTCAACACTCTCCCTTTCATTCGCAACTCGACCTTCATCAAACTGAAGGAACTCATCGATCTGGATTTAACAAGGTGCAGTACTGATGCTGGCATGACTGGGTGGCAGTGGGTTTAGAGATTATAATGATCAGTGGAAAGGGAATTAGGTAACTTCTCCATTTCTGTTTATTTCCTATGTCCTCTTAAAGAAACTAACATTTCTTTCCCCAGATGGTTTAGCCAATGGTAGTGGTAGCTGTAATTAGGTGTACGGTGTGTTGCAACACATTGTAGAAGACACATCATGTGCGTTTATTAGTGTTGGGTGGCTTCTTCTGCTGTATGTTTAGAAGTGTTCGGTGGCTACCTCAAGTTGATCAAGTTGAGAGTCTATTTCTCTCACACTGTTTGCTGTGTCAGGCCCACGAACGAAGCAAGTCGGGTCTGTCCTACAAAGAGTGCAATAGAAACCAGTTGCGATTAAAACATTTAGAATGCTTTGTCATTTACATCCTGATTGCGAGATTCTACACGGTCAGCAACATAATGTGTAGCTGCTGCTAACATGTTGCAATGAGGACATGACTTAGAATTGTATTTTATTTATTTATTTATTTATTTTTTAAATAACAGCTTAATAAAAACTAAAATGACTTCAGCCTACTGAACTGACAAAAGATAAAACTTCAAATACTGGTGTTTTCTGAATTCAATTTCTTGAGTACTGCGAAATAGTGTACCAAACAATTAAGAATGGGAGTTGAAGCTCTGTAGTTATTTGTCAGAATTGATGTATTCAGTATAGTTCACTGAGATGAAGAATACAGTACTGTAGTACAGAAGAGCACCACTGTGGCTCTAGTGCTTCTTACTCTACTAATAGAGTCTAACATTTGAGGGTAATTTTGATTCATAATCTTAACACTTGAGTCAAACCATTTTTTTAAAACATTAAGCCAATTGCTATACAGTTAGCACTGATAAAGGCTGACTGACCCATGTCAACTTGGACTGTAAACAGTTGATTTTGTTCCCAAAATAACTCATGTTGACTGTTACTCGTTTTAGGTGCCAAATTAACTGGATATACGAGGATGCCTTCCAATACCAAATCAAGCTGGAGACACTTGTTTTAATTGGAAACCAATTCATGTTTATTGCTGATAATGCCTTCAGTGGCCCTGTGAAACTGAAGCATCTCTTTTTAACCCAGACAGCACTGAGTACTCTGCGATTTGTACCCAGCGAGAACCTGAACTGGTTGGAAACCCTGGATTTTGGTGATAACAACATTTACTCACTGCAGTTTCTCAGCAGTTTTACAACAAGGAACCTGAAGAATCTAGATTTCCAGTTGAACGGCATTCAGAAAATACATGCTACTGATGTGGAGGTATTAAAGCATGCCTTAGGACTCAACTTAAACTTCAAGGGTAATGACATTATTTTTATTGAACCGGGAGCCTTTGATTCATGTCAGTTCAACAGTTTGGACTTCAGCGGTTGCCTTGATGAGGCTGACTTGTCCGTGATTTTACTCGGACTAAAGGGACTCAGCACTAGAGTTCTAAAGCTAGGTACCTATGAGGATACTCCAGAGCCAACAGATATAACTCCTACATCACTCCAAGGGCTTTGCGATATCACAGTAGAGGAACTCAGTTTCCAGTTACTTCATTTCAAGGACTTCAGCAACACAACATTTAAATGCCTGACCAGGCTTCGAAAACTAGACCTGACTCGATGTCACATTAGCTTTCTACCTTCCAACATTCAAGGTATGGATTCCCTCACTCACCTAATTCTAAACGAGAACAATTTCCGCAATGTCTGTTTAACTTCTGCACAAAACTTTCCTGCTCTGACCCACCTCTCCTTAAAAGGGAACTCAAAAATGTTACAATTCCATCAAGGCTGCTTGCAAGCTCTTTCTAAACTTGAACACCTGGATATGAGTCACAGCTTTCTTCAAACAGGTAGCTGCTGTGGTATTCAGCTTAAAGGCCTGGGCAGTCTGCTTCACTTGAATATGAGCTACAACAGCAAGATAAGCATGCAAGGGCTTCCATTCAGCGAGACCCCAAACCTGCTGCTCCTCGACTTGACTCAGACACCAATCACCTACAGTGCATCTCGGGGGCCTTTCCACAACTTGCATCAGTTGCAAACTCTCAACCTGTCGCACACCTACACAAACACAAGCAATGTGTACCTGTTGGAGGGGCTTCAAAGCCTACGTGTCCTTAGTCTGCAAGGAAACTCATTTCAATCTGGCATTATTCAAGACAGTGAAATGTTTAAGTGCGTGCCTAAGCTGGAGATACTGATCCTATCTGAATGTCAACTGACTGCCATTGCAGACAAGGCATTCGAACCTCTTAGGGAGCTAAAGTATGTCGACGTAAGCAAGAACAATCTTTTTAAATTCAACGGTCGTGCTTTCGCTGTTCTGAAGGACATCCAACTGAATTTCGCAAGGAATAACATTGAGATCATAGCAGTGGAACAGATCAATCTAATGGAGCCCAGCAGTAAAATAAGGCTGAGCTATAACCCTCTGTTGTGCAACTGTTCCAACCTTCACTTCATCACCTGGTATCAGCAGAACATGGATAAGATTTTGGATCCAGAAGAGACTGTTTGTGGTTCCCCCCTGCCAGGGACCAGGGTAGCGGATGTCCACCTGTCTTGTGGCAATCACCTGTTACTGATCATTCTACTTGTGCTCTCTGCAGTGCTGATAAGCACTCTTGCCGCTGTGGCTGGGAAGAAGTGCTGCATACAGTCAGTGCATGCAGGCTCTTGTTCATACCAAAGGCTTGAAACGTATCAACAACTATCTTAAATGATTGTTGTCTTGATAAAAAAATAAAAAAAATAAAAACACAACTAGGCCTGAATCCTTTGATGGTTTCTCCTTGCTACATTACAGATTGCTTTTTGAGTTTTTTCGTATTAAACACAGGCAGATGTGGGTTGTGGCCTCCTCAGTCTGTGTCGACAGTGTTTGTCTTGCTCTGATTTTGAACATGACTAAAACTGGGGGAGTGCTGGCCTTATTTTTGTTCATTGATTTTGTAAGTGAAGTCTAGGCACACCTGTGAAACAAAATGGTACAAATTCTTATCATGCTCTTTCACTTGTATTAACATAAAAAAGGATATAAAAGAGGGGTGGATTTTCTGAGGAATTATTAATTTCAAAGTGAAAAAATATAGTAAATGTTCTGAGTAGTTTCTAGCTAGTTTTATACCATTTAATTTTTCATTCTGATATTTTTTCTTTTGCCTTTGCATGATCAACAAATTATACATTATAATTGTGATGTCTTAATTAAACTTCATAATCACGCCCTTGGTTGGAGCTTGTTTATAAACGCAGAAGTACAGTAATTAGTCAAGGTAAAGAGCACACTGTGCACCACAGGTATAGCTGCACTCCGGCAGGCACATTACTCAAAGCCTTCTTGTGTGAAGTAGACCAGTTTATTGAAACATACTGACAATGAAGAAAAGAAAAAAATCAGTATTGCCCAAGTATCCACCACAAAGGGGAACATCTGAAAAAACAATTTGACAACAGATTATAGTATATATTTTGCATTTACTCTTGTGTTCAGATTCCTGCAAATATACCCAGGGTGTGCAGTTTCTATACTGTTTTGGGGATTATGCTGAAAAACTAGCAAGATTATAAACAAAAGCATATCTTGATTTGCAATTGGAAATTAATCTATTGTTTGTTTTGCTTTTCAGTGGAATTAATTGAAATGCAGTACAAACCAAACAAGATCATTCGTTTTAATAGGTTTATTTGTACCAATTGTGTGATGTTTTTCGGTTACCAAAAATGTAAAATAAATAAATAAATACATAAATACGTAGGTTGTTTGTTTTTGTGTACAAATGTATTTTTTGTCAACATGACAATATACAAAGAGTAAGATACCTGCACAAATAATGGGCTACATTCTCAAAGCCATTTACTCCAAATTGTCGTTAGCATGTTTTCAAATAGTAAAAACACACCTAATATAATGACCAACCCAGAAATAAACAGCTTAGACATGGCGATTAGTCTAAAACTGTTTATTATTCGTTATAGAAATCCAAATGATGTTTTTTTTTTTCAGACAAAAAAATACACTAATGCCGATTCGAAGTAAATTGCTTTGAGAATTTAGCCCAATGTTCTTGTGCTTTCAAATTGAACCATTTCAATACTTTGATAAACAACCAAGACATCACAACTTCAGTCATTCATGCTTTTTATTTTAGTGTTATGCAACTGCAGAAGTATAAATATTCGTTTAATATACAACAACTATGACATCCATTGAGATTTCCTTGGAGAAAATACAAAATGCAAACCCTTTTTTTTATTGCACAAATCCTAAAAGACAAACCATTTTAAGCAAGTTCATCTACAGCTGGTAATACTAGTCAAGAAAAGAAAAGAAAACATGTATAACTTGACAAACGATTACACAAGACTCTAACTGGATACCACACAGCCTTTTACTAAACAACTTGCTGGTAAGATGAACCACGAAGACACAGTAAACTACACAATCACAAGCTATGTACTGTGAGGTTTCCAAATGCAGCACACCGGTTTGGCAAAGTAGTAACGTAATATACAAAATATACATCCATGATGCATTTGTAAACAAATGTTGAATGTGCTTTAAGAATTTTTTAAGGACAGTCTTTTCAAAGAAGTGTCTCCTTTACAGGGATCCTGATTCTTTATGTAATGCACAACTACTGAGCTGTCATTCTAAGATATAGCAACTATCGAAAATATTCTTAGTTTTCACCTGAAATTATATAAAAAAATATATATATTTATATTCATGGGGACCCTTTTTTTCCAATTTTTTATTTTTTTTTTACTGGGAAGAAGTTACACAATCCACATCCTGTTTTGCCCCATACGGTGCATATTTGATTTT
This sequence comes from Acipenser ruthenus, assembly GCF_902713425.1. NCBI lineage: Eukaryota > Metazoa > Chordata > Actinopteri > Acipenseriformes > Acipenseridae > Acipenser > Acipenser ruthenus. The sequence continues at coordinate 15,560,986 of NC_081190.1, forward strand.
ATACCTGCTTTAACCCAAACAGAAATACAAATAAAATGTTGCCCTTTGTTCAATAAGGAGATGTATGCTAACTTCTCCCATTCTTTTAGTTTCACCATGTGTTGTGCTTTCTGTTTAAAAGTTAAGGGTTTTTACCTATAACTTCAAAAACAAACATAATAATAAAAACAAATCTTCAGTGATGCTAAACTTTCAACACTGAAGACGATTCCTCAATTGTGTTTATCTTAATTTTTTTGTATCATTGAAAGTTAGGATTGGAAACAGATACTCTAGTCTAAACAGTAATTGAATTCTGTCTCAGCTGTTTTTTCTCCTCTAATTAGTCAGAAAGCCTTACAATGAATGTGAATGCCAGAATATGGAGTTGTATTACCATGTAAATGCTTCTGCCTCTGACAAATGTTTGTACACATGTGAATTTTACAGCTTATTCAAAGGAAACCATAAACCAGGCAGAATAAAATATTACATAATTACAAGTTCTACAATATGCACAATTAAAGGCTTAGCAAAAGTGAAAAAAACACATTCAAGCATCACATAAGCCCGTTATACCCCTCCTTTTCTCTTTTACAATTAAGTGGTGTCAATAGTTTCATTTTTTCATTTTTTTTTTTGCATACACGTGAAACATTACGATAGGAAATGTAAAAAGCTACTTAATGCTTTTTAAAGGAATGTGAATTTCACCAAAACTTGCTATCAGCAAGCTTCCCTCCCCTTCTAATGCAATGCATTTTACAGAACCTTAAGAGCATTTTATATTGAATGGTTACAGGTATGTGGCAGAATACAGGTTCCTTCCATGTACCACTGCCAGAAATAGTGCTTCTCAAAATGTGTATGTTTTTTGTCGAGTGAAAAAAACAAAATAAATAAACAATAATAATGATATTTGGTGACATTCTTTTGTTAGCATTAAAATTCCCTGACCAGTGAGATGAACTAGTCATGCTTCCAGTCCACGACATTGCAACATTCAGGGGAAACACAACCTTATTTCATCACTAGGACATGTTACACCCTAACGCTTTTATGGGTGATACTAAAAGTGTTGGACTTGACTGAAACTGACTTAGACAAGGTTAGACACACACACACACACACAGATGTTTATACCTCTAGTGGTCCCAGTCAAGTACTACAAGTGCAATTCAAAGCCACCCATAATTGGCACAAAAATTATAAACTTAAAAAGGCCTCTTCACAATAGAGATAACACATCCTTCTCTGTGAACACAAACAGATATGCCACCCCACAACTATTTCCCAAAAGAGTAAACAAACAGTAAAAATAAAAGTTACTTTTGGTAAATGATGAAAATCAGCAGCAAAATGTGTAGCCTACTTTGTCTTTAACTTATTACTCCTTTGTATATATTTACAGGGAACAGATTCCACCCACATACACACTCACACACACACAACTCTCACACACAGAAAAAAAGTTACATTAAAGACACTGTACAAATACTATGTGGTAACAGTTTTACCGGTTCTTAATAAAGACGGTATGTGGAAAACAAAGCCATTTTCCTACTGATATTGCGCACCAAAAAATGCAAGCCTTGTTTGCTTTCAAACACTACACAGTACATGTTTAGAGCTGCAGTAAAGATAATGTAATAATTGCGTTGGCTGATGCATCTGTTTTTTCCTCATGTCCCTGTGTTCCCTGGCTGTGGTTTTCTGTGTGGATTTCCACGTGCTGCCTCCCTGGCTCGTTTCTGCCGGTTGGAGTCCTTCTCTAAAGGTATGCTGGGAAGACAGCTGTCTTGCACAGTTAGGGACATTTTTGACGTATCTTTTCGGACAGTCTTTACAAGGAGCGTTTGCGAGTGAATTTTCTCTTTCCCTTTTTGCTCGGCTGCGTCTTTTTTAGGAGTGGACACAAGCTTTTCAGGGTTGGGGGTTTTAGTATTTTCGCAAGTCCCTTGATTCAGTTCAGCCCTGATGCTGCCGACAGGCTGTGAAGGTTGTTGACACTTCTGAGCCACAGGCTCTGTGCCCTCAGCTGCTTTCCTGGTGCCACCCTCCACGGCAAGAGTCACCCGTGGTTCACCTTTAACATTGACTGTGCTGGTGTTAACCTTGGCTGAAAGTGTGTCACTATGCATCTGTGCTTCTTTTATCTTCTCCCCAGACACTTGCTGCTGGAGAGGTGCAACATTCTTCGTTAGGTCTTTCTGACCATGCAGTCTGTCTGGGTTAGGCAAAGTTTTTGGCTCTCTTGGTCTCCCATCAAGGTTCTCTTTTTTAACAGCAGACTTTTCTGTGCATTTCCCTTCACATTTTGCAGAACCCCCAGAGTTTCCATTAATATGTTCTCTTTGCTCGCATTTGGAGCTTTTGTCACTAAAACTGGCCTGTCTGTCTGCATCCATCCCCAACGTTGAACTTGTCTGACTGTCTTGAGCAGGAGGACGTTTTAAGGAGGACTGCATTTTCGGAGCAGGTTCTTTTGTCTTTAAATCAGCGGTCTGGAGTAAGCGGTCTCCCTGTTTAGTGGCACAAGGCTTTGGCTGGGATCTGGGTTCCACCATGCTGCTTTTTACTTTGAAAGACTCTGTCACTATCTCCTCTGTCTTATTAGTGCACATCTTTGGTGGATTGTTATTGATGTTTTGCGTCACTGTGCTGGGCTGTGTTTGATTACTAACATCTACACTGTTTAACTTTTGAGTCAACGTGGTTTTCTGTACGCTGTCTGTTTTAACTTTAGATGTATCACTTTTGCCCTCTACCTTTGTACTTTGTTCCCGGACTTTAGCCGTCTTGTCTTCAGAACATTTATAGTTTTTCTGTTCTGTTCCAACAGGTGAACCAGAAGGACAATTGCTATCTTTCAAAGCAGAAGTGCTTGGTAAGTCTCCATCTGCGCTTTGAGGTTGGGAATTAGAGGACTCTGCCTGCACAGCACATGCACCACTTCCCCTAAAGTCTGCCAAACATTCCCTTTGAGGTGCACTGGTTTTAGTATCACTGGTAACAGCCTTTTGTTTCACTTGGCTCTGTTTCGCCTTGTCAGAAAGAGCCCCCTTTTCCACCCTCCCCCTTTCCTGAGGTGCAAAAACATGCTGACAGCTCTGAACAGTGGGTGGCAAATCTTTTCCACTAGGGTCCTTACTGCGTCCACCTAGCTGTCTATCAATGCTTTCCTTCACTGCACTTGACTGCTGTTGGATGACATATTCCTTCCCTTTGCGCTCATCAGAAATCTCTCTCTGAACAGACGACTGCTGCTTTGGGGTTTTTGGACTGTTTGACACTGGGGGCTGTTTGATTTCAGTCTTTAGATTAAATGCTTCTAGGGGTTTCCCCAGTTCTCCACTACCTTCTGCCTGCACTAGACTGCCAGCATATTTTAGTGTAGGTGTTCCGATTGGACTAGAATGCCCGACTGGGGGTGAAGCAGTGAAATTTTGCACCACACATTGCTTTGCATTTGTCTCTGTTTTCCCCTTTGTATCTGGGGTAGCTTTCTTTTGAGATCCACAGCTGATGTCAGTAGACTCTTCAGTGCGGCTAGGTTTCTCTGTTAAAGTAGTGCTGTGTTTCTCCATTTTACTCTCTTCAGTTCTAGGGTTTTTGTATGCTAACATTGCAGCCCCAGGGGTTCCTGGGCTTACGCGACTGGCCAGCGGTTTGCCCATTGCCTGTTGCTGGCTTGACAGTTTTTCAGTGCAATGCTGGTTTGTCTCTACTGATACTCCAAGGCTTGCACTGCTTTGGTTTTCTGCCACTTTAGACAAACATGTTTCCGTTTTTGACGTCCTTGGTCCAGATAGCATAGCTATATCAAGAGTGCCTTCTAAAGGTTTTAGAGAAGACACGGAGCGACTTTCCAGTTTATATTCAGAGGATGTCTTTCTCATTGGGCCCTCAGTTGCTGAAATTAACTGAAGCTTCTCAACAGCGGTTTCTCCTCTCCCACTCAGCAACTTCGGAGTCAACGAGTCAGTGTTAATATTGGATGATGTATGAACTGCACTCACTGGTCCTTTGCCAAGATCTTGAGCAGAGGAAGGATCTAGTTGAAAACTTTTGGAATTCAGTTGACGGCCCTCGTGGATCGTTGGAGAAATTCGATTCTTGGGTGCAGGGCATATGCGGTCATCTCTTTCCTCGAAAGAGTGCTTCTTTCTTACAAGTTCTATATTCTGGGCTTTTGCCTCCAGTCTTTCATATTTACTAATTCCCTTTGTCTGTCTGGCTAGCTGCTCCATGTTATCTCTGTACTGCCTCTCTGCCGATGGAGGGGAGCGGTCTTGAAGTGTGGAACTGGATGGGGATCTGGAGCAGTCATGCAGTACTGGAACAGACTCTGCGCCCTTGCACAACGCTCCACAAATAGAATTCTGTGGCTCAGTAACATTCTCGTTAGCTCTTGTGTTACATTTTTTGTACAACGTGTCTTTCAGTGGGCTACAAGTAGTGTTCGGCTCCAACATTGATATTTCCGGACTGCTCGCAAGTCTCTGCCCAGCTCTAACAGAAAAGCTTCTATCTGTATCATCTGAACTAGAAGAGGAGACTTGCTCTGGTTCAAAGCTGGATTCCTGCAGGGCATCCTGTTTCTGTAGTGACTCGCGCCTCTCAGCCCAGTCTTGCCTCTTCATGACCACTTTGCCTTTCAGTTTCTCCCTGTCCAGCTCATCGATGGACTCCTGCCTCCCTATTTTGCGTGTTGCGGGACGCTTCAGGCAGCCCTGCTCGGCGGGCCGAACGCGGGTCATTGTGGGGGTTTCACATGCAGTCTCCTCCAGACTCTGCAGGCTGGGTTCTCTCTGCAGGGGCTCCTTCTGCGCTTCCTCCTGGGTCACCTCCAGGCTGTGCTTGCGGGGGCACAGGTGCTTCTTATCATTGAGGTAAGACGGGGAGAGCTTCTCCTCGGACTGCACTCTCTTGAGCAGGGGGGATCTTGGCGGCTCGGCACTCTTGGGCCTCACCATGTGTCGGACAATGGTAGGGGGGGAGTGCATCTTCGATGGGAAAGTCTGTGTTTTTGAGCTCCCAAGGGAGTGCGCCAGCAGGGGTGATGGGGATCGCTGAGGCGAGGTGGGCTGTGGAGTCGGGGACGGAGTGCGGGCCAGTGGAGAGAGGGGAATGCTTCCAGCTGACTTCCTTCGGCCCTGTATGTACCTCTGTCCACTCAGCTTTGGGCCTAGGCCATGGAGTGTGCTGGGCCTGATGTGACCAGAGCCAGCAGGAGAGTTAGGGGCACTGGAGCTGGGGGAGCTGCTTTGAGAGGATGTAGCACCTGGGTGAAGAATACAGCAAAGACATGCACATTAATATTCATCACAGAAAGCAGAAATGTACATACACAGTCAAAATAAATAACTTTAAAACACACTTATTTTTTAAAAGTAACAGTACTGAACTGTTAAAAAAAAAAAAAAAAAAAAAAAACGAACAACTCTGACACTGCTAGGAGTAGAAAGAAATGCCTTTTGACATTTTACAGTATTATGAAAATTAAGCTTTTTCTGGAGTATTTCTAATAAAATGTGAGTTTGTCTCACCTGATTGATTGAAGTCTGGTGTGGACCGAAAGCCGGCAGTGGGGGATCTGGGGGATAGGCTGTGTGTAGGGGAGCCAGGCAGACTCTCTCCTGAAGAAAGGGACCGATTCAGAGAGGTGAAACTCCTGCTGGTGTGCAGCAAAGGAGAGGGCTGCATTGCAAATCGCCGGAAAAGCGATCGCCTCCTGCAGTAGACAACAAATGGCAATACATACATTTACTCCCACAATTACTGAGGTCTAGGCAAATGTCCTGCACTACTTTCAGTTACTGCCGTTAACTTTTTAGATCGTCTCGCCCTAATTTCACAGATTTAAATTAGAAAATTATTTATTTATAATAAATATTTGTATAGTTAGCCGCTTTTTTTTTTTTATATATAAACAGTATACAGCAAACAGTGGCAGTTGCTACAAATTACATTTTTTTCTTACATGGAACAACAGTGACACCCAGTGGTCAGACAAATATAAGCACTTAAACAATATGTAAATTCTAAATAGGACAATGAATATTTTAAAATAGTACAGGATTGTTATAGCAACTGCATGTATCTCCACAAGGTTTGGCTGACAACCACATTTATTGCTTATATTGTACCAATTACATATACAGTATGTACCTCTGTATAAATGAAAATATTTATCAGGGTAGCCAAGTTCCTTAAAATAAAAAATGATTATTGCTAATTCCATTCGTTTCACTTCACTCATCTGGATAATTTGAATGAATAAAGACCAGATAGGACCCCTCCCACACACACACACACACACACACACCCCCACACACACACACACCCCCACACACACACACCCCCACACACACACACCCACACACACACACACCCACACACCCCCCCACACACACACACCCACCCACACACACCCCCACACACCCCCCCACACACACACACACACACACCCCCACACACACCCCCACACACACACACACACACACTGACCTTTCTTGGGTCTCCTTTTTAGGTTTCTTGCTGCGTCTCACCATCTTGCTTCTGTAGCTGTTTCTCCTGGCAGGCCCGGTTTTAATCGACGTGTTCTCAAATGGAGTTGTTGTGATGGCTACTTTGTTTCCGCTCTGCAACAAAGTGATATAGAATTCATTCAAATTCACAATTTTTCATTCCACACTACAAACATAATCCTACTGCCCAAAGTATCATGTGTAAAGTATGACAGCCAGTTACAGCAGAGATAAAAAAAGAGTTCCTAATCAAACTGATTTGGTTGCTTAAGGGGCAGGGGTAGGACAAAATGGACGATAATATTGCTGCCACAAAAATACATGATGCTCCACAGAACAGACAAGCCAGCTAACCACTGAAACATATGAAATGACTACAGCTTGGATTTACAACCGAATGCTGCTCATTTCAGGTGATCGGTGACCTTAAAACATTCAAAGCCGAGCCCACCTTTAACAGCAGCTCCACCACTTCAGTATGAACGAGCCCGTGCACTGGCTCCCCGTTGACGTGTGTGATGAGGTCACCAGCCCTCAGCCCAGCCTGGTGAGCCGGTCCACCTTCCTCGACATTCTGAAATGGAACCAATTAACAAACAATAAATATAGATAGACCTGGGCTGGATGTCTAATGTCTTGTCTCCATGGACAAGTCAGTAGTATTTTAATTTAGATTTTTTTTTTTGTTTAAACATTTTGTTACCAGCTCCATATCTTGTACTATTAAACTTTAGGCAAAAAAAAACACCTATCGGCTAAAATCGGCAATTTTTGTTACTTTAGCCGATAATGTACACCGATATTCATGCTTGAATTTCTTCCAGCACAGAATTTAATGTTTAATTTGGCACACTTACTAATGACACAAGAACACTGAGGCAATAATCTTTCTTGCAGTGTTGTATAACGTGCATTCAACCTGCAGTAAATATGTCTCAAAAGAGTAGTGTTAGGAATTTTTTTTTTTTTTAAATATCTGAAGACAACAATAGTATAGCTGAGTTGTGTGCAGCAGAACAGACTTGATGCAACATTAAATCCAACAATGAACTGTGAATAGAATATTTTTGTAATGCTTTTTTTAAAAACTTTTTTTTTTTGGTTGAATCCTAAACATTTATTATTATTATTATTATTATTATTATTATTATTATTATTATTATTAAATGTACTTCAAAAATGCCCGTTTGTAATTTTTGTTGCTCTTGCTTAATCTGCATTGGTTGCGGGTGTATTCGGCAACATTTTGTTAAGTAACAAATTCAAGTTTAACTGAATTTGGTAACCGGAAATTATATATTTGACATCTTTTTTTTTTTTTTGGATAAGTGAAGAATTTAAGTGGTGCTGCATTTTTAAGCAGTGTATGCTTAAAATAAGAATTTAACAGAAGTTGTTGTAGTTCACATTGCATAGGCTAATTTTTTTTCCCACTGTACAGTATAGGTTATATAGGTTATACATTATATATTTTTTTCTACAGAAATGCTTTTACTAGTACAAATGCAAAATGTTATTTTTGTGTGACAGTTGTAAAACAAATGCATAAATTGCTCTCTAGCACACACACAATAATATTACGTTATTCTTTTTATTCATTTTCTGAAGTAAATGCAACAAGTAAAAAATACCTTAGCTTACCTGCACTATCTATTATTATTGGTATTGGCAAATATGGGCAGATAATCATCAGCCACCAAGATGATCTTTAAATCGGTGCACCCCTAATTATCTTTGATAAAGCTAGAGTCAAATGCCAATACTAAGATATTTAGGAACACTCCGAAACAGATTTGCAGTCATTACTGTATCTATGTCTAACGTAAAGCTTACTTACCCAGACCATGTGGTAAACCGTGTACACGTCACCATCGCAAGCGTACACTCTGATGGCACGCAGTGTGAAGCCAAACTTTTTTCCTGCGCTATGGATGACGACTGGCTGTTTGGGGCTGACAGCAGAGATGGAGGAGTCGCGGCTGGGAGAGGAGTCTCGGGAGGAGGGATCTGAAGACAGGGAGTGTGGAGACATCGGGCTACTCAGCGGAGACGCACCCAACACATCTGGAGGAAAACAAAACCAGACAAATGTGTTTGTAAAACACTTCATAACAAAATACTAGTGGCAAAAAAGATGGACATACATTTTTTGCACAAGTCAGCGAAGAACAATTTATGTCTGAAGTCACTGGTTTAGACATATTGTCTAGGAATGTGTTGATTTGTTACAGCCAGTCATCTTACATTAAATGCAAGAACCCTGTTTCAAAAGACACAGGCAGGCTTTTTAAAATTATTATTATTATTATTATTATTATTATTATTATTATTATTAATATATATATTTTTAAACATATTCCCTTTTAAATAATTTGTGATTATGTGTATTATACCATTCCCCGTTAAACTGGCAACGGAATAATATAAACAATATTGTTGATATTCTCAGTGAAATGTAGAGATCATAATAATTTAACTTCACGTTATGGCTATAAAAAGGTTAAGTCATAGCCAGTCTCTACAGAAAACCAGTATTCTAAGTGACATTTTCCTGCTTCCTGTTTGCAACAAACATCAGTGAACTCTTCATCCATCATGAATGTCAAATTGAGGCTTTTTTTCTGCATCTCTCAGAGGTTTACAGCAGAAAAACTAGAAAATGCGATTAGAATGTGTGGTGGTGCAGGTGATTCTTCACAAGGTCTAGCATATATTTTAATAAAGAACTCCCCATGTAAAGAGCTCATATCGAGCAATTTCACAGCACATATATTTCTCTTTACCTCCTGGGATCATGAGGGAGAGAGTGCTGGCAGACACAGACTTTGTAACTTTGAGGGGGCTTTTCTGTTTCTCTGTGCTTTCTAATCGCTGATGGGCCAGGTGTGTGCTGAGGTCCTCTGATACCACAGAGGTGTTATCTGGGCTCTCCACACCTTCACTCCTGGTATGCATCTGATCGAGATGCTCAGAGAAGCTGGCCACTGTAAAGATGGAAAAAAATACATTCAAAGAAACTAATAGCAGCACAGATTGAAAATATGTTAATGATTTCTGGACAGCTACTGCTTCTCTCTTTTGGTGATTATTTCCATTTACAAGAGATTGATCCCTTTAATACATTTTTTTACATTTATAATAATTTAAAAGTTGGAACGATACCTAAATTCTAAAACTATAAAGCTAAATATTGTGATAATTGTGGCATTTACTAATATATGCGTATTACTGGGATTTTAATATGTTCTATGTTAATGCTGAACATTTCTAGTTTAAATGCATTTCGGAAATAAGATTTTAAATTATTTTTTATTCTTTAAAAAAAAAAAAAAAAAAAAAAAAAAAATTGAAGATTAAATTAGTGGGCCCTATTTTTTCCCAAAGTCTGCATTTATGAATAAAATAAAGCATGTTATTCTGTTGTTGATTATAATAACTAAATGAAGCAACCACATGAACATCATTTAATCATTAAAGCCCTGGTGATAAATGGCAAGGTTAATATTTTATTATTATTATTATTATTATTATTATTATTATTATCACAATAAGCAAAAAAATAACTTAAGATAAAATGCAAATCCGGTTGTTCAATAGCTAGATAGACCACAAGCCAAAGGCGATGTCTTCTTTATGTCCAGTAGTGTGGAGTTAGAGATGTGCAATATTTAAATGCTCTTGATGCAGCTGTCCGCTGTCTCCGTTGTAGAAGCTGTACACTCCTGGATGGCTGTGAGCTTTGCTGCCCCTGAGGGTTGTACCTGAAAGGTTGGAGCCACTAAGTGTGCTGCCTGGAGTCGTGACCTCAGGCTCGTCCTGTGGCGGCTCCCCGATGGTGAAGGCCACTTTCTCAGGCTCTCCTGGGGGCTCCTCTCCTTCCTCCATCTCAGCAGAAATGGCGAACTTAGGGAGCATCCCAGACCGGCGTCCCAGACTGCTGCTCTCTGTGTCTGAGGAGTGGGACAGCGAGGGCCTGGGAAAACGGGCACAAAATAAAAGTAATATTTCAGTTTATTTTGTAAATGTGCATTTATTTAAAATTAACCCCCCAGTATTATCTATCACTTAATAAACATGGTCATGACTGACAGGGGGCTTCAAGGACTGTGACATCCAACTGGCTTTACATCACATGTTCATCCTTTTTGGGGTCTATTGTTAGTAAGACATCTGGGGAAGGTTTGAACCCTTAGCCTTCCATCCATCTCTCAGGAAACACAGCCAAACCTATTCCAGCTTACATTTCACTATACTCCGGAGTCCAGCTGAGGCAGTCCACAGTCACAGGGCTCCCACTCTTTGTTTTGTCTCCCCCATCTCCCTTGTCCTCTCCTTGGTTACGAGATATCTGGTCCATACTGCTGTAGACCTGCCATTGACAGCACAAAAGACAGTTGGGTTACAGTTTTTGGATAACCACATGTTACAGACATTACATAACTTATAAATAAATAAATAAATAAATAATTCGGCGGGAGAATGCAGCATATTTTCATACAGGTTAGAGTACTTCCATATTTACGGCACAATATGAACTAGAATCCTGCAGCAAAAGTCTGCAGTCATGTAAAATTTCAAAACCTTTAACTAAGGTTAAAGTAGTAGCACCATTGAATAGTCCACAGTGTAAAAATACAATAAAAAAGAAACAGAAGTAAAGAAACTGTCAAGACTGGACTTACTTTTGAGAACCTGTGTGAACAGGATGAAAACTGCCTGATTTCCACATTAAAATCTTCATCATTAGTCTCTTCCTCCTCCTCGGTTTCCAAATGGTGATACCTCTCAGACCGAGCTGTGTGAGACATCAAGAAGAATAAATCAGCTCATTATTTCGAGAGATTACACATCTCTTATCTGCTCACAAATGGAACAGCCAAGTCTTTTGTGTTCCTTCAGATTAACAATGACATCACATCTAAATGTGAACCCTCAAACACCCATACAATGGGACTTTAAAGGAAGCATCTATTACTGGAAAATAACCCAATGTGGTTTATTAGTACTGCTGTGCTCAAGTCCCTGTACCCTCCCAATGCAGGCAGCACATACTGTCAAAGTAGCTTGTATCATCTTCCGACTCCAGCTGTGGGATAAACTCTGCCTTCTGCCGTAGCAGACTGTTCCAGTCCAGATTGTGGAAAAACGGATGTTGCTTTACTTCATAGGCACCCCCTCAAGGCAAAAGCAAGAAATTCAAATAAGTAAATCGTACCACACTTTTAAAGTCAAGAAGAAAAACAATGTCTCCATCTGTGTAAGGTGACGCTTGATGGATTGTAAATGTAAATATGGTACTTGCAGAGAAGGCACTGCTTGCATGAACAGTATAGTATCTACTTGATTTCCCAATAAAGTAATGAATGAAGCGCCACACCCTACCTGTGCCCATCCTTTCCAATGGGTTCTGCCTGAGCAGCAGTGTGATAAGTTCTTGGGAATCGGGCGGTGGTGCATCGTCACCCTCGGGCCAATTGATCTCATCTGATTGAGGAGACAGGGGAACAGGAGCAATTTAAAAGGGATAAAATCAACAAAGTGCCTCAGGAACAACATTTCTTAAAAAATGGACCATGGTGGTTATAATTTGGGATCTCCAGGCTGCTATATTAACACTTTTTTGGTTTTGTTGCATTTTGTCAATAGGCCATGAAGAACGAACAATACTGAATTGGGTTCACAAAAGGCTGGTCCTTAAAGGGTTAAACTACTTGTTGCCTATTAAAAACAAGGTGGCTGCCACTTTAAGTTACCGAACCCTGGCAGTGAAGCCCAGCATGGCTAGTCTCGTCAGGTAAATGGCCAGTAGGCGATGAGGTGGACTAATACAAGCTGATTTTCCACCCTAACCCACGGGAGCTGAAAGGACAATAAAGTGCTCACTATGGGTCCCCAGCCAAGATCGGAGATTCAACACAAACTGACTTCAAAACAGGCTTACGTGATTTACTGAGCTCTGGTGCATTTACTAGGTCTGCCACCAGAGCCCCTGTCGGCTCTATATTCTGTAGCCAACTATGCTTACATTTTTAGGCTGAAATGAAGGTTACTCTCAAAACATGGACTGCAATTATAATTTTCCTTTCTACCAACTGAGCCTTGGTATCCAGACATTTAATTACCAATGGTACAGACATGTGCTCGGTTATGGTGTCATATTACATAATGGACTGAAGAAATATTACATTTCTTGAAATCACTGTTTTCATTTCTTGTTTTTTATTACAAAGTACTTATTACCAGATGGGTTTTTTTGTTGTTGTTTTTTTTCCGGCTATTAAATTGCACATTAGGTCACTTCCCATTTTCTCTGGACAATGTTTTATCTGAACCTTTTAATTTTCCTTTGTTATCCCAATCCGGAAGCCAACATTACAATTTAACAACTATCATTCAGAATTTAATAAACAGAACAATAGAAGTCACAAAATGCATACAACAGTTTAGATTTATTATAACAAATGGAAGCACATTTGCATATTCTTATAAAGAACGGCCCAAGGATGTGTGAGGCAAAGCAATTAGAAAATTGAGTTATTTTCATGATTGTCTAGCCAACAGCTTGTAGTGCAAAATTTTAATCAGATTTGGAAGTGAAACATGAATATGCATTCATACCCTAAGGCAGTGGCAGAATATCCAAGTGCTCACTGCTTCCCTTAATTAACAGTCAATTCCCCTGCCCTTTCAAAGCTTGGCATATAACAACACCACAAAAAAAGAATATACATCCATAAATTGCCAGTGCTGTATACTGGGGAGGCTGAACTTATCTGCTCTCTCTTTTTATCTAACAAATTACATTGCATAATGAGTCTCTCCACAACAGTCGTGTTGAGGACGGGTGATGGATGAGGGGTACCCACTTTGCTGTCAGGCAATATTGAAAATACCCATGCCGCTTTATAAAATACTACCAGGACCGCTACAAGTCTGAACTGTTAGTAAAACACACCATTACAGCAGAAATAATTGGGACTTTGTTACGTTCCTGAACTTTTGGAGCTGTGTTATGGAAAGCCAGGGATTTCCAAAGCTGTGAGTGGATTCTGAAAACAGCAGGCTGGAGAGCTGGGGATTCTGTATAATGATCATGTGTCTGTGCTGCAAGGCCTTTGCAGCCACACAGGTTGGCTTAGGGGTTTATATTTGAAAGGTTATTGAATTTTAAATGTGAAAGGCAGGTGTTGTATCCAGAAACACTTAAATAATGCATCCCGTCCCTCCAAATCCACTTGAAACCATATGCATTTTTCTGGTTAAAATGACCGCAATTGATAGTTTATAGTCAGGGGTTCACATAACTGGTACGCATGTGCAACAGTAAAGAAAAATGCAGACTTTTATATTGTTTTTAAGTAAATGCTTACCGTCAACACATTTAACAGAAAAGCCTTTTTCATATAGGTAGCGAGGGTGCTCACGATTGCAAGGTCAAGCATTTTACCTGGCTGTGACCCATACCTGTTTAACCTCCCGATTTTCTATCGAGTCAACGATCTCCGTGTAACTGAGCTTATTGTCACTGACCATAATTAAATACCAGTCCCCATATTTTACTTAAGGCTGGAGGGTTCCAAATTCACTAAAAAAGTCAATCCCTGCTAGTGCTATCATTGGCTGCTTCATGGTTTTTTTTTTTGTTTTTTTTTTTAATAAAAAGACAGCAATAGGTGGACTCCAGTTCATAACATCAGTCATTTTCTTTTAATGGACACTTGAAGCAACCAATGATAGTAGGGATCTCGATTTAGCTGTCCATTCAGAGAAGAGGGATGTAGTTACACAGAGTGGCTTCGCTTCCCAAACTGAGCACGTATAAGAGGTGTCGATGTTTGAGAGCCATTACATTTAAAACATCAGTTTAAAAAAAAAAAAAAAAAAACACACAACATCATTTACTAAGCATTTTACTTAAAATATTTTTTTCCCCTTGTTATATCCTTCTAAAAAATACTGTCGTGCTGTCAAGCTAATGTGTTCAACAACACTAAAAAAGTGAAGCAGTGTTTTGTTTTTTGCTTTTGAATCTCCAGGGCTGGAATTTGGTGGAGGCTATTAATAAACAGAGAATACGTGAGGATGTGTTAAACATTGTAATAACCATCGCGCAATCCGGACTCCTACTTAAACATTTATAAAACTATTGTTGTTGTCTCTGACACTGCCATTAAGCAGTGCTGCTTGTGAGCGTGGGTTTTCAAAAACAAATATCAATCCTGCCTCAGCCTCACACCTTTCTGCCCTGATGCATATTCATATGTGTAAGATGACCACTGAAACCTTTGATCCTGAACCCAGCATCCTTGACAAGGGTATAAATTGTTTTGAAAATTGGTGCTAAACTGTTTTACAGGTTTAGCACCAGAGATCCTACTGGTGCTAAATTATTAAATACCACCCTAAATCAAGCCCCCCTCACACGACACACAACATGAATTTTCTCTCCTGTGTATGCGGATGAGTGTGGGTGGGTCATTTGAGTAGTCCAGACCCAATGACAAACTATCACCATCTATGGTTGCCAACGATCATAAAAAAAAAAAAATAATAACAATAAATTAAACATGTCTACTAGCGCCAGAATTTAATGTCACTCGCACTATATGGAGGTACAAAAATTACCACATTAACACTAGAACTGCCGCGGTTATACTCATCTCTAAAACCACCGCCGGCAGTCATTATGATGGTACATTTTAAACAACATCAATATTAAAATGAAAGACAAACTATCAGATACAACTCAAGTTTTATTCAAGCACATCATATCAAACATCTGCACAGCCGAAAAGCCGCATTTAAATGAACAACTAAACGTAAAAGGATTTATTTTCTAACTTACCACATATAAAGCACTACTTCAAAAAATGAAAACAATATAATAAAAGAAACTTGTGTGTAAACAGGTATACAGTGCCGTGAAAAAGTATTTGCCCCGTCTGATTTTCTGCATTTTTTTGACACTGAATGTTATCAGATCTTCAACCAAAACCTAATATTAGATAAAAGGGACCCTGAGTGAACAAACAACACAAACAATTGATGCATATTTCATTTATTTATTAAAGAAAGTTATGCAACACCCAATGCCCCTGTTGAAAAAGTAAATCACCCCCTTAGACTCAATAACTGGTTACGCCACCTTTAGCACCAATAACTGCAACCAAACGCTTCCTGTAGTTATTGATTAGTCTCTCGCAGCGCCATGGAGGAATTTTGGCCCATTCCTCCATGCAGAACTGCTTCCACTCAGTGACATTTGTGGGTTTTCGAGCATGAACTGCTCATTTCAGGTCCTGCCACAACATCTCAATGGGGTTTAGGTCTGGACTTTGACTTGGCCATTCCAAAACTTTAAATTTCTTGTTCTTCAACCATTCTGATGTAGTCTTGCTCGAGGGTTTCGGATCATTGTCTTGCTGCATGACCCAGCTTCTCTTCAGCCAGCTTCAGCTCACGGACGGATGGCCTGATATTCTCCTGTAGAATTCTCTGATACAGAGCAGAATTCATGGTTCCTTCAATGATGGCAAGGTGTCCAGGTCCTGATGCAGCAAAGCATCCCCAAACCATGACACTACCACCACCATGCTTGACCGTTGGTATGAGGTTCTTACTGTGGAATGCAGTGTTTGGTTTTCGCCAGACATACCAGGGCCCATGTCAGCCAAAAAGTTCCACTTTAGACTCATCTGTCCATAGAACATTGTTCCAGAACTCTTGAGGATCAACCAGGTGCTTTTTGGCAAACTTGAGACGAGCATTCATGTTCTTCTTAGTGAGCAATGGTTTCCGCCTTGCTACTCTGTCATGAATCCCATTTTTGCCCAGTGTCTTTCTGATGGTGGAGTCATGAACACTGACCTTAACCGAGGCGAGAGAGGCCTACAGATCCCTGGATGTTGTTCTAGGGTTCTTTGTGACTTCCTGGACGATGTTACGCCTTGCTCTTGGAGAGATTTTGGCAGGACAGCCACTCCTGGGAAGATTCACTACTGTCCCAAACTTTCTCCATTTGGACAATATGGCTCTGACTGTGGTTCGCTGGAGCCCCAGAGCCCAAGAAATGGCTTTGTAACCCTTTCCAGACTGATAGGCATCAACAACTTTTTTTCCGGAGGTCTTCAGGAATTTCTTTTGTTCGTGGCATAATGTGCCTCTAGAACCTGTGTGCTGACAACTTCACTCTGATGGTAAGGGCCAAAGTTAGTCAGATTTATATTGGGCAGGGCTGGCCCAAATCAGGCCTGGTTGTTAACCAAAGTACTCAAACAGCTGACCCTAATTATCCCTTTAATTGGGTTGAGTTAACTAGGGGGGGGGGGGGGCAATAACTTTCACACCTGAAGATTGCATGTTTGATTACCTTGCACACCAAACAAATGAAAGAAGCACCAAACTTTGGTGTCATTTTTTCTCTCAGACTCCCTTAATATACTACTACAACCCACAAAAAAATCTGACCAAATACAATGTGAAAAATGTGAAAAAATGCAGAAAACCAGACAGGGGGCAAATACTTTCATGCCACTGTATGTATATACAAAACTGTAAAAACTAAAGTAGTTTAATTTAAAACGAAAGTAACATGTATTAGCTCTTGCGTGTGTCATTCAGTGCAGCACAGAACCGAGGTTGAGCTGCTGCAGCCTGCAGCTTTGCAGAGCAAGGGCATCTAGATGACATGGTTTGCACCCAACAGCGGCTCACACGCACGCATGCACGCACGCACACACACACACCCGAAACTAGTGGTATGGTCACACCCCGGAACAATACAGATACCGTGAATGCACAGGACCAGATGAAACAAAAGAGCCAACCTGAACTGACCGGGTCGCTACAATATATTGAACTCACATCCATGAAGAGATAGTATTTACATTTTTTTGATTACTCGTAATAAATGAGTGCTTGAGTAATTATAATTATTTAGGAGTACTCAAGTACTCTCAACCACCCCTAGTGCGTACCAAATCATTTCTGCTGGTACTCACGTGAGAACGTAATGATAGAAAAGTTATATGAACCCCTGTTTATAGTTATTTCTCCACTATAGACATATATTTAAAATTTTGTTCTACATATTGGCCGTTTCAAATATGATTTCTAGAAGGAAAAAATTGAAATAAAAATAGCAAGCGCACTGGCTATTATTACACAACAACAGTAACAAACAAAGATCAACCAAAATCATTTAAAAATATACACATTACTGTACACAGATTTATCAGGCCTCACAATAAAGCTGAGCACTGAGTATATTTGTGTATAGGTTTGTTTTCCTGCTCCTATAACACATACATGTTAAGATGCAGAACAAGTGAGACAGGTGTACAGTATATACTTGCCACTTATGACTTGTCCAAACAGTTCTTCAGGAGTGTCTCCAAAGAAAGGCACACAGCCAACCAGAAATTCATAGAGAATAATTCCCATAGCCCACCAGTCCACAGGTTTGCCATAGCCCTGCCTCAAGATGACCTCTGGAGCAATGTATTCTGGGGTTCCGCACACCTGAAGCACAAAGGCAATGCATTCAAAACAACCACCACACAGTATAGCATGGCAATTTCATGACATTAAACGCTAACTTTATGCAAATGTCACATATTAAAAAATAAAATTGGATTATTTTTAAATTAAAAAGCCAAAACACATCTAAAAAACTAAGGGATTACAGTTCACATGTCTGAATAGATAAATCAAGTTTACTGTTACTAATTTACATCGTATGAAAACAAGTTAATGTATGTAGGAGACCCATTTAAAAACGACTATGCAGAATTGGTCAAATTGATATGTACATTTTCTAATATTGCTGCAAGCCTGCATTTTATTTGTGCATGGTTTGTATTTAATTAGTATAATTATGTTAGATTAATTAAACCAGTGTGTAAATATTGCTGCATCCCAGACTTTGCTGCCCCCAGGCTGGTCGCGTACGTGATTCCATCGCTCAATGGAATTATCTTCATGGAATATTTTTAATAAATAATCAAGTGGGAATGCATACATAATTAAGAATTATAGGCCTAACTTGAATGTTACAAAAAAGGTCACACTTCTTGCTCAGGCTTCTGATAAGCAGGCGCAATTTAATTCTTAAACTTCCGATTAAGGGATTCCTTTATGTTCCTTGCACAGTATTTTTTCAAAATAAAAATCGATGAGAACAGGTTAAACTGGGAATAGATTGTTGCATTGTGCAAATGAAGCATGCTTAAAGAGAAATGGGGCATATCTAGAATTTAGTAAACTTATTTAACACTGCATCCTGCTGAGACTGCACATATCATTTTGAAAAAAGAAAAAAAAATATTCCCATTCCTCCAAACTTAAATTATTCTACAGTATTTAGCACACACAAACAAACAGTCTCTCATCACACATTTCGGTAACTTTGCAAGCCTGTGTTTTACTATCAACACGCTATAAACTAAAATTTGGGATCAAGAATTCTCAGTTTTATTGATCATGGGACACAAAACCTATCTGATCAAATCACTCTAAAGAGTACCTGGTATACTATACTGTGTACAGTATGGCCACAATGCATATATGTTTTACAATTTCACAATGCTAACAGGTATCGGGAGAATGGATACATTCACAAACCTGCTTATCTAAGAATTCTCTGGCATCTTTTTCGATGTGTCCCTCGTAAAGGTTTGTTGTCATGTTCATTAGCCCCACCTTTGACAGTCCAAAGTCAGTGAGTTTGATGTGGCCCATTGCTGTGACAAGCAAACTAAAAGAAAAAAAAAGGAACTAATCTTAAAGCACTGAAACCCATTTCCTGCAAGTAATCCAGACAAATGAATCATATCTACCTGAAGATAATTACAATTACAAAATCAATATAGTTCCATCTGCTTGGGACATGTTTTCTTTCTTTTGTTTTCATTATAGTTGGGATAATTCACTTTAAATTATTTCTTTCTGTCTGTACCTTAAATCTACTTCTTTCTATCTTCACATTAGCAGTTAACAATGGACTGCCAACCACAGTGCTGTCTTCAGAATCCGGATAAGATTAACTAAACCACTTTGATAGTGGAATTCATCACATGCAAAACAATAACTTTTTGAAGAAGCTACAATAGACAGGTAGTGGACAAAAAAATGGAAACACCTGGGTAAATGAGGGACACCAAGTATATTGAAAGCAAGGGCTTCCACACAGGTTTTGCTCATGCGTTAATTAAGCAAATAACATCCCAGCATGCTTAGGGTCATGTATAAAAATGCTGGACAGGCCTGGTTGCCTATAATTATGGCTAGCATGGCTGCAAGAGGAGACCTCAGTGACTTTGAAAGAGGGGTGATTGTTGGAGAGCGTTTGGCAGGAGCTTCAGTGACCAAGACAGCTCAACTTGCTGATGTTTCAGGAGCAACGATGTCTAAGTGCAAGGCAAAACAGGCGAGCAACTGCCGATCAATTGACTGCAAATTTCAACCTGGGGCGCAAGCAGCCAGTTTCATCAAAAACGGCCCGCCGAGAACTTCACAAAGCAGGATACCATAATGGCCCAACGCCCTATTAAATGACTTGACATTGGTGTTTCCATTTTTTTGTCCAGTATAAAGTATAAAAAGTTCAGCGTAATCCAGGTGCTTCACTATTTGAAATACAGCTGCTTTGGTACTAATCCTTCCGCCCAGTCTGGTTATACAGTAAAACCGAGTTCAACATTTAGTAGGAATACGGATTAGACATGGTTTTAAAATCACGATTTACTGATTTCACTGACATTTAATTCAAATAAAAAAGACAATTCAAATATGTTATTACATGGCCAGATTCTGTAACGTAATGCTTTCCTATTACTGTTACCACTCAATTCTATCTGCGCTATTATTCACTATTATTACTAAAATATGTACAAACTTGTCAGGCTTCAAATCCCTGTGGACGATTCCGTAATTATGGAGGTATTCCAAAGCCAGAACAGTCTCAGCAAAATACATTCTTGCCATATCCACCGGCAAGGGACCCATGTTCTTTAATAAGGTGGCGCAGTCTCCCCCTGAGGCACAAAAACAGACAGATTAAGAGAGGCCCAGCCTACATTCTGATGCAAAACAATGAACAACATGAAGAACAGCTATCAGGTTTCAGAATGTCAGAACTACAGGTCATAAACACAGTTGAGTGTTTTACTGTCATTATGAGCTGCATTGAAAAAGGTAGAACCTTGTAAATGAGATAAACCAACGGAGGACTGGTTTGCCCACGATCTACGTGAGAAAATACAACTGAATTTGTTTAATACATAATGTGTAAGAGATCAGAATGAGATGGAACTACTGCATTTGAAGCTGACACCCTGGGATCCTTCAGAAGCTGCTTGATGAGATTCTGGGATCAATAAGCTACTAACAACCCAACGAGCAAGATGGGCCGAATGGCCTTCTCTCGTTTGTAAACTTTCTTATGTTCTTATGTCATGTGAATCTATATGCTATCTCATCACCTGCATGCTTTCGTCTTATATTAGCAATTTGATGTTGTGTGTTCGTCCAGTGTTTTAAGATTAAATCTAGACTAAATGAGCAATGCATGTTGCAGAAATGCAATATTCTATTTGAGTGGCAGTCAGAACAGACATGGAAATAAAAGTCCTATTGCATAGCTGTTTTCCCCTTTTCCAGGTTTTAAAATGAGCCCGATTAGCCACAGCGTATGGGTAACAAGCTCAGGTGTGTCTTATTAAACTCATAGAAAAACCAGGAATTAATCAAACTAAGTAATGGGAGTCTTATTAACATTCCTGCAAAACATCAAAGGGTAAAAGTTGTTTTTATCACAGTAAAGCCTTTCAGAATAAAATAAAAGTCTTACCTTCAACATATTCCATGACCATACACAGGTGGCGCTTAGTTTCAAAGGAGCAAAACATGCTCACAACAAACGGGTTTTCAGCAAATGTCAAGATATCCCTCTCCACAAAAGCTTGCTGGATCTGGTTTCGTAGAATTAAGTTCTGCTTATTGATCTTCTTCATCGCAAATCTCAGCTTGGACTCCTTGTGGCGCACCAAATAAACAGCACTAAATATATAACAAGAATAAGGCACAAAGTCAATTAGGACTTCATATTGATTCAATCTCCAAGTGTTGATAGCAATCCACTAGTTTAATTTTGAATGGAACATGTGGTTGTGGAACAAAACAAAAAAAAATTCTAAAAATGCTCTTCTTTAATCAAGTTTTAATAGTTAATTTCTCTAGCCTAAAACAGTTTAATTTTTTGTTTTGTTTTTTTAACCAGAGAAACATCTTTTACCTCATTTCATGGGTAAAATAAGACTAAGGAAATGCTTGACATGGAACATTAAAATGATGTTGATGAACCATCAGAAGTTAATGATAACTTGTGTAAGATATCTTGTTTACAGCACCTGCTCTGTCAGATTCCACTCACCCATATGCCCCGTTGCTGATCAGTTTTATCATCTCAAAATCACTTTCACAGGGTTTACAGCGAGACCTCAGTGAGGCGCTCAGGGACTGTGTAAACAAAAGAGCTTCCATTTTAATCTGTATTATTAAATGCGTATGTTTTTCATTACAGCATTGCCAAGGTTTAATTCAGAACTGTAACAGTAATATACACATGAATGAACAACAGACATTAAAAAGAACATGTTTTTCTACTTTGGCCCTGGGTTATATAAAAACTACCTTTTCAATGTCTGAATAATCACTGGGTAAAGAGGGGAAAACCTATTATTAAGTCTTCGGTAGTACCCATCATTTGAAAAATGGAACTCGCACCCTTTACAACTATTAGGAGAACAGCTGCGTGTTCTTTACGAGATGCACAGTACATTCGGATAATAGTATTGTATATAGGACACAGTTGATATGTTGGTGGTATACTGTGGATGTAACGGAAAGCGGGTGGTTGCCAATTCCCAATAGACCCTGTTTCTTCCAGTATTACTGGTACTAGAGATATGTTGGTGTGTCTACTTACACTCACAGACTCATCTGTTTCAGGGGTTTCTGCAATTCCACTATCGTAGTTTGCCAGATGAGCGATTTCTGTGGTGAAAAAAAACAACCTTTTAAGCCCTTTTCCAAACACCGCCTACATGAATAAACATATCAGTTCCTTACAGAGTTAAGAATATTTAATTTCCCTTTTTAGAACATAGTCGTGTGTCACTGATTTAAATAACACTCTAAACTAGCAGGTTAAACTAGCGTCCTCTTTAAAAGCATCTCATTGCGGTTCCGTGGCTCCTAAAGAGACTTCATGGTCTGCTGTGTTTCAGAATCAGTGTCAAAAACAGTACATTTTATAAAACGACAATATACTGCATTTAAAAAAAAATAAATAAATAACACATCATATAAATGTTTTAATTAAACACTGAATATTCAAATGGGGTCCCAATAGATTTAGTTTAAAATGCATTATTCTACATTTGTATTCAAATTCGTAGCAGATGTGAAGCAGAATTAAGAAAATTAGATACATCTTGCAATAAGAACACCAAGTTCAGACACACCATGCTGGTGA
The DNA here is from genome assembly GCF_902713425.1 of Acipenser ruthenus. Taxonomy (NCBI): domain Eukaryota; kingdom Metazoa; phylum Chordata; class Actinopteri; order Acipenseriformes; family Acipenseridae; genus Acipenser; species Acipenser ruthenus. The sequence continues at coordinate 15,584,029 of NC_081190.1, forward strand.
TCTGGACTGGGATGACTCTGGCAATGGTAAAAGATGCTGCTCAAGCAGGAGGTCGTGTTGCTAGCAGCTGCCAGTCTTTTGGGTGAAGTGCTTGATGAGGCATCGAACAAAAGGAAAGAGGCTGAGACCAGGAATAACTGGTAACAGCAGAGTCCATAAGAAACCCAATACTCCAGAACAAACCCTTATGCCACATAATCTAGGAATTTCCTGCAGTCTGCAAACTGTAGGGAATATTGGTGTGTGCAGCCAGAGTCAGCAATGGAATCTGAGAGTTAAGTGACTATTTCACAATCCCTAAAGAGACTAATGCACATCCAAATACCATTAAACACCTGTCCCCTTTTTTTCTTCAGTTGATTTCAACCCTTTCTGAGCATTTCAGTTGAAAAAGGTAGACATGATCATTTGAAAATAACTGAGACATATCCCTCAAGGGAGTTCATGAGTTATGCAGCCACCTACAGCACATTAGATTTGGAAGCAGTAAATCTGCTATTGCTTTTAGAGGAATATCAATGTATTTAGAATGATCTGTAATTCATGCATCATTTCACAGAGATAGAGCGACTATGGTTTTAGCAACAGGCAAAATTACATACAAGAGAGAGCACCCCAGCTACCATTTGAGGTACTCATCAAACTGTTCACAAATGTTACCAGAAATCATTTGGTAAAGGAAAAGGCGTGCTATTTGTAAAACTGTGCATCGTCAGTTTAATTAGGTATTTTCTAATTAAGGAGTTCAATGCACTTTTAAACATTGCTCAACGTTTTAAAGTGTTTTTTTTTTTTTTCTCATTGGGCATGTTGCCCTACTGTAGTTGTTGGTTGTGGAGTCACAAAGATACCACAGATATTCTACTCTAGGTCATGAGCACTGCGTGCAGTAGATCAAGCTGTCGGCTGTAGAGTAGGGCTGAGGAGGTGCATACTGTAGCACACCCTGAACTCTACAGTTCTGCCACAAAGGGCATGCTTACCTTCCAAGGGATCCCTTGTGAGGCCGAGCTGACTGATGATGTACCGCGGGATATCTGTTTTAATACCCTGCCCTTCTTTGGCATGGCCTTCCGCTGCCTCCAGGAGGTGGTAGAACTCCTCTGGGTCAAATTCCTGGAGACACCAGTGTGGATAAAGCACAGATTTCATTTCTCAGGTTAAGGGAATGTTAAAATCCCTTTTTTACTTCTAGTTACGTTATCATAACAATTTTTCTTTTGCTAAAATAAATCCTTAAATAGAACAATACGGATTAAAAGTTTTAAACTGCTGCTTCTGGGTACCTAATCACTGTACAGTAGAGCGCAATTCTCCCTCCAGTTTCAAAATCTACTGTGTTGTACTTGACATATATACACCTCAGGAATGGATTTTAAAGAAAAAGAACAAACAAACAAAAAAAATAGGGATAATTAAAAAGCAATGGTGTGGGTCAACCTAGGGAAGGATAAAGAACAGATTTAACATCCACTCATGAAGCAATTTGTGGTTCTGGCATTGCCATGCCAACCTCAGAATATGCACCGCCAGCTGGTGGTGGAGAAAACCTGAATACGCCATCCCTCATTAGAAGGACGTTAATCCCTGTACGATGCTGGGGTGAAGGACAACCGACAAATATTTTAGAAGTGCTCCTCTATTGAACACAATGTGTCCCTTGACTGCTGGTAAAGTACTAAACTATCTTGAAGTTCTACAAGGTGCTATTGAAATGACACTTAAGGACAGAACACAGCATGAATCACATCATATACATGTATTAGTTATTGGCCATCAGGAAATGCACACATACATATAGAAATATACTGTGAGTTCAGGAATGCAAATCTGATTTTTCTTTTTTTTGTGAGAAATTGTTTTGGTGTTTTAAAATTATGAAGAAACATCTCAGAACCTTGAGTTAACGGCACCAACCCGAGCCTGATATTGTTCTTGTTGTATACCACAGACATGCATTTCATCTTGACATCACAACGGAGTGATTAAGCAAGGAATCAATGCAGGGCTTTAATTCTCCAATAAATCAATGAAAGAAAATATTGGTTGGAATGTTTATCATATGTCAATAACTAATTATTATAAAAGAAAAAAAAAATTATTAACTTACCAAACATTCAAGCAAACGAGCAGGACGGGCAATGATGATCAGAATCTTTTTAACAAGTTCTTTAATAAACGCAACCTCCCCACTTTCTGATCTCTCGTGAGACTGCGAAAAAAGAAACAACTTTAAATCAAGAAACTAGACATTTTTATTTGCAATACAATGTTACGACATGGAAATGCAGACATATGAATTTCCTTAAGGACTGTGTACCCATATCACCGATTGTATTACATAAATATATATATATATATATTTTTTAAAGGTAAGCAGAGCCGCATGCTATTCAGCCGACGAAATCTTCCAAGATTCTAAACGTGTGTGATGACGTTGTGTGATGTTGAGAACTTACTGGTATTTCCGAGGTTAAAAAAGGTTTAATAAGTTTTTTGTTGCACCGTTACATACCTGTACTTTACTAATACCATTACTCACTGTAATATCAGGAACATTTAAGTTGGTTGTAGTATAAATTTCACTGCTGTGTTTCTTACCTTGATTATTTAGTTATATATTATTTTAATGCTGCTATGCATAACACTTTGGGATTCTCAACACTCATGAATAGTGATATATCCACAAGGATAAGAATGCTTTGTATTGCGTTGCTATGCAACCCTCTATTTTGAAAATAGAATGTGCACACAGCAGATCTACTAACTGGTAACAATATTACTTCACTTCAGAAACTACATAAAACAGGGGATCTCAGGTAAGATAGACCAGCAACTTGTTTGAGGGGGAGCTTTGTTATTTAAAGATAACTGTGGTTTATTTGTGCAGGCAACAGTGCAATCAATGCTAAACCTTAGCAGAATATATTTTATTTTACATGGTAGTAAATTGAATTGTATGATTTATTACTTTAGCAGAAAAATACATCATGCATATCATCTTCTAAGAGTGTCCTGGAAGCGCGCACGCACACACACACACACACACACACACACACACACAGTTAGAAACTGGAACTATAAATCAGATGCACTTTGGCCCAGTGGAGATACAAAGATCCAGGAGTATGGTGATTTTGCACACCAGCAGAGCCAGTGACTCACTGTGTGACCTGTGGCTTGCCACTTAATCTCCTGATACCCAAGTCCTGACAAGTAACTACAGTTGTTAAAGCTAGCACAGCTGAACAGAAAATGTCATTGCCAGTTGCCCCTTGAAAGCTAACCATCTTCAACGTGACTTTAACAAAAAAGTTATTTTTGTATTGTGTGCCTTTAAAACGATCAAGAACTAAAAGCGTAAGGGCAAAGACTTTTCTCGTCATGTTCTTTACATAGTCCGGAATGCGCTCACTGTGCTGCACAGTTCAAATACTCGGATCATTACACTGGTTGCTAATGTATTTGTTGCTGGTTTGGTCTACGCTAACGCAACCTTTAAAATCTTAAAATGTTGTTAAAGCTTCCATTAAGGTCTGCAGATGCGCATGCACATACCACTGCATCAAATGCCTTCATACAGCACAGACAACGCAGTACATTGTAAACTATATATCCTGCTGCCAATGCTGACTTAACTGAAAGGAAGAGAAGGGGGAAAAAAGCTTTTATTTGAAATGGACCTTGATCCTTGAAAAGCTAAGACTGGCAGTTAAATTGAGCTTCTCAACTCGCAGGGAATTACTTCTGGTGTGTATCCGCTGTAGCAATCTCGAAGTGACCAACAACAGCAGAGGAGGCGACTAAAAGCTGAATTTCATAGTAAGATCAAAGAACAAATACATCAAACAGAATGCACCACTCTGACTTTCAGCAACGGGGGTATCCTGGTTTTTCACAGCAGTTGTTTCAGAAGAACTGCAATTATGAGAAGAATCTCTCCGGAAGATTAATATTTCTAACCCCCCTTAAACACTGCAGAAAGGGTCTACTCCCCCATTTTAGACAGCGGCTTTAGCTAAAAATCAAGCAAGTTTAAAAAATCATTATTTTATCCATCCGCATCTTTCTGTTACACACTTTTATCTATTTAAACCTGTATTTAGAATTGTCTTGGAGTTAATTGAATTAAAAATAACAAGAGGTTTGTCACTGTTTTTTTTGTTCTGTTTTAAGATTGTCTTAAAAATGTGTATTTAATTATTTAGCATACACAGATGGCTGTCAAAAGAATGTTAGTTTAAATTTGTGTTGCTTGAGTGGAATTTTTTTACATAAACAAGCTGTTTCATTGCTCGGTGCATTTGATGTGTTTTATAGCACAAACACTGCAGTATGAACACTTTGATGACTGGCAGTTTGGCATTTTATTTATTTTTCTGCTCTTCTTTTCAGTGACGGTTCTTCCATGATAAATATATTTATTTATATCTATCTAATAAATATCTCCTACTTCAGTGTGGAAAATATAAATATGTTAAATCACTTATTTTAGACGAAGGGAGCATGAGAGGGGGAAAAAAGTATAATTTGTGTGCTTTGAATTCATCTTTTAAGTGTCATGATTGGCCCTTATTCAGTTACTACTGCCTCTCAAATGTATGTATTTTTTTCAGTTTGACATATTACCCACAGAATATCTAATGGCTGTCAGGTTATCATGCTAATTCCAGTCTTTTGGGAGGGGTTCCTAATTGTGCCAGGAGGAACTGGGATATAATATATATATTTTTGCTGTGTGATAATAACGCAATTCCACAGTCCACTTTACCATGCATTCATTGCTTTACAGAAAGAAACTATTACACTTATTACAATACCCATAAAAAGCAAACAAACTCGCAACTGTGATCTGAGACAACTCTCACTTTCTTTTAACTCTTTGCAGATGTGTGGCAATAGCCTCTCTATCAGTCTGAAAAAAATCGTTGCAAGGATCCCATTTAAAATCGTCATAAGCACCCTCTAACAAACGAGCTATTCCATTTCTTTCTGACCGCTGGGGGTTGAGTCATAAAATACCAAACTGTCTACAAATGTCATGCTATCAGTGGACCATTTTGGTAAAGAGCATTAAATCTAGAATTAGGATTTACATAGCAGTCTGCAAAAGATGGATGTCTGCTTATATGCAGCTTTTTAAAAACAGGCTACCCAAAAGAAAAAGGGATTTTAAAAGTGTGTAAGCAGACTGAGCAGTCACCTCAATAGCGTTAGCTTTGACCCAGTTTCACTGCAGACTGGGACTGAGAAATGAAGCGTTTAAGTCACTTGACCAAGGTCACATAGCGAGTCAGCGTCTGAGCTGGGATTTTTTGCTCCAACCAGTATGTCAAACTGCCACGCTGATGTTAATGAGTCTAAAGATACTGTGATGGAACTCAAGCTTATAAGTTATTCGCATTTGGTCACAGCACGGCGGTGCTTACCTCTTGAAACAGCTTTTCTAATTTCTCCTGCAGCTCAAAGAAGTAGCGTGAGGTGATGAGGCCCTGGCGGGACTTATCCAGGCAGTCTCGAGCCAGCTCAATGATCTGATGGTGGGCAAAGCTGAGGACTCCATCTGCCAGGGGGAGAACGCTCTCCGGGGAGCTGCTTCTGATGATTTCCTGAATTCTCTCTTCCATTTGAGCGGTGGCCTAATTGAAAAAATAAATAAAAACACAATGGATGGAAATTAAACCCCACAGCAAAACCCATTACCAACCTAAGGGCACTAAATAACAATCGCTTTTTACTGTAACCATCATATTCCTTTTATTTAACTTTAAACAAGAAAGCGGGCTCATGTAAAATTGGAAATTAAATTCTGCTTAAAAGGAGCAATAAATACATACATCTTTTTATCAAGTATAATATCAAGGTTTTTTTTTTTTTTTTTTGTATCAATCCGAATATCTTCATGTCAACCACAGGACGCAAACTACATACATGCTATTGTCACTGATAATACAATATCACTTTACATGACTGGTCTTGCAGACACCAAATTTGTCCTATGACATTACAATCCTTTTATAGCAATGCATGCTCCAGCTCTAAATTCCCTGATGTGGCCACACTGTTAGATAGAAAGGAATGCTTCTCACCTTAGGAAACCTTTCTTTGTAGACATGGTTCATCATAATGATTTCATTATCACAGCAGGATGAAGATCGTCCAGGGCTAGAAACACACACAAAAATGGATTCAACAAATACACACATTCTTTACCAAGGATGAACGCAGTGTTAAAACAAGCATGCAGACGCCCTGCTGAGAGATCAGCTCAGTATGTGCAGGTTATGTGCTCTACAGACTAAAGATAACATCTCTCCACTGCTGCCAGTGGGAAGGAGTTGGGATGGAATGGGGTTTATATAGAACATGGTTATGTTGCTTTTTACGCTTATGAATGGAAAATTATTTATAAATACAGTAGATTAATTCTTTTTCATTTTTAGTACAGAATGTAATAGTGTATTTGCATTAGCACTTGCATGGTACAGTACTTATGCAAGAACGTGAAAGGGTTGTTTTTTTTGCATGAGAGGCTCCATTAGGTTGCACACTAGAATATTTCTGCTTTAACTACTTGTCATTAGTGCTATTGTAAACATTAAGCAGGATTAAGAATAAGCTTTTAAAACTGATTCTCAAACCATGAATTGTTCAGTTCAAAATGTTTCATTCTTTTAAAAATCTTTTTCCGGCATGCAGGTTTAAATGACTTGCTCCAGTCTATTTATAAGTAGCAATTTAAATAAAACCCCTATTTTTGTATTACAGATAATTAACACAGCCTCCAATAAGATATTTTGGACTTGGGCTTTGATGTTAGATTTTGAACCGCCAAGCACTTATTTGATCCAATATACTAATATGTATATGAGCAAAGTTACTGTACTTAGTTCTGAAAGAGTTCATAACTATTTTAACACAGACCAATACTCATGGATTGATCCCTTTAAATATAGTAATTATCCTAAATGTACCGCTGTTGACTTCAGCAATACATCTCAAATAGGTTTAAAAAAACATTTTATTAATCTAGATTTTAATTTACCTTTTGAAAATGTTTCATCAAATGTCCACCTCTTAAAAATGAAATACGGTGGATTTAACTGATCAAGCAAACTACACCCTGTTCTTGGCACCAGTTCACTTTGCAAGGTGTACAGTATAGAACTTATTTTTTGAAAATCTAATTTATTCATCCTTTCACATACCTGAGGCTCCTGGATCGTGGCCGCATTGGTACCGCCCCCTGTCTGTCATCGCTGGTAATGCTTTCTGTGCAGAAATGTTTGGAGAGGAAATGCAACTCGTCAGGCGTTGGCTGAAACGGCAATTGGTGCAGCTTCTCCTGTGATGAACAGGATGACTGGGAATGAAATGAAGACATTTGAAAAACAAAAAAATAAATTTACATTACTGGCTGGTTTCGCAGACCCTGATTAGCACTAATCCTGAACTACCAAATGCGACCTTAGGAAAGGTAGTTCAAGACTAGTGTTAACTGGGGTCTGTGAAACCAGCTACACATATTCATTTATACCGTTATACTGTGGGGCTATACTGTTCATAAAGAATTAGCATGACAGTAAATGCATATGACAAAAGGCATGTTAGTGCATAATAAATACAGCCAAAGTGTAGGGAATCGTATTGGAATCTTTAATCTCATGATGCAACAGACTTCATTTTTACATTTCAGAACAGCAAAGCGCACCAAACACATGCATGCACGTGTGAGGGCAGGAGAAAGCACAGCTACTTTCAATTGATTTAGAGGCTGTTCATGAAGTTAAAAAGCCTATCAAACAACAACAAGCTCTTTCTCCCAAACACTGCTATTATTTTGGTCTGCCTGGAAAAAAAAAAACACCATTTAAAATACTGAACACTTTACTGTAGAGGCAATGTTTTCAAGTACAAGAACTCGACTTGATAGGTCGATACTTTACAACACGATACACCTTAGTGTATCGTGATACAAGCTTGAAATGAGTAGCTTACAACAGACAAAAACATGAAATAAATGACTTAATAATAAAAAGTTAAACAATTTTGAGAAAAACATGAATATAATAATAATAATAATTATTAAAAATTTTTGTTTTTTCTAGTCCGTCAAGTAGAGATGAGTTTTTCATTAGTATCGCGATATGTATCGTATCGTGGCTTGTGTATCGCGATACGTACTGTATCGTGACTTTGGTGTATCGTCTCACCCCTGCTGCCAACACAAGCGTGTGTTATCTCATGAGTCCTGATTGAAGAGTCATTTTAAATCGGGTTTACTGGCTTAAAATTGTTTACCACTTGTGGCACTTAAAGACGAAAACTGACGACAGTCACACTAGATAATTGACTCACTACTGATAATTATGCTCTGTGTGAAAACAATCGGCATTATAGTTACTTAGTCCCAGCTGGTTTTTTTTTATGAAGTCCTCAGCCCCATGAGCATCAATTACTTCAATCCCTGAGCATGTTTTTATCTGGAACTTTTTTTTTTTTTATTACGTTTTTTAATGCAGCCCAGAGGAGACACAATCCTAGCTGCTGAGCAGTAAAAATTACCACACAGTCTCAGGGCAGGTTATATCTCATCCGTAATCTACAAAGGGAAGTATATAGCAAGCACAGTCTGAAAAGATTTACTGTATGGTGAAATTACAATAAATGCTATTGAGACTAGTATTTGTTTTTATAGATACCGGTAATCGTTCTAGAAAAACTAATAGGCCTGAACAAGTTGGGACTGTTTCACCAGAATTACTGTTGTACTTTGACACCTCGAGGACTAAACAAATTCAATGTAGTACAAATCAAAATGTCTAGATGCACTGAACAGAAGCTGGATGGTCTGAATGTTTTTTTCCCCCCACACAGTCTTGGCTAATTAAAACAGATTTTTTGCCATCTCCTGGAGTGTGCAATTTTGCATTTACAAGAAACATATCAGAGGACACTATTATGAGTGGGCAGGCTGGCTCCACTGTCACTGCTAGTAGCCAGAAAACTGTTCTCCCTGAAACTCATCTTGTTGAAAACATGAGATTCAGTCTGATCCAAATTCCCATTAGCATCTGGTGTGCTAGAAGCCGTGTAGATCACCTTGTCTTGAGGAGTCCACAAAATATGCCAAACATTTGGCATACATGATTTATTATTATTAATAGGTTTTTAAATTAAACATTTTGTACAGTCCGATTAGGTTTGAGTTTGTACACTTCCTACTGTATAATGAGAAAGTTGTCCTTGAATTTACTTGCACTGCAGGGATTTGATATAGTGCATCAAACACGGCTGTGCCGTAGTTCGAGAGAGGCTTCCTAAAGCAATTTGTCAGTGAATCAAGATTTTAAAACACAATCTGTCATCGGTGACAGGTGTCCATGTGGCTTTGCTGCCTCACAGAGCAACATTACAAAAACATTTACTCCATCAGGATCCTTACATTATGCCAACATGTATCAATAAAAACAGACCTTGCTGTGTCACAAACTCTTAAACAATTTAACTGAATCTGATTTTTTACAAAAAAACTATTATTGTGCATTAAAGTGCTTCATAGCAGATTTTCACTCCCTAAGCCCCCCAGTGATTCTAGATATTGCAGACTTTGGCATATTAATAATGGTCCCACTTTTGTGTGATAGAGAGATTTTGAATTTCAGTTCTTTTTAATGGGTATCCAGGTGTTAAAGAACATCTAAATGAATTAATTTCTTAAAGTAGGAAGCAGTCAATTGAAATCACCTTGAGCCAGCGTTCTAATCATGAAATCTCCGAGCTTCCCAAACAGCTCCCTCCCTACTTACCAAGAGCAGCTGAATGTTCTATTACTCTGTGTACTCTATGGAATTAGAAAATAGATTAGATACGTCAATATCTAAAATAGAGTTTAGATACGTCAGCCTTCAGGGGTCTTTAGGAGTAACAGGTATTTTATTCCAAACAGGCTAAAAAACAGTCAGGTCAAATTTAATTTTGTATTTTTTTTTTTTTGATTCACTTACTATTTGCCTGGTGCGCAAATTATAATTACCACGTAAAATCTCAGCAGAGGCTGTGAAGGTTGCCTATTATGTGCACTTAAAAGCAATATAAATTTTAAAAATACATATTTTACATCTGAATAGAACCATCCCGTCCTTCGGATGAGACTTAAAACCGAGGTCCTATTGTAAGTGACTGCAGCAGCAGCTGTGATGCATAGTTCACCCCCAAGTCTCCGAGTTGCTATGGATAAAAGCGCCTGCTAAATGACTAAATAATAATAATGCCTGGACTGGAATGCCTCAGAGGACTGATTCTAGCTGTTTTTAATCAGGATTTATACAAAGTGATTTGATGCACACATTAATTAAAGTAAATGTCAAACTCACCGAAAGAGTGGAGCTTGGTGTGTTGGTTCCGTAACCCGAGGAGGGAAGAGATGCCAAAGACCAGCGTCGCCCATCAGACCTGAACAAAGAGACAGGCGCTATCTTAACTCTCTACACAAAAACACAGCAGTGTAGAAGACATCATGATGGACTGCAAAAAGGTAAACCGCACAGAAAAATCCAATACTAGCTATTAACATAACAATAACAATTAAATAAGTCTGTGTGCAGACTTTCAAATTATGTTTTATTATTGCAGCTACTGTAGTAGAATGTGTTCTAGTGCTGCACATTTTTATAGTTAAACCAACCTGTCGTCCGACAGAAATAAAACTACATCACCCCATCCTTAATTAAAATGATTAAATAAATAGTATTGAAAAGCATTGGCTTGGGATATAATATTGCGTTGATTTAATAACGTGTGCAAAACAAATACATATAGAATAAATTCTACAAATACAGTGCTCCCCCTTTATAATACTATAGTGGGGAGCCATAGTTACAAGACCGTGCTATTTGTGTTCCGCCTTATAATGAGTATAAAAGAGCTACTGTAATGGAATTATGGAGCAAATGGGAGCCACGACCCTACCATGTTATAACAGATTCCGCACTATAACAAGGCTCGTTATAACGGGTGAGCACTGTATTTACTTAGACACACAAACATACCAGATAAAACACAAAAGGTTAATGAAAAAAAAACGGCAATAACTCAAAAAAGAGTTGCATTCAATGTCTTTTTTAAAGGGGCACTGCACAATAAATCACAAATAGATCAAAGGCAGAAACAGATGAGACATCAAATGTACTGAGGGACCACACTGAATTTACCTGTCTGCTCTGTGGCCATAACTGAAGAAAATCATCAAATCAGTCACGTCAAAAAGAAAAAAAATAAACAGAATAAAAAAAAACAAAACAAAGGACAATATAATTCTAAGGCGTTCTGTGGGCTCTAAACGAGTCTTTCATGTATCTGCTTTCCAAGAGCCGCAGCAGTGCTATAGGAGATCTATTTCTGAGGTTCTGACTAACTCATACGTGTACTAAACAAAAATATCCAAGAGAACAGCCCATCATCTTTTTGTAAATGCATCCTGATACATGGTTTCTTTCACAGGTTCTTGGCAGCAGGCAATGCTACATGAATAACTTGAATATAAGAATATGAAGGCTAATACCGTTATCAAATGTGTTTTATTGAACCTCACTGCTGTACGTAATCTATATATAGTCTCTCATTGGCTTCCTGAAGCTGTGTAACTCCCTGTAGTATATTTGCAGTTCCATTTAAAAATTGAGGTGGGCTCTTTGGGTTTTGAGGGCAGAACGAAATGTTAGGAGTATGGGAATGAAGTCATCTACTTTTTGGTGTTCCACACCAGTAATGGGTCATTCACAAAACTGAAGGACCCTCCTCTAATCACATTTTCATTAGATTGTTTTTGTTTCAGGTTACACACACACACACACGCACACACACGGTGCAATTTCACAATAATCTACAGATGAGCATCATAGCCATGGTCTGTATGTACCAAATATTTAAAGATATAGATAAGAAAGATAATTCGAACACACACACACACACACACACACACACACACCTTGATTTAACATGTTTTGTTTCCCATATCTACCCCTCTCTGTATTTCCACTATACTTTCATTACCTTTTATCAGGGCTGTAACCACCTAATAAAAATACATATCCAGTGTATTTACTATGACCGTTTACTTAAGTTGGTTTATGATCTGATCTGGAGGCTATTATCAGTTAATACAGGATTATTTTGTCACTTCAGATTTTGTGTCTTAAAATCACCCCTCCTCCCCTGTCGTATAATTGTATTTAATGTTAGCATGTGAATTGGAAATGAAGCACTGAAACAGCTTTGTTTATATGAATGTATTCCCCAGTCTTGGGAACATGCTTTGCATCGGCCCTCTGAAGCAATCTGGCAGCCTCAGTTTGGGTATTGAGGTAATAACAGAATCTTCTTGTTTTGTAAATGCTGGTTAAAATTGTTAACCAAAAGATTTATACTTTAATGTGAGTTACCACTTTTAAATGCATCCTGTATAAAGGGTTATGTCACCACTTTGAACAGATGCTTGTGTAAGCAATCAAATGGGTTATGCAACAAGCTACATGTGTGCTAGCTAAATCCTACTGCACTCGGAGAATATTAAATTCCATCAACAATATGAAACACCTGGAAGGTTTACAAGTAAAATTAAAAAATGTAATTATACCTTCGTGCAAAGGAGAAATGGGCTGAGGCGCTCGGAGAGAAATTTCTCGGACTGTCTTGAGGGCTGGCTCCTTAAGGAAAAAAGAAAGAGGAAGAAAAATATTAGGAGACAAAGAAATCGCAGCATTACCCTTTCAATAAAACTAGATACTGTGCTTGATTTCAAATCCCTTCTGTGGAAAGAGAAGTGATTTTGGGCACACAGTTCGAGATTACCTCTCTTACCCCTTGTCCACTTTATCCTCCCCCCCTGCTTTATGTGTGTGTTTCACTGATTCAAACATAGTGAAACAGCAGCATTTTTTTATGTAAAGTATTTTTAGGATGAACATAAAACCTGCTTTGATTGTAAAAAGTGATCTACGTGACATTCCACTGAACAGTTAAATAATGGATGTCCCCACCAACCTCCCTCCCCACAGCTGTCGACAGGACAAGTTTCAGAAAAAAGCCATTTAAAATCTTTTTTTCCCCAGATGCGGTTTACTCGAGGCAGAGGACAAAGAAAAACAACTTTTGCTGGTAAGAGAATTGTCCTTGAAAAACCTGTTGTTTACTGACCTGCTTACAACAAAAAACTGTATTAGGTGCTGCTCCACAGGGACATTGGAAGTCATTTTTGGTTGCTAACTAGTCAAAAGGAATACATAAAATTTGAATATGAAGTATTATATTTGTTTTAACTGCATTTGCATACAGCAATATACACTATATATACATTTTTCACCGATATTTCATACATTGTGCTAGTTTAAATAAACTTGGAAGTCCATCATTAACACCTGATTTTAAACTCTTACCACTCAACACTAACGAGCTTGAGTTCAATGATTTATGGCTGTTGAAAGCACATTTATTAATCATTAGTAAAGCTGTCTCCTTGGCCTGCTGAATGAACACATAGCTAGCTGAAGGCTATGAGTTGAAAGAACTTCACTAAAAGCAATGGTTTACGAACAGAACAGGTACTCCCCAGGTGCTTGTTGAACCTCTCGGTCTGAAGACTGTGAAGTACACTCTCTGGACTGCACGCCATTACCTGACAGACAACACCATTTTTTTTAGGGTTCACTTGCAACAAAGTTGGAAACTATATTGATACATAAGACATGCACATTATTTAACAGAATGGTGAAGCAACTCACCAGAACAGGAAACATCCAATTTTTTTTTTTTGCACAAACCACCCACCGATCCATCGTAGTAGAGCAAACTTAACACTGCAAATTACAGTTTACCAATTGTGACCAACGCTTACTACCGTGCACACCACCAGATGGCAGCGGACTTCATCCAAAATTATACAAGCTTAAAAGGCACCAGTCAGATGCACAGCGCCATCTACAAACTTTGCCTGGAGGTGTCAGCAAAAACATTTGTTTTATGTTAATATATACCATATAACGGGAAATTTTGTCTGGTATTACATTTGGAGAATTCCAAAAACATTCAAATAAATGTTTACTTAATTAAATATGTCTGCTAAAACTGTATCTCATTTACAGTAACTCGTTATAGCATCTACAATGTAACTGCAGCAACTTGGAGAACAACAAAGGCGGCATTCTAATCAGTTACAGTATTTATCATTCTTATATGCCCCTTAAGTTTAAGAACAAGTAAACTTTTAATGATAAGCATTTGCTGTCTCAGTTTTAAAACTATGGTTCACAACATAACACAGTGGAACGATCACAGTACGACCATGCAGTAATTGTAGGGCAGTATTGCCATGTGTGAAATCTTTAACAATAAAGCCGAAACGAATATGCTTTTACTTGCTTCGAAATCATTTCAGACTGGTTAATAGACTAGCAAGCACTAGCAAAATCAGCTCAGTTTTATAAGGTGCAAAACGTTTTGCTTTCTTTCTGGACTTTGCGATACCTGCACGATGTCTGCATTAATAGTCGTATCTACAATGTATCGACAATAACAATCAACCATTTTGTTACAGACTTTCAACAAGTCTGACACAAACAATTTTTACTACTTAAATTAGACCCAAAAATGCTTAACATAAAAAAGATCAGTCCTACCACAGTAGCAGGCAGTTTACACTGCCTCAGGGTTTCTGATCGCATTAATTCCACATTTTTTAAATCCATTGATGGAAATGTCCTACTTTTAATGGTTTTCAAGCAAATTGGCTTCACTGCCATTCTCATATCCACTTTGATATGACACATTATTTCTCTTCTCCAGCGCTTCTTTAATCTGTTCTGTATACGAGTACTGTTTGCAACCCTTTGATTGGTGGAAGTATTATTGGCGATCCAATCAAAATAGCCAGTAAAGCCCAAATAAAGTATCTGCCCGTTATACGGTATAGCCTAGGTTCAGATGTGCTCTGTAAATAAAAAAATAAATACATACATAAATAAATAAAAACCCTGAACCTTCTAACCCCCCCCGATACAGTCCGTGCCCCCCAGTTTGAGAACCACTGTAATAGAGTACCACGAATATGCATGTCTGCATCCCGTTCCCATTCTGTGTATCCCGTGAACGCAAGACAAAATATTTTTGTTATTGATACTTTTGTTATTGATAAGGAATCTCCGACACAACGATTAGTCTCCCACAAGCCTCTGTATCTCTTCCTACTGAGACTCCCATAAATCATTGCAAAATCCAAGGATGTCACAAAAAAGATCAAATGCTCCATCGAACTAAACAAACCAAATGAAGCGTGGTTCTGTCATAAGAGTGCAAATCACTACAATCAAGATATTGTTGACTACATTATTAACCTTTTCAACAGCCTTTGTTCTACTAAACATGACAGGGCGGTGTTAATAGCCACAGAAACATTAAATGATAAGACATGCAGTACCAAGTTATCAGTTAGGGATTAGAAAGCGTCAACAAAAAGAATACAAGCCTAGATACTAACCAAGTGTAAATAATAAGTCAAAACGGGCGTTTTTACAATTCAGAGTTTCCTTTGAAACTACAACAGGGCATATTAAAACCTCATGCTACAATATTCATGAGGATTGCCTTTAGAACAGTCTTGGATCATTATTGAAAGGCTCTTCTCTGCCCCGGTTCCATTGAAATTCATCACATCACTGCACTTGGCTTCACGCAATCCCCAAGATAGAAGGAACCGTCTTCAGCTGTCAGTATCCCTGACTGTTTGCCCCTTTATCTATCACGACTAAATTAAGTTCTTTTTTTACTTCAGACATGGCTGCACCTCAGGGCATTGGAAAACTCAAAGCGGTCAGTCTTCTTTTTTCTGTTCTGCCTCCGTCAAAGCCAACAACAGAAAGTTCAATACATATCTGAATAGAGTACAAATTAGTGCCTAATAGCAACTGGTCTAAATTATAGTTAATTTAAATCACATCTCTGCTTGAATTCACTGTGCTTCAATTCAATTGAAAAAAAACCCCCACACAAATATAAAACGCTGTTTTGTTTTAATCAAGCTATTGCCCTGTTCTGAGAAAACCCAGCCAGAGCAGGAGGACGGCTTAACTTACCAGCTCCCAGTTCTGGTTATTAGATATACCTAGTTGACAAGTGTTACTAAAAAATTATCAGGTGTCAGCTCTCAAATGATCAAAGTTATTGCAGGAGTTATCCAACCTGTAATAAGTCCCACCTGAATCTGTATGTCTTCAATTGATTGAGAAAATAAGAAAATTTGCAAATGAGGGGGAGGCCATTAAGCCCATCTATGCTTGTCCAGTTCCTAGTAACTGATTAATGTTAAAACTTTGTGAAGTTGGATCGTAAAGGATTCAAGTAATTCAGCCTCAACATGACTAGGTAACCTATTCCATACTATCACCACTCTGTGTAAAGATGTGTCGCCATCCCTCTGTCCTAAGCCTATCTCAGCTTAAATTTTCAACGGAGTTCTCTGGTCCTAGTTTCTGTGCCTAAAGAATTGGTTAGAGTTAACCATGATAACTAAGATTTTAAATACTTCAAATCATGTCCCCCCTAATTCTTCTTCGTTCTAGGCTAAATAGGTTTTGTTCAGTCAGCTTCTCACCACAGATCATTCCTTTAAGCCCTGGAATAAATCTGGCTGCTCTCGTTGGGCGAGTTATCCCTTAATGTTTGGTACTGTGGTGACCAGAATTGAGCACAGTACTCCAAGTGAGGTCTCGCCAGTGCATTATACAACCTTGCTTGCTTCTCTGCAGTGGCTGGTTGCTGATAGCAATGAGTCTATTACAACTCTAAGGCCTTTCTCTAAATCTTTTTGGAATTCCTGGGTTTCTGAAAGCATGTCGGCAGCTACCCCAAGCTTCGTGTCGTCTACAAATTTGATCTAATTCAATCTAAGTGATTGAAGTAAGGTTAGAAACAAGTGTGCAAACATGGAGCCCTGCGGTACCCCAGTTAGAGAACTCCCCTCTTACACGTACTCTCTGCTTCCTACGTTTTAACCAATTATGTATCCACTTGAATGTAGTTCCTTGTATTCCCAAATATTGCAATTTCAGGATTAGTCTTTCGTGTGGCACTTTGTCAAAGGCTTTTTGAGAGTTCAAGTATACTGTGTCATAGGCTGTTTTTGTGTCCATCCTTTCAGTGACTTCTTCGAATAAGTCGAATAAGAGGTTAGTCAAACAAGGCTGCCCTTTTCTGCATCCATGTTGACTGTCTCCTATGACACCGTTGCTTTATAGTTTAATCAATGGCCCCATTACTGGCTCTTTAGTACACTTCTCAATTACATACAGTAGTACCAAGCTTAGGTTGGATTTTCTCAGGTCACACTTTTTTCTAGGAATACTTGTAAACACACCTGAATGACTGAATCTTTTATAAAAGATACATTTTCATCTATGCACACTGAACAAATAATCTGTACATATTTTCTATTCCTCAGCAAAATGTCTTTACAAAAGCTTAACCTTGTAACAAAAGCAGCCGACTGGTGCACTTACAAAACCACGTGACTTTTACAAGAACCAATGAAGCAACCTGCTTGTATTCCTCATCCATTCATGATACGTTATTAGACACCTGAATTATCAAACATGGTTCTCCTTTCTATAAAATAAATACTCCACTGTATCAGCAGTAAAAGTGATATGGGAGTGAAAACATACAGTACCAGACATAGATTCCCTCTCACCAGACAGTATAGTTGATGTGACACTGTATTTTTCAGTTTGTGGTTGTGCCCTGAAGTACAAATATCCACTGTATAGTAAAGTGTTTGCACCATATAGAAAGCAACTTTGCTACAAACTACAGTTAATCTGGCATTCTACCATTAACTTCATAGTTTTAAATACATGTTTTTATTAGAATTATTTTACAGCATGCAATTTATTATCTTCAGCTCTTACAACTCTCAGAAATGAGACACCACCAAAACAGAGAAAAAAAAACAAACAAAAAAAAAACAGCTTGGTTCCCAAAAGTAAACACTCAGTAATCTTCTGAAAGCAAGTGGAGTTAATGCTGTACGTGCCCTTCGTCTCTTCCAGCAACGCTCTGAGCTCTCATCCACCCATCTGCAAACCAATACCTGGGAGACACTAAATGGAAAACCTGCTTCCTCAAATTCTCTGTCCATATGCGCAGTGCTTGCGTATTGCTAGACCCCCACTGTTCCTTGGGATCACTTCTGGCAGCTGAGCATTTCAGACCTGGGGTGTTTCCTGCACTACAGTGATTAGGGCTGATGTTTCTTCCCTGATAAAGTAAATCCAACTGCTGGTCTTGCATTAAGCAGGTAATTAACTCATCCGCCTTGGGGAATAGACAGTTAATGAGCATACAAAAACAATGCTGCCCTCTGTGACAACAAACAGGTGGGCACATTTAAGAGGTGTGCAGATCAACAGGGCCAAATTATAACTTGATGAATTGGAATCCTTTATAAGCTTTTGATAAAATGTTCCAAAAACTGTACAGGCTAATCGATCGTAAGCTCTGCAAACAAGACTGAGGTTCACCTGGTGTGGAATATATAAAGAGTATTAATTCAATATTGCAGTGTCATTACCTGTAAATAACAGGGCACTTAACTGGTGATGGCACTTAATGAAAGAGTTATTTACAGGTAATGACCAATGCGGACGGCAACTGCTTTTATAAAATGAAAAAAAAAAAAAAAAAAAAAAAAACATTATTCACGAGGATATTTAAAAATGTGTTTTTAGGTAATATGTTGTACAGCCTGTTGCTTGAAATCCACATTGACTTTTAACGTGAGTTTCGAGATTCTAACATCCTGTTAGCCTGTTCGTGTCTGAGACGACGCATAACATTTATAATGAGCTATTCTTCTATCTGAGGAATTCTAGAAAGGGGTATCCAAGAGTAAAAATGCATTTGATTTGCTGTACGCCGGTGGTGGAGCTCAAAACCAGTCTTATTTGGATGCTCTATTATCTCTTAAAACAGTCTTACTCATACAGTACATTGGAAACCAATCACCTCTGACAGGTGAAACGCAGCATGATAAATGGGTTCAAAATGAGTGGCGCTCTGGGTTTTGCTTTAATCTTCGTCCTTTGTCCTAATGTTCTGGCTAATGTGACTATGGGGCTATAAATCATCAAATATAAAAAGACTACATGCCACAGAAAACACACCACCTTCTTAAATAAAACTAGGCCACGCTGCCCTACACTGTCTTTGACATTATTTGTATAAATCGGCTGCACTATATTCAGCAAAAGACAGAGGGGGCAGATTGGTCTAACAGTATCAAACAATTAACAACCAATGAGATACAGGAGAGTTACTAGACTGGTTAGAGTCTTGGTAGACTGCAAAAACCTTCAGTGAAACCATCTTTTTTTTTTTTTGTATTTGCATTTGCAGGGTTTCCCAATCCTGGTCCTGGGGACCCACTGTGTCTAATGGTTTTCATTCCAACTGAGTTCTCAATTACTTAATTAAGCCCTTAATTGAACTAATAACGTGCTAAATTAGACCTTTTAAATTGTTCTCGGCTCCTAAAAAGTTGCCGATTTCAAGACTTATAAAAGATTATAGTTAAAGTGAAATCTCCAACTGTTTAAAAGATTAAAACAATTAAAAAGGTCCAATTACGCTAATGAATAGATCAATTAAGGGTTCAATTAAGTAACTGAGAGCCAAGCTGGAAGGAAAACCAGAAGACACAGTGGGTCCCTGGGACCAGGGTTGGGAAACCCTGATTTAGAAGACAGTTCTCAAACCCCAGTGCACTAGAGTGGCCATTTTGAAAAGAGCTTTGATATTAACAATGGAAATAAAAATTAGAGGTACATTATTTAATTAGTTGTAGCAATATGTGGGGACGTGTAACGCTATATTTTTTGGAAACCCGCTATTTACTCTAAGTGATCACAAAAGCTGAAGATTGTTTCTGTGTATGGGTGAGTGTTTATGTAAGACATAAAACCAAATAAAATACACTTCCACTGTCATGACCTGAACAACTATTTGAACTTCCTCTCCATTTAGGAATATTTCCCTCTTAGAGCTGCGAGGTCTGGGTTCTTGACTCTGAAGCACACACAGCTGTTTTAAAAAGACACACTCAGCAATAAGGAGATCGATAAGTTTGGCCAAGTTATCTGTGCAACTTTTTTTAAAGGCATATTTTTTTCATCTGTATAGTATTTCCATGCTCCCTTGTTATAAGCCATTATCACCCAATCATTTAAGCGGGATGTGGCATTAGCCACAAAAACAAATAGTACTATGTATTAGTGGTGCCATTTTTTTTTTCAGAATGCCGATTTTGTTTTCCACACTAATAGACACAATCTAAAATCTATATTGGTGACACTGTCAGTAATATCTTTGCACGTTTGAATTACTGCTTGCAAAAAAAACCCTATTAAATATCCATCTTTTCACAGAGCTCACATGTACAACTTCTTTTCAATCACATTTTCATTTTTTAACACTAATGAAAGCAACTCTCCTTTTTAAAGTAACTCGCGCTGCTCTTTGTCCTCAATTAAAAATATGTCCTGCAAATGTTACACAGTAAATTCACCAAAAATACCATTACTTGCAGTAATTATTTCTGCAGTTAGAAATACTGCCAATCAAATTGATCTTATTTAGCCAGAGTGTAGGTGTGTACTGTAGGTAACAGGCTTAGGCATGTCTAATAATGCCTACAATGTCATGCATGCTGTCAATACAAGATGGGCTAGACTGCATTTACTGTATTTAAAGCTGTGACGAGGAATGCATGTTTGAGTACTAGACACAGGTTGTTATCATTTCAATAATATCTGCTGAATTAGATGGAGGATGTTATTTAAAGAAAGTCTCTTTTTCTTGTGACAAGTAGGCTTCCTATAATGCACAGCCTTACAGTGAAAGACAACCTTTCCAATCTGAAGAGAAAGACGTCATGCAGTGGGGTCTCGGTGATACGGAAACTAAATATAAATATGCTGTTTACATCCTAGCATTGGCAAGTTTGCACAAGAGACAGGCCTGCACACATGTGCAGCTGTTTAAGGTAACAAACTTGAATAATGGCACATGGACGTAAAAACCTGCAATGCACACAATGTCTCAGTCAGCGACAAACCACAGAAACAAAAGGGACTGTACCTGTGTGAGCAGAAAGGGGGGAGTGTGGTCGAGGAAGTGCTGAAGACTGACCACTTCCTATGAGACTTTTTCTGTTGCTTGTCCTGCAGCTGAAAAAACAAAAAAAAGATAATATTCAGGATATACAGCACCATGTAATTTACTCCAGGAAACAAGGTATGCCAGCTTACAATACATCTCATCCCCACAAAAGATACACGATAATGGGTTTGATTATTCTTTCAGAACATTTTTGTCTTTTTCATTTTTAATTAGCACACACCAAATTCGAATCCAACATTTTCTTTTTACTACAATTATACATTTTTGGTACACTAATGCAGGGGTTCCCAAACTTTTACCCAAGGCACACCTGTTCAGCTGCATTAGGCACTGCGGCCCACTATTAGCACTCCTTGGGAAAATGTCAAATTAAAAACATTTTATATGTTTAAACCTGTAACATTATTATTATAAATTATAATTGTAATTATATATAAAAGAAGTCTGTCTGTCTGTCCGTCCGTCCCTTTATGCATTCGGACCCAGCAGGAGCCAGTGCAACCAAGCTTTGCACATCCTCCTCTTTCATCCAGGGAAAGGTCGATGGCTATGTTTGGATCCAAAATTTTGACCCCCGGAGTACTTTATTTAGTAACCCCATTGCTGGATCACTACAGTAGCCATGTATCTCAAATTAAAGAAACCCACAAAACCAAAATAAATAAATAAAAAGAACAAAACAATTAAAAAATAAATAAATAAAAATGGCAAAAACCAAAAAAAAAAATATAAAGTTAAAAAAAGGGAAAGGGATCTGAGCGCATTGTGTGACACCCAAGATCGGTAACTTATAGAAAACCACAAGGCTACCGTTCCCCAATTTGTCATGCATAAAATATTGAAATACTGAATTTCTCAGCTAGTTATAAATAAACCTAATCTAAACTGTCCTTTATTCATTTGACTTTTGAGTAAAACAAGTACACGTGCACAAAACATAACTTCAATCCTAATTTGTGAACACTGTGTCATTAAAACGTCCAGCTGTTACCTCTCACGCTGAACTGTCCTGCACAAAAAAGACGAACGCGCACAATACAGAAGGAAACGAGAGCCTTGCAGAACTTGCTTTTTTCACCACTATGTGCAACAAAATACAACTTGCAAAATCACATTCAGTTGGCTTGCAACATCCCCCCCCCCAAAAAAAAAGAGCGCAGCTGTGCCATTAACCAAAAGAAAACTTATGAAAATAAATCCATCTGCAGCGAAATTTGAATCCGTAAAAAAAAAATTATATATATATATTTTATTTTCCAACAAAAAACAACATATTCTAGCGTTATTTTTAGACGACTAATGAGCCAGTAATCAATAAAATAGCAGTATATCCAAACATTTTAATAAATCAATTACCGGTATGTAACAAGATTTATGAGTTTGATTAATAACTTGATTTAGTTAATATTGAAAAGTATTATTATTATTATTATTATTATTATTATTATTATTATTATTATTATTATTATTATTTGTTTATCCAAGGCAACTTACAAAGACTAGGGTGTGTGAACTATGCATCAGCTGCAAAGTCACTAACAATATCGTCTCACCTGAAAGACGGAGCACAAGGAGGTTAAGTGACTTGCTCAGGGTCACACAATGAGTCAGTGGCTGAGGTGGGATTTGAACCAGGGACCTCCTGGTTACAAGCCCTTTTCTTTAACCACTAGACCACAAGGCCTATCAAAGTACTGAATATTTTAAATGTTAATAGCTAATTAGTCACAAAAAAACATATTCATCATAGGCATCAACTGAATTTTTAAATGAATGTTATAGTACAAAAGTTAGTATGAAAATGTTTCTACAAAAAGAAAAGAAAAAACCCATTCCAGCACCTCAAAACTGAGCCCACGGTACAAATGCATTCAAACTCCTATAGCTGCCTTTTTTGTTCTTTATACTTAGCAGAGTCGACATATTGTAATTTTATAAAATTACTGAACACACGGTTTACATCTGCCAGCAGGTCGATCACATGACCTTAACACTGCCCTATTGTCAGAGCTCTCCCTTTACATCCCACCTATAGGTAGGCAATCTGTTAGCTCTGATTTGTGAATTTCTGCTTTGATTGACAGTCCGCCAATACTGCCTTGCTACACTTTATTTTTCTACAGTCACAGCTGCCGTTGGTGCCTGCTTTTCACTATAATAGAATAAAAACACATAGAATGTAATTGCTCCCGCGGCCCACCTGGTACTGTGTCGGAGCACAGTTTGGGAACCCCTGCACTAATGTACAGTACACTCTATAAGGAACACAGTGCATTTTTTATTCCAAATACATTTCAACCACATTACATTTGTTCATATATTGAAGATTTTCTTAATAAAAGAATGATATTAATTAAAAAATTCAAGTAACAAAACATCTAACTTTCCCAGTTCAATTTCAATGCTATTATTTGACATCAATTAAGCTGCTGAAAGGAAACTCACAAAATTACTTGAAACAAAACTGCATAACACTGTAAGCTCAAGCTGCACCCGATGTTTTGCATCAGTATACAGATTTCCAGGGTTGCCCTCAAACTGGCCTAGATTGCTTCAATAGTTAAGTTTCTAATAGCAATGTGTGATGTACAGATTTCAATATATGAACAATCTCCTCATTTTAAATACTCTTGCTGGTTAAAAATGAAAGATTAATAGCTTGTTGAGCTGATGGTTTTTACAGTAATTAATCTAATCAACCAGAAAAGAAAATACATTCACATCTGTGTCGCTTTGTTTCATACAAACTATAGCACCACGAGGTTTCACTTCATGTTGATATTCTCAATTAACGCTTTCTCAAGGGGTAGAATAAAACACTGGAGTGACAACAGGATGTGTTTAATAATTCTTCCGTCTGTTTTTCCAAATCATATTGATGTTTTGAAACTGCACTTGATTACAAGACATTCCTCAAAGTTCAGTTAAACGCTGCCTGAGTCAATATCCCTTCATTTCCATGTGCCAAAACAGTAGGTTCACAGTTCACTTTCTACAGTGCTCGCTGTGAAGATCCTGCCCACAAATAAGTCTGTTAATCTTACAGTTTCACGCAACCTTCACACACATTTTTATTTTTATTTTAAATAAACAGGGTTTATTTGATCCCTCATCAAGAATACAGACCAAGATACTGTAATGGGCTAATAAATTGACTGAAACAGTGTTGAATCTAAATACTACCACCAAGACAATTTACATTTGTGAGTAACCTTGTTTTAAAAGAAACAAAAAGCAGCTACTTAGTCACTATGCATGATTTATATACCAAAATAAAGCTGGAGACAGGTGTTTTATCCTGGGTTGGGATGTATACATGGATGTTATTATTGCATCTTAGTTTTCATTCCACAAAGTATTAATCAAAGCTTATGTGGTTTCATGTTCCGGGACACTAACACTTGATAGGCAGTGTTAAGTGGTTAATTTAAGTTGATAAACAAAGAACCATATTCAAGACCACATTTCATTCTGACTTAACTCAACAATGTATTAACAGAACACAAAAAGTTCAGGTGTGAAAACTGTATAGCAACATTTACTTCTTAAAAAAAAAAAAAAGAACTAGCACAAATACAGCAAAACTGCCTCTTAAATGTATACAAAGTGCTAAAATAAGACATCACGCGTATGTTTCTCTACTGACAGCAAGTCTGGGCCCAGTCTGCGAAAAGTTACGTGCAACACTTCAGAATTATAGTAGTGAGCCTCGTTCAAGTCCTCACTATATATATATTAGTTCAATTGTCACCATCACCGTATGACCCTGCTGCACTCAACAACCATTTGAGCTATTTATTACCACGTGTGAACACACAGACTTTTAAACATGGGGAGGATTTGCTTAGCCGTTCATGATGCCAGGTTTTCACAAAGTAAAATTATACACTAAAAAAGTAATGAATTGGTGTAAAGTTTAGCCTTCTGTGCTGGTATTTTCAAAACAGGCTTAAAAGTTACTAAAATGCAAAACTACATTTTTAAAACTGTGTGGGGCACTACACCATTAAAACAACAGCTCCGAGTCTAAAGATGCAGGCAGCTTCTGGGCAACTGTCTAAAAAAAGGTTAAAAACAAGCTTATAAAAATTCTCAATGAAACAGAAAACTATACAGAACTTGCACAGATCAGCAACATGCTATCAATTTATGAGTAAGTACTGCCTGTACAGATTAGCAGTGCACCTAGCTAGATATTAGTATGTAATAGGCAATTAGTTTGGCAAAAGGAATTGAGCTAAAAATAGTGTTTAAAACAATTCATACAGTATAATCTAACCAACTGCTGCTCTGCAGTAATTAGCATTCAGTACCCATTGTGATGCCAGTCTATGGGATACAGGTACCCATGTAATTAATTATACTCTTCATTAACAATCGTCTTATTAAAATGTGCCTGGCATATAACCTTGGCTTGGTTTACATGCACGAGAAAATTGACTCTACAGTCACGACAGTGTGACTTTGTCACGCGAATACATCGTGAAACAGCAAAAGGATGTCCTTTTGGCAGCGCGACTAACGGCAGGGTCAATCGCTTTCTCACGATAAAAATAGCTGTAAAAACCCATGTAAACTGGAGCAGAAATCGTGCTTGTGGCTCACGAGATTTCAGCAGTCAAGATCCCGTTCTTCTGACTTAATCTCAAGTAATCTCCAGCAGAAAGGCCATACAAAACATTTATGGCCTACTCACTAGAACCACCATGGTAACACTCATACATACAACCGCCAACGACAGTCAGTATCACGGTACATTTTAAACAACGTCAATATTAAAATGAAAGACAAACTATTGGATACAACTCAAAAGTTTTATTCAAGCACATCATACATCGAACACCTGCACAGCCAAAATGCTGTATTTAAATGACAATTAAACAAAAAAAGGGGTTACATATGAAGCACTACTTCAAAAAATGAAAAACTATAATAAAATAAACATTTCAAAAGAAACAGGTGTGTAAACAGGTTAATGTACATACAAAACTGTAAAAACAAAAAGTAGTTTTTAATCTAAAATGAAAGTTACATATGATGTCACACGCAGCACAGAATCCAGGTTGAGCTGCTGCAGCCTGCTGCTTTGCAGTTTTCTGATTGAAATGTTTCTGCTGAAGCGCTGTGGTGCATTCCTTGTACAAAATGAAGGAATTGATGGCTGCCAGGTCCAGTAGAGATAACAATAGGCTTGTATAAAAAATAAAAAAGTAGAATATTGTAGGTTATATTCAAAATAAAAATATGTATTGTAAAAGGCGGTTCTAGTGTTAATGAAATTTAACTTTTAGATGTTCCACAAACACACACACACTCACACAGATATATACATTCTAAGTAGTAAAACATGTACTTACTGTAACAACCTTTGTATAAGTCTATTTTCTAGGTATTTTTGGGGGGTCCTAAAAAAGGGGGGAGCGACTTATACACCAGTGTGACCTATAGGGTTTTTCCTGAAATTGTTGTCTCAAAAAAAGGGGGGGACTGGACGGGACGACTTATAAACCAGTGTGACTTATACACCGCTTTCTATGGTAGTAGGAATTATATGTTACATAATTTGTGTGTGTGTGTGTGTGTGTGTTGGAAAGGTAACCAGACAAACAAGTAGCTAATGCGTGGTGTAATTCAGAATGTGCGCGACAACATGTGAATTCATTTTTCTTGTTAAATGTTTTTATCTTCATGGCAATGCATGAAGCTCTCCTCACGATATTCAGAGTCGTTCTTTTCCTACTTACTAATCAGACATGGACAAGTCCCCTCCCCTAAATGACTATGAATTGAGTAATCTGTACGGCCAAATAAGAACTGCATAGCAATGCATTTCCTGAAATGGTATGGCAAACACGTCGTGAGGAAAACTGTCATGACTTGTGCATGTAAACCCTGCCCTTGATGCTGACTTTGAATGAGATGCTGCATTTACAGTAGAGAGGGATCCTGTATAATTATTCTTGAAATGTATTTTTGTTTATGACTGTAAGTCACCCTGGATAAGGGCATCTAAGAAATAAATAATAAAATAATTTGATTTATTTCAATGTATTAATGAACATATGAATAAATGTATGTAATAATAATAATTAATAATAATAATAATAATAATACCTAAGAAAAGCATGCATAGTGCTTCTACGTGTAACAGAAGTGAATCAGACAAAGCCTGACTTACAAAGATTAGACCGGCCCTTTATTATTATATAAACAAGAATCCTACTCCTATATACTGCATAACATGTCAAATGATAATCACTTACTCCTGCAATACATAAACTACCAGTTTGGTTCATCCTCACAGTATTTTCTCCCAAAATAACCATTTTAATGTCTTCGAAACGGTTTAGTTCACTTAAGGAGGCTGTGTGGACCAGTGGTTAAAGAAATGGGCTTGTAACCAGGAGGTCCCCGGTTCAAATCCCACCTCAGCTACTAACTCATTGTGTGACCCTGAGCAAGTCACTTAACCTCCTTGTGCTCCATCTTTCGGGTGAGACGTAGTTGTAAGTGACTCTGCAGCTGATGCATAGTTCACATACCCTAGTCTCTGTAAGTCGCCTTGGATAAAAGGCGTCTGCTAAATAAGCAAATAATAATAATAATAATAATAATAATAATAATAATAATAATAATAATAATAATAATAATAATATACAACTATAATGTCTTACCGTATAACCATCCTTTTCAACAGCCTGTGATATTTTGCATTTCCTCTGTACTGCATTGCAGTGAGTGAACTAAACAGAACTGAAAGCTGCCACTTCAAGTGCCCAGGTGAATCGGAATAGGAACTTACAATTAAGTTATACAAAAGGATTCCACTAATAACATTTATAAAAGAATGTTTGGAACTAAAAATTCTTGTCCACCAACATGATCGCAGCATCGGACAAGGAGTTACAATCTGCACTTGTTCTGAAGGGCAGAGTCTGTGAATAGCAGCACAAGTTTAATTAATAGCATGCTTACTATACACAAACTAGATCCTCTTAGGTTTAATAAAGTACATTGGACCTGATCGGACTGCACAGTGCACACATTTAAAAGATAGCAAAAGCTTGCTAGTGTCCATATACAATTATTATTGGTGTAACCAACAGCCTTACAATAATACACCTGTTATGAAATTAAAGCAACCCCTCAAAATCTATAAATGGCTGGTCACACAGCACTGGCACCTAATGCTGTGTTTCGGCACGTCAGGCTTGTGGCTTCCATTACAGAGTCCCGAAGGACCAGCAGTAACTGGTGATCAGCACTATCTGGTCAGACACTGCGATCGTCCGAGCCAAACAGATTGACTTGTATAATGAGAGTTCTAGTTTGATTATCCTCTATTCTGCACAATTCTAATAACAACAACAACCCAGTCACAGCAGTACATTATTTCAAAAGGGAAAGATTTCAAAGTTGTTTTTGACATACAATCACAATAAAGCCAGACCATTCAAGACCTCCATAAAAGGGGAAAAAGTCAATGAATCATTTACTAAGGATTAAAAGCCTATTCAGACTGGGGACTCTCCAGCCACTGCCAGTATCAAACTGCTACCCTTACTACAAAGCTGGTACCCACTGATTTGGAAAACTGATACATTCAGCCTGATGCTGGCATGTCATCTGAGAAATAACATTCCCTTTTAGCTTTATGTGGGTGACCTCCACCACCTCTTATGTGTAGCACAGCTGACGATTCCAACCTGTTCTAGAGATAGATATATAGTTATAGATATAGATATATATATATATATACACACATATATACACAGTGCCTTGCAAAAGTATTCAGACCCCTGACCAATTCTCTCATATTACTGAATTACAAATGGTACATTGAAATTTCGTTCTGTTTGATATTTTATTTTAAAACACTGAAACCCAAATCAATTATTGTAAGGTGACATTGGTTTTATGTTGGGAAATATTTTTAAGAAAAATATCTTGCTTGCATAAGTATTCAACCCCCATACATTAATATTTGGTAGAGCCACCTTTCTCTGCAATAACAGCTTTAAGTCTTTTGGGGTAAGTATGTACCAGCTTTGCACACAGTGTCGGGGTGATTTTGGCCCATTCTTCTTGGCAGATTTGCTCCAGGTTGTTCAGGTTGGTTGAACGACGCTTGTGGACCGCAATTTCCAAATAGTGCCACAGATTCTCAATGGGATTGAGATCAGGACTTTGACTGGGCCACTGTAGGACATTCACATTTTTGTTCTTGTTCTTTTGTTCAATGTTGCTTTGGTCTTGTGCTTGGGATCATTGTCCTGCTGAAAGGTGAATTTCCTCCCAAGCTTCAGTTTTTTAGCGGACTGAAGCAGGTTCTCTTGCAGTATTTCCCTGTATTTTGCTCCATCCATTCTTCCTTCAATTTTAATGCCCAGTCCCTGCTGATGAGAAGCATCCCCACAGCATGATGCTGCCACCACTATACTTCACTGTAGGGATGGAGTGTCTTGAGGCATAGCGCAAAGCGCTTTGCGTTTTGGCCAAAAAGCTCTATCTTGGTCTCATCTGACCACAAAAACTTTTCCCACATCGCAGCTGGGTCACTCTCATGCTTTCTGGCAAACTCCAGACGTGCTTTCAGATGGTACTTTTTGAGTAACGATATTTCAGTTTTTTATTTTTCTTAAAAATATTTCCCAACATAAAACCAATGTCACCTTACAATAATTGATTTTGAGTTTCAGTGTTTTAAAATAAAATATCAAACAGAACGAAATTTCAATGTACCATTTGTAATTCAGTAATATGAGAGAATTGGTCAGGGGTCTGAATACTTTTGCAAGGCACTGTATGTGTCAGTCCCCCTGCCAGAATTAATTTCCCCATTAAATTCTGATTGCACACTGCATTTTACCTGCTCACTATTAAGGTAATAACAACAACAGAAGTGGAATTCTATGGGGTTAAAATTCCCCATCCATGCTAGAATGTGACCGTCTCCAAGATTAATTAATTTACTGCTAATTTGGAGACGGTCACATCTATATAAACCCACAGCTTTGGCTGATCGAGGTCGAGGTTGGGTTGTCCAGACGTGGAAAGAGACAAGCAAGAACAGGTACTGATAGTAAACCATTGCTATTCATGCAGGCTTTGAACCAGCACGATAATTGTTCACGGTGTGTTGTCTGTTTTGTTTTGGCCATTGTGACGTTTATTTTGTACCACTGTGTGGTTTGGTTTTGTTCAACCTTTTTATTCATTAATAAAACGCGCAGCAGCGCTTACCTCGCAATCCAGTGTGTCGATTCTCTTCCTGGTCGGACGTCACCACAAAGCCACCTCTGTTACACCCTGTAACAGGAAATAACGCATGGCATAACAGCGATGCTTTATCGTTTGGTTTAATCCTCCCTTAAGTAGCAAACGCAAGTCTGTATTTCTATTTGTTAACACTAGAACCGCCGCGGTTATACTCATGCCTAAAATCGCCACCGGCAGTCATTATGACGGTTGCATTTTAAACAACAACAGCAATATTAAAATGAAAGACAAACTATCGAATACAACTCAAAAGTTTTATTCAAGCACATCATATCAAACATCTGCACAGCTGAAATGGCGTATTTAAATGAATAATTAAACATAAAAGGGTTTATTTTCTAACTTGCCACATATAAGGCACTACTTCAAAAAATGAAAAACTATAATAAACATTTCAAAATAAACTAGTGTGTAAACAGGTATATGTACATAAAAAACTGTAAAAACTAAAGTAACATATGTTTTCTCTTGCGTGTGTCACTCAGTGAAGCACTGAATCCAGGCTGAGCTGCTGCAGCCTGCTGCTTTTCAGTTTTCTGACTGAAATGTTTCTGCCGAAGCGTTGTGGCTTCAAGATGACATCTCTCCTACTGATATTTTCCCCCGTGCATTCCTTGTACAAAACGAAGGAAATGATGGCTGTCAGGTCCTGTAGAGATAACAGGCTTGTATATAAAAATTATTTTCTAGGTAGAGGGGATTATAACATTTTTTTCAAACGCTATCAGGGTATTTAATATGTATTTAGGAAATAAGTCAGTAATTTAAATGTGAAAAACTGTCAAAATGAAAGGCCATGGCGGTTCTAGTGTTAAATAAGCCACGTCACCATTATAGACGTCGCATTTGAAGCATATATGATGTACTGCACAGTATGTGAAAAGTGAAACCATGCAACTACATTTTTCTTAGTATAATTTTTCATACTTTCTAAATGTATACAGTACCTGTACATACTGCACGAAAATGTTTTTTTTGTTTTTTTTAAACACTCTTTAAAATGGTCTACACCATACAGTACAAATACCAACCATGCAGCGAGTCATACATGAGGCAATTTAGAAAAACAATTAAAAAGGCCAAATAAAATGTTATATTTCATGGACTTAACTTGGTACAATACACCTTTCATCTCCAAAACACAGCAGAGTTGTACAGGTACAAATTGGAAAGCGTACATTTGCCCAAATGAAACTGCAATCGATCACGTTGCTGACAATTTTCCAGAGCGGTTCTCGTTTTGACCCTGCATCAGGCAGAGGTGACTTTGCTGAGCCCTTGTGATTTTGATCTTAATGTTCTCAAAATAAAGATTGATTGTCACACTGAGTGACGAGCCTATATTCCAGACACCTTCACAGCTCTGGTGCAACACTATTTTCATTCAAGTCTTCAAATGACATCTGCCAGTGAGAAGATTCCTGCTCACAAACAAAATGCCTTTTTGCAGCCCCCAAATAGCTTCAGATGTGAAATAAACTGTTTCTCTGCTAAATCCCACAGTAACTCAAATAAGAACAGGAGTGTGCTCATAGTTCCACAACTAATCCTTTTATTTATCCACGGTAGATAAACTGTTGCCCAAAATACTATGCGACTACTGTGCAATTCATTCATTGCCTACACTTCACTGAAGACACACCGACTCATCCTGGTTCCATCAGTAACCGAACAGGTAGAACACATTGTTCTCTCAATGGAAAATCTGAACGTACTAACACAGGGAACCACTGTTGGCAAGACACACTCCACACTGTATGTGATGCCCAGATTATTTTTATAACCCGATTCAAGCAGCTGTCTTGGGAAACAATATGCCACTCTCTGTCTATGCTTAAAAGAGTCACTTTTCGTGTTTTCTTTTATTTAAATCACGCTCAATTGGACAGGACTAAGAAACTGGTCAGCCAAAATAATCTTCATTACATTTTTTGTAGTTTGTATTTATTTTAAAACTAAACGACACAAAACTGGGACAAGACAGAGTTTTAAACCATACTTAAATATGTAGCCTAAATTAAAAGCAGCTTGCTTTGACGCTGTACAGTATCTGGAAAAGAGGACTTTAAGAATTCGATAAACATAAAGCATTACAATGTCCAAGGAGTAGTTTCTAACAGAAGAAAAAAAAACAACAAACAAAAAACATCCTACAGCATTAATTACGCAGTATTTAAGTGCTTCATTCATTACACAAATCCTGCAGCTGAATCACCCACTCTGAAACAAGTTGCTGCACCAGATCTTGCGTTTATGACGTCAGAAACTGTACAGTAGTTTACTAATAGTGCTGGTAAAAACAGAACAGGCTTGGTGGGTCTACTATGTCCTAACAGAAAGCACTGCAAGCAGAGGTCTGTACTAACATGCTGACGCACTTCAGATAATTTCTTCAGACAATAACAAAAACAGCAGCATTGTAGCATACCAGTTACAAAAACAACAACAACAACAGAAAAGGGGTCATTCAAAAGCAGCAATTCAGTATGTTACTTTACTAGTATATTTCTACACATCAAGACCAGTTCTTGAAGCTATTTCCTGTGGTGTAACTGTAGGTAAAGATTATTTCTTAGGTGGGGCCTTGTGACACCCTGCCCCTGTGTGTATTTGGTTTTAGTTTGTATTATTTTGTATTGTGTTATTATTGTTTCAAATGTATGTGGACACGGGTGTTTTAGGTTGGCAGGGAAGAATGAATTGCCTCCACTGCCAAATCAGTTTACGTGCAAAATGTGCCTGGGCCCTACTGAATGATTAACAAGCAAATCGAGCCCAGGCGCCGCTGCATAAAAGAGGCAGGGATCTCATGCAGGGTTGTGTTGTGTTCAGAGGAGGAACATAAATTAATATAATAATAACTGCTACTCGTGCTGGCTTCACAGCAGCACGATACTTCTTGACTGTGTTTGTCTGTTTGTTTTGGCCATCAAGTCTTTTGTTTTCGTTGAGTTTTTGTTTTGTATAAAATATTTGATTTGTTATTAAATACGTGCAACGGTGCTTTACCTCGCCGTACTGTGTGTGTCTTCCTGTCCTGACGTCGCCTCCAAGCCTATCTGTGACAGGCCTCTTGTCCATAGCACATTTATGAAAGAGAAAGATGTAATAATGCCCCATAGTAAACCACATTATGCATGCAAAGGAATAAGCCAGGTATGTTTTAGTTTGGTCAAAACAAACAATGCTCCCTTTTTAGACCACGTACAGTATGTGTGCAGCCAACAAGAAGTCAAATTGAAGTAAGACAGCTACTGCATTAACAACTAACCACAATGGGTTGTATTTTAAGAAAATACTGGCCACAATAAATACATTTTTTAGAATCTTTATTTTCTTCTCCTTCCCATTATAGATATACATTTGATACATTTGTTGCCCACCTGCTACTACTGAAACAAAATTAAACTTACATCCTAGAACTCTGCTAAACAGCATTCTTCTCAAAAATAAATGTGTATGTTATTTTCCAAGAACACAACAGAAGTGACTAAGAAGCAAGATGGAAGGTCAAACAGCATGTCTATAGGAAGTCACAGTAAACAAAGGATTGAGTATTCTTGACAGACACAGAGTTTCCTGCAGTAATTCAGAGGATTGTGTGGGAGCTAGGTGGACGTATCCTTAGGACAGATTGCCCTTTGTACTGACACAAGACAAATTCAAATGGCATCCTTTTCAGACTTTATAATCTCACTTTAAAAAACCAGTGACAGATTGCTGGTGGAGAAGTTTCTGGTTTCAGGAGAACAGAAGTCAAACACAGTAATCCCTATGGTGGGCTTAATCCCAAATCACACTGGGCAGAATCAATGTTCTACAATGACGCTTGCTAATCAGCAAAAGGTTTCCATTGGCAACTAGAAGAACCTGAATTTGAAAACAATTAAGGTTGCAGTTTTAGTCTCAAATATATTGAGAATTCACCAATACAATTTAATATATTGTTAGAACTCCAGATACTGCTAAAATAGTAGTGTACTTGTTCTTCCAGTTAGGAACTCTAAGTTTATCACTACTGATGAGCTATAAACACCACTCCGACACAGGAGTTATCATGCACGTCATTTTGCATAAGGGGTGTGTTATTCACAGCATGATGTATGGACTGCTTCAGCATTATGGGGTCTACAGAAGCTTGAGTTAAATTAAAAATGTAATTCATAAAAACATTACTGTGAACACCCCTTTAAAAAAAAAAAAATTACATCAAAAACACATGCTGCAGGTACTTTTACTATGCCTGATCCAACACAGTACATATTCTGTACTCAATTGTATTCCCAGGATGAACTTGCCCATGTCTTCTTGTTAGGAATCAATGCAGTCAATGTATTAGCAGTTGCAAATATCGCTCATGTTAACAAAGACATTACCTGAAGAAAGCTGTTCATTGGTGATGGTGGTCACTGTCTCATTGAAACTGTACACTTTTGTGAGCGACTGGTACAGTATGTGGCTTTTTTTAGGCACCATTTCAAACTATAAAATGTACACATCAGTTTAAAACCTTGGCTGCGCCAGTTTTAATAGGCTGAGAATTTCATTCATTTTATTTTTCAACAAAACGCTATTAACTTTCTCTTTCTGCAATAGAAGCTATAACTTTTTCGAACCTCACTGCTCATGAAAAAATGATTTAATGTTGTTTTGTAGGTAAAAGGCAAACTGAAATGCATTGTTTCATGTAAACACTGTAGCAACCGAACCAATAGTCCCAATATAAGAAACAGTGGGATAAATAAAGAAAGTGACTGCAGGACCAACGTGTTATTTTCATCCAACATATTCATCATATTGGTTTATTCGCCTGTTTTAGTTTCTCAAAAAACAAGTAGTTGATAATCTATTGTAGTATATAAACTGCATTTTCAATTATAGGCCAAGGGAAGATACTGTTCATTAAAATGTACTTCAGCAAAATTGAACAATTCTTTACTGGAGAAACGGGAAAATGAAAGTTAACTTGAACTTTTGTTGGTCTTTTTTATTCTCCACTCTTATACTATACAGCCTTTTTGAGGTATGGAAAACATTTCATAACACAAGTTATGGGCTTACAGTTGACCTGACAAAACTTGAAATGTTCCAACAGAAAAAATATATATATATATATATCTTTTTCATAAAAACGTAATTCTTGAGCAAGTACTTCTTCAGCCAACACAATCCCTCACATGCAGTAGGAGGGTAAATACAGTAGCCAACAGACTCATCGTCAGACCTCTTAAATATTTCATGAGTAAACCTAGAAGGTGCTTTCAAAGCTGCCACCTAGAATAAGGTTTACAGGAGCTGAGAGTAAAAGCAGTCGACTACTAACAGGCAGTAATCTTTTAAAATAAAATCTGCAATGTTGTAAAGTGACCTTCAAGTGCTAGAAAACCGTGATAAGGGAAGAACTATTGCTTTTCGGTTTTATCAATTAGCTTGCAGTGTGGAGTAGTGGTCAGGGCTCTGGACTCTTGACTGGAGGGTTGTGGGTTCAATCCCAGGTGGGGGACACTGCTGCTGTACCCGTGAGCAAGGTACTTTAACTAGATTGCTCCAGTAAAAACCCAACTGTATAAATGGGTAATTGTATGTAAAAATAATGTGATATCTTGTAATAATTGTAAGTCGCCCTGGATAAGGGCTTCTACTAAGAAATAAATAAATAGCTTTCCTACAGTGTCACACCACTCACCCCCTTGAGACTATTAAACAATAGTGGTTTCAGTGACAAGTATAGTTAGGGAACAGGGAGGTTAATTTGGCCTCCTCAGATCGTGTGATTTCAATTGAGGACCCTTTGTCCTATCAATATAATTGCCATTATGTCTGTGGCAGGGCAGAAGCTGTGTGTTTGTGATGCAAGTTGTGAATTGGTTTGTTTAGTCTTTTGTTAAACCTTTTATTCTGGCCCTCGTGCCCTGTTTGTTTGTTTTGGGGTTATTTGTTTAATAAAGTGTGCAACAGCGCTAAAACTGCAGCTTTCTCGCGTGGAGTGCAGGATGTGTCCTATAGTCTGGACGTCGCGAGTACGAGTCCAGGCTATTCGTTTGCCGACCGTGGACGGAAGCTCCCAGGGGGCGGCACACAATTGGTCAAGCACCGCATGGGGGGAGGGAGGGTTAGGTCGGCCAGGGTGTCCTCGGCTCACCACACACCAGCAACCCCTGTGGTCTGGCCCGGGCGCCTGCGGGCTTGCTTATAAGCTGCCCAGGGCTGCGTTGTCCTCCAACACTGTAGCTCTGGGTGGCTGCATGGGTAGTCTGTAGTGTGTAAAAAAGCAGGAGGCTAACAGCACATGCTTCGGAGGTGTGTTCATCTTCGCCCCTCCCGAGTCAGTGCAGGGGTGGTAGCGGTGAGCTGAGCTAAAGAAAATAATTGGACACTATTAAATTGGGGAGAAAATAACAAAAAACTAAAATTGGCGACTACTACATTTAAAAAAAAAAACTAAAAAACATAAACAATACAGCTTTCTGTCTCTGGGTCCAATTCTTGCCAGTAACCAGCCTGGGTCGTGATGCTACCCTGTCACAATGTCTTTTTGATATCATTATATATTTTTTGACCACTGGAGATTTCTTGTGAGGTATGTCAACCTGTGTGTGTACGCAATGGTTGGCATCATCTTATACAATACTGTGGATAGTTCAAGGCTAAAAACAAACAGAAATGTTAGGATGCCACTCATGGGGATCAATTAAGTGGCATTCATGACCGTTTTTTTTTTTTTTTTTTCTGCAGGACTTGAGTCCTGAAGGTCACTAAGGTTTAGTTTGGTGTAAGTATTAGGGGTGTTAATGCATTTGGTGTTTCATTTCCTAAGCATTTAAACTTTAGTATTAAAACGTGCTTAAATGGTTTACACATTGGGAATGTAACTTACTAGAAAAGCCATCATAATAAGCCCTCCATCCCTTTTGCTAAATTACTGCAACATGCATTTGTGTTTAAAAGTTTGTGTGTACAGTATTTCATTGTATATGGGGAAAAAACTGTGACGGAATATTGAATATGAAAAATTGCCCTACACTGCACATTTACAACTATGTAAAAACACCAAGATGAACACCTCTGAGGCGAACAGTTAAACATTTAGGGAACATTCTAAACATTTAACACATGGCTAAACTCCAAACTATTAACACCCTTATGTACATATGCATTAACAACAGCCTTGACAAAAATACTTTATGTATTTGCTAGCAGAGAGCAGCATTACAGGTGAATGCAAAGGTTCTGTGTTGTGGCTGTTTGACAGGTGTGTTATCGTTTTTGAGGCCAATGCTCCAGGAATATCCACACTTCCAGTATCTACACATAAAACTATTTCTAACCTTAAAATCACAATTTTATCCCAACCCTTTAAACCTAATCCTTTAGTTTAGCTACGGTACATGAAAATGTGACCAGGGAGCTAGTGGCATGGTTTGGTTAAAATGACATGAAATCATGCTGTTATAAGGTCATATTAAAATAGGCTCTGTTTAACAAATGACAAGCAACAAAAGGGCAAAGTAAAAGGCTTGTGCGTCCTTGTCATTAATACACATGTCACACAGTGGTTAACCTCCTCAGCCCTGTTTACACAGGGAGGTACAGTACACACCACATGAGCTGGCATAACAACATGACCTTGACGAGTAAAGGCCACATCAAAAATGTGTTAAAAATCCAGATATGAAATACAGTTCCTCTGTGGCTATGTTGTAAAGTAGGGCAGCGCAGCCCAGCCCAGCCACCAGACTCAATATCCATAAAACATCCATCGCTACCAGATAATATCCGGTTTATGCGCATTGCATCAAAGAGGATGAAATTTAAAGAAGTCTATTTATAAACCAAATCCCTGCCTGGGATTAAGCCTATTAAAAGTAATCTACTGTACCAGTCACTTTTATAGAATTCAGGCATTTTAGCACTTTGCTTCCAGCTCATAGCCATTCACATTTCAAGGTACAGTAGCAGTCCTATAACAAATACAATTATTTTAAGACTTGAATGTAAAACGAGAGGAAATGGTAAGCATGCATGAAATATGTAAGGTCTGCAGTTCACCGTTTCCTCCTCGAAACATCCACATTTGAAATCTTTCACACAGTGGAGAAAAAAAATGCTTGAAATCAGCAACTTGTAAAAGGCACCCAGATACATCAGCCCATTGACCACAGCTGCTCCTGCTAAAACTCTCACCAGAGGTTCGTCAATAATGCAGTACAATTCAGGAAAAAAACAGCCCTGTGAAGGCAAATCAGTCCATACGAAGTGACGTTTCACACATTGTAAAACTAGGGTAACTCTCATGCCATTTGCATGAAGGATCCTGAAGAAAGAAGGAATCCTAAATTGGACAGAAAAAAGAAGTTTAAAAATAGAAAATTACTAAAAAAATAAATTAAAAAAAAATCGCCTTGGGCAAACATGATAAATGATACAACCCATTTACTAGTACACATAATTCTACTGTCATGTCAATGTGCCAAATATGGAAAGGATGGCATGCAGCAATTCATCCACAATGACAATATATCTATTCAGCCAGTGTTACTAACTGTCTACGTTGCACATCAAAATACCTGGGAGACACTATATACTGTATAGTTAGCAGTCATCTTGCCTTATAAAGCTTCTGACCTTCATTGTCATCATTGCCATTCATATTTCAGACAGCTGTTAAGGATCTGCACTGCAGTTAATCATTCCTGTGTCATACAGCAGCTCCCTTAATAAAGGTAGGATAACCACAAGTGATGATGCTGTCAAATTGCAAAGACAGTTCCACAGAATAATGGAATGCAAAGATAACAGTAAAATGAAATACAACTTACAGTGAGGAAACTGTTTACTGTACACATTCTCACACAAATCATTTGGATTATCTGACTCCAATAACATTAACAATGTGTCACTGGTTTCCGTAATAACAATGTAGAGTCCCACACAATTGTTTTTTTTGTTTTGTTTTGTTTGACCTTTACAATGATATTCACATGCATATTTTGTTTTTAATTGTACATACGTTGCATGTAGATGCAGTAGATCACACAGTACTCATTCGTCTCACAAACTGACATAGTGGCAGGCAGGTTATGAGGGGGACAACACTTTCACCCCTACAGTTAAAAACTTTTCGGCAGACTAGAATAAACAGCTTAGAATGTCAACAAGGTCTGCTTTAATGTCTGTCCTGTATTAGGTTTTGTGTAAAAGTGGTTCTAGAAGACACATATGTGCCTAATACATAAAAAAAATATAACAAGGAGAAAATAATGCACTGTATGATAACTTTAGCAGTGGGCAGCAGTGTGGAGTAGTGGGTAGGGCTCTGGACTCTTGACCGGAGGGTCGTGGGTTCAATCCCAAGTGGGGACACTGCTGCTGTACCCTTGAGCAAGGTACTTTACCTAGATTGCTCCAGCAAAAACCCAACTGTATAAATAGGTAATTGTATGTAAAAATAATGTGATATCTTGTAACAATTGCAAGTCACCCTGGATAAGGGCATCTGCTAAGAAATAAATAATAATTAGGTAACAAACTTTAAAAAGGGCCCAAAGAATGACTCCTTTTGTCTATTTTTGATACAATATGTTAGTTGACTTTCACAGAGCAGCTACAGTACTGTCCCTTATAAAGGTTCACCATGATATCTTTGCACTGTAGTCGTTTTTTGTATTTTTTCGGAGATATTTTCGCCCATTCTTCAACACAGTTGAGTTCTTTGATCACTTGGAGTTCTGCAATCGACTTTGGTTTCCTTTTTGCAACAGTAGCCTTCAAGTCAATCCACAACATCTTGATGAGATTCAAGTCTGGGGACTGAGATGGCCAATCCATAACTGTAATCTTCCTTTTTTCAGAAACTCCTGTGTAGACTTTGCAGAATGCTTCTGGTCATTATCTTGCTGGAATATAAACTTACATCCAATAAGCCTTCTAGCACAGGGTAACAAATGTCTTGACATTTTGCAGCGTTCATTGATCCTTCTACAATACAAAGGAAAAACAAGCCTATGCCATCACACAACGTCCACCATGTTTAATACTGGGCATAATAAACTTCTTTGAATTCCTCTCCTCTCTTCCTCCAAACACATTGTTGCTTTCTTCAAGAAAAAATGCTATATTTTGGATTCGCCAGACGATAACATTTGGTTTAAGAAATCATCAGGCATCTTCAAGTATTCAACAGAAAACTCCAAATCGCTTTCTTTTGTGTATTGTTTTTCACAAAGGTTTGCATCATGATCTTCGCCCATGGACAGTCATCTTGTTAAGGTATCGTTGAATTGTTCGCTCGTTAATTTTTTGGCCATCTTCTCTCAATTCTTGTGTCAAATTTTTTATAGTAATCCAAGGATTTTGCCGGGCTACTCAAATGATGATTCTTCCAGATTTTGCAGAAATTTTTCTTTGTCTTCCACACCTGGAGCTAGCTGTAGTAGTTCCTGTTCTCCTGTGTTTGTCAATAATAGCACACACAGTGCTTTTCGGTTTTTGCTATTTTTCTAGTAGTTTCTCCATTTTCGTTTAGGTTTATCACTGCCATTTTGAGATCGTTGCTGTACTCTTTAGTTTTAACCATTTTTGTTGCTTTTTTAATCACAAATTTCAAATGTATGTTTCAGCACTTGTAGATTATGTATTTATTTATTCTATAAATTATCATCAGGTGTTGGTTTTCAATCATAATCATTTTCAATAATTAGCAATAAATGGGTTTCATACAAAATATGTTGATTGCCCAAATACTTTTGTCAAAGTATGAAATTCATTTTTGCATGTACTCTCCTATCGCGGTGTTGACCTTTCAGCTCCCTCCTATCTCTAGGCTATCATTTCTCCCTGCACCCCTCTCCGCTCCTCCACCTCTGGCAGACTGGCTGTACCCCCCCTCCGCTCCCCCTCCTCCAGAGCCCACTCCTTCTCCACCTGCTCAGTCCCCGACCACCTTCTGGCGCCTCTTTAGACAACCTGTTTAGACAGCATCTGTAAACACCACAACTCTCAACCATACTGAACTATATGGCACCCAATTGTACCAGTACTTGCATCAGCTTGCAATTGCACGAACTGCTCCATAACTTGCCACATTCAACTACTGCTCCTAACTACTTACTGTATCTTGTATTTGATTTTACTCTTATAGGTAACCACTCATGTTTTTTGTAATTGCTCTTATTTGAAATCATTCTCATCCATTTATCATACTTACTGCGTGTTCTTACTGGACTTTACTCATATAAGCAATTACTTACTATAAATTTTAACTGCTCTTCATCAAACTCGCTTTTACTTATAATTTACTGTATTCTTTATTTTGCTCTTACTTGAATTTGATCTTACTGTACTTTCATAACTGCTCTTATCTGTATTACGATATTTTGTAATTAATATTTTAGAATGCAATACTTTGTACTGTGATATTATGTAACAATTGTAAGTCGCCTTGGATAAGGGCATCTACTAAGAAATAAATAAATAAATAAATAAATAAATAAATAAATATGTAATAATTATGTTATTTTATTACAAAGCTGAATCTCTACTTAATTTAATGTCTTTCAATAGAACAATTAGAAATGATAGAAATCACTTTCTTTGCGGTTTTTCCTCATTTTTTTAATACTTATATGGGATTTTTTGCGATGCCCTTTCTGAGTTTAACAGCTGGTAGAGGTACAGGGAGGTCTAGCCACTTGCCATAGGTCATGATGCAGGGCCACACTCATAAACACGTCATAGCATGTTGGTACATGATTTTTGTAGGACTGCAACTCATTTATCATACATTTTTTTAAAGTTGTACACAATTTAAACAACAAGAGAAACAACCAAAGCTTTAGCTTTGTTTGCCCTGTAAACAGGGTCAACTGCAAGTTAACAATTGGGCCAGCACAAAACCAAGAGAATAAGGACTACCTGGCTTTGCTTGTTTGCCAACTGATATTGCTGCCTCAATAGGTTTACTGAAGTACATTTAACAAGCAGCCTCCTTGGAATTGTGTTATTGCTCAATAATAATAGGTTTTAAATAACCAGCCATTCACGCCTAAACATACAGTATTGCTTCCTTATTCTTTTATTACAATTCTACACCTAACCTTTAAAACATACTGACTGTTCCAATACTAAATATACCATTAGGATCTCCTTTTTTAAAAGGCTATCACTTACTACCATTCAATTGTATTACCTATAAAAAAATATATATATACCTTTTAGACCTGCGAAGTCTTGATCTTGTGAGGAAATGAGGCATGGAAAAGTTAGAAAGAACTGTCCAAAAGCTTGAGTCAGACATGGTCCAAATTTAATTACAGCCCAGGTTTTAAGGTTAAAGGTTTAATTCAGGGGGATATTTAAACTGTGGAGTGCCACCGGCGCTCCTTGCAGAGCAATCAAAGCACAACTTGATTTGTCGACACTCATCTGCAGCCAGCTGTAGCACACGGCATGTCCAGGGGGCACAGTGTCCTTAAGGTCCTGTAATTACTCAGTCAGTTCCCAGAGGATCCTGTACACATTTTCCCTTCTTTTTAGCTTGACCCAAACAACCTCTACCCCTGGGAGAGAACCGACACCAATTGCTGAACCACTTTTTATCCCTCTTCGTTCTTCTGATAATGAAATGCTCCGTGTCACTGTAACTGCCTCAGCCAAACACACTGCATATCATCTAACAGGCAGCTACCACTTTGCATCCTTTGTAGGGGGTGGAAACCGAAAGCAACAATGCATCATCACCGGCAGTTACTAAGCCTGTGCATCTTACGCAAGCTGGGTCCTCCTCCTGTAACTTTCCCTCCTTCCTTTTTTAAAAATGAAGTTGTGTCGCACTGCCATCTCAGGATTCTGATTTACAAAATATAGCATACTCCCGACCTCTCTTCCCTAAGCAAATTAGATAACTAGCTAAGCTCCAGGAGTCTCAGTATTTAAACTACCTTTAATCTCCCACTCTGTCTCTTGCTCTTTGTTTATCAACAGATAAGGCAAAAGAGTACCTTTTTTATTTTTATTTTTTATTATTATTATTTATATTTATTTATTTATTTATTTATTTTAAAGGTTTGAAGCTGTTAAAGCAGCAAATAAATGATCTGTTCCAAAGCCCTGTCTGCTGTTAAGCAAAACACTGCAGCAGAAACAGCCTGAGAGAGAGAAGAGCACGCAGCAACACGCTTACAATCCAGAGGGGAAGGTGATTTGTAAACAGTGATCTCAGCCAGGACCTTATTCCTATTCTGCTGTGCATTTAACTCAAAATACTCAACAGCTGTTTTGGAGGTTCCCAGATAATGAATAAGCTGTTTCTCTGAAACAAGCTAAAGAGGCACAAGCTACTTGACAACCATGTTCCTGTTGTGTTCCAATCAACAGCAGGCTGCATTATCGAGTAATTTCTGCTACAGTTATGGTGGGTATACTGAACTCTACTTCTACCTTGTTACATGGCTCTAATTTGTTAGAGCCTCGAAGTGTTCAAGTCTAACTGAAGGATATTTAAGTGGCAAAATTCCCTTGCACCAAAAACTTTCTAATTGGGTCATCAGGTAATTTATTTTTCTGATTAACTTGAGTTGCTTTGGGGATGGGGGATTAACATTAAAAAGGAACCAACCTAGATATGAAGAATTAGTGGCTCTCAAACAAAAAATTAATGTATCTTTATAGAGAATGGGGTCTATATACACAGGTGGTCTAAATACAACAGCCCTTTAAACTCTGCTACCACTGGGATGCTCTTTAAGAAGATTTATACATTTTAAGATGCTGGTGTCGGCTGAATTTTCCAAAAATAAAAATAGACCTCGCTGTGTCATTTGCTTATACAGACAACAGGCGTCAACAAACACACTGGACTGAAATGACTGGTTGAAGGTCCTGTGAAAGTAATTTA
Organism: Acipenser ruthenus; assembly: GCF_902713425.1. Classification (NCBI taxonomy): domain Eukaryota; kingdom Metazoa; phylum Chordata; class Actinopteri; order Acipenseriformes; family Acipenseridae; genus Acipenser; species Acipenser ruthenus. Next base: position 15,628,427 of record NC_081190.1, read on the forward strand.
ATCATGTGACTGGTTTAGACACATACTGGAAGTAGATGAATATGCCTAGCCCTTTCCAATCTCAATTACCAATGAAGAGCTGCTTAAATTCCTCTTAGCAAGTCATGGCGATAACCCAAAATGAAAGGAAGATACAGCTGGGCCTGTACCCAACCCTATGCCTTAAAAAGGTTTGTTGATTGCTAGGCTACCCAGAAACTGGAAACACAGTTGTCAGTCTTGGTCACCAACATGAAAAATGAATCCTTGTTAGGAACACTGATTTTATTTTATTGTTAAACATTTGAGAAGTACAGAACCGCTTCCAATGGTCCTACTGTATATACAAATATGTTAGTAAGATTGGTAAACAAAAAATTGTAGGCAATACACTGATTTTTTGGAATAATTATTAAATATGAAATTTACAAGTTCTCAGGCAACCCCAGACCTCAATTTAAACAGAGCCTTAAAAAATGCCAATGAACAGCTAAACCAGTAATAATGTATCTATTCAAAATATTGTACACAGCCTTCTTTAAATCAGAGCAAGGCTATTAACTATTTTTTGGCGGAAGGATGTGTGTTCAAACATGTTCAAAATAGGAAGTAGATTTTTTAAATGGATTATAAAGGCTCATGCTGTGCATTTAATATGAGTCTATAGAAGGCCGGTGGTTACAGTAACAGGGACAGTACAGAACTAGGACAGCTTTCTCTCACTAGCACACACTGCAATCTTTTCAAGTTCAATTATCACTTCAGTCATTTAAAAGGGAAAGGAAATGGCTGGAAATTATTAAATCAAGTGCTAAATGTAACATTTCCCAATCAAAACACCCTTGTGTTTATCTTATAACACAATAAAAAACTTTTAAAACTACGGCAACCAGCACATGTGTTCCACCATTTTGACACCGCCATTTTCCTGTGACATCACTGGTTGGAGCGCTCGACAAACAAAGATGGCAAAACTCACAAGAGCATTGGAACTAAGTGACTCTGAAGAGCTAGAAATCTATTGGTAAAAACTTTCTGTATGAATTTGAGCCAATCACAAAGCGCCAAATACGCCCTACTGAAACTGAAAGGAAGGATTCAGATTCCTGGGAATCTGATCCAGATAGTGAGAGATCCTGACAGAACAGCACAGAGTTTCTGTTGCAGCTGCTTTAACTGCACAGTAATGCCGACTCAAAATTCTCGTACACATTACATTATTATTATTAATTTACATAATAATAAATAACAACAACAACCCCCTTCCTAGGTATTAAATACATATAACAGCTCTACTATGCGATGATCTGATTCAAGCATTGAAAATCCTAAAAGATATAGACAATGTCGACCCATGGGACTTTTTTGACCTGAAAAAATAAATAAGGACTAGGGGTCACAAATGGAGATTATTTAAAGGGGCATTCAGAACAGAAAATAGGAGGCACTTTTTTACACAGAGAATTGTGAGGGTATGGAACCAACTCCCCAGTAATGTTGTTGAAGCTGACACCCTGGGATCCTTCAAGAAGGTGCTTGATGAGATTCTGGGATCAATAAGCTACTAACAACCAAAACTAGCAAGATGGGCTGAATGGCCTCCTCTCGTTTGTAAACTTTCTTATGTTCTAATAACCATATCTGTTTTACTGTACTGAAGTACTAATGCCGTTAACCCTTTGCGGTCCATTGTCGGAGTGGGTCCGACATTGCAATTATTCCTCTCAGGTCCTTTGTCGCACTGGGTCCAACATCATTATAGCAACGCAAAAAACGGGTTTCTAGTCGTTTTTTCTTCGGAAAAAGCCGAGAAAACCATTCAATTGCCGAGTGGGAGCGACAGCAGCCGAGACAAGTCGAAAAAAAATAAATAAATAAAGGCGTATCTCGTGAATAGTCATACATGGCCTGGTATCAGATAACGGGGCGGTCATAGTAAACAAGCTAGCTGAGTGCGTCAGCGCACAGAGACTATCATGGACATTTGCAGAGCTTTTTTCAGATGTTATAGTAATAAAATAATGACTTGGAACGCATTATTGAGGAGTTTGGTGATAAAACGAGTGATCAGGAGATGAATGATCGGTATGTACAACTATTATTTTTATTATTATTTATTTCTTACATAGGTGAAAGCGATAGCGAACGAAAGGGTGGGGCGGGGCTGGAGATGCCTAGCGAGTGCTTTGTTGATATGCAGGGCCATTTAAACCCGTTTGACTGTGGAAAAAAATACTTTTAAACAGCACGTCTAAAATTTACTGCACGTGTGAAAATAAATTAGACCTGACGTGCCTGACGCGCACTTAATAAATGGACTGCAAAGGGTTAAACCTGTAAAAGCACTGGATCGCCCAGATTGCTTATTACTTGGGCAGTCTGCGCAACCAACCAATCCACTTTTTAAAGCATTTAATAAACCAAAAGGGCACTACTACTGCTCTGATTCGTTAACTTTTAATTAAATAAGTATGATTTTCTTGATTATTAAAAGTTGTCTGGACATATAGCACACCCTGTGCACGAACAAAACCACTTGCAGGAGTTTAAAACATCTCTGCCCTCCTTAAACGTCTCCCCTGAGTTTAAGTGTGTGCTCAGACCATATATATATATATATATATATATATATTATATATACATACATACACACACACACACATACACACACACACACACACACACACACACACACACACACACACACACACACAGTGCCTTGCAAAAGTATTCAGACCCCTGGCCAATTCCCTCATATTACTGAATTACAAATGGTACATTGAAATTTCGTTGTTTGATATTTTATTTTAAAACACTGATACTCAAAATCAATTATTGTAAGGTAACATTGGTTTTATGTTGGGAAATATTTTTTAGAAAAATAAAAAACTGAAATATCTTGCTTGCACACATTAACCCTTTGCAGTCCATTTATTAAGTGCGCGTCAGGTCCAATTTATTTTCACACGCAGTTAATTTTAGACGCGCTGTTTAAAAGTATTTTTTTTTCACAGTCAAACGGGTTTAAAAGGCCCTGCATATCAACAAAGCACGCACTAGGCATCTCCAGCCCCGCCCCACCCTTTCTTTCACTATAGCTTTCACATATGCTAAGAAATAATAAATAATAATAATAATAATAATAATAATAATAATAATAATAATAATAATAATAATAATAATAATAATAGTCGTACATACCGATCAATCCTCTCCTGATCACTCGTTTTATCACCAAACTCCTCAATAATGCAATCCAAGTCATTATTTTATTACTATAACATCTCAAAAAAGCTCTGCAAATGTCTGTGATAGTCTCTGTGCGCCGATTCAGTAACAGGCAGCTTGTTTCCTTATGGCCGCCCCTATCTGATCCCAGGGGCAGGTATGACTATTCATGAGATACGCCTTTGTTTTTTTTTAAATCGGCTTGTCTCGGCTCCTGTCACTCCCACTCGGCCATTGAATGGTTTTCTCAGCTTTTTCCGGAGAAAAAAACGACTAGAAACCAGTTTTTTGCATTTTTTTGATGATGTCGGACAGGGTCCGACAATGGACCGGATAGGAATAATTGCAATGTCGGACCAGGTCCGACAATGGACCGCAAAGGGTTAATATTTGGTAGAGCCACTTTTTGCTGCAATAACAGCTTTAAGTCTTTTGGGGTAAGTATGTACCAGCTTTGCACACAGTGTCGGAGTGATTTTGGCCCATTCTTCTTGGCAGATTTGCTCCAGGTTGTTCAGGTTGGTTGGACGACGCTTGTGGACCGCAATTTTCAAAGGGATTGAGATCAGGACTTTGACTGGGCCACTGTAGGACATTCACCTTTTTGTTCTTGGGCCACTCCCATGTTGCTTTGGCCTTGTGCTTGGGATCATTGTCCTGCTGAAAGGTGAATTTCCTCCCAAGCTTCAGTTTTTTAGCAGACTGAAGCAGGTTCTCTTGCAGTATTTCCTTGTATTTTGCTCCATCCATTCTTCCTTCAATTTTAACAAGATGCCCAGTCCCTGCTGATGAAAAGCATCCCCACAGCATGATGCTGCCACCACCATACTTCACTGTAGGGATGGTGTGTCTTGAGGCATGGGCAGTGTTAGGTTTGCGCCACACATAACGCTTTGAGTTTTGGCCAAAAAGCTCTATCTTGGTCTCATCTGACCACAAAACCTTTTCCCACATCGCAGCTGGGTCACTCTCATGCTCCAGACGTGCTTTCAGATGGTACTTTTTGAGTAACGGCTTCTTTTCTTGCCATCCTACCATACAGGCCAGTGTTATGCAGAGCTCTTGATATGGTTGACTGGTGCACCATTACTCCACTCCCAGCCACTGAACTCTGTAGCTCCTTCAAAGTGATTGTTGGTCTCTCTGTGGCTTCTCTCACAAGTCTCCTTCTTGTTTGTGCGCTGAATTTTGAGGGACGGCCTTTTCTTGGCAGTGCCTGGGTGGTGTGATGCAGCTTCCACTTCCTGATTATTGATCCAACTGTGCTCACTGGGATATCCAAACACTTGGATATTATTTTGTACCCTTTCCCTAATCTATGCATTTGTATTACTTTATCTCTAACTTCTGTAGAATGCTCTTTGGTCTTCATTTTCCTTCAGATTCACAGCCTGACCAATGATCCTTCAACAGTGGGGTTTTTATCCAGAAAATGTGACAGCAGCTTTAATGGTTCACAGGTGGAGGCCAATGGTAAGGTAATTGTGTCCTCGTTAGGGCAATTTCTTTCAATCGGTGTAAACTAGGAGCTTCCACAGCACAGGGGTTGAATATTTATGCAAGCAAGGTATTTCAGTTTTTTATTTTTCTTAAAAATATTTCCCAACATAAAACCAATGTCACCTTACAATAATTGATTTTGAGTTTCAGTGTTTTAAAATAAAATATCAAACAGAACGAAATTTCAATGTACCATTTGTAATTCAGTAATATGAGAGAATTGGTCAGGGGTCTGGATACTTTTGCAAGGCACTGTATATGTATATATGCGTGTGTGTAATTATATATATATATATATATATATATATATATATATATATATATATATATATATATATATATATTACACACACACACACACACCTATAGTGTTTGGAATCCATTCATTGCAAAGATGATGCAATTACCGTATGTCACTCCATTCTGGACATTCAGAAAAAAAGAAACAGAATTCTCACTCGATGACAGATACTTAAAGTTATTTTCTTCTCAGAGTGGTAGAAAAACAAAGGCTCTGAGCTGTAATGCACTCCGGTCATACTGTGATGCAACCACGCTGGAAGAAAAAGGCTCAATAGCATGTTTAAACTGAAGGTATTAATAATTCAATCGGTTTGGGTCCAGCGATTGTGCAATTCTTATGAAGCAGAACAGGCAGGCTGCAGCAAACAAAAAAAGGAAACCAAGCTTGTGATTTGTATTATGCTGTGCTGATTATCAACACATTTACACCTCTGACGCGCAGTTTATGCAGCACTGAAATGGAAACCCTGCAGATCTTAAATAGTTTAGCTCCCTCTGCAACAGACTTAAAATGTCAAAGAGGCTACAGCCTACACAAAGAGAGCGATTGAAAAAAGGAAGGAAGCAACACTTTATAAAATGCTCTTGAAAGTATGAGCAGAATATTGTTTGTCAGATGTATAGAAAACCTGCAGCAAGATCATAACTAGGTCAGATCAAATTAGTTTTAAAATGCTGAATAGTTTGAATCATATCTTAAAACATGTAATAAAATTCTACCTTTGATTACTGTAAAATGTGTTGTCCGAAGATTGTTTTGGTAAAGCATACACAACATTGTCAGGACCGATATTTAATATACGGTGAAATAATCTTGTACAGGACCAATCTGTGAGTTCACAACCAGTAAAATACATTGTGACAAAAAAAAATAAATTGAGGAGAGAGAGAGAGAGAGAGAGAGAGAGAGAGAAGATTATTGACCCAAGGCTATTGTTACCGACAGGGGGCTATAATGCCTGAGGCCAATTCTGGCCTGTGATTGGTTAAAACCTCATCATAGGAGCAAAAAAAGATTAAACTATTGCTCTGACATCCTTACACCACCGGGCAATAGTCTCCATCTGTCATGCGATTGGTTCACAGCACTGTAGGTCCCACCCCTTTTCAAAGGAAAGCCTTTCCCCCCTGCACTCCTCACAACAAGATAAAATGGCTGAACACCGATTCTGTGACTTAACAGAAAATGAATTGCAAAAAACACACAACAAAAGAAAGATGCTCCAAACACTAAAATGGTGATTAAAACATCACTCACTTTTTTCTAACTTTCTAAAATTTAACACGACAAAAACAAATATGGCGGGACATAAACTGGATCATGCAGCAGTCAGCAAACCAAATGGAGACGGATAAAAACTCTGATTAAAAACATGTTCTGTTATTTATCTACGTATGCTGTATCAGCTATATTTAAACAAAATAGATAAAAGTTGTATTTACTATCCAACCTTGCTTCACTTATTTTCTTGACCGATTCCTTCATTAAATATGTACTGCAGACTCAGCCACAGTGGAAAATTAAATGCCCCTCGGGAAGACTATTGTTACCTCCAGGGTGCCTGCGGCTTCGGGCATTATAGCCCCTTGTCAGTAACAATAGTCTTCCCTCGGGTCAATAATTTTCCACTATAGCCCTCCTCTCCAGTCCAGGCAGACAGACATATAGATGAACACAAAAAAGTTTAAATGAGTAAAACATTTATTTCAGGATATTTCAGACAAAAGCCCTTCAGCTGTGATTATTCAAAATGAACATGACTATAGACCAATATCAGAATCCAATATCAGACTGGTATTATTTTTCTTTATGTTTGAATAGTGTTGAAGTGGCACATGAATCAAGCTATATCCCAAATAACTTTTTTTTCTGTCTTAAAAAAAAAAAAAAAAAAAAAAAAAAAAAAAAAAAAAACTCTGTCTAAACATTTGTAAACTAGACTAAGTTGTATGGTAATCTTAACAATGAGCTTGCTCTATCTGAGAGTCTAGATAACCAGTATGACTAGACTAAAATATGTTTTAAAAAGCCATTTCCACGAACATCCTGGCTTTATTAACATCTAGCTTAACTGAAAAATAAGACCAGGCTTTAGATCATACACCCTCTTTCCTTTAACATGTTACTAGCTGAAAAGCAGACCTTGACTTTGAACATTTGTTTTTTAATTGAATCCCAGTTTCAAAACAACAGCTATAATATTGAAAACTTTACTTTGAGAGGATACTGTATTGCTTTGTTTTATAGTATGTTGGCAACTTAATGCATGTATGTGCTATTGTTATCTTTCAGCACTACTAAGGACATGATTTATGTGTGCCACCTAATTGAGAAACATGTTTGGTATATGGCAATATGGGAAACAATTTGAATTTGTTATATGAAACCATGTCATCTACAAACCCAAACAATCAAGCTTTATATTGTGGACCTTCTACATAATTCCTTGGGATGTACAAATACATGCACAGTATACACAATATTGAGATTCTGAAATCATCAACTGCATTTTGTAAAGCGCTTTGTGATGGTTGTCCACTACGAAAGGAGCTATATAAAATAAAGATTCATTGATTAATTGATTTGCACTGTATACATCATGGTATAAAAATAACGCAGAGGGTATTTTTCAGTAATTTATCAAAAGGAAAAGGTTCATTATTAAGACATGAAGTGTTCCAAATGAAGTTTAGATTAGGAAGCATACTAAAAGGGTTAGGATAAGAATCCATTAAAATGTCTTCCTCTGTTTGGGAATATCATTATAAAAATGATTGATGGCGTACTGGGTTGGTCTTCTGGGGGGAAACCGATTTACCACAAGCTGAAGCTTCTGTAATAAGCATGTCAATGACACAGATTATCATGGAGGTCTATAAATCACAATGACATCTTTCTTACAAAAATGTTCTTGCATAAAGAGGAGAAAAAGCACAAAACATCTGCACCTTCCATCAGTCTAACATAAAGCCATGCTAAAATGGAATAAACATTACTTTACTTGTATTGAACTAAGAACTAATCATCACCACCTGAAAATGATCATTTAAAAAAACTATTATAAGGATGGATAGCCACGTTTGAATATTCAAATAAAAAAATGGGCTTCATTCCATTTACTGTACATCAAAACAATTTAAAAAAGTAGAACTTGGGGATTGAAGGAAAGGTAAAAAAAAAAAAGCTTTTAGGAGCAAGTTGGCAGTTACAGTAAGAATTCAGACCTCTGGTGACCAGTCTTACTCCAAATAGTCAAATCCAGGTTAATTACTGCTCGATAAGACCTTTGGACTAAATTCCTAGTCCATTATTATCAAGTAATGGGCTTTAAATTGTCTATTTGATCCATTTGGAGTAGAAAAAGGACTATAAGAAGAGAATCCATTCGCCTACTAAAAGCTGTAAAACCTGTGCTGGTTTGCGATGCTGGAGGACAGGATGCTTTTCCTGTTTGTCTAACCCCACTCACATGGTTTGCTGACAGCATATCACTGTATAGCTAAATAGATAAACCCCTCTTCAAAACAAAGGTGCAATATTTTAATAAGCCTGACATCTCACAAGTGCAGTGGTAACCAAAATGTTATCCATTTACTCCAATACTGGGTCGGATACTCTTTTGTTGATTTTACCACAAGAAATGTATTAAATGTATTGCTGCTATGGTTACTGCCAAGCCTGGTATAACTAAAAGTGAATGGTGTACCGGCACATATATCTTTTTGCTATGTATACACTACAAGGTCCGAGAGGGGTCCATGACTATTTTTAATTTAGTTGAGGAAGGAAAAAAATAAATAAATAAATAAATAAAAAACACATCAACTTTGTACTGTGGGAAAAAAAAAAAAAAAAAAACTTAGCATCTACCACATACTACAGATCCATTCTCAAAATAAAGGGAAGCACAGCTGTGAAACTGCCCATAGTGTTCTTCAATACCATCAATCATGAAACGTACTATGCAAATACAACACACATACACACACACACGTACATAAATAACATACAAAATACAGACCCGCTCTACTGCTCTTTAGAACTGAAATACACAAGTTTCTAAAAAGACAGGATGGGACTTCGAATCCTTATTAATGTTTAGACAAGAAATGTGTATACTAGTAGTGATTATTTCCCCCCTGTATATACAGAGTATAGTAGAGACCAGATGGCATCTTGCCACACACAGCCTTAATCCTGCTTTCTACAGATATATTTGAAACAATGTGTGTTAAGGCTTCATAGCGTCACATATCCAGCCCAAGTATCTGAAATTCAGAGTGATAAGATTAGAAAGACATGTGGCAACCAGCACATTTTCATGGACAAATGAAAAGCTTCATTCGATGGATTAGTCTTCCTGTCAGATTCTAAGAGAAGCTTGTTAAAAGAATACAGTATGCCGTTCATTTAAACAATAAAAGTATGAAGGTTTTGTTTTTCCAGTTTGCCAAAAATAAGCTTTTGGGAGTGAGGTAGGGGGTTTAATGATATTTTACTGGATTTGTTTTGCGTAAATGCAGCATGTTGTGCTCAACCCAACTGTTGTGCTCAAACCAGACCTCAAGAAAGAATATTTCAGCTGCTTTTCCTTCTAAGATTTGTATCAATACAATCTGTTTAACTCATGATTTGTTGCTCAGCTTCCCCTGTGCCAAAACAAAATGGCCGCTTCGCTAGGCTCTTCCTTACCTCCAAAAGTGAAACGCGTGCAGCGGGCTGCAAGGGCTGCAGGGGCTTGTAGGAGTTGGGCTCAAGCTTCTTGGAGTGAGGCTGCAAGTTAAACCGAGTTTAATAAATAGATATCCTTTAGACAACACCTATAGAACTGCCTGTTAATAAGAATTCCCAAGCAGGCAGAGGCACATCATTACGCTGAGGAATTACACACACAAATTCACAAAACCAGATTCATTTAAGATGTAAACTCATCACATTACTTTTTACACTAGGCTTAACATAAAACCTACCATTTTATATTTATTATTTACTACAAATATTTAATGTACCAGTATTTATTCAGAAAAAAAACAGTGCTCAGTGGTATCTGTGTTGCCTGTGAAACAGATCATTTTAAATCACAAAGGTTAAGTCCTGATTTGAATCACCTCTGTAGAACATAATTAAACTGAATGAGGTCATGCAAATCACATCCACAGAATGAACGGCTTGAGGATCAATACTACGGCATTTCTGCGTAGTAAAGGCCTTGCAAGGATCTCTGCAGAGTTTGCACAATTCACAAACTGCTTCAAACTAGGAAATTAAGACTTGTGTGGAAGCAGGAGGGGAAAAATAATTATCTAAAAGGTAAAACAAGATATATGAAGAAATATAAATAGTCACAACACCAGTTTTAAACTACATGTGATTTCCAACAGAAATAAACTAGCAAGCCTTATGTTGATTTACTATTAATTTTGTATAACTCAGCTATGTAAAACATACTGTTACACTAAATTTGGAATCACTCTTTTGTATAGATAACAATGATGAACATAATCTGAGTAATACTGTTTTTAGCAATACAAATTAAACGTATTTAAAAAAAAAAAAAAAACTCTATAAATTCCATATTTTACACCAAACTGTTTTGGTTCATATGTAAACAAAACTGATGCAATCTCACACCAAAAAACACACACACACACACAACAACAAAAAGCATTACATAACATGTAAACATACACCAATGTAATGATTAATACAGCTCAGATTGTGTTTATTTTTTTATTGAAACATTAAAGTACAGTCAGTGTGTGTATACATGTGAACACAGTTAATTCTGTTATCTTGACACTATTGTAGCTGCCCTGTTTAAGGTTTTTGAAGTATTTGCTTGGAACAGACGGCCTTTTGTGAAGCTGTTGCACAGAACAAACAGATTGGCCACAGACTGTGAAGTCTTCACCATTACAATGAACTGCCAAGATAATTATGCACTGTGTTTCTGTATCCTCAGAAATAAACAAACAGAGAGCTTCTTGTTGTGAATCTGCTGCAGTATCCTGGCTTTAGACTCTCTCACACACACACACACATATATATATACACGCACTACGCACTGAGGCTGATGCTTGCTGCAGTGCATTTTAAATCATGTTCCTCCACCTTGCTCTGCTACCAAGATATTCCACGGCAACCACATTCAGAAACGCTCTCGCTAAACAACAGCATTGCCACCATATAGGAGTCAGAAAGGGAAAAACAAATCATTAAAATATTGAAAATGAGGAAAATACTCACTCCAAGGTCAGCCCTGGAATTCGCAGTCTCTCCCGCTGGGCTTTCATGGCTGCAGTATGTGAGCTCACTCTATTGTAACCGTGACATATTTATTGCCAGCATCCCGGCACTGACAAAGAGCCAACATGAACTACTATAAAGGAATGGACTAACAATCTCTCTGGGGGTGGTGGAGGCAAGTTTGGGTCCTTCCAGTTCCACCTCTAGCTGTCAGATAAGAATGTCAGCTGCCTGCAGAGGCTGAAGGGAGCCCCCCTCAGCTCTGATTCGCTCAGGAAACACAGCAAAGCCCAATGCACTCTGGACCCACATGCTTTATGCTTATCTAAAAATTGATATGCCACTGCATATACATGCAATTCACCTCAGACAATTGAAAAGCCCTCTTCATCACAGGGACTGGCAGCACTTGTGAGAGCAATTACAGCAATGCAAGCTTTTCCTCTTGAAATGACAGCCAGTTAATGCTCTCTATTTGCACCTTCATTACAACAAAGGTGTTCTCATCTGTTTTAAGCATTTCCTATTCAACGTTTGTGTATGCATGCATGTAGCCTGCCTATGTATATTTACTGTATATTGAGAAAGTGTACATAGCTGACCACTAACCTATTTTCCACGTCATCATTAAAAACAAATCTCCAGTGATGTCCCAACAACTTTAATAATACATACATTTTTTTTGTTGTTTCAGATGTAATTAAACACGTATATTATTATTATTATTATAATTACTTTCTCAAAGAGACGAGCAATCTAAAATTAATTTACAGTAAATCCCCCAAAAAAGTGGCAAATTACTTTGGCCCTCACAATGGGCCGCTCTCCAACAAACTCCCCCCAAAAGGTAGCTACTGCCCTTGGTTACAAACAAATACTACCTACCAAATGCTATGTATTGGGTATTGTATATGTATACACAAATACCATCTAAATTACCATATAATTTCATATGAGTAAACATTCTACAAATCATTGATTTTTGCACAGCACAACAACTTCAAAGCCTATTTCAAAAAATGCCATCAATGACCACAGGCATGTCAATTACGTTGAGCTCCACTTTTTAAATTATTAATCCTAGATGGAGGTGCCTGATTTGCCAGTTATTGCCAACCATTATATTCTGTGTGCCTGTTAGCCACGGGGGCCTCAATCAACAATAAGAGAAGGGCCTTGGAAACAAAAAAAAAAATCAATTGGCAATCAGGAGGAGACAAAGAATAGAAATGGGAAGCAAGAATCCTATTTATTTCATACGTGAGAAAAGATCAGTGATTCAAAAAGGAAAATTGACTGTTTGCCTTTAGAAACATATACAAAATGAGTCTAGTTCCCATAATTTTCGTTCACAACGATGTCCCTTTCTTTAATAGGAATAGGAACTATCCATTTCCATATAAATATTTTATCAGTTTTGGACTTAAAATATTTTACCGGGGGGTTCCCGAGTGGCGCATCCAGTAAAGGCGCTCCACGTGGAGTGCAGGATGTGCTCTATAGTCTGGACGTCGCGAGTTCGAGTCCAGGCTATTCCACTGCCGACCGTGGACAGGAGCTCCCAGGGGGCGGCACACAATTGGCTGAGCGTCGTCCGGGGGGAGGGAGGGTTAGGTCGGCCAGGGTGTCCTCAGCTCACCGTACACCAGCGACCCCTGTAGTCTGGCCGGGCGCCTGCGGGCTTGCCTGTAAGCTGCCTGAGAGCTACGTTGTCCTCCGACGCTGTAGCTCTTGGGTGGCAGCATGGTGAGTCTGCAGTGTGAAAAAAAGCTGTCAGCTGACGGCACACGCTTTGGAGGACAGTATGTGTTCGTCTTCGCCCTCCTAAGTCAGCGCAGGGGTGGCAGCGGGGAGCTGAGATTATAAAAAAATAATTGGCAACTCTAAATTGGGATAAAATAAAAATAATTGGCAACGACTAAATTTAAAAAAAAATGTATATATATATATATATATATATATATATATATATATACAGACGTGCTCAAATTTGTTGGTACCCTTACAGCTCATTGAAATAATGCTTCTTTCCTCCTGAAAAGTGATGAAATTAAAAGCTATTTTATCATGTATACTTGCATGCCTTTGGTATGTCATAGAATAAAGCAAAGAAGCTGTGAAAAGAGATGAATTATTGCTTATTCTACAAAGATATTCTAAAATGGCCTGGACACATTCGTTGGTACCCCTTAGAAAAGATAATAAATAATTGGATTATAGTGATATTTCAAACTAATTAGTTTCTTTAATTAGTATCACACATGTCTCCAATCTTGTAATTAGTCATTCAGCCTATTTAAATGGAGAAAAGTAGTCACTGTGCTGTTTGGTATCATTGTGTGCACCACACTGAGCGTGGACCAGAGAAAGCAAAGGAGAGAGTTGTCTGAGGAGATCAGAAAGAAAATAATAGACAAGCATGGTAAAGGTCAAGGCTACAAGACCATCTCCAAGCAGCTTGATGTTCCTGTGACAACAGTTGCAAATATTATAAAGAAATTTAAGGTCCATGGAACTATAGCCAACCTCCCTGGGCGTGGCCGCAAGAGGAAAATCGACCCCAGATTGAACAGAAGGATAGTGCGAATGGTAGAAAAAGAACCAAGGGTAACTGCCAAAGAGATACAAGCTGAACTCCAAAGTGAAGGTACGTCAGTTTCTGATCGCACCATCCGTTGCTTTTTGAGCGAAAGTGGGCTCCATGGAAGAAGACCCAGGAGGACTCCACTTTTGAAAGAAACATAAAAAAGCCAGACTGGAATTTGCTAAAAATGCATATTGACAAGCCACAATCCTTCTGGGAGAATGTCCTTTGGACAGATGAGTCAATACTGGAGCTTTTTGGCAAGTCACATCAGCTCTGTGTTCACAGACAAAAAAATGAAGCTTTCAAAGAAAAGAACACCATACCTACAGTGAAACATGGAGGAGGCTTGGTTATGTTTTGGGGCTGCTTTGATGCGCCTGGCACAGGGTGCCTTGAATCTGTGCAGGGCACAATGAAATCTCAAGAATATCAAGGCATTCTGGAGCGAAACGTACTGCCCAGTGTCAGAAAGCTCTGTCTCAGTCGCAGGTCATGGGTCCTCCAACAGGATAATGACCCAAAACACACAGCTAAAAGCACCCAAGAATGGAGAAGAACAAAACATTGGACTATTCTGAAGTGGCCTTCTATGAGTCCTGATCTGAATCCTATCGAACATCTATGGAAAGAGCTGAAACTTGCAGTCTGGAGAAGGCACCCATCAAACCTGAGACAGCTGGAGCAGTTTGCTCAGGAAGAGTGGGCCAAACTACCTGTTAACAGGTGCAGAAGTCTCACTGAGAGCTACAGAAAACATTTGATTGCAGTGATTGCCTCTAAAGGTTGTGCAACAAAATATTAGGTTAGCGGTCCCATCATTTTTGTCCATGCCATTTTCATTTGTTTTATTATTTACAATATTATGTTGAATAAAAAGTCTGATTTCTATTAAATATGGAATAAACAATGGTGGATGCCAATTACTTTTGTCAGTTTCAAGTTATTTCGGAGAAAATTGTGCATTCTTCGTTTTTTGTGGAGGGGTACCAACAAATTTGAGCACGTCTGTATGTATATATATATATATATATATATATATATATATATATATATATATATATATATATATATAATTTTACCAAAACAAAACTATTATTATTTATTTCTTATCCAGGGTGACTTACAATTGTTGCAAGATATCACATTATATTTACATACAATTACATTATTTTTTACACATTATTTTTACATAGTTACCCATTTATACAGTTGGGTTTTCACTGGAGCAATCTAGGTAAAGTACCTTGCCCAAGGGTACAGCAGCAGTGTCCCCCACATGGGTCTGAACCCACGACCCTCCGGTCAAGAGTCCCGAGCCCTAACCACTACTCTAAACTGCTGCACACTATTGACTCAGGACTACCTTGGGCAGCATACCTTAAACTTTGGTTTAAAAAATAACTGAATACATATAGATATATACATACTGTACATACATCTGTATATTTTACACAGTCTGCATATTTAAATACCAAAGAATACAAAAACACAATTACTAATGAAACTTAAATTTTAAAATGTCAAAGAAATACAGAGCTCCTTAACAAGCACATTTATTACAATACTTGTTGTACGAGATACTTTAGGAGTCCTTTGCAAAAACATGAAATTCCAACAATTAGGACTGTCAGGCTAATATCCTTGAATTCCCTTTAGGTTTGGTCCTTTATAATCGAGTCACAGTATTTCCTCCAGTACTATTATACAGTATGCACAACACATTTTTAAAACACATTTCATTCTAACCTGGCTTGACCATGTCTTGTCCCAAGCTGCCAGACAAACAAATATTGGATTTAATTATTTCATGATCGGGATCAACTTTGTTACCAAACAGAACTTTGGGACTCACAAAATATTTGGAAAACAGAACAGAATTTCTAAATCTCAAAATCAAAGTTAGAACTGATTGCAGTCAAGGACTATGAAATACATTTTATAAAACAAAAAGAGAATGTATTATTGAATTAAATCAAATCATATGGCACAGCCATAGCTATACAGTAGTCTCCAGCTAAGAGAACACCCCTTGGGAAGCAAGCAAAGTGTTCTATTAGCCGGAGTGTTCTTTAAGACGGAGTTGACCACCAGACACAATATGAATCAATAAATAAACACATATTTATTACTTGTCATGACACACATGCATCAACATATGAAATTAATAGAATAACTAACGTTACTAAACTGTCAAACTAAACGAACACAGCACCCCTACACATGTTAAAAATGTAGCAGCGGCTCTAAATTAAATTATCAATGCCTGACAAGAGCAATATTCAAGACATGCACACAATTATTTAACAGAATGGTGAAGCAACTCACCAGAACGGAAAACAACAAATTTCGACGACTTGTGTCCGATTCAGGTTTTTTTCAGGAGTTCGGACAATTTCTAACTTTGTGTAGCAAGAGAAAAAGCAGCGCTTTTCACCGTTTGTTTACATGGCATTTTGTAGCGATGAAGTGCACTCGTGGAAATCAGAATACAAAACGAGCCAATGATATGACGGCGGTTCTGGAAAGACTGAATAAACCAATCAGTGTGCCTCAAGACACTCTCGCGATGACAAGTCACATTTGAAAAGATTGAATAAACCATTTGAATTTAAGTTTGATGATGATGAGTTATCAGGTTAATAACAGTACTGTATCAGTTGTGAACAAATTGCTAGCGGTGCCAAAAAGGTGTTCTTTTAAGTGAAGTTCCTGTTCCTTTAGGCGGAGCATTTACAATGGGAAAAATCAGTTTCACCACAAGGGTGTTCCCTTAGGCAAAGTGTTCTCTTAGCAGGTGTTCCTATACAGCAACTATGACTATAGTTTGGATTTAAGCCACGCCCCAGTTAATTCCATCAATTAAGACAAAATGTAATATACTGAAATGCAAGACAAGTTTCCAAAATGTATATTATTCATATGAAGATAATGTAGAGCATGTTTTTATTATTATAAAATGGAGAAAGATTCTGTTTTGAAATCAAGGCTTAACCATTGCCCAGCTGTGGGCCCTGGGAGGATACAAATCTCTTTACCTCCTAATACCTCAGGACAGCAAGCAGAACAATTGAATTAAACCATGACTCACCTGCGAGCAAGATGTGGCATCTCCGCTTGGGGAACCAGGGTAATTATATTAGAACACAAAAAGTGTGTGACAAGGAATTCATTACCTTTGATGCATTCCATCACCAGGCACAAATGGTGCTGGGTTTCTCAGAAACGCACTCAACGCACACAGCAAATGGCGTTATTGCTCTATCCTGAATTGAATTTCTAAAATGTTTAATGATAAAAAATATTATATTTAATAAAGCTGAAAAAATAACGTTGTCGCATTCAAGATTGGTCATTTTCTCTTGAGTTATTATACAACTAATGCTCCTTAATATTTAAATGCTTACCTGAAAAACAGTAAATGCTAAGTTGTCAACCTTTTCAAGACATTCCATTTTAACCATCACTGAATCACCAAAACACAATAAAAACATAAATAAATGTAAAAACAACAACAGACATGTGAAATGTCTCCTTCTTGTACAGAGTGATCTTTAGCAGAAATATTTTCAACCTTTGATGTAGGTGGTGTCTCTTTCATTGAAATTTTAAAGAAATTGTGCATCTCTATTATTATTTATTTCTTAGCAGACGCCCTTATCCAGGGCGACTTACAATCGTAAGCAAATACATTTCTATGCGTTCATTCATTTACCAGAAGAAAACTAAACTGGCTGCCAGGTTCCTAACTGCAATGTAACAGGTTGTGCATCAATAAGGCAAACATTTGCTGTATTTTTAATTGATAACAAATATTCATGTTTACACTATTGTTTCAGAAATGGGAATTTTAACAGGAGACTGCATATTACACAGTAATGGGTGCATTTCATCGTGATATCTGTGAAAAACCTACAGCCTTAAATCAGATGTATCCTGGTTAGATGATTTCTACCATTCAAATCAAATGTGTCTCCTATGTCTTGTGATTAAAGTAACTCTCATAATTCCTAGCAACCACAAATAATACGACATCACAGCGTGAGCAATTTTCTAACCAAGATTTACTAAATTAATATATTTGATTTAAATAGACAGACATATGCAGCACAGTATAGATGGCACAACAGAAATCTGAAGGCTCTGCATCAACATTAGTATTCCCTTGCTGTGATTCCAACTGAATGCACATAACACATGTAGCCAGCAAGAACACTTTAAAACTTTATAAAAACGAAAGTTCAAACAAAACAAAAAAACGAATCCTAAATCTAATTGGAAATAATGGACATGTAAACACAGAGGTATTCAAAACTAACTGGCATGGAAAGGACAAATCACAGGGGATGATTCATAGACCGTGGACCAAAAGGTGAAAGGTCACTGCACTTAATTCAGACACCACCCTGTCCCAGGAGATCTTACAATGCTATAAATGAAATGATAAACCGCAGGCTGAAAGACTGTAAAACAATGCAAAGGAAAGCCAATATTGTATATGTATAAAAATAAAGAGGAGATGAATTACTTAAACACAACTATTTTCTGAAATGAAAATAGTTTCAATTTTCATTGCAGAAAATGTCCATACGAAATAACAATTTAAATGTTCTGTATTAAGTCCCAGTATTTCACGTCCTATACAGTTACACAGGTACAAACCAAAACTGTATGGTGAAACATCTAGGCCTTTTTGTAGTTTATTACCTATTAACAAACATAGTTAATTTTTAGCTAAGGTTTAGGGTTAATAAAAACCTGATTTAATTTGCTGAACATTACTACAGTAACAATTTTAACTGATTTGAAGCATAAGATCCACTGGGTATTGATCATCCATAGGGCTCTGGTGTTTGTAGTTTTAGCTGGCCTATTACATATTAACTTACTAACAGTTAACAGAAAATACATAATGTATATTAACATGTTTATTAGCTGTTTGTTAACAGTTAATAAACAAAAAAAACATCCCTTAAAATAAAGCGTGACCAACATATGTGACAAAACAGTACAGGCACAGAAGACATCAGCACTACAAGTACCAGAACACTGCATTGACTTTTATACCCAACATGTATGAGATGTTAGGAACCAGAGAGCCACCAAAGTGGGGTTTTGACTGGACTGTCTGTAATACAATGATGACAATCAGAATCATTCACTTTGAAAGTTTTTTTCTTCACAATCAGCTAACAAACAGAAGGATTTATAAACGGTTTCTCAGATTATCACCAAATACTGTTTTCTATTTAAAATATCCATTTTTTAATATTATTATTATTATTACATAGAAAAAAAAAGAACTAGTCCAGTACAGTATGGTGTTTTTATTTATTTATTTTATTATTTTTATATGTGATTTTTTTTTTTATAAGGTGATTAATAATGGTAATGAAATAAACCTATAAACTGGGTTGATTTCTTGGTTTAGCCCATGGTCAAAGCTGAGAAAATAAATGTACAGTACAGTAGTTCACCAAAGGAAGAGGGCACAGCAAAACAGTTTTTCAGCTTGAGCTTGGTCAAGAAATATGAATTTGCTTTACTGCTGTAATGCCACAGTTTGCTGCATGCACCTGCATCTGTGGGTAATGATGCATATGGAGTAGAATGTTTTTCAGTACATTTTAGAACCATTTTATTTTTTATTAAACACAGTTTACATGCAGTATTGTATATTTTAGTCTAACATTATAAAGTACATACATTCTGATACTGACACAAAACAAAGTACCGGTATGTATGTAAATTGCTGCCAACAACATTAGATGATACATTTCTTACACTATTAGTATACATTTCTATATATTATTATGATACACGTATTATACAAAACAGGAGGGCCATGACTACAACGAGCAGGACACAATTGATTTATTTGATCCTTATCTGTGTTGTTTTTAATGTTGTTTACATCATGAGGGAACTACTTATGGTCACCGAGCAACCGAGTCCCCTACAATTCATTACGCCAATGAGAAACCTTGCGTTGCTCTTTTGCAAATACAAATCATATAGTAAATACAGCAGGCCTTGAAAAACAAAACAAAAATAAACCACATTGAGTTACAACAACTACAGTGACAAACAGTTCTTAGTTACACAATTTCACATTGAGATGATTTTTATTTTGTATACAGTACATACAATCCAGTATTGCTGTCCTTTGAAACTAAAGGCTCTAGGTTATACCCCCACTGCAAATAATAATTCCACAGCTTTACTTCTCCACATGAATTTCCAGGGCAGCGTGTACAAGACATCCTGTCTTTTGTTTATGCTGATAATCAGGCTTTTGATTTTCCCATTGTTGCCAGGTTGGTAATTTTTTCAAAACCCACTACTTTAGTCACTTAGCAAAAATAGAGGGATTCTTACACCGCCTAGACTACTGCAACTCCCTCCTGGCTGGCCTCCCTGCGTCCGCCACCCGTCCGCTCCAGCTCATCCAGAACTCTGCTGCTCGCCTGGTGTTCTCTCTACCTCGCTTCGCCCACGCTACTCCACTACTCCGCTCGCTCCACTGGCTCCCGATCACCGCTCGCATCCAGTTCAAGACTCTTGTACTAGCCTACAGATGCCTTGATCAGACTGCACCCAGCTACCTCCAGACCCTCATCTCTCCCTACACCCCCACTCGACCTCTCCGCTCCGCCTGCACTAGAAGACTGGCTCTACCTCCGCTACGCTCCCCTGCCTCCCGAGCCCGCTCCTTCTCCACCCTTGCTCCGCAGTGGTGGAACGACCTTCCTACAGATGTCAGGACTGCCCAGTCCCTGACCACATTCCGGCGCCTCCTTAAGACTCACCTCTTCAAACAGCACCTGTAGAACTCCTCTGTTGTATCCTGGGACACTATCACCCTTCATTTAAATATGCTTTATTTTGCTCTTATCTGCCCCCTATTTTACTGCATTTAATCCTGTACCTCAGAATATTGTAATCTCCCAAGTGTTTAATCTGTAGTATTTTGTACTTAATCATATCCTGATGTAACTATCACTACTTAATCATATCCTGATGTAACTTTCACTATTATCTGCTGTATTATTGAATTGTGGTTTGTCACACTTGAGAATTATTGTATTTCTTGTTCTTATTGTATGACTTATATTGTAACACTTGAATGTATTTGTATTTGCTTGCGATTGTAAGTCGCCCTGGATAAGGGCGTCTGCTAAGAAATAAATAATAATAATAATAATAATACACTAAAAATTACTATACTGGCACAAAATAAAGACCATTACTCACCGTAAACGCCTGGAAGCAGATTTAGGAAACAGAAACTGTTGTCCAGACAGCATAACCACACAAACTTTTAGAGGAGATTAATTCCACATAATTTAATAGACATAGTTTAGTGTTGTATGTTATTGTTTCCTGGTGGTAGAATAAATAAACCTCTTTGAACCCATACCAAGCTAATTTCCCATGGGTCAAAAAGTGGGAATTGTATACATCATAATTCTTTCCTATAGCACTACCTAACAGAAATCGACATTTAACCCCCATGGAGTTCTGTGAAATTTCCTCCATCTATGCAGCTAAACCTTGAGATATCATCGTAACAGATCTCAAAAGCAACAAAATACAGTAAAGAGCCATGAGATGATGCTGTTACATTGCCATAGCAACTCTGATATCAAAGGTCTTGGACTTCAAAGACTTGCAATTTCAAAAGGTAGATTTTTGTGTAAACGCTGCCAGAGATTAAATTCTCTCTCACAATCTTTTATCATAAACCCTGGAGGGCCATGTATAGTTTATTATTATTAAAATTGCGTGCTGAATAAATGTTTAATTTGTTCATTGAAGTAATGTAGGGTGTGGGTTTGAACAACAACTGGGAGGAGTAAGGCTCTGGCTAGGCAACCCTTTCATAAAACCAACGACAGAGAGAGAAGGGAATGCAACCAGCCATGAAGAGAAAACAAACTCAACTGTACAAAACGCTGTCAGGCAATCTGTTAAAGCATCCAGCCAAAAAACTTTTCTGAAAAGGCATGAAATAGGGAAAAGATTGCTGGTTTGCCTGTGACTGAGGAATGCTTCATAGCTGAGTTCACAGACCTTTCTATCTTGTATGTTTTTTTTTTTTTTTAAAAGAGACATAGAATATACTGTAGCAGCGACCAAAGATGCGTTCTGAAGAAAGAGTCAATGAATTAAACCTCTAGAACCTAGCACCCTATAAATACTACAAAATGGTTCAAGCATCTGCCCTGTAAACATATTCTAGCCTGTTTAACTACAGTATTGCAGTGATAAAAAGCTATACAGATGCCACATGCTGTGCAATGCAGTAAAGATACATTTTATCATCATATCTGGGAATTCCCTTTTTGGGGGGAAAAAAAACAAAAAAAACACAAAATACTGAGCTGAAAACTAAAATGTTTTTAATTTAAAAAGGGTAAAACATTTACCAGTAGGGTTTTATCTATAATGTTGCACAACATTTATTCCTCTAATATTAAATTTACAAAATATATCGTAGGGAAACCGAGCAGAAGGTTTTTTTGTTTTTAAAAACAAATTATGTAACATTTTCTCTCTCTTGAATGTACATCAGTTTAAAACTAAGCTGCAGATCAAAAAAAATAATAATAATAAAAAGATGAATGTCCCCAGTTTTTATCTTCCAGTTAAGGCAGATTCTAATCTAGGTAACGGAAGGAAGACCAATGTAATCAGTACTATATAAGAAAATGCACAGGATATCCTGTTTATAAACCACATTCATGGTCAATTGTACTACAGCCAGACACAAAGTCTAACTCAGGCATCCCACACCCAAGCATTATTTTATTTCTGTTTGCAAAAGGCCTTGGCACAAGTCGTGCCCCCTCGATGAAGTGTCTGGTTGTTCACCTTGACTTTAACACCCTTGGCACGATACATATAAAACTACCACATGGTGGATGGCTACAGAACATTCAGATAGAATGCTTACCTTTAATAAAAACAAAACAAAAAAAATTAAAATAAAAAAAAATGAAAAAATGAAAAAACTATTTAAAATGTAAAAAAATTGGAATTTAAAAAAAAAGGCATGATTTGCTGGTTTCTAATCTCATTAAAAACCTTATTGGGCTACACTACCTCGCTCCAGGTGATTTCTGTTGCATAAAAACTTTATATATATATAAATAAAAAAAAAAAGACAATAAGCAGGTCAAAACCACAAATTCAACACAGAGAGAAGTCACTTTGCAACCCTGCTCTCTGCTCGGAACTAAATGGCCATCTCCTGGCTGTCAGAGATGCTGCACCCACAGCAATATAAATGCATTACAACATTATACACACTATAACATAGATTTGAAATCAGGAGACCAATTTAGTTTCAATTGTGCCATTATTTTACTTTAATATATTTGATTTATTTTAAATAGTAGTAATTGTTATTAGTACAATAATAATTATTACGGATTACATTTCTCAGAATTTAATTACAACCTCCTACAGCTTTCAAAATCATGACTTGCTCTAAATTAGATTAAACCTGCCACCTATGTTAATTAGGGTATGCAATGGAGTATACAGTTAAGTGTCTCATAAGGGGTCTTTGGTAAATTAGACTAATGCTAGTGTATCTGCCAAGATACTCAAAGAACAAGCAGGATGTGAGCATGGAGCCCCTTACATGGAAAGTTCTGATCTTAACCCTTTGTCAGTTATACCGTACACAGGTCTGAGACACACACAGAAGCAACCTATTACAAACAGTTCACCAACCCATTCATACAAAAAACAAGGCACTGCTCGTTAACCTCGCATTTAAACATTCAATGGAATAAATCATGCATACCTATCACTATTCATGAGCAGTGTTTGAACTTGCATATGCTGGGTTTTAATGCAATACAGTGCAATGTACAGTATCAATGTGCCTGCAAGATGAAGTTTATACATAAACGGGTAAAATAATCTTTTTAAACAATGCCTTTAAAAGAAATCACATACATTTCTAAGATACATAGATACTCTAAAACATTCACACTCAAAGTTAACCTTGGAAGTAAATCCGACAAAAGCAGATGACCATGTGAGCACCAATGTTTTAGGTCAAGTACCTCACTGGGTCAAGCAGCAGACACACACTGCTTTCCCAATTGGTTTTAAAAAATAAATAAATAAATAAATAAAATAAAATCTGCCATTTTAAATTACCGTAGCTGCCTGACCTCAACTGCAGATTCATTTATTTCCTTTTAAAAGCACCACCAACCATTTAATTAAAAATCTTGTAATTCAGAGGGAAGGAGGTTCATGCCCTCAAACATCCTGACGGTTTGGCTAATGGCCTCACAATATATCAAGTTACATCATGTACACTGTCCATCACAGAAGCAGGAAAGATGATCGTAGCCAACTCACTGTTAAGCATATCACATTCCATATTCCATATCACAGTGTGATGCTAGAAGGATTTATTTATTTTTTCCACAGGAATCATCACCACTCGACACGCAGGGAGAAAAAGTAAATCAAGCCAGAGACATCTTGACTGGTTTCAGGTTAGGTGAGCAACATGAATCAGCTTACCGGTAATTTCAAACTTTGAATGAACTACAGTAGTATGAACCACTGAAGTGTCAACAAACAAGCACAGGTGTCAAATAATTAGGAACAGGTTGTACAAAAGGGACTCTTGCTGTTTGTAAGATAGATACAGTTGAGAGGGTCTTATGAGACAGCAGCTGCTGATTAGACATACCGTAGTGTACTGTACGGTACTGTACATTTTTACACCTTGGTTGCAGATAGGACTGGTACATTCATTGTTTCCGAAAATACAAATAAGTAGTATTTGTATTTATTTATTTTTAGGCTTGTTTTTTTCTGTCAAATGTATTCCACACGTGCGTGTCCAATTCTTCCAGCGATTCTCCCTCGGCACATGAAGTTACATTTGCGTGATAATTACATAAAAAAAAACAACATTTAATTATTGCATGTGAGCCACACGCATTCAGTTTCAAATTACTTGCTGTAGAAGAATTGCATAGCATGCGTTTTCAAATTATCAAAGTACTCTGGTGCCTGTGGTTTTTGAAACATATCGCTGAACTCACTGATGAAGGGTTAGGAATCAAAAGAGAAGAGGCAGTGTGAGCGAACATAGCA
Source organism: Acipenser ruthenus (assembly GCF_902713425.1). Taxonomy (NCBI): domain Eukaryota; kingdom Metazoa; phylum Chordata; class Actinopteri; order Acipenseriformes; family Acipenseridae; genus Acipenser; species Acipenser ruthenus. The sequence continues at coordinate 15,653,401 of NC_081190.1, forward strand.
AGAAACAAGCACCTCTAACAAGACAACGCAGCCCTTCATGTATACCAGCCAATTAAGGGTACAGCCAGATGCATCACACTGACAGCTGGAAATGATAATTCTGAAGAAAGAGATGATTTTGTTTAATTTTTTATGTAATGTGGACAAAACATAGTGCTTTTAAATTATAGGTATACGAAACTGACTGCCACTTTTAAATCAATATCTATAGCTGTATTTTACAGCTAAAGCTTGTAATTATCCAAGGCATTTAACTGTAGATCAAATCTGAAATTTCTGACAGATACATAAACTATCCAACATCCCTTAATGCTTTATAATTAGCTACTGTAGCCAGCTGTACATTTCCAAACTTTAAATTATAAAACTAAATTAAAACATGGTTTTCATTATTTAGGGATTGTAAATGTATACTTTATGTGCTGGTAACAAATTCTGTCACATACTTTTTTTTAACCCTGGATTGTAGATACTTAAGTATACAAGCTTCTAGAAATCCACTGAACAAGCAGATCAAATGTTTATAGTATCAAACAGAATCACTAAACAATGTGCCCCCACTTTTTAAAGACCCATCCTTTGTCATTTGCAAACCATCCCTTCGGTAGCCAGACATTACATATTCCACCATTTCAGCCAGTGGTTCCTTCTATGCCATATGAAATTCAAATAAGAAAAGCAAAAGCTTGGTACTTGAGGCAGGGGAAGAGACAGAAAACAGTTTACTTACAAACTCCCTCTTCTTGGAAGGCTCAATTCTTTCTGTAAAATGAAGAAGAAAAAAAAAAATCACTGATATTGTTCTCAGAGCAAAGGCAAAAGAATAAATAGAATATTATGATAGTCTCTTTGATTTTCTATGAACCTCCCCAAGTCTCTGAACAACCTTACTGACTTGTTACATGAAGAACATGAATCTGACCACTCAAATCAAGAGGTCACGCAGACATTCTTAATGGTATGTTTTCATCTTTTGCTGTGCTCATCAAGAATACTTTTTTTTTCCTGCAAACATGTAAAGCAATTACTTAAAGTATTCAGTTTGTGGATGGATTAAAAAACATGGAAAATAGCCAATCAATTACAGATCTGTCAAAATACCACTACGTCTTACACTGTGTACAGATGTGCTCTTGTGCATAGAATATAGGATGCGATTCTGAGCAGCCAGACCCACCCAACTTCGATTTATACAATAAGAGACACCCTACACACAACGTATTAACTTACCGAAGAAGCTAACGTTACTCTTTTGCTGCTACTCTTCCAGAAAAACAAACTAAATGATGTATTTGACGAGTGGCACAGTTATAGATAAGAGAAGCATTCATTTAAAAGTCACTTTCCACAAAGTATGTATTGAATACGATTGTGTGTCTCTCAAGGACAAGGTCAGCTGCTATTTTTCACAGTACACAGATTACAAAAACAGAGACGTTAAACCGATATTTAATTGACGAGCGTCCTAAATCCTGCTAGATTAGCTTGTTATCTGCTTTTTTCACAGCACATCAACTGTACAGGTCAGCAAGGGTGCGGGTCGTGCAGCAAGCCTGACCCGGCGAGTTGCGACATTCACGAAATCCTGCACAGATTGTTCCCACAGAGACTCCAGAATGTGCTGGCCTAGGTCTTCAATGTCAGTGACCTGAACCCTGGACCCAGAGGGGCACAGGGTTAACATCTAACCCCGTCTGGTCACGTCTCAGCTCACAGTAGTGCTTGATACAGCCATTCCCTGCTCTCAAATAAGTGCTTGTTAGTTAAGGCTTTGGAATAGCAGAGGTATTGTTGCTGGGCTGAAACAGGGAATTTACATTTATGACAGTCTGGTATTTCATAATTGGATGGTTAGACACCAGGCTTTCTTGGGTAGTCGTTAGCATTCCTTATTAAAAAAAAAAAAAAAAAAAACTAAATAAAAACAGCAACACCCAACACATCTTCCATCGGAGTCACAACTTCATAGAGTCTAGAGATCCCAAGACTCTTGTCATCTGTCCTTATTGTGTTAAAGTTCTAGCCGACCCACTTTTGAAACCTGAGGAAAGTCCTCTAGGGGACAAGCCTGTACATTACAGCAGAACCAAAGAAAAAGGACCGCACAGCCTTAGCAGTGGAAAAGATATACAGATCACTAGAATTCTTGCATCTATAAACACCAAATTGCAGTAAACTCCTAGTATTGATCCCCAGGAACCTTTCACATAGGGGAAAGCTCCAGGGGCCTTTAGCTTGTTACTGTGTCTAATTCAAAAGAATCAATGAGAGCTAAAAAGGTTTATTAGCAACTAAAGTGACAATTATCATTGGGCTTTGGGGATTTCACGCTGCTGACTTCAAACTGAAAATGCAAGGCCATTCGATTGCGAGGGCACTTTTAAAAGGAGTTATCTGCAGCACAGAATAAAATAGGCAAAGAAAAAAAAAAGATAAGCGCTGGTACTATACAATGAAAGTAGTCAAATAGGTCGTGATTGAGGGCTCTTTCTGAAAAAGAGCGAGGCGACAGAACACAAGGTAATACACAATAGAAAATTCTCTCGGATAGTCTAACCACACATGCATTACAATGGGGAGTACAGATAAAACCACAATACGGAAAAAAATATATTATACTGCAAAAAAGGACGATTTAAGCTGTAACAAAGATTCAGCCATTACCTTTAGATAATGGCAGTGGGGTAGTTAAGCCAATGACACTTAATATACCCAATAATGTTTTTTGCTTAATGAGAAGGTTCTTCTGAATCGCTTATTGATATTCTAATAAACTACATACAGAGCCTGCAATGTGACTAAAATAGAGCAGTGACCGCCAGCAGCAGGTCCCTTCACCCATGTGTATCCACAGGGATGAACGATTCCTATTGTTCAGCGGCTGAGACCAAGTCATTTTGCAAGTTATTTATAATCTGTTTAATGAGAAGTGCTCTACTGCAAGACTTCCAACCCAAGAACAGTATGACCTTTCTGCCAGGGAACCTGGGACCAGATCTCAGTGCGCTGCAAAATTTAAAAAAAAGTTTCCCATTTGTGATTAAAATTAAACACAGGAGACTCATTTAAAAAGTGACTTACCAGTACTTAAGGGTAGTCACAAGGGTAGTCACATTTCAGAAAGAGTTGGTTTTACGACCCGTTACAGATTTCTCTGCCGTTTCCACTGCGGTGAACCTACTGTAATGCAGGGATTTGCGGATCTGCAGGATGACTATGGAGCTTTGGTGGTGAATGTTTTTACCAGGTGAAGTGTACCAGGCGGATGTAGAGGCTGCTTCAGTAGGTCTCGACTGAACTTGGATAGAAACAAGGAGTGATTTTGATGGTATATAACCTATAGGCCTATATTTTTCTAGTGACTTAATTGGACAGGGTTTTCAAACATCCTGCCACTGCAAGAGACCAGCTGTTGTTCTGTTTGGTGTTTTTAATAATGTAGTGATGCCTGTGAACACAGTATAGAGTAGACCACACGGTATGTAAAATGTAAAAGGATCCAACATTTTAGGCTTTCTAGTCATATGACGACAGCTCTATTCGGAACCTGATTGGTTGAGAAAAAACATACCAATACAGTTAATAAAGTTCCACAGTGTATGTAGACCACTCTCTGACAGTCCATTTTAATCTGCAGACAATCTTCCTGAATAAGATTCTATGCGGTCCCTATAGAAACAGAGGGATTTCATCATATTTGTATTTTCAGACACAATGTAAAAAATGGCTTTTCTCAACCCCAACAATTCCTATGCTATGTCTGTATTAATTCAATACAACAATAACATAATACACTAATATATGTATTTGGTAAGATATCTAATAAGAACCAATTTTGGATTACTGCAGGTATTTATTTGAATACTATGTTGTAAAGCAAATTGTGGTGGCCAAGCCACAAAAGCCGCTATATAAAATGAATGTGTTGCTGCTGTTGTTGAAGGCTATATTGGAGCATTATTTTACAAGTGTTTTAATACTACAGATGTTCTATTCTTTAATAGAGTATACCACAATTATGTCTATAATACAACGGGTATACTGAGAAACAAACCATCAAAATGTCTACATTTAAGTACAATAACCTGTAGTAACTGTATTTTGCCAGTAGAGGGTAGTAGATGACATTTGTGTTCCTGAATACAGGGAAGCAAGTAAAAGTATACAGTGACACTACTGGTGGCAATTACAGGACACAAATCATAGCATTTGCTCTTGTGCAAAAATGGAGCACAATAATTCTATATAGGGCAGCAGTGTGGAGTAGTGGTTAGGGTTCTGGACTCTTGACTGGAGGGTTGTGGGTTCAATCCCAGGTGGGGGACACTGCTGCTGTACCCTTGAGCAAGGTACTTTACCTAGATTGCTCCAGTAAAAACCCAACTGTATAAATGGGTAATTGTATGTAAAAAAAAAATTATAATAAATGTGTAAAAAAATAATGTAATTGTACGTACAAATAATGTGATACCTTGTAACAATTGTAAGTTGCCCTGGATAAGGGTGTCTGCTAAGAAATAAAAAGTACAAATATTTCCTTCTCCATTTCGTGACTCCTCCATTAATCCCTTGAGCTGATTTGGGTTCACAACAGCTATTGTAGTGCATTGACCGGGCTGGCACAAACCACCAGTTGGGACTATTTAAATTCTGATTCCTCCTCACACAACTTCACCCCCCACCTTTAGCCTCAGAAAAAAATAGAGCTCTCCATCAGTACTGTTTAAATTCAAGTAGAAACCTCACTGCCCCCATGTACAGAAAGGGTCATACCTCATGAGGAGGCTGCAGAAGACAACAAGAGCCTGGAAGATGGACTTCAGTGTGGATCAATCACGTGGCCAAGCTGTGTATGGCGGTGGCTAAAGATAATGCCGCAATCATTTCAATGTGCCGTTATCTCCAGGTTTAAAATACCATTCAGGTCAGAGAAGATCTCATTAAACTATGTAGTACGAAGAACAAGTTGTACTTGTATACAAGCCATATTCCTTTCCAGACACCACAATGGAATAAGCCTAACCTTGTTCTATTTGCAGTTTATCCATACACACAACCTCCCAAAATCAAAATTAATCCTACACCCGCAGTATGCAATATCCATCTGGTGAACTTTATTTTCAGCAGGTCATAAATAATAATGATGATTTTTTTTTTTTTTTTTTTCACAGATACAAAACAACAACATATAGAAAATACATTATCTGCCTGCATTCCAGGTCAGCAGATGGCAATCACAAAGAACACTATTCAAAAAATAATTTGTAATATAATTGCTTGTACCATGAACAGACAAATTGAAACGGTACTGTATGCACATTCCATAGACTCACCGTGTAGTCAGATGTTAGATACATATTTAAATAAGAGAAATCATCCCATTTCACCGACTTGCTTTATCTATACTCAAAAGGAATGAAGAAACCCAATAAGTCACCTTGTTTCTTACATTTTTTTTCATAAAAAAGCAATTACAAATTCAATTACTGCATACAGTACATAGCAGCCCTCAGTAAAAACAATATAAAAACAGTTACATAAAACAAAATGGAAGTTCGATTGATTCACATCACGTACTCAAGTTAGTGACACTTTTTTTTCTAATTAAAGAAATGCAATGTCTGTGTGTGTAGAGGCACATGAACAGTATGGTTTCTGAGTGACTTGCCACAATGGCAGAGGGAACAAATAAGCGGTTGTGCTGGGGTTATATTTGCTGCACGGAAGGAATAGAAGGCCGCACCCTTTACCAAAAACAGTACGATATATTTATAAGGACGCTTGATAAAGAGCACCATGTGTTTTATGTGATCCTTGAAATATGCTATATTCTTGTACTAACTTTCCATTTAAGTTTTATTTTAACCTTTATAGACAGTAAAAGCTTAATGACTAAAAGGCAAGAGACTAAAGAAACAATTGTGCTTGTCAAATGTAATCTGATGGAACTGTCACATCTGTGTCAATCTGAGAATCGCTGAAGCTTATTTCTCTTCCCCTTTAAATCTCGCGTAGTTTAGTGCAAGTTTTCTTTTAAGCTGTAAGTTTAAGAGTAAACAGCTGTTTCTTCAGCAACCTCTGAAGAGTAAAATGTTCTGCTTGAATGTACAGTACATCATCTTATCTCTCCCATTCTGTTAGAAAAGCTTTACTACATCATGTCCAGTTGTTACGCCAACTCTCTCAACCATTCAGGATGCTTGCAGGCACTGCATGACTGGTACAATAAACACAGTGAGCCCGGAGACAAACCAAGCAAAGCAGTGGCAAACTCTCACTCATGAAGAGGAGTGCCTCAGTACAGCTTATCAATAATTCAGTTTGATTTATCTTGCTTCAAGTCTTAAAGAGGCACTACTGCATACACTTTTTCAGTAAAAAGTCAGACTAATTCTCACAAACACAAAAGTCAGAACTTGGCACCTTTCCTTGTTTTCTCATAACTGTCTAGGGAAAAGAAAAGGCTATTAATCTTGTCTATAAAAAAGACTGTGCCAAATCAGCCAATTACATGATATGCCTGTGTGTGACGACTCCGTTCTTCAGACAGTAAGATGGCATGACTGGAATCTGAACTGGGAAACAGCAGGAGTTATTTTATTGAATACTGGTGGGAATTCCATGATAACATAATTTGTTACACTGGATAAGTCATCAATAATCAGACTCTTTGATGATTACAACTTGCCATTAGTCAGGTATCAATGATTTAACAGGAACAATATGTACAATTTTTATAGAATCTGCATGAATGTGATTGGATATTTAATGGAAGTCTTAAAACACGTACAGTAGTGTAGCAGGGCTGAGGTCATGCACATAAGGAGGGGGCTTCTGTGATTGTTTACTGTAAATAAGAGTGTAGTGATTGTATAATTAACAGGATTGGTAATGGGGAGTCAGAATCTCTGTGTGTAGCAGCCTGTCTGCTGTGTTTAGGTGCAGGAACGAGCAGTGTGTGTGTGTGTGTGTGTGTGTGTGTGTGTGTGTTAACCAGCTGCAAGCTCCTAATCAGCAGGTAGGCGTGGTGCAGCAGAATGCCAGGAATAAAAGGGTCCCGATTATACAGATCACGGCTTATACAGATTATATAGCCACTGGGGCAGAACGCAGCTGCTGCCGAAGTATCGGTCCGGCTGCGAGGCTGATCAGGGTTCAGAAAACAAAAGTGACCACCTCGAGGTCGGGAGGTGGTCGGGGGTTTGTCCCGGGAGAAGGGAGCTGCAACGAACCAACGATTGACTGTGTGTATATCAGAGGTTGCAGTTGGGTGAACTGCCTGAGGGACAGGGAGTTAGTTTCGGGATAGTAGATCCCACCCAGTACAGCAGACAGGTGTGGAAGCGGGACCTCCATATGTTAGTGGAGTAGCGCGAGCCGTCTTCACGGCACCTTGTGTTTGATAGTGTTTGCCTTTTGTAGGCCGGGCCGTATGTCCCATGTGATCTATCATTGCTGGTAGCGTCACGTGGGGTTCCTGTATGTTCGTCTGTACTATATGTAAATAAACCTGCACACCTGCAGGGCGTGTCAATCCCAACCTTACAGTCTCGGTCTCCTGTCAATCACAGCGAACATGCATCCACGTCATCATTTCAAGTAATCGTTCAGCCCCTTGTAGCGAGTCCTCTGTTACAAGTAGCGATACTGCAGAGAAGCAATGGTAACTGCAATATAATAATTGTTCAGTTCTACATTTTAAAGTTAATTTACCTATAGTTAAGTACTGTAGCATTGTAGATTTTAACTGATTAAGATGCTGTCCATTTTCAGTGCTACTGTTCGCCATGTGTGAAAACGTTAAGTAGAGTAAAACGCACTTGGTCAGAAGCACTGCGAGGATTAAAAAATAGATATTGCATGTTTAAAAAAAACAGTGCAGTCAAACAAGTTTACATTGAAGACAGGCACTTAATAAAGAAATAAATGACAGGATGCCAACCAGATCAAGTGAAATTAAGACACTTAAGATCTCATACTGTGTGAAATGACAGTTTGAGGACATCTCAGATGCTGTACTGTACATCAAACCACTGTTTAATTTGCAATTTTACCCCATATTAAAAACCACTGATTAAAAATAGAAAGTTATTTCACTAGCCTTTGTGGAGAACAGTACAGTGCTGCATAACAGTTGAAATTGCACAAAACATTCAGGAACCTTTGACTTTCCAGGTAGATTTAAAAGCATTTTGTGCCTTGGGGAGGGTGGTATTAGTTTTGAATTTTATATATACTAGCCTTGTTAAGAGAGTTTTGGCTGGGGCATTGGGATCAATACAACACCTGAACCTCTTAACAAGCATACTGGGATTTCGACTGTCCACAGAACAGACAGGACCTAGACTGGATCCGCCTCCCCCAAAAGGATTGCTCTGCTTACATACCTCCCGCTAACAAGACCCCCAATGAGGAGCGAAGGGCTGCTGGTGGATGTTTTGTCCAGGTTATAACCTCAAGGCACAATAAGGAAATACTGAGGCTTTTAAATCGTTCAGAAAAAAAAAGAGCATTTGAAATGCTTGACTTCATTTATACAATAATGCCGAGAGCCAAGTATACTTCACTTTGAAAATTTGTACCCGTCAATTTTTTGAAAGCAAAAAAATGATCTTCAAAATCAACATTTAAACAATGAATAAAAAGATGAACATGACCATTCTATTTTAGTATTGTGAACATCAGGTTTTTTTTTTTTGTTAAGCACTGTAACTTTTTTGGAGCAATATGAAAACAGCAAGAAAAACAGTTAATTTAAAACAATGTAACAAACAGATGCACAAGTGTGATTATGGACGAAGTGGCTGTTCTCTTAATGGGTACGAGGCAGTCATGCAGTACAGTACAAGCAGAACTGTACGTCATTACATCTGGAATCACTTTAAATTCCTTGCCCAACTACAGATTATAAATATGATTTAAAAAAAGGTCCTCCAAGGGAAAAGCAATAAAATAAAGCTGCTCAGGGTTCCTTTACCCTGCACAAAGTAGATGGGACCCTGGCTTTTCACCTCATCCACAGGGAGCTGCAGCTCTGCCATCATCACTATGCCCTAACAGACTACTGTACTGAGGCACCGGATGAATGTTCTGGGTATTCCTGGCAGGATTTAAACTTGCAACCTTATGGTATGAACTCAACTGTTAACAACTCTCTATCCAGCACAAGAGTTGATGACCAAGCACCTCTGTTTCTAGTTATAATCCATGATAACATTACCTAGTTGCCGAAGCACAAGGGGCAGCTATAGAGCACATTAAGAACATTATTGTGTACTAAGACAGGCATTAGTAAAAGTATTCTGTTTATAAAGTCAAATTTTATTAAAACCCTTGACTTAGCAAAACCGTTACACGAGACACAACAAATTAAAGTGCCTTTTTTAAAAGAGAAAGAGAGCATGAGAGACACATTTTAAGAGCCATCTTATTCAGTAACCGTTTCATTTTTATTCAGCCCTGGGCAGCACTAACTTAATGAATAATTTATCGTGGGCTCTGTCTCTCTTCTGAATGATCTCTATCAGCAAGCCATCTCTTCTGTACACATTGCACTCTGTGTTGTAAAGAACAGATAGCCATAAGGGAAAAGGATAAGAAATGCATAGATACAAAAAAAATATGACAACTGTTGATAGAATATAGGAGGTGAAAACTATGGTGACACAAAGGTGTACATAATAAACGCATCTTCCATATCATATGCTACTCGGGTTTTGGGGTCTAAAAAAAAATCACAAGGGGAGTTGGTAGCTGTCTTTCCATGTGAAAAGGCTTGTCTCTAGCAATATAAAACCTCACAAATGAAATACATTAGCTATATTATGCTCACTCAAAAACATCTAGCCATATAAAAAAAGCTTATAAAATGTAATTAGTATACTAATATAATATCAATGTAATATGCTGAAGAAACCCTGGCAGAACCACAGCAGTACCTGCAACACAATAGATTTGAAACTAAAATCCCCAAGAGCATAATGGTAGGGGAATGGCATGTCTTCACTTATATAGGCTGTACAGGAAAAAGATATATATCAAAACACCTGCATCTTCGATCATTTCATTGAGAAATCATATAACACAGCTGTGTACCAAACAATGAAGTCCCATACCCCAGAAAGCCATTTGTCCTCAATATGGCAGCAACATCAGGTCATAGGTCAATGTCATTGGGCATACAGTGTTTATATAACCCTGCAAAAGAGACGTCCCTACCTCAGACTATATACTGTACTAGGCACTGTGTTGCAGTGTCAGCTATAAAATCACAGCCACAAATGGGTTTATTTCTCTTATAAAGACATCTACAATCAAACTTTCAGAGAATAACAGAATACATCGGTCTATCAAGTATAAACCAATATCTCAAACCTAAACACTTGACCACAGTATGGTAGCCATCTTAGGTCAGATGTCAAAGTGAAGGGTACCGTTCGATTTTGCCTGTGCAGTTTGCTAAAGACTGAAAATATGACGAAGTCAGCATTTCAAATGGGAGCATTTCAAGCAGCTGCGGCGGATTGACAACTACACACAAGCTCACTTAATGGGGATGCTTAAAAGTACTGCCACTCTGTGTGCTTGAACATGTGCACAGTGAATTATCAATGCCTGACTTGCTGTTTATGGAGTTTGAAGGCTTTGAAAAGAAGGGCAAGGATTAAAATAAAGGGTCCGGACCCCCCGCTGAGCGTTCCTCATACCATTCCAGCCATGGACACCTGATGCTTTTCCAATCTGATTCCCTGTGGTTTGCCATCAATAGGGATTTCATATAAAGTTACATTTATCTGTGTCATTTCTGTACCCACAACCCCATCTACTGTAGTCTAGTGACCAAATGCCTGCAACACCTGAACACAGAATGCAATTCCTGGTGATGTACTTCACGTTATAAAAAGACTTATTATACTGTATCTCTCACTGCTTTACCACAACATTTTCTAGCCTTACCTGGCAATACAATATTATGACAGCTCTCAGAGATGTAAATTTCATCATTATTTTTGTTCGTACATCATTCTATGACAGATGTTAAGCTTGTGGAACTCTTGAATGCCGAATTAATTTCAAAAGGAATATTTATTAATATTTAGTAGCATCTACAAAGTGAAGTGGTTTTATTTTAAAATTTAAAGTTTCTTTTTTTGTACAACAAAAAGGTAGTTTAGTCTTTTTAGAAGTTTATATTACTCGGCCCTGCACAGCACTTTCAATCACCAGCCTATTTTTATTTTTTCTTTTCAGATTTTTTGAAAGTACACTTCTAGAAACTTTTGACTAGTAGTCTTTCTTAATGTCCTCAAACATCGAATAGGAGGCACCAATAAGAAGTCTCCTTGGTTAGAACTCCTGTAACAGAAGTGAATGTGAGAAAAACAACACAGTTCAGGGCCGCAGACGAGTCAAATCAGAGGGAAGCTCGAAATAACAGCATTTCAAAATAATTTTGAAGCCAATTAGATTTACAATGTTAAACATCTTGACAGCGTATCAAGCAAATCAGTGTAATGTGGATCAACACAAACAAAAAGACAGGACTGCAGCTCTAAGATGACAGACACACACACACCAGTATTGATCTTTGTATTTTCTATAGAGAAAGGTGATCTCTATGGTAAACCAGACCATTAGTGTGGAGACTTTTCTGTGATTCAATGTGCCAACAGTTTAACATTTCACCTGATGAAAGGTTACTGCCTGTGACATAAATATCAATGGGCCACTTACTGAATCCCAAGGTGATTAATCCATATTTGTACTCCTACAATGGATTCCTTGGCAGAGGCTACTCTTCTACTATGTAAACAGTGAGGCTTTACCAATTCTAACAATAGGACCAGGTGGTGCTATTTGATTTCCAGGCAGGTTGTTTATCCTGCTTGAACAGGAGGAGAGGTGGGGAAAAAAAACAACAAAAAAACCCAGAAAAAACACAAAAGCAAATATGAGAAATATAACATTTATAGATGTAGGAAAAAAGGATATTTAAAAAGAGTAAGGAGGAGAAAGAAAGGTACTGTGATAGCTGTGCTTGGGTGCTGGTTTGAGTTCTGTGTGTAGTGTTTTGTTCAAATAATTATTTTGTTCCTGTGTTTTGTTTGTTTTGTGTTTATTAAAAGTGTGCAGGAAGCGCTCCACTACAGTTTCTATGTCTGGGTTGCTATTTCTGCTGCTGGCCAGCCTTGACTGCCAGTCACATAAAAATAAATTTAACAAAAATAAATACAATTTTAAAAAATAATAATAAAAAAGGTAGTTATATACAGTGGTTTGCAGAAGTATTCACCCCCTACCAATAGTCACATTTTGTTGAATCACAAATAATGTATGCAGTTTTTCAAATTAACTTTTTTATTCAAAGCTGTAGTGGTTAACTGAGCACTGTTCTATGAGGATGAGGTTAAGTGTCAGCAAAACTTGCAAAGAAAATGTACAAAAATAAATTTTACAGGTTGCATAAGTATTCAGCCCTTTAAGTCAGTACTTGGTAGAAGCACCTTTTGCAGCAAGTACTGCTATGAGTCTTTTTGGATAGGTCTCTACTAGCTTTGCACAGTAGGATGGTGACATTTTTGCCATGCTTCATGGGAAAATTGCTCCGGTTCTGTTTGTTGGGGATTGTCGATGGACTACAATCCAAGTCTCACCATAAATTTGATTGGATTCAAGTAAGAACTTTGACTGAGCCACTCAAGAACATTAATTCTCTTCTTGTTCAACCACTCCAGTGTGGCTTTGGCTTTGTGCTTCGGGTCATTGTCCTGCTGAAATGTGAATTTCCTCTCCAGAGTCTTGGCTAGCTCAAACAGGATATCCTCAAGGATTCATCTGTACTTTGCACCATCCATTCTCCCCTCTATCCTGAGAAGCTTCCCATAACATGATGCTGCCACCACCATGCTTGACAGTTGGGATGGTGTGACTGGGTGATGTGCAGTGTTGGGCTTGCACCAGAAGTAACGCTTGGAATTTAGACCGAAAAGTTCAATTTTTGTCTCGTCTGACCACAAAACCTTTTCACACATGTCTGCAGTGTCATCTACATGCTTTTTCGCAAACTCCATATGTGCTTTAAGATGAGGCTTTTGAGTAATGGCTTCTTTCTTGCCACTCGTCCATACAGGCCAGCTTTGTGTAGGGACCGGTTATTGTTGATGCGTGAACACTGACTCCCATCTCAGTCACAGAACTTTGCAGATCTCTCAGGGTCATTGTTGGCTTCAGAGTGACATCCCGAACAAGTATCCTGCTTGCCCGGCTGCTCAGTTTGGGAGGGCGACCTGATCTGGTAGTGTCTGGGTGGTATGATGCATCTTCCACTTCTTAATGATGGACTTCACTGTGCTGAGAGGGATAGCGCCTTTAAAATTTTATTGTACCTTTTTCCTGCTCTGTGCCTCTCTACCACTTTATCCCTGACTTGTTTCAAAAGAAGGGAACTATGAAAAAGACCTAGGAGTTTATGTTGACTCAGAAATGTCTTCATCTATTCTAGACAATGTGGGGAAGCTATAAAAAAGGCCAACAAGATGCTCGGATATATTGTGAGAAGTGTTGAATTTAAATCAAGGGAAGTAATGTTAAAACTCTACAATGCATTAGTAAGACCTCACCTAGAATATTGTGTTCAGTTCTGGTCACCTCGTTACAAAAAGGATATTGCTGCTCTAGAAAGAGTGCAAGAAGAGCAACCAGAATTATCCCGGGTTTAAAAGGCATGTCGTATGCAGACAGACTAAAAGAATTGAATCTATTCAGTCTTGAACAAAGAAGACTACGCGGCGATCTAATTCAAACATTCAAAATCCTAAAAGGTATTGACAATGTCGACCCAGGGGACTTTTTTGACATGAAAAAAGAAACAAGGACCAGGGGTCACAAATGGAGATTAGATAAAGGGGCATTCAGAACAGAAAATCGGAGGCACTTTTTTTACACAGGGAATTGTGAGGGTCTGGAACCAACTCCCTAGTAATGTTGTTGAAGCTGACACCCTGGGATCCTTCAAGAAGCTGCTTGATGAGATTCTGGGATCAATAAGTTACTAACAACCAAACGAACAACATGAGCTGAATGGCCTCCTCTCGTTTGTAAACATTCTTATGTTCTTATGTTCTAAAAGCTCCTTGGTCTTCATGGTTGCTTTGTTGGATCACTATAAGTTGGTGGAGTACGCTCAGGTGCCGACAAAACATGAAAACTTTGCAGGGGGGGAGAACACTTCTGCAAACCACTGTATATATATTATATATATATATATATATATATATATATAAATCTCGCTTACTATTTGCAGTTGTTTGCTATTGTTCTGAATGGTTTATCTGTAAATCTGCCTTTACCTGGCTTTGAGATTGTCTGAAGTATCCAAAGTGCCAAGATTGAAAAGCCTTCCCTAGTCCAAATGTTACATCACACAATTTCAATGGAATGAGGAAGTCTGTTCAGTCGCAGCACTTGGGATACTACAGACAAGCTCAAAGCCAGGTAAAGGCAGGAAAATGATAGTCACATTGATGCAACAGAACCACTCAGAATGACTGCAGACACCTTGAATAGAAAAGGTAGATGTAAATCAACAATGGAAACTAAATCTGAAGTAAATGCTCTTTAAGAATGCAAAGCAAATAGAGATGCAGGGGCTACCACAGAAAAGAAAAGAGAATGATAAAAGGGTCAGAATTCTGAATGGAGAGTGGCAAAAGAAAAGCTTGGACCTGTGAATTACAAAAGGTGATACCAATTTACAGTACAACAAAAGATTCACTGAATCGGTATACTAAGATTTTTCATCAATGAATGTACAAATTTTTTTTTTTTTTTGCACTGATAAAACATTTATGGTCATGGAGTAAGAGACTAATATTGTACGTTAAGCTTGCTTTTTACTGATGTGCAAACTTCAGTTAAGGGTTCTACACACTTACCAAAAGTAACAGCTGTCACAAGAGAGCTGTATCTTGCCCGGCTATTTCACAGTGTTATTAGAATTCATAACCGCAGGTTTGCCCTCAAGGCTGTTGAGTCACATCATCCGTCACCAGTCCACAGAGCATTTCAAATCGAATGATAAGGGCCTCCGTCTCCATGTTTCGATTCGCAGACCATCACCCTCCAATTTGGCTTTCAGCCACAGCACATTAACACTTTGGAATGGATTCAACTGTACTTAAGGATGAAAAAAGGAAATGCCCCCTGACTCTTCTCATTTGCTCTAGGTTTGCATTTTAAGTGCCATTGCTGCCAGATGTCCTGAAACAGCTCCAATCACCATCCCATTTACAACTGCTCCATTAGCTGGTACAGTGGCTGAACACACTCGCCTGTGTACTTAGTGTCTTCTCCCTCTGCATCAGGGGGTTAGTTTGAACCTGAGCTGTGAGCCAAGCTTAGGCTCAAGAAGAGTTACATTTCTAGCACCTCTAGCCACTAGGTAACAAGGCTTAAGTGTACCACAGAAACACTAATCACAATGCTGTACATACAGTTTGATGGTATTGTCATTATGTACAGTAACAATACAATGGTCTTGACACTAGTTACTAAAAACTAGAAGGGTGTTTGCTGAACATGAAATTCTGCTCAAACCTATGAATAGTAGAGGGTGGGAGTTTTCGGTGCTTTGGGAAATGCTTTGTTGTAACAACCTTCAATTGTGAGCATTTCATCTCCCCATCATTATGAAGGTGAATACACATTATTAAACCAATCTAATAAGGCTTTCACAAGGATATATTTAAGTCAAAAGCTTTCATAAATGTATTTACACACAATCATACAGTCTGCAGTATACCAATAATAAGAATCAATTGTACTTTTTTTTTCTACAGTACATATTCCAAACTGAGTGTTTGATAATGATGATCATGAGGGATCAGAGGACATTATTACTGATGTTCACAGAACACCCACTACTGCACGTCTCCTCTTTCTACAGTAATAATACTTTAGAAATAACAGCAAGAAACATCTAGCAGTTGAGTCAAAGTGCTGCAGGTAGAAATATACTGTAACCCAGATAAATGCATTTTATTACTACAGCATGACATAACTTCCTCTTCCTCTATTTCAAAACTATGCACACACGCATATGAAGAAATTCTACTTTGACAGCAGATTAAAAATGATTTCTAATGAAACTAGAGAGGCTGGTAAACACCAAACCCTTCCCCCCCTCACCTTCAATTGTACATGTTCCTAATTAAATTGCAAACATGATTAGGAATATAAGCTAATTCCAATGAGTTTTTTTTTTTTTTTTTTACTAGTTTAATATGAATCCAGATACAATAATTTGACTGTCACCAATATTATAAATCCAATAGTGAATCTCAGGAAAATTATATTAAACTGAATTATACCACTTGCATTAAAAAGCTATCGTCTTATTTTTAACTGTAACCACTTTAGTAAGAATTCATGCTGTTTTATTATTTTATTATTATTATTATTATTATTATTTATTTCTTAGCAGACGCCCTTAATGTGCTCACGTTAATACTACTCTTGGATGGTAGGGCGTCTCCAGATTCACACTTAGACTGTAAACTGTTTGGTCAATATGAAATAATGTCTTTAAATATCATAACACAAATTTCATTACACCTGTCCTTCTCTCACTTAAGAGTACCTATCACACATGTTTACCTTAAAAGGGGGAAGGACAATTACATTTAGTTTTTCACATCTGGTCAGGGATAAAGAACCTTTATCCTGTAACAACACTAAGTTCTGTTGCAGCAGGTAGGGCCTATCAGGAACTGACTTGATGACCCTGGTTTCCGGGCAGGTGTCTGCAGCACATACAGAAATCTCCCACACAACCTGGATAGCTGCCAAAGCCATGTTCCCATGGCAGGAGAAACAATTTATTTATATCGACGCTGCTGTTAAGTGTTTGAGGTTACATTTCAAATGTATCGCTATACCGTTCAAATCAGCACTATTGTAGTGTGCATTTATAATTTTCATTTCCAATGCCTGTGCATCCAGTGTGTGCCATTATACATAAAAAGGTGGTGGCTATAACTAAAAAATGTCACATGTTTACGGATTCACTGGGTGGGATATCCTCCGACAGGATGCTTAATGACATTGGGGAGTCTCTATGTGGGATCAAGAGGGTTCCTTACAGGACACACAGTATATCTGGACAGCAGTGTCTCTGACAGGCACGGTAAATGAGCCTCACTAGTCCAAGTGAAAATAAATCTGGAAAACAGAACCATCTACAGCAAAGTGATGGAGGACTTGGGGGAAGGCTGTGCTAATGAGAGTCAGGTGTGTTTATTAAAATGTTACCAAGTGTATTCCTTTCCCTTCTTATTACACCAATGTTGGGTACTGAGCTGTACTAAATAGCATAATACAAAGAAGTTAAAGGTTGAGGGAGAGGGGTTTTCCTGAAATAAATGACAGATCAGCTGCCTAAAATGTCAATAACAACAGTACGGGCGATTTACTTGAAGTTATAAAAAAAAGCTCTTCAGCTCTATAGAAGAAAGAGCCACAGCTTCCTCTGCAGTATGTAGCTGTTTAATACAATGCAGTAAATAATGAATGATCAAAGACATCCACTCCTGTTCCCTTCTCCCTCCGTCTACCACACATCTGGTTAGAGGAGACGCACCTTTTATTGTCTCCTCCGGCTCCCTCTAGCCTTTTTTTTTTTTATGCGAGATCAGATTCATCTTTATATAAAAGCACACTGTAAAACTGTTTCGCTATAATGTTATTAAAACATCAAAGGGGGCTTATTTTGAAGTGACACATTTTCAGGAGAGGAAGAAAACAAATGTAAATATAAATATCTATTTTTTTAAAAATAGCAAGAAACAACTGCAGATAGGAGCACTTTGAGACTTGATTTAAAGGCTGCAGCACTAGAAGTTTTAAACTGCAGGAGAGCGAGTTTTGAAATCCTGAATAAAGTCGAAATTGTCCCATGCTGCTTTACCAACAGAAATACCCCAAACCAAACTCAAAGAGTATGCAGGAAGTAAGCTTTCGGTTTTCCATAAATGTTTATGAACTTCACGTAAACATTGAAATGCTGGTTACAAAGCCTCTCTGTTCTAGCTCCCCTTCCCATTGTATTCATTTGCATTGAATGAAAGGAGAATGATAAAAATAACATTGCTTTGGAAACACAAAACGTCACAGCAGTTGGTGTTTATTTGGTTTTGCATTTTTTTGGATTATATAAAAAAAAAATTAAAAAAAAACAACACACAACACAAGATTTGAACAGGGTGCTTAGTTGCATTAAAAAGTTCTCCTTTTCATTCATGAATTGTTTAAGTTTCCTCAAGCAAATTTTATAAATCGGTCATACCCATGAAGCACTTGGAGTGTTGAGTATTTTGTTATACTAAAAAATCAATACCCTTTTACTACAACATTTACACATGTCAGGGGATCAGGGGAGACAAGCTGACGATTTGCATTTGTCTTTTTCCCAAATCATATCATGAACCTGTGACAGCACAGCAGGCTCTACCAGCACTGGAAATCCAGACAATGGTATTATTTGTACAGCAATCGGCTTCATGAACTGGCTAGCTGTTGGGACACACTTCTAACACGGTATGTGACTGTTCCTGTAAATTCCAAATACAAAAGACTGGAAAGCAGGCAGATTTACAGTTAGCACAAGCCAAAACAGACATAATTAGCTGTTTGTTTTAATAGAACCCTAACAGTTTGCGGACACCTGATAAATATATCTAATAAATGAAGTGCAGTGCTAATTATTGGTTTATAGAAGGCAAAAACAACAACAAAAAAACAAAACACCACCACTGGCACTTCGAACATAGGATTCTGAAGTTTTATCTCGTACAAA
Source organism: Acipenser ruthenus (assembly GCF_902713425.1). Classification (NCBI taxonomy): domain Eukaryota; kingdom Metazoa; phylum Chordata; class Actinopteri; order Acipenseriformes; family Acipenseridae; genus Acipenser; species Acipenser ruthenus. The sequence goes on from NC_081190.1 coordinate 15,672,251, forward strand.
AAGAAAAATACAGATTTTAAACAATCCGATCATGTAAACCTGCCTGAAGTTATTTTCATCCACTGTCTATTTTTATTAAGTTGTTACGCAAACTGGTAAGTACCTCCATAGGAACAAGTTAATTGGTTTATTAAAAAAGGCAGTGGGGGTTAGATAAATCTCCAAAAGACCAACTAGTCTACATAATAGATACTTTCATATGCTACGAACAGACCTCTCTCAGCTATCAAAGGCTGGTAACACTATTTTAATTGCAGAGCTCATTTCCCAATTAATGAAAAAACATTAGCTGAAAATATAATTTAGATTTGTACCGAATTCCAGGATAGATTTTTTTTCAATACTGTTTATCACGGCACTGGTTTTCCATTTACTGTAATATATCCATCACATTATGATTCCTTATATTCAACAACATGGGGAAATCCCTTTCTCTGTGAAGTCCAATGTGTAAGGTTTCACTTGATCCATTCCCGCAATCTTATCAATTCAATGTCATAAACAGAGTAGCTGAACACAGTTGTTGGCTTCCAGCCACCTTGTAGGAATGTTGCAGGCGATTTGCATTGGGACAGTCAGCAGTGATCGGTTTACAGGGACTTCACCGTGGTTTCCATTCACAAATTTGAAACATTACAACCCCCCACTCAAATTAAATCCTAAAGCTAAACAAGTTTAAACATTCACTTCAGTTACTACATATCTGAACGGGTTTTAGAGGGGCACAATTGAGTGTACATTCAGCCAGCATCAATAACTACTGCCAAAAGGAACATAAACTTTAAGTGCTGCAGTTCCCCTCATATAGAAAAGGACACTTCATTAACAGTGACTGCAATGCAAATAATGTAAGCACAGTGCAACTCAGATAGGAGTAATAGCAAGGGACAAGTTCAATATTACTCAAACACAATCCAAGAGACAGATACTGTGAAGGCAGGGGTAGGAATGCATCTGAGTAATTGAAGGAGTCTTGAGAGGCTACACTGGGGCAGTACAGACAAAGATTTTATTGAAACTATTGCATGTTCAGTATAGAACATACAGAGGGAATATAACTTATGCATATGGCAGCAGTGTGGAGTAGTGGTTAGGGCTTTGGACTCTTGACCGGAGGGTTGGGGGTTCAATCCCCAGTGGGGGACACTGCTGCTGTACCCTTGAGCAAGGTACTTTACCTAGATTGCTCCAGTAAAAACCCAACTGTATAAATGGGTAATTGTATGTAAAAATAATGTGATATCTTGTAACAATTGTAAGTCGCCCTGGATAAGGGCGTCTGCTAAGAAATAATTAATAATAATAATAATAATAATAATAATAATAATATGGTTACCCCTTACAGAATGAAAATATATTTTAAATATATTGAGAAACAGAATGTAATATATTGATTAATATATATTTCAATATATTGAAGATTACAAAATGTATTATAGAATATATGCCAATATTTTTTTTCATTATATTGTACAATATATAAAATCATACTCTAATATTTATTTATTTTTACATGTGAATACTTTTAAAAGTAGTTAAATTAAAAAATATTGAAAACCTTAAGACTAAAATAACAATATACTGTACGTCAGTATATTTACAAAATACATTTTCCTTCCATAAGAGACTGTACTAAAAGTAACCAGTGCAGACCCATAAACTAAACATTCTGAAAGTTGATAATGTAATGTAAGCCGATTACATACAGTAGACAAGATCTAAACACTCTGACATAAACAAACCTGCTTATAACAAACTGGTATAGGACCAGTATAACAGCCCCCAAAAACCCTTACACATCCCTATTTCACTGTAGTACTGTGTCGATTAAATGGTTAAAATGTAAGTAAGGACACTTACACTATGCACACCCACACACTGAATTCCTATAAACATCCAAGTACTCAAACACAATGTAAAAGTCCCAACAGAACTGCAGCATCACACACCCAAGGCAACACTGTGTTAATTAATATGAAAACAACAAGGCCAAAAAAACAAAAAGCTCAGTTTCCTACCTGTAGCCCTCGCCGTCTCAGAATGCTCGATTCATCCATGATAGTGTTTGGGTCCTCTCATTCCTCCCCACAACAGTATAGCCACGCTGCACTGCCTCAGATCTCACCAAGCTAAATCTGATCTTAGCAGCTGCTCAGCACTGACATCACAGCTTATCTGATTGGAGGGTGAAAGTCAGCTGACTCTCCCCTGGTTATTCACTCCAGTAACTTCAGGACATTGTCGGCGGTTGCAGTTCTGTTTAACACAGCTGCATGTGGGCTCTCGCCACATTTACCTGCTATAAACACACTTGAGCCAGGGTGACCATTAAGCAAAGGAAATCCTGCGAGTAATGTGTGGCTGTGAAAAACAATGTAACCGGCATCCTGCCTGACTCTGCGTTTGCAGTAATAAGCAGCTTGTTTTAAAAGAAAGGGGGCTAGCTTGAAGGTCAAACAGCCCAAGCAAATCAGCAGTGACACCTTCAGTGTAGACAGCAGCTGGTTCTGACAAAGAAACAAACAAACAAACCAAAAAAAATCCCACAGGACACAGCTGGTCAGCCAACCAGCAAAGCCTGGCACCAGTGTTTTCCAAGGACATGTGAAAACAAGGGTCCAAGTAAGGCAAACAAGAGCTGCTGCCGTTCCGACAGCCAACAAACTCTCCCGTCAGTGCTGGCATTTACCTCTGAAACCCAATTCATTTACACAAATATATCTCTGGTGTCAATTTCAAGCATCAGCATTCGCAATTTTTTATTCTTCTTTCAAACCATTTCTCAGTTGCTAGTTATTCCAAAACCTTTCCAGGGTACATAATCAGCCCTTACACGCTCAATGTGAGCCCTCACTGCTGCTCGACTAGCCAATCTAAATCATTAGCATTTAGAAAAATAAGTTGTGTGATTTCCATCATGCAATTTCCACCCACCAATTTCACAGTCTGTTTCAGCTTCTGTTTTCTTTGCTCTCTCTTCCCATCTTATTTCCATTCAATGCGGCCACGGTATGAATATTAAGTGGCCCCTCTGACTTGCACTGTCTTTCCAAAAGAGGACAAATTATTTCGGACAATAAAAGCATAACGAGAGAGACACAGACAGCAAGAGCTGTAAAATACAGGTCAAAGTTGTGTGTGTGTGTGTGTCCCCTCTAATGTTTATCTGGACAGATGAGACGCATTTACATGGAGCATCCACACACAAGAAATATTTCCCTTCTCGACTTCAAAGTGTGCTGATGCACAATCAAAGGGCTTGTATAAAAAGATGAATTTGAAACTGTATACCTTTGCAATTAGATATGACCACTGACTGTTAGGACATCCCCTTCTCTTTATATAGGCAGATGTCATGAAAATATGCTGCACTGGCGATGCTGTACCATGCATGGAAATGTAAAGCCTGTACATGCCAATTAAAATCTGTATGTATTTTTTTTATTTTGTATTAAATATGAGGTCTTAGCTAATAATAATAAATACACATTAGATTGATTGTATAATGATGCCCTCCAATTACTACAAGCTTAAAGTACCATTAAGGGATTATAATACATTTTGAAAACTTAATTCAGGCTTAATTCACACACACACACACACACACACACACACACACACACACCCACATGTTTGGTACAACTCATGGTAAACCTCAGCAGAGCTGCTACTGAGCTGCAGTATGGCCCTGTGTTGTAAGTTCACGGATTATCATTCAGAAAACAATGCGAGTCGGAATTTTGGCTCTGCCAGCAGGGTTGAGATCCGATTCGACTCCAGGGATGCACAGAATTTCTGGATCTCATTTACTCCCAGTGGGTGGGTTGGCTTTTCTGTGTGATGGCTCGAGTGGGTGCCTTACAGCAAGGAAGAAGAAAATAAATAAATAAAGGAAAGGCACTTTGCACTGAAGTGTGTGCCAAGAAAACTGATTGAACAAGTGCACCTATTCAATGCAGCAGGAGTTACCACTAATAATGGTGTACAGAGAACCTAAAACTGGAATATGGGAGGGGAAATACTTGGGACAGAAGAGCAGTCTAAAAGACTGAAAATATATACATCTGAAACACTTAAAAGATAGGATACCTGTCTCTCACAGGACAGATAATATTAGGGTTTGGGTTTTCTATTAGCTCCGGGTCACAGACCCAAGGTAACAGGGTGGAAGATGGCCGCAAGTCGACGGCCTTGCACACTGCAAGCGAGCATCTTGACGGCTTTGCTAAGGAGTGGTTATCGAGTTTTATACCTCATCTCGCACACATGAGAATCTGTAACGGCACTGCATCACACAGCACTGCAGGTTACACAGCTCATTGACACTGTTATTGCAGGCGTTTTCTTTTTTTGTCCACAAAGGCTTTGTGATGAAGTAAGCGCCACAGTTTAGCAGTCAACATGCTGAAGACACACAGAAACTTGAGGAAGACATTTAAAAAAATAAATAAATAAAAAAACATTGAAAACAGGATTTCAAAGCAAGCGATGAAGGGAACCTCTGTCATACTCTAGATTAGAGAATCACTAATAGTTTATCACACAACACTGCCACAGCCTGTGTGTTCATGAAATATTGAAATTCAACAAATACGAGACACTCGCCACACAGCTGAGTAGTTTGTCAAGAGTCTGACATTACATCTATAAATGCTTCATCAGCAAGTGACATTTTTCATTTACCAGCCTGGTCTTATATGTACAAGTGCAGTGGCTATGATATATTTCATGATGATCACCTCAAGATTTATTTATATCACATGTTTTCAAGGAAAGATGATCTTGTCCTCAATGCTTTAAGCATTTGTGGAATTAAAGGAGCCATGTTTTTATTTTTCATTATATTAACTTTAATTCAAGCCAAAACATACATGCATTCCGATTCCCTAAAAAAGGATTAATGAAATCCTTTCCAGTGTTCACTTACTTATTTACTGCATTTTAGATTCCATCTATCAAAAAAACAACTTTGAACTCATCAAAACAGAATTTCAAGGTTTACCAGATATAACTAATCTAGTATCAAATGCACAGGATTTGTAAACAGCCAGGAGTGAAAAACATGACTACAAAATGAATTGTTAAATAATGATAACAAATGACCTTGAAAAAAGAAAAAGAAAAAAAATCAATGATGCTACTTTGATTTTGTCTTTCATCCATACAAAAGATGTTTTCTTTGTATAATATTTACCTAATATAGTGTAGAAAACCACAGTTACCCTTTACGGATGCTGCTTGCAATAAAAATGAAGGTGAATTCGCAGACAGTGACAATGCCCTGGATCAGGATTATCACAATCTTATCTCCAAATCTACCGTGAAAAAAAGTATTGATTTCCTGTCAAACTTTATCATGGTGAGGAGAGATGCACATACAATTTGAAGGAGCATTACATGCCTGGGGGCATAAGATATAAAGGACAGGCTGTGAAAATGTTCGAGAACAATAATAACCTAGCTTTAGGGATTAGTTAAATGCTTCCTCAGTAAGGGACCAAGTGTAGCTCAGCCATGCAGACCGAAATAACAGCCGAGTGCAGAAATGTGCAGTCTAAATATATTGAGGTATCTTGTGGATGATCTTCATAGCAACACGCACCCCAGTTATCAGTCTGCTAGAGCTCATACAGACATCAAGACCTGGGTGAGTTTAGTGAGACTCCATCTATGTGAAGGCAGAAGGAAACTTACAGTACAGTACTGGTCAGCCCTACAAATGCTTATCTACCTCCTCCTGTCACAAATCTAATAGGATTAAGATGTCTGCAGCTGATTGCAGGGGGGTGGGGGAGGGGGGGTCAAGGGAGGGTGTTAAAGCATCTGTATGTCCACAGTTTAATTTCATATTCTAATTTCATATTCTAAATGCAGTATTAACAATAAATCCTGGTCATGGTGTGATATTGGGAGACATATAGAACAGCAACTGAGTCCCAGAATTACATACTGGTAAGAAAAACACAGAATCCAAATAATTTCAGCTAATGTTAGTGCTGCAACAAAAACTAATAAAATAATAATAAAAACACCTTTTCCAATTTGAAAAAGTGATTAAAAAAGGGAAAGGGGCATTTTTTCTAGCTTGCGTAATACCACCTTTTTTGTATTTAGCTTGGAGGGCACTGGGACATCAGACATGCTCTCCAACTGCCAATGTCCTCTGCCAGACAATGCGTTTTTCAAAATGATAAACATGGCAAAATGTTCGCCAAAAAACATTAACAGAAGCAAGGCCAAAATAAATTACTAGTCACTCATGCGAAGCTTGTGATATCAAAGAAAGAATAAAAACTGACTGGGAGCAAAGCTGCTGGCCCCCAAAGACTTCCCTTGTAGTAACAGTGACAAGCAGGAATGGGAAAGAGTCAGCCCTTCAAGGAATCTTTGGAGTGCAGGAAAGCGGGGGATGCAGATCTCTCAAGAAAAAGAAGTGGAAATATCAGGGGCCTGCCAATATATTGTGTTGTCTTTTTTAACCTTAAGCAGTTTACTGTAAAACACACAGAAGCTTGTTTTAAAGAATTGATTCAACTTATCATACAGTACATGACCATACTTGTGTAGATATTTCTAATGCTCCAAGGGTACTTCATTCCTTATACAATCTGTGAATCTGGTTGCAATCGGAATTCAATATAACAGTTTCAAAAAGCATCACATCAAAGCATATAAAACAGTGTGTAGCAAATGTATAAGAACTATTCCAATAATGATACCAATATGCGCTATTCTTTCGGCAGTATCTTATTCAATATGATTAGCTTACACATTAAATCAATGAAAAGCTTTTGCTTGGTTTCTCATGTTCCAACCACCCTACGCCCCTAATTGCAAAGATAAACCATGGATGTCCTGCAAAAATACAAAAATAAACAAACAAATATATTTAAATAAATAAATAAATAAATAAATAAATAAATAAATAAATAAATTGTCATTTATCCCCTTAAATGTCCAATACACAATCTAATCACATCAGAATGCCAAAAAAAGAAAGGCCACCTCAAAAGAGGTATATAACTAAACCCTCCTCCTTGTCATTCTCTGAACCAAGCTGTGTGTGTTTTAGGGTCTAATGTAGTAGTAAACGTACAGCATAGAACAACCTCAAGGACTTCTAGTATTAAGGCTTTGGTTTAAAAAAAAAAAAAAAAAAATGGTTTCAGCCACATGAGGGTAAACTCACACAAGCTCATAAGGGATGAAATGACTTTTAAAAACCCAAGCTTGGTTTCCAATGGATTCAGGGTCCAGGGATTCTTCATTCTCTGCCCACATTCTTAAAGCATTAATGAGGCACTCTTGAAAACAGAATTTCATTAAAAACTGGTCATTTGTGCAGGAAAATGTCTCTGAAACATGTTATGAATTCCCCACATGGTGGGCATGCTTCTGCTGCTGTCTGACATGGTTTACAGGATTCCTTGTTAAATCAAATGAAGGCTCTGACGCAGCGTATATTACTACCCAATGAATAACAGAGAATCTGCAAAGCGTGAAGATCTACGAAGGGTTTGTAACCACCAATATCATAGGAACCAAAACTGACAATACCAGAAGTACTCTACAAGCAGAGCTTATGGCAAGCCAAACAAACCTTGGGTTTCGATATTTCTCTCACCCAATCAGAAGTCCACGCAACCTAGTAATGACTACTCGGAACACAATATGCTTCCAGACACTTGCGTTAGACCTACAGCCAATCACATTCATGCCAGACGTGGATTAAGCCAATGACTGCGTTGCAGAACATGAAAACATCTCCCCTCTTGCGGTCTTGTATGTTGACTTAGAAGTCCTGCATTAGCAAGCAGCTCTGGTCATGCCAATAATTAGCTAGTGTATGATTGAGAATAATGTCCGACAAAGCGGTCATTACCTGCTAGATAATTGAGCTGAAGGATAATGACTGCTCTATTCAAAACAAGAGAGACGATCAGTGAGGTTTATAATACTCCATTATAAAAGGAAACTTCTAATATTCCACAGCATTATTTACACAGCATTAACACCACCATCTCACCTCCTAAACACAGCTACTTGATGCATAGAAAACGCAGAGCTGAGACTGAATATGGGAAATGTCAGACACTAGATAATAATAATAAAATATAAATATTTGTGAAACCAGTATTAAAAAGCAGAATAAATATAAAACATACATACATATAACCAAGTAAAACAAGACAAGTAGGGGCTTGTATCCTATTGGCTTTGTAAGAGTCAGTAAATTATGCTAGCATATGTTCTTCTAGGAGCTACTAGGAATAGATCTTAGAAAAGCCACACATCACATGCACGTATTGCACCATGAACATCGTTTGCATATGTGCTACTCCAAATAATTCGCCCTTCGAATTTCTGTGCTGTGGAGACATGTCCCTGACATTTAAACCGTATTTGATACATTTAAAGAATGTCGCTCACCATTCACTGTGTATTCACACAAAGCACGCTAGTACCACAGTCAGGAACTTCCAACAAAGTCAGGCATCGCTGCATATAAATAGTGATTATTTCTAATATAGTATGCATGGCACTCTGATTCACAAACACAGGCTCTCCTTGTGGTTCTATTTACCTGACAAGGAGGATCAAGTTCAGAAGGACACTTTAAACATAGAATCCAACAATCAAACGGAGGTCACGCAAAATCAACAATAAATCATAAAATGTCATAGAATGTGATTGAGGCGACATGCTTGTTATGGAAAACCCCAGTAAGAAGTTCAAGGTTTTTCTGAGACTCAACTACAGCACTTTCTGAATTCCGATTGCACACATATGGCCTGGGGGGAGTACTTTCCCTGGTGGTGGGTGTTCAGTGTCTGCGATGCTAAATTATCAGGCTCTTCCATTACAACTCTTCTGCAACTGTTCGTCTGGCGAACTGTCTGATCAACTGTGAAAAGAATGTATCATAAGCACATCCTACTGGTCTGCCAACAACAATGCAGAACTGTACAATAGTATAGATGGTGCTCTATGCAAAATATTGTAAAACAAGCTCTTCCAAAAACATATGGTCACACGGATGGAAAATATAACATTAGTGCTTGAAAAGTGGCTTTATACACGGTTCCAAACGACTGAGGATATTCAGAGAAGTGTATGTTAAACATTAGAAATCCTCAAACCCTGCAATTTGAATTCCTCCCAAGGAGTGTTGTGTATTATTTCAAATAAAGGATTTACAACACCCAATATATTATTATGTATTTATTTATTAGCAGTAAATTACACCCAATATATATCTCTGAATATCTCCTATTGTTTGGAGTACTGTAGTGTAGTTCACGTTCCTGGGAAAATGTAATCGGTATTTCAGGGGAAAAATCCAAGCCTTATTGACGCCTACCCTTTTAGAAATATACATACAAATATACATACATACATACATACAAATATACATACAAATATACATACATACATACAAACTCTCAGTTGTTTTACTTTTAGAGAACAAAGACAGGGGCCACTGCTGTTAAACAGCATGTTCGCTTAGTGCAAATTAAATTGCAAGATATGGAAGCAACGAATAATCTTATAAGATCCAGAAATTGTGTCTGCATCAGTGTATTGCCTTCAATTTATAGATTTAATCTGCCTATGTTTTAAAATCCCTAGGTAAATCTTATATAAAATATTGAATAACAGAAAGGCTACGAAAACTCATAAAATGCTATGAGCCGTTTCCAGTGTTTTAGAATATATCCGAGAGCTCTTTAATTTTCACTGAGCTGCTGAATGCCAGAAGCATGCCTACTTAATTGCATTTCCCAAAAGGAGTTCAATAAAATGTCTTTCGGTGCCAATTGGAAGAAAAAAAAAAAGGTGCTTGTGTCTTTGAAACCGATGTAAGATAAAATAAAAAATAAAGAAAACTTAAAACAAAGCTCTCGTAAAAAAGACAATTGTAATGGGAATACATATTCTTTCCTGGTTAGAGAGGATTCCTGAAATGGGATCTGGGGCCTGTTCTTTGTAGTTCTGTAGACTTCCTGACAGAATAATAAACAATGCACTCCTCACAGCCTCCAGAAATCTCAGAAACACACACGTTACTGCTATATTACATTCATTATTGTCACAAAATTGAATGTCAAAGGCATTTAATCCGATTTTCATATAGTTCATATATTTTATAGCATTGTGTGGAGTCTGCTTTTATTTTAAGCCAAGTTTTTTTGTGTGTTTTGTATTTTTAAAAGAATTAAGTTTTTGCCTCAGTGCTAAAATGGTAAATACAACCGAATCTTAAAAGAAGCCCAATAAATAAATAAATAAATAAATAAAATACACAACAATTATATTAAAGCTATTAAAACTGGTTCCTGATTAAATCAAATAAACAGTTATAGCTTCAGGCACCCTCTGCCTTGATTCAATTAATCTCAGAGTAAGAAAAACAAAAAAATAAAAAAAAAAACCCTGAATAAGCCAACATTATGCACTATGATAAAAACTGACAGAACACAAGCACCTTATAACAAAATTACAGCGTTCTCAGAAAAGCACCACCAGTATTTAATAAAGGCACAATGTTTGGAATGCAGAATGGCTATTACATCTAATTACACTGCTTCAAGCTTACAGAACCTCAAATCACTATGTAAATAGTGCTCTGCTGGCTAAGATCAATCCTGAAAAGAAAAGTCTTAAGGAAAATGTCTTATCTATTAGTATGGCATGCAATCACATGACTAAATGACTGCAATAGGAAATAAACTTTGTTAGCTATATGGAAATATTCAGAAATAACACTACTGTTGTATCTAAATATGGTAGAATACCTTCTGAGGTAGAGGTAACGTGCACATTTGTAGATATTGGCGTATATTTTCCCGTCCGGGCAAATCGCTGGCAACTTGCCCTCACCATAGTAAATGTATTACATGTCCAATTTGCTCACAGTGGAAAATCAGGCCCATTGTCACTGAATAGCAAATGGTTAATTTAGATCCTGATCCTATATTGCTGAATCAGAGGCCACTACACCTCTGTCCATGAACTTCTAGATAAAACATGGACATTTGATCAACACAAATCACAATGTCTCATCTTACACTTGAGGCAAAAACTCACGGTTAGGCATAAAAAGGCAGCCAAAGAGTAGCTCTGTGATTTACATTGCCAGGGATCATGTACATATCATCTACTTAGTGTGCAAATGTAACCATTCATTTAATTCAGCCTTGAAAAGTGTGTGAAGTGCACACAAGGAGTAGCACCGTACAGCTACACTTTAACGTCGTCTAGCGGAAAAGTGACAGCTGACCTCAAAGTGCTAGTCGATTAACCAATTAATCATGTGAAGCGTGTGCTTTCAGATCGACAGACGTGCGGCTGCGGTTGTGGTTGCAATTAACGTTCAAATTACATTGTAGAACATTAACAACTAGTTTTCTAAACGGCTAGAAAGTATATTGTACAAAGAGCAAAGCACTACATTCACAAATATAGCAACAGACATTATCAAATACGTGAATCATTTATTTATTAAAGTGGCAACTATTTGACCTTTTTTTTTTACAACTATTTACAATTAGCAGTTGTTCTACCCCTATTACACAGCAGACACAAAGTCATACAAATTCTTGACAAGCTTGCACTGGGCTCAAAAGCTGGAGTAAAACATATACACTTGCCCCCTCTTGTGATTTTTATGAGTACTACAAGTAATTGCAGCAGACTTCATATGTACTGGACTGTTTAAACTTTTTAAATGACCTTTAAAATTACATTAAAAACATCTTGCATTTTAGTGGCACCAGTCACTCACAAAATACAAAGTATTTGCCTGCCCCGGAAAGCTGCTGGCAGTATTTGGTGAAGATAAAAGCCTCCAGTGTCGAGCTGAGTTGGTGCCCACACTAGACGTTTATTTTGAAGATAAACACAAACCCCTTGGTTCCGGAATTTTTCGAATCACGTAATACAATTGGCCTTCAAATATAAATTAGTGCTTGTGATGTGGACTACTGTCCACTAGGGGCAAAGTGGAGACCACCAAACTGGTTTCACTTCTCACCTACAGTAAGACATAGTTTAACCCCGGCCTCTTCAGGAATAACACATATAAATAACTATTTTTGCATTAATATGGCATTCCTTTTGCTATCTTTGTATTATTTCTGGATACATCTTATTTTTAGAAGGCTAAATTTATTAGATTATTTTTACATTATTTTTTCTGTAATCTGAAATTGAAGAAACCCCTTTTGTATTATAAAATAACGTATTCAACATTACTTCAAGAATTAAAAAATACATATATTTGTCACAGTATCTTCAATTATTTTTCATAATAGATTTAAAATAAAATCTTTCACTACGTGGGTGTATTTCCATCCTGTTCCATTGAGAATTTTGAAACTTACATTTGGGAGGAGTAAAGCCTTCAACACATTAGACTTCACTCTTCTGATAACCATCACCCTTTCTAATTACATCTAATTCAATTTCCCATTTTGAATGGCATTCGTGTGCAGTTGCAACAAAATGCTTTCCCCATCTCTGCCCTTGCAGCAAACTCCTTGGATGAAGAGACTGTCAAAACAAAACATTGGATGTATATTGCCTTGTCCCAATTGCCTGTCAGCAGCCCCTCTTCATTGACAAATCCAGGGTTAAGACACATGCACAGTCCATTCAGTGTAGTAAATATCATTCACTCCCATTAGTACCCTGCATTGCTGCACCTGAGAATGAGCCAGGATGACATAAAAAGCCATGGGATCTGACTTCGGTTTATAACATCACCGCATTAACCTGCCACGCAACACTTTAATGTGGCAGACCAAACCAAAGACACTGCTACTCACCAGGCTGGCAGTGAGGGACGGGGCGGACTTCCCAAGGGTTTGTGAGCGCATGCGGACCAGGTTGGAGGTATCGGCTGGGGATGGCCATGCTTGCTGCGCAGCAACGTAGGGTAGCAGATACTTCCCTGCAATTTAAATTGAAAAACAGTTCCATGTTCATTTTATTACATTTAATTTGACCAGAAACCAGGAAAGACGACCACCACTACCAGTTCTCATTTACCAACTGTTATTAACAGGGTGTCTGAAGAAAATGGCATGCAGTAAGTGATGGCATTATAAATGTAGTTGTAATTATGTATTTTTTCTGCCCCATAGGGTGCTATATCAGCACACAAGCTGCAAAAAGGAAGCCTTCTTTAACAGACCTGTAAATTGATCTAAAAAGTAGACTGCAATTTCAGTATAGGAAAAAAATAGTTTAAAAAATTCAAGAGAGCTTCTCATGCACGTACCCATGTATACTTTAGTGGTGGTCCTCTAACCTGGTTTCAAAATATTATTTTCCAGTGTAAGACTGAGGTTGTCCTATAATGTTTTCTGATCAAATGGAACTGACCGAACTTCTATATAAAAAAATATTTTTAAAAAATTAACACTTAGTTCTTTGCACACCAATATAGTACTGAACACAACAAAAATAAATAAATGCAGCAGTAAGACCTGACCACAGTTTAGATGGACCCCCTGCTACTCATCTGATACAAAATCTTTGTCTGTATTTGAAATAAAACCCTGCCATGTAATCCAGTATTTATAATCTGCTTTCAACGTATGCGATGACCCTGGGTTTGCCATGGTGATCAGGAACCACATCAAACAGAAATATTAAGAGTTACAATTTCAAAAAGAAGCACACAATCCATTAGTTATTAATATAACCCTTTTGATCAATAAACCATTGGGATATTAAATACTTTCGGCTGAAATGGCAAATGAAAACCATTAAAAAAAAGTAACGATTGCATAGGTTTTAATTAAAAGATTTACATTTTGCATATACCATATTTATTTAATTGCCACTTTTGCTGCTAGCAAAATATGTTAATATGCAAGCAAAGTCTGTAGGACCATGTGTGTTAAGGCTGTATATTTGTTAATGGTTAACTTAGAGTCATATGGATCCATGTTGCAAAATGCTTCAATTGCATTTTGTGGTTTCCTTCATTGTTTTAAAAAAATATGCAAACCACTTCCTTATATCAATTTTTTCTCAATCGTTGATCAAACTACTGATATTTTGTGAGAAAAAAAATGTTTCTAATAATGGCTTCATATTAAATTCATTCTACTTCAGTTCTGAGGAAAACATAAACTTGAAATGGTAGCATAGTCTAAGGGGTATGTCATATCAGATTGAAAGGTTTGTAATCATGAAGAAAAATGTAAATGTGAAAAAGATGTGTCATTAATATATCCATAGATAATAAATAAAAAAAATGTGGCACTGATGCAGGTAAATGTTAAGTGGCTGTGTAATCGAGCTTCATTGAGAAAATAACAGGATACAACCAACTATAAAAGACTTTTAACGTCAAAGCACGTGGACTGGATCATTGACATAGCCAGAGTTTAAAGACTACACAATACTGACAATAAAATCAAAAGAAAATAATTCAAAGTGTGTTGTCTGTATTACATGGCTCCCAATATGGCTGCTATATTAGGTCAGAAGTCAATTTTATGACCGGCACCACATTTAGAGCTTACAGCAGCCCTGAGGGGGGCTGGATGGACCCTTTTATACTGCAAGACACACTGCTGGGACACGCCCCCCCAATCGAAAATAAACACAACACAAACACACTCATGTGCAGGGCCTCAGCCCTGCCACCTACCCAGCTCTAAAATGGCGTAGAAGCAATAACCCACCAAAAATGTGTAATATATTTATTTATTTTATATATATATATATATATATATATATATATATATATATATATATATATATATAAACAAAACGGTAGAAAGTCAAATAATGATGTTCTGTAGTGGTAAAACATGCATTGTTATTTCAGGGTAAAAGCAATCATATCAATTGCCCTATGAACCTGCATGCATTCAACTTTAAACAAAGTCTTTGGAGGTGCAGACGAACCAATCTGCCGCTTCCCTGGCAAAAGAGTTAAAAGGCTGCTCTGTTCTGTGTGACATGCTCCACCCTGCAGCAACATCCTGTACCTCACTCAACAGTGGAGTCATTATCAAGAAAACAGGATACAAGCAAAGAAATGTCAACAGACACTTTCTCAGTGTGCACTGCTGTCCTTGAAGGCATAAATCATGATGCTGGACAAGGCGATCCCTAATTATTAATTGCAGTATGTGTCATACACCAATGTCAAACCTGAGAACAGGCCGATAGACTCTGTGTGTGTGTATGTATGTATGTATGTATGTATGTTTAGGGGTCTACTTAAAATTGCGGTAAATTTACGTATTTTTCGCGAGTAGGTTACGGACCTGTTTAAACATTAAATAAACCTGAGAGGAGAATATTTCAGAGCACTGTAAAAGCCTAAAAATAGTGGTACTTGCGTCCTTGCTAAAACAGAGTGCTGTCATTTGTTAAAGGCAAGCATGCAACATTCCCCAGCAGTTGCTGCCAACATTCTCTGTCTGGTGTGGACTTGCCCATACATTGAGACTGCACGTTCTGCATCCACTGAATTGGCATCTGGTATACTTTAATACAGGCAATATATGAAGCACGTTCACTGTCATGTTATTTGTTCCATCCAATAATTTATTTTATTAGTACCGAGTCAAAACAAAGAAAACATGCCTATTATTTCGGGTCTAAAATTCTAACTGTGTTTAAGAAGTAAGCAGCAGGTTGTTTGAAGCAAGGTGGCTGTGCTAGATCGTACCTGTAGTACTGATTTAACTTGGCTACAACCGACAGGAATACTTTTTGACTGCGCTGACTTTCCAGTTTGTTTTCTGAAAGCTGTTTATTTTACGTTCTGTTTAGCAGCCTCTGTAGTAGCCTTTCGTTTAATGTGCGATTCTGAAGCTAAATAGCGATCAATCGTATTTTCTCCGAAGACACATTACAAGATGTGCAAAACAATTACCTCCATCTGCATGTACAGTTTCTTTGGGAAATATCTTGACACGATCATCAGCCTGAAATATACTTTGCTTTGTCATCCATTTCTGGTATTTTACCTCCAATGCTCAAAACTAGATTTTAGCAACCTAAATAAAAAAAAATAAAATAAAAAATGCAGCACTGACTTTGTCCCACCCCCTACTGTACAGTACAGGTCACAGAAAAGCCAGTACAGACGCACTGATAGGCTGATTAAAACATCGTTATCATTTGAACAGTAAACAAAAACGTCAACCACTTTGGAGTATTTTTTTGTAAATGTTATTTGTCGAAGGATGTTTTTTTTTTTTTTTTGCCTAGTGGTTGACGTTTTTGTTTACTGTTGACATGACAACAATGTTTTAATCAGCCTATCAGTGCGTCTGTACTGGCTTTTCTGCGTACTGTACTGTATTGTACAGTAGGGGGTGGGACAAAGTCAGTGCTGCATTTTTTTTTTATTTAGGTTTCTAAAATCTAGTTTTCAGCATTGGAGGCTTATAGTGGGAAACTATAGCCACCAAGGGAAGATTACAATTACCGACAGGTGCCTATAATGCCCGAAGCCATCTGACTTTCTCGTTGCATATTTATTTACATCGTCAAGTTGGATTTGTTTGATTTTAGGGAGTCAGAAAACACTGAAAGCAAAGTTTTTATGATGATTTTAGTGTTTGCAGCATCTTTGTTTTGTAGTATATTTTGTAATTCATTTTCAGTTATAAAAGAGGTTTTAAAACAAATCAATGCCAGAATTATTATTATATATATATATATATATATATAGGACTTTATATATACACACACATATATACATATATATATATATATATATATATATATATATATATATATATATATATATATATATATATATATATATATATATATATATATACACACACACACACACACACACACACACATTCCTGATTCATTTAGTCTGTCTTTGGACAGAAAGAATTCTAAGAGGAACAGACTTGTTATTAGTTCTAAGATGACAGACAGAAAAAATGGGCTGAAGAAAAAAAAAAAAGGAAGATTTATTGCCTCAACATACAGAATAATTAATGAATACAGGTTTGAAGAACATTTACTGTACCGCATGTAAATGTGTGCCTGCCACACATTATAAACATACCTGTCAGAGCTCCACCAAGACTCCCTCTCCGGAAGTTTTTCCCATCTTCACTGAGCTGCCGTTTCAATTTGAAAGCTTTTCCCAAGCCACCAGAGACCTCAGGGTTACTGGACTTGCGGAAGGGGATGGACGGAGCATACAAGATGTGATCCAGCTGGTAAAAACAAACACAAAAGGTATACCGGTTTTAATCATGACGTTCTCTTTTTTAATCAACTGGTGTTCTCTCTGCCTCGCTTCGCCCACGCTACTCCACTGGCTCCCGATCACCGCTCGCATCCAGTTCAAGACTCTTGTACTAGCCTACAGATGCCTTGACCAGACTGCACCCAGCTACCTCCAGACCCTCATCTCTCCCTATACCCCCACTCGACCTCTCCGCTCTGCCTGCACTAGAAGACTGGCTCTACCTCCGCTACGCTCCCCTGCCTCCAGAGCCCGCTCCTTCTCCACCCTTGCTCCGCAGTGGTGGAACGACCTTCCAACAGATGTCAGGACTGCCCAGTCCCTGACCACATTCCGGCGCCTCGTTAAGACTCACCTCTTCAAACAGCACCTGTAGAACTCCTCTGTTTGTATCCTGGGACACCATCACCCTTCATTTAAATGTGCTTTATTTTGCTCTTATCTGCCCCCTATTTTACTGCATTTAATCCTGTACTTCAGAATACTGTAAATCTGGCAAGTGTTTAACCTGTAGTACTTTGTATTTAATCATATCCTGATGTAACTATCACTATTATCTGCTGTATTATTGAATTGTGTTTTGTCACACTTGTACTTTGCTTGAACAAAAGTTATTGTATTTCTTGCTCTTATTGTATTTCTTGCTCTTATTGTATTACTTGTATTGTAACACTTGAAATGTATTTGCTTACGATTGTAAGTCGCCCTGGATAAGGGTGTCTGCTAAGAAATAAATAATAATAATAATAATAATAATAATAATAATAATAATAAAGAGAGAACGTTAAAAACAACCAGTCGGATATGATCTGAAATTGTAGCAACAGTTTACCACTAAACATTCAGTAAGTCAACTGCAACATTGTGTGGGAATGCAGACAAACTAGAACGCCAAGGCCTTTATAACACCTACATACGACACCCCGACAAAGTTCCTCATACTGTGCCTAGCGTATGTTGTTTGAAGCGAAAGCATTTATAAATCTTATTTTTAGCCATACTTCAACGGGGTGGGGTGTGTGGGGTGTGTGGGGTGTGTGGGGTGGGGGGGACGACTTCACTTCAGTAAAGAATTCCAATTTAATTACATACTGTATCAAAAGGGTCAGGGGAATTAGGTAGTATCTACAATAGTTATATGCAATTCCTAAATCAGAATAATTATGGGGTACTGGAAGTTTGTGATTTTTATTTTCCAAATCATTACCATTTTTAAAGTATTGCTTCATATGCTTTTAAATTCAATAACAAAATCACTCATCCTTCAACAACATAATAAATAATTAAAAGGCCAGTTAACAAGAGAGACCTTTGATAGACACATAGCTTTGACTCCTGCTTTTAAAAATCAGCCTTTCACAGGAAGCACCTTTAGTCTTAATTCCACATGAATGAATTCAAATATCCACTCAGCTTAGCCAAACACTCATTTGCAAAATCCATACATGTTTAACTACAATAATGAAAAGATACAGACGTTCAAATAGGTTTATCCCCATTTCAATCCAAATTATTCAAGCCTATTAGATTCTGAGTGGACAAGAACTGACAGATGAGAAAAAAATGCAAGTATATTTCTGGTATGTGTAACCATTTATATTACAAGAGGCCAGCAGCAGAGTAGAATACATTCCATAAAGACTCTATAGGGTTCCAGTCTTGAAACTGGGCATGAACCTGTGACCATGTACACTGCAATTGAGCATCCTAACCCCTATGCCACACAGCAAGGCTCCTCTGCATTTGTGGAGCTTTTAATCTCACATTACCAACATCCACAGCTTGGCAGTCATTGCAGTTCATGGACCAGGTCCAAACCAGCAGAGCCCTCGGCACACCTTGCTCTTGTTGATGCAGTGCATGCGAGTATAAGCCTGGTAAATGTGACCATCCATTTGAACTACAGGTAATAACAAGTCTGCCTCATATACTGTACTTGAGAAAATACATGTGGTACATATCAACTCTTAAATATATTGCCTTCTACACCTGACCCCAAACAATAAGGAATAGTCTAAATTGGATCATTTTGAGATTGCAAACATCTTGCTATGTGGCTATGTGGTACCTACCACACAATCAATCATAGTATCTCTGAAAGCTCAGATGAATGGGAAACATTTAGGGTAGTTATAGTCATAGATTTATCAATTTCACAGACGATTGCAAATGAAAGTAAAAAAAATAAATAAATAATACACAACGTTTTTGAATCCTGAATGTTTCACAAGGGAAAACAGTTTTTGTTATTGGGGGAAGTCACTGGAAAATGTATGTGGCTTTTATGGGAATTTTGGTGGGGGGGCGGGTCAATTTTGAAGCGGCTGATTATGTGTTGTTTCTTATTTGTTTTATTGTTCTTGTTTTGTTTTTTTTAATCTTACCAAAAATTGTGGGTCCTAGAGTAACTTCTGAGGATCATTTGAAAGGAAACTAGCCACCACAATTTACCATTTGGTAAAATGTAGAGAAAAGCAGTTTGAGAAACGCAGTTTTACAGTTTAGCACAAGGAAAACCTTCCTGTACTGTGGAAATTCTTCAATAGCTTCTTGATATTCTCACACATTAAATTAGTGTCAGCACAAGACAGACAGTCTCCAGAGTTTAGCTCTAAAATACAGCATGTTCATGAATCCAAGGCAAATGAAGTCATTAAAATGTTTTGATGTCCTTGTAAATTGTATGAATTGCCATGGGGCCAATACTAACATGAGCACACCACAAACATGCTGACATTCCCCAAGGACAAAAAAACAAGTCATTATTCTTTCTGTGTTGCCCGTTTGCTACTGGAGTCGTGAAAATAACATCTGGGTTTAAATATAGAGGCAGTGGTAAAAAGAAGCAGACAGTTTTAATATTGATATTGCCAACAACACATAAGGAAAACACCTTTACACTTGATCGTGTTTAAACTGCAAGAAATGTGTCTACAAGCAGGTAAGCGTCCTTTCATTTGTAGGAGGAAAGGGTCCACCCATTACAATTATAACAACTCCACAAATACAATACATGAAAACAACACATGCTATAGTCTGAATGCTGTGTACTATCTGTGACTGCAGTAGGAGGTAACACCCTCTCCTAGGAGAGTATTAATCACATCCCATGTATATTTAACCAAGGGCACTCTTATTTTTAACAAAGCCGGACAACTGTGCAGAGTCTTGTGGTAGTAGGTGCAAGAAGCACTCATCAGGTCAACTCAGGCTTCCTCAGAATTCTACACCCATTTGTATGACTAAATGTCACTTAAACCACCAAGTCATCATTGCAGACAGACAGAGAGATATACAATCCCTGCTCCTTTGCACAAACCTATTCTTTTGTTACAGTAAGTGTTAACATTTGCTATTCATGCCACATCATTTAAATAATACAAAAAAAAAAAAAAATCACAATGTAAATGGATTTTGTTAAACTTCTTTCAAGAGACAATGAACTTGGGTAAAAACACTTAAAAACTAATGTAAATGAATGATGCAATCATACCTGGTATAACTGTTTCTAAAAGAGCCACTCTAATAAGATGTAGCATATCTTCTGAGAGGCATTCGTTTGGCTATGAATACTAATGACGTAGACCTAGCACAGTCCCTATTTTAAATAAAGATAAGTTAATCAAAGTCTTCTACTGTTCAGTATATCACAGCTGGAATGGAATGAAGGGGGGGGGGTCCTTGTTTATTCTAGTTAGTTAAATCCCTGGCGCGAGAAATTTCAGTAAGTAACCACCTCTCAAACAATGTTAAAACAAAAAGCTAAAAGGACAACATTGTCATTCCCACTGGCTGTTTAGCCTACTCTGGTTCTAAAACAATAGCACGGCAGTATGCTGCAGAAGTTCCTGACTAGAATACTGGGCATGAAATTTCAGCTACTGAACAGCATCATTATGCTATGGGCCTGTCCCATTTAGGAGGTTGGGGGGAGGAATGTAAAATAGCCATCCTCCAATAAATCATCCAAGCTGCTTGATATTCTGAATACAATAATCATAAAAGACAAGACAAGGCAAGAAATGACGACATATCAAATGGCATTGACAGCTATAGAAATAGCTGCTCTTAGCATGCAAAAGCATACAACTGCCACTGACCCTTGAGAAAAAAGAAAAAAACCCATTCACCCCCCTTATATTATGAAATTATTCCCATGAAAATGTCTTCAATCATTCTTTTCAGGTTAAAGGCAAGAAATTGAACAACTATCACAATAGGCACCACTATATCCTACAAAATATTTTAATACTGTATCTTACAAAATATTTGTAATGCTTGGACAAAATAAAAATGATCTTTTTGTTTAGCAGTTCAGTGAGGCAACTCAATGTGTCCCATGGAAACTCAACAGATGAATACCCGTTCCCCTTCTATCTTCACCACTGCTCAGCACATGCTGTACTGTTGGAAGTGAGTGCATAGGAAATATTCTAATCGTTCATATATTTACCAGTAGGTGTAGATAATGCAGATTACCCAATATGACATGCAAATTAGTTTACATTGCCATTTTCGACAGCGTTTTCTGAAGTGTGCTATAAGGTACAGTAAAATGTGCATTTGAGGGTACAGGATTATAGAGACTAGCTTCTTTGGTTTCAGGCTGCTTGGACTACTGGACAAAAAATGTTACATTAACAAAATTATGAATAATTGTGTATTCCAAATTCCATTTTCAGAATAAGTCAGCTGTCTTATTTCAACCATGCATCTTGTTCAGACTCAAGTCCTATGCAACTTGAATTGGCAACATGTTATTTGTAAATAAATAAAGCAGTTAGTTAAAGATATAGTACATGCATTATACCATGTCCTCAGAAATAAGACAAGATTTTGGCCGTGCAATTAATACTTTAGTTTGTTTGGACCAAACACAAACACAGGGTTCTGGGTTTCCTCTTTCTGGACAGATTTTTTGGTTGTTTGGTTGGTTAGTTTGCTGCAACAGATAAGCCGACAGCAATATCATCATGATTTTAATAGCAACTGCTGCACCAGGGCTAGACTCTTAAGGGTGTCTACAGGAACAGAATACAGGCACTTTCCAATTATAGCCAAGCAAAGGGCTTGACTTGCAGCGTTTTTCAAGTCAACTGTGTTCCTGCATGCCACGTCTTGAAATAGAATGCTGGGAAAGGTAATTATTGAGCTCCATGTAGAGTAATCCTTCCACTTACCTAGCCAAATATTGCCATTCAACCATTTGCATGCTTTGAGTACAGGATATGCCGAGAAGGCCTTACTAAGGACCCAAAAATACAACAGATTCAATTATGGCTGAGTGACCATTGTCAGCCTAGAAGAGGCATGGAACTCCCTTCCGCTTGAAGTGAGAATTATTACTTCCTCTCAACCACTGGAAAAAGTGAAAGGGCACTTTTTTCTTTCTAATTATATATATATATATATATATATATATATATATATATATATATATATACACACACACACACACACATATATATATAATTTTATAAATAGAGAGAGACATTTTATAATTATTTTTTGTACATGTTTGATCAGAACCTTATTGGTGCCAATTAGTCACCTCAGAACAAGCTACATCAATATGTTAATAAAAATCAGCGGATTAACTCATGGAAACAATGTTTCATTAGTAACCATATCCAATGCAAGGATGTATGTTTCCTGTACTATAACAACAAACTACTTAATATTTCATCTGAATGCATGCAGTGCTAATTTACACTTTTGCATGTTTAAAAAATAAGGTAATTGAGTTTGTCATCCTTCACATCAAGCTGTCTATTTTACACTGTTGTGCCTGATAGCTAAAATATAAACAGTAAGAACAGCAGCAATTACACAGACGGCTCTGAAAGCGCACTTAATTGGGGAGCGATCAGCAGCCTTGAAGTATTTGTTAGAAACAAGGAATTGCTACATACACCAAAACACAAGAATTGTTGCCATGCTCTGTTTTTCCAAGTCTGACAATATTTAATCCTCTGGGGAGGTTGTTAAAAAAATCTGTGCAGTTTTATTTTGCATGGCATAAAAGTATTTCATAGATTAACCATTCCAAGCTGCCTGCCAATGTTACAGTTTACAGCTATAAATTATTGGCCTACCTATAATTCTCATATCTTGTCATTTTCAGATGTTTACATTCCCTATTGCATAACTACTGTCTGTTTATTAACATGTAACTGAACTTCAATAAATGGATAAACTAATATCAATGAAACATTATGCCATGCAAAATAAAGCTTTACCAATGTCTCAATAGTGGGGCAGAAATCACTTCTCCTTTACCACTGTGTCCTTATAAGAGGAAATTTAACATAGCAGTGAATTATCCATGCCACACTTCACTTGTCCTGTACATAAACATGTTCTTGGTTATACTGAAATAACTTATCAGAGATCCCCACTCTTAAATATTGTTATAGAGCTCTTATAATAAACTGTTTGACAATGCACTTTCTGCTCCAGTTCACAGTGTGGCTTGTTAGCTCCTGCTTTAAATTCTGTAAGTTAAATATCACTGCTGACAGCCTGTCAGGGCACTTGTAAGCATACTTGGTAATCCCCAAGGTTCTTCGACCAGAAGGGAGACACATACTGCACATATCACTTAACAGAGAGAGGCAGAATCCATGCAAGTGAGGTGTTCCTAACTACACAGGTCACCATTTTTATTCAGGGTCCACATGAAGTTTTTTTTTTTTTCTTATGCAATTAGGTGGCTTAGCATTACAGTCTGAATAAACAGTCTAAGTACCTATCAGGTGTCAGATTCTTGCAAAGAAAATAAAATAGTCTCAGTTTGTGGAATATTCCAGACTGATGCAAAGCCAGTCATGTCCTTGGCTGTGAGCCATCATTCCTTGATGTGACCCTTTAAAAACTCAGTCCTCCCTTGAGTTGGTGGGTCCACAGTAAATAAGAGGACTACAGTAAGTATATGTGCTGGCTGGCAGAGCCATTTTAACCCTGTTACTGCACAGAACAGAAAATGGCACTAGTCCTTTAAATGGGTACTTAATTACATGCACCAAATAGAGATAGGGAAACAATATAGATAAAAATGTCTTGCAGTTCTATGAATTATAGACTTATACAGTACTTTATTCAGCAAACAGAATCCCTGCAAGCTGTCAGAGTAGTCAATTCCAAATGCAAACATCTCTTTGAAATAAACACTTTGCCAAATGAGTAAATGTTCTATCCCTAAATACACAATTTCTGGCTGGAATGTTTGCCTTGTATCGTTCTGCCCAGCTTTCAACACAATGCCCTAAACGTGCGACTCCTGTATGTGTGCCTGTGCATAACCTTGAGGAGCTGATGGGAATGATTTAAAGTGGAGTTATATAGCCGGGATGAAAATACTCCCAACACATACAGCAGTCGTTTAAGCTAAAGCCATTTCCGAGCTACAGACAGTGGCTAATTGAAAGAGAATCTTAAAAAGGGAGTATTTTTTCATTCCATGTGTTGGGCAGTCCAAGAGCAGAGCACCACTTCAGAAGTGTCTTCAGAACTGAGAAGCTGGCTGTAATTAGTATGTTGGTCATTAAGTTAATTATCTTATACTGGCATTCCATTTCATTTTTCAAGAGATACTGTACAATACTGTAGCATCCAATAATGCATTTACACTGAAACTAGTAGTTACTATTGATTTCTTGAATAAAAAATACCAATACCTCCCCTGGATCCCCATAAAATTAGAACAGCGTGTTACAAAAAGATTCCTTTATCAGTGCATTGCATATTCCTTTAGATTCTGAAAACAGGGTTTAAAAAAAGGGTTTGAGTGCTAAACAGTGTTGTATCTAAAAAGGACCTTTGAGCTTCTGCAGATGAAGCAGGAGCCTAAGGGGGGGAATTGACTTGAATATTTTCTTTAAACAAACATTGGCAACATCAGCACTTTTGGCTGTCTTTGCATTTCAAATACTCAAAACACAAGACGGCGGTTTACAGAAATGAACGCTCAAAGTGAATTTCAGAGCGCCAGAGGTTACAAAGGTTTCCCCCGCCTGTCAGTTTCAAAAGGCAGCCTCTGAAAAGATTTTCAATGACCATGTCAAAGCATTAAAAACGTATCTCTATTCTGCACATCTAACTGCATGCTCCTGTGCATATTTATCAAATGCCTGTAGAAGATTCTACTGAAATTGCAATTGCATTGATAATTCTTGCACAACTGATGTAATTCTACAATGAAAAAGGGGTTGCGCTCATGACATAATACAAGTAAGCTGAACGACTTCTTCATAAACATTGCCGTTTACAAACAGGCTGCAAGGATAAATAAGAGAGACGTGTCCGATTCTGAAGCACCCTGAATTAAGTCGATGAAAAGTAGTTAGGCAACAGTACAGAACACCCACCTTCAGTTTAGTTCACAATAGGGTTGTTTACGGCTTAATTCAATTTTTAAATAATGCTTGTTCAGAAACAGAACAAAACTGCATGTGTTTTGAAGTCACACATTTGCTGTACGGGTAACACTAGAGAAGCAAGCGCAACCATTAGGGCATTGTGTTGAAAGCTGGGCAGAACAATACAGGGCAAACATTACTGCCAGACCTTGTGCATTTAGAAACAGAACATTTACTACCACTCATAGTCTCATTTGCCAAAGTATTTATTTCAAAGAGATGATTGCATTTGGAATTGATATAGGGTTTGTAAGAAGAAAATACAACATAAACCACAGCTTACTTTTTAGCCTGTTTTATTGGTGTATAACTACTTTCAGCACAGGTGCACAAAGTGCCTTGTGGGTATGGGGCATACATGGAAAATCTTATTTGCACACATACGCCTTCTCAGCGTTTCAGTTTCAGAATGTGTCCCCACATTCCCACAACTACAGTTCACTGTGCCTTAGGAAAAAAGTGTCCCTACTTATTCACAATGCTTTAATTCACAAGTTAATTAAGAATAGGTTGTTTTTCTGATTAAATAGCTTTGTACGCATGGAACATTTCTAGAAGTAGAACAGTGTCATCAAACTTTATTTAATCCATCAAACAGACTCATCCTTTTAATAACTCATGAGTCAAGAAGCGCATTACATACTGTAATACAGCGCTCCATCTTCGTGCACACATAACATTTATTTTGAGCTAACAAACTGTGCAACAAGATGACGGTAAAGGTAGAGGCTTTACTGCAGACCAGCAAAAAATCAGAAAGACACGTAGGAAGCCCACTCACGTCCTATTGGAAAAAATGTGGCAACTTGGTAGAAAATTAAAACAGTACTGTATTTGTAATGCTGAACTTTTTTAGATTCTAAATGAAATATTTAATTGAATAGTTACATTAAGAGACTATGCCAGGGTTACATCTGAAAATTACAAATTTTCCATCCAAGTCATTCACTTTCCTTTTGTTTATCGTTGTCGCAGTAAGTGACGAAATCTGACAATGAACAGGTTTCACGTTTCAATGAAGCTCCAGAGTCGGCTCAAAAGAGATACTTTACTCTAAAAATGGAGGGATTTCTTAAGGCATTTTGTGAGCTCCTGAAATATAAAAAACACAGAAACTCCAACTCATGAGAGCACATACAGTAGATTCAAGGCCCTTCTACGTTTTGTCTCGTCTGCAATGCAATACTTCCCAGAGGGCCTGGCAACAGCCATCGGTGTTACACAGTACAAATACCAATTTCTTAACAGCACCATAAATTACAACTTATTTAAATTAAAAAAAGGTATTGTGTACTGCATCCTTTTATGTAACCATTAAAAACAAGACCAGAGTCATTAGACCCATGTTAACACAGTGAAAAGCAAATTGTGCGTGAGATAGTCTGGAGCAGCAGGCTACTGTAGGACCAACCTAAAAACATGTTACCAAGCTTACAAATGCAATTACCTTTAAATGATTACAGATCTGCATGGATTTAATCTGTGATGGACAGGATATAAAATCATCATTATTAACATTATATTATTTAAGAGTAGTAACAGGGGCACTTAGGCAACATGTTAACTGTAGTTCAGTGTGACAGGTGAAACTACCTTTACTGAAACCATAAAGAACTGGTCTCTAATGAAGTCCAGCGCACAGAAGAGTCAAGTATGAAAGAAGTAGTAGAAGTTCACCAATTGACTCTGCAAGAACTATTGTCATCAAGCAGTCAGTGTTGACAAAAAAACAAAAAAAAACAAACACACACCACTGAGCTCTGATTTTCACAGAAAAATACAAACGTTTCTATTGGACTGTGATTTTATAATACAAACAGCACTTTTGAGACGCAAGGCCTCAGGCCTTAGTACAACCCAGGTGTGCAATTATAACAACGAGTAGCTAGTCATTTGTTATTGCTCAAAACTATACCATTGTATTCTCTGTGTGGTAATAAAAATGGACAGGAAATTGCTAGTAATTCAGTTTTAAGGCAAACACACCTTATTACAGTTGCGGCTTTGCCTTTAACCAGTCAAATACAAGCACAGCCAAGTATTTCATGACAGGTAATGTTAAACAAGGTAAACAGACCCATTCAAACATTAGACTACAGTAGAAGCAGTCAAATGCAGTAATGACTGAAATACTACCGTGGGAAATGAAATAGTTTAGTAAACATTTAGAGCAGGGGGACTCAATAGGCAGACGGATTAAAAAGTATTACTGGTAAAAGATACAATATAATGCGCTTTTTAAAAACACGTACGAGTCAACGTTGGTATTCCTGACTCAGGGAAAGCACACCATATGGTACCGTACTGTACTGTACTCGTGTGTACGAAACTTCACTTTGCAAGCAATGGTAGTGCAACGGACAGAACCCGGCCACGACAGATATCACATCCTTCCACCATCCACCAAAATGTGCTGTGTGTGCAAAACTTAGCAAGGGGTATGCTGATTGTATCAGCGATTAAAAACAACCGTCAAATTCTGCAATCCAAGTCAGGCTTACAACACATGCAGTTAAAGTGTTTCCCGTCTTTGGTATCTGCAGATCACATGATGTGTGTGGATATTCGTTCTCCAAGACGAACATTATTAATATTAACAGCAACGTTCTGTTCTGACTGATGCAAATCTTTGCGTCTCTGTATTGCTCTTGCTGACCTGTAACTCAAGGCCCTTGAGGACCTGCCACTTCTTCAACTTACTGTGAGTATTAGCCGGTTTATAAATGTACTGAATGTAAAATTACTGTATTATTTGTAAAGGTGTTTTTATTTTTAAATTTATTTGGAAAGAGAGAAAGCACAGTGATTTTTCAGTTCAGTTTTTTTTTCTTCTTGTGCTTCAGTTTTGTTTGCTACAATTTGCTTTGTTTTTTGCAATGGCAAAACACAATGTTTGGCTCTGCTAACACAGACACATATGAATGCAGTAGTTATACAATTCTGTGGTTATGGCAGGGAAAGAACGTATGCAGTAACAAGCCAGTAAAGAAGGCAGATTAGTAAAAATGAGACAGAGTTCCGATTCCCCCAAAAACTCCTTTAAACCTAGTGAAGAACTCTCAATGATTTCAAGTGACAATACGTTACATAAATCCAACAATGAGACACCGATATGAACACAGCAAAATAACATTGAAAATCAATCTATTTTATTTTATTTGAAATCCACAACAATCTTGTTAAATCAGTTACTTCCTCTAGCAAACACTGATTTGTTACACAAAGTATTAGAGCTTTCTGATTGGCTTAGGTCTTTTTGTCACTATACACATTCAATTATTGAAAAAACAAAAATTAAAAAAGGAAACACATTGTAAGAAGTGTAACCAATATGTTATGTTTTACAGCAGAAAACATTTTAAATATAAAACCCTAAACAGCAATGAATGTCAGGGTATATTTGTATGTCCTTACCCTAGACCTGCGCTCCATCTCAAGGCCAGTCTCTCAATCCTTTAATTACACTGCTTGCTTGTTTTCAGTGGAAACTAATCCTACAGACCCATCACTGAATCCTTTTAATTTCTCAATTCTGAACCGGCCAGCTCGTCTCCCACACATATTAGTTTAATGAGATAGATCACCATTGAAACCTGGTAGCAAATACTACTTTTATAATCAACATGATAAGCGAACCTGCATCGAAGGGCTTAATCTAAAAATACAACCAAGTGTGTTCAGCAAAAACAAGAACATTTAGGACGAGCAAAGTGGTTTCTTAGCGACCCTGTCATTATTGCCATAGCAACTACTAAAGATAATAGATAATAACCATAATGAATAGCAAGTGGACATGAAAGCTCATATTCTTTGATCAATCAGCCTATAAGGACGCCAATATTTTCTGTTTGCATTTCCTGTTTTCTCTCCCCCCCCCCATACAGAAAACAAATTGCTACTATAGTATAACCAAACAAACTTTTTATATCCTGGTTGATGTAATGATGGCCAGAAATAGGGCTGGCTAATCAATACCCCCACTGACAAAGCTATATAGAAAACGAGATCACCTCATCCTACATACGCTGAATGTACATGTAATAACTGCTGCTTCACCTACTGTGTTTGAAAGGAAAATAGAATAAAAATGTTAGTACTTTTTTTTTTGTGCTTTTCTATTATTCTTTTCTGAACGATTTAGCAATACACTTTTTACACACATGGCGTCCTAAGTGACATCCTTCCATTTAGTTGAGCACAAGGTGGTTTCAATAAATACTTTCTGATTTAAATATGGGCCTACTGTGTGATAGTTTGGGTTATTCAGTCTATTTAAAACAGAAGGTAGGTGTTTCTTTTTGTAATCATTTTTATATACAAGTACGAGTCAAATAAACTGCTACCGAATAAGAACATTTTGCTACCTACTTTCCAGACAGGTAGCAGATCCTCAATACTGCCTTAAAGTTAACTTCTAGCCCTGGTATTATATATTTTTTGTTGCAACTTTGTGTTATGTGGAATGTAATAAACAAGAAGCAAAATGCAGTTTTTTTCACCTTCATTTTACAACGCCATTTCCACGTTTGTTTTGTTTGAAGTGTTTAAAGTTTAAAATTTCAGCTTTCGTTTGCTTCTTCAGCTACAAAAAGGCTCAAGTAAACTTCATGTTATTAGTTTATGAAAACGTGTCTATGGCCACTGCTTACTGTGAAGAAACGGCAATGGCAAGGAATGCGGTGTCTATGTACTATTTATTTCAGGAATAAACAAAACAACGTTTAACTTGAACTGCTATTAGTCATCCTTTGTTTTGTAGTTAATTCACTGGGGTAAATTAAGGCCTACACAACTTATTCTTTACTCCTGGGATATTTTTCTATTTTAATGTTTTACATATTGTAATGTCTTGCTGTAAAATAAAGGCAGACACACACACACACACACACACACACACGGGCCATGGCCACACCCCCTGCCCCTGCTGCTATGCGGTCTACCTGCGTTCAGAGCAATATAATGGCTTTTATTACTTTTTGAAAAATGAACAAATATAAATTATGAGCAGATATCCAAACATGAAAATCCTGTTTGTTCCAGCACTAATTGTACTTTGCTTAAATACTGTGTATTTATAGAAAACCAACATTTGCCTAAATTAAAACTGAAATAAGGTCCAGCTGAAATCTGAAAAACAGTGCAGGCAGTGAAATACAATGACATGTTCCTACAAATCACACCAATTATTTTTGCATGTGTGCATTGAAGCAGTACTGCTTTAAATCAAAGGTTAGGAACCTCAACGCCATTGTACTGCAAATGAAGTCCAGCCATATGTTTTGAAGGAAGTTAATGTGTTAGTCACAGCTGCATTTGACAGAATTACTTTTGCAATACAGACCCTGTTCTTCGCTGCCACTGTTAGATCATTCCACCACTATTCAAACAGCAAAGTGCAAGCGTCTGAGGGCTGAATGGAGCCGATAACCCAGCATGTCATTAATGAGTAAGCTATTCATGTGCTTTACTGTAGCAGTGCTGTGAGCAAAGAGTGCACTTCATTACAAAGCAGATAAGCATATGCCTTTATTATAGCGTTTACTACTTATCTACATATTGTGTCATGCTGTGCTAAACACACAACACTAAAAGCAACAAAAATACTATGTGCAAGATTGGAAGGAGATCGGGTATACTGCACTGCACCCAACCAGGTCAGACCCTGGCAATACCCAATGTGGACAATTATATAAATTACTTTTTTTTTCTTCTTTTTTTATTATTATTATTAATTTAGATAATTATGGGTTTGATTACCAAACTATTTCAAACAAACTATGTTAACACATTAAGAACTTTTTACATATAACTCCTCTCAAACATCTGTTTTCTGTTAGCAAAAATAACACTGCATGACACATGCTCATAGTGTTTTCCAATAAGATAATCAGATGATTAGCAGTCGCAAGGTGTTTGTTTTTTTTACTTGGCTGTTATGGCGTCAAGAATGAAAGCAGTGTTGGGAATGGTGATAAGATACAGGGACCCTGAACACAATTAGAGGGTCTTTACAAAGAATTATTACAGTGAGCCTTTTATGTTACATCCCCTATTAACCCACATGCAATACTGTACATTAGGGGTGGAATGACTACTAACTGGACAAAGTCGAATAGTAAAGGCAATACTGGAGAAGAGATGAGATATGGGTAGCTTAAACACAAGTGGGATTAAAATTGTGAATGAATCCGGGTCTGATTTTACACATCTTTGTTTTGATTCCAGACACAAATGCACCTGTGACCATCATTACTGTTCAAAAATAATTTCTGGTAATGTTTCAGTGACGTGACTTTATAATTTATTGCTGTGGTGACAGAGAAACAAACCCCAAGTGAATAAAAACATAAAATTCAACCTTTAGTACAATACAGTTGTATACCTTAGTTTGCAGGGTGTTTCACTGAACAGAATGTGAAATTGAATAAAATATGAAACACTGTTTCTATCATATTTCAGTTAGGAAATTAACTTGCCAATGGTTTGAAAAAAATAAATAAAAATCAAGCCCAGTATGTTTTGAATTCATCTGCTATTGCTGTTACTCCTCCTATCGTTGTAGCTTTGTTGTACACTGCATATACACAGCACCATCATGCCTACCTGTACAGTCGTTCCAGGTTCTTGAAGGACGGAAGGTTTTTCTGTGTGGAATAGTGGCAGCACTAAAGAATATAGACTGGTTGAGTTTTCAGACCATTGACCCATATTGCTAATAATTACATAAATTGCAAATGTTTACTGAGGTTAAGGACAATATAAGTACAAGGACCGGTAGAAGGTACTGGAATTAGTACACATTACTTATTGTTTAGCTGCTTTCACATATCAAGAAGCAGATTAATCCAGGTGTTCTTGTTGGGGGGGGGGGGGGGGGGGGGGGTGTACTGTCAAATGTAAGCAAGCTGCAGAATAATGGACGGTTTAAATCCACCCTGTGACAGAACATTGTCTTATTCCTCCCTTCCTAATACCATTATTCAACATATCCTAAAGAGCATTTTGATTTACTGAACAACATTACCAATGGCATTTGGTTTGGGAAAACAATAAATTATATTACATGCGTCCGCCATGCTGATAATTTGTCATACAAACAAAATCACTACTGTTTCGTTATTAATGATATGTTGCAAATGATTTTATGGACTGCCAACTAAAATGATATTTTTAATTAAAGCGCTACTGTATTTTCATGAATTTTTACATTTACTTTTAAGAAATGTTAACCTACCATGCAGAGCCTGCCAATGTTTTAAATTATTAAAATAGTACAGACACACCCATTCTTGCAGAACAGTGGCTTTATGCTTATTCTACTGACAAGAATACGCATTGGTATTCCGATTCCAGCAGGGATTCCATGCCTGTTCCAGCTTGACTGCTGAGTTGTCAGACGTGCATATTAAACAATCATTGTGCATCACAGGGCCATTACAGAATTGTACAAGGATTACAGGGTTAGAACCAAATGGAGATTCCAGTTCCAGAACATTCAAAATCCACAAATCTAAAAAGATGAGAAATAATCCAAAGTGTAAAAATAAAGGAAAGCTTTCAAAAAAATGGGGTAAAGATTAATCTTTTTAATCTGTTATGCAATGAAATCCTATCATATATAAAAAGAAAAGAAACACAGGACGGAAGCTTTTACAGCATAATACTGCTGAGATACTAGCCAGGGATTACCGGGTATGTCAGGTCAGGAAAATCTCAATTGAACCATCCAATTTAAAACGCAACAAACACAAAAATAATAATACATTTCTCCTCAAGAATACCTGGGATACAAAAAACACATCCATGTCTACCTTCCATCACCAACTACTGTATCACCTTTTGGCAGTCTAAACTAGAAGCCAAGACTTGGATGACAAGGTGACTGAAACCTCACATTGTAAACACTTTCTTGCTTTGTCATTTTCCTTGTTAATTGTTTGTAAAAAGAGGAAGAATTCTAGATGAATTATGTACGGTAGTGTTAACAGTTTCACAAATGTGTTACCTGACATGATCTTTGAAAAGGTCACATGGCAGCCATATTAGGTCACAGTTCAACATGAAAGGTACCGTGCCGGAGGAGTTTCCAGAACACTGTGTGACAGAGATCGAATGACGCTTCTTGTTAGATCTCCCTCCCGACCTGTGAGGGCACTAGGTAAAGGGAACAGAGTACCCTGGACTAAAAGGCATGACAATTTATTCCCACGGGTAGGTGGAAGTCGGACAGCTAGAAAAGGGACGGAGCTACAGTACGGCGTGGCATCCGCGGATTGGAGAAGCGGATGCGCTCGTTAACCAAGGGGTCATGAGGGAGGGTATAAAATAGGGGCGTAGCGTAATCTGTTCCTTTGTAAATGGTAGCGCAAGCCAGCATCAACCCGGACATCACTTTCACCCCTGCATTCACGGAGAACTGTATTGCACCACTAGCACTATTCACTGTCACTAAAAACTGTGTGTTTTGTGCGTTTAGTGTTGGTTTACGAAAACTGGACCTTTTGTTGCGGGTCAAACCCAGGGATTACAATTAACAAGTGATACACGCTGCTGTATCGCTCCACCATTATTTATTTACAGGTGTTCGCCATAAGGCTCTGGACATTGTTAATAAATCAATAAACACCCTTGCACCTGGAAATCATTATCTGTCTGTTTTGTGTCTACTCTGCACTGCATGCACCTGTATTCACTCACCGCTTTGCCACACACATATGAAGTTAGGACCCCAAATGGTTTGTGAGATATTACAGCAGCAGTTTTATAAGTGGCTGTGTCACAGTCCGTGGCAGCAGATTTACAAGAACTTCTACTGTAAGCTCCCCTCAAGCTAGACAGACACACTCGTCGCAATCTCTTGCAATTGTAATCAAGGCTGTAACGCACAAAGACAAGCACTATTTGTAAACCATGTGTGATCATTTTTATTTTAAAGCATATAATCACTGAAACTAGTGTTATTTCTTAATCAATATGGTCCATTTTGCAATACTGTATCTACTGTACTGTAGGTCCAGTAATATTATTCACTGCTTAATTATGTTCGTGCACTGATGTACTTCTGTGTGGCAGTAGTGTAGTAACTAATCAGTAGTCTATTTATTCCTTTTTAGTAAGGGTCGGCACACACCCGATATTCGAGATGCCCCTATCTGTGAGACATGCTTGAGTGCTGAGATCATCCCCAAGTGTGTCTGTCAGGGTGGGGATATCTCTTTCTGAACCACTTTCCCTAACTAGCAGCCAGCATATAAAAATAGCACCAGGCATGCAGTATTACAGTAACACAAGCAAGTACCCTACTACTACATGTGCTGGCAGCTCGACCGGGAGTTAACACAGCAGAACATGACAGACTCATACGCTGCCTGGAACTATTCTGGATCAAACAGGAAGCATTATATCCACATATTCCGAGTCTCTCGGTAACTTGTGCTAAATAATATCCTAACCAACCACCAAAGCACTCTCAATAGGGTGCAGTTCCCAATGGGTCGCCAAAGCTGCACTAATTTGATGTTGCAGCAACATGTTCAAAATACCCAGATGTTTTTTTTTTTGTTTGTTTTTTTTTAAATCTCCATCAAACCACCTAAACAGTGCTGGATGAATAGATTGATGGATACTTCTTGCACCTGGGAAATGTAGATGCTCTGTTTTAAATACCTGCCGTTATGCTTATTTTCAATTTCCCTTTATTTATGCAATATAGTTATCAATGGCTACTGTACTGTGTTATAAGGTAAATCAAATCACAAGGGTGAAAATTGTACCTCTGTGGATATGGGAGGGGCTGTAATTCTCATAGCCCTTATGAAATTCCCAGTTCACCAGAAACTTAATTGCAGGGAGGTTTAAGAACATTTTATTCCATTCAGTTTAGTGATGTGTGAAAGAATATTTAAAAAGAACTGTGTTCCGATTTCTTAACGACACAACAAAACCTAACCCCACACATCTGCAACAATGGGGTTTGCAAACACGTATTTCCATTTTAAAGCATGTTCTGTAGTTCCACAATAAGCACGTTTCCAGTTTCCATGCCTTACTCTCAGGACATTTGGTACATTTCACCACAGCAGTGTCTCTGGGGTCAAAGCATGTTACTGGCTTCAGAGCATATCAGTCAGGAATAACTGGTTGGTTAATGACTGTTAGAAGCCATTAAAAGGGACAATTTCTCCCTACAGATAAAGCTGATATCATTTTAAAAATCTTTACCAATAACATTCTTTCACAAATGCACATCTGAGACCTATAAAACAAATAAAAATGCACAACAGGCATGATTTATGTAATTATTTTGTTAGCTGAAAACATTTTGTTATTGCTTGTGCAAATCCCTAAAGAGCATGCAGAATTCCACACATGTGGTGTCCCTGGTTACTGGGTTAACATCTGCACTATGTTGTTTCCCACTGAAATCCCATTCTTCACTCGAGGTTTGAAGAGGTTCACACTGAACTCCGACTGCCAAGGTCAACCTTTTCACAACATACAGTACACATTCACGCTGTGCCTTCTTTTAATTAAAGCATTAATCCAAATAGTTACAGTCGTACCATGAGCTTGGACAGAACATGTTCCTATTAATTAGATCAATGGAGTCAAGAAAGAAAGAAAGAAAGAAAGAAAGAAAGAGCTAATCATTCTTCTGTTCAGTCTATATGCGCTATGCGATTCTCAATGGGAGAAAGCTTCCTGTGTTGATATTAGTGAAACAGAGCCAAAAACCTCACTGATGAAGCTACAAAACCAGCAAAACTTCCCACAGCTTCCCATCATGTGAACTATCTGTGATTGAATGTCAAATATTTAAATATTTGTCATGGAGATATGAATATAATATACATATGGCCTATATAGCCCAACCTTTAAATTACATTTTAGACAATAGTAACTTATACTTGATTGCTTCTGTTCTGTTCAAGCCAACACTGAGATTGTCCATTTGTCTGTGTGGATTTCACATCTACATGGTAAAGAGCTGAGCGGTCACACTAATACAGTTTTGCACCATGTCTGTGGTTTCTCTTCAGTACAGGAATTAATGCATTATATTGAGAAAGGAAGAAAAGTCAGAACTGTTATGGAATTGCTAAAACATTTTATGCATCATGTAATAGAATTTATAGCAGAATTAAGAAATGATTCTGTGAATGTGAAACAGCCACAATAAAAGCAATATAACACTTCTTTAGGCAATGTTAAACTTAACTTAGAATACTTTTTTTAAATTGTGTCACCTGCATTTACAACCCATATGGAGTTATGAATTATAAAATCACAAGACATTTATTGCAAAACTGACAGCATGTCTGCATTCTGGCAACAAGAGAGTATGGCTATTGATAAAAAAAAAAAACATTTTCAGAAAACACATATAAAATGACAGGTTAACACATCGTTACTTGCATAGAAAATGTAAACCAACCAACCAAACACAAATCTCACACAACTACTGTGAAGATTTTCTTACAAGACACATAAAAAATAATCAACCCTTAATTCCATCACACTTGACTCGGTCATTTCAATTCCCTACCTTGTATCCTTCTGTAGAAATGCAGGTTATAAGTTATAAGTGACCTCCTTTGGCTTGCAAAATGGTTTAGAGACATGAAACACCAGCAAAAAGAAGAAAGAAAAGCACGAATCAAATCACCAGATAGAGAACTTCACTAAAAGGATCCAGAGTTAATCTCCTTACCGAATAAGCCATTCACATAGACGAGTGATCACCTTTAGATTCCCAGCTTCCTTGTAAAAAGCACAATCAGGTATTTATAACACATCTTCAGTAGAGTCCCTAGATTCCCTCAGTAATAACACACTGCAGAGGCTTTTTGTTGGTTTACACAGGATGAAGTTACTGCCCCACAGATGAAAACCGCCTTCACTTTGCTGTGCAGAACAAACACTTACCAAACCAATGACACTGTGTCAATAGAAAGCAACAGGAGCATTCCCTTACATAACCTCTAGTTGATTACAGACGAGCAAGCTAATCCACCAACTGCTTAAAGAAACATAAACATCATCTGTCGACACCACATGATCTAGATTCACCGAGCGTCTCGTAACAAATAGTACCATAAAAAGTTGAAATTTGAATAAAAATCAGGTATTGAATTAAAACAGCAAAAAATGTATTGTTTTGAGTCTCTCACACCGATTATTTCATACAAATATATCTAACCAGTCAGTGCTTGGAAATTCTGGCCTGCGATTGGTTAAAATCTGATCATTGATTAAGTTTTTATTGATTAACAGTGAAAACCTTGTAACCATCGCAAAAAAAGTCAAGCAGACATACGACTAAGGTGGTAACTCCTAGATTCATGTGAACCTTCAACTCCGTGGCAGCTACCAATAGAATTCAAGCCAATAGTTCGCATCATCATTCCTCTGATTGACATTTTAAGATTAAAAGCATGGAAATGAACACTGAGAGAATCAATCTGTTTGTACAGAGGTTCAGACACTTGCTTGGGTGCTGCTAGGATGCTGGTTCATGACTAGCCTCCCTGCTGTTACACATACAGTACAGAAGACGAAGCTGTGGCACATCTCTGGCTTGAGAAGGTCACATCAACAATCTCTGCACTACGCTGGAACTGGCTACATGCCAGCCTAATAGACACTTTGTTTCCTCAGGGTGTTTTTAGTAAAGACATAAAGTATTAAAATCAGGTGTAAATAATAACGATGAAACCTTTTTGCCATTACATCACTCTGTGGTATAAATAAAAACGCTTCAACTAGTTCTTAAAGCAGAAGGAGGTTGTAAAAGACATCTTCAAGCTTGGCTGTACCCAGCATTGACCTATTAATACAAGAGACTGAGGAAATGGGGCATTGACAAAAGAGGCAGAAGAGCATTGTACACATCATGTCACCAGGGGGCTGGTCGAAAAACAAAGTTGTGTATAAGAAAGTTCAGATAATCATGCAGATTTTACTCTGTTCAGAAAAAGAACATAATTTAACATAAATATTCTGGATTTTCTCAAATTCACATGTGTACTGCTGTTTTTACATTAACTTCAATGAGAGTTTGTGCTTAAGACTGCTTATGTAAATAAAAACGATGTAATTAACAAGAGGCTTATAAACACATTTCTTGGCTCCTAGTACTTGAAGGCCAGCTGTAGGTTATCCAATATCATCAGACATGCCAGACACTATTTCTAAAGAAAACCGTCTATCAAGCCAAAAAATACTGCGAGGCTGATTGTATCCGTAAACTAAAGAAAAAACATTAGTTAAGAATTTAAGATATAAAATCAAAAAGATAAAAATTAGAAAAAAAAAGGAAAACATTTTTCTGTGCAGCAAGAGTCAGGTTGATTCCAGCTCAAGTGGACCACGTTGGTTTTTGCTCTTTTATTTCACTTAACTATTGTTTCTTTGTTTGAAACATGCTTTAAAAATGAGAATTTTGTTACTAGGTTAGGTCACCTCCCACATGCATGAGGTCAAAGGTCATGGGATATGGGCATTTTCACCACCTTCAGACAGCTCATCTTTTGTATACAAACAAAACCTGGTACAATTCTCAATTACATGTGGCTTATATATTATCAACCACAACTGGAGACTGCCCCTCGTCAAAGTTTGATGGTCAAATACCTTGTTGCTGGGTGTAACACTTGCAATTCTCTGAAGCCTATTTTCACAGTGCATAACCAGCTGGTATAAAGTGTTGAAATGTCCATTAAATTAACTGTTTAAACTTGCACTGCAAATAACATTGCAATACAGTATGGGTTAAATCAATCCCTACAGTGTGAAGAGAACACACATTAATATTCCGTAATTACACAGAATATGCCCTGTGTTCAAAGTACACTAGTTTATTTCTGATTTTGAACTGCCCCGAATAGCCTGAGCTTGTATTATAAGTAAACAAGGCCAATTGGAATTATACACCAGTGCTGCTAAACTGTGGAACTGTCATAGGAAGCCCTTCTGAACAACATGACTGGTGTACAAATGAAGAAAAACTGCATATCAATCACCCACTCAGTTAATTACAAATGCTACGGATTTCAGAGCACGCCAACAGGCTCACGCCAGAAACTGTCTGAGTGTTATGAACTGCGACTCTACGCGAACAGAAATGCAATATAAATTATAGCACTGCATTCCATTCCCATCGAGTTCTTCAGATGGCCTCAAACCAATCCTAACTATGAGAAATGAAAACAAACAAGTAATTAAAAACATGCTTTAAGGAAATAGAGCTAACAATTATTCCAATAAATCTTGCCTGAAATAAATGACTATAAATTCATTAGGGCTCACATTTTCCTATATGAAAGACACATACAAATGATGGTAAACGTATTTCATTATTGTTATTTTTGTATTCAAAATAATTAACATAAAAGACCAATGGGTTGCCAAGAAAAAAAACCCAAAGCGTTAGGACTCCAATTCCCAGAAGCCACCAACACTTTTAGTAACCCATGACTGCTTTTTCTATGCTGAAGTTGATATTAAAATAAAATATCCTTTCAGAAAGTGGATTTTTTTTTTTATTGAATGGTTTTTCATATTTTAAACATGAGAGAGTGAGAGTATATTGCAATTTTGTTTCTTCATTTTCATATTAAAATGAAAAGTGTCCCATGAGATCTCAAATGCTTGTATGTTAAACAATCACAACTTTACACTATTCACTTTAGAAAAAAAAAAATCTCAACTGTGGACTGCATTTGAAAGGAATATTTCAAAGGATGTGGGGTTTGCCACCCGGTAATGAAAAAAGAAAAAAAAAAACACAAGCAAATAACCAGCACAACAAATGGGGGCCAGTGTTTACAGTATATTTCTGGCACTAATAAGATTAAATTATAGTCTTTACTATCACTCCTTGATTTACATACAAGCCAACAAAACTATCTTGAACAAATTATATTAAAATTGAATTTTCAGGAAGAAAGGAAGAAAATGGCATGGTGCACATTATATGTGTGCACTATGGGTGTAACAGTGTACGGTACACCAGTAATACATACCACAGGTCCACTTGTGACTGGTACTGTAGTGGTTCCTGTAAACTGCACTTGAGAAAGTGGCAGTAACAGGACAGAAACATGCCATTTTCCCTCCTTTAAAAAAACATTTCGCATGGTCCTACTTTGTCTACACTAAAAATCAAAGCAGCGAAATTGTAGCGCAGGGGTTCCCTGCATATAATAAGATTTTTTTTTTGCATGTAATAAGGTTATCATACCGTTAACAATGCTATAGCGTTATGCCCCTACCATGCAATAGTATTCTACAGTGTACAATGGTGTTTGAGATAGTAGGAGACTGTTACATAAAGTGTGTGCATTATCAAATAATGCAAGTTAAAGCAGCTCTGTCTTTGCGCATCATGCATGGGGTGTGTGTAAAAAGAAGAGCGTTATGCAGAAAATGACAGTACTGAATATTGTCCCTTTCATTTACAGTATAAATTAAAAACAATAAAAGGATGTTTAAAATGTTTCCAAAAAAACTTTAAAATGTGTTCCAAACTGCTTTAAAATGTAGTTTAAGGAGAGCAATGACTAGAAAGCCAGATTACAGCCACTAACTCATTACTGCCTGTTTGCAATTGCATTATTCCTCTTTGCAGTGCAATTTTACTTAGTATTCAAGCCAATAAATGAAAACGGTTTAAATAATTAAAATTACTAGCCCATAAAATAAAATAATAAGTACAAATTGCTGTTCACATTTTCCAAGCCATTCATCCAACTGAGAATTTGCATGTTGAAAAATGATTGCTTGCGTGAACTGTCAGCGTACAGTCTCAGTGGTGTCCACCACTAAATATCATTGAGCGAGTATTCTTGCTGCTGAACTGCTAATACATGAATCTAGAAAACCATCAAAGACTCAAATCAATGAATGTACACCCTCAAATTAACATTTGAAAGATGTTTTCTGAGGAACGGTGTGTGACTGGAATAGCTTAACCCACAGGAGTGAATGAAAACAACCAACCTTTTTTTTTTTTTTTCCTTTCCATGCAGGTAAAAGATCTGCCGGCCAGTAGCCTCTTTACTCATCTTGTAACAAGGCAACAGTTACTAGACAAATAAATTGTATTTGGTTATTTGGTTGTAGGGGGTGTATAAATGGGCCTACACAAATCTAAGTTACTAAATACATACATGAATGGCCATTTTGTCTGATACAAATTCATGAGGCAAGTGAGTTTAATTAAAACCTCTACATTATAAATTGGGTCGCCAAGATAAGTCGCAGAAGTTTTCCTCTTGCAATGGCTCAAATTAAGGCGCAAGGTTTCACACAGTTAGTGCCAAAAATCTACCGCCGTAATAATGAACCATTCTGTTGAATGCATTTTAAAAAATAGTGGATTTTAAAATATAGTCTAGCAACATTTTTAAGCAGTAGGACCCAGAGATTGTAGTATTGTATTTAACAACAAAAGGGCCTTACCAGACAGTAAAGCCCTTCTACGTGGGTCCCACTGCTATTAGAAAATAGCTGCATTAAAAAAAAAAAACTGAACATTTAAAAGGAACATTTTTTTTTGTGATTGAGTGCAGTACAAACCATTTACTCTATCTTCCATGAGTAATGAGGTTTGTTCAGAATTCCTTATGTGCCTTCAGTATCCCAGATAGAAATGGTTCATTCGGATTCGGATGTTTTCTAATAAAAAAAAATAATAATTCCAAGACTGTTAATCTCGAGATCGTATGCTGTACAGCTTTAACTAGCGGTGGACAGCATTGCTTCGTGGGAATTTCCAATAGCCCAAGTAATAATGCTTAACAATCTTCTGCTGACATGGAGCTTACCTTGAGTTCAGGCACCTCGAACACAAAGCTGAACATGATTTGTGATCTGTTTGTTTTTATCCACCTCTTAGAAAAGTAACTGTTTTTTTTAATTGGGATTGGTTTGTGTAAGATTCAGCAATTCAAAATATCTAG
Source organism: Acipenser ruthenus (assembly GCF_902713425.1). Lineage (NCBI taxonomy): Eukaryota > Metazoa > Chordata > Actinopteri > Acipenseriformes > Acipenseridae > Acipenser > Acipenser ruthenus. The sequence continues at coordinate 15,714,877 of NC_081190.1, forward strand.
TAGCTTACATACAAGTCTACTGTATATGTGTTAATGCTGATCGTGCTGTTTGTTCAGTAACATGTTAGTGTGATCATGAATTGTATTCATCTTCTCCTGTGTTAGAGATTAGAGCACAGTGCCAGTGCCAACCAGGTTAAAGGAAATTGTCTAATATTTGTTAGAAACTGTCCTTTACAGTAAAGTTTTTATCATTGTCTTCTTGTAAGGATATTGAATCACTGTTTACAGTAAATCTACTACTATTTGTTACCCACTGCCACGTGAACTCCTAGCACAGTACTTCAGTTCAAACAGCATTTATAAAACACGCTAAAAATCACTTTCATTCTCTCAGTACAAATGTACCAGAGATTAAGCTCATATCTCAGTTATTAAATCTGGTGGTACGTCTATAAAACTTTAGGTCTAACAGGCGCATTGGAGTGGCACAGCTTCAAGAATTACAAATTGCTCAGTTTTGGACCTTTGACAACTGTGATGTTAAATGATTCTTCAAATGCTTGGAGTTTAAATATTAACCAAGTCTTACACAGCACAACCATTTTCAAAACACAGATGGTAGCCTTGGTGTTTATACAACACTGTGTATACTGTGTATAACTAATATATTTTTTTCCATATTCAGTATTTATTCAGAATAGTCCACGTGTACACATTTGTTGTACACATGTTGATAAGACAGTTTTTTATTTTTTAAGTTTTAATATTTAAGAAAGTACAACCAGGGGCTCCCAAGTGGTGCATCCGGTAAAGGCGCTCCGCATGGAGTGCAGGATCCGCCCTATAGCCTGGACATCGCCGGTTCGGGGGGGGGGGGGGGGGAGGGTTAGGTCGGCCAGGGGGTCCTCGGCTCACCGCGCACCAGCAACCCCTGTAGTCTGGCCGGGCGCCTGCAGGCTTGCCTGTAAGCTGCCCGAGAGCTGCGTTGTCCTCCGACGCTGTAGCTCTTGGGTGGCTGCATGGTGAGTCCGCAGTGTGAAAAAAAGCGGTCTGCTGACAGCACACGCTTCAGAGGACAGCGTGTATTCGTCTTCGCCCTCCCGAGTCAGCGCAGGAGTGTTAGCGGTGAGCTGAGCCTAAAAATAATTGGCCATTCCAAATTGGGAGAAAATAATAAAAATAATTGGCAACGACTACATTTTTATATTATTATTATTATTATTATTTATTTCTTAGCAGACGCCCTTATCCAGGGCGACTTACAATTGTTACAACATATCACATCATACATTATTTCACATTATTTTTACATACAATTACCCATTATACAGTTGGGTTTTTACTGGAGCAATCTAGGTAAAGTACCTTGCTCAAGGGTACAACAGCAGTGTCCCCACTGGGGATTGAACCCACAACCCTCCGGTCAAGAGTCCAGAGCCCTAACCACTACTCCACACTGCTGCCCTATACCCTTTCACCTATAATCAGGAAGATATTACCTGTGTAGAATCACACAGCAAATATTATATTATTATTTATTTCTAGCAGACGCCCTTATCCAGAGCGACTTACAATTGTTACAAGATATCACATTATACAGATATCACATTATTATTACATACAATTACCCATTTATACAGTTGGTTTTTTTTTTTACTGGAGCAATCTAGGTAAAGTACCTTGCTCAAGGGTACAACAGCAGTGTCCCCCACTGGGGATTGAACCCACAACCCTCCGGTCAAGAGTCCAGAGACCTAACCACTACTCCACACTGCTATATATATAAAAAAAAAAAGTAAAACCATTGTAGTAATTATCAACACACAGAACTTTCACAAACCTTGATCATCCTACCTTAGGTAATGTAGTCAGTGTTAAACCTCACCTGTGCAACCATCCCTATATGATAAAAGGGGTTAGGATTACTAATCAGGGTGGGTCAAACCAGTCGTTCATGATAAATGGTGTTCGAATTAGGTTCCAAAAGCGTGGCAGCAGAGGAATATTTACCTACGGGGACAGTTAAGCAGCATGTTTTCAATGAAGAAAATCGTCCGTATGAATCTAAAAGGCAACATATACAGAACCGCTTTCATTTAAAAGAGCTACAATGGCCCTTTATAGTACTTGTATGACTTATTTCATACAATTTAATTAGTTATAGTCAGATAAATCCTTAGGGATTGATCCCAGAGATTACGCCTAAAAATGAGTAGTTGATGCAATCTAGGTGGATTCCTGGTACTGAAATATACACACAAAAAATCCAACTGTGATTTATCATGGCAGGGTATAGGACGATCAAATCAATCCTTAGTACTAAAAGAGTTAAATGACTTTGTTCTGAGGCCCATATATATATATATATATATATATATATATATATATATATATATATATATATATATATATATTTTTTTATTTTTTTTTGCAGTTTTAGGCGTGGCTGTTTATGTTATATATGAACACACAAAAATGACGTCTTCTGTTTCAGCAGGCCTTAAGATTAAAAGTCCCAAATCCTGCCTATGACTGGTTTAATTACCTATCGCCTCTTATTCTTGACAGGTACGTCTCTCAGCAGAGCAGCATACAGAGTGAAGCGTGTTTCCTAGTAAGTCACAGCTTGTCCATTTGTTTTATGTTGAAATGGTCCAGTGCCTGTTTAATAAATCTGTCAAAGCTTGTTTGGATCAGAGGATTCCCGCTGACTACACCACACTGCTGACTGCATACGACATGAGCTCTACCTACTACAGTAACTGCAGCTGCCTGTAACATACTACAGTCTTGCTACTTTATGAAACACTTCACCATTTTTTAAACCCATTTTGGCCTAATTAAACTAAAGTCAATGGTTTTCCAACAGCTAAAAAAAAAAAAGTGTTGCTTTTTTAAAAACGTACACTTACTGTAGCTGTGGTCATCAGACTTTTAAGGTTCAGTACATTCCATAATAAAACAATAATGTTAGTAACATGCAGACACTACAAATACAAAAAATACATACTTATGGAAGGGCAGACAGGTTCCTCCATATATACACATTATTTACACATAACCTGTCGCTTAATTAAATCCTCTTCTCAAATTCTACAAATCCGGTGCGTCGACCTCACTGCAACGGTCTCCACACAACGGACGCGACGCAATTGGTCCTGCAATAAAATGGCACTTTCGCTGCGACACTACCTTTCACACCAGTGGCGACAGGCGTGCTCGATATACAGCTAATAAAAATGTAGAATACAGAATAGCTTTTCAGAATACTTATTTCAGTAAAGGGAAACTAAACACCAGCTACATCCAGTTCCCTGGAAATGGCCTGCCAGATGTTCTTCCTCACCGTGTCTTTACAATTGTTGTCCTTTATTGTACAGCTCCAGGTATTATGATACTGAAGAATTATCTTTTCTTCCGTCACTGTTTACTGAAGCTGTTCAAGGGAAGCTGGTCTTCATTGGTCGCTTCAGTGTTGCCCGTCTTATCGCAGGCAGTGCGAATGGCTCGTATCAAAAAAATGTTGTATTTTTTTGCAAAGGTGCTGCGTGTCGTACGACACATTTGCTTGTCGCATCGCATGTGGTGTGTAGAGGCCTTAATCCTTAAACTATTAGCTTTTTGGATGTCCACACTCATACAAAAACTTAGTAATGATCATTATTTGTATTAATTAAATATGGAGGTTAATAGTAATAAGCGTCCATCCTCTGGGTTTTCATATATACACCCAGATTACAGGACATTCAAACCAACTTTCAATACCACAGGACAAGTAGTTTGTAAGTTATATGTAAAAAAAATACATTCCTAAAGATAAAGGTCTAGCATTTCCTTATACTGAAAAACTAATACATTAAATAAATAAAATGGATGACAGTCTGCTTAAATCTGTATTCAAAATTCCCCCAAAACAGCTGCTTCAAAATGCTATCCTGAGCGTTAGTTTTACAGGTTTTTAGTTGCTTTATGCCGTACCTGTTCAATCAATTACTTAAGATTTTTAAAGGAGAAAAAAACACAGGACCTACATGTCTTTGGGCAGGGTTGTTAAAAAAAAAAGTGCTATCGGTCCTGCACTTGAGATGGTTTCATCTTATCTGTAATGCCACATGCAGTGACATTTCAACCTTATGCAAAGTGTGTGTGTGGGAGTGGCTACTAGTTGTTCAAAATGCACAAATACCCCTTTTCTGATATAACTGGAGGCACTTCTGATTCCTGATTCTTGTTTCAGTGTTTTTGATTGTTTGTTGGTTGGTTTTAACAGGATGCTAAAACAGATTATGTGCTCATATCATTATTATTTCATTATTTTAAAACCGTTTTCTCACTGTTAAGGGAAAAGTGAAAGACTTGACCATCTCTGTAGGGACTTTTTCTAATCATTCTTATCAAGCCTGCTGAACTTGAATGCCAGCGCTGACAGCATCACAAAATTGTGTTACATTTTACGCTAAAATATCCCTTGGCATACAGTATGTTTAGTTGTCCAATAATGAAGCATTCAGAGGATTCTACTTTTAAAATCTCTACTTTCTTCATTAAAATGTATTTTTCAAATTTTACAATTTACATCTAAGTGTAACTCGCAATTTAGTTCAGAAGCAACATTCATGTGGTAAAAATTCCACAGTGGTAACCTAAGAGTGCTACTGTAGTTGAGATCTTGTAAATTATGACTCCTCCCTATACTTGTGTGGACGTAGGACTCAAACAATATGACTTTTTTTCAATTACATATGCGCTATGCAACCCTTCTACCACTAGAACAAATTTAAAACATGATTTATTAATGCCACGCATTGCAGTCAAAGTTTAACAGAAAATAACTGGTGGTCCGGCTTTATACATTTGGTTTGCTGTCCAGGTCCAGACATCATTATATTTTCTTGGGTTGGAATTAAGCATTATTAAACAGAAACTTTAAGCAAGTCTCTAAAAACTTTGCAAGGATACCAAGCCCGCGTAGCGTTCAGCCAGGACAGTACTGTAAAGTTTAATAATTAAATTTACTTTGCCAAAGATGCATAAAGTGACCACAATTTATTTGACAACCTTGTGATTTGTACCTTAACTTACCTAATAAAAAATACAAAGCTGTCATCAGCTTATCGGCAACAAATCTTTGATGTTGTGGTTTCTAATGCGTGCCTTGTTGGACAAGGTAAAGATTACTATTATCCAAACATTAATCAGCTCACTTTCATAAACCCCACCTACACGCCCAGGGACACCTGTTTAACGATGCATGCTAATAATATTGATCATGCCTAACACAGAACAAAAAAAACACATTGATGTAATACACAAATGAATGAAGAAAATAATTACCATTTCGTCGCCCTCTTCCTGGTCATCGATATCAGGTTCTTGCTCCTTATTCTGAGTGTGCTTTTCTTCAAAGCTTCCTTCAGCTGCGCTTGTTTCGCCTCCCGGACCGTGTTGTTGATCACCGGCTCTCTCCCCAGCCCGTCCTTCGGAGTCTGATGAGTCCTCGTTGTTATTATTATTGTCATTATTATTTGTATCGAGCAGAAAATGTTTAATTTCTCCCACGTACAGGGTTTCCGAACCAGAAGAGTTATTGCTCCCGTCACTCGCAGACCTTGGATAAACTTCCCCATCCATTTCACTCAAATGCCAAACGGCTTTCCCTTATGGAAGAAACAGACGCACACACAAACACCGAACTTCACTGTTTAACTATGTCCATAAATACATTTTTAAAAGAACACTGCAAAATACTCAATGCATCGTTTCCCATTTCAGACGACGTCACACAAATAAGCTGCAATTTCAAAAACAACAGCGCCTAAATTTTGGATAGAGCAATACCAAACTCTAACCCGGCTTCAAAGCACTGCCGCATTCTAACTATATCTGAGCTACTCTAGTCTCCGCCCACAAGGACAGAAGTATAGAACTGCTGTGAAAACCCACAACGCCTGCTTGCTTGCATAGATAAACAAGAACAGCGAATTTGGAAAACTGAAGTCTACATTTAATGCATTACAAATGTGAGAATTGCTGAAGTTTCAGTACATGCACAGCATAAAGCCGGATAGAGTGATTTTATTCAACACCATTTTCATTTCTGCTGATTACAGCAATAAAAAAAACACGCGTTTAATTTAATTTAATCTCTCTTAATAAAAAGCACACTTAAGCAAGTTGAAAAATCAGTTTGTGAATTGTACAGAAATCGTCACTGTGTGACATATCCAATGCCCGCGCTTCCATCAAAATGTAAAAAAAAAATAATAATCAAGAAATCAACAGTTTTGATGACGTTTTTTATTTACCATTTATAGGACAGCATTGCCAACTTTTTTTTTAACTCAGAGTACCTATTTGAGTAACTTTTTTTTTGTAATGGAAACTGTTTTGCAATCTTTTTTTTTTTTTTTTTTAATCCGTTGCACTTGGGGTAAGAGGGAATAAACACATAGATTGTGTGTCATTAAGTGGTAATTAAACGTACTACCTATAGTCAAAACCCTCTGTTGCTATGGCAACTGTCTATAATATGTTATTTTGTTTAATAAAATATTTCACACAAGTGAGTGTACAAAAGATAAAGTATATGCAGTATTAAAAATATTAAAAACATTGGCAAAAAAAAAATTAAATTTAAAATTAGAATGTCCCCAGGTCCGCAATGCATGCAAATGTGTGTGGTAATGTGACATGTTATGTGATCGACTACGCCTTCAGTATATACGATTTGAAAGAGTTATGTGCAACTATTCAGCAACAAAGCAGAAAGATCCCAGTGACTGCGTAGCTGCATTGCTCAGTAAGACAGTCTCTCAGGTGTTCCGGGAATGACAACGTTGCAGGAAACAGTGGCTGGAAAGTACCTACCAGCATTTATCCCTGGATTACCCCTAAAAACGAGTGGTTAATGCAATCCACGTGGGTTCCCACGTTTGGTCAAATGCAGAAAAAAAAAACATCTGTGGTTTTCTCAACGGTATAGATTAATCAAATAAAAATAAAATGTTTATCTCATAATTAGTTGGTTGTTAATATGATTTGTCATTAAAAAAAATAAATTAAATCAAACCATATTCATGTAATTGTTTAACCTGGTAACCTTGCAACAGCACAGGAAAAACAACTGGGTGAAGCAAACAATAAAACATATGAAAGGGGAGAGAGCACAACATAATCTGTCATTATAGACATGTAATTAGCATACATGGAGACCTACTTACAAAGGCAAAGGAAATTATCCAAAAGAGCACAGGGTATTGATCGTGTTGATCAGTTAATTGCTTGGCTCAGCAAGCAAGGCACAACAATAATACATTGAAATCTGTGCGAAGAGGAAAGCATTAATTTAATTCAAAGAAACACTTTGCATACAGCAATGGTGTTGTGGGATGCAAATTGCCAGCCTGACCCTTAACCCTGTTGATAGAGTGTAACTAATTACTTTAAACATCACAAGCATAAAGAACAGAGCTCTTGCAATACAATTACTGAAAAGAAAAATCATTTCAGACTTCAAATAATGTTTTTGTGCCAGTGGGAAGCAATGTTGTCAAACGGGAAAAAATATGATTTTGTTAAAATCTAATATTTATTAGTAAGAATTGCCATCAGCACTCCGCATTAATAATCTGTGGTGTTTGGAACAAAACAACTGCAGATTTCCAGCCCCTGTTTCCTTGAAGGTATTTGAGTCTGTAAGGAATGATCAAGTTTACTGGATCAGTGCCAAGAGGAGTTATGCAGGCATTTATTTTTGTGCAAACCCTGTCTAAATTGCCTTTGTAAACTGCTTTTGTACTGCAGGTACATCATACTAAATTAATTTATTGGCAGCTCATTTATGGGACTTCAGTTCATAAAATGGCCGTGCACCATCCCAGGCTATTATGATGAAGCAACTGCCTGGCACTCCATTCTATCCAAAAGGAAAACATTCCTTACACTTGACTTTTTTAAAGTTCAAGTTAATGGAAACTCGGAGTATAAGCTATATTACTGCCTGAGTATTTTAAGGGCTGCTTCACAGGCTGGTTTACCTTAGCCTTTGCCAGCGAGGCTTGCTGTTATTGTTTAGTTTAAATGAAGTTTTTTTTTTTTACATTGAAAGGGTTCAAAGCATGCAGGTGTTATGTTAAAATAATGGTAACACATTAGGGGAGCATGGTATAGTACACATGTATGGTAAATCACAGGAAATTCATGGTACACTATAAGCATTGCAAAGTGCAAAATTACAATAGAAATGTACCTAGTAAATTGCCAAAGTAATGGAAACATTTTTGTAATGCTGCCTGTCGCGTCTCTTATCGTAACTCAGCTGTTTTGTTTCCCAGTTGTCCCAAATCGATTTTCCATTAGGTTGCAACTGAAATGGCAGTCACAGAGTTTTTGACCGTGAAGACATCATCCCATGTAGGGTGTTTCCAGGGACGGATGGTCCACTGACAGCGTGTGTTCGCATGTTAAGCTGAGCTGGCTAGGGAAATCTAAACAGAAGAGATATACATAATGCTTTTCCTCAAACAATGTGGTCACAGTGAGTACACAGACAAAACTAGGGAGGTCAGACGATTCAGTAACACTGGTGCTTGCTAAAAACTCATATAGTGCCTGGAAATAAATGAAGACAAAATTAGGAAAATAATAATAAAGTTAATACAATTTAAAAATAAAGTCCTTAAGCTCATAAAACACCAGACGACTTGTTCTCAGCTTTTCCTGGCAAATTATGAACCAGTTTGTTTTAGAGGACATTTAAGCAAATTTCAGCACGTTAATCGTTACAAGATGTAAACAATCTCGGTTTGAGCTACTTTGTAAAAATTGCCTCTATAACTAATTGCTTGAAAAGTTTCCTAAAAAAGTTGCCTAAAAACTTCCCTGGTGTTTTATGGGCTTTAGCCACAGGCAATTCGAACTGTCCATCCATTTGTTACTTTTATTTTTGCCCTTTTTCCAGTGTCTATTTCTCCATTCTTAAAAAAAAAATCCACAAACTAGCTCTGTTAACTTAAGATACTATTCCCCATTTTTTTAGGTTACATTTAGTGTTTAGAAGCAGACAGTTCTGAAGTGTCCTGTCTTCAAGAATGAGGATACTTTAAAAGCTCACATTAACTCACTTGCTTGTGTTGGGCTGTTAGGATGGTATTTTATATGAGGCTGTGTGGTCACAGGAGGCTGTGTGGTCCAGTGGTTAAAGAAAAGGGCTTGTAACCAGGAGGTCCCCGGTTCAAATCCCACCTCAGCCACTGACTCATTGTGTGACCCTGAGCAAGTAACTTAACCTCTTTGTGCTCTGTCTTTTGGGTGAGACGTAATTGTAAGTGACTCTGCAGCTTATGCATAGTTCACACAACCTTGTCTCTGTAAGTCGCCTTGGATAAAGGCGTCTGCTAAATAAACAAATAATAATATGAGACAAGCCAGCAAGCTGTTCAGGGAAATGTTCCTCTAGATCAGGGGTCTCCAATCCTGGTCCTGGAGGGCCGATGTCCCTCCTGGTTTTTGTTCCAACTGTACCCTAAATTACTTAATTTGATCAATTAAGTGCTCATTAGAAGCTTAATTGGTCTAATTAATTACTTTAGGGTACAGTTGGAACAAAAACCAGGAGGGACACCGGCCCTCCAGGACCAGGATTGGAGACCCCTACTCTAGATGATAGAGTTTATTCTAATCTGTTTTTTTATGGTGGAACCTATGGGTTACTGTAATGAAACCTGACACACACACACACGCACACACACACACACACACACACACACACACACGTTTGCATTCCTATATTTGTGGGGACTTCTCATTGACACTTACTATATTTTTATTTACTATTTCTAACTCCAGTCAGACAAAACTCCACACAGGGTGAAAGTCGACAACAAACTCTATATTTTGACACACACACACACACACGCACGCACACACACACACACACACACACACACGTTTGCATTCCTATATTTGTGGGGACTTCTCATTGACACTTACTATATTTTTATTTACTATTTCTAACTCCAGTCAGACAAAACTCCACACAGGGTGAAAGTCGACAACAAACTCTATATTTTGGCACACACACACACACACACACACACACACACACACACACACACACACACACACACACACACACACACACACACACACACACACACACCTTCTTCCATTGAAAAATGTGTGGTTGCCATCAAATTCCATCAAAAACTCATTATGGCATATCATGTTTTCTATTACCCCCCTGTGATTTGTCTGCTGTGCAGCTTGCCTTCAGGGATGGAAAGAAAGTTCACTGGTTTGGTCCGTATGGAGTTAAGAACAAATGATGTTACAGTACAAAATACCACAGTTAATATAACTTAATGTAAGCTTGTATTTCTGATGTATTTATAAAGGTTTTTTAATGAAATGCTTAAGAGAAGATGATAAAAAAAGGGTAAATTTAAGAAATATGAGTTTTCTCTTTTTGGCCCTTCTCCAGAAAATGGTAAACTCGTACATAAAATTCATATATATTGGCACATAAATAAAAAAAAAACAACATTAATATTTATTTTGTTAAGCATCTACATTCATTTTAACATTAGTAAAATCTGAGCAGCACATTTGCTTCTTTTATTGGAAATATTAAACCCAAGATGGCTTCTTTTAGCACCCTCTGCTGCCTGTTGCTGAGCTCTGTGAATGTAATTGCACCACTCTCCATAGCGCTGGTGTCAGGTTAGGTTACCTCACTCAGCTGGAGGGACATTTCTAAGAAGCTGGAAATTACATTTGCTGTGCAAAGCTAAAGTCAGTATACTGGACTAAGTCAAAATCTTTAAAGTCACAATCCAGTTTGCCTACTGTATTTATACTCTAAGCTACGAAGGTTAAGAAAATAGGACAATATGAGAAATATAATTATTACAGAGAAGCTTTTCAAATGAAAAGGGAAGACAGATAAATACTTTGTGCCGATTTGGATATGAAGAGATAAAGTGAACTACTCCAGTACCTTAATAAAGTATATATCAACAAACTAGTTAATTGTTGCATGAGCTAGGTCAGAGGTACCAATGTTTTGACCCAGGAAGGTCCTTAATTGTCAAATTAAAATGTTGCTGGGTCAATTGTACTGTTGAAACAAATTTCTACAGTGGTATTGATTGGTAGAGCCAAGGTTGACTTCTCTTTACCTTTAGTAAAAATGTGTATCACAGTATTCAGGGTATCATTGCGATTGTATAAATGAAACGAGATGCAGCCCAGACGTGAGCTTCTCTGAGCGGGTAAGAGGCAGACATCAGCCGACCATCTTCAAAGGCTAGTAGACAGGATTAAAACATCTGGAAGGTGAATAGAATGAGCAAGTAAAACATGAACTTGCCACAAAACCAGAAGTAGACATCTAAAAGTAATGCTGCTCAAGCAACAACAAAGCATCGCTCTGTGTATATATCTGGTTTAGGGGTGTGAAAAAGAAGCTGAACATAATTGGAAAACTGCTACAGTTGTATTAAACGAATGTATGAGCAAAAAGGGGTGCACACACAGAAAGTGGCACAAAGGACACAGGAGCTACCAGAAGTAATATATATGAACGAGGAGTAATCAAGCTGTGGAGCCCTAGTGTATCGGAATGCAGTGGAGCCCTAGTGTAGTGGAATGCAGTGGAGCCCTCGTGTAGTAGAATGCAGTGGAGCCCTTGTGTAGTAGAATGCAGTGGAGCCCTCGTGTAGTGGAATGCAGTGGAGCCCTCGTGTAGTGGAATGCAGTGGAGCCCTCGTGTAGTGGAATGCAGTGGAGCCCTTGTGTACTGGAATGCAGTGGAGCCCTCGTGTAGTAGAATGCAGTGGAGCCCTCGTGTAGTAGAATGCAGTGGAGCCCTCGTGTAGTAGAATGCAGTGGAGCCCTTGTGTAGTGGAATGCAGTGGAGCCCTTGTGTACTGGAATGCAGTGGAGCCCTCGTGTAGTAGAATGCAGTGGAGCCCTCGTGTAGTGGAATGCAGTGCGGCCCTCGTGTAGTGGAATGCAGTGGAGCCCTTGTGTAGTGGAATGCAGTTAAGTGCAGTTTCCATACCTGAACCAAGTTGATAAGACAGATAAGTGATCTTATCTGTTGTTAGTTAACCTCATCTTCAGCTCAGGATGCTTAACTGCTGCACCGCTCGATTGTCGTTCTTATCAGTTGTATTGGGTAATATTGCTCAATTGCAATACATATATATATACAGTATGTGTGCTGCCCTGGTGCAGACTCCTACAAATATTACAAATGCCAGGCAGCTGTTTGTGTGAATGTATTGATTTGTATTTGAAGCACTATTGTATCTTTTTACCAAATATTTAAAATGTACCACAGTCTTTCAATTATAACATGCACCCCTTGTATAAAGCTGACTGAGCAGATCAATGTAGTTGTATAACCCGCACCCTTTGTAAAGCACACTCCTCTCATAAACTGTGCCCCTCTCGTAAAACTTAATAGTAATACCTAGTAGGGTCAATCATACTTTTAACTGTGTTTATATATATATACAGTATATTGTGTATAAGCATACATTGTAAACCTGATATAAGTCAGACAATCCAAATATAAAATCTTTGTTTTTTCTCAAACATAACATCAGCAAAGCAAATTATGAAACACATGTAAACTGCACTCAAGTATACCAAATCCATCATATATAATGTGCATCCTGTGTGTAGTCTGCAGCACACACTGCACCTTTGTCACAAATATAAAACTGTATCACCCACCACAAGCACTACCGCACGCATCCAGGACTGGTGACCGTGTTTGTATTATTGTGGGACGGATATTTGTTTATTATTTGGGACTGTCTGTTCTTGTTATGTACCCTGTGCTGTACACATTGGTGTGTACTGCCGGGGAACTATTGTTTGGTCGCTAGACCTGGAAATACAATTAAAACATTTCTAAAAACTAGATTACAATTATCTCTGTCTGCTTCTTTCACGCACTGCATCACCCCTGCACCTGTCTACAATAAACCACTTTACCACACGGCTCCAACCACATCCTCATGTGTTTTTCCCCCTTTACTCACCCTTCTCTCACCCTTTACGTGCGTTACATCATTAGGGACATATCCCTCTGTCTTCCAGACCAGATTTGCCTGTGCAGCTGCTACAGGTTTCTATTTCCCTCCCCCTTGTTTTGAGTTAAACGCTTGGGTTCATGGCACTCATGATATCTTTAGCAGTGGCCTCGGTAGGCAATTGTGCATCAGCACTGCTCGGTACGGACCGGCTGGTTTATGAGCAATGCTACACAGGCCTCATCAGTAACTGCCGGATTAGTGATACCACTGTATGCCTTATAGGCCCCAATTAACTGGGCCGCATAGGCCGCCGGATGCTCCTCCTCCTTAATGTTAACTTCAGTAATTGTTGTCCAGTCTGTAGACCGGCACCCCATCATAAGAACATAAGAATATAAGAAAGTTTGCAAACAAGCGGAGGCCATTTGGCCCATCTTGCTCGTTTGGTTGTTAGTAACTTATTGATCTCAGAATCTCATCAAGCAACTTCTTGAAGGATCCCAGGGTGTCAGCTTCAACAACATTACTGGGGAGTTGGTTAAAGACTCCCACAATTCTCTGTGTAAAAAAGTGCCTCCGATTTTCTGTTCTGAATGCCCCTTTATCTAATCTCCATTTGTGACCCCTGGTCCTTGTTTCTTTTTTCATGTCAAAAAAGTCCCCTGGGTCGACATTGTCTATACCTTTTAGGATTTTGAATGTTTGAATTAGATCGCCGCGTAGTCTTCTTTGTTCAAGACTGAATAGATTCAATTCTTTTAGCCTGTCTGCATACGACATGCCTTTTAAACCCGGGATAATTCTGGTTGCTCTTCTTGCACTCTTTCTAGAGCAGTAATATCCTTTCTGTAGCGAGGTGACCAGAACTGAACACAATATTCTAGATGAGGTCTTACTAATGCATTGTAAAGTTTTAACATTACTTCCCTTGATTTAAATTCAACACTTTTCACTATATATATCCGAGCATTTTGTTGGCCTTTTTTATAGCTTCCCCACATTGTTAGATGAAGACATTACTGAGTCAACATAAACTCCTAGATCTTTTTCATAGATTCCTTCTTCAATTTCAATGTCTCCCATATGGTATTTATAATGCATATTTTATTGCCTGCGTGCAGTACCTTACACTTTTCTCTATTAAATGTCATTTGCCATGTGTCTGCCCAATTCTGAATGCTGTCTAGATCATTTTGAATGACCTTTGCTGCTGCATTGATGTTTGCCACTCCTCCTATTTTTGTGTCATCTGCAAATTTAACAAGTTTGCTTACTATACCAGAATCTAAGTCATTAATGTAGATTAGGAATAGCAGAGGACCTAATACTGATCCCTGTGGTACTCCACGGGTTGCCTTGCTCCGTTTTTAGGTTTCTCCTCTAATCAGTACTTTCTGTTTTCTACATGTTAACCACTCCCTAATCTATGTGCATGCATTTCCTTAAATGCCTGCTGCGCTCAGTTTGAGAATTAATCTTTTATGCAGGACTTTGTCAAAAGCTTTCTGGAAATCTAAATAAACCATGTCATATGCTTTGCAATTATCCACTGTCGATGTTGCATCCTCAAAAAAAAATCAAGCATCTCCCTTTCCTAAAATCATGCTGACTGTCTCCTAGGATAGTGTTACAATATAGGTAATTTTCCATTTTGGATCTTATTATAGTTTCCATAAGTTTACATGTAATAGAAGTCAGGCTTATTGATCTGTAATTACCTGGTTCGGTTTTGTCTCCCTTTTTGTGGATCGGTATTATGTTTGCAATTTTCCAGTCTCAGTACAACCCCTGTCTCATGAGACTGTTGCATGATCTTAGTTAGCGGTTTGTAAATAACTTCTTTCATTTCTTTGAGTACTATTAGGAGGATCTCATCCGTCCCAGGGGATTTGTTTATTTTAAGCGCTCCTAGTCCCTTTAACACTTCTGCCTCTATTATGCTAAAGTTATTTAAAACTGGACAGGAACAGGTCGACATATGGGGCATGTTGTCCGTATCCTCCTTTGTAAAAATATATTAATATATTTGCTATTTTTTTCTCTTCAGGATTTTGCCATTAGTATCTCTTAGACATTTGACTTCCTCCTTGAATTTTCTTTTGCTGTTATAATATTGGAAACGCTTTCTGGCCTTTCTAATTCCTTTTTGATTTGCATTTGCAGTTCCACCAGATTGAACGCATGATTCTGTTTTAAGAGGGATATTGTTTTTAGAGATGTGTAACTACTGCTGTCTGTTGCTGAAGAATAAACAAATGAAAAAATAATAAAATACATAAATAAATAAATAAAATTGAAATAAAGCTGTAAATTCCAAATTAGAGATATCAGTAACATGAAAAAACAGACCACCATGACCTCATGGACAGATGCCTTCACGTGCCCCCAGATGTGTCTCTCACTTGTGCTGAAAGCATGTCCAAATGCAAAATTAAGTTTCATTGCAATTGAATAAGCATTTCCATAGATATAAAAAGCATGTAGAGTGTGACATAAGAACGGAGACAGAGATACAAACAGGGAGCCTTCATATATACCAAGATTTTGAGACACGTAATAACTTTGAGTATCCTTGTCGCTGGGAGTGCAGGATGTCATACAGCTTGGATGGCGCCAGTCCGCATCCGAGCTGTGCAAAGAGACCGAACTTTGCTGAGGACTCCAAAGGAGGTATTCTCCGGGTTCTCTTGCGACTTACGATTGTAAGTCGCCCTGGATAAGGGCGTCTGCTAAGAAATAAATAAATAATAATAATAATAATAATAATAATAATAATAATAATAATAATAATCGGTAGCCCGCCCACCTCTGCTCTGGTTTGCTCTGTGTAAAAGTGATTCTGGATTTAGGCCATCAGAACGTCCGTGCAGTGTGGGGACTCGCTGCGGTGAGGAGAAAAACATAATCGGACATTCCAAATTAGGGGAAAAAATTAAAAATAATAATTGGTCACTCTAAATTTTTATTAAAACAAAAAAAAAAGTGTCCTTGTCAAATCATATCCTACAGTAATTGGTTAAGCTGTTCTTAAGATATATGTGATGTAAGTGGGGGACAATTAATGTAGCTGTTATCGTAGGCGCCTAACCCATGGGCAGAAGGGGCTTGTGCCCCCCCCCCCCCCACACACACACACACACACACACACTTTGAATATGGGAGGGTCAAACTATATATTTTGCCCCCCACTTTTTTCGTTCATTTTTTATGTATTATACCTTGTTGTGTTTGGCATTGGTTTGTTTTAAAAGCTTTAAAATAAAATATAAAAATAGAAAAGTATTCAGAGGATTGAATCACAATATAAAAAAATCACAATATATTCTCCCTATATGCACAAACACATTGGTTTGACCCAAGGTCTGCACCGTGGCTAACGTTAGATAACAGTAAGAAAAAACATCAGTAAGTGAAAGTGAACTTGGCAGGCTGTCCGAGAGACGACTACATGAAATATTAATGCTTAAATATAGGCATATATTTTTTATTTATTCCTCGCAGAAATATCTGAAGTAAGAGAGAGCATAATGCCATTATTAAAAGAAAAAAGGTAAAGAAGAGAGTGCTGTAAAGCCATAAATATTTACAAGCCTTTTATTATGTGTGTTTTGCATATGAAAAAAAAAACACAAACATTTTTGCAAGCCCAGTGCATGAACAATCCACTACAGGAGTCCAAAACATCTCTGTCCTCCTTAAACGTCTCCCTTGAGTTTAAGAGTGTGCTCAGAGCAATAAAAGAAGTACATGTGAAATCTGACAGTCCGAACACAAATGTACTCTTGGTAACGTATGAGCAAAGTATAGCTCATTTGCACTGCCTGTAATATTGTCATGAATCGTCTGTGTGTCAGCTGGCGTTTAGTGTTTCAACCAATTAGCACTAAGCATTGCAATGTGAGGTTGGGTGCTTATTGTTTCAACCTATCAGCACCAAGCATTGCCCTGTTTACTTTCCAAAAAAAAATGATGACAAAACATGAAAAACATTCTCTAGCACCCAGCATTACATTTAAAACAAAGCTGAGCAAGGAATATTTTAACATACATATGTCAATATATCTATCAATAAACAAGCCATATTATTACATTTTGTACATGTTATTGTGTGTGTTTGTTTATCACGTCCCTTTAATAAGCTGCATGTTGGAATTATAGGTACTGTACATCATCCTCTAGGTTTGGTCATCCTTTAAAAAATACCTGATTGATGAAAGTAGCCAGGGCCAGATTAACAACGTCTTAAAACCAGAATTCTGTAAATGTTACAAAACTGGTAACAAACACCTGTGTTGTACATTTAACTCCTTAAATGAATGTTCTTACTCTTAAATGAATGTTCTTACTCTTAAATGAATGTTGCTACTCTTAAATGAATGTTGCTACTCTTAAATGAATGTTGCTACTCTTAAATGAATGTTCTTACTCTTAAATGAATGTTGCTACTCTTAAATGAATGTTGTAACTGGTTACATCCTAATTGGATAAGCTGTTCTCAAGATATATGTAAAATGTAAGTGTGATGTAAAGACAAATAGTCAGCATCCCCAGTAGGGGACAGTTAGCTGTACACTTTTACTGTCTTATAGTTTATTCATAAAACTTCACATGCGTTTTAGCAACTTGATTATAAACAATTGGGATGTACCTTTTAACAATGGGCAGGTTGGTAAATTGTTAATTCAGGCCATCAGAAGAGAGCATGTCAAGTCCAAACAGATTGTCGTAAAAGCACACAGAACATGTACTTTAGCAATCAAAAGCTTCAGACCCTACCTAGCCTTAATTCACTGTTCTGTTTACAGAGTAAACTATTAAGAGGTATTTAACAAAGTACAACCCAGTAGATGGCGCTAAAAAACTATGAATGCTGCTTAAAGCTACAGTAACCACTTAGGTCTAGTTCATTGCAGCCCTTGGAGATGTTTCAACGTTATGATAACATGTAAGAAATTAAAATGCAAACTTTAAAGATAAGTGAAACTTAATTTTATATTTAAATCTATATGTATAAAAATATTCCCACACTCTACCAACTTACCATCAGTATTATTAACAATTATCCATTTCACTCTGAGAATAATGTCCTTCTGAGTCCATGCCAAACATCACACCTGTGTGTGGCAGTTTCTTTTCTCAGAACTTGAGTTTACATATTCTTGCTGTGGCTATTGATGAAGGTTACAAAATGACAGTTTGTTCTTATGACCTGTCTTTCATTTTTGTAATTGAGGTGAAGCCACAGGGCACATTTACTCCAGTAAATACATAAATAGCATACCATTTTCTGTAAAGTAAGCACTGCATACCTTCGCAAAAAACAGCTGCTATTGTCCACCCAAAAGGTGTTGCTATATAGCTAGAAACCTGGATTAAATGAGTTTTGAGTTCGTGTCACTTGAGGATGCCAATCAGCATCTCAACTAGTTCCTTTATATTCTGGTGGTGTATCTGAAATTGCTTTCTGAGCCAATACTCTTACAAAGCAAGCTGTATTTACACAGGCAGACACAAGAGACCAATAGGAGAGGGTCAGATTCTTTCAACCTTCTCCAGTCAATTCAATTATTGAGCAAGAGACTTGAACAACAATCCGAACCCTTTGCAGGCAGCCCTTGTAAAAAAAAAATGCTGCTAAATTGTATGTAGTATATTAGACACCTTTACTACAATATTTACTTGACCCTCTTTGAGATACTCCAGGAATGCTCATGGAGTACAGTAGATTGTTATTTCTTGAATGAGGATTGCTGGGATAAAAATACTACTCATCCTCATGAGTGAAATAAACACAGCAGTCTTTTGTTTATATAACAAGCATTTGTTTTGGAAAAAAAACCATACCTTTGAACCTAAATGAAACTGAATTCAGGGAGTTACTTTACTTGTATGGAGCTACACATCTGCTTAGCAATGCAGTGTAACACAGAGCAGTGACATTCGTGAAGTCATTTTGCCGTTGGATTTGAAAGAATGCCAAATAGATCCCAAAATGAGTCCCAGTAAAAAGTAAAATGTCCACTCTGTGGCATTGAATACGATAACGTTATTCAACGTTACAACATTGCTTCAGCAAACAGAGCACTCTGATTGGCTAAGAGACAACAATGCCTTTCACTTCAGAGTATTAGGGAACAGGCTTTGCCTCGTGTCTTACCACATCCTACAGTACAAAATGAATGCACAACCTGCGTTATTATAGGAGGCAGTGTGGTCCAGTGGTTAAAGTCCTGGGCTTGTAACCAGAATATCACCGGTTCAAATCCCACCTCTGCCAGTGACTGACTTACTGTGTAACACTAAGCAAGTCACTTGACTTGCTTAGTGTGCTCCATCCTGCGGATGAGATGTTAAATCAATGTCCTATTGTAAGCGACTCTGTATATAATGCACAGTTCACAGCCTACCTCTGTAAAGCGCTTTGTGATGATGGTCCAATATGAAAGGCGTTATATAAAAATAAAGATATTATTATTACTTACCCAAAACTAACTTATAATGGTCACTTTACTACAGTATTTATTGGTTATAATATTCTTAAGTATTTACCTTCAAGGAGGTTGTAGTAGCTTTTAAAATGGTCACTGTTAAGTGCTTCATTTAAAAAATGAATTTACAGTGATTTACTGTACAGCACTGCAGTAAAATGCAGTATTGTAATTTTCATATACTGAAAACACACTTTGTATTATTTAATTGTCACAAATGATTACAATAATGGTAACTTTTACAATTACCGTATTACTTCGAATTAACACTGACCTCAAATTAACGCCTCACTCAGATATCAGCTTTTTAATCGACACCACCCTCGAATAAACGCCGCTCTCAATAAAGAAACGTAAAGGTATTTTTTTCTACACCCGCTAAAAAAATAAAGAAAGAAACACGCAACTCTGACTATGTACATGTGACGCCCCCAAAGAGACTGCAGCCTCAATCCACCATGCAATACAAACTAATGTACACACACCTTAGTAAGAACATTTTATTTTATAGTACAGTCCCGACAGACAACCCAACATGAACTACTTACAGCACAGCAGTCCTTCACATTTTTTTATTTTTTTATTTTTTTCCAGTAGAGTTCAGTGTCAACACAGCAGGGGATAAAACAAGAGTTGTCTGTTTACCTCGTCCTCAGCTTGGTGAAAACTTGAACTCAGAGGAACTTAGACTAGCTTTGCCGGTCACTCGAAGCGCTGTCCGAAAGCTGGCTGAAGATATCTTCTTGTAGGGGGTTTTGTTGTTTTGTTTTTTATTCAATTGGAATTTTACTCAGTCCTGGACACTTGCTTACTGTGAGAAGATTTAGTTTCGGTTTCTCTTACAGAGAAATTACAAACAAGCAGGTAAATTACTGTGAGAAAAATAATAATAACCGAGTAGGATATAGTTTAGTTTTAACAGAAATCAAACTGATATTTAGAGGTAATATTTTTCGTTAAGAAAAACAACTGCATCACACTCAGCTACCTTTCTCGCTCCTCTTTTTGTCCCGCCCCATAGCAACCAATACACACTCCTGATTCGCTGGTACAGTACTCCCCTGACCTCCCAACTCCCACCTAATAGGCTCTTGTTAACTGTCAGTAAATGTACTGTATTCAAGCCCCCAAAACACACGCTGCAGATCGGAGCCTCTCACTGCACCGCTTCTAAAATGCCTTAAATCATGTAATAAAATCCTGGACCGTTCAAATGCCATAGTATTTCTGATAAACCCCGCCCTCGAATAAACGCCGCCCTTGATTAAGTGCCACAGCCGTTTTTAACAATTTAAAGTAAACGCAGCGGCGCTAATTCAAAGTAATACAGTACTTTCAAATTGAAAACACAGTAACACGGTTTATAAAAACGAATAAACAAAAACGCTACCACATTGCTAAAACACAATTTAACATTCTTGCACCAGGTGCCAGGTATCCCTAACAATGGCAGTGATTTTGTGGTGCAGCACTCTACTTGCACATTGGTTTTCTTTTTTAAGTAGTTAGTATGGATTGTTATATCAGACAGAGGAATTGTAAACAGGATATTTACTCATCATCCTCCATTATCCAGCAACAACGCATTTAAGAGAACCTGCCCTTACCAAATCTATATTATTATTATTATTATTATTATTATTATTATTATTATTATTATTATTATTATTATTAATTTATTAGCAGACGCCCTTATCCAGGGCGACTTACAATTGTTACAAGATATCACATTATACATTATTTCACATTATACAGATATAACATTATTTTACATAGGGTTACCATACGTCCGTTTTTTCCCGGACATGTCCTCTTTTTTGGTCCTTAAATCTCCGTCCGGCCGGGTTTTTTAAATTTCTAAAAATCTCCGGGATTTTGCCCTGCTCTTTCCATTGAACTACAATTCCCAGTGTGCGTATACCCTATAACGAACGGTGTGTGCCGTACGTGTTTAGAAGAGGCCTTTAACGTCTGTGCAGTACGGAAGCGTATTGCTGCCACACATAAATATATATATATATATATATATATATATATATATATATATATATATATATATATATATATATATATATATATATATATATATATATCACGTAATTACGTGATATGGAGTTATCACGTAATAAGAACAAACTGAACTTGCATACAGCCTCGATCGTATTATTTACTTTAATAATATCTACTCTTTGGAACTTGCTGTTAAGGATTGTCAGCAGCTCCTGTGAGCTTCCACGAGGTGTTAGTTCCCTATCACGTAATTACGTGATCGTCATCAAGTAATTAAGTAATAATTTTTTTTTTTTTTATGTGTGGCAGCAATACGCTTCCATAGTGCAGGCACGAGCGTAGCCAACTGACACTGCAGAGCTAGAAGCGGGGTAAGTGGCAGCAGGTGCGAAATAGTCTAGAATTTGATTTGAAATTGTTGAACACTTTTATTTAAATGAAGACACCTACCACCGAACACAATGCCAAAACGAAAGTGTAAATTGACTGCAGTATTACTATTAAAAACAAAATTTCCGTGTTTTCGAAGTGGTCGAGTAGAATTGGAAGCCGAGTGCTTGGTATGTAGAGCTGGTACTTACGTCTCTGTGGCAAATAAAGGTGCTATTGATTTACAATCTCATGTGGAATTGAGAAGCATAAGAAGGCAGTTCGAGGAGAGAGCTCATTAGCAAAATTAACAGATTATTTTGTAAAACCAGGCAGCAAATCAGAGGATGCTCTTACTGCAGCTGAGGGTGCTCTAGCATTTCACACCGTTAAGCATCACAATAGTTTCAAGTCAATGGATTGCACTTCTTTCTGTCTTGTTGAAGAAGACATTCCCTGAGTCTGAGAAATGTTCCAGTGCTCGAACCAAGACAGAAGCGATTGTTAACTCTGTGCTTGCACCGCGTTCTGTTGACACTGCTCTAAAAGCGCTTGAAGAAAATGACATAGCTTACTGTGGAATTGCTACAGATGGAAGCAATCACGGTTCAGTGAAAATATTCCCCGTAATAATTCAGTATTTTGACTGGAAGAACGGCGGTTTGCAGTCAAAATTAATCGAGGTCCAGAACACACCTAATGAGACTGCCGATACGATTGCGCAATACGTCAAGGAAACTCTGGAAAAGAACGGTTTGTTTGAGAAGTGTATCGCGTTTACGGGGGACAACTGCAATACAAATTTCGGATGACTCCGGCGTGATGAAGGAGGAAAGAACGTGTTTGCAAACTTAAAGAATTTGTTGCAGAAGAGGACTTTAATCGGTGTGGGTTGCCCAGCACACATTTTGAACAATTATGTCCATCATGGGGCAGACACACTGGATGTTGACATTGAGAACATTATTTTTAAAATTTACCAATACTGTCCGAACTGAGCATCTGAAAGAGTACTGTGAGTTTGTTGATATCAAATACAGAAAGCTGCTTTCTCACAGCAAGACACGATGGCTGTCCTTATTCCCAGGCATTACAAGGCTGCTACAGATGTTTCCGGCCTTTAAGTCGTTCTTTCTGTCACAGGACAAACTATCCACGGTGATTAAGACATTTTTCGAACATCAAATGTAGAGCGAGTTTTCTCACTGATACAAAGCCAGTGGACAAAGGAAAGGAACCACTTGACTGTTGAGTCGCTGAAAGGGATTCTACTTGTACAGTACAGTTTCAGACAAACGTCTTGCAAAGACTTTCATGCCTACTTGATGAGCAATCAACCACTGCTGAGAAAGGTGCGATCTACAGAGAAGTATGCATGGGCACATCAGGAGGAAGAGGACTGAAAAAGGACTGGTGGATGTAAAAAGACATTTAAATTCGTTGTTTTTTTTAGGCCATTACACTTTTTTTTAAAAAAAATAAATAGACACTGAAAGGGATCACATTTCAGGCAAAGACTTTCTTTTATGGCTACTTGATGAGCACATCAGGAGGAAGCACAGAAGAAAATGACTCACCACATGTAAAAAGGTACATTTAAATTTGAATGACATTGATTTCTGAGGCTATAACACTTGTTGTAGATGTGTAGACGTGTAGTACACAGTGTATATATATATATATAATATATATAAACACATATTAATATAACTTGAGTTGGTAGATACACCAACCCCCCCTCCCCCCTCTCCAGAGTGTCCTCTTTTTTGTAAGTTCAAATATGGTAACCCTATCAATTACCCATTTATACAGTTGGGTTTTTACTGGAGCAATCTAGGTAAAGTACCTTGCTCAAGGGTACAACAGCAGTGTCCCCCACTGGGGATTGAACCCACAACCCTCCGGTCAAGAGTCCAGAGCCCTAACCACTACTCCACACTGCTGCCCTATACTGTAACTAGAGTGACACCTAATGGTGTGATTAATCATTATTTATCTAAGATGATATTACAACATTTGCCATCAATGTTGGTAAACTCGACAGGAACCCCAATGACTTCTAAATTAACATTTATTTTTCTTTTTTATTTGAATGACTCAGGAGTTAATGTTGGCTTATACTGTCCTTCGACCACCCAGGACAGTTCCTTACCCGCACCCCTCTGGGAGAAGCAGCTGGCTGGGAATATCTCACTCGGATTAACAGATTTTTACATAATCTAATTGATACTGTAGGTGCTGGAACTTTATTTCTAAAAACAACTGTAGCCTCTGAATACTATTCTGGTTTTCCATGGTTTCCATACCTGGACTAAATCTCCAGACTTCAATCAGGAGCTTTAACACTGCAGCGTTGAGCTATACAGTATATGTCTTTATTTTCTTCTTTTTCTATTCCACTCTGCTGAGCCATCCATCTTAAGCCTGGATAGGCATTGCTGGCTTTGTGATATTTAACCTGGTGCACATTGGTATTCCATTAGATGGAGCAACTAGGGAACTTCTTGCAATCAGTTCTGGAAGCTGTTGCAAGCAATCCTTCAGCTTCTTAATTTGCTTGAGTGTAGTACACTGATGAGTGTAGATGTTTCATTCCTCTTAGTTTCAGAGATTCAGTGCATTCTCTGAAAGTGAACCATGTCCCAATGTCTTAAACTAACAGTGGGATTTCCTCTATGCTGAAAGCTGAGGTCAGGAACTTAGGAACAGCTCTTAATCCACTTGTGGCACGAATGCAACTTCAGGCCACTTACTGCAACAGACCAATTCAAAAGATTCTACTATATCTATTGTTACTTTGTCCCCAGCACCCTCATATAAAGGCACTGTCTAGGGTGACGCTGGAGGAGTTGCTGTTGTTTTGTCATCGTGTCTGGAGCACAGTCTTTGATTGATGCTTCCACTCTGGGCCACCAATAAAGTTCCCTGTTAGAGTGCGTAAAGCAAAGGCAACTGTTTGCCAAGATCTCTCCTTTCTTTAACTGCGTAAGAACATCACTGAAGCCAGAGCCTGAAGCATCTGTAGACACAACTGATGTGAGTGATGGATCAAAAAGGATTAATGCGGGGCTGTTTCCAATCCTTTGCTTCAGCTTATCAGAACCATGTTTGGCAACATCAGCACACTCAAATGTTTTGTTTCCTGGCAGGAAGACATGCACTGGCTCAACCACTGTGGAGAAGAGTAGTCCAAATTTACTATAACATCATATTTTGTCTTTGGCAGCTTCAATCAGTAAAGGGTTTTTTTTCCAAGGGGTAATTTCATCTGAAAAATAAATATTTTACGATTATAGGGAAGCACGTCTTCTCAACTTTTTGATCTCTAATGAATTCATCCATCATTTGCCCAAAACTTGCATGAAATTACTAGTCCTCGTAAGTCTGCAAGATAGTGATCAGTAGACTCGCCTACATGTTGCGGATGTGGTTTGAAACGATATCTTTCTGCTACGATGGTCATATTTGGAGCAAAGTAAGCCTTTGATAGGCAAAGCGTATAGCAGATCCTCTGGACCTCAATTCCAAAGCAATGGATAAACCAGGCACGACTGTCCTTCTGAAAAGCCATCACCATATATTGCTAGTAAGTAGCTTTCAATCATTTCCATTCAGGCTTTAAAAGCAATTTTCGGATCTCCTGGGCAATAAAGGAAGGAAACGGTTTGTTGAAGTGAAATAACAAGCCATCCTCGTCACCAATATGTTATGTATTGACGGATCAATTAAACTCAGAAACACCAAGTAATGTAAAGAGTGTCTTTACTCACCATCCTCCAGTATCCACCAACAAAGCATACGAGAGAACCCTCCCCCACCCCCACCCCCCTCCGCGCTATACTAGTGAAACATGCATAATTATTAAAAGATTACATTATAAACAGGCAGGCCAGTCACTTACTATTACAGGAGCTAAGTTAGCCTGAGTTGGGTGGTTCATCGACTAGAACAGTTATCTAGTCATAGTCAATAAAACCTATGTCTGCGACTCTTATGTGTAATACCACAATGTCCGAGATGACTGAGATTAGATAGACAGTTACCAGCAATTACCAGTAAATGTTATAAGATAAAATACTGTGTATGTATGTAATATGTGCATTACATATGTTATTACCTAACTCTAACAGAAAACAATAATTAATTACAGCACCTCATTAATTACTCTGTATAACTGGTAATTGTTGATTAATATTAAGCATGTCCATTGTTATGATAAATTTTTTTTTTAATTACTTGAAAATGACTAATAATTGGAATTACAAGAAATACTGGAAATTGCTTATTTTACTTGAATAGATGAATAGACATAGCTAAGAATAACTTAAAACTTCCACAAATGTTGTCTCCTTTTATGACTCCTGAGTGCAATTTACTGCACAGTATAAAGTAGATTCTATAGGGAACTGGGGTTGCAGTAGGATATCACTAGTACCAACCAGTCTACAACTAGGGCCAAGTTTTGCATCACCTAGAATTTTAGGATTGAGAGAATTAAAATAAAAAATGACATGAACATAATTTAGATTTTTTTTTTTTTTTTAATTTAACATCATGTAATCAAAGAAACTACAAAATTATATCGCAAAAGTCTACCGGAAGCCATAATAGTAGTACAGTATTTCACGTTAGCTTTTGATATGTCACTTTATGGAAAACTACAAAAAGTGGTATGTAATTCGATATGTTAACGTAACATTATTCAGCAGGTTACCTTTGACTTTATGAAGCAAAATGAGTTCATTCTAGAGGGTGACGCAAAACTTTTGGCCATAGCTGTAGTATTGACTCTCACCTGTATCTTTTTTCCTCAATACTTTCCTTACTCTCCAATACAGTGTATTTGGAAAGTATGCTCTCATGAAGACTTTCACTAAATATAAACTGCATGCCCGGCTATCTGAACACTAGTAAACACATCCTATTACACAAGCATGTGTGATTATATCTTGCTGGTTTATAGTAATTCAGATAACAAGACATACAGCAGATTATTATGCAGATTTCCATCATGACCTTAAACCATTAAGTGCTATTGCCTTCATTTGAGGACAGGCTACTTTGTCATTTTTTGGAGACTTTTTAACTGGCATCTACTTGTTATTTAAATATTCTCTTTAACTATATCATTATGGTAATTTACTCTAATTTTGTTAACTGCAAAAGATCTAAATATATAGTATCGAATGACAAATACAGCTGGTACTTCATGGGTACATTTTTATTTCACCATAAGATAATTTGTGGGAACCACTATTTTTGCACTTCATCACAGCCTTTGTTTTTTTATACATATTCTGTTCCACAAGCGTTATGTTTCAGTTAGAAAGAAGCTAGTACATGGAAATCTGGGAAACGCTGGTGAAAAACAATGTCAGTAAAACTGTTTTTAGATGCTGTGTTTTTTAAAGGTTGGTGACTAAACCAATTTGACAGGAAGATGTAATAAAGTCCCCACATAAATTCTAAGAACTTTATCTCAGTCACAAATCTTCACCATGTGGGTGAAAGCACAGTAAAGACAAAATATACCTTTGAGCATTATAATAAACACAAAGAACCTTGAAAAAAGGAAGTTGTGTAAGTTATTTTCCGAGTGATTATCTTTAAGAAATGTAAATGTGTTATGTGTTAATTAAATGGAATAAAACGTAGTGATTACTCAACACAAAACAATACGGTCCCTCGGCTTCCCTTGTTTACACAATTGTTGACTAACCAATAACAATCTGACGGGGTTATTTAATATAGAACCTGTTGTGATCAAACCAACTAAAACTAATTTATATTATAAAAATGATTATTTATCTTACCTTTCTTTTATCCTTATGATCTTTTTTTCACACTCCTTTTTTTCCTTATGCGTGATCTGAGGATTGTAGTCCTGGGCAAGATGTTATCGCTAATGAAACTCGACAAAGGAATACATATCCCAAAGTTAGGTTTAACGAAAGGTCACATCTATGTGACGAATCGTTGAATTTGCTAGTTTTGCAAAATATTTTCATTGTCAGTTTATATTTATTAATAAATATGTGTGTTTTTATTTATTTAATACCTGTCGACATAAACTTCTTAAAGGTAATCATTCAGAAATACGAATATCCGCACCCCCCCCTATCACTAACACTTTGGTAATAACCTGCTGAAGTTTCAGTACAAAAAATTGTTAACCTATTTTAAGGATCTCTTGTTTTAAATATTAGACTAACATGTTTTAATACCCTAAAAATAAGGTTTTAAAAAAAGAAAGGTGTGTAACATGAAAAATATTCAAGCACAACCTACTAGCAAAAAATAAATAAAATAAAAAAACACTGTCTGGACTACTTCATAATTGTCCAGTATACTGGACAAAGTGCAAGGGTTGAAGTTATGTTAGGAGAAAAATGTGATTTTCTTTTTTAGTTTACTGTTTTTACTGTAAGTGGGTCTATCAACTCTCCCCAGAAATAGAGGTAGGAAGAACAATGAGAGTTGTCAAAGGTCAACTAAGACCGAGTGATAGGACTCCTCAACCCCTCTAAAAGAGGCTCTTGGGCAAGTGCTTTTGCCTCTTGTGCAGATGTGATCTTAGGTGGAGACAAAACAATGGCAAAAATAAAACATGTGATGGTACAGAGCTTAGAATAACCTCCACTCCCGGTTAATAAAAAAATAGTTTAAATAAATTAATATATACAATTAAATGAAAGTCATGGTCAGAGGTCAAGCGAAGAAGATTGTTAACCCCTGAATTAATGGTGTGGTCATTACTGGACCAGTAAGCACGGTTTTCTGAATGTGGCACTTGGGAACTGTTCCTTGCTCGAAAGAAGCTGTCAGGAGTCAGAGGTCAGGTTGGTGATGTGGCCCCAGAGTTGTGTAGGACACAGCCAGTGATCCCAGGTGTTTTTGCCTGAGGGGAGCTGCCCTTATTGAGGGCACAGGTCAGGTGATGGGAACCATCAGCCCCCATGGACACAGCGCTTGCTCCTAGACTGCACAATTTAATTTCAGCTTTCCAAATGTATTAAGCAGAATAGTTCCATATTTCAGAAACTTGAGCAGTTAAAGAGAAATGCACATGTGAAACAAACAAGGCACAAAAGAGAACTAATTAAAATCTAAAGATTTTCCAGGCTTGATTAGATTTTGATTCCACATGTCTTCCACATTATAACACAACTGATAAATTCCACCGTGGAAAAACACTTTGCATCATTCTCACTATCTCGCTATGGCATAACAAAAAAACAGAACTGTTTTCATCTGTTTCGTCATATACTGAAATATATCTGACTATGTCCCTACCCACAAAGTAATGAACTTTGTCCTCTTAAAGTGCTTCATTTCAATGGAGAAAATCTACAAATGTGTTTAAGACACAGTTTATCCTATAGAAAGGATGTGTACATCTTCAGATAAATGTGTATCTGCAGTTTTCTGTATCTTGTGGAATATTCACTCATAATTTCAAATAAGGTGAGTATGTTTTGTATTTCTCCTTTTGTCTCTCGTTTGTTTCACATGTATAGATCAAAAAAATGTCTCTTTTATTCTCAAGTTTGTGAAATACCTCTCACTTGACATACTCTCCAACAGTGATTTTAGGAGAAACGTTTGAGACACAGAGCAGATAAAAATGGGAAGATACAAGATTCTCAGAGAAGCCTCTCTAAGTCTCATGTCTCCTCTGTGTCTCATCCTTATTGCTGTGCTTCTATAAATGAAAGTGGAATAATTTGGGGAAATCCCCACATAGTGCCTCATGTGGAAAAATCTAATGTATCTGTGTTAGTCTTCTTACTATCCAGTGTACTGAAACTATCAGTACTTTTTTTGTGAATGAAACACACCAATTCACATGAGCTACAGATATGACAAAATGCAAGAGCTTAAAATAGTATGACTCATTATTTCTGCACCCCCTTTTATTGTGCAGAGAATCATTTGGTTCTTTGTGTTGAAGGTTATTCAGGATATTGTGGAAGAAATTCATAGTTGTAATTGAATGTACTTTATAAAATGATATTTCAAATCTTAAACTATGCGACTGAGATACTAAGTTTGTCTCCCCCCTTAACATTCTCTAGTCTAGATCTACTTCAAAGGACTCTGCATTAGTACTTGAATTATTGTAAAACGTGTTTAACATGCATGTAACGGTAATCTAGTTAGGAGGATGAAACTGATATTTTTATCCTTTGATGATCAATATTATTATTTATTTCTTAGCAGAAGCCCTTATCCAGGGCAACTTATAATTGTTACAACACATCACATTATTTTTACATACAAAAACCCATTTACACAGTTGTTTTTTTTTTTTTACTGGAGCAATCTAGGTAAAGTACGTTGCTCAAGGGTACAGCAGCAGTGTCCTCCACCTGGGATTGAACCCACGACCCTCTGGTCAAGTCCAGAGCCCTAACCACTACTCCACACTGCTGCCCAATATAACTAAATGAAGTTTTGTTTTTATAAATGTTAATGTTTTCCTGTTATCTCTCCATGGAGGTGGGGACGCTACTTGTGTTAATGACACACATTGCTTGTGTAAAAGGAAGCGTCATTCAAACTAATTGCCGTCGGGTTTAGCTTCCTGTTTACCCGGAAGTGATTGGCTCACCAAAGTAATCGCCTCTTTCGGCGCTATATTTAAAGCAAAACCAGCATGAATTCATTCTCTTACCTACATGCAAACCAGAAGTAAAAACATTTAATACAGCATAACACTTTGCTAAGATTAAAAATACAAATTCTAATTTGAACTACTGAAACTATGACTTGAACTAAACTGATATTGTGTATTTGGAAACTGGTTGAGCTTCTCAGAGGCGGCTGTGTGGTCTAATGCTTAAAGAAAAGGGGCATGTAATCAGGAGATCCCCGGTCAAATCCTGGCTCACTCACTGTGTGACCTTGTCACTTAACCTACACGTGTACATAACCGTATATAAGCCTGCGTGATTCTGAAAACGTTTGAATAAATATGTTATTCCTGCTTGTGTCTATGCTTATAATTCTGGTGCCATGATTTCTATGTTCTTCTTACTTTTGTGAGCCTAAATAAACTTAATAATTTGTATGTGCTGAGTTTCTTTTTGCCTGTTATGAGTACTGAAGTAAGCATTTATGATTGATTTGGGATCCTTAAACCTATATACAGTGCCTTGAAAAAGTCTTCACACCCTTGAACATTTTTCACATTCTACTGCCCAAAAAATACAACTCAAAATGCATTAAAGTAGGAGTTTGTTTCACTGATCTACACAACATCATCTACACTTTCAACATGAAAGAACAATTATAGAAATATTCAAAAAGTAATTAAAAATAATAATAAAAAAGTCTTGATTGCATAAGTCTTCACACCCTTTGTCATAGCAAACCCAGATTAGCTCAGGTACAACAAATTGCCTTAACAAGGCACATAATAAGTGAAATAGAGCCCACCTGTGTCCAATCACAGTAGTTCAACTGATCCGATTACTCTTGGATGAAGAATCAAGCTGTTTCTGTTCTATGAAGTAAATTTGAAGCAAATGGCGAAACATGCCGAACAATGAGCTGCCAAAAGAACTCAGGGATAAAGTTATTGAAAGGTACAGATTGGGGGAAGGCTATAAGAAATGTTCAATGTCTTTGAATATCCCTTGGGGCACTGTCAGGTCCATCACTGTAAAGTGGAAACAGTTTGGCACCACCAAGACACTGCCTCGATCAGGCCGTCCCTCCAAAGTCAGTAGCCGTGGCTTAAGGAAACTGCTGAGGGAGTTCACTGTGAGGCCTAAGAATACTTTTAAAGAACTACAGAGATTTCTGAAGGTTGTTGAGGAAGATGACTGACATTTTTTAGTCTCATCGATTTTCAAAGCGGCTTTCCTAAAACAGCAAGCTCCTTCATCACATCCCTGAGAAAGTTCAATACATACAACCAAAACAAAAATGCTACAATAAATAGCATCAGGCTCCTCCAATAGTTTCAGTGAAATTAACATGAATGAAACAACATCTGAAACAAGAGTTTCTGTGTTTCTCCACAGCAGATGTGCAGGGGATGCTTTTATATCCCGTTACCTTCACCAATTCAATGCCTTACTGTGAGGTTTACACATTAGGGTTTGAAAGTCAGGCCAGAAATCAACAAGTACATCTAGGTTATATGGTTTGGGGTTGGCAGCCATGCACCTCGAGTGAAAAAGGAGAGTTGTCTCTGCTGACTTCAGTTCTTCAGTGGCCAGTGTCAACATCTTGTTTGTGAGTTCTCATCATTCCAGTGTTCAGATTGGTACTGCAAGTGATGAGCCACCTGTCTCACTCTCCTGAAAGTGATGCTTTTCCCAGGAGATCCGCACTGGACGTTTCTCAAGAGACTTTGGATAACAAAGCCTGGGGCCACTGAATGCAGTTAAAAACCTTGGTGACTACTATCCAACTACCTCCTTAACCAAGGATGATATGTCTAACCGATCAAATCTTTTGGGGTTTAAGAAGGATCCAGACTACAGAATAGTGTATTTGGAATTGAATTGACATGAATTAAAATAATCAAACAGGTAAACAAGGTCGGCTGAGATATGGCATCAAGTTAATCAGAGTAACATATGGTAGCAACAGTTTTAGCTTGCATGAATTTATGGCTGCAGCCTTGCTTCTTGAACAGCATGTTATAAACTGTTTGGTTAGGTAGCTTTTACATAATACCAACAACACATAAATCAACTGACATTTCCTGTTTGCTTGCACCCATTTGGAATTTTGAACATAAAAAAAAACTAGAGGCACTTTGCACTACTTGGTAAATTGCATTTCAGAGCACATTTCTATGTTTTTCTCAGTGTAAAATGAGTACAGTGCATGTCTTTTTCCTAAGAACTTATACAAAACTGTATAATATTTTGTTGGGTTATTTAAAAAATGGTTAGTGCCCTTATTCGATAAAATATTGGGCTAGATTCTCAAAGCTATTTACTCAAATTCATCATTTCCATTATTTTTGTCTGATAGGCAATAACACTGTTCCATTCTAAAATGGTTGAGAAGCAACTCAAGACTGCTCACATGCCCTCGTATCGAATGTCCGAGTTGTTTATTTGTGGTTTGGTGACTTTATTGAGTGTGTTACTTT
Organism: Acipenser ruthenus; assembly: GCF_902713425.1. NCBI lineage: Eukaryota > Metazoa > Chordata > Actinopteri > Acipenseriformes > Acipenseridae > Acipenser > Acipenser ruthenus. Next base: position 15,747,846 of record NC_081190.1, read on the forward strand.
GTGAAAATATCAGTTAATGACATTTTGGAGTAAGGATCTTTGAGAATCTAGCCCACTGTCACTAGTAAATTATGCAATTTGTTTCAGAAATACTATACTATGCTTTTTATCACTCAAATCCAGCTTGCACAAAGGAAATGTACACTGAATGTGATAATTTTCTTAAAGACAGCAACCTAGCATGACCCTTACTCAGTTAGAGAACAGAAAGATCTCAATGATAAGCAGACTGACTGTTTTAAAATAACAATCACCAAAAGGGTTTCTCACAGGAAGTACTAAGACTAGCTTAGTACATGAGAAACACTTTTAGTCTCTGTTATTTTTAAAACCCTCAAATATATTTCTTCACTGCTTTACAATGTTTTTATTTTTATTTTATTAATTGAGTTTCTGCTTTAAAAAGGAAAAACAAATAGCACCAGTTAGTTGAGTGTTGGCATGACTGATTGATTTAGATTCTTATAAATACATGTTTATTTTTTAAATGAAAACTCCTCAGTTATCCAGTGTTTAGAATATTATGAAGTATAAAAATACAATGATGCATATTATCAATGCAATGCATTCCTGTAATAATGGTTTAAACTAACTGTTCTACTAGCTCACCGTATACTCTGATTAATTTTAATCTTGGACTTCCTAATGGAAGGTTTGGAAGTTTTATTTTGTTTCAACCAACTTATGATTATATAGATTCACCCAAATTTCTGTAGAAATTTGGTGGCGTCCTATTCCATTCATTTATCAGTGAAGTGTTCACTTGGTGGCATGCTATTCCATTCATTTATCAGTGAAGTGTTCACTTGGTGGCATGCTATTCCATTCATTTATCGGTGAAGTGTTCACTTGGTGGCATGCTATTCCATTCATTTATCAGTGAAGTGTTCACTTGGTGGCATGCTATTCCATTCATTTATCGGTGAAGTGTTCACTTGGTGGCATGCTATTCCATTCATTTATCGGTGAAGTGTTCACTTGGTGGCATGCTATTCCATTCATTTATCAGTGAAGTGTTCACTTGGTGGCATGCTATTCCATTCATTTATCGGTGAAGTGTTCACTTGGTGGCATGCTATTCCATTCATTTATCGGTGAAGTGTTCACTTGGTGGCTAAAATGAAAAGCTTTAAAAAGAGTAAAGAGTTGATGGTGATGGTGGTCTTGGTAATCCTGACAGCTTTTAGCAGCTGCAGTAAAACTTGCCCCCTGTTGCATAAACCACAAGAGCCCACTTTGGAAGTGCTTTTCACTGGTTGCAGGATTGTAAGTGGGGGCTAACATTAGCAGAGCTGTATTTGGTACGTGTGTGCAGTTGTATCAGGGAAAGCTGTGTCTTCCATTGGAAAGTCTGAAGATTGCCGTCAGCTGTTAGTTTCATTTGTTTATTTTGGTGTATGCTACTAATAAAGTGTGCAAAAGCACTTAAATACATTTTAAGTTGTTTGTGTGTTGCCTGCATGATTGTTGCCACTTGGTCTACATTGCCACACTGTGTATAACCTTTTTAAACTTATAAAGGTGCTTAGACAACAAAACTGAAAGTAAAGAACAGATAAATGAATTAATAAAGGCTGCATAGAGGTGCTAACAAGTCACAAGGCTTGATCAGGAAACTGATAACGTAAAACTGTTGTAGAATAATATTTTTTATTTAAATCTACTCTGTTTTTAGTTAAAACTCACATGAGTTCTCTTGGGAGAAGTATGAATGTGGGCTAATTATGAACACATGTTGTACTTGCTTTAAATTTTGAGCAATCTTGTTTGCAAATTTAGATATGCTGTATTCTCACCAATTACTCCAGTCTGTTATTAAGCAATGTGTATTCAACTGTTGAAGAGTTTCAGAACCGCTGTAGTGTTTACAAGAAACACATTGACCATTGCTGTATCCCATGTTGTCCATATCGCGGAATGCATTTTTCAACACATACCTGATAGTTTTTTATTCACACACCATAGGTACATTTTACCTCAGGAGAAAGAGATTATTTTTTTCTGTATCCAGTTCATGCTCCCTTCTGTAACAATGCTGGTGCTCTGGTTGAAATGAAAGGCGTTGTGGAAACAGAAAATCAGCATTGTAGGAAGGCGCGAGATCTGGATAAACTGTGATCCTTAGAAGAGAATAAGGAGTAAATGTTGAGAAATGTGTTGACCAGTTGAAGAGTCAGGAATAGGGTTATAAAATACAACACTGCAATACCAACAACACAGGACACAGCTAAGGCAACAAACTTTGCAAAGAATATCCAATCATTTTTACGGTTTTCTTTTTGTAATCATGTAAGGACAACAAATAGGGACTGTTTTATATTTTATCTGTTAATAACATTATATAGCTGGAACACACAGGTTACATTTTTCAGGTAATTTAATTTAATATTTGCTGTAAAGAAAAACTACAAATACAGTATGTAAAAAAAATAAAAGTACTTACTTACATGGTTTATACACATTTTAATGTAAATTTGATGTTTGAAATTACAATAATCATGCTCTACACCTTTACATTTTACCTGTCCACCGCTCAAGGCACCAATTGAACTCAGAGAATGTTTCGAGATGAGTGAGTGAGTGAGTGAATGACGCTACTCAAGTAGCCCGGTCAAACAAGCTCTTCAATAGTAGCGCTGTCTCTGTCCCCTGAAAACATACAATGAAAGAGATTTGAGATTTATTTCGCACTTTGATCTTGGCATTATTGGGAACTTCTAGGTCTGCCCGGGCAAAACCCGGAATGAAAGATCTTTGTGATTCATTTCGTACTTTGCCCGGACAATCCGCGAATTGCCCAGTTTCGGGGATTGCCAGAAACATATGCGCTGCATGGTTCACTAAGAGGAAGTGATAGAAATGTGCAATCGTCATGCAAGATAATAGACTGATATAACAAACTGGTGGCTTTGCCACTTAAAAGTTAAGTATAAGTACATAATGCTTCATGAGATGAAAAAAAAAATTATACAAAAAGGCATATCTTACCCTTTATAAGCAATATTCAATGTTCTTAAACTGAGTAAAACATGAGTCACTGAGACCTGCCCCCTTGTGACAAAGATGTATTTAAAGTTTGTGGCTTTTCGCCAACGCTGGTGGTAATGAGAGACTTGCTACATGGATCATTCGTAACTCTGTTGCTCGCAGCACCTGCTTGTGATGCGGGGGGATTGGAAAGATATGCCTGGGAACTTTGCTTGTATTGATCACTGTAACATGTAGTAAGCAGAGGATGAAGAATGTCGCATTCTTGTTACTGCTCCGATATGTCACAATGGGTAAGTCTGTGATTTTTGCTTGTTGCTATTACAAAGAGAGGCTGGTGTTTATATACTGCTCATCCATAACTATAAAGAAATATAGAAATGTAAAAAAATAGAAGGTAAGCAATATTTAAAGGAAAAAGACTGAGTCTGTTAATCGATTTAGTATGCTTAAATACTGTAGAGAGAATATAGTTTTGTTTCAATGAGCATATTCGAAACCAGTAAGAAAACTTCTGCGATTAATATTTTTTAACACCTTTTTTTTTTCCTTGAACAAAAAAGAGGTTTAAACTTTGCATTGGAGCTGCTGTTCAGTCAATCTGGAACTTTTTTTTAATTGGAAATGACCAGCATCAAAGCATGTGTGGTTCGGATCAGTGTTAGAAATGAATGTACATTTACATGGAACTCATTTGAAATGCTACTTTGTATAAATAGTTGGTAACATTTCTAAAAACAATACCCATGCCACTTAAACATAAACTGTGCTTATAAGTAGAAACAGTGTGCGGTGTACGAGGAGGATTGTATCCCATTACTGCAGGTGTTAATGTAGCACTAAGGGGCTGGAAGTGCCACAGGTTGCCCACTCCTGCTGTTTGCAGGGAAGATAAGCACACTGCAAGCCCTTTAGTGTTTTTTATTATTATGTAGATACTATCAACATGTAGCACCTGGTAATGGAGACGTTAACCTGGCAGGAAATAACTGAGAAAATAACAGTTATTTGACAGAAATATATTTTTATTTTCTTTTAAGCCTTTCATGCATGAAATATTGAAAATAGCAGGGGGAAAAAAGAATTTATTGGGGCCTGATTAATTAAGGGGCAGTAATTTGGCCAGAATTGAAGGAGGAAGATTGAGATGATTGCCATGGTATTTCCCAGTGTCACGCCCGATTTACTGACTAATTAGAAGCAAAAATACCAGTTGGAGAAATTTAATTAGCATACACATTGTGGGTGGCAACAGGTCTGAAGTTGCACACGGTATTTATTCTGTTGACAATGAAAATGTTGTGGGGGGGGGGGGGGGGTTATGTTTTGGCTCCAGTAAAAACCCAGCTGTATAAACAGATACCAGAACTTTCTTTACCTTAAGAGGTTTTATTTATTTATGTATTTATTTGTTAGTTTAGTTAGTTCGTTATTCATATATTAAGGTACTATATATGTATTTGTATGTTTTCAATGTGTGTTTATTAAAATAAATAATATTAATAGCCTAATAAATATGATGGCATATTAAAATATCATTAATGTGTTCTCTGTACACATTACATTATGTAAAAATATAGATATGTACAATAGGCTTAAACAGTACAGTAGTCAAATCAAATTAGCAGGCTTTGTTTTTAGTCTGTCCTACATGTGATACAAAACAACCCCCACCCCCCAATCTTCCACAGCTTCCGACGCCTATGCTCTCCTCTTTGCGGCAGCTTTCAGTGCGCAAAATCCTTTGATTAGCTCATGAATGTATGGCAGCTCATTATCTGTGTTTAACATGATGCTTTGCATACGTAAACATCATTAATGTTGCCTTGCACTTAGGCAATTGCTACACCTCTTCTTACAAGGTGCAAACCATTGTAGAAGGGAGTAACTAAGAGCTGTACAAAAGCACACCTGCAGAGACGGCTTTTGGCTTCAAGATGCCTTCAGGATGGCTGCTGTGGTACACTTCCTGATGCTGCGACACTTGGCTCTTGTTAAGGAGAGGCAGGAACATGTTCAGAGGTGAAGGGCAAGATGAAGAAGACCCTGCATATTCAATCCCAGGATCACTTTGTTTGGGGTGCCGGAGGACGCGGTGCTAAAGCGTTATCGTCTCACTCTGCAGGTCATCCTAATCCTAATAGCTGAATTGAGTGATGAGCTAGACCCCCGCGTTAATCTTGGGACCGCTATCCCTGCACATGTGAACGTGCTGTGTTCTCTGCACTACTTAGCCTCTGATTCCTGTTAGACCACAGTTGGAATGTCTGGAGGGGTAGCCCAATCCACCTTTTCCAGAGTGCTAGGCAAATTTATAGATGTCATGCTGAAAAGGGCAAGCCAATACATATAATTTCCTAAGGATACTCGCATAACTGATGTTGGCTGAGGCTTTTCTAAACAAATACATTTCATGCTGAGTGACCTCAGCCGTTTTTTTTTGTTTTTTTTCTGTGCGCCAAGAGGACTTTGCTGCCCTTCCTGTGACATATTTTTTTGCTTTATATTTTCGTGCTCCACAAATGTCATACAGCGACTATTGCTCTCTGAACTCTTAAGTCTGCAAGTGCTGACTTTTAAATAGACTGATGCGCTCTTTGAGACTCTCATTATCATAATTGAGGATCATTATTTGTGCGTGTTGAGTAATTTACATTATACAAATATGTAGCAATAAATTTACTTAAAAATACTTTCCATCATACATTAAAAGTATATATTTGTAATAGACACAATATAATGCAACATTTTAGTGCTTGCATTTTTTTCAATGATTTTTTGAAATGTTCCCCCAAGTCTAAAATAATCTGTAGTATTTTGATATCACCTACCGGACATTATACAGGATATAATATTGTTTTTCCACCTGAGGCAAGGAGAAAGTCATCCATTTTAGTCTTGAATGTCATTAATTTCCAATTATCATTTTTATTTTAAAAGTATGTAAAAGGAAAAAGTCTACCATTTATAAACGTTTAAATAATATTGAGGGTCATTTTCAGGGGTATTTGGAAAGTGCAGACTCATAACCTTCCTGAACTACCCAGGAACAAGAGGGAGAGTATTTAAGGTCTGCATTATCCTTTTTGATCTCCCTGAGGATGACATTACAGCTCGATACCGTCTATTTCATTATGTACAATTTTTTGTATTCGTTGTATAATAAACTTGGTTCATTATATTATTTTCTAATGGTACAATCGGCACCCTAATTTTGTACTCGATTATCGTATAGACATTGATTTATCAACGCTAATCGATGCATTGACGTTTTATTTTTCAAAATAAAAAGCATTCGTTTTTTTAACAGAAGATCCAATAACTAAAAACACCGTTGTGCATAATAAGGTACGCTGTCAGTGTTTAGATTTCTTTTGATGGATTTTTTTCTTGTTTTATTCCATGCAGGCATTCTTTATGGATGTACGTTGTTTAGTCGTGTTACCTGCCAGTCTTGCTCAGGTATTTATTGACATATCTTTTATTTATGATTACAGTTCTTTAGAATATAGGTGTCTGCATGGTCTTTGATATTGTTTCATATTAAATCAAATGTCTCCGTAAAAACTGACTGTTTTTTTTTTTTGTTTTTTTTTAGTGATCACAGATTCTACATGTTTTGATCTTGATTATTGCCAGACAGGCTCAGGTATTTTTTTTATTATTTTCATTTGAATTAATTAAATTCTGTGATCATACATGGGTCTCAGTCTTATGGGTTTTCTTTGGTTCTGTTTCACAAAGACCATTTTTATAAGGTGTTATTTAAGGATGCTTGTTTGGTCTGTCATGTTCTATGGATGGATAGATAGATAGATAGATAGATAGATATACATATGTTGTTGTTTTTTTTAATTTTTGCAGATGGGATCAATGGCTTGGAATGTTACAAACAATATCTTGAAAATCATTTGACTTGCACTTGGAAGCCTGGAACTCGCGCCTCAAACGCTACGACATACACATTAATAACGGAACAGTAAGTTCTAAGTTATGGTATATATGTTGCAAGAAATGACAAATTACAGCTTTGGACAAAAGTTGATCAAAATGAATGATCAATATTGTTATCATTGTCTACAGAGGTTGTTGATAAAACTGTTAGTGTGGGCTTTATTTAAAGCCTTTTCAGTGAAAGCTGAGGTTTGTTCAGAGGATCTCGCATCATCAGGGAGAAAAAAGTTGGTCTTCTGAGAATGGTGCCCAAGGTTTCTCCGAAAAATCTCCAAAATGACAAAGCAAGAGTGCATTTCACTTACTTACCATGGGTTTGGGAGAACTTCAAAAATAATCTTTTCCTTACAAAAATTGAAATGGCTATATAGGAACATATGGTTCTGGTCCGGTTCCTAGTTGTGATTCATTGCAGATCTTGGTCTAGTGTTTTTTTTTTTTGTTTTTTTTATTTAGAGTGACCAATTATTATTTTTATTTATTTTCCCACAATTTGGTATGTCCAATTATGTTTTGACTCCTCGCCACAGCGAGTCCCCACACAGCACATAGGTGCAGAGAGTGTCCTTGATCTCACAAGCTAGAATCACTTTTACACCGAGCAATCCAGAGCAGAGGTGTATTTGTAATATATTAACATGTTGCTTAATTAATGTTTTGATTTCATAAGGATCGACAGAAGCAAATGTAAAAGATGCAAGAACATTTTAAATACATTCCACTTAATTGAAGGGCTATTCAGTAAAAATTCTGTGACCATTTGGGTCGTTGAAAGTGACCCCAACAGGAATTGTTCCAAAGCAATTTTCAAAGGCACGCCAAATCAGTTGGGTAAGTAACACCCACTGAACAGCTCTACATGGTCAGTATTTATTTTTATTCCTTAATCCTGCATCAATGCCCCAGCCTTGGGGGCCGATTGGTTCGGTCTCACCTCTGAGAGGGCGGCTCTGCCTGAGCCAGGGGGAAACCCTGTATTCTTTACTAACAACTTGCTTTCATCTATGCCCATGTTCCTCTCTGGCCCCTTCCTGTTCATTTCCTTCTGTCTCAGAATTCCTGTTGCTCCGCGTGGCTCTGTCTCAGAGGTCTGGCCACACCGTTCTCCCTAAACATAAGCTTTCCTTGTTAGTCAGGGATGACTTCTAGTCTTCTCAAATGTATCCTCTATCCTTCTCTTCATTTTCCCTTTGGAAGTAACGCCCACTTCCCAGGATTGGAGGCTGATCGGCTCGGTCTCACCTCTGTGAGGGCGGCTCTCCACGAGCCAAGGGGAAAGCATGTCATCTTCCTAAAGTCACAAGCACATGATTCCTATTTCAAGTCCCAGGGCTTACTCCTCTCAGCCCTTGCGCCTGTCCCGTGAATGGTTTGGTAAAATGAATGCAATTTAATTTTGAGTTTGAAATTTTTTTTTTTTTTAAAGTATGCTGCATCCATGCAATGTTCACAGGAAGCTGTCATGAAGTGAATAACAAAGTCTTAGATATAAAGTGCATTTTATTTATTATTATTATTATTATTTGTTTATTTAGCAAGGCGACTTGCAGAGACTAGGGTGTGTGAACTATGCATCAGCTGCAGAATCACTTACAACAACGTCTCTCCTGAAAGATGGAGCACAAGGAGGTTAAGTGACTTTCTCAGGGTCACACAATGGGTCAGGGATTTGGTTACAAGCCCTTTTCTTTAACCACGCACCACACAGCCTCCTATACCAATTTAAAATAAATTGGTAACAGACACAGTCAGGTTTTAAGAATTAACAGAGAGTCGAGCGGGTCGGCCAGAATTTCAACTTCTGAGGTCATTTCTGACTGAGTTTGTGCCATCTGTGTACTTTGCTTTATCTGTGAATTTCTCTCCACCTTTCTCTGAACCCGTCTATGGAAATATTTTTCTCCAGCTGAATGTATTGGTTGTTTGTTTCAGTAAGATGTCCTCCACCATCACAAATAAGTTATACAAGAGGTCAAGGAAAGTTACACATATCTTGGAAAAAAGGAAAAAATGCTTTGCAATATCTGGTTCAATTCAGAGAATCTAACATGGTTACCTGGAAAACGGTAAGTCAAGCCAAGTCAGAATAAATAGAATTAACTACTGTGCCTCATTTACAGAAAGTACTGCTGCACAAAACGATGATTCAATTTTTCAGATGAGCTCTCCACAGGTGAGGGTTGTTGCTGCTGATTGGGTTGAAGAAACAGCTGCTTATATTTGTAGTGACTGCTGCTTTTCTTAGACTGCAGAGAAAAGCAAACCACACAAATCCAAGCGGCTGCTTCTTCACTTGGTACAGCACTAACAGAAAGTTTCATTTGCTCACAGATACTTGGAGTGACTGCACCTCAGGTAGCATGCCTGCAGTTCCATGACTTCCCTCAAAGACAGTTTAGCTTGATATATCAAAAGAAAAATCAATGGTTATGTTTACAGTTACTTTTTGGATCCTTTCTTTTTCTCGTACGGTATTTTTCTAGAGTTTAAAAATGCATGTTTAAAGCATTTCCTGTGTTTGACCAGTGCACGCAGTTTACAATGCTAATATCCTTCACCACCAACCTTGACGGATTTGTCATGCTTACTAACTATTCCAGCATGGATTGCTTAAAAAAAAGCAATCCATGCTGGAATAGTTAGTAAGCATGCCAAATTATGATATTAGCAGAAACAACAATAGAGAATTATACAAAAGTTAAGTACTAGGAAAATGTAGATGATATAAAGTATCCCTTTAACCTGTTTTTTTCTGGGAGCACCATATGTTGTAGTTGGCTTTGTACACTGTTATAAAAGTTTACTATGGTATTTTTGCACTGTATTTTTGCAGTTTTACAATGCTTTTGGTTATACTATGCATTTAGCAATAGTTTAACCAGGTTTGCCGCGTTTGTTAATATGCTTTACCATACCTTGCTATTCTTTATGATGCTTACCCATGCTTTACCACGCTCTCACTATGCTTTATTATTACACTTTGCTGTGTTTTTACTATGGTAAACTTTTATAGGGGCAGAATCTAGGTTACAACTCTCATAATAGTGCTGACTATTCAAAGATGAATCAATCATAAAATCTGCTGATATATGAATAATTTGAATAGCCACATGAACAATAGTTTGAAGGATTAGACTGTACTTGGGAGTTTGTTGTAACAGGGTATCTAATCATAAACATCCCCTGTGTGCTTATTTGTAGGTCAAATCAGATAATAATCATGAAGTCACAGTGTCTGGGTTGAATCGATCAGTTTCGTATGCAGCTCAGGTTCAATGTAATCCTAATAGCACCAGTAAGAGGTGTCAGAAGTGCATGTGGAGTGATGTTTTGTTTATCCCTCCTGGTAAGTAATCTCTAACTAAAGTTTGTGCAATCTGCCCATTAACTAGGATCAACAGCAGGGATGTCCACAATTCAATAGCTGTTGATATGTTGTGGAGCCAAGGATAGTAAATAATAAAGGACATCTTTTACTCTTGTTTTAAAAAAGCTAGCAGAGCAAACATGGCTCAGATTCAGGGCTGTGTGTAAACAAATACTGCACACATGATGTAGCAATAAGGGTAAAGTGAGATTGAAATATACTGTACACATCAAAGAGACGGCATTCAGTCTAGTGAGATACCCCTCTTGTTTAAATTTCTTTTTAAATCACCTTGATTGTGTGTTTTGTTGTTGCTAAACAGAGTTGACAGAGGTGCCAAATATTGTGGAGTTTATTACGGAACTATTACCCAGCGGGAAGCAAAGGTTCCATATGAGTTGGAAGGTACTTTCTTTATTATTTAACTTTTAGTTTAAAAAAAAAACAACTAAATAAATAAAAATACTTTCAATGTTTGCATTTGCACATGATTTCAAATCGGATTACTGTTTGTGTGACCAATGGCCCGTCTATATAATACTCCATCAAAGCTATGAAGTTTAAAGGATATTATACTGTGTGTCAATACTTAGTGGTTTGATTCTAGTGTTTTAATATTAACAGGCATTTGTCTTAAAAAAAAAACCAGGAGTTCATTAAAAACTTGTGTAACCCCTGTCCGCTGATGTGTCAGATACGGCTGGTTTTAATTATTTACCTTCACATTTTCTTTAGTACAACAGCAATGTCTCAGGATACAGTGTCACTGTCAAAGAAGAATCTGGAGAATTTCAAGAGACCTTCAACACTACCCTTCCAGAGATCAGTCTGACTCTCTCTCTATCTGCCTACTTGGTCCGTGTTGTAGCTTTTAACAGCGGTGGACAATCGCCGGCATATCAAAGAAAGATCCCAGAGCCTCAAAATATAGGTAACCGTTTTGTGCAATAGTCAATATGTTTGCTTCTGTGGTTTTGCTTCAAATTATTTTAAAACTACTAACCTTTGAAAATATCTTTACAGACTTGCCCGGTCAAATCAATGTATCTGCCTGCTCAAATGAGAGCTTTTCTATTTCCTGGAATAAAAGCCTTGTTAAAAACTACACCTGCTATTCTGTTGTGTGGGGCCTTGTTCATGGAAACAAGACATCGCAATCGTTTCATTCTCTGTCAGAAAAGATATCCTTACGAGGTATGTTTTACCAGCAGTTCATTTTAATTGTATCTAGTGCCTGGTACTGCAGGAGGCTTGCTTAGGGCTGTTTAAATATCATTAAAGAGGAAAAGGTTCCGAGTTGTTTTTCAAAGCACTTTAACCAGTGAAAATGTTTATGAATGTTTTTGTTTTTTAAATCCTTAATTCAAAACATGAATAGATAAACTGGGCAAAAAAGCTCCATTCCCAATATCGTCTCAAAAATCGAATTTCAATACTACATTTAAAACATATTTGGCCAAATACTTAAGAAATGTTTGATGCACATCCCTTTGGTAAATCTACTTGCTTTGTGCTGCACATGTAAATATGCCTCCATCCTTGTAAGGTGCATTTTTGTAGCTGGCTTATAAGAAAGAACATTTTTAACTAACAGCAATTATAGTTTTTTTTATAAATGCATGAATCAACCAACAGCCAGTCAGATTTGGGAATTTTGTATCTAAGATGTTCTTGTCTTTAGGAGGAGATTTGAAAATAGCCTTGATGCAATATCGGAGAGAAATTGAGAATGCATGCTCTTAATACAGTATTACATTTGTATTTTCAGGGACCTTGGAACCTTACAAAATATACCGATTCATTCTGCATTTAAGACACAATAAATCCCCCTGCAACTTGAAAAGTCTGAATAACAGTGAAAGCACATATGGCAGGGCAGATGCTTATTGCGTTGAAGGAAGTAGGTTTTGTTCACTGGGACTTTTGACAAGCATTTTCAAACAAAAATGTCACTTTGATGTTGGCTTGATAAAATGTTTAAATCTGATTGGTTTACAGGACCAAAGAGTGGACCTGTCAACGTCACCTACAGCAATGTTACAAAAACTTCAGCTGTGATAAATTGGAGTAAAGTACGTGAAGAGGATCTGCAGGGATTTCTTCAGGGCTATATAATCCACTATAGAGCTAACGATACAAGTGCTTCCTCAGGTCATTTTTAAATACATATCTACTAAGAGGGAAAATTGTCCCCCAGACAGTGTATCCATGTAGTGTATATTTAATTCTAATTGGAGGAGTAATTGGCAAAACAAGGCTGATGTGGTTTAGAAAAACTGAGATGCAGTACTTCAGGTTGGGGCCCTATTCACAAAACTTTATAAGCAACTATAAAATCGCTTAACAAAACATTCCTTCAAACTGTCCTTAAAGTTCTGAGAATAGGTCCCAGTAATAGACCCCATACATATGTATTCTGTTAATGATTATATTTTATTTGACCTTTATCTGAATACTTTTAAACGAATACACTGAAATGATGCCTTGTTTTTTTATATTTTTAATACTTATAATAATATATTGTATGCATGTTTTTATCTTCACATTGTGCTATTTATTCTTTTTCAGCAATCACTGTTAATTCCTCCACAAATAGTTATATTTTAACTAAACTGAAAAGCAAAACAATCTACAAAGTCAGTGTGTCTGCCTTCACAACGGCTGGGGAGGGAGTCCGAAGCGACCAAATCATATTTGAAACAAAGCAATACGGTACATCTGAAGGCGCTTATTTTAGATTACAACACTGTAAGGCATATTGGCTCCCAAAAATCTGGATTTTCTTTAATAGCCCTGAAGTATCTAGGTTGTATATATGGTTGTGATAATGTTTTTTGTAAATCTAAATAATATACTGGTTTTGAGAACCCTTCTGGAAACCGATAGTAAAAATGTGTTTTATAATCAAATCTAAATAAGGGAGGACAGCATGCATCTTACTAAGGTTGTCAGGTGTTGATGTGATGGTGTTGAAGACGAGAGCCATAATGTCCCAAACATGTGTGTGTTTAACTATTCTTCCCTCTTAGAGCTAATGTTGATTTGTGTTCAAATGCTAGCTTGAAACCTTGAATACAATAACTATCTTGTAATAAACACCTCTTCTTTACACGACTCTTCTTTACCACACTTTATTTTCCTGATTGTTTTTAACTAAATATCGTTTTAGTTTATGATAAACCCGAAGACTGATAATGTGAATGTTGAGGCAAAACTGACAAATATTTTTCAATATATAAAAAAAATGACCACTGGAAACGTTAGCATGGTAAATAATTATCCAAGCATAAACAGCAATACAGAACAGTAGGGATACACAGTGCAGATTAAATAAAAAGTCTTACTCCTCTATTATTGTTGCAGAACCATCACTTTTGTTTGTTTGTTTCTCTACAGAGCTCAGTAATATAATTGTCATTGTGGTGTGTGTCATCTCTGGAATACTATTGAGTCTGTGTGCTGTTCCTATTTCCTCCAGAGCATTTAAAAGGTAAGAATATAATTTTATAATTATATTTTAATGGTAACACATCATAATAAATGATTGTTGTTGTATTAATTCGTTAGTGAAACTGTTTAAAAAGTAGAGGCAGAGCCAAACGTAATCCTATATAGTTAAAATAAATAGAAATAGCTTTTTAGACCTCCCTCCTGTTACAAACATAAAACCAAAAACCCTTCACATGTTAATATACTGTATATGGATATAACCTTCTTCTAACTAAACACATTTCTATTCTTCAGAGCAAAGATTTTTTTTTGGCCAAATATACCCAACCCTGGCAACAGCAATGCTATGCAGGAAATTGATAGAAGCAGCCCACTGGTATGTACAGCAAAATGAAATCTAAGGCTTACTGAAATGGAGGAGAAATACAATTGTATCACTATCACATTATATTCTGTAAATTACTTCAATAAAAGTAGTCTTTGCTGATGTACCTACATAGTCAATTAATACTATAGGAATATTTTGACTGATAACTAGATATCCCAATGCATTTTAAACTAATGTTTGTACTTTAATTTATCCTGCATTGTCTTTTCACCATTTCATGATTCCAGTCCACTTCTCAATACTGTTGAAGGCAATACATTTTCTGAAGACCACATGACATCACACTAACCAGATGTTCTTTTTTTTTTAATTTAAGGAGTTTTCGCATACCACAGCAGTACCTCTGTTTGAAGCTGACACTGATGAGAAAGATGCTGACAGCCTGCATATCATTGAAGAGTCGTCAGTGATGCTTGCAGAGATCGAGCAGCTTCAAAATGAACCTGTCCAAAGCAACGTGGATCCCAGTCCAACAAAACCAGCCCCCCCGCCTGTAAGCGATTATACCACCATGGAGTTCTTTCATCAAGTCATGCCTCATGCATCCATAGCCACTGCTGTAGCTCAAGTCCAGCCAGGCAGACAGAATGACATAGAGCTGAGTACCATGGCAACGTTGAAGGGTATGACAGCCCTTGACTATCTAAAGCAAACACTTTGCAATGTTTACTCCAATACAACTACAGCTGGAAATGACACAATTGAAACAGTGATGTGAATGTCAAGCACAGAATCTTTAGTCTTCAAAGGAAAAGGCGCCTGGCAATGAGTGAAAGCCCATCTGTTTTTAGTTGTCTTTCGAGAAGCAAGCAACAATAAACCATTGTCTGCAAAGCCTCCTGCAAGCAACAACAAGCAACAACACTGTCTTAAAGTACGATTCTGTGGGGCATGCCAATGTGGGGCATGCCAATGTAAGACTTCTTAAAATTGTTTTGTCTCACTTTTCTTTCAGAAGAGCGCATATACAGAATTAACATTATACTCATCAAGACATGTTAAAATAAATCACTCATTACCCCATATTTAGGTTTTCATCAGATTGGCGCATTTGAGGCTGTGAGTGGGTATTGCCAGCCACTCTGCAACAATAAGATCCCAATGCTCAAATAGACATTGGAAATGTTGTCCTGATTGAGAAATTTCACAATGAAAAGAACTTGTAGAAACAGTTTTTTTACAACCAGGCTCTGTTTTCTCCTCTTGGCTTGAGATCGCCCATAGCTGCCTCAGTTGGATGGCATTTCCGCTGGGTCCTAGTGGAGACACTATACTGAGTAGTGATTATACGAATACATTATTAAAAAATACAACTTTTAGTACTCCTGCAATGTGACGGGGACATTTCCCCATCGTTGAAAAAGTGATAGGGACATGTCCTCCATGTAAATTACGCCTATGTTTGTGACTGGGGTCTGCAGCTGTAATGTCTGGTCCTAAGTACTGGTGGTGATTTTATATAAACAATTTTTAGTCCCAAACTGACAGTTGCTGAGGATGATTACATTTCAGTTTCACACCCCTAGAGACCATTTCTAAATTTACCCTACCTCAGAAATGCAGCTGCATTTCAGTTCAAAAGCGTACATAATAATCTCAACAGAAGCAACAAAAGAGTATACAGGAGTATCTGTAGTATTTTGTATTTAATTATATCCTGATGTAACTATCAGTTATCTGCTGTATTATTGAATTGTATTTTGTCACACTTGTACTTGCTTGTACTCATTGTATTCATCATTGTATTTATCTTGCTCTTAATTGTATTATTACTTGCACTGTGATTCTTGAAATGTATTTGTTTACGACTGTAAGTCGCCCTGGATAAGGGCGTCTGCTAAGAAATAAATAATAATAATAATAATAATAATAATAATAATAATAATAATAATAATAATAATAATAATAATAATAATACAAACCACTCAAATTGAAATATTAAAAAGGTAAGGAATGTAGATAGTATAAGCAAGGGGTGTCAAACTCCTGGAGGGCCACAGTGTCTTCTGGCTTTCATTCCACCTGATCTCTCAATTACTTAATTGCTCTAATGATTTGATTAACTGGACACATTTAACACTTCTCTTCAGGCCTCAAAATGTTTCATAGGTAATGTATCTTGAATCAAGTGCATTTCTAAAACCATCAACTGTAAAAGACCTTGAAAAATATGAAATACTGTATGTCAAACTGAACAAATAATTAAATCAATTATGTTAATTGAGAGCTGGAATGGAATGAAAACCAGAAGACCCTGCAGCCCTCGAGGACTGGAGTTTGACACCCATGGTATAAGGTATCCCTTTGATTGGAATTCAAGTGAGTAATCACAGAGAATGGGGTGCTGTTCAGTCAAACTACAGTACAGGGCCTGTGTCATCCCGTTGAATCAGAAAAAACAGGACTATAACGTGCTGTATTTGTATTGTATAAAATTAGAATTTGCTAAACACATGACAGATTTACTAGCAGTGCTTAAATACTTGAATTGTCTGTTTTGAATAAGCTATTAATTCCTAGGAGTACAGTAGCATCTGGCTGATTTCAGATCTGGGCTGACAGTATTGTGTTTTCGAAGAATATTTCAGTCAAGCCTAACCAGTCACAGCTGCAAGCTTAACCACAGCTATCTTTCCTGTTGAAGCGTGTGTGTTTTTGATTTTGCTTTTTTTATTTTGTATATATCTTTTCTAAAATTGTACACACATCATGTTCAAACCATTATTCCTGCCACTCTGCACCAAGGCTAACTTTGACTGTGCAATGTGACACCAGTGTGTGTGTGTGTGTGTGTGTGTGATATATCCATATACACTATATCTATATCTATATCTATATATACATCGAGAGAGAGAGAGAGAGAGAGAGAGAGAGAGAGAGAGAGAGAGCAAGAGATATTTATATATATTTACTTCCCAGACACATCCTGTATTTAAGCAAACCAATGTGTTGCTAGTAACAAAGTATTCTCATGAGTTTATAGAATGCCTGTCACCTAAAAATGTATAAACCTGATTGTTCACTATTTTATAATGTATTTATATAATAGATCATCCCTGGGAGGAGGAGGGGGTAGTTATCCATTGAAAGTATATTAGTATACAGTATAAGTACAGTACATTTTAAAAATACATAATGCATTGGCTTTTGGGGAAGTCACATACAGGTCACATACAGTATAGTTATGTAGGTGTGTGGATTTCCTGTCAGGTTATTGTCTTCCTGGCTAATCAGGGGTCACTGGTAACTGCTTAAGGCTCTTTATGTACTGTAACTATAGACAAGCATTATGAACTCGCCATTGCAGAAAGCATTACTATTGATTACTATAGATACAAAAAAGAAACTATGGTTAGAACGTGGGGCGTATTCTTTAAACTAGGGGGGGCACAACTCTGGTTCTTTATTCCAGATCAGGTTTTAGAGGTTATCAATTAAATAATGAATGGATTAACACATGAAATAAATCGGGCCCCCCCCCAAAACAAGCATACCGTCGATAGATAACTGATGTCTAGAACCTTGGTACAAGTTGTTAATAAATGGGTAATTACATATCAATTAAACGCCAAATTATGGCATGCAAAATAAAGTGTTACCAATACTTCTTCAGCAGATGATTTTTAAGGTTCTTATCAGTGGGTTTGACTGTATAACTGCAAATCACAAAAATGTGCTGGCCTGGCAACACTTAAGTCCTGCAGGGGACAACTTTTTAATTTCATATTTTAGGATAATTGTTAACACATGGTGTCAAATACAGTTTTGTGTCCAGACTACCCCTAAATAAATATGAATTAAAAAAACAAACAAAAAAAAAACTGTGGAAAAATTTTTAAAGTGAAACTACATTTTTTGGTTTCAAAATGAACATCAGAATTTGATGACACAATTGATGTAACTGTAAGTTCCACAAATGATGGTAACTAGACCTTCCTAGAATACAGAATACTCAAAGTGAAATAATCAAACTGAATAATCTGCATTTCCTAGAACAATATGATTATAGACTAATATTGTTCAAAGAAGCATTGCTGATGCGAAATTCTTTTTTTAGATGACATTTGTCATTTATATATTACATTTTTAAATTTCAATGAATGATCCATTCTTGTTATAACTGAATCTTCAGGGGGTTATCAAGTAACTGTGGTTTGAAAGATCTGGAGACAGCAAAGTAGAGTATTTTGTAACACAAATAGAATCCATATTCATAGTTTAAAACTGACACTAGATTGTAAATTTTAATTTATAAAAAATGGTGGGTGTAAAAAAATGTAAACATCAAGGAGGTCAGGCGC
The DNA here is from genome assembly GCF_902713425.1 of Acipenser ruthenus. Lineage (NCBI taxonomy): Eukaryota > Metazoa > Chordata > Actinopteri > Acipenseriformes > Acipenseridae > Acipenser > Acipenser ruthenus. Next base: position 15,766,294 of record NC_081190.1, read on the forward strand.
ATACATCCCCACTACGGCTGAGCCATCATGTTGTCTACTGTCAAAGAAAGCATTGTTTTTTTGTTAAAAACTGCTCACATTTAATTCCCAGAGAGAAAATGTGTCACTTTCACATCTCAGAGAAATGCATGAGAACCTTGTCATCTTCTCATGTCAATCTGTATATCGCAAATGTTTCTCCTAAAACAAATTAGACTAGTTTTAGAGATGCAAGTATAGACGCTTAAGAGCAATGCAAATTACTCAACTCGCCCAAATAATGATCCGCAATTATGATAATGAGGGTCTTAATGAGCGCATCACTCTATTTAGCGCCTGCACTTGCAGAGTTAGGAGTACAGAGAGCAATAGTCGCTGTATGATATTTGTGGAGCATGAAAATACAAACCAAAAAAAAGGGCAGCAAAGTCCTCTTGGCGCACAGAAAAGAAATTAAAAGTTTACTAAAAGGAGAGGAGAGCCTTTACGGCCGAGGTCACTCAGCATGAAACTGAGTTGTTTGGAAAAGCCTCAGCCAACATCAGCTATGCTAGTATACACAGCAAATGATATGTATTGGCCTGCCATCTTTAGCATGACATCCAGAAATTGGCCTAGCACTCAGGAAAAGGTGGATTGGGCTATCCCTCCAGACATTCCAACTGTGGTCTGAAAGGAACCAGGGGCTACGTAGTGCAGAGAACACAGCACTTTCACATGTGCAGGGATAGCGGTCCCAAGATTGACGCGGGGGTCTAGCTCATCCCTCAATTCAGCTATTAGGTCTAGGATGACCTGCAGAGTGAGACGATAACGCTTTAGCACCGTATCCTTCGGCATCCCAAACAAAGTGACTCTGGGAATGAATATGAGGGGTCTTCTTCATCTTGACCACCTCCTCCAAACATATTCCTCTCTCCTCAACAACAGCCAAGTGTCGCCGCATCAGGAAGTGTACCACAGCAGCCACCCTGAAGCCAATGACAGGTCTCTGCGGGTGTGTGCTTTTATACAGCTCCTAGTTACTCGCTTCTACAATGGTTTGCACCTTGTAAGAAGAGGTGTAAAGATTCTGGAGGGTCAGCAATTGCCTAAATGCAAGGCAAAATCCTTACATCACATTATAATGTTTGCGCCCGCTTAGTATCCAGATTCTGCCCAATTCCATGCTCTTTTCTTCATTTGAATGCATTTCAATATAATTTTAATGGATTAATAATGGCAAAATGCAAATTTGATAGTGGGTGCAGAACGCCAGGCGAGCACCGTTTTTGAGATGTCGTGCATTTTTAGTGGCCAGTAAAATCAGACTTTACGGCTGCTAAACATGATATATGGCAGCATTATGACAGTTTTGCACCCGCAAATCACTTTGTGTGTATCCTTACATCACCCTCATCATGTCAATGTGAAACCAACAAGGTGCAAAAAAGAAACACAAAAAGTTCTATATTGAATCTATATTGTAATTCCACATATCTGTAAACTGAAATACTACGTATATCTGAAGATGCTCATATCCATATAATATATATATTTTTTCCCTCAAAAGAGTTTACAGGAAACAGCATTTGAGATTCACATCAGAAGAATGAGCTCCTCAAGCATTTCTCCAAGCAATTACTCCTTTCTTTAATTACAGTGACTCCAATTTTTAACTATAGCAAAGCAGAATTCACGGTTTGTCGATTGTATTTGAAATATGTGAAGAACCGAACAAGGCTTATCACAGTAAAGGGACCAGTAAGCTAGTAAGATTTCAAAACCTTGGTTTGCACTTCGGACCTTGAATGACATTATGTAGTTTCTATTAATTAAAGTTTTATATTCAAAAAGCTAAATCATTCAAATTTAGAGTTGTTGACCATATTTCAACATTGTGCACAGAATAGTATAGAATAGTGGTTATGTTTAATCACAATATCATAAGTGATTCTCCAGATAAACTATATGCAATAATACCACGTTTCATCACAATTGGAGAAGTGGTTCTCCAGATATCTAAAAATGTTGTTACATGCAGATGCACAAACATACAGACACCCCAGCAATGACAGCAATATGGGGGGTCGGGACAGAGGGCACATACACACCAAGCTGAATACAGCCAGATTTCATAATGGGGCTGAATTTAAACTCGGGCTCCTATACAGTGGTAAGTATTCACCCCCCGCAAAGTTTTCATATTTTGTTGAATTACAAATAATGTATGCACAGTTTTTCAAACAAACTTTATTTTATTTTTTTTTATTCAAAGCTGTAGTGGTTAAACTGAACACTGTTATATGAGGATGATGTTAAATGTCAGCAAAACTTGCAAAGAAAATGTACAAAATGAATTTTACTGGTTGCATAAGTATTCAGCCCCTTAAGTCAGTACTTGGTAGAAGCACCTTTTGCAGAAATTAATGCTACGAGTCTTTTCGGATAGGTCTCTACTAGCTTTGCACAGTAGGATGGTGAAATTTTTGCCCATTCTTCACGGGAAAATTGCTCCAGTTCTGTTTGTTGGGGATCATCGATGGACTGCATTCTTCAAGTCTCACCATAAATTTTCGATTGGATTCAAGTTAGGACTTTGACTGGGCCACTCAAGAACATTAATTCTCTTCTTGTTCAACTACTCCAGTGTGGTTTTGGCTTTGTGCTTTGGGTCATTGTCCTGCTGAAATGTGAATTTCCGCCCGAGTTTCAGTCTTGGCTGACTCAGACAGGTTTTCCTCAAGGATTCGCCTGTACTTTGTACCATCCATTCTCCCCTCTATCCTGACAAGCTTCCCAGTGCCTGCAGAAGAGAAGCATCCCCATAACATGATGGTGTCACCACCATGCTTGTCAGTTGGGATGGTGTTGACTGGGTGATGTGCAGTGTTGGGCTTGCGCCAGACGTAATGCTTGGAATTTTTGTCTCGTCTGACCACAAAACCTTTTTCCACATGTCTGCAGTATCATCTACATGCTTTTTCGCAAACTCCATATGTGCTTTAAGATGAGGCTTTTTGAGAAATGGCTTCTTTCTTGACACCCGTCCATACAGGCCAGCTTTGTGTAAGGACCAGCTTACTGTGTGAACATTGACTCCCATCTCAGACACAGAACTTTGCAGATCTCTCAGGGTCATTGTTGGCTTCAGAGTGACATCCCGAACCAGTTTCCTGCTTGCCCGGCTGCTCAGTTTGGGAGGGCGACCTGATCTGGTAGTGTCTGGGTGGTATGATGCATCTTCCACTTCTTAATGATGGACTTCACTGTGCTGAGAGGGATAATTAGCGCCTGTGAAATGTTCTTGTACCCTTCTCCTGCTCTGTGCCTCTCTACAACTTTATCCCTGACTTGTTTCGAAAGCTCCTTGGTCTTCATGGTTGCTTTGTTGGATCACTATGTGAGTTGCAGCTTGAAAGTCTTTATATACCTGAGGGAAATTATCTACAAGTTAAACCATTTCACTAATTTTGTGACCTTTCAAACAAATTATTTGCACCTGAGCTGATTTAGGGCTGCAGTAGCAAAGAGGTTGAATACTTATGCAACTTAGATTAATCTGTTTTTTTTCTGTAAATCTTACTTATTTATATTCTATAGCATTTTTTAACTTTATCAATGTGGAGTAGTTTGTGTAGATTCTACATTTCTAATGTTTCTACAAAGTCTAATTTGAAAGTGTCATGGAGTACGCTCAGATGCCAACAAAATGTGAAAACTTTGCAGGGGGGTGAACACTTCTGCAAACCACTGTATATACATTAACAAACAAACAGCTTAACGAGGACATCATCATTTAATATTGGAAATTTGGATTTATTTAATGTCATTTCCTGCCATACAAAGGTAAAGATACATTAAATATCTTGAAAAGGGTGGGGCACTAACTAAATCCATCCAAAATTAGTCAGCCCCCCACACCACCCAAACCTGCACATTTTGGACAAGGTAATTGGTGATTGGAGCATGTTTTTTTATTTATCCTTGTAATACATTTCTTATCACATTTTCTCAAAAAACATCTACATTATATAGTTAATTTCAAACGTTATATACAATTGTGTACAACAAAAAAGTAACATATTGCCAAAACTGGCATCTTCAGATACAAAGTTTTTTTCCTCAAAAATAATATTCAAAGAAACTTTGTGGAAAGTTATTGAACACACACACACTCAAACGTGAAGTAGCGTATACATTTTACAGTAAAATTTAATTCACGATAAAGCAGATAGTGAAAAACTGTTTATGCACAACAGCAGTTACACGACGACTATTTTCTTGAATTGCTGCCTTTGTAAAAACAACTGCCCTAAATCTTATTTTAGAGCCGATTCCCCCCCCCCCCCAAATATTTATTTTGCACCGGTAATTTTTTTAATTTTTTTATTATTATTTTAGCTGTGATCCCCCCCCGAATGCCCAGTTATTTTTTGTCCTCGCCGCAGCTATTCCACTCACAGCTCATGAACTCGAGAGCAGTCCGGGAGCAACCGTCCTCTGGAGCACCAGGGCCAGGAGGTGTCTGCCTGAGCTCACTGGCACCTGGCTAGCAGGGTCCGCTGTAGCACGATGAGGAGAAACTGTCCCTGCCCGTTTTGCCTCCCTAACCCATAGGACTGCCAGCCAATACAACACTCCCTTCGGGATTCCCCAGCGAAGCCCAGCGACTTCGCATAGCCAGGACTGTGTGACCCGCCCTGCACACGACGCAGCTGTGCTTTTACCCGGTATTGACACTTTCCAATTAGTGCCTCAGTGTAAATACCAGCCATGACTTGGGCTTGGTATATGATTTATTGGTAAACTTGCTAGAAGCTGGAGGTCTCTTTGTCCCTACTTGATTATAAAGTACAGTACTACACCCCAAAGAAAAATCAGAGCTTGTGCTGTAAAGTGTGTAGATCATGCATATTAGAATATGCATCTATAAAAAAACATCACAGTTAAACTGCATCTAGCACCCTATTTTACTGTTTGACCTGCAGCAACACTCACTGATTATATATGAATACAGATTTGTAGGATTGCCAGTTGTGTATCTTATCACAAGAAAGAATGCACCTTATACGATGAAATGTGTTATAGGGTTACAATAAGGGACCAGGCACTTTTCACTTGTGTATGCATGTAAGAAATTTCACCTGGATTCTTCTATCTATACACAGTCTAATCTCCCCACCAAACCACCTCATAAGTAACATTATTTTTGGCATGCAGTTCTACAAAACCAAATAAGAAACCGTTCAGAAAGTGTCAAGACATCTGGAGTGTTTTTTCCTCAAAGTATTTCTTATATTAATATAAAACTGTCTATACTGGAAATGTCATAGGCTGCAGCTGCTACTTATCATAAGAAACTGTCAAATATACAATGTCACAGTTTAGACAGTATTAAATAACCATAAATCCAGTAAAGACAGTATTTATAACTAACAGCATGCAAAAATAAGAGCAATACGAGATAATTTGGTGGGAATATACACGGCAGAACTTCATTATTATATACATTTTTAAAAAAACATTGCCTTTTTAAAAATAAGTGGGTAATACAAATTGTTCTAACAGACATTTAGCAGCACAAAGCTATTATTTTAACAAATAAGTCTGAGCACTACACATGGATAATACATTAACAAGCAAGCTGTGTGTGTGTGTGTGTGTTTCCGCACATCCTTCATATGAATATCATATGATACATTGATTCACAAAAGCAAAATGTGCACTGAGGATTAAAAAAAAATATGGATGAGCCCATCCTTATTTAGAAATTTACAAAACACGAAAAACAAGAAAGAAACCACATTTGACCAGCTGGTATCTAACAATGCAACTTCCTAGTTCATATTCCAATACTTCAACAAGTATTCTTTGAATATTCCTGGATTTCCCCTCCCCATTTGGCAGGCTGATTGGTTCAGCTTCAGTTTTAGTTGCCCATTCTTTTTTTCTAGCTGAAACAGCCTCCTTTCATAGTATCCACAATCCTGGGGCGATTATTGATTCACTCAGACACCTCTGTTTGGACCAAGAGATCTTCCTCATGATTATTGTAGCTGCCATTCTGTTGACCCTTTATGTGATCCAGACGGTTGGTATGAATGCTGTCCTTGTCACTTTCATACTCTTTCTCTTCTTTATCAGAATCTCTTTCCACCTGAAACACAAAAGTTGGAAATAAAAAGGCCTAACTTAGCCACCTTTGTATCTCTCAGTCAAAAGCAACAAAATAGCAGCACTCATTCACTGATAGTCCAGAGGTTAAAAACAAGGTGGCAGTGAAAACATTTCTACTGGACACCACCTATAATTAGGCTTGCTACTATTCGATTTTAATTTTTTTGCCAAATCGATGATTAATATCAACGTTTATTTAAATTTACGGGGTTTTTTTTCGATCTTTATTTTTCAATTCAAGCAGACCACGCATGAAATCGACCTTTATGCTTTTATAAAAAAAAACAAAAAAAAAAAAACAGGCTTTTTATGCCATTGAGAAACATCTAATTTAGAGAAACCCCTTTATCATATTCTACATTACCAACATTCTAATTGAAATAATGTTTGGTCACAGCGAAGCTATACCTTGTAGATATAAATCCTACACAAATTAAATAAATGTCTGAAATATACGGTAGAAAACACAGCGTATGAAGTGTATTACACAGACTTTTATAGCATACATTTACAAGTAAAAACAATATGCACAGGCAGCACAATTATTTCAGTCCAACTAATTTTTTTGGGGAATTCGACGTTTAACGAGCTTTACCGATTAGTCGAAAAGTAGCAAGCCTACCTATAATGAAACTTTATTGAGAGAATCATAGAATACAACTGCGGGTCAACTATACGGACCATATGATGTATATTACCGATACGGCTGTTAGTTAAAAACATGCAGCAGTGAAAGGTCAACGTCATAATCTCACCAACACAGTGAACATGCAGAGTTATATAACTGAAAAAAATGACCACCTCAAATACTTTCTTCACTAGACCTTGACCTAGGAAATCTTTTAGTATTACTGAATTGCAGTGCATAACATTTTGCACCAAATGGGTTTTACTGACATCATCAAAAAGACACAAAAACAGGTCTCTAGTCATTTTTTCTCCGGAAAAAGCAGAGAAAACCATTCAATGGTCGAGTGAGACCGACAGGAGCAGAGAGAAGCCGGAAAAAAAAGGGGCGTATCTCATGAATACAGATAGCCCCGGCATCACATAGATAACACGGACATAAACAAATAATATAGCTGCTTCTGCATCTAGCGCTCAAAGAACATCACAGACATTTGCAGAGCTTTTTTTAGATGTTATAGTAATAAAATAACGACTTGGATCACATTATTGAGGAATTTGGTGATAAAACGAGCGATCAAGAGATGATTTATCGGTATGTACTATTATTACGAGGTATGTAAAAAATATAGCGAACAAGGGGTGGGGCGGAGCTGGAGATGCAGTACTGAGTGTCCTGTTGATATGCAGTGCCTTTTAAACCTGTTTTACTGTGAAAAAAAATAAACTGCGTCTGTGAAAATAAATTGGACCTGATGTGCATGACACGCGCTGAATAAATGGACTGCAAAGGGTTAATGAGTTTACAGGTTACTTTACGTGCATCTGCACTGTTATATGTGGAAATTAGTAGAACCATTTATTTTTCAGGTGACATTTTTACTTGTTTATTGGAATATCCAGATTACTGTGTTGGTTTGTCAATATTGGGGTATGAAAACGTCTGTAAATTGCGGCTACCCTAGGCAAAGGGGAAGACGGACAGGCACTAAACAAACAGGTTTCAGTAATCTATCTCAAACGTCAGATGTAATCTGTGTGAAGCTCACATTCAAAAGTCAGAAAAAAATTTAAATGAGGTAGTTTTTCCTGACGTGAACAGTGGTATAAAAGATTGAATGAAGCTCATTTTCTGTATGGCCTCACCTTGACCGGGGTGTTTTTTTCCAGTTTTTCCTTGTCCTTGTTGCTCTTCTTCCTGGAGGGTGATCTTTCCCTTTCGTTCCTTTCTCTGCTGCGTTCTCTGATTTTCTCCTTCCTCTCCTCCTTTTTAATTCTGTTAAAATAAATTATTTTGTCAATTCAATATTGATCAGTGAAGGTTGTCAAATTAAACTCAGTATAAAACACAGACTGGCTCACACTCTTTTACAATAGGAGTCTTATTTCCAATTGATGCAATACACCATTTCTTTCACTTTATTCATTATACACTGTAAAATCTGATCCTTTGTCCCTTACCTCCTTGGAGAAGGAGACCTTAATTTTCTTTTGGGAGTTCTTGGCCTGGGAGATTTAGACCTACTTCTGCTCCTCTTTCTGCGGTTTCTACAACACAAAATCAAGTATTAGCAAAGGTTACCAACAGGATCTCACATTATCCACACCAGCAGTTTAAGAAGCACATGAAACCTTATTTCATTGTTAATGATATGACAGGTTACTGCCTGTTAATGACCTGCAGGAGTAGCTAAACAACCCATAGGTCATTAGGTGACAGTAAAAGACCAACACAGAAACCACTTTTGTGAAATATACATTATTGACACATGTGCCCGATTGGGAAATATACATTATCGATACATCACTTCAGAGCACAGGTACCGTGAGTTACCCTGCAAGAATCTGGAAGATTAAATGTTGTTCATGCAGATATGCTCCAAAGTATGTGGAGCTCTGTTATTGAACCAATTGAGTCATGGGTAAATGGGCAAAACAATTAACATCCCTCTACAATTCAGAAAACAACATATAGAGTCTATGAAAGTAGATGTACACTGTACAAAAACAGCACCATATTTCAGCAGGCTGGTCAAAAAAGAAAATCACTGTAAAGTACACTTATTTATTTATTATTTTTAAGTGGCTGTGTGGCTGCTCAGTTTAGAGTGCCCCAAGTACTTCAAGGAGGAAACCAAGCCCTTCAGCAATGTGAAACATATTGTAAGATTACCATGTCTGTATTCTGATGAAGTCGACAGCACACATGCTAAACAATGTAGTGACATTTTACAGAATGGTGTAACTGCAGCTTTGAAACAAACTTACTGACCTGCTGGTGCTTCGAGATCTTCGGGATGAACCATAGCTCTTTGGTGAATATTTCCCTTTCTTTTCTTTCCGTTTCCTCTCGTCTTTCTCTCTCCAGCTCTCCTCTTTACTTCTTGATTTGTTGTCTCTCTCTTTCGTTTTATCTCTGCTAAAAAATAAATAACAGTTGATAGCTCTTCTACCACTCCCCTTTCAAAATGTGCATCTACCCGACTATCATTTCAGACTAGGGTTTTTCTCCGACTATTATTCTGTGGTGTATTATCACGATACAGCACGATATTTTATAATTATTAATCTAAAATGTGTTTTACAACATTATAAACCTTCAAATTGAAAAAAAAACATCCTCCATATCTTAACTTTAATACAGCTTTAAATCCTATGACAAGCCTCCATTCTTAATTGTAATCTTGTTTCAAATCTCACAAGAAATGTGCTGCCACTCAGTAGTTGGGGTGGGCTTAAAGTATTCAAAATGAATCAATGATAGGTACAAGCCAGGAAGGAGGGACATTCCCCCGTTGCACTGTTTTCTTTTTGTAGTAGGTTTTATTTATTTATTTTTTTTAATGGGAAAGGGATGGTCAATGTGAATTGATTACCCATTTCCACTGTTTTTCCAGTTTTACTGTGTTTATTGGCTATACACCGATTTCATTTTTCCTTTTTGTATCAGGGGTGTTTTATCGGTTAAAAGCGTAAATCAGAAGCCCTAAATTATAATACAACCGATATTTACACAACATGCAATATTTTAAATACAGAACTCAGAACACTTTCTAAAAATCAACGAAAACATAGATATTGTAGATAAACTGAAGTGCCATTTTAAATCAATAAATAAATACATACATACATACATACATACATACAGGCACATGTATTGGATATTTGTTACAAGAGTATTTCCAAAATAATAATATGTAATTAGGTTGTTAAAAATGTCTTATTCCCAAATCAAATAGTTACACTATTACTGGTATAAAGCGCTTGGTGGTGATTTCTTTAATGCATTAACATATTTGTCGTGTTGCTGCTCTTTGAAAGAACAGCTTGACCATTTACAAATTAGCCCTCCCTTCAATAACCTGACCATCATCATTTTAAAAACCAAAATGATCCCAGATAAGTGATTTTATTTAGGAGTAATTACTTTGTTTCTGTTGTTCTCGCTATCCGCCATATTTGCTGTGCTTTGCTCTTGTTGATTTTTCTGGCTATATAAAACCCAGTGAAAGGTTCATTATTGCCATCTACTGGATATTCCTATTAGTATTTTTTTTGTATTCTGCCAGTTGATGCGTGTCTCAGAGTGGGCAAAATCATAAATATAAATAAAATTACTGCGACAATTAAAAATATTGCCGAATCAGAGAAAGCAATCTTTGGAGGCCATCATGGAACACTATTCTACAGTCAAATCGACAAAGCAATGCTGGAAAAAGCAATGTTTGCACTGTTGCAATAACTCACCTAGACCTGGATCGGCTTCTGGTGCGCTTTCTATCTTTCGATCGCGAGCGTTTTTTCTGGGAACTTTGGGTGCTACGTGCCTCTCTCAGTTTTGACTGAGATCTTTTACGGGATCTACTCCTGAGAGAGAGAGAGAGAGAGAGAGAGAGAGAGAGAGAGAGAGAGAGAGAGAGAGAGAGAGAGAGAGAGAGAGAGAGAGAGAGAGAGAGAGAGAGATTTATAAGTGGGGGAGGCAGAGAAAATGGAAACTACATTTTATGAAAAATGTAGAGCTAAATCAGAAGCTACAGCTCTTGCATAAGTGGTCACCCTTAAACAGTTGTGTAAAATGAAGTTTTATTACAATACATAGTTAAAAGTGTGATGTACAGATCACTATTTCTATGACAATAAAACTAGAAGTATAGACTCAACATGCTTCAGACAGATAACATCCTAGTTATCAGCTCTAGTGAGAAGATACATACAACCACATAATCACTGCATAGGTTTTGCCTTTGCTGTGCTGTTTTTTACCTGTGTCTGGAGCGAGACCGCTTCCTTTTGGATTGGGAGCGAGATCGAGATCTTCCAGCCTTTTTGCTACTAGTGGTACTGCTTTTCCCAGACTCGACTAAATATCAGAGAAACAAAATGCAGATATATTTTAAGTGCAATATTTCAAATGGAAATGTATTCATGACAAAATAATGTTTTTATATTACTTTAAAAACTACCTGGCTCAATAGCTGCAGAGATACATGACTGAGCTTCCCTCACTCTCTTCATCACATCCTCTAGTTCCTTAGCAGCAGCCTGTGCAGTCATCTCGGGGGGTTTTACAATAGCATTGTTGGAGTGATTGATTCTAGAGGATGGATAATAGAAAATGACTCAAACTAATTTCATAGATTTTTTCTTTCAGCAAAAAATTTGCTAGGTAGAATCTACTGCAGACTGAGAACTTGAGATAGATTTAACAACTTTGCTGTAGTGCAAAAATCATTTTTTCCTGAACAGGGCATCCCAATGTTAATGTTATAAAACTATAAACATCAGTGGCATGCAGTGGGTTTCCCAGTAGGTCATGCAGCGAGACGATATGAATGTAACATTAGATAGAGGTCGGCACTGGTACCTGAAAACTGGGTACCCGTCGGGTTTTAAATTACCCGACACGACCCGGGTCCAATTTTACTACCCGGGTATCGATTTATTAATTTGAGAATATATGCCAGTGATTATTTATTTATTTCTCAGTAATTTATTCGTATACTATAAGCCAGTACTTCGGGTGGCACTAGGACCCCGTCAAAAAGCTAGCCTGCCTGCCTGCCTGCCTTGGTTGGTACGCAATAAAGGTGCAAACAAAATTAAATCAGTAAGAGCTTACAGCAAGTAAGAGCTTACATTCAATACAGCATGACTTGAGCTCCACTACGCGCGTGTGGTTGCGACGTCACTCCGAGAGCCTGGTACAGTTTTAAGTGTCAGACTAGTCATGCAGAGCTAACGCACCACGACTCGAACATAGCACAAAGAATGAAGTTGTCCGTGCAATGAACACGCAGAAAAAAAAGATTATATAAAGTCAGAAAGACACATTTTATATTATAGTATTATCGCAACATTCTTAGTTTTCCGATTGGTCATGCAGTGCATGACTTACATGCCCTGACTGCACACCACTGAAACATTAGACAATAGCTTTTATTTATTTATATATATAAAAACACAAAAATTTAATTAGTAACACGTTTTCAATTTGCAATGTTTTATAATAGTTCCCAGGATGCACTTTTTGTAAATCTTTACTTGTTCATAGCTGTTTAAAACTTAGAAGCCAGTCAACACCGCAATTCTGTTTGACATTTTCCCTATATTGACCTACTTCAAGGGTCTATCTCCAAACACGACTCCATTGAAGGTCAGAGCTCTTGGAACAGACTCTTGATCAGCAAATTCCACAAAGGCAAAGCGAGTGGGCTGAGTCTCATCCCCAGCCATTCGTACAAATTTCACATCTCCAACTTGCTTGAAGTACTCTAGTAACTGCTCGGCTGTCGTTGTCTGGAACAAAAGAATAGTATAGTCTAATGAACAAGGAACCAACAAGCAGGAGGACAAACCTAACTGGTGCAGACATGTTGCTCACATGGGGAATAGAAGCAAGAGTCCTGCAGCTGCTGGAATCCTAGAGTTGATTTAAAAAAATAGCAATCTTATTGGTTGTAAAGGTTGTGATGATGTATAATCAGCAAAACACAACTCAAGCGTCTGCATCGACACGGTGTGCTTTGTTCACATTCACCTTGTTTTACCTGTAGACATCCTGAAATACATCAGTAAGAAACAGCATATTGAACAAATCCACAAGTTGCAGGGGGTAAGGTTAATGGTTACACTATAAAATGTGCCTGGGAGGTTTGAAATGATTCTGAGAGGTCTACTGAGGCCACGGGGGGGGGGGGGGGGGGGGGGGGTGTTAAACAAGAAGAATACAATAGGCAGGATAACTCTGATGATATTTCAAGACAAGGTATACTGGAATACAACCTACAGCAGGGATCTCCAACCCGGTGATCTACAATCCTGCAGGTTTTCTAGGTGTCTTTACATCATCAATGGCTAAAGACCTGGAAAACCTGTTAATCTTGACTAATTAAGCCAATAATTGGTGCAGTTAAGTAACCGAGAGCTTGGTTGAAACAAAAACCGGAAGACCCAGTAGCTCTCCAGGACCAGGGTTGGAGACCCCTGACCTATAGCATGAATGACATTACACTAATAAAAATGAACATTAAAAGTAAACTTATTAAAATCATATTAGCAAATATATAGCTTATGATTGTGTTTAAAGTTATCAATGATTTTATCAACATGAGATAAGTTGTTAACAAGTTATAGCCATGAAAGGCGTCGCCAATCAGGTGTTACTAGTGTAAAAAAAATAGCTCACAGTAACTTATTCACTTTACATGGAATAGCTTCTTGTAGCTAAACAGATTTCACCAGATGGAAGCAATGCAATTATATTAAACCAAAACCAACTGCCTCTAGAATTGCACTGCTGGGCTCCACTGGGTAGCCACTGCTAGTGAAATGTTCAGGTCTAAAATTGGTTTACAGACGCTATCATGTGTTACTGCTGCATGCATGTTTCAACTCTAAAGCATTGCAAGGTACCCTCCTTTGTTTGTCCTGGGCACCATCAAATCTTGCATTAGATTTAGACTTAACTGAATATAAACTTCTGTGATTTGCAAAGGTTGTTCAATTGATTCTTCTGCTAGTTGTGCTTTTATTTTTGTGTCTTGGACACCTTTTGTCCAGTCCCTGTGTTGCTTTTATACAGTCTACAAAGCGGCCACTGCTTATGACAGTCATTTCAGATTTGTTGGACATCCTTAATTTAAGGTTTAGGTAGTAGAATACATAAACTAAAGTCAAAAAGCATGCTCCACTTTGAAACAGATTTAGACCACAGACATATAAAATTAATGTTTTCAAACTTAAAACAAACGGTACATGAGTATATTAAACTTTAATTCACCATTCTATACATCAGAAACGGGCACAAACGCTAAATCATAGGCTATACAGTATTATATGTACAGCTATGGCCAAAAGTTTTGCATCATCCTAGAATTTTAGGATTGAGACAATTACATTATTTTGTTTACATAATTTCAATCTTTCACACTAAACTGACTTTATTCCAAGTACAGTATCATGTTAATTCAAAGACTAACATTTGCAAAAAAAAAAAACCCACACACTTGTCTGACTGACAGCTATGGGGGAAAAAAAAGACGACCAATAAAATTAAAATGTAAGCAATCCTTTTTTTTATTATTTAAATAAAATGTATTAAACATCGAGTATCGGTCCTAGAATAGTAGTTACAAACTAAACCGGCGTCTCCTTCAATAGGGTGGAAACTTAAAAAAAAATATTTGACCTAGCAGGCAGCAAGTCTAAATTGAGTGCCTATCTGTAAACAATCATTTAATCAACCACAATAACTCCAAAAAGCACACAAAACAAACTTGTTTCCATATATAAATTACACCAACACTATTTTCCCCCTGTGCAGGGCAATCACCCTGCTACAGGTATGTTTAAAAGAAAACAGTAAAGAAATGAAAAAGGAAAGAATGTACACTTACATGCTGAATACAGTAATTACATGTCCTTTCTCTTGAAAAAAACTATCCAGCGTAGATTGCTCCTCACACCAGTTGCCTGGTTACAGTTTGTGTGAAGATGACGGACAGGAAACGATTGCAGTCGTCATGCATGATTCGTACTACAATAGGTCATCTTTGAATTAGGATTATCTGAATTAGTCAACCATGGTCTTTGTTTTCACTGAGAGAATAACACACTTGACACTAGAGGAAGTTCAGTGTCAGTCAGTACTGAGATTGTTGTACCCGGATCGATCCTGTACGTGACCGTTACAATAGGGCATTGAAAAGAATCGGTTCTTGCTGTTGGGATTGTTAAAAACGGGTGACCGTTATAAGAAGGGTTCATTATAGTGAAGTTAGCCTGTACTTGATTTGTAGCAGATGTTTGTTATTAATATTTTTTTTCTCAATGCAGTACAGTATTATGCAATTTTATGGTATATATTTAAAACGATATATATATATTATATATATTATCATATTATTGACTATTTTGACTTAATGTTGTGGTGCATCAACGATCTTAATATTTGTGGATGAGAACAGTATTTTATATGTGTGTAAGCAAGCATATTCCTCCATGCAGCATGATATTGTTGTCTCTAACCATTTCTTCACTTGTTTGGCTCAATGGCAAGGGTCTCCGTCAAAAATGGCAACAGAAATCACCGTTGGGAAAATGGTTCTGAGCAGTAAGGAAGAGATGGACTTGAGTGTTTTCAAGAACCAGTCCTTGTTCAACTGTGCCTTTTGAAGAAAAGTATCCCCATATATGGACAGTTTCCGGATGCTTTGTCGTTGGGACGGTACACTCTGGCTTGTATCTTTCTGCTTTGCACCGTCGAACTCTTAAATCCACCTCAGTTTCCAAAACAGCTGAAGGGATACTTGTCAGAGAAAATTACTTTAGGCCAGTCATCTTTGGTCCAGTTTTTGTATCTAAGATCTCTGATGTTTTTCTTGCTCAGAACAGGCTTCTTAGCAGGCCTCCCTGACACCAGACCATTCTCTAAGAGGCGCCTTCTCACAGTGCGCACAGACGCCTTCACTACAACTTTCCATTGCCACAGTAAGTGGACACTACTGGCCATTTTGCATTGCTGTTTAGATGCTTGCTTGCGGTATGCAAGGGTCACCGGTTCGCCCTCAGCCTCGGCCCTGTTACAAGTGCAATGATGGTTGAGCATGTTTCCAAGGAGGGATGGCTTTTCCCCATGGCTTGCTCTGAAGTTACAATACCTATGTAAAAGTGGTGCTTATATAGCTTAAATCTACTCGTTACCACTTCTAACCCTTTGCGGTCAATTTATTCAGTGCGTCTCATCGTTTTATCACCAAACTCATTATAAGTCATTATTTTATTACTGTAGCATATCAAAAAGCTCTGCAAATGTCTGTGATATTATTTGAGCGCTGGATGCGAAAGCAGCTATCTTGTTTGTTTATGGCCGTGTTATCTCTGTGGTTATGGGGCTATGTGTATTGCTTAGATCCGCCCCCCCTTTTTTTATTTTTTTTCGGCTTCCATCGGTCTCACTTGGCCATTGAATAGTTTTCACGGCTTTTTCCGGAAAAAAAACGATTATGCTTTACGTCTTTTTGATGATGTCGGACAGGGTCCGACATCGGACCGGAAAGGGAAAATTGTCAACTTTTAATTACTTCTAATTGAGTAACACGTGTCAAGATTTGGGATGTCTTCGGAAATCGTGTATTGTAGATTTTGAAATGTCACATTTTAAAGTCAGTTTAGGACAACAAGTTCTGCTGTTATACCTTGCCCGTCAGACAAGTAGTTTTTATTTATTTATTTTTCCTATGTTCGTTCTGTTGCTAGAAAAACACGCTGGGTGTATCTGTAGAGAGCCAGCAAGTTTCTGAAAACTGAATTGCAGAAGTGTTTACGTCCCACCCTTCTCACTTCTGATTGGCTAGCTGTGGAAGAAGCTGATTTTCTATTGGTTACAAAGAAACCCATAAATGGCTGCCTGAGAGTTTCTGACAGACTCATCTTTTAAATTTAAGGTATTACCGGTATTTACATTTTTTGTAAATTAGCAAATAAGGGATACTGCTTTCTTAATACATGAACCTGACATTTAAATGCAGAATACAGCCAAGGAACTGTACAAAATAATAACAAAGTACCCCAAACATTCCTACATCAGTTTACTACTTGCCACTACTGATACTAATATATTGGGATCTTCACTAACAATAAACAAACCCTGACTGGTTATGCTGATTGTGCATAAACATAGCACATACATTCATACATCAATAACCAACAAATTAAATCAATAACAATAGAACCACGTGTACTTCCTACCAAGAGCAGCCAATCCACCACCATATGGCTAGGCCAATGAAGACTTGCAGCTTCTGTTTGATTGCTGAGCCCCAGGGGGGGACTGGACACAGGCAGGTCTTTGTGAAGAGCCACAACCTCACAATTTGAATGAATGTACACTATATTACCAAGAGTAATATATGCAATGTATGCACCAGATATCAGGTGTAATATTTCACTATTCCTCCATCAGAGCAAGTGCCAATTCAGTAGAGGATTGTGGTCTGTGGACTCTAGCCCTTAGGTGGCATTCCAAGACATGCCACAATGGTTCACCTGGGTTTAACCCTTAGTCCATTTATTCAGCGTTTTATCACCAAACTCCTCAATAGTGCGATCCAAGTCATTATTTTATTACTACAACATCTCAAAAGCAAATATCCGTGATATTCTTTGAGCGCTGGATGTGGAAGCAGCTATCTTGTTTGTTTATAGCCGTGTTATCTCGGTGGTGCTGGGGCTCTGTGTATTGCTCAGATCCCCCCCTTTTTTTCCAGCTTCTCTCGGCTCCTATCGGTCTCACTCGGCCATTGAATGATTTTCTCGGCTTTTTCCAGAGAAAAAACTACTAGAGACCTGTGCTTTACGTCTTGTTGATGATGTTGGACAGGGTTCGACATCGGACCAGAAAGGGAAAATTGTAATGTCGGACCTGGTCCGACATAGGACCGCAAAGGGTTGTCAGGGCTCTGGCCTAGCCACTGCAGATTTTCATTGTTGGAGGGCTCCAGACAAACTTTTTGACTTAGGAGCCAATGGCTCCTCGGCCAAAATTTTTTATTTTCATCAAATCCAATTGTTGGGTGCCACTTTAGGAGCAAGTTGGTTGCTACCATGTTCGATTGCTTAAAATACAACAACTTGCGTCACTACAACCAAGGGACCCAGTCCAGACTATAAAAACAGTTATGCTTCCTCCACCAATTTTCACCGTTGGGACAACAGTCATATGTGGCCTGATTTGTCAATAACTTTGGCCTGCCTGTCCTATTTTTAACACCGGCACGGCCGCTTGTCTTCCATTTCCTAAGGACATTACCCACAGTTGAATTGGGCAAGCTAAGGTCTTGTTAAACCTGTTTTTTAGAAATGTACAGCTATAGTTTTTTTTCATTTTATTAAAATTGTCTGTGTATATAACGTAGATTCATGTGTAAACGTGAAGCGTGTTACATGATGTTAAAGGAACTTGCAACTGTTTTTGATAAACTGGTGGCCTTCAATAAAACCACCACAGCTTTACTACTATGCAACAATTCAGAACACTCCACTGGATGTGCATCCATGTTTCAGATTCATGAAATTGCTGAGATTTATTTTTTACTAAAGCTTTTAAAAGAGCTAAATCATTAAAATTGTTACGTTATTCATTGTCATGTTTGTATGTTCTATTTTTGCTGCTGCATCTCGGATATCTATGCTGTATACAGACTTGTATTTCGTTATTTAAGCAAACCATGAAACAGAGCAGCAAATTGTTAAATAACATGAGTACTCATTGGTTGGAATTACCTGTGAATTCAAGTTGCCAACATAAACAGTTCTTCTGATCTCATCAATTTTGGAGGGATCCACATTTCCCATCAAAGGGGGTTGTGACGAGATTCCTCCCAAAGCTGCCAGGGAAGGATCGAGGCCAGCCTGCAACGTTCCCAGATTGCCAATTGGGATACCAAGCTGCAACATTACAAACATAGTTCAATTTAGGACTACAATTATTTACTACACTGAAATCAAAATGAAACTGCTACAAGGTGCCCCAGAGGCACTCGAACAACAGATAGCCCAGCACTCTTTTCTAGCTGGTTAGGCATTACATGTTCCCTCTGAGGAAATGCAAGAATTCCATTTGTTACAATGACAGGTATAGGAATTTATAAAAGCTGTGACCCCATTTTCATAAAACTAAACTAATCCAAAAGGGAAAAACAAGCTGGCTAAAAACATCCAATCCTTTGTTAAACGTTATGTTGTTGTTTAGTTTAAAAGGCTTATTTGTATGCAAACCAAGAAGACCCTGTAAATAAGAAGAAACATCTGTCAATTCATCCTGGTATAAAAATTCTTGCTATACTGGTTCAACAAATGTCCATAATGACAATAACATGTATTACAAATAATCCACACATTTCTCTAAGCTAAGCTATCAGACTATGGGGTTCCTTTACAATGCAACATCAAATCCTACTCTTTAACGGATCAACAATGTAACTGAAGAGTTGTAGATATAATACAAGTGGATTTCTGTTTGCGACTTGTAAAAATAAACCAATTAGATGCATTTCCTGGATTCAAAATTAAAAAAAGCTTTAATACTGGTAATGAAAATATACTAGTTTACTTGTATTAAACTAAGCCTGAATAATGGTGGACCAATAGTTAATATTTTTACTGTTTTCAGATAAACAAAATTTACTAGATGATTTCACACATTTTCATAAAAATAAAGCATACCCCTCTTACGCTCTTCACATGATATTCTATATTAGTGTGCCAAACATTTACAAGATTTCTACACCAATCTGTTTATTGTTTGTATTTTAACCCCACACAAGAAAAATAAAGCTGATGCACTTGCCTCAGAAATGAATTTAAACAGCTACATATTGGAGAGGAGGGGGTTTACTTTACCCAGTGAACCAGATAATCTAATGTTCCCTCTTTTTTAACCAGATTTCAATAGCCTACAGAAATGTAACATTTACAAACACCACAAAGTTTTGGCTCCGAAATGTTCAAAGCTTAAAATCAATAACACATTAAGTGTCCTACTGTGTAATGGACACTTAAGAAGATGAACACAACTCTGGTTCATGGTCAAGCACATTTTTTTTTTAAGATTCACAGAACTGGAGATTGAAATCCTCTGCTCAAACAAACGATGCAATGCAAACAGCTGTACAGCAAGCTTCACATCACTACAATTTGAACAGCTGACCAAGTCAGTGCTAAGGTATGCCATGTAAAAATCCTATCACAATCAGTAAAACAATACCTTCTTAAAGGGAAAGGCTTTCAGCCAGTTTACATTTTTTCAGCCATTGAGAGACCACAAGGGGTAAAAGGATTCTGTCTCCAGAGGCCAGTTTTTCAAAAACTTGTAATCTGGGTAGCAGTGATCTGGATTTTGTAATCCTATATTTTGTGATCTTTTATTTGGATTGTTTTGATCCAGTTTTTTCACAAAATGTCACAGCTGGATTACTTTTATCCAGATTACAAATAACTACAATTACGGAATCTTTTTTTTTTTTTTTTTTTCTTTTTTTTTTTTTTTAAGTAATTTCGATTACAAAATCCGTATCACTGTTATCCAGATTTTCTTTTGAAAAACCAGCCCCAGGTCTATCCAATCCTGTGTCTGGGATGTTGCCAAGACAGTTGACAATTATGCTAATGTTAACCAAAGATAGGCAACTCCAGTCCCGATGTAACAAGCTTCACAATCTGGTTGTAAATATTCATGTTAAATCCAGATTGCTTTATACTGCATTGCACACAAAAGAGAGTATTTAAAAGATAGTGAGACATCAGACCAATTGAAGTTGCTAACTAGTAGTTCATTTTTTTAAGATAACTATTTCACCTGTAGTGGAATAGGCCTATAGCAGTGGAATTGTCTACCACTGTACCAGACAGTTTTGTCAAACTATTCAATTCATGACAATACTTTACATAGGTATTACTTTTTTTGGCCTTACCTTAATTAAAAAAAATAAATAATAATAATAATAATAATAATAATAATAATAATAATAATAATAATAATAATACAGAACTCAAGGACTGTGGTTGCCAATCCCATCACTGACTGGGCTCAGGTCGCATGAACTCCCACACCCCCCACCCAAAATCCACCTCCCACCCCCTCTTGCAGTTTCTTTGATTACATGATGTTAAATGAAAGATCTAAATTATGTTCATTTAGCATTCTTTGTCTCAATCCTAAAATTCTAGGTGATGCAAAAGTTTTGGCCATAGCTGTACGTATCACTAGATTTCTAACCATAACAACGTACCTGTATTATTCATATTTTCCAGCATGCAGTTTACACACTGTTAGAAAGCTTACAAACTATACTGGTTGTATGCCAATCATTTGTATTTGGCTGCCTTTCAAAAATGTAAACACACATCAGTGCTGACATTAAAATCCTCCACTGTATTATAAATGTCATTAAGTTTCTGTGAAGAACTCCCCTTACATCCTGGAAATGCCCTTACAACTTGATTGGAGACTAAAATAAAAAGTGTTACAGGAATAGCTAAAAAAGTTCAAATTAGGACATTTGGCTAAAATGTCTTGGGAGCCCTGGGTTATCACTACTGAATAAACGGTACATCACCACGACAGGTGTTACCATTATTTAGCACAGGTTATTGAGTGTCTCAGATTGTGGCAATATGTGGTGGTATTATTCCACATACTGTAAATCAATAAATTTACTTTACCAGGATATCAACACCTCATTTCCATACGTCTAGATCTTAGTTATCCAATTTCCACTAACCTGTTCATTGCCATTTCTACTATTCTGTCCATACTATTGATGTGTCATGGTCATCAACATATTTGTCATGCTGATATGGACATAATTGTTCTAGTACTGAACCAAATGGAGCAAACTCTGCACTGGAGCAAAAGCTTAGTAAAGCTGCCACTTAATTATCTGAATACCTCAATTATCAAAGAGCAGGTACCAGATCATTATTTTTTTTTTTTTTAATTTAGTGGTCGCCAATTATTTATTGTTTTCTCCCCAATTTAGTAATGTCCAATTCTTTTTTTTAGGCTCAGCCCACCACTACCACCCCTGCGCTGACTCGGGAGGGCGAAGACGAACACACGCTGTCCTCCGAAGAGTGTGCTGTCAGCCGACCGCTTTTCTACACACTGCAGACTCACCATGCAGCCACCCAGAGCTACAGCGTCGGAGGACAACGCAGCCCTGGGCAGCTTACAGGCAGGCCCGCAGGCGCCCGGCCAGACTACAGGGGTCGCTGGTGCGCGGCGAGCCGAGGACACCCTGGCCGACCTAACCCTCCCTCCCCCCGGGCTGCCCCCTGGAAGCTCCCGTCCTCGGTCGGCAAAGGAATAGCCTGGACTCGAACTCGCGACGTCCAGACTATAGGGAGCATCCTGCACTCAACGCCTTTACTGGATGCGCCACTCGGGAGCCCCCCAGACCAGTTTTAATTGAGGGTTTTAAGTACTGGATTCCGTCAAATAATCTTCCATGACAATAAAGACTTTCACATAAATACAATACCAGGTATAATGTAAACATACTGTACGTTACATATACAAATGTATACACACATTCAAACCTCAGCATTAGTCTTGAAGTGTAATATTTTAAAACTATGATCACAGCATATTTGACATATAGATGACCATATAATTTGTAGGGCAAATGTGTAGGGATATTGTTTTACTTGGGGTACATTACAGAAAACTGCTAGTTGAACAAGGCTCTATGATTCCTGTTATAAGATTACTTACCTTTATTCTTGACAATTAGTTTTCTTCAACATGAACAGCTTGTCTCACCATCAAGGAAGAAATAAATAATGCTTCACATTCATTTTGCTAACTGCTTGAACTTTCTCCTTTTTAAAAAAAAAAATATTTTAACTATAATTGTTTAACCTGCATATGAATGGAAGTCATATTTTGCCCACAAAAGGGTCTTTATGGTTATATGTACAGTGTATAAATGCCAGTGCTTGGCTGCTTACACATTCAAATCACAAATGCTCATTCAGAATTGAACATGGAATAATCAAAGCACATTATACTGAAAAACCAGCACAAGACATGTTGTAAATAAGACACTTACTGAAGGGAGGGGAGGCGGAGTTGGTATTGGCAACAGCCCTGCACCTGGCATCAAGGTTGCCACAGTAGTGGCAGGAGCTAAGAGAGACAGCGCTTTGGCTTCTTCTGGGATTTTACCTGCAGGGCAAAAACAACAGTTATGGATTTGAATGGTTGTAAACACAAAATCCTCATTTGATTTCACAAGAACCACAGTATTTTAGACAAATAAATCTGGTCAAACCCCTACTGAACTAGTTAGTGAGGAGCTCTGGTAATGATACAGCCACTTATATCAAAACGGAGCATCCTCATTGTTTGTGTGAATACCACATTCATTAATGAATCAAAGTCTTTATTTGAAAAGCATACCATTGTAACATATTTTAAAACTAGTTATTCCTTACAGAAAATATTTACAAACTTGCAAATTGCCTAATCTGATGTTTCATTTTTTAAAAACATTTTCAAAATATCAAATTTAATAAAATCAATTTTTTTTTCTTCCTTAAGATCTTTAAAAGAAAAAAAAGAAATGTTGATAATTGTGAACACTTGGAGCTATGGGTCACCTGTACTGGAAACTTATTGGTCATGACTCATACGATATGAAGCGCGGACGCTTTCCCAGGCGATCGTTTCACAGTGTTGTGACACAAGACAACCGTTCGTGTGGGCTGCATCACTAATAGCACACAGAACATCAGATACAGAAAAGAAGAACATTTTTTTAAAAAATGGAATCCCCAGAAATTCAAATAAGCAAAACAATAAAACAAAATATATAGGTTTATTTGTTTTAAAAAAACACCTAGTGTTCTGATTCTGAAATGCATTACAGCTGTTTCGTGCAGTCTGTGCCAATGCATGCATCTCACTGAATATAGAAAATAGCAGTGAATAACTAGCACAAGGTACTGTAATGCCTATTATAATAGAAATCTTTAGTGTGGCAATCAAAGAATAGTAACTAACTGTAATGCCTTTATCAAAACAAAAACAAATCCTAGAAATTATATTTACTAATTACCTGAATTAAAGAATAGGTATTAAATTAAAAAGGTAACTAAATGTTTGCATTCTGAGAAGCCACATTTGCAGCTAAACAGAAGTTAAAAAAAACACTGTGTGTACCCTCTTGATCACAGAAAGGTGGTGCTAGGCATTACAAATTATATGGGTCCTATTTCAATCACAATAAGTATTTTAAATCCTGTTCAAAAGCCTAGAATGACAATAAAAATCTTCCCCTATTAGGACTCCTACATTCAGGGAGATTGTCTTGGGGGTTTGAATAGATGCTATTGGGTTTCCAGCTAGCTATTTTTTAAAAATGCATTTTCTGTACATAGCAGCAGCAGTTAATTTTTGGATGGGGCAAGTTACCAAAACAATGTAAAATGGTCATGACAAAAAGGTACAAAAACATGCAATTAGCCAAAAGGCTGTATAAAGTAGTTATGTATTTTAGACATCTGAAGAAAGATTTAAAATATGAAATCTCTTTCTGGGTCCACAATTCCTTACCCAGAAGTAAATCAGGGTTTAGCCTTTAGAAGTAACCAAAAGGCCCAAACAGTAATATTAATTCTATAGATTTAACAGGTGCCACCTGGACAATTACTTCAAATACAGTGCACTTTTTTTTTTTTAAGAGTGACCCTAAATTTGTATTTTAAAATAAATATGTAAGAAATCAGTCATGGATGAATACAATTTAGGACTGAAAAGCCAGTTCCTAGAACAAAACAGAAGAGTTTAAGAGAAGCAAACAAGGGACAAAATTAATTAATAACAATTAAAAAAATTAAATTAAAAAAAAAGAAAAAAAGGAGACAAGGTGTCCATCTTGGAAGGGTTCATCGGCTATTCTCCTGGTCACATTTCCCCCATGTAGAGTGCGTCTGCCAGCGGGTTTAGTGGCATGGCAAACAATGCCTTACTCAGGCAAGTGTAACAGGTCTGCCTTGGCCAGTCTAGTCATCTAATAATGCACACATAATTACACAGAAAAAACATACAAAACCAAATTAATAACTTCAGAATCCATCTACCAGTAAATGTGGACAACAAGCAAAATATTAGAATGAACCAGAAATACCATTATAAATAAATAAAATAAAATGTACCACACTAGTCTATAAAAATACAAGGTATTGATATAGCCTTAACTGTATAAATATCCATCTCCACTTCTTTTAGTTTACACTATTAAACAAATGCTGTGAATGTGTTTAAATTCCCATTTAAACTGTGCTACTTCTTTGCCTAAAGAAAAACTAATCTCTACCCAAACAGGGGGGCTTGTGAAATGGACTTAAGTGGGTGATGTGGGCTAAGACTGGTTTCCCAAAAATGAAAACCTAAACAACTCTGCATTCTCAGGGATTCTATTATTTTAACGTACAGTGCGACAAAACATTTCCTGCGTTGGCGATTACTGTGTGAACTATCAAATAAATGTAGGAAAAAAAAAGTGATACAAAATGGTTATGAAATATTTTGCCAATACAGAGGGACATATCAATAAATTAATATATGTTATTAGATGTATAAAAAAAATTAAAAATAAATACTGAAGAAATGGTCAGTAGTAATGGGAAGTCTGTACGGGAAGACGAGGAACCAATTTGCTTTCATACTGTTTAGGAAAATTCCTACCATCACATGGTGGGCAACAGAAGCAAGTATAGCCATTGTTAGGCTGTGTTACCACCAGCTGGATTCTGTGAGTATTGCAGCTCATTTGCCAGAAGGCAAATTCAAACTCTTGGTCCTACTGTAACTGGTATTGGTAAACAAAAAATAAATAAGCAAAACAATATATTTAAAAATAAATTCAAAGAGAAAAATTCCATTCAGATCAGTGGTCTCCAAACCTTCTACATCGTGGCCCAATTGTCACTAATAACAAGAGAGCATTAAAACAAAGTCCTTTAAATCAATTGAACTTTCCAAAATATAAAATCCCAGGCCACTTGTCTACAATTCAGATTCATTTTGCCAAGTTTTATAAATGCAAAACCCTTACATTTAAATGACAAGTACTCACCTTCTGCGCAGGGTACAACTATCAGAGCTCTGTCAATAAAAACTGTGTTGGTTAAATGCTGGGCCACACCAACACTTGGAGGCTCACGGAATTTTATATAACATACTTTGGAGGAAAAAGGAAGAGGCGCATTGCTGAAAGATAAAATTAGACAGAATCAGATGATTTCATTCACATATTGAAGTGAATGCTTCCTTCCACTATACAGTCAGCCCTGTTCAGTAAAGACAGAGTATGTATATAAGTTAGTCATAGAATTTGATTTGTTGTTTGCACCATCTTCATCCCACACTGCAAGATTAAAATGTACATCTTGTTTTCAACAAAGAAACAACTGAATCTGCCAGGTTGAGAGATATAAATGAACGTGGGTCTTTTTTAAATTATCTAAACTTCAGCTGATCTAATAGTACATTAGCATTCAGGTTCTCAAGTGATCTAATTTGACACTAGATCATAAAAATCAAGGTCCCTTGTTGTGACTGTGACCTTTTCAAGTGTGTAAAAGACATGGATGCTCAACTCCCAAGACATGCAATGCATTCTTCAACATTAGATAACACTTCTCTAGAACCAACATTAATGTAATGTTTTAGTATATTATGTAGGTTTTTTTAAACATGTATTCCAGCAAAATTGTAAAACAGTCCAATGCATTAGAATACCCATCCAACCCAACTTGCTGTACTGCTTACTTAATGCATCAAAGCATATCTCATTGTCAGGTTCATTACATTTGTAACTGATAAACAGTAAAGATTTAGGTTTACAGGGATCAGATTCATTTCTCACCCAGACTAAATACTCTATAAACATGGTACAGCATCACTGGTTTATTTAATACGATATAATTGCATACACTTAGAATTAATTATACACGTCGATACAGTACAGAACTAGTATCGGAATACAGATATTTAAAAAAAAAAAAAAAAAAAAAAGGTCGAGAACTACGTAATTCACAAATAAATCACAAATGCCTCTCTATTTGGCAATTGTATTTCCATTACCGTAAATAAGTCACATTTTCTATTATATAAAACGTATGGTATATATGGGTTATTTGAGAAGCATAAGCTATACAATATTATTGCGTTTTCATGAAGAAATCTTACTATTTTAGTCTCTGTAAAGTAAATGGGCTTTTCTCTACCAAATCTGTTACATCGCAGGCCTTCAAATCCCGAGTATTTCCTAGCCCGTCTTCCCCATTACTCGCCACTTACTCGGGCGGATAGAGGCGCAGTTCCTCGACATCACCGAGGAAAGCGAAGAGGGTCCGCATCTGCTCGCTAGTGACGGCTGGGGAGAGGTTGGTGACCTGGATCACACAGGTTCCAGGGACCCCACTCATGCTCGTGCTTGCTGGAAGAAACTAATAAAAAATACCCAGTTGAAATCCCGAATTTCCGAAGAGTTTAGGGTTACAAATGTTCCCCTTATCCCCTTGCCACTTTTCAGTATTTTTTTTACGTTGTTGATCAAAATGAGAATGAAAATATGCCCTGTTACAGCAGCTCCATGCGCCGTGCTGTCACAGCGCCACCTTTTGGTGGGGATGTATCAACAACAATATTAAGGATGTCACGTGTTTGGCATCTTTTTTTTTTAATATTACTGTTTTTCTAATTTCCTTTAACAACGGGTCGATTTATTTCAGTAAACCAAAAGCATATTAAGTCATACTATTATATCAGTTAGTTCCAAAAATAACTCGTCACATCGATGTTTGTCCGGTTCTGAGTAGTTGATTAATCCCGTTGTTTTGTATCTCAGTCTAAGTTTTTCAGTCAAAAATAGATAGCTATCTTAGCTCGTTTTCATTTATACAAATCGCCTGTATTCATGAAGTATGAAGACACAGAATTATTAACGACTTAAATAACAATGCATAAGTATCCGTGTGAAGGGATAGCAATAGCTGACTATTTTAAATACGGGCAATGCATATTAACTGATCGATAAGAAAACTATTTAATGCCGTAGTTTATGCTTTTACGTTTTTGTAAAACACCCATTTAAAGGGTTAGTAAAATATTTATTTTGTGTGACAATTTGTTTATTAGTTATCTTAAGAATGGAAGAGAAGATTGCTGTTTATAACTAACTATCTGCAAAAAACGAATATGCAAAAATCTACTTGTAAAAATCAGGGCAGAATCCGAGACGTTTGGCTTCTAATTATTTAGAAGGTTAGTGCATTTATTGTCTTATATTTTACTTGTTTAACTATTTTGTTTATATCTTCTTTTTCTTAGTTAGTATAAACAAGGGTGGCATTTTCTGACAAGGTCGCAAATTGTGATACTGTAGCTATAATTATTAAAAATCGCTAAGGGTAGCAAATTCTCACGATAAACGGTTGTAGGACCAGAAAGTGGCACATTGTCAGAATGTGGTACACCTACCAAAACTTGACCCGTGTACGGTCAGAAAGTGGCACATTGTCAGAATGTGGTACACCTACCAAAACTTGACCCGTGTACGGTCAGAAAGTGGCACATTGTCAGAATGTGGTACACCTACCAAAACTTGACCCGTGTACGGTCAGAAAGTGGTACATTGTCCGGTTTTGGTACTGGTACAATCAATTGCTATAGTCATATGATTTGTAGGAAATGTTAAAGCAAATGATAAAGTTAATTTTATATATATATATATATATATATATATATATATATATATATATATATATATATGCAAACTTAAACTGGAAACCTATTTCTCTTAAAAGAAAAACAATTCACTGCAAACAAGACAAAATGAGAAATCACCGCAAAGTTGCAGAAGTAAAGAAGTTTACAAGACCCAATGTACTGCATATCATAAATATTTGCATACAATTTTCTTAATGGTGGAAAAATATGATCAATTACATTAAAAATGATGTAAAAGACTGGAAAATATGATAAATGCAATTAAGTCCAGAAACAACATAACGTATCTGCTTTCTTAGCGGAAGTTGTTTAGGCATGCTCGAGCAAGCGCAGTGCACTGCATACCGTGTTTTAACGTGTACCTGAAAATAACACTACACAATCTAATTTGAATGTATTTCGGGTACTAGTTCTTTTTTAACACAGCATGAAAAGTTTACAGAGATTTATTGTTCACTTCAAACATTTCCACTTAACCCGATCAAAAAAACATCAAAACAAAAATAGGGGAATAACTGAATCAATTTGACACCATTTTGTGCCTACGCCTGTTTAAGAACGCAGCAGTGCTGGCTTTCGAGGCTACTGCGTAGCCATAGCCCTACAGACTGGCGCTGAGCAAAAGCTTGCTATGTTTACATCGAGGAGGAGAGCGTACGCTCCGCAGGATAACTAACCAAATCCGAACACAAGCTTATGAACCTGTGGTCTTTTAAATGTTTAAAACATATATAGTGTTAAATCAGTACAACACAACATGCCAGCAATTGTGAACTGGCTGCCACGTGTATAAGAGCGCAGCTGAGCAGTGGTAGGGCTACATTCAGCACGTCTGGACACAGGGTCATATTTGACCTCGGGATCTGGGCGTGGTTCCCCATCAGATACCTGTTTTATTTGATATATATATATACAGTGCCTTGCGAAAGTATTCGGCCCCCTTGAACTTTGCAACCTTTTGCCACATTTCAGGCTTCAAACATAAAGATATGAAACTGTAATTTTTTGTGAAGAATCAACAACAAGTGGGACACAATCATGAAGTGGAACGAAATTTATTGGATATTTCAAACTTTTTTAACAAATAAAAAACTGAAAAATTGGGCGTGCAAAATTATTCAGCCCCCTTAAGTTAATACTTTGTAGCGCCACCTTTTGCTGCGATTACAGCTGTAAGTCGCTTGGGGTATGTCTCTATCAGTTTTGCACATCGAGAGACTGAAATTTTTGCCCATTCCTCCTTGCAAAACAGCTCGAGCTCAGTGAGGTTGGATGGAGAGTATTTGTGAACAGCAGTTTTCAGTTCTTTCCACAGATTCTCGATTGGATTCAGGTCTGGACTTTGACTTGGCCATTCTAACACCTGGATATGTTTATTTGTGAACCATTCCATTGTAGATTTTGCTTTATGTTTTGGATCATTGTCTTGTTGGAAGACAAATCTCCGTCCCAGTCTCAGGTCTTTTGCAGACTCCATCAGGTTTTCTTCCAGAATGGTCCTGTATTTGGCTCCATCCATCTTCCCATCAATTTTAACCATCTTCCCTGTCCCTGCTGAAGAAAAGCAGGCCCAAACCATGATGCTGCCACCACCATGTTTGACAGTGGGGATGGTGTGTTCAGGGTGATGAGCTGTGTTGCTTTTACGCCAAACATAACGTTTTGCATTGTTGCCAAAAAGTTCGATTTTGGTTTCATCTGACCAGAGCACCTTCTTCCACATGTTTGGTGTGTCTCCCAGGTGGCTTGTGGCAAACTGTAAACGACACTTTTTATGGATATCTTTAAGAAATGGCTTTCTTCTTGCCACTCTTCCATAAAGGCCAGATTTGTGCAGTATACGACTGATTGTTGTCCTATGGACAGAGTCTCCCACCTCAGCTGTAGATCTCTGCAGTTCATCCAGAGTGACCATGGGCCTCTTGGCTGCATCTCTGATCAGTCTTCTCCTTGTATGAGCTGAAAGTTTAGAGGGACGGCCAGGTCTTGGTAGATTTTCAGTGGTCTGATACTCCTTCCATTTCAATATTATCGCTTGCACAGTGCTCCTTGGGATGTTTAAAGCTTGGGAAATCTTTTTGTATCCAAATCCGGCTTTAAACTTCTCCACAACAGTATCTCGGACCTGCCTGGTGTGTTCCTTGTTCTTCATGATGCTCTCTGCGCTTTAAACGGACCTCTGAGACTATCACAGTGCAGGTGCATTTATACGGAGACTTGATTACACACAGGTTGATTCTATTTATCATCATTAGTCATTTAGGTCAACATTGGATCATTCAGAGATCCTCACTGAACTTCTGGAGAGAGTTTGCTGCACTGAAAGTAAAGGGGCTGAATAATTTTGCACGCCCAATTTTTCAGTTTTTTATTTGTTAAAAAAGTTTGAAATATCCAATAAATTTCGTTCCACTTCATGATTGTGTCCCACATGTTGTTGATTCTTCACAAAAAATTACAGTTTCATATCTTTATGTTTGAAGCCTGAAATGTGGCAAAAGGTCGCAAAGTTCAAGGGGGCCGAATACTTTCGCAAGGCACTGTATATAGATATATCCTCATTGCACAACAGCGAACCCTACTGGCCAGTCACCGATCATATTCAGAGTGGATAAGAGGCAGGGCTGATCTCTGTCTTCCGGGATGGTAGCCCACCCACTTCTGCTCTGGATTGCTCGGCGTAAAAGCCATTCTGGTTTTTAGGCTTGTGAGATCGGAGGACGCTCATACGCCCGCAGAACGTCCGTGCTGTGTAGGGACTCGATGCGGTGAAGACAGAAAAAAAACAAAACAAAAACAAACATAATTGGACATTTCAAATTGGTGGGGGGATATAAAAAAATAATAATTGGTCACTAAATTAAAAAAAAAAAGATATACAAAGTGATTCTGAAAACAACAATTATATATTAGCTAAGGGTCCTATTTAGTAAAAAGGGCAGAGACACATTTTAACAGAACACAACTAGCAGTGCAGTGCTCAGCAATAATATACTCCTCGGTGCATCTAAGGTGTTTCTTACTCAACCTCTACTCCGCTTATGAGTGCAGTGCAGGACGCGAAACACTCACAAGAAGGGAGTGGGTTAAACTACGTATAAAGCCTGAAGGGTACAGTACATCCTAAAACAGGTTGTTACAATAGCAAAGACCCATAAAGCAAGTAGCGATTTCTTTATGTGGCGTTGGATGCACCTGGTGACTGACAGGGGAATGCATTTGATTGATTCCTTTCAGATGTTAGTCCTCTCCAGTTGCCACTAATGACTGACGATCAGTTGTTCTCTCAAATGTCTGCCATTCCTTAAAGCAGAGTGACAGAAACAGTGTTTCTTGAATTCCAGGTTGCAGTTGTATTCTGGGATCCACTAATCGGAAGATTGACCAAATCAACCCCCAAGACATATATACTGTAGAGACCTAATGCACTTCTATTTTTAATGCTTACCTACCAATTGGATGCTCATTTCTATAGCGTATTGGTTGAAATGGACTGTTTTGCTTCTATTTATTGGAAAGTGAATATAAAAATTGAATGGTGCTGTGCAGGGATTTTTGTAACCCTTGTACAGTAATTAAGCTGTATTGCTTTCAAACACTAAATGCTATATACTGCAATTTGTTTTTTAGGGAAACTGGTATTCACAGATGGGAACACAAATATCCAGAGTAAAGAAAACATCCAATCAAATAAAACTGAACTTCGGCTCAGTTCAACTTGCACAAAAATACTGGCTGTTAATCCCCCTCTTTGTGTTATTACTTAAAACAGACACTAGATGGTGTTAAATGACCGAGTTAGAGGGTGTTTTCTCTCAGTTTGTGGTGGTTTTACTGTCAATGGCGCATGCTGGTTTTCATTGACGGCTGCAGACCGATGAAATGTTACCTTTTACCATGCTTAATAGTGCATACATATTGTCAATCACTGAATTATTAATGTTTATTATAGCGAGTCAAGATGGGTCCACACTGAGACAATTTGATCAGATCAGTTCAGTTTGTGAAATGTGTTAGGTGAAAAAAATCTGCAAAAGAATAATGGGTATTTATTATTGAAGTTGTTTTACCTTTAAATTGAACTACCATAAGGGATACAGTACTTGTAGAAATTAAGTACATTTTCCCATCTAATAATCCCCAGGCTTTTGGGCCGTTTCCAGTCCTCTGATGATCTGCTACAGTCTAGACTAAGCATTCCTGAGCCAGGTCTTTAGTTTCATATGAGGTTCCCATGAAAGCAGATGAAAGGATTCAAGCCCACTGTGCTCAGATTATTACAGCACTTGACAGAAGTGCAAGGTGCACTGGAACAATTTTTATAGTAGGAGTGCTGAAAGTCAGCATCAACAACTGTATCTACAGAAGTAAAAAATGCTTCAGTCCACAGTCCTTGCTACCATAAAACAGTTAGGCGATTGCAAATGATTGATGCCTTTCAGATGTCAGTCATCTCCAGTTGCCACGTAAGACTGCGATCTAAAAAATATCCCGCCTCTGTTGTACCAGTAAGTGCCGATTGGTCTATTGTCGTTTCGTGTTCAAAGGCAATGTAAAAAGTCACAGTGCACTGCGCACACAGCTCATAAGACTCGCAAAACTAGCAGTTATTGCACCAGCATGTGCACAGCACCCCTGTACTTCGAGCCAGGGGGTGCTCCCGCACCCCTAGTTACCGCAGTCCTGGGTAGGTACTGTTCACGGGACCGTCAAAACTTTTTCTAAAGCAGGCCATGGATGCTTACTTGGCAGGTAGCTTCTTCTAATCAGAATAAAATGAAACGCATGGAAAATACAGTATGTGTAATAAATGACACAATGCCTTTAAGGAAGTCTTACTTTAATGATTAACCAAATCCGAATACAAACTTATGAACCTGTGGTCTTTTAAATGTTTAAAACATATATAGTGTTAAATCAGTACAGCACAACATGCCAGCGATTGTGAACTGGCTGCCACGTGTGTATAAGAGCTCAGCTGAGCAGTCGCAGGGCTACATTCAGCAGGTCTGGACACAGGGTCATATTTGACCTTGGGATCTGGGCGTGGTTCCCCATCATATACCTGTTTTATATATATCAAAAGGTGGTGATAGTTTGCATACATGACTTTCTGGCCACACCAATTAACCTACTAGCATGGGGTTCACATGGAAGGGTCCTGCAGATCACCCCCCCACCCCCCATTTATACACAAGAGTAGAATATTGAAGGAGATCACATGTCATCATGGAATCCAAACCTACCAGATTTCGATTTTAATGCTCCCATCACTGCATGCAAGGGTAGACAAACGCTTAATGCTTGGGAATAGCTTAAGACCAAATTAAACACTCAGAAAATTGTGTAAAGATAATTTAAACCTTAGAAGAAAATAAGAGAAAAAAAAAGCAGGAACTTTGTTTAGGAGGCATTTTTCAGCACAATAATGTTAAAGTAAAAAATGACAATACATTTTAAAGAGCATTAGTTTATTTCCTATTGTCCACAGGTTACTTCAGAAACAGTATAGTTATATACAAAATTTGGAATGTTGAAAAAGCAAATCTTAAAAATCAACCATTTCATCACAGCTGCTTACAGAGAAAACAATGAAATTAAACAGTAATATGGTAAAAGGGCTTTTCTGTATTTCTTTCTTATTGCTGGTTTACAGATTTGTTTTACTCACGGTATGTTTATTTTTAAATTATTTACACGTTTGATTAGTAAAATCTAGTCAAAAAAGCAAACTAGCTAAATAAATAAAAGAGCATAATAAATATGAATTTTAGAATTTGTTTTAAAAGAATTGAGCTTTAATGATTTGGCAATAGAGGACAGGCGATAAAGTATAAAAAGGGGAGTTGCGTTAAATCATAAAAAACGACTTAAAATAACAAAAAAACAGTATTCTTATGCCACATTTTTCCCATTTATTTTAAATCTGTCAATTAAAATTAAACAGATGCATGTTTTATATTACATTTCAATTTTGGGCAGCAGTACAGACATTTGAATTGCCTCAAATGACCTGAGAAACCAAGAGAAGCATAACAATCTCATTTTAAATTTAAGGGAGTGCAGCTAAGTGTTTTCTTCATTTCAGTGGAAATAATAGAATTTTAAAGTGACATGGGGGGTTTGCTTCACAAGGCTAATGGCATTTACAAGCAGTGAGTTGTGGCAGTTTCATTAAAGAGAGAACGAGTCAGCGGTTTATATGACAGTGCTCTTGTGTCTACCCAAGTGAACCCCTGATGTAATCACTAGTGCAGCTACATTTGAAACACAGCTGAGAGTTCAAGGTAAATGAACCTCAAATATCAAAAGGACCAGAACAAAACAAACAAACATGCACATGTAAAATACATGGGAATATGGCCAATGAAGTTTTGAAATATGCCCAAATGGGCCAACTCTGAAGGCAAAACTCTTAAGCAGATTTTATTTATTTTTTAAATCAAGATTGTTATAAAAAGACAGATCAAGAACCAAAACCAATTTCCTATCAAAAAGCAGGTAGCCGATAGTACACAGTGAGGGGTGCTTCCCACAATGGTTTTTAAAAGATGCATTCTTGTTGAAAGAAACTGCTTATAATTAGAACACCACATTTTAGTGCCCGGTACTATTGCCAAGTTCATTAAAAAGTCAAGTTTGATCCAATTTATATAAAAAACAGAGGAGGAGTGGTACTGATGAAACAGAAGACATGCATTATTTTCATAAATTTGAAACCTTCTCACATATTGACTTATTTTGATGTTAATCTGCTATTACTGGTCTTGGCAGAATTACAAAAAAACAGCTAATTTTGTTACGCACCTTCAAATAGCTATAAATTAGGATTTTGAAGAAGTGTCTAAGGAAAGGGGTTCTGGTAAAGACACTGCTGCATGTTTTCTGTAGCACAGAAACACATTCATAGTTGGGGCAGTTCTACATTGTGCTACAAAATATCTATCTATATAGAGAGAGACATGAAAAGACATGAAAAATTAAAGTTCCTATGTTTTCATTCAATTTTAAAAATATAAAATCCTGTATAACAATCTGCTGTTTGAAGAGTCCTTAAAAGGTTTCCTTGCCGTTAAAAAAAATTAAAAAATCAACCGCTATTTGAGACAGATTATCAAGCTATTGCTATTTTGACACAAGTGCAATAATACCAAAACATACCATGTGTTAAAACAGACTATATGAATTTCATTAACAGTGTTAAACATGCAATTGAATATTGCTTCGAGTTCAACCTTAGTTCTAACAGTTCTCGGTCTCCTATGGCACTTTACTGTGCGCCACATTGCTGTGTGCATCCTTTCCCAGAAACACACTTTTTTTTTAAAATGCATTTTGAAACTGACAATAAAAGCTTTCTCTAAAACAATTCATTTTAGTTAACATTAAAATTATTTTAACACTAAGGAAAGGCAGTCAGTGGTGTCTGATTCTTTTGCTAGAAACCCTTTAAATAACTCTAATCTTGTGTCTAATTTTTACATCTAGAAGAAAAGCCCTTTGATACATGCCAACCAAAACTGTCCCGTCCACACTTCCAGTCCTCAGTAGTCTCAGCCACAATGCCACAGTTTACACACTTACTTTGGTAACCTAGCACCATCCTTGCTATTCCCACATACAAATCAAGGTAAATTAAGGCCAAACAAAATACATTTCCCAATTTCGCCAATGTCTTCTTACTGATCCAATACTTCAACAACAGTTGACTGTTTTTTGTTGGTTATATTTCAATGCATTTACCAGTGTGTTATCCTGTCCTATAAAAACACAATGCTGCTATTCTTTCAGAATCATATTACAAAAAAACATACAAGGGTAACATTTGCCAAATCATGAGGTTATTGGTAGTGGTTTTCATGAAGTGATGCAAAAACAAAAAAATGTGTTTACAGAAGTACTCGGCACCAAATGTGGGTTACAAGGCAATTAAAGCTAAGCAGTGCATAGCTTGTTCTTTCTAACAAATTGGGTGACTGTGTAGACAAATGACGAACCACTCTCCTCCTACTCCTTGTGTCCCAAGTCATCGGGACCAAGGTGAAATTCGTATTGTCCCAGGATGTGTCAAAGGATTTCTACTGCAGATCAAAGTCTGCACGACTCCTGCAAAACTGTCGTCACATAAAAAAGTATAGCCATTTGAAAAAAGAAGAATGACCTGGAAGCCCAGACCAACTACACCACTGTCTGGATGGAAAACAAAAGATTAAATTGTGTCTGGCCCAATTACAAAAACTCAATCCAGCACCACATTCACCTTCACAATATGCACATAGCGTTGTCTTCAAATCACCTCTCCTGTACATTTCTAGAAGTGGTTTCAGCATTGAACAGTTTAAAAATTAGAAATAAAAGGCATATACATCTATGTAACAGACAGCCCTGCCATCTGCTCACCAACTAAAATGTAGGCTTACTACTTGGGCTTTGTGTGTTTAGTAACGTAGATCAATTAAAAAAACCAAAAAAAACCAAAAAAAAAAGCCACAGGTTTGTTCATGTAGTAGTATATCTTTAAAAAAAGTATGATTCTTTTGTTAAAAAAAAAAGGAAAAATCCCCAGTGTAGGCTTTCAAAATACCCACATTTCCCGATGCGTGCCCCTACCACTAACAGTGGTTGTGCCCCCACACCACAAGCACTAATTTTCATTACTGTATGCAGTTCAAACATCTATTTATATAACTGACTTTTGTTTACAAAAATAATGAAGCAATCATTCTTTTTTTGTTGTTTTTCTCAATTTTCCAAGGTGGCGATTCTTGCTGGGCAAGTTTCTTGTTTTGTTCTCGCCTTTATGCACAAACGTCTCTCAAAATGATTAGGTCCACAGTGCTCTGAAAAGTTTTTAGCAGGGAAACTGCCTGTCCGTGATCTATATTAACAAAGTTGTATCCATTGGCCTGCAAAAAAAAGACGTCTGCGTTAGAGAGTTTTTATATAGAGACAGTTTTCACATTAAAACAATTACTCAATATATACAGTATACATTTGTGCCCTTCATTAATACATTTGTAAAACAGGAGGTGTGCTGATATGAACAAATGAAAAGCATGTTACAAGCTGCTGGTTTACAGAAAAAGGCACATTTGGTATGTTCCATCACTGTCTTAGTTTTATTGTACTTCTGACAGTTTTTGTAAAAAAAATTAAAAAAAAAACTGTCAAGTGACTAGTTGGTTCTCCAGTACCCAGCCAAAATCAGCCATGCCTTGGTAATGTTTGGTTATCATAACCCTGGTTCCCTGAAATAGAAATGTAACCATTACTGTATGGGTATTTACCTCCTAATGACCCGAATCCTGAATATTGTATCCCACCTGAGGGCACAAAAGGACTGCGCTCACAGATCTCCGAATCATTTTTCCTTCAAGTCTGCTACAATCATGGACGCAGCGACCTTGAAGGTTAATGGTTACATTTCTCTTTTTAAGGAAAGCAGGGTTATGATAATAACCTAATGTTACCTTTTAAAGTACGAAA
The DNA here is from genome assembly GCF_902713425.1 of Acipenser ruthenus. Classification (NCBI taxonomy): domain Eukaryota; kingdom Metazoa; phylum Chordata; class Actinopteri; order Acipenseriformes; family Acipenseridae; genus Acipenser; species Acipenser ruthenus. Next base: position 15,804,341 of record NC_081190.1, read on the forward strand.
TGTCACTATTACTGAAAGGTTGAGTGTACCAAAGCTGTCGCAAGGGCAAGATTGCAGACGACTGGAATGCTACGAGGCTAAGCCGAAGGCTGCCCTGTGTGTTACCATTCTGAACCTCAGTAACAAGTAGCTAGGGTGAAAAAATTTGAGGGAGTTTCACCTCTATGCCTGTGTTGTAAGGGTCGACTGAGAAGCTGACCCTTACAACAGGGTTTTGAGGATCCATGACATTAAGTCTGTAGAACCTAGCGAATGTATGGGGAGTAGCCCACACCGCTGCATTGCAAAATGTCCTTGGACAGATGCACCCTGGTGGAATGGGCAGTGAGCTTTTTTGGAGGGGGCAAGTTGGCCAGATCATAGTCAGTCCTGACTGTGTGTCTGCTATCCACATAGACAGCCGCTGCTTAGACAGGGCTTGACCATGGTTCTTCGCCCCACAGCAGACAAAAAAAATGTTCGGAATGCCTCCAACTTTTCATCCTGTCAACATAGTACGCCAGGGCCCACACTGGTCAGAGCGTATGGAGCTCCCGCTCTCTGTCAGACTGGAAAGGAGGTGGATGGAAAGCCTCCAATTCCACAGACTGGTTGCCATGAAATGACAAGATCGTCTCCGGCCAAAAGGCAGGATTGATACAGAGCGTAACCTTGGTCCTGAATTAAGCAGGCTTTCACTATCGAGAATGCCTGCATCTCACTCAGCCGCTTTGCGGAGGTTATAGCAAGCAAGAAAACCACGTTAAAAGGATAAAAAATTCAACTCAGCTGAATGCAGGAGCTCAAATGGAGGGTTCATGAGTGCGTTAAGCACCACGATTACCCTCCAGCGAGGAACAATGTCCTTCATAGGCAGTTGAAGCCACCGAGCCCCTTTCAAAAATTGCCGCACCAGGAAGTGAGCTCCTGGGGAGACCAAGTCAATCGACATGGCAAGCTGAAATAGCTGCCAGATAGACCTTTAAATGTAGATGGTGATTGCAGTATTACTGCCATGGGGTCGAACCCACGAGGCAGACACCATGTCAGAATGATAGCCCACTTGTACCCACACTGGCTGCGTGCAGACGCTGCTCTGGCATTTTGTAATTAGCCAGTGCTTCCTTGGCGTGCTCTGGCCGCAGGCAGTAAGAGCACCTGCCGTGCTTGTACTCAATAGGCAGACGGCCTTGCATGTCTCACAGGCAGCACTCCAGATAAGGTTTTGGGTATGGGAGCAACTTACCATCTAATTTTAACAGAGAGAGTAAAATGTATTTGTAGGGGGTAAAATGCAACATTACTTTCAAGTCATGAGTAATCTCAATAAATACTTGTCAATCTTTAATGATAATGGGGTAGGCATTAAAAAAGAGCCTTCCATTTTAACTGCAGTGTTACTTTGAACTACTGTACAACCATCCGTGTGTTCTACAAGGTTCTTTATCGGCATTTTTCGAAGTATCACACCGACTGCAAATTAATTACATTACTTATATTTTAACATAAAATTCATACTCAATGGACATGTTAAAACTTTAATATAAAGCCATTAATAAGTTATAAACAGTTAGTTTAGTATTATAGGCACCTTTTTTTTTTTAGCAGTTGCCTCTGACGATGGTTCCAGTTGGATTTGTTGCAGGACTGAGGTGTTTACGCTTCAACCTGTGTAGCTTCAAATTTGTCTTATTCTTACTGTGACTGGCTGCAAAGACAACAGGGCTAACCAGAGATTGGATGTTTGTTGGGTTGGATTTTCTTGTGTACAGTTTCCTAATAACTGAAGGCATTGTATTCTGGGAGATGTAGTTGTTGGTGGAAGTTTTAGGGGAGGCAGACAAGCTGTGCCGCAAAATTGCGTATTTTTACGCATTCAATGAATTTAATGTGTATTTCAAATTTCTTAATGCATAAAAACGGCAGGTACGCAGCTTATCTGGACCACTGCTCACAGGGATAGAACCCGGGCATGATACAAGGAGCAAGCAGTGCAGTGTACAGTTTGGTACCGAACCAGTGACCTGAGCACCGGTCGGTAGAGGTCTGGAACCGGGTCGGTACCTGTTTGGTGTATTTAACACCGGGTCAGTACTAGTTCAGGACCGGTGCAGTACTGGTTTGGAACCTGTTCGGCACCAGGCCGGTACGGTACCAGTTCTGTGGCTTTTGCTCCGCGTAGGACCAGGTCAGTGACTGTAGCACCGGGTTGGTTTGGTGACTTTGCCGTAACCACTGGTGGCATCGTACAGGGATGCCCACTTGTAAAAGACACTGGCAAAACCACTCAGTACTACACACGAGACTGAGGGAAGCCTGCTTAGTCCATTCTAACAACAGTCTTCGCAATGGTGATGCTAAAAGCTGTCACCAAAACAGCATCAAGATACTGTGGTTGAATTGCAAGCAACAACAACCAAAGTGAGTATCTCGGTCCTGCGCAGTGCTGCTGAGCTCAGCAGCTGCTCTTGCTGCTCGTGTGCTGAGCATCACGTTGCAGACAGGCCTGTGAGTAGTATCTGTAAAAAAAACAGAACACAAAAGAAAAAATACTCTAAAAAGCAAAAACAAGAAATAAAATAAGCTCCAGCCGGAGATATGCAGCCTGGGGGTACAGCACAAAGTCAGCTGACTTATGTTGCTAGACCTCTGGGAAGGAGAGATTCGAGTCGCTGGCTTCACACAGGACACAAGGTCAAAGTGGGACGTAACAAGCAAAAGGCTTGTAGTGCACACAATACGAATAATTAGTAAAAACTATTATAGTGATTAGTTTAAATATCACATATAATTTGTGTAAAAACACAATAAATGCAAAATATACAGATGGAAGCAACAATGTACTTATTTGAACAAGGCTCTCCGATCAAGTCTTGAAAGGAAAAATGGCGCAGAGATCTGTGAGCGCAGTCCTTTTGTGCCCTTGGGGGCGGGCCATGACTGCGTCACAAGCTCAAAGAGCAGGTTTGGTACAGAATATTCAGGATTTGGGTCTTTAGGCGGGAAATACCCATTCCGTAATGTTTATATTTCGTACTTGAAAGGGAGTAATCTTTTACCCATACTTTAATTATTATTATTAATTATTATTATTATTATTATTATTATTATTATTATTATTATTATTATTATTATTATTATTATTATTATTTTCAACTGAATTTAACAATGGAATCACTAAAAGCTGACCCTGATGTCAGCGTCTTAAATAAATATTGAGCCATCATGCCTTCTCTCTCAGTTATTTTATACATCTAAAAAGAGCAATCCACAATACTGTCATTTTTGTGTGCTTTAAAACAGTGAGAAAAAAAGTGCAATGCTTGCAGCAAAAAGCAAATTCCTTAGATCCATCCTAAATATGAACACATTTACCTGAACGATCTTATCCCCTGGCTGCAAATGTTTTGAAGCAGGTCCTTCAGGCTGGACTCTTGTTACGTATATACCCTGTAAAAAGTCAGAGGTTATAATAAAAATGAAAGAAAAGAAAATGCATTAAAAATTGCACAAAATTCACCAGCTTTAGTCAACGATCACCTGTGAGAACCCCACTGAAGACCAGGTGATCTCCTAGCAGTCTGAACATCATTCATTGCAGTAGCTCAAGCTCAAATTCAGCCGGGCAAAGAATGGGACATACTGCTCAGTACAAAGTGTGTGTGCGTTTGTTTTGCATTCAAGGCAAAGCAGTCACTTTATCACAAAACAGGATAGGAGTTTTACATACCTTTGTATTTTGATAGGATTGTGAGAAAAAACAACAACAAAAAAAACCTTCTGTCTATGAAAAGAAAGTCTGTTCTAACAAATCTGTAATGACCCAGATGCTTGGATATTTCCTGGCATTTCAGGTTTGGGATTGAACAGAAATATTATTTAAAACACTTTAATAATCTGGTACATACTTTATCTTCTGGTCGAAATGGATTTCCTCTGCCTCCAATGCCTCCTGATATACTGAAGCCCAGCTCAGGATTCTTCTCTATTTTGACATACATCTACCCACCCCCCCAAAAAATACATTAAATACTTTGAATATTGCTATTATTTTTCAAATTATAACAAAATCCATGTATGCTAGCAGAAGAAAAAAATCACTTATGTAGTATGTACAGAAACTATATACCAAGTTTCATCACAATTAGATGTTCAGTTCTCAAGATGAAAATAGTTTATTCTGAAATGCATACAAACTTATGAACAAGCTCCAGTTAAAGTTCAATTTTATCACCACAGGGCATAATCAAAAATTTCAAATTTTGGTACAGTAATCCGTCGCGTATCCGCCCGTCACATATCTGCCCTAACCGTTTAATTCGCCATGATCAACTTCTTCAGCAATGTTAGTCTATTATTGAACAGAGAAGATTAGTTCAGAGATTTTAAATCCTAACAGTTTTCATACACTGTTGTATGTGCTCCGTGCGCTGCCATTGCTGGTAGTGTCACGTGAGCTGTTCAGTGTGTTGATATGTAAATAAATCCTGTTCACCTGCGGGGCGTATCAACTTCAACCTCTGTCTCGATCTCCTGCCTGTCACTCAGCAGCGAATGCACACATCCACACGGCAGCATTAATACCCTGTATCTTTCTAAACAAGGGATTTAGGGGAGCTCCCTAATAAAAGCTGAATCTCAAAACAATAAGTGTGTGAATATAGTAATTGTTATAGCTGTGTATAATGGTATTTAAAACAGGACTTTTTACATATCCGCCCTTACACTGGTCCCACCGCATTCAGATATGTGACGGATTACTGTATTTTATTTATTTATTTATTTATTTATTTTTAAATCTAAATATATTCACGTGGTCAGTGCTAGGATTAAAAAGCAGAACAGAATTGGCAGATATTTATGAAACCGTTTTGTTTACTCGGTGTCTATGCAGTAGATGCAGTAAGAAGAGGGATAAAAGGGATGAAACACAAACTGTGCAGTAACACTATGGGTCAAACAACAACAAAGGGCTTGAAGGCCATACCTCCTGCTGCACAACCTCGTGGGGCTGCCTGGTGGAACCCTGGGGCTGGTGGGATACTTTTAGCATCAAGTAATCAATCAGCTGCTCCCTGGAGGGATGCCTCGCCATAGTGGCCTGGGAAGGCGGACATTGGACTTGGCTGCAGTTCATCTGGGGCCGGGAAGTTGGGCACATCTGTCCATTTGTCAAAGGCACCTGTGAACAGATAAGATAAATGAGCTTAAAGCACATTCCATTCTGTTTGTCAGCTGAAGTTTTTTTTTTTTTTTAAGTACACACAGTAGGACAAAGCAAAAAACACATAATGCCTATGTATTTGATCTCAGTCTATTCTACATGATATTGTTGTCTCTTGACATTGTCAAGATATTTGGTTTGTTTTTATATACAAACAAGCACGTTGAATAATGTGCACAGTATATTCACTGCCTCGATGCCCTAGGGGCTTTTGAGAATTCATAGTGGGTAGGGTTGATAGCTGAAGCTACAGTACATAGTGGGTGATTAGCCAATTTGGGTTTTAAATTATTTGTTGCTTAAGGTGAGGGGCAATGAATGTCATTCAGTTGGTTGTTCAGAGACTAAACTTAATTCACGTATGACCTAAAGTCTTTCCACCTACGATATTTTGGCAACGTTTTGGAAATGTCAATTGAACAGAAATGAGACATGAGATGCTAGTGAATAAACCATTCAATATTTTAATGCTAAAATAGAATTCAGAGGTTATCTTTAAATAATGAGTTCACAAAACACATACTTTGTTAAAATGCTTTTAAAAGTAAAGCCTCCTGAAAAAACAACATTTAAAAGGAGAATCAGACAAAGGAAAAGCACCCTGCTACCTGGTGTACTATAGTTTTTCTGCCTACAATAAGTAGTGGACGATTCACAGCCTAAAAAGATGACAAATGCAGCAAGCCTGGAAGGAGAATTTGACTATTAAAAATAAAGCTCTGAATACTAATTCAAGTAAATGAAATATGAATGTTGCAGAGATAGAACACACATCACATCCTATCCTACAATTACATAAATGGGACCAATTGTAACATGTTCGATCTGTTTATTCAATGTTATAAAACCAGTGAATGACAATAATCCAACTCTGAGGTAATTTAATTGAATAAATTAGATCTTGGCGGTCTAAATAGTCATGTGCCATAGATAAAAAATGTTAGTCATGTTTAGTAAGTGACCTCCACATATCCTCCCTGTCTAATCTGAAAGAACATCTGCAAAATCTCCAAGGGCCGGTTTTTCAAAACTTTGATAAATCGGATTAACGTGTTTGATCTGGATTATATTGTGCAATTGGGTTTTTCAAAACATCGAAATGTGATCGGGATTGCTGTGATCCAGATTTCATTTTGGTAATCCGATCGCACTTTTAAATCGCGATTAAATGTTGCAATTGGGTATTTCAGAATTTAAAGAGGAGAGCAGGATTACTTTGATCCAAAATACCAGGATTAATGTGATCCCACAGCAGAGGTGGATTTAGCTTTTAAATGATCATAGAACATAGAAGTTTGTTTGAATTGTCATAGCAAACACACTATATGTCTAAACAGAGTGTTATAATATAATATTTACATATTTATTTCAGTTTTGTATCCATGCAAGCAAAAAGGAAAACGTATTTAGTGGTATAGCTTTAATAAAAAACAAAAAAAACAAAACATACGCCTCCTTAAAGCTCGTCTGGGAGATGCTGGACTCTATATATAGTATATGCTGTGTTGGTCAAAACGGACTGGTAGGTAGATTTGACACAAGCAAACTTATTTTGTAAGTAATTTTTTGTCTAGTTCCGGAAGCACACTCAAGTTCTACTTTCAGTTATGGATGGATAATGTATTTATTCCAGCTAAACCAGGCTTTTGTGCCCAGTGTCTGGTAGTTGGTATATAAGGAATGAAATTACTTTATCCCCAGACTAATGCCACGTTTCCATAAACCACAGCACTCGGTTATGTGCTCGAGTTGCCCCACCACACCCCCATCTCTATGTTTTTAAATTACTCGAGTTGGCTCCCAATTCGAGAGGGAGTTCTCTGGTCTAACTTCACTCCTCGGGCTGGCCTGAATTCTAAAGTCTGAATCCAGGCTTGGAAGAAATTACATCACTAAATGTCAATCAAAATGTTGTAGGGACAGGAACATAACTATACATCCGGGTTCGTGAACACCAAAAACAAGGAAGACAAGAGCCATTTTTAATAATTAAAAAGATTTTGAAAACATTAATACAAAGTATAAGGCTTTTCTTTGTCAGATGCAATAATCTCTCTCTCTATCTATATATAGATGATTATGTAGTGATATGGAGCAATGTATGTATATGTACTGCGTGAAACAAATGCGCAAAAATATCTAGATGGATTTATCTTTTAAATCGTTGACAATTTTACTATAATACCGTCTGTAACAAATTCACGTCTTGACCTTTAACTCGCATGTATTTCTGGGGGAAAATCAGCAGTATTTCCTGCCCAACTGAAGTGATAACTCATGTAACTAGGAAAAACATGGAAGCAAGGTCAACTTGAGTTGGCTGTCCATGGAAACAAGGTAATAAAATAAAAGTAAGCCCTATCCTGTTTGGCACATCAAGGAAGTCTGTCTGTGTGTGTGTTCATATTCATGACCACACAGAGTTATTTTCATAGCCAACAGTGTGAGGTAGCATCTGTTGGAGAGAAAACAGAGAGAAACAGCTGACTTTCCTTCTTCAAAAGCCAGAATGCACTTCCAATGGGACTGGTTAGATACTGTAGTATATTAAAATGTGCTCATTAAAATGTTATAGCTATCAGAGTGGATGGATTATATAAACCCATGTATTATGGCTAGTCATCCAGGACTTGAATACAATATAGTGTGGAGTAGTGGTTAGGGCTCTGGACTCTTGACCGGAGGGTCGTGGGTTCAATCCCAGATGGGGGACACTGCTGCTGTACCCTTGAGCAAGGTACTTTACCTAGATTGCTCCAGTAAAAACCCAACTGTATAAATGGGTAATTGTATGTAAAAATAATGTGTAAAAAATAATGTAATTGTATGTAAAAATAATGCGATATCTTGTAACAATTGTAAGTTGCCCTGGATAAGGGCGTCTGCTAAGAAATAAATAAATAATATTTCTACAGACAAAGGAACTATATTGTAGTAAATAAATCAACCTAATAGGAGTAGCTTTTTTAGGAGGAACATTTTCTTTTTTTTTTTTTTTTCTTCTTACCAATCTGCCATGCTTTAATCCCTAATGCACAATGTGAGCTTTAAAATACTGCTTTGTACACAACAGACAGCATTCCCTTTAACAGAAAAACTGCTGTCTGTCACAGTGACGGGTCACTAAATGTTTTACCGGTCACAACACAGAATGTCAGCGCCATTCGTCTGACATCTGTCCACTCTTAAAGCAATACACATAGTTATGGAGAAAAAAAGACCTATGACAAAGTTAAAAAAAAAAAAAAAATTCCTTTCACTAGCAGCCTTTTTTTCTTTTTTTTTTTTAAATTAAAAGCAGAAAATTTTAAAAAAATAGTTTATAACAATTGGTTTTCAAAAGTTAAGATATTTCAACATTCATATTTCACTTAATTTTGTTTTCATTTCAACAAACACACAAATGTACAGTCAATCAGAATCATGGATGAAAACACAACTAAAACTCCTGCTTTGTTCCAATAAAAAATAAAAATAAACCAAAAAGGTATGCAAAATATCCCTTCAAAAAATTATGTAGATGGCAAAAATGACCTTTCAATCAATTTTCTCCAATTTTAAACTATGAATTCATATTCTCTCTCTAATGTGAATAAAGCTCTGGGGCTCAAACCTTTTGTAACTACAGATTTCAGTCTCTTGAGGAGTTCAGTATTGATTGCTTGGGTTGAGACCAGCCCATAAACTAAATGTGTAACTAATACCATACATTCTCCAAATCTCCTGTCTATAGATCTGAATCCAGGGTATTACTGGACTGCAATGGTTATTACTTTGCTTAAAGCCTAACACTGTGTAGAGGTTAGAAAATATGTGCAGGTGCAACACACAAGGACTGCTAATAAGTGGTAAACTAACGGAATCTAGATCTATCTACCTATCTATATATTGTACTGTTTATTATAAACCTGAACACAAGCTTATCTCCTTCCCAAATCGCGTGAGCATCATGCTGCTATTATGAACGCAATTACGACATCTGATACTTTCTTCTATATTTTGTGCTTTATTTCATTTTAAATTGTTGTTGTGATTTGTACTCTTCTGGTTAAGAAACTAAGATTGAAAGAAAAAACTTACTTTTCTCATAGTGTCCATAGACACATCCTTGTGACCATGTACAACCATTTCGTAGCTTGGCGCTCTTGGAGAAAAAACTTCGTCCTGCCAGAGTGAAAGTTGTTTTTAATAATAATATGTATGTATGTATGTATCTATGTATGTATGTATGAATGTATGGATGGATGTATGTATAAATAAACAAATAAATAAAAGTTGTGCAATGTGTATATAAACACTCAGTCCTGATTGGAATGAGCCAAGAGACTATTGTTCCACTATATAAAAACAGATAAATGACAACTCATTTTCCAAAAGGGATTTTTTTTTTTATTTTGTATTTTTCATTTCATTTGCAGTACAAATAGGACCATAAATTGTTCTGGGAAGACTTTTGAGGGAGACTCATAACTTGAGTAGCCACAGTCCTTTTTCCAGCAAGCGGTTTGGAAAACACAGCCATTATCCTAACCAGTATGAGGCCAGAATTTTAAATATGAACTTATATTTTTAGTACGTCACAAGTACATAGTGATGGCCGCCTCTCACTATATCCACTCTTCAGTATATAAAAATAAATTTTTAGATTTCAAAATGTCATTAAAATCTGGTAAATGCTGGTTTAGCACAACTCGTTCTTGAAATCCACCTAACCAGATCTATACCTAACGCTGGTCCTTTTGTGTTCAAAAGAACATAAACGTTTGAGAACAAGAAGAGCACAGAATCAAGTCTTTTTAGAAGAACCAGATTAAAACAACTTTACACTTTCCATTCCATGCAGGCGAAATCCCTGAGAAGCATAGTGAGGAATTGAGAAAGGGTATATCGCACCAAGACTGAATTGAATATTTAAATAGCATTTTGTAAGACTCCTTCACAGATCAATATATAAACAAAAAAAAGTAGTTTTATATTTTTGTAAGGAATTTGTGTGCGGTCTACTGCCCAAATGTGTGTGTGTGTGTGTGACTTCGTACTTTGTGCGTTAGGCTCACAAGCAGATAATGTTCTAAAAGCAGTCTGTTCATATTCTAACCAGGGGTTGTGATGGAATGAGATTAGCCGTCATATATATCCATTCAGGACCCATTTTATTAGCCTTCATTCAATCCAAATCAATACTCTACAGTTAAATGCCAACATCCATGATATGCGTGTTTGTGTGTTACTTTCACTCTCCACTGGGAACTGGAATGAATTCATTTTTAGATGACTTCAAAATAGCAGAGAAATGTTAGTCCTTGCTGCACCACGTGAATCAGATTGCCTGAGGCTCAGGCTGTTTTAATGAATCTACTACATAGAAAGTCTGGATAGATTTCACCAAGCTTTGGATAACTAGGATATGAATCCTTTTGAAATGAGCTGTCTGTCATCTTTACCAGGAACTGTATTTGATTCATTTATACACACATTTACATTTAAAATCTATTTCAAGCAAACATATTTAGTAACATGTGTTAAGAGTGAAATAGTGAACGGGATAACAGAAAACCGTTCACACTGACAGAACAGCAAAAACAGGGGAAAAAAAAAAAGGGATTCTCCTGAGAAGCAAAACTACATAGACCTATGCACTCTAGGTTTGATTTAGCTTTTAAAGATTTGTTGCAGTAGCAGAAAGACTGAGCAGGGAATGTGTAATTCCCACATGAGCTGATGAAGTGTTTGAAGAAAGGCATTGGTTTACTTTAATTCCGTAATTCCAATTCGAATCACCCCAACTTCAGATTGTCTGCACAAACTGTACCAAAAACAAATCCAAAAGAACCAGTATTAGACAAATGGATGTTTTGGCATGCATAAAATCTTAAGTGGAATGCCTCTTCAAACAGGTTGAAAGAAGATGATGAGAGAAAGTGTTTTTGACGAGCCTAATGTACTTTGGATGTACTCACACGGAACATGTGGGCTCCGGAATGCCTTCCGTCTGCAACACTAAAGGCAACACTGCCCTGGCTGCCATGCAGATCTCTAGAGCTGCCATAGTGAAAGCTGCTAACTGCAGCATAATTGGAATTAAAGGACCTAGACAGCATGTTCTAAATAAAGAGGAACACAGATTGAACACAAGACAGTTTAGTACAGCATGCGATATCCACAGGACATGTTAATAGAGAACTCACACAACACATACACACAAAACTCCACACCACAGACTCCAACAGCATGCACTAAAATAATACAAACAAAGACAATACAAAAATGACACCCTGTTAGTGCTCTTGAGGTCTGAAAGGAACCGGCATGCGTTATTTACACATACAAAGACATGCAGGGATACACGTTTTCTAAACATAGCAGCTAGAAGTCATTCAAGTTCACATTTCTGAGGCCTCATTAGAAAATAAATGGTGAGCATATTGTATCGGACGAGAATGAGTTAAAAACTTTGAAGAGGCAATCTTGATCTCCACAATCTAATATAAAGAGACAAATGTTTTTTATAGTTCTCCTTGTTAGATTTAAACAAGGGCAGCATACTTATTTAAAGAATGGTATTCATATTCTTGTCCCAATCTGTTTAGAAGGTATTAAAAACATGCAGAGAATCTTTATAAGCCAGACAATATTATTTGTTTTAATTGACATTTTGGTATTTTGGTAATATGACTGATAGCACAAATAGAATGGGCATGCTGGCTTTCAGTGACTAATGAATGTCTCTTAACACCTTTATGCACATTACTACTATAGAATAAATAAACATTAAATTGTATGTAGAATGTGTATTTGCATTTAATGTTATATTGGTAGAACAGATACAAAAATTCTGTGATCTGCTTTTACTATCACAAGAACCCACGGGTGAGACGTAAAACCGAGGTAAGTGACTCTGCAGCAGCAGTTGTTTGATACATAATTCACTCCCTAGTCTCTAAGTCGCTTTGGATAAAAACGTCTGCTAAATGACCAAGGTATCGATAGGAACTAATCCTGCTCTGAAAACAGCAAACGCTTGGCAAAACAAAACAAAAGAAACTAAACTGGTAAATTGCTTTTACTGAACCAAGTAGCAGAATGCAGATGTCCATCCTTGGTAGTTTTAGATAAATTATTAAATCCTATCATGACCGGAGCAACAAACAATTACCTTGGGCACATTGTCATGACTTATTACTTGACCTACGTACATTTACCACAACCAGGTTTCATCTGTGAGCAAATGACAAATCTCACTGGCGTTTAGAAATTTGAAACAGATAGATAACAAGAAAGATGGCTGACTTGAATTGTAGCCTGGGTCCTTCACTCCCATCATTAAAAGGATAGAATAAAAACTTAGGTGCGACTACCCTGAAGCTGAGGTCAGAACATTCATGATTTCAATAATGCAGCCAAAAAGCTAGATAAATGACTGCCTCTTTAGAGTTCATGCACCACTAAAAGACATTCTGTATTCTCAGTTTCCCTCCCGTACCTGTGGAATGAAGTAAGGATTACTCTGGCATGAACAGCACGTACCTTTTCTAACTTTTTTGCCTCGATGTGCCGCATCACCTGATCTCTCCAGTCGGCAGGTACCCTGCTGAACTCTTGTGTGTCGAGCAGCGAGTGCTCCGATTTCACCCTCACGTTTGACCGCTTGGTAGGGCTAGTCCGTGAATAATTGAAATCACTAACGGACATCGTTCTCTCAGGCAGCTCATGCGCGGATGGCCGTGCGCTTTGCGGTCGGGGGACGTTGGGGCTGTCAATGCTGTAGGTCCTGGCGGAAAGGGGTCTCTGCATCCCCTGGTTCATCAGAGGTCCCCTTCCCATGCTGTGAATATCCCTGTAGGTTAAGTAGTCTCCAGCAGGGGCCACAATGCGCCTGGGTTGTGTCGGGTCTCCAAGAGACATTGAGGTGGAGGAGGAATTGCTACTCTGCCTCTGCAGGGTGCTCCTGGGACCACCTGGCATCAGTCTGTCTTTCTGGGGATTGACTGCCCACATCTCCATTTGTCTGGGCGGACCCCGTTGCTGCATGCTGTAGGCCAGGCTGGCCTGTGCATTGTTGCGGTTGGAGTAGTTGGTGTTAGCTGTGTGTTTCGTGTAGCTGTCAGTACTGTCTGACCGCTGCAGGTGAGTGTGTGGTAAATATCCTTGCTCTGGTGGGATGGCTGTTCTCTGGGTCCAGGGGCCTTCTTTGGGCATTGTGCTGCTTGAGTACTGGATGTTATATTGAGGCCCACCTGGCATCTGCATGGCAGCAGGCATGGCCCCCTTCCCTGCATAGGCGCTTTGTTGTTTGTAGTTGGGATCATGTATGGTTAAAGTTTTGGTGCAGGACACAAGGTCAGATGAAGAGGCGGAAGAGCCGGGGTAGACCTGCAGGGGTTGGTCATTAAGAAGAGAAGCCGACTTGCTGCGGACAATATTCTGCCCCTGAACATTAGCTGCAGGTACTCTTCCAGGAGCATTTGGCTCATGCGGTCCGTTATCCCCAATAATGTGGTATATTTTAAGTGCTCCTGGTTCGATGTTAGTTACGCTTTGAGATTTCACCACAGGTCCCAAAGGCCCCCGCTTCTGTGGGGACAGTTCCTCAGTGCTCCTAGAGATAGACATATCTGCACTTGCTGTTACACCAACTGCAGCCGTTCTCACCATCTCAAACTTGGTTGGTGAACTGGAAGTTTCTTCAAATCGACCACTGAGATGATTAGAAAGAGCCTGTCTAGGATACTGGTTACCATTCTCCAAGTAGTACTCTGCAGCTTGTTTAGCATTGTTGTTAAACAAAGACTTATTTTTTAAGTCTTCTTGGACTGTGTTCTTGGTCTTTCCCAGGGCATTTAACCTTTCCATATTATCTGGAGAGAGTTTAGATATATTCATGTTGATTTGATCCCATTTGTTGTAAGAAACTTCCATCCCATTATTTAAATCCATACTCCTGTCTATGAGGGACAGTTTTTCATCCACAGTGAACTTTTGCACCTCATTTTCCTGTTGAGTTTTCAGAATGGCCTGCAGAGAGGTGTCTGAACCATTCCCATTCTGAAGGAGGAGTGCCGTTTCCTTCAACTGATTTGAATTTTCATCATCTTGCCTAGAATAAAAACAGACATTTTGGAGTCAAATGCTGATTTAATTTAAAACTGCTAGAAGAGTTTACACATACCATCTGCAACAACAATAAAAACAGCCTGAGAAATAATTATTTGTTCACTACTGTGCATTTCAAACATGACAGACAATCACTTAAAACTCCTTCACAAACGCCAGCTCTTTAGCATATTTGGTTGCAAAAGATCTGTAACAAGTTCTTAGCTGTGTTTTTTTTTTTTTTTTTAATATTTCTTTTTATTGCATTCTCCATCATTTAAGCCCCAGCCAAGTCCAATCAACCTGTAGTTTACTGCACCTTAGGCAGAACAGTCTTTATTGACCTTTAATACAAAGGTTAAGAAGAATATGAGATGGGCCTTTCTGGTAGAATTTGCATCCTATTACCATCTTTGTACCCGAGAAACTTTGCGAATATCCTATCATTTGCATACCACAGGTACTTTGTCAAAATCCCATTTTATCATTTCCATAGAACCAAGGCTCAAAGTTAACATATATTTGGTAGCATTTTGCTACCCAAAACATTTCATTTGCTACTAGTTTTTTTTTTTTATGCAGTAGCAATCTTTTGATACCTTACGCTGCAGTTTATATGACCGACCCTGAGTGAACACGTAGATAATTCCCGGTATTAGTTTCATAAAGTGGGAAACCACTGCCAATAGAGCTTCCCGATTTGTAGATTACTGAGTTTTGTACCGCCCCATGTAGATACACACGAGGCCCACAATGCAAATCGCATTGGACAGTGTACAAATACGTACAGTACCAGAACAATGTGAATACAATTTCAAGGTATGAAGTTTATTTTACAGACCAAGAGTAAAATAAAATAACTGTTAAAAACATTATGGTTTTATAAGAGAACAGGCAATGACCTAACAGGTTATTAAGTTTATTCAGTGTCTATAAAATGCTAATCTAATCTGTCATGAAGAATGGCTGCTCCGGTTTTGTTATAATGTTAACCCTGGTTTCACCCGCGCTAAAAACCTAATAGGTAGATCATTATTACTTTATCAAAATTCTGACTACGAAAAAACCAGGAGCAAATAGCTAGCTAGAACATTACCATGATCCAAGTAACGGCTTCTCTGTTTTATCTGTACGAATAATAAATTAAATACAATCCTGAAGTGCACTAATGTATCTATCAGTTTTCTTTTTATAATAAATTATCACTACCTTGAGTACTTCTCCTGTTTAACTAGTGAAACGTGTGCTTTAACAAAAAACGTTACACATTATATATGTTGCACAGTCAAACTATAATTTACACACATAGCTGACTAATGTCACTGTTTAATAAAACAAACCCAGCGTGTATTTTTTTTAATTTATTTTTTATTATTTTTAAATCTTGGTTGATATCCCTTATTACTTCTAAGTTAATTTCTTAAATTGTACAGCATTTAAAATTGCAGTGAAAAGGCAGGGTGCGAGCATACATATTTATGAACAAACCAGTTTGTATAGCACATTGCATGAATCTTTGAAATGCGGCAGTACCAACAGCTCGGTTGTGGTTGTACCCTTATAATTTATAAGGGCATACAAAGCAGGATTCAACGATAATGTAGCACACGTTACTTTTTTTTTTTTTATTTTATTTTAAATCGCTGTCTATCTGTGTGTTTGATTTGTTAGTTACCAAAACTGTCAACAACTGAAGACATGAGGATAATTTCATACCACTGAATTTGCACCGATGAAACATAACCTGGTTAACTGTATTGATGGCACATCAAATGCTTAGACGACAGATACCGTTGCATTCTTGTAGAACTTAAGGATAAAACAAAAACTGCATTATAGTTCTATTTCTTAGTTGAGCACAAGGTGGTTTCAATAAATACTTTCTATTATTTATTATTATTTATTTCTTAGCAGACACCCTTATCCAGGGCGACTTACAATTGTTACAAGATATTACATTATTTTTACATACAATTACCCATTTATACAGTTGGGTTTTTACTGGAGCAATCTAGGTAAAGTACCTTGCTCAAGGGTACAGCAGCAGTGTCCCCCACCTGGGATTGAACCCACAACTCTCCGGTCAAGAGTCCAAAGCCCTAACCACTGCTCCACACTCCACAATATTCAGTCTATTTAAAACATTAGGTAGGTGTTTATTTTATTTTTATATATAAGTAATTATTAGTCGAATAAACTGCTAACGATTAAGACCATTTTGCTACCTACTTTCCAGGTAGGTAGCAAATTCTCACTACTGCCTTCAAGTGAACTTCTAGCCCTGATAGAACATTAACCCTTTGCAGTCCATTTATTAAGTGCGTGTCAGGTCCAATTTATTTTCACACGCGCAGTTAATTTTAGACGCGCTGTTTAAAAGTATTTTTTTCCCCCACAGTCAAACGGGTTTAAAAGGCCCTGCATATCAACAAAGCACTCACTAGGCATCTCCAGCCCCGCCCCACCCTTTCACTCGCTATAGCTTTCACATCTGCTAAGAAATAAATAAATAAAATAATAATAATAATAATAATAATAATAATAATAATAATAGTGATACATACCGATCAATCATCTCCTGATCACTCATTTTATCACCAAATTCCTCAATAATGCGATCCAAGTCATTATTTTATTACTATAACATCTCAAAAAAGCTCTGCAAATGTCTGTGATATTCTCAGAGCGCTGATTCAGTAGCAGTCAGCTTGTTTCCTTATGGCCGCCGTTATCTGATACCAGGGGCAAGTATGACTATTCATGAGATACGCCCCTTTTTTTTCTTTCTTTCGGCTTAACTCGGTTCCTGTCGCTTCCACTCGGCCATTGAATAGTTTTCTTGGCTTTTTCCGGAGAAAAAACGACTAGAAACCTGTTTTTTGCGTCCGACATTGGACCGGATAGGAATAATTGCAATGTCGGACCAGGTTAAACCAAGTGGTAAAATGATGGATATATACAGTAAAGTAACCAGTATTTAATGTCTTTGTAGCATTCAGTACACTAAAATTTATGCACAAAATTATAAAAAACTGTAAACGATTGCATTTAAAAAAGGCCTATAATTGTAACATGTCAGAATGGATATTTATGGGCTTTTGGCCCCTGGCGTTAATGTGGCTGAGAAATAAAACACCCAACAGCATGTACCTAACTGTATTTTCCTCACCTGATCTTGGTTATAATCATAACCTTTGCCTCTTTCTCTGGAGTGCAGAGGGAAGTGTCCTGGCTACTGTCTGTTGTCAGGGACACAGAGTCTGACATGCGAGACGGCGAGGAGCAGTTGCTGTTGTTCTGGTTACTGTTTGCAACAGTCTCATCCAATAAAGAATCAGCATCTTTACTTTCATCTATAAATAGAGATAATAAGTGGTTAAGTAAGAGATACCACAGTATGAAGTGCATCTGGAAAGTTTCTTCACATTGGGGCAAAATATAACCTCAACCAATAAGAGGCTTAAACCAGACCTAGGTTCCTAACCCTCAGTACTAATAATAATCCACTCACATCATGTTTCATCACAAGTGGATGAGATGTTCACCAGGACATATCAGAGCTAAAATTGTAGTTGTGACACAGAGTACAATATACCAATTACAGGTCTTAAGGGCTACAGCCTGCATGGATCAGCGGCTTCAGTTCTGTTTTAAATTTAAATCTTTGATACATTATGTCCCATGCATGACCTACAAAATCCCATTTCAGTCTCAAATCAAAACCACTCAGATCGGAATAAATAAATTCGGGCAGCCGTGTGGAGTAGTGGTTAGGGCTCTGGACTCTTGACCGGAGGGTCGTGGGTTCAATCCCCGATGGGGGACACTGCTGCTGTACCCTTGAGCAAGGTACTTTACCTAAATTGCTCCAGTAAAAACCCAACTCTATAAATGGGTAATTGTATGTAAAAAAGAATGTGATATCTTGTAACAATTGTAAGTCGCCCTGGATAAGGGCGTCTGCTAAGAAATAAATAATAAATACATCAGCCGTTTCTATCCCCTGCATACAGAGGTTGTGCCTAACAAGGATTTCAATGTTTATATTGAAAATGCCTTTTCAAATTTTAGTAGAATATTAATGATACTGGCTGAAGAACATTCTTTTACACAACATGTTCTCTTCCTCTCCAGATTAAAGTCAAAAGAAAGTCTGCTGAGCATAATCTGTCTACTTACCTTTCTTGTCCTTACTTAGTGCCACCACTTTGGGCTGATTAATAGAGATCTCAATAAGCGGCGGTCGCAGCTCTGCAATCTTCATCTCCTCTTCATCAGAGGACAGGTCTTCAGAGTCCTGAAAACAAGGAGTTAAATGTTTGATCTAAAGGGTTAAAGATTCATGACATATTTTCTTATGTTGAAGATATTTTGATTCTGATCTTGTATTTTATGCTTTTATTTGGAATATGTTGATATTTAAGTATCAAATCACTTCCCATGCTGTCTTACACTATTGGTCTAGCTGCAATGAGGCAACATGACCCACTGTAAGGGAGTAATTGGAAACCATGTAGAAACAGTGAGATATTTTGTACTTCTGTATATTCAGAATTAAAAAGTATAAAAACAAAGAAACAAAAAGATCACCAACAAACACAAGGGGGGGGGGGGGGGGGGGGCAGTAATAATGCTGCTGCCAGTGCTAGAACCATGATAAATTCCACTTTGATATCTGTTAAGCTGACAGGCAGATTGACTCCAGTGGCCTTTCCAGTTAATTTGACATCTCTCGCCACAATGCAGAGCCGAAGCACAACACCCATTTCAGAGCGGAACTCTGACATAAACAGTTAGTGCAACCCCGTAACCCGTTTGATCCTGGATACACCTCTAGCTGTAGCAGATGATGTTATATCCATTCGCAGATCTGACTTCATGTGTTATTAAATGTGAAACAAATTAAGGGAAAATAAGTCATTAGTTTGGTCATTTCAGTGAATCTAACACACTTTTTTTTTCCTTTTGAAACTAGTTGGTATTACGGTTTGCGGCCTATCCTTCTATAGAGTCCATATGATTTCCAAGAAATTTTCTTGAAGCACTTCACATTACCATTTCCCACCACCCTCCCAATCTAATTAAGTGTCACTGTGAGTTACTCTCAAAAAATACAAAAACCTGGGCAGCAGCAGCAGCAACAGCAACAACAACAGCATGTATAACAAAACATATGCAATAGTGGGAGAGGGGCACGATTTGTGTGGAAGTGTATTTTCTGCTGTTGTCACTGTTAGTTAACAGGGTGGCAAATTCAAGTTGACACTAAAAAAATATCCCCATGCCGGCTGCAGAGTCTGTCACAATGCCATACCTCAAGTGTGTCTTCATGGTTGACTGTAGCTCGAATGTTCTCAGAGGTCTTAACAAGTGCAGCCGTCTGTGAAGTCTCTTTAGTGTCCTTAGAATCAAGTTCACTGGGTTTTAGCACACAATTCACAGTCACATTTGAATCGCTTTCCACGTTTTTTCCATTTGCATAGTTATTCTCTGAAGTCTAAGGATGCAGAATGAAAGTTTTTGATGAGTTGGAAAATGGGATTATGCATTCTCTCAATAAATTGCCAACAGGTGGCTCTATAATCTGAGATGGCAGGTGCAGCTTCTGCCTTTTCCATTAAATTTCAACAAAGATTTTTTTCACTTTAATGTCTCAAAAGTTTTTTTTATTTATTTATTTTATTTTATTATTATTTTTTTTTAATAGCACTTTAAGAGATAGTGGGGGGGAAACAAAAAAATGTCATAATTCTTGGCTGTGGGATAACATATGGCACAAATGCTATGCTGTAAAGGGTTTAACAGTGCATCTGTTTACTGCAGGTAGTTTACACGTTTACAAAAAAATTAAACGTGGAAGCCTTCCTCATGGATCATCTCAGATGCCCTCAGGCTTAGCAATCCAGTCAAAAACAGAACCTTAAAAACATGTCTTCATATACAAAAACACTTGATTGGTTTATAATAGCACCGATACCTTCCACAGTGGTCACTACCTGTAAATAGTTCACTTGTCTTTTGTTAAGTGCTTTTGACTCTGGGACACCTAACTGTCGCCATCGTCAATAATCTAGCGGGTACAACCCTAGTCACTCGTGGTTTTCCTTACCTTTACGCCTACATCTTTCACTGTAACAGCTGTATCTTCGTTCTGTCTGGTTTCTTTTCCAGACTCCGACGACTCATCCTCTTTGAGTCGATGGGCTATAGTGTGTGCAGTTTTCACCATGTTTTTTAGTTCGTCTGGGTAAGGTGTTGGGTAGCGCTTCAGATTCCCCTCCTGTGTCCCAGACAGAAGACAAATCAACTACACCTCAAAAGGAAGGTTTCTGTACAAGTACTAAAGGAAGCTTACTAACATACCTTATCATACACTATTTTCTACAAAGACTTGCACAAAGCATAAAAAAAACAAACAAAAAAACACCTACCACCCGCCAAGTATATAAGCAACACATTATAGGTGTCCCAATGACAGTGACAGTATTAGCTCAGCCAACCAGGTCTTTCTGCAGTTATGGCCTTCATTAGCACTCAAGAACTTGTCAATGAGTGCCCATGCAAGTGTAACATTCATAGGCAACATTGATTTTCGGGAGACATACTGACCCTGGGTGGTGTCTCCCTCTCATCTTTGTCTTCATCGCACTCAAAGGCCACCTGTGCTCTTTGCTTTCTTTGTTCCTCCCACAACGAAGGATTGAAGCTCTCATTATCAGAGTTGGCCAAGACTAGAAACAAACAAGAAAGTCAAAAATAGCACGGTTACTATTCCTATGTATTACGGGAGCCGCTCACACTGTAAAAGTGGTGCAACATTATGCAAATGTCCTTTCTGTCCACATAAGAATTGCAGTGGAACTGTTCAGTCTTCTACTTCAGTACTAAAACTAATTTGATCCATTTAAGATAACACATCTCCTTATACATTATTTGAAGTACAGATCTCATACCAGACATTCAGCAATATCTCACAAACCAAGCAGGAAATAAAATTGAATAAAAACAGCAAACATACATGTGATACATTTAGATTTTTGGATGGCTAATGAGTGAAATACAGTAATACATTCTACAAAGGAATCAACAAACTAAAAGGACGCTATTTGATCTTCATCAAAGGAGAGCAGTCTTGAGTTGGGTGGTAAAAGAAGAAATTAATCCAACTTAATGCTTATTTAGTCCATAACCCTTTATGAATAAGGTAATCCGTCAGTGTTTTGAATGTGCTAGTGCGTGTCTGACACTTTACCTGCACAGCATCTAAATTAGTGAATCAGAATTATTTTTTGCAAGACACTGCCTCCCTAGAACAAGCGAGAAAAAAACGTGAACGCTCTACCTCCATTTTCCCTATTATGACACTAAAGTCAGGATCATCTTTCCAGGGTTTTAGTTTGTTAAGAATAATGAAGTGTTTTTCCAATTGCATTACATGCTTAACAGTAGAAACAAGAAAATGTATCTGTTAAAATACATCACAACAGAGCACTCTGAGTTAAAAAAAAATAGTATTTGAATGTTGGTATTTAAGGAGTTATTTGAATTAAAAGACCAACATCAGCATTGTAACCAAGCTGCTTTTGTAGCAGAGCTGTTTAAAACTTACAATCCTCTGTCCTCGGCTGTTGAGGGAACATGTAGTTGGTAAGCACAGTTTTGTGCGTCTCCTCATCCTCCTCCTTCTGAAGGGGTATAAGGGGCTTAGACTGAAGGAGAAATGTAATTAGCATAAAGGAATCATAGAATATGTTTCATAATTACAGTATTGTACTTCAGTGGATTTGTCAAACAGGTTTTTTTTTTTAGTTACAAAGCACTACCACACAAGTTCCAGTCACATTCACAGAATTTATTTTTGGGGTTGGATGTGAACAGTGCCTGAATTTAAGGTTAAATGTTCTCATTAGTAATAAACCAACCCGTTGCAAAGCTCACCCCTCATCATCAGCTGTCTTGATTGCATACTAACAGTAGCAGCTTGCAAAGGAGTAATCTGTATCTGTAGATAACAATCCATATGGACCAGCTGGCAAGTGGTACTTTTCACTTAAACATCAGTGACAGCAAATCTAAATGATTTAGAAACTACTTAAGTTCATAGTAATAAGAAAATATTCCGTATCCAGTAACCATTGGTTATTAAAATACAGTAATGCACACCATACCCCTCCCCCCACCCCCAACAAAAAAGTGGCTTAACATAACATTATGTTTCAGTGCATATTTAATTTTAAAACTTCAATGTCACAATCATTCAGTTTGATACTAAAATACAATGAACCTGTTTGCCTTTATGTCACTCTGAGTCAAACAGATGTTATCACCTGTACCATTCTCATGATGTTCCATTAAAAACACCCTAGTTTTATGTACTTTGATCTGTTACATCAAGTCATCACCAGCATCACAAAAGAATCCCGTTTGGTAGACGCATGTAATAAGCTGTAGTATGTACAGCAAACATAACCCCTTTTTTTTCCCTACATATACTCCATGAAAATGTAAGTAAGTATCTGACCCCTACGCTATCCATGCACAGTCGATTTGTCTCGTACTACATGCAGTAAACTTCAAAGCCAGCTGGCCTTTAGGAAACAAAACAAAAATGATAATATGAACCACAGCCACGGTAAAGACTGCTGTTCCAATGGAAGACAACATGAGTCGTCAATAGTGTGTAAGGAACAGGAAGATGGAGAAGTGGGCAAATAAAGAAAAAACTGTCCAGAAATTCAAGCTTTAAAGAAAAAAAACAAAAAACAGCCACCCACCTGGTTTTCCGACAACCACATTGCTGTCAGCTGGCTCAATTTGGTAAAGCTAAAGGGCAAATTCTTCAGCCTGTGGAGGAAATTGAATTGCATGGTCCAGTTAATGCAAAAAATGAACAGAGATTGGCATGGGTATTGAAACAAAACACTTTCAGCTGGGCTGATGTGTGGGTATTTTACTCAAGCCATTAGTCAGCTTTGAATCAGATAAGACTGTAAAATGCTCAACAGTCATGTACATGGAGCCCAGTGGGGAAAAAGTAATTAAAGATTCTTTAGTGGCACAGGGCTTTTCTATTTACAGGGGCCCACACATATAGGATTTTTTAAAAATGTATAAAATACATTAGGGAGACCAACACAACCTTAGCTGTCTCTTCTGCCGACAGACTAGACTTCTAGCATGATGATCGTATATTTTACGGTAAGTCCCTTCATGTAAGAAATGGAGGTATTAATTATAAAGATTGACCTTAATGCCACATAAGGGTGCAATACATTTTATTTTTAAAAACCTGTCGAGATGGAAACAATAAATGAGATAAAGATTGAAATCTTGGTGCTTAAAATCAGCTGTGCAAATTAATTTCAATGGTAAATCATTTTTACAGGTCAGTTCAGTTCTGATAGTCAATTTTAGTGTCAAGCTGCATAAAACAAGCTTGCCAATTAATCAGATTAAATACATCTCTAAAAGACAAAAAGGTAGCTTGCATCACTTTGGTATTTCTAGTGTTTTGCACGTAGTCCTGTCTTTAGGATCTGCTGTTACCACCACCTCACTTTGAGAGTGCATAATCATACAAATCTAAAACAAGGTCTGTGTGTCCCACAGTATGCATCTATCACTGACAAGACCCAAAAGGAGGAGGGTACAGGTCCTGTTCCAAATATTCAGGAAAACACAGACATGATTCATGATCATAGTGTATTCTTTATTGACCTTTCTGAGGAACCAGTGTTTGCTAGCTTTCGCTTAACCAAGCAAATGATTTTTTTATTTGAGTGTTGGGTAAAAAAAAAAACAAAAAACTTGGAGTCACTGAAGTGTGCAGGCTATTCCAGCATCACTTAACTTCAAGCAGTGGCACTTTCTACATTCTACTCTCTTGGTAGATTTCAGACCACTGTGCGGAAACCCTCAGGATCAGCCAGTCCTCCACAAGTTAATGCATGGTAAATTAGCCACAGTTTATTAGGACATTTTTTCCTAAATTGTGAAAATCTTTTATAATGCAATTTAATTTAAATGTACTGGTTAACTGCAGTTAAAAACAAAAAATCTGTAATGTGATTGACAAACATCGATTTCACCCACCTGTTGTCGCTCAGATTGACAACTTTAAGTTTCTGCATTTCGCCCATTTCCTCTGGCAGGGACTCCAGTTTGTTTGAGTGTAGAAACAGCACGGTTGCATTCTTCCAGTTACCAATCTGAAGTTAATGAAGAGAGAACACATCCATGAATGCACAAGGACATTTTGTCTTTGCATACTCTACCATGGTCTTTTTTGTATACAGTACTCCGGACTACGTGCATAAAATATATACCACTTGTATTTCTATAGTGCTTTTCTAAAAGATCTAAAAAGCAAGATTTTAAAATGAATCTGTACGTGCGCAGGCTGTGAGGGGGATTCAAGTCTTTACAAGTGGTATCAGTTTTGTGGATGACAAACCACCCAAGCCTCTTTACCTCAACAGTTTAATTTTGACCATATTCACCTTACTCCTGACTTCTGAAGACCATGCAATGTAGTTTGAAAAGGTGTCAACAGCTGGCATTTCTAATTTGTTAAGGGGACAGTATTCTTGCAACAGCTGGATATGGAAATGTTAACCCTGATTAACTGTACTGAAACAGACTGAATCACACTTCTGAAACTACTGTATAATTGACCACACTCATTAATACTCCCTCTACTAGTTTTAAGAGTTCCTGTAAAACCAGTCAGCAAAAATAAAGGACTACTCAATTTACATTTGATTCTGTTTATTTCATAGTATCAGCAGTATTTTATTAGTAATACAAGTTAGGTGGCAAGTGCTTAGTGTTCTTTGTATTAAACTGTAAAATGAATACTGCCGGCCAATATGCAAAACCTGAAATGCATTAGCTGCTTAATAAAATGTTTACAAATTACCTCATTTTCAAATGCTGCCTCAGCATCTATTTATAGTTATATAAAAGTTAATTTAATTTAAAAAAAAAACAGCAATGGAAATGACATTAAAATCTCTTAATGCCTTTATCCTGGTTAACAACTAAAATAAATTATACAAGGACTGGATAACTCAATGCAAGGCTTGGCTGGTTTCTATCTGCCACTGGGATTGAGTTTAAACCCATTTGAAATTGATCTCATTAGTTTTAATCATCAGCAGCAGAGTGAAATCAAGTTGACAAAGTTAACCCTACTTAATATTAAGCACAGCACAGAGACCAAGACCAGAGGACATACAGTAGTCTGTCACATATCCAACTGCAGTGGGACCAGAGTAAAGACAGATAAATTAATCCCGTTTAAAAACACAGCTGTAACAATTACTATATTCACACTATTATTGTTTTGAGATTAGGAGCTCCCCTAAATCCCTTGTTATCGTTTTCCTCTGGGGCGCCCGTCTGTGTAGCCATGGCAGTGCCATCGCCTCGAGCTGCGCACAGGTTCCCTGGGCACACCCCCTAGCCAATCAGAACCTCCCAATCAGCTCAGCACAGGGCGAACCTTCCTGCTCAATTGGTTGCCAAACAACGCGTCTCCTGTTATGCGTCCCAGCTGCTTTTACAGAGGCACACATCCGTGTCACAGTGCTGTATACACTTACATTAGTGTCAGGTAATTTACACAGTAGCAAAATGCATAGGTTTACCATTTTGTTTTTTCAATTATAAGCACAACTCGCTTTCGCTTTCCTGTAGGCATTTTGCATTGAAGAAGAGCTTGATCATGGTGGATAAGCGGTTAGGACGGATATGTGATAGGCAGATAAGCGGTTAGGGTGGATATGTGATGGGAAAATATACAACAGATTACTGTAATTGGAAACTGAATGGAAACAGCCGTAGCACAGAGGTTAGGAAGCTTTTTTTGTGGAGAAAGTAAGGAATCCCAAGTCACATTTTTGGAGCTGAAGCATTGACACCCTGAACTAGCATTTATGGGTGAACATTTTTCTTATGTTCTTATGATTTGAACTGGCACCATCACAGTATGAGTTTATAAAATGTACTGAGTTTAAAAGATGTACTGAGATGTACTGAGTTCACTTCAGCCCAGTCGCTGTCACAGACACAGGTTTTGAAGCCCAGATTGCAGGGGACAAAATTAAATACATTTAGGCAAAAAGGAGGGCTGTGCATTGATTATAGTACAATATTGGAGAAAGATTAATTAATTTTAAAAAATCAGACTACCATATACTAAATGTGATACATGGAGGCAATCACTCTGCAATGTCTCTGTTGCCCCAGTTTCATACTGGAACAAACACACTTAAGACCACACTATGCTGATTGAGTGTTCTGAAGATATGGCTGGAACAAGATGAGAATAACTTTTATAGTACAGATGGAAATATATAAATCATTGGCAATTTAAATTAATTATTCAGACTATGAACACATGTGAAGTGAACAAAGTCTTCCATTCAAAAACAAATTCTGTTTGACGTTGCCACGTGTTCCAGAAATGGGCCTGACTCATATGTTCCAAACTAAAATGTGGTTTACCTCAGGAGGCAGCTGTGTCAGAAAGTTGTGATCTGCAGCAAAGGTCCGGAGGTTGGTGAACTGCCCAATGGATGACGGCAAAGCTTCTATCTCATTAAAACTGCAATCAAGCTCTTCCAGGGATGTAAGTCTATACAAAAAGTAGTAAGTAATTGTAAAGATCACTCACAAGAGACCCACATACATGACAGTTTTCCACACGTAATACTTTTTATGAAAAGACTGGACACAGCTCAATTAGCTTTTCAGGAATGCAAACACAGATTAATATTAAAGACTGCATTTAAAAAAAAATAAAAGGTCAGTAGAGTCAGTAGAATGCAAAATTGACTCCAGAACTCAGAGTAGAAAACCTGGATCCTCATCCACAAACATGAGAGAGAATACCAGGGTTTTAAAATTCCTACAGACAATTCTAAACAGAGTCACCATCAAAACCCTTGTCATCCACAGAAAGAGAATTACAGTGTATGTGTGTAACTTCTCAAAAATACCAGACTAACTCTGTAACAAAGACTGTTGAGCTTGATCTACAAATGCCACTCCTGGCAGGTTTACAACATCCACAGACAGGAGTAGAGTTTGCTTCAGAATTGCTGTTATGTTGGCACAGTCTATGAGGAGGATGACCTTGGATTACTCTTCACCAAATGCACACTTGGATCTGTATCCACTACTACAAGTTCACATTTTATACCCCAGGCCATGGCAATTATGAAACTACTGCTATCAGAAGTTATTAGGCATTCCATAACCCAGCACAACACTTTGCTGACAACATGGTCTGAATCTCCAGCCAAAGGAACACTAGGTTTGAAAAGCCCAAAGTTACTGACAATTGTGCATGTCTTGTTGCATAGCAGAAACACCTACCCTCCTATGGAGTCTGGCAGGTACATCAACTGGTTTTCATCCACTTTGAGTGATGTTAATTTCTTCAGGGAACCTGAAGACAAAAAAAGAGTTAACTACTGTACCTGCAATTTCAGAAACTCATACTCCTGAACCCAGCCCTGGGTTTCAGAATTAAATAAGTATATTTAAAATGGTGCCAAGAGTTTGAACAAATCAATCAGTTAAAATGAATAGTTCCTCCTCTATTTATCCATCTTGTATCGACTTAAAACAAGAAGACTGCATAAAAGACTCAATTTGTATGCAAATGAATGGTTTGTAAACACTGTACAAATATCTTTCCTGAGTCAGTGAATGCATGTCTATTAGTAAACCACCCACTACAGAAACTACCCATTCTCTAGCCAGAGTTACAGTGTTACACATTCCTTACTGAGTGGTTAAAACAGATTTTAATACTTCTGCCCAGATACAGTAAGTTATGTCAACTAATCCAAATCTACGAAAAAAGAGCCGTTCATCATCTCTGCAGTTCATGTCAAGAAATTAACATGAAAGAATAAAGAAGTGTGGCTGGAAGAGGTGGGGGATGTTCACTTGTCAAAAGGAAATAGGAATCGTACATGACCACAACATTTTGGATGCACACCACACCTAAAAAAATCAAAATCAATCAATCATGTGCACATACCAAAGAAACTCCACATATTGATTGCTTCCCCCCCTCCCCCCTCCTCACCAGGACTAGAAGTTGCCCTTTCTTGTAATTCATATTTTTCTCTGCCTAGTTTACGGTAATGTAACGTTGCATAGACAAGGACTTTATATAGCAGACAGCTGCTGCTGCTGGAAAAGTGCAATACACAGGCTACTATCTATCTAGTCAGCACAAAGAGTAGGCGAGGACATCCCGCTTGGGACTTGAGGCTTTCAAGGAATTTTTCTTTGTGGTCTCTTGACTCAAGAGCGTTATCCGACAATCATATTCAACTGAATTAGACATTTGAAATTTAAACCAGGTATCAAATCTCAGCTTTAACTTGAGCCTGACCTTATAACATTCTCCCTACTTACTGCTGCTTTCATGTTCTTATCTTAAACCCTCAGCCTCACTCATTGTAGCCACTGAGCTCTGAAAACTGAAAGGTTAACATTCAAAATTCAGATACAAAGAATGAAAAAAAAGACAAATAAACCAACCTGTGGATCCTGGAAGTTGCTGCAGTGCATTGTTGGAGATCAGCAGGTCTTGTAGGCTTTCACAGCCTGACAGCCGATCGTCGACCATTTCAATGTTGTTCTTGGATACATCTAAATAGGTCAGTTGCTTTAACGTCCCAATTACCTGCAAGAAGAATGTTTAAAATGAACCAGGGGGTAGAGATGCAAAGGTCAGGGGGAAAAAAAAAAGAGAAACCTAGCAACAGAAAGGTTAGTCGGCTTATTTTAAACACAAGATATGGTAGGCAGAGGACTTCTTTGTAACAAATTCTCTGGGGGTGACTTCAGAAAAGTATTTCTCTATTAGGAGATAACCTCACTGCTGCATCTGTTTTAATTAACGCATTCATTGGAACAAGTAAAAAAAATATATAAATTAAAAAAAAACAAAAAAAAAAAAAGAGGAATAGACTATACACCAGGGATTTCAACCGCCTGCATAATGTCCTTTAACAATTAACTTTCTGAAAGAGACAATTGGATTTTAAATGTATTTTGTGACAATAATTATTGATTAAATAGTATTCTTGAGGCAGCTCTTTAGGTACTAGAATAAGTAGCTTATTCAAAACCACCAAGGAAGGAAAGAAAATGTATTTACACCAGGACCACACCATGGAGGAGGGGGTTTTAAATAAAGTAGTGCTGAATTTATACACAAGTATGCATTATAAATCTTACCTCTTGTAGAGAAATGAATGCAATACATCTTACTTTTTGCTACATTAATCTTTATCTGGCTTTGCTCCCTCTTAATTCATTTGTTTTCAGATTTTGCTCAATTATTGCCAACTCTCCCCAGGGTTGGCCATTTTGCTGAACAAATAAATAGCAGCAGAAATGTCCTTGACCAATATTGCTCTACTCAGAATTTTTAAAACAGAGATTTTAAATACAGGTCGCGCCTGTGGGAGATTAAAGGACAATACAGTGCTTGCTGTGGGCCCCCAGCCAACTGTGGGACCAGGATTCCAACAGATCACATGACTCATCTGACACTTCACATGGCAGTGCCTTTTACTAGGTGAGCAAGCAGTGCATCTGAACCTCAAAGATTTCAATTTAAATTTACCGCTGACCCCAGTATTCTTATTTCTGACCTCAGCAAATGAATGCTCTTATAATGCATACATACCCCTGGAAGGTATGTCAGTCTGTTCCCATCCATCCAAAACTCCTTCAGACCAGTGAGTTGTTCAAGAACTTCAGGCTGAAGAATGAGAAGATGGAGACAGTTATACCCTACAAATACTGTAAGGCAGCTTTACTTTTAAATAAATGCAGCATCGATCAAGTGGTGAAAGGCATCTATAGACAGCAGGAAGTCAAAGGACTGCTTAAATTGCACATTCAACTAAATAAACTAAAATATGGGGTTTATCCTTTGTTTACCACCATATGAATACTTTTGGTTCTATAGTGGAGAATAATTTAAATTATAACCAAGAGTAATAAAAATACTGTTTTCAAAGGGTTCAAAGACATTTTATTTCATAGTCCAATTCATGAATTTTAGCTCACAAAACTGCCAGAGACAAGCATTTGCATGTGTATATGTATAAAACCACAAAGCAAAGAAATTAGTTCAGGCAACTATATTAAACAATTTTATACATTTTCACCTTCTCTCTGTAAATTACTTCTGACACCACCAAGCATACAACACTACAGACATTATGCTTTGTTTTGTAATTTGAAAATAACTGATACTGTATTAGGATATATGAGACAGACAATCAATTCAGACAGTTATGGAAGAGTAAAACCTGTGCAAAAAAAAGCCCTGATATTTGTTCTAGTGCTTAAATGGTAAACTCATCCAATTCTGAGAACACCACTTTTCTGAAAAGCATGTCCAATTGAGAAATTAAAAATTGCTTATCTTTTTAAAGAAACAGCCTATCCGAAACCTACGCTCCCTTGGCAAACATTTCAGAATAGGAATCAATAACAGTTGCTGTCTTCAGTGCACCATTTATCCCTCTGCACATGTTTTAAGCTGCTTTGAAAGTTTACTGTTGATTAGAAACAGAATTGGAGATAATGTGGTTTAAGCAATGTTCAAATCCTCTTTATCCAGCTGATACTCACCACTTCTGTGAACTCATTGCTTCCCAGGTCCAGTCTCTCCAGCTGGGTCAGCTTGCTCATGGTTCTGCAAGGAGGAGGGATTTACAGAGAGTTAGGTTCTGGAGAAATCAGCTGAACTACTCTTAAAATCTAAACTTCTTACTATAATCGAAAACAGGTCTGAATCTTTGATCCAATCCTTTGGATCTGTATTAGATCATTTTCCAAGCACTAACATTTGTCAGCACCTGACATTTACTCATATTGTGCAGCTATATTAAGATTAAAAGGTATTTCTTAAAGTTCTGTATAAAATGGAAATATTCAGACATTAGAACCCAATGTCACCCCTTTCTTTGTATATGTGCAGGAATAAAACCTGACTAAACCTTTTAAATACAATATTTATCCTGATTTTAACATTAAAACTAAAAATCAAAACCCCTGCTAAAGGTTTATCAAAGTTGTATTTTTTCCTGTACATTTTCATTGCATACTGTATATTTATAAATATTAGCATGTTCCTTCGTGAATAACAAAATGTGAAACTGTGTGCCAGATTTCATTCTACACACAACATTCTGATCACTGCTTTGTGAAGAAAAACGCAACCACAAACAAACAATATGCATTTAATATATTACTTAAATGTTTTACTATAGGTACATTATGCCAATATCATTTCTAGGCGTGGGCGTCAGAAGTAGTAAATGACCTTCGAGTCTCTGTAGTGCAGTCCTTTGAAATTTCAATTACCATACTGTTGCCGACTACCCAATAATAATTTCTGCATACTGTATTTGGATATTCTAAACCACTTCTAGACAGGTTTTGCATAAATAAAATAACACCTACTATTTGCATCCAACTATACAGTAAGAAACATGCCTTGGGTTCCTGACACATACAATGCACTTCAGGGCATAGGTACAGTACACAAGTTCACATTGATGTGAACTTGTTTATGAATATGCATTACACACCCAGCATTATTTGGCTCAAACAGGAAGCCAAACTCAGAATGTGTTCAGATTGCAGGTACGGCCCCTGTACATCTTTCATCTCCCTCTTAACCAGGCAAGTCTGTGTAGTAATGGCACCTTATCTGGATGCGAACAGTGGATAAGGTCAGCACTGATTTACGACCAAGGATATGTGAATATATATTATAACAGCAGGCAGCAAAACTAAATGTGTTCCGCTGTAAACCTTCTGCAGCAGCATGTATATGTGTATCCTGCAAGTGTGTCAATTCCTTTGATTTCTGTATTGACTTGATATTATTCTGCCACTTTTTACAGTAATTTCAGGGTTCAATTCATAGTTGCATTAAGAAAATACCAGTCCCTCAGGTTTTAAACATTTCTATATCTTGTGCAAATATAATTTCAGTGGCGTACCAGAAAGCACAAGTTAGTCATTAATGCTGCCATTTATATGGAGGATCTCAACGTTATAATAACGTGTACAATGAAAACTAAGCTTAAGCATTCATTTTTAGATTGTTTAGGCAGAAACTATAAACCACCCATCGAAACGAAACCTGTCAGAGCAGGTACCGATTACAAAAGGCTTGCAGGTCTTGTACAAAACGGGCCATTTTCACTTTTTAAAGAGATTGTGAAGGAAGTCCATTGCCAGCTATGACAAAATGTTTTGCAATTCTTAAAATAACTTTTTTTTTTTTTTTTGGGGGGGGGGGGGGGGGGGGGGGTTCTATATGGTTAGTACAGGTTTGAAAGGATTAAAAAGATCAAGGCAATCATGAGGCACTGGTCACTGCCAATGTCATTTAATCCCATAACCATTACCAGTACCTTCTGCACAATTATGCCCATTAAAGGAAAACATTCACAACTAAGGAGAAGTGGATTTATTTCTGTAAATCAGTTAGTTTCATCTTAGTACATTTTGGTACCACATATTTAATAGGCCTATTGATAGTGAATTAACAATTTCAAAACAAATGTATTAGTACAAAGTGGTTCTAACACAAGGCCAGATATTGACTCCACAGTTTATTTCCTCTTTATCAAGGTTACACTAGCAAAGATCCACATGACACTATTTTTTTTTTACTAAAGAAGTGTTCCTTCTTTTTACTAAAAGACTATGGAAACTTCAGCAGTAGCCAAAAGGGAATTTCCATAAATCAATCGTGTAAAACAGACATTTGTTTGGCTTCCAACCTTTACATAAAAGATTTATATAAAACCACATAAAAAAGGTTATCTTCATTGCCTTTAGCTGTAGTGGTTTTATATATATTATATATATATATAAAAAATGATGTACACAAAATATAATTGAGTGTTTCTCGAGTAAACTCATTCTATTAAAAAACACACTGAAATAAAAACCTGTATACCTACTTTGGCAACATCTTTAACTGGTTTTCTCTCAGCTCCAGTATCTGCAGTTTGGTTAACCTACCAAAAAAAAGAAAAAGAAAAAAAAAGTTAAAATGGCAGTTCAATGTAAATGTATGTATGTATTATACCTCCCTGAGGTAAGCAAGTGGCCTGGCGACAGTTGCACACAGTTACTGGAATCCCTCAACATACAAAAGAACAACATGTGCCTAGGTCTGCGAGACATGCATGGTCCCACTGCCTGTGCTACTGTATGAGTGGACCCAAGTGCATGATCTTTGAATTATGTAATCATTAGTAAAAAATTCAGAAAGGCTCAAACCACTTTCTTTTAGTGTCTTATTTCCATCATCCCTTCTAGTATGTGACATGTTTTTTTCTTCCCCCAGTTAATAGTATTTGTTTAGTTTTTTTCCCCCAAGTTAACAAAGTCTAAGAGACACGGCTGAATAAAACTCAATCAGGCTGGGTCTTGACTCTGCTACTTTCAGGCAAGACTTTAAAAAAGCAATATATTTTCCAAATGAAATGCATGTTCTCAGTGGCATTTACAAGTCTGAGATCACGGTTTCCCTGCGACTTCTATTATAAAGGGACCCTGCAGGTGTGATGTATTTATGCCAAGGTTATGACCACCATTACATGACATTACAAAGAGCAATCCTCATTCTCCCAAAATGTGCTGCTTTGTTAAATGTTTAATCCCCTGCTGCTTAGGTCTGGATGGATCCTAAAATAGCACAACAACATATCTGAGAGAATGGGTCACAGCTTGATATGATGTTTAGTGTCGCACATTAAGTTGGCATGAATACACTGCATTAGTGATCAGTAAATATATTAGTTACTCCGTCATTGTTAGAAACATTGGTCATGACCATGTTTGTGTTTAAAACAGAAAGTCAAAGTTTTAAATCTGCATTGTTTTTCAGTGAACATAAAACAGCACTCAGACAACTTGTGAGACTTTAAACAGCCTATATAGCTCCCAGTATAAATGAGTGAAAAAAGTTGTACAAGTGACCAACTGAAGTCATATTACACCTTTAGTCTTTGTCCGAGGTAGTTGTATGATAAAGAAAACCAGACTTCCCTATTACAGGGACGCTCCTGGGAACATATTCCCATTAAATAAATAGTTCCCAAGACATCACTTTGCTAGGGTCAGGTTGGAGAGCTTTCTTGCAGAAAATTGGCCATGGTTCCGATTGCCAAAAGCTGCTTTTCTTCAAGAAGGACCTTTTATAGATCTAAGCAAAATTAAGTGTTCCAGTGTAATCATTGTATTGTTTTATGGACAGTAAAAAAATGTTTAAATGCATGAGCCAGATAGTGTCAGATTCTTTCTGAAATGAAATGTAATGTATTTATTTGCAGTTAAAAAGAAGAAACACAATAATAATTGCTGTTATTCACCTCTTAGACTTAGAATTCAGGTCATATTGTGATTCACAAAACCACATTTACATTCTACTAAAAAAAAAAAACCAGCCCAACACACACTACACCAAAACTACAGGTTCAGGAAGTTGTTCAGGAAGTTTAATGCAATGCCATCAAATTGCATAAACTGCATTTTAATCACTTATGATACGAAACTTCAGCAGGAAGTGAATTTTAATGACGCTGCCAGATTGGATTTCCTGCTTGTCATTTTTAGTTACTGAAAAGGAGAGGCCTCTCTGATGAGCATACTACAGTACAATATGAAACAGGGGCGGAGGGCACCAGCTGACACAGGATGCACACTGACACACACACCCATCCACTTGCAATAAATTCTACTTTAACATACAAGCTTGTGTGACCTACTCTACAATAGTCTGCGTGCCGAGAGTCTCCCAGCTAGATGGGGTGAGGGTTACACCTTTACCACAAGGCACTACTTAGAGTGAGAATGCGAGGGGAGAGTCATGTTTAGAAACAGGAGCCCTGGTGATATCTGACCCTTTAAGACCAATGTTGGAATAGGGAACTTACCCTAATAAGATACTATTACTGAACCAACAGCACATAGGGACAGTAAAGTGGTCTGCCACAAGACCCAGGAGATTCCATTAACATTAAAAAGACCATTTATCCCTCCAAATCCATTTTATAGATGAGTGTACATTCCAATAAAAGTACAGGCTTTCATTTTCTAGAACCAACTCCACATAAAGACTATGAGTACACACAAAGGCACGAATGAAACAAAGCAAATATTTAAATGCCAGGGCAAGTGAGTGCTTAAGCATTTTAAATTCTTCCCAAACGCCTCCTGTATAATTAATCACAGCAAGCAAACTGTAAAATCCAATAGATTGGAGAGGTCAAATTTTGCATTTTCTGCACAATAAAAGTCAGAACTCAAGGATACTTTCTGAAGTTGCAATTTATGTATGACCCCTAAGGGAAAAAGGACACATCTCACCCAGTGTTTAAAAATACATATCTCAACTTTACTTGGTTAACCACATTGTGCTTAAACGTCTCGGTGTATGCTTCAAAGTAATTCAAAACTTTGACCACATCTTAGATGATGACATAGCAGGTCTCAAGTTCACTTAATATAATATTATTTAAAAGTAAAAAAAAAAAAAAAAAAAAAAAAAAAAAAGTAGTAACATCTTAAAATTGAAGCGCATTAGGATGTATCTCGATTTGCAAGATACATTACCTTTATAAATGATATAGGAAAATTAACCTAAAAATTAAACTAACTTCTGAGCATGCATGCGCATTCCTTTTCATGGCACACTGGTCAATTTTCAAATCCACTGTGAGGTCACTTCCCTACACACATTAGGTCTTACTTGCAGTACCTGTTAAGGTGGGTAATGCAGCAAAGATAGGAGGGGCACAAACTCAGACCTACCTGCCGAAATTTGCTGGTAAGAATTCCAAAAAAGCATCATTCAGGTACAGCTGGGTTAGGTTGAGAAGCTGGGTGAATCCATCAGGTAGTCTAAATAGCAATACAAAAAACATGATCTATTCAGTTTTTGGCCAAGAAGCTGCAGTTCACCACCACCACCTGGATCCCAGAAATGGGTACGAACTTGTATGTCGTTTTACAGTTCATATTGCAAACATTTCTGCTAATGCCTTCATAAGTCATTATATAACACATGTATAATGCTTATGTCGCTTTTAAACAGTTTCATCAAGTGAACTGCATGCTCAGCATTGGGTGCTTTGGAGCTGCTCCAGCCCTTTGGCTCATTATCAAAATGATTCTATTATTGTAAGTTTATGAACATCACCAGTGTCTTAAGATTAGAGGTGCTGAAAAACCCACTTTTGTTAAGCTAGTGCCTTCAGTCATTTAATAGTTGTACATGGGGTTGGAACCCTGTAAATGTATTTCAATAAAATCAGAACTTCACCAAACCCTCCTCCCAGATCACATCTGCTTTTCATGGTTTGCAAAATTACTGGTTCCTGATCAAAGCAAATACTCTTGCTTGATAAACTTCAATGTGTGTACTGCATTACACACACATAGATTTAAACAAGGGCATTGGTAATGCACTGTGCAATTAGATCATGCTTTTCTTTTCTGTATGATTTTTAATTTAATTTAAATGCTTTGGCCAGATGAGTGTAATTTTCGACTGATTTCCAACTTTGATATCAGAATGCTTACTTGGAAATGGGATTTACACTGGCTTCGACTATTGTTAAAACCTTGCAGTTCTTGATGTTTTCTGGAAACTCCTGGATGCCTGCAGAGGAATAAAACACCATTTAATAAATAATTGTACTTATCCCATTAGGCTACATCAGTAAGCGCACACACACACACACACACACACACACACACAGGCAAGTTGTTTGTTTATTTTTATTTTTTTCAGGTGTGTATAGCACATCTATGTTTCAAAGGTATTTTAGATGATGTGCTTGAATCATTTAACAGGAATTAACAACAAGAACTGTAAGCATGAGAAGGTACAGTAGAAGGTCTGAGTGGCTAGAGTTAAGGAACAGGAGATTCTGGGGGCAAAGGCACTTAACTGTCTTACACCGAGTCACGCCCAGCTGTCAAACAAACTGGACTGCACTGCAAACTTGTGAATGTCTAAATGTGTGATATTTTTATAAGTTAAAAAGAATTTGACCTCTGACATTTTCTAATACCAAACTTGGTGCATGTACCATCGGTAACAAAATGGCAAAAAATTCCGGAACCTGCAACAGCATTTATATTCACTTTGAAAATAAAATAAAATTCATACTGACTGAACAATGTTAATATTAAATATTCAAATATATAACTTGTTAAAAAGATGTACAAGTACTTTACCGGCAATAAGAAATGTTGCTGTACCACACAGTATTTATTTAGTGGATATATTATTTTATTCCTCAGAAATGAAGCCTACATAATTCCTTCATTTCTGAACCACTGGGCTTTGAATATAATGAAAGCTGACAGTTCCACGGTTAAGCATTAGATAGACCTAGATCTTATGAAGGGCTTGTACACATCTGTATTACCTCCTGAAACATTTCAGATGTGGCTGTCCTTGAAAGACCCAACATGGAAGGACTAAAATTACAGGGACATTTAATTATTTAGGTCACACAAGCTTGTATGTTAAAAGTAGAATTTATTGCAAGTGGAACTATCATGTACCCTCAGTTTAACATCCTACAACATGTATTTAAACTCAGAATACATAAAC
The DNA here is from genome assembly GCF_902713425.1 of Acipenser ruthenus. NCBI lineage: Eukaryota > Metazoa > Chordata > Actinopteri > Acipenseriformes > Acipenseridae > Acipenser > Acipenser ruthenus. The sequence continues at coordinate 15,842,332 of NC_081190.1, forward strand.
AAGAATATACAATAAAACTAGAAATGGCATAATGTAAAGGAGAAATGGCATATCAGATTGAACGGTTTGTAAACATGTCAAACATATGTGTGAAAAAGTTGTGTAGCATTGACATATCCAGAGGTTAAAACAAAGTGGCCCTGAAACAGTACGTAAATCACAACTGTGTGTCATTTGGGTCATTGATACGGCCAGAGATTAAAACAGCGCAACACTGATGTATTTTATTGGGCAACACCAGTAGTAAAACTGAGAAAACCATGGGAATACAATGGCGTACTAGATACTGTATTAGGACAATAACTCAAAGTGTACTGCCTCTATACAGCAAAAACTGACCTCTACAGTATATGGGAACCATATTCGTTTAGAGGTCAATTTCATGGTCACCAACACATTTAGCTAAAGTAGCAGGTCTTATATAACCTGAAAATATCTCAAACAGTATCCAAAGCCCCCACCCCACAAAATCGCTAAACGCAAAAATGGATAAGCCTTAGGTGAGAAACTGGTGCACAGACGATCTACCCAACTCCACTGAAAAGCAACCTAGAAAACAGAGATCATGTAAAAACTCATGTGAATTTAAAGTTTTTAGTTTGCATTCAAAAAAAGAAATTATTGTGACATAGGGGATCACTATTGATGAATAGATTGGAGTAAGTGCACCAGGAACATGCAGCACAATAGGACGTGGCCTTTGCTATTATCTCAAGTCAACAACTCTGCTTGATCAATTTATGTGCAAAATGTAAATTAAATACAGTTCCAGATCATTTAGGCCTTCGTTTCAATTCTGCATTTAAGTATTTAATAAAGGAAGTGCTCATTTGCTTACCATTCTTGCTGACGTCCAGATCCCTGAGATTGATGAGGTTTGCGATGGAGGCTGGCAATACAGCTAGGTCGTTATCTGGCAAACTCAGTTTATGCAGAGACTGGCAGTTGAACAATTGCTGTAAAACAAGACACACACTTTCTTCAATGCATTAGACATCAATTAAAAATCATGCTGAAGTCTAATAAATGCTTAACTTTTTCATCAGTGTGGTCTTAATGTAGGTACCAGTAACCATCATTTTAAAAGCATGCCGAGGGGTCATCTGTAACTCATAGCAGCATTAGCTATTCTTCAAACAAGGAAAGATTAAAAGACAATTGCTGCTTTTTTAGACATACAAGGATTACAGATCAAGGTCATAAAATACTAAGCAAATTCCTGTTCACAACATTCTAACTATACAAGACAGTTTGTACCTAACTCTTAACTTTCCAAAACTCAATTCAAACTTGGTTCCTATGGACTCTCAAAAACAGCCACGAAGTGAAAATTATGATAGGTCATAAAAAGGTTCCATCCTACCTATACTAGACACTTGCATTTCTTGTGTACTTGTATATATACTACAAATACAAACAAACCTAATGGTCTTCTTGTTCCAGTATCTATAATAAAAGTAGTCTCAAAAGACAACCCTCACTTCTTTTGAATGTTTATACTCAAATACAGTGTTAATGTTCTAAAAATTAGGGAATGTCAGAAGCCTTCTCCAACACTGACAGTGATAAAATAAATGTAATTAGTTTAGTTTTGGTATCTGTACGTGGCAACACATTTGCTGCTTATTCCAATGGCACTCGGCCAGTAGCTCGAAGGCAGACGTTACCTTGGGAAGCTCCTCAATCTGGTTAGCATCCAAATAGAGCTCCTCTAAGGTCTTCTCGAATGTGAATATCTCCTTGGGCACCTGTTCCAGGCTGCAGTGAGAGTAATCCAGCGCGGTGACCGCCTCCTCCTCTCCTCGCAGACAGCGACAAGGCACCAGCCGAAAGAAATTCCGCTTCATTGTCATTATCAGGCACTGTGAAGAAAACAAATGCAAAAGGGTCAGCAAATGAGAAATCCATTGAAGTCAGATTGATAACAGTTTTACAACTGGATTCAGTATACTGTATTTGTAGAGCAGACATGCATGTTGCACAGATTCACTATATTAAACCATATCTCAATACTGCTTACACCACCTACTGTAGAACAAGGTGAAGGTTGGTCAAGTATTTGGCCATAGGGAAGTTTCTTGTGATTATTGTTAAATGTGTGGTTTCCCATTATGGGATAGCTTCCTGTGATGGCATTTCTTAGTTCGGTGCAACTGGGTAGAAATTAACAACAAAGGAGATATTTTTCTGATCTTTGGTTTAACTGTAAACGAGAGGTTCCCTAGTTTGGGAATTTATTGCTGTTCCAGTCTTACCATAAACACTGTATATACTGGCATAGGTGCTGCCATGTGTGTTCCTGTACCCTGTATCTGTGTAATGCTACTATACAACAAGAAATGTGTGATGGTTGTTCATGACAACATATGCATTGTTATTACCAGTTAGTCAGAAATCTAACAGTTTTCACAAATCCCTGTTAAATACAGACAGCAATAGGCTATAGTACAGTATGGAATAAAGATGACTTCTGACATTTGTAGTGTCACAGCTACAGGAGACCATGTTTTTGTGTTTCCAACTGGATGAAGGTAAATGTGATAAACAAGGACTCTGCTAAACCTCATTCATGTCACTCGATTCTGTTAAAGAAACACAGGATAAAGTTACATGAAGAGGTCATGACTTCTTTTAATGGTTGTTCAGGGTTAGGGTTGAAAAGGAAGTGGATCTAGTTTAATAAAGTAGCAGGGATTGTATTGTGTTGATTACCCGAATAGTGAAGACAGAAGTGCTTTATTCAGTATATGTAGTTGCATGAAACTGAAATCTTCCCACCAGATTCAACATTGCACAAGTGAAGATGTTTATCATCCTCCAAAGAAATTATATCAACAAACTGCCTCTTCCCGCAGAAAATCTGATCCAAGAAAATAAGCCTACTGTAGCACTATAGTCTGCAGCCTTCTTTTTAAATACAAGCTTTAGAAATACATGCTGCTCGAATCTTCATGCATAATACAATGCTTTGCATATGATATTCCTCCTCAGTCGTCCAGGTAGCATGCAGGACCGTTGGAACTACTAGAGTATTTTAAATAGTTGGGAAAGGTTACATGTAACAAAATACGTGACTGACAGAAACCGTTTAAAGTTTAACCCTTCGCAAGCTGAAAATAAATTTTGTACACTGAAGGCAGAAAGGTGTGCAGAAGAACACGTAACAAAAACATAGAATACAAATACTGAAAACACTGTTTATTGATGAAACAGAAATCAAAGCTTACAAACAAATGATGAGACGCAGATACGGGCGCTTGTAAAAGAAATCCACTGCGTTGTGCTCAATCTTAGTGTTCCAATAAATGTCCATCATCATCTTCATGACACCCGAGCCTGAAGATGTTCATGTTTCCAAAGTATAATTACAACAAACAAGGTTCACACTCATAACACCAGGGCCTTAGCCAGCCATGAAAAAAAAAAAAAAAGAGGCGCTCCCCCACAACCCTCCTAAAAGTTTTTATAACAGAAGAAACAATATACGAGGACAGTATGATATGTTTATTTAAATACAACAATTTAGCGAACAGGTTTTTTTTTTTTTTTGAAGATACTACTGTAGATTTGAGTACCTGAGGTTCTAAATTAGCAGGACCTGTGTTGTTTTCTACATAGCAAATAAGCAGCTTTCTTTGCAACATTCTAATTCAATATAAAAGATAATATGAAATGCAGCAATGCTAGAATATTTGTTGTTGACACTATACATCGTTTTAAATCCCAATCTATTAAACTTGAATTTTAACAGTGATGTCATTATCCAAATACCAAGAAGACAAGAGTGCTTGCATACATAGTTGTGTCTGATATTAATGATAAAATCACATTCAGCAATAAAATGAGCTTAAGCAGGTTGACAAGACAGCAAGATTTCCGCTGCGTCAATTGTTCAGAGGGTTGCTGTTCCAGCTTTTTGGCTGACCAGTCGATTTGATTGGCTGTTGGCCGAGCTCTGACACTCATGAGTATGCACTTTACCTCCATTAATGTGATTGGTCAGCTGCGTGGGCTCCTTGCAAACCGTACAGCCCTGAACGACAAAACCCCTAACTCAACTACCAGTCAATTACACACCGTCTGAAACAATAAGCTTGAAGTATACGACTTCCTTCAAATGCAAATGTCAAATTCTTCTAAATACACCAGAACAGATATTTAGGGTTTCTGGTTGACAGGTTTTATTCCTGAGCACTACGCCTGCCTTTAATGTTGTAATTAGTGTCACTAAACCATCTCAGTTTGAGTTAGTTAATCATGGAAAAATGAGACAAAATAAGCTCCTTTTTTTTTACCTATACATTCCTAAAATGACAGTGATAATCGCTTTACCCTCGCTGCTTGGAGGTTGTAGCTACAACACTGTTTCATAAAACAAAAGACTTCACTCTCGCTAAACTCATCAAATAAAATGAATAACTTTTGCGATGATTAATTATGTGTTTCCATTATAAGAGCACTTCTTAAAATGCAGAGCAATTCATTTTATTCCGGCACCTTTATTCTGCACGTTAGGTTATTCGCTGGAGTAGAAAGTAGTCTTAAAGTTAAATCGGCTCATTTTACTTTAACCATTTAGAGTCCAAGCCATTTTCGCCTGTTTTTTACTGTTAGATTTGTGCCTATAACTCTTTAACTATAAAGGTTACAGGTACACATGAAATGAATGTGCACACACTACGGTTTCATAACAAAAAAGTGAAACAGTCTGAAACTCACCCTGTTCAATACAGATAACAAACCACAGAAAAAGGAGATGCTTTTTAGAAAATAAAAGTTTGTAAAATTATTATTATTATTATTATTTATTTCTTAGCAGACGCCCTTAAAAGAATATTTTAGTATGGCCAGCTCAAATCTGACAGTGTACAACTTCAACATGTAGGGAACATGGAGAAAACAAAAACTGATTCATTGAAAATGTGCAAAAGAAAAGAAGAAAGAACCATAAACCCATTCAAATTATTCATCCCAGGCACCCTGATCATATGGCACAAGACGGGGCTGTTCACTGTGGCTTAAATGACCAGCAAGGTGGCTACCAGGGCAACATAACCCTAACAGCGCTTGTCTCGTGCATCTGATCCACAAACAAACTTTGGGCAGACCCTAGAGCTAATAAAAAGAGGTCGGCATAAAAATAACTTAAAAGGCAGGTACATTCGTCAGAAAACACCCAAAAACCACAAACTAGATATATTTTAAATACCAATATTAAATTGAAATACAGACAGTAGCCTACTACACACAATCACTCTACATAAGTAAATAGAGGCTATAGATATAAGCGGGACTTCATGTATGCACACAAGGAATGAAAAGCATTTTATTTTTGTGGCAAAGCAACGTGTAAAAGTATAAATAAATAGTTATTACTATTACTTATCACAGAGGCCTGTTCCTCATCGCTGGCTACTGCCTTGAAAGCGCACTTTACATAAATATTACTTTACACTTACTCACAATGTGCTTGTCCCTAAAATTGAACTCAACTACACTTTATGAAGTCTATTAAGTACTGCATGTACATATAGGATTCACATTTTTATTTTTTATGCATGCTGAAATGAAAAAAGTATCATCAATTTCACACAAATATAATCAAACATCAACAGCGGAAAGGTGTGCACTCGCCGTACTCATGTACCAGATTCTATTTTCCTTTTCTTATGTCAGATCGGGACATGCATAGCATCAAAATAAAGGGGATGAATTACTACTTAATACGTTAATAGTAATGAATACGTTATTGAGATATTTTGATTTTAAAACAAGACATTTTGTTTCCACCTTTCCGTTGATAAACGAAGGGGATGCATATCATACCATTCTTTCTATAAATAAATAAATAAATAAATAAATAAATAAATAGCTATGTGTTTTACACATCTCCCAATAAATATCAGCCGTCATTTCATTAAAGGAACAATGTGACAGAACTGGACGCCATACTGGGAAGTTTTGTACGCTGGGAACTATTGTATCCGACACCGACCCCCTAATGACATATTCAGTCTTATTTTTTTTGGGGGGGGGGGCTGTAAATTCATAACGCCCAATAAACTTCGCATCCCACGCAGACGGAGACCTGAAATGTAAAACATCATTAAGGGTTGGCATTGCAGAGATGAGGTTTCAGTTCTGAGTGACTGTTTTGTAAGCATTATGAATGCTTATTCACCATTGCTACACCCTGTTAGAAAATTGACTTTCCTGCATTTTTTAACGCAACTCTGTGAACGTGAGGGTATATGTGTACATTTGTTTTAAAGTACTCGTCCAGACTACAGAGACATAGACATCAACTAGCCCTCATCAGATTTAATTCGCCTCAGGCAAGCGTGAGTTTCTAACCCTGTTTATCATCTGGAAAGTCTCAAGATCCTAAGGAATCTGGGCATTTTCCAAAGAACTTGCGTCAGTGTAAGACAGAGCTACAGTATGGTACTAGAGCAACAGAGCTGCTAAACCACAAAGAGGTTGATTTGGCAGCAGAATGCATACTGCCTGCTATCTAGTACTGCTATGGCCAAAAGGTTTGCATCACTTAGAATGTTAGGATGGAGACCATTTTTTTTTTCATAAATAAAAAATATATATATTTCATATATACACACGCAAACATAATTTAGATATTTTATTTAACATCATGTAAAATCAAAGAAATTATACAATTATATTGCAAGTCTACTGGAAGACATAATAGTAGTACAGTATTTAACGGTTAGATTTTGAAATGCCAAATATTTCAATTTGTCAGTTTGTTAAGTATATTGTATTGTACATACTTTGGTCATATTTGGGGTTTGTCAGAAACTACAGTAGATAATAGGAGACATGTACCAGTTCCAGTAATCTCCCACAGCAAAACCACCACTCCGACTGTAAAACAGCACAGAGCAGGAACTTAACTAAATCAGCAAGGGGGAAATGGAAATGGGCAGTGAAATTAAGTTCCACAGAGAAGAAAATCAAATTATTTGTACCAGTATTAAAACAAATCTTTCATCAAAATGCAATCAAATACAAGCAATAGAGTAGTATCCTTGAAGCAGAATTAAATTACATTTTTTAAAAATGGTTTTCAATTAACAGTTACATTTTGATCTGAATATAACAAAGTACAAGGGTTGTTTGGGATGAAAGCTAAAACACTGTCAGAACAGTTCCACCCCTTGTACAGTACTGCATAGTATGCATTTTAAAAAGTGACAGGATTCCATTATGACAAACTTTTTCAGTGACTTGATGTATTGAGTAGTGCTGCTCACCCATCCTTCTGTATTGCATTAGAACCAATCAGACACCACTACTCCCTTTACAGTACCATTGAAGGTTATTCCACTGCTATAAAAATCTCATGGTAATTGAGTTGGTCAGCTGCTGTTCATGCAGCAGCTCCCAGTCAGACACCCAGAGGCTTTTTACTGTCAGCTCTTGATCTTCACTGTCCTAATTTCTATCTTATTGGCAGTTGTCAAGGATTGATGTCTTTATAGCTTTATGAACAGTAGGCTTATATACAGCAAACTTAGCTTGATAATTCAAATACACTAAATAATACATTTTCATTTTAGTACCAAGAAAATACCATTCCCCCCCCCCTCCCGCCCCACCCCCTCACTTAATACAGTACAAAGTCTTTTTGGACATCGAGTTTCTCTAGACATCGATCGAAGCTCACATATTGGCCACCTGCCCTGGCTGAAGTCAAAGTCCTGGTCACAAATGTTATTTTAAATGCCTGCCACAACACTGTCAATATGGTGTAGGGACACCAATTCAAAAACATGTATACATACACAGGCATTGACTATTTACTGCACATTCACTTAGTAACTGGTTGGAGTCTTACCTTACAATGCATTTATTAAAAGAGCAGTTCCACACTGATTGCTTCATTGCTTTTCATTCAACACTGATCCCCAAGCAGCCCTTCCTGTTGGAAGACTAAGCTATCGGGTCACTGCCTTTTCCATGGCTACTGATGCCAGAGCTTTATAGAGGCTCACTGGTGGGAACACTACAAAATTCAATTGAAAAAGACTGAATTACTGTACACTTCAATAATTTTTAATGCAGAGCAGACTATTGCACATACAAATGCAGTTTGTATGTGCAGTTTGTATGTGTTTGTTTGTGCACATACAAATGCAGTTTTGTAAGAATACTTGTTCAGTAACTAAAAGTATGTTAATTCTGTCATGGTCTGTTTCATCAATGAAGAATAATACCCTGTTATTAATTGTATTAAGTCTGACTTTTGCTTTTTAAAGCATTTGCAAATATTTCCACACATTTTTCCTGTATATACTTTATTCAGAATACAACATTTTAACACTAATTCAGCAAAATCTGGGTTGGGTGTTTTATGAATTTTCAAATGCATCTCCACTGCGGTACGGTAAGCAATCACTGATGTCTCAAATCAAATTAAGCTTGCAATTTCAAATTTTCAGTGTTATGGAAACTCCCCGGGCAAAAATCTAACAATACCCTTGACTGACCTGTGACCTAAGATGGCTTCCACATTGGTGCTTTGTGACTTGCTTTGCTTTCCACATGACCTACAGTAGTGCTCCGAGATATTGGCTTCATACTCAGCACACAGCTGTACTGTATTCTGCAATTCTCTGTCAAGTTCAACTGTAGGTGTCATACAAAAAATAAACCCTTTCCTGACAGCTATTTTATAAATCTATTGCCACAAGACTAGTATCTCAGAAACTATGAGGTAGTAACTTAATATGATAGACAACTTGCTTTCAGACTGTGTCTTCACAGTACAGCCCGTACACACTGCTGTATTCTCTGATTTTCGCACTATATTCAGTGCAGTAGAGTCATTTATAATATTTCTAAATCTGCCTACAAGAGTTGTGAATCTGGTAAAAACCCCACATTCCCAGTCAATGGCACTCTCAATATAGTGGAAGGGAGCTTTGACAGACAGCCAGAAGCAGATTTGGACCCTAGCCATGCCTCTGGGAATACTGTTACAAAACAGAGAACGCCCATCCTGAATTGGTGTGGATCAAAAAATCGTCTTCTAAAACACAAAGGACTATTAAGTAATAAAATGAGAGTTCAGTGACCCATTTCATGTAATTCCATAGATTTGTGTTGAGAACTAATTAAGCAATATTTTGCCGTTTCAGGCTCTGTCCCCAATTTACGCAAAGTTCTTGGTTAACAGAGCATAAAAAGAGATTGCTTTCTGGCTTTGGAATACAAATGCCCAGCTACTAACAAGTAGTGCTCCACTTTTCTTGGCAGGTTCTTAATGCCACCTTTTCATGTTTTATTTGGTGAAGAAATTAGCCAAATACAGTATAAACCAGACAGAAATGTTATTTGTACATTTGAGAACTACTGTAATTTACCTATAAAGGGTGTTCAATGCCATTCATTTAATTATTTGTAAGGTTCTGCCCATTTCTAGAAGGGATTAAGATGTAAAGCAACAGGGAGCTTGTATACTGTAGAATCAGAATCTCTTGGCTTCCAGCCCCACAGTAGCAGAAACCAATGGGCAACAGACTGCCTCCAAAACTACTGTACAATAAAGTGACATATTAAATAAAGGAAATGAAAAAATACTTTCTACTGTGACCTAACCATTTTTCATATGGGTGGCTAGATAATGAAGTTGAAGTGATTTACCCACGGTCACACAGCGAGTCAGATGCTGAGCTCAAAGGATTCAAAATCAGGAACTCAAGCCTCCTAGTCCAATCACCACATTACAATGTCTCTAAAAGCAAAGCGCATTACCACAGAGGAAATGAAAGGCCTTGGGGAAAAGTACTGAATTAATTACCCAAAGGAACAAATGATATCTGAACTGTTTTCAGTTACTGAAGTTTGGATCAGTAAACCCTCCTGCACTTCAGAAAAACAAGGAGATAAGACACTTTAAAATACTTGCATTGACCACCGAGTAGGGATTTACAGAAGGTGCTTGAAAAATGCAAAGCTGTGAAATAAGTTTGGGTATACAGAATTACTCAGCAATTTATAATGTACTGTATGGTGGAAGAATGCTAGTTGTGGATCAAAAAGTATGTGATACTGCAAGTTAGCTTTTACTAGTACACTTAATTTATGAAGATTAAAATATTTTTCTGTTCTTTTAAATGTAATCCATTGGATCATTTCACAGGTCACAGTAGATTGAGGAAAAAGTAAAAAAAGCCAATGGTAAACCTACTTCAAATTAAACTTAATTCTGCCAAAAATATGTACTGCAGAAAACTGTATTCAGTTACTGCACAAAATGTATTCTCCTTAAAAACTGTAGAGCATTTCTCCCGTTAAGTCGAGGCATGCCTTCGAATAAGGAGATTCTATACTCATGCCATGTTTGGCATGGGGTTTTATAAATTCCAGGGAAGGAGGGAGGCACAAAAAAAAAAAAAAAACACCCACATGAGATTCTGCTGATATCTTGGGCCAGGAGACAGAGCAGCTATGGATATAAGGCAGAAATTGTTCTTTGGACTTAAGATTCTTACAGTAGTAAGGCTGCCAAAATCTAAAGCTTGGCTGTTTGCCCAATACCATTCGACACTTGATTATTTAGAACGGTACAGTAAGATTAGAAGGATAACTAAAATTCACATGTAAAGAAACTAGACCTTTTGCAGAGAATGGTCAAATTAACAAAACTATTAGATAGCGTAGTTATGACACTAACAAAACATGTATGAATACCTTTTATTTATTTTACCTTGAATTAAATCTTGTAATTACAATGTACTTTAATAGTATTTCTCCTTGGTACAAAGCATACTGTAGCTGTGGCCTAATATGCCTTTGATTGACATGATACAACCAGCTACTGTATAAGTTCAGCAAAGGAATCACTTTTAAAAAGGGATGCTAACATAAATGCGTGTGTGTGTGTGTGTGTGCGTGTGTGCGTATGTATTCAAAGATTTGTTGCATGGTGATTTAGTCAAAAGTTCCACGTATCCTTTAACCTGCTGCCACAGGACACAACTCCAAACACGGGGTTTCATTGCAGCTACCTAAATCCTGGTTAAATTATTCAGTGTCTTTAATAAATAAGCATGCATGCATACAAATGCATGATGACTTGTGCTCTCATCAGGTTAATGTTTCACCTGAAGCTTCATTTGATATACTTGACAGTACTAATGTACCGTTAACTTGATAATCTGTTTACTGCCAAACATCTTGCAGTAATATTTAAAAATCACAGGGCTACTGTAGACAAATCCACATGCTCCACACCCGGTCCTCTTATTTTTATAAGAATTCGTTACTAAAATTACCTGGCAACAGAAATCTGACATAGCACTTGTGGAATGTAATACTTTCACATCAACAAAATAAATAGACTTTTTATTCCAACTAAATTTAAAGTTTTCAGTTGCTGTGTAACAAAATTGTTTTAATTAGTTGGTAGGGTCAAATTCTGCATCCCTCAGTGCTGAGCTTGATGTTTTTTTTCTAAGGTAAAATAGAGCTGCACAATGACCAAAAACAGAAAATAAATCTCCAAAACCATGCAATCTTGTAACAAAGTAATTATGACATCCAATGTCAACCCTCGAAGTTAAGCCACGTGCCTCACTGCTAAAGACCAATACACTAAAATCTGCTTTTCAAGGAAAGGCTGGGGCACTTTGAATCATCAAAAATAAAATCCCCAATAAGTTACCTGCTGTCATTAACAATGCATTACTATATACAGGCAATTCTCGTTAATACAAATTTAAAGGGACCAGCAACAAAATTTGTATAATAGCAATTCATATATTCAGGAGTCTAAGCAAAATGCATAGGTCAGTTTGTATTCAAGTTACAGTAGCACTGCAATCAAATTTCAATTACATAACAGAACAATGAAAAGTATTATGACATTTAAAAGTACTGCGCATTTTATTGAAAACACAGTTGTAAGCAAACTGTTAAAAAAATATACATGGCAAACAAACTGCAATTTAAACCTGTGTCCCATTCCGATCACCAGTGTTTTTAAAACCACAAAAAGCAAGGTGTCCTCAACGTCAGGCATTAAGCAAATCAGAAACGCTGACGACTTGCAGGAAAGTTGAAATCTGCAGCAACATCTTTCTTTTTCTTGTATGGTGGTGCATTATCCACCGCTTTCAACACCTCCACTTTTGTCTGCCAGGATAGTGCGTGTTTTTGTACCACTTCATGGAAATGGCACGGATGCGTGAGCACCACGGCAACTCAAATGCATCATAGGATCAGTAATCCCAGAGGTGCGAATCTGGATGCAAGTCATTACATTTAATTTTATTCCATTTTTTTCCAGGATGAGCACGAAAACAGGAAATTCATGTTGTGCACGGTTTTAGCGCAATATATCTCAGAGAAAACACACACACAAACTGGGGACTGGGTTCACAGTGAACTTGATACAAAGCGTTTTTTTGAGCCAGTTGAAAGAATAGACCATAGCAGTTTTTTGACAGAACACCCCCCCCCCCCCTTAGTATTGTAGGCTTGCTGTAATGCATTGTTTTTGTCTTCATCTAGTGGAGGGGCTGCATCGCTACTTGTTTTCACGTTCACTTTGCTGTTACTCTCAGTGATCCTCAATTTTACATTGAGTTCATAAGCGACAGAAGGAAACAAAATGTAACTTCTCTGCACATCAAATCAAACTGCTTTGTTTGATGCAATCTGGGCTTTCACAAACTGACCTCATTCAGTCAGTCACTGGCAGCCTCCATAACCGAGAGGGTTTAAGGCCAAATTGCTGCGCAAACAACAAGGTACATGACCTGTGGACACTTACTGGACTGGATTGTAAACTTGAAACTTTGTATACGACGGTCAGCCAAAAAGTAGGAGGTGGGATCACAATATAAAATGGGACATTCCACAGCATGCATTTGTCCAATATATGTATGCAACTGTACTTAAAAAAAAAAAAAAAAAAAAAAAAAAAAAAAAAAAAAATCTATTTTGTTGTTATTGTTGAGTGTTTAGAATCGAAGGGAGAATACAGTGCATGGGTGACAAGGTTTGCATACTGTAGCAATGTCCTCTACATTCATGACGACTTGTCAGGGTATATCTTGCCCTCCTATCACCTGTCAGTGGAACAACTGATTTCAGTGTGACCAGTCGCAGCAGAAACAGTACATTTTTTGTTGTTTTGTGTCCACGCTTTTGGCTGCAGATTCAGTCTCTAACTGGGATGTAAAAGCCAGAGACCAAGCGGTGAGAAACTGCTGTATCACGACACAAGAAAAGGAATGGTACACTATACAGCAGTCCAGCACAAAGAGCTACGCCAGGAAATTCACAATGAACTGCATCACCAACTTCTGAAGGGGAACAAAATTAAGGAATAATGTGGATACCAAGAGCCACAAGCAGGCAGGTCGGAATATGCAGAAAGGCAGACATTTTTTTCAATTAGGACTCCCAGAGTACTGTAGTCCTGCAGCTCCATACTAAATCTACAAGTGCATTGCAGGCTGTGTGGTCCGGTGGTTAAGAAAAGGGATTGTAACTAGGAGGTCCCTGGTTCAAATCCCACCTCAGCCACTGACTCATTGTGTGACCCTGAGCAAGTCACTTAACCTCTTTGTGCTCCGTCTTTCGGGTGAGACGTTGTTGTAGTAGTGACTCTGCAGTTGATGCATAGTTCACACACCCTAGTCTCTAAGTCGCCTTGGATAAAGGCGTCTGCTAAATAAACAAATAATAATAATGAGAAGGGAAAAATAAAGCAGCCACTATACTGTATATAGTCAGGGCCACAGCCAGTTCCATTAGTGAAGGCTTCAAGCTACTGTAGTTTACATTATGTATTCGTTGAAGAGGTACAGGAAGTACATTTACTGTTTCATTTTTCTGCTTACCCTGACCTTTCAATCAGCATGGACATGACATGTCAAAAGGGGTGGGGTGTTCACATGATCTCTTTTCATCTGACAAACAGTATTCTTATTCTTCATACAGTGCTTCCTGGAAAAGAGTCAAATTACACTGTCTCCTTTCTAGTCAATGCTTGGGTTAACCTGGGAACCTGACACAAAAGTATAATTGCTGATTCTCAACAAAGGAATCTACTGTATGCAAGAAATAGAGGCAGTGCCAGCCCACAGATATTTACAGAAACCCGACGTGTCCAATTCTGAGGAAAAAACAAAACATGAGATGCGTTTCCAGTAGCATTTAAGACATCTAGATATGTGAATACTGTAGTTTACTGTAAGCTACTTTATTCCCAACACAAACCAAGTTGTGTTAAATGTGTTATTGGTAATGTATCTCTGTTTTAAATGATATGTATTCATGCTTTCACCAAAGAAACTATGTAAATAAGGTAAGCACAAAAAAGAATTGTGTGTGTAAGCTACCTTGTTTGCTGAAATGAATCTTACTTCAAACATTGTGCTGCATGAAACAGACAGTAAGTGAAAATGCATTAAATCTACCTTGCGAAAAAATAAAGTAATTCATGAATTAATTAAATTGGTCTTCATGCAGCAATTTTTATTCGGTGAAGAAAATATTAGATACAATATGTTATTTGATGTCTTTTCCTGACAAATTTGCAATTGACTGGAGAAAATCTCACAAAAACCAATGCATTTTAAAATGAAATTGCTTTTGTGAAGTCAGGCCATTTCAGGAGATATGCTGCATAACTGTCCCTGTGGAGATGGAGAACCGCTGAATACTAACTTAAGGCAATGTAGCAGGAAATACAAAATTAATCTTTCTGCAATAGAAGTGACTAGCTGGAATCTGTGATAAAGCACACTATCACTTTATCATGGCAAAAATGATAAACAAAAATGTTTTGTTTGTAATATGAACACAAAAAAAGCACATGGTGATCAATTTTATGCCCTGGGACTTGAAATAGGAATGATGTGCTTGTGACTTCAGGAAGGAGGCTGTGTGGTCCAGTGGTTAAAGAAAAGGGCTTGTAACCAGGAGGTCCCGGTTCAAATCCCACCCCAGCCACTGACTCACTGCATGACCCTGAGCAAGTCACTTAACCTCCTTGTGCTCCGTCTTTCGGGTGAGATGTAGTTGTAAGTGACTCTGCAGCTAATGCATAGTTCACACACCCTAGTCTTTGTAAGTCGCCTTGGATAAATGCGTCAGCTAAATAAACAAATAATAATAATAATAATAATAAAATGGCGATCGCTCACGATAATGGATGGAGTGGCCCAATGCGAGTGCGTTACCCGAGGTAGATAAAATCAACAATATAGTATTCTAAGCCAGAGGCAGGGAAGCATGAAATACAGCTGTGTGGTCTCACACAACCACTGAACCAAGGAGCCCTCAATGCAGTGTTATATGCATTGTACTGTATACAGTAGTAGTATTTTTAATATTATCTTAGGGTTTAGGAAATAAAACCCATTTATAGTAAAACGTTTTACAATTTAAAATGTTTCTCCAGGAAGGCCCAAGTGAGAGATTCAAGCAGGACCTACAGTATAGTATATTGTACAGTACACACTAGCAGAATATGCATTACTGCAGTTCAGTTCCAGAGCCAACAAGAAGAGCGATGGAATTCCCCCATCATATCTGAAGATAAACACCCAGCTATACAATCAAATACTTTCCTCTTAAATCCATTTAAAGTTTTTTAATGTACGGCTGGTTTCACCAATCCCGACTATCACTAATCTTGTAACTGATGTTATTTTAGGTAAAGTAGTCCAAGTGTGAAAAAAACTGTTAAAGTTTGAAGTATTGTTGTAACCTACTATATTGGTTACAGGTAAGAAATACAGAAGTAGAAATAGTACATTATATATAAAAGTGATCGAAATTTATCATCTTCGACCAGGGTGTCAAAAGCTACAGTATTTGGAAACCTTTTTTCAGTCCCTAAAAATGTCACGTAGTTCACTTTTTAAAACCTATTTAACTTAAGTCACTGATTTGATTCATACCGTATTGGTATTAAATGGTTTACCAACAGCAGATCTGTGGCACAATGCCATATGAAACTACTGCAATAGTGAGAAAAGAAAAGTACATTTGCATAATCAGTTAAATCTGGTAGAGACCCGGTACAGTACCTACCCAGTCAAAAAGATACTGCAAAGCACTGTGGCCACGTGACTTTGTTGTTTACATTTGGAGGACCAGACACACTATACTGTCTGTAATGCAAGCTCCATCGATAGGGACATATCCGGAATAACTTCTGAAGCTCAATGCCATTTCCTGAGATGTACATGAACATGGGTTTTGCAAATAGAGAGCACCTAAAAAGTTTTTACTAAGACCAATACCAGTGGGATTACTACTGTGTATCAGTGGCTGTGCATAGAATTATAAAATGGTGGCCTACACTAGGGATGGGACGAATACCACATTTCCGAATAATTGTCCTTTAAGGTCTCACTTAATGACACATTTCAATTGAAAGATGGTTAAACTTTTAAATCACACAATTAGGTTGTGCTGTGTGTATAATCTCCAAAGTGCTTTAAATTATAAACAAAAAAAAAGCGGTCGGCTGACGGCAAACGCTTCGGAGGAGAGCGTGTGTTCGTCTTCGCCCTCCCGAGTCAGCGCAGGGGTGGTAGCGGTGAACGGAGCCTAAAAATAATTGGCCATTCCAAATTGGGAGAAAATAATAAAAATAAATTGGCAACGACTAAATTAAAAATAAATAATAAATAAATTGTTACCTTTTAATTTGTAGACAGGTGAATTTCGCGTGGCCGATGCAGATCCACATTATAAAACACATAAGCTTAACAACAGTGTGTAACGTCTTCATGTAGAGTTTTTTTAAAAAAAAGTAATCAACATTTAATTTGAAAAGGTGACAATTTGTTTTTAATTGAAAGCACTTTGGAGATTATACACACAGAACAACCTAACTGTGTCGTTTAAAAGTTTAACCGGCTTTCAATTGAAATGTATCGGTTCATTGAGACCTAAATAAAAATTAATCTGAACCGTTGTATTCATCCCATCCCTAGCCTATACATTTCCAACATTTTTCTTCATTATACTGTAGAATTTAGGCATACAGTTCTGTATCGCTGCTTCCCAACAAGTTAAACATGTTTATGCAGGTTTTAGATGTCATGTATAACAAATCAAATAAAAATGCGACAGGATAACAGCCCCAACATTACAAAACATCCACTGAAGTGACATCCAATCTCAGCATTGCTTGTTCTTGTATCTGAATGAACACTGTCACAACATATGAAAACACAAAGTTGTTTTTTTTAAGGGATAACCATGCAATAGACTCAAACACACACCCACACCCACACCCACACTTCAAGGCACTATTGCTTCTGCACTGAATTAAGAGTGACAAGTATCTTTCCCTCCCCCCCACTAATTCTTTATTTGTCCTGGCTTTGTTCCCTATTCTCTAGGTTTGTTTAGCTTGGATTACTGTAGATGTCAACACAGAGCAGAGATACTATGCAAACAGAGCTACCAAAAACAGCTCAGTCAGAACCCACCACAAACACCAAAACAGAACCGGAGCAATGGTGTCACACACTCTCCCTTCAAAGTTATTGAAACCGTACGGGCTTAGAAATCTGAATGTTATTCCTGGCAGGAAAAAATTAAATGCTTCAGAGCACAATTTAAGGACATTCTACTTCAGTGTCCGAAAAACTATTTTGTTTAATTCTGTTTTAATCCCAGTTCTCCACAGAAACACAGCAGATGATTTCAGATTGCAGTTTGTCATTCTAGATACTGTACAAACAGTCTGCCATCTGCGATAGCAGGTCCTCGCTGAAGCCCGCTGCCTCCCATACCCCTGAGCTTTTGCAGGTTGCCAGCGATACAATGCGTTTCATTTTAAGTTCTGCATATGTAAAAGAACAAGGAAAAAGCACTACATTCATAAGTACAATGTGCTGCCTTTACAAAATTAATACAAAAATAACATTTAAAACAAGGCCTTTCCAAAGATAAAATTGAAAAAACCAACAAAAGAAACAAAGCCGCCTACAAGAATACATTCTTTATGTATGACTGGAACCCATGCTCTTTTTTCATAAATATTAAAGCTGCTCACAGTACTTTGCGTTCTGGGTCTGTTTTCTTTAGTGTTTTCAATCGAATGAAGTGCTGCGGCCAACGCTGTGCCCCCTTCAAATAAGGTGTCACATGTTGGGGGAGCTGACGTATATTAATACTTGAAAGAAACATTACAAATAAAGAATAGCACAGGGGTTCACATATGCAG
This sequence comes from Acipenser ruthenus, assembly GCF_902713425.1. Taxonomy (NCBI): domain Eukaryota; kingdom Metazoa; phylum Chordata; class Actinopteri; order Acipenseriformes; family Acipenseridae; genus Acipenser; species Acipenser ruthenus. The sequence goes on from NC_081190.1 coordinate 15,860,555, forward strand.
CGGGGCTATTTTTTTTGCGTGACATGGAACATTACTGTATTATTTACAGTTCAGGGGGTGGGGGGGGGGGGGCACTTACCAAGTGCTGGAAATGTCAGTTTCACAAAATCATATAAAAAAAGCTCAGCTTTTATTTATTTATTTTTTTTAAAACTTAACAGGATGGAGCTTAGACCAGTGTTATATTACTTTGCCAGTCAGTGTGCCTGGTAGGTCACAGTGAGGCTGTATATTTTGAATGGAGACCTTTGTGAGTCTGTTATTAAGCAGCTACAGAGAATGACACAAAAGAATGCATAATACAGGGTGTAGAGGTGTTTACACAGTATTACAGTCCATGAGTGCCCGCAGCACAGTGGGCTCTGTATCTTCAATCTGGAACAAAAAAAAAAGTGAAATAATAAAAAATATCAAAAAAGAGGATGTCCCAGAGGACACTTGGGTTATTTCCTAGAACATCCTGTACAGTACTGACTGAACAAGAGCTGGTTAGGGTTATTGATCCATGACTGGGTTTTACTGCTTCACTGCCTGGCAGAAAGAAATGTACTTTCAAGGGGAAAGGGGGTGGAGTAGCGGAAGGATCCATGTCACTGGACACAAGCTTGTACTGTAGCTTAGCCTGAGTTGCACCAACTGATACAGTACATTTTTGTCTTCGGGTTTACAGATCTACAGGGTCTTCTACTGCAGGTTCACAAAAGATCAGATTCATTCAGGATGCTTATCTATAAAAGGTTATCTCTGCTACAAGCTGAAAGGAAGGCCCTGAAAACAAATTTACAATTCTCAAGTGGTTTTCATTAGCAGAGAAAAGTACCGTACTCAATTTTGTATTCCCTGGACAACTGACATTTCACACAGCTTTATTACTGTAAACCACAATAAATTAAAAGCGGTCAACCTATTTCAGACACATTCCACTGCATATTCCACCATAAAATGAAACAAGCCTCCAGTAGTAAAATAAGCCTCTTGTACAGTAATATTTCTATAGTGAAGTGGCTTTTATCTGCTGTCAGTTACTCAGGTGTTAAATGTACTGTAGCCTACATTCTTCTTCATAACCCTTGAAATCCACTTGGTAAAACTAAGTGTTTTAAAATGTAGAAACCAACACAGCAAGTGGCTATTTCCAATTTTCTACATGGAAGACAACAGCTCGAAAGTATTCTTGTGTGTACATGATAAACAATTTAAATGAGCCGTCCCCCATGTACTGCAAACTTCTAGACAGATGCTATGGTTTCACTCAAAGCCACTGGGTCCGGTCCTGTTTATACAATGCACTATGACAACTCAAATTGCATTTTCATAATATTTGCATCTGGTTGACAACAGACATGTATTACTGAAATGCAATAAAACAAAAAGGTAAAGGTCTTTAAAATACAGATCAAATAATGGAGGCAATACATTATTTTTCTATTAAATATTTTGACTTGCTGCAAGGGACATTGTACAGGACTATCAGAGCACACAGCACTGTAAAGGTATTTTAGAACAGCAGCAGATAGAGGATTGTGTATATTTCACTCCCCCAACAAAACCAAATAATTATGTAAATAAAAACATGGGAATTTCATCCTTGAGCATTCACTTTTGTTTATGGAGACAAAGTTGATTATATTAAGCCAAGAGATGTATTGTTTCTAAAACGAGCATCCATCATTGTAAACAGCTGTATTAAAATGTGACTCCATAACTTGCAGCATGTTATTTTCTCTTTCAACTTGACTCAGTTGTTTCTCTCATTCTATTTACAATATCAAAACGCTTCAAGCTAATTTCATGAGCTGCTTTACAACAATGAAAATAGGGTCACATAGGCCAATTTAAAAGAGCTATTTTTAAAATACACGATTACAGTAAGACTATTGATTGATTGTATTTTTAGAGCATTAAATCCTCCCCTCCCCCAGAGATTTAATGTTGTTACATAAAAAATAAAAAAACACAACTGCCTCCACAGCTGCAAAACAGAACTTAGTATACAGTCCACGTCAACGCACATATGCAGTAACCTCTTAAACATGCTACTGTTCATCAGACTTAAACCTACAAAATGAGTGTTGAGAAAATAAGACACAATATACCAGTAATGATAACCTGTATTCGCTTGACCACAAACAGGAAATCCTTTGTTAGATTAGAAGGCTGGTGACTTTTTAGCTTACAGGGTCTTGCAACCAGAACTCAGTTTCACTTGCACAATACAATATTAAGTCTGCCATTAAAGGAAAACGCATCATTATAAATGAATTACCTTTGTGGCACAGGTGTGAGTATGGGTCAAATTATGATATGTGATATAGTAATGAAGTCCAAGACTATAAAACAGTCAACACATTGCAGGAAATATTGAAATAAATAAAAAGGAGAATAACCTGAAATACAAGGTGTCAGTTTAATACATTATTGCAGATCCACCAGTTTTACATTCCGCAAGGCAGTTTTAATTACAAGGATACTGGCTCCCATGATATCTGCTAACCACTTTGTAAGGCAGATCAAAACATGCTTAGTAGAGCATGCAGCAGTTCCGAACAACATATCCAAGCTCAGTTTTGTCTATTTAAAAAGGGAAGGAGTGGAGGGGTTGGGGGAAATCAAAGCGTAAATATGTTGTCAATCTTCAAGTGCAGCAAGCATGTTTCAAGGGATGGAAGCTACTTTAAAAGAATGGAAAAAAACCTCACGTTGGTCAACAAGGTATGTTTTCTAACGATGACCAGAAGAATAAACAGTCATGAACCTTGCAATGATTTTGGTGTACAATTACACTTGATTGGGCAACACTGCAACTTTAAAAATACCCCATTTATCAATCTTAACTTTGCACCACAGATCAATATACTAGTGATGACTGTTTCTTCTCAGTGTGGAAAGTGACATCCCCATGAGGAAATGCTGGCCCATGCTTTAAGAGCCTGTAGGAAGACTCCATTCAGATGAAATATTTTAAAATCAACCGAGAAATGCATCACTGCACATACATGAAATCAAGTCTCAGATTAATGTGCAGGCCATACGTCAGTGAAGATGGTTGGAATGTTTGCTTCACACAGTACACTTCCTACTGTATGTTGTCAAGAAAGAAAAAAAAGTAGCGTGTGGTTCAGACAGGCGTGTAAAAACCACACTACAGACGACTGTTAAAATGGTATTGAAACATTCCCATTGCATCCCCTGATAATCTAAAAGCACCTGCACAATGTACAGTAAACCTAGTAAGGCTTCCTATACAAAAAGGATCATATTCATTGAGCTACTTAATATACTAGAACTTGATACAAAAGAAAATATTCATTGGTAAGAGTTCTCTTGGCCATGTTGGACGAATTAAAAGGGTAAATGCTTGTTTTTATTCTGTGGAATCTTAAAAGGTATACTTTATCTACATTTTCCTAACATATTTTCTTATCTCCTGTTAAATTACAGTAGGAGTGTGCTCTCTTTTTATTTCTGCATAGAGCACTGCAATGCTAGCTAACTGTTCTAGCAAAAACTGCTTGGCAGAAATGACTAGTGTTGGAAAAGCACTTCAAGGCTTCACTTGATGGGCAAAAATGCTTTACCACTATCTTGCCTTGAGAAGTCTTATGCAATGTTTGTTGGAATAGTTAGTAAGCATGGCAAATAATGATTCATTGGAACACAAATGCATATTAAATCTGCAATAAATGAATTAGGTGACAGATATAGCTGACAAGTGTCAATTTAAATATTGCAACATCTGTATACAAAAATGACCAACTGGTATATTTTCAAAGCAATTTTAGAAATAGATTACACCAATCCATGGTACATGTAGCATTTATATTCACTAGGCCATAAATCAGTGCACAACAACTTGAATGTTGAATTCAGCCAATACTTTATCCCACAGCCATGTAGGGATTCAGTATTTAAAACATCTGGTAAAATCTGAGGGTTAACAATGGTAAAGGTACAGTAGTAAACATCTCTCAGTGAAGTGCCAAAATGTATAATATAGACGCAGATACTTTTTAGGAGATACTTATCAAGCTCTACCTACAGTATCACACTTTAATCTGCAAAGTCATAGCAGGGTGGGTGGTGAGTGACATTGTGTAAGCGCAATAACACACAACAGGGTGTTCAGCAGTGTGGAGTAGTGGCTAGGGCTCTGGACTCTTGACCGGAGGGTTGTGGGTTCAATCCCCAGTGGGGGACACTGCTGTTGTACCCTTGAGCAAGGTACTTTACCTAGATTGCTCCAATAAACACCCAACTGTATAAATGGGTAATTGTATGTAAAATAATGTGATCTCTGTATAATGTGAAATAATGTATAATGTGATATCTTGTAACAATTGTAAGTCGCCCTGGATAAGGGTGTCTGCTAAGAAATAAATAATAATAAATATGGTCCAAAATCTACAGACCTACTGTAACAGCCCCTAGGCCCGCAGATATTCGACCATACTGTATTTGAACACCCACCAGGTGTCGATGTACTCGACTCCATGCAAAACTCATTTCTGATGTTGATACAAGACAATGACACTTCACAATAATATTTACAGTTTCTTGACTTCCCAAGAAAAGCTAAATAAATGTCAAAATGCAGTTTTAACAACCCATGATTAGAAATGGATCTTCCCGTCTTAACGTCAACCAATATTGAGATATCCATATATTCTAGCAAACATCTGGATCAATGACTATGGCCAATTTTAAAAGCCTACTGCAATAATGTGGTCAGCAGATTTTTTTTTATAGAAATATATATAAACAAATCTCCCCCCCCCCCAAAAAAAACAACAGTTTTTGCTGCCAAATGTGTACTTCTTTGGGCAGATTTTAAATACGGCACACTACAGTACTTCAGTTTCTTCCTGGTAACACACTGTACAAGGCCTCACTAATCTAATTTAACCTGACACTGTCTCATTGTAACCCAGAACCTCTTTATTATTATTATTATTATTTATTTCTTAGCAGACGCCCTTATCCAGGGCGACTTACAATTATTATTTTTATTTTTATTTTTTTTACATACAGTTACCCATTTATACAGTTGGGTTTTTACTGGAGCAATCTAGGTAAAGTACCTTGCTCAAGGGTACAGCAGCAGTGTCCCTTACCGTAGACAAACCTGTCCTTTTATTGAAAAAGGCTACTGATGCACTACTGTAGCAGCCATTCCTTTAAGTATGTCCTAGGCTCAAAGTGAATGTACTGAATGCAGGAGACAAGCTGTATCTTAATCTAGATATCCTATTTTGAAGGAGAAACAAAGGAAATATTTTCTGAAATAAAACAAATCATGTAACCCAAGGATTTCATTATAAAAAAGAAAGAAAAAGGGAACTTTGGCAACCAGGGAAAGGCAACTTTGGCCTAACCTAAAAATCAAAACAGTTCTGAAGGCAGACAGTTGCAACTGGCAGTAACCCATACAATTCAAATCTTTATATACATTAATACATCATATATAAGCAAAGACGAGACAACAAATCAACTAATTTGCTAATCCATGGTTACTAAAGAGTTCACCATATGGATAACTTCAATTTGCAATTCATTTAATGTTATACTTACGTCTGCTGTGTCCAGTTAGAGACGTCACCAGCTCAGCACTACAGTACCAAATCAACTGTTTGTGGAAACTCTTAAGAATGAAAAATGGCTCTTTTGAGGAAAATAAAATACAATAATAAAAAAATGCAAGTTATTTATGGGAAGAGGAGGTTGAAGAATGCATCGCTGGCCTCTTTTATAGTCTGTGCCTGACTGTCAGAATGCCGCTTGATCTGACCCCAAGGAATTTACAACATGAGCAAACTAAAGAGCTAATGGGCCATTTCGGGCCAACAGCTCCCACTCCGCTCACAATGGAGTGCAGAGAACACGTTTCTCCAGCAGACTGTAAAGTATTAAAATGATGGGGCTTTGTTTTTTTAAGAAAAGGCTAGGCAAGTCCACAAGTTGGCCTTCCCTTCCACCCCCCCACCCCCACCACACACTAAGCGGGACTGCTGAAAACAAACAATGGGGGAATTAATAGATTTCGAAAAGAGTCGAAATAAAAAAGGTACAATTCCTATCCGTTTATTTATGTCTCATGGCAGCAGCGATTGATCTCTTGAGAAGAACCCTTTTCCAGTAAAAGGCCTTGCATAAGCTCTGTGCTCCACTGATGGTACGAAACTACAGAGCAGCCCTCTACTGTATGTTGGTTCACATCTATTCAAGTCCATTTACAATTACAACTTCACTACTGTATAGACATTTGATTCATTAAAGTGAGAAAGCTAAACACCACAGGAAAAGGGCCATTCTGAGTGATCCCAAAATCAGATGATAGAAAAAGTAAGGGGCAGTGAAAAGAAGTACCGAACGGCGTTTTAAAATCATTATTATAGACCACTTGCCAAGTGAAGTGAATGCAATATTTGAAGGTACTGGATGCTTATACATCAGTAGATGCTTATTTATTGCAGTAGAGATGAAAAACGTTCCTCCTCTTCTGTGAATAATTAGCTGGAGGAGATCCAGAAATATCAATTCTATCCCACCTTTGTGATATAAAACACTTCCCCCAACACGGTAACTACAGCATCCCAGTAACTGTAAAAACACAATAATAAATCACTCTGACCTTTTAGTTTATATTTATAAGGTGTATGACTATGCAATGGAAAATACAATTAAATTCAAAGTTCTGCAGCAGCTCGATTCATTATGAAGTGCGTATTGATTTAGCTTTTTTTTGTACAGCTGCAAATGCAGGGTAATCTATCAAGCACCTTTGCACTACTAGGTTTAAACCACACTTCAAAGTCACTGGTTTACATTCAGGTGGTGGAATTCAGTCATTACTTTAGCATGGAATTAGGTGTGGTGCTATATGCACATGATGACATCTGTACACAGGATAAGATGTACTGGAATTGTGGCTTCACTGCGATTGGTTGATTTCTGCCATGCAATTTAGAATATTAGGTGCTAACTAAAGACATCTTTAAAATAATGCATTTCTTTTACTGTAACCACCAGCTTAACTCTTGCTCTGTTGCAAGCTAGTCCCAGGGAGCTCATGTGATGTAATTCTCTCACTCCAGTCAGCCATTACAGATTTGAAGGGTTCTCCCAGCAATCTTCCCCAATTGAAAAAGAATAGCTTACATTCCTATTATGCAACCCTGCATGCCAACAGAAACAGTATTTAACATCTGTTGTTATACCAATACCAGCATACATCGTTATTTATAACGGAGATGATTTAATGGAAACACAATGGGTTCCGTGCTTTGTATAACAAACTTAACTTACAAAAAAACCCAAAAACTGAAAGATGAATTCATTTAAAACAAGTTTACAAAAAACATGCTTTTGTGTTTCAACCAAAATCAGAGACTATTTTGGGGTTGTCAAGCTCTATGGAGCCAAATAAAAGCAGTCTGTTAAAAACAATCCATTCTCAAACAAATCTCCAAGCGTTGCCAAGTACAAGTACAGTATAGGATGCAGTTAGAGCAGAAGCTGCCAACCATTTTTCTTTTAGGCAGAAAACTATTACTAGTACTATAGAGTATATAATACATCAATAATAATAATATTAAAACCCATCCATACTTAACTAAGAGATCCCAAACATCTGCATGGAATAAAACTTTCATAAAAGCACTGTAAACTTGTATGAATCACAGCCAGTCATTAAAATCAAAGCATTTTGTTTTTATTCCATTTTCAAATGCATATTTGCATACCAATATTTTTTTAATGATATTCTGTGGAATAAAGTTGCAGTCTATGATGTGGTAAACATGACTGTCAGCAAGATGCTGAAATAGAATCTCCTCTGCTGAAAACAGAGAGAACCCTATTCAGATAACTGGGTAGCTATTTAAATCACAAGGCAGGGATACCATGCAATTACACAAATAAATACATGGAAGTGGCCTTACAAACATGTTACTGGATGCACTTACATGGCACAGCCCACTTGTGTGATTTCAAACTAATCCATTGTTTCTTACAGAGTTATTAAAATGTAAACCCATGTAATACTAAGTGCCAACATCTACTGTACAGGAAGAACTGCAAGCCAACTCTGTTTAAATCCTACTAGGCAAATGCACAGAAATTGGTTAACAGAAACAACTGTACCAATTTAAAACGTACTGTAGCATACCACAGTTAAAGTACAGCCATTGGATTTGTACAGTACATGGCCTCACGCTGAAATCTTCAAACTCAGCCAGCAATACAAGCAGCCGACCGGAGGAATTGTATCCTCCCATCCCCCACTCCTGCTGCTTGCAATGACAGAACTGTAGAAATTTTTAGAAACAAATGAAAAAAAAAAAAATCCAAATGCCCTGAAATGTCCGCAACTTCAGTAGAACAGATATCACTTACTGTAAATGTACTGTACAAACCAGTGCATGGGTTCCAAAAATTGAGAGCAAACAGTAACCGCCCCACCCCCCTCCTCCTAAAAAGGACATCTCATCATACAATAAATACCAATAAACAACAATAACAAAATTGTGTTTTCTATAAGTATATAGTGAAAGCTTTTTTCAAATGAGTTTTATATCACATTAAACCTTCAGAAATATAGTGTGCATCACAGAAAACATCAATGTGCTGAATGGTCCTAATTTCACTGCCACAGGACAGATTGTTTTAAAATACAGATGCTCCGTATTGTTCAATGATAAAGAAAATTAATATAATAATTTTGGATTAAATGACGAATATACCAACACATGACCCACCAAGGAACAAGTGAACAAATACAAAGGAATAGAAACACTGAATAAAATTAACTGATAGAGAGAAAAGCTTATCAAAAAAGTCATTGCTTGGAAAAATACATGTTAATGCTCAGGATGTAAATAAAATATAAATAAACAGACACGCTTGAAATTGTATTTATTTTTCCATGTCAGCTTTACAGTGAAAGTTCTCCTCTTAGACACTAAATTGACCCAACATGTCAATGTGGTGGCTCATTATACTGCTAACACCACCCCTCAATTCAACAATGTGTCCACCTCTCACACCAGTTAATGCATGCAACCAGAAGTATTTATAGCCTGGAGAATGTCTAAATCTCTAACACCAACACAGCCATAGACAAACAGGCAGGAAAATATTTTTATTTCATCATTGCATCACTTATTTATCTTGCCATCAATGTCATCAGTTGTGAGAGCCATTACTGCCGACCAATATTGTTTGGAGAAAAAACATGTGCTCAGCAGTGTCTGCTTTATTCAGAATTACTGAAGAGTAATTAACGAGGCGCATGGCTCTCCCATACTGACTGACTACCATAGCCTTCTGCTTTTCTCTTCTCCCGTTAACCAAGCGTATCAATAAACACCACAGAGGGGTAGGGGGAGGAGTTTGCTCAGTGCTTTGGCTTGGGGATATAAAGCATTTCACCTCGCGGTAACTGGCTTCAATCCAAGACTGAAATTTATCTTTAAAAATCAGATGGTTGTTGATGGGCTGTTAACCTAGTTTCTACTACATAGACTGCAAATCACGAAACTGCTGACTTGCACCATCTTCGAGAAATTTAAATGGGCACTGAAAACGAAAACTACCTTTTCTCCTATTTGAGTACTAGACAGAATGATCAGCTTTCTTACATTGAATTTAGGTCACCATTAGTAATTCAAAACAGTCTTCCTTTTAGATGCATGCTTAGAACCTGTCAAGGAATAAAAAAAGATCTGTTATCTTTACTTCAGCTTTTCTTTTAAATTAAGACCATTAAAAACAACAATGCAGCCAGAGAAACTGTTTTTGTAGTGATTTTGGTAATATTTTCTTTCGGAGAAACTAGCATCAAGTTCATCAATTAAAAAGGAAGAGTGACGTTAACAGGGTGACCCATTTTACAAAAGTTACCAGGTATGTGGGCGGTGTTTTATTTTTTTTTTTTGAATTTCTGCCATGCGATTTACAATATTAGATGCTAACTGAAGACATCTTTAAAATAATTAATTTCTTTTACTGTAACCACCAAGCAGCTCTAATCAACTTCATTAAAGTTCGGGGATACAGGACTGAAATGAATTTGCAGTGCACTCTACAGAAAGTATTCATTCATCAATTCTGAACCAACACGAAAACATTATTGGTATCTTTACATTGTTGATGTTTTAATGTATTTTCTTATCTTCTGGTAGCAGAGATACTTGCATACTTACTCCAGTCACACTATGTTTCACGTGTAACATGCTTGCATATGAACAGCTGGATGTAAAATACAATGCTCTTGTTACTATGGCATCAACAATGACGTTTGTATACTGTGACAGAACCACATTTCATTCTTAAGCTAACAGTGGCTTTAAGTTTCTTGCTAATCTCTGAAAAGAACCCCACCCCTAGGTATCTTACTGGGAACAGTGAGCAAGGCAACTGGCACAATAGCTTACATTACCTTACAAAATGTATTAGAAGTTTAAAATCTATACAGCCACCTGTTTAAAAAGTGTCTGCCACTGACAGCAAGGTACTTTATTCTAGGGAGAGCTGTTGCAAGTGTTCACTTAGATATTGATCTTTGATTGACAGTTTATTAAAGCTATGCTTGACACTTGAAACATTTTTTTTGATAAAGTTTATACAGGTTCCAAAAGATTCAAATGCACCATAGTACCACATGGAGTATTAAAATCAGTAATACAGTATATGCAGGTATGTTTGCCAGAATTGAAAAACAGATACAGTACAGACTGGACATATTGGGCTATATCTGACCTAGGAGGATGTATGTTTATTCAGCACAGTAATAATGAATATAACTGAGTACAATATGCCTTTAGAAACCTTGCAAGCCTGCTGTATCATTTCAGGTTCTATATGCAATTGGAGAGAAGCTGGTGACACCTAAACAGAAACAGAACACTACTATCTACGATACAGTATTTAGCTTGTATAAGGCCATTGCACCAGTCATAACATGCAACATGGGCAGCAAACTAAAAATGCAACTGAACTCAGTGAAATTGTAAACAACCTGTTTCAATGTGCTCACAAAGCACAGTACAGGAGACACAGTGTGTTGCTCATGTGTTAATCATTAGAAGACGGCCATAAATTGAATCTTACTCAGTTGGATTACATTTGATAGTTTTTTTTTGGTTTTAAGTGCAAGTAAATAAAATCCACTAAGTAGTTTGGTTTCATCACAATGCTCAGTTTGATAGTATCTTTTTAAAAGGTTGTGCTAAAAACGTCACTGTAAAACTCAGCATGCAGGCAGAAATATTGAAGTGTGAAATTCTGGAAGACTGACACAGTGGAAAAGCTTCCTCCATGAGACTATTTATTAGCAGGATTACAAGCTTCACTCTCTGGTAAAGTGATAGCCTATTCAATTAGGGGTCTCAGATGGCTTGCTGAACTGAACACTATGGTTAGGAAACTGGTAATCGTGGTCGTTACAACTAGAACAAAAGCAGTGTGTCACCATTGCTTGCATTGCATTCGTAAGCATTTAAAAAGGCCTGTAATAACCTTAATTAGTTAATAAATAATTGCTGTTCCCCCCCCCCAAAAAAAAAAAAAAAAAAACCAACACTTGAAATTACAAATGCATACTGAATCTATAACATGACCTTGCAGATGACATTTAAAAATCAGTCATGTCTGATTATAGACATTAAATGAGAATGAATGTTGAGACTCAATATGAAATAGGAAATGTATAAAAAGATACGCTCTGAAGATGTACGTCAAGAGACAACAATACAACTGGGAGGAGAGTCGAATGTTAAAAAAAAAATGCAGCTCTCGTCATTCGCTCTGCTAAATGTGGAGCCCGACTGAATGACATTCTAAACAGCTGCAGAGTGCTAGACATGCTAATTACAATATTATTCCCACCAATACATTTGCATGGGATACATTTCTCACAGGCAGACAAGCACCATCTGCCACCGAGGCATGATCCTCTTCTCTGTGGTATTATCCCATCACGATTAAGGTGACTTATGCTGCTTTAGCCTGGTCTCATAGCATTGGCCAATTTATAACCATTAGACTTTGGCTTAGCTTCAGCAATCCAAGTGAATTGTGGAACAGACAAGTGCTATTTGAATACCTTTCTATGAATGGAATGGATGACTTGTGGTTAAAGGTTCAGGGTCCTGCATTGAAGTTCAACTGTACGGTACACAAATATATTTCTTAGTGCGTTTACATTGTTATTCTTTTAGCAAACCAACCAGCAGCAATGGAAACAATGAGAATTCATATTTAACAGCAGGACTAGTGATCATCTCAGAGCTATTTTAATTAATTATCCAACGAATCCTACTGACATTATATAAGTAAATGATCCATCCAAGGGGGAGTTTTTTTTTTTTCCTATTCTGAATCAATGGATATTTGTATGGAAAACAGACAGTACTAATGTGAAGGAAGATTACCATAACCTACAGCCCCTGTAGAAGTGCAAGTACTGTATGACATGGCTAAAGAATAGAGTTATCCATTCTTAGCAAGCAAGCAAGCAGGAAAAAGCAGTCCACTAGATAAATGTATAAATGCAAGAAAATCATACAGAACATATTTTAAAACTAGTTAAACATGAATGTTTCTAACATATCACAGTGACAGATGATGGAAACCACCAATATATAAATAATGAAATGCCCTCTGTATAACATCCATTAATAAATGAATAATGTACTGAGCAGTACTATGGTAATTGTCATACATTACCAGATGTTGTCAAGCATGTATTAAATCACCATATAAAATTAGGCTTCTTGCACTATCTTTATTGTACATATTTGTATTCTAATTTACTTTTCCTTTGTCATCAAATCTACAGAAATATGCCTAACAGAAACCTCTAAGAAAGAAACAGCAGTGACTGATGGAAACTAAATTACAACAGTCAAAAGCCTGAGAAGTTACAGTACCTTGTCATTTATGACCCGTCTTTCCTGGAGTCCAGCTTGAGGCAGAAAAAAGATCCAAGACTGGCACAAAGGAATCTGGGAAGAAAGGGAAAAAAAAGAAAAAAAACACAGAATTAAAATCAGTTTGGGGAAGGAACCTTATTCCCTTCATGTTTTTCCAATTATCACTCAAATAAGCAAAAGGTGAATGAGAATATAAACAGTTTATTATATAATCATGTGTGTGTGTCATATATATATATATATATATATATATATATATATATAGAGACACACATACATATATGAGGTAATATGTGAAGTATACAGGTGTATGAAGTACACAGCGTCATTACACAGGAGCAATAAGAATTAGTGCCAATTGTGATGCTGTGATTATTATGCTGGATAATGTGCCAGTCCAGTTGAAATGGGCCTGAATGCAAAAAAATGTCGTTATAGATCTACAGTACAATAGACTGAAAATTCAAGGCCACCATGCCTTGCACACAGGAGAGTTTGAAACATGAACCTGCACAAGAGTGATTTGAAGAGTGGATACCATTTACTAGATTAACTGCGTCCAAGTACCAGCTTCCAAGTCTCAAAAGTATCTTTCAGGTTTAGGTAGAAATGAAGATTTTTTTTTTATTTTTGGTTATTGTTTGTGGGACCTGTGTGCCTAAACACAGGCATGATCTGAGTGACAGATATCGGAGATAAAGATTTCTATTTGTACAAAGAACCAGACCAAGTCTATCAATAACATACCTCAATTACAATTCCTAATCTGTCCCAGAAATACGTCTGTCCTTTGTCCTCTTCTAAATCCAAAGAGATTAAGTGTGCCATTCTGACTTACTTTATGTATTCATTCTAGTTTACAAGCATCTAAAATGATCTCCCTGTTCCATTTAATAGTGGAAAGAACGGAATGTTAATTTTGTAAGTGAGATGTTCTAGGACACTACATTCTTTACAAATGTACTACAGTAAGAATGCTCTTTCAAGCCTGAGACCAGGTGAACTGAAAAGCCCTGTAAAAGCAGGGAAGTGAAACTTCCATTGTACAGCAGAAACACTTAATGTAAACTGCACAAAGTTTGAGTGAAGTACTGTAGAAAGCAGCTTCTAAGTTTAGCCCTAGACTTTTTTTTAAAAAAAGTACAAGATAACAAAAAGCAACAGTGATAAAGATAACTGGAGGTTGTGCAGTAATCAGTTTTTTATATGGTATTTTCTAAAAAGCTGTAACAATTAAAATGTAATCCTAGGGTAGAAGACCCTAGAATGTTTTTAATTTTCAATACACCAAGACGTTTTAGTTTAATATAGACCTATAGTATAAATATATACTGTACATCACACACACAATATATGTTTCTCTTAAACAGTATTTTCAGATAAATTAGGAAGTAAAACTATAGAATTTCTATAGAATTACATTGCACAATGTTTTATAAAAGGTAAAACATCTTTTAATGTGTACTGTACTGGAGATGTGCAAGTTGAAGAGGGGGACAGTTCTCAGTTTACAACACACTGAGAAAGTAAAGTTACTTCAGATCAATGAACTATGGCTGACTTCAAACATTTGATTCTCATGTGGCACAATATTTATTTATACTGCAGACAGGTTTAATTGAGGTCAAATGAAGAAAAATATGGATCAGACGTTATTAATGCACTATTCAAGAATCAACTAACTTCTAGAGTGGCAAGAATGAGGGGGGAGGAATAAAATATTTGGGGGAACAAACTGGAATGTAAACGACTGCCGGCTCCTTAAAAACGAATCTGCTCCTAAATAGTGAAAATATAGAATTAGACGAATGTAAATTAAAATGAAGGGAGCACCGTATTTTGTACAAACGAAAAGGATTGTACGACAAAAGCAGCTTTCATCTCACTCCGAGTTCATTCTAAATGTTCAAGGACTCATGATAAAACAGTCCTTTCAAGGGTTAATTTATTACCTCATGATAAAAAAATGCACAAGGCAATTATTCTGTCCAAGTGAACAAGGAGTAGCCTGCTGCACAAGATTTAACAATGAGCAGACTACTTTTTGCAATCTTGTAGGTTGGGCTCTGGTACAGAAGACCTTCCCTTTACAAAAGCAAACAGAAATCCCTGTCATTTACATTAGAAAAAGGGCTTTTAGCCTTTTAAGAACTCCTTTTGTGCTTCTGTAACTGTGATGAATAACTGAGATCAGATGTGTGCCAGTCTTTTAAAAGGGAATTCTAATTTGGGCTTATAAAGGTTAATTATAAGTGTATAACACCTCCAGTAAAAATATACAGGTATTTTGGAGAAGAGTAGATAAGGACTCGGGGGGGCCAAAGGGAACAAACCTACAGTGTTTGTCATAACCTTTTCATGTGCTAAAATAAAACCAGAACAAAAATAAAAGCAACCCTAGGGGTAAATGGCATCTTGGATTCAACAGTTTGCAATCCAGTACAATTGACCGGGGGGGGGGGGGGGGGGGGGGCAGTACAATATGTATTGTTAATGGTGTCTTAGATATGGTTGGAGTTTACAGTACAACAAAATAGTCTGAACTTAACCAAAACTTGAGGATTTAGCCCAATACAATCATTGAACATTCGCTGTCCTTAACGTCGGTTCCCAGGCTACAAGGCATTCACTTTATTGATTAAAATCTGAAACCAGAAGGGTGCCAAGTTCAAGCTGCATAACAAACATTATTCAAAAAGTGGACATCAAAATGACTTTCACTGCCTCTGTAGTCTTTGCCCCCTTTATAATAAGTATATCTACAAAGGAACAGTTGATGTTTAGTCAGAAGGTACATTCAGTATGCGAGTATTATAACTCTAGCCTAATCATTGATACAATCTCCTGCGTGGTTTGTTACTTTAAAAACCCTCCTGATGCACAATGTAATTAACCATGCACTCGGATTATAAATTCACTCTATTAACAGGATGGAAATGGCTTCATCACTACACATTCAAACAAACATGCAATCATTTCATTGCTCTGGGATTTTTTTCATTTATGGTCCAGTTGCTTCACAATTTCTTGTTTTATTTAAAGATGTACTGACAGTCTTTAGACAGCAGGTGCAAGTGCCAATATAATGGATTTGTTTGTTTTGTTGAGCGAATATACAATTTAGGTGTCTGAATTTAACCAAGTCATCTGATCATGATTAAACTTGACCCCAACCATCACAGGGAAAGATATGCCCCAAACTTAAAGAACTACATTTGAAGCATCCTGCGAAACCAAACAAGCTCAACCCATCCATATTCAGAAAATCCTTGAACATGAAAGCCCCTGACAACTTCTCAGAAATGAACAAACAGGTCAGCTTCTTTAAAATAAAACCAGTCTTACTGGTAGAGCTACAACATCATTAGCTTAATATGAACACTATTCTTGGCAAATAGTTAAATTCCTTTGTGAAAAAAATAAATAAAAAATAAAATTAACAAAGCTACAAGATAAAGTTCTATCAGTATCTAAAATAGGGCATCCATTTTGACTATAATGTTTACCTACACTTACTGTACCTGCAGTAAACCAAACTGCACCAGCACAATCTAGGGATCATCTCACTATGAAAAATGAACATCCACAATGTTGCAATTACTAAAACAGCAGGATATTCCTCATGTTAGTATGTAATGTTCAAGTCTTGGGAGTACAGCTCGCTATATGAATAAATTATTCCAGCAGTCTATGACTGACCAAAATAGACAATGTGGGGGAGGGGGGAGGGTAGGAGGCAAAACTAAACACCTTGATGCAGACTTCAACACTAAAATGCATAAGCTGTTTGAACTAAAAACACAACTAACCACAATGGTGTGATATCATTGCTTAAGAATCTCAACACATAACTACTGCAGTGACAAAAGGAGGTGCAGTACATTACACCATGAAAAATGAAAGTGACATACAGTATGGAGAAATGGAGGCTCTTCAATCCCCAAATTCTGATACTCAATAACCCATGCTTTGGGTAAAACTCTAAAGTGTGAAATTACGTACATGAAAACAGTATGCATCCTTATCAGGGAATAAATACATGGGCCAAAACACACACACACCAACAACACTACACAGTACAGTACAGAGCTTTTGTATTGACAGAACAGTCAGTAGTTCTTAAATGTAGCTCTTTGCAACTTTACACAAATTATAGTAAATAAATGATAGTATCCTGCTATATCTTGTTACAGCTTCAATTGAATATATACTGGTAAGACTATCCAATCTTTGACTATCTGAAACCAAAGCACCTATAGCTTAACCACAGTTTAAAATATTTCTACATAATTTCCTTCCTGTTCAGCACCTTGTATTTCGCAAGTTCAAAGTCAGCAAGCACCACTACTGAAAAACATCTAAATAGCAGTAACATTGCTCACACGGGAAACTATTTCTAGGTCATCTATTAAAAGCTGAAGTTAAGTTAATTATTTACTGATTTACTATACTGAAGACCACGAAGTCCTGATTTTGTTTTGTTCCAAACATGTAGGTTTGACAATTGAAATTATAAAATACTGCTGGGGGTACAGTACATGGTTGTAGCACATACACATCAGATTATACTGTACAAGTAATGGACTTCTATACATATAAACCATAGGCCCACTGTACATTATGTCCACATATATTATATTGTCCCCTCAATTAAACCCCTTTTGATAAGAACTGGAATTAATAGATGACAGGCTCTGCCTTCACCACTGCAATTCTAGGTCCGTAAGTGCTTATGGAAAGAAGCACACATTGTCATTCCACATGTTAAATCAAGGCCACAATGACATTAGAGCAAACCAGCACAAGAAAATTACCCCTTTCTGTCTGCACTTACAGTAGTTCATATTAACCTAGTGGTGGATCAGGTTGGGTGCATAACACAAGTAAAGGGAAGTGACCCCAAATTAGTGGGACGTACATCTTGCACTAATGTGCAAGCATTTCAATACAGCAAAAGAAAATCAAAAGTGTTAAGGCATTCACCAGGTAGACTTTTTACGTTCTTCAATAAACTGAGATGGCTTGTGCTTACACTGGCTGCCCCCTTATTTGATAAATTGTCAAGTGGCTACTCTGGTGAGAACATTGTTTGGTGGTGGTTCGTGGTGCCACCTTCCATTTCCAGACTATGGACACATTATCAAACCAGTGATGCACACTAGACTTCCTCGTGGGAACTCAACCACACCTTGCAATGGTCAACAGACAAAATATGGCAGCGAGTGATCAACAGTCCACTGCACACGAGCTAAAAGAGCAAGTTCTGAAAAATATAGCGCTACACGTCCCCACGTGTTCCTACAACTGTTTAAATGACATACCTGTCATTTTTCGTTTCATTGTTAACATCCCGACAATTCTTTAATATCTACTTCTGGACAGCAACTGGAGTCACCAGCGACCAAACTGTGAGAAACAGACCGAGGTCAAGACGACCAGCTACAGCTCCTCCACTGACCCACACCACCACCGATTACTGACCTGATCACCACAGCTGCCAGCTCCATCGCTGGGCATCCGTTTTGTTCACTCATGAATTAGGATCTCACCTGTCCACTAATATTCAACGAGTATGGACAGCCCGAGGAGAATGATTTGCTCAGTTCAACATCGTTGTATTGAGCAGTTTTGGAGAACATCTGCATTGGATCTTATTGTGCTTCCAAAGGGCGAATTTACAGCTATTTTTGGCACAACTGGCCCAGTGTTCTGATGCAAGATAATGTCTGTGGTCATACTGCTAGGACTGTCATGGATTATCTTGACCAGGAGACTATAGAGGTTATGGACTGGAATCTAAAACCTTCTAAGACATCTTGTTCATCAGCGTTAACCTTCCATAAGACAGCTCGGTGTTGCACGTATGGGACATCAGCTGTCACGGAATTAGAATCATGCCTTGTCGATGTAGATTGCATCAATGCCAGATGAGCCCACACTCTATACTGAAACATTTATATGTACCAATTTCAAACTGTATGAAAAATTGATCTCCCAAGCCCAAGCATATAGGCATTTTGAATTTTGAAATACATACAAATTAAAAATGACTGAGATACAGAAAGTGACAGCCACTGAAATTGTGTAACAAGCCAATTCATCTTAAAGGAATACTAATATTAGATGTGCCAACTGTTTAGATGATTACATTTTTTTTCCCCCATACACATCATTAGTGATAAAATAAATGTTTAACAAAAATGCACAAAGTTGCATGCATTTTATGCCAAGTACAATCTTTTCTCAATCCAATGAGCATGACATGCCTTTTCTAAATTAACATTAAAATATTTGAGTACAAAAAGACAACATCTCCCAATGCAATCGTTTGGGCATGAATCAAAACTCATTAATTTAAAAGATGAAGGCGTCATTAGTAGTAGTCAGAAACACTGATAAAGCAGAGAGACGTTTAATAGATTACTGTAGACTACGTAATTTAGACAGCTTTGACAAAGAAAACCTGAAGCTGTAAATATCCTGTACATTAGATACAAATTTAAATGATCTATCCTTTGTGAGAAGTTTGTTTTAGCATGCCCTTTGAGTTTGTCCTAAATTACACATTGTCCTCTTGCAATGTACCACGTGGAGCAACACATTAATAAGATTTAGCACCCAATATATAGAGGGAAGTGAATCAGTTTAGCATGTACTGTATCAATGCAAGAAAATGTTTGAGATAGGAGCCTAGCAACAACGACCACAAGCTTATGTTGGGATGCTGTTACTGTGATAATATAAACATATCTCCAGCATAATTTATGCAGAGTAATGTAATAGGAGGCTGTGTGGTCCAGTGGTTAAAGAAATGGCCTTGTAACCAGGAGGTCCCCGGTTCAAATTCCACCTCAGCCACTGACTCATTGTGTGACCCTGAGCAAGTCACTTAACCTCCTTGTGCTCCGTCTTTCGGGTGAGACGTAATTGTAAGTGACTCTGCAGCTGATGCATAGTTCACACACCCTAGTCTCTGTAAGTCGCCTTGGATAAAGGCGTCTGCTAAATAAACAAATAATAATCCACATTTGCTCTCAATTTGAGGCTGCCCTAGAGAAAATGCTGTCTGAGAAAACAAAGGACTTCTCAGTGGCAACTTCATTAACCCCCTGGTGTTGACAGACTGAAAAAAAAATAATAATTCGCCTAAAAAACACAGCACTGATACTGAATCTGTAGATAATGTGGAAGAACAGAAAAAGCAAAAAAAACAAAACATAAATAACTAATGAAGCAGGGTTAGAAACTCACGCTCACACAGGGTGAATTAAATCTGATGAGGACTAGTTGATGTCTGTGCCTCAGTAGTCCTCTTAAAACACATGTACAGATATACTCTCACGTTCAGTCTTGCGCGTTTAAAAAAATAAAAAATAAAATAAATGCAGGAAAAGTACATTTTCTAACAGGACGTAGCAGTGGTGCATAAGCATTCACAATGCTTACAAAAGCGTCACTCAAAACAGTCACCCAGAAAAACCTCCCTTCATCTCCCATGCAATGCCAAGCCCACTTAATGACATTTTATGTTTGTGTTCTACCCTGCGCAGGATGCAAAGTTTATTGGGTGTTTGAATTTACTGAAACATGTTGCATCTTTGAAGTGTAGGTGAAGATTTATACTGGGTTGCGACCCCCCCCCACCACAAATGAAAAAGAAAAAAGGGGGGCCCATTGTACCAACGCAAGATCAAAAAAATGGGTCACGTTTTACTAAACATTTTAAAACTAACAAGAAATTACCACAATGAACATTATCGTAATATGTTGCTTAAAACATAATAACAATACATTCAGTCAACTGTTTAACTTTTTGGAAAATAAGATTCAAGCCTATTATTTTTAGGGACCCCACTGTTGTTGATTCCAATGTAGGCACTTCACATCAGGACTAGCAAGTTTCACAATGCTGTTAGTTTCTAACCCTGCTGAAGTATCAAGACTTAAAAAAAGTCACATTTTCTGTATCCAAAGACACATTAACACTATGTTTGAGCAACAACAATAAACTACAGTATCATTTATTGCATTAAGGTTTATCCATGATGCACTTTCGACTTTCCTATCCGATTAAACAAAGAGCATTGAGGCGAAGCACAGTATCTAGTGATCGGGAACACCACAGAATTCAACACGCAGGGTACAAATCAGGAACAAATAATCAAAACAGATCTTTTGGCACCATATGTTTTGTTGGAACAAACACCTGGACTGTAAATCACCCTTTTGGTATCTGCTGTCATTTGAGTTATGGGTGATTGACTCAATAACACAATTACTAATTGCACATTTAACATGTAAAATAAAAGCACACTCTGAAACCTCAGACAAGACAGGAAGCAGACACAGGCTTCTAATCAGACACTGTATTACAAAACACCTTCATTCTGTGTGTTAGCATGTGAGCAATACAGTTCTGTTTGTAAGCATTTTAGAGAGAACAGCCACCTTGGGAGCACAACAGGCCCAATTCATTAACAGGTCAAGTGTAAAACACAGCCAAGAGTGCTTTTGCACATTCGATTTCAAATTGAAAAGAAAAAAGTGCCCTGGAGGAATGTCTTCCTTATGAGTCGATTCATTTCAAAATGACACTTTTTCCTACCCAAAATTGGAATTTGGCCCCAAACAATTCCTCAATAACAAGGGCGTACATCTCTTGCCACTCCCCAACAAATCAATCATTACTCAAGGCATGTGTGTGCATTACCACTGCGGTAAACAGAAAACGTACAAAGAATTTTGGTACTGTCCACCCGACAGAGAAATTCACTCAGCAATGCCTCCATTTTAAATCTGCATACACACACAATGTATGATTTCATAATCACTCGCGCCTCCCTCATTTATCAAATCCACTGAACACATACAAAGATTCAAGATACACAACACAGTTGATTAAATGAATACAGAATTGTTAAACTCAACCCACTCTGCAACTTGCACAGTAAATTGACTGATTTGATTTCAAAAGACAAGCCCATGAGTGTCCATGGGTTTGGATCACAAGGATATTACATTGCTATAAAACAAGGCAAGCAAGCCATAATAAAAGAATAGTTACACCAGATTGCTCCATGTGTGCTTTTTGGAGGGGAGGGGAGCATACTGTATTTATTCCTCTTAACATGAATGGAAAATATTCCACACAGCCACTATAAAACTGGTGGCTGTGTGGAATAGAATTGCTTCATATTACACACTGCTGTAATGAATGTAGAGCATCGGGAAGATCAAAACATTTCCTTTTCTGTGGAACAGACTTCTGCAAAATAGAGGGGCAGCTTGGAAAATACAATTCATCCCCGTGGAGCTGTCCAAAAGAGCAGCCAACTGTCCTCTGAACTGAAGAAAAGCTGCGCTGGCACTTTATAACACAGACATCTTATTCAGCATAACTAAATAAATATTAGGCATATTACATGGTTCGTTCCTAATGTATACTTTTTTACTTAGCTTTAGCCCCGCTCCGTCAAACCTAGGGCGGGCCCATTCCCTATTCCCCTTGCCCGACCCGCTCTCCTCCTTGCTCTTGGTTTGCTTGTCTGCCGCTTCGAACTGAACTCCCGACCGCCGTTTAGACAGGCTATTTATAGTTTAAAAACTGCTAACTAAAATTATCCGTTTTTGGGGGTAAAAAAAAAACATATAGCGTAGATTACATGGTGCTTTATGCATGGTTAATTCACTGAAAGTTACATTTTTGCTTCACTATACAGGGCTTGAATTTCAGCGCGGGATTGCAGGATTGCAGGAATCGCGCATTTTCCAAGTTGCTCCCACAGCTACTGTATTTTTCACCCAATTTAGAATGCTTGAAATGCTACAACAATCTCTAAAGAAGAGGTGGTCAGTGACGGATGCACTATGAGCCGCATTGAGTAGTTCTGGTTAAAATAGGTAAATAAATAAAAGTAGTGCTGGATATTTTAAGTGCTGCAAGACTTTATTCTCTCGTACGTGATTCGTGGCCGGTATCTTTAAGGATTATAGAAACTCAGTACACTGCAGGAAGTAAACAGCTTTGAAAAAAAGACGATATTAAGTTTATCTAGGACTTAATATCGTGTAATAATTTATCTGTTCACCCACTATGACAAAATCCACAGACCACTTCTTAAAAATGCATTGTTCCTTCCTCAACCTCCTTTCATCTGGCAATGTTGACTGTGCCTGTTCCCAAAATCATGCTGCTGTGGTCTGGTCTGCCCCATTTTCAATGTTATTCTTACAAAAGCAAAACTTTAACCAAACTAACTCTAAAACATCTACCCAAAATGCAAATCCTGATGTATTAAATTAAATATCATACACGTCTCGAGCTGATTAACTCAATTCAGGAATTCTGGAAAACAAACATGACCGTGCAACAGCTTCAATCGATCATCTGTACCGTGTGCTGCCAATTGTTGTAGACAAAAAGGAGGCTACGGGAATGTAAAAAATAAATGTTATATAAGTTTCACCATTTTATCTCCTTAAACTATATTTTTCTTAACTTTATAAATGTGTGGAAACATGCTTTTCATGCTCTTCACGTGATTGAATCGATTTGCTTTTATTAATACAAGTGTACAAATAAAAGTGGCAGAGGGAAGAGAAGCGCCACACTACATCCCTGTATGTGCATGCACTCAAGATGATGCGGAATGCAAAACGCAAAAAAAATGAATAATGACAAATTTGGGCTGAATTTGCCTAATCTAATTTATAAGTCACATCCCCAATGGAACGTATTGTAGCGATCTCGGTTAATGCAGGCAGGAGCATCACACAGGGCGAGGCAATCCACACACAGGCGGAGGGCGGGCGCGAACCTGGGACCTCTCGCACTAAAGCATAGCGCCAATACCGCTGTACAAAAGAGCCGGCTCCTTTGCAAGGAGCGTATATCGGGCTTATCCCTTCGTGTGTGATGTGCCTGCCTGCGTTGGCCGGGGTCACTACAATGGCATCAGAAGTGGACGCAGGTACCCCAGTAGCGTGGCGGTGGCGTGAGCTTGTTACAATCACGCTGCGTGTACTGCAACGTGCTGACCGAAATGTCGACCTGTGAGCCAAACAGACAAGCCGCTAGCTTTAGTAGGGGCGGTGATGCTGCAAATCTCATTTGACACTCCGACATAGACAGCGTCGTAACCACAGCTGACATTCTACCGAGGTCACAGGTTTCCGGCTATAGCTGACTGCTTGGTATTTACTATTCAACCTCCAGATCTATGTTACACGGAAAATCAGCAGAGAGAATTAAGGAGACTCTTGTACTTTACCAGAATTTTTACATGAGCATCAGCACTGATGATGCAAAGACACGACCTCGGTGTCCTCATAGCTAGTTACAGCCATGATCATAGAATAGGAAGCAAAACAGGAAATATCTGCAGTCTTACATTTTTACCACAGCCACACAAACACACAACCTTCTGAAATATTTATCAATGTCAGTTAAAAGAAATTGGATTCTGGATTCAAATTTGATTCACAACCAAAAATGTTCCATTCTATTTCATATAGATTCTAAAGCTGGGGTGATGCCTAATATTTCACTATCGATATATCGTTCTCCAAAAAAGCCGATGCATCGATTCATCAACGTTATGAAAGCTTAAAAAAAAAAATGCTGCAATACGCGTGGAGCTGTGGATTACTATGTAACATTGCTAGTAAAGCTTTAAAAACTAGTACCCATATTACACTGATTAGATCAATTTATGCATATACAGTAGTAATGAAATAGATATATTTTCTACCTTATTTGTGTTGATTTGTACCAAAGCAAAACCAAAACAAAAAAGTTGTTTAAATCCATAACCAGTCAGAGTAACAACCAATCAATAGAGAAACTATGCAGGACATTAATAAAACGCACAAACAATACCAGCAGTGCGTTTCTAAACCGCAGATGTAAAAGACAACATTCCCCCTTTTCATCCCTATCCAATAATTTTGTTTATATTACGAAGTAGTTTTATGCAATGCAACGTGTAAAAAAGCTTCCACTGCTCCCTGCATCTGAGGAAGAGGGGAGAAGGTGAGCTCAATCGCATGCAGATTCAGTGAGTCAGACCTGAGGGGAGCACAGAAGCTCTGTGCTTAATGCAAAAAATAATTGCAGATTCCAAATTTAATAAAAAGTAAAAGCTTTCCTTTGCTTAAACACTTTACACAAAAACGATGCACAGGCTTGACTATCGATAGTTGTCAAATTATATGACGCATCGCCTCAGCCTTAATAGATTCCACTGTGATAAGCTCACACATGTAAACAACGTACACTAATTCTTTAGCTTGGACTGCAAATTTCTATCCAACATCAAAGTTAGCATGGAATAAAATATACTTAAAAGTTACCTTAAAACATGAACTGTGCTGAAGTGCAATAAAAGGTATATGAATAGTAACATATCTTTTCCAGTACTTATTTATATCTAGTGATAAAAACCATCCCTGGTCGTGGCAGATCCTGCTCGTACTTATCGCCCCACCCCTCGCAAAACAGCTGTCAATAACAATCACTCAGTCAGAAAAGATACAGAGACTCACAGCTACAGTAGAGTCCCACATTAAGAACAGAAACCTGCTGTGCCTGGATTGATGCGTTAGGTCCTGTATAAACTCAGGTTTGAATATGATCAGAAGCTGCCACCTCTTACATTAATATTCCACTATACTAGGAAATGTATGATTCCGATCACCACCTACGGCTTTCTTGTAAGTTTTTCCTCAGATGATTTACTGTATATAAATATTATTGCTTGTTTTTTTGTTTGTTTTCATGCATGATCTTACACACAAGTAACTATTTCAAGTTTGTTGTGTATACAGTACATAGAATCACCACTTTTCTGCACCTGTTTTAAAAAACAACAGCAGGGAGGTGGAAATGTTTGAAGCCAAGCCCATGAAGTGCACACAAAGAATACACCAGCTTAGAAATGCAGCTTCAAGAGCACAGAAACTGGAACTTCCACCTACACACCCAGCGTGTTGACAGATTGGTGTTGTAGTACAAGGACGAAACTGAAACAGATTCTTAACAGGAGAAGTTCCTACAGTACTTCAGTATTGTGAACAAATCAATCCTCTTCTTCAAAACCACAAGTCAATACTACAGTATTAATGAGTAGGGATGTGATTTTGTCACAGCGGTCATGTGAATTTTGACATTTGTTTCCATTCAGCGTGAAAACAGGAAAGGAGCAGTTCACATCTTTTGAACTGGTTTCAGTGCAAAGTTAAAGCAGTCAGCAAACGTGAAATAAAGGTGAATACTTACACAGAACTATAAAAAAGTGGCGACATTAAGTTCTAAGCAACTAGCAGAGCAATATCCCAAACAGTTTCATGAAAGCGGAGAGAGCAGCTTTAATGAGAAACAAACTTCAAATGAACCAAAGCCTTCTGTGCAGAAAATATACCTCTGCATACTTTTAAAAAATTAAATTTCACTGTTCAGATTTTATTTTTTTTACATCGGATAAGGTATGTGTTGCAATTAAAAGGCAAGCATATTCCTGTTATGGTAGTTTAAGTCTGACTTCAAATTGGTCTTATTTGGGCGCAAAGAAAGTCAGAAAGCAGCTGATAGGAAAAAGCATTATGAGCAGTCAGAACGTATTTCTTATTTCCTAACCTTCCTGAACAACCCAGGAACAGAGGAAGAGTACCGAGAAGAAGGGAGAGGATATTTAGGGTCAGCATTACCTTTTCTGATCTCCCTGAGGATTCAATTATAGCTCGATACCAGCTATTTCATTATGTACAATTGTTTGTATTCGTCATATAATAATATAAGTCAACACGTGTCATTGCCTCTCCAAATTAGCTACCTATTGTTCAATTTTAGTAGCACCTTGGGAGGGGAGGCGCTATTTTTCAGATTAGTCTATTAATCTGTGTTACTAGTAGCCCATTTTGAGCACAAGCGCAGCGCATATAAGCATTTAAGTGTGCCATCTTACGTCGTGCCTCATTAATTTTGGTCCAGTTAATAGGGACGGGGTAAAATGTGTGCCACGGCAGAGCGCTACTTTACACTCCGCCAATTTAGCGCCAATTTATGTCCCAGGATTTGCATTTTACAGTAAACTCTTGGATTTTGTTGTGTAACTTGTACAAGCAGTAACATGAGAGGCCTGAATGCGGTGATCCAATACCAAAATAACATGAAAATCAAATACTGCATTGTAGGAGAACTGCATAAAAACTCACCACTACAGCCACTTAATTCATTATCAGATGCAACAAAATTGTTTTTTTTTCCCCCTTTGATAGGTTAAGACATGTTGGCAATTCAACCTTGTGCCAATTTACTGTACAAGCCGTTGAATCTCATTAGAGTAAATCCCATTTAATATCCGTATAAAGCGCTCAGTAGCATTAACCTTCTGAAGATGCTTTTGATGTACTTTGCGGAAAAGCCACGGGATGAGAGAGAGAGAGAGAGAGAGAGAGAGAGAGAGAGAGAGAGAGAGAGAGAGAGAGAGAGAGAGAGAGACGTTTATCCTTTGAGTTGTTTTGTTTCCAAAGATCCAAAGATTATCAATAGCAATTAATTGCTGCTGGGGTGCACACTGCACTGTGCAGTGGATGATGCAACCTAGACCACAAAATGGGGAAACACTTTAGATACCGAGGTGGGGAAATTGTGACGTCATGGAGCGAACAACAACAATATTCCCCTGGATTTACAATCCTAACTCAACATTACTACTAATCACGCCAGCTGAACGCGATACTTGATAGACCACCGTTTATAAAAGTCAATAACAAAAATGTTGATCAGAATTATTTTGGGAACATCACAGATCATGGTATGCCATAGGCTGGATGTTTAACATGCGGCGTGATGACAAACTGGTGACAAGAAAAAGATGTCAGTGTTTAGAGTACTTACACCTTTAACAAATGTGGATCTCACAAAGACGATTATTACATTACACTAGCCACCTGTCATGATCTGCACTGCATTGTTCAACCAGGAAATAAACGATAACGTAGCCTCGTTTTACAATGAAATAAAAACAAACAAACTTAAAAAAAAAAAAAGTTTGGTTTAGTAAAGCCAATTTCTTATAATTGCGAATGTACATACCCTCAAAATTACCACATTCTTGTAAACTGCTAACTGTTGGGCTAATGGGTACGCAAAATTAACAAATGTACACTACGTATTATTAAAATGACGCATTGCATTAGACACAGCTTTATCAGTACTGTCATTGTTAATACGGTATTCTTTTTCGTTACTTTGTTCCTCTGAATAACGAGTTCTCGCTAAGCAGACTTCTGTTTCACGATCAGTGACCATTGTGATTGATCCACGATTAACAATATGTTACCCAGGGCTACTGATACTCACTGGACAGTAATCTTATTTAATAGAAAGAAATAAAAAATTACACACAAAATAAAAGCACGTAAATCTTTTCGCATGCATTACTGTTCTTATCTTGCAAAATCTTACATTACTTGGTACAGGAACTGAAGCAGCTCAAAATGGTGCGTTTTACATCAACACCAGTTTATAAGCTTTGTATACAACATAGCGCAGTGATTTATGCAAATAGGGACAAAATGCACCCAACATCATTAATTAAAAGACAAGCCTACTTACTAAACAGCCGTTTATATTAAGTGCCAAAACCAAACTAATAAAAGGATTGTTAAGAATTTCACAAACTACTGGAAACAAGTATTTACAGAATTGAAATATTACTTTCAAAAGGCAAGGCGAGTTTAGCTGCCTTGTATTAAAAACAAAAACATCAGATCCAATGCTAACTGCTCAGCCGGAACTGTAACTATTCATGTGCACAGTAGCTGTGTTTGGGTGTGAACTCAAAGTCAATTTATTGGTACCGGTAATTAAAGCGTAGGCCTAATGATAAGCGGTCCTGACAGCGGTCAAATCAGCTTCAGTTGGGATCTCCGCAGTTAACAAAAGGACCTCTGTTTGTGTCTCAGTAAACCCCTTCAATAGCTCCAAATTCCAGCTTAGTTTACCAGTCACCGTTTGACCAGAAAACTACGACATTCATTGTAGCGAAAAGTGATACAAATGTTCAACTTCAGTCAATCTGAAATTATTCAAAAGCATCCATTAAAAAAAAAAACACAAAATTGTTAACTTAACATAATTATGTATTCATAATTCGCTTTGGAAAGAAAGAAAACACATATTACCTTAATATTTAGATTCCCCAAACGATTAGTTTACGATGTATCATTGGAATTTAAATCCGAAAAGTATTTAAATCCCCCAAAAGTTTGCCTTCTCTTGATTTCAGTTGAAGGTCTTAGAGACGCTTTAAACAACGTATCCCGTCTAGTGTCCACTCCTCTGTGATTTATTTTAAGAACACGTTAAGTTCTATTCATTCGTGATAGCCAGACGTCCTTTCTTGAGTTGCGTTCTGTCCGGCCACAAGTTTTCTTATCGTCTGTAATAAACTTCCTGTTTGCAGCATACAATAATAAAAAAAATGCTCTCTGAAGACAGAAAACCAAAGCCTCTGCAGCTAAAGCTCGCAAATCGGCGAGTACGAAAAAATCCAAAATGTCCACAACCACACACACAAGGAAATACAAAGGCGGAAAAAAATGTCCACCACAAAGCGCAGTTCTCGGAGTCGAGTTTTTCTTTCTTCTTTTCTTCACCCAGCCACAGCAGAAATGCTGTTATATTGTGTTAAAAAACGCGGCCACTGCACCCAAACGTTTCCAAATCTGACACCCCTCCTACTCCTCTTTTAGGAGGAAACTGTTACATGTAAAAACGTAGACCACATCAACTCACAAACATTGGACAGACTGAAAACAGAACACAACCGACACCCTCCACCACTGTAAATTCATGCCCTGGTGGCCGCCAAGTACGATCCAGGCAACACAACAACAAAAGCAGCGGCCGCGGATGAGGCTGAGGGACTGGGAGGAAAGGTAAGTCACTCTGATTGGAGGTGATTGGCTTCAATCTAACTTTCAGAGCAGGTAGCACGGAGACGGGCGTGGCAACAGAACCAATACCAGCGAGCTGTTTTTTATTCGTGAAGTGAGTAAGCCAATGTCTGAGTTGAGAGGTGGGGCTTATTTCAAGACAGCATGTTCGGTTGGTTTAAAAACAGATGTTATTGAAATATATTGGTTTGTTAATACTAGATTGGTGTGCTTGTTTTTGGTTTGGGGGTACTGATTAGCTCAGAAAGCCCGCACATAACGTCTGTTTTGTATAAAGTTTTGAAAAGTAAATATTACTACAAAACCGGGGTAAAAGATGATTGTATTTAATGTGCAATGTCCAATACAGTTTTTACCTAGCAAAGGCATGAGGAAACTAGAAAGGGGAGGTGCTGTGAACAAAAACAAAGCATCCCCGGGGACATACTAAGAGCCAGTAACTCAAAATGTAACGCCTTTATACAACAGAAACTTTAAAAAATCACATGACCTCTTTATAGACATTACATCAGGTCAGACATTACTTTCATGTCCAACAACACATAAAACATGCAGGATTTATATAACCTTGTAAATATGATGTCAGACAAATATGATTTGTAAAAAAAACTAACACAAAACGGTACGTTTTTCTTGTGTGATACCCACGATCGATCTAGACAGGGGAAACCATAGAATACAGCTGTGCACCGAGTATGAATATGTCTAAGTATTGGGTCATTATTATTCATCATCAAGAAGAACATGTCAAAGTGAAGGATGGTGTTAGATAAAGTTGCCAGCTGAAAGTGGTTTGTTAGTGAATGCAGTGGTGGTGACTGCAACAGATTTGCAAACTCATTTAAGCTCCCCTCACAAGGATTCTTAAATATTACCTTTTTAGGTATTTCTTGTGAAATATTATTACTGTACGGTAAAAAAAAAATGTAAACAAATGTTCTTTTGTTAATTAGTTTTTTGCTTCCCCATTAGTAAAACAGAGCCTAAATAAATGTGACGATACCCCCTGCTGCTGCAGGTAGTCAGGCTAAACTATGGAAGAATTTAACACACATTAAACATAATAGTGGGACACTGTAGACCTAAAATAAACTGGTGGTGGTTGTGCCACTTCCAACTTGGGCCATTCAGTTTTTTCCCTTGACGGCATTAATGTTAACGCATTACAGAAATTAAAAGTGGTTTCAGTAACACTACAGTAGGTCAGTTTACACCCAGTGCCCAAATACAGCAGACTAGTGTACCATTATACAACAAAATGGGGCAATAGTAAAGAATATGTTCCTCTTTTTCTTCCATCCTCAATTTAACCTGCTATTTTCAATCTGCAAAATTATCGAATATCATAGGAGCGCTCAGTGGCACGTGCGTTGTCATTAATTAAGACAGATAAGAGACAAACTGAAACTTGACTGCAGCAGTCACTGCTTACATCCACAAATAAACAGGGCCCTGCCTTGACTTGTTCACTGTTTTTCAACATTTAACATTTGAGGGCTTGAAATGGTTAATGAATCATATGTGTGTGCGTGTGTGTGCCATTGATTCCAATTATCAGACCGATAGTTGTAATCCTACTGGGTTTGTACTTGTGAATACTGTCACAACCAAATGGCAATTTGCAAAAATGCAAAATAAGATCACCCACACCCACCTAACATCCAGTAGTAATACCATGTTCCCATGTATCTAAACTCCATGATAGATAAATAGACAGATAGATAGAAAAAATAACCAACAGCTCTATATCCAGAGAGTACCAGGAAATTTGAATAAGTAACTTACCAATTACTTTCCTTCTCTTCTTCATTATATATATATATATATTGGCCCATCACAGTTGATTAATGCATTGTATTTTAAGGTGAGTAATACTTTGAAGTTGGAAACATTGACTAGATAGCAGTATTTAAAAAGGTAGATACTAAATCTTCAATGAAAGAAAAAGTGGCTTCACAAAAACCTTTTAAATAATGTAAACTAGGGCAGTATGCATGGTATATTTCCCCCCACGCTCACCTTTACCTCGCATGCACATCTTATCACACTTCCGGTACATCCATTTCCTATTTACCTTTTAGTTATATTGTTTTCATACCGCGTTTCTTTAAACCAGGATAAATCAACTGAAAAGAAGGGGCATATTCAACACAAAAAAACAGGAAAATCCAGCCCTGTCTTCTCTTTGTGGTAATTCCGATTAAATCAATAATAAACAACCAGCCAAAACACATCCTGAAAATGTATATTCCTTTTAAAGTTTGTTTTTGCAGTTGTTTTTCTGAAGTGTCACAAGTCGTTTATGAAATAACCTACACAGATACCACAAGAGACAGAAGGCCTATGTCAGTTCTTTAAACAGTGGCAAATCTAAATCCCTGCTAGCAGAACTGTTTACACTACTTCTACTGTCTTCAGTAACAGGGTCAATAAATTCTGCCCTCCATTTATAGACAGGCATAAAGGGTGGCAGTGTTTAGAGCCAATCTTTACATTTTTAAAACACAGACCCCCCCCCCGAATTATTATTTTAAATAACAACTCCCACTCTCACATGCATATTTTTATTTTTGTTATTTTTTTATTTTTTATTTCAGTTTAATCTGTGCACAACAATGTCACATTATTATTGAATTAAGAGAAAACATAAGAAATACAATCTGTTGCTGTACCCAAATCCTTTCATGTTTTCTTGTCACTGGATGTGAATGCAGCTGATGATGTTTATAGGTGGTTCTTGTCCAGTGCCGTGCCATAGGTTGCATAAGATTAAAACCCAGGATTTTTTTTTTTGCACACCAGCATTCCAGGACCTCAACCTAAAAACCCACACGATCGAGGGAACATCAGGACATGTGGCAACCCTGCATGCAACCTAAAAAAAGAGAGCTAACAGATGCTATTCGCTATATGGGGCATACTGGTCATTGTAAAGTACTTCAGCACACATGACTGCTGAACTAATGCAAGGGTGTAAAGCTGGTTTAATATTCTGATTCAAAAATAATGTATATGCTGTCTTAAATGATTTGTCTTTGTATATTTCTAACAACGTTACATGCGGTTCAACAACACTGTAGTGTTTCTTAACCCCCCTCTCACTAGGCAGCTTTTCTTTCTTTCTTTTAGATAACACTCTCTTCACACAAGACAGAGTTTTGCAGCTCAGACTTCCAGAGAGTCTGCCTTCAGTGGGAGTTATCCTGTTGTTGTTCATTGCAGGTCAGACCTTTGCAGAGAAAGAAAGCTGTTTGGTTTGGTTTACGCCCCAGGAACGTTTTAAGCATATCCATGCCATCCACTGATCCTCCTCTCTTCAGGATAACATTCCTGTATTCCATGCCAACCTGTTGAAACAAATAAAGAATACCACTAGTCCTGACTGTACCCTTTGTAAACCAGCGACATTTATGTTAAACCAGAGCCTATGCAACCCCTAATCAGTGCACTGCTATCAAGGTGTTTTGTTCCTCTTTCTTCCCGTGTTGGGGTGGGGAGGGGTTGGAGTCATTGAATTAAACTGGATCTGGCATCAGATTGTAGGAGATTAATTCTGTTTATCCCCTATAGCAGTTGTTCTCAAACTTTTTTGTTCACGGATCACCTTAATTTTTTTTTTGACCTCAGCAGACTACACAATAAACAGTATAGCTGACTGAAAAATAAGCAAATTAAAAAAATCACTATAATACTAAGAATGAATATAGTATCAATACACAACATATTAAACTCGCAATAAATACACATTCTTGTGAGAGGTATTTTAAAGTTTTTAAAAATGAGTGACATTCCTTTCGTCACATTTGATCTTTTCGGAGGCATGACAGAAGACAAGTGGCTAGAATTATTGGCATTTTTGCATGCTTTGTTTTTACCTTAGGATTCATTATTCCCTCTTTCTTAAAGCGGCTGAAGAAAATATCCATAGAAAAGACTTCACTCCACAGGTATCCATAATACTGGCCATCATAGCCGCCTGCTAGGTGACTGAAGCTTGCAGTCATGTTTGTACCTGGAAACAAGAGTCAAGTCCCTGGGTTGAACAATAGTCCTAAAATATTATAAATGCAGTTTCAGATTATTTAGTATAATTCCTGCATATCTAATCCTCTCTCCGGTCACTTTAGAATAACACTCCTTGACTGAAAAACTACATTTTAGAGAGAAACAAACATCCATTAACTTTAGTTATATATTATTTGTACCAAAAAAAAAAGTGAAAATTAATAAGATAGTGTAATCATTGCCTTCTGTAAACCGTCGTACAGTGCTGCGTGTCCCACTGTTTTATATATTATTATTTAGAATCCCCCCATTGGTGATATAGTAGAGGCTGACACACAGATAATCTGAATCCAATGTGAAGAAGCTACTACCTGGTGTTGCAGGAATCCCCAGAATTTCGTCACAGTATTTTGCATATTCTTGTGCTGTATCCGCGCATGACTTGGTATGTACAGACTGGTCAACCTTGCTCAAAACAATCTGACGAAGATTCAAAAGGCCTGGTGAAAAAAAAAAAAAAAAAAACACACATTTAAAGCCCTTGATGTTGTTAAAAGAAAAATTGCGAATTAAAAAATTGTTTTATTAGGTGCAACATTCTCAGTGACCCAGTTCTGCTCAACAAGTGAAAATAACTTCTTAGTAACTGTGTCAGGGTGAAAGCCCTTAATGTAAATGGTGTGTGTGTGGGAATGTAAGGTTGGCAGGGATGGGGTTAAATCTGTCCCTGCCTGCAATCACAGGTGTGGACATTCCACAATTAGGTAATTGAGTGCTAACTGGGGAGTGGCCACATGGATAAAAGGAAGGAGAAAAGCTCCTTCTGGTGAAGGGAGTAGGTGAGTGTTTTGATGTGTGTTTGTGTACGTCTAGTGAAGGCTAATGCCCAGCCTATAGTACATATTGTTTTGTTTAACCTGTTATTTTGGCCCTTGTGCCTGTTTATTTGTTCCTGTGCTTTGTTTGTTTTTTGTTTACTGAACGTGTGTAACAGCACTTGAAACTGCCGCGTCTAGCCTCCGAGTCTCATTCCTGATGCTATCCTTTCACAGTAACCAATTCATGAAACCAATAAAACACAGAGTTAATGTCTTTATATTTGGTAGACACCGGTATTCTTTTGTGGATGCACTAAGAAAATAAAAAGAGGACTAGCAAATGCATCCTAGTCTAAACAGGGTTTTTGCCTATATGTAGATGGTCCTGTTACTGTACAGTCTTCATAGTCTATATTTATATAAGGCCCCTTTAACACAATCTTCTTTTTCTAAAACATTGTAAGTTTATTCACTTGACGAGGACTGTTTAAGTCATATACAGTAGCTCATATTTCAATTATAAGTTAATTCAGTGTGATGTATTTGCAAATAGATGCATTTGCTGATGTGTTTATCGATTCCATTATTCTCTCTATTACTTGCATGAACATGCCAGGCTTTATATTTATGTAATTTTCACCCAAGTAAAATGTGTATACAAATAAACAAACATCATTATAAAGATACACACACTAAAGCATAACATATTCCTCAACCTTAATATTCTCAGTTCAAGATGTATTGATGTAATTCAAGATGATGTCACTGTCTCTGTTTTATATATATTAAATATACATATTTATATAAAAAAAAATGCTCAAAAGAGTCAACTTCCCTATATATACAGTAGTAATACAAGGCCACATTGGAACTCAGACAGAAACATTTATATATACCCTACCATATTTTAATATTAATTAGGTTATTTGCATTTGGATTTCTCTGGCTAAAAGAAAACTACATGGAAACACACACTACCTGAAAGGTACTACCAAAATTGAGCGAGTTTCCAAGGAAACTGCCCTGCTGACAACCACAGATGCTACATTCAGTCCAGTTAATAGGACTTACCAGTGTTGGCTACTCTGGAAGCAATCAGGTTTTCGAGCAAGTCATCTGGAATGGGGCTCCCATCTTTGTAATGCCTCGACATTCTTCTGAGGGGCTCCTTCTCCCACACCCAATTTTCTAGCATCTGGGAAGGCACTTCCACAAAATCTGTTTCCACACGGGTTCCACTAAACTTAGCAAAATCTGTCTGAACAGAATAAAGATTTATCACAGCCTTGGATTTTGTTCTCTCCTCATTTCTGATTGGCATACACCAGCAATGAAAAAAAAAGATAGCATCTCCCCAACTCCAACCATGCTCATAGTACCTGTCTGATTAGGTCTTGACAGTTTTTGCAAGAAATAAATAATAATAAAAAAAACCTTTCACTACCTCTATGAACATGCATCCTTTCCACTGCTGTTATCATGCTCCAGGTAATTGAATTCCCCCATGATCAATGTTTAAAGACTTTTCTTATCTGCAAAAAGCATTGCCTGGCTTACCTTTTCATGCTGTCTAGGATCCAGTGACCATCATATCATACAATCTAAAATCCAGATTAGGGATGTAGAAAGGACAGTAACACTACTGGTGCTGACTTTCAGCCGGGCTTAGCCGGTTACATTGGGAATAAACACTTTAAAACAGACAAAGCCAGACCAGACAATACAGAGGGGAAATAAAGTGAAGGGAGCTAAATTTTGCCCAAGAGTTTTCTGAAACAATAACATTTTGAAGTCGAATCTGAAATGTTTTAAGGTTGTTTGAAGTTGAAATAGCGATGGCAGCGGCTTTACTAGAACATCAAAGCTGCCTCACAGGGATGCTTCACACATCTATAAAACACTTATTTTAAGCACAGGATTTCAGATGAAGAGCAACAGTAGTAACATTAGACTCAAACCAATCACTCCTGTAGCTTATTCATCAAAACCGCCTTCTCACGGGGAAAAGAAGCAATCAAAACAATAACTTTGGTTATTAGAGAAAGATTCAAAACACACTCAAAATAACATAAATATGACTAAACTGATCGTTCCAGCACACCCCCCTTTTAATGCACCAGGAGCCATAGTTAATAGACCATGCTAGTGGAATAGTATTATGGGGCAAATGGGTGCCATGACCACAACTGCATAATAACCAGTTACCCTCTATAAAGGGCTGGCTTCAAATTAATTTATTGCATCAGACAGCATCTCAATAATTTCTAAAGCCAAGCTTGCATGTACATAGAACCTTGTGTTTAAATTGTGCAGAATGTATTTAAAAACATGACATGAACTGTGACCTTTAGGTTTCCCAAGATACAATACAGACATCGTGGCAGGACGGATAGCATTCCAAAAATTCAAGGAATCCATAACATTCGAGGAACTGACAGCAACAGCTGAGGGACAGGTGCTTTGGCAGCTATGTGAAGTCCAGTTCCTTGTCAGACCCATGAGCTCTACAACCATACGCTGCTCAAATTCCACCTCAGGCATTACCTTGAGATGCTGCAGGATATTGTAACATTCTGGGTATTCATTCCATTGCTTTTTGTAAGAGGAATGTAAACCATAGTAAAAATGCAGAAACATACCTTTGAACAGATCTCATGCATCACATGGCCAAACTCATGGAAGTACGTCTCTACCTCATCGTGCTGGAGTAAGGAAGGCCGGTCAGCTGTTGGCTTGGTAAAGTTTGCCACCATAGCTGCAACTGACAACATGCGGCCTCCTTCAGGCATGAGGCAGCCTGGCTGTAGACCAAAGCAAGCAGCATGCCCGTACTTTCCTTCTCTGAAAGAAACAGACAGTTTATATATTTATATGTGCAATATATAAATATATCAATTTTGATTATTAATATTTTTCTATATCCCACTTCATCTATTTACTGTATTCCTTCCAATTTATGATGCACTTTTTTAAACAATTGTTTCTTCAGAAAAATGGCCTGCATTTAAATTTGAGTATAATGATGCATGCATAAAAAATCACCAACAAAAGACGTGACTTCCTGAGTACACGTACAGCAATGTGACTGGCTTCCGAGAAAAGACAAAGAAAGACGTCACTGCCCGAGTACACAAACAGCAACTTGACTTACTGCGAGAAAAAACTAACAAAAACATGTACTGCCCGATCT
The DNA here is from genome assembly GCF_902713425.1 of Acipenser ruthenus. Classification (NCBI taxonomy): domain Eukaryota; kingdom Metazoa; phylum Chordata; class Actinopteri; order Acipenseriformes; family Acipenseridae; genus Acipenser; species Acipenser ruthenus. Next base: position 15,898,456 of record NC_081190.1, read on the forward strand.
CGAATCATCCATGACATACATTCTTATATTCAAAGGAAAACGGTATATTGCAAAACCAGTGTATAACGCAAATGACTAAGAAGCCTTGGATTACATCCCTTGCATTGTGTTCACACCTGTTGTATAGTGAGCATTTCTTCTATACTATAACCTGAATATACTGCACACATGCAATCTGTAAAATGGTACATTATATTATATAGTAATGGACAAAATATAGTCAGTGGGTGAGGGTGGACAAGCACAATGAAGCTCAAACGGTTTAAGTCTTGTATTAGCAGCCAATTCAAAACTATTTTAGACTTATTGATATTTCACCTACCAGAAATCTCTCAGTCCACCCGAGATCCACTTATTGGCTACCACTGCTTTAAACAAAATGTTGATTGCAGGTATCAGAAAACGTGATGAGACAGCGCAAAGCTTTTTTGTTTATTATCTGTTCTAATGTTTTAATGCCATTTAACCTTATCCTTGTCTCCTCAAGTGGCAGTAATCGTGGAAAGCAACGGGCTGGCAATTACAACCTTTAACCTGAGAGGGGCCGTAAATCCTGCTTCTTTTGAACGACTGTCGCATGTCATCACACACTGTTAGCATGTGTCACAGTTTCATCGCACACTCTCATAGGGCTGTTAGCATGTGTCACAGTTTCATTGCACACTCTCATAGGGCTGTTAGCATGTGTCACAGTTTCATCGCACACTCTCATAGGGCTGTTAGCATGTGTCACTGTTTCATCGCACACTCTCATAGGGCTGTTAGCATGTGTCACAGTTTCATCGCTCACTCTCATAGGGCTGTTAGCACTGTGTCACAGTTTCATCGCACACTCTCATAGGGCTGTTAGCATGTGTCACAGTTTCATCGCACACTCTCATAGGGCTGTTCGCATGTGTCACAGTTTGACAAATGGGCCTATCCAGTGTGAACTCTGACCAGGTTGACCAGGAGTTTATGAATTCTATTCGGTCTGTTACAGGTCTGTTTGATCCATTAAGCCTAATCAAAGTGCCTGTGTATTGTTTGGCAATGCAAAACCATAAAGGTGACTGATGTTAAATGTAGAAAGACTGTGTCAGGGAATAAAACATTGATTTTGTCAGGTTAGAGAAATGAACTAAGATACATTTGTCTAAGATGCCATATTTCTATATTGTATTATATGTCATGCTGTGTTATGCTACTGTTATACTACGATTGTGAGTAAAACTTCACACCCATAAAAACCATTTAAACATACATACCTTGGATGAAGGTCCAGGTAGAACTGCCCTATCTCCTCCCCACTCACTGTGTCCTTCACGGAGTAGAGACTCACGCCCTCGTGCCACACATGAGGATTAGCTACCTGCTGGAAACTGAGTCCCAGGAGGTCCTGGTAAATGCTGAGCAATCCTTCTGTTACCACCTCTAGTGGGAAATGCTCAACCAGCTTATCTTTATCCACCGAATACTTCAGCTCCTCTACTTTGTTCATGTAGTAGGCCATATCCCAGCCGTTGATTTTCCCATCAAACTCAAATCCTCTTTCTGCACATTCTTTCATCTTCAGCTCCAAAATATAGCTTCTCTCCTGCTCACCCAGAAGCCGAAGCTTCTCATAAAGCTCATCTACAAAATGTAAATATAAGGTTTGTTATATACTTTTGTTATGTAACACAAAAAGGAACACCTTTTTGTTACTGTAATCTATACTTTTATATTAAGAATATGTCTATCTCGTCATCTTATTACCAACCCTAACCGCTAACTTAGGTATGTTTTAAGAGGAATCTTAACAAAACACCAAAAAGCATTATAAGTCATAACATCTAAAACATAAGCGCTGTAGTGTGATTCTCCCACAGCCCTGTTCACTTTTATACTAAACCTGTTTACTACTTTTATTCTGTAGTGTACCATTCTGTGCACTGTACTTTATTAGAAACCAGGCATGGTTGGCCTTCCAGTTTGTTTACATTCTGTAACAAACAAGCCATTTCAGATGTATGTTTACATGTTTCTTCCTTCCCAGAAGTCTTCTTTTCATCCCCTCACCCTGCAATTTAAATAGCCTTGCTCCTGCTGCCACCTGCATGAGCAGGGGGTTATCAATGTCTTCAAGCTATGCTGCAGTTCAGGAAGGCAAAACAAAAATGTAAATAAACTTGAGCTTTGACCCTTCAACTCTGTTGGACTTGCCGGCTCTGTAGTATAATACAGAACTTCTGTAGAGTATAGAGGTCAAAGATCACAGCATCACATAACTTTCTGCTCTATCCATAAGGCTTATATGAGTGCCCCAAATAAATCACTCACCTTTTAGAGGAATATCGTTGTTTTTAGCTGACTTGGGTTCTTTGTTGAAAAATCTTTTCAGAGGCTTCCTGCCACTTCCTGTTATAACTTTCAATGTACTATTGATCAGCTGCATCAAACACTGACTGAGTGGATGAACATAAGCAATGCTGTATGCACACAAGTTTGATGTCAATCTTATCTGCACAGTTATCCAAGAAGGCCCTTACAGGCTCATGACTAACCTGCTAATAGAGAATCAGGAATACTGGTAGTGATCTAGTCCTGTACAGAAGTAATGTTTTGTTCTGTTAAAACAGCATGTTATATTCTTTAGTAAACAAACAAATGAAGTAGCCTACCTAGAAAGGTTGTCACATTCTTGGTATTCTTTGCTATGTTCATTTCAAGGACATAATCAGCATGTGTGCTGAAACCCAGCAGCTTCGCAACCTTTGCCCGGAGTGGGATCAACTGTTCAAGAATTTTTGTGTTCTCCTGCAATCACAAAACAAAGGCAGTGCCTCTAATTATACTCTGAAAATGGCCCACATTAAACCTGTTACGCTGTGACCCTAATACTAAGTTAAAGAAACAATTAGTTTTAAAGCCAACATCATTCGGGCAAGTGATCCGAACCTAACCATGCAGCCAAACTAGAGCAACTCTGAACTGTGGTGTTCTTTACATATTCATCATGCTACACTGAATTGTGTATTATAGTTGTGATGGGGCTTTAGTATACTTTTTAAATTGGAATACAGATTGTTGTCACATATGTTGGGTTTGCCAATATGTTATCAATAATCTTTGCCTCCTTATATACAGTACAGTAGAACAATACTGAGCCCATGAAACAATCATTTTTTAAACACAGCATATATTGGTATCTGTAACACCAGCCGTACTTCTTTACACCTAGACTGGAAAGCAGCTTCCATTTTCCTTCTGGTTTCTGGAACGTAACATCTCTTCATTAGTGGGTAGTAGTGGGGATACTGAAGGGTCACCCTGTATTTGTCATCCTCTGTCTTCTCTAAACCGCCAACAAAGCTCTCCGCAAGGCCCCCTCAAAATGAAAGTGAGATCACAGAAATAAATAAATAAGGGTTTAGCCAAAATCCCACTTTCAGGCTTCTTTGTTGCTCTAACCAACCTCAACGGTCATATTTTTTAATGATATGGTCAGATGGATATTCCCAGTTCCAGTTTCCATTCAATACCCAATCCAAAGCTGTCTGGTATTTAAGAACATATTCTTACCGAGTTCTTGTTTGGTGAATATCAGAGAAGTGTTTTCCTCATTGAGGTTTTTGTTGAAGTCAATGGAAAGCTCACATATTTGTTTCTTGAGGGACTTGATCTCCTTAATAAACCAAATACAAACATGTGTTCAACATCCATACAGCCTGGCAGTAAAGAGATTTGTTAAAATTAATTTCATTCATTCAAGGAAGGTATATTCAAAATTAAATATTCTTCTTACTATGGTTTAGTATTCTAAATATCCTTGTAAAATATGTTTAGTTTGTATTATATAATATTTGTCATTCCAATAAACTGTACTGTAAACTTCAATTTGAATAAACAGTATGGCTAGCAGCACACTTTATTCATACTAATATTATGCATATCATTATCACACTAAATAAATATTTTTACATTACCCTCATATAAAACAATGAGTCCATTTTCATGATACATGCCTTATTTTGCTTGTCGTGATCCCATTCTTGCATATCGATGTGTTTGCGGTCAGCAGGGGCTGCATCTTGTCATTGGCCATAACTGACTCTAATAGCATGTCTTAGTAATGTACTGACTGTACAAAGGGATTTCTCCTGACTGTGAAAGTGTACAAGCTGCAAATCACTTCTCTTCTCCCTACCTGTTGTATTTCTTTAGACAGGTGCAATCCGTTTCTTTTTCCAAGTTGAACAAGCCTCTCCATGAATTGCTTAGCTTCTGGTCTGAGGTCACCTATGTTACATTTTTCCTGAAATTACACAACATTTACCTTTACCTTAAAAGCACCAGACATATAACTACTTTTGGGCACCTAGAATTAAAAAGGCAGTGAGAATGTCAGAAAGAGCTTGTTACTGCAACAGGCATATCTGACGTCTATTCTATTTTCTGCAAGTCTGTTTCAGGTAAGGCAGCAGACTTCAAAGACTGAACAGGCATTTTCCTTCTATTAAAATTGGTTACCTTTTTTAGTTTGGCACCAATATTAATGTCACACAGATTAGTTATACATTATCACTAGTTCCCCTGTGATTTTAACTTTTATATATTAATGCAGACATTCAGACTATTTATTAATAATGCGACCTACAGCTCAGGATGTGATTAGGTATCAGAAATTACAGGATCGAACATTGTAAACATATGACATAGTTCTTTGCAGGTCCATTATTAAAAACCTTCACCCATAGGGGCTCCCGAGTGGCGCATCCGGTAAAGGCGCTCCATGTGGAGTGCAGGATGCGCCCTATAGCCTGGATGTAGCCGGTCTGAGTCCATGCTATTCCACTGCCGACCGTGGACGGGAGCTCCCAGAGCGTGGCTCACAATTGGCCGAGTGCTGCCCGGGGGGGGGGGGCTTAGGTCAGCCAGGGTGTCCTCGGCTCACCGCGCACCACCGACCCCTGTAGTCTGGCCGGGCGCCTGTGGGCTTGCCTGTAAGCTGCCCAGAGCTGCGTTGTCCTCCGACGCTGTAACTCTGAGGTGGCTGTATGGTGGGTCTGCAGTGTGAAAAGAAGCGGTCAGCTGACGGCACACTCTTCACAGAACAGCATGTGTTCGTCTTCGCCGCTCCCGAGTCTGTGCAGGGGTGGTAGCGGTGAGCTGAGCCTAAAAATAATTGGCTATTCTAAATTGGGAGAAAATTATTAAAAAAAACAATTGGCGACTACTAAATTAAAATATATATATATATATATATATATACAGTGCCTTGCAAAAGTATTCAGACCCCTGACCAATTCTCTCATATTACTGAATTACAAATGGTACATTGAAATTTCGTTCTGTTTGATATTTTATTTTAAAACACTGAAACTCAAAATCAATTATTGTAAGGTGACATTGGTTTTATGTTGGGAAATATTTTTAAGAAAAATAAAAAACTGAAATATCTTGCTTGCATAAGTATTCAACCCCTGTGCTGTGGAAGCTCCCAGTTTACACCGATGAAAGAAATTGCCCTAACGAGGACACAATTACCTTACCATTGGCCTCCACCTGTGAACCATTAAAGTTGCTGTCACATTTTCTGGATAAAAACTCCACTGTTGAAGGATCATTGGTCAGGCTGTGAATCTGATGGAAAATGAAGACCAAAGAGCATTCTACAGAAGTTAGAGATAAAGTAATACAAATGCATAGATTAGGGAAAGGGTACAAAATAATATCCAAGTGTTTGGATATCCCAGTGAGCACAGTTGGATCAATAATCAGGAAGTGGAAGCTGCATCACACCACCCAGGCACTGCCAAGAAAAGGCCGTCCCTCAAAACTCAGCGCTCAAACAAGAAGGAGACTTGTGAGAGAAGCCACAGAGAGGACAACAATCACTTTGAAGGAGCTACAGAGTTCAGTGGCTGGGAGTGGAGTAATGGTGCACCAGTCAACCATATCAAGAGCTCTGCATAACAATGGCCTGTATGGGAGGGTGGCAAGAAAGAAGCCGTTACTCAAAAAGTACCATATGAAAGCACGTCTGGAGTTTGCCAGAAAGCATGAGAGAGCGATGTGGGAAAAGGTTTTGTGGTCAGATGAGACCAAGATAGAGCTTTTTGGCCAAAACTCAAAGCGCTATGTGTGGCGCAAACCTAACACTGCCCATGCCTCAAGACACACCATCCCTACAGTGAAGTATGGTGGTGGCAGCATCATGCTGTGGGGATGCTTCTCATCAGCAGGGACTGGGCATCTTGTTAAAACTGAAGGAAGAATGGATGGAGCAAAATACAGGGAAATACTGCAAGAGAACCTGCTTCAGTCCGCTAAAAAACTGAAGCTTGGGAGGAAATTCACCTTTCAGCAGGACAATGATCCCAAGCACAAGGCCAAAGCAACATTGGAGTGGCTCAAGAACAAAAAGGTGAATGTCCTGCAGTGACCCAGTCAAAGTCCTGATCTCAATCCCATTGAGAATCTGTGGCACTATTTGAAAATTGCGGTCCACAAGCGTCGTCCAACCAACCTGAACAACCTGGAGCAAATCTGTCAAGAAGAATGGGCCAAAATCACTCCAACACTGTGTGCAAAGCTGGTACATACTTACCCCAAAAGACTTAAAGCTGTTATTGCAACGAAAGGTGGCTCTACCAAATATTAATGTGTGGGGGTTGAATACTTATGCAAGCAAGATATTTCAGTTTTAGAACCAATGTCACCTTACAATAATTGATTTTGAGTTTCAGTGTTTTAAAATAAAATATCAAACAGAACGGAATTTCAATGTACCATTTGTAATTCAGTAATATGAGAGAATTGGTCAGGTGTCTGAATACTTTTGCAAGGCACTGTATATATATATATATATATATTAAAAACTTTCATCCATAACAATAATTAAAAAATTGTGCATTTTAAGGTTAAACATACCTGAAATTACAAAACCATTTTGGCAAGTCATTTTTACCAGTTTCTAATAGAACAAAAGCACCTTAAGCAAAACAATAAGGAAACCAGGGATAATGTTCCCAATGCTAGCTAGAGGTAAGAAGACTGATTTTTAAGCCGTCGTTATCACAGCGCTTTACACACCAACACGACCCTGAAAGAAAAACACCACACTAGTCATGGCGTTAAACTGGTTTGATTCTAGCTAGAAGGAAGTGCTGGAGGGATGAGAAAGCTGTCCTAGATCAGCTATGTGACAAGCAGTGAACAGGCAGGATTCCTTCTCAAGTGTCCTGCCAAGACACCGCAGCTCCAGCAAGCACAGCAGAGGCTGTGCAGACACTATGCTGCTCGCACTGCCTGTGCCCTCTCTCCTTTTGACCTTTCTCAACTAAGTGTGTCTTCACGGTCGTAAGAGGTGAGGACGTCTCAGCAGACATAACTGGACTGAGATTAAAAAAAACAGCCTATTTATATGAGCTGTTCTATGGCAGATCTAAATACAGTACAACTCCTCTATTAAAATGGTGCCAAAATATAGCCAGTCCTACTGTAATATATCTTTGGATGGTCATCACCTAGAAAAGGAGACAAATGACAGGGTTCTTAATGATAAGGTGGTCTTTCTTCTGTGGACCTTTTCACAACAACCAGGTTATGAATTAATGCACATTTTTGTGCTGCACTGCAAAGGCATTGTCTATCCAGTTTGTAAAAACAGGAGATCATTTGTCAATCTTTGCATCTGAACGTAGAATAATTTGAACAAAAACTCATGACCACAGATTACAATACACAGGTATTCTATACAGCACTGAGGCTTTACACTATTATTATTATTATTTATTTATTAGCAGACGCCCTTCAAGCTTACTGCCTTGCACATTTTTTGCACTGAATGGATACCTATCAGAAAGTTATATGAGGCTGTGTGGTCCAGTGGTTAAAGAAAAGGGCTTGTAACCTGGAGATCCCCGGTTCAAATCCCACCTCAGCCACTGACTCATTGTGTGACCCGGAGCAAGTCACTTAACCTCCTTGTGCTCCGTCTTTCGGGTGAGACGTAGTTGTAAGTGACTCTGCAGCTGATGCAGAGTTCACACACCCTAGTCACTGTAAGTCGCCTTGGATAAAGGCGTCTGCTAAATAAACAAATAATAAAAAATAATAATAATAGTTTTGTTTTTTGTTTTTTTTTAAATTTAGTTGTTGCCAATTATTTTTATTATTTTCTCCCAATTTGGAATGGCCAATTATTATTTGAAGCTCAGCTCACCTCTACGACCCCTGCGCTGACTCGGGAGGGAGAAGACGTCCTCCGAAGCGTGTGCCGTCAGCCGACCGCTTTTTTTCACACTGCGGACTCACCATGCAGCCACCCAGGAGCTACAGCGTCGGAGGACAACGCAGCTCTCGGGCTCTGGTGCGCGGTGAGCCAAGGACACCCTGGCCAACCTAACCCTCCCTCCCCCCGGGCGATGCTCTGTCAATTGTGTGACGCCCCCTAGGAGCTCCCGTCCACTGTCGGCTGTGGAATAGCCTGGACTCGAACTCGCGACTCCCAGACTATAGAGCGCATCCTGCACTCCACGTAGAGCACCTTTACTGGATGCGCCACTCGGGATCCCCGTTTTTTTTTGTTTTTTTTTTTTATATATATTTTTATTATTATTATTATTATTATTATTATTATTATTATTATTATTATTATTAATCCCCATCGACCCACCTGCAGTGCAACAATCTTCTGAAACACGTCTTCCCTCATACTCATCTCCACATCAAAGTCTGACAGCTTTTTGTCCGCTTCAGCACTCGCCTCACGTACTGCTTTGTATGGGGACACATACTGAGGGAAATCCAAAATATTCCGCTCCACTGGAAGTAAATCAGCAGGTTTTTATATAAAAATGGTAATTAATTTTTTTTGGTTCTCAACTGAATTATATTTGCATACTTTGACAAGCACCAGCTGCTATTGAAGGGAAAAAACAAAACACTGAATGTAATACATACCCCCACCTTGGCAGCAGGTAACCCCTTGTTTACCAATCATGAAACACCCCCTTGTGGCCACAGACCTCATTACAAAAGAAGAGTGCCCTTTTTCACCTCAAATAGTGTTTTTTGTTATACTGCTAACATTTTATGGCAAAAGCTGGGGACATGTTCAACATGAGTTTTAAGGTTACAACCTTCATTAATAAGTAAAAACTAATTTTAAAAATGTACTGGACATCAATTAGCCAGAGTGAACTTACTGTCACAAGAGCCCCAGTCACTAATGATGAGCTACTACAATTCTAGCTGCAATATTCTTTTTACCCCTGTCTCAAATCTACAAAGATTTTTGTTACAAATCTGCCAGATTTAAAGAAAACATAGGTTAGAATAGAAGACAAACCTGAATATCCTACTTCTGCATCTGCCAAAGGTTTTAAAGTACTCTCATAAGAGGCCTTGTCTGTATCCACTGCTCCGACACTGTCATACGCCTGCTTGATTCTCTGAATGAGTTCTTCCGTCCTGGATTTGATCTCATCGGGTGAGAGACCCCAGTTTAAGCGATTTCTGTTGGCTGTCATAGATGAATTGTGTTTCACACACATCTCAGCTCCAGATTGCAAAGTCATTTTCAATATCGGTCTGGCACTATGACCTCTGAAAAAGAACACAACAGAAGAATAAAGACTCATTGCGATTCCATGTGTATTGCCATAGCTGCTCCAAATGTTGGAATGTGTTTGTTATGTTTCTGAACAGATCTAAACACTCCAACACATGCATTTAATGCCTGTTATTAAGATACATATTAAGTAAAACGTTGGAAAAACGTTGGAAAATATTCTTCTTGTTCATCACTTTCTCTTTTGTAAATGTTTTTTTAGTCATTTGTATGCATGTATATGACAGCTGCTCTCGTATCTGCAACTAGAGTAATTTTACTGTAGCTTTCAACAGACTCTTTGGTCTTACACATTGAAATGGACCATAGACTGATGGATAACAATCCTTTTGTTTTTGTATCCATCACTTCTTTGCAACCAGCAGAGACATGGGGATTAGGAGCTCACATTTATGCAATGTATGTATTACTGCTGGTGTGTGACAAATTGACTAGCTGCATGCTGTACTGTAGTGTTGTGGACTCAAATACAACACAATACTGTACGAGGCAAAACTTGTTAAAAGTAAAGAACCAAAACCAAAACTTGGCTCTTAGGGTTGTTTCAGGCAAACAACCGCAAATTTAAATGTTTAGATTGATCAGGTCAAGAGGTCAAAAGTTATAGAGAGGTCAAAATGTGGTTGATGTGTACCCCTCCCCTTAACATTATCCAACCTTTTACTCAAAAGCGGTTTGTGCTACAGATTTGTGGGAGGTGTCACTTTATTGGAATCGCATGGCAAATTCAAAAAAGGTATACAAATACATTTGAAAGAAAACAAAAGGTAGTTACACCTTAACAGAGCTTGTGACCTTTAACCTTGGGGTGAACCCCAAAAATAACAAAATCTAAAAAAAATTAACAAATTAACAAAAAGGTCAAGGTCAAGGTCCTGGCTTCGTCTGTGGAAAATTTCAGGAAGGTCATATTTTTGGTTTGGTCTGAAAAAAATCAAAACCTAACCTGTCCCATTATTTATTTTATCACACGTGGTACATTAATATTTGCATTCCAGCAAAACCAAAGTAGCGCAATACAGGCTGTTAGTGGTTTTAAAACTATTCCAACAATATCTATACCGCCATATGCAGAATTTATGTAACAAAAATGTCATGGTGTTATTATTATTATTATTATTATTATAACTATTATTATTATTATTATTACTGCTTTGGCACGACATCATCTGGTGACATTGAATTCCGTAGTTTTTACTTCATGTTCAAAAATGCAGAACATGCACACACCACATTACTAAAGAAAAAGCAGACATATTTCAAACTCACTTAATTTGACTTGTATTCATTTAAAAGTCATACATTTCAACATCATGACGTTTCAATATAAGAAGCTATCCTATCGTATTGCCTTAGTTTGTATAGTCCGTCTATGTTGACTGCTATAAAACCACATGTCATGATTCGAGTATAATTATAGCATGCTACCAGAGCGTGTGGAAAACACCAAATGTGAAACAGCACTACAAGTAATGAAAAAAGAGTACCTGTTAACCGCTCTAAACACAGAAATGCAAACAGAATACATTGCACGCTGTACAAAAGTTAAAGATTTTGCAAATCCACCCACTTAGCGTTGTCTTTTTTTTGTTATTATTTTTTGGTGCCCAACTTTGAATCTGCTACTCTAGTGTGTGGCAGTAAACTGAGCAGGTCCACTTCCGCTGCGAATGCGCAGGCGCTAGAGTGTATCACACGTTTGTCTGTCAGTGTTGTGGAGCCTGGTGAAAAGACACAAGGTGAGCGGGTGGGGAGCACAGTAGCATCCTTGGGATAAATAATGTTCTAGGCATGGGCGGTGTTATATTACAGGGGCGTACGTTTGCATGTGCTTGACATGCAGCAGAGGTTGCATTTATGAAACAAACGGGTTGAACCAAACCAGCCGTGATTTGACTGCAAATCTCTACAGTTCTGTTGCTGCGTACTTAGCTTGCGTTACATACATATCAAATTGTTTATTTCTGTAAGCTTTTAAACAATGTTTTTTTTTTATTATTATTATTAGCAGTATTATTATTTTTTTTTTACCTGTTATAGATAAATCAGGTTTATAATATAGTCGTTCTATGTATAGAGTGCTTAGCCCTTCTGTGAGCCCCTGGTCGATTACATCACCATTAGCTTTTAGTTTCATCACTGCATTCAATTGTACTTTATTACTTGGCATAGAATAGTTATTAATGTAAACCCCACGATCCAAATTTGAATGTTGCAGCATGATCCATTTCAGCTCCAGGTCTAGGGGCATGAGTATAGCTATATTTGAGTCCAGGGTACTTACTTGTAGAGTTATAGAGCACTTCAAACTAGAAGCGCAGATTTTAGATACTGTAGTAACAAAATGCTCTCAGTAGTATTTTATTTATATACTGTAGAGTTGTAGGTCCTGTGAGCAAGGCTTCATTCATGAAACATATTACCAGTGATGACTGTGATACACAATGAAGCATGTTTATGATTTATTTTTATGGTATAACTGTACAAATAGTGGAACACAAATCATGCTTGTTCATCCAACATATTGTAGCGTGCACGGGGGAAGGCAGCAGCAGGGATGGTAGGTGACGTAATCACACACGAAGACAAGATATACTCTCATTGCAAAGGAACTGGCTCTTTTGTACAGCGGTATCGGCGATATGCTTTATTTCAGGAGGACCCGGGTTCGCGCCCGCCCTCCGCCTGTGTGTGGATTGCCTCGCCTTGTGTGATGCGCCTACCTGCGTTAACCGAGAGCGCTACAATATTGGCATCTAGACTGTAAGAAAAGAAAATGGCAACGTGTGCTGTTTTATGTGCACAAATGTCACTCTACCGACATGGTATTGTTTGGCAAGTTTACTTTTTTAAATGTGCAATTTACAAATGCAACATTATTGGACCTCTGTTAAAGAATCAATAGTATTTCCTGTTATATAGAGAAACGTCTTACAAAACTTTCTATTAAAAGCGTGTGTGTGTGTGTGTGTGTGTGTGTGTGTGTGTGTGTGTGTGTGTGTGTGTGTAAGCTGTGAGCCAGTTTGCTCTTTGCAGTGAGACCAGGCGTCTGATTCTAGTCCCTGTGTTAGCACATGGAGGATGTTTATTAACACAAATTTAAAATGTGTGATAAAAAAAGGTTGCTATGCGTTCATAAACACAGAATGTTCTTCGCATGCTTGAAGTATGAAGGTGTTTTTTTCCCCTCTCTGTTACAGGCAATCCAGGATAAAAAAAAAAAAAAAAAGTTTACTCAGAAATATTTGGAGTGAGTTTAAAGTGATGGGGAGCGCAGGTTACAGCAAACCACACTGGATTTTAGTATCACCTCATATGTTTGCTTAATGATAGCTGTTTGCATAGTGTCCCCATCTGTGATCTGCAAAACATCCAGCTTCCAGGCAGCTGAACCTTACTCCTTGGCAAAGTGTGTACAAATATTATGGAAGTTGGGTACCCAGTGTTGGGTTTCTAGTGGTGTTGTGTAAATTACCTTGTCTAGGACCTGAATCGAATGTGATGTTTAAATAACAGTTAAACAACTGGTACTGCCCTGACAAAACTCAATTAAAGTGTGAAATTCATTTATATTTGTTTAAAGTGCTTTAAGGTCCTCATAGGGTTTTTTTTAATGGGATGAGACAATGGTAATTTGTCAAGCATAAAAATAATACGTAGTTCTACAACTGATTTATTTTTGCTATATATTTGATATTTTGATTGATCATCCCGACCACAGATATATAATTGTAGGATGTTCCAATAGATTATAATAATCAAATCATTCTGTTACATTTTTTTATACTTATCTAAAGATAATTACATACAATTGTTGGCAGAGCCTATATTTTGAAGCATAACTAAAAGTACTGCACATTTCGTGACTGATTTTGATCACATAAATATCCTTCAATTAAGAAAAATGTTCTCCTCAGTCAGTCAAGTTGAGTAAATATCCAGTGTCACGGTCAACATTGAGAAAAAATATATATTCTGGGGAAAAGTAATAAAAATCAACCAGTTTTCTGTTTTGTGGTCTTTTTATGGCTTTGGTTATTTATTATCCACAAAGTAAAAATGATGTGTGTTCTTGTGAGGCTGGCAGCTGGCTTTCTTCCAGACAGGAGCAGATTGCTGTTTGGGAGACAAATCCAGTGTAACTCCTGTAAGCTGCTACATTTACCAGCATCAGCAGTTCAGCAATCCGTGGATATAATAGAATTTCTCTGTTACTGGGAACTCCGTCAACATATAAATAAATCCAGGCTGGCTCTGATATTATTATAATAGCCACCAGGGGCTTTCTGCAGGAAGTACTGTGGGATCGGTTGAAAGCTGCTTCTTTGCTGGCTGTGTAAATTATCAAATGTGTACAGTGACAGGCTGAACCATACATTTACAATGAACTTTAATAGACTTATTTCTTAGGAGGAGTGCGAGATACCACTTTGACAGGGAGAAAAGTTGAGAGCAGTATGAACTGGAGACAGTTTGATCTAGTCAGAGATATCTGTTTTTAATCAAATTATGGTTATTAAAATTAACCATTTGCCTGTTTAAATGGCTATTATTGTTTTTACTTGATTTTAAAAAATCACAAAAATTTTAGAGAGTAAGTAGCTTGAAATTGATTTTTTGAAATTGATTCTTAACATTTCATGATGTTGCAGTGATTCTAAGATTGCTTAGCGGTGTTGGGCTGACAATGAGAGAATGGCCACAGCTGAATTGAGTGAAGCACACAAGTGAATACTAGCCTGTGCTCTTAACTTTTTGTGCTGTTTGCAGGCTGAGTGGTTCTTCTTACAATGCCTCAAATACTGTCTGTGTTCAGGAGTTTTTAACAGAGCTCAGGAGTTGCTCTTCTTGAGGTATGTAATACAGGCTGGATCAGACATAATGTGTTTGTTGGAGGAAGAGCGAGCACCTTCTAGTGATCTCAGAATTAGGATTTCTCTCCTGCAGTTAATCCCCGTCATTATCTCCTGTCAGTTTAAACCACTTGCTTTGGTATGAGGCAGGACTTCCAATGTAAACAAAGCTAGGCTGTATTATGGTTATTATTTCTTAGCAGACGCCTTTACCCAGGGCGACTTACAGTTGTATACAAAAAATACATATTAAGAATTACAGTACAAATAAGAGCAAGATACAAAATACAATGACTTCAGTCCTAATAAGAGCAAATACAAAACACAGTACGATTTGATATCGGGGCAGTTCAAGAGCAGATAACAGTGTTGATAGTTACATCAGGGTTAGACACGAGTGCAAGTGAAATACAAGATACTACAAATTAGGTTAAGTGCAGGATTAAATACAGTAAAATAGGGAGCAGATAAGAGCAAGTTAAAGTGCATTAAAAGCAGAGTGCTATATTGTTCAGAGTTGAGTTTTCCAGGTGTTGTCTGAAGAGGTGTGTCTTGAGGAGGTGCCGGAAGGTGGTCAGGGACTGGGCAGTCCTGACATCCGTAGGAAGGTCGTTCCACCACTGCGGGGCGAGGGTGGAGAAGGAGCGGGCTCTGGAGGCAGGGGAGCGTAAAGGAGGTAGAGCCAGTCTTCTAGTGCAGGCGGAGCGGAGAGGTCGGGTGGGGATGTAGAGGCTGTATGTACCAGGATGAGCGGCTATGGATACAAATCATTAAAGAATGCCACCACCAGGCCTATTCAAAAAAGCACTTGTTTCCCTTTCCAAGAGAGTAGCTAAATTCCTGGTTATTCTTACATTTACTCAGTTTAAGTCAATCGAATTTGGTACACATGCCAGCTAGTTCAACTAATGTAAAATGTAAATAATGAGGCGAAACCAATGCCTCAACAGGAATTCACTTTCAGCAATTCACTTTCTCACAAAATAAACTATTGTAGACATAAAACTTGTGGTTTTATGTACTAGGCTAGGTGGTGGCATTCTGTTATATATGGGTTTGAATCCATCTCATTCCCTCAAAGCCATTCTTTGCTGATCGAAGATTATTTAACGATGTTGAGCTGACAGGAGAGAAGGGCTGCAATTGAATTGAGTGCAGCACTCAGGTGATTACTTGAGCAATTAACAATCCCTTTACGAGTTAAATAAAACAATCAAGGTTAATTACATTTTAAAGGAGAGTAGGAGGATGTACCTGGTACATTCAGTGGCAGTCAAGTGGTTAATAGTAACCATTCCTGAGTGACCTTTCAAATATCCTGCAAACCAATCTACTGAAACATTACACAATAAGTTTTTGTAGCAAGAGCATATGATTTACTACAGAAGTGCGCCTTACATCCACAGGGGGAGAAGGTAATGGTTACACTCTGTACCAGATGTACAGTACAGTACTTAGAGGTTAGACATGGTACAAGGAGCTATACTGAGGCCAGCTTTGCTGAGCTTTAAAATAAACCAGGATCTGATGACTGAAACAGAAAATGATACAAAGTGGATCTAAACAACAACAAAACACAAACTATTGTTATTTAATGCCCATTTCATGGTGCTCTTGTTGAGGGACTGGCTGTGGTCAGAAGGATATTCACAATCTTAATTGATAATTGGGGATTTAAACACCGGGCAAATCAGACTTGTTCCGTGTTTCTTGACATATCCCCTTTTTAACTCATATTAGATTAATTTTCACAATGTAAAATTGTTGTGTTTCATTTTTTCATGTTTCCCATGCAGGAGACATTTGAAAACATACAGTATGTCTGTTGAGAAGCGCCTTGCGTTTTCCATTGTGCAGTTTCTACGAGATCAAACACAGTCAGAGACTTTGAATTCAGACGAACAGGAAAGCCTGGAAGGTAGGTTATTAATCATAGGCTGCACTGAGCTCTCATTGCTTCATAGGAAATAAATAGCTGCTGAAAGCATAACCACGTTTGATGACAGATATAAATATTTAAAGATGTGCATAGTGTAGTACATTCTTGCTCTTGTGTGATTTTTTTTGTAAACTTGAAGAAAATACATCTTAAGGTGTTATATGTTGTATCATAGAAGAGTTGTTTTTCAAAGTAACATTGTATTATCTTACAAAGCTCAGTGCAGGGTTCAGAATTCCTGGATTTTGATGATATTTTTCATTCGTATCAAGGCCAAATTATGTTTATCTATCTCAATGCTGTTGTATAGCAGTTGTTCTGGTCCGATTTGTTGTCTTTTAAACAAAACAAAACAAGTCTTCATTCCATTAGCTAATTAAGTATGGAAGTCCATTTGGGCCGGCATGGTGCCATGTTCACTTCTAAGTTAAAGGAATGGTTTGTATCATCAGCATGTTGTTCATGTTTAATTTGTTACCGGTCAATATCCCATTATGTGTGTTCTCTTCTGAAGCGAGGTGGTGCTAGAAATCACCACTAGGTAGTTTAGTAATGTAATGTCTGACCCCTCTGCTACTACAGTACTGTGAATTACAGTATTACAGTACTGAGTGGAAAATCTTCTGATAGAATCGCAGTGTTCCATTCTGCAATTTCTACAAGATCAAACACAGTCAGAGACAGACAATACAGCTGCATATCCCTAGAGGTCAATAATGAGTTTGACAAAAACAACTGCAGAACATGGTTGAGAACACACATACTAAGACATTAAAAAGGTAATATATATATATATATATATATATATATATATATATATATATATATATATATATATATAAATAAAATGTACCCTACTTTATACTTTGTAAATAAATGTTTTATTATTATTCCTTATGAATGCATCTGTTAAGTTGCCATACAGTGTCTGGAGACAACGTTCAAGATCAGCTCAGTGGACAGTCACCTAGCAGTTCCACAGCCTTTGACAGAAATATTCTTGAACTCTGTCTTCAAGGTAAGTCACGTCTGCCCTTTGTTTGTACATCACTGCATGTCTTGAATCACCAATTGATCTGCTTTTGGATTTAAATCTGTTGATGGTTTTGTATTAAAAAAGTGTTAGTCAAATAGTAACCAGAAGTATTAAAGGAAAAACACCAGAAAATATAAGCTCATGCAAGCAGCATTATCTTTATTTCTCAGGTTTCCATACAGCACCCTTTACAAAGGAATCTTTCAGATCATTCAGAGTTTAAATATTCATTTCTTTTAAAGTTGTAAGTGCTTGAAACAGTATTCCAAGTTCCATGTGTACTCCTTTGTATGTGTAGTAGCGGCAGATATCCACCATGTGCTGTATAGGCTCTTTATCTAGATTCATGGCAAAGTCTCTGCTAAAACAGCACCTTTATGGGTTTTTTTTTGTCTCAGTGGTTCATATATTTAATCCTGGTGAGACGCAAGGCTTTTCTGAGCCCTGGTATTACTGTTGCAGTCCTTTGAAGTTAGAGGAGGCATGATTATTACAAAGTCAAACTCTTTTTTTATTATTTTTTAAAATCTGTTTTTACAGAATGATAATCTGTCTATGCCAGAGATTTCTCCTTCCCCAGAAGACGCAGAAAGGGCAGAGCAGCTGAAAAATGCAGGTACATCATTAAACAAAACAATCATTAATATTCTTTGGATGTTCATTTTGTGAAACTGCATTTCGTTTATATATTATAGAGAGCTCATGGCACTGCATTTAAGCGTGGATTAATTGGGCTCCTCTGCATTTATTTATATTACTAGAATTTCAAAACCTAAAACACATTTACATTTTTAGTAATTGTGATTCTTTTAAGACTTATTTGTATACTTTTGTAGGAAACAATCACATGAAGGAAGAGAATTACAGCTCAGCTGTGGAATGTTACACAAAAGCAATCAACCTGGACCTAAAGAACGCAGTGTATTACTGCAACAGGTGAACATGTGAACAGAGCAATGCCTGTCTGTGTGGTTTACCAGTAACACATAAAAACAAAAACAAAACAAACTTTACAATAGCATGGCCAAAAACCAACACAGTTTATTTCTGGTACTGATTTTTCTGTCTAGAGCTGCAGCTCACAGTAAACTAGGAAACTACACCGAAGCCACAAGTGACTGTGAGAAGGCTATCGCAATAGATCCAACCTACAGCAAAGCATATGGAAGGATGGGGTAAGTCACGCCTTTCAGATCACGCAGTCGTCATACTGTATGTGTTCCAGATTTATCATCCTGTTCAGTCTGCCTACTTGGATGACCACTTCTGACCAAATGACCTGCCTCCTGGGTCACTACTTCAGATAAATGTCTGGGTTTATGGCTTGATTCTATTGAAATCATGAATTCCATATTGAACAGCTTGTACATACATGCAGAATAAATCATGTCTTTTTATATAGACATGGCAATGTTTTCTCCCCCATGAGGGACGCTGTCGATTTTCAAAACAATATTACCATTGATAGATTATGTTGGTGTACACGAGTGCTTCCCATATAGCCTTGACAAAGTTGGTTCCTATTTACAGTGGTGCTGCAATATTTATTTTCAATGCACATTACAATCAGTGTCATTGTTCTCTCTCTCTCTATATATATATATATAAACGAGTATCTAGGGTCGTTCAGTCCGGACAATGAACTGCACCTCAAAATAGTTGATTCATACTGTATGCTGTGTTACAGTACAACAAAGGTGATGCAGTAAATACAATTCTTCATCAATGCTCCTATATAAATTGCACAGGTGTTCCTTTCATTGTTCATATTGAACATGGTTAAACTGGGCAGTTTGTTTTACATGAAATTACATCAAAAAAGTGAAACTGAATTCCCAAACACACCTTTTTATTATTTATCTGCAAATAAATCTGTTTTGTCCTGCTAAGAGCTGAAGTTACTGAGAGAGAGAGAGAGAGAGAGAGAGAGAGAGAGAGAGAGAGAGAGAGAGAGAGAGAGAGCAGCACAAGCAGTTTTTGAAGCTAACAAGAAAATAACTGGTTTTAAGAATAACAAAATATGTTTTTATTGACATGACCTGTGACAACCCATCTCACAGCAGCTACAATATGACTGGTAATTACCAGTTGAGCCCCATGCTCTCCAGGAGAGAATATTAGTCCTGTTCCTAAAATGTATGCATTAAAATGTATTGGTGTTTTGAGTCATCCTTTCAGAAGTATTGATCCTCAGAGTAAGTATTAATTTTGGTTTTGTCTTCACTGTGACCTCAACAGAAGTCGATACCTGCTTAATTTTTTTCAGGACTGACTTTCAAAATCCTTTTCATTTTTTCTGTCAGACTGGCCCTGACTGCTATAAATAAATACACAGAAGCTGCAACTTATTTTAAAAAGGCCCTGGTCCTGGATCCTGAAAACGACACGTATAAATCCAACTTGAAAATGGCAGAACAGAAGCTGAAAGAAGCCTCCAGTCCAGTAAGTTTCAGTTCTGCACGTCACGAAGAGACACACAGAGCACACGGGGGGTTTGATCTCCAAAGCTTGGTCATTTATATTGAGTTAATCTCCACTATGGAATCTACTACAAAATAAATAAAAAAAGGAAACCACATTTTTGCATATTTACTTCAATGTTGTCATTTAATAGAGCAAAAAAGAAAAAGGTACTAACCAAGGTTTTAAAATTGTCTCTTTATAAGCACTGGCTATTGATACACTTCTGCATTCCAGTACCTTTGCAGTATTGTAGCTCACCATGGTCTAACTGCAGCTTGACCACTGGACTGAGTTTCAACAGGAAGTGATTAGGTTCCAGACAGGAAGAGAAACTTTGAATCTATAGTGTTGTCTTTGAAATATATGCTTATTCTAGACTGAAGCATAAAATACAAGAACAAGACCGAAAAAAGTTTAGCAGAGTAAAAAGGGGACCAGTCATAATGCTGCTAGTGCTAAGAGGTAAGAAAAATAATTTAAAACCTTGATTAGTTAAAATGCAAAACCAAAGCGGTTAACTGTTGGAAATTAGGAATGTAGAATCAACGTGGCTTTTGTATACATACAACTGAGGTTTTAAAAAAAGATATGAAATTCGTGATACCATGGACCTTTTTTAAGTGTCAGCATAATACAGTCAGTGGTTTTTGGTGAAAGATTAGCTGTAATCAGTTTCTTAATCAATCAATCTATTTTATATAGCGCCTTTCATAATGGACCACCATCACAAAGCACTTTACAAGATAGTGAGGAATAATGCATAATGAATTTAAATCTAAAATACTTGAATGTATCTATTGGCAGACTGGAACTGGACTGGGATTTGACATGGCAAGCCTCATAAATAACCCTGCCTTCATCACCATGGTAAGTGGGCTCACTGTGAAACAAATATCAATGTACTGTACCACGGGTAGTTTGTAACCAATGCACAGACTACTGTAGCTCAAAACTATAGCTATGTTTGAAAAATCACAGTGAAGTCATTGATTTTGTGTGTGTGCGCGCTAAGAATACTAACCTTTATTTTTCAACTGTGCCGTAAATCAGTATGTTTTAAACTGACAGCAAAAACAGAGACAAGTAGACTGCTTATTTAAATAAATAACCCAGAAGACAACATTTAGGTGTTTCATTAATAAAGGCATTGTCTAAATGTGCCATTTTGTATTAAACAGAAGAATATTGCCCTGCTACGATATACACCATAGTGATGTCATTAGAAAACAAGTTATACTGTATTACATTAACATGTGTACAACATTGTTAGGTATATACGGTATATTTTTGCCTTTATTTTCAGGCTGCAAGTGTAATGCAAAACCGTCAAGTGCAACAGCTGTAAGTATTGTAATTTATTATTGTCATATTTATTTATTTTTTTTAATATAAATTTAGAATTCTACTTTCATACGAGATATAGTGACATACGTATCTTTTGTTTTGCAAACAGCATGTCAGGAATGATGTCTAATGCAGTGGGAGGCCCGGCGGCTGGTGTTGGGGGTTTAACAGACTTGTCCAGCCTTATTGAAGCGTACGTGTTGCTGGTGACTCTTTTCATACAAACACCCATATACAGTAACAGTGGGCTCCAAACAAAACATATGAAGACACCATCCCTTATCATGTTATATTGTCTAAGACCTCATAGTCTTCACACAATTATTTTTTATATAACACATTACGGCAAATACAGTATAGTAAATTGTATTAGGCTTAATCTCTAGTATTAAAAGAAGGTAGTTATTTCTAAGGCTGTATTGAAAATACTAATGCTATAGGTGCTCCATGTAAAATGTCAGTGTAGCAGAAACAAATTTACAAACAACTTGCACACTTGTTGAAACGCCTTTCAACACTGTAGCAATAAAATGTTTTACCTATTTGTTTTGCTTCCCTGAGCAGATATAATTACGGATGTCATTTAAATAATTAAATTATTGTGAGGCACCGAAACCAGAGCATATATATATATATATATATATATATATACAGTGCCTTGCGAAAGTATTCGGCCCCCTTGAACTTTGCGACCTTTTGCCACATTTCAGGCTTCAAACATAAAGATATGAAGCTGTAATTTTTTGTGAAGAATCAACAACAAGTGGGACACAATCATGAAGTGGAACGAAATTTATTGGATATTTCAAACTTTTTTAACAAATAAAAAACTGAAAAATTGGGCGTGCAAAATGATTCAGCCCCCTTAAGTTAATACTTTGTAGCGCCACCTTTTGCTGCGATTACAGCTGTAAGTCGCTTGGGGTATGTCTCTATCAGTTTTGCACATCGAGAGACTGAAATTTTTGCCCATTCCTCCTTGCAAAACAGCTCGAGCTCAGTGAGGTTGGATGGAGAGCATTTGTGAACAGCAGTTTTCAGTTCTTTCCACAGATTCTCGATTGGATTCAGGTCTGGACTTTGACTTGGCCATTCTAACACCTGGATATGTTTATTTGTGAACCATTCCATTGTAGATTTTGCTTTATGTTTTGGATCATTGTCTTGTTGGAAGACAAATCTCCGTCCCAGTCTCAGGTCTTTTGCAGACTCCATCAGGTTTTCTTCCAGAATGGTCCTGTATTTGGCTCCATCCATCTTCCCATCAATTTTAACCATCTTCCCTGTCCCTGCTGAAGAAAAGCAGGCCCAAACCATGATGCTGCCACCACCATGTTTGACAGTGGGGATGGTGTGTTCAGGGTGATGAGCTGTGTTGCTTTTACGCCAAACATAACGTTTTGCATTGTTGCCAAAAAGTTCGATTTTGGTTTCATCTGACCAGAGCACCTTCTTCCACATGTTTGGTGTGTCTCCCAGGTGGCTTGTGGCAAACTGTAAACGACACTTTTTATGGATATCTTTAAGAAATGGCTTTCTTCTTGCCACTCTTCCATAAAGGCCAGATTTGTGCAGTATACGACTGATTGTTGTCCTATGGACAGAGTCTCCCACCTCAGCTGTAGATCTCTGCAGTTCATCCAGAGTGATCATGGGCCTCTTGGCTGCATCTCTGATCAGTCTTCTCCTTGTATGAGCTGAAAGTTTAGAGGGACGGCCAGGTCTTGGTAGATTTGCAGTGGTCTGATACTCCTTCCATTTCAATATTATCGCTTGCACAGTGCTCCTTGGGATGTTTAAAGCTTGGGAAATCTTTTTGTATCCAAATCCGGCTTTAAACTTCTCCACAACAGTATCTCGGACCTGCCTGGTGTGTTCCTTGTTCTTCATGATGCTCTCTGCGCTTTAAACGGACCTCTGAGACTATCACAGTGCAGGTGCATTTATACGGAGACTTGATTACACACAGGTGGATTCTATTTATCATCATTAGTCATTTAAGTCAACATTGGATCATTCAGAGATCCTCACTGAACTTCTGGAGAGAGTTTGCTGCACTGAAAGTAAAGGGGCTGAATAATTTTGCACGCCCAATTTTTCAGTTTTTTATTTGTTAAAAAAGTTTGAAATATCCAATAAATTTCATTCCACTTCATGATTGTGTCCCACTTGTTGTTGATTCTTCACAAAAAATTACAGTTTCATATCTTTATGTTTGAAGCCTGAAATGTGGCAAAAGGTCGCAAAGTTCAAGGGGGCCGAATACTTTCGCAAGGCACTGTATATGCATACGCATATGCATATATATATATATATATATATATATATATATATATATATATATATATATATATATATATGCATATATATATGCACACACACTCTCCATAATTGACACTTCAGGATTACTTTTCCAAGCATTATTTTTAATTTCCCCCGTCCCTCCCCCATAGGGGACAGCAGTTTGCACAGCAGATTCAGCAGCAGAACCCAGAACTAATAGAACAGCTGAGGAACCACATCCGCAGCAGGTCATTCAGCGGCAGTGCAGAGGAACACTCCTGATCTACTGCAGGTATGTTTAATGCAAGTGTCCAGCAGGCAAGCCATACTAACGTAATAGGCTACATAGCCAAAAACTGAATTGTATTTAATGTGTGTATTTATTTATTTTAAACTGTTCCCTTTTTACTTTGTTGGACATAAAACCAATCACAAAGCTGCCTTTGCTTGCTGTTGCTATGGACTCCTATATGCAGGAAGGCATAGGGAGAATTCAGGCACCTACTTGGTGGAAACCAGGAAGCAGACACATGGTCAAACAACATGACCACCTGAAGAGAGTATGTAGTGGGTTTCTGAAAAATAGTGTTACACATCCTCACGTGTTGCTACAACTGTTTAAATAATGTACCTGTAATTTATTTGCATTGTTAATATCCTGACAACTTTTTACACTTGTAACTTTAAAGTCTGTTTCAAAGCTCTTTTCAAAATGGCCACTCTAGTGCATGGATAGTGTAAGAATTGTCCACATTGTCAAACCGGTAACACAGCAGTAACTATCCATGATGTGGTACAGAACAGAAACCAAAGGGGTTTTTTTTTTGGTTTTTTTCCTGCAGTGATTTAGAGGACAGATCTCAAACCCCAGTCCACTAGAGCAGCCATTTTGAAAAGAGCTTTGCAATAAAGTTGCCAGGATGTTAACAATGAAAATAAATGACAGCTATGTTATTTAAAGTTGTAGCAACATGTGTGGATGTGTAATGCTATATTTTTCAGAGCCCCGCCACTTCCTCTTTAAAGCAAGCTGAAACCATTTTGAGATAGCCGTTTGAAAAGCCCATATTGGTGCAACAACTACAAGCCACTCTATTGCACAAGTTCTACTTGAATTTGTATTTCACATTGCAAACTAAAAAGGCCATAAAACAGATTGCATTTTCTATTAAATGTATAATTTATTCCTGTGATATTATAACATTTCAATGTTAACTGTGTTTTATTCAGGAACACAGACAGAGACTGGAAAGCAACTGGGTTGTTATCTGCTTAATATCAAATTCTTGGAAGACATCACAATCAACAGTGATGGATCAAATGGAAAAACTAATGGAAGAAACAATGTTATTGTGAAGAGCAGTTAAGAACTCTGATTGAATTAAGATTCCTCTTTACAAAAACGTTGCACACTTACTTTACACAACTCTACATTTAACAGAGCAAACTAACATTACCACCACATTGCACTGGTACCATATTTAAAAACACCTTTTATATGTTTCAGCAATGTATTTAAGATGTATGCTGCTATTTACAGGCTTGCAACCATAGGCACCATGTATTAGCCCAGGTAGCATTATTTTTTCCATGTTGGGAAATGTAGTTCGAGAAAGAAGACAGCAGCAGATGTCTTCATATAATTTCCTATATTTTAGGAACTATAAACTACAAAGTGTGTATGTTACTGTAGTTGTTCACAGACATGTTTGCTTACAGTGACTTTATTTTGCATGTTCCTTATGACCATTTGGATGCATTCAGGAACATTTTGTATACTTCTACAGAACAGAACAGGGTTTAATGTCTTGTCACACTCCAGTGTTACACAATTAAAGCCCGGTAACTACAAAAAAACTGACCTAATGTGTTATTCTTTTAATCTGTGGGCTCTGTTCAGCTATTTTCCATGTATTGCCATTTCAAAGTCGAACAATTTAGCTCCCTCAGTTACCATCAAAAAGGCTTAAATCTTATGGGGGCTTTGAAAACTGACTAGTTCCTACACAAGTACAATGTATCTAGAGAGACAGTAGGATACATCTTGCTGCTACAGACAATGCTGAGCACAATTGCTACAGAAATATGAATATTGTCATTGTGCTTTTTTAGTGGTTATGTATTTTCTCACTGCTATAGTACATAAACAGGAGGTCACTTAAAATCCATCTGAATTCCCAACCCAGGAATCAAACTGGCTCCAGGACCCGTCTTAATGCAGACCATAATAAATATACTTATAATGGGCAATTACAAAGTCTCATTAATAGACGTGTGTTATCTGTAAAGAACACATTTCACTCACCAATTGGAGGACAGAAAGAAGATCAAATTTTAGAATACTAACATTTGGAATGCAGGTTTTTAATAATAAATTTAGTGAAATACTTTCTTGTATAATCTATTAAACCATTTAGCACGGTTTCACATGCATTAGCAATTTGTTCCTCAAATATATTTAGAAAGGAAAACTGTTGTAAACACCGACCATTAAAACTTATTAACAATTTATTCACACACATTTAAAATAACTATACAGTACTTTGTACGATTAAAATTTTCATATTTAAAACATTAGCATTTTTAAAGACTTTTAATAAAAATAATAAAGGTAAGTGATGGTGCAGAAAGTTCCAAAGTTGGTCCAGTTAGATATGGTCATGCTGTACGTGATGAAACTTAGCTTTCTGGATTCATATGTGAACAGACTACACATACTTGTGCAATATCATCATATTCGTATGTTCTTTTCAAAAATGTGTCCGTAAGCCTCAGCCCAGATATACTCTAAAATGGAAAAAATGAGAATCACGTTAAGTAAGCCGTTAGCTATACTTTCACAGATGCATTTAACTAAACGTACACGAGATACCAGTGGCACAGTTAAAAGCAGATGAAGAGATGTTAACACATATTTGTTAACCGAGTAAAATGCCATTATTTTGGTAGCTCATTGTCCATTAACTATAATCCTTTGTGTAATTCATGAAAGCAGATGGCTGAAAACAACCAACTCGCCCAGGGCTTGGTCGGTCATTTGTGGAATATCTACAGTCCTCCCATCATTCAGTACATTTACATGAGATTAAGTTTTCAGAAAACAAATGTGTTTGGAAAACTGAAAATTGTTTTTCTGAAAAGGTTATTTCTGTGTTAACACGACTTGAAATTGATAATCCAATTACAATTCTGATAAATTCAACTGTATACCTGGATTTAATTTCAGAAAACTTAGAGCATTTGCACATGCACAGTAGCGACTAGGATGGGAACAGACAGGGTTTGGTTCAGTCTGCAGTAAGACTGAGGCACGAATTGGCAGGTATTTTAGATTTAGTAAAGTTGCAAATTCTTATGCTGTATTCAACAGATCATTATCCTGTACACCTCTCTCAATGCCCAGTGTGTGCAAACTGTCCACTCCTTGCAACAGCTTATCCGTTTCTTCAGAAGCTACTGTGCTTTACATGCTTGTAAATTCTGAATGTACTTTACCTAGGTAGAATTCATCTGCTGCTCCAACGGTATAGGCCATTTCTGAGTTAACTATAGTTGTAATAATGGAGTTTTCTTTTGATCAAATACTATTTCTTTATTTAAATTAATATAACTTTATCCGTAACTAAACAAATGGATCCATGTAAACTGATCGGTGACTGAAATCTGACATCCATTTAGAATTCTTTTACGGATATTTTTTGTGGTCGGACAAATAAATACAACACAAAATAGAAAAGCATCATTTGGACTACATTTTATATAATCCAAAATCATTAAGCGGTTCCCATTATGTGCCAATATAGCCTGCTTTTTATTTCCACCCATACACAAGGCGCCATTCTATAACTTGCCAAGCAAAACTGACAAATAGTTATAGTTTCCTTTCTTCTCGTGTATTGTTCTTTTTAGATCTTGTTTATGATCAAAAAATGTAGTAGTTGGGCTGCAATATTTACAAAAAGTACTACTGTATTGTTGGTCCCATGACCCAGCATTGGTCATTTGGGATGCAATTGTTAATCTAGCAAAGACACAGTCCCCAACATTTTGATCTATGGACACTGAAATAGGAATTTAACAAAACTCAGGATTGTTCAAGTACTAAGTCTCTGTGTGTCCAAAAGGTTTAAATATGGATAGAGTTGCTTTAATAACCACATGCAAGGGAATGATGTCAAAGTTTGCACATGTGCAGTACACTATCAGATTAAGTTTTCTGAAGTGCGTTTGTTAGTTTTCGGAATATTATTGTTTTCCAAAACACAACCCCCCCCCAAAAAAAAATTCTCAGGACTTCCGAAAAATATCGGAATTCTTGTTCATGTAACCGCACTGAATGAAGTATTCTCTGTGTATACACTACCCTCCAACAAGAATTAACATACCAAGTACAGTTCCACTTCCAACTAATCCTTCTTCAATGCTGTGTAGCCTACCTGTAGCCCTTGGACTGAAGACAAGAGCTTGAGTGTAATGTATAGGGATGAGCTGGGGTTTAACTTTCCCAGCTGCCTTCCTGAAATTCCACACCAGTGTATAGAGTTAGTGTTGCACATTTCCAAAACCAAGTCCATTGTTCTCTCGCTGCTGGAGAAAATGGAAGTAGTAAAAAAGGTTAAAGCCAGGTCTGAAAAGAACGAGACAGCAAACAGAAGTACACATTCTAAAAGCTTATTACTAGAAAATAGAAGGGGGATCTTATTAGGTCTCAGTTGACTACCATAGACAAATCATATGTCAAAACA
The DNA here is from genome assembly GCF_902713425.1 of Acipenser ruthenus. Lineage (NCBI taxonomy): Eukaryota > Metazoa > Chordata > Actinopteri > Acipenseriformes > Acipenseridae > Acipenser > Acipenser ruthenus. Next base: position 15,926,717 of record NC_081190.1, read on the forward strand.
AAACATGTATGATGTTCAATAGAAAGAGAGCTTTAATAATAATAATAATAATAATAATAATAACTCAAAAAGGAGCAACCCTGGTCCTGGAGGGCTGCTGTCACTCCTGGTTTTTGTTCCAACTGTACACTAAATTGATTAGAGGCTGTGATGTCCAGTGGTTAAAGAAACAGGCTTGTAACCAGGAGTTCCCCGGGTCAAATCCCACCTCAGCCACTGACTCATTGTGTGACCCTGAGCAAGTCACTTAACCTCCTTGTGCTCCGTCTTTCGGGTGAGACTCTGCAGCTGATGCATAGTTCACACACCCTAGTCTCTGTAAGTCGCCTTGGATAAAGGCGTCTGCTAAATAAATAATAATAATAATAATAATAATAATAATAATAATAAACCAATTAAGCTTATAATAGCTATTCATTAATCAAATTAAGTAAGTTAGGGTACAGTTGGAACAAAAACCAAGAGGGACAGCAGCCAGGGTTGAGTAGCCCTGACTTCGAGGGTCCCAAAGGTGTTTTATGGGATTAAGGTCTGGACTTCCTGTTAGCCACTGTATAAAACACTGTAGTCTTCTGTTCTACGGGTTTAAATGAATACTCCTCTACAATACCTGCAGTTGGTTATTTTACAAGTGATGTCAAACGGCTCTTCTAAATTTACAGTGTCCGGGATCAGCTCCAAGGAAAGCCGGACATCTCCATAACCAGGTGCCTTAAAAAGGGAGAGAGATTGAATATTGCAATATGTTCATGGCGATTTTAGAAAATGTATTCAGAAAGAACTAAATCTGCCTGATTACAGACACGATGTGCCAACTCAAACGAACCCTCTATTATGAGACAAGTTTGCTTCAATAAGCCAGCAACATTTTCTGTAAGTATAAAACAACTTGCAATAGCATTTTTAACTAAAGCCTTTTTGGGCACTTCTAGGATGTAACACAGAGCAGAAGGTCTAATTCATTCTTAGACTTGCCATTCTCTGGAGCTGACTGGTTTGAAGCCGCCCCCGTTCTCCAAGGTTAGTTTTCCATACGATGTCAAGTTTTCCAATCACAGTGACTCCCTTAATTACTCCAGCCTTTTCTGCAAACTCAGGTTTGGGTTTCAGACAGTACAGATACTGACGCGTGTCCATGGGCTGCAAGTAAGACATCTTCCCAAAGGTGGATGCACTAAAATGGGTTTTCATTTGTTATAACACAGGACAGTGCTGAATTGTACAGTACACACAAACCACCACAAATATGGGAATAATGTGAATAGAGTTCTACCAATAATGAAATTCATATTTTTAAATAGTGTAAAAAGAAGAGAATTTCAGCATGCCCATCCTAGCAATTCATGCTCAGTTTTTCCTCACCCCTCCTCTCCTGTGGAGACTGTATTGAGCTCTGTCACATTGTACATGATTGAGGGTTCCAGCGAGACCTTCTCCATAAACATAGGGGACGTTGTGATGTTCTGAATCTGTGCCTCTAAAAAGACTTCGTCTGTCTGTTGGGTCAAAACATTTGATCGAATTACTGTGTGGGCATCTTGGTTTTCTTATTAGTAGTGTATTAGGATTAGAGATAGAATATTGTGATTAGTTCATGCCTGCAAATCAAAAGTACTAGTAATTATCGTAAGCATAAAAATCAGAGCATCCAAAGTGATTAATAAAATTACAGGTCTGATTAACTTCATTTAGAAAGGGATGCAGTATAAAACACTCAGATAAACAAATCACACACAGAATTACCCCTTCTGTATATACACACACACCATTGCTGGCTGATGTATCAAATTCTTTAAAAATAATTTCCCGACAACAGCCAGTGATCTGCATGATATACTCTAACATCACAGCACTGATCTGGTGTTTGCAGGGAAAAAAATGTTTCTTAAAATAAAAAATAACCCACCACATCACTAGACAGCCTTCCCGACCGCACCTCAAATCATGACTTGATCACCCCTGTAAATCAGTCCTTGACCCTTTAAACCAAAGTCCGCCATTTGTGCAGAACTGAAGAAGTCAAGCCTGCAATCTTCAAATCGATATTAATTGCTTAACTCTTTCAACACAGCGTACCTCTATACAGATAACTCCACTCTAAACTATGCCCATTTTCTTTTTAGCAGTGTATAACTTCAGAGATTACACAACTCCAAACAAGTGTTATTAACCTTGTTCTAGTATCAAGATAGGAGTAAAAAAAAACTATTAGATGTCAGTAAGTATCAGTTTGTGACAAACTATGATTGCTGCAATCCCCAATTTGCAAACTTTTAAATGTATTTCACCAAGAAGCTACCACCAGGGCTGGGATCAATTCCTGTTTTTCAATTCCATTTCCAATTCATTTTTAAAAATCAATTCCCAATTCAAATTCCCATTTAATCAATTCCAACTCATCACTGATCAAAATTGCAATTATCAGTATTCTGTTAAAATGAGCTTCTCACAGTGCCAACAAACTACTTGAATTGAAGTCCCTGTTAATTAAATTGGCTTCAAATTAAAAGTTGCACAAATCACAATTATTTATGTCTCTAAACTGTCAATTCCAATTCGTTCAAGGAACTGGAAATAGATTTTAAAAAAAGGTATTGGAAATAAAATTGGGATTGAAAAACAGGAATTGAGCACAACCCTGGGTACCACCCAGACCCCAAATTTCCACTGATCCCCGCACCCGCGTAACCAATTTTCACATCATTGTTTTTAGTGCAAGATTACATTTAGCAGGCGTTCAGAGCAAGCGTTAAGTAATGAAGATAATGAAAAAGCATTGGACTTGCAAATAAAATGGTCAAAGGTTTATAAATGAAAACGTATCTAATCTTTTGATGGGTTTGTTGCACTGCCAGGGATGCTTTTCCATTACCTTTGAATTTCTCTGACTTCTGGATTACAGCCAGAGACAGAAAGTATGCTGCAACAAACGTAAGCAGTACAGACATTAGCAAAAAAAATAAAATTACCACAGAACTGAGGTCACTCTAATGGAGAGAAAAAAATAGAAAAAAGAAATAAAAATGAGGGTTATACTCTAAAGAAAATGTTACTATCAAAATTAGCAAAAATAAATAAATAAAAGCAATGGGGTAATATGCCCAATACTGCACTATAGTGACACCAACTAAACCAGTGTATATGCAAGGCACAAGTACTGGTGAATAAAACATCACAGCACCACACTGGTTTTTACTAGTCACCTTTATATTGCAGCACAAACCTACAAACATTTCTCATTTCCAGTGTGGCACAAACAACAAAAACTATATGGCACTCAGCTCAATACAAGGATGTCTAAATCTGCTGGCGTAAAACATTTTTAGCAATGATGAAGGTTACCTGGCATTCAGCCGTCAAATGAAATGTCATCTTAACAATGCTGAAACATTGCAAGATGTGTTACAACAGTCTGGGGATCAAAGCAAGACTCCCTCTGCATAGCAGTTAGTGTCATTCCAGATTTCATGAACTCAACATGTAATTCAACGTGGTTTCATGCAGGTTTCATCCGACGTCATGAAGCAACATTTGTTAATTCTACAGTGATGCAAAACCTCTGGCCACAGCTGTAGGTCACGCCTCAAAACTAGGACGGCTGGGTTTACACTACAAAAAAACAAAAGCTGCCCACAGGAGGCCAGCCATCTCGAAACTGGCTTAAAAGTGGCTACTGTAAACAGGGTGAACGTGAAACCTGGAATAGTTTAATCAGCTGTTCAATCAAAGGCTTCTTTTCTTCCTGGTTGTTTTTGAAAAGATGCTGCTGCTTCATTGACACATTATAAAACTCCAGAGGTAGGGATTCACCGATCCAAGGGGTTACTGTATTAATGCACTTGTGTAAGTTACTACATAAAAGAATGACATTTTACTCAAAAGTCTGAAATCAGCAGTTCCGGGTGCTTTTCCAAAATACTTATTGCAAATACTGTAAACTATCAGAAACCTTTACATCCATCACAAGCTTGTTGTCCTATTTATTGCCTGAAATATATTCGGTTTATGTATTTTTACAGAATCATTTTCATGATACCAAAAGTTAAGTAAACTAAAAGTTTCATTACTGTCACCAAGCTACAGTCTTCACATTGCAGCCAGAATAACTAGGTATACAGCATTACGGTAAGTTGAATTTCATATACCTCTGGAAATATTTTACATGTAGCTTAATTTTTTTACACTGTGCAACCATCGCGACACCATATCAGATAAGGTAAAGGATTGACTCCCAAGTTCTGCAATGATGCTGGACAATCTGATAACAGTCAATCTGTAAATAAGCCTAGAAATGTTTTCACTAATGTTAAAATGAATCCTAATATGTGTGATGGTAGATAAAAGATTAACTTTGACTTGCAATGAACATTGAGATGAATAGCTTGCACAAAGAATGTAGCCACGCAAGTACAATGTAGCCAAATAGAAAATGCAGCAGAAGTTGTTTTTCTTTCAACAAACGCCATCTCCGCAAACTTCAGAACTACTTTTTAGATCAAAAAATAAACACTCAATTTGTGTACATCCTCCATAATAAAACATGTGCCTTACCTCTGCATTGTAAAACTTGGTCTTCACATCCAGTGGTTTGAGAACCTGATTAAAAAGAGAATGCAAGCTAAATGCTGGTTTCTCAGGTTGCTCACCCATAAGTCCCACTTATGAAAACACCCGTCCAAACTCCTGCTTTTTAATTTAAAGATTCTTCAACACACAAAAACTGGTTCGACCAAATCTATTGAAATAATACCCCTCTACACCATAAAATCTCCAAAACGCTAACTTACTACAGACAATTGCTCAGAAAACTTTGAACTGAAAGCCGTGGGTTTGTTTAAAGAAGGGGAGCCCAGCCTTGTTAAGCCCTCCTAGTTAGAAGACTCTGCAATTCATCTAATTACATTACTGTTTGTCAAGGACATGCTAAATAGCTCAGAGATGAAGTCTGGACTAGAGGCAAACAAGCAGTAATATTACACAACAGTGTCATTAGGGATCACACGGCAAAGCAGCACGAAGGCTTCTACTTATTCAACTATAAGCAGTTTCCAGCTCACCTGAAACTTGAAGAATTTTCTAAAGTACAGCTTCTCTCCTGTCTGGGTGGTGTAACTGACTGCACACACCAAACTGTAATAAACAGAACACAGAAAATAACAAAAACCCAGCGATCACAGGCCTCATCTGATATGTCAAGGCAACATCAGAATCAGTCCCTTTAGTAAGGGGAAACAGAAAACTAGCTTACATGTGTGTTCCAATTTCTTTTACTTCATGATGAATAACATCATCAATACAGCATTCAGGTTTAAGATCTGACACAGCGGAATTGGATGCCGATAGGTTTAAACGTTGGGAGCTTGTCTGAAGATCTGCCTGGATTTAAAAAGAGAAATAAATTTTAAAAAAGCCTTACAGTGTTAAATAAGATTAACTCAAACCTTTGTTGGACATTCACTTACTCCGATTTAATCTAAAACTCATAACTGAAACATACCACCATTACCCTTACTAGTAAATAACGAACAAGTGAGCATTGTTATATTACCACTTTAGAAATAACTAAAGATATTGCTCTCCCTTTAAATGTTGGCCAATACGCTCTGGGGAAATTCAACACACTGAAGGTTTTAAACTATTAAAAACAGTTTGCAGGTAAAAGCAGTTACTAGTCAGCCTACAGAGAAGCATCTCACTTCCCACACCTTATCCAGCTAACTCTGTAAATAACCTCTATTCCTCATCCCTATGTCTACATGTGTTGGGAAAGACCGGCCCGTCAACATCAAGTTGCAACAGAAAACTAGTAGTCAGCTTTCTTACTCTGAACAGAAGGCCACGATTTATCTAGGTTTGCTCCAAGGTATCACATGAACTGCTCAACCCCCCCCCCCCCCCCCCATATATCTCACTGCTGGGATCGATCTTTCCAATTTGTCCCATCAGTCTCTTCACAGTAGTTTTCACCTGCTCCTATCGTACCTTCACCAGAATGTCCTTCACAACTTGAGTGCTATCATTATGCACACTGATATAGCTGGAAAAGGTTTCCCCCAGAAAGATATTTCTGAAAAAAAGAAAGGTCGTTTTCAAGTCTGTACAATTTGAATAGATACTTAAATACTTACACTTCCAATACAAGGGCAAGCACTTTAACTAGTCCTATTCCAACAAGTATTTGCTCATCTGAACTTTGTATTCCCACTAAAACATTCCAAATTAAGACAAGATATAAAACATTTTACAGTACAATCACCTTTAAGCACTGATTCTTTGTGTACACATTTACTTGTAGGCATGTAATGGCAACAGCAGATCATTACAGACTTGTATGGTATATGAAGTCAGTGCAGTACTAAAATGTGCAATGTTGCATATCTTTATTAAACCTAAAATGCAACATTTTTAAACTTTACATTTTATAAATGTGCCAGGGGTACAATTTTCAGCTAATCTAATTAATCTTGGATATCAAATTGCAGATTCTGATATTCAGAGTTATTCAATAATCAAATTATGCTGTTTAGGGACTGGCAGCTATGAAACAGGAACATCAGCCGATAGTGCAGTAAAAAGAAATAGATGCTACAGAAAGCATCTGTTCCATTACTACTTCTGTTCAATGCTGCACTCTGTGTGTGTGTGTGTGTGTGTGTGTATGTGGGGGGGGGGGGAGCACCTTCTACTCTTACCCAAAGTTCTGTGGAAGTGTCAGCATTTCTCCAAGCATTATCGTCTCAGCCCCCTTTATGGTAGACGGGTCTTCCTTCATAAGTTGACCAAAAAGGTCTCCTGTATGAACACCACCACAAGTGCCTTAATTTGTTGTAAGCTTTGGATAAAGCAACCTGAGGCAATAACGATATTCTGATTTTTTTTTTTTTAGTTGTAAAGAATACTATTTTTGCCCCTTGATTTCTCGCTCAGCTCTTACATAATTAATATTTATTGGTAAATCATGCAAATCAGTTTGATGAACATTGTGCTTTTGGTGTTCATTTATTTCCAATTACCTGGCAGGTCTCTGTCTTCACATGTCACAGGCATGTTTGTGAACAACGTTGGTTTTGTCAACCGCATCACTGGGAAGAAAAAAAAAAAAAAAAAAAAGCGTTTAGAATTTAGAATCTTTTTTTTATTTTTAAATTTAGCAGACACCTTTATCCAAGGCGACTTAGACTAGGGTGTGTGAACTGTGCATCAGCTGCAGAGTCACTTACAACTACGTCTCACCCGAAAGACGGAGCACAAGGAGGTTAAGTGACTTGCTCAGGGTCACACAATGAGTCAGTGGCTGAGGTGGGATTTGAACCGGGGACCTCCAGGTTACAAGCCCTTTTCTTTAACCACTGGACCACACAGCCTCCTAAAACAGTCCACCAAAACAGTCTGATGCTTAGTTTATCACTTTCAATATAAACTGGCCGAGTGATAAAGTCTTAAAATCCACGTTTATATATAAAACAATGTGTTACTGTTGCTTGGTGGCCAGGTGTCATGCAATAAATCATGCAATAAAAGCATGAAATGCGGCACTACCAAATTTGGATAAAATAACTACAGTACATAAAAATGTAATTTGTAAATATGTTTTGTTTTAAATACATATACTTGTATTACCCCAGAGACAAATGTCCTTACAAGTGTAAATTTAAGAAAGCATGCTTATCCCAATCAATGTCCCAGAAGGAGTGCACTTACTCAGCACGTATACAGAACAAGGTTGCTCAGTGACTTTTTGGAATTTCATAGTTTTTTTTTTTTTTTTTTTTTTTAAAAACAGGTTTTCCCAATTCCCAGTTTTAAGAAAAGGCAACACCAAATTGCATGAAATTTCTAAGATGCTTTTATTTGAACTAAACACAAGTCACTCAATTCATATTCATTAAAATGTACTGAAATTTAATGTAAAAGGGTTATCCTATAAAACACAAAAATAATAATAATAATAATAATAATAATAATAATAATAATAATAATAATAATAATGCTTAAGCTAACAAATACCTGCATAACATTTTACAAATCTATTGCTACTATCAGAAGTATACAAATTAACTATAAAAACAAATTCCTGTCAAGGACAATAGATAAAGCATCAGGTCAGACTACCAGAAAAGCTTCAGTTATTGAGTAAGAAGGTAAAAAATGTAATTCATGGAGTAACAAATAAAAATAAAAAAATGCCATCATAAATAAAATGTATGGGTTAAAAATCACATGCTAAAAATATTACCATGCTTATGCACAACTAAACTGAGTTTGCCAGCAAGCTGGAAATGTTGTTTTAGGAAATTGGCAACATATTCACAGTACAAAATGTCACAGAATATCCATATCTGACCAAGGTCTCTCTGGATGTTTGCATTACAAGTAGGAAGTTTGGAGTGCCTCATTGCTCTGCTCAGCAGAGTCCAAACACTTTCCAAATCCATTCCCTTGCAGTTACATTCCTCGATTACCCATTTTGCCCGCTGTAATGAATGCAGCTGGAATCCTTCAAGGACTTGCTGAAATTCCTTTGAGAAAGGCTGAACGTTCTCACCGAGCAGTCTGCCGGGAACAGAAACACTCCAAGACCTTTTAAACTCTCTTGCTTCATTGAAAGTTCTTTCTTCCGAGAGTACTGCTGCTTCTAAATGAACTGATGATGCTCTGTGCGAAAACCGGTGTCTCTTCAAATCAGTACAAAACTCCTGTAGGCCGTCTGTGCAGTCATAGCTTTGAGAAGCCACCAAAGGCTGAGAAGCAAATAAAACATGTTCAATTCTTGCCACTTCATTAGGTGAAATGACTGGTGGGATTGTGGTAGGTGTTAATGGTGGCTTGCTGTCACTATGTGGGAACCAGGGTTTAAATCTTGGTAAAGGTCTTGTTGGAAACTTCTCTATTGCTTTTTCTGCTATTTCCAACAACTGTGGTAGGTTGTTTTGACGTCTGTAGTGCAATAGTACATCCATACCAATAACAATCTGTCTGTGCACATTTTATTTGTTCAATTTGTTCCGATGTCCATAGTAGGTCTGAAGACAGCAGGACCTGAAGCAGAAGTATGGTGTTGCTGTCATACAGGTGTTGCTTTTCAGGACTACCTACTGCATGTCTCTGGTTTCCACCACCCTCATTACATATAGATGGAATCCAAGTTTATATCTTCAGATCACATTACAGCAACCACTGAAAACATACATTTAGCATTTTATAGTCAGCTTTGGTGTTTCTGTTTTTATTGTAAATTCCGAACAGTAGAATCATATCGTGCTTTTTGAATAGTAGCAAAACCAATTTAATTATTTGATTTACGTAGATAGGAGAGGGAGAGGGAGAGGGAGAGAGAGAGAGAATGTACAAGAAAAGCCTGTATAAATTTTTTTTTAATACTATTCAAAAACAATATCTAATCAACATTCGCAGATATCATCAAAATTCAGTCCTGCAGTTACGTTACGGACCAGTAGTTTTAGAATTTGCGAAGTCTAAATTTTGGTCCAGAAATACAGTAATAGTAACCCTATCTTCACACGGCATGATAATTCTGTCTAGATTTATAAAATAGGCGTTAGTTATGCTGAGACTGTCAACGCACTTTATGTTATTGTTTTCAACTAGCACAGTCAGGATGCCCCTTCCGCCTTTACTGACGCCAACGCTTACTAAGCGGCGTAGGTGTGGCGAGGTTATTAGAATATAATAATACACTCGAAAACAATGGAAAATATAGTCTATGTAGGACGTCATGCATCATGCTTATCATTTTATTTTCAACCGTGTACCTTTCAAAGCAAGCAGGTGCTCTTGTTTGGCCTGGTTGACATCCATCTTCCCAGAATCTGCTTGAACTTTCACCTGCATTGCAGCGAGGACTACGGAATGCAGTTGGGCACAGACTCGACTTGAAACTAATGCGTAAAAAAAAGCGTAAACGAAGCTTCGTTTTCCACTTTTATTTAGATTATTAGCGCCGCCTACTGGATCTCCTATAATTTAACAAGTTCCCTTACATCAGTGGTTTTCAAATTTATTACGCCCCGTACGCTAAATTCCAAATAATCTTGATATCCAGAAAGAATAAAAAAGGTACATGTATCGATATGTTTATTATTCCAATTACACACACACACACTAAATGGCAAGCCAATAAGGCGTGCTTTTTTGCTAGAGTGTCCAAAGGGGCTAAAGAAAATGGTTGCTGTAAAAAGAAACCCAAGTACTGTATTTGTAGTTTAGTGTAAAATGTAACATTTAAATATAAACATTACAGTCTCCTAAGGGGGTCTAATCCGTGGAAATATAACAGTAAAAATAAAATAAAAAAAAGGATTGTATGGACAATGCTGCAGAAGGAATAAGAGGTCATATTTATCACCTGACGAATAATGACAGTGCCAGGAGTGTGCGCTGACAGTGTTATGGCAGGGCAGGTGTATCGAAATGTAATGCTTGTATGATTACTATTATCTTAGGTTCCTTTAAATTATATGTCGTGCATTTATTTCTTGTTAACAAATGACTTGTTTTATTGGTGGCCGTTAACAATGTTGGGGATCATCTGTTTTTAGTATACCAGCTCGGCAGCTTGTTACAGCTTGCATTTCAAGCGTTTAACCTCGGGCATCATATGTCAGTCACCCCTTCCACGTACGCCTCCTCCTGTTCAAAACTTGCTTTTTCTTTCATTGCAATTTATGCTAATTAAGAAACAAAACCCTACGTCTGTGTTGAAAACACTACAGTAGCCTACGTGTTATGGTTCTGGCAGACTACTTTCGCATCCTTACTCGATCAAATTGTTCAGACTTCGTATTCAGTCTTGAATAAAGAAGACTACGCGGTGATCTGATTCAAGCATTCATAATTCTAAAAGGTATTGACAATGTCGATCACAAATGGGGATTAGATAAAGGGGCATTTTTACAGAGAATGTTGTTGAAGCTGACACCCTGGGATCCTTCAAGAAGCTGCTTGATGAGATTCTGGGATCAATAAGCTACTAACAACCAAACGAGCAAGATGGGCCGAATGCCCTCCTCTCGTTTGTAAACTTTCTTATGTTCTAAGTTCTATATCCAACAAAATGTATCCAACACGTGACTACATAAAAAAAAATAATAACGCGCAGTCGCATATGCAGCAAAGGGATGAAGCTGACGGAAACAGCTGACAGGAGCTACCAACGTGTTAATGGGGGAAGCAGACAATATTTGATACAAACAAGTGATTACAACAATAACATTTTACATGAATATTGCCATAGTTTACTTTAATAACCTTATTTATTGTGATATAAAAATACGACCTGCTATTTTATGTTAGTTTCACTTCACTGTTGCCCAATGATTTCTAGCATATGCACCTGGTGGCGATACCGGCAGTGGTAGTGCCCAAGGATGGCAGCCGCTGTAGGTGTAAATAAGCAAGGAGCTGCGGCAGGAATGGAGGGGTGCAGCCGCTACAGTCGGACCACTGCAGGCGGCACGGTCAAGGTTAGTGAGGGAACAAGCAAAGGGGTTAAAGGACCGGTCGGTACGCAACACAAGAAGGCATTATCTGCACAGTTGGGGTTGCAATGTCTGTGCACTGTGACTGGAAAAAAAAAGGTCGGGCGGCTGCTGTCGTGGATTAGTGGGATGCTGTGTCTGTGTATTGCTTTTGCCAGGATGATGCTGACATTCCCGGTGACACAATGTTGCAGTTGCACGTTTCTGAAGCCGTGCATTCTTCACGAGATAGTTTAATGTAATAAAATAAAATATATGTATATTGTATTCTTATTCTTACATAAGTATATCAGGCTCGTCAAGATCCGATGACTGGCACTAGGCAACAACACACAGTGGCGGCTGTGTATCTTGTAGTACAGTCAGTATGTGTGTTGCAGCTTTATAGCAAGAACAAGCTGGAAATTTCCACTGTCAACGGGCTTGTGTCATGCCACGTTTATTCCGAGAGTACGCATTATAAAACAGCACCAGAAAATTAACATGTTTAATAAAATAACAGCACACTACAAAGCTAAGTGTATACTAATATTCATTTTAAATTCAAAACATTTCTTAAATTAAGCACTGCCGCTGTCATTTGTTGCACTTCAGTCCTAAGTGAATTTATGGATACAGACAATTTACGATGTTGTGCCATCTAGTTTTAAAATTAGTACACATCGTTCAGAGCTGGGATATGTCTGAATTAAACAAAAGCCTAATCTGGAAAAAAAAACAAAAACAATTTTTAGTTTTGTTTTGTTTTCAGAGCTGAGTAAAAGTCATATCATTTTCTTCTAAGCAACTCAAACTACTGTACCTTTAGGGAATGTAAACAAAATGGAATGAGGTAATCCACACCATGCGTTATGAGATTATTAAGGAATGTAACACACACACACACACGAACGACACCACAAATAATCTTATTTTAGATTTAGTGAAGTACACCATTTTAATTATTATAATTTTTTGGACCCTACATGTTTAAACGTTTTGGATCTTAACCACACATACTTAATGTTCTACACACACACAGTATTTTACCTTAAACAAGCACTCTTCTACAGTAGCATGTTTCTACTTTAATTCATTAACATGTTTCTTTTATTAATAATGGACTTCAAATATTGCCATAACCTGTTTTCAGTTCCTGTAAATTTGCAAATCACAATTATTTGTATATTTTACACTACAAAATAAAAATGTAAAACAGTCGTGCATCCAGACAGTAAGGATATGATCCGGACCAGTGATGATATGTGCCTTGACCTCATCAGTATGAATGGTATACCGTATAAGGGGCAGGTGTGTCATATACAGAAGGGCAACCTTGCAATTGGTCTTATAAAAATCTGAAGAGTAGTGTTGCTTATTAGTTTTTTACTGACCCATTTTCATGATGTTTGTAATCATTCTGACTGGTTCTTGTAATTACAGATGTGTTTCATGCTTTAGAATCTTTTTTATACATCTGTTTTAAGGTTCTAAGTTCATGAGCTGCTCTTCTAGTTGCCTGCCATTAGACTATTTAATGTAGACTAGATATCCAAAGTGTCTTTGTATTTGTAGTAGGCACCAGCACCATCTCGTTCATTACTTGAAAAACTAAAGAATAATTTAACAGTGGCAGTACAGTAGGATTGATTTCTGCAGACACTGGCTGATCTAGCCGTAACAGAAAACAATCAATGAACAGAAAATATGTATAGCCGAGACATTAAAAAAAAAAAAAAACTCTCTATCACTATTAGATATGTCTTGTCTTCTACTAAGTAATTCAATTTATTTTGGTGTTGTATTTCTTGTGTTACAGGTACTGGAATGTGGAGTGTGTGAAGATGTGTTTTCTCTGCAAGGTGACAAAGTCCCTCGGCTGCTGCTGTGTGGTCACACCGTGTGCCACGACTGTCTCACTCGCCTTCCACTGCATGGCAGAGCTATCCGCTGCCCTTTTGACAGACAAGTCACAGAATTAGGTCAGTGGACTGTTGGGGTGTGTGTGTGTGTGTGTATATGTAACAGTAGGTTTAGGTTAAAGGACTACTGTACTATAATATGCATGTCCTCCCAAAATAAATACAGGTGAACTACTAAGAACCCTAAGAAAATATCAGCTGCAAAATTGCATGACAGCCAGAACAGGGATGGAAATACTGTAAGACTCATTGCATAGCAGTTTGATCCATTCCTAGTTTTATTATGAGTTTAATAAGACATACCTGAGCTTGTTACATACACACTGCGGCTGGTCAAGCTCATATTAAAACCTGAAATGGGTGAAATGTCTATGCAATAGAAGTCTTATTTCCATCCCAGCAGAATGACATCTTTAATTTGTAAAACCTGGTCCAGGGGTCTTATTATTGGTACAGTACTTTAGACTATACTTCATCCCCCAATTCCCTAAGTTAGTACTGAATCTCTACCTGTTTTCACACAGCCAAATCCTCAAGATGGAACACTAAACTTAACCCAGAGTCTAAACAAACCATCTCTGAACTCAAAGGGTCAGTTGCAACGAACTAAAAGGAGTGTACTAACTGGGGATGATCCTGTGGTTAGTACGGAGGATGGTACTAAACTAGTACACAAGTTAATACCAATTGCAACGAACTAAGCAGCTCACGATAGTCCCTAGCTTCGTATTAAAAATGTTCTCAATTGCAACAAACCCAAAGTAACTGCTGTGGCCCTGTAACAGGGGAGGTCTGTGCTGACTATCTGGCGCATGCGGGGTACTGCAGAAAGGGGGCAGCAGCCTCGTAGATCCACCTGTTAGTCATGGCAGTGTCACGGAGAAGTGGGGAAGAGGGTGTGTTGGCTTTCCCTCGCTCTGAGTGGCTGAGAGGTGGGCCTTGGGGGATTGCTCACCCTATAAGATAAGGCTCTGGTGTTCCCTCAGCCTGCCCTCTAAGACAAAACAAGCCAGCTGGCGGAAGCTCTGCTGCCGGACCGAGCACAACAACAAATTAATTAAAAAGAAAAGAAAAGGAATTTTTAGTAGCGGGGGAAAAACTTGGGCAGAGGACGGAGGACTACCATTGTCGGTATTCAGGCCACAGACAACAGCGCCCTCTGTGGGCTAAAGAGCTAATAAAGCTAAAAGAAAATAATAAAACTGGGCACCAGTGCGGTGTTGCCCGTGTGTGTCAGTGAATTGCCCACCACCCTTCCACAGGCCCTCTAGAGGATACTAAAACACGTTACTAAGTTAGTCTAGCAATTTCTGTAGGCTTGTGGTATCGTACTAACTGGAACGATTATGAAAAATCCCCAAATGTATTGCCAACTTCTATGAAACTGAACTATTCATAACCAATAATGATATAAAATGATTTAAAAACTTCTGGAGGGAAAAAAAAAAGATTTCGATTTTAACACACGAAAATAACGAAAAACGTAACACTCTTAAAAAATAATTAGCTGGAACCAGTCACTCTGATTTTGAGCGCACCCCCTTTCAGTTTTTCTTTTGTAGAACACGGCAATAAAGATCTTACTACTGAGCTCTGTGTTAAAGCTGGGGATCCTATCTTTTTTTGTTGTAATTAAGGCAGCAGTGTGGAGCAGTGTGGAGTAGTGGTTAGGGCTCTGGACTCTTGACCGGAGGGTCGTGGGTTCAATCCCCGGTGGGGGTCACTGCTGCTGTACCCTTGAGCAAGGTACTTTACTTAGATTGCTCCAGTAAAAACCCAACTGTATAAATGGGTAATTGTATGTAGAAATAATGTGATATCTTGTAACAATTGTAAGTCGCCCTGGATAAGGGCGTCTGCTAAGAAATAAAAATAAATACGCAGCTGGGGGTGATCCTGAGATAGCACCGTATTAGCTAATCCACAACTTAGTACGCAGCTCCGTACTAAATCTACAAGTGCATTGCAGGCTGTGTGGTCCTCTGGTTAAAGTAAAGGGATTGTAACTAGGAGGTCCCCGGTTCAAATCCCAGCTCACTCACTGATTCACTGTGTGACCTTTACCAAGTCACTCAACCTTCTCGTGCTCCATCTTTCAGGTGAGACGTTGTTGTAAGTGACTCTGCAGCTGATGCATAGTTCACACACCCTAGTCTGTAAGTCGCCTTGGATAAAGGAGCCTGCTAAATAAACAAATAATAATAATAATAATAATGTACCCATTGTTTACACTGGCTTTCTTGTTTTGTTTTTGGACCTCTGCAGTCTAGAGCTTGGTCTGCCAGATCTTATTAGTGTAGAGAAGTCATGTGAGCTGCTAATACTGTGAGAGTACAGACCCAGACAGGACTTAATAATCGCCATGGGTTTTATGTGTTTGAAGCCAGTTTTCTTGTTTCTGTTGGCTTTGATCGCTTCACTTCACTATAAGTGGCATATTAACCAATACTTTTTATTAAGTGGCAATCCTGTTAATCAGTACTTTGCAATGTGTAACATTATGAAATTATTATTATCTTTCCATTATACTAACCCATGAACCAATTTTCATTGACAGAGTTGCAGCCAATTTCATTGTCCTCATTTACACCGGAGCTGTGTGAATGTTTGTAAGGAAAAACAAGTCCACTTTTCCCACATAATGTACCCAAAAGAATGTGAAATCAGTTATTTTTTAATGAAGCTTTTTGTCTGGCTCAGTCATGGTACACCAGTTGGGCAGTGTATGTCTATTTTGCTAAAAGAGTAAAAATAGAGTAAAAAAAGTCAGACTGGTAGAATCAAGGAGTCTTGATTCCTCAACAGATGTGTGCATAGATACGTTCAATGTATATTTGCATTCTATAATATTCATAAATTGAAAGAATACCTGTTTAAAATATCTACCTTTATATGTTTGGGGGTTTTAAAATCCCCACTGAGTGTATTTTATCTCATGACAGATCTCAGCCTGAATGAATTATGTGTTGATCCTCTTCTCCAGTTGTTGTGACAGGGCCTGTTTTCTATATAATTGTGAGTTTCACGGCATTGTCATTGTCAGGGGACTCCGGAGTTTGGGGACTGAAGAAGAACTTTGCACTCCTGGAGCTTCTAGAGAGACTGCAGAATGGAGCCTCTAACCAGTCCGGCTCGTCTGAGGACACTTTAGGAGGATCTGGAGAGGTAAAAAAGCATGGTTAGGGGGGTGCATTTAACTTAACAATGAGGTACACTTTGACTTTGTCTTCTTTTTTTTGTGTGTCGGTAGACTGCTGTAGGTTTGGTCAACCTTTGAAACCAACGATTACATTTCTGTTTAGTTTGTGTATATTGTTTTTATTATGTGCAATTTTTAGAGGTAATATCCACATTTTAATGAGCTATTTAAAATAAATAATCCTGTGATGTTTTGTGTTGCCTAATCTCTCTCTCTCTATAATGTATGTTTTTTCTCCTTGATAAGCATATTATCCGCTGTGATGAAGACGAGAACCACATTGCATCCATGTACTGCACTGTTTGTGCCACACATCTGTGCAGAGACTGCTCTCAGCTCACACACTCCACTCGGACCTTAGCCAAGCATAGACGGGTTCCTCTGGCTGACAAGCCCCATGAAAAAACACTTTGTCTCCAGCATCAGGTTCACGCCATTGAGTTTGTGTGCCTGGAAGAACCTTGTCATGCCTGTTCTCTCATGTGCTGTGTGTGCAAAGAGTATGGGAAACATCAGGGGCACAAGGTACAATTCCAAACTTTTGAAATTAACTAGAATATACAGTACTTATACAATGTGTGTACTGACCATGTTGTTGTTTGTCTCAGCATGCTGTTTTGGAAGCTGAAGCGAATCAGATCCGGGCTTCGATTCTGGACATGGCACACTGCATTCGAACATTCACTGACGAGATCTCTGAGTATTCCAGGAAACTTGTTGGCATAGTGCACCAGATCGAGGGAGGGGAGCACATTGTGGAAGACAGCATTGGAATGGCTCACACAGAGCATGTAAGGCTAATTCTAATATACTTAGGGCTTGATTTGACCAACCTACTGTATTCCCCTCCTGGATAAACCACAGCTGGATTATTTCAGGGCATTGTACTTTACCAGGGGGTGGTGGTGTATGTTTCTATTGTACTTGTTTCATGTGATTGTTTACTGCCTTGCATAATTTGTTTTGTGTCTTTTCACACCCCTGTTTCAGGTTCCAGGCACGGCTGAGAGTGCCCGCTCTTGTGTAAGAGCATATTTTGCTGATTTACATGAAACGTTGTGCCGTCAGGAGGAGATGGCGCTCAGTGTTGTCGACGTACACGTGAGAGAGAAGCTCATCTGGCTCCGGCAGCAGCAGGAAGACATGACCATTCTGTTATCGCAGGTCTCCACTGCCTGCCTGCATTGTGAGAAAACACTGCAACAGGTAGGCAGGCAAATACAGTACATACTGCAGGCATTTCATCATTCTTTGAAATCTGTGTTTTATTAGTAAGATTAGATGTTTATCTCTTGTGTAAAGCTGTTGTGGCAGCTTGTGATGGGTCATAAACTTTTTTTCCCCGCGTTAAAAAACAGCATTAACAAAAGATGCTTCAAGCCTGCTTTGTGGGCAATCATGAAGTGTTTGGATTGCAGGATCAAAAAATGTGATGTCTGTAAGCACATCTGGGTAATTCCGTGTCAAATGAACCACAATTTTGTGAAAATGTCACCATACGTCTCAGATTTGGATAAAAATCGGCACACAGATAGTAAAAGCGATTTCATGGAAAAATCTGAAATCTGAGCAGTCAACTCCCAATAGTTCCTGAGATATGACTATTTACACCTTGGGGGGGTACCATCACTTTTTCGGTCAGCCGATGAAATGAAAAAACACCCAGTGCTTTTAAAAGCTAGTAACTTTTGAAATTCACACCCAGGTAGATTTTTAGTCATAGAATCCAAATATTGCATCAAAAGAATTGTAAAACATACCTTTCATGCTCAATGGGTCATCAAGGGATTTTTTTTTTATCAGGGCGCAAGGTCCACAAATAAGTAAAAAAAAAAAAAAAAAAAAGATGTGGCATAGGTACTGTCAAGTTGTGATTAACACACAACAGAGACATAACATTGATCTAACTCCAGACAAAATTTCATTTTGGGATACTTTTCTATTACTGAGATATAAAAAAATGTTTACAGTCAGAATTACATTTTCAGGGCATATTCTCTTTCAGTTTTGGGATGGAAAGGAATTTCATGATAAAAAATGCTTGAAAATGGAAATATATTTACAGTTTGTTTATGCTGTATGACTTTAGTTATGTTTAGGGCTTCTGATTTTCGGTTTTAACCGATAAAACCCGATAACACCCCCGATACAAAAAAAATGAAATCGGTGGATAGCCAATAAACACTGGAAAACAACGGGAAAAGTGTGGAAATGGTTAATCAATTCATGTTGACTTTACCCTTTCTCAATTTAAAAAAAAAAATTAAAACATTTAAAACGAGATTACAATCAGAATGCAGGCTTGTTAGCGGGATTTAAAGCTGTATTACAGTTAAGATACAGAGGATTTAAAATAGACTTGTGGCGAAATGTACAAAAATGCCTACACACAAAAACCCCAGAAGAATGTGCCCGTGACCATAGGGATTTAGTTGTGGAAGACAGCAAAGGAAAGAAAGTACAACTTAAGTGTGCAAGTACTGTCAGGTTACTACTATACATATTTTGACAGAAAAAAACAAACAAACGCTCAAGCATTGTGGAAAGTAACCAAATACACTAATTTCATACAGTATATCAAAAACGAAAGCCCCGAAAAAAAAACATTTTCATAAAACTCAAAAATAGCTCAAAATAAACACCAAAAAATACAATTAATAAAACCCGAAAAACAGAAGCCCTAGTTATGTTTTAAATATGCCCTACAATTCTCAAAAAAGGGGGGGGGGGTGCAGCCTTATTGAACTATTTTACTAATTCTAAGTTTTTTTCAGCTCTTTCCATTTCTGCTTTTTCAAGTTTGTACTGCACTGCTTAATTGATCACAATACAATTGTTTCATGTGTTTAGATTTAATTGTTATCTATCAAACCTGCTAGTTAGGGTCTCTCCAGGACCAGGGTTGGCCAACTCTGATATAAATTATGCATTCCTACCACAGTTGACTATAGAAAGATAAAGAGGAAACATTGTCACCGCTGGTGACTTCTGTATACCTGTTTCAACAGGAAATATTTGGACTGAGAAAATGTACTGTTTTAACTTGTATACAATACAGAACATATACAATGCAATTTCTGTTGCTTATGAGCCAAATTATAGAAAGTATTTGAAAGAATCGAAAAAAGATCCCAAAATGAAAATTTGTCTGGAGTTAGATCAATGTTATGTCTCTGTTGTGTGTTATTGAGAGTATAAGGGTCTGGGGATATGTCCGTCTGTCTCTTTGTACCTACACACTCCATATTTACATGTGCATGATATACTTTTTCATGACACTGATGACTTTAATTTTGTATGTGTTATTCTCTTTACTTCAGGATGATTGCCGTGTTGTGTTAGCCAAACAGGAGATAACAAGACTACTAGAAACTCTTCAAAAGCAGCAGCAGCAGTTCACAGAGCTTGCAGATCACATCCAGTTAGACGCCAGCATTCCCGTCACTTTCACAAAGGTAAATTGGGCAGCTCTAAAGTGCTTTATGGGAGGTGGGTGGTAATCAAAGTCACCTCGATTTATTCTGTGTGTTTCCTCAGGATAACCGGGTTCACATTGGCCCAAAGATGGAGATTCGAGTTGTAACCTTGGGGCTGGACGGGGCAGGAAAAACCACCATTCTGTTTAAATTAAAACAAGATGAGTTCATGCAACCAATTCCTACGATAGGTAAAACAATCCATTAATAGTTATTTTATTTAAGTCCTATATTGTTTTCCTGATTTTTTTCCCCATTAATCCTCCACATCAATTGAAACCAGGATAGTTTATCCCAAGCCTCCCCTTAAACAAGGAGCTTTGCATTGTAATTGCTGCCTGTTGCTAGTAAAACCAAAAGAACAGGAAATTAATGCAGAGGGAATGTATGCACTTGTTTGTGATTGCTAATGCTGTTCAAATATTTTTTCAGGTTTTAATGTGGAGACAGTAGAGTACAAAAACCTGAAGTTTACCATTTGGGATGTTGGAGGTAAACACAAGCTGAGGCCTCTCTGGAAGCATTATTACCTTAATACACAAGGTAGGAATCGGTGCCTCTATTGAATTATCAGAAGACTGTGTTCAGTGCATGGTTGTTCAATTGTAAAGGTTCCTTGTTTCCATGCTGGGAAAGGGAACCATCCACGATCCTATAAATCCTTCTGTAAAAAGATCATTGCTGCTACCGGCTTCAGTTACTGTAGTTTACAGCTCTGTAATGACATTCTTTAAACTGATTCATTGTGTTACCTCCTCTGCCAACCAGAATTTACACAGGATACCCAGGAGTATTACTGGGAGATTCCACTTATAACATTGAGAGACAAAATAGGTCTGCAGAAATATGACATCAGGTGCCCAGATTATCTTGCACATGCAAGTGGGGTCTCATGTTGTGTGCTGTACTTATTCTGTTCACAGCGGTAGTGTTTGTGATTGACAGCAGCCACAGGGACAGATTGATGGAGTCACACAGCGAGCTGGCAAAGCTGCTAACAGAAAAGGAGCTCAGAGATGCACTTCTGCTGATCTTTGCTAACAAACAGGTAAAGGATAGTGCTTTATTTCAACATAACCCAAGTAATATAAGTAATGTAATATAATACAAAAATTAAATGTATATTTTATTTAAATGTTATTTATTTTTCATGGGCTTGCAATGTAGTATATTAAACCTGTTTTTTTATGTACAAACTGTAAGATGTGTTTAGTTTTACCATTTAATTGTCTGTTTATTGTCATGTGTTATACACTCAGGATGACACGTTACTGCTGCTGTGGGAAAAACATATCTACAGTACAAAGAGGTGTGACGTGTCCCTGTGAAAATGCTGTTCTCAATGACAACCATTTCTAGAGTTGTAGGCATCCACTACTGTAGCAGTCACCCTCAAATATTGCTTCACCTGCCAGTCATTTTTAACCATTTCAGATTGCGACTTCATATTTTTCAGTTATGAAAACTCAAATTGTGTAATTCCCTGTAGTTCCGTTAGTTGTTACACAGTAAAAAAAAAAAAAAAAAAAAAAAATACTGTTTCACTGTCAAATGATACGTCTTTTTCACACTTCATGTTTACAAGCCATTTGACCAGAGACACCTTTCCCTGTTATATTGGGCTCCCTGGAATACTTCTACTATTATGTAAAATAGCTACAATTGTATTTTTTTTATTGTGTATTTCTTTTTTAATCCCAGGATGTGGCTGGGGCTCTCTCAGTGGAAGAAATTACTGAGTTGCTGAGCTTGCACAAGCTGTGCTGTGGCCGCAGCTGGCATATTCAAGGCTGTGACGCTCGGAGTGGGATGGGGCTGCATGAAGGGCTGGACTGGCTGTCAAGACAACTGGTGGCGGCAGGGGTGCTGGATGTAGCTTAGACTCATACAAGGAAAAAAAAGACTTAACTTGACAGCCCTCCTTCAGTTCTGTTTATTTTAGTTTCCTTGTGATGTGATTTAATGTTTTATTGTACATAGCAGCTAACTGTGATTTCCTTTGCATTTTTTTAGGTGACCTAGTGGTTTGTAAAAATACTTACCACACGATTCACAAAACAATGTGACTGAGATTTTTTTGTTGTTGTTGTATCGGGCAAAGGGTCTGTTTTACCATGTGGTTGGATTGCATGAATTTACACTCTCCCTTTAACTTTGTTTCTACTGAACAATGTACAGTCCAAATTATGCTCCAACAAATTAGCTGGCAAAGGCAGCTCTTGAGGTACCTAATATTTTGCAGCTACAGATATTTGATATTTTTAAGGGATGTTTTTCCCACAGCTGTTTGTTAGATTAAAGGGGTTGACTTGTTGGGAAACACGTTGAAGAAGCATCCCGTAATAGATAAAGATTAGAACTGTAACAAACTCGGAAGCTACTGTAGCATACATGGAACCTGGCTTTACCCCGGAGGAATGCACTGGCAAACGTAGCCGAGTATATGCTTAGACATTAGTTATGGAATGTGTAGTTTAAATAATAGACATAAACTGCTTTTTTTGTATATAGTTTATTTTTTAAATCCCAGGTCAAAGTTAAGGTGTAAGCCTTTTGTCTTGGGTACATTTTTATTTCACCTCCTGTTTTGAGTAGCTAACTGCGTTCGTTGGAAACACAAATCTGTTACTTTTGAGCATGATCATTTTTTGCCTTTAAATAATGATTTTTGTCTTGAGGGTAAGACAATGTAGAAATACAAACGGATAGTATGATGCTATGGATCTTGAGATTCATAGTCTGAACAGTTCAGTTGCAGACGGATGGTCAATAACGTGTATAGATCTGTGTGACTTTATGGCTGTATTTACAGCTTTGTTTTAGGATATACTGCTATGTTTGGGCACCTGCTTTGAATGGGAATAGTGCACTTGTAGTTTGATAGCTATTGTTTGTACTCAACATGGTTTACAAGATAGTCATGTATTGGATTTATTTCTGAAATAATTGGTTTTACCTTGCAAACAGCATTTACAGTACCAACCATTATTTATCTCAAAAATATATATAAATGTAAGAATT
This sequence comes from Acipenser ruthenus, assembly GCF_902713425.1. Lineage (NCBI taxonomy): Eukaryota > Metazoa > Chordata > Actinopteri > Acipenseriformes > Acipenseridae > Acipenser > Acipenser ruthenus. Next base: position 15,949,812 of record NC_081190.1, read on the forward strand.
AAAACTGCAGTCCTCACCCAGCCTCATTGCTTAGTACGGTTTAATTGTAGCCATTAAAAGCATGTTTGCATTATCTTCGATGCTAACATTTATTGCTGGGATGTAATGGAATGCATTTAAAAATACATGGCATTGTTCTGTAACCGTGTAGGAGCACAGTACACATTTGACCTACAGTATTTGTAAGTTAATAAACTGCTTTTCTATCAGCATACACAAGTAATGTGAATCAGGATTTTATGCTATTCAATAAACAATGTTTTTTTGCAGGTATGTGGAGAGCTTTTGCACATTTTAACCATTAATGTTTCCTAACTATTAAATATGAACTAAAGACTTAATGTACTGTAAAATGTGATGTAGTCAGACCCCCTCCCCCAACCCAAAATAAATAGCATATGTTTAACACAAGATCTTCTTATTTATTTCCCTAAATAAGAGTATTTAACTGTGTGTGTGTTTAAATACTAAGCTTTGCAACACCAAAGTATACATTGTGCATTTAGATCTATCGAATAGAGATGTTTGGAACCTGTGCACCCCATTATTTAATTCAATTCACAAGTCTGGCTCGGTAATTGTTGAGACAAAATATGTATACACTTATTAAAAAAAACACATTTTATTAAAGTTTTCTCTGTAATCATCAGAATGCATCAAAGAGCCATTGATCTTTCTGCAGGCTATTTCTTTTTACTTGACAGTGATGTTTATGATGCTGATGTCTTCATAGGGCTTGTCCGTCTTGGGATTGATTTTTACGTTTGAGATTCTCTGAACGACTTCCATTCCTTTGGTAATTCTTCCAAAAACGGTGTGTTTGTTGTCAAGCCAAGGCTGTGCAAAATTAAATAAAATACATGAAACGCGAATCAAGCAGCAACCAAATGCTTATTTTTTTTTTTTCTACCAACTGCTTTACGTTTTCCCACATCTGAACAAATTGGCTGCGGCAGACATTTGCATTGCCCGTGCATAGACATACCAATAAAGGTACCTGTACTTGTAGGAGAGCTACACCTGCCAGCAAACCAACTAGTCAATTTATCTTAAGGATAGCAAGGTGTGTTGATATGCAAAAAAATGTGTATGTATATGGCTGTGTATATCAGGTTACTTTATGTATTTTAAAGGATAAAATTATGCATGCTTGCTTGCTTGGGTAGATGGGTGGATGGGTATCTCTATGTTGCCCATGTGATGAGAATGGGCAAACAACAACAGAACACAACATCTTATCCACCTACATTTCGTTCACAATACTTACCGTCGGCACAACGGTAATAAAGAACTGTGAGCCATTGGTACCAGGTCCACCATTGGCCATGCTCAGAGTGTATGGTCGGTCATGCCTTAATGTTGCATGGAATTCATCTTCAAACTCTCCTCCCCAGATGCTTTCTCCACCCATTCCAGTTCCCGTGGGATCTCCAGTTTGTATCATAAAGCCCTGGAGAGAAAAAGAGACCTCATTAAACAGGCTCCGCTACCCACGTATCAAAATTCTGAACCAGCTGCAGACAGACCTCTGAGATATATATTCCCATATTCCTTCAAATTTAAGGCACACTTATATGAAACAGATGTCACCCATTGGCTTTAATTGTGTAACTTATGGTAGCATCCCATTGCTTCAAGATACCGTAAAGATATTACTGGATTACAACATAATATTAAAAATAATAAAATAAGGATATATACCTTTATTACTCGATGGAATATATGTCCATTGTAGTACCCGTTTCTGCTGTGAACACAGAAGTTCTCCACTGTCTTCGGACACCTTGGAGAAAAGTTACACACACAAACAAATGATTTATTAAGACAGACACTACTGGTACTTTCTATTAAAGTCTGAGATTCGAGCAGTCATCTTTCCTACACCTATATACTGTTCTGCAGGGTTGGAAGAGTTAAATCCCCCCCCCAAAAAAAACAAGTACAGAAATACATACTCTACAGGGAAGAGCTTGATGTGAACATCTCCCATAGTGGTGTGTATAATGGCACTGTCCGAAACACGTTTAGGACCCTCTGCTTGCGTGGCTGCCATGACTTCCTCTTTGGATGGTTTCTCGTTGAAGATGTCTCTGTCAGACTCTGCACTCTTTGTGTCTTCTGGCTCCCTTTTGGTGAACTGTGGATTCACAATGAAGATAGTTTGTTCATAGCAGCAGCACATTTTCTTTAGAAAGACCTACACATTCAGGTGACTACTTTGAGTTGTTTTTAAGACCAGCTTATAAGATCCACACTCACTTAGAATTTGTCTGTACCACACAGACTTAAGCCTGCAGTACCTACCATATAAAACCTGTTCTTTTTAAACGCTGTGCAGAAAATGGTTGGGTCTGGCTCGGCTCTCTGCAGGGCAGGATTGTCCGATGCCTTCATCTCTATGGTGGGAGCAGCGTGATGTACTTTAGCAATGCCCTGGAACAAACCCAGCTGGACCACTCGGATGTTCTCCTGTTTGCCCAGGATCCGCACACACCTACAGAGAAAACCACAGCAGAGTGTGTCAAATGCTTTGCCTAAGGTCTCTCAAAAATCAATGCAAAACAATGTTCCATTCCATTTCAGGAGTTCAGCAGAAAATAGACTATATTATTCATCAAACTCGAAATAATTAATTCAGAACAGGCAGAGGTAGACGAATAACCTGAATGCCTAAGACCACCCACTTTCTATTTTCCTTTTCATTGAATGGTTGCCTCTTGATTATACAGTACATGGAAAATGGTATAAAGGCAAGTATTTGCTAGACTGCCTTATAGAAGGCAGAAACCTGCTTAGAATGGCTGAACACAAGACCACAATTCAAAGACAGGTAATCCTTATAGACACTGCAGGTGATTTAACAAAGGAAATTGTAGTGTGTGTTATGAAGCAATACTATGCAACCATGTGACAGAGCAAAGCTTCTTAAATGTTAATGCACACTTGTATAATAGTAGTGCCTTTTACACTGTTACTGACAGAAAACACTGCAAACTGATACATTTACACTGTGCACACATCACATACAAACACTGGCAAACACCTTCTACATTGATTTTATATTCCTGATGCACCAAGACTATAGGCATGAACATCTTCACATGCCCATCCATCATGGGCCAACTCCAGTTCTCTACAGATAGTCAGAACTGTACCAACCTGTTTGTTTCCACATTGATAACTTTAATGCCCAGCATTGTCCCGTAAAGAACAAAGTGTCCCGTTTCATCAAAGATGATGTTGGTCAGTCTGATGCCGTCCACCTTCTCCAATTCCCGTTCCACTGCCATGCGGCGACCAAACTCCATGTCAGGCAGCTGCTGCCTCATCTGCTGCAGCTCTGTGAACATCTGCAAATGGAAGCATGAACTCAATACCCCAGGAGTGAGCTTCAAACCCAGAACTACCGTACTAACAAAGGCTGCTTTCGATACCCCATGGGCCAGTTTGTTTTACTGAAGTCATTAGAATCAGACTAATGGCAAGCCCACGATTGCTGTGGTGATGGGTCAATCCTACTGTAATACACAAGAGATTAATCATCTCAAAGTCAGTAATTGGATATTAATGACTTTTAAGAATGTAACAAACGTCACATTTTCATGAATGGCCCAAATGCACTCTGAAGTGTTAATTCATGTTGCAGAATTCATTACCAGACGTTATGCTACGTAAGCAATAAAACCAGGACAAAGACATTTAAAAACAAACCGTTAGCAATGCCACTTTTATTACCTAACTAACTGAGCTATGGTCCAGATTTATGAACCATTTGTCAGTTACGACCAATTATTCTTTTTTTTTATAATAAAAAATGTTTCAGAACTAAAATAATTAAACGGCACGTTAACTGTAGAGATTCTACTAGTTTAACATTTTAAACAGGTTTTTTTTTATTTTTATTTCACTTAAATAAAAAAATAAGTGTGCACACTTTGAACTGAAGCTGAAGTTGAGATAATTTGGTGTTAGGTATTCAAGTTATTACATCTGTTAACAGTGCCAGAAGCCTTTCTAACTGCTAAGGGGCACAACAGTGAGGGAGTTGTGCTAGTAGACAAATTATTATTTGTTTATTTAGCAGACGCCTTTATCCAAGGCGACTTACAGAGACTAGGGTGTGTGAACTATGCATCAGTTGCAGTCACTTACAAATACGTCTCACCCGAAAGACGGAGCACAAGGAGGTTAAGTGACTTGCTCAGGGTCACACAATGAGTCAGTGGCTGAGGTGGGATTTGAACCGGGGACCTCCTGGTTACAAGCCCTTTTCTTTAACCACTGGACCACACACAAATAAATACAACACCGAGATTTAATTTGATTAATGACAACACAGCTCTATCTTGTGGCGAGGGCCTAATTAAAATAGCCTTTCCTAACCGGGGAAAGCCACATTTAGAGATTCAATATATGCCACTCTGTTTGCCCAATAGGCAAACTCCTTGCAGGGCTTCACAAAGGACACATTCAAGGCAAAACACTTAACGGCTCTCAAACTGAAGTACTGACTTACCGTCAGGCACTCATCAAACACTCTCATGAGCTTCCCAGACAAGAAGCGGAAAATTCGAACTTTTCGGTCTGTTGCGATTGTAGCCATTTTCTTCCCGTCGTAAGAGAAGGCCAGGCTGGTTGGATAGGTTTTACATTTGTTAAATTCATACAAATCTGTGTCAGTCTTGTACTCCCAGTCCACGTTCCTCGGAAATTTAAACTCGTTTGGTAGGCCAGTCCAGTACTCTAACATGCCAGCCTTGTCAGCAGATACTATGACTCTATAGGCTGGATTCAGGCGTATCTGAGACAGAGGGGAAGAGTGCATTTTTTCAAAGACGTGAATTATCTGGTTGTCTCCTCTTCCATCGTAGACAAATATCTTTCCTGTGCTTTTCTCCGAACAGGCTACAGTAGATATAGCATCGCCAGGATTGTAGATCCATTCACACTGGCCAGGATGAAATCTTAACAGCAAAATAAATTGTGGTTAGCATTATGTTTAATAGAATCAATAAGCTAAAGTTATTACTGTTCTTCCAGCAGATGTTTTTGTATATTATTTGTATATATTGTATACTGTTGCCTGATAATCTGTTTTTGAAATACATACATATATTATATATATATATATATATATATATATATATATATATATATATATATATATATATATATTTTTTTTTTTTTTTAGTAAGAGGAATGGCATCTGTAATCATATAGTATACAGTCTTTGTCACTGATTTAACCAGATGTTCATAGAATCACAGAATACAGCAAGGTATCAACGCACAGACACTATCCCAAAGCATGTGTCTGTATCCATGTGAAACGCAGAATATAGTTGTGTTCTAGGGCTTTGCATATTTAAACTTGTTTAAGTTAAATCATGTTTAAATTGTTATGCATTCATTTAATGGAATAAAACCTGTTAATCAACACAAAACAAAGCCATTCTTTGGTTGCACTTGTTTACACAATTATTGAGTATCAATCAAGAACAATCTGACAATGTGATTTAATTGAACCTGTTGTAATCAAACTATAACTATAACGTCGCCTGGGATAAAGGGGTCTGCCAAATAAATAAATAATAAAATAAATAATAAAACCGCTCATTGTACCTGTGATTTATCTTACCTGTATTTTATCCTTTTGATGTAAAATTAGCTAGAATTTATTATTATAATTTAAGATGGAAACTAAATAAAAGCTACTTTGTTCTCCTGCTTTGTACCATACTGTATTGTATTGATTTATGTTTTAGAAAGAATCCAGAGTTTTCATGAACAGGCAATACAAAGGTTAACACTTCAGGTGCACGCATTGACTTTCTTAAGAAACGCATCTCGTTTAGGTCAACTTACCCAAGCTTAAGCATGTTGATCATGTCAAAGTTCACAACATCAAAAACTTTCATTGCCTGGTCATCTCCAACTGAACAGAACAATGCCCCCTCTGCACTTACGCCAATGCACTCAATCACCCCTGTTTAAACAAATGTAAATTACAATGAAAGTTTTCATACAGGTATGGAAATAAGACTCTTATTGCATAGCAGTTTCACCCCTTCCAGGTTTTACTCCTGGCTTGATCAGCCACAGTGTTTAGGTAACAAGCTCAGGTGTGTCTTGTTAAACTCAAAGTAAAACCAGGAATGGATCAAAGTTATGCAATGGGAGTCTTTTTTCCATCCCTTTCAGATCTATATTATATCCCCTGATGTTTAATGCACCACAGTGAACCTGTTCCAGCCACTAATCTCACAATTGTCTTACAACTACTTTGATTAAGTGTCCCTGGAAGTTTTTTTTCCTCAAAGAGCTGACAAATAAAGCTATTGCTGGAGGCTACATGATCTTTGGTTACTTATTTTAAATGGTCAACAAGAACAAAAAACAGGTTATTTATTTATTTCTTAGCAGACGCCCTTATCCAGGGCGACTTACAATTGTTACAAGATATCACATTATTTTTACATACAATTACCCATTTATACAGTTGTTTTTTTTTGTTTTTTTTTACTGGAGCAATCTAGGTAAAGTACCTTGCTCAAGGGTACAGCAGCAGTGTCCCCTATGTGGGATTGAACCCACGACCCTCCGGTCAAGAGTCTAGAGCCCTAACCACTACTCCAGGTTAAATAAATTAAATAAAAAACATCCACAAACCTAAATGGCTTCGAAAATGTTTAACAAACTCTATTCCTGCATCTTCTTTCTTCTTCCAGAACTTGACGTGTCCATCATGGCTTGCAGTTATAATAAAATCTGTCCTGCAATTATAATTGAAACAGACAACACAATTTTCAAAATCACCAAAGCAGGTTGGCAGCTTCTCTTAAAGATCCAACCCAAAGGATGTCCCAACAGGACGTATTCCCTATGTAGGTGAGCTAATACATTTTCATACATTATGTGTTATATGTCAGTCCTTAATAGCCCAGTATGAGTTTTGTCCAGTACATTTCTTCATATAAGGTCTGTTTATGGAAACGGTTGGGTTTTTTTTGTTTACTGAAAAACGTCTTACTTTGTGCATGCTATGTGTGTGATGACATCTCTATGCATGTAACTCCGTTCGTACATTGCAGCACTGGGGAGGTTGTCCAGGTACACACGCTCAAATTCAAGCACTGCAAAAAAAAAAAAAAAAAAAAAAAAAAGAGAGTAAATGAGAATTTATTTTTAAAAAAAGATACATTTTATTTTCTTAAATTACAAGTTGCCTCTAAAAACCAGTAAAGCTGCTACCGTTTCCTATTTCTAACAATGTATACATATGTATTTTATTTATTTATTTAATTAGTACGACAACAGAACAAATACGCTTCCTGAGAAAAGCTGCTTCTGCACACAGAGGGAGAGAATCTGGTGGTGTGTAACTTCGGACATGTGGATAACCAGCTGTCCTTTCGGTCTGAAGTTAATAACACAGAGAGAGTGACGGTGCCGTACAATACTTTAACACCACTTTATACAGTTGTTCCATATTAAACTTTGCATTGATGTGTACATAACTGACCCAGTGACCAAGGCACTGTGCAGTGCAGGTAGCTAACAGTACAGGTAGTGCATCGACTGTGGAACGAGTGAAGTAGTTCACAATAAAAAATAAAAAAACATGCACTGTCACATAATATACTGCAGTATTTAATTGTTGGTTTGTTACAGTATTTACATCATTGGTCCTATGACTAATCTCTCGCATCCTATGGTTTATTGTTGCTGCTCTATAGACTCCCAGTTCTTTACGTGATGTCATAAGTACAATTCTAGTATTTTTTTTCTTTTCTTCCAAAAGAAGCTTGCCTTTTCTTTTCTTTGACTGCGTAGCCTCGGCAGGCAACGGTCCAACCAATTCGTCTTCCGCTGCTTCTCCCCCATTTTCATCCAGTACCTCTAATTTTCTTTTTTGTTCCAATGTAGAAGACGCCATGATTTTAGTTTTAGAATGAAGACCACGCCCCATAACCTTCAACCTCAAAAAATAAGACCAATCAATGCCGCAAATTTAATAGACGGAAATTCCAGCCAATAATATTTCCAGAAGTTACTTTTCTTTTCCTGACCAGGGTGGATTGGACGAGAACGAGTAACAGCTTGTTTCCTTAGGAAGAGTGTGCAAATGTTGGTGATTCGCGGGGCTGCAGTGAGGTTGGGAAACCATCGTGATGTGGATGGAAATAGTAGTATTTTTTTTTAGTCGGGCTTGGTTTGCTGGATATACACCGTTTCCGTTTAAAAATGTAAATATCCTAAGTAATTCTGAAATCATATATTATTTGTTGTACTTAAAAAATAAATAAATAATGCAAATTTAAACATTAAATATAACCAAAGCTTTGTATTGCCCCTTCCCTTTTTGAGTGGTCTAATGCAATTTTTTCATTTCTTTCAGTTCAGACGACGTCATGAATATTAAACTGTATTAATTAAACAAGTCTGTAAAAAATGATTTTAATAACGCACAATCTGTGACTATGGCTCATGTAATATAGTGTTTATAGTTTCTGATAATCGTTACTGAGACACTCGTCGCAGCCCAGCGTCCATCTCTGCATTGATTGTTTAAAATGCAACAGTAAAAACATACAGTATTACGAAATTAGATACAAAATAAGGAATTATTGCAAGTCAAAATCTTTTTTCTTTTCATTATTTCATTGTTTGCGTCAAACAGTCAGTTGTTGCCATAAAAACAAGATCTATAGATTTTGCAGGATTGCCTTTATAATGAAGTTAGACAATTCACAAAAGCTTTATGAAAATGTGCCCCATTAACACAGATGGCACGCAATACTCGTATGCAGTACGGGTACCTAATATACATATTGTGCATACTTTTTCTCTGGCTTTGAATGAAAGAAAGCTTTTTCCAGGCACTTTCAGGTCAGTCTCTCTTACTGTATGTTTATTTCCCCCCCAGGTTTCACTTCAACTCTTTATGGTATATTCGAGAAGTTTCAGTCTGGTTTTCGTGCTGCACATAGCACCGAGACAGCCCTTGTCAGAGATGTGAATGATCTGCTGACAAGCTCTGACTCTGGCTTTCCATCAGTATTAATTCTTCTTGATCTCAGTGCTGCCTTTGATACTGTAGACTGTAATTTATTGGACCAATTGATCTTCTAATAAGCACTTAATTGGTCCAATTAAGTAATTTAGGGTACAGTTGGACCAAAAACCAGGAGGGACACCGGCCCACCAGGACCAGGATTGGAGACCCCTGCTGTAGAGGAGTCTACTGAATCATCTTGAAAGCACAGTGGGACTGTCTGGCCTTGTCCTATCCTGGTTCAAATCTTATCTGTCTGATATGTTTCAGTTAGTCTCTATTGAGGAGGTTAAATCGACATTATCAGAAGTTGTCTGTGGTGTTCCACAGGGCTCCATTCTAGGTCCCTTGTTGTTTTCATTATATATGCTACCATTAGGTGACATTATCCGCAGACACGGAGTGAACTTCCATTGCCGTGCTGATGATACCCAGCTATATTTGTCCCTAAATCCAAGAATTTCTTCTGCCTGTGTGTTATTAGCTACTTGCCTTACAGACATCAAGCATTGGATGTCACAGAATTTTCTATGTTGAATTCAGATAAAACAGAGGTTATGCTAGTGGGCTCACAGAACCAACTGAACGGAAATGTGCGATTACATGCGATTGAACCTTGCAGTCTCTCATCAAAACTTAAACTAGAAATTAAGAGTTTGGGGGCCATCTTTGATCCTGTTCTCTCATTTGAGACTCATATTAGGGAAGTTACTAAAGTATCTTTTTACCATTTGAGAAATATAGCCAAACTTAATACCAATTATTTCTGTATGCATGCCTTTGTTTAATCTAGAATTGATTATTGTAATTAACTTTTTTTTCTGGTGTCGAAAACGTATGGTATTCTGATTGCAGCTTGTTCAGAATACCACCGCTAGAATTCTGACATAAAACCAGGAAAAATTAACATTTTATCCCTGTTTTGCCCTCTTTACGCTGGCATCCTGTGCAGTGTAGAATTGATTTTAAGATTTTGTTGTTAACTTTCAAGGCCCTGAATGGATTAGCACTAAAGCGCTATATAAATGCAATAAACAAATAAATATAGAGGTACCAGGGTTGTGATTAAGAGACTTTTAGACATGGTAATACAAAAAGGTATGGAGAGGGTGGGAGAGCTAAAATGGCCTGAAAGAGCTCTTTAAAAAAAAAAAAAAAAAAAAAAGTGGTAGAATTGAAAGAGAAGTTAGGCCTTGAGAACCTGAATACACCTGGTGTGTGGTCTTAAGGACAGAATTCTTATAATCTGATATGAGCTACCGTACATTTAAAAACATTTTTTTTACAACACTGCTTACAGCAGCAAAACAATAGACAACTGGATAGGAATGTCTGTTGCAATGCGATGGGTCTGGTTTAAATATATTCCCCTTCCTTCGGGGGGGGGGGGGGGGGGGTGCTTCAGTCCATACAGTACATCAGATACAGAAGTGTTCTTGTACAACGCAGGCCTTTGTACAAAAACAGATCTGTACATGTGTTTATATTTGCATTACTATTGTTTTTTAATGCTTTTGGTTGATCTGTCAACTCTCTACGCATACCGTAGGTGCACCCTTGAATATAGCATGTCTTCTATTTGTGGTACTACGGGTTACTGGTTAAGATTTTTTTTAGTCGTCAAGTTTTTTTTAGTATTCAAGCTGGGTTTATTAGCAGAACTTGTTAGTCAATGTATTGTGCTTCTTGTATTGAACTTCATTTTTCATGACAATTTTATACCCGGACGGCACGGTGGCGTAGTGGTTAGCGCTGCTGCCTCACAGCGCCAGGGTCCTAGGTTCGAATCCGGCCTTGGGTACTGTCTGTGTGGAGTTTGCATGTTTTCCCCGTGTTAGCGTGGGTTTTCTCTGGGTACTCTGGTTTCCTCCCACAGTCCAAAGACATGCTGTCCAGGTTGATTGGTCATTCTAAATTGCTCTCTGTATGTGTGGTGCCCTGCGATGGACTGGCATCCCATCCAGGGTGTAGTCTCGCCTTGCACCCTGTGTATGCCGGGTTAGGCTCCGGCTCACCGCGACCCTGTAAAGGAGTAAGCGGTTAATGATAATGGATGGAATTTTATACCCAAGTACCATGTTACAACCTAACTGTTGTATGCTAAATTACTTTGGTGAGTGTCATGCTTTTGTAGGATTGTCTGTTTTAATAGATTATCATAGTCTGTAGGATTATATTGTGACCAATCACGGTTTCTAAAGTATGATAGGTCTCCTAACCTGTCTAGCCAATAAGATATAAGTCATGTACCACTACTAAGAGGTTATCGGGCATGAAGGAACTGTCAGATTAGGAGCAACGCGTTCTTCCCAAGATTGTGAACTCGGCTGTAAATTCCAGAGCAAAATCCATGTTGAAATACTAGGTAATAAAGTGGTTTGCAATGTTTCAGTTATTTTCCAAATGTTTTTTAATCCCCCTAGAAATTTTCATTTTTCTTTTTCTGGTGTTACATGCAAATATCATGGGAACCGGTTTTGTGTTATGCAATATCAGCTTTTAAATCTGCTTATCTAATGTGATTTAAAAATACATAAATAAATGGTCCAAAACAGGATGTGGAATTGATGCCAGTGTACATACTTAAAGCGTATGATGAAAGCGTTAGATATTATGAATTACCATATTGTCCAATTCAAAAATGTATGGCATAAATCTGTTAGCACCAACTATTTATCAAAGTTGAAAGTCTGTGCTTCAAAAATAGGTAGGATTAAAGGCTATAATGTCCCATGGTAACTGTGAACAATATTTTTAAAAGAACTTGATAAGATCTTAAAAACACAACAGCTAGGTTTATGAATAAACTTTGAGATAAGGGACAAAACCTTTGAAATTACAGGTGGTTTGTTTTATGTTATGTTTTAAACCACTGTGCTATTACCTGTTGCCAAATTAAGGTAACAAAAGGCAAGAAACATCATGGTCTATTTACTAGACTGTGATCATGTATCTGAGTTAATGTACCTGTTGATGCGGATCAAATCTGTTTTTCTTTCCCATGTAACAATTGTACAAGTGAATTACAAGTGTGTGTTTATTTTGCTGTTGCAACAAAAATGTAATTAGATTACAAGAGAAAGGAATGTAGTCTAGCTACATCAATGAGGTAGCTTTTAGTACTATCTAGTAATAATACATTATTTAGCAATAGCTGTCTACAGATGTATTAAACTGTTAAGGTTTGCAACCATGTGAGCCCAAGGGATCTTTGAAATCTGTACTAGAAACCAAACAATAGGTCTTGGTTTTCAAGGAAATACAGAACTCAAACCACTGTCACGCTGGTAACAATAAAGCCCCATACAATAATAATAGATTAACTTGTGGATGCTACAGTGTCTTGTTATGTCTGTATGTACACTCAACTATAATTCCACGTAACCCCCTGTGGATTATGAAAGTATACATCTGTTTCAAGACAGGAGGTCATTTGGAGCCTGTCACGCTGGAATGTTTTTAAGAATAGGAAGGTAACTGGATTGTCACTGAGCTTTTAACATCATCCATACATCTGCTGCTACCGCTGTAAATACAAAATAATCTGTAGAGAGGAGTTGAATTCTCAATAAATGTTTTATTTGGTTAATTGTACAATTGTGTGTAAAACAATAATTATATTGCAAAAAAACATACAAACACAGTGTGTGAGAGTGTGTGAATATGTTGAATTTGTTTTGTCAATTTGTGTTTCTTTGATTATACACTTTTTAATAAATAATTAATCAGTGTAAAAAAAAGTGGGTGAGTAGTACTGTGGGAGTTATGGTTAGGAATGGTAAGCCATCGTCAATATCGGCAGCAAAGGGATCATTTATGGTGATTGTAAAATAAGCCTATGGGTGTAGGTTAAAGATCATATTTACAAAAGATTTCAATCCTCCTCTGAGACAGGGATCTTAACCTTTCAGTTGTTCTACTGATGTCACTGCCTGCAGAATTGCATGATGAGTGTGTCAAACATGCCTCTCAAAGATGTGCTACTAGTCTCCAACAAATTGAATCACCTCAACGGGCATCAAACACTATGAGACATTAATCGTTTTAACGAAGACGGATGGTCCTGTTACCGATATTTATTTTACAGAGTTGCAACCAGTCCTGTAGATATTCTTCATAATAATTGCAATGTAGTTCAGTGTCACCACAGGGTGGCGTACCTTGAACAAGACATTTTATTCTAGACACCATAAGTAACTTTACAGGCAGATTCTGCGCTTACTATTACCCAGGAGAAGAGTGTGAACCATGCCACACAAAACTTTTTATTATAATATATTCCAAACGTTTATATATATATATATATATATATATATATATATATATATATATATATATATATATATATATATATATATATATATATATAAGAATAATTCAGATCGTTTTAAATGTTTTTTCCACCTGCTGAGGCAATAGTAAACCCAATTATAAGGTATATTTGTTTATTCGTTTATTTTTAAAAAGTTGATAAAGTACCAACAACAACGTGGTGTATTTAGGTGTCAGAAAGCCAGACACCCAGAAGGCAGTCCTGATTTATGACTCTGTCGACTGTTGTATTGCCCGTCTAATCCCCCAAAACTAATGGAACATAACCATGGCATTCTAAATCATTGTTCTTCGGCCAAGTGCTTTGTAGATCAATCACAGGAATTACACCTACAACGTCCGGCGTGGGATGGAAAAATGACACGGAAAATAAAATCATCTTTGAAAGACACAGCAGCTGGAAATGTTGTATTTGAAGATGAAGCAATATGCTGTGATCAGGAAACAGGGGTCGTGTCCATCGTGACCAATAAATGATACAATGTATAATTGTATTATGTTCAGTGATTGTTCGCTGTACACACGGTTACAGTCAATACATTTTATCACGTAAAAGTGAATATTTTATTTAATTCGCAACATACGCATCAATATTAACGACTGGCACTTTACATGAAGTTTACTGTAACAAATGAAAGTATACAGTGGGTGACTCAATGGTATAGCACTGATTTGAGTCAGTTTTCAGTTTTCATCGCATGTGTGTGTCACTTAATTTCCAGTTTCTACGGGTGTCCCACTCCCATTTACCACATTACCAGCCACTTATGTAGTTGATCATTCATAAAATATATATATAGTAATTAACATAGCCCGCGTATAATTGAAAGGAATATCACACAACAAGTAAATCTTTCGCAATGAAAACCAGTATTATAAATTAAATTTTACTTTGTAAACGTATTTCAGACAAACGGTAATAAGTAGTAATAAGTCGAGTCAATGACATTGTTCTGCTTTTAGTGAGGTTATTTTTTATAAATGCATCTGAACTAGGAGGCGAGGGATGAACGAATCTCTGTGACTTTCATGCAACTTTAAAGCCAAGAACACTACTAGCCTAATCCTTGCTGAATGATTTTTTTTACCCCGATTGTACCCCGACTCCCTCCCCCTTCACGTGATTCTCCACTGGAACATGCGCACAGTTTACTTTTAAGCGGAGGCACATCTGCACACACTGACGTCAGCCCGAACCTCCCAGAGTAGGCTGCCAGCTCTAAAACTTGGCTATAGGCCGGGTGCTGTGATCAAGGGGACACAACTTTGCTTCCTTGCATGCTTTCTTACAGTGTACTTTAATATGCAAGTTGTGTTTCTTTTCGCAAAACAAAAAATAACAACAACAATAAATAAATAAATAACACAACCCTACGATTTTTAAAATATATATATATACTTATATATTTAATTTAAAAAGTTAACTCATAGTGGGGAAATAAATCAAATTAGCAGACTTGTTTCATGAGTGAATTGATGGAATTACACTTACTGCCAGGTCCGATGCTGCAGTAAAGAGCCCTTTTTACAAATACAGTAGCGGGGAAACTGCAAAATTCCTTTTGTCGGCAAGAAGATAGTTCTTATAGATTTAAGAAGAAAGGGAAAAGAAAAGCGAATGCAGTGAATGTGTACGGGACTTCTGTGCAGGCAACTCTATTGTCTGCGGTCTATACAGCGCAGCTCCTGACAATGAGGATGAAAACGGTAACTATCGCTTTACTTGGTTTAACAATACCGATCTGGCTGTAAGCTTGTCTTCTAGTTCTGTGTGCTTTTGTGATTGCCTCCTTGTACGTTTTTATAATGCACCATATATTTTAACAGTGTAGTCGTTTTAGTGCATGCTATTATGACTGTTAACGTTAAAAGTCATGCAGGGTGAACTGGATACGTTTAAAAGATGAGTTGTATTTAAATAATAAAACAACTTTGCGACTTGAAAGTTGTATCGCTAAATCAGACTGATGACACGCAGTTTCCACATCAGATCTGCTAAAGCTGTTTTATTGATACAGTGCGATTACAGTGCAGTTTAGGATATGTTAAACTTTTAATGGGCTAATCATCTAGATGTGCGCGTGTGTTTTTCATTTACTTGTGGTCACTTGGGATTTGATTGCTGCTAAAAAAAACGTTGCAGACCGTAATTAGAAGTGAGAATGAATAAAGAAGTTAATTCTTTTTTCTCCCTTATCCAACTTTAATTAATTTAAACGCGGGGTCTGCTGCTGAGCTGTGTTAAAATCAAAACCCAATTTCTTATATTGTACTGAAGAGGCTCTTGTTTTTATTGAGCTGCCGGTGTAATGCATTTGGGCTAGTTGCCAACTGTCTGGGTCACACGCGTTTTATCCAAATAGAGTTAGCGCTGCTGTCTGGATTTAGACTGCTGGATGTTAACTAAACTAAACCCAGACAATTTCTGAAGATCACAGCAAGATGTACCATCTACAGTCTAGTAGTATTTAGTATACTGTTTTAGCGGAATGGATGATCTTTTTTGTATGTCTTGATATTAATTTAAAATCACAGTCCAATAGGTTTAAAAAAATAGTATAGGTTATATAACATCACAGTTGGATTTTTTTGTACTTTTTTGTAATTATAATAGACAGACTTAGAGCGGATAGATACATCAACAGCAGTAGAATCTTATTACTGTATCTGCACTGACAACACTTTTCATATTATTATTGTTATTATGATTATTATTATTCAGGGCGACTTGCAGGTGCAACAGGGCAGTACAGGGTTACAGTGCAAGATTCATATTTAAATACAGTATAGTTTATAGTAAGTGCAAATAATACTTCTAAAACACAATATGAAATAGGATGCAACAAGGATTACATGAGATTATATCTACAATGACATAATAGTAGTGCAGTAGTGCAAGGATAGTGCGTTAGCTGAGGATCCAGTAACGTCGTGCGTAGATCAGGGAAATCCAGTGCATAGTAGGGGGTAAATCAAGAGATCTCTACAAGTGCAGTCTAAACAGCTTTACCCCAATTCGGTTGTTAAACGCATTTTCTCCACTAGCCAACTGAGAAAAGAAAACAGTAGCCCATCATAGTTAATTCTAATATACTTAACTGTTACACACTGCCTGCGTATGTTTAAAAATGCACTGTATACAACATTGATATCGCATTTCGATTTCAAGACCACCTCACTAACATACTTTGCATAAAATATTTTCTCAACGAAGTTGTTACTGTAGGAGAAAGGGAGACAAAAATCGACCACACCCTATAAATACAGACTTAATTTGCTAAACAAAATACCAACAAAATAATTATAGTACAGGCGAAAATAAAGTGACTTTACCGGGGCTGGGGAAAATAAGCAAACACTGGTGGGGAAGGGCAAAAATAATATAAATACAACTTCCAACAAACACTAGCAGAAAAAACAACACTTACTAGAGGTGTTCCCAGTTAAAGGAAGTGGTATCATAATACAGTCATCCCTCGCATATCGGGACTGCGGTGGGACCAGAGTAAGGCCGGATATGTAAAAAGTCGGATGAATGAAACCTGTTTTAAATACTATTATACACAGCTATAACAATTACTATCACGTGACACTACTCAATGGCAGCGCATGGAGCACATATAATACAATACAGTGTACGAAAACTTTGAGTATCTGAACTAATATTCTCTGTTCAGTAATAAACTAATGTTGCTAAAGAGGTTGATCATGGCGGATAAACGGTTAGGGCAGATACAGGACGGATTGTCTATCTCACTTTACTGACCCTTACGGTGTCACAATGCAATAGGCATATGTAATTTGTCCTACCGTTATGATGGATTGCTTTTTTTTTTTCATGGTCACTTTTTAAAATCTTGTTCAGAAAATTGAATACGAAACCGAATTATGCAATTTCCATTATGAAACACTTCATTCATAATCGAGCACACAGTAGTGCTTCAGCCGGGGGCGGGAGTGTATGAGTTGCTCCTCCAATTAAAACCAGTGCTCAGACTACGTCACCTGTCATTGATAGTACTGTGATTATAGAGATAGGAGTTTAATTATAACGGAGGCTTGTCTCTTCTGATGAAATAAATAAATAAATAAATAAATAAATAAATAAATAAATAATAATAACATTAAATCGATTTTAACACGTTTGTCAGTTATGATTGAGACACGAATGTCTTAACAGGTATCAGTTGAATTCTTAAAGGAGAGTCTAAAAGTTGTGTAAAAACACCAAAAATCATAAGCCATGTACAGTAAATAAATAAATGTATATTAACAGTTAAGTAATCTGAAAAGAATAATCGCATCGGCGGTACGATAATGGTCGGTATTGATTAGAGGGCGAGCATTATAATTGCATTATTACAGAAATGTTATGCCATCTAATTATTGAAACAGTGCTAAAATCAAAATCGCTAATCTATCCGGTTATGTTTTCAGCCCGAGTACTGTCGCATTTCCTAGCACATACGCTCGGGTTGTTGTTTGTCTGGGCCCCACCTCCTCCACACTAGATCCAGCACCAGTAGTAGAAGCAGACATTGTATGTACATGATACTTTATTTTCATGTGCTTTAACATTGTTCCTGTATTGCCACTGTAAGAGCACAGCCTATACATTTCGGTTTTTGGGCTCCCTTTTTATCGAAATATGCCCATAGGCTTCGCTTTCGAGCTCCCAAATATGACATTGCTAGTCACGTGAGTAAAAACATGCTGGAAATTGGGAGGTGAATATCCAGTGTTTGATGCCACATGACAAAGATAGGAAGTAGACAAAAAAAAAAACACTCTCAGTTGCCGTTATTTTCAGACACTCCCTTGTTCTTAATATTTGACCTGCACATTTTTGACAAAGTTTAAACGATTAAGCAAAACCAGAAACGTTTGACACTTTGCTAACGTTTAAACTGTAATCGATTAACACCCCAAGTGATCGCGTTACCGCCGTTATGACTGCTAGATGATCAGCATAGACTTTGTAACAAGCAGTCAAATGAAATTTGTATTGATTTTTGCCAACCTCTTCCCTTTTTCATTTTACCTCTCCCCTTTATCACTTTAGCATCCAAATGCACTTTCTGACACCGGCTGTTAAGATTTATCAGAAGGTGTTTGACGAGCTAAAAAAAAACACAAAAAAAACACCTCGGTTCTGAACACTTCCACCCGACGAAAGCAGTCCACCACTGACAGCACGTAAGTTTGGCGTGGAAACCCATTTTTGATAGGCACTCTAGTTATACAACTTTGCATTCTGTCCCAGCAAAAGTCTATATTTGCAAAAGCACAGATATGCGGAAAGTGGTGAAATGTATAATGCATAACTCTATTATAATAGTTTCAGTTTTCATGTTGGAATTTTAAGAAACCAACTTAATTGCATTTTGGTAATAAAAGGGATAGCTTGAAAAACCTGGCAGTCCTCCAACAACACAGCAGTGAAACCGATATAAGGCGACTCTGCTTATCATAGGGTAACATTTGTGAGGTTCTTTTTTTTATTGTATTATTATGATTTGCTTCGTGATAACCAAACTAGAAGTGGTCCAAAATATCTTAAATATATGAATCCATGACTTATTTTACTCCTAGGTAAATTACATAAACAACTTTTTTTTATGGACCCTAACAATATGTATTAATTAACCAACTCAACAGTGACTCGTATTTTTATGGAATGACAATCCAATGCTTAACTTTTAAATGTAATTTATTCAAAACCCTAATTTAAATATCTTTATTAGTCGCACACTAGGCGTCATCTACACACTCCTAGTGAAATGACCGGTTGTCAACGCCAGATGTTGCAGTTACTGGAGGCGCAGGCAGAAATTTCTGCACAACCTCTTTTTAACTTTGTCAATTTGTTGTTAGGACTAGAAGTGGTAACTCGGGACTTTGACCCAGGGGAGTTGTTTTGATTAACACACTTTCTTCTACTGTCTAAAATGTGCTTTACCAATGCACAAAAACTACTGTGCACCTTTCCTGTATGTAATATCTGCCCGGCAGTAGAGTTCTGATCATATGAAGCAACAATGCAAGACTGCATATATTACCAAAAACGCTACCAGGAGGTTGCATTGTGTCTGGCAAGCCACTAGCTCATTAAAACTCCAAACCCCTATAACAAGAGTCAACTTGTTATTGGAAAATGTGCTAGTGGGCTGTTTGTTGAAAAGTGCAACTAGTTTTGCAGCTGCTGAAAACAGAAGCCTTATGTTTTCCACTTTGTTTTTGTCATGTTTTATGTTGAGCAAAAATACATGTTAAAAATGTGTTATTACATTCATTATACATTTAATTGTGTAAATGGATTATTAGGTATATAATGTTCTTGTTTGCTGACCTGTTCCAAAACCGTATAATGAATTATGTGTAGCAATATATAAATGTTGAGACGTGCATATTCAGATAATACTGTCTTGTCATTCTTTCAGGTACACACATGGATAATCCAGGACAAACCTCCAATGTAGCTCAGCTGCAGTGGAATTACGTTAAATTGTTTTGCTGAACCATTTCTGTGCTCATAGCAAGGAAATGAATCCAGACACAGAAGGAAACAGAACCCTTTAGCAAAAGTCCAATCTAAAAAAGAAACTGGGCACGTGGACCAAGTTCAGGAGTAACAAAAAAAGAAAATAATAGCTGGACTTGTTATGGTGCTATACTGGAGTAAAGGAATGTGTTTAGCCCACCGGTAGCCTCCCTCGCCCAAGTCAGAACTTCTCTACATTATGGAAATTTTGTGGAAGATGTTGACTTGGATGTTGAGCCTAGTCATGGCTGCTTCTGAATTTCATAGCGACAACAGACATTCACACAGTTCCCAAGGTAGGCTTGTATTGCCAGCATGTCTGTTTTTTCATTGTGTGCATGGCCAATGTGACAATGTGCTTTCAACAGATTGCACCTTCACCTAGATAATTCCCCAGAAACCTGTTCAATACAAAAGCCTTATGAGCTCCACCTAGGATACAAGCCTGTACTCCCGAAGTAATTCAAATTGATATAAATAATTACAGTTCCTTATCAGAAGGACATTTAAGGAAAGTGAAGGAATGTTTGGTTGCCACGAGTAAAATGTCTTTAATTGTTAAAGAAATACTCTTTATGCACTGGGTTTGAAATAGTAGGTAAAACAAGCTGAAGTAATGTTTGTAATTTCTGTTATCAGAAAAGGTACAATCAATAAGTTCTGAAATGATTGTTGAAACTCATCATTGTCTATTTTTTTATTTAGTAGAAACCTGTTTCTATTAGAGTAATTAGGTGAAGTCGTCTGTGTGTGATTTTCATGAGTGAAAGCTTGTGGATGAAGTGGATTTGACTAATGTTACTAGTACTTGTCACGTCCTGTTTTTTCTTTCACGCCTACTTCTTTGACGGGCTCACCTTGTGATCACAAAGAGGAGTTCCTTTCATACCTTGAGCACTACCAGCTGACAGTCCCGGTGAGAGTGGATCAGAACGGGGACTTGATGAGTTATACTGTGAAACACAACAGACACTTGCGACGAAGGAGGAGTGTGGACCCCATCGACCAAGACCTTGCAGAATCCAGGCTGTTTTATAAACTCTCTGCCTACGGAAGGCACTTTCATTTAAACCTGACACTGAACACTCATTTAGTGTCCAAACATTTTATTGTAGAATATTGGGCTAGAGATGGACCAGAGTGGAGACACGATTTTATAGATAATTGTCATTACATTGGATACCTACAAGATCAACGGAGCACAACAGCAGTGGCACTGAGCAACTGTAATGGTTTGGTGAGTAGATTTTTTTAGTCATATGAATATCTGTGTATTGTAACATTTCTGTTTGTACTATTTATCCTCTTTGACCCAGTATAGATAGAAAATATGTTTGTGACTAAACTTTTTTTAAGGGTTATTTATTGTGCCTTTGATTAAATCTGGACAACAAACAGAAATAAAACATTTACTCCCAAACAGATGCACATGGCTAATTTGCATATAGATCTTGGCAGCTTAATAGTGTGGTATCATCTCAAGTTGCCATAGAAGTTTACAGCATTTTATTTTTTATTTTTTACAAAACAAAAATTAGTAGCTGAAGCTTTTGAAAGGTTCTTCATCACTTTAGTTTGCTAATAATTGCTATACATTTGTTTTTTTAAGTGGTATACCACAGTAGCAAAGTATTTAAAGCATAAAAAATGTGGTAAAGCTTGTTAAAAAAACAGTGTAAAAGTGTAAACTGCAAAATTAACTTGCAAATTTGCCAAACTTTTATAAACACTTTAAGGAAATGAGGTGCTTCATTGCCAGTTTCCACCAATATCAGTTAAATCTGCAGAGAGGAGAAACCGACATTCTGTCGTCTTAATAGCTTATTATAAAAGCATTGAGTGTTTCCTGCAAAAGAACTATGTTTCTCAGATGATTTAGACAACATACCTGCCAACTCTACTGATTTAATCAGTTTATTGGGAGACTGTGTAGAGTTCCCAGTTGCCGTTTTTAAATTTCACCCGTCTAAGCTGCAAATAAAGTGACTGTGTTGGTGAGTGCTGTGCAGAATTCAAAGCCAGCATGTTATGGAATTTATAAATGTGTTGCAAACTGCCATTAAGCTCTTCCCTCCAGACCAAAGGCATCAGGTACAGATAAACACCTACACAAATGTGACTGTGGTTAATTGATTGCTTATCGGTTTCAGCATTTGAACCAACCTGAAAGCTTTCCAATGACAATTACAATAATTTGGTATGTAAACTGTAACTCCTGTTAGACACACATAGTATATTGATGGTATGCATGCAGGCCTGTATCTATATGTCTAAAGTGCAAGATGAAACCTCAAGCCCATTCACAAGCGGGTGTTATGTTTGAATAATCTTGTGCTTTGTTTCATACTTTATAACCTCTTTTTCGATGCTCTGTTTTTCAACAAGCACGGTGTTATTACAACAGAAGAAGAACAGTATTTTATTGAGCCATTAAAGAATATATCTTCCGGAAATTCCAGTGATTTAAACTTTGAAGAAGGACAACCCCATGTTATTTATAAAAAAACTTCTCTTCGGCAACAGCAACACAATGGGGAATCAAACTGTGGCGTTTCAGGTAACTAGCATGACATACAGATTACTTGATTGTTTATTAATAGACAGGTAAATAAACTGTAGATGCAGTTTGATATAGATAGATGAATTGCACATAAAATTTATTGCATGAGAAAGCGTTTCTTATGTTATTCTGAATGTGATGCATGCTATCTGTTGTACAATGTCATGCAGCAGTTTGGAGTAGTGGTTAGGGCTCTGAACTCTTGACCGGAGGGTTGTGGGTTAAATCCCCGGTGGGGACACTGCTGCTGTACCCTTGAGCAAGGTACTTTACCTAGATTGCTCCAGTAAAAACAACCCAACTGTATAAATGGGTAATTGTATGTAAAAATAATTTGATATCTTGTAACCATTGTAAGTCGCCCTGGATAAGGGCGTCTGCTAATAAATAAATAATAATAATAATGCCATAATCAAGATTGTTTTGCTATTTTAACTTGTGTGTTTTGCATCATAAATCAACTGGAAAATGTGATTGAACATCTCTAATATACAGTATATATACATATATATATATATATATATATATATATATATATATATATATATATATATATTTGAAGGGGCTCAGATTCACTTATTGTATTACTTGTATTGTAACGCTTGAAATGTTTTTGCTTACGATTGTAAGTCGCCCTGGATAAGGGCGTCTGCTAAGAAATAAATAATAATAATAATAATAATAAACCCAGTACGTGCCATGTTACTGATATTTTTTAGATCTCACAATAGCAGGTTATCGAATGTCTAGACAATAAACAGAAAACAAGCTGCAGTGTGGTTGTAGGAAGAGCTTTATTTGGATACATGTGCCACAAATATGACTTTAGCCTAAAAGGCTGTTGCAATTATATTGAACTCCTACATTTATATCTAAATGTCTCTATATGGAGTGGGTAATGCCTCATTTGGTCAACCCAAAAGATATGCATAAACAATTGTGATAATGTGGAAAAAGATATTACAGGCATACGACCAGCGCAATGAGTAATGAGTTTATTTCTAAACACTACACAATGTTCTGTAACCATTTAATGGCAGGATATTGAAAATCCATGCATGCTGTATGCAGTGGTGCGGTACGGAGCACCACACATCAACTGCTTAATGTATGACCTAACTAAAGTGGATAATTATATTGATTCCCTACAGATGTCACAAGAAGCGATAAACCTTGGTGGCAGAGCGATCCGTCTGCTTCTTCAGCTTCCATTCCAGTTAATAATGCATCAAGCAGCGTCCATCGACAGAAGAGATCAGTCAGCTCAGAACGCTTTGTGGAAACCTTGGTGGTAGCTGACAAAATGATGGTGGGATACCACGGCCGCAAGGACATTGAGCATTATATTTTATCAGTAATGAACATTGTAAGTTTGATCCCTCTTTATTTCCCAACACACTGTTGACCTACCTGTTCACAGAATTGCAAATCCTTCATACCCCTCAACAGTAATATATATAAAACAAATAAAAACATTTGCAGTAATTATTTAATTATGAGCTGTATTCGTAAAGCGTTTGGAATGCAAGTAAATGTATTGTAGTCCTATGTGATAGAAAATGTTTCAAATTCGAGAGCGTTGTTCATATTTTCAACTAATAAGAATTGCATTGGTTTTGTAAGAGTTTGGTTAAATCACGGCATAACTTACAGGCCCAGTTCTGTTCAATAAGTGCTGTATTAAACTAGCCTCTTAGAATTTGCATAGCTAGAAATATTCTACTTATTAAAAGTGCCTGGTTTAATTTGTCTGACTTTGTGTCTTTTCTTATTTTCTGGAGGTCAGGTTGCCAAACTTTATCGTGATTCCAGTCTAGGAAACGTTGTGAACATTATAGTGACCCGCTTGATTGTTCTAACAGAAGACCAGGTGAGATCTCTATTAATTAAATTTCAGGTTTGTTGATAGTTGATTATCCACAACGATGGGGATACAGTGTGAACAGAGTGCATACCTACATATCGACAATACAATTATGAAGAAAATTGGTATGCATATCCTTTAGGGTATCAGGATCTAGTTCATGATGACCTGCTTTGGACTGGGGTCTGGTTTTTAATTTAGCAGTGCATATGGTATCTACTTGAAGAGATTCCAAACTATAGAAATTATATATTAACTATATACACACAGCTGTATAGTATATTAGCTGTTTCAGTCTTTTTTTAGGTGTGTTTCAAACCCCTGCTAATCTGGAGTCTGAACTCCTGCTGTGTGATGAGTTCCAGCACCTCAGCACTGTCCTACATCCTTGCGGCAGCAGACATTTCTCTTTTCATTCAAACTCAGATACAAAACACTAAGAACTTGTATTACACGTTGTATATATTCTGTATTACTAACATACAGCAACTTTGTTTTCCAATCTGAGCTGTATAGAAAGCAGTGACGTGTCATGCTGAGTGGCAATGCGAATGAAGCGTTTGCAGTGCAGATGAACTCACTGTACCTTCTCTCGTAGCCGCAGCAGAAACTGAGCAGCGAGTCGGCTGGGATCTTACTTTATGTCGTTTGTGCTTTGGCACATGAGATTAAAGGGTATCTAGCCATCTTGTTTTTTTATCTTCTTTCTGTTGTCAGAATAGCAGTAGCCTGTGTAGTACCACTGAAGTTTTTTTTTCTAATTTGTTCATGGATATGAAAGAATCACAATACTTCTTCATTCAACAATAATGCCTGATGAGCTCATAAAAGGTATAACCCTATAACCTTTGTAAACCAGGCTTTAAATGTGTGTTTTCTACGTCTCAGGTAAAGTGAGTTTAGTGGGCTAAGGTTCAACTGACAGGGAAAGAGGCCAAGGAGTGGATGGGCATCAAGACTGAACTGGATGGTCCCTTTTAAAATGAAGCATGCTCACAGGGCAACGTGAAGAGGTTCACATTGTCCCTGCTTGTGTTATCTCTGCTTGGTAAAAAAAAAAAAAAAAGAACTTAATGTTCCGTGCATTTAAAAAACAAAAAGTGTATGTTTGATTTGGTGTAAGTAGTGATAGCTGATAATATCCTTTAAAGTAATCAAAGTTGTAGTATGTAAAGATGAATTACAGGGAGACATTATTCCTTGAAACCACGGTGGCTAATTATAATCCTCTTTTAGACTTGAGAGGCTTAACAACTGAACTTAGCAGCCTGTTTTGAACTTTCCCGGTATGCCTGTTGTGTTGCAGCCAAACCTGGAGATAAACCACCATGCGGACAAATCCCTGGACAGTTTCTGCAAGTGGCAGAAATCCATCCTGTCCCACCAGAGCGATGGTAACACCATTCCGGAAAATGGGATTGCACATCATGACAATGCCGTTCTAATCACTAGGTAGGAGGCTGGTTATTTGTATACTTTTGACAAGCATAACTTCACATGAAATAATACTCTTTTACAATCTCTGCAAAACCTCCAAACTAGTAATCCTGATTCACCTGGTGTAATAGGTTTACACTCCAGGCACTGTGAAAATGATTTCCACTTTACCTCACTCTAATAGTTTTAGTTTCCTCTAGAAAGAAAACAAATACAGAGCTCCTCAAATTATTGGTTCACACATACTGTACCAGCCATTCTTGTATGAGCCACAGCAAATTATGGGTGGTGGCCAGTCTCTTTTGGAACATTGCTGTTAGCAGAAGCCTGGTTTATAATTGCTTGGGTGTTTGAAACCTAGCAAATGTATCGACTTTCTCTTTGTTTACATTTGTGCCCAGCAGTAATGGTGAAGAGCAGTCTTTGTGTTTGAATACCCTTGACCAGGGGCCTGCGCAGGAATACAAATGTGACCGCTATTGTGGGGGGCACATTAAACAATGAGTGTAATGCTATTTATTTATATAACCATATCAACACATGCGCACACACAAACACACACATATAGGTCGAATACATCAGGATACAGGAGTCTCAGGTCGTGTTCTTTACAGACCTTCAGAGTGCTGGCAAAGACATTGCATTGTCCGATTCCTGAGCGTTAAAATAAGCTCAATATACAAATAAATCGCACTGCATTTCAGGAACTCTGCACTAAAATTCATGATTCAGCTTCACAAGTGCTTCCCCTTTAGTATATTAACAGTTTTCAGGTTTTCAGTTTGGCTTGGAGGCGGCTGGGAGTATTCTCTTCTTTTCTGATTAAACTGTCGATCTCACTTATTACAGCATCAAGCTCAGGAAAAAAAAAAAACATCGACTTTATATTTCTCTTACAAAGGTTAAAAAACATAGCATTCTGGCTGTGCGAGTCCCATCAACATGTTCCAGTGTTTTTGTCGGGGTGTCTTTTCCTGAATGTTAGCATTTGCAGATTCAGTTCATTAGCACGATTTTCAGCTTTTAAAAAGTACTCATAGAACTAACTTTTTCTCTTTTAAACGCTCTCTGGCTAAATCAATGTTCTCCCTCTACAAAAAAAGTACAAGCAAAAAATAGCATCATTTTAAAAATCCACTAATTGTACTACTGCAGCTGGACTCAAACATTAAGTGGACACAAATATACGCGTGTCCTTAACTGCACTTATGGGGAACGTGTGCAAACCGAGTACACTCGCGTCCATAACTGCACGTTAATGAGGAAATCTGTTCAGTTTGTGAGTGTCAGTGACAGAAATTGCAAACACAATACATTGATAAGCAGAAATCAATATTTTGGAGATGATTATTGGAGGGGCCAGCACCCCTGCTTGCCCCCCCCTTGTGCACACCTCTGCTCTTGACACATACTTGGTGGCATGCTTGCTGTCTGGTGTATTTTCATGCAGTGCAATTAGACGACTGCTTTTTACAGTGTAAACACCTTTGTCAAAAACTTTGAACAAGAAAAAAGAATCAAATAGTGTATATGATGGCAAGCTAGAGATGTTGCATGTACTTGGGTCAGTTGTACGTGTGGTTTGGGTCACTGCTGTTGTGGAAAGATTTTTGGATGCAAAAGTAAACAAACTGATTACAGAAACAATGTTTTAATGATGAATGGATATTGTGTATGTCCTGTAATAAGCTATGTATCCTCCCTTGCCTTACCAGGTTATCGTGAGTCCTGGGAACACTTGTAAACTGCAGACAAATCGTGTATATACGATACTCATAGACCGTGATATTTAACTGATACCTCTAAGTGGCAAAGTATTGAACATTGTGGTTGTTTACCAGTCAAGCTCATACAAATATCTGGAATAATATATATTATTCCAGATTTCAAAAACATTTAATATTAAATTCGTTCACACCTAAGTCGAAATGAATTTATAACCTACCTCCATTACGTTTCAATAAATACAGTTGAACTGGGACTGTAATGGTTAACTCCCTTCCTGTGAAACCACATAGTTCGGGTCAGGGTTAGATGGTTAGTGGATACAGTAAAGCTGGGAAAGCTTCTGTATGGTAAATGGTAGTTTGTAAGCAATTTGTAGCTAATCATTGAGGATAATGAATCCTTTGAATGTTTACAGCTTGCCAAGAAATAGCATGAGCAATCTTTTTCTAATAGAGTAGGCAATGTGGTGCAGTGCTTCTACACAGGAGTTAGCAGGTGTCGTCAGATTTCATCTTTTGCAGCAAGCACGTTGTGCGGGAATGCATTCCCAAATTCTATTTTTTTCACGTCTGACATACCCTAATTACAAGACAATGACACTCATCGAAATGGTTGTCTACTCATCTTATTTTCTTCTAAGTTTTACTTTAGAATCTGTGATTGAGTTTTTTTTGAAGTTATGGGTGACATATCCTTATCATATTGACCTAGATGTGCCACTGATTCAAACTAATGTTCAGTACAAGAACCTGTTCTAACCAGAACCTAAAGAGGACTTAGTCTTAAGGCCTGACATATAGAAGACTAGTCACGTACATATGCTTATTTACTGAACTGGTAATGAATACAGATTTAACATGGTATTTATTGCTTTTGCCTTCTACAAAGTCTTAAAATGTAAGTAAGTGATTACAATATAGTTTTTTTTTTTAGCCTGCCGGTTCTGATTCTTTTGTAGGTATTCTGCTCTCTAGTGTACTTGGCTGAGAGATCACATTCCAGCTTTATTTCAGCAAACAATTAAGCAAATAATAAAGGAAACCAAATTTTCAATTGCAAATGTATTTGTGTGTTTCAGCGGTTTGGATTGGCATGTGATTGTTTTGTTCTGCGTACAATTGAACTGAGATCGAGCCAACATATATTGCTGAAAATGTAAAAAAAAAAAGAAAAAAGTCTCTTAGGATTAAGTATATTTTTGCAAAACAAAGAAAAAAACATTGCAGTATGCCAGCAAATACTACAATATACTGGCATTTTTACTTGTAGCATTTTACTGCAGTGCTATTATTTTTCTCTCAAATAAATAACTTCATTTAAAACTTCAAAAATTGTATTTTGTGAATATGGTGCTGGCATTCATGATGCTCCTTTGTTTGCTATTTTTGGCATGTTTATGGATTTGACCTAATGACACTAGCCATGTTTACCAATGTGATAAGATAAGTTTTTCCTTCTATTTTTCATGGAGTGTTTTGCAGTTATGTGTCTGGAAAGTTCACTATACGTTATTGTCATTCAGCATTAACGTCTGAAGCACAGACAATACTTAAACACTGAGTTTAGATTAGATGTGCAGCCTCAAACTCATGTCAAAACACGCTTAGACAAAAGGAATTATGATAAGAAACCGAACACGCCTGCCATCGCTTTTTAAAGTGAGCAAGGTGTTTTGTTTTTTTTAACTTCTAAAGGGTTTCATTCTGCCTCACCGTTTCTTCAAGAGACAAGATGTTGAAATGGAAAGCACTCAAAGCTAATTACATGTACCGTCAGCACTCATTAAACTGATATAAAACGGAGCAGGTTACAGTCTCTTTTGATCTGCCTCTCTTATCTCAGAGAATATACATACCAGCCATTCTTCCTCTGGTGATGTCAAAATTCCATTGTGATTGGGAGGCTGATATTGAGGGCAAGGAAGAGACTAGCTGGGTTGTAGTGCAGTTGAAGGTAAGGGGCACTTCTTAAGGTCACAATGGAATCCCTCCCCCCACAGACACACATAAGTTTAGGCTGTCCTGCCCCCCTGTCTGGAGGTAATTCCCACTATAGAATCTGCAGGTGAGGATTTTTATAAATGAGTCACTTACCATTTATGTAACCTACAAAACAGAACATTTTTCTTTTCTTTTTTTTTCTATACCTTTTTGAGGTTGTGGCAAGTGGGACAGAATCAGAACCAGAGTTGCTTGCATGTGGTCCTATGCAATAATTCAGTGACTACCTGATTGTGACAGTCCGCAGCACAGTCTACAAATAATAGCTTCAGGCTCCACCAGAGTTATGAATGCTGACCACAATACTGGCGCTGGCTTTTTCACTTGGTAAGGCATGTATTGTTGTAGTTGAAACTTGAAAGTGTAACCACAGAGAGATGGCGCTCTGCATACTGAATTACATGTACCCCAGACGGTAGTACTTAATGGCTTCAAAATTCGTTGGGGAACCTCAGGGCTCCTTCTCTTTTCCATTTTATAAATGCCTTTATGGTACAATGAAGAACAAACTGCACGTCAAATTCACTTGTAGTGTTTTACAGGATGCTCTTCATACTTGACAGTAGCAGCCAGCAATACAGAGATTTAGAGAATTGCTCTGCCAGTTTTGCGAAGAACAGGTCATTCTAAATAATGGGGCAGCAGTGTGGAGTAGTGGTTAGGGCTCTGGACTCTTGACCAGAGGTTCGTGGGTTCAATCCTAGGTGGGGGACAATGCTGCTGTACCCTTGAGCAAGGTACTTTACCTAGATTGCTCCAGTAAAAAACCCAACTGTATAAATGGCTAATTGTATGTAAAAAATAATGTGATATCTTGTAACAATTGTAAGTCACTCTGGATAAGGGCGTCTGCTAAGAAATAAAAAAATAATACAAATAAAAAATAATGACAAAATAAAAACCATGGTATTTAAACATGCATGTCGAAAAACCTCACAGACTATACTGTCACTTTCTAAATAGTTATTAAATGACCCAGGTGTTTTAAAATCAAACATCCTTCACTGAGTGCAACTTACTCTTATATTGATGTCTGCAAAAGTATATAAAAAAAAAACTCAGGAAGGTTATATTTTATTTAATGATTAATGGCAGCTTTTAGATTTGCTGCTATTTTAGATCAATTGAATAAACCCCAAAGTCCTTTATTATTAGTAAAACATCCCTAATCTTACTTTCAATATTATAACAAAACTATCATCAGTCATCACTCTTATAAGGGACATTTTCTTGGCAGGACCATTTTTCTGAAGCGTTAATTAATTAGAACACTTTGTAATAATTTAGGGGATACTGTATTCAACAGAACGGACCACATCCGTCCTTCACAGGTTGTCTTGAGCTTTTCATTCAGTGCGTTTTTAAGTGCTTGTAATACCTTAACATTCAGTTGAAGTACAAGTATTAATGGGGCACTTAGAAAGCTCTATTTATTATTTGACAGGATCAAAACAGTTACGAAGCTGCTTATTTAAAGTTACCAAATAATGATTGACAGGCCGATTTTCAATTGTTTTGCTTGTGTGCTAATTTTTCACGTCTCCACTTTTTGTTTTAATTTTTTTTTTAGTTTTGCTCCAAAATACTATTTTCTAAAACTTTTTTTTTTTTTTTTAAACTTGGAGCAATCACTGGCCACTCCTATGAATCTCATTATCTCAGAGCAAAAGAGGAGCAAAAGAGTCAATTTATCACCATTATTTTTAGACCTAGTTCAGCAAGCTATAAAACAGATCATTAATGTAAATCAGTTTGGACTAACCACAATGGGGTTTTTATTCAATTGTTCATTCACAAATTGCACTTGTTAAAAAAGGCTTGAATTTCTTTTCATTTAGGCTGCTACAGGATGACAGATGGCGGCTGTGATCTTACATGGCCACCTATCAAAGAGTATTTCAAATCATAGCCTTATACTTTTACTTTATACTGGTGCTTTTTAAAATGATAAAATAATTAATTTGGAACATGTTTATAATGTATAGCTTAAATATTAAATCTGTAATCTAGGCAAGGCCTTATGAAGAAGGATTTTATTCCAGGCTTTTACAGCCTGCTTACCTACTCAGATCAATACGGAGCTCAAAAATTGGCAACAAAAAGAGCAAGGCCAAAATGGCCTTCAGTTTAATAAGTTTGTAGAGGGCACCGAGGTCACTAAAATAAGACCAAAGTGTAGGATGTTGTTTAATTTTACTTAGGATTCATGTACAAAGCTAATTATTGGCCACAGAAAGAAAAACACAGTTTAACTTAATAATAACTATGTATTCAAAAATGCTGTTTTTTTTTTTTTTGTCAACCAGCAGCCTAGATAGGTCTCTAGACTAACTTTTTGACCTAGGAGCCAATAGCTTAGGCCCCCCCCCCCCCAAAAAAAGGATGCCAAATCCAATTGTTGGGTGCCACTTTAGGAGCAAGTTGGTTGCTACCATATTCAACTGCTTAAAATACAACAGCTTGTTAAGACACTACAGTGATACTAAAACTAACTTAACTTAATGTCTGTACTCAGTTGTTTGTTGTCTCATTCTGTTGAATATGTAAACTATGCAGCTGATGACTGCAATCAACTCAGCATTTTAGATTTTAGATATTTTGCAAGCGTTGTGTCTGGAATTGGTGAGGGCACCTCTAATTGTGTACAGTTGTGATGTGGGGAATAGCAGGCCTCAGCTTGCATGCTCAGTGGAATCCTAGTCTGAGAGCATGTAACACTGACAGTTTTTTTTACTGTACATGGAACCATTTATTGTTTCAGTAAAAAACAAGTTTCAGTGAGTTCGTTCTGTTATTTACGCTAATAAATACACCACAGAAAACACAATAACATACATTTTAGATTTTTCTAAACCATTCTTCTTCATTACCACAACCTGAAAGCTGAGTTTAACGAGTGGCAGTTTTTCTACTGCAGTCAAGTAAGCTGCAGTACATTTAATTTTTCTTTTTTTTTTTTTCTCAGGAGTACACTTCCTAATTACAGTCCCAAGTATTTATATATGTATTTATATATGTTCTTAAAATGGTAAGTGAGAAATAAACTCAGTTTTCCCTGCAGCAGCTGACCTTGCTTTAATACAAAACCCATTATGCTAACATCTAAAATTACCGTGCCTGCTTCATTGGCTGGTCAAGAGACATGGTGTAAGTAGGCAAGTTGCAATGAAATCATCCTCAGGCCCGAATACATATGGAATAGATGCAGCTGTTAAAGAAGATGCAACAAACGACAAAAACCTGTCGTGTTCACTCCAAACGTTATTAGATACACTACGATTTAATTGGCGAAAGACAACATTGGTTTATTGGAGTTCACAAATATTTTTTTTTAGCTTGATATGGTAACCTTTTCACTTCATTAAAAAAAAAATGTAATTATTGACCTTTTGCTGCGTTTTTATTTATAGTTTTCGCTGCATTTTGTTAATGGCACGTGTGCAACACAGAGAACTTAAGTGTATTTCAATTTATGTTTTTCGTTGTTATTGTTCTAAATTTCTTGAATGCATCATTTTATTTTAAGCAACGTTTCTACAAAACAGTACTCACACACGCCTGGTCATCATCACAGCTGCTGCAGGAACCCAGGGTTAGCGTATTCTGCTGGTGTTACTACAGCACCACTGGACTTCCAGGCATTTGTATTAGACCGGATTGTTATCGGCCCTCTCGCGCTTCAGTTTAACACATAACGTCATAACGCATTCAGAAATATTGTCACAAGTGTTGTGTATGGAATTGGTGCGACTTGACCATGCAAATCCCGTACCGGTAATCGTGTTATTCTTTGTAACCAAACACTTCCTAATACAGGCGTCTCTCTCATTGCTGAAGCTCAAAGGACACTTCGGGCATAATCGCTGTGAATAGACAAACATTTTGAGGGGCATTGCGGCAATTAACAAGGGCACCCACGGCACTTGCCGCATGGTTGCCATTGAAAAGTATTGGTGTAACACAGTATACTTAAAAACAGGAGGAGTGCCTTACAGTTCTTGTTCTGTCTGCCTTTGAACCAGCACCAAAAGAGGACTTCATGATGTTGTTGTTGTTGTTGTTGTTGTAAATGGCGATTGAGGTGAACTGGAGCTTGCTAAACTCTTGTGTTTTTGAACAGACTTTACAGATTGGCGTTGACAGATCAGAATGGTTTTGTTAAGTTCCTGTAATGCGCCTCCTAGTACAAAGAAAACGGATAGATTCTGAGTTATGTTTACATTTTTGTAATTAGTTCCATTTAGCATTTGTTCTTCTTTCCTGTGTTTTATGAAGCAGCACCAAGAAGGGGAAAGGAATGGAGTTATTCTGCAGGCAGACAAAATAGCATGTGTTACAGGAAGGGGCGCCCCATTTTGTGCGCAAGCAGTCAATTAAACAGGTTGGACTTTTCATGGCTTAGGGCTAGGTGTCTGGGTGCATTGCTGACTGCAATGTTAAAAATAATTTATATAGCTAGGTGCTCATCCATATTCTCTGCATAGAGTTTGTGAGTCTGGAAGACACCAGTTATTTCTGATGTGAGCTGATAAGATAACATGACTATATGGCAACCATATTCAAGGGTCCCTTTAATTCTTCCCACTGCAAAACTGCTAAACACAAAAACACAGGCCCTGACATGAGTAGTAACAGCATTTACAGTGAACTAACACAGAGATGAGGTGACAGCAGCAATAATACACAGGCTAGTTTTATCTTCCAACAGCTGGCCTGTGACATGCCTAGAGTCTGGCTTCTACAAAGATGAAAACCACCTCAGAAGGGGCACATTTGTCTCAATTAATCTATGATCTCAATAGTCAGTTTTACAAACAAAAAAAAAGAAGTAAATATGTTTAAGATAAGGTTTAAGCATCTAATAGTATGGTAGCATATTATTTGAGCAATGCCACAGGCAGGATTCAAACAGCAGATTTAGGGGACTGATGTCAGCAACTGCACTGATTGACCTAAAAGAGTCAACCAGCAGAGAGCACTTTTAACCCCCCCAGTTTCACTATAATGTTATGTACTTAGAGTACATTTACACTTGGGTCTTACTGATTGCTGGGTCATGAGAATAAATCTGCAGTTCTCCTTTGTTTACTTCCAGTCAATCAGGCACATTACTCCTCATTCTTTGTGCAGCAAGTGTTGCTTAAGCCAGTTCAAGTCAGTTTAGATGCTTCTGGTGAGCTATTGCTGTCAGGTAGCACTTCTGCAATCTATACAGAATGGGGGAACTGTTCCCAGAAGCTCTGTATTGAATATGTTGAAATCTGGTACAAAATATTGTGCTAAATTGCGAGGCTAGCATCCCATTGAATGTGAACAGAGTCTATTTTTCTGATCGATGTCTGTTAAACTGAACAGTGGTGAAGGGACCATTAACCCTCTTGGCAGAGTTCTGTCTTTTAGATGTGATGATTTTGGGTTCAATTCCATATCCCTCCCCCTGTGCTTTGAGGTTTATGGTAGACAGCTATGGGTGTGGGTAGTGGGCAGTTTGTGTTAAGATTACACATCTGCCTATGTGGAAAAAGAGGCTGTATTCACTGTTGTGCAATATTTTTAAGACATGTTCTTATTGGTAGACTTCTATTATCATATCTTTTCACTGAGGGTTCTTCATGAGCCTTTACTGAGTAATACATAGCTTATATTGATAATAACTGTTATATGCACTGATGTTCCTAATACATTCCTTGTAAATTATCAACAGGAGATTCTTCGTGAACATTTATTTCTTCAAACCGGCCCCTTTTTTTAGTCAAACATTTGAGCTCCCCTTTTTTTTGCAGTTTTCTCTTGCACAATATATCATTTGCTCTATTACTGTGGTCTAAGAACTATTTACTCTTTCCATGTGCTGCCATCAACTGGAAATGGAAGTCTCATTGTAAAATATGTCCAGAAACTACAGTGTGAGCATTATGGGTCTTTTCAGACAGCTCTTAGCTGCATCCTGTCATTGACACCGCTAGCAACTATTAGTTGGGTTAAGTTAAAAAGTTAATGATTGTAAAGTTGAAAGACCTTTCCGCCCAGAGGAATGTAGCCATGAAGAGGTCAGTGGACCAAGTAGGTCTTCAGTCAGATTTTACTAACCTTGACAGCGTAGTTTATGAGACAACCTGACATTTATTGTTTTGCCGCTTGAAGAATGATGACCCTGAGTGACCCTACACTTTTCATTTGTCTTTTAATCATATCCCGAGAAACAGGATCTCTTGTACAAAAGAATTGCTCCCTAGCTGTGACCTCTGACCTGGGATTCAGTTCAGGGTTACTAAAGAGACATTGAAACAGGAGCGGCACCTTCTGACAGTTAATACAGAGAGAACCTTGACCATGTTTGGTCAGCAAACACAATGTAGATCTTTACTGAATATCAATACGTAGATGTAGAACAGCTTGTGACTGCCATGAATGCGTGTGGGTGCAGACATGAGATACAAAAGCAATACAAGTGTTCCAAGGGTGGAACCATACATAACAGGTTAGCACAGAGGTGGGGAAGCAATTTAAAGCTACCTTTGCTTCTGAGCCATCCTGGTATGCTTAGACGGTGGATTGAATGAGTAATTATACACACAGTCTCAAAGAACTCAAGAATAAGATGCAATTGGACATGACAAGGATTGGGCTGAGAGTAGTTTTTAACTAGCTTGGAGAAAACTGGGCCAAAAGCAATGACTTGTTTTGTTAAATTAAAAAAGAGAAACTCTGGGAACTTACCAAAGGTGTGTTGTTTTGCTTAATTGCAGGATGCTAACATTTAGTTGGTATGATGTTATAAAACAAGTCCAAATAAGTCTTTCACTGGAAGCTTAGTGGATTTTAAAAAAATGTATTTTACAGAAGTTGCCAAATGCTTTTTAACAATTCCATGAAAACATGCAGAGCCTAAAAGTTGGTGACAGTACTAGAAAGCTTTTGTTAAAAGACTCATCGCCCAAGAAGCTAATGTGCCTAGGATAAGTGCTTTGAAATTCTGGAGGAATAACATACTTCTAAAGAGTGGAAATTTCAGACAGTTTATGTAAGCGATTCTTAACTGTGTGAAAGTTTATACTGTGTATGTCTTTCATTTATGACTAATAATACCCTGGAAAGAAATTACAAAAGGAATGGGGAAGTTGTTTTTTTTTTAAAATCATCATTATTATTATTCAGGATCTACTTGATGAGCTAATCAACAGATGCAATGCAAGTGATTCAGAGTTTCTTAAAGGTCCAGATCCCTCCTCTAAACACACTGTAATTCTATTGAAAAGAAGGCATTGTAAACTTCCCAAATTGTATGTTTTCAAATTGGTTTAGGCGTGCAATGCAAATTCTTTCAAAACAAGACCCTGCTGTTCATCCTTTGTACTTAATGCTAAGCTGAAGAGCTGCTACTATAAAGGCAGAGTAATGTTCAGGCTATGCAGCGAATTGCATCTCTCTTTTTTTTTTGTCACGAAGGACTGAAAGCCCTAAAAGATTTAAAGGGCGGTAGAAGAGTATTTGGATGCAGATGAAACCCTGCTATCATACCCTTCCTTATTCCCCAGATCACCGCTGTAAATTACTTTCTGTTCTCAGGTTGTCCTAACTGGTAAAATAAAGAATGTGTTTTATAGATGATTACCTCTTGGACACTTTACTTCTAAGGACATTTTTTATATGATAGTAGTGCTTAAGTACACCATACTGTCGTGTAAGGGTGGTTACAAACATACGTGCTCCATTAGGAGTGATTTGGGGTCTAAAAGCTTGTTGGAAAGTGTCTTTTGGATACATATTTAGTAATGAGGGAACAGGTTGCCCACCAGTAGGGGAAGCGAGAAGACACAGGTGTACTGGTGCAGCCCAGCCAGGGAATGCCTTCATTGATACGAACTAGAAGACCACTTGAGCGTATCGCTTTAAACACGTCTATCAGTCTGTTTGTATAGTCTATATATGCCTGTCTAGCTGTCTCTCTATGTGTTGTATGTATTGAATTTCCTTTCTCGATTTAAAAGCCTGCCCTTTGTAGTTAAATCCTGGGTAACAGAAGCATAACAGGGAACTGAGTATGCAGTTTTCAGTACCATCTAAATGTATTTGTAGTTTGACTAATTGATAACAGACAGGAACAACCAGTAGCTTTATATTGTAGCCAAACTGCTGCACTGATTTGCAGAATATCTCGCCATATTATGTATATGTATGTGTGTGTATATACACATAATGAAAAGGTATTAGAGGTGGTAATGGGATACCAACCTAATCCCTTGAGTAGAAAAACAGACCACATAAATCCTGAGTGCTGCTGACTGAAGGGTAGTGAATGGTCTTTTTTCAAGAGTTTGACTGACAAGATGTTTTACTTCAAGGAATCAGATTTACTGTTCATAGCACATAACAGAGACAATTGGCCAGGAATGAAGGTTAATTGAATATAATATGTAGTTGTTTCTGAGTGACGGGTCCTAAAATTGTTTATGGTTTCAGCTAACAACATGACTACCAAAGGACTGACGTTATAGCTATTGAATTTGTATTTACTGTAATATAACAGAAGCATAAACGCATATATAAACGCATGTATATATATGTATGTATGTATGTATGTATGTATGTATGTATGTATGTATGTATGTATGTTTTTTTTTTCCAGTGTAATATTTAGTTTTCTGAAGGGTACCCAATTAGATCCATTCTCACATCCTGCAGCCTTTCACATGTTTACCATTCAGTTGTCAGGCGAGCATAATGCAGCTGTCAAATTAGCTATTCTAAATTTAAAACCACAGTTTAACTATTTAATCCTGTTGCTTTACTGTAATGCACTGTGGGCAGTGATGCGTTGCTACTAACACAGATCTTCAGCCATGGAAAATGAGGTCGCTAAGCTCCCTCAGCTGACTGGAACAATTCTCATTTAATTTAAAGCGGCGGGTCTGCCTAGGTAAGTGTGTCTTTCCAGCTGCACAAGAGGGAAGGGATTTATAGTTGAAGTACAGAAGCTTTAAAATCTTAACAGGCCATTAACTGCAGGATATGGTTCATGAGATTTAATGGTCGGCTGTTAAAGTTAGATAGGACTGTTCCATAGATGGAAAGGAACATATGAATCTGGGACGGTTTCATTTTTCCCTTTAAACTGATAATAAAAAATATATCGGCTGCCCTGAAAAGCCTTCACCCTTTGATAAGCAGCGCCTTTCAACGTGAGGAACTTTCCAAGACTCACAAGCTGAATTTCCATTTCATTACATGTCCTGTGGTGTTGTCATTTTTTTTTTTTTTTGTTCTTCATAAGAAGGAATTTCCAGCACATTTCTCAGCCCTCGACATTCATTAAATATAACATTAAAAAAAGGACTTTGAAACTGCACCGAGCTAAGTTTCACAATTAGAAAATTACAGGGCTTGGGAGACCAGTAATTTGAGCAGTTATATATATTATTACTGTCTACAAGCACTAACATTTTGTGCCAGGGTTCTGATCTTTAGCTCACATTGCAGACCTTTTTCAGGCTGTGTGGACCTGAATATCAATAACGCTTTTAATTGCTAACTAGCTCATAAATAACACTGATGTTAAAGCCATGTCCTTAATTAAGCCA
This sequence comes from Acipenser ruthenus, assembly GCF_902713425.1. Taxonomy (NCBI): domain Eukaryota; kingdom Metazoa; phylum Chordata; class Actinopteri; order Acipenseriformes; family Acipenseridae; genus Acipenser; species Acipenser ruthenus. Next base: position 15,988,909 of record NC_081190.1, read on the forward strand.
TGGCAAGCTTTTGAAAAACAGAGACAGCACCATATAAAAATGTATATTGTGGTCAAGTTAACCATTAACCATTGTCTGACACAGTGGTCATTACCTATCAGATAGACTGCTATAATTGTTAAGTCTTCTAAGCTGAAGGAGTAACCTTACTGTATTGTCTGCAAATGTTTTATTGTAACTGATCAAACTAAATTGACCAACCAAACAGGTTTACAGTAAGCATGGGTACATTTAGATTTGGCAGACAAGGTCGGAAACTCTTCTAAGGTTGGGGCAGGTAGGTGCTGTGACAGATAAACCTGTTGCAATGACAAATGTTACCCTTATTCTGACAATAAAGTACTTAATTGCATGGAGGACAATACTATTTGTGGGTCCTCCGCTTTTGTTACGTACCTCCTCATTCTTACTGTCCTGAGCACAATTCAGGTGCTCGGAAGCTAGTCAGGAAGTAGTCACTTGAATTAAAACCAAACTACATTAGGAAGTTATGTGATGTATAAAAAGGCATAGTAACCAGGAAACATATGTAAGTGAATTTACACACTGCAGTAATGTTCTGGGTTTATGTTCAGACCTTTATATTTGTGAGGATGTGATGATGCGGCGCTGTATTGTCATAGAGGAGAACAGCTGTGCTTCAGGAATGTGGAGCCCTCTGTCAGGTGTCAGCTTCTGCCGAGGAGCCTTGTAAAGCACTGGTCTCAGGGAAGCTTGTGGTAACTCAAACATGATTTCTGATAAGATAATGGTCAACTTCCAGGGACAAGATAATAGAGCTCAAACAAACCAGTCTATCAGACAACATCATCACAATGTACTCCCTCAAGTGACCTCCGGCTCCAGAGATCATACGTTGTAGAATTTATAAACAATGAACTTAGAATGCTGAAGACAAACATGTACCTCTTGACTTGTGTTCACCAAGCCAGTGTTATAGGAGCTTGGAGAAGCACAACTGATGGTCCATTAAACAAAAAAATTAAATGAGAAAAGTGGAAATAGGCCCATCAGTTAAAATAGTGAAATTCAGCATGTAGATTGCCAGCCCTCTTCTGTTTATAATTATGAAGCAAAATGATTTAGTCAGTGGTGTTCATAGTTCAGCAGATGCTGCTGACCCAGCTGTTATGAATATCATAGATTCAAGTTCTCCCTACCCAGGGGCAACCTCCATCTGCATGTATTAGGAACAAGGATAGTTAAAATAAAATCCACTCGCATGTTGCTGTCCTGCAAGTTTAGATTCCTTTCGGAGATTCAAGTTTTAGAGTGCAGTTTTTAGAAGATAGTATTAGAATGTGTTGAGTGAGGTGCTTGGTTCAGATCATTGGAAGGGAAGAAAGCTGATGTCCTTTATCTGTGGGCTATCAGGAATATACTTTATGATAACTCTGTATTTGGTACTTAAAAAAAAAGGATTTAGGTACCGACTGATAACTCATTCCCATCGCACTGCAGTATTCCTTCGCTGTTCCTTTTTTACTGGCATATATTTTATTTGTTTAACCTACAGTTAATTTGCATCCCTGTACATTCATATTTTTCTACATGGACACCCTGTGTGTGGCATTGTTGAAAATCCAACAGCATTCACTGAGTGCAGGATCACTGGCTTATGAAAAGTGCATTGTTGTTCTTCTGTAAACAATATTATTGTTTTGTTTGTAACACAATAATCAGATGATGAATGTTGGGGAAATTGAAAAGCAAATCAAAATAAATAGAATTATATAAGGAATTAGACATTAGGCCATTTCGAGAAGTTTTTTGGATGTCAGCCACACAACTAAAAGTTAATTTGGTATGCCCTTCAAGTTTTAATAGATTAAAAGCCTTCCAGCTAATGGATTACTCATCCATTTGTAAGGATGATGTGCCTTAAAAGCACAACAACCTTTTATATTAGGCTTTCTGGTGGGGGGGGGGGTTATTTCACAATTGGTTTATTGGTTTATAAATCTCCTTGTGAATACAAAAAAAAGTCATGATTGTGCATTTTCAATCTCTGTACGCATTTAGGGAAATTCCTTTGTTGGAAAAGAGCGCCCCATTAAAGTTGATCTTGGTTGAATATAGTTTGAATCAGGACATGCATGATAAACATGTTCTGTGTTCACTAAACACTTCTTCCAAATCCTTTGATAGTCTTTTACCTTTGTATTTACATATATAGGTTTATTATTTATGATATTCTTTTGAGGTTGGGGTGCAATGGAAAAAAGGTATTGTTTACCAGCATTCTTCCCCACGTGTAGGAACTCCTGGCCTGACCTTATCCTAGTCTGCCATTCCATTGGCGCTGGATCCATCATTACACAAATGGCATCTGGAAAACATTAAAATAAAACACTGCATTATTGTTTATTCTTATTACACTACTTATCGTCTGAGGCTATTTTCTGTGATTCTTTTAGATGTAAAAATGTTAATAGGCTCTAAAATCTTCTTGCTGTGATGGAAATAGTGACTTACTAAAACTTACTCTTTGTCTTAATTTATGTCAAATATGCCATTGGTGCGCTGTCCAAGCTCAATTTTTGGCATTAATTTGGCCCATCACACAATTCCACGCTTTTGATTTGGAACAGGCCCAATTGAGGATATATGATTATTCTGAAGTCCACAGGTTAGTCCAGCAGTTCGATGAGCTGATGTCATGTTGCATTTTACCTTGGGCATGATGGATTGCTGTGGCGCCTGTAAGCACAGCTGGTAGTTGGCCTAAAAGGTCAGTGAAAAATCAGCATCACCAAACAGCTACATACAAATCTCTTCCAGCAGTTACTGTAGATGGATCATTGAGCCAGATATCATAATGTGTCATGAAACCAACTTACTAAATAACCTAACATCATTCAAATAGATTTGACCTCACTTGTCTACTCTTAAAAACAATGTATATAAGTTGGGTTCTCTTGTGAAAGAGGGAGTTGAAAAACCTAGGATTTTTAATATGCACTCTAAGTTAGGTCTAGTACCATATACACCTAGGGCCCTGTTTTAAATCAGGTACAAAGGCAACTGTAACAGTAGACCAAGAAACAACAGCTGCTGGAAGGAGCAGTCAAATTATTATTGTTACTTTATTTTTCTGAAAATGTGCCTTTGCACTTGTTTCAAAATAGGGCCCTCTGTCACAAAATACAAATTCACTTTTTTCTGTCCAGTAGACACATATTTAAACTATCTGGCTTTCATCATCTTATCTAATACAATCTATGATGAGTTACACTATATTGAAGCAAGAGGGTTCAGAATTTGGTTCATTTCAAAATACAAGGTTTATTTGCTAAGGGTTCAAAGGTTGCATCAGAGTCTGGTCATGCTTAGCATTATGTCTCTCTGGATGGCTGTACTGATTTTTCTTCCATTACTTGCTTTAACCTTGAACTGAACACATAGAGACAAGTTTCAAAACTCAAAAACACTTCCAATTTTTTGTTATAAAACAACTGTTCAAGAAAAAAAGAAGACATTTGACTGTTTTCATGTGATATTTTAACTGTCCATCAGTTAGTCTGGATTTATGTGTACATTTTTACATACAAAACAGAACCAATAGATAACAGCAATATTCACAAGATATTGCGACTATCTGAATCTGTGGCTATACTGTGTGGAGACAGAGTCTTATCATATGTATGACTGTAAGTCATATTTCTACCTGAATTTGGGTCATGGTGAACTACTTTTTCATGATACTTTGTATTTGCTTTGTATTTGCAGGATGCTACTTACAAAAAGGCAAAACAGATAACATATACAAAATAAATAATGCATTAACAAAATGTACAGATCACCCTACCATATTTCCTCTTTTTCCTCTGGACTACACTATCTAGAACACAATATTAGGATTCACTTACAGGGTGTGGGGAGGGTGAATCAGTTCAGTAATGACTGAAAATAATTTCAGTTTGAAGTCTGCTCGGTCTGTGTGAAATGAGTTGTGTCGTCCTCAACCCACACTGTTGGGGTTGCCACTAATGATGAGCAGCATTGGAAGCATTTTCCCAGGACGGGGGCAGTGATTCGATTGAAACAGCAGCTGAACACGGGCACAAGAACTGGTATCTGGATGCTCACAATGTACGTTACCTTGCTGTTACTTGCTCAGTCTCCAGGTTTTTGTTTTTTGTTTTTAAATCTCCATCCGTGTTTAAAAGTACTGACCTCATCACCAGTTGAGAAGAAGAAAAAAATCAGTAGGCTTACTCCCAAATACAAATACTTTGTGATTTTTTTATTTTTTTTAATTTTACAAGGTTGCAGTGACATCTTCTGCAAACATTTTCCAGACGTTTTGTGATCATGTCTTCCTCAACCCCTCCCATGTCTGTTCACAGTTCCTGTACCACACTTCTGCTTAATGTAGGTGTATCCCCCCATGGAAAATGAATCTTTCAGCGCTCTCCATTTGGCACTGATGGTTTCACCAGTTTCCAAAATGGAAACAACTGGTCTTACAAATTGCTAATATTTTGAGCCCAGGTACAACTGGACCAGAGCCTGCATGGTTATTTACTTTTTATATATATCAGGCTGTTTGTTTGTATTTTGGGATAAGAAGTGCCTGCTGACTAATGGGAAAATGATGTCAGGAGAGGGTTCTGACATCTGAAAGACATCAACTTCTGTTGTAGTGACCCAAGGAATAAAACACTGTCTTATATCTTTTGCCAGCACATTTTTCAGCATATTGTTTAAATGACTTTGCACATGTCTGTAACCTTGAACATACTGTGTGTTACTGTCATATCGATTAGATCTATCATTTGTAACTCCAGCTATCCTAAAGTTCTCCCGAACAGGCATCATTTAATGTCAATTTTTAATGAGTTTCCACTTATAGCTGAGGAGTTAGACATTTAAATGTCTTGTGCAAGTGTGTGTTTTCTTCTAAGGTTACTATAAACCCCTTGCAGTGTTTTGTGTTCTTGCTGTTAAGGATTCCAAATTTAAAAAGTGCAATCAAATAGCACTAAGTTGTCATTGTTTTTTGGTCTTCTACGTTCTAATTTCTTTTCAAGTTCCAGAGCAGCAAATGTAGAGGAAGCTAAGGGTATGGGTACACTCTTTTGTAGAGGCTAATTTGGGATCAAAGAAAACATGAATCAGGTTTCCTTCTTTTAATTACAAGGACGTGTGAAATTTAATTTGTATCAAAATCCAAGTAAGAACGTTTTATCTGTTTTTCCAGGGAAATTATCAGACAGTAATAGGGCCAAGAGATTCAGGCTTCAGGGGATGGAACACTCACAGATTGGAAATGCAAACAGCAATTTTGTATTAGCTGCTTATTATTGCATCTTTCTGGCATGTCAGTGTGAAGAGAGGCGTACTCAAATTACAGTGAGAAAAAGAAGCACTTATAAGATTGAGTCTCTGTTATTGTCATATATTCAGGTCCACTTTAGGAAAGATTTGTTCTATTTTGATAGCAAAAATAGCACTTATAGGAATTGCATGCACAATATCAACCTTAGAAAGTATTTGCATCTTATTGTCCAATAAATGTCTTATCAGGGACACATCTATTTATATGTGAACACAGTTAGCTTGTTTCCAACTACAGGATCTCATAGCTCATAGTCCTCATCCCTAACCATAATAACAGTAAGTCCAACACCTGTTGGGCATTGCGTTGCTTTTTTTCTTCTGTAGGAACAACATGAGAAAGACTTTATTAAGTATGGCCAGTACCTAACTGGTGTTGTGTATGTGTGGTCCCATTTTTTTCACAATTGTTACTTCTAATTTAGCATTACAGTAATTGCAAATTAGATATCACACACTTATTCCTACTTATAAAACAAAACTGCTTTGTATGTATCCACAAAAAAAGAATGTTGACTTAAACAATGCAACAGTTATGTATACTGGTATTTTAGTAACCTAGCTGCAGTCACCTAACTTTCAACTACGATTACAAATGCCAAAGAGCCAGTGAAGGGAGGCAGTTTTTAGTGGCACACACACACCACTGCTGTAACCTCTTCAGTGCCCCAGGAAAGTGCTTTAGTGAGGCAGTAATTACAAAGATCCACTTTAACCTTATTGATTATTTTCAAAACTGGCAGGTGTCCCACTAGCCTGAGGCCACGGCTCTGCCAGGACACTTCTACCTGCCGTTTACAGAGGGCTGGAAATGTAAGAAATGCCGCCACGCCAGCTGGCTGCACATAATGATTCCGATCAGGGCCTGACAGTAAGGGCTGTCTCAGGAAATAGATCACAGCTCCCCTTTAAAACAAGCAGGGGTGAGGTTTGTTTTTAATGTGTTTTTCTGTCCTTTACAGATATGACATCTGCACTTACAAAAACAAACCATGTGGGACTCTGGGTAAGTGTGAAAGATCGCTCAAAGAGATATATTAATTATCAAAAGACTGGCAGACCAAAATCACACAGCAATTTAAATTATTTTAATTTGTGTCCCAAAGCTATGAAAGCATCATATTTAGCAATGCAGGCAGTACATGTATTATTCTCTTTAAAACTGTGTAAAACAACAGTGAAATAATGAATTCTTTTAAACATGGATAGAGGGGAATAGAAAGCATTTCTGTAATTAAGACTTACTGTAATTAAGACATTTCTTGCGACTTTCCAGTGGGTTCTTGCTTCATTTCTGCAAAGTTTCCCCCACTCTAATCTGGGATTCAGGGACACTCCCCCCCCCCCCCCCCCCCCCCCCCACTGTTGCAATAAGGCTATACTGCCTCACTTTACCAGTAACCGCAGTGCGGTGACAGCAACAGTAGTGCTGACCCAAGGCCATTGCTGCTGTATATGCCTTGGCATATTCATAATGGTTCATTCAAGATGTATCACAACTGGATTTCAAAACTGTGATCTCCCAGTCCACATCTTTCCCTGAATCCCAGAGTATTGATCTGATTGGTTTTCCTAAAGGAAAGATAAAAGGTTAAATGCAACCTTTGCGTTTTTGAGGGTCATTAACAGTTTAAATGATGTGAAACACTCCTGGGTCTTTGCAGGAAAATAACAACAACAAAAAAAACCCTGTCTGCTGGACGGTTCAGACATAGCAGTCAGTAATTACAGGAGGGAGCTCAGGGCTCATTTCTGTACAACCCGTCTCCATTGTACTTGAGTCCCTCCCCAAAAAAACAAAAGCAGCCTGGTTGGCAAATAAAAAAGTGGTTTATGTGCATATCTGGCTGTGAAATCAACAATACAGGAATTATCTGATAGAGGCCCTCCAGGTAGAACAGTATATCTTAAAAGTAATATTGTTACTCCAGGGGTGGTTTGACAGGCAGGGTACATTTGTCAAATCCTGCTGGTGGGTTTACTCACACAGGCATCTGTTTAGCATCCTAGATTTTCCACAAGTTTGTGTTCCTTGCCCAATCTGTGGCTGGAGTGAAAAGCCCCATGTCTGAGGGTTATCCAAGGACATCAACTTCTTCCAAACCTCTCATTAAACAAACAAACAAAAAAAACATCTTATTGAAAGTAGTCCCTGTTTGTAGAAGTCCAGCAGCTTGCAGTATCTCCAAACAACTACTTCAATAGTCAAGACTGCTGGTTTTACAACAGACTTCCCTGCTTAGCAGTAAAGTGACTGATTCAATCACTAAAGTAACTGACAACTTATTCATTGAACCATATTGTTTAGGCTAAGTCACCAGTGGAAGTGAAATGCTAACAACTAATAATTCCGTAGCAATGCTGTTTTACACTGGTAATAATCAAACAGGTTACAAAAAAAAACAAACAAAAAACAATATAAAATGGCTATCAGTAACAAATCACCTCAGTAAACAAGAAAAAAAGATGATGGGGCTATCTGTTTTAAAATTACGATCTTCACCCAAGCACTGTTAATTGTTGCTGATTTAAAAAAAAAAAAAAAATGAAACTTTTTTTTTTCTAACGCTAAATCATATTGCGCTTTGCAGACTCATGAACGGTAAAAAAAAAAAAAAAGAAAGAAAGAAAAAAGAAAACGTTTTCTTTAAATCCCAGCTCTGGCTCAAGTTACTAGGTGGTCCCAAGTTACCAGAAGTAAAATTTATAAATCTAACCCCTAGTCTAGACATTTTCCAGCAACGACTGTAGTTCAAAAAATATTAATGTCTAGCCGGCAAAGTGAAATTCCCCCCAGTGATTTTGCAAATGACTTCGAAAGTTAACCTTTTGCCAACTCTTCCTTCTGTGCAGGGAGGGTATAAAAAGAATTCAGAGATTTATAACTGGGGCTTTTAATACTGAAACACCTTGGCTTGACCCTTTGTGTCTCCTTCTGTTTATCCAGGCTTGGCCTCTGTAGCAGGAATGTGTGAGCCTGAAAGAAGCTGCAGCATTAATGAAGACATTGGGCTGGGTTCAGCTTTCACCATTGCACACGAGATCGGCCACAAGTGAGTGAGCTCAAACCAAAGGCTCCTACAAAATATACAGTATTTATTTAAAACAGGATGGACGCAGTGTCCGTTTGGGAATTCTTTGGTTCACTAAAGGGGATGTGGTGGGAGGGTGCGTGGAGAGACATATAACTACCAGCATTCACTTTTGTACATTGTTGTTCTTCAGGAGGAATACCAAAAATTTCAGGTCACTGTTCCTAGTTTTCTCAACTGCCACTGTTCCTAGCCTTCTGCATGACAGCTTTAGCAAGTGTGGGTCTACCGTGACCAAGTCATGTACTCATATACTACAATAATACAATAATACACTGTAGTAGCAGTACCAAGAGTAAAACAAATATATATATATATATATATATATATATACAGTATATATATCAACTGGTCCCATTTCCAGTTATCTGGCCAGTGATATAGCCGCTATTGTATTGGCACTGGAGAAAGAACACACACACACACACACACACACACGCACGCACATACACACACACACACACACACGCACACACACACACTCACATATTATTTCTCAGATTTTTAAATTGTGTATGCAATGCAAGCAGATTAAACCGAGTATACAGTGCTGCCCATAAGTATTTACAACCTGTGGTTTTGAAAACCCTTTTAGCTGTCTGAATAGGAGTTTACTGGTCAATGTAATACTTGATTAACTTTCAAAGGAAAAGACAAATGAAAATACATTTGTTTAAGTGATTTACATAGTCTGGGCTATGGACCAAGCACCTTGATTTTCCCACCCCAGTATCAAAACATTTATGAATGCTAGTTTGTGAAATAAAATGGGAAGTAATAGAGAGTGTCAAACCATAACACTTCAGATAATAATAATAAAAAGAAAGGCTTTTGTTTAATATCACTACAGTTAAAAGAAATGAAAGCCAAACAGTAGAACTTACTACAACATTTTCTTTAAAGTTTGTCTAAAAACCTTTCTTCATTGTAGTAAATTAATTAATTTATTTTATCTCGGTATAATAAACATATGGATAACTTTTTAATACATTTGAACTTCAATCTTCTAATACCTAATAGTGTACCTAATTTGGCTACTGATTATTTCGGCCATGCTTATACAGTGCGCCTGTCTGTCTACTTGTCAGTCTCTCTATCTATGTGTACAGGACAGTCTTTATAAGTGGTTTCCTAATTTGGATGAAACTGGGATTGCATTAGGCATTGTTTGCTGCCTCTTGCCAGTGTCATCAAATTGCAGGGTTTTATTTTGCCAGAAAGAGTGAAAGTGCATAACTGCCTCGTGCATTTGTCATGCTGAGTGTGAAGAAAAATAATTAGGAGGTATTTGTCCCTATATCCGCTTTCCAAAGAGTTCAAGAAAATGTCAATTTCCTTTATTATGTCTCGTGTCTGCCTCTGTTCTAAGGAACTTGTGTAAAAACACACACTGCTGTAAGAAATGTAAAAAACAAGAGATTTCAGCTGTACTGATATATTGCTAAACTAGTAAAACGTCAGAAACAAGTTGAAGTGTGATGTGGTTAGGTATGTTTGATGCATTAAAACGGATTTGTGTTTTTGTGCAGCATGGAAGCCTCTTTTCAATACTTAGCGTTACAAGATCGTCTTTTTTTTTCAAATTCAGTACATATTTTACTACAATAAATATGAAAGTGTATTTAGAGGATTAGAAAATTGGGTATACAGTGTGTTCTAGTATCAGAATTGAAATACTAGCTCTGCCTACATCACTGTGAGCTACAGATAATCGGCAGCAAAAGCAAGTACCAGCATAGACCATTGTGGCTGCACTGTAACTCCTTTTATACTGCTATGTAGCTGCAGGGAGAATTGGGTCATATTGTATAAGAAGAATGTCCCCTTAATAGAAGAACTGGGGGTTAATTTAGAAGCCTTGCCTTTTCACGTTCTGATTTATATCATGGGTAACCCCATTCTCCCAGCTTTTGACACGGCCGGGAAGCAACCCATAATCATGCTTTTTGACAACCAGTCATCAAGCAGTAATTATGACCTTCCAGTGCCTCTAGAGAAGCAATCGGCATAGACAACCTATGACCTTTGTCCTTATCCAGCTATGAACAGCTGTTGCAAAAGTCATTTTTCTTTCGTTTGGACCAGAAAAATGTGCATGTGTGTGTGTTGGGGGTTTGTGTGTGTGTGTGGGGGGGGGGTGGGGGTAGGTGGGGGGGTGGGGGGGGTGGGAGGGGGTCAATGGGCATGACATGTAGAGTAGGATATAGTGAGTAACATTTTTCGTCCACATTGGACTGATGCATTGTTGTGCCAGGTTGCACAGTGGGGGTAATGTAGTCCTTTGCTTTCCCTGACAGTTTCGGCATGAACCACGATGGAATTGGAAACTCATGCGGGACCAAAGGTCATGAAGCAGCAAAGCTCATGGCGGCTCACATTACAGCCAACACCAACCCCTTCTCCTGGTCAGCATGCAGCAAGGACTACATCACCAGTTTCCTCGAGTAAGTGCCTCAGTGGGAGAGGGCTGGGAGCAGCGGGCTGAAACACTGCCCCCTTTAATAAGGGGGTGAGCAAGGTGCTTGTTTGTCTTTTGTGCTTCAGTTTTAGTATCAGCATTCCCCTCTACCAGATTGCCAACCTAAACAGGGAGTATTAAGGTGAGGGTTTGAGGTGAAGTGAAGTATCTGTGCTAACACTTTTAAAAAGATGCTAGATTCAGAGCATACTTTGAAGCAAGGGTAAAGTTATTCCTGAATGATCTAGTAATAAATACGGCACATTTCACACTTTATTAAGCCTTATCTGCTAGGGCGGGACAAAATGAGTTTGAAAATCCATTTGTTTTCTAATATGTGAATGTCAAACATATGCTGCAGATTATGGCACCTTTACCTTTGCTGTACAGTACTTAGTGATGTATGAAAGGCACTCTTTAGGTAAACATTGTCATGTTAGGTTCCATGTTGGATCACTGATAAGAATATTAACATATGATTCAATGCTTCCCTGTCAAACAAACAGTTCTGTCATCAGCTTTAAGCTAAGTGTTAAACCTAAAATAAAGACTCAGGGACCTGCACTCAAAATTATGTTGCATTAAAACAGAAACTCAGAAGACTGCATATAAAGGCCAACAGCAAAACCAGTGTGGAAACTTGAACTGTGCCAACTTAATTTAATTTAGTTCTCTTTTCATGAATTCAGATGATGTCAAGACCCGAATTATATACAGTACTGTGCAAAAGTTTTAGGCAGGTGTGAAAAAATGCTGTAAAGTAAGAATGCTTTCAAAAATAGACATGTTAATAGATTATATTTATCAATTAACTAAATGCAAAGTGAGTCAACAGAAGAAAAATCTAAATCAAATCCATATTTGGTGTGACCACCCTTTGCATTCAAAACAGCATCAATTCATCTAGGTACACTTGCACAAAGTCAGGGATTTTGTAGGCATATAGTCAGGTGTATGATTAAACAATTATACCAAACAGGTGCTAATGATCATCAATTCAATATGTAGGTTGAAACACAATCATTAACTGAAACAGAAACAGCTATATAGGAGGAATAAAACTGGGTGAGGAATAGCCAAACTCAGCTAACAAGGTGAGGTTGCTGAAGACAGTTTACTGTCAAAAGTCATACACCATGGCAAGACTGAGCACAGCAACAAGACACAAGGTAGTTATACTGCATCAGCAAGGTCTCTCCCAGGCAGAAATTTCAAGGCTGACAGGGGTTTCCAGATGTGCTGTCCAAGCTCTTTTGAAGAAGCACAAAGAAACGGGCAACGTTGAGGACCGTAGACGCAGTGGTCGGCCAAGGAAACTTACTGCAGCAGATGAAAGACACATCATGCTTACTTCCCTTCGCAATCGGAAGATGTCTAGCAGTGCCATCAGCTCAGAATTGGCAGAAAACAGTGGGACCCTGGTACACCCATCTACTGTCCGGAGAAGTCTGGTCAGAAGTGGCCATCATGGAAGACTTGCGGCCAAAAAGCCATACCTCCGACGTGGAAACAAGGCCAAGCGACTCAACTATGCATGAAAACACAGGAACTGGGGTACAGAAAAATGGCAGCAGGTGCTCTGGACTGATGAAAGAAGAACAAGGAGTCCTGGAAGTGATGGTATGGCCCCCACAGAGCCCTGATCTCAACATCATCGAGTCTGTCTGGGATTACATGAAGAGAGAGAAGCAACTAAGGCTGCCTAAATCCACAGAAGAACTGTGGTTAGTTCTCCAAGATGTTTGGGCCAACCTACCTGCCGAGTTCCTTCAAAAACTGTGTGCAAGTGTACCTAGAAGAATTGATGCTGTTTTGAAGGCAAAGGGTGGTCACACCAAATATTGATTTGATGTAGATTTTTCTTCTGTTCACTCACTTTGCATTTTGTTAATTGATAAATATAAACTATTAACATGTCTATTTTTGAAATCATTCTTACTTTACAGCATTTTTTCATACCTGCCTAAAACTTTTGCACAGTACTGTATATATATATATATATATATTTATGTTTTTGCTGAAATTATGTGGATCTAGTGCTTTTCAATGCACCTTTATACCCTATGGGCTGACCTGCAATTTTTACATATCACAACTGATCACAGCTGCAGGGGCTTGGAAATGACTCATTTGGTCTACTTTAACATGTCTCTCTTGGATTGAGCTGGTGGTGACTGTATTGTGCACATATCTCTTGATTGCTTTACATCATGTTCCAGGCGGTTTCTGGGATAGAGGAGCAAGTGGCTCTTACTCAGCAAGCAGAGAGAGCCAGTACTCATTAGGGGCTGTAAGTTTTAAGTTTACACAAAAAGAAAGCAGAAGGTGTGTACCTGGTTAGAAAAAAGTGCACAAATTATTAAGGGGCAGAATTCAATGAAATGGTTCTGTGCTATATAATAAAGAAGCAAGCGCACTGCATCTGTTAAAAGTGGACTTTAGCAGTGTGAGATTGCTGTAAACCAAAGCTAGGTGGCTAGCAATGCAAGGCATCGTTGACGTTGAAAGTGACGCCTTGTTGAAATGTTTGTCTGCTGGGCTAAAGTTTCTTTTCTTTAGTGGAGACTGGTGGGCTGTATCCAGTTTGTGTTATTTATTTTTAAAAGGAATCCAGGCAATACAGTGTTGAGAGCACTCTCAGCCGCAGAGATTGCTTTAGCAAATGCAGGATGGTAGCAGACCTTGTTTATTCTTGAGCATTGCTTGTTTTTTTGAAGAACCTCTGCAGTCCTACAGGGAATCGGTGGTTGTTATGGTTGTTAAAGGGGCGAAACAAAGAATGGGTTGAGTATGAAACACATGCTGTCACAAAGCCATACAGCTAGTCCAGATTGTGCTTCTGTATTTTATGTTTTTCTCAACTGCCAAACTGACCTCAGCAAGCCATGACTTTTTCGCCATTGTCTTATTTCTCTATTTGTATATTTTATTATTGCGGAAGTAGTGTATCTTTGAAGTACTATCTTTTAATTAATATACCACTAACCAGTACTTGTCGATTAATAAGCAGAGAAGCATGAGTACTCATTCATGTATGTGAGAAGGTTACGGCAATCTGCATTTAATTTAGCTTGTTTTAATGTCCAGGAAATTTTGCCTTCCCCTAGCCCCAATACACAAGTGTTTTTTTTTGTGCTGGAATGGGAAGCCAGGAGATGCCTGAGACTAGGATAGCAACAGGGATATTCGTTTCTGTTGTGGGGATATTAAGAGCCAGGAAAAGGGATTAGACGAGCAAACATCAGCAACGAAAACAAACAGAGCAAAAGTCAAATACTGTAATTGCATTTCACTTCTCCTTGGGGCATTACACTCATTTCACCCATCCCTTTCAGTTTTTTTCCCCCCTGAATTTGCCTAGTAATTCAACCGGTTAGACTTCTAATAGCGGTGTTCTTAGGTTTCCTGATGATTATCTGTCAATGAAAAAAAAAACAGAACATTGATTGTAAAGGTAAATAAATCTGATACTGTCTAAAGCAGCAATAGAAGCCATGTCTACAGTGTTGTAATGGAACAACATGCGATTTTCTGTCCATTATGCCTGGTTTTGAGGTGGTCAAGGAGATAGGCTGTGTGTGTTTTCAGCTGATGCTGCTAGTTTAAGATTTGTTATTGCTGGTCCTTAAACTGGTTGTGATTGTTCAAGGCCTCTGTAACACAGTTCACTGTAAACTCGACTGTAAAGGCAAATAGTTGTCTACAGTAAAATGTACAGCTTAATTATTCTAGTTACAATAAAGATGAGCTTTGCTTTTATAAACCAGTTGATTGACAAGTGGCTTAATGTGTGTTTTTTGTATTAAAGTATTAAAGTATTTGCCAAAATTCCTTATCCTGTGTACAGATAGCATAGAACACCAAATCTAATTCCAATAAAAAAAAACATACCTGGTACTTTTTGTAAAATGGATCATCCTATTAACGTCTTTAAAGTTTGATAAATGTGACACTAGTTTCGCAGTAGAAAATATTACAGAAATTGCTACAAACTTTAAAAACACTTAAATAGTCTGTCATTAGCCAGTATATCGCCACAGATGACACACTGAGGACGAGGTTCGTCTGCAGTGCCACCCAAGGTAAATCCAATTTCCAACCATCTTTGATATTTTTGAACTTTTTGTCTTTTTTAAAATTCACACTTAGAGTTTATTTTAAATGTTGTTATTATTACTATAAATGCTGTAATATTAGAACACGCGCCTCACCGGTTGAATGGCTGTTATGTATAATGGGCTTCATTAGTAGTTGATTCACCAGCAGGAGCTATGGGACTAAGCATCTAACACAGGTCCTTCCTGGTGAATTTTCTCCAACCCTCCATCAAGTAGGCAGCTGAACCTGGATCATTTTATCCTGCCAAGTATCCAACCTTGACAAATTCAGAAGACAGTTCGAACCACTGCAACGTTTTGCTGGTAAAATGTAAACATGTGTGCTATATTGAAAACCATCTGTACTTGTAAGGGGTCATATATTTCAAATATATTCTTCAAATGAACATTTTGTGGAAAAGATATGAAAACAATTAGCTCTGGCTGTGTTCAAAGAATCAAGAGCAGAAGAGTACCACAACAGATTTAAAACATTCACTCAGGAAAAAAAGGAAAAAAAAAAAAACTTGCCTGCCGGGTTAAATGTGAGTTAAGAAAAGCATCCGTATGACAACACGAGGGATGAAAAAAGAACAATTTTAAAGTCTAGTGTAAGCATTCTCAACAAAAGAGACTCTGTCTGGCCCTTGGCTTTCTTTGTGTTGTTTTTCTCTGCTGCATTAAAATGTTAAGCTGAATATAAAAATAGTTGAAACGGCAGTGATCAGTGTAGCAGTGAGCATTACATATTTCTTTATGACAAAATAGACTAAACACACCCCATGCACGCGAGAGAGGACCTTTGCCCCATTACACATGTCTCCTTTTTAGAGAACTCTTTACTGCTGCACTGAAAGGCCCTGCAGGCAGTTTTCCGTTACCATAGTAGTATCTGTTTCATTGTGGAGGGCAGCTATTGCACAGGTCTACTGCATTCCTTCTGTCCACATTCCAGGGCACTACTGTGCATTATTGGATGGGTTTTTTTATTAACATTTTCATCTTCCAACTAGATGTATTTGGATTGAAAACAAAAAAAGAGTTTTGTGGAAGAGAACTGAGAACCTTTGCCTAATGATTTCGTATTGAGTTTTCGTTTTGTTAAGTTCTAAAGGAATTTATCATTTGTTTTAATATTTTTTCGTGCTCATGAAAGGTGATGGGTAATGGCACAATGGTGCTTGCTACAGTCAGAACCGGTGATGGCAGGTGCCATGCAAGCTTTCTCTCAAAGCACTGCGTGTCACTCACCTGAACATCCCATCCATTCAGGCCCTTGTCTTTCTCAAACAGCCACCTGGGGCTTGGTTTACTTGTGACCTGTGCTAGGTGTGAACTGGCATGGGAAGCTTGTGAATTAACCTGCTGTTCCAACCAGCTCCCTATCTTAGTGTTTCTTACATTATTATCATTATTATTATTATTATTATTATTATTATTATTATTATTATTATTATTTATTTCTTAGCTGACACCCTAATCCAGAGCAACTTACAATTGTTACAAGATATCACGTTATTTTTACATACAATTACCCATTTATAGAGTTGGGTTTTTACTGGAGCAATCTAGGTAAAGTACCTTGCTCAAGGGTACAGCAGCAGTGTCCCCACCGGGGATTGAACCTACGACCCTCCGGTCAAGAGTCCAGAGCCCTAACCACTGCTCCACACTGCTGCCCGCAGCACCGTGTTTCCCTTCTGTAATGAAATACAGTCTGCTGTATTTACATACTAAACAACAACAACAACAACAACAACAACAACAACAACAACAACAACAATAACAATAACAATAATAATAATAATAATAATAATAATAATAATAATAATACATTATTGGGATTTTAAGAATTAGAGCTAAAAACAATCAGAGAACAGGACTTTCTTCTTGAGACCATGTTTTAAGCTTACAGTATGTCACCCAATAGATTGCAGGCATCCTGCTTTCTCTGTGATGCTCACGTCTTTTTACACCTCTAGACAAATCAGTTGTGTTGAGGATTCAGTAAGTCTACTGTGTGCTCCTCTCGAAAAGAAATTATCCTATTGTGTGTTTGTTTTTTTGACAGCTCAGGTCGTGGGACATGCCTGGACAATGAACCCCCAAAAAGAGATTTCCTGTACCCCACCGTGGCTCCAGGTCAGGTGTACGATGCTGATGAGCAGTGTCGCTTTCAGTACGGTACAACATCCCGCCAATGTAAATATGGGGTAAGAAGTCTAAATCCTAACGCTTTGTGACTTGCTTTGTAATCCAGTTGCAGTTTTATTTGGCATTCCTGTACACAAACTACAGCTCCCATAAACATTTAGCACATACGAAAGTATTTAGGGTATTGTAATTAGAAGTAACTAAATAAACTACTGAATTAGAGAGTAAAGAGAAATATATTTCCTTAGAGAAGCATGCCACCCCATCTCTTTCAACTTCATCAAGTAACTGCTAAACAATTGTGTTGTTTGTAATTGAAACCCACCACGATGTAATCAGAACTTCGTCTGCAATTGAAACAGAGCATAGAGGTCCAGGTGTATATCACATTTTAATAGGCTGTGCTGTGTGTGTGTATGCGTGTGCATGTGCTTCTCTGTTCATGAGCTCGTTTAGAAAGCATACTGTGTTTTTGTTGTTTTTTTTCCCTTAATTGCATCCAAAGAATTATTACCTTTGAACGAATTAGGGGGCCTGGACTGAGGCCTCATATTATTATTGGAGATTATTAACTCCACCGCAGACACCCTAGAGACCAACAGCGAGGTTAGGGTTGTTAAACTTTTGGTAAATTGGCTTTCTTACAGTGGTATCCAACGTTGTTGGATAAGTAAACATATTATTATAATACATAATTGCTTTATTAGCGCCTTAAGGCACATCATATTAAAGCACTAGCAGATTTTAAACATTCTTTCATTTTGCAAACCTGAAAGGGGAAAAAAAAGTCTCTTACCAAAAGAAAACCAAAGATTACTTAAATACTCTCTAATGGTTTATTGATGCATAGGGGGAATTGAACAATCCAGTTGCTTGACAGTGTATCTATTTAGTGAAGAAAGAAAACCAGGTAAGAGAAGGGAATAAGTAGCTTTGGCTTCACAAATGGTGACCAGTTTTCATAAACTGAAATTTCAAGATGCCGAGGAACATGCACAGGTATAAGCCTGCCAACTTTCGACGTTTCTTTTTTGTTGGAATTGACGACTAAAGATAGCAAGAAAAAAAAAAACTGAGGGGTGAAAACAAGCCGAGAAAGCATTTTTAATGTGCTGTATGGAACGCAACTGTAGCACTTAACATGAATTCATGAATTTATTGTTTTAAAAAAATTGGTACAGCTGGCTTTTGACCTTTTCCTTAGCTTAAAAGTCACATAACAAAAAAATAAATAAAAAAACATTTGTGCAATGTGTAACATGAGCAGATGTCAGTCTGTTTACCTGCCTCGACGTACTGTAACTCAAGCAACGCTAGTACCTGCGTCTTCAGATTTCCGGCTATGGCTATACCTCCTGACTTTATTAACAGAGGTTTGGTGTTCCTAAAGGACCTGGGCTGTTCGATGAGTATCCTGTACTTTTCGAATGCAGTTTCAAGAGCGAACCCGTGGAATGACTTTACCTGTGGAACTCATCATAGCGCAGCTGTCGTGTGCAGAGTAAACGATTTAAATCAAAACTAGGCAAGCCTACAAATGAAGCCCTGCCTGCACATAACAAATACTATCTGTGTGTTCCTATTCACCAATTTGTCAGCTAGTGCCAAGAGATTTTTTTTAAAACTGACTAAGATCCTTGCCACAATTACATCATTTAATCACAAGGTGGCACTGCACGCAGTGCAAAAATACCACTTAAAAAAACTTCAGTTACAAAATGTTGCCACCAGGTCTCTCAGTGTGCAATTAAAATACCACATTATTATTCAAATAAAAGCAAAATTCAAAGGGCAGGTGATTTCAGCCACAATATTAGGATTTCCTGCTTATCTGTAGCACACAGAAATAAAAATCATAAAAACAAACTGATAGGAAACTCAAACCGTAACTGGAAAAGCACTGTCTTTACTAACTGCCAAAACCAGAGGCCCAGCATGGAAGGCATGCTTTTTTTTCTTTTTTTTAATGTAAATCCATCACTTCACTATCTGTGAGTGATTCTGTCTGAAATGTTGGTCTCTTAAAAGGTTTGCAGGCTGCTTATTGGAAACAGCTGTTGTGGGCGGTTTAACTTGCATGACAATCTAGGTTTTTTATTATTTTTGTTTAACCAAACTGGCACTGGATACCTGAAGTGGCAGGACATTAAATGCTGCCCCAGAGGTCAAAACTTGTGTACTGCATAAAAACTTTCATAGTGCACCTTTTTCATGCTCTGCATGCCCTATAAACCCTTTGAAGTTCCTGCCACAGGAGTGCCCAGTGGATTGTTATACATGCAACTCTGAAAGGCTATGCTTTATGTAGTACCTTTTCTTTTGCATATTGTTCTAATTAGGGCTAAGATAAAGAAAGAAAAAAAAATACGTTAACTTTGTTGTAGCTGGCTACTTGTTTTGTTTTTAATTAAGGTTGAGGTTCACAGGAATTATGGGTTAAGGTTCACATGAAGCTCAAGGCTTTTTTTTGTTGCTTGAAAGTGACATTTTAAAGGGATTTATTGTACCAGAATATGCCTTTCCTGCATAAAATGTTTAGCTATGAATCAAACCTGGACGTTGGTACCCTGGGCAAACCCATCTACCAGCGGGCCTGTGGTAGGGTGTGGCTGTGGATGTGTGTGTGTGTTTGTGTGTGTGTTTGTGTGTGTGTGTGTGTGTGTGTGTGTGTGTATTAGAGACTCCTTCCTTCAGATGAAATGCAAACCAGACGTCCTGGGTACCGTTGTATCCCAGATATAAAATCAGCTGTTCGAGTAAATTGGAAATCAAATAACACTGAGGTCAGAAGTACAAACAAAGCAGAATCTGGTACTGCTAATGTAGTCTATCAAGAGTAAAACAAGGGGGTTAAGAAGCATCAGCATGTGTTGAAGCACAGCAGGAATATCCAGTAACATTTGTGGATAAAGGGCAACAACGTTTTGACATCACTAGGTAGCAATGAAAATGGAACCTTTGACCACGCCTCAGATCTACTTGAAACTGCAAAGTCTGTCAATGTGAATTTGCAGTCTAATATCACCCCTGGGCTAGATATTGCAAACCCAGCCATGTCCACCATTTCCTTCCAGTAAAATAGAATTCATGAATTGATTGTGTAATATGGAAACGTCAAATGTGATGCATTGAAACACTGAAGTATTACTTGGCGCTATATGCTAGAGGCTGGTCATCTGGCAATGTCGATTTTGTTTGTACAAATTGTGCAGGAAAGTCGCAGATGCACTCACCCAAAGGCAAAAGGGGTGCCCTTTTATGGACAGTCGGATGAAGAACAATATACAGAGTAAATAGAGCTTAGAGGTCCCAGCCTCTGCTGACAGCACAAGGAAGTATCATTAAACTGTGACATTTATTTTATTTTATTTTATTTTGTTAACCAGGAAACCGGGGGTTAATGATCAAGTACCTGTCTGTCACTTGTTTAATTTAAAAACAACAAAGTGTCTTAGCCTGTTTCCCCTTTGCAAACCCCCCCAGGGCTTTCTATTGCTCTTAATTCCCCTTTTAAAATTAGCCCTTAAAACAACCAGTTCATATATTACATTTTTTTAAAATAATAACTCACTTTTTCTCTTGTAATATTTATATAAAGTGGCAGTCACTCTCAACGGTTCACACATCTTTACTTACGTTGAGAGATCTGGCATCAATTTTTTTTTTTTTACAGTCAATGCTGCTGAGTGAATATTTTTTTGGAATCATATCATTCACACTGTTTCAAATGACCAAAATCGCCAAATTCCGCTGTGCAGATGCAGAGCTTGATCTAAGCAAAGTAATTCTCTGAATTCAGCTGTTTCATTTCAGTTTAAACGTACCTTCATTTCCATACATTGTACTTGTTTTATGAACAGAATACTCCATGCATGTTACTCCATGGAGTGCTGTGGTTCTTTCACTTCTCAGCTGTCGACAATATTGTTATTCAGCAATCCTCGGCCATGGAATAGCTACAGTACTTACTGAACGTTCAGAGTGTATCCTTTATATATGGCATACATTTAGAAACACCACCATTTAGAAACCAAGTATCTTTATTTCATGGGCCTATAATCTCTACTCAATTATGGGACTCAGTACAGACCCATGAAGACTATTGCTAATTATACAACTACCTTTCATTGTAAAGAACCCGTTTAATACTGTTAAACTTTGGGATGACTCATTTCAAAGACTTCAATATTTCTCAGATTGGGCTCCCGATGGGAACCCCATGGTTTGCGAGCCAATAAATGTTTACAAAAATCTGTTTTAATGATGGGAAGCATTAGGGAGTAATTCATACCATGCCTATGTCTGCTGTCTGTAATATCAGGTCACATCACTGAAATCTTCAGGGCTTTAACAGCGCAGTTATATCACTTTTTATGGAGTATAACTGCTTCTTTTGACCTGTAAACTAACACATGTTTCTTTTCAAGACCCCTCTATATTTTCACTTTGGATAAAGGGACTACTGGCATTGCATAGTGAATATATAAAAAAAAAAGTTACAGTGGGGCAGCATTTTCTATGTAGCGATACATCATCATTTGTAGGATGTTAGTTTAAGCTTGTGTATTTCAGGAATGGCTAAAAAACCTGGACGAATTGCAGACGGTTCTTCTAATTTCCCCTTGTTATTTCTAAGCCTCAACATGTCTATTAAGCAACAACATTTTATGCAGTCAGCTGTTTTTTGCTTATCCTATAATGCACAAGGGGGATTTTAATAAATCAGATGCATGCTACTTGCAATGTTCCAAACCGTGACTGCCAGTTGTATGTTATTTTATTAGATGATAAGAGACTAAAGCCACACTCCTGGCCCTTTTTGTCAAGCCAATTGAGGGATAACATTGACCTTTAGTTTCTGGATTTGGAAACTTACTTTCCAGATGCTTTACAGCTCACATTCTTGTTTTTTTTTTTTTTTTAAATGTCATTTTGTTTTACATCTGTATAAAAAAATGTGTATGATATCAAACGGAGATCAATAACTCGTTTTGAATTCCTGTGAATTATATTTTGAAATACATTTTTCTGATCAACTTGCTTCTGCCTTCTTTCCTAGGAAGTGTGTAGAGAGCTCTGGTGCCTTAGCAAAAGTAACCGCTGTGTCACCAACAGCATCCCGGCTGCCGAGGGAACCTTGTGTCAAACTGGAATCATAGAGAAAGGGGTAAGGATTTATAGTAGACAAAACATCCCCTGACGTTTTGTGTATCAAGCCTTTAACTGGACTGACTCGTCACTGCACTTGCTGGTTTAATATATTAAAAAGTAGCTTATTTATATATAGGATGTGATGCTATTGAGACATAATTATGTATTTGACACCTTGCTACACTTTTATTGACAAACACCCCCCCTTGATTGTAAACTGTCCAGCACAGTGCAATTCAACAGTGAAGGTTTGGTGGGGTTATTTTAGTGGTTCCTAGGCTGCGGTCGCTGGGCCTTCTCTTGGGCCTTCTCTTGTTATGCCCCACGCCTATGGAACTCACTGCAACTCATTTTAAGGGAGGCCCCTTCTCTTGATGTTTTTAAATCTCGCCTGAAGACCTACTTTTATACTAAAGCTTTTTAAAAAATTTTTTTTTTTAATTGTATTGGTGTTGATTTTATTTTTGTTTTGCTGGGTTTGTTGTATTGTTACTGTTGTACAACGCCTTGAGATCGCTTGAAAGGCGATTTAGAAATTCAATATATTATTATTATTATTATTATTATTATTATTATTATTATTATTATTATTATCTTAACATTGATGCTTAAAGTTATTACTGCAGGTATAATTAAAGAAAATAATAACTCTATCAATTCAGTGTACCAACAATCCCTTTCACGAAGGTCTGCCAAAGTAATGACAAAGAAGCCATACTTCTGATACAGTACTGGTGTTGTAGCGTACCAAATTGACATAATAAAATGTGTCTGTCTAGCTCTCTAAATGAGACATTTTGCATCTTTGTTGACAGTACAAAATAGCACAATTTTTACTGTCATTTTCCAAATGGACCATAAAAACATAGTAGAAGAAAAAAAAAAACAATCATTTTATCCATGGCTACAATGCTCAACAAAACCCTATCTCATTATGTTCAGAGTAGGGGTTCAACATAACCTAATAATGGTATAAAAAAGAGATGCAGTGTGGTTATTTGGAACAGCAATAAATAGTCTTGAATGGAAGAGGATGTAGAAGAAAGACCCTATTCCCTTTAAAGCTATGGCCACAGACATTTGGTTCTGTGATTTGTGGCGAGACAACCAGAAAGGGAGGGCAATCTGAAGAGATTTTCAGCACATTCTGACATGTGCTAGTAACAGAGTAGTTATTGACACATGCTCTTACCTTGGATAATGGCCATTGAGTACAGGACAACTAGTGGCTACTCCACTGTCTGTCCCGCTCCGCAGTTAGGGTCAAAATATTTACAATATAACCAATGACTAATTCACAATCAGGAGTGTATCCTTCAAAGGATCATGCAAGAACATGCAAGAACAAAAAACAATTTTTTGGAATTTCAGGTCCTGTGCTGCTGTAGTGGGAAAATTACTACAAAGGATTCTGTACAGAACACAAGCCGGGCCGGTACTGTATACAGAGCTGTAATAATTTAGCATAACTTCATTGTGTTTGATATGGGAATGAGACAGCTAGCAAAGCAGCCATTCCCAGGATTCATTCATGCAGACTGGATTTGTGAAAACAGTGAGATTGGGTCATCAGTTCACTGCCAGGTTAGGGAGACAGTTTCAACAAAGATTACAGTGCATTGTAAATGACAATTAGATGTCTAAATGCAGAGTATTAAAGCTTTTAACCAGCTGCCACACTGTATTAATGACTGGCTGATGGCTACATTCAGGGGACGAGTTCGTGGTCAGTGTTCCGGCCGGCACTCAGACCCCAGTTTGATGCCAATAGAAAAAGAGTTTTACTGTCTACAGCAAACTCATGTGCCAGGCTGCATTGCAAACTGTATCAAAGCAATAAGAGTATTGGGGAGTCATCTCCTTTACTAATTCACTGTGCTTTCTTGGTGAATATTTGGTCATTGTTTTGTCATGTTTTTTATGGTGATTTTTTTAAAAGTTTGCTATAAAATGTACAAATACATATGTTTCTTGTGAATGTATTTGTGGACATTTTTAAAAGCGCTGACATTATTTTAAGATTATTTATTTTTCTAAAGAAACATAAACCCCTTGGTTGTACAGCAATGCTGCACTGCGTCATGTTAAATCACAGCATACAGCCCCTGAGTATTTGGTATCACACCTGTGGTTTATTTATACAAAATAATTGCTAATAACCTTGCATGTGAGCCCTAGGAAACTGCCTGGGAGTGCTGAGTGAGTAAACACCAACTAGCAAGCTGGAGCTCCAAAAACGATCACTTGTTTATATAATACTCCACTACAAATCACCAGCAAAAACAATGTCACTCCCTCATCTGTCACCAAAATTCCTTGGCAGAAGCACAGTGGCTGATCGGCTAATCCTTTTCCACATGCTGTCTCGGGACAATGAGCTTTTGAACTATTTCACTGCCCCCTCCTCCTCCTGCCGTCACAGCTGGCCTTGAAATAGGTGATGAAATGCAGCCAAGATAACAGACAGAGAAGACAGGTACCGCATGCCTGGGCTTTGTCTGCCCACAGATAAGAAGTTCTTGGAGTGACTATTTTGGGTGGATAGGCGTCCTTGTCCTTCAACATAGTCTCCTCCCATCAGTAATCCTATTTATAGAGTAGCTCGTAACACACACTTTGTCAGGCCGCAATGATGGAGGACTGTGTGATTGCATTGCCGATTCCTGTAGCTTCACCCCTCCGTTGCCAATACAGTACTTAACCTACTGACACACTTGTTTTACTGTAACAGCAAACGGCTGTTTGCAACCTTCTAATCCCTGTTTTCAGGTTGCCACAAAGAAATCCCTTTGAAATATGAAAAGAGAAAAAAAACAAACAAAAAGAAAAACACATTTTAAAGGGTCAGCATTAAATCTGAGATTAATTAGACATAAACAGTTATTTTAAAACCGGAATGGTAGGGTTATGAGTTTGAGTTATTGCTCTTGCTGTCTCATATATATATATATATATATATATTATACAAAGCGTGTGAGAATGCATTTTCTTAGATAAACCATGTTATGTGTGCTTATGACGCATCATAGCAAGAAATAATATCTGCTGGGCCTGTCATAGCAAAGAATAACATCTGGTGAGTTCATCATTATAGAGGTACGATTTGCTCTTTAGCTGGATCTAATTTTACTGTATTTCATTTTAAGAAGTACTGTAGTTTTTTTTTAACACTACCTGTTCATTGGTATGTCTCTCCTAGCCAGAATGACTGAACAGCTCGGTGTAGTGTTTACTGAACAGCTAAAAAGTGATGCTAGATACTCTATATCCTTTACTACTGATGAAGAACTGGCTCCTGATCAGTGGACACTAGCTGTAGGACTTTGAAGACATGTACTGCCTTTGTAGTATTGTATGTGTACTCTTGTTTAGAGAATGTGACCCTCATGCCAGCCTGTGGAGCTTTTGTATATGACACCCTTGTTCCCAGAATGCCATTTTACAGAACAGCCTTTTGAAGATACTTCAGATAGTCAAAATACAGGACATTTCAGCAGTGTCAGATGTGCAGGCAGTCTAACAATTCACGGGCTTCATGGCTGTGATCTGTTTATAGGAAGATTCCATTTTGATTTACGTCAGGTATAGACAGGCTACAGGAGTATATGCTTTCTAAAGCTGCCTGCAGGTCTGAGGCACCAGATCCACAGGATTTCAGTCCGTTCAGGTCAAGTTCAAACCAGTAATTGTTGGCAACAGCTGCACTAAATAAATCAACTTTATTTGACCGTTTCAGCATTTTTTCTCAGTGTGAAACAATGGCCATTGCATGTAAAGGGGTTCTTAGTCCTTTAAGAGTAAATAACGTGCAAATCGAAGTTGGCTGGATTTGACTCTTGTGATGTTTGAAAGTATTGTACGCTTCAAGTGCTGTGAAATGTAGAGATTTGGGTTTCTGAGTAGCTCAGTGGTTAGAGTTCAGGTTTTCCTTGTGGGAGAAAGTAGGTTCAACTGAAGACCCATATTGATCAGTCAGTGGTGTTGGTGTAGGTGTCAATACTGTAAACATGAGGTGATAGAAAATGTTTATATTGATTAAAATCCATATAAGAAATTTCCAAATTTGTTAGGGGTATGACAGTATTATCCTTGATTGTCACCCTCACACATTCACTTACAGATTATCTCAAATTAGAAAATTAAATAAATATTGTATATGCAGTGTGAATTCACAGTCTGGCAGTCTACTTGTATTTCCCCTCATCCGTGACTCTTATCTCTCTTACTGTCTCCTCTCTTCCTTTCATTTTTCATTGTTATGCTCCATTCTTCTATTAAATGTTTTGTCTTTTGAATATTACATGACTGTTTAATGATGGTTATCTTACATTGATTTTCATTATATACGATGTAAAAAGAGTGAACAGAGAGCCGTAAAAAGAAAAAAGTGTCTGTAGGCAAGGGAAAGGATTTGAGATTCTGTACTTCATGTTTCAGGCGATAGTGAAATTGGATATGATTCTGTTGTACAGGTAGCATTGTTTCTGAGGTCCACAATAGCACACTGCTGTGAAAAACAGCCAACAAAAGACACATCAATTAGGAGGATTCGTGAAGATTGTTTAATTGCCTGTTTCCAGATCTGGGTATGAAAGACTATTTGAGTTTCAATTACACTTTATTACACCATGGACAAATGTAAGCCTCTTGATCATGAGAATTAGTTTTCCAATGAGGACTGAAATACCAAGATCAAGGGGGGGTGTCTTCAACTAGCCCTCTGGATTCCTGCAACTGGAACGTGTTCCCTTATCAAAATGTATAGAAACATTGTAAGATCATTGTCATTTCTACAGCTATGTATGTATAGTATTGCATCTGTTCAAAACTTCTGGTGAAAAATTCACCATCTGGACAACCTAAATGGGTTAATTATGTGGTGAAGCGAGGTGAAAACACTCATCTTCCTTAGGCATGCATTACAAAACACAGGTTTCATTACACATGAAAAAACCTTGGGAGAAAATCTTATGGCACCGTTTACTTTGACCTGTGACCTAAGATGGCAGACTTATTATGGGCTTGTGATATTTTGGTTTCTGGATGATAAAGACCTACCTCTTTGAAATATTGGCTTCAGACTCGGAAAACAACTGTATGTTATGATTCACTAGGTCAATTCGATACTGGCTATTGTTCAAGTAAAATAAACCCTTTTGTGCCAATAATTTTACAATGCTGCTGCCGCTAGTGTCAAAGCCTCCTATTAATTTGAGGTAGTGACTTCATATTTACATGATTATATAAACACTGCGTGCTAAATATGTGGGTGACCCCTGACCTAACATAGCTGTCATACTGAGGTCATGTGACATAAGTTTATGGGTTTTGGAGAACTGTCTTAATATTTGGTACACACTATTCTATACATTTCACAGTTAAGTTCCATTACCAGTGTTTAAACCTCTTTTAACCAGGTCATGTCAATGCAGACCACACACTTTGAGATACTGGCTTTACTGTTGATAGATACAGTTTTTTTCTTTGATTCTTTGAGTCAGTTTCCATTAGTAGTGTTATCCATTTAAAATGAACCACATTGTTTAAATCACTGACAATAACATGTGTACATTTCTTCAGAGATGGTGTGTTTTTGTTTTTGATCACAAACCCACCATTTCCAGTTAAAATGTAAATGTTCTTGTGCGACTAAAAATGTATAGTTCTCCCACCAGCTCTTACCCCCATCAATGTAAGTCCTTACTATTTTAATAGTGGCAAATCCTTTTTTGTATCCTAGCCACTTCCCCCATTTTACCCCAAATAAACAGCAAGCCTTAGCGTCACTGCTATAATAATCCTTGATCGTGAGGGATATAAGTAAATACTCTTTCAAGATACAAAAGTATGGTTTCCTATGTTGAGGGTTTTATTACATTCAGAACAAAAATCTTTGACAAAAGTTTTTTTTTTTTTTTTTTAAGCCACTTACACTGCGTTTTTTTAAGCCACTTACACTGGAACGGTGAAAGGAAGATCCTCTGTAATTGCTGGTGGACTGGTTACTCTATCAGCTGAAGAGCTAATTGTGTATTTGTTCCTTTCCTCCCCCTCTCGCCCAGTGGTGCTATCAGGGAGACTGTGTTCCTTTTGGCACTTGGCCTCAGAGTTTGGACGGTGGCTGGGGACCGTGGTCAATCTGGGGCGAGTGCAGCCGGACTTGCGGGGGAGGCGTCTCCTCCTCTGTCAGACACTGTGACAGCCCAGCGTAAGTAGCTAAAGTAAGCCAGAGCAACAAATGACACATTTGGGAACAATATTGTTTTCATGTTTTCAGGGAAATATATTTGTACTGTGTCAGTTGGTACTTTCCAAGAACCTTTTTTGTTAGAAAAAAGCGACTCTTTATAAACCAATATAAATACAGAATGGGATTTTGTTGCACCATTTATACAAGAAGACATGGTCAAGTGTTTAGAACCTGGTTTAAAATGGGTTGCCCAAATACACTTTTCTATAATCTAAAGTACTGGAGATTCTCTGCTTAACTTCAGGACCCTTTTGCTCGAGCCACTTAAACAAAGTGTAAGTTTAGATTTCACAGTCAAGATATTATCAGAAATATCTCTCTTCACACTCCTGCTGTCAGACAGTAGAGGAAACAGGGTAATGTGTAACACCTGTGTAAAATAATAGCTTTAAAAACATGAAGGTACAAATCAGTGCAGTGGAAATTCCTCCCACAATGTAAACATAAAAAAGGGACCATGACCGATATCATCGGTCATGATATTGGGTATCTCATACAAACATGAGAATTTTGGTGCTACACATCTCAGTATTTTTACAGCATATGAACCACACACAGCAGTCACTGGCCACAGAGGTACAATTAAGAACTTATTTCAGTCCTGGCACCTGAATAAGCACCATGGTTTTAGTTTCTCAATTCCAGTGGTGATGCTGAGTGTGAGAGCGTGGCTGTTTGATTTTTTGGGTAGTTGCAGAAGCAGTTCTAAAACATTAACATACTTGCTGTATAAGTTCTCACTGACATCACTGACAATTGATTGAAATTGGTTCGGAATCATAGCTCTTGTCCTTGTCACCTCTCTCAAACTGTCATTATTGATTAGGATGCAGTGCTGCACTAAAGTGGATAATTCATTTGCTATTTATTTATTATTCCACGCAGTTCTCCTGAATATGAGGTGTATACAGTGCTGCGGCTGATAACTAGGCAACAGGCACACCAGCATCACATTTAGAAATACCCACATTACGTATCATTACTGCAACAACAGGCAACAAAGCCTGACTAATTTATTATATCTTGATGGTAAATGCTTAACACAAATCTTATTTTTGAATCTCCCTTTAATTTCCCAGATTCTCCACTTCTTCATCTAATTTAACCCAGTGTTTGCATTTATACTGTGTTTCCATGTCTAAGCATGTAAACCGCTCCAAAAGCTTTGTTTGGTCTCCATAGTTAATACTTCAGTAGATTTCTTATCATTATTGCTGACAATGCAACATAGAATGTGGAAATATGCTCTCTAAGTTAAATTCATACACTGGTACAGTGGTTTACATTGCGAGGTAGAAATGCTACTATGATGCT
Source organism: Acipenser ruthenus (assembly GCF_902713425.1). Classification (NCBI taxonomy): domain Eukaryota; kingdom Metazoa; phylum Chordata; class Actinopteri; order Acipenseriformes; family Acipenseridae; genus Acipenser; species Acipenser ruthenus. The sequence continues at coordinate 16,018,765 of NC_081190.1, forward strand.
ACGATGAATAAAGGTGATTCTTAGTTTAAGAAAGGGTGTAGATTAAAATGTGGGAGAGATGAATCAGACTATTATGTTGGACACTGATAAAACGCAAAGACATGTTTTAGAAAAAATAAATATTTAATTTAACTGAATATGTGTTGTTGTCTTGTTCCCTGCCTCTAAGGAAACAAGATTTAAATCTCTATTTTTCCTTGTTTTTTTAATCTATGACTGTAAAAGAAAGAAAAGACAAAAAAAGCACTGAAATTATATTTGCATTTTGCCAGATATCATTAATTATCTAATCAAATGCAGCAGCCTTCTTGGCTGAATGAATTTGACTGGGGAAAACTTTGGAAAAGCAGTTGACCTGAAAGCTAAGCTGGCAAGGCTGCTGGACGGTCACTGGGGGAGCTTGGGCTGGACCACAAGCTGCATTGCTAACAAGGGGCGCATTCCTCTGATTCAAACAACAGGCAGCCATCAACTAATTGGGAGATGTTTTCCAGATAAGCAACAGGAATTCTACCCATGGAGTTTTCAGGTCATATTATGCTTCTCACAAAAGCAAAATAATAAATGGCTGAGAATGGTTTCTGAATGGTAAACTGTGGAAGCCATTTATTTAACATCCAATCCCAGTAAACACAATAATTCATCTCTAACCTGGCCATGCTACAAACTCCCTTCTCTCTGTAAGAGAACGGGTTCTGCAACAGAAGAGACAAATGTTGTCACGATGAGCTGCTGTTTACACAGCCAGCATATGCGGGTTACCTGCGGGGAACTTGGTTACAAGGTAACTGCCCCAAATGCAGTGCAGATGCCCGCCAGTGTTGATTAAAAGGGTGTGTGGATTTTACTTTGATTCACTTTTTTTTAAAAGTCAGACAGGGGGTGCTGACCAAAAGGAGAAAGTACCTCATTAATCTTTTTTTTTTTATTATAATTTGTTTCAGGCCTTCTGGTGGAGGAAAGTACTGTCTTGGGGAAAGGAAACGTTACCGCTCCTGTAATACCGATGTGAGTCAAAAGCTTCCAGCCTTGCAGCTTTCCACAGCCTGGTTCACATGTTTCACTCCAACAGATTCTAGGGCAGGATAGGTAATGTGAAGGAAAAATGCATGCATAACCATTAGGCATTTGAAAACGCTATGTGCCATTGCTGCAGAAAAACCACAAGGCAGGATAACACTTATTTAAACTTGCCTCAACTCTGCTGTATATCGGCATCGATTGGTGGTATGATTTTTATTTGTTTTGTTTTCCAGGTTATACCAAGAATAAAGAGAACAAATATTTTGAATTTGGGCAGGAGATGTCAAAAGACCATCTTTATTTAAATAAATCATATTGTTCATGCTTTGACATTACCATGTATGCACTGGTATGATTATTGACTATAAACTATAAAACCATAGTACAATTGTACAGAAGATGTGTGAAATATACAAACATTTACCAGTGTACGTATGTCTGTTCAGTGTATCGTTTGCAGATATTCCAGAGGAGGGTCCCGTTTAATGATTTAAACAATGGCGGTATTCAGATCTGCCTCTGTTTATACCAACTGAATAGACCTCTTTTAGTCTTTGGGTCACGTAAACAGCAGCTTCTTTATGTCCATTCATTTATTTGAAAGCATTGACTTAGAGTAGCCCTTTAAAGAGCACACTCATTTATTGCTCTGTCCGCACATCACATAATTTGGCCAGGACCTTTCCACAATATGCCATCGTTATCAACATTTTGTATTTCTGGGTTGAATCAGGCCCCTCCTGGCCCACAGGCTCTCTCTTTAACTTTCTGAGAACCACAAACTAAAACAATGATAGTCTTCATCAGACCACTGAGCAGTACAAAATTCCTGGTTCTTTAATGCCTGTAGCTATAGCTTTTGGGTGTTTAGGGTTAAAACCATATGGTCACTATGCATTTCCTGGTAATTATCATGGTGACAAATGAATTGGTGATAAGAACAGTACTCCCACAGGTCTGAATCCATGACCTGTGACTGAGTAAACGGGACATTGACTTCAGAAAGGAGAGTCGTTCATCCAAATTAAAGTAAACTGTTTGAGAAACCTTATACAAAATAACAACATCTTCCAAACTCCACATGTTTGTCGTCTAACCACAAATGATCAAAGACTGAACAAGAAGTCTCTCCTAATGCATGTGTTAATAGTTCCAAAAACAGAAAGATTTGCTTAAAAAGAACCCGGGCAATGAAAGATTATCTTTAAATATTGCCATATTATTGGAAGAATTTGTTTTTGTTATTACAGACCTAGTCTTTTGGAATATGATCACATCCTTGTTCAGGTTTATCAACTGATGAGTCTTGTATGATGAGGAAGCTGCCAGTGTGTGGCTCACAAACACTTTGAGCGTTTCTGTAAAATGTCAGCATTTATTTTTCTTCAAGAACTTTAACCCCCCCCCCCCTTCCCCTCCCTCCCATGTTTCTTCAACAACTGCTGTTTAAGAAAGGTCAATTCTCATTTGCTTTCTTTTTTTCAACAATAAGCTAACCCTCCCTTGAATTGTACTCTGACCACTTTAATTTTCTTTCACTGCCTACACCATGACTCCTACTGGTATTATTACCTCTTACTAGAATTGCCTTTGTTGTGCTAAATGCCACTTTGTAATTGAAAGCAATTTAACAACAGAAAGAACCCAGATCATCAAAAAGTTTATAAAACAGCTGGCTGCAAGCAATGTGTGCTGTTTACAATACAAGCTACATTCAAAACTGAGTCTGTGTCCAAACTAAACAAACAGTTGCCAAAATGGTTTAATCGATCCATCAGGCAAAGCATAAGGAAGAAGAGGGAGATCTACTGAGCGTTTGTACAAGTTTTCATCAGTGAAGACGTCAACAACGTGCCCCCTGACACAGATAGTCCTCAAACAATCCTACTCATTTAGTATAAATCAAACCAAAGTAAAAATGTGTTTTTGTTTACGACTGTAAGTCGCCCTGGATAAGGGCGTCTGCTAAGAAATAAATAATAATAATAATAATAATAATAATAATAATAAGATGACTGGGGCCTCGCAAGACTAACAAATCCCTTGGTCTGGATGGCATATACCCAAGAGAGGGATAATATGCAAACGTTAAACTTGTAGACAACGCAAAGCTTTGGGGAGTGGCTGACATGCTTTCAGCCACCCAGGAAATCCAAAACGATTTAGACTGCATACAGAACTGGGCAGAAACGTGGCAATATAGGAGTTGGTCATGATTTAAGTCTTTCGAATCTTAAAAGGAGTTGACATGGTTAACACAAATCATTACTTTAAGCACAGTACAGAAACCAGGACCAGATGACTCAGCTGGAAACTAAATGGAGATAGATTTAGGACAGAGGGAATGAGACACTTCTTCACACAGAGTGATGAGGGTATGGAATGGGTTACCTAGTCTTGTTGTTGAGGGAGAATAACTTGGATCCATTAACTTGACAATCAGCTACTAGGAACGGGATGACCTTAGATGGGTTGAATGGCCTCCTCAAATATTCTTATGTTCTTAATTATTTTCTTCATAGTTTTTTTTTTTCTGCCCAGTGTGTGCTGTATGCACTATATTTCAATTTCCTATCTTTATTTTAAAATGGCTACGGATAGCTATGTAAAACATGATTTTTTTTAAAACAGGTGTTTTTCTTTAAATATTATTTCATGTGAGTTTGAATAAAGCTTCTAAAAATGCACCCTTTCGTGTATGATATATTGGCATTGCCAGGAGATACTTGAGGGGGGCAGGAAAGCCTATTTTCTCCTCCCTTCAACCATAACCTCAACAAGCAGCTTATATCTGAGTAAACTAAAGAAGCTTGTAAGGCAATGTTTGGACTTGTGAAGTTTCTTACCTTCTTAAATGTATAACCTTGTGCAGGGATGTAAATATGTGACACGAAATGTTTTCCTTTTATTCATTGCAGGCCTGTGCCGTGGGCGCCCGTGATTTTCGAGAAAAGCAGTGTGCAGACTTTGACATCCTGCCATTTCGGGGGAAGTATTACAACTGGAAGCCATACACTGGAGGTGAGTTTGAGTAAAGATGCAGAACAGTGTGCCTTTTTAAGGGGTGTTTTATGTACTGCAGCGCCTATATCACGTATAGCGAACAGTTGTCGCACTCGGCGCGAATGCATTACTACTGTTGTGTGTGATTCACTTTGACTTTGTCCAACCTTTGGTAAGTCTATACCCTTCTTAAAAAGGACAGTCTATCTGCTGCACTGGATATTGTATACCCTGCCTGTATAAACAGCTAGCCAGTCCCTTTGATGCATTGAACATTCTTAAAATTCCTAGGAGTAAAATGTTTGACCATCTTCTGCACCACTGTTCTGCTTTTTTGTACTCATGAAATGTTTAGTTTATAGAGTAAAGCTATTTGGAAAGCTCTGTCCTGTGAAAAGGCCCTAGGGAGGAACTGGGTGGAACTGGGTGGAATGTTTCATCAGGGCATGTGTTATGCAGGTTTTACAGCAGGTATCAGGATTATCATGTCCTCTGATCTCTAATATCTTCCACGTGCAGTTTGCCTTTACTGATTAGTTGCCCAGGGAAAGCCAACTGAGGAGATATTAATTGATAACAAAAGATATCCATTATGTACTTATGTGGCACGGTGGACTTTTCCACCTCTCCCAGAGCTGATTGAGTACATAATTGGGAAAATGCTGAAAAAAAATAGGGCACAGTGATGTGTAGCAAAACAAAAATAAAAAACATCAAGATCAGCAGAGAATGTTTTGATTGAGTTCCAGTACAAATTGTGCCAAGACTATAGTTTTTGGACACCTTGGAAAATGTGATTTTTCATTTGAACTGCCTAAATAATAAGTAATAAAAGACAAAGGACCTGTGCCCATAAATAAAATAAGCCTTATGAACTTTATTCAATTTATTTATTTATTTATTTCAAGCAAATTGAACGCAGATTGCTTAGTTGAAAAAAAAAAAAAAAAAACCTTTGTGAATATATTGTACCTGTCAAGAGTTCCAAAACAAAGCAGCATATTAGGGCATGTATTCACAGTGTATGTATTACAGTTTGGTTTGTTATTCTGTGATCCTTTGGAGAAAGAGCAATTCCCCCATTCAAAAAGTAGGATGCAAATACTGACTAGAGTAAACAGATACATGCTGTATGATTGTTCTGTAAGGTTTTATCTCTGTGTCAGACCATATCAGAACTGCACTACTGCATACATTTTAAATGTTCACCCTGAGTACTAACTTGAGGAGGCTGTCTACCTGGGATGATAGCCTTTGGCTGCTAATAGAATTATTATTGACACACATTGACAAGGACTCCTGGGTTACTCAGCCACCCTCACTCGTGGAATAACGACAGTGATGTAGCGTTCCAGTCTCTTCAGGGTAATAATATAAAATGTCTATGAATTTGACAACTGTTTTCTGTGCAGCTGTTTTCACTAAACCACAGCTTTATTTTGCATGCTACATCTCTCAGTGTGTCTTTGCCATTCAAATGAAGCAATCAGCATATACCCTCAAGACCAAGAAAGCAGTACATAGCAATAAACAAGCACACATGTTTTTTGTGGAAAATTGAATCCTTCAATTTACACGTCAACAGATGCACACATGTTCACTGATCAAAACCCACAATAAGATATAATGTACATTATATTACTGAAGCATTTGGGTTTATTGATTTAAACCATTTAAGCTTTTAACATTCACATTTAAAAATACAGCCGAACAAATGAGTCATTGTTAATCTGCCACAAATCTGAAATCAGTGAAATAGAATGGTAGAGGAGCTTGGAAGTGCAAGATAGATATGATGCTAACATTCAGCTGCACTGGCTTCTGATAACATGCTTACTTAGCTTAAATGGCTTAGCTGTTACTATTACATTGCAGCTTGCAGGTTTCTGTAGCAGAAGTTAAACAGTACTCACCTCAACCATCGATAGTAACTATCAGTTATTATTATTTTATTATTATTTATTTCTTAGCAGACGCCCTTATCCAGGGCGACTTACAATCGTAAGCAAATACATTTCAAGTGTTACAATACAAGTAATACAATAAGAGCAAGAAATACAATAACTTTTGTTCAAGTGTGACAAACCACAATTCAATAATACAGCAGATAATAGTGATAGTTACATCAGGATATGATTAAATACAAAATACTACAGGTTAAACACTTGGCAGATTACAGTATTCTGAAGTACAGGATTAAATGCAGTAAAATAGGGGGCAGATAAGAGCAAAATAAAGCACATTTAAATGATGGGTGATAGTGTCCCAGGATACAAACAGAGGAGTTCTACAGGTGCTGTTTGAAGAGGTGAGTCTTAAGGAGGCGCCGGAATGTGGTCAGGGACATTAATCAATTAAAATGTCTATAGTTCATTTTAATTAATTGAATGGATTCATGTATGAGGAAAAAACTCTATTTTAAGTAGGGAGTGGCCAGATCCTTAGTAACTGCTTGTGCAATACAGCTCTGCAACTGTTCAGTCACATCAGTCACTTCCGACTGCATGCAGACTGATGAGCACTTGTCTTTTACGCGTATTTGCAGTCTGGGATACAGATGCAAGTCAGGCACTTACTGTGATGCCCCTTTAAAACTCTGACAAATCTTTACTTGTTTTACAGTCAATTAACTGACAAATAACTGGTTAAGACCTTATACACAGCATGCCAAATTGTTCATGTACTTTCCATGTATCGTGTGGCTGAATCATTGGGATCCAAGTTCTGGGATCAGTCAGCTACTAGGAACCGAATGAGCATTGATGGACCTCCTCTCATTCGTAACTTTTCTTATGTTCCGATGATAGAAAGGCAGCTCCGTAGTTGCACATGCTGGAAATCAAATGTAGTCTGTTTTGTTCAATACATAAACCATTTGGCTTAAAGTAGTTATTTTCTGGTTACTGATGCTATGCAATGCATAGCTGAGATAAGGGGTGTGTCACGTATCCTGTCTCTTTGTCTCATTCTTTTCTGTTCTAACTACAGGTGGAGTTAAACCCTGCGCATTAAACTGCTTAGCTGAAGGGTATAATTTCTACACAGAACGCGCCCCTGCTGTCATTGATGGAACACGCTGCCATGCTGACTCACTGGACATCTGCATTAACGGAGAGTGCAAGGTACCGGAGCTGTGCTGCTGTTGTTCTGCTGATCTGTGTCTCACACTTTTATAACATTTTATTCATGTTAACTCATACCGTGCTGGGTGTAGTCCACCCCACAAGAATTTCTATTAAACCCTTCATGTAACGATCTCCATAGTAAATGTCACGCTTTCGTTGATTCTTCTGGGGTGATCAATGTAAAGTTTGGCTGCACATCCACATGAAAATCTACACAATCTAATTCTTGTGGTGTGGAAAAGACACCTTGCATTACCACCATAGTTACAGCTGCTAGGAGAATGTAACACGGTTTAACAAGCTTAAGGACATTGCATAATTTGAAATTCCAAATTTCAGAGTCAAGTTTAAAAGCAGATCATTTAAGTGATGTTCAAAGGATGATTGTTTAGTTTTCAGAGCGCTTTGTTTATACTTCAGCATGTATTATTTACATACAATGGTGCTTGGATGATTGATGTAAATCGTACTTCACTGAGTTTGCATGGAATGACTTTTTCCATGTCTCCAGTTTTGGCCTTTTCTGAGGAAATTCAACACATTCCCTAGAAAGCATCAATCTGACAGGGTTTCTGCAGTGTGATGCATCAGCACCTGCAGCCGTACGCTCTGCAGTGTGATGCATTAGCACCCGCAGCCGTACGTTCTGCAGTGTGATGCATTAGCACCCGCAGCCGTACGTTCTGCAGTGTGATGCATTAGCACCCGCAGCAGTACGTTCTGCAGTGTGATGCATTAGCACCCGCAGCCGTACGTTCTGCAGTGTGATGCATTAGCACCCGCAGCAGTACGTTCTGCAGTGTGATGCATTAGCACCCGCAGCCGTACGTTCTGCAGTGTGATGCATTAGCACCCGCAGCCGTACGCTCTGCAGTGTGATGCATTAGCACCCGCAGCAGTACGTTCTGCAGTGTGATGCATTAGCACCCGCAGCCGTACGTTCTGCAGTGTAATGCATTAGCACCCACAGCAGTACGTTCTGCAGTGTAATGCATCAGCACCTGCAGCCGTACGCTCTGCAGTGTGATGCATTAGCACTCGCAGCCGTACGCTCTGCAGTGTGATGCATTAGCACTCGCAGCCGTACGTTCTGCAGTGTGATGCATTAGCACCCATAGCCGTACGTTCTGCAGTGTGATGCATTAGCACCCGCAGCCGTACGTTCTGCAGTGTGATGCATTAGCACTCGCAGCCGTACGCTCTGCAGTGTGATACATTAGCACCCGCAGCCGTACGTTCTGCCGTGTGATGCATTAGCACCCGCAGCTGTATGCACGTTACACGCTGTATGTACCTTTGGTTTGCAAAATTTCGACTTGCTTGTGCGATCGGTTGAAGCGAAACAGACATTTTAAGCTTATAGAATGATGGTGTTTATTTAGTGGTAGTAATGAGCAAATGGAAGCAGATACGTTTGGTTGAAGCTTCAAAAAGAGCAAAATCTCTCTTCTGATGATCCAGAATATCAGAGGGAAAAAAATCAGTAGAAGCACCGAACCGTCTGTTTCTGCCAAATACACTGGCATCATTGAATGTTAGTACAGTACAAGTGCATGATCTGAATTCTGCTGCTCTTCCAGAATTGAGCACAGTAAGTACACTTTTAAAGTTGCATTTGTATTTAAATTTTATCAGTGTCTTATATTAAAATGAATAATACATTTTCCTACTCATTTACACATAATTGACAAGTTGTGTTATTATTATTATTATTATTATTATTATTATTATTATTATTATTATTATTATTATTATTATAATCAGTAGTAGCTGTTTACAGCCCTATAGATTATATTAGAACTCCAGAAGTTTACAATCTATTGTGTACAGCTGTAAGATTATATGGTTTATTATGTACAGGTCACATGGGCATCTTAACTGACTTCACCACAACACACAAATTTTAAAATGTTACTGATGAAAACAGAGACATGTTCGTTGAAAATCAGGAAAATGCTGCCACAAGAAAGAATGAGTTGAGTGATATAAATTTACTAAAAGCGTAACTGGAAGAAAATTGTATAGCAAATTTACAGCAACTCGACAACATTACAGTATACTGGGAAGCAAAGACGTGTATTTAACAAGACACAAATATGACAGTACTACAGTAACCAAACAGACTTCACAACAACAATACAAAGTGTAGAGGCAAAACAAAAGCATTAAAAAAGCAAGGGAAGGGAAATGGTCATGTGTGCTACTTTTTCAAGCTATTGTAAATGGCTACAACTAATTATAACAAATAAAGTACTCCAAAGTGTGCAATAAAAAGATAAAAAGCTGTAATTGTATCTCAGGCTTCTGGTGACATGAATACTCCGCCTTCGGTGTCATCATTTATCTTGCCACGAGAGTTTATTCCTAATATTATTATTATTGTTATTGGTGTTTTATTTTTTTAACTGCCTGTTTTGTCACATGTAACATAAAAAAGTTTATGTTTATACCCCATGCTTAGGGGATGAGTAATGATTAGTGATTGTGAGAGTAAAATGATTAGAAATGGAACCAGCGTAAAAGATGTGTGAGCTAGTTTTTCCCCTAGTTTAAGTCTTGATGCAATTTGATTGTAGTTTTCTAATGTGACAGTGTAGGTGCTGTGAAACTCAGGAAAGAACACAAATGCAGCACTCTGATTGGTTGAAGCTGAAGTCGTTATGGGTATGAGAAGGGATGTTGGTGTGGTTCAGTTGTGCGTACCATGTGAAAGATTTCTGGGGGCGCTCCTGGTTTGATGGTGGACATTACTGATTTGGTGGCTCTTCCATGCTAGCTTGCTGTTCCCTAATAGGTTGATCTTGGGTTGTAGGGTTACTTTAACATACAGAACACATTTAGGGTCTTTCCAGTTTATCTTGAAGTGTTTACTTAGATTGCTTATTTCAGGTTTGAGGCCCTTTTTTTGGAAACGAAGATTTTTCACTTTAAAACTTAAATGATATTGTTCCAGTGGTACTAATTGTTTAAGTGTCCTTTGGCACACAGATTAAAATGTACACATTCTATCCGTTAACTACTAGGATGTCCGCAATGTAAGACATCAGTCATCATGTTGAAGATTTGTGGGCACATGTGCTGTTATAAGTTGTTCATTTATTTGTTTATTTATTTTTTAAACAGACTGCATAATCACTTTAAAGGGGTTGTTCCGAGATGTTTTAGGCAAGGCCATGAAATTGCTGCAGCTCACTGCGCAGTATGTACTCACCCCTCCCACACTTTTTTAGCTGTTGCCAAGCAACCTAAGAATCATACTGAAATTCCATATCTCCAGATGACTCCTATCAAGCTCCCTGAAAAAGCGGCTTACGACTGCTCTTTGCTGTTGTGCAATAGCACGCAGCTGGTATTTCTTAAAAGAGAGGGTATACTTTTGTTTTACATGACTTTCTTAAGGGGTGGTTAATGTAATTGTAATTGGCAGTTTCCTGATATATCTTTGATCTCAGTATCAAAAACAGATACAGTATGTAATCAAGGCCATAGGCTGTGCTTGTAATCTGGAAATCTCCCTGCGCCCATGTAGGAATTATGGCCAGACTTTTATTTTTGAGGTGACTCAAGATGCAGCAAACATTTAACCAAGGTGTTGCTAGCGTAAACAGATAGTAGCCCGAACATCCTGTGCTGTTATCAGTGGTGCGATAACAGCGACTATTTTAAGGTAATACTGCATTCAATACAACCACCCAAGGAGAAAAGGGCAGGAAATGCGTTCAATAATATTAGATTAACTTTTGCCAAGCTGCACGGTGCTAAGCACAAATCTGTGTCATCATGGTCAGAAATTGTCACAGCTGTGAGAGACCTACTTTAATTCTGTATAGGTTTAATTCTGTATAGGTTTTGTGTCCCAGCCAGCATTGTAAATAGTTTGCTATTACTATTATTATATTGAATACTATTGTAGTGCATTGTCTAAAAACAATAAAAAAATGTTCACAAAAAATAATATTAGATTAACTTTTGTTTTTCTACCTTTCCACACTGATTGGTTTTATAACAGTTTCCATACAATCCACCCTCTCTTCACATTTAAACAGGCCTAGTCAATACCTTACCTTATGATAATGCCCAAATCTGAGGATGTAAGTGGTGTTTTTTTTTTCTTCTCTTTTAAGAACATAAGAACATAAGAAGGGTTACAAATGAGAGGAGGCCATTCGTCCCATCTTGCTCATTTGGTTGTTAGTAGCTTATTGATCCCAGAATCTCATCAAGCAGCTTCTTGACGGATCCCAGGGTGTCAGCTTCAATATTTGTTTTACATTGTAAAACACAGCAGGTTAAAAGTAAACCTGGAAGAAAAGTATTTTAAATCTACAGGTCTAATTCAATTTAAATGTTTGGTCATAGACCAGGGATAAGTACAGATTCTGACCAGGGATAAGTACAGATCTCCCACAGCAATAGGTGGACACCATTTAAGGTGCAGGGTGATAAAAAACAAGGGCAGGGCAGAACCCCCTTCTGTTTTAACCCATGTTTTGCTTTATGATGACCTTTACTCACTGTTCTCCTCTTCTTCTCAGCACGTGGGCTGTGATAACATCCTGGGCTCGGATGCGAAGGAGGACCGGTGTCGCATTTGTGGGGGCGACGGCAGCACTTGTGAAGCAATTGAAGGCCTCTTTAATGACTCTCTTCCTAGGGGAGGTAGGCAGTGCCGTCACTGTAGCTTTTGTTGCCAACTGGGACAAGTTTTTAATTGCTTTTCAGATGATATCCTCTTATCTTGCCAAAGGCAACTCAAAAGAATTCCAACACTTTTTTGCTAAACAGTTCATATTATATGCCAGTTTGCAGTGCTTGCCAAGCACTTCAGGGCTTCATTTTTCATTGGTTTTAGTGTTGCATTGCATATATTTATATAAAGAGACTTGTAGACAAAAGAAACAGTATAAGACAGTGAATGTGAATTAGTGACACTGTTTACAAAAGTGTTAAATCTCTTATGTGGTTACCTCTGTTTTTCCCACCCGTAAGAATCTGTTACATTTGAATTTAAGTCTGTGTAAAGCTGCATTTCAAATATATGGACGTTCCTTTTAAGGGAATGTTCCTTTGACAGATCCATAACATCCCAGGAGAAATGGTCACCAGTTCAGTATATTTTTCTAAGGGGGTGGGTCAAATTTGTCTGATTGTGGAGAAGGGGTCAAACCCAACTGGGGTCTTTAAAGGACATGCTTCTTGTTGTCCTGAATTATGTGTTACATACAGCTCTACCCACATTCTGGAGTTCAGCCTGATGTAGATTTTCAACTGAAATCTTTGTCTTTTAGGTTACATGGAGGTTATTCAGATTCCGAGAGGCTCAGTGCACATTGAAATTAAAGAACTGGCCGTGTCAAAAAACTACATTGGTAAGTTCAGAATAATGGGTAATATAATGGTTGAATTTTCAATAAAAAAAAAAAAAAAAAATAGATTTAGCACTTGTTTTAAATTGACCAGTTATACACCAGTTAATGTCATGTCCAAGTTCATAGTTTACTTTATATGTTTGTTTCAGTGGGTATATTCTCCTGGGTTAAATTCCATTTCTCAATCAAAGTGCGTGAGCAAGAGTTTTTTTATATAAAAATTGAAATAATTATATTTGAAAAATAACCTGTGTTTGAAACATGTTACTGCAGCATGGAAATGTATTCAGCTCTTGAGGATTGAACTATTCAGCGAGAGCTGACCTTGTTTGGTCGTTCCTCAATCATAAGTGGTGGTTCATAACACTCCTCGCTGTACCCTCTCTATATAAACATCTTCAGAATGTTTTTGGAATGTTTGGTTGAGTTCTGAATCTACCTAGAATGTATGAAACCATCTGGAATTTAGCATTCTGAAAAGACAGAAATCTGAAACCTAAATATATCAAAGTCAATTTTCATATCATTGAATTGCTTTAGTACCGTTTTCAGCTCTCCCCTAAAGATCCTCGCTTTGAAGAGTCTTTGGAAGTACACAGGAGAGTAGCCCTGACCTATGTGTATATTTTGGTCTGCACCCATTTGCGTTTCCCATGATTTCTTTGATGGACAGTTATAACACTTGTGTCATCCTGCGATGCTGAAACACCCTGCGAAGGAGTTAAATATTTCCTGAGAAATTCTATCCAGCACAAAGATAACAGGAGACTCAAATGGAGGAGACAGCTTCTGTACCGTGTTGCTATACCTTCAGAGGTGTTTCAAAGCTGAGAACAGCATTTATATTGATCAGAGGGTACTGAACCTAAGCAGGTGTACGAAAATGCACTGCAAAACGTTTTCAATAGTTCATGGCACTACAGCATTTCCTCAAAGCGCACCCAATGAAGAGCTGTATGGCAGTGGTATGTTTTTTGTAAGTACAAGCTGAATGAATGCAGTGACTTGCCCCTTATGTTTACAGAGTTGCGTATCAGTTTATAGTGTGTAAGCAGTTCCTTTGTACACAGTAGTAACATAAACAGAGGATACATTAGGGTACTACAGTAAGTGGTTAATGAAAAATAAACGTCAAGTGAAAGACATTACCACTGAGAGAAAAGAGCCCAGAGTCGGTTGTGGCTTTCCTCACAAGATACATTATTGATAAGAGTCTGCTAATAAAGTACTAAAGTAAATGTCTATATCTGTGTCAACAACCAAACTTGAATGGCTGATTTCACAGACCCAGATTAACACTAACACTAATCCTGGACTACCCGATTCTGCTGTAGATATGGTCGTCCAAGACTAGTGCTAAATCTAGTTTTATTAATTTTTGTGATTTGCACTGTGATAAGTAGCCCTAATTGAAGTATGAGAGAAATATACATTCCCCCCTGGTATTCCTAATAGTGTAGGTATGCCTGGTCAAAGATTCAAAATGCAGCATACTAAATACTGGACAGCAATGATATGAAACAGTTGTATTATGTTTGTAAAGAATCCCAGTCCAGCTGTTTCCCATGAAAAAGAAAATGTTACAAATGACTGTGAAAATTAAAATGGAGGATTCATGACTACCAGACTGTTCATTTTAAATGTGTGTTTGTTTATGTATCGGGTGATATCCCACCCTGCATGATAACCTCTACTGAGAAGTGAGTGCAGAGCATGAATCATTATGAAAACAGCATATTTAAAAAAAATATTGTGGTTGGTAACCAAAACTTGTTTTGACTACTAGAATTGAATGTTCTCTAATCTCCTATCAGTTGATTATGTAATACTTTCACCTGGAGAGCGTTTTTAGAGGTCTTGTGAAATCATCAACTGTTTCTTTGGTCTTCTCTATGAAGACAATGTAGAAATGATAATGATGAATTAGTAAAATGACCTCACCTCAGCATATATTGCCTAGTTTCTATCATTGCATTACATTTGCCAAAAATGTAATGGTATTTGTAATCTATTTTTTCCAGCCTTAAAATCTGAAGACGATAACTATTACATCAATGGTGCCTGGACTATTGACTGGCCTCGTAAATTCGATGTGGCTGGAACAGCCTTTCATTACAAGAGGCCTGCTGATGAGCCTGAGTCTTTGGAAGCTCTGGGTGGAACCACAGAAATCCTTGTTGTCATGGTAACATTACACCTCAGTGGCCTTTGGCTTGTGTTCATCAGCTTTATTCTGAATGACATAAATGTATTGTTCTTGCAGTGCTCTGTCACTAGTTAATCAAACTGCTGTCACAAATGTGAGCTGTGGCTTGGCAAATATTGAATACATTTGTGCTGAATGAGGTACAGGTACAAATGTTGCAAACCTGTAAAGGACCGACTGGATCCCTTGTAGTATGTGAAAGGGAAAAAAAAAATTCAGTAAGTAAGTAATAATAATAAAAATACAAGTGGGGAAAATTAAACAGTAGAATTGGAATCAATCAGCAATACAAACGACATTTTCCAAAATCTTTAGCCGCGTATAGATAAGATAAAGAAATTACATAGCACTCGGTACCCCTTTTTAACTTGAAAGTCCCCTTCACCAGAACTGGAAAAATCAGGTCATTTCAGTGCATGTTTTAGTTTCAAAGGTTCTAAATATACATTTTACAAAATACAGCTGAAGTGAAGTAAAGGGTTGTGGCAAAGTGGTAATTAGTAGAGCAGGTGAAGAGCAGTTGCAGTAATCCAATAAGAAAAGACAGACAACAAAGTACGGGTGAAATGGTTTCTGTTTTTATTTGTATCCAGACGGTCTGATGACCAAACAGTAAACAATAGGAGGGCTGTTAATACACGGGCATGTGTATTGCGCAGTGGATAATGATGGGTTACAGTCCCGTGAATAATAACAAACAACAGTCCAGTACATATACACACAAGACACAAACACGGTCACCAGTCCAAAGTGAGTGCTGTAGTGCTCAAGGTGAAGTACAGTTTATTCCGGGTTTAGTGCTGGCCGTGGGCGACAGCTCAGGATCGTGTTAGCCGTCTAGTCTAACAAACAAACAAACAAACAGTGCATTTTAGACAGACAGGCAGACGGTTGTAATCACAAATACAGGTCCTTTCGGTTCTTAGCGTAACCATCACAAGGAACAGATCACATCACTACGTCCACTTTATATATCGTCAACCACGACCCCTTGGTTAACAACCCCTGCCCTATTTCAGTGCTGAGTGAGCCTTGCATGTCTACACAGTGACTTCTACAGGCTGACTGTGAAAGAGCTAGAGCAGCCCCCGGATTACTTGTGACTGATCAATTCTCACCTCTCAAACGATGCAGTTGTTAAGCCTGCTACTGTTGAAATACTAATCTAGGGTGACCTGCCTGTCTGGCCAGAGGTTAGGTGAATCTGTTAGAAATACGGCCTTGGGAAAACATTTAGACACTAAGGGCTCTATTCATAAAGGGGTAACGCCTGTCGAAATGAGAAAACAGGAGTACATGATCGTACCTGATTTTGTCCATAGCCACCTGTTTAATGGCAGTTGCTATTCATAAGAGATAATTCAGATGCGTTGTTAAGCCCCAATGATTTTCTTCTATGAAGGCATGTTTTAAACGAATTGAAGTAAAGCTTAACGATTACCTCATTAGCATAAAGTTTTCATTGGTCCTGCTATTCATAAGAGTGAACGATAACTAGGCCTTATTGAACGAGTCTAAACTAACAACAGCCTCGGCAGACTATTTTTTTAAAGACATATTTTATTACTACGCTTGCTCTGTTATACAGTTTGACATACCCGTGATTAACATTGCCTATTTTGGAAAAAAAATATATATGAAGGAAAATGTTTAATATAAATATATACTCACACAAGAACATATTCTCTGGCATAATCATTTTGAAACAGCATTGTGAATTGAGAGCAAGTGAGAGACTGAGAATAGCCAGTTATTTTATTATTTCTTTGCCGTGATCCGCGGCTTGCTTGGTATTGCAAAAAACACTACGAGATCAGTGTTCGAAGGGGAGTCTTTTTTTTTCGCGCACCACAAATGACCCATTTTGTGTACAGTGTGCAGTACAGCGTGAAACTTTTACCGATTCATAAACATAAAATCGCCCCTGATTGACTCCCTGCTTTAAGCGGGGTTTATTATTATTAATGCTACTACTATGACTACTACTACTACTACTAATAATAATAATAATTGATCATTTGTAAGATTAACATTAAGTTTTCAATATTATCATTATTATTATTATTATTATTATTATTATTATTATTATTATTATTATTATTATTATTGTTATTATAATTACAGTTTTTGCAAAGTGTCGTGACTGGCAGCTGCAGACTCAGGTTTCGGTAGTACTGTCGGTGGATTCCGTTTTTTCTTTTTGCAACAGCTACCGACGCCACACAGGGAACATTAATAATGCTGATGACGTCATCAAAAAGAGGCAGTTTTTACCCATTGATAAAGTGCTCTGCGACAGTCGCCTGTTTGCTCAGATCATTTTATGAATAGCAATATGGAAGACTTTCGTTAGTTTTAAACAAAATTTGTTTTATTACGTCAGTCGGCAAGTACTTTTATGAATAGGGCCCTAATTCTCGAAACCTCAAAACATTAGACCTCAGAACAGGAATAGACCAGGCAGACAGTTCTTAAAAGAACTACCCACACAAAGGACGACCGCTAACCACCAACTCAAATTAAAGGCAGCAAAATGGCAGGCGCACAGCCTTGTGCTTAGGGGTAGGTCACACTGTGGGTTTGCATCAAGTTTCAAGAATCCTTTTTTTTTGTCATTGTTGTTTTCATTTTAGGTTCTCCTTCAGGAACAGAATCTGGGCATCAAGTACAAGTTTAATGTTCCAATTACTCGCATTGGCAGTGGGGACAATGAAGTTGGTTTTGCATGGCATCACCTGCCTTGGTCAGAGTGTTCAGCCACGTGTGCAGGAGGTAATATGTCACATTTAACATACCATCTTAATGCTTTATGAATACAGTATGGACTATTTATTGTTCCTTGTAGTTCAATGCTGGTATTAACAAATTTCATCTGAACAAAATGAATATTAAGACAGGTGTAAGTAAGGTTCTGTTGAGTTGTAAGGTATTATATTTCACATTTTTTCAAAGGCAAGATTTTATTAAATGTCGTTGATGTCTAAGAGATTGCATCCAATGGCCTTTCATCTCACCACAGTACTTTCTGTCTGAGCCTCATTTGGAAGAGTTCCCTCCAGATTCAAAAAGAAAATACAGCTAATTGCTCAGTGCTGAAGATTATTCAGTAGCAGGATTTTCTTTGTAAGACACGTAAGGGTGAAATAACAGATTACTGTTATTTTTTTGATTAGTTGGTCTCTGCACTGCTTAGAAAATCAGAATGCATATTTTCCATATTTGAAATTTGTTTCGTGTTTATCATGTAATTTGTCTGAGAGAGCTCACAAGTATTTTTTTTTCGGTTAGCCAGTACAACTGTTTTACAGATGGAAGATATCCTGCAGTTTGGTTCCTATGTAATTAAATATTCTAACTCCGAGACAGCAGTTTCATGTGGTCGGTCACAAAAATGACTAAACCATTTTTGTTTGCCTGCAACTTAAGGCATCTTATAAAAGAACAAAGACTGTTCCTTGCAGTTTTTATAGCTGGTCATTTAAAAGCATGTAAAGTATTTGCAAACTCAATTTTTGGAGAACAGCACTTGGATTATGGTCACTAAACCTTATGAAAAACATTGCTTTTCATAAAAAAGTTGTGTGGATGTATCTTGTGGGCATTTTATAGGTATTTAATTAAAAACTATACATCTGGGAGAAACTTACTTTAACCCTGCATTGCTCAGCCCCTGTTAAGAATAATTTGTCATAACTTTCATGAGTCTAGCATCTGTGCTCTATTGCAATTTGAATTTGAATACTTCAAGCTTCAAAAGGTTGAGAAATATAATAGAACTGCACTGAAGACAATGCTGACACGTCTGTTTTTATAATGCTATGTGTTTTTATAATCAGCACCTTTATAAGGCTCATTTAAATGAAGCTGGTTAACATAATTTCTTCATGAATATGGAACTGCTGTACAATACCATTGTATTATTCATTTAGTATTTATTTAGGTTTATTACATTTTATACTTGAAGTAATATAAACAACTATTGATACAACTTTTATATTATCTTTCTAGATGTTAACGTAATTGCATAGGCAGTCAAACATTATTAGAGCTTCAATAATTCACATTAAATCATAACATTTTATTCAGACAATAATTCACACAATTTCAGTACTGAAGTGTTCCATAGCTGTTTCCTTTCGAAATCCAAGCCTTCCTCTGAAAGATTATTGAGCCAAAAACTCAAATAACGAACCTGACCAGTTAAGTTGACCGAAGCAACATCAGACAGGAAATTAAACTGATCAGATCAGCCCAGGGCACTGCTAGGGTTAAACGTAAGAAATCGGCTTGTGAAGATTAACTTATCTCTGTTCACTCTGACATAACATTTCAATGTTTTAGACGTAAACATTGTATATCCTTTGCTGCAGTTTCTGATGAGATCACAATCTGCTCTGTAAACCATGGATTCCAAAGTGTTTTAATAAGGAATGGTGCAGGGTGTTTTCTTTGAAATGTGATTATAACTAAAACGTCTTAGTCCAGTGGTACAGACAGTTTGTTATGATACAGTCTTAAAGTTATGTTTTTTTTGGTGTGTTTTTTTTTTTTTTTTTTTTTAAAGATATACAGATGCCGTCATTGACAAAAACAGACCTGTATTCATTGTTATTCAGAGATTTAAGGTTGTATCCCAGCCGTCAGTTTTTCTAATGTATCTGCCTATAGCGGTTCTTGAGCAGTGATTCAGGGGTCTTGCTGTTTGAGATGCCCACCCACAGATACTATGGGACCATGTGGCAAGCACTCACTATTTTTACCCAAGCAGGATTTCCCTGGCTTTCAGGCAAACCGACATCATGCCTCAGACTTCATTCTCTTGATCTTCCTCACCAGGGAGTAACCGCACGGCTGCCCATTCTAAAAGCATCTGAGCTCACACACTAATCTCTCGGTTTGTCTTGTGACGTCAATGACTGCCGATACAGTAAAGTCTAGGATAGAAGACAAGGGCCCATACACTAACCAGCTTACATTTCAGTACATTTGCACCAATAACCATGGTATACAGCTTATTTCTTCTGATATGAAAAATAACTTTGGTTAATTTGCAGTGAAAGTACCATTGCTTCATAATCAGTGTGTTCTCTTAATATAGGTTCCCAGAAACAAGAGGTAGTGTGTAAAAGGCTTGACGATAACTCCATTGTGCAGAATAGTTACTGTGACCCAGAGAGCAAACCACCAGAAAACCAACGTGCCTGTAACACTGAGCCATGTCCGCCTGAGTAAGTCTTCTGGTGTGTGCGTGTGCGTGTGCGTGTGCGTGTGTGTGTGTACGTGTGCGTGTGCGCATGTGCGTGTGTGTGTGTGTGTGTGTGTGTGTGTGTGTTTGTGCTGAATCAACCATTGTGGCTATTCCACTGTTACATCAGTCACAGGGTTTGACAACCAGAGCATGTTTGTGTGAATTACCGAGCATCATTAGTTTTCCATTCACTCCCAAGGTCAGGGTTATCGGAGAGGAGGCCTTTGGTTAGAAGCGGTTGTGCTGATGCACTCGAATAAGTAATAACAACTTGGAGACACCCTATTTATCAAAACAAAGAAACTAGGAGATAGAACTTTTAAAACTTTGGACATGGAGTAAAAAAAAGGAATTGAAGGAATTGCTGATAAAGTCTGAAATGGAAATGTGCTGCAGACAGTAAAATATTCAAAACAAACTGTAATTTGATATACATCTGTTCTGCAGTATTTGCTCATGCAGCAGTCAAGAAATTGCCTATTTTCCTATTGTTTTGAATGAATGAAGCAAGACCGTGACTACCCAACATTATTACTATAAAAAAAATAGTTTGCAGACAGGTGTTCCAAATACATCAGTAAATAGTTGTAGAAATAACACCTGTTTACCATTTATCAGTAATTAGGAAACAGGATAGTTCTGGTCAAATCTGTAATGCGGGACAGATTCACAGAAAGCTGTCTATTCCTGGTCTCAGAACATAATTCATACGATGGAAAGGGTTAAATAAACTGTTTCATTTTTTACACACCAATAAGTGGTCATTTATTTTGTATGTCAGAGCTGGACATGTATGGGCTTGCATGTGTTTGTGTTGAGCTGAACATTGAAAAAGACACTGCTGCTGAAGCGTCTGTCTTCTAGACTAAGACGTGTCTTCTGTTTTAAGTGTTTACAGTTATGGATGAAGTATCAATACGCAGTGATTTTGACACCATGTCAATGCTGTATTGCACAGGTGGTTTATCGGGGACTGGTCAGAGTGCAGTAAGACCTGCGACGGGGGAATGCGCACTCGGACTGTGCTGTGCATCAGAAAGATCGGGCCCTCGGAAGAGGAGAGCCTGGACGACAGCAACTGCCTGACACACCGACCAATCGAGAAAGAGCCCTGCAACAACCAGTCATGCCCGCCTCAGTGGGTGGCTCTGGATTGGTCAGAGGTGAGCAGCTGCCTTGAATTCTTGCTGTTGTAAGGGATTAGCTGATCCTGTTCCATTCTGTAACTCTAGTGATGTCCAGGGCCACTTTAATTGGCCCATTTCCTGCATTAGGAGTGCAGTGGGATCAGATTTATATTAACTCAAAGACACCCTTGCTTTATGAGCATCTGACATACTACCCTGGAGTTACCTTGAAAGCTGGGCTGGGTTAAACTGTTTTCATCAACATTGCTGCTGCTTTTTGGTTTTTGTTTCAGTAAATGAAATTATTATACAGGTTGTTGAATCTGTTTAACATGGAAGGTGAGGCTAAATGTTTTTGGAAAGATCATCAGCCATTTTAAAAAACTGTCAGTGACATTGCAGAATGAAAGAACAAATGGAAAATGTGCTTGGTGTCCTAATTTGACTTTCAAATTTACACAGAGTCTTACCAATAACTCCGCGAATATCATATTTGTTTTTCAATTCGTACCATCATTTAAAAACAACAACTATAAGCAAGTACTGTTATATGACCACATTTTTTTGGCACATGATTTAAATGAATGGAATACTTCTTGATATCATTTTTACATTAGAAAATGTGTTGTTGATGTCAACCTACCTACCTTACAGTGTAACTTAATTAGAAGGTCATCTTTATTTCCTTCTATAATTGTGGATACTTTTTCGCGGGCTCAGTAGCTTGAAGGCTTGCCTGCTAATCAAAAGGTCACACGGTGTAATCCTGCTCAAGGCAAACCGGGACGTACTCCAATATGCTGCAGACTCAGAGAGGTGCCTACCTTTGAAGGAGAAGTAAAACACATTGCCTACAGCTGTTGTAGCAAAGGGACGGGGCCTGTGTGCATGTTCAAAATGCTTGCTATCATAAAGTATACTGAGCTATCTTGAAATCGATATGATCCCTAGATAGGCCTGTCAATTAATTTTAATCGGGACAGTGGCCCTGTCAATCCTAATCAACAAATCATTCAATCAGCCCTAGCTATTTCCTATGTCCAAGGCCTATATACATACAGGGCTTTTACTTATCATATGTTTGAATTACCTCCTGCCTCCCCTCAGTTATGGGCATGATTTGAGCATTAACACAAATTCTTAATGTTATTACAGTTGTATTCCAAATTAACATGGCAAATTCTGAAGTTGCCGCAGGGATCCCTTATAAAAGTTTTCTACAGTAAAAGCATAGCAAAGTGTAATAAAGCTTAGTTAAAGCACAGGTAAGCATTGTAAAGAATAGCGAGGTATGGTAAAGCATATTAATCAACATGGCAAACAATGGTAAATTATGGTAAATACATAGTATAACCACAGGAAAAACATGGTAAAACTGCAGAAATATAACCTAAAATACTGAGGTAAACTTTTATAAGGGCTGAGATCAATTGCTGTGGGTGTTGAATATGGAAGTTTTCAGTATTGGGGTAGCAGGAACCAGCATCTCTGTAAGTGCTTGCGAGAGACACATAGATACTGTACATCAGTATGCATTTGTTATTTTCTTCCTGAAGTGCACACCGAAGTGTGGTCCAGGCTTTAAACACCGCATCGTCCTGTGCAAGAGCAGCGACCTGACTAAGACCTTCCCACCCTCCCACTGTCCTGATGTGAGCAAGCCGCCTGTGAGAATCCGCTGCAGTCTGGGCCGCTGCCCGCCTCCTCGCTGGATCACCGGGGAATGGGGACAGGTAAGTCCCCCAGCATCGCAGCTCCAATCAGGCTGGAACCTCCTCTCAGAAGAAAGGTTTCTCAATGATGCTCTGTATTAAAACTTTCACAACATTTGGTTAAGCTTCACCTGGAGAATAATGTTTCAATTTATATTATCACGGTAAGGAGTTGTTACTTTCTGTGAGTATGACATTGTATTCAGGGAGGTGGTGAGTCATGCTTACTGAGATGCTTGTAGCTCTTTCTTATGTTCAAGGCCTATTTTTCCACTTCTGTGCAGCAGTAGAGACATCGGCCACCCAACAACAGTCCAAGAGACGTTCAAAGTGATAAACAGGGAATGCATTTAAAGATATAAATGATTCAACTGTGGCTTTTTACTTTTAAGTTTGGACAATATATCCAGGGATTTTAACAACAAAAAATACTAATCAGAGTAATTTGTTTTGGTATTTTGCCATTCGGATAATTATATCCTGCTGCAAATTATTTACATTCAGTGTCAAACTTTTTTTGGAAACATGTACAGACCTTTAATTAGAGACTGAATGGGAGGCAGAATCAGTGCACTGAATGAGGTGCTTATGAGCATGATTTTGAAGTTTAGGCAAAGTTTACCTCCATTTTTTTTCTGAAATAACTGATTGGCAGGCAGCAGTAGTTGAATATTGTAGATGTAAATCTAAAGAAAAAGAAAAACCCAACAGAAGTCTAATTCAAGCACTGCAGTTGAATGACTTCCAATTCAGATTTCACATTTGAGAATTCAAGCAGGATGGCAGTTGCAGACTGTCGGTGGCTCCACATGTTGGATACTCGCCTTTAGTTCATAGGTTCACTAGTTTAAATCCTGCTTAAGGCAAACGCTGGACATACTCCATTTGTCTGTGCTGAAGCTCTGTACTATTTATTAATGGTTACTTTATTTGGAAGCCATGTAAAGCTAAGATTCTGTCTCCTTCCTGGACGATTAAGAACCCTGTGCACCCAGTGGGAATCTCAGCACTTCTCCCTGAGAATATACCGACTCTGTTTGAGTAATGAAATAAACGCTCTTTGGATTCTCACAATGCTTGTTTTGTTCTGGGTGGGACTTGAACTCTAAATTGTTGCACAGTTTTGGTGGCCCTTTTTATCTAAGGATTGCATTGTTGCTCTTGAGTCTATCTATCAAGTACATGTCATCTTGATTTATCCAAATAAGTTGCTTAAACGTTAAGCACAGCAGGTTAATGTTTCAAGGTATGTTTAAAAAAGAGGGTCTTATCAAGGGCCATTTATGCCTACAGTGTCATTTTCACTGTTTAATTTCTACACAGTGTAACTTTATATTCAGTCAGCCTGACAGTTATAGAACTTTGTAATCCAGTATAAGAAATTATCCTGAATGGAGGACAACATTATAGTTACTCAGTCCTGTGTAAAATATCACAATACAAAGCTCAAATTTGCTGTCTTTAGAATATGTCTTTGCTTGTTTTTGCCACAGTGCTCTGCTCAGTGTGGTTTGGGACAACAGATGCGGACGGTGCAGTGTCTCTCGTATACCGGCCAGCTATCCAATGACTGTCCAGACAGTCTTCGGCCGCCGACCATGCAGCAGTGCGACAGCAAATGTGACGCCACTCCCATCGTCAACACAGAAGGTGGGTATATTATTCAAGTGAAGCCCATTGGGGGAAATAACACTGACTTTGTAATGCTGCGCTAGCGCTAATGGGTGTCCTTGGACATTCTTATAGACTTTGGGAACTGTGTTCCTCAGTCTAGCCTGTTAAACTTATACTGTATTTTATCTCATTTTCAATATGTGATTTTTTTTTTTTTTTCAACTGTGTTTATAGTAGTCGGCTTACAGTATGAAAAAATGCAGTTTTAATGTGTGGACAAAGAAAATAATAATGGTAGCTTAAATAGACAGCTAATGCTTCCTATTTTTGATAAATCCCCTTACCACCAAACAGACCAGCTTGATGACCTGCTGTATCGGAGATCATTGTTTCAGTGCACGGCAGCTGGTTGATTGGTATGTTGTAACCCTTAACAGTAATAACAAAGGGAAGCAGGCAGGAGAATGAGGATAAACCGTGCTGGTCCATATAAGAGAAGAACAACAAAGGTTTTTTTTCTTTGAACAGGATCAGCTCCCCACACATGGAGCCTGGTATACCTTTTAGGAGAACACCTTGCTAAAATAAATGCTGTTCATTGTTGCATTTAGTTAACTAAAACTAGGCATAAAAGAAGATTTGTACTTCCCTAAATGGCTTTTAGATGCTGTTGAAATAGATTAGCAAAGGATAACAGCCAAGTCTTGTGCTCAATGTAATGACATACGGACCTAAATCTTTAGAGCTTTGGGGATACTGCTGATTCTTCAGACAGTGAATCACTTAACCATTTTCTTTACTGTCCCGCAGATTTTACTGCGACTCAATGAATAGCAACGTGTTTCAGGTCACATTCTTTTTTGTTTAAAGTTAAGAGGAAGCTTTTTTTTTTTTCTTTAGGATTTCAGTAAATAATGCTACAATGGAATTAGAAGACAGAGGGTTCCCTCTACATTGCCCAGTTTCTGTTTAAATAATAAGATTTAGCACCATTCATTCTTCAGACGTTGTGTTGGGCTGAGCAAATACTTCCCACTGTTTGCCTCATTCGGATGGCATTCTTCAGTTCCAAAACAAGAGTGGGTTTTGTTTGACTTTGAGCTGATCCTTAGAGTGATTTTTCTTCATGCTCCCCAGTCGGGTCAGGGCACACTGTGTCCTGGATTGACAAGAAACAGGCAGTAGCAACGAAAAAGAACAACGCCAAGGCAGTTCCCTGAAATATGACTGTCCAGATTTATAATTATTTTAATTTTATTTTTTGCTGATAAGGATACTTTGGCTGCAATGGCAGGGCAGTTTGGTGGATCTATTGTAAACTGCTGTGTCGGGCTGAATACTGAAATGTGTTGTGGCTTTTAATGTGATATCATTATTCTTTCCTCCTTGTTAGCCCCCTTACCCGTATTCAATCAGCCTAGTGAGATGAGAGGTGCAAGTAAAGATGATGAAGTTACCTAACCTCGGTACAGCCTATCAGTGGTTCTATGTGTAACATATAGAAGTGGTTGTCCAAAGTATGGGTGTTGGTGGATCAGAAGTCAGCTCATGTGCCTCAGGGCTAAGAGGTCATGAGTTCAGACCCAGCTTTGGGCAAAACCTAAATGAAAAGCTTATGCAGTTTGTCTACAATGAAAGTGTATTGCATTGTAAGAAAAGAGTGCATATAACATGAATCCAAGATTCCAGACAGCTTTTCTAACAGAAAAGGAATATTAGGTCAGAGCTTTTCCTAATGTATGGTGCTGTTGGATCAAGACTGCCAAGGGTCACCTGAAACCCAAAAAGCAGTATAGGCTGCCTTTCATGCCATCTCATATTTCCTGCTCACAGTAGCTGCAAGGACTTTGTCATTTTCTAATTTATTATCTGAGGGCAATGGTAAAAATGTTTAAGGGAAGTCAAGCTCACTGCATGGCTTATTACTTTCCAGAATGTTTAATAACTTATTTTACCAATAATTAATCATGTACTGTTAGGAAATCCTGTTTATTGGTGAAGAAAACGTATCTGAAGACAACTGGATATTGTTAGTTGTTGGAATTTAGGTAAATCCATGCAAGTCATGGCACGTAGTAACAGGGTCTCCCTAATAAAATGCTAACCTGCTTTTAATTTTCTATGTTAAAAAAAGCAACAGGCTTAACTAATTCCAAAATGGGGTGTATTCATGTGGTGGAGCTGGTAATGCAGTCGAATGTGAGATCCTGAAATTCAGTTTCAGTACACTACAGGTGGTAAGAGTAATTGCTTGCAGCTGATCCTGTACTGTTTGTTTTTTAATTGTGAAATGGTTTTAACAGCAGGAGATGCATGTTCTGTATTTTTGTATTGTTGATATCTCATTGGCCTGGACAAAATGTACCATATACTGTATAGACCTACTACAATTAGCAGCACAAATTATTGTTTGTAATGGTCTGTTTCACTATCTAAAATTTCATTGCAATGGTTAAATAATTCCAGCCCACTCCTTTCTTGCCCAAAGTTGGCAAAGCTCTGTTGCTGTGCCTGTATTGAGTTGATGATTTGAATCATAAAGCAGTTCTGTATAGATACGTGGTGATGTGTGCAGTGAGGACTACATGACTGTTATCAAAACCCTCATTATTGTCTGTAGCGAGAATGTCATTCATTTGCCTGTTAAGCAAGTACAGTAAGACTGTACTATGTGTTATTAAAGCATTAGTATCTCTAAGGAAATTTACACTTTAGATTTAGCTTTTTTTAAAAAAAATTGTATTTAAAATACGTTTTTTTGTTTTTTAAAGTATTCTTCTGGTGGTGCACAGGGATATTACTATTGGTGAGATGGACGGTTGTCAGGCTATTGACATAAAATTCTCCCTAATTTTCAGACACACTTGATTTTTAAGCTCCCAAAAAGAATGCACTTCTGAAAGTGTTAAAATATAGAAGTCTTTCAAATAAACACGAGCCCCATCGGGGAAAGAAGTGCCAAGAGTGTTAACAAAGCTTATCTTTATAGGACTGTAGGGCAATGTGGATAATTCCAGTGGAGGCATGTAGAACTTGGATAGAGGTGTGTTTTCATTTTTCTCCCTCTTCTCTGTACTCATTCTGACTTTCTTTTTTTATTTCCCCTCCAGAATGCAAAGATGTGAACAAAGTGGCTTACTGCCCACTGGTGTTGAAGTTCAAGTTTTGCAGCCGAGCGTACTTTAGGCAGATGTGTTGCAAGACCTGCCAAGGACACTGACCCACAGATAGAGGGTGAGACAGAGAGAGAGAGAGAAAGGAAGAGTGAAAGCTTTGTTATTCTACCACGGAAACAATGTCTGTCAATTCTAGGAGCCACGCCGAGAAATGGAATGGATCTCCTCACACTCTTTTACCCTGTGGAAAACATAACCACTGGTCAGCCAATGCTGACAGGATTTCTATTTGATTTTAACTTCTGTGAAGTCGGAATTTGAGCTCTTTTTTTTTTTTTTTTTTTTGTTAAATCCAAAAGTGCTGGACACATCACACGTAGAGGGTACACCCAACTGGAGAAATCAACATAACAAAATGCAAACACCTGGTGACTGGAGGAGACCCTGTGTTACAGTCTTGAGAAAATAGTTCAGGTTAAAAAATGTACAAATGTATTTATATTTTTGCGTTTTCTTTCTCCCAAATATGACTTGGCATATATATATATATATATATATAAAATTGAAAAAGGAAAACTGCTGTGTACCAAAAGAAGCAAAATCAAAAAGAATAAGATAATGTAGGTACATAAAAATGTTAATAGTTGAGAAAAAAAATTATCAGGACGTTTCCAGCCGAAGAAGGACTTCGGCTGGAAACTGATATAATTTTTTTGATCAATTATTAACATTATGTAACTACATTACCTTTTTCTTTTTGATATATATATATATATATATATATATATATATATATATATATATATATATATATATATATATATATATATATGTAGACATGCATATGCTTTCACTATTTAGCTGAGGCGAGGGTGAAATACATCCACACGAAAACAGATAGTACTTGCAATAATGAACCGATGTTTATTCTCAGACAGGATGGCAAAATCATAGTACCTTACAGCAGGCAGTAACGTGTTGCTCTCTCCAGCGCAGAACGGGTGAGTGTCCACGTCCGAGCCATAAGCCTACGAGCAGTCAGCTAACTATAACTAACATCAGCATTCCCTGTTCTACTATCCCACTGTTTCCGGTCAATAACTAACCCTGCGATTGCATAACAGGCAGGAAGGACCGGTACCGGTTCCAACACAATAACAAACCCCCAAGTAACAAACCCTTTGTAACGCCAAGCCCTTCTGGCAGTGCAGAGTCCCTTCGGCACTTCTGCCAATAAGACTCTAAGAATAAGAATATTGGTCTCTGTATTAACATGAACATTAACCGTTTATGTGCAATTAATACTGAAGTGCAATTAAGTACTGAAAGGAATACTAACAAAGAAAATCAGTCAATTTTAAGTCTTTGTAACGGGCAGGTAAATGAACAACCCATCCACTGTGGGTTTTCTTCAGCAGTGGGCCCTGCTTCATTGGCTCAGAGTCGCTGTAGGAGCCAGACGTGGAGGGTCTTCATTATGTAAGACTTACGACGGCGATGAGCAGCCAGCGGATGTTTCTTTGAAGCAAATGGGCATAAACCGCGGGTACAGTTCACTTACCTGACACACTAAAAACCACAAAATTCTACCAAATTTCTCATCCTTGACCTTTATTATATGAATGTAAAAAATGTGGAAAATAATTCTAAACTTATTTACAAAAGTATATTCAAACAAAATACTGTACAGCTGTACCATACATACAACTATGGCTCTCGTTGCGCTCCTTAAATGGGATATCTTTGGCAAATAATTGCCAGTAAAATTTGTGGAATATAAAGACATTCCTGAATATCTTTACAAAATATAGTGATACAAGATACAGCTGGTCTATTAATTTTTGAACACCATTTGTTTGCACATCTTTTAGCAAACTGAGTTAATTAATAACAAATAATTAATAACAACTGTCTTTCGTTGCGTGTGACGTCAGTAGCACGGCTCAGCTCTACAGTGGAAAAACAACCCAGGTTCTCCTTAACTGCACCTTGAGGGCTCGGTACGGCCCCGGCGCGGCTCGGTTGTACAGTGGAAAAGAGGTATCAGTCGCCTCCTGCATCCTGGGATCACATTGCTGGTAAATGTTTGTAGACGGTCATGGTGCTGAGATTGCAAACCCTCTATGTGCTGACCCCTGACTTCATAGAGTACTGGTCCAAAGCATACAGAAATTACAAATGGACCCTTCCATGTGCCTGAAGATTTAGGCTGAAACCTTTCTTCTTACTACTGTCTCTAACGTAGACTAAATCACCAACATTGTAGACCTTTTCTCGGG
Source organism: Acipenser ruthenus (assembly GCF_902713425.1). NCBI lineage: Eukaryota > Metazoa > Chordata > Actinopteri > Acipenseriformes > Acipenseridae > Acipenser > Acipenser ruthenus. The sequence goes on from NC_081190.1 coordinate 16,048,587, forward strand.
CTCGCAAGTCATAGGTCTTCTTCTGCCGTACATGACATGCACGGAAGTTCTGTCGAACTGTATGATGAGCTTGCCTGAGACCTTCCTTCAGATTTTGCAGGAAGTCTGGGTCGTCCATTTCATCGCGATTCATCTCCGCAGCACACAACCATGGTCATGGTGTAGGTGAACTTCTCTCCCCAACATCAGCCAGTTTGGTGTGAAGTACTTGAATGAAGTTTACTGCGATATGCAGCTGTGAGCAGAGCAGAGACAGGTGTTCGTCCCAGTTCTTTTGTTTTGGTCAACATAGCAGCGAATCATTTGCAGAAGTGTGAGGTTGAACCACTCTGCTTGCTCATTAGAAGCCGGGTGATAGAGCGTTGTTTTTGTTTTTGTTATTTGTAAAAGCTGACATACTTATTTGAATAAGAGACTCTCAAAATGACACCCTTGGTCAGTATGTAGCTCCAGCAGTGCCCCAAAACCAATAATGAAGTAATACACAAGTTTCTTGGCTCTCGTCTCGGCTGCTTGATCGAGTACAGGGAATGCTTCAACCCTGATCAATTATAACCAGAATATATTTATTTCCAGAAGCAGATGTGGGGAACGGGCCCAGAACATCAGTATGCAGGCGGTCTATGGGTGCGCGTGCTTGGTAATTTAGCTGTTTAGCTTTGTTTGTAGGACTGGATGTTATACTGCACTGTTGACATCTAATAATAATTATAATAATAATTTATTGAATTTATAAAGCACCTTTCAAGAGATCTTAAGGTGCTGTACAACAGTAACAATACAACAAACCCAGCAAAACAAAAATAAAAGTATAAAAGTATTCAGGCAAAATTTAAAAACATCAAGAGAATGGGTCTCCCTTACATTAAGTGGCAGAGAGTTTCATAGGCGCGGGACAAAACAAGAAAAAGCCTGGTCACCCATCGACTGCAGCCTAGCTTTAGAAACCACTATTATTCAGATCAGCTGATCGCAGGGCACGAGAGGGGACATAAACATGCAAGAAGTATTTTAGATATTTAGGAACCAAATCATTAAGTGCCCTGTAGGTAAGAAGTAAAATCTTAAAATCAACCCTGAACCTCACTGGCAGCCAATAGAGTGATGCCAGGACTGGGGTTATAAGCTCAGATTCAGTAGTTCTAGTTAAAACCCAAGCTGCTGTACCAGCTGGAGTCTCTGAAGAACCCTGCCAGACACTCCAGCCAACAGACCATTACAATAATCAATGCGTATGGAAATAAAAGCGTGAACCAGCTTCTCTGCATCTGAGATGGACAGAGACGGTCTTAAATGTGCACTATTATGCAAATGGAAGAATTACATTTTCGTGATGTTTTTAACATGAGACTCAAAAGACAATGCAGAGTCAAATTACACCCAATATTTTTTGCGATACCAGTAGAATTTATTTTTCCACACCATCAATTAATAAACTGACGCTATTGGCTTTGCAAAGCTGTTGTGAGGAGCCAATTGACATCCCCTCAGTTTTATTACAATTTAGCTGAAAGAAATTTTGTTGCATCCATATTTTAATTTCCAACAATCAGTCATGTAGAACAGAAACATCCAGTCCTGCCCCAAGTTTAGCCTGCAGATGTAATTGTGTGTCATCAGCATAACAATGAAAATGTATTCCATGACAACAAATTATCTGACCAAGGGATAAAATGTAAAATACTGAAAAGGAGAGGTCCCAAAACAGAACCCTGAGGGACACCAGTTAATACATGCATTTGTTTCAGATTTAAAACTCCCAATTTCCACAATCTTCTCTTGACAAAGAGGTGAAAATCCCCTCCCATCCCGTACCAGTGATAGTGTTGTTGGAGACGTTGGAGAGTCTTTCCTTCCCCTAGGTGGCCGGACTGAGAAGGGTCATGGTAAGCCTGCATGACTTCCTGTAGTGATGAAGGAACAAGCAGTAATAAAGATGAGCCGGAGCTGGAGGCATCCTCCCACTGGTAGTGAAGGACCCCAAGGTGCAGTTAAATTTGAGGCCAACACAACCAGAACTTCCTCAATGCTCGGCTTTCCAGAGCCACTTGCTCTGAGGTAGGTAGGGCCCCCATATTATTTCACTGGTGCAAGATTGAGAGATCAGGGTCCTTCTGTTGCTCCCTGGCTAATTGTTGCTAATTGAGAGGCTGCATCCAGTTAACAGTAGACATGTTTTTTGGTTCTCCTCTGCCTGGTTCTGGCTGAAATCGCGGGTCTCAGCGCGGGTCTCAATACCAGAAAAAACCTGAGATAATAATTGCACAGGCCCAGGAAAGCTTGTAATTCCTGGACTTTGCGAGGGGAACTCCAGTCTTGCACATTCTTTATTAGAGCCGTGTTAGTTCTAATACCTTCACTGCTGACAACATGCCCTAGGAAAAGAACCTCTTCCTTCAGCAACTGACACTTCCATGGTTTCAGCTTTGGGCCATAGCTATGAAGGTGCTCAAAGATGTCTTTACGTCAGTATTGCAAGAGTAAAGTGATCAGCTGCTCTTGCTGGTCTTCATTAAGTGTTTCACTTGAAGCTGCAAACAGGCCTTGACGATGTTCAGGAAGATCTAGTGCACGTACTAGCTTTACTTTTCTAATCCGGTGCAGTTGGAGGCTCCAGGCTCCTCTTCTGGCCAAGGCTCCACATTCTGTCTCCCTTCTTGGACTGAATAGGTGGAAAGTCAGGGAACGTTTAAACTAAAATCCCTAAACACAACCTTAACTGTCAGGCTGTTGAGGAGCCGGTAATCTACACACCAGCAGAATCCGCCGTCCTTCTTGTGGACTAAGACTACTGGGGACGCCCATTCAGAAATAGTTGGAGGTGCTGGACAGCATTGACTGGCGTGCCATTCACAGTTATGGCAATTTGCAAACTGGGGCCTCTGCTGGCAGCTCTTCCAACCAGTAGGGTGGGGGACTTGTATTTATCACTGGTATGGCCATTAGTGCTGCAGGTCGAGTCTGGAGCACGGGACCTGACCCCTGTTAAGTTCCCTGCTTCTAGAGAGGGGCCAGTCTGGGTGATTGTGAACACTCACGGCGGAAGTGTCCCTCCTCTCCACAGCGATAACACAGACCTTTAGCAGTCCTGCTTGGGCTTGGTGATTTCAGCCTGGCTATGGTTCTGGGGTATGGTGACTGTCACAGCTGTCTCCTCCCCTGGTCCGCTACATGATTGCTGTCTTCTGGTTTTTTAGCCCCTTGAGGAATGCGTCAGTAGGAAGCTTGTCTTGTAGTTTTATCTCCTGAATAGGTGAGAGTGACAAGGCGACACACCTCTTCAGCAAACTTGGCTGAGGACTCCGGTGTCTGTCGCAGTTCTCCTAGCTTCCTGCGGACTGTGGTTGGGGGGTCCTTTTGACAGAAGCGCTGCAACAGCTGCTGTTTTAGAAGTGAATAATCTTCTCTGATATGTTCAGGAAGAGAGCAGACATGTCAAATGGCAGGCCCTTGGAGACACTAGTGCAGTTTCTCCACACTCTGGGCACCATTCAATCCATACTTGCGTGCTTGGCACTCAAAAGGAAGTAGGAAGGACTCCCAATCTTCTTTCCCATCATAAGTTGCGAGCTTGACTTTGGGACTATCGTAGGCATGCAAGCGATTTGAGTCATAATGGTAACTGGTCACGGTGCCGCTGTGAGAGGCAGTGCTGTTGCGGTCAGTCGGCCCTGTGGAAGTGTAGAGATTGGTTCTTGTCTCCGTTCCTTGGTGCCGCACATCTGGATCAGGAGCAGGGCTATCATCACTCCAGTTAACTCCAGGGGGACCTGAGCTGCGTGACCTCCGACAGATAACTTCCAATTCTGCAGCCAACTGACCGTCAGCTGAAGTGTTTAATTGTCTGGGTGTACTACCATAAAAGGACAGAGGTGGTGATGGTGTGCTGGGGTTGGCCTCCAAACCTTGTGCAGGACGGACGGGGCGCTCGGTACTTCCAAGGCTGAACCTAGCTTTCTGTGGTGCTGGGTTTGTGATTTGTGCTCTAGCACTAGAAATATTTTGTGCATCTAAGCGCTGCAGAACTGGAGCCAAAATCTGTTGCAGTGGTTGTGTTTGCTGGTTCAATGTCTTCAACCAGACTGGGGGCTACTCAGGCTCGGGGGGGGGGGCTCCAAATGCACCTTGCTCCACTTGATCCATGATAGATTTGTTTATTTGTTAACTTGCCAGCTGTTCTTTAGTAGATGAGCAGTTGTTTTATGAAGCAGCAGCGTTTTAGTAACACAACAAATAGTAATCTCTGAAGCGTCTTTTTTTTTAATCTTTAAATGTTTTTATTTTTTAGTCTGCACTGATGACATTGATGTTGGCTGGCTGCCAAGTCTCGAGGGATTTTTCACAGACGGTCTCCACACAGCCACGTGGATCTCACATGTAACAAAGGCAACACGTACACTTTTAAAATAAGTCCAGTTTTCAAGATTATAGTCACAAAGTTTTCCAGCGGTTTAATAAGAGTCAATACAGCATCTTCTGACTTACTTGTTTTTTTAGTTTTCTGTGCATTTAATATCCCGCGATAACACCATTTGTTGTGCATATGCTTTTGCTATTATTTAATTGAGGCGAGGGTGAAATACATCCAGACGAAAACAGATAGTACTTGTAATGATGAACTGATGTTTATTCTCAGACAGGATGGCAAAATCATAGTACCTTACAGCAGGCAGTAACGTGTTGCTCTCTCCAGCACAGAACAGGTGAGTGTCCACGTCCGAGCCATAAGCCTACGAGCAGTCAGCTAACTATAACTAACATCAGCATTCCCTGTTCTACTATCCCACTACTTCCAGTCAAAAAATATAGCCTATGGCTATGGCTATGGCCAGAAGTTTTGCGTAACCTAGAATTAAAAAAAAAATGAAAAAAAACTATATGAACATAATTTAGATATTTTATTTAACATGGAATATGGAAAACTACAAAGCGGTATGTAATTCAAAATGTTAACATAACATTATTCAGTAGGTTTCATTTTACTTTATGAAGCAAAAATAGTTCATTCTATAGGGTGATGCAAAACTTTTGGCCATAGCTGTGTATGTGTGTGTGTGTATATATATATATATATACACACACACACATATGAGACAGAGAGTATATAAAGGAAATCTAATGCAAATGTTAAGAGATTCTGAAATTACATTCCACTAGGGTTTAAAAAAAATAAAAAGACAAGATAGGATGTATGTGTTTTGTTGCTACACTACTGTGAGCCATAATGCAAGAAACTAGTCTGTTTTAAAAACTGGGATATTCATCAGAGTGCCAATTCCATTCAACGTGCTTAGACGCAAATACCTAAATCATGTCTATATAATGACTTTAACATCAGTCGTTGGTACAGGGTTTTCCACTGAGTGAAAAAAAAAGTGATTGACCTTCATGCAGGAGCCAGGCAGAGTGGGTGGAGATCACCTCCAGAGGCATTTTAGTGGTGCTAGTATAAAAGGATTCCATAAGCTTCAGTTCTACCACCCTGCCTCCCATGTGTTAACGTCACAGGCCGCAGGGTGACCTCGACCACACAGGCATTTAAAGGTACTGCTCTCTGGTAAGAGACCACCGTGCTAGACAGGGTGCTTTAGAAAAGACTCTCCATGCTGTTATGAGGCACACCTTTCAGGTGAGCTTTGGAAAATACAAATAAAACAGGGGCTCCAGATGCTGCTGTGCTTAGACAGGGGAGACACCTGTTTTAATAAGCGTGCACAGAGTTTCTGTCTGTGTCACTAAAGAGGTGCCAAAAATAGAGATGGAAATTGGTAGCTTAAAAAAAAAACGTATCACTGATAAGTTAACTGTGCACATATTGTGGATCTTCAATTACAGAAAGCATGACCTTGTAAGTGCATTTACATTTGAGAAACCAAGCATTAGTATTCTTAGAATTTAGACCAATTCAAATTCCAGAACTTGACACTAAGCAGAGTCTAACTTACTAGCCTGAAAAACAAACACTAAACAAAAAAAATACTTTTAAGATAAAGTAGTAGTACTTGAAATCTTTTTGGTTTGCAGCAGGTACTTGATGAATTTGCATTCATTGTCCAGCTGAGCCTCTTTTTGTTTTTAGTGCAATGATTCTATAGTATAAAAAAATAAATACCAATATGTACAAAATTATAATTTTAATGGCACTTTTAAAACATATGTTCCATTGTACTTGTGTGGTATGCACGTGTGATAAACGACAGATGTTTTCAGAATTGAATGTTTCATGTGATTTGCTGAGGGGAAAAAATGTGGTAATAACAAACCAAATGTGTTATCAACACAAAACTAATGTAAATAAGAGAGGGTGATATATCCTGGACTAAGAGAAGGCTGAGAATATCGTTGTTCTGCGCAAATAGTTATGTCTTATGTAAAGGGGTTGAAATGACTGAGGGATTATGTCTAAAACCAAATTTGGACAACTAAACAAGTAACAGGAATAGAAATAATTACCACACACTGAAGAGGTAAAGAGGTGAAACACATTTTTGTAATACTGATGTCTGGTAAACTGCCAAGCTTGCAAAAACTGTTTTCAGTTTGTCAGAATGAGAACAAAAAAGGATTGACCTTTCTATTTTGTGTGTGTTTTTTTTATTTGCTCCAAGCACATTTGCCCACATGCTTTTGTTGAAAAAGTTTATAATATTGAAGAAATTTAAATTCATGTCTGTACCAGGCATGAATGTGGAAACAGCCTGAAATGAATGAGAACCTCGCTAAAAAAAAAAAAAAAAAAAAAAAAGTGGCATCCGGGTCTCAATGAGCAATATTCCACTTAAAGAAATAGTCTTGAGAAGTCATATATGTTTCTCATAATGTAATGCTACAATTCTTTGCAAACAATAAGAATTGAATTAATTTGTGGTACCAAATCAATTATTCAGCTCCAGTTGTTATTGTAACTATTGATCTTCACAATGCTTGGTGTATTTACTTTGTCTAATTCCAAATTGTCACGACAACATTTTTTAACCAAATGGTTTGACACCTATTTTTTTTTTGGTGTGTCTTTGGATTAAACCTGACCCCCTGAAGAAATTCATAATGATGGGTTTTGACAGTATTACTGCATTTACATGGTGCTGTAAGATGTCAAAAAACAAAGGATTGCTAGGTTTAGATTATTATAGCTTCCCTTTTCACCTGGCTTGCTTTTGACAGTAATTTAAAACCTTAACTAGTGAGAACACCTTTAACCATACCTGTACATCAGGACTTCACAGAGACATAAGGGACAGTTATTTGAACCCCTGTGTGTTGGAGCCAGTTGGCCTCAGTGCAGAATGATAGATTTTTCCAGGAAGAGTTGTGCAAAAACGTGTGAATCCTGTCTGTCACCTTCTACCTCTTGACGGTGTGTTTGACTGCTTACTCCCACAGGGGACCCACACAGCCATGGGAAACGCAGATCTTTAAAAAAGCTTGAAGGTGGTTCATGTGGTGGCTGGTTGGAATAGAAAAGCTTTGTAAAGCTCCTCCAGAGAGAAAACTTAAAATACCTTGGTGCTATCTGGCCTGTAGGCAGGGTGAGAATTGGGGGGTGGGGGTTTATCCATGTGGGAATGGTGTTGCTATGATATTTACCTAGAACGGGGCCCTTCTATCGGGGTCAAGTACTCCAAAAGGGCTTGGTTGTATTTTATCAGCAAATGTTAAAGTTTCATAATCAAGGAAAATCTTTTTTTTTCTTTTTTTTTTCAAAAAAAGAAGAAAAAAAAAGCAACAACCTTTAGTTACCTCACATAGGCTATTGAGTAGCAGAGACTGTTTCGACAGATACATTTTTCTTTTGTCTTTTCAAGTGGTGCTACATAACTAAGAAGTCAAATGTTTTATAATGCTGCATCATAACAGCTTTTGGAGACCAGGAACTTGTCAAAGATCCCTTTAATGAAACCTGGAATCACTTTGTTAAAGGGAACACCACACAGAACATGAAAAAAGAAGACATTCATAAACAAGTTTAATTAATAAAAAAGGGACCTAAAACTAAGGAAAAATGACAATGGACCACAACTTTTATTTTTATTTTGTAATCTCTACAGTACTTTGTTGCTGCTGCTACAACATTGTAGCCACCTATACAATCTATTATTGTATCATAAATAATAATCAAGCACATGAATTGGTGCATCTGCTATTAAGGAGCCACACATCTCCACATGCTACGGATACGGTGTGGTTAATACTACGAGAAGTCTATGGACTAAGGACTACAGAGTTATCACCATTCTGTCCCGGAGCCTAGAAAAGGGGCCTGTGTCCGAAACGGTTTCCCCTCGGGTGCTGATTTCCAGAAGTGGAACTCCCAGTTATAAACTTAATTAATCAAGTGAATGTCACTTAGCTATCCTTTTAACTTCAGAACAGAATTACTTGTATTATTGTGATTAGTTGCTTATATTTTATATGCAGTATTAATGTTGTTACACACTGTTACTAATTTTTTTATTTGTAAATTATATGCTAATTTATTGCCATGTTTCATTGACACTTGTACATTTATTTCACTGCTTGCAATTGGAATTTAGAATAGTTAATGCAGTGAACTCCCACGTGACACAAACCTGTTTTAACATAGATAAATTAGAACAATAAAAGTACAGCTTCTAAAGAGATTTCCCATGTTATCAGTCTTTTAATGAATATCCAGGGGTGTATGTTTCTAAAGAGATTTCCCATGTTATCAGTCTTTTAATGAATATCCAGGGGTGTATGTTTCTAAAGAGATTTCCCATGTTATCAGTCTTTTAATGAATATCCAGGGGTGTACGTTTCTAAAGAGATTTCCCATGTTATCAGTCTTTTAATGAATATCCAGGGGTGTACGTTTCTAAAGAGATTTCCCATGTTATCAGTCTTTTAATGAATATCCAGGGGTGTACGTTTCTAAAGAGATTTCCCATGTTATCAGTCTTTTAATGAATATCCAGGGGTGTACGTTTCTAAAGAGATTTCCCATGTTATCAGTCTTTTAATGAATATCCAGGGGTGTACGTTTCTAAAGAGATTTCCCATGTTATCAGTCTTTTAATGAATATCCAGGGGTGTATGTTTCTAAAGAGATTTCCCATGTTATCAGTCTTTTAATGAATATCCAGGGGTGTACGTTTCTAAAGAGATTTCCCATGTTATCAGTCTTTTAATGAATATCCAGGGGTGTACGTTTCTAAAGAGATTTCCCATGTTATCAGTCTTTTAATGAATATCCAGGGGTGTATGTTTCTAAAGAGATTTCCCATGTTATCAGTCTTTTAATGAATATCCAGGGGTGTACGTTTCTAAAGAGATTTCCCATGTTATCAGTCTTTTAATGAATATCCAGGGGTGTACGTTTCTAAAGAGATTTCCCATGTTATCAGTCTTTTAATGAATATCCAGGGGTGTACGTTTCTAAAGAGATTTCCCATGTTATCAGTCTTTTAATGAATATCCAGGGGTGTACGTTTCTAAAGAGATTTCCCATGTTATCAGTCTTTTAATGAATATCCAGGGGTGTACGTTTCTAAAGAGATTTCCCATGTTATCAGTCTTTTAATGAATATCCAGGGGTGTACGTTTCTAAAGAGATTTCCCATGTTATCAGTCTTTTAATGAATATCCAGGGTGTAAGTTTTATGTCCTGTAATACATAAAAACAGAATTCTAGTAAAATGTTGAAGGTTACACAACTGCATTCGTGAATTCAGATTTTAAAAACTTGAAAAATATCAGTGAAATAGAAAATAAAATATTTACAAGAAAGCATACAAATTATTTCCACTTTTTCTACATTTTAATAATAATAATAATAATAATAATAATAATAATAATAATAATAATAATAATAATAATAATAATAATAATAATAATATATTAATCTAACAAACCAATTTGACACTGTTTCATTACCACACTAAAGTGAAAAAATGGGTCTGAATATTCTGTACTATGTATAATAACAAATAAAACAGGACACAGCTTTGTCTATCAATTCCATTGATAACACCTTGATGGAATCCCATCCTTAGTATGGAGTATTGGCTCCACACCAATCTATATTATTGTGGTAGACTTCATAACAGCACAGAGGAGCTTGCTATCGCTGATAACAATATCCAATTGATAAACTCACTTCTGGCATAGATTGAACATGCAGTGGTACAAAGGCACACATATAAGTGCCCTTTGCTAGAACTCTCCCCATCATTCCTTTTGCAGGATGCTCATGTGAATTCACACTGCATTGTAATACAGTAAGTACAAAAAAGGCTAAAGCTCTGCTGCCTTCAACTGACAGCATGTTAGAAATATATATATATATATATATATATATATATATATATATATATATATAATATACACTGTATATATATGTCACAGACAAAAGCAATGAAACTCCACAGATATGGCCAAAACTGCATCACCCTACAGATTAACTAATTTTGCTTCATAAAGTCGAATTGAGACTGGCTGAATAATGTTACGTTAACATATTGAATTACATACGGCTTTGTAGTTCCATATACTTAATGTAAAAACTGACACAAATTGAAAAATGTGACACTTCGAAATCTAACATGAAACAATGTACTACTATTATGGCTTACTTCTTTGATTACATGATGTTAAATAAAAGATTTTTGTTATTTTACAGTTTTTTTTTTTTTTAAATGATGTCTCAATCCTAAAATTCTAGGCAATACAAAACTTTGGGCCATAGCTGTACACTTAATATAAGATAATTAAAGAAAACATGTTAAATGCAAAGAAACTTCTACTTGATTTGGAAATAAACACAGAGACACAATCTGATCTTATGTCAGTAAAGTGGCTCAGCCTGGAGATCTTTTAAAACGAATGATCTAGCTCATGACTCCATATATGGAACAATACTGAGATACAGACACTTTTAATGTCAGGGCTCAAAATCGTTCTTGCTATGTCAATAACAGCGATTCACATTCAGTGATGACTTGTTGGAAAGGTGTTAACTGTATCTGGACTTTTTGCTCAGTAAAAGAGTACAACAAAAACCTTTTTTTCCCTGTATAAAGGTGAAATACAAAATATCTTGCTGCTGCAGATAGCATCAGGAGCACGGCTATAGATTGCACAGTGAGCCGAGAGGTTTTCAAGAGGGAAGAAGGGAGCTGTGGGTCTCGAGTATATCTACAGGGAATGTAACAACAACTGAAAAGCCAACCAACCAGGTCTGGTTTCTGTTGGGTGCACAGAATGGTTACCTATGGAAGAATGTAGCATACATCAATCATATAGAAGTATAACTGAGAAACTAGTTTGAACAGTGTTCTTCCAGTACATGAATGTGGACAAACTGACTTAATTGAGATACATACAGTACCGCTTTCATCCATTACGGTAAGGCTATAACAAAAGTGTTGGTTAGCTGTAACCTGACTCAAGTTTCTAACGTTGGGATAGTATTTTTTCCTGGTCAACAGAGTAAAACAGTTTGGTATGAAGAAAATGTTTTCTGTTTTGGGTTTCTGTATTAAAAACTGTACTGGGAGAAACTGTCTTTACAGTTCATTTATTTGATTGTAATACAAATATAAGAAAAAAATACTTATAGTGCATGAAAAAATATTTGGGTTATGATTGCCTAGTTATAGAAAATCAACACATTTCACATTCTTCTTAAAGAAAGTGGTACCAATAGGTTAACCACCAAACTGTTAAAACACGCAGCAGCTATCATTAGCTTTCAAGAGAATAATTCATGTACTTCTACTCTATCACTTAGCCAAGTCTTTCTTCCCCATCCCTGGCACCTTGCCAATGTTATTACTCTGCAGTCTACACAACAGAGATGACAACACTAACTGATCGATCATCCCATTTCCCTTCCTCCTGCTTAATATTAGACCTTTAAAGTGATTTTCCAGCTGCCAGTTATTGAATGATATACAGCACTGAAGTGATTTTGATCTTCCCAGTCAACAGTCTGCACATTCTTAAGGTTACAGGGTAGATTTGTCAATATACGTGGCCATCTTCCCGGTTGTTTTTTAACCTACCAATGGTCTTTGGCATGGTCACTTATATACTTCAGTTTGGAAACCTGGTATCTGCTAGAGTAGAGATAAAGCATCTATCTCCCTGTCAGCGCACATCTAATTGTATACATTGTATATACAGTGTGTTAACATCTATGGCTGAGCATCTCTTACGGTGAAAGAGTCTTCTTATAAGCTGAGCTGTTAGCGGAGAGGTGCAAAAACTCTTATAAAAGACCAGGTTGCTGTAAAATTAAAGGGATAATTTATACAATTTACATTTTCTTAATTTCTAATTTCCTACCCGTTTAATGTACTACTGTGTGTATTCTCTATCGTTCTGTATTGTTTAGATTTAAAAAAAAAAAATCAGGGTTACTAACAATTAAGGTTAGAAAGTCTGATAAATAACGGTCCAAGCACAAACATGAATAAAGAATCAAATGAAATGATACAAAGTATCCCTTTAATGTATCTTAAATAATATTTAGTTCAAATAAAATCTGGATAAAAATACAGCAACTGTACTGGCAAACCAAGACTAAGTAAAGGGAATGCTTGTGTATCAGGTGCTGTAACAGCGTAGAGACATGTGTGCGTATTCACTGCATGATACAGCCAGGAGATCGAGACAGAGGTTTTAGTTGACCTGATTTCAACTTGCTTACTCTTCGGTATCCAACCCCAGTTCACACACATACGGCCGTCTGCGAATTTCAGCTTTCTCTTCATAACAAACTCCGACCCTGGAATACACACACGTTTTGTTTAGAGCGTTGGATCTCTTAACAGAAAGTTGGATTACTTTCAGATTTTGTAAAATGTATAAATTACAGAATTTTAACAAGAGAATTGTAGTCCAGCCAACCAGTTTGAAACTACTACAGGCGAATCACATCAAGGATCCTTCCAGTAAAGACATTAGGTATGGCCCTCCAATGGGGCTAGACAACAACACTGCATTGCTATTAGTTGGGAGTTTTTTTTTTTTTTTTTAACAGCCCTTGCTTTTGTTTGTTAACTGTTTACAAACGCGGGTTTTCATTTTTGTTAATAGGTAGTTTGTATAAAGTTACCTCTTTATAAAACTAATAACATGTTTTTTTGTTTTTTTTAAATATGTTACCGTCCTTTTGTTTGTGATATCAGATTGTACAGTATACTATTCTTCTTCTTTTTTTTAATAGGTTCCAGTATAATAACTAACCACTAACAAAATAATTATAAGCTAGTTGCTGAAAGTTACTAAACACAAAATACTATTAAACTCTAATCTCAACAATGTTCACTCGTAGTAGTCTGATGACACAGTTCTTTACAGCAGCTCCAAGTGTGTAACTGATCTGGAGACTGCCTGAAAAGCAGACTTTCATAGGTTACAGAAATGGTTTATATCCAACTCCTTAGCAATGAATTCTAAATAAACAGTATCTGCACAACTTGGCACTGGAGTAAGGCTAGTGATTGCTAATGCTCAGCTTCAAATTACAGATACAAATGGTTCTGTTTTGTCTAATGCAACCAGTTTAAAATACCTGGGTGTCTGGTTTTACTTTTGTCTCAGTTTTACCACTAACGTTGATTACATTATCCCTAAAACTAATAGTAAGTTGTGAGGCTCTTTAAAAACAAGGTCAAAAGGTTAGACACAAAACGATTGAACAGCTGTTATAGCCCCTTCTCCACTATGATGATATTGTGTGTCCTTGGCGATGAGGCACACGTACAAACCAATACCAGTCTTGCATTCTTAGCTATATCCTGAGAACCTCATTCAGTAGTAATGAAACTTGGTATGTGCATTGCTTTGACCACAAGGTTTTAGGGTGCCATAATTTAGGTCATAGTGACAAACTTTTTTCTCGAGTTCTGGTATTGTTTGAGCGTAAGAAGGTTATATCTGCACAACTGTAGTTGCCTATACAGTGAGTGTACGTCATATTTTTTTATGGTATTGAAAGCTACTGTATATAATAGAAGCCACTTGTCTGGTTTTGATGAAGCTTTACATGATCATTTGTATGGACTTATTCTATGAGCTGTGGGTGTAGCACATGGAGACCTATGTATTCCTGGTACTGAGACAGATAATGGGTTGTTTATATTCTTGTTAATTATGCAATGTTCATTTTATCCCAAAACTAAGTATTAAACATTTGTGTAAAATCAGCAGCGAGATAATCTATCTTATTGTCATTCCAGCTCACCCCATCATTTAGCTCTGTAATTCAACCCGACAAAGCTGCAGCATTAACACTGCAAAAATCCCTGACCTGGATTTCATTGCACACAACCTTTTTTTAAAAAAAAAAAACCAGGCAATTACCTTTAATTTGACATATAGTATGTGCGTGTGTGTGTCTGTGCTTTTTTTTAATATGTATTTTATTTTGTGTAGCTTGTGAAGTTTTGTATTGTTACTTTGTATAATTGCTTATTGCTCTGGTAGAATAATTTCCACGTCTAGATAAGAAAAAAGCAAAGGTATTACTTGACGTAGTATCTTATAGTCTTACTCCCAAAGGCAGTTATTCCAAACAGACCCATCCATGAATTGAGCACCATTCTGTTGTGGACACGTGTTGATTCACATACACGGTGCAACTGGTTGGTTGAGGACAATTTGTTGGACTGAGTAACTGTCACACATACATATAAAAAAAAAAACAAGCAGTGCATGAGCTAATTTTATGTAATTACTGTAGTCTCATTCAGAAGACACATCATGAATGTGGGGGGGCACAAGAAAACTAAAAAAATGTTTGTTGAAGTGAAAGAGTGTTAATAAAGGAATTCCTGTGACACATAGGGTTTGTTGGAGGGAGATTCAGCACAGCCTGCAGCAGGAGTATCTCTGAACACCCCCAGGCTGCAGTCATGTCCTCCCCTTAGCTCTGAAAATTACTCTCTGAAAAGTCAAAGGTGAAAAGGCAGGTTGAAACACTGTGCACCAGGAACATTCTTGATTACTCTGTGGCAACTAGTTTTCATTATATTTATTGCTTTTGGGTCCCTGTGGAGCACTTGTTCTCCCACCCCAAACTCCTTGCAGATACCTTCCCCGCTGTAGTCTGTAGTTGCTGCAGGCAGTGGTAACAGTTCACTGGGCTGTGACTGAGAAACCAGGGTCTGTGTTTATTAGAAGGAAATAATGCATAAGTCTGAGAGACAAATATACAAAATGAAAATAAATAATATACATGCAATCTCTCTGCCATTCGCTTTCATGGGGTTCCAAATCCTGTTATTAATTTATAAAACAGTCAAACACACGTCATAAAGAACAGAGTTTGTATTGACAAATTCAGATTTCTGAAGAATGCACAATTCTCTGTTTTTTTTTTATTTGACAAATACACAGCTGTCAGTTGAAGTAGACAATGCATCTGTTAAAAGATCAAATGAGTGTGTCATACAGTAAAAATGTTTTAAATATAAAAAATGTTTATCAATTTTTATTCATGCATGCAATTTCAAGGGTGCATATTGGAAAAATATATTTTTTGAAGAAAGATAGATCCACTGTCTTACTTTCAGGGATTGGGGACCTGAAGTCTTGTTTGAGAATTAGCCTGGGGGTAGAGAGTTTAGCCAGGCAGGTACTGTGACCTGACTTGGAATTCAGCCAGGATATCAAGGCGAACACCTCTTATCTTCAAAGGAGATTCATCGGATTCTTTATAGCCACAGAATAGACCTCTGTTTAACGTTGCATTCAAAAGACAGCACCTTCAATAGCCTCCTATTGACCCCAGCCTAGCATCTGAGATCCGAATCTAAGTTAAAGTATATTCTATATGTTTTGCATGAGCAACTCTGTAAAAAACAAACAAAAAAAAACTAATATAATGAATGAAAAATAAATAAATACTGTAGACGGCTGAATGCTAGTTTGAATGAACCGAGAGAGAAATGGGAACATTGCTTAAAATCCATACTGTTTCTGGAATTCTATAATGTTTAAAGTAAAGCAGCCCTATACTAACAATAACAGCTTAATTTACTGTGAGATTTCTGTTTTCCTTCATGTAAAATGGGTGGATAACAATGGTGTTACGAATGAAACAGCAGCCATATGTAACTGATCTAAATGATTGGGGATTTGTCAAGAGATCTTCCAGTGACAAGGTTTACATGAAGAAGCCAAGTTTTTTTTTTTTTTTTTTTTACAGAACAGCTTCCTAGGGACTCCTACATCTCTCTCGTTACGATCTCTCCAATAGAGTTCATTTGCCTCTGTCAGATTCACTAAAATGTGACACGTTTCCTGTTTAATAGCCAAGTAATTAGTCGTTACCAGGTCATTTCTGGTTTGGGTTCTCTTTTTGTCCTACACTTTCCCGAAGGAGCCAAGCGTTCCTATCCCATTGTATCATTTAAACTTTTCCTATTTTTGGCTAAAGATGTCAAGCCACCTTCATTTATAATCTCAAAATAGCATTGTGCCAATGTTACATTTTGAAGAAGCTGTGCAACTTCTCCCTCAACTGTGAAGCTGTATTTCACCTTGGAGGTTATTACAGAGGCCCTTTAGTAAACCCAATGGAACCACCACCAGTAGGGAAGAATACACCCCATTGTAACACCATGAAGTATTACTGTAGGCTGAACATACTGTAATATCTGATGTACAACACTTTGATGCCTTGGTATGAAAAGCACTTTTTAACTCTATTTTAGTTTGTAGCTATTGTTTTTGTTATATCCACCATTCTACTCAAATAAAATATTAATAATCTGATAATTTGCAGTTATGCAGAGTAATATGGTCACCATAAGTTATTAATGGATGGTTCACGGGGCGTGAGCTGGGGGCTGTAAGGATAGGGCAGAAGAAGCAGTTAGTAGGATAGAATGTGGTCACTGACTGAGAGCGACGATGCCGACACATCTCAGGGGCAAAGGACCCAGCGACCGAAAACACATACGAGGGTTATGACTCGGGGAGCCGCCCCTCGAGAGGAAGTCGGTCCCGGAAGACCGGGACACGAAAGGAGCTGAGAGAGAGAGAGGTACCCAGCATCTGAGACTTCTGTAAAGGTGCGCTCGTTAAACCCCCTGATTGGCTGCCTGGGACCTGAAATAAGGACAAAGCATGGAGGTTAGTATGGGACTCGAGCACGAGTGGCCACGTCCCGAAAGAAAGGCAGAATAGAACAGAGCCTCGAGTGAGGTAAGATAAGTGCAGGAACTGCGACAGGACAGAGTATGGCCGGAGGTCCGCTCTGACTCACATGGTGAGAACCCCCCCTGAAGGTAAGGGAGGCGGATGCCTAGCCCTGAGGTCGGGGAAGTGAGACGCACTTGCCCCCCAGTGACGACCGATGCGATGGCATGTATGAAAGGTGGAGGAGGGGAGGAGGAGGAAAACGAAACACTAGACAGCAAAGGTGCAATTGATCTGGGCTTAAATAGAAAATAGATACTAATTAACAGGAAATTAGAAGCCCCCAGCTCCACGCCCCCTGAACCACACAAGCTAACATCTATCACATTACAAAGTCGTTATAAATAATATTTTATTTCTGTCACTATGTTCATTTATTGCTCCTTTAGGAGTACTATTGTAGCTATGTTTCAACCTGCCTAAAGTCAACCGTAACAAACGAGGAGCACAACAGCAAAAAACTCTTAAAACGATTTTTTAAAATAAATAAGAGTTCTGCATTCTCTGATCTCAAGGAACGAATAGGAATATACAGAGTTAGTGGTTCTTGATGGCCCTAATTTATGAAGGACCTTATAATTTATTACGGAAACTTTAAAATCAATTTGGTAGCTCAGTGGTAACCAATATAAGGACCTAAGCACTGGAGTAATGTGTGGAGAACGACAAGTGTGAGAAAGCAGCCTGGCAGCTGCGTTCTGGACAAGCTGAAGCCTTCTGAGTTTAGTGACAGGTATACCAACAAGCACGGCCTATGTAACTGATGGACGTGCAAAATGGGAACGATTCATGGAATTATTTTGTTAGCTATAATTCAATTGTGTAATTACAGTCTCATTGCATAAAGAGTTACCAACTTCTAAAAACTTCATTGTTTACTGTCATGTTGTTTTAAAGTAACAGGGGACACAATCTCACTTCACATGAGGTAACTTGGCAACCTGTAACAGCTTTCAATTGATTTTCCCAAACAACTGTGATGTATGTTACCTGACTTTGGAAGGGCGGCCTAAATCAAGAGATTTAGCATGTTCCATCCCTTTGTTCAGGTTAGTGAGCCACATTAGTCTGTGTCAGAGTGCTAAACCTGGACTTTGTACAACCTTATCCAGATATAATCAGAACTGTAGCCAAGCGGTGCAGCCAAGTACCCTATATGCCTGATTGCATGTCTGTGTTAGTATAAAAATGACATTCTTCGCTTTAAAACTACATTTACAAAACCTAGGGTGGCATAATGTCTTGATTCAGCATTGTGCAATTTATTAGGGTTGTCACACGACCCATAAAGCCATGGTGAATTGATTGACTTTTCCATTCTATTAAATCTTGAGCAGTGTGTAATGTAAAATATGCAAGCAGCAAATGATAAGCACATGCTAATTATGTGCTGATTATAAAAAGCTCTCCCTCACTGTTTAATGAAATGAAAGCCTCTCCAGCTTTGTTGTTTGTCACTCCAGGGGATTCCGCAACAGCAACATGCTAGGGCTTTAGTTTATTAAAGGTAAGCCAGACAACATTATAGTGAAGGTGTTTCATTATTACAGTCTTAATTTAGTGTTGTGTAAATACCAGTGTAAGACTGAAATATTTACGTTTATTTATCGGTTTGTATTTGGAGGACTGCACCTTTAAGTTTCGACTATTGTGTTTGCCATAGAGACGGATGTGAAAAAAAGACACAGGAAAAGTGAGATAAAGAGAAGCAGCTGTAAGATATGCTCCTTACCTATACTTGTGGTTTGTGTAAACTACACTGTGTTCTGATTGAGAAAATAAATAAATCCTAGATTATTGGAACCCTTGCATCGCTCTGAATCAATACCAACACTACATTACACCAGAATAGTTTCCCGAACCTCCATTATTGGCAGCAATAATAATACAGCTGGCACTTTTCCTGTCATCTTTAGAAACAGCTAGTTAGCTCTTTATTATATATGACAATGCAGGGGTGTTGCAAATGTGATGAACCAAACAAAGGAGTCATTACCAGCAGTTAATGACTTGTTTGTTGACACTATCCAGTACCAGTCATTAACTGTGGAAACAACCGATTTGGAGAAGATATTAATGCTGCTTACAGTCTGTTTACTTGTCCGCCCCACATGATCCAAACCTACTCCAATAAAGTATATATTTTAACTTAAATAATTATTGAACACACTAAAAGTATACATAAATAAACCCAGGGGCAGACTGATCATTTATGCATACATTACTTTACATGGATTCTCACAACCACATCAATAAGTCATCTGGCTATGAATTGACTGCTCTGCTCTAGACTGAGGCTTTAGATAGAACCTTGTTTGATTTAACTTGCTTGATCTAAATATGAAATGTAATCCCTTAATTTCTTGGAATTTAAATTGTGATACAGCAAGATAGAACAATTGAATGTTTGATTTCTTGTGACAGCCTGCTCAAACAGCCAAAGTCCAAACAGAAAGAACAAAATCACTTTGGACAAGGAGACGCGACAATAAGGTGTCTCCCGCTAAGATAACCACCTTAACAGATTGCTTGAGTTGTCAGATACTCAGATGTTACGTTATTGCCTTGTACACTCGCCTGACCCAATGGTTATCTATTGGAATCAGTACTCTCCAACTCCATCGGTGCATAGTGTCCTTACACTCTCCAGATACTTTCTGGGGTGTGATAGGTTCAATATGTTGCAATGTATCTTATTGGGGCTGCATAACATCTAAATGTGAGGGCCTTTAAATAAGCCACTCTGGCTTTGCAGCAATAATGACCCAAGACAACCATCTTAAAAAACGATCAACTACTCACAAATAACAGAAGTTAATGTGTACAGTTGACCCCGTCTCTTATGGAGTAAGATTACCTTCTTGTGAGACACTGCTGTCAGCTGACTGAAGGGTCTATTTATAGGTTAGATATGGGGTTCACTTTTAGTATTGTTTCTCACAGTCTCACCCCTGGCACTTTTATTATCAAGCAGCAATACACCAACAACCAGAGTAAGAGGCCTAGTACCCACTACTGTCCCATCTCACACATGCCAAGATTACACACAGCCCATATTATTCTCTCTCTCTCTCTCTACACTTTGATTAATGTCACAGGTCCAGCCCACCACAGCGCCCAAATTAGTTTTCTAGTGATTGACCCAAAACAACCCAATAAAAAAACAAAATGTAGGGGACTCAATTTAGCAGGGGCCCAACCAAGATTATACAAGCCATAACACAGACAGAGACAGAAACTAGTGCCCAAAGACATGGAATAGCAAATTCTTTAGCTGGTTTTATAGGGGCTATTATGAATTATCTTCAGTGAAAAGAAAAAGCTGCCAGTCCTACAGTCCTACAAAAGTCAAATTGTCATTAAATGGACACTTTCATTTGCCGAGAAAGATGCTTTTGTAATATAAAAATAAGAACTGCGGCATTAGGGGCTGTTGGTATGCTCAGATAAAACCTTGGGCCAGTGGTTTGAAGAACTGCTTATAATCTATATCACCTCCACCAACCAAAAGTGATAACCTTCCATATTTTCTTGGTGATGCTGTTACAGATAAACTTTAAAAAGACATCTGGTTTGCTGCTACCATTCAGGAACAACCTGTCAGTTATACTGTATGAGGGCCAACGGATATGGGATAAGAAACCGTAACAGGCTAGCAGGCCCATGTGGAGTTAATTGTCTCTCTGTGCTGGTTGAACTGACCCCATGCTGATAAGAACACACTTCATAACGGTCAAGGAAATGTATGTGGCAACGACGTGCCAAAGCATACTTTCTGCTAGCAACAGCTTTTTAACTTGCTTTAGCTTACATCACCCTTATATGGTGCTATTTCAAAACACATCAAAGCAGCATGTTATTACCAGTACTGTTGATTACCCTTGGTGATGCCATGCTCCATTTTCTATTGTTAGGAAGCAGATTTTCTTTCATAGATAGGAAATGCTCCACTTTTCAAATGCAACACAACCTTTGCTTGTTGATCTAATCGCTCTTGTTATGGGGAGGCAGGTGTCCTGTTTTTTTAAATTTTCTGTTCTGTGTGCTCACATGTGTTTGGGATTTAATAGTGAAGTGTCAATGCAGGCTCCTTAGAGGAGGCACATTGTTGTGTAGCTTTAAAATATAATAATGTTCAATACAACAAAAACAAAAATATTGTCTAAAATGCCTCGGTCTTCACACTGCAAGGACCTCTGATTTTAGAGTCAGCGTGTTGAAGTTTATCACTGCCATCTTTCCAAGACTTTTCCATTTGCATGCAACTTGAGGGTTAAACTGAGATTTTGTTACAATCCCATTTTTTCAGGGTGCATGTTGATGCAGTTAGGTAAAGGCCAGAATCTGGCTTAGGTCACAAGGGAAATGGATTTGGTGCTCTCATCTTAGCTTCCATTACAAAACAGCTACACATTTTGGTGGTGGACTGGGTGTCAAGTGAGACCTGAATGGCAGGGTGTAAACTGTATGTCAAGGCTTAGCTGCATTTGCATAGTTATGAGGGAAAGTACACATGGCACCTTTTCACACTATTGTCCCTCACCTTTCATGAGCAATACACTCAAAAACTCCAACTTGGAAAAAAAGAATAACATTCAATTGACAACTGAGTGCTCTTACCCTACAGTTTACTGTGATATACTGTACAGTACCATGTTTAGAGCAAAGTGTAGTAAGCATAGTAAACGTACAGTGAAAGCATAGTACATCCCAGTATAAAGCAATATAAAGACATGTTTAACCATGTTAAATGCATATGATATGGATGGGAAAAACATGGTAAACTGTAAAATTACTGTACAAATGCCAGTACTGTAGTGGATTTCTAAAAAGTAATTGAATCGTGTGTCTAGCATAACTTACATTCTGCTTTAGTGAGCTCATATGTCCACCTTTACACATTATATTTGTTGAATTTCTGCAATACCTGAATAAACCCTGCAGATCTTTACATGAGTATATAATGAGAAATATAAATTCTATATTTCCCAGAAAATAATTTGTTAAAGCATCATGCATTTAACGTTGCATACGTTACAGTAAGATTTAAATAAGTCTTCAATAAAGAACATGCACTCTGCATTTTGTGTAACACAGAAGGCACTCAGGGAAGCAGCTTTAGCATGTTATGGATTCCCAAACTCTAAAACATATTCTGCAGTACAATGTCAGGAATGAACCTATTTGAAAGGGTCAGGGGGCTACAGAAGCAAGACAGGACTTGGTGGAAGGTCATTTTTCAGTGTCAAATGTGGAGTAAAACAACATGCATGAGACTTATCAGTTCATCTCTACGGGATGCTCAAGAACTGGTTTGGATAGCTCAAGGACTCCTATTCAACTCAAATTCCAAAGGATTCACCCAACAAAAACAAAACAAATCCTTACAAATGTTCTCTTTTTTTCTTTCCACCTGATATAAATAGATAGCTGCATGATTTGGACAGTCCCTTAAGGTGTGAACATGTATCTTTGTTCTCGTAAATTAATTCTCTTCAATTTACAAGCAACTTTATTTGACGTATTACACACTATAAAAGTCAGATACTCATATAATAAAAATAAGTTAGCATTATACAATGAGTACAAGTTGGATTGAGTGCCTGCATTAAAATATTTCTTCTTAATCACTTTGTTTTTCCAGATGGCAGCTCACTGGAGACTAGTCATGCATATTTTACATTTGTGAAACTCCTGAGCAAGTTTTTTTTTTTTTTTTTTGTTACTGAAATTGTAGCATATATTAGTAATAGTTGATGAAAAAGAATAATATATGTATTTATATTATCCCCCCCACACACACACACACATTGACAAGTGAAAGCAGTCTCACATGAATATGCAGAGAAAAGGGTCATGGTGGTTGAAAGTATTGTTTGAAATTCATATACTGTGAAGAACTCTTCCAGTAGCTGACTGGGTGAATAATACAGTAGCAGACAGCTATTTGGACTCTAAATATGGAGACCAAGGTTCAACCAGTTCTATTTTTGAAATTGTATTTCAGGTAAAGGCTTGCCTAAACATTTGACATCAAGAAGGAAGTTACTAAACAGAAGAGTCAACTTTCTTAAAACGGAGTCCCTTATTACCTGGGTATCCTAGTCCTTCAGACACAGACACATGAATTTTACTTCTGAAAGGTTTGCTTTTGCTCTGGTTGGAATCCCTGGCTAACTCTGAATGAGTCTTGTCCTCTCTATGCCTGAAGAAACATGAACCAAAACTGAGAAAAGTAAGACACATACACACACAATTTCAGACAGTCCTTCTAACAACCAATAGAAGACAGGCAGCCACTTGTTACCTGAACATGAATCATTTTGTACCCAGGCCTCAGGCTGTGTCCATCGCAAGTAGGCCATACAGGTTACATAGTTAAAATACTGGTCTCCACCGGCATTACACGCCAAATCTTCAGGTTTTATGATATACTATACAATTCTGTTGTAATGTTTTAGTTTCTTCAACTAAGCTGCTAATTTTGTAATTGAACAGCATAGACACATTTCTTTTGACCTGTATGTCTAACAATGTGCTTTAGGGGTAGCTTTTAAGAACTGTAAGAACACAAGAGAAAGCAGAGGTCACCTAAAATAAGTACGGTACAAGCAAATGTTTTAAAATGACAGGTACTATAAGGAAGAAATTAAACAAAACCTGAACATGTCAAAACTGGAATAAATGAAATAAATAATCCCAATGTCAGGATAAACAATGAGACCTTTTAAAAATAAAATAAACCAAGAATTGGAAGCATATAAAAACAGAAATATTTGGCAGGACACAAACCCCTAAGCAATGCAAGTCACATCTGTTCTTGTTAGTAATTGTTTAAATGTACTGGCTGGTGGCTGCTAGTCAAGAACATTTAGTTCAAGCCATTTAAAACTACAGCTCTTACCTGACTATCAAAGCTATTCAACTGGACTCTTTGATTTACAATCTGTGTACTGTATCTGACCATTTATATTTAAAAATGTTGATTCATGGTATTTTACTGTGTTGTTGTGTTGATGTTTTTTGTTACAAACAAGGATGCAGTTCGGACAGTTTTTATACAGCAGGCTGGTAACATTAAAGTGTGGCAGATACATTATTAAATTGCTGTAGAATATCTTACCAGAAGGCATCTGTGACTCTAATTAAAGCATTTTCATTCTCTTACCAGTAGCATTTTGGTCCAGATTTCTGCTGTTATATACATGGCCTATAAACCTACAGTATTTGCCTATAATCTATCTAATGATTTAAGTCTCCCTGTCTTTCATTGTATCTTTAGTTATTTATCTCTCACAAAAGTAGACCTCCTCAATTTGTTCCACGGCTGTGGTAGGAGCAGATGGCCTTATCAAGGAGCCGAGGCAGCAGAGATGTGCTTCAGAAGAGTAATTGGTCTGCGCTCTCCAGCAATACTTCCCCCTTCTGACTGCAAACACTGTTACAGCAATTCAGACGGGCCGACCCCCAAATGAGGTAATGTACTGCGATGCTAATTGATTTGAAACCAGAAGCTGCTACACACATTTCCTCTAATGCAGTGTAATAACATATGTTGTTTTTTTTTTTAAACAATATTTAAAAAACAGACATCTTAAATTGATTTCACAGCTGCTGCTGCTGTCTCCGAGTGTATAAGTTGCGTCTATACACAAGTATGAAAATGGAGAAAATATCACACGCTCAGCTGGAATCATGTGACCAATGTGTCCCACCCTGACTCGTGGCGCATATATAACATATGTTGAATATGACGAGATGAATGTGTGGTGGTGATATGTTAAACATATGCACACAAACACACACAAAATAGACTTTAGTTACTACATCTGAAGCTAAAGTGCTCCTGCTAACACTCTAATAATAATAATAATAATAATAATAATAATAATAATAATAATAATAATAATATAGCAGATCATGTATGGACGCAGTAATATGAGCCAATATTTTACCCACAAATGTCTACAGTGCGGTGAGTTCCCTGCATAAGATTAATTGAACAACCTCAGAATACAGGCTACAGGTAATTTAAAAAGTGCTTCACCCTGACTCCTGAGTGGTGCATCCAGTAAAGGCACTCCACGTGGAGTGCAGGATGCGCTCTATAGTCTGGGCGTTGCGAGTTCGAGTCCAGGCTATTCCTTTGCCGACCGAGGACTGGAGCTTCCAGGGGGTGGCGCTCAATTGGCCGAGCGCCGCCCGGGGGGAGGGAGGGCTAGGTCGGCCAGGGTGTCCTCGGCTCACTGTGCACCAGCGACCCCTGTAGTCTGGTCAGGAGTCTGTGGGCTTGCCTGCAGTGCTTCACCCAAAAGGATGAATTAAATGTCTTTAGAAAAACAGAATATGGAAGATTGCTATTAACATTGGGATCTGACCTTGAGATAAAACAATACTGTAGATCTATTACATGACTTGACATGTCATTTCAACACACTCCATTTTATAACACATTGGTTTTCCACTGGATGGGCTCTCAATAAAAAAAAAAAAACAAGAAGCTCTATGTGAACCAAATCTTTTACATTTACCCTAATTTCTAATTTCTGTATTTTAATGGAGGTCATAGTGAACCTGGTCCACAGCCACCCACCCTCTCTTTAAGAAAGCAATAAAACAGTTGCTCATATGTTCCGAAATAGATTTTCCATTCTTAGTAGCTGTTGTAGTCATCCTCACAATGGAGCATGAAAGTGGTAATGTTTCCATGGAAACTGATTTCAACTTAATGAAAAGAGGGCAGAGATCAACAAATAAATAGCCAATTAGCCTCCATTTACTACTTTGTAATTCTACATGGATTCTAATCGCTTTATCTCAAACTCAAGCAAAAACTAGAGTTACCATTACTTCCTTCAGTTTCTACACAGTCAGATATGGTGGTTACTATACTGTTCTTTTATAAATGTGTATTTATGAAAACTGGAGACATCTCACAGATCTGAAATGTAACTATACGACAGATAGACACTTTCCAAAACAGATTTAGTTTTTTAAATGAAGGGCACATCACTTTTATTTATTTTATTTTTTATTTGTTTAACTTTTAATTAGCCAGGTGAGTCAGTTGAGAACAAATCCTCATTTACAATAACAACCTGGCCAAGAGGTTTGCACTACAGCAGTAAAAAACTAATAATACAACACAATACAATATCAACATACAAATCACATACTTTTTTTTTTTTTTTTACAGTTAAAACATAATTAGCAAGCACAAACATCAGTCAGCAAAGATTTGAACCTACAGCTAAAGTCTTCCACAGAAAGAAAGCTATGCAACTTTAGCCTAAGTTGCAATGCATTCCAGTCGCTGGCTGCAGCGAACCGAAATGAGGTGCGACCAAAAGCTGAAGCAACCCTAGACGACACCAATTTAATCAATTCACTGGAACGTAAATTATAAAATGAGAAAGAGATTTGTAGAAATTTCTGGAAATAAATAGGAGTTTTACCAAGCAAAGTTCTGTAACTTAACAAATACCAGTGAGTCAGACGTCTCGTGTATAAAGAAGGCCAGTTAACCAGGGAGTAAAGATCACAGTGGTGAGTGTGATAGGGAGCACCAGTCACAAATCTTACAGTGGAATGATATAGGACAGCAAGCCTCCCAAGGGCCTTTTTAGAAGCCATTTTGTAAATTACATTGCCATAATCAAAAATGAGAAGGACGGACATTTGAACTAGGGTGTACTTGATAGAATGAGTAAAACAAGACTTGTTATGATATAGAAACCCAAGTCTAGATTTGACTTTAGCTTGCATAGTATCAATATGTGTATTAAAAGTTAATGCACTGTCCAACCAAATACCCAAGTATTTGTAAGTTGAGATTTGCTCCAATTCAATCTTATTTAGAGTTCAAATCTTGTGGTCACCGTTACAGATTCTACTGCCATTTTTTCTATTAAACATCATAAATTTAGTTTTATGAGTGTCCAGCAGAAGACGCAGATCAGAAAAAAGCCTGCTGAACACTGTCAAAACCAAGTTGCAGATGAGACACAACCGAAGACATGGAAGAGCTTTAGCCATCTG
Organism: Acipenser ruthenus; assembly: GCF_902713425.1. NCBI lineage: Eukaryota > Metazoa > Chordata > Actinopteri > Acipenseriformes > Acipenseridae > Acipenser > Acipenser ruthenus. The sequence continues at coordinate 16,075,794 of NC_081190.1, forward strand.
CATAAAGGTGGATCGAGGAACTACCTATGACCTTCAAGACTTTCGATTTTAGCTTTTTTCAAATGCTGAAAAGCAATAAAAAGATAGTAAAACTGAATAGTTCTGTACCACAGTATCTTAAATTTCTGAAAATACAAACAATATTTGTGCAGTTTAACACATTATTCTACACTACATGACAAGTAATCTCTCTGCCATTCACTATCGTTGGGATCCTAAATACTTTTACCCTACGGTAGCACAACGCAGTGCAGTTTGCATAAACACACCATATATAGGGTCCATGAGCTGAATGACTGCAAACATTGCAAAAACTAGACTAGAATTAAAATACACTCAAATCAAATAATGTCATCACTGTACTACAAACAAACTAGACAGCACTTGGCAACATGTCACATTCTGAAATGTAACATTGGCTATCTGCTTCCAAACCACAAATTAACCTTATATCAACTTTCAAAGCGCATAATTTCATTATAAAATGTCCCATTTTCCTATGCCTCTAGCAGAATAAATTACCATGGCCGCTCAATCTAATAATGTAAAAGTTTTTTTATAGAGTAAAATAAAATGGGCAAGATTTACTAATCTGCTCTAAATGCAAGTTCGCAAAGAGTTTCTTTTTAACTTTCGTCGTTATCGTGTTATCAAAACTTTGCACTAATGCAAAAAAATAAAATGTAGTGATTAAAATGTTAAAACTTCGTTCTGCTCATTTCATACCACAGGGCTACACGGTCATTTGATTGGCTACATAGAGTCATTATGAGGCAAATCTGGAAGGGTCCCCTGCTTACTTCAATGCCCTGCAGCTTTGTCCTTTTCTGGGTTGCTTTGGGTCTTTAATTAGGGATGCATACGTGAGTGGTTAGGATTTGTTGGTTGTTGGAGTGTGCTGGAGCTTGATGGAGGACCGAGACGGGATGCTAGAGTAATATAAAAACAGACGCCAGCTGCATAGGAGGACAGTGTAAGGAATTAGGCCACTTGCTCCAGGGCATTGTGTAAGACTTTTTATACTATGTCTCTATGGGTGTTCCAAAGTGTATTCATTTTTCATATTTCAATAATCAGTTCATGTAAACAAAAACAAAAACAATCATCAGCCAAGACTTTGAACAATCTTGGCCATACAAGTCTGTAGCTCTTGCAAAGTTGCCATTGGCCTCTTGGTAGCCTCTCTGATCAGTCTCCTTCTTGCTTGGTCATCCAGTTTGGAAGGACGGCCTGATCTAGGCAGGGTCTTGGTGGTGTCATACACCTTCCACTTCTTAATAATCGTCTTTACTGTGCTCCAAGGGATATTCAAGACCTTTGATATTTTTTTATACCCATCCCGATCTGTGCCTTTCAACAACTTTGTCCCGGAGTTCTTTTGAAAGCTCTTTGGTGCTAATGGTTGAGTCTTTGCTTTGAAATTCACTACCCAGCAGAGGGAACCTACAGGAACTGCTGAATTTATCCTGAAATCATGGAGGCTTCTTAACTTGGTGTGTGATTTTGAAGGCGATTGGTTACACCTGAGCTAATTTAGGATTGCTATTACAAGGGGTGGTGGACACTTATCCAACCAAGATATTTCAGTTTTTATTTTTAATTAATTTTCTACAAATTTCTAGAATATTTTTTTCGCTTGGAAGTTGTGGGGTAGATCAATAAAAAAAAAAAAAAAACTATTTAAATGCATTTTAATTCCAGGCTATAAGGCAACAAAAGGTGAACATTTTGAAAGGGGGTGTAGACTTTCTATAGGCACTGTATATATATCAGCATGATCTGGAGCAGTAGGATTCACCCAGTCATTCTGTTGTTAGATTTGAATGAACGCGAGATAGATTTAGGTCGATAAAAATAATGATTGCATTGAAAGCAAAACAAAAGTTATTAAAATGCTAGAACTCTCAACACTTGTTGAATAATGTATTGTTCTGAAGGGACTAGATCTTCCAAGGCTCTTGAAAATCTCAAAGAGCACCCTGGTATTTTATTTTACAAGATTAAATTCAGGCAGACCTTAAATGGAAATATTTTTTATATTCTCCAACTGAAAGGTTAGATAACAACCATCCAGAGTGTAATTTAATACCAAATGTTCATTCAGGCAGAAATAAACTATGTTTGAGGTTTCCTTTTCAGTGTTTAACCATGGTCTTTGGTTGTAGACTTGGGCTTAATTTATTGTTTTGACTGGTTCCTTTCTGTGCTTTAAATTTTTTGGGAAATAGTATTCATTCCTGATCAGTCTCGTCCAATTCCTTTGGTACAACAGTTTTCATATGCAGTCTATCCTGGATTCCAAGTCTGAAGCAATTGATATCTGTTATTGTTAAAGTTCCAATACTTTCCTCAAGATCCCCTTATTATACAGTATCACATTCCACCTTGCTTTTTTCTAGTTGGCATCCCCTTTTGGATCCCAATGTGAGCTCCTTCAATGGTGTATCTTTAATGAGGTGCTTTGCAGATGTAGCCGTGTAGGCCAATTTCAAACTGAAAGACTGGAACAAAAAGTAGAAAACCTCAAGACAAAGGCTTAGGGTGATTTATCTAAACCACCAACAGCAAAATTTGAATGGGGAAGTCACTACTGTGGTACTATGTAGCACATTTCTGAATTAAATTTCTGTTATGAATAGAGGACAAATGTTTCCTTAAATCGCAAATAAAATACAATTTGAACGTTTTCTCACTTAAGCAACAGACAGACAGGAAGAACGGGCAACCTCCTTATCGTCTATCAAGTCAATCGCCTCTTTTCAACCTCCCAAACCAAAGTAATGGAAGTTACTAAACCCTGGAGAGGGCCAGCTTGGGCAGTCTCTGTCTGGATTCGTCAGGCACCTGAGCACTCATGGTCAGTGTTGTGTGGTTCAGAGGCAAACTATTTCCAGCCGTTTGTCCTCCCCAAACCGGCGGCCATGCAGATTGACAATATCACTTGAATCACCCTGCACTCTGTGCGCTAGCGACTTCACCAGGGTTACAACTGTGGACCCCATTATTCTTGCTTTTTAAAATAGTTTGGTATAATGCAGAAACCAAAGTGTTATTTCAGTGGGGCCATAAACTGGGTGCAGGCTACAAAGCATTAAAACAGTTGCATCACTTGACTTGAATCCAATTGAAAATCTTACTCGATTCCAATACTGCACAAAGCGATTATTGAAAAGTCTATGGATAACTGCTTTGTTTATTTGCATGTTCAGGTCATTTAGAAATTTGAACTGCAACGTGCTGACACCTGGTGGACAATTGTTGTTAATTAGGCTAATTAACCATTGCATATAAAAACCAGGTGTTTATATTTCTGTTGATAAGCCCCATTCAAAGATGGATGGATGAGCGTTTCCTCACACAAACATTTGATTCTCTTTTTTATTGTTTATATTAAAAGGTATTAAAAACAATCAAGTAAATACAAAATGTTCAATATATAAATGGTTAAGATGCTTAAAAAAGACAAACAGGTAAACCTATTTCTTTAATTTGTTGATATAATCCGTGTTATTAAAACCCAAAGCAGCTTCAATTTTGTCTGTAGAATCTTTAGGAACAGGAAACATAACTAAGTTGGATCTCTTAAACGGCTCCGATAGAATTATCAATGTGTTAAATGTTTAGGTAGTTTAAAGTGCACAGCATTTTTTGGTGAATATTTCCTGCTTTCCGCTTGTAAGTGAGGATTTTGGCCAAACATGTTGCCAAATTTCTCCCATGAGTAGCAGCAAATACTGTAGCAGGCAAATAAGCCTCTTTTACATTTCCATCACTGTACTGTATATTTAATAAAAGAATTTCATTAACAATGTCCGGTGCTTTTGAGCTTGCTTTCGGCTTTTCACTGCCGACACTTACAGTAGGGATTCTCCAGAAAGGTGCAATGCCAAATAAAGAGATATAGAAAAAAACAGGTTAATAACTAAATATTGGAGCAATATAACCCAGAACCACTTAGAATGATTTATAACACCATAAAATAATAAGAGAAATGTGAAAAAGCAACAAAAATGACATTAGATGCTAGTTTTAAAATAAATAAATAAATAAAGCAGCCCTTTTTGTAAGGAATGACAAACAGATAAAATGAACACATACTGTATCCCTGATCCTGATCCACAGAAACTAAACAAATGAAGCCAATGAGAATACACATTGGTCCAGTGGTTAAAGAAAAGGGCTTAATGTAATGAGTCAAGGTATCTAACCCTGCAAGTGGTTTTAATAGCCCCTACAGGTAGACAGAGGAAGAACCTGTTAACGCCTACATTAGTAAGCAGTACGTTTACAAGTCAATAAAAACAAGTTACAATAAAATTAATTAAAACAATTAAAATACATGAACATGAAAAAGTAAAACAAATCAAAACAAACATAAACATCAATATAAGTAGAGAAATAAATACAAGACGAAGAAAGAACATATTTAAAAATGTTAGTCTAAAAAAGTGAGTTTTTAATCTTGATTTAAAAATATGAAGTGACTCTGCATCTCTAATGTCAGATGGTAGTTTAGTAGTTTAGCTCGGAGGATTGTAACTGAAAGCTCTTTCTCCTTTCCTTTTTTGTCTTAATCTATGGGAGGGACAGAAGACCAGAATCAGCCGACCTTAAAGCACGTCTAGATACATACAGGGACAACAGCTCTTTAGATAATCAGGTACCAGGCCATGAAGTGTTTTGTAAGTATGATCTTACAAATCAACTCTAGGGGGCTCCCGAGTGGTGCATCCAGTAAAAGCACTCGCTAGGGTGCAGGATGCGCTCTATAGCCTAGACGTCGCCGGTTCGAGTCCAGGCTATTCCACAGCCGACCGTGGACGGGAGCTCCCAGGGGGCAGCGCTCAATTGGCCGAGCGTCATCCGGGAGGAAGGAGGGTTAGGTTGGCCAGGGTGTCCTCGGCTCACCGCCCACCAGCGACCCCTGTAGTCTGGCCGGGCGCCTGCGGGCTTGCCTGTAAGATGCCCACAGCTGCATTGTCCTTCGACGCTGTAGCTCTGAGGCGGCTGCACGGTGAGTCTGGAGAGTGTAAAGAAGCGGGCAGCTGACGGCACACGCTTCGGAGGACAGTGTGTGTTCATCTTCGCCCCTCCCGAGTCAGCGCAGGGGTGGTAGCGGTGAGCTGAGCCTAAAAATAATTGGGCATTTCAAATTGGGGAGAAAACAATAAAAAAAAAAAAACTAATTGGCAACGACTAAATTTTTAAAATAAATAAATAAATAAATAAATAAATAAACCAACCAACTCTAAATCGTACTGGAAGCCAGTGTAGAGAAGGCATCATAGAAGTTATGTGGCCACTTTTCTTTTGTTTACTAAGCACCCGCGCCGCTGAATTTTGAACAAGCAGCAACTGTGAAGGCATGGTCTGGTAACCCAGCAAAAAGAGCATTGCAGTAATCGAGCCTAGATAAGACTAAAGCATGAATTAGCTTCTCAGAATCTGGCAATGAAAGACAAGACCTTAGCAATATTTCGTAGATGATCGGATATGAGCCTCAAAACAGAATCAAATATGAATCCCAAATTTCTGACCTCTGATTTTGGCTTTGGAAGTTAAATTACTCAACTCTGTTTTTAGAGAACTGGCAAACTCCAGTTGATGCTGAGAACCCAAAATCCAGATTTCTACATCATTCAGACACACAGCATAGCTGTTAAAATATACACTATGTTTACGAAATATCTCCCCAAGCGGTAGCTTCTATAAAGAAAATAATATGATACAATTTGTCTCTGTTTAAAGATAATTGACTAATTAGGTACTTGAATTGTGATAAATCCAGACTGATACTATTGTAACCTATATTCTGGTTAGAACTCTCGTTGCGCAATGAATAAATGAACAGAAAAAAACAAAGATGTAAATCCAGCTGGAAAAAGCATACTAAGAGTGTGACAAAGACGTTTATGCTTTGCCAGTCCATGTTTGGGGTTATGTTGATGTAATCTACAGTTGTTCCAAATATACTATGTTGTATAAATAAAATGCTTTACACAAGGGAGTATTGGTTTCCATGTTGGCATGTATACTCATTGCCCATTGATGTGGTTTGATGAATAAATGAGAGTGGACAGTTATTACAATCAGGAGTATTGGCATGCAGTTGTGTTGAAGACAGTAAAACAAGGCTAACTGCTTATTATCTAAATAAACAGAGCCTAAATATAAGACCATCTGCAGCGCTCTCATAATTCTGTTATTTATGTTTTCGACCCAGCAGACTTGGAAATAACAACTTAATAAGAACTGTAATAATTAAGAACTTGAAATATCTTCTCTTTTTTTAATTTATAAAATTACAGCATATAAAAACAAAACAAACCAGTATATTTTGGCAGGCAGGACATCCCTGTAAATAGAAAATAATGCAATTTAAATGAGAAAATGACACAGATCCCTGTTTATGCTTTAGTCTAAACCTATTCAGAACTGTATACACTCCTATAAATTTTTCTTTCAGTTTCTGTTTCACGAAACATAAGAAACTGGTCTGTCTGGTTATTAAAGGATTTGGCTGGTGTAGGATCTGCAGGGTAAGATCCTAAACCAGCGTACTCCAGCAGTGTGGAGCAGTGGTAAGGGCTCTGGACTCTTGACCGGAGGGTCGTGGGTTCAATCCCAGTTGGGGGACACTGCTGTTGTACCCTTGAGCAAGGTACTTTACCTCATTTGCTCCAGTAAAAACCCAACTGTATAAATGGGTAATTGTATGTAAAAATATCATGATATCTTGTAACAATTGTAAGTCGCCCTGGATAAGGGCGTCTGCTAAGAAATTAATAATAATAACCGTATATGAACCAAAACCACAATCTATTCCTTCAAAAATATATGGAAAAGACAAAACCCTTTATTCTTTGAAAAAACTTGAAATTTCTTTAAATATAGTAATTAAGAGTAACAGTGCTCACACAAGCACGTTAATGCACAGAACATCATGAGTGTTTTTTTTAATACTTTTATTTTCTAAAGCAAATGAAACTTTTCATTATATTCCTTTGTCATAGAACCACCTTATATTGAGATACACTTTCACCTCAACCTATCAAAATACATTATGGAAATACATTTCTGGACCTCAGTTCAAACATACTGAACTTTAACTGAACCTGGCTGAATTCCTCTCTCTCTAATTCTTCATGTCCCGTGTCCCCTTAAAAAAAGACCTTGGTGCATATACCATATCTTCTATAGAATGCAGTGCAGTTCTAATAATAGAATGCAGTGCAATTCTAATAATAGAATGCAGTGCAATTCTAATAATAGAATGCAGTGCAATTCTAATAATAGAATGCAGTGCAATTCTAATAATAGAATGCAGTATAGACATGTGACGTTTAAAAAAAATAAAAAAAAATAAATAACAACAAGGTGATGACCATGACGTAAATCTACAGATTAGTATGGAGTAAGATCTGATAATATCTTAATGAAAACTGGAGTGGTATTTAAGACCTATAGATCATTAGGGAAGCAAATGAGGTGTTAGTTTCATGGTAGTATATAATAAAGTGACAGATGTACTGGATGTGAAATGACTTCTCATCTCTTCCCAAGATACACGACGTACAGAAAGACAGATTTACAGACAGAGGGACACCTCCATATATCCCCAGAAACGAAGACTCGTAACAATATTTGCTAAAAATGTTAATACCAATTTTCATCACAACTGGATTTAATGGGAAGAATATCAAATGTGGAATGCATGCCCCCGTTACCAAGAATTACATCCCGTTCGGGGGATGATAAGAGACCAGCAAGACGTTTAAATATATAATATAAAAATAGCCCATCCCAGGAAAAGTACAAATTATTTGTCTACCTTTTTTTTTGAGGAGTCTGACCTCTCTTAGCTCTGCAGTACTGAATTTAGAATATACTTACGTCTGATGCACAGTACTGTAAGACAGCCTGTGTGACAGCCCTTTGACAATTACTCACTTTACACCTCCAGCTTGCGGTGTTGCTATCTCACTAATTCCACAGCACCTTTAGGGCTATGTTTAGTACCAGGCCATCCTAGTCCTGTCAGAACTGTGATAATAAAATGAAGCTATATGCTTTGCACGTCTAACTCCAACACCACACTTGACAGCGGCAGCTTCAGCAGAAAGGCAACAGTTCAAAGTTTGCTGCCATGAATTAACACGTTCCAGCGACAGCCATCCCTAAACACCACCTTGCTAGTCACGCTTTCAGAAGATACATAACAGCACATCCATGGAGTTAAGGAGGACAATGCACAGGCTGCTGCACTTAGTAAAGGTGTCATCAGGAAAGCTGAAAGAAAGCGAAGGAAGCAATTTTTGTTATCTTGAAAAAGTTAAAAGGGTCATGTACACATATACAGATCTGTGAGATAGACATCATGTTGAAAAAGTGTTGTCATGACCTTTCATAATGTAGTAATAATGTTGGCTGTTGGAAAATAACGGCTGTCTGTGCTCACTGTCAAGGCAGGATTGATGTGGTGCAGAAACAGTGTTACAGGGGCTTCTCCCCTTTTGATGATGTTTTGTAGGAGGTTGCTGTAGATGTTTATTGTCTCCATGAAGACACACATTGGCTTTTGCACTCCCACGGGCTACTGAGGGAAGTAGTCTCGGGTTGGTTTGCATCCCAGAACCACAGTAACCGCTACTGGTCAGTGTAAAGCTTCCTGGGTGAAGAGGAGTGATTAGATGGACAGCCAGAAGAGAGGACGTCTGTTCAAATTTGGGAGAAAAATTAAATACCTAACTGGGACTTCTAATAAAAAACGTGTAGCTTTCTTAATGTTATTTTCACGTACTTAGACTTCTCATAAGTACATATGATGGGGTGTCTACTTCAGGTGCAGTATGAATGTACAGTTTTGTGCTACAAATGAAAGAAAGAACGGGACCTTTGTATATCATAAATTCTAAGTGATACTTCCTTTATTTTTTTGTATAATTCATTTTTGTTTATTCTGTACAGCTGCTTAATGTGGTGAAAAGACTGTCCTGAAGTGTCCACATTGAGAAGCATACTGTAGCATAGTATCACTTAATCACTATAGCGATGCAGGTCAAAGTGCGCCTGCCATCTCGTGGGGGCAGACGCGCATGGAACAATAAATCACACTCTCACTCACATACATCACCACCACCACTCATTCCTGTCAGAAGGCTTCTCTCTACACCAATCAGAAAGCACAACGCAATCAACACTTAACTTCTGTGAGAGATTGTCCTGACAGGAAAACTTCACCTAGCCTGCTTTTTGGACTAAACAGATGCAGCTGCTGTGGAAGAAAACGAAAGGGAGACCTGTATCAACAGTCATGACCATTTTGTTTTTTGTTATATAACAAACAACATTTAATGCCAATACAAACATCCCAATTTGTTGATAAGCCAGTAATTGGCGACCAAATAAGACCAAAACTGTGACTTTACTTGAGTGGCTAAGATTCAGACATAAGTAAGAAGTGTACTTTGTGAACACTGTCAAGTTTTATAACCCACACACCACTTTGTGGCTTATGAGGATATGTAGCAATAATTCAATTCGCTCAGTAATATTAGCCTTTTTATCTAAACAAACTTATAAAAGTCTCAGTACAGTATATAGCTAGCCACCTGAAAGCTTATGCTTCTTTGGTAAGTGACTTCTTATTTTTCATGTTTCGATTTCACTATTGTTTAGTGTTCTTGTATCGCTTGTAACACACAGTATTAGTTCTGATTATTATTATTAATACTAAAACATAACCTTATCAGGCACTATTTAAAGCCTTACAGTTTCAGCAATACATGTCAGGATTACATTACATGCATACCATGCTTTGGTCAGTTAACACGACCAGCTTCACGGTCCTGATTTCAAACCACTTTGTGTACTTTTGAAATACAAAAGGAAAAATAAACTAGGCATGTTTACAATAACAGTTGGGGTGTTAAATCTACAGTTTATATGAACTGAAAGACTATTTAAAAAATGATGCCAAATGTATAAAATGTTTACAAGATATTTATTTTGTGACACTAAGCCAATGAGAAATTATGGGCCATATTCATAAAACATTAGCACACTGGTTAATGCACAGCAAAGCGCTGCAGTGCATTTATTGGCTCGCTTAATGCTTTATGAATACAGAACTGAATAATGTAGACCACCAGTCTGCTCTAAATTGCAACGCATGGATATAATGACTTTATGAACAGAACTGGTTGCTGTGACGAGCTGAAAGCTTAAAGATCTGAAAAATGCATATCGGCTTACACAAGCTCCACGAGTTTTACTGTATACACAACTCAGTGGTAGAGGTAAACTGAAGCGGGGAAAACGCTCATTTTGGAATTCAGTGAATCTCACCTGTTTTAAATTTGTGCTGGCCTGGCAGTGCTGTTCCTGAAGAGTAACATTAACTTTCCTTCCTGTACCGCATGAAAATTTCGGTTTCCTCCCTGAAGTACACAAAACGTTTGCCCACAGAACCACTGCCAAACTGTATACTGTGTTCCACATGGCAGAGTATTTTATTTATACCATGAAATCTGTCACTGCCACAAGTCATATTTTTTATTTAGAAGAAACTCTGATACTGACTGGGTAAGGGATGCAATGCCAAGCTTGATTGTTTGCTTGTTGAACAATACCTGAAATAGCCTTACTGAATTCAGTGCGTACTGTCATCATGAGCTTCTATTAGTGAAAAAACAACATAAAGAAATTTAGTTTACAAAGACATTTATTGTCGCATTTCCTTCACCATGTATTACATAAATTCCATTATAAATGGTAGACTTTTTTGATACTGGAACTTATCATAGCCTCTGCAGCGAACAGCTGCGGGCTGGTTCTGAATACCACCTCTGGTAGCCGGCGCAGCCGGCTGCCAATCCTTGAGGTTTCTGGGGCCTGGGGTGCCAATTTGCCACTGGTTTGTGCACTGGGGGGTGGTTGCTTTTTTACATGTGTGGCGCAGCACGCAATGCAGACAAGCCTGCATGTAGTATCTGTGAAAAAACATTTCTCACATACAATAATACAGTAATACAATTACTTAATTGTACAAACCGTCTCGTGATTTTGGCTGAAGCTCCAGCTGGAGCTACTGCAGCCTGGGGGGAGAGCACAAAGTTAGCCGACTTACGTTGCTTGATCCGTGGGAAGGGGAGACTCAAGCTGCCGGCTTCACGCGAGGCACAAGGCTGTAGTGGGATTCAACAAACAACAGGCTGTAGTGCACAAATACGAGTAATTAGTAAAACTAATACAGCGTACATTTGTAACATTTTATAACAGAAAAAGTAAGAAGTACTTATCTGACTAGGCTCTCTATTGTCAGGTCAGTCTTCAAAGGAAAAATGGCGCCGAGATCTGTGCGTTGAAATCGGTTGAAATTACCCAAGTTAAGGTAGAGCTCAGAGACAGCTAGGTTTTTGTTTGACGTTTGTACAGTGTTTTTTTGCTTGCATTTAAAAGGGCCAGTCACCGTATTTCTGTGTTTTGGACTTTGAACAAAAGAACACGTATTCACTGCATATTACATGTCACTACAACCCAGAAACCCCGGAAATGACGTGACTGTGTGAAGATAGCAGCCTAGCCACACTGCCAAAAAGGGGCTCTATCTCACTATATATACACACACATACACACATTTTAATATGTAATAACATGTCTAAGCGTGCCAACTCAGCAAGTTACTCATTTGATTTGTTACCTGAATAGTTAATTGCAGCATATTAAGTTTGTCTTAAACATAAGGTAAAACGTAATGTATGAAAACTAAACATTTCAGCTAGTGTTTTTGAAGGCTTGTAGGAATGAGCTATGTAGACTGAAAGAACGGAATACATTTAGCTTAGAGCAAAGAAGAATTAGGGGGGTCATGACTGAAGTCTTTAAAGTCTTAACATCATTAACCCAAACCAATACTTTAATGCAGCACAGAAACCAGGACCAGAGGAGACAGCTAGAAATTAAGTGGAGATAGACTTAGGACAGGGAGAAGGAGACACTACTTCACACAGAGTGGTGTGTGTATGAATGGGTTACCTAGCCATGTTGTTGAGGCAAAATCACTTGGATCCTTGAAGACCCAACTTGACAAAGTTTTTAGATCAAACAGCTACTAGGAACCAAACACACACATATGGGCGTCCTCTCGTTCATATAATGTCCTTATGTTCTTAAGCGATGGACACATTGTGTAGTACTGTACTTGTAATACTAATAGGGCAGTGCAGTGCGGCAGGGCAGAAGCCCTGTTGTTATAAATGGTGTGTGTGTGGTAATGTAAGGTTAAAAAGATGAGGTTAAATCTAGCCTTGCCACCAATCACAGGTGAGGCCATTCCCCAATTAGGTAATTGGTGTTAATTGGGGAGTGGCCACATGTATAAAATGAGCCAGAAATACTTTGCTGGGGAGAGGAGATTGGGGGTGGACGTTTGTGCTGTGATTTTTGTATTGTATCTGTAGTGAAGGCTAATGCTCAGCTTACAGGTGATTTATTCTTCTGTTTGAGCATTTTACTTTGACCCTCGTGCCAGTTTATTCTGTTCCTATTTTTGTGTTTGTTTTGTCAATAAACGTGCGCACCAGCACTTCAACTTCCTGTCTCTGGGGCTCTTTCCTGCCTGTAACAGCCTGGGCTGTGACGCTATCCTGTCACTTGGAGATTTAGCAAAACAGAGTGAAACAATTTCTAAATGTTAGTTGTAATTTCATTGTATGAGTTGGCTTCTTTGAGAATTCGGCACAATCAAATGTTTACGTTTAAACACTACAGTTTGTTTATTGCATACACTGTACATTTGTATGCAACAAATGGCAAGTGAAGAATGAGAGAATGGAGTTATATGTTACAGAATTTAACACCAAAGTGCTCAAACTAAAGACTGCACATCACATTTTCTGTAGACTCCCAAATTATTCAACACTAATAGCATTTACGAGTGGGTGGGTTAATTATGTTTATATGTCAAATAGGATCTGTGTGGGGTCTAAAAATAATAAAATTGTATACAATTAAATAAAAACACTTTATTTAAAGACTCTTTGGTGCTTGTGTGCTTATGTTGTGGTCATTGGTACAACAGCAGCTAAACAGAAAACTGTACAATGTTTACTGGTTGGTACTGGGAAAGAAGCTGGTACTGTAGTTGAATGCAAGATACGAATTACAGAATTTGCTAAAAATGATGGATCACTGAATATAGTAGAAACTCTAGAGCACAGAAAATGCAACAAAATATTTCTTCAAGTGTTATATGATGCACAATGCTGCTTTAAAAAGATAACTATTTTAAACCATGTACAGTAATAAACACCTTCAAAGGTATTTTCCCTTTAATCTTGGATAAAGCTGTGAATTTTTACCATCAGGTAATCTGAACTACATGGTTTACTTGTAATTTGTTTAGTCCTGACTACAGCTATGGCCTAAAGTTTTGAATCACCTAGAATTTTAGGATTGAGACAATAAAAAAATATTTAAAAACGATATGGACATTACTTGGATCTTTTATTTAAGATCATGTAATCAAATAAACTACAACATTATATCGCAAAAGTCTACCTGAAGCCACAACAGTAGTACAGTATTTAATATTAGATTTCAAAATGTAACATTTTAAAACTTTTGTCCATGAAGTATATGGAAAACTACAAAGTGGTATGTAATTCAATATGTTTGTGTAACATTATTCGGCAGGTTTAATTGAACTTTATGAAGAAAAATAAGTTAATTCAATAGGGTGATGCAAAACTTTTGGCCATAGCTGTGTATTCATATTGTGAGGGATTAGTTAAAGTAAATGAACAAAATGTGAAAGGACAATGTAAACCAACTGGATGGTGAACAAGGAAATCAAATAGAGTAAAGTTTTGGAGATTCAAATTAAAGATGGGTTAATTAATAGACTTGTAAATGCTGATGGTGTATTAGATAAGGGAAATTTAAATTAAGTAAGTTTGGTTTAAAATAAATATTATGGGGCAGGAATTATACCTTGGGGCTTTAGGACCCTGGGGAGAGAACACTCCATTTTGGGGAAAGCTGAAGTTATCAGGTGGCCATCTTGGTAAAGGCCTTCTAAATTGGATAGTTTATGGGATAATGAATGATAATTGAGAAAATACTAATCAGCTGCGAATGATCATGATTGTGAATAAAAAGGCCACAGTTTGTGTGTTCTGTTGGTTTGGGGTTGTGTGTGGTGTTTGAACAAAGAAAAAGAGGTAAATTAAAACTAAGAGTTGTTTGGTTGGGGACTGGTAAATGGACTAGCTGTCCAGTGGTTAGTCAGGTTAGTGGGAAAAGTTTAGTTAGAGCTCCGGAGAGGAGTTAGGCTTTTTGTTTTGGTTTATTTTGTTTGGAAATAAATAAAACGCACAGGCCCTGTCCTGTTTCATGGAAAGCAATTGTGTGAGTGCTTTATTTTACTACAAGAAGACAGGACTGGTGAGAGCGGACACTTGTGACAAGAAGGCAATCCGTCACAATATATAACTTTGTATGCACAATACATGAAATTCCTATGAAGATCACACATAAAGCCATCTAATCCCATTGTAAACTATCATTTAATGACTTGTAGCACTTTGCAAGGCACACTCAGAATGATGCAGCTAAAAGTACTGAGGTTGGTGACTTGGGCAGAGCATGCACAGCTAAACCTCTCTGTCATCGCCTTTCTGCAAAGGAGACAGACAAATTCACCGTCTTTCTTTTTTCTCTCTCATTATCTTTTTGCTTTCTTCTCTTCGCCTCTTGTTTACAGGGTTGCGTGGGTCGTGGATTTCAAATGTGTCTTCATCTTGCATGGTTGCATCCTTTACTTTTCTGCTTTGCTCATCAAACTGAAGGACATGGGACATCCTAAAAGACACAAAAAACAAGAAAAAAGTTCATCTTGAATAAATACACTATAGGTTTTGGAATAATTTGTATTTTGGTTCCTTGTTAAAAACAACCACCAACATGATTTCACAAGGGACCACCCCTTGTTCATCGGAGCAAGTATTCAAGTGTAAGAAATGCCAGTTTGTTTGCTTTAATTTGGACAAAATACCAGTTGAAAATTTGGCAGCAGAACATGCTTAAGTTATAAGATACCAACCATGGGTGGCAGGGCTTTTTGATTAAAACAAGACCAAAAGAGTATTCTTTATTTGATTCGTATATGAATGCTTTCTTAGCTTAACCTTAAACAGAACACCTTGTGGAAGATAATAATTACAAGGTTAAAAATGTTTTGTTTTATTTGTACAGTGATACATCTGTACTGTACTATACTGCAACAGTACACCATTGAAAAACAATAAGCACTCTTGCTGACATGCGAGGAGGACATGTTTCACAGACAACACTCAAAACACCAAAAGCTTGTGTTAACATTAAACACGCCCCTAATCAAAAAGTAGAAATATACATATACAAATTGAACTGAACGTCATTGTCACAGAATGTCATACACTGTTGTGGAGTTCACTGGTCCTTTCCCAAAAGAAAGATTCACTTGAAAACATATAATTTAATGAGGTTTAAGCTGCTTAATATTAAAGCTAAAGCAATGCAATAATACAGCATCAAAGAAACCAATACTTTCCCTAAACATACTTCCTCTATAAATCTAAAGACTGACACTGACAGTTTTGGCACCAGAAGAGGAAATTGTAAGGTTTTGTTATAAATATATTGTATCGTCAACATTAGCAGTCTGGGCTATGAATAACTAATCAATAATGAACCTGAAATGACAACCTTACTCAAAATAGGAATGATGTTTGACTGAACATGTACTTCAACACATTCAATGTTTTCTCTCACAACAGCACAATGTGACCCTGGGAACTGTATGGCTAGTCAAATGGCCCTGAGAAACCCATCAGCATAGATTTAAAGCATATTTGGTTTCTGATTATTGTGATGTGATGCTGTATTTGTTTTTGAAATCAAGACAGTAAAATTAAAAAAATATATATGTTTAGTCTTATTGTCTTTTACCATGTTTACAATTTACTTTTTTGTATTTCTTTAAAACAAAAAAAAGTAGAATATATTTTAAACATTCTACTTCATAAATCACAGCGCTTGGTGAACTGAAAGAACTTCTGATATATACAGTATATATTAAAATGCTTTATTAAAGCCTGTATGTGTGCTTGTTACTGAAATTGTGTCAAGTATTTCAGTGGCGTTGGCTCTTAATTTCTACTGGCAATCATTAAGCTAACTTTATTTCACCATCACTGAAGAATAACTAATATGGAAACAGCTCAAAACGCAGATTTTTGTTTTGAACCTCAAGCAGCAGCTTTATAATATGTATACTGGCTGAATCTTTTTGGAACACGTTACAAAAAAACAAAATTATTATTATTATATATATATATATATATATATATATATATATATATATATATATATATATATATATATATATATATATATATATATGTGTGGCCGGGGTATATTTGGGCTTTTTTTTTAAGTCGATTACCATTTCTTTATGTTTCATCAAATCAATAAAAACACCGGCTGCCCAAGCATTTTTGTTTTCTTCGATTTCATTAAGTTGTTGACTTGTTAAATCTTCTTGTAATTCTATGCACTTGTACACTGTCATGCCTCCAAAAAGATCAAATTGTATGAAAGGAATTCCACTCATTTTAAAAAACAATGTGTAATTGAACTGTGCTTCGGCAAAAAATAATTCTGCCTTGCATTGTACTGTTTTGCATGGTAAAAAATTCTCAATAGCCAATCAGCGTGCAGCATCCAAACATTCCGTTTTATAAATAAAGATTATAGCTGGAGATTCGTAGCTCAGACTGCGCTGATACGTCATGGATGTAACTTCAGAGATTACTAATTCACACAAATCAATTTCTGCTGTAATTATCAATTTAAAAATGAAAAAAAAAAACAGTAAGTAAAAGTAAGCTAGAACTGTTCTTTAAAACTACAATTTTTAAATAACTTTGCTCACAGAAACAGGCCCACCCATCGCACTGAAACAAAGAAAGGTAAGTACAGTTATTCTTGGTAGTACAGTGATTTTTATGTGCTTATTTTTCAGTCACCAATACTGTTATTGTGGGGTCCAGCAAGATCAAAAAAAGAAAAATCAGGTGGTCAGCGAACAAAAAAGTTTGAGAACCACTGTTCTAGAAGACTTTTGTTCTTCTCCATCAGTGTGTGTTCCCATCTCCTTCCTGCATTTCATTCTACCTGTTCTCTTAAGATTTCAAGTCTATTTTAATATCTTGAAAATGCTGTTCAATACCAAACTATTATTAATTACAACAGATTGTTCCAAGGGATTGGGGATACTCCCTTGAATATTTGAAAGCCATTTTTATTATTTTTTAGTCATTTATGTTTTAGCTGTTTATTTACAGTATTTGTCATTTAAATGCATGTTCCCCACACACATACAGTATTTAGTGGCCAGATATTCCTTTTTTCCCTGTCTTTTGTGACTGCACTTTGTTTATAAATAAAAATTAAACACTGGCTGTTGTAATGTAAGCTCCCTGGCAATTTCTCGCCATCTTCCCTAAATAACATCCAAGTGTATAAAAAGTAAATAGCTGGAATGTCTTACTTTCATTTTTCATGTTGTCAGCAGTGCCATGCCAAACACATCTATTCTATGTTACCAAGGCAACAAACCCCTAAACTGGAAAAAATAAATCCTGACATTAGTTACGTTCATATATTTTGTTCAGTGTGCACTCAGTGCCACTTAATGTTCAACAGCCGCCATATTTACCACTAACAAGACTAGCGCGGACAATAATACGCTACGTTCAAAACAAAGATATGGACCATTCGAAAAAAACAAAGTTCACACCAATAACACAAGAATTAAAAACAAACGCTTTAAAAAATAACAAAAAAATGAAAATACAAGAAGAAAAACACTCACATAAACTGCACAAAGTTGTATTTGCGTTCAGTGGGAGAAAGAGACCTGGACAAACACCTTTTGAATGTAATCTTTTCAGTAAAAATAAAATAAAAATGGGGATGACTTTGAACCAAGTTCTCTCCGAAGCATTCTTCGCAGCGTTGCGCAGACATAACTATGAATGCAGCATTTTCTACAGCAGCGCGTTGTAGTTTACAAAAACAAAGGAAGCTATCTCAGCCAAACAAAAACAGCTAAAGAAAGAAGGTATGAAACACAAAATATATCAAATAATAATTAACCTACAGTAAGAGACACTTTGAACATTGAAACAATATGGCTTTAGTACAACTTCAAACATGTAAGTTCCTGGGAGCAACTAAACAAGTGATCTGTCTACACAGAACCAAATATACAATGCGTGCATAAATCCCTTTTAACTTCTTGTTATTGAAATACTGTTTTTAATTTGAGACCGAGTAGTTTACAAAGCATTTGCATGAGCAGACTACATTGCATTTAAAAGAATGTATTAGCAGGAATATCAGATTGACCTGTAGATAAAAGACATTACAAAGTGGTGCCATTCTGATAACTTCCAGGATGCACAGATTTAAAAAGCTTGCACTCTTTAGGGCTCCTAACATGCCTACATCAAACTAGTTATAGAGAAATCTGAAAGACAGCAAATCAGCATCAGCACTCATCAGGTAAACTTTGCACCAAACTGTTCCGTTTGTGTAAATCACATGTGGTTGTCTATTCTTACACGTGGCTTTGCCAGTGCCATTTCATTTATTATTATTATTATTATTATTTATTTCTTAGCTGACGCCCTTATCCAGGGCGACTTACAATTGTTACAAGATACCACATTATTTTTACATACAATTACCCATTTATACAGTTGGGTTTTTTTTTTTACTGGAGCAATCTAGGTAAAGTACCTTGCTCAAGGGTACAGCAGCAGTGCACCCACCGGGGATTGAACCCACGACCCTCCGGTCAAGAGTCCAGAGCCCTAACCACTACTCCACACTGCTGCCCTTTGTGCTATTATTTTCTCTCTCTGTCTTCTGAGACCCCTTGGGCTCCCACCGTGACACTAGGTTGGCCTGATAATTCGTCTAGTCGTCTCGGTGCTGTCAGCTAACTGGTTTCATTTTTGTGAACTGTAGTTCTTTCTAAACCTTACTGTGCTACTTGCACACATCAAAATGAGCTGAAAGTTCATTCTGCACTGCCGTGACACACGGCTTCAAACCCGAGAGTTTATTTTCTTTACTTTTAAAGGGTGAAGCGTCTGGTTCCTTTGAGAGAGGTTTTGGACACAGACACAGATGGAATAGTTTACACTTCAGGCCCAGGCTTGACTTCCAGTGTCTGACCTGCTGTAACCCATGTTCTGCCAGGAGGGCTCACAAGTCATTTAACAGCTTTTCATTTTCAAACCTCCCACCAGGACTTTCTAGAAGACCTTTGTTCTTCTCCTTCAGTGTATGTTCCCATCTCCTTCCTGCATTTCATTCTACCTGTTCTCTTTAGACCTCGGCTCTATTTTTATATCTTGAAAGTGCTGTTGAGTATCAAGTGTTCAGAACCATGCATGCAAGGTCACGTTGTGGTTTAAATGAATCGAATTCTAATTTCGTCTGCCACGCTGTGTTTCAGAGGTTAAGTTACAGATGGGAAGTTTAAATGTTTTTGTTCTCTTCATATTTTCTTCTCCAATGCACACATATGGCAGACCATAGTGCCTCTCGGCCTCTATCAAGAGAAGGATCTGCTTAGAGCAAATGGAGGAGTTTGGCACTTCTGAATTGCACACAGGCAGGTCTGCAGGCGCCAGGCCAGCCACAGGGGTCGCTGATGCGCAGTGAGCCAAGGATTCCCCAGCCGACCTAAACCAGTGGCATACCCTGGATTCGAACTGGCGATCTCCAAACTATAGGGCGCACCCTGCACTCCGGGCAGAGCGCCTTTACTGGGTACTCTTCATATCCCCAGCATTATAAAACAGAAACAGGTCATCCCGTAAACAGACATTACATTCCTACCTTGTTAAAATATCTACGATACAGATTACCAAGAACAGGAATGACACCAACTCATTTTACATGGAACCTACAAAAGCTGATGTGAACCCGATGACTGAGAGGTGAATCCCATTATCCATTTGATAATGCACCAACCCGTTTTTAAATATATTGTAGAAGTGAATGAGCTTACTTTTTAACCTTTTTATATTTTGTTTTATCTATCTTTATTCAATAACCAGGACTAACTTAGCTCTTCGTGTTTCTTCTCAAGTTAAGAAAGACTTAAATCAGGATCCTGTTTATTAGTATAACCCTTTCACCTTTTCTTACAAACTGCAGCAAAAAAAAAGGAGAGTCTCCCTCATTTGTTTAAAGATGCTGCAGGGTACACAGCCACCAGAAGCCATATGTTTGCAAAGGCCTCATGTTTGCAAAGCAGGTTCTTTTCAAAAGTTGCAGGAAGCTTCACTGTAGTTTCAGATCAGAGCTTTACTTGACTCCAATTTATCATTAAGGACATGGTTGAAAACTGACTTTGACGAAGTGTGGAGATTGTCTACCACGGCTACAGTATATGGCATGCTTTGTAGGACATGACTATTTCTATAGGGGTTCAGCCTAGGCCTATAGCAACCAAGATGATACCCGTTCTTCAGTACCTAACTCCCGAAAGCTTAGCTTATTCTTATAAATACACGCTACGCAAAAAGAAATACACCAAGGGACATGGACTGCTACGAGTTGAGTTGCATAAAATTGGTACACATAGGGCTCTATTTAAGAATCAAAAGATCAGTAAAATGAAAAGCCCAAGGTTGTGGAGTAGCTTAAAATGGGTTTTCCCCAAGTACATTACAAAGATACCCGAGACATGTACTCTTAGGGGATGACTGCTTATCTAGTGAGACCATCAAGTGAATGACCGATTCACATCTGCTCACTCTACCGTAACAAAAATAAACGGTACAAACTGTTTAAAACAGTATCAACACAGTCGAGAGACTGAAATATTGCCTTTTACAATGCTGGTGATTTATTCATAATGAAAGGCTCTTCTGTGCTCCACAGCACTCTACCTGTACCTCTTGTAGATCAACCTAAACTCTACTAACTGGGGTCATAGACAGACACTTCCATTGTGTAAACTACAGCAAGACTACACAGTTGCTTGTTTTGATTGACAGACAAGACTAAAATGTAGTTATATAAAGTACATACCATACATGTATGGTACACTGCACTCCTGCACAATACACATACCGGTAGTAAATTTATCTAACCCAGTTTATCTACCCCAGTATGTAACAGCACAATATGGGTACAATGAGATAAACTCTGGGGTTCACATTTTATCATTAAGCTAACAATGAATACCTGCACTATTTAGTGTGCACCAAAATGAGGGCTCATTAGAATCAAAGGCAAAACAAACGATTATAAAAAGTGCACACATTTGAATGGTTTGAAAAAGAACCCTGTACACTTTTTTTTTTTTTTTTTTGGATGAAGCAATGCTGGCATTCACTCTTAACATTAGAATTCTGAATACATCTTTTAATGAAAAGTTATTTCATCTTTGCCCCAGGCAAATATTAATAACTTTTTTTTTTTTTTTTTATGTGGGAATTATCCTATACAATAATAATCCATTATTTAAAATGTATTAACCTTTGTAAAAACATACTTGCCTTACATCATTTTTTTTTTTTTTACAAAAACAATCTCCACTACCCATTACACTAGCAAATAACAGAAAAGGTCAAGCCCACTGTCTAATTTAAGTGATTCATCTTTCTTGGAAGGTTCACAGTCAAACTAGGTTGGGAAGTGAAATTGGACGAGTCCGCAGGACCTGCGTGAAATCCGCTCGGACGACGGTAAGTTCGGTGGCACATTAATACATAGTAATCACAATCAGAATATACCAGGACTGGTGGAGTTGTGAACTGAACATGGGATAGCACAGCCTGTTTGTGCATGCAGTCACATGCCAGCAGCAGTAACAAGCCCTTAGGACTAATAGGCCTTTCTAGCCTAATCTTTGGGATTTAGAAACTCGACAGAACATCACAGTGCTTAATCTTATGACCTTTTGGCTTAAGTATCTTTGATCTTTTTTGGAATCAGTGCCTGCCCTTTTCCAAATATATGCATTTGCTTGAGTTCAGTGAAAGCTCCATATCTCTGAAAGTAATGCAGCTAGGAATCTCTGATTTTGGAGATTATAGCTAGATGGACTCATTCACAAGCCCTGGTTATTTTGTAGCATTCAGCGATGGTGACCCAGGAGGCATCTGCTTATTTGGGGAGGAATGGAATCAGCATCACGATTACAAAAACATGCTGTCAAAAACAGCAACAGTAAGCCTTGTCAAAATGGCTAGCTATGTGGTAATACAGAGCTAAAAAAAGCAACAATTCAACAACCATAACATAATTAACATTACAAGTGCACTGGATGAAAACAATTTCTCATTTACAGTACAATCCACTGACCTCCTGGCACGCAGCTTAATTAAAAAAATCACAAGCATAGGCAACAAACACCAACACCCAACAATACAAACAAATACAAACGTTGCTGCTTAGCACCCCCCGACAAACACCGCACAATCCTCTCAGGCAGCAGACTCAAAGGGGTTTCGTCATCAAGGGTGTCAAGCAGTAAAAGTGGCCAAATACTACAGCATGCATTGTGCGAATAGTGCTAATGAACAAAGCAAGGTGAGACATTGTATCCATGCCAAGGCCAAAAAAAGAAACAGAACAAGGCTATTTCATAATATAAAACATCTTTAGACCATGTGCGATCCTCAAATAAGAAATAAACTAAGGTGTTGAAAAGTTTGTTGAGTTCAGTAAGCAATTCTCCAAAACAAAGTTTCCCTGTTGCAAGGAAGCGCAGAGGGCAACTACCATTAACTTACCATCCCTTATCATCATCTTCTGCTGCTAATTCCTCAACATCTTCCTCTGGAGTTACTGTGATGGCACTGGACAGTTTGGATTTAAACTGTTCAAGAAGAGCCAGCGTCTAAAGCGTCAGAAGTAAAAACAATAGTATTTAGTGTCTCATAAGTTAAAATAAATGTAACATTAATTCAGTAGGGTACCTTGTGACAGAGTAGCCAAGTGTTCATGCAGGCAGAGAAGCATTTCAGTGCTTTTGTGCCAAACCATTAGAAAATATTAAATATACTGCGTCCAGTACCCAATATAAAACAGGGGGCACCTCACCCCCTGACATACCTACTTGTAAAACATGAGAATACTAAAATAATAATACAAACACTGCACACCCTGTTGTGTGTTAGATTGATATAGATATATTTATCTATCTAATCTATATATTTGTTCTACATAAAACATACAAAATAGTCGTACTGTACCTGTTGCTCTCTGGTTGTCCCTTTCTTATTTTTCTGCTTCCTTAGTTCATCATACTTCTTCCTTTCTTCTAAATATTCTGCCACTGCAACATTAGGGGCCTTCTCCGCATCTGGTAGATGCACAAAAAAAAAAAAAGAAAGTTGAGTCACCACTTTAAACTTACAAACAACATAACAAAAAAACAAAAGTGGTTTCACGCAGCCAATATACAAGCCCAACAACTCCATACATGCATCACAAAATATGAATTGTAACTGATTCTATGTTCTTGAACATTTATATATTGCTGGAACATTCTTGCAGAGACCTGGACTTGCTTTAAGTCAATGTTGACATCCTTGCAAGATGTATCCTACAAGATTAATAAATGCTGCTTTTATTATTTATTTATTATTAAAATATATATTGTTTTGTAAAGCACACATTTGTTGTTGCGCAAGATCAATCGTGCAGCTTGTATTTCTAAATACTGTATTCCTTTGAATTTAAGACGCACTTTTTTTACCATTTTTTGCTTCTCAAAAATAGCCCGCGTCTTATATTCCAGAACAGTATAGTGATGCGTGTATTAAAATCAGCAACACAAGACGTGACTACCCGAGTACACAAGCAGCAACGTGACTTACTGCCGAGAAAACACTAACCAAAACGTTACTGCCACGACATAAAGGCAACCTTTTTCAGAGAAGTGTCATTAGGGCAGCAGTGTGGAGTAGTGGTTAGGGCTCTGGACTCTTGACCTGTGGGTCGTGGGTTCAATCCCTGGTAGGGGACACTGCTGCTGTACCCTTGAGCAAGGTACTTTACCTAGATTGCTCCAGTAAAAAAAACCCAACTGTATAAATAGGTATGTAAAAATAATGTGATATCTTGTAACAATTGTAAGTCGCCCTGGATAAGGGCGTCGGCTAAGAAATAAATAATAAAATAATAATTAGCTTCCTGAGGAATCCAGAGAAGCTTTTACAATTTCAGCATGTCTAACAAACAGTACTAGCTTGGACAGATGAGAAATGCTGATCAGACCCCTGTATTTTTCAACATGTCAAGCAATACCAAGGTTCACAAATTGGGAGAAAAACAGGTGTGAGTAATCACAACTGGAAATGAGAAGCAGGACATAACTGAAATGCTCTGTGTGATATCAGACGGCCGCAAACTGCCTCCACATGCGTAATTGAGGTGGTATCTTTGTAAATGCATATTTATTTGATGTTTTATTT
Organism: Acipenser ruthenus; assembly: GCF_902713425.1. Lineage (NCBI taxonomy): Eukaryota > Metazoa > Chordata > Actinopteri > Acipenseriformes > Acipenseridae > Acipenser > Acipenser ruthenus. The sequence continues at coordinate 16,100,345 of NC_081190.1, forward strand.
TTTCCTCAAATTGAGGGTGGAAAATTTGGGCTGCGTCTTAAATTCGAATGGGTTTAAAATTTGAAGGAATACGGTAGTGTGAACAGACTATTACAGTTGTATACACAAAATATTGGTGATAAAACACAAAACCTGGCATTAAATCTGGCCCACATGTGACTGGCCACAAGTCAAGCTAATCTTGGGCGCTGTTAACCATCATTTACTGTAACAACATAATGACACGGTTCACTATGGTGACAATCTGAGGTTGAAATCCAACTGAAAGCATTACAAATATGCCAGAAATCCGGCATATTTGTATGTGGCTTGATAGTCAGTGCTGTAACAAACTAAATGGCTTAGTTTCCAACTAATCTACATCACCCCATTATTATTTAAAAACAAAACAAATAAAAATCTTGTTTGTACAATATTTTATAAATAAAATAAGTTTATGTTTGATTTCAGTAAACAATGTGCAGTCAAATGTAAGGTTTGCATTTCAAGATTGCTTTCTGGGCATACCATAAAGCTCCTAAAAAATATCACAAAGTAATAGGTCTAGGAGATAATCATCAGGATGTAGCAAACTCCTTTAAAAGATAAAGTTGTAAAGCTGGTTCAGTGTCCACAGCTAGGATCAGCACAGCCAATACAGGAAAGCTAATGTGCTTCCACAAATCTCTGAGGTCAGACAATCTGGCAACGCTCCAGGCACTCAGAGGACTTTGCTCTATCATTCACCTCTTTCTGGGTCTTAGCTAAGAATAAGTTACGCAGTCTCATTTTTCTTTTGGAGGCTTCATGCTTAACCCTGATCTGGCCTCTTGAGGTGCACACTAACCCCAGTCATAAACAAATCATGATAAACTGCAAATATGTCAACAATCACAAACACATCGTCATCCATTTCTTGGCAAAAACTTGAAATCAGTCTGCTTAAGCATTGGTTGGCTAGTAATTAATCAAGGTTTATCTACAGTCACTTTCGATTTCTAGTCCCAGGGTATCAAAACCCATTTCTAGGAATCTCAAAGGATCAATTTTCTTAAACAATGGCTTGTTTTTCTATTTCAGACTTCCCAGAAAACATCCAGATTCCCTGAAAAGCTCTTGATTCTAGTCATACATCCTGATGACATGTGCAGCTCGAATACGTAACTGGAGTCTTTTTGAAAACTTACCAGTTCGGTTGTACTGTAGAGGTTTGCTTTCTGGGATTTTTTTCAAAACATGATATTGTCTTTCAATTTTGTTTGTTTGTGCTACAGGCAAACAAAGTCATATTCCTCTCTGTATATGATCATTTTGCTTTGATCCAATGCAGAAAAAAGGAGCTTTGTATTTTTTGTTATATAATTAGAACAATTGTATTTGTACATATGGATAATTTAACTTAATTGATACTGCACTACATAAAATACAATAAATAAGTAAACAAATACATTAATACATTTTAAACACATACTTTACAAATTATATATACATTTTCTTTAGATCATGCAAATCATGTATTTTTCTGAAGTGGAAGCATAGGTTGTCCAAAACTATTACAGTATTGTGTGTATTTGAATAAATTGTGCACACATTTGTATACTGGGGGAATACAGAAACACATAAAACCAAACACAATTCTGGCCTTGAACAATGAATTGTACTTTCATTTAATCGTAAGTGGTGCTGTCATTCTGTACCATTTGTCATTTAAATTATCACCTATGATATACACTGTTATTGATCATTCCATTTAATCAAAAATGAACTTGACTTGAAAATTTCAAACATGCCTATACATTAAGAAAAATAATCGGATTTTGTTGATTCTCCATTGCCGATAATAAAATGCCAATCATTTTGGACAGCCCCTAATATAATCTGTGATTTTGTTTGATTTTTGATGAAGAATGTTTCTCACGTAGGATCATGGAAGAAGATGCATAGAGAACTGGATACACTGAAACAACCTCCCTGGTTGGCAGCCCATAATGTTTTTCCAGGGACTACTGAGAGTTTCAGCTACCTGGCTAAGAGTTGAGTTTTGTGGCTTCTCACGGTCACTCACAGACAGACAGACAGACAGACAGACACAGACAGACACACACACACACACAATGCAACAGCAAGCCAAAATGATCAAGCCAACAGCTGGGGGGGCGAGTTAGCATCCAAACATACACGACTATAACTGACTATAACTTTGAACATCATGTAATCAAAGAAACTACAAAATGATACCGAAAATTTCACCGGAAGCCATACTAGTAGTACAGTATTTTTGTCAGTTTTTCGATAAGTATATGGAAAACTACAAGGCGATATGTCATTCAATATGTTAACGTAACATTATTCAGCAGGTTTCATTCAACTTTATGAAGCAAAATTAGTTAATTCTATAGGATGATGCAAAACTTTTGGCCACAGCTATAAATAAGAACCAAGCTTATCACGACATAAGGTATATTCCACAAGTTCAACATTAGAACCGAAACAACGCTACAAAACGGTTTACTAAAAACATTTCTATATCGGCTCTACAGTATAATGTTGGACCCAGCAAAGTCCAAAAATGGCAGCATACTGGAAATTCAAAACTAGACAGCATTTAAAATCTGGGGCATTATAACTGGCAGTGATGTCCACCTCACACGTTTACTAAGGTCATTCACGAGCCAGAAGTGTTTTGAGAACTATACAGCCAAAAACTTAACCTAAATGTCTTCTGAACTAAACACATGGGACAAATCATAACAAGCCGAGAAAGATATTGTTGATACTTAAACACAAGAATAACCATCTAAATGTTGTCAAAGCTCATCTGGGCCAAAAGAAAACAAAAAAGACTTTTGGTGATCTAAATGACTTCTGACAGTTCCTGAGTATTATGATACTAAACAGCTGTTGTTTCAACGAGTGGATCTGCAGTCCTGAAAACGATACAAGGGTTTGGTTTCAAAAACACTAAGGAGGAGTTAAACACTTTATTTTTTTTGGTAGTGGGTGTCTCAGTGTTACTTTCCCGTTATTTTGAAAAACTGTATTTCCTGTAGGGTTAAACTTCTAAAACACCAATCAGATTTAACCAGAATTGTTTTGGCTTCTGAAAGGAAATGAATTTGCCCCATTTCAAATACTGACGATAATGATTTTTATTGCATTAAACAGAAGGGCGCACCTCAGCTTTTTGGTATGGTCAGAATAGTTGGTAAATGTACTAAAGTCCAACTTTCCAGAACACTTTCCAACTGTCAGCAGTCCTCCATCTTTGTGCTAACCCATTGAGCGCTTTCATTTGGAAACGAACACTGCCTATAAAATATACAGGATGCTGAATGATATTACCCTCGGGCATCACGGTGATCACATTTCTTACAACTCCAGCTGTTGTCACTAAATACTATCTTTGAGTTTGATGGCCATTCTGACAGCATTCCTGCTTTGTCCTGTCACTGAGCTGAAGCAGCTACAAATCAAGCCTTCGATGTTGTGGCAACAAGAGCAAAAACACAGAATTCTTTACCATGAAGAGATGTTGCCTGGCCAATCAGGTGGACCAGGTGAAGAAACAAAGCAGTGTTCTTACAGAGAGCCTTGGGCAGTGGCTCTTCAAACTATTTTAATAGTTTCTTTGGATTAGCACAGGTGTCAAGTAATTCCACTAATTAGCATTTACTTTCACCTAGTCTTCTGGATTGTCCGGTTTAGTACATATTTCAGTCTTGTAGCCTTCTATATTACAGTAGAGGAGGCACTAATAACAACCTCAGGGATAGAAGTAAGACCTCTATTGCATAGCACTTTGGCCCATTCCTAGATTTACTATGTTTCATAAGACACAACTGAGTTTATTACCTATACACTGGGGCTAATCAGGCACACATTTAAACCTGCATAGGTGAAACAGCTATGAAACTTATTTGCGTCTTATTTCCATCCCTGCAATCTGGTATTTGTTTCAATTTATGGTATAAACATTTTATCCCCATTTAACACTAATTGGCATTGGAAAATAGCAAGAATAAAATACCGGTAAATACTTTGTATGCATGATACTTTTAAGAGACAAAATGATGAGTGTGTATGATTTATTTCATTGAAGGTTCATCTCCCATACTCCTAATGTAACTGGGCAGACTGTTTTTGAAAGCAACCACGCATGCAGAAAGACATATCCAGTGTAAATATATTCTAAGTGGTATTAAAAAAAAAGTTGCCACATCATTCAGGGTGGGTATAAAATGGACAGTGTTTTTTGTCTTTCTTATTTTTGGCACTTAGTAAAGGCAGTATTGCCAAGAAAGAGAAAACCAGACTAAAGGAACATGCCATAATTTATGTCTTGAAAATTGAAGAGATGTCTGTCTAAAATAATAACTCAGTAGGTACAGATGTCTCTTTTTCAGCTGTTTGCTGAATACTGAAGAGGCAATTGGCTTTGGGCTCAAAAATAATGTCAGTGTCCTAGAAAGAAATGAGGTTTGTTGTTACTCCAGTGGAGAGAAAGAATTTGTTTGCTTTTGGGACTGAACTGAAAAATCCTCCCTAATGTCTCTGTAGATCAGCATGAAGCTGTACAATGAGACCAGAAGACTGCTGCGTTCCTGTGAAAAGTAATTTGTTCACTTTAGATAACAGCACTGAAGAGCACATAAGATAAGAAAAGACGCTTCTGCCTAGAAACAAGCACTTTAAACAGTGAGAGCTTCATATTTGGCTCTTACTGAAGAATTCCAAGCACCTTTATCTTTAGGCTAAAGCCTTTAAAGCTAATTAAATAATTATAGATTGCAGTTTATAGCCTTTTGTTAAATAGCAAGAAGTCCCCCAAAAAATCTTATCATCACCACGTGCATATATTTTACCCCTAATTCTATAGACGAGACAACAGACCTACATACTTGAAGTATGTGTTACAGTGAATTCAAAATGTCAAACGAAGCTGGTAACAAGGACAGCAAGCCGAGTTTTCAGTATGTCAGTAATTGGTATAAAAACAGCATGTAGAATAGAAATACAGTCGGCGCCACTTATTCGGGACACAAATCGGGATTTCTGCTTAAATGGGACAGAACTCTGGGAGACATTAAATTAGGTAAGTATTTTCAAATGAAAAACGGAGATTGCTTTTCAGAGCAAGCCAGGTTCACGTAGTGCAGTGCAATGATTAAGTGATTACGCTGGGACTTGCGTAAATTACGTAAACCACTATTTTTTGACAACTGTTATTTGCGAGTTGTCATCATGGCTGTTGAGTTTCAATTTCTCGTGGGCTGCTGCTAAAACATAACTCTCAATTAAGACGTAGCTTTACAGTAAACTAATGTGATGCGTCTGCGTCTCCATCCATTTGCGCTTCCTTCCATCTGATGATGTAGATATCCTTCTACCTGGTGTTGATGGCTGAAGTGTAATGCTGGCTCCAGGGATCAGCTTATTTTGCCTCCCCGGCGCATCAGCACACACAACGGCTGTGATGCTGGCTCTGGGGATCAACCACAGTGTGGTCTCCCCAGCGCATCAGCATGACAACCGTCTGGATTGAGCTAAGTAGGGTACATCTCTGGGGTCTTCAAGTGGGCACCTTCCATCCTCTGTGTTTCGTCGACTAGCCCACCGCACCTCATGAGTGCTCGACGACGATTCTGGCATCGCAGCATCACCCCCCTCGGTCCCCCACTCAACTCAACCCAGCTTACTTACCTGTATATCGGCATTTATTTCTTTCTATTGTGCTTGAGATTCCCAACCAGAATCTTTCCGTCTCAACCACAGCAAGTTGCTGCTCCTCTCTGCTGCTTCAGATAAGTTCTTCACTGTGCGACGCAACTCTTGGCTAATGAATCCAACGTCTCTGAGAAACCGGGTTGTACAGTGTGCCACAAATCCTTGACAACCCACCTCCACTGGGTAAACCCGGACTCTCCAACCTCGCTGTTCTGCTTCAGCGCCTAGTTGAGCATACCACAGTTTCTTCCTCACATACGCCTCATCTACAGCATCCTTATTTGGCACTGTTAACTCTACCAGGTGAACAAGGCGTGCTAATCCAGACCACAAGACAATATCTGGTCGAAGGTTAGTGGTGGCAATCTCAGGTGGAAAAATAAGCTGTTGACCAACATCTGCCAGCATTTTCCAGTCTCTAGCAGCTTCCAGTTGTCCTGGGCAAGGCTTGGTTTTAACACCTATTCTTGGTGGTTGCTCTCCTGGGCGGAGGAATGTTGTCTTTTGTATGTAATGTTTTGATGGAACTGGTGGCAACTTATTGGTCATGTTACACTTGTCTTCCAATGCTAAGGCCAAACATCGCAGCACCTGGTCATGGCGCCAAGTAAACCGTCCTTTGCTAAAACCTACCTTACATCCTGTCAAAATGTGCCTTAATGTTGCAGGTGATGAACACAAAGGGCATGGGGGATCCTCTCCTACCCAGAAGTTTAGGTTCTGTGGTGATGGAAGAACATCATATGTTGACCTGATGAGGAAACTGATCCTGCTCTGTTCCATTGTCCAGAGGTCTTGCCAGCCGATCTTGCGTTGTTCCACACTCTCCCATCTAATCCATTCTCCCTGCTTGGCCTGGGAAACGGCCTCATCCTCTTCTTCTTTTGCACCTCGTTGACCACCAACTTCCTCCGTTGAACTGGGGCTGCCTTGTGCCATGTAGGAGGAGCTGAACTGAAACCAAGACCCCCTCTTCCATGATGAACTTACCCCATGATATCAATGATTCGAAGGGCAGCCTTTGCATCTTCCACGGCTTTCTTTGCCGCCCACTTTCTTCCAGTTTTCAACACAGGTGCTGCCTCCCTTACGCATCTGTCATGTGACTCTACTAATGTCATTTCCTGTTGGACCTTGGAGCACTTAAACTCCTTGGTTAGAGCGGAGACTGGTAGCTGCAGTATTCCTTTACCATACAGTCCCACTCTGCTGAGGCAGCGTGGAACTCCCAACCATTTCCTGACATATGAACTGATTAAAGCTTCCAGCTTCTCTACTGTTGTCAAAGCAACCTCGTACACAGTCAGTGGCCACAGCAGCCTTGGCAGTAGACAAAACTGAAAGCACCAGAGTTTTAGTTTGCCCGGTAAAGCGCTGCTGTCTATGCTCTTCAACACTTCCACTGCTTGTTGTCTAATTTCTCCCACACAAACTGTGTCCTTTATATTCCCGTTGTACCATCTCCCAAGACTTTTCAGTGGCTTCTCAGACACTGTTGGTATTGCCTCACCATTAATGTAATGCCTTTTATCTACTACTTTACCTTTAATTATAGAGATGCTCCTTGATTTAGTGGGCTTGAATTGCATTCGTGCCCATTCAATGTTATTGGTTAATTTGCCCAATAACCGACTAGTGCAGGCTACTGTTTTAGTCTTGGTTGTCATGTCATCCATGTATGCTCGAATTGGTAGTAGTCGCATTCCAGAAGCCAAGCGCTTTCCTCCCACTACCCATTTTGATGCCTTAATAATTACTTCCATTGCCATGGTAAAAGCCAGTGGAGAAATGGTGCATACTACCATTATTCCAACTTGTAGGCATTGCCATGTAGTGCTGAATTCTGAAGTTGAAAAACAAAACTGCAAATCTCCAAAGTAGGCTTTCACTAAATTTGTTATTGTCATCGGTACACTGAAAAAATCAAATGCTGCCAAAAGAAGTTCATGTGGCACTGAACCATATGCATTAGCCAAATCCAGGAATGTCCATCCTCTCCTTTTTAACTGACTGAATTTGTTGCCAGATCACATCGATGTGTTCTAAGCATCCTGGGAAACCTGGAATGCCTGCTTTTTGTACTGAAGTGTCAGTGAAGCAGTTCTTTAATAGGTAAGTTGACAATCTCTGAGCAATAATGCTGAAGAAAATCTTGCCTTCTATGTTAAATAGGGAAATAGAGTGAAACTGACTGATGCTTGTAGAATCTTTTTCTTTTGGTATAAAGACTCCACCTGCTTGGCACCATGCTCTTGGTACAACCTGTTTTTCATGCCACTCTTATACACTCAGTACGGAACTCCATAAGGCCCTGGAGATGATGATGCAATTAAATTGTATTGGTGTACATCCTATAGAATTATCAAATTTTGCTTCATAAAGTCAAATGAAACCTGTTGAATAACGTTACAATAACATATGGTATTGAATTACATACCGCTTTGTAGTTTTCCCATATACTTAGTGTAAAACTGACAAAAATGGAAAAACGTTATTATCAGTACCCTTCCAGCAATGTCATTTTCTTTCAAAGATTGCGACCATGAATGCCGTGACCCCGAAGTTAATGGCTAATATTCCTATTGCAGGGAACCAGGGTTATGATAATAACCTAATGTTCCCTTCTGGCAGCAATGTCCTAGGGCTGGTGCTTTGCCTGCGGCACAGCCTGTGTCTATTGTCTAGGCACAGGGCTCTTAAAGGCGGACCTGCCCCCGCAGAAAGTGGTAGCAGGCTGTCTCCGGACGGGCCCGCCTGAAGAGGCAGAAGCCTGTGGTGCTGCTTTCTTCTGCAGTTGTGGCCTTGGGTGCCACTGTGCTGCAGGCTTGCGTGGTGGGGATGGGCGCTTTGGCAAAAGGCGCACCAACTCCCTGGTGGACTCCCTTGCACGCTGCGACTGCTGTAGCATTTCGTCTACCACCAGACAAAATGTGTCGCCTGGGGTGACAGAAGCGTCCAGCAAAGCGGCCTTATCCCCACCCAACCCTCGTGCCTGGGAAAGCAAAAGCTGTCTGCGTGCAGCCACCAACGCTGCCAGGTTCCTGCCTATTGCTTGTCCACTAAGCTTGGACAGCCTGAGCAGGTTCCTTGAAATCAAGACGAGGGCTCGTGGGTCTCAGCAATGGCCCCAATAAGGTGAGCTTGGTAAGTTACAAGGATGCTGTTGTAGCTTCCCAGTCTAGCAGAGAAAGCACTAGCTGTGTAGGCTTTCTTTAGAATGACCTCAGTCACTCTGCATTGCTTGTTCGGGCATGCTGCGTCCTTGGAAAGCAGGGACAAGTTAGCAGGCTGAACAAGTGCAGCAATGGGGGCCTCTACTGGGGGGAAATGCGTAAGACCCAGCTTGTCTGCATCAGAAACACTGTAAAGTGAGTGCATTTAACGGGAAATCGCTACGGCTGTGGCTGTGTGTTCCCAGGTGGACTCATACAGGAAGTCCAGGTGGACCGTAGGAGCAGCAGGGAGAACTGTCAGCTGTTCATCACAAATAGAGCACCTGTCTGTGCTGCAGGCCAGGGCACCTGTAAAACTGCAGTTGCCCGCTACATTAAAGGCATAAGCTCGGCCGAAAGAGATAGCTGTGCCATCGGCATGTCAGACTCTGCACCATCTGATGGGAGGATCAGCCAGTCATCCACCTCCTCTGAGGCAGCGATAGAGAGCATTGTCATCTATCTCACCAGGGGGGGGGGGGGGGGGGGGGGGGGGTTGAGGGGGAACTATAGGAAGACGGCAAAGAATGAGACATAGTGCTAGATATAGGGCTCTTCCTAGCTCGACTCCTACCCTCTCTCTGGACAGGACCACGAGAGGAGGGGCCAGCTTCAGTGGCGGAGCGCTGCGCAGGCGTGAGGGATCGTTCTCTAGAATGATGTGCTACTCGGTTCTCGAGAGTACGTTTCTTAAAGAGGCACAGATATCACATGAAACGATGTCTGTCAAAGTGTTCTGCGCATTCTCAGGGCCGAGGCATAAAATGCACTCCACGTGACCGTCCTTTCCAGGCAGCTTGGCCTTATAAGTTTTACATGCACAGGACCCAGACATGTTAACAATGGCGTGCAATACACTATAATGTGCACTTTGTACTGTATATTAGTACCTGCACACTGCACCTGGTGCTCGGTACTGACACTGTGGTTGCGGGGGGGGAGCCTCAGCAGCGCCATCGTTCTAGTGAGAATCTTTGGTATAGTTTTCAGTTCGGGTGTCTTAAAGGGAAACACCCATTTGTAATGGTTAATATTCCGTACTTGAAATGGAATTAGACATTTCAAAAGTCTAACATACTTTAGTACTATTATGGCTTCCGGTAGACTTTTGCAATATAATTTTGTTGTTTCTTTGACTACATGTTAAATAAAATATCTAAATTATGTTCATATAGGTTTTGTTTTTATAACGAATGTCTCAATCCTAAAATTCTAGGTGATCTAAAACTGCTGGTCATAGCTGTACATAAAATGGGGCCAGAAAGGCATGCTCCATGCACAAGTCAGATGTGTGGCTGCTATTGGACTGTAGTACACATTTATTACCATTCATTAGGCTTTGCATATAATTGTACTGTTTCGGACATTCCTCAGTAAATGAAAAACGAAAAGATGTGTAACCTGTAATTTTCATTACAGAAGGTAAATGGCCTTCCTGGTAGCAACTTGTAAACTGTACTACATCAGTTTCTGTAGACACATACTGCAGGGCAATGGAAAGTATAGCAACTTTTCTCTAGCCTGTGTATCTTTTATAAATACATTAGATATACTGTGCCTTAGATGCCATTATGTGTGCACAGCAGATCCCTGACCCTTTGGGTTGGATTTGGGATATTTAGTATGGGGAATAAAGATTTGACTAAGTGTCTTGTCTGGTGTGTGCGGTTAGGATTTTTTTCCATTGCAATTAGTCTTCAGAAGATTTGTGATGGTTTTCCGAGACATCTTTAAAAAGGTTAATAGAAGATCAATACTCTAAATGCAGCCCTTAAAAGCATGCATATCCTTTACAAAAGTTATTAGCTGGAAACAAAGACCTTATTTTTTGATTCAAGTCACTTGTGCAACAGTAATGGACGTTCTTAGGTTTCCATTTGAACATCACACACTCCAATGGTAAGAAAGATTACCAGCACTTCCTATTGTCTTGATTCCTTGATATTCATTGGAATGTCAGTGTTTTATTTCTGAACATGACACACACAAGCATTCCAAGGTACTTGAGAGGATTTGCAGCTCTCAGAGTTTCTCACCCCTCCTCCAAGATATCTTCAACAGTTTTGTTTTAATCTTAACAGTTAATGTTCACGTCTGTTTGCTGGCCTTTTTGCAAGATTTTACAATTTCACCTGTTTCAGGTGCATCCTGGCAGGACTGGGAGCTAGCTATCTCAACATCCAACCAATAATCCAGTCTCTCTTCACACACCAGATACCCATACTTGTTGCTTTTTTTCTCTCTTTCTCAAGAATGTATTTTAGTATTTTAGTACAGTATTTTGGCAATTAGAATTTGGCCATTTGTCTTTTTTACACAAGTCTTTCTCTACTTCAGGACTGGAATCAACCACAAATCACAAGTCATTCACTCTGGAGGTTTCAGAAGTCAAAACAGGAGCCTATAGCTACCAATGATATTTCAATTGGACAACATTTATTTTGATTTCTGTGTCATCATTCTTTTTTATATTGGGTGAAAACTGTATTCGGAACACTTTTTTTTTGCCCAAGCCCATTGCTCCTTCACAGTAACCTTGGGAAAAAAAAAATCTGGGAGAAGAACTCTATCTTACGTTACCAATAGGGCATACAGAAATGGTATGTTTAGAGAGTAGTTGTTAATTACAATACAGTACTGAAATCTCATCTTTAAAAGGCAGATTGTCTACTCTAAAACCCCTTTTTACAAACAATTTAATTAACATGTGTAGCGAAAACAAAATTATACTGCTATCTTCTGAAAAGAAAAGATGAAGTTACTATGACAAAACCACTGTGTTTACAAATAAACAAGCATTCCAAGGTTCTTTTTCAGACCTGATTTTTAATTGAGTAATATTTTGTGCGGACTGCATCTGTGACTCTCTGCATACTTTGCTCTGTAATACAGATGGACCACATTTTTAATTTATATTGTTATAAAAACACAATGTTCTGCCAGGCGGATTACATTATTTGAAAGGTCTAACATGTATTAATGCGTCAGAATTAAAGATTTACACTGGAACACTAGACCTGATCCAGTAAAAAAAAAAAAAAAAAACGAAAAGAAAAAATACAGACCAAGTTAGTGCGTTTTTATCAATCTATAGTGTTTTTTTTTATGGGTGTATTCAAAATTTTTTTGGCAGCAATGAATATAAAACATTTATTTCCAGAAAAAAATGGTATTGTATTACATGTTTAACTCTCTGAAAAAGCCAGCCACTTCGAGTTGCAGTTTTAATTTAAGTGCTGTTCAGTCAGGCAAGAAAAATGCATTCAGTCAGACTAAATGACATTAGCTACCTAAAATTGGTCCAGGAACCTGTAATTTAATAAACCTGAAGCGAATACCATCCATCATCTATTACTAGAATAGTGATTGAAACAAAAGGTTATTGTGTTCTGGTTAGAATGCACAATAAGTGGTCTTCCTACAAGCTGCTATTAAAAGTGGACTCCTGTGGCAAGTCACTTCAAACAGTTTAGCTGGGCTATTTCTTTCTGGGAGTCAATAACATGTCAAGTGTATAAAGCAATAACATGACTACCAAATAGCTGGTTCACAAATAGTTTGTCTTGAAAATGTAAACGGCCTGTTACGATAATTATATGCTTCAGTGTGTAATCGGCTGGTCAAGAGTACTCAATTGTGTTATGTTAGCGTCATTCGTTTTAATTAATTACAACAAATGGAAACGTTGAAAACCTCCAGTTTAATGTTTACAACAAACAGAACCTTGTTTGAGGGACTATTTCTTCTCCAAAGCAGAAGGATATACAATGTTTTTATTGTATGCGTTTTATAAGTGGGATAACACTCCAGGGCTTGTACGTTGTGTTGCATTAACATATGGCTTTGTTGGTTGAAGGCACTCAGCTTAGCTTCATGCCTCCAACCCAACTACAGCTGCCTTGTCGTGTGTTATCCCTTACTTTACAAGCTGCTGTGTTGAGTGCACGTGAGTGCAATACACAAACACTCCCTAGTAAAGGATACATTTTAGACACTCAAACTATATATGACGGAGAGTTTAGACTTTTTTTTTTTTAACTTGAAGATTTTATCCATGTATTCATATTCTTCTTACTTCTGTAGCTGAGTTTTAAGGTCTCAAATTTTGGGTTTGTAATGGGATCTATAAACTATGCTGCCACTTCTTTTCTGTAATTTATGTAACCTTTCCACGGACCACCTGAAGGAAGCACAGATTGAGAACCACTGTATTAAAGGCATGTAGCCCAAGCTGTGAATGGGTAACTTCTGCACAGCAGTGAGATTTGAATGTGACCATATCACCCCCTTGTGTACTGAGCCCTGAGAAACAAGCATTTCAGTATAAAAATAAATGGTTGTCTTGTTTAGGCTTGGCAAAGACTTTAGACCAAGACTTAAAATGCATTCCTAATACAAAACTATCCTCTGTAGCAGACATGCTAACAAACAAAAATGTGAAGAATGTCCAGGCTATCTCCAATGGCATTTTTTCAGCAGTCAAATTTCTTTATGCTGTATGTTTTGTTTGCACCGCCTAATAACATCCTTTCTATAGGTGGTAATTACTGTACAAACCTGCCGATCTGACCCATTGGTTTACCCATTTTAAACTGTAATTCAAGTACGTACTTTCAGGTTTGGGTGTAGGGATTACCAAGTACAATTTACCAACATAGAAATCCTTGCTATGTATGCTTGCAAATGATTATGCTCATAGATCTATTAAGTTTGGTAGAAAAATATGGTGTTCAGAAGTTATAAGCCCCACAAGCTGGGGTGCCAGCACCCCTATCGAGCCTTCCTGGGGGCGTTGTGGGCTAGTCGACAAAGATGAGAGGTGCCCACTTGGTGGATCCCTGGAGCCAGCATCGCCACCGTTGTGTGCTGATGAGCCAGGGAGGCCGCAATTAGGCTGCTCCCTGGAGCCAGCATTACACTTCATCCATCAACACCAGGCCAATAGGAAATCCATGTTACCTGGTAAAGGAAAAGGGCTGAAGGCTCATATATTCCAGCATTACAAAGCTGCTGTGTCTTGGTTGGTCCCCACCACTACTATCTTATTTTATCTTGGCAAAAGCGAAGTTCAATATTAACAAAGTAAATAACAGCTCCACTCATGTAATAAAAACCAGGAATTTACAGCGTGTGCGTGGTTCTCTCATTTCTGTTTGCTTTGGAATCACTGCCAACTGCACACAGTGATTTTCAAAAGTGAAAAACAAAAGATAAAATCACTTTTCCTAACTCCTCTGGCAACAGGAGACTTCAAACTGGGTTCTAAAATTTAAGGACAGATGATCAATAATCGATGCATCGATTAATTGTTGCACCCCTAGATTTTAGGCATATTCCAATGTTAACATACGTGTTTCAAAATATGCAACTGCTTACAAATCGGCCAATCCAACCAAATATATATCCCCATTGACCAATGAATCTAAAATGTAAGCACTGGTCAATTGTCCAGGCTATTGTCTGCTGTCAGCATCAAATGATGCTCACATCTTAAATCTTTGTACAGGGAGCTCCAATACTGACATTGGACAGCAAACAATATCAGAAATGTTTGACTAGAATACTCCAGCATGTGATGGGCCATTGTCCAAAACTGTCATTTTTTTATTTTTATGAACTTTTGATACAATAATATTCATTGCAAGAGACAATATCCAATCTCAGCATGGGCCCGTTTCTGTCTTTGGGGAAAAACAAGATTCTATTCAAAAGACAGAAATGGACAAATTCCATCCATTGGCTGCCTTTGCTTGACGCTGGCTAGAGACCCAACATAAACTGTGTAATTTTATAGGCTGTACACTGGGCTAGGTAACTAGTCACATGCACTCACATGTTCTAGTTCATGCTACAGAAAAATAATAATAATATAAATTGTCCAAACTCTTATGTTGTAATCTCAAGAATGCTGTGTTGGGAATAGATCATGGTGTTAACTGTAGGCTGGTCTGATTTGTCACAATTTATAAAGGAATGTCTCCTTGCTTTCTCCATTTAGCAGCAAGAAGTCTCAGCTTAAATCAGTATCCTTAACATGCAAATATCCAACAAACAAACAAAAGCAATAATTAAAATAGACTGGACAAAGGTTTAAATGAAAAAAAAAAAAAAAAAAAAAAAAAATTGATCCTATTTAAAAGGACCTATCCTGTTCACCAATTTTATGTAATAATTAGTATTATACATATTTGTAAGAAAAACAGTGGCTACTCCATGAGTACTGTAATTATTCCACGAATGAGGATTTCCAAATAACCCACAAGCTCCCCAAGGCGTTGAGTGGGTTATTTACAGCTATCCACTAAGAATTACTTTCCTTAAATCAAGTTTGGCATAATTTGGATTTGAATGAATGCAAAATGGGTTCCAAAATGAAATCCAGTAAGAAAAAGTGACTCAGTACCACTAAATATGCAAAAGCGATTTGATGCTAGATAGCTCAACAACATTTTCTTTAGGAAAAACAATATTATTTATTATTATTATTTATTTTTTAGCAGACGCCCAGGGTGACTTACAATTGTTACGAGGTATCACATTATTTTACATACAATTACCCATTTATACAGTTGAGTTTTTACTGGAGAAATCTAGGTAAAGTACCTTGCTCAATGGTACAGCAGCAGTGTCCCCGACCTGGGATTGAACCCACGACCCTCCGGTCAAGAGTCCAGTGCCCTAACCATTACTCCACAATGCTGCTGCCAATAACCTAAACATAAGAAAATGTGGTTTTACAGATTACAGTACTACAATTACATCTGATTAATTGATGATGGTTATGACTATTATTTGAGAAGAACAAATCTACAGAAAATAGCTTATCGGACCACACTGAATAACTGACTTTGTTGACAAAGTATTTACTACAATTTCTGCTAATTTTCAAAGTCAGTTCCGCTGATGAGGTAACCTGAGTTTGTCTGTTGACTTCTAGCTCTGCAATGTCATTGGTTCAAATCCTGACACTGGTAACTTAAAAATCATTTAAAATGAGCAAAATTGCAAATTGCAAAAACTGCAAAACATTTGATAATTATCATAACCCTGGTTCCCTGAAATAGAAATGTAATCATTACCGAATAGGTATTTGCCTCCTAAAGACCCAAATCCTGAAAATTGTATACCAAAGCTCATAGGCAGTCCTGACTGTATCTGCTATCCACTTGGACAACCGCTGCTTAGACAGGGCTTGACCATGGGACTTCGAACTGGGCAGAGCGTATGGATCTGTCGCTTTCTGTCAGACAGGAAAGGAGGTGGATGGAAGCCTCCAATTCCACAGACTGGTTGCCATGGAATGCCAAGATCGTCTTCATCAAAAAAAGGCAAGATTGGTACGGAGCGTAACCTTTGTCCTGGCCTCTGTAAAAATTAAGACAGGCCTTCGCTAATCGAGAGTACCTGCATCTCACTCACCCGCTTTGCGGAGGTGATAGCGAGCAAGAAAGCCTCTTTAAATGACAAAAATGTCAGCTCAGCTGAATGCAGGGGCTCAAATGGAGGCTTCATGAGTGCATTAAGCACCACATTTAGCCTCCAGCGAGGAACAATGTCCTTCATAGGCGGCCAAAGCCGCCAAGCTCCTTTCAAAAATTGCCCCACCAGGAAGTGAGCTCCTGGGGAGACCAAGTCAATCTTAACATGGCAAGCTGAAATAGCTGCCAGACAGACCAGTATTACTGCCATGGGAGAAGTCGTGGGGTCGAACCCACAAAGCAGACACCATGTCTGAAAGATGCCCCACTTGTACTCATACTGGGAAGGCATGGACGCTGCTTTGGCATTTTGTAGGCTGTCAATAACCCTATTAGATAGACCCAGACGGCTCAAATGCTGCCGTTCTGGGGCCAGACCGAGTGCTGCAGGCTCGATGGGTCGAGATGCCACAAGGTCCCCAGTGCCTAACTCAGCAGGTTGCAGTGTGCCGGCATTCTCCATGGATGGCCACTCAGGAGCTACATCAGGATTGAAAACCAAAAACCAGAGTCCTGGGCCAATATGGGGCTACTAGGTACACCTTGGCCCGGTCCTGACTGACTTTCTCCAGACACAGTGGGAGCAGGGTGAGCGGTGGGAAGGCGTATAACACATGCCTCGGCCACTGGTGTGCCAAGACATCTATCGCCACCGGGTCCCCGCCTCCTGTTATGGAGAACCAGAGGGGATAGTAGGTTGATTCCTGGGAGGTAAAGAGATCTATGCTCTCCTGAACCTCGGGGTTAAGCCTCCACTCTGAGCTTCTGGGAACTCCCTTGAGAGGAGATCCGCCACCCAGTTCGTCACCCTGGGCAGATGTATTGCCAGCAGTGAGAGGAGGTTCGCATCTGCCCAGAGCAAAAGATTGCGGGCCACACGACGGAGTCAGCGACCTGAGGCTGCCCCAGTTATTGATGTAAGCCACCACTGTTGTGTCTGTACGGACAAGCACATGTCTCCCTCAAACCTGCAAAAAATGCTGCAAAGTCAGGTAAACTGCCTGCAGCTCTAAAACACTGATGTGGAGACCTTGCCAAGGAGGGTTGCACACACCTTGCACACACCTTGCACACCCCGGCCATTCCACACAGCGCCCTAGCCCAGGCTGGACATGTCAGTGGAAACGGCCTCCCTTTAGGTGACACTACCGGCTGTTTCCACCTAGAGAGTGCCTTTATAGAGTGGTGGGACACTGTCAACAGGCGGTCGCGGTTCAACGTGGGCTGAAAAACCCTGCTGTTGAACCAGGCCTGCAGAGGGCGCATGCGCAGGAGACCCATTGGAAACATCTGGGAAGCTGCTGCCATCAGGCCCATAAGTTTCTGGAACGTTACTACAGTGAGAGCTCTGTTAAACTCCAAACAGACGGCTATTCTGTGCACTCTGCCATCCGACAGAGTGGCCAGCATGGCCCCGTAGTCCAAGCACACTCCTAAATAGGAGGCTGTCTGGGACTGCGTGAGCTGGTTCTTCGCATGATTCATTGTAAGGCCCAACCGTTGAAGGTGGTCGGTGACAAGTTCCATGTGGGCCTCTGCCTGTGCTGGAGTCTGGGCACAAATTAGCCAGTCGAGAAGGCATGCAGAGCTAGGGAGAGGCCAAACTGCAAGACACGGAACTCGTATGCTGTTCCCTGAAAGGCGAACCGCAGGTACTTCCTGTGCGTTGGTTTTATGGGGATGTGGAAATAGGTGTCCTCGAGGTCCACCGTGGTCAACCAGTCGCTTGGCCTGATTGACTGCAACAGCTGTTGCATTGTCAACATTTTGAAACTCCATCGGCTCAGATACAGGTTTACCTGTCTGAGGTTGAGGATCGGTCTGAGGTTGAGGATCGGTCTGAGGCAAACATCCCAATTTGGCATTAGGAAGTACCTGGAGTATAACCCTTCCTCCAACTGGAGTGGGTCTATCATGCGACTAGCCCATTTTTGCAGCTGAGCTGCTACCTCCTGAGACACCACAGCAGCGTCCTGTGGGTCTGTGACTAATATTGTAGTCACGCGCTGAAAGGCACTATGCTTAACCTGCAACGAACAGCTGGTCTGTACAGTAGTAAGCACCCAGATGTCTGTGGTGCACTGATGCCAATAGTCCAGATGGCTCCCTGAGAAGGGCCCTGAGACTGGGCCTGTGGCAGCAAATTCCTAGGTCTGCTGCTTATCCTGTGCTTGGCCTGCAGCTTCTGTTTCTGCACAGGGTGGCGGAACCTATTAAAGCCTCAGCGATGAGTCCCCATGGGCCGGTCCCGAACATCATCTCCCGCAGCGACTGCTGGGGCCTAGGGTGCCAGTTTGCCGCTCGTCTTTGTACTGGAGGTGGTCGCTTGGGAAGCAGACGAACCAGCTCGTTGACGATAGGCTCATCGTCAAAAATCGGTTGCCTTGTTTCCCCTACTTTAGGCCAGGGTACTTGAAAGATTGTAGTGGCCATCTTGATTAATGGTATAAGCTCTGCCGACAGGGAGAACTTAACCACAGAGTCCTCAGGACAGGAACGCCAGCTCCTGTTCACCCACCTCCTCAGAGGCGGTGATGGACAGAATGTCCTCCAGTGGCCAGTCTGTGCTTTCAGCCACATGGGGCCCCAAGGGGACAGGCGGCACCACAAGTTCCCGCAGTAATTCAGCAAGAACAGATCCTTGGTGGAAAACAGCTGCCTAGATCTTTTCCATCTGCTCCAAGTCTGCTGATTGCCTGGAACGGCGACTCTTCCTCTTCTTCCGCAGCGCTCGAGGAAGACTGCGAGGACAGTTTCCTGCCTGAACTACTTTCCCAGATGCGTCGTCAGCTCTCCCTTGGCGCAGAGCCATGGGGTGAGGACGCAGCCACCTCTCTTAGACAGCGTGACGGGGAAAGAGCGCTAAGCAGGAGTAAGGGACGCAGAGCGTGCCTTAGAGCTGCGGGACAACCTTTTCTTAAGCGTGCGCTTGGAGAAAGGGGCACAAAACTCGCAGAAGCTGCGATTAGCCAGTGCCTCCTTGGCGTGCTGTGGCCCCAGGCATCAATCTTCTTATAGATCTGCTCGACGCAAGCAGGACCAGTTTGGTACCGGACTGGTGACCTCGGCACCAGTCAGTAGTGAGCTGGAACTCGGTCAGTTCAGTACCAGTTTGGTGCATTTAACACCAGGCTGGTACTGGTTCAGGACCGGTTCAGTTACTGGTTCAAACCTGGTCGGCACCAGGCTGTTTCGGTGGCTTTGGCACCGTGTAGGACCGGGTGGGTACTTGTGTTGTTAGCATCGGGTCAGTACAGGGGCAGCACTGGGTCGGTACTGGTACCGGTGCGGTAACCTCGGTACCGAGTCGGGAGCGTAGCGGGTCGGTGACCTCGGTACCAGTTCAGCACGGGTCCTCTGGTTCGCAGTCACCGCGGGTGGCAATGTATAAGGATGCCCACCTGTAAAAGCCACTAGCAAAACCACTCAGTCAGTACCCACATGAGACTGAGGGAATCCTGCTTGTCAGAATGGACAGCTTTTTAGCAATGGTGATGCTAAAAAGCTGTCACCAAAACGGCATCAAGGCACTGTGGTTGAAATTGCAAGCATCAACAACTGAAGCGAGTATATCGGCCCTGCGCAGTGCTGCTCTTGCTGCGTGTGTGCTGAGCACCACGTTGCAGACAGGCCTGCGTGCAGTATCTGTAAAAAACAGAAAAAAAAACACAAAGAGAAAATACTCTCAACAAAAAACAATAATGAAACAATTACATAAATAATATAAAACAACTTGTTTGGTGCCAAATAGCAAAAACGAGAAATAAAATAAGCCCCAGCCGGGGCTATGCAGCCTGGGGGTAGAGCACAAAGTCAGCCAACTTATGTTGCTAGATCTCTGGGAAGAATCGACTTGCACACAAATATGTGTAATTAGATAAAACCTATTAAATATCACATATAATGTGTGTCAAACACAAAAGAAAATTCAAAATACATACAGAAGCAACTATGTACTTATCTCAACAATGCTGTCCGATCACGTCAGTCTTAAAAGGGAAAATGGATCTGAGATCTGTGAACGCAGTCCTTTTGTGCCCTCGGGGGCGGGGCAACGACAGCGTCACACGCTCAAAGAGCAGCTTTGGTATACTATTTTAAGGATTCGGGTCTTTAGGAGGTAAATGCCCATTTGGTAATGGCTACAATTCATAATCCGTGAAAAACATGCTGTTCAAGCTTCTGAAAACCCTTGAAACCTACCCAGTCAAAGCTTTCATCAGCTACAGTAGAATGGCTGCAAAGATTATTTAGGATGGTTGTCGTATGCAGTCCTGAGCTGCAGACACTTGAAGCATAATTCTGCCATGACAGGCAGACAGTTTTAAAAGACATTTCAGTGTATTTCGTTTCCAGACATCCTTTTATTTCCCCTAAATTTCCTCAAATCTTATGTCACATTGTAACAGAATTTAAACAGTTTAAAACACATTTTCATTTTCATAGTGATAAATCACCATGTTTTTGCATCAACATGTTTCAAATGCTATGTAGTCTGCGGTTTGTCTGTCATCAGCTTTTCATTTCTTTGTACTTTCCTTCTTAATTAAAAGCTTATGGATTATAAATGTTGGCTTAAAAAATTATTAAGTCATTTGTTGTTATTAACAGGGTGCTCTGAATTGAGTAAGTGTTGGATGCGCAGCTCAGTGATATTTAGACAACGGAGCTTGACTGGTATTTGATTAACAGGAGATGACCAGTGTTGTTTCGCTGAGTAATCCTTCTTTGTAATTCAAAAAAAAAAAAAAAAGTTCTCTCATGTTTCAATATTTACTTGAGTAATAGCTCCCAGCCATTCCCAAATGTTACCTATGTGGTTGTTAATTGGGAGTGTGACGGGGTGCCCCGTCCTTTATAAGATGTGCGCTATATTATTTGTATTATTATTGTTTTCATTATAATTATTGTTATTTTTCTTCTGTACAGATATAGGTGTATTTGATTAATTATTATGATTGTACTATTGTTTGTTTTTGATCGGCAGGGAGGGGGTGAAATTCCTCCCTGCCAAATACATGTGAGAATGTGGCTGGAGCCTTAATTAGCTCATTGTTAATTACTGATTAATTGGGCTCCAGCCACAGACTATAAAAGCCAGAAGGAATCCTTTATCTGGGTGGAGTGGTTTGGTTTGGAGAGAAACAGAGAGTAAGTGTTACCTGTAATAGTGTATATATAGGTACTTGTTTAATTTGATTTATTTGTTCCTGTGTTGTGTTTAATAAAAAACAGGGCACAGCCTCTCAGTTTTTGCCCCGCATTCCTGCCGTTTGTGTATTGCTTCCTGGTACCTGACATCACACACATCGCCACATCAGCCATCCTGCCACAGGGAGTAAGACTTATTTTAATGAACTCTTGTTGGCCAGAATGCACATCAAAATGAGGTGTTTACAAAACGTGGCAGAAATCCAAATGTAACGCAAGGTAAAATACTATTTTTTATTGAACAAAAGTAAATGGACAATTCTTGCTTATAGCCTCAAAAAAAAAAAAAAAAGTACAGGGACTGTTTTGAAATGGTGAATGGATAAATTCACGAAAATATTAATTGCAGTATTTTTTCACTAGGCTCGGACTCATCACACTCAAGGTGTGCATCGATTTAGCTTCTTACATGAAGTTATTGTTAATTCCACACTTTCTTCATATTCAAAACAGCCATTTTCCAACCCCAAAAACAAAAGAAGATGCTTACTTTCTATTTCCTTTTCCACTTCCTTTTCATGAGATTCTTCTTTCCTCTGTTTGGCTGCCAGAAGTTCCTTTTTCAGTTGACGTGCCTCTTTTCGCAATTCATCGCTGCAAAGAAAACAATGCTTACATGAGCAAGTAATTTGCCATGTAATAAAACCACTGGGGAATATAACTGGGCCTAAAATCTAGTGTGTAGTAAATCTCTGCTGTAAACAACAGGAATGCACTTACAAAGACCACCTTCTATTAGCCAGAAAAGCTTGGCATAAACTGGAAGTCTATTAAACCCTTAAAAACTCAGTTTAACCTCAGTGCCTATGAAAACAACAGAACAAAACAAATGGCTTCTTTAAGGGCAGCAGTGTGGAGTAGTAGTTAGGGCTCTGGACTCTTGACCGGAGGGTCGTGGGTTCAATCCCAGGTGGGGGACACTGCTGCTGTACCCTTGGGAAAGTATCTTGTAACAATTGTAAGTCGCCCTGGATAAGGGCGTCTGCTAAGAAATAAATAATAATAATTTAACTAAAAAGAGAAAAGAAAATACAAGGAGTGGAATTACACAGCAATGTAAACAGGTCTGTTGGCCCCATGTCTTGCCATTCTCAATCACACTTCTGAGTACTGTACAATGCTTTTTGACAGTTTCATGACTAACACCTCCAGGACGATCTAAAACTACTATTAACTGATTGTATAAGCAAACATTAGTAGTAACAGGGGCAAGGCACAGACTAATCCTTTAAACTTAAGGTATTATTTACATTTTTAGTAAATTAGCAAATAAGTGGTCCTGCTTTCTTAATACATGAACCTGACATTTAAATGCAGCAGTCTAGCAAAGTTAAAAAAGCACCATCACCATAGTCGGCAAGGTATTAGTGGATTAGAAAAATCGTGTTGTGTAATTTATACAATTATTCTACTTTGTGGTCAAGCATGTACTTGTTGGGATGTATGAAAAAATAAACATAAAGTTAACTGTTTAGAAGCATTTCAGACAAACTTTCCCTGGCAAAAAAATTAGTTTTTTTTTTCTTTTGATTTTAGGGAACCGTTAGTGTATCTTGAAGAATTTCGTGAACTAGTTGATTGATTGTGTTCACTGTTAAATAAAATCAAAATCCTACAAGTTATATTCTACTTTTTTGTGTGTATTTTGTGTGATGGGGAAATAGATTTTTAAGAAGGACAAGTAGATTTTTCTAGCATTTTGTCCGTTGGACAAGAAGTTTCTTTCAACAATTGCACATCCCCGAATAGACAAGGGGTTAATTTGATCCGCATAAGCCACCCCTGGATTTTATTAAAGCATTTACAGCACTACTGAACCCCTCTGGATTGCAACAGCCACCTGTTTTCAGGGTAATCCTGATATACAGTAACCATGCATAAGTGGTTAAGCCTGGCAATCCAGGTTGATTCCCCATTGCTGTAAATTGGTCAGGAAATATTCAGCTGTGCCTTATCCTGACAGGTCATACAGTATGCCAATCTCTAAAGGCTGGTTTATACTTCAGTCTTGCAACCAACAGGATACGGTGGCCAGTTAGAGTTGACAATCATGTAACTGGCGATCTGTCTCCTGTGGATCGCCAGACAGTTGCGTGACTAGAATGACTAGAAATCACTCTCAACAACGATTGCACAACTGAAGTATGAACCAGCCTGTAGTCCAGGTAGCTACAGTGAAGCCTTTAATTACAAACGCCAAAGGGACGGAATAAAAAGGGTCTTATGAGAGGAGCTCCTAATAGGCTGGATCTACAGACAGTCTCCATGTTTAATTTTTTGTTACGGTTTCATTAATAATTAAATACAATATCACACGTTATTCGTATAGCTTTATAAATCTTTCATTTGAATCCAGTAGTGCTTTAACAATTTTTGCTTAGTTTAAATTGCATTCATTTCTGTGTATATTTTTATCGGGGTCCCATCAAGAATGCCTTAAAGTGCTCTGGTTGGCGCAGATAAGAACAGAGATTTATTCCGTCAGTACAATTAAATCTATATTTATAGAATGTGAGTTTCTTGGTCCACTGACAATCATCCCTGGTCTGGCTGTTTACCTAATGAAGGATTTAGGAAATGAATCAAAAGTCTCATGATAACACTGCCATCAAGAATGCATACTCCAACATATAGTGTACATCCTCCCCTCCAACGACTACATTACAAATTATATATATATATATATATATATATATATATATATATATATATATATATATATATATATATATACACACACACACACACACACACACACACACACACACACTTACTTTCAAGATGTTGAAATCCATCTCTATCTGAGATTGAAGCACAGTGTTTAAACAAACCAACAGCCAAACATATGCCCACTACATCATTGTTTATAGAAACATGGTTGCAGCCATGCTGTTAGTTAATAACCAACGTTGCCTGACATCTGATAAGAATTTATAACAGATGGTAATAATTGCAAAATGCACAGCATGCTCTTCAAGTGCTCAGCTCAAGTGCTTTAATCAAGAAAGTATTGGATCAGCTTGTGATAAAACCATAGCACTCTTGTTGATGAGATCACCAAGTGCCCTAGGATACAATACAATTAGAACATTGGCTATATTACACTCTACCTGTAAATGCTGAACTATAGTGGAATAGGACAGTTTCAAATATCAGTGAAGCTGGTAGAAACGTTGTCATTAATTGGGATCCAATACAGCGGCTAACATTTCCCACTTGTATCCAGATTTCCGCCAACCATAAACCACAAGTTTATTACTCGCTTTTATGACTGTGTATTATTAACCTATAGCAGGCAGAATAAGCATTAAATGTAAATAATTACCACCAATATCTGGCACAAAAAGACCACTTAGCATTTCAGCACCTCTCTCATCTAAGGCAGCCTTCAACTATTCCCAGAATTCCCATAAAAAATGTGTACAAAAATGACAGGTCTAAACCTGAAAGACAGCCAGTGGAGCAAATAGCTTGTTTTTACCCAGCCTTGCTGCAGCACCATGTGTGAACCTTCACAAGTATTCTTTCAATTGCATATCAAACTGTAGCATGACTGTCTTCCACAATGCTATCACGTTGGGTGTGCTGTGCATTTATTTTATTGATGAGGTAGGTACACAGAACTGCACACCAAAGCTCACCAGATTGTTGTATCTTTTTGTGAGATAATACAGTAAATTGTAATTAAGGCTGTAAATCTGCCTTTTAACAGATTAAATGTAAAACTTCTGGTGAATTGTCATCTACCATTTAAAGCAAGTATTTGTAGTCATCTTTATATTTTACGTTTAAATGTATCTGACATCTTTACTTAGATTTTTACAAACAGTATTCAATTACAGTGGTTTACAAAGCATCAAGACCGTTAAACAATAACACACACACACACACAAACACTGCGAGATTCTCCTATTACACCTTTACAGCCTTAATTGTAATACACAGTTTTGGAAGCAAACTGATGAAAAATACCTGCCAGAATTTACATTTCCTGCTTTACCTTTTATTTATTTTACTTTGTTTGTCTGAAGATGTCCTAGTAGACATGATACAATCAAAAAAGCCATCCTCAGACTGAGATACTGCACACTATCTTGGGTTCAGCTGGGGGGCATACTAGCCTGAATTCTAACAGGTTCCAAAGCGCATGTTTCTGTGGAGGCCTTAACTATTAAAACGTCTCTAAAGAAAATAGGATAGCACCTGCCTGGATATGGGCAGTCTAGTTTAGACAGAATGCACATTGCTGCCACAGGAACCCTAATGAACATCTGTGTAAAAGGAAACCTATTAGCAGAATGCTCTCTGAAATCTGTTAACACTTCTGCTCCATCCTGATCAAAGTTCATGAACATCAAATGACTACCGTTTAACACCCCAGACTTCATCTGCAGATTTGGAATGAAGTACTACCCTTCTCGCCTCACCAGACACAGACTAGACTAGGGCAGGATGCATGGACTTTCTCAAGCATGCATTACTCACCGGGAGGACCACAGCCTTCAAAGAAAATTGAGAATTACCCACAGCACTCCTGTCCTTGACACTTTTGTGACTAGTTAGCTCAACTGCTTATATCTGAAACGCCTGATATTGTGTATTATTTTATGCCATTTGCAAGACTCCTTAGAAATAGCATCTGCTGGGTTAGAAAGGGACTACTGAAGCTGCCAGCTGACTGTGACATAGGACTAACTGATTTCAGATGGAAAAGTGTTTTACGCTTCATAAATCAAGCCCTTAAAATGCACATTTTTTGATAGCCTCTGAAATATGCTTTTTACAAAGAATATGCATAAGTAGAATAAATACCGGTACATCCAATGTATCAAGTAGGATCACGCTTTAGCCAGTTTTATTGCTCCACTGAACTGAGGCACAAAGATACGACTGACATACCCAAAGGCACATTGTATTTAGCAAGTTATCTCATTTCTTGTAATCAAAGCAAAATTTCATACCTGAAAATTCCTCACTGTAGCTATTGGCTAGAAAAAATAAAGAACAAAATAAAAAAATTTAAAAAATAAAGGAATAAAGGAAATTGTAATTTTTGCATATTTTATCCAAGCTATGAAATAGAAAAAAAAAAATCACCTACATAATACATATGCTGGATTTACTTCGATTCAGATTTATGCCAAACTACAGTGCTTTTTATGCTTCTTAGATAGTTATGGTTCCTTCTGGTATACATTGTATTGCTCATATCTGATGCTGACAGAAGTCCAAGTCTGTACACTATTTATTTTTGTATGTACAGTAACCACATCACAAAAACATAACATTGTTTTCTTATGAGTTTACTAATACTATTTCAGGTCTACGGTAATAATGTTTTTATTTTCGTTCATTTTATACATTCTTCCTCCAAATTCTGTTTTTGTAATAAAATCATATGAAGAAAATCTACACCTGAAATAGTATTAGTAAACTCATAAGAAAACAATGTTATGTTTTTGTGACGTGGTTACTGTACATACAAAAATAAATAGTGTACAGACTTGGGCTTCTGTCAGCATCAGCACTTGCTAAAGATGTACAGTCTGAGATACACTAATAAGAATGTCATATTACCTGCAATGAATCACTCATATAATGGATCTTCATTATAAATAAGAGAGGAAGTCAACTATCTTTATAGATTTACCATAAAAGCATTCCCTCTATACCAAGTGATCCCTCTCCTTTTCCAGCTCTCTATTACAACCACAGAGGGGACTGAGGGACTTCTCTTCAGAAATTTTCATGAACAATTTCTGCCAGCATAAAACTGACAGGGATCATCCAAATAGTACTTCTGTAATGTTGGCACCCAGTTCCTATGTGAGCACCATAAATGCATGAACAAGATTTTCTACCGATATAATTAGACAGAATTCATTTTGGAGGAAAAATACATTAATCCATCTCTTTACGACATGTTGCTTTGTTGTCATTATTTATTTTTTTAATTTAACACAAACTTACTGAGCATCACCTCCATTATCAGTGTATATATATTTTTATTAAAAATCTTCAACTGAAAAACATTTTGTGACTCCTAAAAAAAATATTTCAGAAATGTAAGAACTTACCTTCTACGTCTTTTTTTTTTTTTTAATTATTATTATTATTATTATTTGAAAGCGCCACCTCTGCATTACACATTGAGTGCCAGCAATTCTCACATGATTCAGGTCAGGTCTGAGTAGCTACTGGTCGGGTGTGTTCCACAGTATAGGCTTCTAGACAGTGTCGCAGATTGTATCCTAGGGGGGCGTTAGAAGTTTCAGGATTTTTTAAAATGTTTTATTACAACACACATCTTAACCTAACAGGTGGAGAATTTATTTTGGCTTTATTGGCGTTTTGATTGGATTGCCAATAATACTTCCACCAATCAGATTTTTGCATACAGTGCTTGTAGCTATCCCGTCCTCTAGCAAACTGGTATATGGAACAGGTTAAAGAAGCACTGGACAAGGGAAGAAATGTGTAAGATGTCAAAGTGGATATGAGAACGGCAGTGAGGAAGCAAATTTGCTTAAAAACATTAAAAGTAGACCAGACATTGCCATCAATGGAATTGATGCGATCAGAAACACAGAGGTAGTGTAAACTGTGTCTACTACAGTAGGACTGTTCTTTCCTTATTTTCTTTCATTTTGGTGTTATTTTTTTACAAGGGTTAACAGCAACAATTGTTTGCGCCAAACTTGATAGAAAGTCTGTAACAAAATGGTTGGTTGTTATTGTTGATACGTTGTAGATAAGACAATTATTTAACACACCCACCGTGCAAGTATCGCAAAGTCCATAAACAAAACAAAACGTTCAAATAAATTAGTTCTGCACCATATAAAACTGAGCTGATTTTACCAGTGCTTGCTAGTCTATTAACCAGTTTAAAATTATTTCTAAGCAAATTAAGAAATTTACGTTTTGGCTTTAATTGTTAAAAGTTTTCACACGTGGCAATACTGTCCTACATGATACTGTGATCATTCCACTGTATTATGTTGTGAACCAAAGCTAAGTTTTAAAACTGGGAGATTGCAAATGCTTAACGCAAAAGTTTACCTGTACCTTAAAATTAAGGGCCATATAAGAATGATACATACTGTAACTGATTTTTAGAAGGCCTTCTTTGTTGTTCTCCAAGCTGCTGCAGTGGCATTTTAAAAGTATAAATGCAAAACTGTGTGGCATTTTTCTTTATGAATGTGCCAAGTGAAAAACAGCAATTGAAAAACCGTCAAAATCCCCCAAGGTAGCAAATCTACCAAATTTAATACCAGCCAAAATTTCCCATTATACGGTATATATTAACTTAAAACAAATCTTTCTGCTGACACCTCCAGGCATGTCAAAATTAATAGATGGCGCTGTGCATCTGACTGGTGCCTTTTAAGCCTGTATAATTTTGGATGAAGTCTGCTGCCATCTGGTAATGTATGTTTTGTATCGGCTTAATACGTGGTGTGCACGGTAGTAAGCGTTGGTCACAATCGGTAAACTATAATTTTCCTTGTTAAGTTTACTCTTATTACAATGGCTAGGTGGCTGGTTTGTGCAAAAGAATAGTATCACAGACAAGAAGGGGGGCAAGGTCCAAAATGTTTGAGAAGCACTGGTCTAGCAGACTTTCATAAATATCCAGCTTCTTTGAAAAGGCCAGGTGTTATAGCTTTGGGAATAGTGTGCTGTCTCCATCAGCGGGAACCTCTGTATGGCAGCTTAAATGGATCCGAGGTTACAGACACATTTGGCATGCAGTGTTTTGGAAATATCAATTCAGTACCTCAAATGGTCTTAGAAGAGTGTTTTATTGGACTAAAATGTGAAGATACTATCTCAAAGAGTTTGGTATTTATCATTCAGAAACTCATATGGCTGTGATATTAGGTCACCAGTCAAATGTTATATTTTGTTAATCAATAACCCTGAACATATTTATTTATTAAACTTAGCTCCCCATATTTTTATATGTCTGTGTATTTTTTTTACTTGACAATTGCAGTGGTTTATACAAGCATCCCCTTAGCGCTACGGCCAAATCGTGAAAAGGCTTCTTAATTGTACACTTGTAAGCATTATTCCTCGAGTTCAATTAAGTATAGTTAATGCCTATTTAGTATTGGCAAAGGCAATCTTGGCCCTTCCAGTCCAGGTCTTTGTTCCAGCTATTTTCTTAAACCGATAAAATGAACTGAAACAAACCTCTGACAAGATCCTAAAGTAACTAATACTTTAATGATAGTGGAGTTGCCTACCTGTGGTCTACCACATTAATGTAAGGATTAGACTTATTTTTCAACACTAGTTTGGAAGGCAACAACATTCTTCGATATGAAAACTAAAAAAGAAAGAAAGGCACAAGACCTTTAAAGAAATCCAGGATATGCCAGTCAACACCTTTTGGAGAAGGTGACACGTTGCTTGCTTAGTGTAAACCACTGTTCCTATCTGCTTGAAAACAGCATCCGTAAGGATTAGAGATTTTAACAAGTGTTGAAAAATTCAGCTTTACTTGTCTGCTCATTAGAAGCTCATTACTCATGGTAAGTGATCTGAACAAAAGCAAACTATTACAGGACTTGTATGCACAGTACTGTGTTGCTAACATTACTAACAGCTTTTATAACCAAACCATGGTTAATTTAAGTAATTTAGGGTGTACCCAAAAATGTGTCTTATTTATTTTCAAGTCACAACAATCACTATATATATATATATATATATATATATATATATATATATATATATATATATATATATATACATACAGTGCCTTGCGAAAGTATTCGGCCCCCTTGAACTTTGCGACCTTTTGCCACATTTCAGGCTTCAAACATAAAGATATGAAACTGTAATTTTTTGTGAAGAATCAACAACAAGTGGGACACAATCATGAAGTGGAACGAAATTTATTGGATATTTCAAACTTTTTTAACAAATAAAAAACTGAAAAATTGGGCGTGCAAAATTATTCAGCCCCCTTAAGTTAATACTTTGTAGCGCCACCTTTTGCTGCGATTACAGCTGTAAGTCGCTTGGGGTATGTCTCTATCAGTTTTGCACATCGAGAGACTGAAATTTTTGCCCATTCCTCCTTGCAAAACAGCTCGAGCTCAGTGAGGTTGGATGGAGAGCATTTGTGAACAGCAGTTTTCAGTTCTTTCCACAGATTCTTGATTGGATTCAGGTCTGGACTTTGACTTGGCCATTCTAACACCTGGATATGTTTATTTGTGAACCATTCCATTGTAGATTTTGCTTTATGTTTTGGATCATTGTCTTGTTGGAAGACAAATCTCCGTCCCAGTCTCAGGTCTTTTGCAGACTCCATCAGGTTTTCTTCCAGAATGGTCCTGTATTTGGCTCCATCCATCTTCCCATCAATTTTAACCATCTTCCCTGTCCCTGCTGAAGAAAAGCAGGCCCAAACCATGATGCTGCCACCACCATGTTTGACAGTGGGGATGGTGTGTTCAGGGTGATGAGCTGTGTTGCTTTTACGCCAAACATAACGTTTTGCATTGTTGCCAAAAAGTTCGATTTTGGTTTCATCTGACCAGAGCACCTTCTTCCACATGTTTGGTGTGTCTCCCAGGTGGCTTGTGGCAAACTGTAAATGACACTTTTTAAGGATATCTTTAAGAAATGGCTTTCTTCTTGCCACTCTTCCATAAAGGCCAGATTTGTGCAGTATACGACTGATTGTTGTCCTATGGACAGAGTCTCCCACCTCAGCTGTAGATCTCTGCAGTTCATCCAGAGTGATCATGGGCCTCTTGGCTGCATCTCTGATCAGTCTTCTCCTTGTATGAGCTGAAAGTTTAGAGGGACGGCCAGGTCTTGGTAGATTTGCAGTGGTCTGATACTCCTTCCATTTCAATATTATCGCTTGCACAATGCTCCTTGGGATGTTTAAAGCTTGGGAAATCTTTTTGTATCCAAATCCGGCTTTAAACTTCTCCACAACAGTATCTCGGACCTGCCTGGTGTGTTCCTTGTTCTTCATGATGCTCTCTGCGCTTTAAACGGACCTCTGAGACTATCACAGTGCAGGTGCATTTATACGGAGACTTGATTACACACAGGTGGATGCTATTTATCATCATTAGTCATTTAGGTCAACATTGGATCATTCAGAGATCCTCACTGAACTTCTGGAGAGAGTTTGCTGCACTGAAAGTAAAGGGGCTGAATAATTTTGCACGCCCAATTTTTCAGTTTTTTATTTGTTAAAAAAGTTTGAAATATCCAATAAATTTCGTTCCACTTCATGATTGTGTCCCACTTGTTGTTGATTCTTCACAAAAAATTACAGTTTCATATCTTTATGTTTGAAGCCTGAAATGTGGCAAAAGGTCGCAAAGTTCAAGGGGGCCGAATACTTTCGCAAGGCACTGTATATATATATATATATTGCCGTGAAAAAGTATTTGCCCCCTGTCTGATTTTCTACATTTTTGCACATTTTTCACATTTTTTTGTGGGTTGTAGTTGTATATAGAGGGAGTCTGAGAGAAAAAATGACACCAAAGTTTGGTGCTTCTTTCATTTGTTTGGTGTGCAAGGTAATCAAACATGCAATCTTCAGGTGTGAAAAAGTTATTGCCCCCTCTAGTTAACTCAACCCAATTAAAGAGATAATTAGGGTCAGCTGTTTGAGTACTTTGGTTAACAACCAGGCCTGATTTGGGCCAGCCCTGTCCAATATAAATCTGACTAACTTTGGCCCTTACCATCAGAGTGAAGTTGTCAGCTCACAGGTTCTAGAGGCACATCATGCCACGAACAAAAGAAATTCCTGAAGACCTCCGGAAAAAAAGTTGTTGATGCCTATCAGTCTGGAAAGGTTTACAAAGCCATTTCTAAGGCTCTGGGGCTCCACCAAACCACAGTCAGAGCCATATTGTCCAAATGGAGAACCTTTGGGACAGTAGTGAATCTTCCCAGGAGTGGCCGTCCTGCCAAAATCTCTCCAAGAGCAAGGCGTAAAATCGTCCAGGAAGTCACAAAGAACCCTAGAACAACATCCAGGGATCTGCAGGCCTCTCTCGCCTCAGCTAAGGTCAGTGTTCATGACTCCACCATCAGAAAGACACTGGGCAAAAATGGGATTCATGGCAGAGTAGCAAGACAGAAACCATTGCTCACTAAGAAGAACATGAATGCTCGTCTCAAGTTTGCCAAGAGTTCTGGAACAATGTTCTATGGACAGATGAGTCAAAAGTGGAAGTTTTTGGCCGATGTGGGCCCTGTTATGGCTGGTGAAAACCAAACACTGCATTCCACAGTAAAAACCTCTTACCAACGGTCAAGCATGGTGGTGGTAGTGTCATGGTTTGGGGATGCTTTGCTGCATCAGGACCTGGACGCCTTGCCATCAATGAAGGAACCATGAATTCTGCTCTGTAGCAGAGAATTCTAAAGGAGAATGTAAGGCCATCCCTCCGTGAGCTGAAGCTGAAGCGCAGCTGGGTTATGCAGCAAGACAGTGATCCGAAACACACAAGCAAGTCTACATCAGAATGGTTGAAGAACAAGAAATTTAAAGTTTTTGAATGGCCTAGTCAAAGTACAGACCTAAACCCCATTGAGATGTTGCGGCAGTTCATGCTCAAAAACCCACAAATGTCACTGAGTTGAAGCAGTTCTGCAAGGAGGAGTGGGCCAAAATTCTTCCACGGCGCTGTGAGAGACTAATCAATAACTGCAGGAAGCGTTTGGTTGCAGTTATTGCTGCTAAAGGTGGCATAACCAGTGCTATTTGTTCACTCAGGGTCCCTTTTATCGAATATTAGGTTTTGGCTGAAGATCTGATAACATTCAGTGTAAAAAATATGCAAAAATGCAGAAAATCAAAAATTTTCTTTCGGAATTTCAGTTTGCTTTCTTTTGGTGAAGAAGCAGAAGAGGAAGAAGTAGAAGTAAATAAAGTCAGCAAAGTAATCAAATAGTGATTCTTTCTAAATTAATTTCTGAAATATATTACTGATATTGCTATTTATATCTGGGTTCTGCAACAATCACAAAAAATAAATATATATATATATATATATATATATATATATATATATATATATATATATATATATATATATATATACAGTACTGTGCAAAAGTTTTAGGCAGGTGTGAAAAAATGCTGTAAAAGTAAGAATGCTTTCAAAAATAGACATGTGAATAGTTTATATTTATCAATTAACAACATGCAAAGTGAGTGAACAGAAGAAAAATCTAAATCAAATCCATATTTGGTGTGACCACCCTTTGCCTTCAAAACAGCATCAATTCTTCTAGGTACACCTGCACACAGTTTTTGAAGGAACTCGGCAGGTAGGTTGGCCCAAACATCTTGGAGAACTAACCACAGTTCTTCTGTGGATTTAGGCAGCCTCAGTTGCTTCTCTCTCTTCATGTAATCCCAGACAGACTCGATGATGTTGAGATCAGGGCCCTGTGGGGGCCATACCATCACTTCCAGGACTCCTTGTTCTTCTTTACGCTGAAGATAGTTCTTAATGACTTTCGCTGTATGTTTGGGGTCGTTGTCATGCTGCAAAATAAATTTGGGGCCAATCAGATGCCTCCCTGATGGTATTGCATGACGGATAAGTATCTGCCTGTACTTCTCAGCATTGAGGAGACCATTAATTCTGACCAAATCCCCAACTCCATTTGCAGAAATGCAGCCCCAAACTTGCAAGGAACCTCCACCATGCTTCACTGTTGCCTGCAGACACTCACTTATTCGTGTACCGCTCTCCAGCCCTTCGGCGAACAAACTGCCTTCTGCGACAGCCAAATATTTCAAATTTTGACTCATCAGTCCAGAGCACCTGCTGCCATTTTTTTGCACCCCAGTTCCTGTGTTTTCGTGCATAGTTGAGTCGCTTGGCCTTGTTTCCACGTCGGAGGTATGGCTTTTTGGCCGCAAGTCTTCCATGAAGGCCACTTCTGACCAGACTTCTCCGGACAGTAGATGGGTGTACCAGGGTCCCACTGTTTTCTGCCAATTCTGAGCTGATGGCACTGCTGGACATCTTCCGATTGTGAAGGGAAGTAAGCATGATGTGTCTTTCATCTGCTGCAGTAAGTTTCCTTGGCCGACCACTGTGTCTACGGTCCTCAACGTTGCCCGTTTCTTTGTGCTTCTTCAAAAGAGCTTGGACAGCACATCTGGAAACCCCTGTCTGCCTTGAAATTTCTGCCTGGGAGAGACCTTGCTGATGCAGTAGAACTACCTTGTGTCTTGTTGCTGTGCTCAGTCTTGCCATGGTGTATGACTTTTGACGGTAAACTGTCTTCAGCAACCTCACCTTGTTAGCTGAGTTTGGCTGTTCCTCACCCAGTTTTATTCCTCCTACACAGCTGTTTCTGTTTCAGTTAATGATTGTGTTTCAACCTACATATTGAATTGATGATCATTAGCACCTGTTTGGTATAATTGTTTAATCATACACCTGACTATATGCCTACAAAATCCCTGACTTTGTGCAAGTGTACCAAGAAGAATTGATGCTGTTTTGAAGGCAAAGGGTGGTCACACCAAATATTGATTTGATGTAGATTTTTCTTCTGTTCACTCACTTTGCATTTAGTTAATTGATAAATATAATCTATTAACATGTCTATTTTTGAAAGCATTCTTACTTTACAGCATTTTTTCACACCTGCCTAAAACTTTTGCACAGTACTGTGTGTGTGTGTATATATATATATATATATATATATATATATATATATATATATATATATATATATATATATATATATATATATATATATATATATATAATGCAGTTCAGCTATTCACACAACATGCTGTAAATGCAACATTTGCAAAAGCTCCCAATTGCATGACTCAACCCGCATCCAGTAGTGACATCACTAGGTGAACCACTGGAGACATGTGTACTTGAGTTTTGCCCTCTTTTTTCTCCCATTAGTATTGTATATTGTTGGTTCCAGCAACAATTATGTATTTCATTTTAACGTGGTGGTTCACATGAAGAGCAGGCAGTGATGTGGGTGGTGACAGTTGTGATATCTCTGAATCAGCTTCACTATTGGTACTCAATTCAGCTCAAATGCAAATCACTTTAGTGACCTTCGTATTGAGCTACTGTAAATGCTTGCAGATGCTAAAAGTCTACACATTAATTTATAGTTCTTCAAAATCCAGGTTTTAAAATAAGTTTCTTTTTGAGAGTTAGGCTATTTATTTAGGAACCACACAAGCTGCTTTGAAAGCTATTCTGTAGATGGATTATTTGTCACTTCTGCTCTTACTGGACTTTACTCATAAGCAAATATTTTTTAAACATTTTAAAACATCAGTTAAACATTTAACTGCTCTCAGTCAAACTCGTTCTTATATGTAATTATTTACTGTAGTCTTTATTTTGCTTTTATTTGCTACTGATTTTATTGTACTTTATAACTGCTCTTACCTGTAATGTGATATCCTGCAATGTGATATTTTATAAATGTGGTATTTTATAAATGTAATACTCTGTACTGTGATATTTTGTAACAATTGTAAGTCACCCTGGATAAGGGTGTCTGCTAAGCAATAAATAAATAAATAAATAAATAAATAAATAAATAAATAAATAATTTAACTTTTTGCATGCAAGCCACTGTGAAATCAAATGCATTTATGCCAAATTTAAAATCAAATGTTCAGACACATTAATGAAGAAAGCTGTGGCCAACTATCATTACTATTCTTAACAACCAGCTCTTTGCAGTTTGTTTTTAATTTTAGTCAGTTAAGGTCAATACAAATGAGGAGTTGTGTGCAAATTTAGCTATAAAAACTATAACGCTTTTTTCTCTAATAAATCAAATGGCGCCTTATTAGGTTTTCATTGTGCCTATTCCAAGCAGCTCAGAGAATTGGAAAGACACAAAGGGATGTTGTGGTTTCACAAAAACAGTACAGGCTTGTAAAACTCAAGTCGTGAGAGCTTCATATCTTTCTTGGTAAGCAGCCACTGATTCTGAACACTTCAGGTACACTGCTTTAAAACTCCAGTAGAATACAATGTTTCTTAATTGTTACTGTTGTAACAATACAGTACATGTTTATCATATGCTTATCTACTGTTTTCCTGTTGTCTAGCCATGTCAAGAATAGTATTTGTGTACTGAAACAAGACTGCTATCTGCAACTGGTCCAGCAGAGCATTATTGTAATTTTAAAAGGTCCAGTCGTTCTTACCTAAAAAAAATCCTGTTCATGGATGATGGTGCTTGTTATATTCTGTACGTAGTCTGATGAGCAAATGCAAATGACTGGAGAAAAAGTATTGGAAAAATAAATGTGAAACATTTCCCTTTGCATAGTATTTATTAAAAGGTAGCACTTGTGGAGCTGACAAAGCACTTTTAGCAGGGGGGTAAAAATGCATTTCAATAAACATAATGCAATAATAAAAAAAACACATGAAGGGACCTGCTTGCACAATTTCATGTGACATACCAGGGATAGAGGAGGAAAAGTCTGCGATCAAACTATTGATTGTGCTTCAAAGCGACGTGCTTTTAACCAATTAATAACTGTGTTTATGTCCTGCTGCAATGGGAAACTTTTTTTTTTTTTTTTTTTTTTTTTAAAAACAATAAATGATACATTTCGGGAAAAATTCTCTCAAGCCCTTTATCAGCTTTACTCTTATGCTGAAGTAGCTAAGCCAAACTTTTCTTTGGAAATCAGTTCCTAATAGGCAGCACATTAAAACATTTTCATATCAGATAGGAATGTATTAAACAGATACTTTCACAAAGAGTGCCCTCTTGAATAGGACCCGTTTTCATTTCTTTGAAGATTTGTATTTCGGGCAGCCCTCTGAACAAACACTTTGGACCTCTTCCAAAGGATGAGGAAAGGGGGTTTGTTTGTAAGTTTCAC
The DNA here is from genome assembly GCF_902713425.1 of Acipenser ruthenus. Lineage (NCBI taxonomy): Eukaryota > Metazoa > Chordata > Actinopteri > Acipenseriformes > Acipenseridae > Acipenser > Acipenser ruthenus. The sequence goes on from NC_081190.1 coordinate 16,137,859, forward strand.
GATGGATTGCAGCAAGTGCTTGGAGGCGACTTCTTTTTGTTGTGCCACATTTCAATGGATGGCTTGAAAAAGCACCCCTTATGACATGTTGAGGTGTCAAACACAGTGAAAAGTGGACAGTAAATCAGGTCACCGCATCTGTATATATATATTTTTCTGCATGGCGCTGTGTACAACAGACACTTGTGATGGCAATTTAACAGCTAAACGTTTCTATCCCTGATAAAAACAAGGCCACTGTACAGATACAGCATTCCTGGAAAGAAGAGAAGGCTTGGCTTCAGGCCAGGGAAAGTTTGGAGAGATGTGAAAGAGAGTCTGTGTCGAGTGCCAGCACTTTTACTTGTATTGTTCAGTTTAACACGGTATAACCACTGTCAGTTACATGGCAGGTATCTTGTGTAAAGAAAACAATAATATTTTTATACGGACTGACAGCTCAGTTTTCATCCTTAGTTGTTGCCTGGCCACAAAGCACAGGTAAGCTGCAGTGTCTGGGCTAGAAGCCCAGAACACATAAAGCATCCCACACTGAAACAATAGCTGTCTTTGTTTCACACATCTGCTGCACTGAACACCGTACGTTTTTTTCTCTCTCTCTCTCCCTTGTCTAAAAACCTGATGTGGTCTGTTTATACAACTTGTACAACCGCATTGAACTTCCACTATTTGAATTATGTTTAAGGTCAACTGTCAAAATATTGCTTTTCTGATATAAAACGTGTTTCAAATCTACAACCACATCAGTGTGTGTAACTTTCTAGTCAAAATAAATGAGCTGTGTCCTGCTGCAGTATACCTATGGAATGGCGGCGTATGATGGGAGCTCACTCTGTGTTTGTTTAAGGCCAAAATACTATGCATGTTGTCCTGTTTTAAAAGGATAAAAACTGTATTCACTAAAGCCTTTGAGGAACCCTCAAAGAAAGTCTAATTATAACTCAAAAATACATATTACCATGGATTATATAAACTAAAACTCTCTATATTTTGCTACTTTTTCAGAAGTAGCAGACTGGGTGGTGCAGTGGTCTCCAGGCCACGTCTTTCATCTCTGGATAACCCCAGCTTTGAAATCTGGCTATAGGAGAGAGAGAGAGAGAGAGAGAGAGTTTGGTCTCAGCTTAGTCCCAAGTGGACCCACTGGAAGGTAAAAATATATATATATTTACCCTGGAAGGCCCGACTGAGATGCCACATGTAATTTCCTGTGGGGTACTGTTTTTAAAGCAACAGCTGGGATAGCGGAGGTACAACGAGGCGAAACAACTTGCCATGGGGGTCACGTCAATTTATGAAAAACAAGACACTGACATAAGTAATTTCCATATATTACATTGTCTCACCCAGTAGGTGAATCTTATATAAACAGTGAATGTACTGATCATCTGAATGTGCAACTTGCAGGATACAACAATGACAGCATGGGAAATGAAATAACATCGGTGACAAATATGGAGACAGGTAACTAAACAAATGAATATAAACTATGAATATGCAGCATAGCAGTAATATATTTAGGGAATTTAAATATTTTGAATATTTTACCCTTTGAATGATTAATACATTTAGTCTGCTTAACTCAAACACTTTCATTTAATAGACTCCAGAGAAAGATATGGGAAGTACATTTATGGGGCACGTATTTGATTCTTAATGCTTCCACTGCTCTAACCAAAGGACACAGAACAGTGCCTTGTTGCTGTCATAGAAAAGAAACACATTCAACTGCCATTGGTCATAGGAACAAAGAAAAAAGTATGAACACCAGCACTAAACTCCAGTCTTGGCTGCAACTGAATCATCCTCTTTCTTTCAAAACAAAATTGACACCGTCTATTCTACGCTCTCCTGCCACACTCCCAGTATAATACTCGACCACCTTGACTCCCCTCCTGCTCTCTCCTCCTTCTCTCCTCCCTCCATTACTGATATCTCCAGCATATTGCTGAAATCAACTACTGCCACGTGCCCCTTGGACCCCTAGCTGACAAATCTTGTCCGTCTCTGTGCCCCTTCCATTATGCACACTCTCAACCTGCGCCTGGACTCAGGCTTGGTTCCTGCTGCCCTCAAGATTGCCCGAGTAACACCAGTGCTCAAAAAACCCTCCCTCGACCGGGCTGTCTTATCTAATTTTTGTCCTATATCCAATCTTCCTTTTCTCTCCAAAACTCTTGAAAAGGGCTGTAGCCAGCCAGCTGATGAAACATCTCACAGATAACAATCTGCTTGAATCTCTGCAGTCTGGCTTCCGGCCGCATCACAGTACCGAAACTGCTTTGCTCCGGATTGCAAATGATCTCCTGCTTAATGTTGATGCTGCTGCTCCCTCTGTCCTTGTCCTCCTGGACCTAACTGCTGTTTTTGACACCACAGATCATAGCATTCTTCTTGACCGCCTTCAGAAGTATGCTGAGATCTCTGGAACCTGTTTCTCCTGGCTGTTCTCTTACCTATCTGGATGCATGCAGTCTGTTTTCTATGATGGAAACAGTGCTGATGCAACCCCGGTCACTTGTGGTGTCCCTCAGGGGTCAGTTCTTGGACCTCTTCTCATCAAGATCTACATGCTTCCCTTGGGTCACCTCATCCGCCAACATAGCCTCATGTTTCATCCCTATGCAGATGACACCCAGCTCTACCTATAACTAGACCCTGGATGTCCCTCTGCCATGGTCTTTCTCTCAGTTTGCATCCAAGACATCGAGGCCTGGATGTCTGCCAGTTTTCTCTACACTAACAAATCTGAACTACTTCTAGTAGGATCAAAAACTCAACTCAAGAATCTAAATATTGTTGCCTTAAACTTCAGAAACTGTCTGCTGCTGCCTTCCCCACTGTATGAAGCTTTGGCGTACTTCTGGATAGTAACCTCTCTTGATGCCCAAATCTCCTCTGCAGTCAAATCCTCCTTCTACCACCTCCGAAACGTCTCAAAGGTCCGTCCCTACCTTTCCCTCCTGGATGCAGAGGTACTCTGTCATGCATTCATCTCCTCTCGACTCAACTACTGCAACTCTCTACGGTGGTCTTCCATCACGCGCCATAAACCGATTGCAGCTGGTTCAAAATGCCACTGCTAGGATCCTTACCAGATGTTAAAAACATGATCACATTACCCAGTCTTTCCCAGCTGCACTGGCTACCTGTAAACTTTAGGATTACTTTCAAAATTCTCCTCGCTTCAAATCAACACTCAAGACCCACTTGTTCCCTCTTGCTTTCAATGCTCTTTAGCCTATATCTGTGATTAGCTGTTGTCTAAATTGCTAAATCTCTAAAATCGCAGGGTTTTCACTCCATCTTATTCGTATGATTCTGTATGACACATGCATGTGTTTAAAATTCACATCATAGCCTTGTATTTAATGTATTATGCCTGTATTTAATGTATTTGCATTGATTTTTACTGCTTGTATTTAATGTACTATGCCCTCTATTTCACTGTATTTAATGTATTATGCATTGTTCCTCACTATCTTGTAAAACACTTTATGATGGTGGTCCACTATAAAAGGTGCTATTTAAATAAATATTGATTGATTGAACAGGATTAGAATTTGCACAGCTTTTTTGCGTGACTGATGCCACCTCGTCTTCTTGCACACTGCTGGCACTTTCACTGCTTTCCACTTCCCCACGAGCACATTCAGCTATTTCCACATCATTTAAAAGCTTGTATCCTGGATCTGCACCGTAAACATCAAACCATTCACTTACATTTTCTTCATCAACACTTTCACATCCTGGCACATTCCCTATTTCTGTCACAAAATCATTCACAGTTAGTCCCTCATCATCTTCCTCGATGAAGTTCCATAGCTTTCTCCACGAACGTTGCAGTGTCACCTGTTGCACTTCATTCTAAGCCTTGGCAGCAGCGTACATGTCATCCTTGATGTTGTAGTCTTTCCAAAAAGCCAGCAGATCTGTTTCTAAGCCAAGGACAAGGAAACAAAGCAATTCCTCCCTGTAGCAGATTAAGATTTTGGACAACTTCCTGATCCATTGGCTGCAGTACAGGTAACGTTAGGAGCCAGGTAATAGATAGTGATTTCACCAACATTGCCAGAACTCACATCTGGGTCTGCTAGGGCATTATCGATTACAAAGGACAGCTTTGTTTGGCAGCCCTAACTTATTCCAGTGTTCCTTGACAGATGGTACAAATCTGTGCTTAAACCAGTTATGGAAGATGCTGCCATCCACCCAGGCTTTTTATGGCTGTAATAGGGCACAGGCAACAGGCTAACATTCAAATTCTTGAACACCCTTGGCTTTGCAGCTTTTCCAATAACAGCAAGTGGCAACCTACGAGTACCAGATGCGTTTGCGCATTATCACAACATTAGCCACTCCTTGCTACTCTCGTGACCTGGGGCAGATGCCTCCTGTCTACTTGCAAGTGTACGTATAGACAGACACTTCCAAAACAGACCAGTTTCGCCAGCCTTGTACACTTGCTCGGTTCACAAAACTTTAAAACATTTCTTAGCGGACTTCAAAACCAAATCATCAGCTGAAAGCTTCTCATCTGATACCACCAGCTCCCTAATGCCGTGACTCTTGTTGAAGTTCCTTAGTCAGTCATTGCTAGCTTCAAATGGCTCTGTTATTCCCAGACGTTTATGGAAAAGGCATGTGAATTTCATCATCATGAGACCTGATACAGGAACTCCAGTACTACAACACTGAAGGAATCAATGATACACAGTGTCATCCACACTACCCTTTTCAAGTTGTATTATATTTAGCTTTGTATCAACAGAAAGAACAATTCGTTTTCTTTTGCACTTGTTAAGACTTTTTGCTTGATTTAGGCTTTTAGTGTTGCTCCAAAAACTGTAAAACCATAGAGAAAGAAAACCATGCGAGAACCTGTGCAGTTGATTGGACATGCGGTTGTTGGGAGTTCTACTGTTATCACCAAATATTAAATATAGAGTGCCCAATTATGTTACCCCATGATCTTCTTCACAATTTCTTCCTAATCTCTCAGCGCAGAAATTATCCACATGGCTCAGAACTGAAGGTTCAGTGGGCGTCCTCCATACCCACGACCAAGCCAGCTTCCTCTTTCACACCCAGGAATTCAAGAGTGGACGTCAGCGATCAACCGGCCTCTGGAGCACAAAGTGTAGCCCTTCAGTTGTCCCCGAGCTCACCAAGTGCCTGGCCAGTAGGGTCCGCTGTAGTGCGATGAAGAGAAACAGTCCCTGGGGGTTTTGCCTTCCTAACCTGCAGTAGCAGCAGAGCAAATGTAACGCTCCTTCCGGAATCCCCAATGAAGACTTTGACTTTGCACAGCCAGGACGTGAACCTGCGCTCCCCTGACTGTATGACTCCCCCTGCACACCATGCTGTGCTTTTACCAGGTGAGCCACTTGGGGACCGCAACATAAAAGTTTGACTTAATACATTAAATGCCATAACAATATGAACAATTTAGAGTTTGTATCAATTAACTGTCTTCCCACACTAATCAACAAATCTATGTATTTGCACATCACAACCTGACAACATACCCAAGACGAGACTCAGTTAACTGGTTTGGAGTTATTGTTTTCCGGGCAGTGGAGAGATTTGTCCTAATCTACACAGCTGAAATAGTTCAATATAAATATGTAATGCCTGTGTCAGTTATAAGCGGATCATATATAATCACCACCATACAAAATCTGCTGTCAGTTACCCGAGGATGTTCCAAGACAACAAAATAGTAAATACAAGTGGATTTTATTAAAAATTACATCATTAAAAAAAGATTTAAGAAGTTTACATTACAATAACATCAGGAGTGACTGCATAATCAAGCAGTCCACTTAAAATCCTGTTGCTTTCAATCTGCTCCAAACTTACAACTTACAAAATACAAAACCCATGAAACATTTTACCTGGATGCTCTTTCTAAAACTGTACTGCAAGTTGGTTTTGTGATCCTTGCCATTTTATTTGACCCCATTTTACAAAAAAATATATGTATATTTTTAAAATGCAGAATTGTCCTAATCACTGGATTTTATTGTGGATTTATTACTACATTCCAGATATAAAAAAGAAATAAAAAAAAAGAAATCCTAGACACTACAAGACAACCCAATGTCTGCAGTTCACTTTTTACAATCAAAATTAGGGCAATGAACTTCCCTAAACCCTGAAACCAAATTCTTAGTGTATGAGCCAGTTGTGTTTTTCAGCAAGACAGACTGGTTTGTGTCAGTTTAACATCTGAGGCTGTATTTCCCACACATTTCCAGTGTAGGAAAACATTTCAGCCAGCTGGTCCACCACCGTTTTTAAAAAATAGTCATGAATTCTGCCTACAAAAGCAAAGAATAAAGGATCATAATGGTTTCAAAACAGTACTAAAGCATGGTGATTGCCATTTAGCAGCTTTTCGATTTATCAGTCTAGATAGAAAGATACAGTATGGCTTGAAGGGTTTCAACTCGCAAATCAATAGGCGAAGTCACAACTTGCCAACAGTAAGACCATTGTGTAAAATGGCAGATGTCAGCTTTTAGCAGGTTTTGAAACACCTTTAGCAATAACTACTTAGCACAGATATACAGTTTTACTGTATTACACTGTAGATGTTAGATTGTCTTTCAGAGCTATTAACACATGCAAGGCCTAATACACAAACCGTTTTCTTGTTTGTTTGTTTTTTACAGCTTTTAAAAAATGTTTTGATAAATTAAATACAGCCAAATAGTCAATAGGCTGTTTTAGATGGACTTAGGGTTTTATTTTTATTTTTTTCGGAATTATACGTTTTATTACAATAGTTTTATACCACTCAGATAGGCAAGAAATACCCTTACTGAAATGTGTATTTAACATGTACTTAAAGTCTAGGTACACAAAAGTTTAATCAATGAAGAATTAATGAGGGTCTCTATCTGGGTTTGACCCTTCATTTTACACCTGCGTCCTGCATGAGGGATTTTCAGCCGCAAAACAGATCCCATTCACAAAATACTAGCACCCTAGCTACGCATTTAAAACTGAACTTCTTGCTCCATCCCCTTACAGTGGCTATTATTCTGATAATATACGTATAGGTATTTAGGTTTGCCAGCATTGAGATTAATTGAATAGATCTCAATCCATAATAAGGTACCAGGAAGTGTTAAAATGTTGAATTAAAGAATGTTTTTACAATATAGAATCTTGAATATGGCTGTTCAAGGAAATGCATGCACATGGATTAGGGAGTGGCTAACATGTAGAAAGTACTGATTAGTACTGATTAGTACTGATTAGAGGAGAAACCTCAAAATGGAGCGAGGTAACCAGTGGTGTACCACAGGGATCATTATTAGGTCTTCTGCTCCTCCTAATCTACATTAATGACTTAGATTCTGGTATAGTAAGCAAACTTGTTAAATTCGCAGATGACACAAAAATAGGAGGAGTGGCAAACACTGTTACAGCAGCAAAGATCATTCAAAATCATCTAGACAGCATTCAGAAGTGGGCAGACACATGGCAAATGACATTTAATACAGAAAAGTGTAAGGCATGTCGTATGCAGACAGGCTAAAAGAATTGAATCTATTCAGTCTTGAACAAAGAAGACTACGCGGTGATCTGATTCAAGCATTCAAAATTCTAAAAGGTATTGACAATGTCGAACCAGGGGACTTTTTCGACCTGAAAAAAGAAACAAGGACCAGGGGTCACAAATGGAGATTAGATAAAGGGGCATTCAGAACAGAAAATTGGAGACACTTTTACACACAGAGAATTGTGAGAGTCTAGAACCAACTCCCCAGTAATGTTGTTGAAACTGACACCCTGGGATTCTTCAAGAAACTGCTTGATGAGATTCTGGGATCAATAAGCTACTAACAACCAAAACGAGCAAGATGGGCTGAATGGCCTCCTCTTGGTTGTAAACTTTCTTATGCCCTTATGTTCTTAACAGCGCTACCTACGGTGCAATAAGCACAACTCCAAAAACTGTCATTCCCAATATATATAGTACATGTTTTATTTATTTATTTTTATTATAAATGGACATGTTATGATTAAATGGGTTAGGGCAATATTTGTTTAGCCTGTGAGGGTAACTGAGCATTCAGACAGTTTTGCTTGTATTATCATATTAAAACGACACCAGCCGTGCAGCTTGTAGTAATTACCAGTCATCAGAAATTTGAAATACAGAAGAAACGTCACAGATTTCTCGTAAACTAATGTCCGCATGTCTAATTTGCACTTTATTTAGTGAGGTCTAATGAAAGACAGTTTCCTATTTATGCTTGTTTTTTTAACTCTGAAATACATTCACTATTATCAATATGCAACTACTTTACAGGTAATCGATTTTACAGATGGCATAAAATACATTAAGCGTAATGGCGATGTTTCCCTATTTTATCCCTTTTCAGCCAAGTAATGACAAGACTGCAGCAACCTGAAGTTCCCTTAGCTTCTGCGACTAGTCGGTGCCTGCTCCTGCTAAGGAACAGTTAAGAGCATTTAAAGTTCGAAGTGTCTAAACTTGCTTTATGCAGCGGCCCCTGGTGGTGAATTGATTTCCATAAAAGGAAAACAGGCATCACCGAAACCATCATGATGAAAACAGTACCTCCAACCACGTCATGACCAGTTTCAGGAACATACAAAAAAATCGTCTGATGATGTTTTTTACTGAGACACTGATTGACCAACATGAAAACCACCCAATGAATGAAGTGTCACAAGGTTGGAAACATTTACTTGTGGAGAAAGCTAGTTTTCCACCTCATAAAACTTATTTCTATCATTCAAAACAAACATTTCATTGCGTCAAAATAGACACCATACATGCATATAGTGGCAAAGTCCTATTGATGCCTGTTGTTTTAGGACACGTTTGGCATACCAGATTTCTTCATGGAATTTTATAATATTAATTACAGCAGCGATTGTACGGCTTTTTATTTGCAGACTGGGACACATTCAAGTCAGTGACACTCCCACTCAATAAAAGATTATGGCTGAAATCATTTACATATCAGGTGTTCTTCCTCTCCCTTCAGCACTCCTGCAGCTCGCTTGAGGGGGAACATTCCGTTCTAACAATGCAACCTGCATTTAAAAAGGTATTACAAAAGGAAACAGACATTAACAATAACTGAAACATCTGAAAATAAGCAGGACTCCAAAAATACCTGCGGTTGTACAAACACCTTGATTCGAGGGAATCATTATAATACTTTGAGATAAATTTTCTGACCATCTTTTACTGGAAGACAGCTGGAGGCTAGCATAGTAAACACGTCCTAAGTCCAAATCGGACAGACAACCACCCTTCCCCCCAAACAAAACAGCTGTGTAACCTTTTTAAATCCTACAAGTGATGATAGCAAGTCAGAAACAATCGTAACTACTATATACTTTCAGACAACCTGTTTTTACAGATATATTGATTGAACAACAACCGTATATCTATTAGGTTATTACCGTATTATGTGGTGTTGAAAGTGAGAAAACCTGAATCATACACTATAGCTCTCTGTACAAAATTTGTTTGCAAGTATCTAAAGCTTAAATAAAAAAGTGAATTAAATATAGCCATATTAGGATAGAGGTCAAGGTGTAAATATGAAATTGGCATCTCAAATTGCTTGGGTAGTGCTGTGGTAACAGATGTACTAATACAGTTTGTGTGCAACACACTCTGTCAGTGATAAGCACCGAACATGGGTTTCGGACTCACTATGGAGTCAGCAACCAACCTTCGAGGCATGTCACAGTAAAGAAAGGGGCAGTCAAGGGACTTGCTGCTTTAGAGCAATGGCAGCAATATGTAAACCCTTTCACCTCTAGGCCATAGCTGGTTTGATTCCAACCCATCTCAATTTGATGGCTGGATTTCTGCTTTTAAACAAGTTCTGAATCTCAACCCTGCTAGCCCCATCAGAAGGCACTCCCACTACCTTTAAATACATGACTGATGCAGTCTGGGGAGGCTCAAACTTTGACTGCCCTATACCTGCTTAGCGGTATTTGATCTCAATCCAGCAGTAACTTAAAAAAGGGAAATTCTACTTCTTAATGTGTGTGGTCTGTAGAGGTTAAAACAACGTGGAAGTAATACAACCTGAGGAAATGACAGAATACAGGTGTGTACCAAATATGAAGACTTTGTCAAACTGCACAGCACGTGACCTTAGTGAAGCATTTCCCAAACTGTGGGGCGCAAATGATTTAAAATGGGGGCGCAAAGAGGTTGTGAAAATAAAATAGTCAGGAAAATATTATATATATATTATATATATATATATATATATATATATATATATATATATATATATATATATATATATATATATAGTCAGGAAGTGAATGAGAATTAGATTGCGATAACGCACTCACGTGGGCAGGGGAGTGCCAGGAAATGGCAATGACGTCACTCTGGTAAACGGCCAATGGGCTGTGAGTGTGGGAGGCTCCTTGCCCACCACACTTGTACGCCAGGTAACGGTTACGTATTTCGTGCGTCAAAGTGTTGAAGTGAGTGTCAAGTCGAAGTACAACTCCTGCAGACGGATTCTTTTTTTTTTTTTAATTTCTAACAATCTATATGTTTTTAACCGGCGCGAAAAGAAAGAAGGGAAGTGCCAGATGCTATTTGGACACACTGTATGATCCATCTAGAGGCAGTGGCTTCAAGGGATTTAAGTTCTGAGTTACACAGGATGCCATATAAATGAATGAAGGTGGGAGTCATGGTAAGAAATCAAAACAGATAAAACATTTTGATTAAAAAAATAAATAAATAAAATACAAAATTGTTTAGGTTCTCTGTTAAAGAAATTATTAAAAGTCATCCAACCCTGAGGATAGCAACTAGATCCTGGCCGCATGGTATGCTCCATTAGCCAAGACAAAGTTTTTTCTATCCTCCTAGAGGCAGAACAGGACAAAAGAGTTAAATGCTTTCTTTCCTATACCTCCCACAGGGACATCTCCTTTTTAATATGCCCCCCAAGAAGCAAGTAGAAGGCAACAGGTGAACTTGCACAATGGATCCAGACATGTGACAATTCCGGGTCTGTGACCTTTGAAAACTCAGATTAATAGAAAGTAGCTCTTAAAAGGTGAAGAAATAACCATTTTATCATAATAAAGTAAGATAGGAAGCTTTAACCAAAATATGGAGTCACTTTATGAATTCTGTAATCCTTCATATTTTAGTAATGATTTTAAACAGCCTGGGCAGTGACCCATAAAGATGACTTTTGACCACCCAAGAATAAGCCTGTAAGTGTATTCCTGACTTCTGACAGTTGTACAAAGCACATGTTCTGGTAGCTCCTAGCTATTATTAAAGATCTGTACACCTGCAGATCTTTAATAAGATTCTTCAAAACCAGCACTGGATACTGTTGTAGCAGAGCAAGTGTTTAATGTATTCTATTTGAACTTAAATAAATAAAAGCTGGGGAAAAAAACAGATCAAAATAGTGGTCTGCTTAAGTTATTAAACCCTAATTATTCAGGTAGCAATTACTTTCTTCTTTGTTAATTTGTTTTCTCCCCCCCAGACCTAAGCTCACACTGCAGGAAATTGGTTTTGCATACCTTCACCAAATACCAACATTGTTGTGAAATTATGTAATTAAAAAAAAAAAAAAAGCATATTGTGTACTTATTTATATACTGAACGCCCACAATGATCAATGAGACACTATATTTTGAGGTATTGCAAGGTATGCAACGAAACATGTATGAACAAAAACATGATTAGATGAAAGGTCGAGGGGGGTGTTCTGCTGCCTCAGGTTCGTGCTGCAGATTGTACATTTGAAATATTCAGCAATAGACTAAGAGATGTGGCATCTGTATGTGGGACAAATTAAACAAAAAGGCAAAGAAATAATTATTAAATATTTTGTTTGATGGAAGGAAAGTATTATGTGGTGTTTATGGCTGCAAATCTTTATCAGGAAGAATCTAAGTAAATGCAGCATCTGGCTAAATTGCATGTTTACATTGGTCCAACAGTCTTGGTTACTTCAATGTACAAAAGCATTTGCCTTAAAAACAATTCTAAATAATAATAATAATAATAATAATAATAATAATAATAATAATAACAACAACATATTTGCAAGAAAATTTAACAACCTTGTCAAAAATGTTAAAATCTTCTACATTTTCCTAATTTATTACAGTGCTGGGACAAACATCTGAACTAATATTTTTTGACATGTATTCGGATACAAAAATCAGTTGTTCGTATTCGCTAGAAATTACAAAAATACCTTATTTACCGCCTCACCAGAAGTTGCGTGACAGTTTAAAAAAAAATGGCAAATGAAAAAGAGCTCCATGTGATATGCAAGATTTAATATACATAAAAAAAAACCAAAAAAAAAACCAGGATCAACACAGCAGCTCGAGCCTCTATTTAAAAGTTTTAGACAGCAAAAAGTAAACAAACCAGATTTTGCGTGCACAGTGATCTCTATGGAAAGCCATCTGGGTCAAAAACAGGTTGTGCTGCTTTAGAGCGAGTCAGAATCTCATGGGACAGGAAAGTTAAAATGCACTATGATTAGGGGAGCAGTGAGTAGTGACTACTAAAAATGTTAACTGTACCATTAATCTCTACCACAAGATGAACCGCCATCTACAACTGCATTGCCTGCAGGTGCTTTTGGTTTAGCAGACCAATGAGAAGTTTAATTGTGGATTTATTCACAGACACAGTCAAAAGTAATCTTATTTCTTGCTAAATGACCTGGCAGTGTCAAGTGTGGTCACCAAGTAGGAACAGTTTAAACTTAGGATTTGCTGCTTTGTGCATTTCATACTTGTATTCGTTCTACCAATGTGACTGGGTGCCTTATTGCATAATTAATTTGTAGATACAGTGCTACTGTTTCAACAGGGACTTTTCAGCCGGTTATGAATGTACTAATGAGTGAGTGACTTTGATCAGGAGACAGTGTTGCTACCATCTCTCACCCAGCACTTTCACCGGTTCACTCAGCCAGAGGTGCTCTGGTCCACAGCACAATAAGCACCATTCAACAAATCTGGTTAGCCAGGGGCAGGAACTGTCATTTCAGCAATCACAAAAATGTAACAACTCAAATATAGCCGCTGGCGTTGAAAAATGTATATTATTTTTTTTTAAAAACTGCTTCCCTTATAGGGTGGTGTAACGGGGGGAGAGCTGTGCTGACTCTTCTGGTGCGTTCATAGGAAGAGGGCAGCAGCCTTGCAATATCCACCGGTCAGTAATGGCAGTGACAGAGAGGTGGGAGAGAGTGTGTGTGGGCTTTCCCTCTCTCTGAGTGGCTGAGAGGCGGGCATTGGTGGGCTTGCTGGCCCTATAAAATAACTTTCTGTTGTTCCCTCAGGTCTGCCCCTGTAAGACAAACTAACGAGCTAGCGGAAGCTCTGCTCCAGGACCGAGAACGGCTGGGAAAAGAAAAACAAAAGAACCCAAAGAAAATAAAAATATCGATAGCAGGTATAAGTGTATAGCAAGCAGGCTGAGGGAGAGGTCAAGTGTAGGATGGAGACCAGGGCCGTGCGGGTAGTAACGGTCGGGGTAACGCTGCCGAGTGCAGCACCTTTTCTTTGTAGTTTTGATTACTGTGTTTTATTTTCTCTTTTTGATTTTGCCTTTTGTTATTATTTGAGAGCACCTGTGAGTGCGTCAGCGGGTCTGTTACCTGTGGGTATTTCCGTGGTCCTGTCTACCATTGCTGGTATTCAGGCCACGGACAACAGCGCCCTCTGTGGGCTAAAACACGCACTTGAAAAAAAAAAAAAATACATAAATAAATAAATAAAACTGGGCACCTGTGCGGTGTTTCAAGTACACCCTTCTGTCTCCCGTGTCAGTGAATAACTACAGCCTTCCACAGGTGGTTATAAAGTAATTTTGTGCAGCCATTGTAGAAAAACAGAGTACCACAGAGCAAAGAAAATAGACAAGGAGGCACAAAGGATTTTAGAAATACCACCACAGGCTTTTATCTTCAAGATAACTTAAATAATCAAAATTGCTTCACTTTTACAGCATGTCTTAAAGTGATTGTAGCTTACAAAATAATTTTTAAAAATCCAACCTGTTGTGCAAGGTCTCAGATGTTCAGGTTGAAAGAAACACATGTTAGAGTACACAAGTATGCATGGTATTTTGAGTTCTGAAGAAACCCAAGATAACACAAGCTAAAACAAGCATATATTATTTGCATGTTCTGTGATCCATCATAACTTCGAAACACACACTCACAAATTGCAATGCAAAACTTAAGAAACTATGTCAAAAAGGCAAAGGCTTTACAGAATATCATTATTAGAAGGTGGTTAAAGTACTGCATGTCTTTACATAAATAATGAATAATCAAATAAATATCCATGCAGCCTACTACTGTGTATACACAGTGAATTACAGCTTAAAGCATGGTCAGCTTTGCCCTACTGATCAAACACTGACTTCAACCAGGTATCAGCATTTCCCCAAACAGAACCCCCCCCCCATACAGTGTTAATGCAACAGAGGTCGAGAAATCTGCAAACTGAGTCTTGAAACGAACACTGTGGGCTGCCAAAACTGGGATTATCTCTTACAATTTTCCTCAATAAGCTGGTCTCTTTCGTGATCCTTCTGAGCTTTAACATGAGGTTCAAAGAAGATTGAATTATGGTAGTTAACAAGTGACAGGTGCAGCCAATTAACAGCAGTGACTTCCAGTCTTTTGCAGAAATAAAATGCTCTATCAGTGCTCACAGCGAGGCAAAAAAAGCAAACTGCTTATCTGCAGGGCTACCAGGGAACATCAAAAACTTTCTCCCGGCGATGTACCTCTCATTAAATAGCAATTTCACTTCTAAATTCCCCTGACTGTGTTACAGTATGCTTTGCTGCTCTTGGCAGGTTTTCAAAAACAGTACAGCATTAAAATGTCTGTGGGAATTTTAACTGTGCATTCTTTGTGTACAAGGCCTTCCATTAATGAAGTAGCATGCTTTTCAGGAAGCCAGCCATCTGATGCTTTACAGATTTTTAACACCAGAAGCATTTAAATGGATATGTGAAAAAAAAGATTTATGAATGGTTTGTGCCTGCAGTTATACGTGGACATGAATGCTTTCATTCCGAAACATTATGGTACATTTTGTAATTTTATGACATTGTTGGCAGTTTGATCAAAAACAAGCCAGAGATCCTGGGTTTCACTTCCATCTCAGCAAGTATATATTGCCCTTCCGTCTCTAAATGTAAAGCTACATGTAGATACAAGTTTTATCTTATGTAATGACCTCCGGAGTTTATGATGTAATGTTTAATATGAATTACTGACTATGATACATCTCCGTTGGCTATCCTAGAAAGAAACATTTAAATAGTTCAGATAGAAACAGAAAAAGGCATCCCTGTAAGGTATGCTAGATTGAACTAATGCAGCTTTCAAGGAAAACTCTCAATGCAAAGTGAGAAAATGAGGATTAGCATAAATTTAGATGACTACAAGCTAGTGAAACGTGTGTAATATTGCTCATTGAATATACTCAACATTCTACACTTTATTTGAATAAACTATCTGCTAACTTGATTGTTCTTATACCATGGAACCAAACATGTAACAGAAATAACCTTGACATTGTGTTCTAATCTAACAATACCACAGTATGATGAATTAGAAGAGAGACAACCTTAAATGTAATAGCAGGCCCAAAAGCAGCCTTGTCATTTTAAGCCAGCGTTCTTCAGTTGGCGGCCCGCAGGCCAAATCCGGCCCACGAGAGCCTTCTGTCTGGCCTGTCGGATGTCAGCTGCAGTGCTGCCAACTGGGCGTTTTTTTGGCAAAATTTGGCTGTTTTTAATTACGTTTTGCGGGAGAAAATGATGCTAAGCGTGTTGTCTGTTTGCAGGCGGTATTAGCAAAATGCTGTGTTTTTTTTTTTTTTTTTTTTTTGTAAACGTGAAATCTCTGACATGATTAACACAACATGATTAATAGCACATCCAATCAGAATCGGAGTAACACACACAGAGTCCCCGGCCCCACCTCCTGCA
Source organism: Acipenser ruthenus (assembly GCF_902713425.1). Taxonomy (NCBI): domain Eukaryota; kingdom Metazoa; phylum Chordata; class Actinopteri; order Acipenseriformes; family Acipenseridae; genus Acipenser; species Acipenser ruthenus. The sequence goes on from NC_081190.1 coordinate 16,153,898, forward strand.
CTGTCAAGTATCCACCAATAGGATTGTTGTTGTTTTTCCGGGGGAAAACAGACAAAGTTAATTTTAAGTGATAAACAGAAACCGATACCGCAAAGTAAAGATGCCAAAGTCGTGGGCAAAATATACTCAAAAAACAAATCCTTCCTGGGAACGAGAAGCTGTTTTTAAGGGTGAGTCTATTGTTTGAGCTCGACCACACACGTTCATTAGATCTGACAAGAGCAGCTGGCTGTTCATCGGCTACTACCTTAATACTGTACTAACACGTGACAGTTGCATCCTGGCTTTAATGTATCTCATCATCACAATTTAAAAAAACAAACAAAAAAAACAAACAACCAAACAACAACCTACATTTCAAAAGAGATTTGTTTCAGCCTTCTTTAAACTGTTAGTATCACAAGATACGGCCAGTTTGGCCCTTTTGACAACACTGTCTATATGTGAGACTGCAGTGTGCACTGTCTATAATATGTGAAACCTGCAGTGCGTTACTTTACCTTTGTCCAGTTTACCTACATTCTGTATATGCAAACATAATTAGTTATTTATTACATAATGTAAAAGCGACTTTAAACAAATCTAACTTTGTTTCAAGTCATGTAAGCAGATATATTATGAGCAGATTAAAAGCACTGTTGTTATACGATGTAGTTGGCAGCCCTGGTCAGCTGTCCTTCATTACAAATGCTAACCTCTATCTTTCCTAAAGGTTTGTTTAAATGCTTGCTGTTCACCCTGGTCCAATTCTGACACTGAAAATGATTTGAATGGATTTACTCATGCCCGCACACAGTGGGGTGTAGCCCCCTTCAGATTTGCCATGCCACCGCTACTGACCGACGAGCTTCCATTACTTCACTTGCATGCTCGCTGCGCAGTCATGTTTAGAAAACAAAGACGGTGCGAGCGGGTGTCAATTTTAGACAAAAAGAAAGGAAATTAGATGTCCATTAATGTAATAGTTTGCTTTGTATTTGTATTATTAAATGGCAATCAGAAACTGTATCATTGTAAGTGTTTACCCCCCCCCCCCCATAGATAGTCTGGTCAAGTCAATAGATAGGCCACCTCAGTTCCTCTGTCAAGTGCTTCAAAACAAATAAAGATTGTAATATTCGACACAAACACTATCTTCTAAAACAAGACAGGGAGAGGGAGCTGTTTAACTGGTACCGCAAGGTTCCCAGTAGTCTGTATCATAATTAAAGTTCAGTTTTGACAGTGATACACAACAGAATCATGAATCATCAACTATGGATTATAGTTGGCACAATATAATGATAATAGGAAGCAGGACTCAAACCAGTTACCTTCTTTATTTTCACCACTCAAGTCAGCAAACTAAAACCACAGAACTGCATAAAAAATCCAGTCTGTGTAGTCATGAAGTTGACTAGACCAGTGGTGCGCAAACATTTTATACACCGGCCCTTCTCTTTGTTGCACCCCCCTCCCCCGGACACATATTAAAACATTAGAACTTTATATTTTAAAGGTGTTTTTTTCCGGATTTAATGTAAATCACATTTTCTGTCCTACATTTAATAACAAAAAGTCCAGATTTAGCTAAATACACAAATGTTAACAAACGCATTCTTAAAAGTTTGTTAATTTGTACTTTCAGATATAATTTATAATTGTTGAAAACGCGCATCACAAATTCAGTCTATGAATCTTTTATTTAGACTTGGGGAGTCAACATTTAGCTGACACGTTAAATCTTGGTTTCTAACAAATAAATCTGTACATTAAAATACTGTCTTTACACTTGGCGAGTCAACATTTAGATACCATTTCTAAGAAAATGTTTATTTATTTATTTTTTGTTTTGTTTTTGTTTACACTTGGCGATTCAACATTTACCTAACAGATAAATCTATTTACATTAAATCCAGGACATACAAAATATAAGTGCCTAATTTTACCCTTAATATATGGAAGCCACCATTTCGGCTCTATTCTTTGCAGTTTGACTGACACTCGGCACTTCAAACAAACATAATTTTTCCGATTCCTTGATCGTCAATGGCTCATTTGAAAGGTAAGAACTTGGACTAATTAGCTGTCATTTATGCATTTATTTGAAATGTTCTATCCTTTTTGTAGACCCGGGGTGTGCCCCACACCTTGCGCACCACTGGACTAGACTAAAAAAAAAACTACCCCTGTGAAAACAAAACCGCAAAAAAAACACAAGAGCATTAGCAGTGCACATGTGTCAAGTGAGTAACAGCTTTAGGGGGAGCATAATGCCATCACACAAAGACCGAGAAATTGCACATTTGGCCACACAAGTAGAAAACCACCATGCTGCAATTGTTCCTAAATGTATGACCAGCTGATCGGCCAGACTGCCACAGTATGAGTCACCCCGAAAAGCATGCACTGCACAATCTCAATAAATGATGCACTTCAGCTAAACTATGTTATTATATAAAAAAGAAAGGCAAAAACTGGTTGCTCTGTCCTTGCACTTCAGAGAGCTGATGACAATGTGTTTCTATTTCACAAAGCACAGGGAAAACTCCCTCCTCAGACTCCCCACTCTTCTTTAAGTGGATCTCAACAGTCAACTTTCTATTTGGCAAAGCCACTGTGTATAATTCCCTGATAGCTGACCTGTAAAAACCATGCAGATTCATCCACTCATATACAAACTTCAGAAGCCTAAACTGCTGCCACCCACCGACTTCTAAGAATGTACTGGAAAATGCCGACACGATGCCGCAATTGACAAGCATCCATATTATTAAATTTACTCTCCAGTGGATTCACATTTAGTTCCATGACCATCTTTCTTGTCTGCTGGGAAATATTTAATATAGAAACATAAGGAAAGTTGCAAAACAGGAGGAAGCCATTTGGCCCAACAATGCTCATTTGAATGAATTGGTGTACAATACTGTTAGAAATTATTGAAAAATACCTGTGTGTGTATATATATATATATATATATATATATATATATATATATAATACAAATTGTCAGTTGTATCTTAAAGCTCTTAAAAAATAGAATACAAAATTCACAACTCAACTAACAAGAGATTCACCAACAGCCTTTTTGGTGCAATTTGTTAGATCATTAGCTACCTGTCTGCATGCCAACCACTGACTCCTCTCTCAGATTACCATCAAGTACTTACATTTGTCTGTATAAAGTTTTTGTTTGCTCAGATCCAGCTTGCTGATAGAACTCCCAGCGGTACAGGAGTACTGTTGGAAACTACTACATAAAACATTGTGTCACCTACTCTACATGCCAAACATCACTCATTCCAATAATCGAATCATCTAGACACTAATAAAAAAAATGTCCTGTTTGATAAAAGAACTTCACGTTTCCTACTTTCATGCCGAGTTACAGCACATGACAAATCTTACCTTTCATAACACTTCCATTTATTCTGTGGGTCTCAAATGTGCCGTTTTGAAAGAAACACATGCAAAAGCAGACATCTGGTACTACACCGGGTTAAACAACATCCTTGTTTGCTTGCCTTGCCTTTCAGTTCCTTTCACCGCAGTAGTGTCAAAGCATGTTACTGGCTGAAAGCATGTCAGTCAGTAGGGGAAGCAGCTGATTGGTTATTTATTTATTTATTCATTTTTATTTTTTTAATAATTTAGTCATTGCCAATTATTTTTTATTATTTTCTCCCCAATTTGAAATGGCCAATTATTTTTAGGCTCAGCTCACCGCTACCACCCCTGCGAAGACGAACACACGCTGTCCTCACCATGCAGCCACCCAAGAGCTACAGCGTCGGAGGACAATGCAGCTCTCGGGCAGCTTACAGGCAAGCCCGCAGGCGCCCGGGGTCGCTGGTGCGCGGTGAGCTGAGGACACCCTGTCCGACCTAACCCTCCCTCCCCCCGGGCGGCGCTCGGCCAATTGAGCGCCACCCCCTGGAAGCTCCCATCCTCGGTCGGCAAAGGAATAGCCTGGACTCGAACTCGCGACTGCCAGACTATAGGGCACATCCTGCACTCCACGTGGAGCGCCTTTACTGGATGCGCCACTCAGGAGCCCAGCTGATTGGTTATTGACAGGAAAGAAGCCAATGAAGTCAACCCCTAGGTGAAATGACCCAGAAAGTGCAAGACAGTCTAAAAGCGTGGTTTGCAAACATTTCTTTGACCTAGAGTAGTATCAGATATCATGCTTTATAATGAAAATACTTTCTTTCAAAACTGCACATTTGTGCAGTAGCTACTGAAAGTGTGAAAAAGGTAAGATCTATGAAATTGTTTTGTTAATTCTGATTACTTTAACATCGGACCTTAGCTAGTACTTTCCAAGACCCATCTTAAGATCCACTCCTACTGTTACAGCTGAGTCAGAGAAGATTCCTGCTGTGCAGATCCTGCTCCACTCCAAAAATATTTCCTGAATTTTCTTTAATATGCAGAATGCTCTGTTTAGCTTATACAAGTTAAGACTGTATGCCATCTCCCTCTTTAGTAACATAGGAGTGTTCAATATATACTGTAAATCATGTATCGGTATATAACTATTGGACTTTACATGTTTATTTACTACAGTACATAAAGCAGTTACTTGAGCAATTGCTTACCAACAACCACGCCAAAAATCTAATAAATGTGTTTTTTAGTTGATCAATGGCTGCCATCTTTAAAACATGTACATGCTACCATTTAGTTTACTACTAATAAACATTTATAAAATCTACTAACTAACATTAAGCAGCTGAAAAGTACCACTTATTCCCAATAATATATATATATATATATATATATATATATATATATATATATATATATATATATATATTACATTGCAATGGCATACTGGTTCATTAAACCACCTAACTTTTTCTTGCAAAGAATGGCTGTAGAAGTATTTAAATAAAATAATAATAATAATAATAATAATAATAATAATAATAATAATAATAATAAAAAATAAAAAAATACTTGCACACCAGCACCGGTATACAAGCTCCTGTTAAGAAACTACAATGCACTGAAGAACACTAGAAAAGTTTGAGAACGATTAAAGGCCATTTGGCCCATCAAGGCTCGTTCCTCGTTAGCACGTCAGTGCACTTGACCAAACTCAATTTCTGCCAAATGAATACTCAGAGGCTGACCTGTGGAGAGTAGATTGCCTAGCTGGAGATGAGGATGCAGTGTCAACATTTTAAAATCATTATTTTTATTTAGAAAAGGCGACTAGTGTTACCCAAACTGGACGGATTGTGCGAGTGCTTCTGGAGGCTGAACCACATTCAGAAATATTCTCTCCCAAAAAACCTTGACATCTGTCAAAGCAATGTTCAGTTTATTAACGTTTTACTACTGCTGGTAGGTTCTTAGGGTTATTTTGAATGCAACACTACCCTGATGTTAGATCTATCCTACATTTATAATCTCTATTCCTAATACCCACACTAACAGTGCCATATAACCCCTGCTGTACAGATTTTTAGATTTTGGTTACATTATAGCAGCGATGACAAATTCCAGCATGAAAAATATTTTCTAATCTTGGGAACAGCTGGAGAAATTGCAACTATGAATAAGGGACACACAGCTCATCTATTGACATGAGTGCATTGATTCTAAACAGTGTAGCAGATTTTCTCCTTTCTATTGAAATGCTTCATACTATTTCTACTCTATCCTTGAAAAAGGCTACCAAGCTTAAACATGTTAAACTACTTTTCTGTCTAGATTTTGAGCATGGAATAAACATAATCTTGTACGCCAACATGACTCACTTTCTCACTCGCTGTTTTACTTCATAGACAGTGTTTTTTTCCTTCCTTATCAAAATATATATGCTGACAAATGTCTGTGGATCAACTAGTCAAGTTCTATTTAATATATTCAAAATGTTTTATTAGATATTTTGGATGAATTAGGAGGCCAAAATGTGTACCACATGTGTTGGGTGATAAACACTAGGTTATCAGCATGGTAAAAGCCATTAAAAATAATTTAGTACCAAAAAAATGATAGCCTGCTCCCACGCTTGCCTAATATGCATCACCTGAACGATGAGAGAAAAATAAAACTTCTGTTTTTACCAGTAAATACAGAGTTCACTTACTGTTTTGTAGTTCAGGAGAGGCTCTTCTCCTTGTCTCTGTAGTAAAATTGGTTACTACTGTTACTTGCTATTACTACTTTGTTCCTACATCAAGTACTATAGTTGTAATGTGCATTCGTTGTTCTAATAACTGTAATCTGCTATTGCTGCTTACTGTAGTCTATACTGCAAGTGTATTTTATATTTCTCATATTAACCCCATATTATATTTAACTGCTTACCTGTTTCATATCGAATGTTGTGTGTGTTGCGTATGGTTCTCTCATTAATGTTTCTGCCAAGTCCATCATTTGCCATGCTTGCCAAGTGTTCCAGAAAGAAAAGAATGCTTCTGAAGAGACTCCTCAAGACTGATTGTGCGGGAGAAAGGCAGGGAAGCACATCACTGCTGCACAGTCTTCAGTAAACAAAACTTCTTATATGACCTTCTAAGATGCTTCGCCATTTCACCATTTAGGAATCTTATCAGGAGGCATTGTTTTTGATGAAATAGTTAGTAAGCATGGGAAAATGTTGCTTAATAGGACAATGTACATGCTGTAAAATCTCTTTGCTTTTCTCTGCTTTTAGTCTTTTTTTTTTTTTACAACATTTCAGTTGGTCCACTCCCATTATTTCTCTTGCCATTAAGATCCATCAAATTCTGCTTTTCTTTAAATAAGATAAAACTGAAAACACAAAACGCTACATTGGTGGTTGGCCACTGGTTTGAATAAAAACCCTCTGGGACCTTTGCACATAACAATATCAAATCACACAGAGAAGGACAGAGAATACAATATTAAGAAGGCTTTAGGACAGAAGAACCAGATAGTACATCCCTAACACTGTGTCTAAATTCTGCTCTTAATAGGCATAGAGGCTACCACATACAAGATGTACAATACAAGTGTAATATCCTGTATTCCTGTAGAAAAGCATACAGTACAACCTTCCTTAAATCCTACTACAGTACGCCAAACTGATGCATCCACTTAGAAACATTTTTAAAGTAATTGCAAAGCCACTACTGCAGCAGGTTTGCAAATTACAGATAAGGGTAAAAGGCTACATAAAAAAAGACTCCTTGTGTGAGGAAGCCTTGGACAATCAGATACAGGGAATTGTTAAAATGCTTGAAACTTAGAGTGCTTGTACACTTCTAACTTTACCAAGCCTGCCACAAACAAGAAAGGAGAAGCGGTCAAGCAGGAGGTTACATTACAGTTGTATTTAATAGAAATAGTTACAAAACTGCATTAGACAAAGAAAATGTAATGTTACCATTAGATAAAAGAAAACTTTTATTTCTTCAGATTTTAACATTACATGAACCCACCAGTTGCAAGTGGCAGGCACTCTATCCTACAGAGGAGACGGATCATATCTGTGAATGCAGCTATTCAAAAGTGTGGAATTCAGCATTTAACCCAATAATATACAAAAACCTGAAATGTTCAATGCCATAAGGGGGTATCCATAAAACATAATGTGTCCTATTTGTTTTTTTACCAAATAATCAATTGCGTAGTACATAACATTTCCCATGCAAGCATACTTCAGGTTTAATGTTTTCTCAGTATTAAATCTAAAGTCTTTCGTGAGACTTTGTTTAAAAAGAGCAATTCCCATTTTGCTTTAAAAAATACAATGAAATTACAGTGAAAGAAAAAGCTGGTTCAAGTAGCCGAGCAATTAAAAGGCACATTGTCATAACACTGCCAGCCCGTTTTGGAAAACCTTATGAAAACGCATGTTAGGTCAAACAATTGAAGGCTCTGTTGTGGTTTGAAATTCTACCTTGCCTTCTGCTGGGGCAACAATGAGCCTTATAATACAGATTACAGATTCTCACCTTCCACCATATCAAATGTCCTATAAGCATCTTTTTTCTTTTTTTTCCAGGTGACAAGACAAATGCACACACAGCCTCACCTAAGAACACACTGATCCTGCCAAGCGGCAGCAGGATGAAATGCACCACTGTAACAATTCACTCTTTGTCCAAATCCAACACTATACCTACCAGCACTCTGATGCACAGCCAAGAAAAACCACTGTGTTGGGTTACAGCTCTTGTGCTCAAACAATCTGTGCTTGTGTTAGTATACTACAGTCTGTCTGCATTTTAGTCACTGCCAATCATCTGTAAGGATATAGTGTCTGGTTTTATATTTTATTAATTTATTATACAAGTTAAAAATAACGTTCAATGAGTGAGCGTTAGCATAAAAAAAGGATTTATTTGGAGTGCGGCATTTGAAGTATTCATCTTAGATTTAAACATGGTTTACAGAAGAATGAAAAACATGAAAGTATACATTAATACTATATAAAAACACATACATGACTGAACTCTAATTAAAATGCACCTAAAAAGAAAGCTACGAAAAAAAAAAAAGTGCAATAGATACCCTTTTTAATTGCTTTGGCATTATTATATGCATTTTGCAAAACAACAAAAGTTATTGACAAGATTCTGATACTTGCCCAGAAATATCACTAATAAAAATGAACGTGGCTCCTCCTTTGTAAATAAAAACATAATTGTATTGAATAAAGAAAATAGTAAATAGCCAGCATGGCAATACTACAGAAAGGCAGTTCGACCTCTTCATTTAAATTTACTTTGAAAACACCACCTAGTCCTTAAGGGAATTGTTTCTAATTACCTATTCCTTTCAACTGATGTGCCTTCAAACTTATATGTGAAACGTATTTATTAAACAGTGAACACAAATGTAATTAATTAGTTTACATAATACAAATAACTGCGAGTCTAGTGCTTTTGATCTGCACAGAAACTAACCACAAACCATTCTTTGTTCCAACTATTCAGTTACAGGTCCTGAAGCAGTGTGACTAAAATTGTAATAAAAAATAGTAATACAAATGTCAAATGAACTATTCCCTCTTTTTAAATGAATGTGTGCGGCTGGTGTAGGCAAAGATGCTGCATTATGAAAGAGAATAACAAATATGTCAGTAACATACCGGTGCATTCTCCGTCACAGGTGTAAATTTAAAATTTAAAGCAATCAGTATGATGGAAAAATGTATGACCATGACGCATATCTACAAAATATAATGAAATATTGATAAGTGGTATTTAAGACCTAAAAGGTAGGTTAATGAAGTGTTATTATCATGGTAAAGTACAATGAAATGACTGATTTACAGTATGTGGAATAACACCTAGTGTTCTCAATATACAAGCGTGACATATAGCCAGATGAATGTACAGGCATCGCCATATATCGCCACAATCCGATACACCTAATAACTTATGCTAAATAATATTAATACCAAGTTTTATCAAAATTGGATAAGTGGTCTGTCCGATGTATGCAAAAATGTAAGTGTGACATACAGAAATACAAATGCCTGGACAGACACCCCCACATATCCCCAGAATCTAATACTCATTAGAACTTGTGCTAAATAATGTCAATTATTGGATAACTGGACAAACAGATAGATGCGTGCATACAGCCTCCTCCGCTGCATCCCTGGCACCAGGGATTTCATACCACTACAGTAAGTATATTACACGGCCAAGTTAACTAACCAACTTTTAAAAGGCACACAGTACTCACAGGCCAATAACAACAGGGGCCAAAAAGCAATCCGTCTTTCTTCGCCTTTTACTGAGGCCTTACTTAATGAGTATTAGAATATGGATAGGAGATTTCCAGTAACCTGATTGGTCAATCAGACGGGCTTAAACTATGACTACGCCCGTCCAAATGTTAGTATTTAAATTATGCTTAATCGCCGTTCCAAATCAATCTGACAGAAATCACAAAAATACTATAAAATCACAAATGCTGGGGCATGTAACTGCACGAGGCGGGCATTACAACACGATTAAGACCGCTCCTTTCAGGCTCAAATGCTTAATTAATGAGATTAAAATAAACAAATATATACCTCAGTCACATCCAATTTAAGTAACCTTAGATAATGTAAAATACCATCTTTCAATCTAATCCGGGTTAAATGCAAAACATCTATCAAAAGACCCTTTAACTGTCTAAATCACAAAAGTTAAACTGCAAATGTTGACCCCTCTTTATCAAAGTTCTTGCAAGGGCGCCAGGATGACGGATTTGTGGCAGCAGGCATGGCTGCAGTTGACCGAAGGATTCAGATATTCTCTCGGGTCATGAAGGGGTCAGACGACAGAGATAGTTTTACATCCAAGCATCGTAATCATTTCAGCCTTATTTTGTATGGCCTGTTTCCTCGCTCTGTACAGCACCCCCTTCTCTACCATGGCTGTTACATCAGGGCTCAGATAGCAGGGGAATATTAGTCTCAGCTGCAAATGAGCAGATGAACCCTGGAGGCTCAAGTTCTGTTTACCAGCTCGACTGACAAGCAGGGTTTGCTGTAGCACAGCGAGACGTACAGTATCTACCCCTGCAGCATTTCAAAATTTCTGACACATTTTCAGGATTGAAAAAACGTAAATCTTCATGTGGGCATATTATTTACTGTTGTCTTTCTTGAGGTCAGTTGATAGAGCATTACTCATACCTACAATAATACCTTGTTCCAATACCCCGTCTGGACTAGTTAGAAATGAGTTTATCGATATATATATATGTACACATAGTGTAAACAAATTTACTTAAGTACCTTGAATTACCAGGCACAGTAAACCCTGCCGCAGTCCTTCATAAATGTTTAAATTTGTGATTTGATACCAGAACTGCTGAAAAGTGGCCTTGGCTTTGTGCAGCAGACCGAAGTAGGTTCTGTATACTAAATTAAGCACATCCCAGACTTCATTCAACACACCACAGGCACAGCAAGCTTTTGGCAAGACTTCAGCAAGACTTCAGCTGTATAGGAGTTCATTTTCACAGGGGAATTTTTATATTTTCCTCAAAATATTTTCCCCAAAAAACTTTGGTCCTGTATAGACAAATAGGCAGAAGACCCCTAGCCCTGAATCTGAGGTCTGTCATTGGCGCACTTTGTGAACTTGGGCCAAATTGCTTGACCTCTGTATGTCTCAGCTATAAAATTATATCAAAGTTAGTGAATGTGGTGGAAAGCTATCAAGGTTTTCCTTTATATGTAAAAAAAATAAATAAAAAAAATATGTTTAAAAATGAAATTTAACACCTTCAACCATATTTAAAATGTCTTAAGCTGAATAACTGACAACAACAACAGCTTTGAATACGATTAATCACATTCTTTTAGTAGCTCAATTTCTACTCCTTTGTGAGTACAGTTTATTTGTCAGCGTTCAAAATGTGTACTTTAAAAAGCTACATGATCAATGTATTTTATCATTAGTCACTGTTTAAAAAAAATGCTATTTAAAATCAGCTGTACTCCCTACAGTACAACTGTTCAAAGACTGACAGTGCCTCCTGCTGCCTATTCTATATACATCAAGAGCAACTGCATTACAGAGTAATCTCTGTTTCTGTAAGCCAAACTTTGATTTCTTCTGCGTTAATTCATATGGACTGATTTTATCCTCTTACAGAAGGTATATCTGACAGCGACTCAAGCCTGCAATTGTTATTTAGAGCTCTAAACAGAAAAAAAAGAAATTATTTACACTTAACTTTGTATCAATGACGCCCCGGTGTCTGTTAATAACCTGTGACACTTCACTTTCAATATTCTTGGTAGGAACATCAACACTGATTTTTCACAATTGCCTCAAGATACTGAAATGTACAGTGAACAAAAATGGGCCCCATTTTCCAACTTTGCATACAGTTAAAAACATAGTAAACACGCTGATCAAATTTGCCCGTCAATCCGCACGTCTGTCCTAACAGTCGATGCAACACATCCTCTCAATTGTCTGTCTTAGCAAATTGTGTTCCAAGATGAAGTCACTCACGAGTAAAATACACTGTGCCCCATACTGTGCTACAAAGGCGTGACATGCTTTACTTTACAAAGGAACATTCTAAGAATGCTTCAGCAAGATCAAAGGACAGTGGAAAAATGTATTTAAGGAAATAAGAACAGGATCTAAGGAAAATTTAACTCCACCTGATAAAAGGCACACTGTGTAGAAGCCTGGCCATCAAAGAAAATAAACATGCAACATGCAATTGCCTATGCATAAGATTTTAAAGAATAGTTATAAATAGAATATATGGGTCAGAATACAGACATATAGACATATTTTTGTATGGGAATATATTCTGACCCATATCATTTTTGTATATATTCAATGCTTTTTACCCCCTTTCTTAAGCTGTTTTTCCTTGGCTGAGAAAGTTTTGTTTTTGTAAAATGCGACACGGTGCTGTAGAAAATGGCGCATTCAGTTATGTCTGTGCAGGTTACGCTGCTATGTGTCGTGGAAAACTTGGTTCAAAGTTGTCCTCATTTAATTATTTATTTTACTGACAAGATTAAATTTCAGGTAGCTGGTGAAATTCTCTAATTTCTACCACTGAACACAAATATGACCTTGTAAGGTTTATGTCTGTAAGTGTTTTTCTCCTTGTATTTAAATTTTCTTGAAATTTCAAAAATGTTTGTTTAAAATTCTTCTGTTGGTGTGAAATATTTGTTTTGCATGTATCCCTATTATTGGCCACTACAGGCCTTGTTTTAATTAGTGATAAATATGGTGGCTGTTACATTAAGGGCAAAGTCACACATAGCTCACTTGCAAGTGATTGCAACCCACCTCAGGATGTGGGTCGACACGCGTTGACCCGGGTTGAGCAAGACAAAATGCTTGACGGCCGCTCATGAGCCGACGCAATAACAAACAGCCACACCTGCGTGAGGGTTTCACTTCCGCAAGGAACATTTCTGTTTATTCTGTTTAGCCATATTTTTGTTGATTGAGTCACAGCATGGGCCAGATTGCAGCAGGGAGGTAGAAACATTTGTTTTAATCAACATTTGGGCTGACAGTTAAATCCAGAGAAGCTTGGATGGATGCGTCAGTAACAAGCTGCTTCCAGGGCAGTGAAATGCGCATTGTGCACCTGCGTCTGTCACCCAGGTCAATCCTGCTTTAATAAACGCTGTGTGAAATTGCATACCTGACCTGCATGACAAAGAGTCTTGACCCAGGTAGGTTCTGACCCAGGTAGATCATGCTAGTGTGAAAGAGACTTTACTATTTGTTTTAAGTTTGCTTCACACCAGAAAAATGTAAGCAAACTTCAGTTTCTTTTAAGCGCTCAAATGTGTTTGTTTGGTTCACTTGCAGCTTTATCCAGATGGTTTCACATTGCACTTTTCCAAACACACTCGGCTCTCTTGCCGATTACTAGAGCAGAGGTTCTCTCTGGAAAAAGTTTTTCCATCATGCCCAACATGGAGAATACTTTACGTGATGTGGTTGTGCTGTTGTCCGTGACTAATGTCTGTACAGACAGTACCGCTTTGTCTTGGCACAGTGTTTTCCCTGCGAGTGTATATGGCACAATTATAATAAAGTCAGGCGTAATACATGTGCTAAATCATTATTCAATTGTCATGTCATACTTTCCTTTGTTTGTGACAGTTATTATGCTTAAAGAACACACTTGCTGCAATAGTAATTAAATCTCAAACACTATTAGCGGAATTTCATTGAATAGCCCAGGGTTGCGCCAATTAGTAAATCAGCCCTATATCTAAATCAGCCGGGTCTACTCAAAGCATTTAAAAAAAAAAGGGGGGGTAGTCTTTATGGATCTTTTGCCATCTGGTGGCTGCATACTGTATGCAGGCCATTGCAGATTATTTCAGATTTTCCAACAACACCCACTTCGAAATGAAACAAGTGAGAGAAATAATGCCAGGCAGGTTTCAAGTTTGCAATGCATTTATTGTGATCTGTTATTGATAGATGCCAATTAAATACTAATTTATGTGCAAAAAATTGTTCTGGAATGGTATTAAATAAACCATCAAAATGAGATATAATTTGGTGCAAAATGGTTAAGGGTTGAGTTGTTGCAGTGTGCTGTAGTAAAAAGATAAAATGGGACTATGGGGAGAGCAGGTAGAGCACCATATCCAGAGGTTCTCACACTTTTTGTGCAGGGGATCCCTTTGTAAAAATGATTTAAAATGATATCCCAAATGAAACTGATCAAACAAAGAAAAACTGTACTGCAGTGAACTTACATGTACATTGTCTTTAAGTATCACAAAGCCTGTCCCACCACATCATTGAACGGCCACTTTTTGAACATTAGATAGATCTGTTTTACAATCATTTTCTGGGTCTGGAGACCACAACGGTTGTCCAGAGGGTCAAGTGGAACACAGTTTCAGAAATGGTGCTTTAAAAGGTTCACTTATTTGTTTGACAGGAAAGGATCCACCTATTATTATATGTTGCCATAGATGCTTATTAGATATGCTCCAGTCAAGGGTTTTCAGTGGATTGTTTTGTGTGCTCATCTGCCACCTGCTGGTCAGGTTTAAAAACACAACATTTCAAAGGACTTGCTGTGAAAGCACTTGTCTGGGTGTTGCAACAGTCACAATTGCAGGGAAAAAAAAGTTCTTGCCAAATAACATAGACAAGTAAACTGCCTTTCAAAGATCCTGCTATTCTTGTAAACTCCAAACAATGTCCACTTGGATGACTGGGGAATATATCATCATCTTGAGATTATTAGAAAATTACACTTCAAGTGAGAACATTCACATTTTCCATTAAACATGGGAGACATAAATGCTGGTCACATTTAAATATAAAACAATGTGAATACAAAATAGAAAACATTTAATATAGTACAAACTGTACACATATAACAGAGATCAGGTTTCTGTAGTTATTCACTCACCTACGGCTGGTTTTCTTATCCCTTTCCTCTTTCTCTCCGGACTCTTGTTTGACATCTTCATTTTTGTTTTTTTTCAGTTTCTTTGAGATCCTATCTTTCATTTGCTGCCTTTCCTCAGTGTTGCAATCATTGTCGTCTTCATCTTCCTCTTCCTCCTCCTCCTCCCCCTTTCAAACATTAAAATAAAGGGGTTACACCTGATGAAATCATTTCATAAATGTTACTTATTCTGCTCTCTACAGTGGTCTCTATGCAGGTTTTAAAGAAGCATGTTACAGGAAACATAGCTGTATGTTTTCATTTTAAAAGTACATTATCTGGTACCATACTTGGTAAAAGAAAGCTCTGATTAGTGTTTTATACTTGCACTTTCTATAGTAGGTCATTTTACCGTAAACTGTAAAACTGTAAAATTCTCTCCTCTTTTACACTTTCTTTCCTCTTATTAACCAACGAGCTGTTTCCCTTAAAGGAGGTGTTTTGTACCAGTGACATGCTTTGATTCCCAAAACATTTCTGAAGTGAAACGACTTTCAAAGTGTAATACACTGCCTGAAAACTGGGAGTTTTCTTTAGCCTACAGTAGCATGGTACCAGATACAATTCTCAAAAAAAACATGTCAATTATAACGTGTGCTTCTTTCATAACTGCACCGGTGAGACCTACATAATGAATGGAAGTGCATGAAATGTAAGATTTCTGTTTAGTTTCTCCTAACCCCTCTATGATGTAACAATACCATTGTTTTTTATAGTAACATTAAGAAAAGTTTGGTGAATCTGAAATTGTGGCATCACATTTTTCCAGGACACCCCTCAAATCAATACTATTAAACGTTTTTTTTTTTTTTTTTTTTATATAAATTTAGTCGTTGCCAATTAGTTTTTATTATTTTCTCCCCAATTTGAAATGGCCAATTATTTTTAGGCTCAGCTCACCGCTACCACCCCTGCGCTGACTCGGGAGGGGCGAAGATGAACGCACACTGTCCTCCGAAGTGTGTGCCGTCAGCCACCCGCTTCTTTACACTCTGCAGACTTGCCGTACAGCCGCCTCAGAGCTACAGCGTCGGAGGACAACGCAGCTCTCGGGCAGCTTACAGGCAAGCCCGCAGGCGCCCGGCAAGACTACAGGGGTCGCCGGTGCGCGGTGAGCCGAGGACACCCTGGCCGACCTAACCCTCCCTCCCCCCGGACAACGCTCGGCCAATTGAGCGCCGCCCCCTGGAAGCTCCCGTCCACGGTCGGCTGTGGAATAACCTGGACTCGAACCGACGACGTCCAGGCTATAGAGCGCATCCTGCACTCTAGCGAGTGCTTTTACTGGATGCGCCACTCGGGAGCCCAATGATTACACTTTTTATAAGTTACATAACATACCTCAAAAGAATCCCCTCTTTGTCTTTTAGACTTTTGTCCCCTGTAAGAAGTTAAATTATAGTTAGCAGCTCATAGAGTCAGTTACATAAAACATTTAATTTGACAGAGTATGAAGAACATTTTACATTTGTTTTGTAAAATAATAATACAAATAATAAATCCAAGCACATAAGTTCTTGTTTTTACATGTTTTACATTTCAGAAAACAAACCAAGAAAAATATAATGTTGCACTGGGGTAGATCAATTTCAGGTAAACTATCCCTGTTAAATGTATCTAGTATTACTGTAAATACCAAAAAAATAAATATTAAAAAAACAAAAACAAAAAAAAACTAAATCTAAAAAGAAACTACATTTTACCACAGATAATTAAATAAGCCAACAGAAATACAAATCGCTCAAATGGTTTTGGATATAGGAGGTATTGAAAGTCTTTTAACTAAAAAAAAACAGATCAAACCTCACTGATTTTTTAAATTTTTTTTATTGATATTAAGCAGTCTGAAAGAGCATTTTATTTGACACAATGAAATACAATAGTGCTGATGTTACACATGGATGAACCATCTCTGAGAAATAGGACAAGGAGAAAATTATATTGAAACATGAAAAATCACAACACAATTCAGACCACTAATTAAAAGAAGACCTTGGGGATGAGAAGGCATTAAAAGCAAACTAAGTACATAAATGTAACAATAAAAAAAATATGAATTATACCGGTCTACAGCAGGAATCGAACTCAACCTTGGGTCACCTTTCAGTAAATCGTGACTGCTCTTGCTTTTTCCTTTCATACTCTAGAAAAAACAAACAAAAAAAAGCACTTAAGCACATTATATAATTTATTTTTTGTGATCGTTGCAGAACCCAGATATTAATACCAATACCAGTAATATATTTCAGAAATTAATTTAGAAAGAATCACTATTTGATTACCTGGCTGACTTTATTTACTTCTACTTCTTCCTCTTCTGCTTCTTCGCCAAAAGAAAGCAAACTGAAATTCCTAAAGAAAATAAAGACGGAAATGGAAATATTATACAAATGTTGAGAAATACCATGTACCGTTTATATGCCTTTCAACAAATGAATTCCAGAATAGTATAGTTAGTTCAAATGGTTCCTACTGGGGAAGCAGAGGAGCGTAGGTACCTGACAAAGACAACCGAGTAAGAAATCCAATTACCAAATTATGCAAGAAGCTTCAAGTGGACAAACCCAATGTACAAACTAACTGACAGCTGCTGGAACAAGGTCGCCTCTGCACTGCACACAAAAGGCTGCCTAAATGGGAATATAGTAGCAAAAACAAAAGACCCTATTCACAAAGCCTTAACTTGTCAAAGTCACGTTTTAATGGGTCACAAAAATCCACCTCCAATAAATAGCCAGTAGCCAAAATAATTCATAATTTTACACTTTAGTGAACCGTACACTGCATGTATGTAACATGTACTGCATGTACTGACAATGTGCTAAAGAATGACCTTACCATGTTTCATCAGTGTAGTAAGCATGTCCTGATATATATATATATATATATATATATATACACATACACACACACACACACCTTTTCAATATGTCACTGTTCTCTGATGTGCAAGTCATACAGAGAAATAAAAGTGCTAGCACTTAGATTGTGTTATAGGGATAGAAAATGTCCATTTATGAGGACTGAATGACTTTGATCTATTGTTTAAGCTTCTCTTACCCCCTCTCTAATATGCAAATTGAACAGCTATATTATTTTAGAAAACAACTGAGAGCACAGCACCTGTGGTCCGACAGAATATATGCAGGTTGCTTAAATCGGGTTACGCACAATTTGTACGCACAACAAAACATGAAAGCAGTTAATAAATGAAAATGGTTGCATATTTCTCTGTGTACTTGACATGCAATCTGCCAAGGCAACTTATTTTATAAAATGTCATCTCCATGAAGATGTTCTTACTGGCCGCTCAAGAGTCAGTCTGCTGAGACACACGCGTTTGAAATGATTGAACACAATAAAAAAATATATATATTATTATTGTACATTTATTTTTTTTAAATTCTAAATTATAAACAGGTAGATCTACTGGAATCCCTTTATATAAATTCAGAGGGATGCTATGATAAAATATTCTAAATATTAAAAAGTCCAAAGATCTCAGATGAAATCCTCTCATTACATGAAAAACAGTGAAAACGAGTTTGTAATAATATTAGAAAGACACATGTGACAAAGCACACCACACATACAGTATGCATTAAATTACAACACAAATAATGCTGACAGCTTATCGTCGGATTCAGCACCAGTGCGCCACATTCACGTAATTTGACTCCCTTGTATTTTTGGTTACATGATTAAAAAAATAAATAAAAGATATTCATTAAAAAGGACAAGACAGATTGTATAAAAGAAATGAACATTGATAAATATATGATCTTTACAGATAAACACAAATGAACAATGCCAAACCTACTGATGGAAGCAGGAATGAATGGAGCCCAGCGCAGAAATCATTTTCAAATGGTCTTTAGAGTCTTCAATTCTTGTGATTAGGACAACACATCCTAATATGCAGCTAATCACGTACCTTCATCTCTATACAGCACCTGGTTTCTTTAGTTTACAGTGCCATTTTGCTCACCTTTGTTTATATGTTGCTGCATGTGATAATTTTTTGAAGAAACAGATTTATTATTTTTCCTGGCAGTACTGTAATGATTCCAAAAACTATTATCCTACAATTAAGTGACACGGTACAAATGTTACTGACAGCATGGCAAACAGCCTTTCACCAACTCAAATCAGTGATCAGTTGACACCAGATTCAGAGCTGAAGCAGCACATACCTAAACTTTATTAAAATTCCAAGATTTTAAAAAATGGAAGACCAAAACACTTAGCATATAATACCCATAACTAGAGAAAGAATTGAGTGTACTTTGAGATGGTATACTAATATAAAATAAAAAACAGCTTCGTCTCAAGACTGTACTGTACTCTTGGTGCACCCAGTAGATATTGCTTAAACAAAGAATAATGAGAAAAAATTTACTTTGTGGCTTTGGACTGAAATTTCTTTCCGTCTTCCTTTTCTTTTTCCTTTTTAATGTTTGTTATTGCCCGTGGAACTATGTCATCAAAGGGACTGTGCAACACCTGCAAGAAAATGTTTCACACACAAAAAAAAAAAAAATCAATCTCATTATTGTGAGATGGACTGCAGACATTTTTAGTGGTTCAAACAAAACTAACCAGACTAGCACTTTTTTGAGTAACTTGTCACAGTAATAGTACTTTGAAAAATCTTGAGGATTGTTGATTAAAAAGTAATGTTTTATTTACCTCAGTAGATCGTACTTTGTGTGCATTAAGTGGTCTTTCATCTTTATCCGTTTCCACTTCTGCTAATCGCAACATATTGTACACTGTATCTCCTGTAACCTATAAAACAAACCAGCATTTTACAGATGGATTCTACCTTGCAAATTCTACATTAACTTTATACACACACACACACACGTAATAAGATCCAATCCAAAATGAAAACTGGATCTCATGCAGGAAATATTTAAGCCACATTTTTATTACCTTTCCGAATATAGTGTGTTTGTTATTAAGCTCATCTGCACGGCCCAATGTAAAGAAAAACTGGCTGCCATTATCATGGGGTCCAGCGTTTGCCATGGCAACCAGTCCTCTTCTGTTGAAACGCAGCCTGGAATGGAATTCATCCTACAATTTAAAAATAGAAGATATATCTATCAAGGTCTTTCAGAATGAAGAGTCTTGTCATAAAACACATTTTCTAACTTTCTTATTTTCAGGCTTCTGTTGATGTACTCAAGGATACAGCCATTTAAATTGTAAGAGCCAGCAAAACAACAAACAATACAGTTTAACACCTACTTAAGAACCCAGAATGTATTAATCTTAAACATGATTATACATTGTCACTGGACCATTCTCAGAGCTGCACCAGTAAAAATCATGATTATACATTGTCACTGGACCCTTCTCAGAGCTGCATCACTAAAAATTATGATTATACATTGTCACTGGACCCTTCTCAGAGCTGCAGCACTAAAAATCATGATTATACATTGTCACTGGACCCTTCTCAGAGCTGCAACACTAAAAATCATGATTATACATTGTCACTGGACCCTTCTCAGAGCTGCAGCACTAAAAATTATGATTATACATTGTCACGGGACCCTCCTCAGAGCTGCACCACTATAAAGTTTGTGGTTAATATTAATATTACTAAGCAAGCCAATACCATATGACCTGCAGAGAGGCCCAGTCGTAAGCCTCTTGCTCTGCTGACTGCATGACAGAGTATGCCTTGCAGAAGCAGCAGGAGTACCAGTACATCTCAACAAACCCTGACAGCTTGCTCCACCAAATGCACTCCACAAAGCAGCGAATAACAAACCGAATGGTTGAAATGATGGCTAAAAGAATAAATAATGAACAAAAAAATAATAATAACTTGACTTTTAGTTAATGACATTCAATGACTTAACGTCTACTCTGTACTACATTATTTATAAAGCTTCTTGTAACAGAACGTATACCAGGACCGGGAGGTATGCACTGCATTCAATATGACATGTTACATAATGGACACATGTATTTATATTTTATAGTTTTCCAATGAAGACATAATTTATTGATTCATTATAATCTGTATGTTGCCTTTAATTGTTGTTTAGAAATGATGCATCAATTGGGCTTTATGCATACTGTACTTGTATTACACTTCCTGTTAATAAAAACAACTACTTAATGGTATTATGCAAGCATTATTTTTAGCCAAACACAAACCTATATTGGCAAATCAGCTTTTTTTTTTTACATCCTGTTGGTTTTGCTAAGAGATATGGAAGAAAACATTTTACACTCTTGCTTAAATAAATGTCTTCAACATAAGTTACACCAAGTTAGTCCAAATCGGTGAGGTAAACGATACTGTTTAACATTATTCTCCGCGAGACTGAAGTGCAAGGCGACCCATTTTAATATTTACATAGCACATGACTTTAAACTTAAAAGATGTAATACAGGAAAGGGGACTTTGAATAGATGTCAAAAAAAATAATATTATAAATCATTTAAAAAAAATAAGGAAAATGGAAAACGTAACAATTAGGCCTAAAAGTTAGTGTTAAGAAGGCCAAGACAATGTGAGTCAGCTGTGTTGAAAATGCTTAATAATATCCAACAGCAAGCTAACACAGTAAACTACTAAATACAGTAAAAAGGATGTATCAGGTTATTTAGCACATCCCTCAACCAGACATAATATTAAGAGGAAAACAGCTTTTAGTTTTTGTATCACTAAAAGGACAGGCCATCTAAACACATAAGAATTACACAGAGCTTCTCCTCTTTGGACTAGCACTAACGTTTGATCTCCAGGCAACATTACATTCTGAACTGTTAAGGCATTTAATGAAATACAGTATGCTCTTGAGATTACGTACCTTAAAGGGGCGTCCATAGATGGATTCTCCTCCAGTTCCTGTTCCAGTGGGATCCCCTCCCTGCACAATAAATTCTGGGACAACACGGTGGAATATTGTACTGTCGTAGTACCCTGAAAAGAAAGAATTTCTCTTGATAATTAAGACTTTACAATCTTTTTTATTACCATGTAATCACTTTCCCATTTTCTGAATAGATTAAACAAAACATTTAAAAGTTCATAGGGCCTAATGTTGTTATGCTAGGTTAATGGATAATAAATGGCCTAATAATAAATTAAACAAATATTCTTGTCAAATAACAAAAAATGAGCAAAAATCATTAATGCTATGAACACCAGTAAAGACAATCGAAATTCTTACCTTCCATGCAAAGTTGAACAAAATTTCTGCATGCTTTTGGGGCCTCTTTGGACCACAGTTCAATATCAATATCACCCGCCGATGTCTTTAACAATACCTGGGGAAAAAAGCAATACAATCGTACTGTGCATCTTAATGAGCGATAAACCAAGACTTTAACATCATCCATTTCCCAAGGGTGGTCATCACTGGTCGAACATTTTAGTTTTGAAAAAGAACATAACATAAAACCGTTAACAAAATGGGGAAATATGCCAAGAGTTCAGTACAACAGTTTAAATATCACATATTTAATTATTATGTGATCTATTCGCATTCATGTGGATACTTTCAGTCCATTTAACATACATTTTGTATACTGTATTATACAAATTATTTTAATTACTCCACCTTTTCCTAACAAAGTACTGGCTTTCAATTTCTGGCAACAGTTATGAGGAGGTACTCCTGGGGCATATTAACCTCCATTCTGGGGCCCTGGCTTCTGGACTATCTTCCCCACCCCCAATTAGTGTCAGGCATACAGTATACTGTACAATTCAATTCAATGCAGTGCCAGGCCTAGTATTACTGTACTCCTGAGAGCTGAGAAATGTATGACTTTTCTGGAAAGCATATACATTTTTTTTTTTAAACATCAAAATTAGTGTCATTATAGTCTCCTTGCAGTGCTTGAACTAACATCATAATAACTCAACCTGATACAAAAGTAATATAATGTTCATTCTTCCTGATAAAGCAGCACAATGGAACTACAGCTATGGCCAAAAGTTATGGCCATAAAGTCAAATGAAACCTGATGAAAAACAGTAAGTGAATTGCATACCACTTTGTAGTGTTCGATATACTTAACGAAAATCTGACAAATTAAAATGTGACATTTTGAAATCTAACATGAAATGATACTGTACTACTATTATGGCTTCCGGTAGACACTTGCGATATCATTTTGTAGTTTCTGTGATGTTAAATAAAAGACCAAAAATATGTTTGTTTTTTTTTAATTATGTCTCAAAATTAAATTTCTACTTGGTGCAAAACTTTTGGCCATAGCTGTATATACAAGTACTAAACCTAGAACACCTGTCCTACTTAGCATTAAAATAAGGGTTCCCCAATCCTACTGAAAGCTACAAGTATGTGGGCAACATTCAAACTATAGGGATAGATACAGATCAAGACATAAGCAAGCACAACCACAAATTTTTTAAATAAAGCTGTTGTAAGTGGAACAGAGTTTATGCTGTAGTCACTGCTATTTCCACAAATATTGTTATTTAAAAAAATACAAGACACTATACATTTTGGAGAGCATACAATACCTAAAGCAGTTATTTTATTTTTAATATTCCACCCCCAAATGTTCATGATATAGCATCAGCTTTTAAATAGATAATCACTATATTTTAGAAAAAAAACTGATGTAATAATATTACAAACCCAGTGTATCCTCCTGTTATCAAATGCATTGTTCCCATGTTGGTCTTTATTATACATTTTCCAAATAAAAAATCATGTGGTTGGTCTATTCAGTATTTTCCAGTTTCTTGTTGAATTCTTAATAATTTACTCAAATAGTTAATATTAACTCATATTGCAGGTGAGGTTTGCTGCTTTCACGCAGATGAAATTAAACAAAACAGGATCTTGGCAAGCGCAGTGTGGCTTAAAAACTCTACAGCATACAGTATAAACTGAAGGGTAATACTACCCTGTAAATCAAAAATCTGTATCAGGTTTTAAAAGAATGCAGTGACTGTGGTCGCTGTATCAGATCCAAAATTCATCTGGCCTACATTTGATTTTTCAGTCCCTGAGGAATAAAGCAGGGATCATTTTTTTTGCTCAGTTCTTCATTGAAGTGTTGGACACATACGGCAGCAACATTTTGTTTCCTTGTATTTTATGATAAATGTGCAAATTCCATAAATATGTATAAGAGCATTATTCCAAAGCATTCAACAAACTGTACAGTTTCCTGATGAATACATCCCAATCAACTGGCATGTTGATCATCATCTGGCTCCGACCTGTGCCGCTTGCAGATTCATAACTGTGTCCTTAATGCTCAGATTCTGCATCCACCTAAAGTTACTCTATTCACACTACCCAAATAATACACGATCATCATGTCTTGAAAACATTGATTAATTATGTTATAGAATACTTTCAATTATAATGAAAATAAAATACTTTTGTTTGAATGCGGATATGTGTATTTTTGTCAGCACTGCATAAACTGGTTATTGGATTATTCTGCAGCAAGCAGATGCTGTCACAAAGGCAAGGGTGATTGGTGTTGATTGCCATGGTAATTTAGTAATTCCAATTTAAACAACTGAAAGATACAGCGGCTTGAATGCGCTGATTCCTGCTGACTGCTTCATTAGCCTCAGTGGAGAGCAGCAATCAGCATGAATTCAAGCAGCTGTTTGGTCAATTGTTTCAACTTGAATGGTAAATTAGACCAATCAATATCACTGACCCACACTTGACCCACACTTGTATATCCATTTATACAAGTCTGAAATGTGCAGCTTTGAAGCAAACATGTATTTTAATTTTAAAACATGTTATCTGGTACTACACCAGGTTAAAGAAATGTCTGTTTGCAAGAGGTCAGCCCTTCACTGGTTTCTTTCCTGTCAATAACCAATCTGCTGCTTCCCATATTTACTGACGTGCTTTAACCCAAAAGACACATGGGGTGAAAAGACCAGGGAGGCAAGGCAGTAACAGACTTCCTGGAAGGCAAGCAAACTTAGTAGTGTATTACCAAAAAAACAGGGTGCTTTAACAGGTGTCTTTAAAAACTGCACATTGGAGATCTACGTAGCTAGGGAACTGCTAAACCATATTTGACTTCCTGGTGACCGAGATGCAGAGTTGGTCGTCTGGCTCTGAAAGATTTCGTGAGATTTTACCCCCCTAAAATTTCAGGGTAAAGGGAGTAAAAATATTTGGCGTCTCAGGCGTTACCTTGAGACTTGTAAAGGTTCCTGATGTGTTTAATTTTAGAATATTTAAAAATATCTAAAACATCATCTCTATAAAAAAAATAAAAAAAAACTTTTTTCCCCTCCTCTCCTGTTAATAACATTTTATGGGCTGAATATCTTGAACTAAACATTTTAATTAACTTGATAACATGTTAATTTCTTCTATTTTTACAATGTCTGTCAAAACAGCAGCACTGTAATAGTTTAGTGGCACGTTGGACAACCTCCCACAATCGTTATACTAGCTCCAGTCTGTAAATGCTGGAAAAGTCACCTGGCTGAAATGCAGGGGACTATTAATCTGCAGTCTCGACGGAATGAGTGGCCTACGATTCATTGCACAAAGACGTCAGTAGTTCATTAGGTCTCGTTTTTATTGATGGATGTGACCAAGAAATCCTTTGTGCGTCACTCCAGATGCGTCGAACTGCTAAGCAACGGCCACTTCAATCAAATCCGAAGAGTCGAACGGTGACCATTTGCGAACTGATCCACGTGTGAAATGTTGGTAAGACAAAGTAGTATTTCTAGCTAAATCCTCTGATACTGCAGACAGTAATAATATGAATCTTAACCAGTAACATATCCATAACTAGGCATGCGACACAGACAGTACCAACTCTGCAGTGCCAGGTGCAAGAGACCTGCTGTGTGCGTGTCAGCTTCCCTAACGAAGATTGTATCTACTCAGTCAAACAAGTATTCAGCAGCAACATGCATATAACAAAAAACATGACATCGTAAATCACCTGTGCTGTATAATTTATTGCTGTACTACTAAACAAAAACAAAACACGCTGACTTACCTTTCCATTTGTTGGGGGTTCTTGTATATAAATGTTACTCATTGTTTTCTTCTGGTTGAAACAATTAAATTATATAACTGAAAACAGACAGAATAAAATATAAAAATATTTTCCCTTCGACTTCCGACAATAATAACCACACACGAGCTAAATCAGAGAAAGCAATGTAAATATACCGCCATGTTGTTGAAACACAAACTCACTCATGGAAAAAATAGGGGTGAATTCACGACCAAGGTGTGCACATTTAAAATATCAAGAAAATAAAACCAATTAAACTATGTGTTAATAAAAAAGAAACTAAGTATATTAAATACATAAAGGTTAATTATTACATTCTAACAGAAAAACGCTGTATTGTACGTATTTATTTGTTTGTCCACCCCTTCAAAATTGGTAACTTCACTTTGGTACATCGGGTGTCACAGGCTAAAAATTCCCAGCGGAACGTTACCAAATTCAAAAATTGTAAGTTATGATATGACATGATTAATTTGTTGTATGACTGGAGAATAATAATATTTATTAAAAAAAATGATTTAATAATTTTAGTAAATGTCACTCCATGATTTACAGGGCATACCACGGGCTTTATTGATTATGAATAATAAACTGCGTATATGATTATTACTGCTTCAGGTTACACAGACATGTTGGGCATTGTTTGTGTTATGTTAGTAAAAACATGGTTATAATTAGGTCTAAACGAGTTGCACTTTTTAAAAAAAATGCTGGTAAAATAACTGGGGGAAAGTAATGGCATGTTTCACTTTTTTTTGTTTCCAGTAGGACCGAACTAACTGATGAAACATTGAGCAAGTTTTGAAAGTGTTTGAATTTTGCTGTCCGGAGAAGCAACTATAGTCGCTTTCTGTTTTTTAAATCCTCAACATGGCATTTCCAGGTTGTTATACTATTTATTATTATACATTTATGTGTACAGATTCGAGTCATTAGATATCAAGTAATGCTTAATTCTGTCAGGTAATTAATCACGTACATGTTGTCTGTGTACTGAGGGCACGGTGTTACACGCAATAATATAATATCCTACAGTATGCTCTATTTTTATTATATGAAAAAAAAAACAGGACATCATCGGTGTGTTTTGTTTTGTCTTGTCACCACCGACTTGGCTGGATTCACACGCGATTGAAACACGAGCAGAGATTGGCAAAGTCGGCACTTACCTCAGTCTAGTAGTCCTAGTAGTACTTAACCGTGGAATTGAATCAATGAAATTGACCGCATACGTGGTCTAACGTTTATTTAGAGTTACGGTATAAGTATATATGCATATACAATTATGATAACGTCTGCAGAAACTAGCATGAATCTGTGGAGTATACAGAGGCGTCTTTCTGTACTGTAACTGTATGGCACGCTTTCATTTACATACAGAGAGTCGATCATGGATGGAAATGGCTCACCCATTCCAGATTTTACTACGAGCTTGATTAGCCACGGTGTAATAGGTAACAAGCTCAGGTGTGTCTACTTATTAAACTCGTAGTAAACCAGGAATGAATCAAACTTCTCTGTAGTATGACTCTAATTTCCATCTCTGAGAAACGCTTATCAAATGGTATGAAACTTACAAGAACAATTTTAGCACAAATTACTTAGAGTCAGAACTGGGGGCATCCCACTACTGTCTGCGTGACATTTTTACAGATGAAAGGGGAATATAATTGTAATCTACAAAGATGGTGCTTTGAGAAAATAAAATTTGAATGGCCCATCCAAATGTCAGATTTCTGCTTAATTGGACCAGCTGTTCAATTACAGTAGGATGAGCCTTATTATTATTATTTATTTATTAGCAAACTTACAGTTGTTATAAACTATCACATTACAAGACATCGCATTACAGATAAGAGCAGTTATAAAACACAATAAAATCAGTAGTAAGAGCAAATTCAAATGAGACAAAATACAGTAAATAATTACGTTTGAGAGCGATTGCGACTATCTTAGTCTGTGAAACCATCCATTCATGCATTTTGATGCTAATGTACATGTGTTAATCATTTAAGGGCGTTTTTTTTCAGACACATTTTCTTTCTTTGTGCAGACTAAAATTACAAAATGTTACCCATATTGGCGCTTTTGTGCATTTCTCCCTCTCCCTTAGTCATATTGTACATCTAATTTTCACAAAGTAAATTTTAGGAAGAAGCCACAGTGTATAATTTTATTAGTGGTCAGCTTCTGGGTTTAGTCCTCTTGTAGAGAGCTCTTTGTAAAAAAGGCTTTCAATTACTTACATTTCTGTACCACGCATTACAGAAATAGTGCATGCAATATAGAAAAAATTATATTGTTGCTAAGCAACGGCCATGATTTTACAGAGGGCTTTCTCATAGTTATTATTCTACTGAAATTAGTTGCGTCTTTGAAGAATGTATCTTTTGTGTTAATCCATTTTGATGTAAAACAGGCCAACATAAGAATGTCTGTTCTGTCAATGTTCAAATTTACTGATATTTTATTGATGAATGAGATTTGTTTTGGTTGATGACCTACATTTCTTCAAGATGCTTCTTGCAATGTAATGGTCAGTTAATGGCTGTGTGGGCAGTATAGCTCAAGTAAACAACATTTTGTTTAATCCTTTTCTTGACTGCTTGAATATGAATTACCTTTAAGAACTAGAAATGTTACGTTACTGTATAGTCAAGCTAAATCTTATCTGAAATAAAAAGAATGGACACAGGCATAGTGGGTGTCGAGAAATCCATGAGGGTTGAACTGCTGTGCCCCTTCTAGTCCACTTGGCATTATCAGATGAATGCAATATTTTTTTTAATTGGAATAATATTTTAGTCATTCAGATACAAAAACAAAAATGATTTAGTTTCTGTTCAAGAGAATTTTCAAACATTAAAATGCCTCCTTGGTGTTTAAGGATTTTTTCATGGACCACCACTGGCATGGGATCAAAAGCATATAGTCTAGATTTACTAGTATTGGTAGTTTTGCTGTTAAACTGTTATGCTTGTAAAATTGCAAATGGAAAAATGTGGTTTAATTTTACCAGTAATTGACAAATTATTCCATGAAAAAATAGCAGTAGTTTTATTTATTTATTTTATTTATGTATTTATTTGACAGGGACAACGTAGCATTTTTTTACATTTTATTACATGTCATAAGCTGTATTGCACCCAGATTTATGGATGAGCAAATTTTCATTGGCAGTCCCTGACTTGTGCATGCATGACTTATTTATCAATCTACTAGGCACATTTTTCAACAAAGGTTTGTATTCAAGTGTGTCGTCTGAAGGGGACTTTATTGTTGGGTTACAGCTGTTATTGTTGGTAACAACTCCCCAGTAATGTTGTTGAAGCCGACACCCTGGGATCCTTCAAGAAGCAGCTTGATGAGATTCTGGGCTCAATAAGCTACTAACAACCAAACGAGCAAGATGGGCCGAATGGCCTCCTCTCGTTTGTAAACTTTCTTATGTTTGAAATCCCGTAATGAAGAATTAAATTCAAATGATTTATTATTGTGTAGGTCTTGCAGTACATAGCCTTTCAGCTGTACATTCAACGCACTTCTTGAATGTGAGAAAGGCACTGCATCTACAAAGCTATACATGTGTTTTCGTTAAATGAAAGCCCTTGACATTTTTATAAAATGTGGAGAAAAGCATCACATTTCCCACAAACAGGCCCTATGGCCTGTCAAAGTTTTTTTTTCAGTAAAAGTAAAGACTTTTTGGTATACATTACTTTGCAGGATTCAATAGAAATATGACAGTGTTAATCTTGTTCCAGGTCCAAATAAGGATATCAGGGCAGGATGCAAGAAATGTGGATACCGTAAGTATTTGTAAATGTGTATATTTTTACACAAACCTGCAGCTCAATCAAATAACACAACTTTTTCCTTTCCTCTTTTTTAAATTGTATATGCAAGTCATGCGTTTAGTTGAAAAGCTTCAGTGTCTCCTTGTTGTTTTAAATGTAAGCTTATGTATATATTTAAAAACAGTTTTAAACAGAAATCAGATAATGATCAGTTACCTAATCCTGGGAGAAAGCTCAGGTACAGCGATGGTCTGTCACCAGGAGAGGCTTCAGGTATGCATTTCTCACTAGCAGTAATCAGTGCCTGTCTTGTATATCTTGTGTGTGTTAAGCTAAACTTTGCTTGCTCTGTTTTCCTAACAATATCTTAACACTATTAATTTCTTGGTGTGTCAGCAATGTTGCTTCAGACACAGAACATCCATCCCTTCTACACAAGGTCATATTTACCCCACTTTATAAATTCCTTGTTCATCTGTATTCTGAGGGGTAAACATCCTCCCACAACCGCTTACCTTGGAGCTGTGCTGAGCCACAGTGTTCTCAAGTGTGCTCAGATTATTTGTTTAACCTTCATTAACCCTATACTGGTACGTGTCTTGATACTTTATTATGGTATTGTTACGTATGGTATTGTAATATCTTTAACTACAAATGTGTTATTTTGCTTTTGTTTTAGCGGGTCACTTGACATTTGAGTGTCGTAATTTTGTACGCGTGGATCCCAAAAAGGACATTGTTCTGGATGTGAGCAGCACCAGTAGTGAAGACAGTGATGAAGAAGAAGAGCAGGAGGGACTGGGAACTAAAAAGCTGCCGACGGGCACCAACAACAAGAGTAGGTGTTCAATGACCTTCTGTAATACAGTAGAGAAATACATGTTTGCTGTGAATGCTTTCCTCGATTGTGTCAGAAGGAAATACTGCAGGTGATCTGTGGTATGCATGGCAGACTTAACTGAACCTTGTTTTATTACCACAAGTACGTAAAGAACAAAGTGTTCTAGGGTCATTGGTCAGGCAAAGAAAAGGAGGTCTGTAATATTTGATAGACAAAGTTTTTTTTGTATTATATATCTACCTAACCTTTCAGATTTTAAATTAAACCAGTCTTGTTTCTAGTCTTAGTTCTGTTTTTCTGGTATAATTAAACATACAACAGCAATCTTGCTGTATTTTCATGTGCACTGAAAAGCAAGACAGATTTTAAAAAAAATAAACATGTTCTGTATTTCCTGGTTTGAACAACTACTCAGAATTACTGTGTAAATTATTCTGTAATCTAGTCAGAAAGGTTTGCATGCGGATGCCTACTGCTCGTTAATTAAATAACCCTTTTTTATGTTCATGGCGGGGAGGTTAAATAGTGTAGGATATAAATAAATCTCACCAAATGATCTTATGAAACATAACACTGCAGTTAAAACATTGTAAATATGCACACAAACATTTTAGTATTATTGTTCTGTTAATACACTGTTACTACATAAAGACTGACTCAACATTCACATTTTTATCCCAGGATTAGCATGTATGTGCTTATTCAGTAAACCGGTATCCTATTTACTTTTAGTGTTGTTTAGTTTGCTGATTTTTATGTGCACAGTCAGGAGCGTGAACGGGCGTGTTTGTGTTAACGTGATTCGCCCACAGTAAGTGATGGACGGTATAAACTCCCACACAGTAATCTGACATTCAAAATGTCCACCAAACACCAGTACAGTAAACAAAACAAACACACGTTGTGACGGTCGGGCGGTTCCTACACAACAGTATTCTAATCCCAGACTGGAAAACAGCCATGCCAGCCCCGTGCACACATACACAGAAAAAACAAACAAACAAACAAAACAAAATAGATATATCCCAGCTTATCGAAAGCGGGTGGTGATCAGAACCCCAAATGATAACTCACTTTGTAACAGTTAGTTAAACCTAGGACATCATAGCACCTTTTTTCTTTTAATTTTAATTTACTTCAAATAATAACAGTAATATCAAAGTGATTATAGGCCTAATTCTTAAAATCACCAAACGCAAACAAGCTAGCTCCACAGAGTTCCTAACTAAACAAAATATCAAGTTGTAGCATCAACAACATGAAACAAAACAATTAACAGCGTTACTTATCTGCAAAGGTTGTCTTGTTTGCGTTAAAGTGCTACTCTTTATTTGATCAGACTCCAGACAGGTAACTATTTTCGGTTTGTTCTTGGCTTTTGGTTTGAATTCAGCGGTCTCCACTGTGTTATCCAACAGATGACGGCCAACTATGCCTACACCCTGCGTTTTTATAACAATGGTGCAAAGTAAGCAATAAACCCTTAAAGGCATAGACAGCCCTTAGGTCTGCCACAGCTTGTATGCAGTTAAAAATCTTCATTAAAACACTCATTACACTAATAAATGTTTTTATTAAAACCTATGAATGTAATAAAACGTTGTGCAAAAAAGTAATGCAAGTGCAGAAATGGACAGTACAGGTAGGCTACATTACTGCAAATTGCTTCCAGCAAAGAACTCTGATATATGCACTGGATGGTCTTTTTTTGCAAGTATGGATGGTAAACTTTGTCAGCGTTTTCTAAAAAATAACAATTCGGCTTTATATTCGGATGCTGCTCCATTTCCACGATGCAGTATGCACATACTTAGCCATTCAGAAAACAATTCCCCAGTCATTCAACCACAGGCAGGCAATGAACTTCTCTAAAACAACATGGGGTTTTCGATTTGTCAATCACTTTATGGGCAGCAGTGTGGAGTAGTGGTTAGGGCTCTGGACTCTTGACTGGAGGGTCGTGGGTCCAGTCCCAGGTGGGGGACACTGCTGCAGTACCCTTGAGCAAGGTATAGTAAAACCCCAACTGTATAAATGGGTAATTGTATGTAAAAAATAATGTCATTGTAAAAATAATGTGATATCTTGTAACAATTGTAAGTCGCCCAGGGTAAGGGCGTCTGCTAAGAAATAAATAATAATAATAATAATTTATACACTGCCATATTACAGCAAAGCAGGACTGAAATTATTTCCTTTCCTCTTTCCAGCCATGCTTGCTTGCTGTTGCAGTCAGTGCTGTTTTTTCAAACCGTAAACCCTGCAGTGCGTACAGGGATTAAATAGCCAAGGTACAGTACAGGGATAATCGCTCAGTAACAAGGTGCAAACAGCTGATTGATCAATCTGTCAAGCTTTTATACAGTAAAGTGCTGCCTTTTGTATTGCTATCTATATGAATAGCAAGGTAACAAGGTGAAAACATCTGATTGGTGGATTAGTAAGAGCGATTCCTAAAGTAACAAGCCGTGTGTTTGTTATTTAAATCTATGCGAATGGAACATAACGAGATCCAAACATCTGAGTTTGCCTGAAACATATGCCGTGGTTAACACTGTATAAACAATGCCTTTGTTATTGAAATCAATGGGAATGGCAAACGCTATTTGTCCAATATAAATGGCTGCCCGGAATAACCCTGTAAAGTGTAAGTGGTGGATATTGTATTATATTTTAATACTTCTAACAATAATATATCAGTAATAAAATGTAGTGGTAATTGAGTTTTAAATAGTCTACATAGGTGTATATAGGTGGACTAGGCAAGCCATTCCAATATTCAGGGGAACAAAAAATAGAGCACATGAAGGATTTGAAGGCAGATGATGTGAAGAAACAAACAGGTCAGTCTTACACTTGGACCACCTAGGAAGAATCTCTTATGCCCACATCTTTTACTTACAGATGCACTTGAATCAGAAACGCCTTGAGTGTAGTTCCATTTAAAATCAGTAGAACAATACAGATTATTAATAGTAATATTGTGCTATTCTGTACTTTGATAAGATGTCTCCTGAGATTTACAGCTACTGCTTTAGCAGTCATATTGGAAGCTGTATGGAGTTGATTGGTGTGGTTCCTGAAATTCTTAATCATGTGCAGAAGATGATTGCCAGTTAGACCAATCTTATTAGGCAATCTTATAGCACTGACATACTTTTTTGTATTTTACACACAGTTTATGTTGAAGTTTTACTTTTCACAATGACATGCCCATATAATTATAATTTACTAGGTATAAGTATATTTAGTTATGTGGTATTTATAATTGAGTCACATTCAGATTTGTACATTTATATGTTGATAATTCTCAATAAATATTAAATGCCAATAATAATTATAATAAATATGAATGTTTTGTTTGATATGCACAGTTACCCAGATGAGCTACCAGTATCAACTTACTCTGTTAGAGATTGAGAAAGAGAAGTTAACCATGGAGAGAGAAAGATTAGAGATGGAAAAGGAAATACTAGCAATAAATAAGCAGCATCTCTTATTGGAGCAGAAATGGCTTGAAGCGCTTAGCCAGGCAAAGTGTACAGCAGCAACCACTCTGTCCAAGAATCAAGGCGAAAAGTTTTCATTTTAATGCCACAGTAACGATTCAGTTTTCAGTAGCAATCTCTTCTCTAGTTTAATGGTTTAATGCTGTTTCTTCAGATAGCAGTGGATCGTTTAAAAAAAAAAAATGTTTTGTTACACATTGTTTCATAATTGCATCTGTTTTGCAACAGATGTGACTTTGCATACACTATAGAGTCTTACAGTCTATCTTTCCGTATCAAAGGTACTCGTAGGGATGCATTTTGATTCCACTAGGGGCATTGCATCTAATTTCCTAAAATGTTAAACCTATAAAGTAAACATGTTTAAACTTGATCATACTGTGTGCAAGGAGATTAACCAATATAAAAACCCATCATAATTGTTTGGAATAATATGCTATTAATGGACTATATGTTAAAAGCATCTATGTGTAAGTAAACTTAAGCCATACAACTGTATAAACACTTTAAGGATTACATTTGATCATGTTAAACACTTAGATACAATTCTAAAAGTTTAATGTCTGTAACATTTAAAGGGTTACACTCTAATGTACGTAGATATTACCAGTTAAATGGAATACTATGCTACATTAAAATTGCTTGTTCTGCATTTTCACACAAAGATAACACTGAACTCTCTTTTAAATTTTTTTTTGTAAACTATTTGTATGTGTGGTCAAAGATCCTCAAAGTTATTCAGCCATGAGCATGTATTATTATAAAGGTATAGGGCATGGCACTAGTTTTTCTCAGATAAAGTTACTGTACTAGCCTTAATTCTGACCCTTTTATTTTGCTCAATTTCCTCTTCCTCTGATTGGAAGCTTTCTATCTGTTTCAATTTAGTGGCACATTGTGTCAGGACTGTTTTTGGTTTCCTGTGATTTGAAGCACAAAAGCTTTTGTGAAATGAGTTAATGAACCATTGTGGTCATAGCTTGTAAAAAAAGAAAAAACACTTTCATGAGGCTGTTAAGCTCACAATGAACTCTACAGTATACAGTATCTTAAATGCGCACTGTGTGGGATGTGTTGTGGCTCACTTATGATTCAAATGCGTCAGGAAGTTTACTTCTCATATGACACAGATGAATTCATATTAAATGGAAAATGTTACCTGTGCACCTGTTCATAATGTTTAAGGAGTAGATTATTTACTGTGATCTGTGTTCAACCAAGCTGCACTGATGATGCGGAATAGTTCAGCGATACTGTATCTACAGTATTGGCACTCTACACATAATATAAAATAATTCAAGAAAGCATGTTAAATACAAGTAATTAGTGAACATTAGCCACTAATTAATAGGACAAAAAACAAAATACACAATTTCTGTTAGTTTAACAATCATTATTTACAAAGCAATTTCAAATATTTGTTGATCACAAAAGTATTGGCACCTTTACATTAAAACAAAAAATGTAATAAAGTAATTTAAAATGTATATTCTTTGATTGAAACCCCTTGCACAGTAACTAAGCTCCATTACAAAGTCAATAGGCAGAAAAAGAGATCATTATTTCCAACATCTGTTGAAGAAGAACATTTTGGCAACACAGCAGGTAATGGTCAAGACAAAGTTGGATTCACGTTTGAGAAAAGCACTCCTAGCAAACTACAACAAAGAAAATTTCTACAGAACAGTATCAAAGAAATACGGAATACCAAAATCCACAATCGGAGCATTAATCAAGAAGTACCAAAGAACAAATTCAACTAAGACACTTGAAAGAAGTGGACGACCAAAGAAAATTACGTGTACAGCAGGTAGGAGGATCGTCCCAGCAGCTAAAAAAAATCCAAGATTAACATGAAAGAACTGTACAAAGGCACCTGAACACAGAAGAGTTTTATTCATGTAGACCTATCTGCAAACCACTTTTTAAAGAAAACTAATAAAACAGTCAAATTTGAACCGCAGTATGTTTGGAGAAAAAAGATAAAGCCATCAATGAAGAAAAGCTTGTAACTGCAGTTAAATATGGGGGTTATTTGATCATGATATGGGGGTGTGTGACAGAAAGACAATGATTCTTGGTGGTAAATCTCCCTCCCGACTTGTGAGGGCACTAAGTAATGGGAACAGAGTACCCTGGACTGTTTGGCCTGACACTTAATTCCTAGGTGTGACAGGTTGGCTGAATCGTCTGACGTCAGGCAGAAGCAGGAAGGGAAAAAATACTGACACCAGGGAAGTACTGCAGGTAAAGGCTGCGTTTGCCGTTTTTATTAATAACAAAAATAAAATAAATATTTAAACAAAAACACACTGTGCTCGCAGAGCAAAATAAAAGGTTAAACAAAACAAAATCACGAACACAAACAACGCGATCAGGCTGGGCTATAGCCTTCACTGATCCTTAGGTTTTCTTTTCAATCTCCGTCTCTCTGCTCGCTCTCTCCTTAACACCCACCTCGAGTGTCGAGAGCTGCAGGCTTTTATAACAGGTGACCATCTCCCGATTAGCAACAAATTAAATCACCTAATTAATTCGGGAGATGGCCACCTTCTGCACGAGTTTTTTAAAATACCATGTGGATGGGGCTTCCCATCCATGTTACTAAACAGTATAAAATAAACAAACGGCTACGCCGTCACTAAACAAAACAATACCAAAACAAACGGCGCTCGCCGTCATGTAAATAATAAATCATAATACAAAACAAATACAAAATACACTGCACAGGGGCAGAGGAGACCCCGTTCTAAACTAAAATAAACAAATCAATGTACAGGGCTGCTCGCCCTGTTACACTAGGGTTAAAAGGAAGTCGGTCATTTAGAAAGGGGGTGGTGCACTAACTCATCGACCCAGGAAAATGATGTGGCAGCCACGGATTGGAGGAGCGGCTGCAATTGTTTACCAAGGGGTCATGTGTGACGGTATAAATAGGGGACGAAGCAACGTAATCTGTTCCTTCGTTTTGATAAGAGAACAACCTGGAAGGACCTGTGGTTCATGTAGAGAAAATCATGAGTGTTTTGTTTGTTTATTGTCGTGTCTGAATTATACTTGTGTGATTGTTTAGACGGCTAAACATGATCCAGGAGCTGTCGCAAAAGGCCAGCATGAACCCGGACACTTTGTTTACACTAATACTGTATGTTCACCACGAGCACTAGAGCATGCACTGTGGACTGGTGTTTATGTTTGTGTGTGTGTTACGTGTGGGTGAATTAAAACAGAACTGTTATTATTTCGGGGCCAACCCGCGGATTACAGATAAGCAATACACACCGCTGTATTGC
Source organism: Acipenser ruthenus (assembly GCF_902713425.1). Taxonomy (NCBI): domain Eukaryota; kingdom Metazoa; phylum Chordata; class Actinopteri; order Acipenseriformes; family Acipenseridae; genus Acipenser; species Acipenser ruthenus. The sequence continues at coordinate 16,191,240 of NC_081190.1, forward strand.
TTCTCATTGACATTGTTATTATTTACTGTTGTTCGCCATCAGGCATTTGGATTACGAAAGACAACCATTAAACAACATTGCACCTGGATTATAATTGTCTGTCTGTTTATTGATCACCTGTACACTGTTAACCACTTTGCCACAGGGTGTTTTAACATTCATGTGTTTGAAGATTGAATGAATGCAGCCATGTATCAAAACAAGTACAATGTTACCATCTGCTCGTAGGCTGATTGGCAGACAGTTTATCTTCCAACACGACAACAACCCAAAGGATGCGGCTAAGTCCACTCTGGAATTCTTGAAGAAAACGAAGATAAAAGTTCAGAAATGCCCTTCACATCACAGTCTCAATCCAATAGAAATTTGGATTTGGACTCATCTGAAAAAAGCTGTAGCCAAGCATTATGTTTCCAATCTGTCTGAACTGAATGAAATATGCAAGACAGAATGGGCCCAGATATTTCCAACAAGTGGGAGCAGGTCACACACACACACACATATATATATATATATTACACACACACATACACACAATCCTGTTGTTATCTCTACTGTACCTGGCAGCCATCAATTCCTTCATTTTGCACCAGGCAAAATATCAGTAGGAGAGATATCATCTTGAAGATAGCCACAGGGCTTCAGCAGGAACATTTCGATCAGAAAACTGCAAAGCTGAATGACACACGCAAAAGCTAACACATGTTACTTTCTTTTTAAATTAAAAACTACTTTCGTGTTTAATGTTTTGTATGTACATATACCTGTTTACACACTAGTTTCTTTTAAAATGTTTATTTTATTATATATTTTTTTCATTTTTTTAAGTAGTGCTTTATATGTGGTAAGTTAGAAAATAAACCCTTTTATGTTTAATTGTTCATTTAAATACGGCTTTTCGGCTGTGCAGATGTTTGATATGATGTGCTTGAATAAAACTTTTGAGTTGTATCTGATAGTTTGTCTTTCATTTTAATATTGATGTTGTTTAAAATGTACTGTGATCATGGCTGCCGTCGGTGGTTTTAGATATGAGTATAACCGCGGCAGTTCTAGTGTTAACGTGGTAATTTTTGTGGCGCATGTCTAGAATAATATTGTCTGGCATTAGGTTAGAGTAAATTAAAATTAAAATCTAAATTACTCGAAATTCCCACCCCTAGTATACATTTCAATATATTAATGTTGACTGATAGTCCTCAGTTGAATCTAATTGACTCATAAGGATTCCTAAGGCTGGTAATAATAATAATAAAAAAAATATTTTTCAGATTCAAATTTGTAAGAACTCTTAACAATAAGACCAGTCTACGTTTAATACAGTGTGTGTATAAAATGTCCTAACAAGCAGATTTGCATTTCAGATTCAAATGAAGAACCCAAGAAGGGACTGCATAAAAAGAAAAGTAAGGAGAAGTCTTCCCATAAAAAGTTAAGAAAGAGGTAACTGCAGCCTTTCTTATGTTTGTGTGTTATGTCCCCGTCCATGTCCACATGGAGCAAATGCATCTCCTTTGTCCTGAAACGTTTAGCAGCTTCAGATGTCATTTTAATTGCTTGATTTACATTCCCCTTACTAGGTTATGGTGTTAGCAATCATCCTGATGGTTATTTTTCTCCAATATTGAGTTACACTCATTGAGCGCATTTGCAAACCCCCCACCGCCGCAGCTGCTACTGCAAATATCTCATAACCCATTTAAGCCAGCAACGTCAAATTAGTGTTGTGGCAGCCACCTTGAGGTCACATGACTTTTGAAGCTACAGCAGCATACAGACGGTACACAACCAGAGTCTTTTTCATATTTCAAGTTTATTTCATGTTTATAAACCACTCTATCTGATGTATATGTCTGTTTTTCAAATGTGATCATATTCAATTTACAAGACTTTATCCATGGTTACAAACCATTCAGATATGTCATTCCACTTACATTTCTGATCCTGTGGTTTCTTTGCTTTTGTTCAGGAAAGAGACTCCATTCTAGTTCCCCTGATGTTAAGGCTTTTTCTTTTTTTCTTGCACGCATCCAATCCTTCTCTGTTTAAGTAGTAGTTGCATTAGCACAGAGCTTTCAGCCTTGCTCAGGGATTATTATTATTATTATTATTATTATTATTATTATTATTATTATTATTATTATTATTTTTCATTTCAACCCTTTTAGTTTTGAACAGCACATGAAAAGCATTGCTAATGTTTAAACTCTACCATTTAGCCTTCAAAAAATCTATATGTGGCTCGGTGAGCATCTGTTCAAGTGGACTTGAATGTTTTTCTGTCTCTATTCATTAAGAGCATGACTCATCATTCCCAGTCACGCACATCCAGGTAAATTGGTTGGTTGTGAGCTCTTATACAGGTACCATAATGTAAAAATGTTGTGAAGGATATATCTGACAAGTAATGGCTACCTGTTTCAAACAATCATTCTTACTATGTTGGAAATGATGAAAGTATCATTCTGCACACGGCGAGTTCAAATCAGAAAAACAAGTGGTTTGCAAAGGACACCTACTGTCACTTTTAAAGCTCTAATGAATATTTCTGTGACGTCAATGAATCCGTACTGGAATCTGTAAAGTATAAGGTTGATCATCCATAAAAAGGATTGCCTATATTATAAAAGACAAATGTAGGGTTATTGTACAAGCTACCCAGCAGTTACATACTTAGATATCACTGCATTTATTAATATAGCCAAATACATTTAGCAAAAAGCAAATTACTTTTAGTATAGATAATAAAATTGCCAAATAATAAAGTCTTTGTTACAAATTAAACATTTAAAATGTCAATAAACAATTATACTGGTAGTATTAATAATTATACAGAAAGTATTTGTCACCAAGGGAGTATACAAAGTATGAAATACCTATATAATGTATGCCAAACGTAGTGGACATTTTAGGCTTTTATCGAGTGGTAACCTTGGTCAGTTTCTAAGCAGACAGAGTGCAATTTACTGCTCTGGATTTAATCATTTTGAATAGGGAGCTCTAACACACTGTGTAGATTAAACAAATGATTCTGAAATGTCACCTTCATTACTCCCTTGTAACACAATAGCTGCTCAATCAGGCTTTGACTTGGCTCACCTGTTACTGTGGAAACTGCAATTTAGTTGAGTTGAGACAGTCAGAGACTGTGTGCAGTGAGCAAAGTAAAACATTATAAAATAAATTACCACTATTTCATAATTTGCAAGCAACATATAATAAAGGTTAAACGCATGTATGTATTCTTATGTTGGTATAATATTACATTGATACTTTATTAACTGGAATATGACACTTAATAATGAATTAGGTCTTTGTCGATTTGTTTTACAGTCAACCCTCTTTATACCGCCTGGTAAGGGCCATGGGCAAAAACAGGCAGTAAGCGAGGGTGGCGTTATAGTGAGGATCAACAACAAAAAAAACACACACACACCCACAACCTTCTATGTTTGCAATAAATTCAAATGTTTTATTTTGTAAGTTATACAATTACAGTATCTCCAGGCCATTTTAATAAAACATTAATCTTTTTTAAAACTACAGTACTAGTTCTTAACACAACAGTAGGTATACTAGTGATGTTTCATCATCTTTTCCCATCTGTATGGAACATATATGGTTACTTTTGAGGAACAGTTTATACTTTAAAAAAAATTAAAAAAAATAACACTCATTTAGTGTCAAATAACCCAAACAATTCCATAAAAATTTAGTCATTTGAACATTTTTGGCACGACTGTAAGCCTGCTGAATACTTTCCCCCACTGAACGATGCCATTTATTTATTTCACAAAGCAATTTAAGCTCAACAGAATTCTTTTTTAAGCAGTTAAAAAAAAAAAAGAAACCTTGAATATGTACAGGCAAACACTTTTCTTAAACGAAAAGTAAAATAAATATATATACAGTGCCTTGCATAAGTATTCACCCCCCTTGGACTTTTCCACATTTTGTAGTGTTACAACCTGGAATTAAAATGGATTTAATTGGGATTTTTACCATTTGATTTACAGAACATACTTAACACTTTGAAGGTGCAAAATATTTTTATTGTGACACAAAAGTTAATTAAACAAAAAAAAAGACATTTGTTGGTTGCATAAGTATTCACCCCCCTGAGTCAATACTTGGTATAAGCACCTTGGGCAGCAATTACAACTGTGAGTCTTTTTGGGTAAGTCTCTACCAGCTTTGCACATCTGGATCCTGCAATTGTTGCCCATTCTTCTTGGCAAAATTGCTCAAGCTCTGTCAAGTTGGATGGGGACCGTAGGTGAACAGCAATTTTCAAGTCTTGCCACAGATTCTCAATCGGATTGAGGTCTGGGCTTTGGCTGGGCCATTCTAAGACATTCAAGTTCTTGTTTTTAAACCACTCCAGTGTAGCTTTGGCTGTTTGTTTAGGGTCATTGTCCTGCTGGAAGGTGAACCTCTGCCCCAGTCCCAGGTCTCTTGCAGACTGAAACAGGTTTTCCTCAAGTATTTCCCTGTATTTGGCTCCATCCATCTTGCCCTCAATCCTGACCAGTTTCCCAGTCCCTGCCGATGAAAAGAATCCCCATAACATGATGCTGCCACCACCATGCTTCACCGTGGGGATGGTGTTCTCAGGGTGATGAGCAGTGTTGGCTTTGCGCCACACATAGCATTTTGTGCTAAGGCCAAAAAGTTCAATTTTGGTCTCATCAGACCAGACAACCTTTTTCCACATGTTTGCTGTGTTTCCCACATGCCTTTTGGCAAAATCCAAACGGGATTTGATATGGGCTTTCTTCTCGCCACTCTTTCATAAAGTCCAGCTTTGTGGAGCGTCCGGGTTATAGTTGTCCCATGGACGATTTCTCCCATCTCATCTGTGGACCTCTCCAGCTTCTTCAGAGTTACCATTTGCCTTTTGGTTGCTTCTCTGACTAATGCCCTCCTTACCTGGTCACTGAGTTTTGGTGGACGGCATTCTCTTGGCAGAGTCGCGGTTGTGCCATATTCTTTCCATTTTTTAATAATGGATTTAACGGTGCTCCGGTGGATGTTCAGAGTTTGGGATATTTTTTTATAACCCAACCCTGATTGGTGCTTCTCCAGAACTTCATCCCGGCCTTGTTGTGATAGCTCCTTGGTCTTCATGATGCTGTTTGTTTAGATATGCTCTCTAACAAACTCTGGGGCCTTCCAGAAACAGGTGTATTTAATCTGAGATCATGTGACACTTCAATTGCGCTCAGGTGGACTCCATTCAACTAATTATGTGACTTCTGAAGGCAGTTGGTTGCACCAGAGCTTATTTAGGTGTGTCACAGCAAAGGGGGTGAATACTTATGCAATCAAGACTTTTCAGTTTTGTAACACTACAAAATGTGGAAAAGTCCAAGGGGGGTGAATACTTATGCAAGGCACTGTATATATTCTGCTGTTTACAAAACTGATGCTTTAGTTTAAGTCAGCCTTCATTTGTGCAAAACTTGCACGTAAACAAACAAACCTCTTGCCGTACTTTTTTTTTTTTTTACTGTGGCTTTTTAAAGTCACTTATTTTAGACTGCGTCAAGCCTTTTTCATGTTAAACAAACCTGAAAAATAGCACTGTTTTTATATTGGTGACATTTGTTCAGAGAGAATAGCTGGCGATATGCAAGGGTGGCATTATGAAGGGGGGGCGGTATAACTTCGGACAACTGCACCTCTCTTTAACCTCTTTAAGGGAAAAGCTGTTCTTTTGTAATTTGTATAAACTCGGTTGAGACAGAAGGACATACCACCTTAATCTGGACATGCTTCATCTACTAAGGTACTCGGCACGTCATCCTGATGGTTACATGCAGGAGTCAGGCCCCATCTGCTAAATAACATATTTCAGTGAATACATTTGATACCATTTTATTTTGTTTTTTAGATCGTGCTCATCAAGTGACGATGAAGAGGACCATCATAAGAAAAAGAAACAGAAAACCCACAAGAAGAAAAAGAAACAAGAAAAGAAACACAAGAAGGAAAAACGGCCCAAGAAGGAGGGAAAGAAAAGCAAAGAGAAAAGACGTTCATCTTCATCTTCCGACAGTTCCATTGCTGCTTCTGACACCGACTGAAAGTATTTAGCTGCAGAATAGACACTGCCTTAGACAAACAAAAATAATCACACAGGCATGATTTCTCATACAATTCAGACAGCCTTCTGTAATGCTTAAAAAAAGAAAGAAAAGATCTTGCTTACTGTTGTGTATTATATTATGCTCCAATAACAATTATATTTTTTAATACAATCACAATTTATGCTCATGGCCTTGGTCACTAATCAACTGTTCCTGAAGCAATTCCACTACGCAATCTCCAGTTATAGTGTTGTGTCTGAATAAATAGGCCTCTCTCAATCAAGTTGTTTTCTCTGTTTCAATAATATCAGTCATTTAAAATGACTGACATCAAACACATGGTGGGGGGTAGTGAAGGGGACAGCAAGTAGTGAAATACTTCAGTCTGCTACTGTTTAGTAAAAACTGAAAGCATCAGTACAGGTACATATAATCTCAAATTTCTTGTCTTCTATGATGAAGTTTCATATGCTAAATATCTTCAGGGAGTAGTTAAGTATCCTAGTCAGAGAAGGAAACTGACACAAAATGCCAGTAACTTCGAACTTAATAGGACTAATCAAGGACTATTGTTCAAATATGGGTTTCAATGATAAATAGTATGCAAATCCATTCAAGTGAAAAGGCCAGTAAAACTGGTATATACAATCAAGTCTTTACTAACAGTCTTGCTCTGGCCTGAAATTCAATTCTACTGTATTTCTTCATTGTATACTATAGGATGGACTTTTTTAAATTAACATTTGTTGCCAGTTCTACCACATTCAGAACGCTTGCTAATTACAGAATCTTGGTATCCCTGAATAATCACCTGCTCTTCAAAAATAGCTTAATAAGCAAGACATCCCACAGGTGCAGTTGTACCAAAATGTCATCAATTTACTGTCAATGTAGAACAAGTGAGAGGGATATTCTTTTGTTTTGCCCCTCTAAAATGTGTTTCTGCAATGGAGTCTGCCAAGACTGGTTCTTCATTCAATGTAAACGCCTATTGTTTTTGTTCTTTTAAGAAATATTATTTTGTTTAATGTTAATTCAAATGTAACGCAAGTATGTCATAAATGACAAGATAATTACTATTTTAATAACTTCAAGTGCATTCCTAGCGCTGTAAAATCTACAATCTTGTATTACACTTACACTGTTAGATATAAACAATCTAAGTAACGTTTTGAAACAATTGCTGTACATCGTTATGATTTTCAATGGGATATCTGTTGTTCCAAAGCATATTTAATTGGAATTAATTATAATTTTGAATTCATTATTTTAAAGTTACTAGTATAATTTGTGATATAGTGTCTAATAAAAATGTATAGCAGTACAGTATAATTAGAAAAGTAAAATACTGTTTGAAAGATATTTAGATGTTCCTATAATATTCCATTTGACGTTACGTGCATTTGAAACCATTGTTTTTAATTGCGGAAATATTGTTATTCTGAAATCTAATACAAGAGTGCAGGTATGTAGGTCATTTCTTTATGTGGATTGTCATTAATGGAATCTCTGAAAGCAGCTTTTATAGGAAAACATCACTAAGACAATAAACCTGGAGGCTTGAATTCTGGATTTCTGTATGTATGTATGTTTGTCGTTGTTCGCTTAACATGTAGCCATACAGATATGAGGAAAACAGAGTAGGTATGCCATGTCTTCGCATTAGCGCCTCATGAGTATTTTTCAGATCCATAAATAAAATTAAAATGTCAGTATATTGTTATTTTTTTGTTATTATTATTGCAGTTAAAGACTAATTAAAAAAATTAGTTGTAATATTTTCACATGGTATTTATATCCTCCAAAGTTTAGATCAATTGAATAGACCCCAATGGGGTACGAAACTGATTTAAATAAATGTGCAAAGATAAATTGTAATAGACAAGTTTATGGCTGTTGCAGTGTTTGGTAATGTGTGCTTTTAAAGGTGTAAATCTTTTAAAATACACTTTCTTATCTGTCGTTTTGCTACCGGCATTGATCTTTTTGATAAACAGACATCCTTTTCACTTCAGATGAAAACGTTTTTCCTGCCACACAAAGTAGGTGTAATCAGGAGGTGTAACACTCCCAAGTAGTTCATTGCCACTTCATCATTTCTTTGTTGACTACAGCTATGGCCAAAAGTTTAGCATCATTTTAGAGACATAATAAAAATAAAAACTATATGAACATAATTTAGATCTTTTATTTAACATTGTGTAATCAAATAAACTACAAAGTGATATATGGAAGCTGTACTAGTAGTATTTTATGTTCAATTCTGTAATGTTATTTAGCAGGTTTAATTCGACTTTATGAAGTAAAATTAGTTAATTCTATAGGGTGATGCTAAACTTTTGGCCATAGCTGTAGGACTATTTGACCTCATGCTGAATACTATTGCTCGTATGGGGGATGAATCTATGCTTTTCCAGAGAGTGCTTTAATTTGTTTTTATTATTTTTAACAACATAAACTACTCAAAGAATGATTCTTGTTGCTGCCTAAAAACAAGCCGTCCAATCTAAAGCCACCAAGATGCAACATCACATTTCCAGTAGGCCCTGCTGCTTGAACACTATTTTACAGCTCAGATGGATAGTTCTGACACAAAGCAATAGAGTGGCTTATACAGCACACAGGTCACAAAGCAAGTCAATGAATGTGCTGGAGGAGGGCCTTAGGAATCAAACAATCAGGCTATGATGGCTCTCGACAACATAAAACCTCGCTCACATGTGCTACATCTCGTTTAATAAGCACATTGTTATAGTGTTTGAGACCACCACGATCACAGTTCATTTACAGGCAAACCAGACTGGGACAAGAATCTGGAGATTTACCTCTATTATTACAATATTTACAATGTTTAATGTCACTTTGTAATATTACAAAAAAGCATTCTTCCTTGGCTAATGATCTTCAGTCAAGTGTGGTGAATCTCAAGAGATCGGTCTTGTAGAAAATGTATCCTGCTTAAAATATGTTTTGATGTTCCTCTTTAATTTCCATCATAACCTTACATATTCACAACAGGCTTTATCAAACATTTCACATTCTGTGGTTTGAAAAAAGTCAATAATGCCCAAAAGTGGGAGGACTGTTAAGGTCTGGGCAATGATGAAGCAGGATTTGTGCTTCATGGAACACCACGATCAAGCTCTTTCAAGTTACTGAATTTAAAGTCTTATTCTTCACTGTGTAAAATTGTATTCATTTTATGGTGTTCATGGGCCCAAACCTACAGTATCTTCAACCTATGTATGTCAAAAACATGACACAATACAATATCAATGAACTAGCAAGAACATATAATCACCCAATAATTTAGGCAGAAGTTCACAGATACATATATTATTATTTTAAAGTGTATATTATTAGAGCATACACATAGCCATGTGTAAGGCACTGAAACAGACTGGCTGAAATGTTTGTTTCAGAGGAATACATTTGTGTCGCAATACACTTTATTTACATGTTTTTTTTGTTTTGTGTATCCCCAAGTGTTGCTTGTTGCTTGTTGCTAGATACTCGTGACTTCCAGTTGTGTCACAGTAGCCTGCAGTTTTTCATTAATCATTTTTACAGCCCCAGATGATGTCTCTCCTCTGGACAATGAGCCTGTTCTTTTCTCCTCTGGCTTGCTCGTGTTGTTCATAGTTTCTATAAAAGGCACAACAAGAAAACACTTCACTATGCACAGTTGTATGCAGACACCCTTTTAAACTACCCTGCTGAAATACTCATCCACATACATACATCCAGAGAAACAACAACAAAGAAAATGCATATTTCACATACAGTACAGCTGCATTAACATATTATGAAAGGGTGGATCAAGTGGTCACAGTCAGGCAAACAAAGTAATTGCAAATAAAACAAGCCAAACAAAAGTCACCTTACCACATCCTTGTTAAAGAAATGAAACTTTTGTACCAAAGCCATTATCCATGCTAGCATCTATTTATTCTCTCACTCCTGCTGATTGATTCATCCTTAATTATTACATTGCCAAACAAAGGCCCCAGTTTCTTCCATTCCAGCCACATCCTCACATGGCTGAAATGGAGGGTGTCAGGGAAATATTTTCCTGCAGGGATAGTGAATTGTAACCCGATCCCTGCCGAGTTACACAAAATATAAATGAATGATGTGGCAGGGGAACCTCACTCTGACACAATATATATACAAACATATATTTGAGCAGTATGCTGTCAATATCAGTGTTGAGATTGGAAATTATGGGTTTGAGACTTTTACTAAATCTCGAAAATAACAAATTATGGGGGTAAATTCACAAAGCCATTTACTCTAAAGATTCAAAGGAAGGGGATATATTCAAAACTGCTTGCCCAAATTTTATATAAAAAAACAATTAATAAAATAAACTTTTCCTGGACATTTGCTGCAGTAAGATATTCTTTCACATTACAGACTCCTGTTTGGCAGAGTGTCTTCTTGGGTGAACTTTAGGTGACATCATTGTCAACTGAGCCAGCGCTCTGGCCCTCCCAAAGTGTGTTAGAGAATAAACTCCTATACCTAAAAGAAAGCCCCTGATAAAAGTGCAAAGCAGTATAACATGCTAGAAGCAAAATATAGAAAAGCTTATAAAATGGCACAGTGCAGGACAAGCATGGCAAGTCACAGAAAAGTATGGTAAAGCATTGTAATACCCATGTTTAACCATGACAACGCATGAGAAACACACAGTATAGACAAAGAAAACGCGTAATGAACTGTAAAATGAGCAAGTGAACCACAGTGAACTTTTGTATGGAGTTTTGAAGTAAACATATTACCTGCAGCACTTTTCTACTAACCTCTTGTAGAAGCATTCTCAAGATTGTGTAGCTTCAGCCCAGAATCTAACCTCTGAGGCTTGGTGTGGAGAAACAGATAGCAGAGCACACACACACTGATGATGAACGCCAGAAGAACAAGGGCAGCGATTCCCAGTCCAATCAGTGCGCCTATACTGAACAACAAAATAAGAAGAGTGAATCCAAGAACACGACAGCCTTATTATATACATACAATACATGTGCCACATATCAGCATTTTTTTAAATAGGTTTTTTTAAGCATATCTTCTTGGAAATAGTGAATCTGATACAACCCAATTACAGTTTTATACAATCTTCTTGTTAAGCCTTGCAACTGACTATGAACTACTATTTAAATTCTCATAGCATATGGTGCCCATAATCTAGTAGATGTACCAGGAATATTAACACCACACCTTCCCACTTAGCAACACACACACATAGCTATGAAAGGAGGTACTGCAGTGTACAAAAAAATGAATATATATATATATATATAAAAATATATGCTTGTAATTCTATCCATCACAATCAGTGATAAACAATGAATTGATCATTTCAGAGATGATTTATGTATACTGTAAAATCAATTTATGGATTTTCATATTTTTCTTTAGTTTATTAGTAATGGTATATGCCTCTTCCCTCTTTGTATACATATGATCCCCACAACAAGGTAGATGCATGCAATGCAAGTTTATAGTTAAATTCATTTTTAGTATTAAAGTATTGTGTATTGATTAAGACTTATTATAGGTCTACCAGGCAAGGAGCTGACAGAAAATGTTATCAATTAGATGTATGTATTCCCCACAACACATTCGATCCTGTCTTAAATACAACACAAGTCTATAGCAAGGGAAAAGACCGTTTGGTAAACAACGATGCTTTCATTACAATAATGGTCCTCATTAACATTGTTATGGGTCACAGATGCTGAAAATAACAGGGAGAGGGGATGAACTCACTTCTGTTCTGATAGCATTACACTGTATACTGCAGACTTCTTTATTTAAATAAAGACAAGAGAATTACAGAGTAATCGTTGCAACACAGCTTATGAAATTAGAGTCTCTTAAAATCAAATCAGCAATTATACAGCATATGAAGGAAAAGTGTTCACTTAAATATAAAGGAATCCATTCTGTTGTTTTGAAGCAATTACCAATATACTATTGGGCAAAAAGCATCCAGGCAGCTATATTGAGTTTAAGGTCATGGTCAATGTCACCCAAAAATAAACATAATTGTTATGGTGGATGCATAATGGGGGTGACACAGGCAATCAGACATTTACTTAAAAGGAACCTTTGACATCCTTTTCAGTCCCCCTTGATAATGTTATTTGCTCATGCTAGAGAACAGCAGTTGAATATATACAAACATATATTTTTCTACCAATAGATACACTAAGTATAGGCATTCTCATGATAACAAAAACGTATGTTTTATAATAACACCTACTGTACTGTGAAGTCATCAAAGTGTTCCTTTTGGTAATAGCAAAAACATTTTAATGAAAAACAGACACATTTTATTTTGTCATCAAGACTTTAGGACACGTCGTAGTTGTTAGATATATGTATTCCAACGTTTATCTTTGCTCTGGGAAAGCAGTTACTATTGAATCTGGCTGGAACTGATAGTTTTATATTGTAAGATTATTTATAATAAACGTAAACTGCACAATAAAGGGTTGATATAAAAACCCATAGGAGTGGAGGATTTTTGCATCAGTTCCTGTCTTTTCCTATTCTTGTGTGTCAGGGGTGGGTGCAGTTTTGACAATGTCTATTCTGAGCTTACTGTCCGGGGCATTAGATAAGCAGAGACAGAATCTCACAGAAACCCAGAACACCGGTGAAAACATATCGAGCAACGTCTTCCATTCTCACGGTATACCATCTGCTTCTTATCTGCTTAAGAACAGCATATTTCTGAGAGCTACGCATGTAGAAATTAAATAAACTACTTATTAACAACCACATATAAAAATTGTTTGTATTTCAAACGCTGCCCATGTCTTGTGTTTGAGAGATGAAACTCTTATGTATAAAGGGTGACGCAAGCCACCGTCCGGAGCTCAGGTGTGCACTACTGAGACCGGAGCTCTTCTATTACTATAATAAAACCTTCAGATCCCTCTCAAATGAATGAAGGATAAGACAGCACTGCAGTTAAAAACAGAGTTTTTATTATCGAGTGAAATAAGAATTCAGTGAGGTATCAGACAGAATTTTCTTTACTAGATAACAAAGGTAGGTTTATGCTCATCAAATGTGCCGAGAATGTAAACTGCAGCTCCATTAGAAACTCCCTCCAACCACGCGCCGATCAGGTATACTTCAAAATATAGAAAGTAAATTAACACACACACACACACACCCCAAAACACAAAGTGAACCTGTAAAGTAAAACGTAGCAAAACTCGAAAACAACCAAAACCAAAAGACAGCAAACCGCAATACAATTCTTTAAACCAAAATAATCACATGACAACGTGCACACATAAACTCATTTTAAAGTGACAGTTTATCCTGATTGATAGTGCAGTCGGAGGAAAAGAGTTCCAACAACCACAGTAAAACTATCTTCTGTAGCTTTGGTAAGGGTATTCTCAACGAGAATTGTTTAGTATTCATGTTAAAATCAGTGAGCTAAGCACCATAAGAGCGCACACTAGTTAGAGAGAGAAAATCAAAGAAACAAAAGAAATAAACAAACTGCCAAAAGAAGCAGTATACAGTAAATACAGTTCAACAATAAAATAAAATACAAAACAACGGTAAGAGAATCAGTAGCTGGCACTCCAGAATTCTCCAGACACAGTAAAAATAAACAAACACGCCCGTTCAAGCCGCAGCTGGCACTCCGATTGGAAAACACAGCAGACCAGGAGGAGATGATTAAAGAAACAAAGCAGTCTTTCCTGAATACAGCCATTTATAGGTAAAAGCAATCAGGTGATAATTAATCAATAATCTAATTAGTTAAGGCTAAGCCACCTCCCCAGGGTCGTAATGTCGTAATGCCCCACCAGCTACATAAGCAAATCAATATTTATAATATTAGAACGAATCTGAAAGGAATAGCATATCTGGATTACACTTGGAAGGTCATTCACATTATTATCCAGCACTATTTAGGCTAAATGCATGGTTATGGAGATTGGTGTATATATATATATATATATATATATATATATATATATATATATATATATATATATATGCTTATTGTCCAAGGCTAAAATGTAGGAAAAGGGGAAGGTTTTTTTTTTTTTTTTTTTAGACCAATCACTTCAAAAGAGTGCTAGAGGATCTTTAATATTCACCAAGTAGACAGGACCTTGATTTGACATCTCATATAAGAACGGCACAGGCCAGTTACACCAGTTCAGATTGTACACATGGACTCTGAAATGTCCCACTGCTAAAGCACAGTGTTTTGAATAGCATTATCAACCTCCAGGATCATCCTAGTAAGATTTTAGAGTGTTCCAACAGTAGCTCTGTATTAAAAACTGTCGATGCTTTTATTGTGGATAATAACCCCAGTGAAAGATTCGACTGCTCTTCAGAAGCTTAAACAATGTTGTATTTATTAATAACAATTCTTAATGAATAGTGGTTATAATGTTACAGCTTTATGGCAGCTTTATTCTGTCATAAAGTCTTGAAGTACTTTCTTTTATAGCCAGGTGTTTAACTTCTTAAAGATGATAACGCATAGCCTTGACATTTAAAGAGCTCTTTCTTTTTCTGTTTTTTTTTTTTGTGGCCGAAACATAATGTTACTTTCTCAATACAGGGGGGAGATGCTCTATATCAAGCACCGCACAGATGTACCTGCATTGTTGCAGTTTTAGCATTACAACAGACACTCTGCAGACAGTTACTTCTTAACCCTTTAGACACCAGAAGCATCTATTTCTAATTGCATACCATACATAATATCTGACTGCATACCATACATAACATCTGACTGTAGCTTACTTTGAAACAGAGGAATTACAATCCAGACCAAAAAAGTAATTTATAATTCATATAATTATTATACACAATATATATATATATATATATATATATATATATATATATATATATATATATATATATATACAAATAATAATAATTGATTGATGATTGTTTTCTGTTTAGTGCCCTCACTGCCAAAGTAGAATAAAGACTTCACTGTTTGTTCATAAGTATTTTAGTTTAAACCTGGGCTGGCTAACGAATGGCTTGAGCCTATTGAACTCCAGAATACAACTCTTTCTACTGTATTGAGAGGAGACCTATCCCATTCACACTGTTTAAAGAAAACAAGGCAAAAGGGTTGTGTTTGGAAGAATGAACAGTCAAAATGCATTATGACTCTAAGTCAAATTCCTTGGACTGCTGTAGTGTAGGCTAATACAAAATAACGCAAACAAGGTTACAGTTGCTTTAAACTCAAAAGTTGATTAAATAAAGACAATTAGAAATCAGGATGTGTCTATTGTGATATCTCCCATCACATATACAGTAAGGACTGATGCCACAGTATCCATCATAAACTTGATATGCAGGATTCATCATCAAAGCACTGGCCATTTCAAAAGTAGATCTGTGCCTAAAAAACCATACATACATTTTTTTTCTTTGTTTCTATTTACATTATATTAGTATGAATCCATGGCTTTGGGCATTCTGATTGTTATGCCTCAATAGCTAATCACACACAGACAGTGACACATATAAGCATGTGTTTTCATTTTAAAACATTGGCATTTTGTACTACAGTAGAATCGTGGACGTTCTCAGCTTGTTTGTCTTGCCTTCAGTGGCTGCAAAGTGTTTCAGTGATGAGGGGAAGCAACTTGTTGGTTACTGACAGGAAAGCAGACCTGATGGGGTGGAAGACGATTTCATTCTACAAATGAAATGGCCCAGGAAGTGCAAGTCAGTCTAAAAGCATAGATTGCAAACAGAGATTTCCTTAACCAAGTGTTGTACCAGATATCCTGTTTTAAGATGTATTTCTTTCAAAACTGCAATATCTGCATTGTGGAGGATGTTTATATTTTGTTAGCTACAATACTTTTTAAAGATGTGTATAATATATTCATAAGCCAAAAAAATGATGAAACAAGTCAGTTTGGACTCCGAAAGTAGTACCTCGCTCCAGCGATTTTGAGTGGAGGGCGGACTTGCATTGTCTTTGGACACAGTTGGGATCAAAAGCAAGGGAATTCATTTACAGACATTTAGTAAGCAGCTCACTTGCTCTTCGTGTTTGACTTTAGCGCAGTTTTTACAGCAAGAGTATTCTCAAACAGCTGCTTTAATACTATAATAAGTGTACACCACAGTTCATGGTAAGTGGTTTTATACAGAATGGTAAATCCACAAGAGATATACAACATGACAGGCCAGACACAGAAAAAAACAATAATAAAAAAAGCTGCCTGCATTATCATAAAGATGAACTACACCACTGCTAACCATAAAACCGCCTACCAGCCACTTACTTTCTGCCGTCTTGGAATCCACAGAGACAACTGACCTGCTCCCTTGCAATATTTATAGTTAAGGATAAACACACTCATTAACATTTACACGTGAAATGTGGGTTTCCATGTGAAACTGGGCGTGGATTTTCCCGTTTGTTTTGTCATTTACACGAGTAAATGAGATTTATCCTATCCCTCTCTTTGGCCATTTTTTTCGGCCACAAACCTGATTTACACGAGTAATTCTCACACAATGATTGTCACACAAGCCCCCCTGTTCTTTTTATATTGATTTTTTGGTTTTGTTTTACACTTTATTTTGCCATTTCGTGGCATTATGGTCAGATAAGTGGGATTCATCTGTGAAAATAAAGTCTGGTAATCCAAAAGATCAAACCAGTTTGGTAATTGTGAATACTGCTATGGTCATGATTTAAAAAAATGTGGTCTGATACTTCAGTAATTGAAGAGCTCCATTTAAAGCTGCTGGTCAATCCTATAATGATATATTATTACACGCAGTACTGCCCCAGCAGGGAAACTTTCGATTTTTGTTGAGAAATTGCCAAAAAGATGAAATTGCATCCTTAATGTCATTTCATGGCCACTGTGCCTTTATAAATTGAATGATGTTTTTTTTCTACTAGTAAAAATAAAACCTTGTGTCCATATTCATGATGTACTCTTATGTAAGTGCGTGTTAGGCAGTGGGCTAAAATCTCAGAGCTATTTCTTCAGATATATTTTTTTTTCCGAAAATGCTTCCTCCAAGCTAACATTCTAAACTATATCTGTCTGCGTGCGCCAATTATTTTCCTACCTTGAGTGTATTTTTGTCCTTTTTATTTTATTTGTTATAATTCCCTCTCTAGCCTCAGATTTTTTTCCATTTCCTGCTTTTATCGTTCCCCTCCCATATTGCCCTTTCATTCTCTCTCTCGCTTCCTCTACTCCAGCAGCCTCTTGACTGCTACTCGAAGAGAAGAGGGACAGGCACAGTCATTGATCTTTACCTTCCTCTGGGAGCTGCATAGATTCAGCCTGTGTGTTTAATTGCAGGTATACACTTCTCTGTTCCCTTAACTCTTTTTTTTGCATAATTCTGTCTTGTTTTTAAAAGTCGAACACCCCCTTGTACCCCAAAGTAAGAAGAGTATCCCTTGCACACTTATGGCAACCTAGAAGCATGGGCTTCACTCTTATTTTTTTGTAGCCCACAGATTTGAAGCCCATTTGTTTCATTGGGCCTTGTTCAGAAAGCTTAAACTAATGCATTATTTATAGATTTGTTTTTATTGAATGAAACAAAAAAAGCCCACAGCAGTCTAAAAAATATAGTACATGGCCAATGAGAAACACCCTTTTATCCTTTAGTAACCAAAGAGAGAGGCATGTTATTATAAAGTGGCCCTTGCAGTATATTTCACTGACCTTTCACTGAACTAAAATGGTAACACACAATGGAAAAAGAAAAAAAGCAGTGTATGTCCGTGCTGCAGGTAACATTCAATTTGGTGTAAAACAGCACCGGCTGGGGGAAGCCTGTGTCACTCTACCCACTCCTCCCTGAGAATTGTTTAATTATTATACAATGGCAAGAAAAATTCCTTAGCTCTGATTGGTCAGCCTTGCACTAGACCTGTGACGTTATCCCAGCATAACATGACGGATCTAGTACCAGCAACCTCCTCACTGAAAACCTAGACAGACATATCAATCCGCCACAAGTGTCAATAACACAGAATAAATTGCACAATTGAATTTTACCTTAAACAACATGACAACTGGCATAACCTCATTTGGCAAAGAGCCTTCAAACACAGAGCAGCCAGGAGACCAGACAGCACCTCTCAATGAGAGAAAAAATAAAAACATAAAGAATTGCACCTGGAGATCAACTCTGAGGGACTAGACAAGATAGAATTTGACAGAAATGAAGCATCCACAAAACGACAAACCAACTGGGCAGACCGTTTTTTATGACTGGGTGAGTGACAGTAACACAAATATAGACTTGAAAACTGTCACCTTAATATAGTACTAAAACAATTGTATGCCACTGTCAGAAATAGCTCTGGAGAGCCGTATGTCATAAGCAGTTACGTGGGGCTCAGAGCGGGCTTAAACAGACACTTAAATGAACCGCCCCTGAGCCATAACATTAATATACTGTCACATACAGAGTTCAAATCTGCCAACAATGTATGCATGACATACATAAAAAACTCGAGAAGTCATATTGTTATTAACTCACTTTAAACAGAAATAACACTTTAGCATATCTATTAGAACGTCCTAGTTAATACTTTACTACAGTAGTAAATGGAAAACAGGATCTATTTTATGAGGCAGAATGTTATTTCCACATTTGTCTAATTAAAATCACTTTTAAACATGAAATGAGACTTGTTTGTTATTTTTTAGTGTGAGCCATTGTATAATGAAGAATTACAAGAAATATAACAAATCAAATACAGAAAACTGCACTTTCACTGACAGTGTTCAATTCAACATCTATAAATTGCTTTTTTTAAATTAATTATTATTATTATTATTTTAAGTTATATGGAACTACTTTTTCTTAGCTCAGTTTTAGGCGGAAGGATATTTAATAAAAATGACTCGTGGCTTCATCTCATGGCTTGCAATGCACCCAGGGCGTGGTGATATTAGAGTATATCACACATCCTGCCGTGCCTTATTGCTTACTTAAGTATGTGTAGCAGCCTGTATATAGGAGAATATTGGAAATATATCATTGTGGTTCTGTCAGTTAAGGGTGATTTATTAATTGACTCTCAATTGGCCAATTAAAAGTTTGTTCCAGCCTATAAGCAGGACACTCATTCTCATCTCCCCTCTGAAAAGCATGAAACTGCAACCTTTTGATTGTTTTCTGTCAGCTAATAAAAAAACTGTGCAAATGTACGGGACTCTCCTGTATTCTCACACACATATATACTATATATATATATATATATATATATATATATATTATATATATATATATATATATATAATATGAGAAAGTGTTTGAGGACTGTGCTTATGCTTGACTCCTCAGTGGTAAAAGATTGAAACATTTGTACACCCGGATATATTTTCTGTAAACAGTGAACTACAGTATATATTGTACATAGAATAAATAACATTTATTTTGTACAGGAGTATGGTTCATCCAATAAAGCAGGTAAGCAGTGTGTAAAGAGGGCATTAGTAGAACTTTACATATAATATGCCTTCAGTGTGTAAAACAGAACTTTTCTTCAAACAATGAAAGACCTAAAAGAAAAAACATCAGTACCTACTAAGCTGCTGTATGAAGGTGGCAGAAGCCAAAACGTTGTTTCTTTTCAATATTGTTTCTTAACTCAGTGTGACTAATGACTTCTTATGAGAACTAGTTGTTACCTCTGACTGGTTCGCATCTTGTGGGATCCAGATACATCTCAGATATTAATGCTGCCGTCTGTTTTCAAATCCTTGCATTGTAATCCATAATATGTATTCATCGGAGACAAAGGTATTGTTTGTTGATAGGCTGGTTTGGGAGTATGGTAGAAGCATTTGCATTAGCACTGTTCTAAGACACGCATGCAAATAACAATCACAAAGACTTCTCTAGTCTTGTGTTACAGAGCTTTTAACCTCATCCCGCGTCCCTATCCATGAAGGCAGTGCATCACACAACAATGCCCGCTACGCTAGACATTTTTAATTCTTGACAAGTGCTGATAATTTTTACTCTTGAAGTTGAAGATCACTTGGGTATATATATCTTAGATTCCTTCATAGGAATGGCAAGTTGCTGTCTTTATTTCTGTGCTTCTTGCATAAAATGATTGAAAATGCTTTCATGCTAAACCTTACCACATTAGTTTTGCAGTTTACTATGCATGTACTGTGCCTTCCAGTACCATAATTATCTGTGATGCCTGTGCTTTACCATACGTTTACTCTGGTTTTACTATGCTCTACTACAGACATGTTTTTACTACAGTTTACCACAAGAAAAGGGTCCCCCACAAAATCCCCCAGTTAGTTTAAAATGTGTTTCACAATAAGTGGCCATGACGATGGTGAATGATAATTACAGTATCAAATCAAACCATAAAGTGCTGCTTACCTGAGGGTCCACATGTATCCATGTTCATAGGGGAAATAATTGCCTGGTTCGTTGCAACAGTATTTGAAGTCCACAAACCCACAGCAATACACTTGGTCAGAGCTCTCCTCCAGCCTTGGGCAAGAAAACTTCTGCACAAACTTCCTGTCCGGTGTGTAGTAAGACCCACAGGTCTCCATTTCGTCTGTCATTTTCAGCAGACAGGGGTACACACTGGGTGTGATGAAACTTGTAGAGGCCTTCTTTTGCACCTCGAGTAACCTATTCGCAGGGTGTTTGGAGATCTTAGAGCAGCACGGGCTTCTTAGTGTTCAAACCGAGAACAGTCTTGTCTTAACTTCAAAAGCTCGATATCCAGCATCAGCATATCAGCATGAAACTAGGATCTCTCAAGCAGCTCTCTCTCTCTCTCTCTCTCTCTCTCTCTCTCTCTCTCTCTCTCGCTTGTGTCTCTAGCAGCTTTTGTTCACACAACCTCTGAGGCTTTTGACTAGAGCAGGTAACTCCAGTGACACGAAGGAGGAGGGCTAAAGGGTTTGTCATCAACGTTGGTCTGTGAGCAAGGATACTGTATTATATGTCATTTCTTTTTACTTTAAAGCAGAAATCCAAGGATAATCATATAATAGGTTCAAAATATACATACCTAGGCAATGTTATTTTTTTTTATATTTAGTATTTCTTTCTGTCTTTCTTTTTTTAAGCTCTCAATAGAAATGACTGAAGGTTTCATTTACTTACAGGCCGAGTGAATAGTTGTTGATTGATAAATAACTTAAATGCTCAAAGGTGAAAGTATCAAGGGTCAGGGAAGCTGTGAAGGATGGAGCCAGTATCAAAGGACAATATGCCAAGGCCAATCACTATATGAATCAATAAATACGAATGGTTATTAACACAACACCCCTACACACGTTACAAAATACAGCAGCAGCTCTAGATTACTTTCACGATGACAAGTCAGTCTTGAAAACATTGAATAAACCATTTGAATTTGAGTTTGATGAGGACGAGTTAATAGGCTAAAAAGCAGTACAATATATCAGTTCTGAATAGGTTAGCAATGAATCGCTATTGGTGCCCAAAAGGTATTATTTTAAGCAAAGTTCCTGTTCCTTTAGGCATAGCATATATAATGGGAAAATTCTGTTTCACCACAAGGTTATTCCATAAGCCAAACTGTTCTCTTAGGAGGTGTTCCTATAGACTACTGTAATTACATAGTCAGAATTTGCTAATGTTGCCTGCACAGTCTGGGGGTGCTGTAGCCTCAAGTGTTTCCGCAGTTCTCCAGTCACAAGCGCCTCAACAAATTGCAGCCTTGCCTGCTCCTCCTGTTTGGCATGCGAGAGCCTCACTCAGTGCTGTATAGCTCCCCAGGTTATCGGGAGGAAGGTTCTGGACTAGCTGTGCTCCCCTCAGCGCCCCAGTTAGGCGGTTTACCTTCTCTGCCTTGCTCCAGTCATGCAGCGACTCAAGCTGCACCTGAAATTCTTCCCAGCTGTTGGTCCCATCAAACCCAGGTATCCTCACCGCGCTTGCTTGTGCACTCATCTTCCCGTCTGCTCCACCTCTGGCTGTCCAAGTCCTGCTGCTCTTTGTCAGCTTCCTTCTCGCCAGCGCATGGCTCTGCTCTCCGCCTCCAGCTCAGCGAACCGGTCACGCAGCCATTCTTGAAGAGCTTCTGCTGCCATCCTCTACTTGGTCAGCGACGGTGTGTCGGCTCCAGACACGTCTTCCTCCATCTCCTTCTTGATGTTCCATAATTTTTTCTCCATTCCACTTCCATCACCAGTGTAGTGTACCAGTTGTTCAGAGTGAAGAAAGAATAGAGATGGTGAGAAGAGATGAGACGAGACAAGATAATTCAGGTCCAAATGTCAATTATTTTATTCAATAGACATGACTTGGATTTTGAATTTACCAACTTCCCTTGATGAAAACTACCTAGTCTATGTGTGGGAGGTTACTATGTCCTATGCCAGGAGTCTCCGACCTTTTTACTGTGAAGAGCTACTTCTGATTTGCAAAAACATTTGCGAGCCACTCCTCAAAGAACTCCAAGCTAAAAATAAAGAAAAATGGTATTCTTACCTAGATTGCAATGTGAGACTTGACACTGCATGTTGTCTACCAGCCCAGCAAAATCTGGCTTGTAATTAGAAAGTGCAACCCTGATGGAGTCATTCAGATCACTCAGGCGGGTTCGAAATTTTGATTTGATAAAGTTCATGTCTGAAAAGGCAGATTCACATAGGTAAGTGGAACCAAATAAGGACTCCGCTTTCATTGCTGCTGTGCAGAGATTTATATACTTGTCCTTGTCCACTAAAGTCTAGAAGTCAGACACTGGGTATCTTGCTTTCAACTAAATATCGTTTTGAAGATTAAGAATCTCCATTTCCATTTCAACACAATCCAGATTAAACAATGACTCCACTTGTTCAGAAATGTCACTTACATCCTGTGATAGAGAACGAATGAATCCGAGATGTGAGGGCACTGTTTAACAGGAACAGAGTGCCTCGTACTGGTTGGTCTTGCAGTTCATTCCGGGGTCAGTTGGAAGCCAGCCAGCCAGGAAGGGGGCGGAGTCACAATGTCCGAAGTAATCGCCTTAAAGTGGTATGCGATGTGTCAGTCATGGATTGGAGGAGACGTGACTGGACTAGCTATCACAGGGGGCGTGACTAAGGGTATAATTGGGGATGTGACGATGTAATCTGTTCCTTTGATGTGGTTACCTCTAGGACCGAGAAAGGAAACAACCTATTAGTACTCATGAGTGAAGTGTTTTGTTTGTTTTGTAACTGTCTGTATTTGTCTTTTGTCAGATGACTAATACGAACCCGGGAGCTGCCACGTCAAGTCAGCACTAAAACTTGGACTGCACTGCACCTGTACTAAAAACACTACTGTTAAATCACCACACCTGCACCTAGAGCACTCACTGTCCGGAGACGTGTCTGTATCTGTGTTCCGTGTCTATGTTTTGTATTATTATTTCAGGACTGAAACCCCTTTGGTTTATACGCTGGCAATACCCATAGTTGGGTAGAGCCAGCATTATTATTCCAACGGTCAAGCTGACCAAAAAGGAAAATAAAAGAATAGTTTGAACCATGAACTTTGTGTCTGTCGTTGTCTGGAGCACTTGCATCAGTGCTACACCTGTGCACTGCAAACCACTCTTTCACACATCCACATTCATAAAGGGATTCGAAGCAAACATTACACAAGGTTCCAGCTGCTGAAAATCATGAAAAATTCATTAAATTCTTGCCCAAGTCTGGCCAAGAGATCGTAATATTTACTGGTGTCCAAAAGTTCTGCAGCGGCTTCATTTCCCACCAACGTATCTTGCACAACCGGAAAATGCTGGATTTTTTTTCTTCTGCAGCTGTTGCACTCAATAATCCAACTTTGATTTGAAAGCCTTCGCAGCACTAATCATCATGTCTGCAACTGTTTTTTTTCACTGCAATTCACAGTTCAGGCTGTTTCATTTCTCTGTGACATCAGTTAAAAATGCCAAGTCAAGCAGCCAACACACTGTCAGTCAGCTGGGCACAACTTTCGTTTCTTGACTCCAAGAAAGTTGTAATTTCTGACACAAGAGAAAGAAATTGGTGCAGTACTCTCCCTCTGCTAAGACACCTTATTTCAGAGTGAAGCAAAAGATCGCCATACTCGTGGAAACTTCATAGAGTAGTGTTTGAAACTGTTGTAGGGCTCTAGCTCCAATTGAGTTAACTATTTTAACAACAGGAGTCATAACATGGTCAAATCCCATTAATTTGCTGCAAAGTGCCTGTTGATGTAAATTACAGTGGTAGTTGGGGGAAACGGGGGAAATCAGGGTCTATCTGATATACAATGCATTTCAAAACCACGTTATGTACAAGGAAAGGAGGGCCAGTTGTAATGCTGCCAGTGTTAATTGTTTTTTAAACTGGACTGGAAACAAAATAATAAACTAGCCTGTATAGTATGTAATCTATAGATCCTGCACTGGTAATATGCTGACATATTCTGAAGTTTTAATATAACAACAATTACACTGCAAAAAAACTGAAATCCAGTAGTTAAATGTTAAATGTTCTTTAGGCGTTGTGTTTCCCAGCTTGAATGTGAATGTCCTTGGGTTGGGTAGAGGCCCCACATTTCCATTTCCAGAGCCAACTCACTTTTAAGGTGCTGACTCCAATTGTTTAGTTGGCGGGTTCACTGTAGCAAGAGAACTACAGGTTAGTGGATGCTTGGGTGCAGCAGGGTATAGCAGTACATTAATGGAGGTATGATATTGTCTTGATGTCCTATAGAACCTTCAGCTGAAACACAAAATTCAGTTTCACCTTAACCCTTATGAAAAGTTAACTGCAGTAAACCCTCGTACTGTACAAGCATAGCAAAGTGAAGTGAAGTGAAGCATGGTAAAGCACAGATATACACATGGTATGAAATGCATATTAAAAAAGCACAGGAAAAGCCATATCAAGTGCAAAACTGCCGTGCTACTGTAAACATTTAGAAGAGAAGAAACTACTGTATTGTTCAAACAACTTCCAAGGAGAGCGGCAGAAAGCCAAGTAAAGACAGACGTCCGTAGCATTCAGTAGCTCTCAGCGTCATAGAAACTGGTTAGAAATGTTCTGAATGGCATTTCATAAGTGCACATTATTAAAACTGGCCTTTGATAAATATTAAGTTATTTGTGTATTCTGGGTTTTTGCAGTGTCCTTGTCTAAAATAAAGTGGTGCCCTCGTATGAAACAAAGTGGATAATCAATGCACTTCAGGAGCTGGAAAAAAAAAAAAAAACACTGACCTTTAACTACAATACCAAATAATTCCAATATGATTATGAGGTAAAATGTGCTGTAAAGAAACAAAAGTTTTTTTTAATGTTCAAAGCTTTCTTCACAGGCTTATTATGGCTGCAGTCCATGTACATTTTTTATCTTGAGAAAAATAGTTAATTGCTACAAAAACATTTGTTCTGATGGCCTCTTCTGCAGAATGTACTGCTTCTGGATGTAGGAGCGAGCACAAACATTAACTATGAATGATGAAGCTGAGGAGACATTCATAAGAATGCATAGTTTGGATCACTTTGCATGAAAAGTGTGCTTTAAATTATTAGGCTGAAATTAGTACCCTGAAACTGTTTTGGTCTACCAGGTAGGGGTTGCAGGACGCATTGGGCCCATTTATCGTCTGACTGCAGCTCAGTGTATTAATTCCATTTCACTTATGAATACTGTATATCATAAATATTTTTTTAAACTTTGTTGACTTGCTTTTTCTCATTTTCCTCATAAAAAGCAGCACAACATTTTAATTGGTACTGCGGAGGGTAATTGCTTCTTATCAACTTAAGTCTCCAACTAATTTCATGAGTCTTCCTCTCCTTTCTTAAATGCCCAAAGCCGCTTCATTGAAAGAATCCATTCCCAACACAGGAGGCTTGTTGCTAGAGAGTGATGTCACTGTCCTGTGACTTTTGGTGCATTGCTGCCTGCTACACGTGAACAACTTGTTGGTTAAACTAAAAACCGCTTCAGAAAGTAGATATTTAATTTGCATTGTATTATTATGCAATGCGTGTATATATGGTAACAGTACAATATTAATGCTTTGTTTATAATTGTTTTGTATATTTTGGTTTGTGTATGTGTATCGTGCAGTACGAAATAAAATGAACAGTAATTCTAAGGGAAATTGCGTATATATATATATATATATATATATATATATATATATATATATTATTGTAAAAGAATCGCACTCACCACGGTTCGTTGCCCCTTTAAAAACACCGACCCAACACACACAAATGGATTTTTAAAGCGCGGTTGCGCAATTTTTTAATAAACACAGAAACAAAAATAAACAAAACAAACACCTAGCTCTCTTTGAGCACTAACTAAACAGAACAGGAACCTAAACTAAAACAGGACAGCTAAGCTGTTTACCTGTACAAAACAAAACACACAAAAAAGGCTTCACACTACCTTTTTCTTTTAATTACAGCTGTACCCACGCCAGCACAGTCGGGCTTCTGCCCTCTTCAGCAGCCGCCCAGAGCAGACTGACTGCTCTCCTTTTAAACCCTGCACCTGGCTCCAATTTTCAATAGTAGCCAGGTACAGGTAATGATCAATCAATAAAACAATTAAACAAAACAATTAAACAAGAGAAATGTGCATTCCGCACATGTTTTTTCCCCAGAGAGGTTTTAACCCCCTCCCTGCCATCTCACTATATATATATATATATATATATATATATATATATATATATATATATATATATATATATATGCCTATGTATATTACAGCTAAGGGTTAAACTCAGATTATTCTTTAGTAATGTGAGGTTAAACTAGTTTTCTGGATATGCGGCCCATGATACAAGTTTGGTTGCGCCCCTTTGGTAGACGTTCAGTGTAAATTCATATCTTGCACACCCTTGCTAAATTCAGAAGCCTTATTTCAAAGTGACTAACTGAAGACTCAGGATCTTCCTTGCTTTTTCCATATATCCTTATGGATTTACTCAGTTATACTATGGTTTTCATCATGCTTTCCCTTGCTTATATATTTGGTTAAAAAAAAAAACACCATCATGCAATCATGTGGCTTTAAGTGATTCTTGTTTCCTGTCTTGATGTGAGCACATAAAACTGGGACTTGGATGCATGAAATCATAAGAATGTAATCATCTGAAACAGATGGATGTTCCCTTTCTAATCACCAAGGACATACTGTACAAAAAATCAGTCAACCAATTGTCAGCATTACTGAATAATATTGACTGATGTTTAAGATGTTTCAAATCATGGGAAAGGTATATGCGTGTACTGTATTGTATGTGTGTTTCATTTTTAACAGCGCTTTCTGTTATTTCTTTACTTACAGCACCACCTTGTGGTTAGAAGACATGTTACACTCCATGATCTGTTTGTTTTTAAGGTTAGTTATTTCATTAGCTATTGATCAATAATTCCTTTTCAGGTGTTATTTTTCTTACAAACACAATCACAAATATTAAGTCTCCATTGATTTACTAAGTACTAAGCAGTGGCGGCTGGTGGACAAAAAAAATGGGGAGGCTGGAAAAAGTAAGAGGGCTTAGTGTCCCCTTAAAACCCCAGCAGCAGTATAATCTTATTATTGTATTCGGACTGACAACAATTTTCATATCATTATTATTATTATTATTATTATTATTATTATTATTATTACTATTATTATTATTATTATGCAAGGCGACTCACAGGTGTTAAAGGGCATGTGATAGGGAAGACCTGTGCTGGCTGTCAGGCGCATGCATGATCCTGCAGGGGGTGGTTGGGAGCCCTGTGGAATCTGCCTGCCAATCATGGCAATGACAGAGAGAGGTTGGGTGAGGGTGTGTCGCATATCTCTCTCTCTCTCTCTCTGAGTGGT
Organism: Acipenser ruthenus; assembly: GCF_902713425.1. Classification (NCBI taxonomy): domain Eukaryota; kingdom Metazoa; phylum Chordata; class Actinopteri; order Acipenseriformes; family Acipenseridae; genus Acipenser; species Acipenser ruthenus. Next base: position 16,219,207 of record NC_081190.1, read on the forward strand.
CAGGAGGTGGGTCTTGGGGGGGGGGGGTGGATCGACCAATAAAAATGATTCTTTGCTGTTCCTTCGCTCTTGCCCTTCTAGGAAACGACAGCGGGAGCTGGGTTCGTAAACCTGGAATACACAAAATAAAACAAGATCGCCAGTGTCTGGAAGGAAGCAAGCAAGCCCAGCTGAGGAAGACAGTCACTATAAAATATTTAATAAGTTATTATGTACCAGAGTGGGACGTTGACAGTTTAGTTGGGGAAGTATGGGCAACCCAGTGAATGATAGTGAGGGAATAACAAAGAATCGCTGAAACTCGAGCCTCACCGGATAGCGGAGGCTGCGGGACACTGCATGAAGCAACACCTTTTATTTGTAGTTTTGTTTTTGCGCTTTGTTTTCCTTTTTTCTTTCGCCTTCTGTTTTGAACATTATTTCAGCACCTGCATGTGCGTGATTATCTGCCTGGACTAGACACTTACCATTGTTGGTATTTGTCAGTACAGTTTGCTGTAGAACAGAGACTTACCATTGTTGGTATTTCTCATCCACGATACAAGAGTGTCCCCTTGTGCCTTAAATAAAAATTGAATGCTGGTGAGGTGGCATCAAATAAACTTTCTGACCCCCGTGTGTTCAGTGAACCCCCACACCCTCCCACACATGGTGTAAGCAGTGGGATTCGCTGGCCCTGCTCATACACAGCATCACAAAATACTGGGAGCAGAATGGATCCCGAGCATTTCGTCGCTATGATGGACCTCCTGTGCCTAACCTTGATGGTGGCCGTGCATGGAGGTGTAAGGGCTCCAGGATCAGACCCAAGATTACAGCAGCCCATCAAGATGATGGCCAAGGACCATCCAGAAGCTTATCTGGATGTGTTCGAGGCCATGGCAATCTCAGCTCAATGGCCCCAGGGACAGTGGGCCAGTTACCTCCTGCCTCAGTTGACGGGGAAGGCACAGGCGGCAGCAAGAACTCTGTCCCCGGCCGGGATGATGGATTATCCCACTCTAAAGGTGACTATCCTCTCTCTGGAGTTACCCACAGGCTGCTGATGTGTCAGACTGGGGTCTCGTGCGGCCACCCTCCGTCCAGGTAAGACTGTTCAATTACCTCAGTCACTCCAGCAGACAGTTTTTGTCATTCCTGTGACAGTGGAAGGTACGCAAACCTAAGCTCTCTTGGATTCAGGATGTGGTCAGTCCCTAATACAAGAAGGATTAATCTCACCGGGGCATAAACAAATAATGGGACAGGTTCATATTAAATGCAGTCACAGGGATATGCGCACTTATCCAAAGATTGCTGTAAATTAAAAAAATTGGCCAGTAGGTGACGTGAGTTCAAGTGGGTTTGTGTCCTCACTTGCCAGTGCCTGTTATTCTGGGGCTGGACTGCGAGCAGTTCAAAGATTGGTTGGTTGCTGTGATGTCCCCGTCCTCCCTATTGGCTAAGAAACAGGAAGTAATTGGAGAGATCTTCCCCTTTCGCTACCCGTGATTTTGCCATAGATTTAAACCCTGAAAAACTAAACGGGAATGCCGGGCCGCTGAGACTTTCTGATATTAAGAAGCTCTAAAAATATGATTATAACTTATATGATTATTCTTTTTTTCATTCATTTTTGTTTTCAGTAAACTCAAAATTATTAAGGTGAACAATGTTCTATTGTTTTCAGTGCAAACAAATTATATTTACATTATATTCCAGAGATTCAGGGAGCTCAGCAAAATCAAATTACATATTTTTAAAGAATGCAGCTTTAGAAATGTATTTCTACAGTCAGGGTTTTCAATTAGTTTTAAAGTACGTGTCACTTCTAAGGTAGAAGGGGTACCCATCTCATCGAGACACGTAGCGCGGGAGAGGGGTTTCCCACTGGAAGTTTTTTTAAAAAGGGATTAAAATGGTGCATTCTGCCACATTTTTGCATGGTTTAAGCATGTGCTAGACGAGTAGTGGTCTGTGTAGTGTCTGACAAAGTACTCCATTAGTGCAATGAAGGAGCAACAAGAAAAAAATTGACTGAGCATCAAGGCCCCTGCAGCACAAGACTGAAAATGTGCGTGGAACTGGTGAATGTATCTTTAACTGTGTAACATGGGAAACAGCGTGCTGCAGCTCCCATGCTCGGTGTTAGTGAAGCCCTGAAGCTCTGATCTGAGAGCATGTAACACAGACAACTCTTATGATTACATGTTACTGTTTATTTTTCAGTAAAAACAAGTTTACATTGCATCAAGTTCGTTCTACTATTTACTATATTAAATACACCACAGCAAGCACATTTCAATAGATTTTAGATATTTTCATTAACACAATCTGAGAGCTAAATTTAGTGAATGTGTTTTTTTAATGCAATCAGGTAAACGGCAGTGTATTTCATTTTTAATTACCTAAATGTTGTTTTTTTTTTCTCAGCAGTACACTTCCAAAATAAAGTCCCAATTATTTCTATGTGCTCTGCTTTTACCTTAAAATGGTCAGTCTGAGAAATAAATACAACAGCTGGCCCTGCTTTAGTCCAAAACTCAGCTACATGCTGTTTTTCATTATGGTAACGTCTTCAATTACCATGCCTGCTTCTTTGGCTGAAGAGATATTATCAGCTCATTATTTAACTAGAGAATCTGCTTCGCAATTAAATCATCCTTAAACTCCTGACGGTAAACAATGTAACCAAATCTATTTTACCCGGAATAGTTGTGGCTGCTAAGAAGATGCAGCAGACGAAATACATCTGTTAGTGCTGACTCAAAACTTTATTTAGGCACTCTACGACTTGACTGGCAAAAGATAACGTTGGTTTATTGGAGTTCACAAAGAAAACTTTTTTTTAGCTTGATACGGTAACATTTACACTTGCTTTTTTGTTTATAAATTGAGCTTTTTGCAGTATTACAGCACTTCGTTAAAATTATTTTCATGGCATTTTGTTAATGTCGCGTGTCCAGCACACAAACCTTAAGTGTATTTTTATTTTTGTTTTTCGCTGTTCTTGTTCTAAATTTCTTGAATGCAGCTGTTTATTTTAAGCTACATTTTTACACATGAACAGTACTACTCTCACATGTTTGGTCACAATAGCAACTTGTAAGAAACTATACATGAACTCCCAAAATGACAAGCACTTATAGCAGGGTGTCCAATCCTGGTCCTGGATGACCGGTGTCCCTCCTGGTTTTTGTTCCAACTGTGCCCTAAATTACTTAATTGGACGAATTAAGTGCTTATTAGAGGCTTAATTGGCCCAATTAATTAATTTAGGGTACAGTTAGAACAAAAACCAGGAGGACATCGGCCCTCCAGAGATCAGGATTGAACACCCCTGACTTATGGGTACATATTTTATGTAAGGAATGCGCTTTTTTTGTTGCATGTATTATACTGTAACGATATCGGTTCCCGCAGGCGGGGTTTCTCACAGGCGGAGGCGGGATGTGAACACTTCACCTCTGGGCTGTAAGTGCGGCTGCTCAGTAGCCAATACACAGGCGGTGCTCATTGCAACCCTCATTATCATGATTGCAGCTCATTATTCATGCATGTTCAGTAATTTGCATTGCTCTTAAGCTTACATAGGCCACAGTGCAAAATAACTGCCTGGCCGCTAGGCAATTTGGATTTTGCAGCCGCAATTGCTTGCACTACACCTATCTTTACATCAGCCCCTAAATGTCACTTACCCTAAGATTCCATTTGAATTATGATGCCAGATAATAAAACAAATGACATTAAATAATTGCATTCAGATATGATGGTTCTGTTGGAATACTTAGTAAGCATGGTAAATACCTGTATTGATCACAGCTGCATGGTATTTCTTTTTTTTAGAGTCTCTTAAGAGTTCTTCCTTAGTTGGGATCTGGCAAGGGATTTTTTTTTTTATCCTGGATCCCTTGTGCTTGGACTTTATATCCAGTAAAAATACATTTTTGTAGTTCGTAGACTACATTTGTTAAGAAAGTGAATCTCCTCAATCATGCACCAAATTTGTATTTAAAGCCCTATAGGTGGCACTGCAGGCTAATTCACCAGCATTCAAGGGCGTTCAAGTCAATAAAGAGGTTAGGAAAGTCATGTACCTCCCGTTTCTTGAGCACAATATTCACAACCACCAACATAGTGCAGAAAAGAAAAGTTTGTCTTGAAGCAGAATGAATACCGTTTGGTGCCACTGTTGTTGAACACTAGACAATGAATCTCAGGTGTGACAATACCATAGACTTAATTACAGTCGCCTCTTAATTTTCATACTGTCCAACACAATATACCCAGCATCCAAAATAACTGGTTATATAAAATAAATGTGTTGCCACTTGTTTGCAGAGTTTGTGTAACTGACTGTCTACTGTATATACAGTTATACTGCCTAATAAATGACAATAAAAAACAGCGTTTCTCATTTTTACCTTGTTCACCTTTCCTTTGCTCCCTTAGTCTTGTGCTTGAATTTACTGTGTACATATTTCAGAGAGAAAAAAAAAAAAAAACATTATAATGATACAGAAACAAAACTTTATTGAGATGATTTGAGAACTGAGGAACACATACCGGACTAATGAACACAAATAAACAGAAATACAGAAAACCCCTGTAATAATAAGAATATATAAAAATACATGTGCAAAAGTGGGAAACTGGACAGAAGAAAAACAACAGAAACATTTATCAAGAGGCATGACGTTTCCAATATAATGAATAAAACGAATAGTTCCTAAAGTTTGGATACACAGCCGATGTATTATATTTAATTATAAAGGTATTTTTTTTTACCATCCTCAGATCCTCCATATATCTAAAAAACATATACATAACTGCTTATATCACTTTTTGAACCCGTTTACACCATTATCATGCAATACACAGGGAAACAGTTTAACCAGATCTATTTTACCTTGTTGCATATAAAACATAGCAGCTGGTTATTACATGTAGTCCAAACAGTATTTAGCCAGGTAGCTGTTGTGTAGTTTGTAATATTTGTATTAAAAAGACAAAGAGTTGAAGTAATAGATATGCAGTTCGGTTTGCCATGCATGTCTAGAGCACATTCTACAGCTGAACTAGTGCAGCGCATTAGCTGATGGTTGGCATTTGGGACAGGAATATACAACAGCTGGCCATCTAGTAAAATATGGGCGGGAATAACGATGCATTTAATTTTTTTTATCTGGGTTATTTTAGCTTACATGACTAGAGGACACTCATGGGAGGGTTGGGATTGATGCTTGTGATACTGTGTGACGCTGATCAAGGGTGCGGAATATTAAGGGAAGACAGAGTTTTAGGGAGTGTGGGCTGCTGAGAACCGAACTGTACAGTGAAAACAATATTTATGGGCTTCTCTCTCCAGGCTTTCCCACTATGTCATAAACTCTTAAATTGATCTACAAGTTATTATTATTATTATTATTATTATTATTATTATTATTATTATTATTATTATTATTATTATTATTATTATTATCGTTTATTAACCAGTTGCCTGGTTTCTGTGAACCATGTTAAAGTCTTACAGTATATCCACGTGACTCATATACTAGGTGCAGGGATTCAAAGTTCTAAAGGCTGCTGGGAGATGGAGTTCTTGGGCAGAAGCAATCACTGTGTATCTGATCTGTCACATGATTACCTGAAACAAGGACTAGGTCTTACAAAGACACTTTTACAATGAAGTTTGGCTGTTTTTTAACCCCAAGATATGACAAACACAGAGAACAGCACTACATTACAAGGGATGTTCAATAATTCATTTATTAACTCTTAGTCCTTCAAAGGTATTTTAACTGAACTTTTGGTACGTCTTTACAATATGACTAATTCTTAAACATTATGGTTGTTGCTATCCCAGGCTGTTTCTATGATGCTAAAGAAAAAAATAACGTTTTCCTTAAAGAGCTGTAATCTCCGCATTTCGTTATGTATGGTTAACATACGTCCCTCAATAATTATTGCAAAAGAACATACTGTATTCATAATAAGCAAAAAATAAAAAGCTTTAATTAAAAGTCTCTTCATACAGTGCAATGTTTGCTCATTGGTCCTTTGAACACTTCATTAAAAGTAATAGTAAAAACATACAATAACTACCTCTTAGAAATCACAAATGAGACATTTGTTAGTTTAACTAAAATATATATATATATATTAACTTTGTAAAATTATATATATATATATATATATATATATATATATATATATATATATATATATATATATTCTTTTTCATTAACTTGGACTAACTTCAGCATGCCCTAAAACATTTCATACTATATTAATAAGCAAGTACAATGTTCAACTGTCTAACACATTTTATACCACCTTAAGTTATAACCAGCTTTGTTCAATCATGGTATTAAAAAGGAAAAGCATTTAAAAAAAATAAAAAATAAACCTGGAACATAATGCATATGAGTTTAGCATATCTACAGGATTTACCATTTTGATTTACATGTATGTGCAAAAAGGTTGTTTTATTTCATATACTATATTAAAATGCTAATAATAATTGAACACAGAGTACGGTATAAGGAAGACTAAGTAACGGGCCTTATTCACAACACTTTAAACATGCTTTTCCAAATACTTTTTTTTTAATTCATAAAATAGTTTGATAGTCAAGTAATTGTTCTAGGCAGTTGTTGTTATACTGTAGAAGCCAACATCAGTCTGAAACAGTTTAATGAATATTAAAGCATATTTTATTGATTAAAAAAAGCATTTGTGAATCAGGCCCGTATATAGGTATGGAGAAAGAAATGGCTTTTTAATGTACTGTTAGATTAGTTAACTGTTTAATCTTTTTGAAGCCTTTTTTTTTCAATGTGTGTGACTGGGATGAATGTGAAGCATACATCAGTTTTATTGGTCTGACCTAACATTATATAAGGTATTAATCTGCTTTAGCAGCAATGCAACTACTTCTGGAATGACTGAGGAAAAGAAAACTCCACATTTGTACATGCAATAACATCACTCCAATTACAAAAAATGGAAAAAAAAAACCTTTTTATAAAGCATCTTAATCAAAATTCGATTAAATATATATAACTATCGTTTCAATATGAACTTCTTATTTTTTTAACAATATTTTTTTTTACAAAATAAAATTAGAAAATGGGCAGCCTTCACAACAGAAAAGAAAGATTAGAAATGGCAGTAATCAGTTGAAGGAATATATATTTATATATTGGCTGGGCTAAATAGATCCTAGTAGCTGTTTTGCAGTTTGTTTTGGAGTTTAGTTTCCTAGCTCGACACAAGACAACACAGTCCAAAGAATCGCCTTTTCCTCCTTCTTACCAGGGGGTATGGAGTCAGGTTCAGGAGGCTACTGTCATCTGCAAAAGATAAAAGCAAAAGCTCTTTAAGATGAAAGCATTTTATCATGATGAATTCCCATTCCTATGAGGGCTCCAGGTCCAGGATTAGTTGCAATATATGCTGAATGCCTGTGTTGGGGGCCAGGGAGCAGTCCAGTCTCCTTGCAGGTGCCCAGGTTCGATTGAGGTGAATTGTGAGGTGCTTTTATGATATCGACTGCTGTCTTTCAGGATTAAAAGACTGCCAAACTAATTTTTCTTTTGGGCTAAATTAGATTTGAATCCAGACCTGAAAGTCTCCTGCAATACCGACAGTGCAACCCATGCCCCCCCGCCAGGTCTTAATTAATGCTGTTTAAAATTATGATCTATATTTACTACAAATATAATATAAATGCCTCTGAACACCAGCATTTGCTAATTAGAATTGCTGCTTAAAATAAAAATAAAAAATGACTTGTTGAATAGGCAAATTTAATTTCTGTTGGCAGCCTTACCACAAGGGTCAAGCTTATTAAAAGAAGAAGCAGCCTACTCCCTGAGCCTCTATCGCAGTGCTATACATTATACAGCACAATGCTATGGTGTACGTGCTATCCTCCTCTCACCCGCTCTGGAGAACACAGACCCTCCTAACAATGTAAAAAGATGTAATTTGCTGGCTCACCAAACATACCAGCTGTGCTTTCCAGCCTAAAACAAAGGGGATGTGACGCGCTACAATACATTATGTTAAAAAAAGCAATCATACTATTAGTCTGTCCTTTGAAAATAACAGATTTTGATCAAAGCACGCCCAGGTAACAATTGTAACTGTTAAAGCTAAGGAGGCTCTACTCTGCATGGGGTAACCCTGTCCCTCCTGTCAGGCAGTCCATGCTGGGGATACTGAAGTATTGTTTTTAAGATTTAGCATCTCCTGGATCGTTCATGTACTGTGATGATCAGATACCAGTAGGTGACCGGTAGTCCCAAAGGCTCCTTGACAGGAATCAAGGTTTAGACCTACAGCTACAGCCAAACGTTTTGCATCACCTATAATTTTAGGATTGAGACATAAGTAAAAAAACATAATTTAGATATTTTATTTAACATCATGTAATTAAAGAAACTACAAAATGATATTGCAAAAGTCTACTAGATCTTTACATTTTTGTCAGTTTTTTGTTAAGTGTATGGATAACTACAAAGCGGTATGTAATTCAATATGTTAACGTAACATTATTCAGCAGCTTTCATTTGATTTTATTAAGCAAAATTAATTCATTGTATAGGGTTATGCAAAACTTTTGGCCATAGCTGTACATGCTCAAAGGTATATGCATTACATACTAGGCACTGCATACCAATCAGAATAAACTGCCTTGTTCCAATACTGATTCCTTCATTCAACTAAACGTTTATTAGGTTAAAGCAGATCTAGAGTTTGTTCTGTCTTGTGCTTGGTTCAGTAATTGAACAAGCATACCTGTAAATCAAATTCATTTTTAGACCAAAAAGGGTACGTACCTTGATTTTTTAATGGCAAAGGCATAGTCTCCCTGAGTTTACTTAGAAGGTTTTTCATTTCCCGCATGTCTCTGTAAAGATACAGATCAAATCCATAATATGAAATTTAAAAAAAAAGAAAATGAACTGCAAATAAACCAAAAACAAAACAAAACACAAAAAATACAGAGAAAGGATATTGACACAAACAATACATACTTTAGTTGCCTTGTGGTGAAAAGAGAGCTGTTGTTATTTGTATTGCTTGGTTTACCTAATTATCATGAACATGTTTGTCACAGGTTGGCCCAATAATGCAATTACAATGTATGGGTGAATTAGGGACACAACGTTCAATCCGGTGGGTCACCAGAGAAAGCCTGTCCATTTCTCTTTGGCATACTTGCATCAGCCAAGCATTTCTCATACCTGGGAAAGCGAGAAACCGTAGGTACACTGCTGCAACCAGAACAGCGTTTTAATCATTTTAGTATCATTATTCTGCCTGGAGCCTTTTGATCAGATATTTGCTGTTACAGGATGTATCTCACTTACTATATACTGGTACCTGCAATATCATAACAGAGTTAGCAAAGCCTGTTCAGTTAATCAAAATGGCAGTGTAATCTGGAAATCATTAAATATATCATTATTTAAATAAATCATTAAATATATATATATATATATATATATATATATATATATATATATATATATATATATATATTAATGATTTAAACGTCAGATGTATTTAGATCCAAAACAAATAGTGATCTAAACAGAAACCTTAGCGAATCATAAAGAGCACAGATTACTGCAAAATGAATATAAGAATGATATAAATTATGTTGGTACCTCTTTAACTAACCATCAGTTCCATCTTCAATTTAACAAACAGCATCTACTATATAAACCAATTCATTTTTATTCAAATCACATCTCTTTTTGTAAAAATACACATAATTACAAATGTGAGTGATAATGTTGTTTAAATATTTAGTAAAGTTTGCTTACTTAATTTGCTTCATAAAATGTTACATAACATTTTAAATCATCTGTTACTTACACTGTAGGGTAAATCGCTTAAAAAATAAAAATAAAAAAAATTCCCAATGTACAAATATGAAGCAAAAATATTCGAATCTGGTGTCATTTTACTATCCTGTGGACACCACAGTTCTTTTCATAAACATTGGCATTTCATTTTGCTTTGTTTTCTGTATCTGTCGCTAACAAAAAAAAAAAAAAAAATCCCACAAATTGTGCACTTCCATTCACTCTATAGGTTTGAAATATGCAGGCAGGCTTGCACTTCCGTGGTCATTCCACCAGGAGGGTAAAATTGGCCCCTTTCTTTTCTTGTAAATAACCAACCATCTGCTTCCCCTACTGATCGACATGCATTGATGCTGAAGACACTGCTTAGGTGAAATGATCAAGGCAGTTAAACAGTTACAGATTACAGTACCTGAAATCAAGGCAATCTGACAACGTTCATTAATATTGAGTATCACCAGTTATCATGTTTTAAAATTAAAATACATGTGTCACTTTCACAACTACCCAGACATACGCGACCTTAGTGGGAGTGCACAACAGATAAGCTTTATAGAATCATTTATTTGATCTTTAGCCACTTTAATCTTTGTCTTTCTTGGACTGCTTGGCCTTATGCCAATAGCAATCTTTTTACTGAATTCTACGTGCTGCTTATTGATCAACAGCATATTTTTTTCTTCTAACATAATCTAGCCTGAATATCACTAATTCAGAAAAAGTTCACACTTCAAGTAATATGTATTCATTGATCAAGCACTACCGAACACCCTTTTGGCATAAAAATGGCTTATTAATAAATTAATAAATATATATTTATATGTATATATACCTTTCTGTGTTTTCAATATCAGTGGAAACCTGCCAGGAATACTGATGGAAATCTACAGGTGAGGATGAAGTGTCTTCTAATATTGGGATCTCAGAGCTCTCCTCCACTTTACAGTCTAAAAGCTTGGGAACTGTACAAGATTCCTTTTCTGTAAAACAGAGAGAAGTTTTAAGACAGCCTGCATATGAATACCGGTATACCATGACACATAAAGGGAACAATATCGTCACAAAATCAGTATAGTTGACATGCCCTTACAGAAAGCTTGAGAAATGCAATTGGGATAGCATTAGATTATCACCACAAGGAAACCCGAGCAGAACTATTAGCACACCGCAACAGTAGAACTTACAACAAAACTCAAGGGAACATTAAGTTTTCTCTGTGATTATTTTAACACTTGTCAACATTATATCATTGTTCAGGACCAGTTCTTGTGTTCCAGATCTTCTACCCTTGCGTACCTTTACTTCTTAATAAAGAAATAATCAATTCTCAGTGTTTTCCAGTACGCATCGAACCTTGACAGTGCTTAGAAGTCTTTCGGAGTATTTGCTGCTTTTGTGTTGGGATATTCAACACATTTGGTTATATCAAAGTGCAATGCACTGTTTGTAGTGCTGCAAGACTTTCAATTACTTTTCCAACTATAATAACAACAAGTCCATGACGCAGAGGTAGGAACTTGAGATGTTCTTCCCCGGTTAGGTCAGGGCACATTGTTGGGCCAGAAGCTGACTCTGACAAGCAGAGGCAATGATTGATCTCCAGGCCTGCATTGTCCTGACAGGTGTCATTACTAGGCAGAGAGGTTTTAGAAATTCAGTGATCAGGGGATGAAATGTAGAAACAAATGACAAAATAATTCCTAAATTCTGTGATATAATATGGAGGGTCTCAGCAATGCCCACTTTTTGTGTCTTGTGTATGCAATGTACAGCTAAATTGATGTCAACATTATAGTCTGCAAGTCTTGGCAATTTAATTTGTTGTAAGTTTGTATCTGACAGTACAGTTGGAGAGGCCAGACCAAGAGAAGACAGAAGAGGAAAACATGAGTGTAAAATAGTGTGACGTTACCTTTTCGATGAAGTTGAAGAGATCCTAAAAGACATGCAGATTTCAGCATTTCTGTTATGTACATTTCTAGACAGCACTGTAACTGTATGTAAAGTCTGCAGATTTCAGGGTGGATTTCGTCATCTTCTGGGCTGAAAAGCACAATAAAATACAAAGCAATATTTCACTGTAAATCTTGGACAGCCTCAACAGTTAATTCTATAAATAGTACTGGGTCCCATCCCACTCATTGAAACCTCTTCTCTTTAAAAAAAAAAACCGGTAACAGTTCCATATTCAGGAAACACACAACTAAAACCTTTTATGCCTAACATAACAGCAGCTTGGTAACAGGAATGTGAGAGGCTGCTACCTAGCAACATCAAAGGCAGTCTATTAAGAGGGAAGGTTAAACCATACAGGCATTTGCAGTATGATGAGAAAACATGCTCTGATTAAAAAAAAAAAATGACCTCCTCCACACACACACACAAACCACAATGTCTCCTTGATTTTTATGTAATTAAACTTTAAAAATGTACAGAAAGATAAAGAGGTGATGGAATGTTGTAACAGTGGTATACTGTATTTTGCGAATGGTCTATGGATTATTGTGTTTAGAGAAAAAAAAAAACTTTTTTATGAGATTGTTTCAACACGGTATATTTGTTTACAATGCGGACAACTGGTAACTTGAACTGAAGATGTTACTTGTGTGCTCAAAACAAATAAATAATCCTGAAAGGTAAGTCATTCATTATGATAGTCTGTGTGCTCCTTAGAAACAAAAACAAGCTTTCAATATTCAAACATATCATTAAATGTTAATGGGGTAACATCTCCTCTCAAAAAAGGTTTGTGCTGCAATAAAGCAGGCTTATTTTGATGCTATGTTTTTGTTTCTTAAAACTCTGACATTTTAATGCCACAAACATTACTCAAACATTTGATCATACTTTCTCCATGGTTATACTATGCATTTACTATAGTTTCCAACGTTTTGCCATTTTTATTAATAAGTGTTACCATACTGCTCTGGGCTTTACGATGCTTACCCATGCTTTAGCATGCTTTCATATTGCTGTGTTTTTAATATACTACACTTTTGTAAGGGACCCCCCTGATCCCACCCGCACCTAAAAGGGTTGTGCTTTAAAGAGGTTTTCTGGCTCACTACATATAAAGTCGAACTACTGTATGCGCTGATAGAGCTCATGTTTTATAATGGACTAAATTAATGTTACATTTCATGACAATGAAAAAAAAAAAAGCAATACAGCCGTTTGGAACACTGTGTGCTTCAGAAAGTACATTTGTGGCATTACATTAATGACATTCCAAGGAAACCTTCTGGTTTTAACTGAGGGCAGACTATCATCAGATAGGATTTCCTAAAAGGCTTCTTCTTCACATCTGCACAGATGGATCCCTCTATCCCTATCATCAAAGTGTTAGTAAAGGCACTCTTTGAACTGATATGTTCACACATCTTCAAAGATGCTAAAGCACTGGCGCAGCTGTTTTTCTCTTGGTTTTATAATAAAAACTACACTTGGTTAATAAGCACAGATGATATTGTTGGACCATTATATATTATTGAATCAAAGAAATCACAAAGGGAAATTTATTTAATTAAGTAAATATTAGCTTCATTTTTTTTTTTACACAGCAAGGTCTCTGCTCTGCTTGCTCACTGTGCAGTGGGAATGCTGTCTAAACAATTACTTCAGTTACAACCAGTGCTTTCCATGCAGGTGCTCCAAGACCTGGGGCTCATACTGACTGAGCTGCAATAATTCTGTTTTCTTTTCCCCTTATATGTTCAAAGAATGCGTTCAATTTTCTCATTTAACTTCCATCTGGTTAAGTCTTCTGCAGTCTGTTCCAGTTAATAGTTCCCATAGCACGGCTTGAGAGCGTTATGCTATGAGAAATGAGAAGATTCCCAGAGTGATCTGTGGAAAAGAGTGAAGCACTAAGTGGAACTTCTTTTCTGATCGTATCATAGGCTTGATCAGCCAAAGGGTCTTTGTGTTAGTAAGTGCCATCGCCATCTAGTGATCACCCATCTGCTCTGTACTGCCAGCAGTACAAAAGAAAACACATTTGGAGATCGCAAGATGGTGCACACACTTACTAACATAAAAACACTCTCTGATTTATCTGTAATATATGCCAATGGCTTGCAAGTAGAACTGAACAACTGCTTTTGTATTCAGACCAAAGCATATTGAACACAGACTTATCAAAAAATACCACTTAGAAAATACCACCTAGAAATATTATCTGCTGTATTTTTTGGGAATCTTTGATATCATATTACCGCTTCTCATGTTTTTCCACTTCCACACACAGAAATTGTATCACTGTTTTATACTGTACATCCAAACAATATTGAATTACCTGGCATGGCAATTACTATACATTATATATTTTTTCACTGTTATACACCAAAGCAGTAGCTCTTGGTTCTTATACTGCAATACTATAAATGCTATAGCACTTTCATGAGCTTTCAAGCATCCCAAGGCATTTTACATATAAAACCTAAACTACTGCAGGAACAGGCCCTGTCAAACAAGTAAGAGCTTGCATAAAAAATATGAATTACTGATAATAAAACAAATATGAATTACAGATAACATTTAAATGTAATCTGTACCCATGCTCTGGAAAGGTTGCCATGTTTATGGTAATCTTTTTTTCTTTCTTTTATTCTATATGGGTGCTCAGTGAGAACACAGTGTATGAACGATGGTGCTTGTAGGAACTGGTGGCTTGTACAAATTGTTAGACTTTTGTACAAACTTTTTAAGGTAGACTGTATCACGTGAACATATATTGAGAGAGTGTTTGGATTCTGAAGTTAAACGATGGGTTTTTTTATGAGAGAAAGAAGTGTTGTATGCAATAATAATAATAATAATAATAATAATAATAATAATAATAATAATAATAATAATAATAATAATAATGACACAGAACAGAGTTTTATTTACTGTCAAAACCTCTCATTTCAGCTGTTTCAGTGTCAAAAGTCTGAGTTATTGTCACTATAAAGGTCCTTGCAGGAGGACTAATGCAGAAAATATTCAATCTTCTACAAGCTATTTTAGAAATATAAAACTATTTTGTTAATGTGTCTTCTTATCGTTTTGCTCATATCTATGTATTTTCATCTGCTTTTCAATAGTTTCCTGCAATTTAAGCGCTGTACAGTTTATTAGATGTATTTATCATGGCAGTGTGACAAACAGCCTACAAAGGGGTTGAATGGAATATTTTAATCATAGCAAATATCATCTGGAGGCTTAGCTTGTGTTTTCAAAGCATTTCCATCACATTAGGAATCTCAGGCTTCTCCCTCTTTTCATTGTATTCCAGTAAGTTTCTGAACCATCCGCTTTTTAATCAAAATCAAGAGCCCGTGTTTAATTAATACCGGTATATAATTGTTCAAAAGAGACTTGCAGTAGGGTTTCTTGTGCTACAGCAACATATTAAAACGTCATTAGTGCTGAATCTAGCAGCAATTCCATATGAAACATACCTTTTATTCATTAGATATATGTCAGTATGGTATTAATAATGGCTTGTGGAGTAGTCAAGTCAAGTTAATTTTGTGGAAAGATATTTGTGCGTGGTAATTCCTATCAGACATTAAACATTACCTTATCAGGTGTCGGATATTGTAGACCAATCCAACATTTCCCCTACCAAACTGCCTATAAATTAATATTTCAAGATCTGTATTGAAACAAGAAATTCTTCAGAAATTATTACACTGCTAAAATAATCATGTATGTCTGGTAAGATGGTAACATTAGAATGCCTTGTTGGATAAGTGTTATTCGAGATAAATGTAAAAGTATTTTGCCAGAATGATATCTTTCACAGATCATGGAGCTCATGCACGAGGGGATGAAACCCAGTTGTAACTAATAAAATAAAAAGACAATCTAGGGCATTTTGAAATTGGTACATTTTGCCCAAGAACCAATACACCAAACTCTGCATTCAAATGTAGCTCTTATTAATAAGGGTGCTTTCAGAATATGCCATTAATTAAGATATAAACACAATAGTGTTTTTCTAGCATTAGTCCTTTTAGAGTTTTCAGTGTGTAATGACTCAGTCAGGAAGAGTCTAAACAGATACACTACAAAGAATCTTACAGCTTACGGGAGACACACTGAATACAATCTTTAGTAGAAGAAATGTGCATTCTAAATCATTTAAAAAAAGATTAAATACAGCTGTGTAAGGGGTGTGAATGATTCACTTGATAGCTAGCAGACGGACAGAGAGGTTGATGTTGTCAATGCCTCGCAGGTGCACGGATTTATTTCATAACAATTATTGCAGTTGGTGTTGTTGTAGTTGCACATGGCTGCCGCTAGGGCACCAGCAATGGTAAAGCCCAGCGTACGGTAATACACACAGGTGTAAAATAAGGCACAAGTTGTCCCCACAAAACAGTCACAGAAGTGCCCCAAAGAAAAATACTAAAAAACTCTACAAAAAACAAAAGGTAAGCATGGGTCTGGTACTCTCTCTCTAAACAGAGGTCCCCCGCACTCGAGCAACACTATCCTACACACACAGCCTATACTGTTATGGGATTGTGCAGTGATGTCCTAAACTAATCCACAGGGTAAAAATAAAGGCTTACTTTTATTTTCGTGGTCGGCTCTGCACACGCCCAGAGGTTTTGGTTCCAGTCTTGGCCGTCTGTTTTCTTCATCTCTTGTTTTTTTGTTTTGCTTCACTGCAGCAAAGCCGGCAGATTGCGGAAGAGATCTGTGTGTGTGTAGTATTGTGCCCTTTTATGGTCAGGCGTTCCCCGGACACGCCCCTCCTAGTCAACAAGGGGCTCACGATCATTCTGAACCCGGGCAACCTTCCCGGTCAATCCGTTACCTGGTAATGCTTCTCCTGTAGAGCGTCTGAGCAAATCCTGCAATGGTATGCACGCTCTCTGAAGTCAATGACAGGTCTCCCCTGTCACATACCCCCCCCCCCCCCCCCCCATCAGAATGGCACCAGCAGTCCATTTGAAAATCTACATCCCCACTCCTTCCCAAGAGACGAAGTCTGCATTTTGGTGCATTTTCCCTGCTCGGTGGATTACCCTGAAGGCGATTGGCTGCAGTGGACTGTGTACCACAAGGCACTCCTTCTCAGTGGTACTGTAGTTTTTCTCACGATGAAGGAGCTTCCTGTTCATATACAGGATCGGGTGTTCCTTTCCCGCTCCCTCCGGGGACACCCAGACCTGTCTCAGATGCCTCCGTCTGCAGAATAACCCCCCTCCTGAAAACTGGACTGCACAGCACTGGCTTGCCACACAGTTTTCCTCTGACACGGCTCCGTCCACTAGGCTGTATGAAATACATTTACGATAGTAGCCTGCCAGTCCCAGGACAGAGTACACCTGGGTTTTTGTCTTGGGAGTCGGACAGTCAGCCAAGGCTTGCACCTTTGTAATAAGTAGTATGATCTGTCCGCCCCCCAATCGATACCCCAAATACTCTGACTCACTCTTTCCAATTGCACACTTCTTTATGTTAGCAGTAAGCCCAGCCTCCCGCAAGGATTGCAATATCGCCACTACTCTACGCAGATGACTCTGCCACTCCATGCTGTGGATGACCACGTTATCTATGTAGGCAGCAGTGTACTGCAGATGGGGCTGCAAGACGCGGTCTATCGTCTGCTGGAAAGTGGCCGGGGCTCCATGCAATCCAAATGGCAGTGTGGTGAACTGGTACAAACCGAAAGGAGTTGAAAACACAGTCTTCTCTCGAGACCCTTTAATCAGGTGCATCTGCCAGTAACCCTTTGTTAGGTACGGTGTCGTCATAAAATGAGACATGCCTGGACGCTCCAGCAATTTATCTACCTGGGGCATCGGATATGAATCAAATTTAAAAAATGTAATTAACCTTTCTAAAGTCAATGCAAAATCGAGTTTTGTTGACAAGGACTACTGGACTATTCTAGTCACTCTGGGACTTCTTTTACTCCTCGCTTTAGCATTTCGCCAATTTCTTTTTGCATTACCTTTCTATTGGCTTCAGGAATGCGATAGGGCCTCTGGTGAACATGCACTCCCGGCTCCATTTCTATATGGCGCTGAGCTACTTGAGTGCACCTCGGGATCAGAGAGAACACATCAGGAAAGGCAGCCACCAGATCCTGGGCCTGATGGCTCTGCTCCACTGTCAGATTGGCCCCAATCTGCACAGCCTCTGCTTTCACCGGAACAGAGAGATCAGGTTCCCGATCCATCACACCCTTAGCTGGCAGAATTAACACTGTCTCCCTCTGCCGCCAGGGCTTTAAGAGGTTGTCATGGTAAATATGTGCTTCTCTCCTGTGTCCCGGCTGGTGGATCTTGTAGTCCACCTCCCCAACCTGGCATGTGACCTCAAAGAGCCCTTGCCACTTTGCCAGCTGTTTGCACTGGGAAGGGTTAGGGTTAGGGTTAGGGTAGATAGAAGCACTTTATCTCCTGGCTGGAATGTGTGCAATTGGGCCCCTCGGTTATAAGTGGTCTCCCATATACAGCACAAATGGAGAGAACCCCGTGGAACCCTGGGGTACTTCTCTAATAGTAAAGATAAGAGGGAGATTCACCTTGTCCCAATTACACACGTCACTAGCGATAAACCGACGCAACATGCTCTTAAGGGTCTTATTAAAGTGCTCCACCAAGCCATCAGTCTGGGGGTGATAAACCGAGGTCCTGATGGTCTTAATACCCAAAAGCTTGCATGTCTCTCTTACCAGCCATGACAGATAATTGGTGCCTTGGTCTGTTAACATTTCACAGGGAATACCTACCCGGTTAGTTTTCACCCTTGACAGGATATAACAGAAAAAGTGTGAGAGAAGGATAACTGAATATATTTTTGCTTTAGGTATCATGTAGAAAGAAACAGTACATACTTTGATATTTAGATTGTAGATTGGATTTTATTTATTAACAAATTTGTTCATTAAGTTGAGAAATGTGTTGATTTTATTGCTTAGCTGATTTATGAGAAATGTTTCTGGATTGTTGAAAAAACAAAAGCAATATGGACAACAAGGGATGTACTGTAACCCTTAAGCTTCATTTACTAAAGTCTTTCAAAGATATCCTGTAGAGACTAATAGCGTAAAGCAATAGCCTAAAGTAATGCTGTTTCACTGTAAAGACCTTGAGGTGCTAATCGCCATTGGAAATAATAAACTGTTTCTTTACAGCAGCCAGTATCAAATATTACCTCCCTTAATTTACGTTGTAGGCCCATTTAATTTGATGAAAAGCTTGAACCACTAACTGCTAATCAAGTCACAATAGCATTGTTATACAGAGGGAATTAAGGAAGATGGTTACTGAAAAATAACTTTTGATTATTTAGAATAGGAAGAGTGAAAATCATCAGCATCGGCATAGAATTTGTGATAACTATGACAATGGTGATGTAGGTAGAGCTTACAAAACAAGTAAAACTACACCGAGCCCAATTAAATACTATTAAAAGTGGACTCCTGATGTTTGGGGACAATGGCACTGGCTAGCCATCAGTCACCTCACAGCCTGCAAGTTAACCTCAGTCCTGACCTGAACATTCCTTGATATTCAGTCAAACAGAGTAAAACCCATGACTGCTGAATTGTGGAAAACTGTGGCATATTTTTGTAATGTGGGCTAATGTTCACTGGGGACGTGTCTGAAAATATGAAAGGTATGAGAAACTGATTAATTAACCTTCTGTATCACCCAGCACCCTACACTTTTTTAGTGCAAACCTACGTTTTAATGTCGTAATTCTGTTTACAAAGTAAATAAAACGATAATGTAAACAATTGCTTTAGTGAAGCATTCAGTCAGTCCCAACAACTGTAAAAAAATATTTGTACAGGTAAAATTCTATTGACTGACGCTTTTAAAATTAAAGACATCTATTCTACAGGAGACAAATGTAAAACGCATTGGGCAACCAGTTCTAAAATAATAATAATAATATATTTTATTGCTATATTGGTTGATAGACCTAGCACTTACACTAGGAAAGTTAATTTAATTATTGCATTGATTCATAATTCCCTAACATAGGCTGGGTTTACATGCACGTGAAAATCGACTGTACAGCCATGACTGTGTGACGTTGTCATGCAAATACATCGTGAAACAGCAAAAGAATGTCCTTTGATCAGCGCGACTTTAAGGGCAGGGTCAATCGCTTCCTCACCATAAAATAGTTGTGTGTTAAGAAAAAAAAAAAAAGGCTTTTTATATTATTTCTGAAGCTTGTTCTATATTATCCTGGTGCATTAGAACTGTGGAGCAGGAACCTGCTTCCAACAACACTTACATTTGTTTATGATACATATAACTCTTATGATAAACCTTTATTCAAAAGCTTAAGAAATGCCTACATGCATATTCATCATAAGAGGTATCATTCCGGGTATCATTGAAACATAAAGCAGAGGAGACCTGTACTTTAGTAAGTCATTATCATCTTATTAGTGTACCTACACTTCAATACACAAGTACAGCAATGTACTAAGAACAGCTGTCTTAACAGGGGCCATGATGGACTGCCAGGATGGAAGTGATTTGAAGAGACTGGTTAAATTGTTCAGGTGATCATTACCCACTCCTAATTCCTTCAGGGAAGCTGGAGGTTGGAAGTATTTTCTCCAAGTGCCTAATAAATATTACAGATTAGTATTTTAGGGATTCCATAAAATAACTCCTAGAACTAGCAGAAAAACTACAGGAAGGGATACGCCTGCCAATATTCTGTGAGGAAAAAACAATATACAGTTAAAAAAAAGAAAAGAATTATGAGTGCATGCAGGTCAGGGACAACCCATCCAGGTGTATAGTCCCAACAGTCCTTTTCTCTGTCCTAACAAAGCAGTCAAACAACTCCATCTGCACAGGTTGCCCTCAAGACATCTTTAGTTTTAAACTTGATGTTTAAATGTAAATCATTAATACATGCTGTGGGTGTTATGTATGTCACTCTCAGTAACATGTGCTAAAGCCTTAGACGCTTTGAATAAGTGGTTCTCTATATGTAACGTAAAACTGTAATGTGTGATGTCTACAGATGTATAATATACATCTCCTGCAGGGGATTTGTTTGTGAGAGTTCCATATTCTGAAGGTGAATAATTATAAATTGATATCTGTTTCACAAATAAAAGTTAAAACAAAACAAAAAAATGTGTTGAGTTTTTTTTTTTGGTTGTTTTGCTACATTAAGTGAAGTTATTTGGTACAGGATCGATTTTGAAAATAAATGAGCTAAAACAATTAGAATTACAAAAGGATGTCTGAATGTCTCTCCCGCTGTGCCCTGATGCAAACCAGTCTCCTGACAAGAGAATAGTGTAATCCAAACCCCCAGAATACACCCGCAGTGTCATTTACTTTACATTTGGATAGTACGATATTTCAGGACAAGCATGTCATTATACCAACTGAAACAAAAGTTTCTAGGTCAAAACTGCACAGAAGGGAATTGGGACAGACAACAGTATAATTGTTGCTAATCCTTAATCATATAGGATATGACATGACAGATCCACTCCCTCTAAAAACTGTCACAAAAATACAATAGCTTTATTTAGAAAATGACAATAGTATGGCTCTGTAATGCAGTGATGGTGATTCATGCCATACCAAGCAGCAAACGTGGTACCTTATCATTTTCCGTGATTTATAGGTCATGTGACAATAACACATGCCTTCTATTTAACTTAGAATGGATTTTAATGAAACAGGTTTACTAAAACAGCTGATGCCATTTCATGTTATAACTTGAATCATTTTATTAACACCCGTGTCCAGGACATTATCTTGAAATTACCTTGCATTTCAATTGCATTCAATTACATGAACAACATTATTCTGGAGCCAAAAGTTTGCCCTGAACAAACCCTGATAACAGCAAAATGTACAAACATCATAGAAAAATAAAAATCATAAATAATCTGAACACATTATTTCACATTTAATCCAGGTTACTCATAAGTATGTTTATAGTATTTTGTAAATAACACTGTACATATTTTAAAATTTGTTACGTTCAGAATAGAGCTGTTGTTTTGTCTCCAGGGGACCACCTTTCACATTCCCAATAGGGTGTTCTGTGTAGTTGAAATTAAAAGGATTTTTTTTTTCAATAAAATGTTGCTTTCTTTTTTTATTTAATATTATTATCTCAAATGTAATCTATAAACAATTGCAATTAAACACATTTGCAAATTGAGGCGATGTTTTACACGTATCAGCACCATGGACAACAAATCCAGAGCGTTTCAATATCTACCAGGACTGCAGCATTTGCTACTGAATTTAAAATGTGTAGTTGACATCTTCCTTTTATCATTTACACTAACACCCTCAATGACTCTTCCGTATTTTATAGAATCTGGAATCTTACCCCGAAATAACTGATAGATTTTGATGTGCGGTATGGGCCATCTCGCAGCCTCTGGATCGCGTCTTATGCATTTCAGCACGGAGAGATGGACAATCAACCGAGACGTCTCCAATGGAAATGACCAGTTCACGGTACAGGGCCACCAGGGTATTGAACTCTTGGACAAGCTGAAATACACGGTACTTTACTTTGATAAGCCATTTACCCCACACAATCAACGTCGTTCATTTCGTGCAGATTTTATAATCGAATTCAGAAAAAAAGCTGATATTTAAATAATTTAGGCTCCACTGTTATCTTAAAAAATACAGCACAACGTTTTAAAAAAACCCATCAATATTCATCTGAACATGTAAAACTTATATAAGCAGTGTTAATCACTTCATAATTGAACAGTATATTCTAAATCCTTACACATTTTCATAGGGTGAATATAAAAGTGAATGATGTTTCTTAACACACTGAGATATTTTGGGATTGACAGCGACAATATATATGTATATCTCTTTAGAGACAGTAACATCCATATTGTGTAACATATCGTTGAATCATAAAATAACAAGCTGCAACTTGGTGTATCGATTTATTCTGTTTTAATGCTAATCTTTAAATGTCCAATTCATCTTTTGAACCTATATGTGCTAATTTCTATAACATTAACCAGCACACCCTGAGGTGTTGATTCGTTTGTAATGTGTTAAAATAATAATAATAATAATAATAATAATAATAATAATAATAATAATAATAATAATAATAATAATAATAATAATAATAATACAAAAAAAATACTGCTCCAGGAGTTCTAACCATATAATTCAAAAAGCATTTTGGTGCAAATGTGAAAGACAGTGAGAGCTATAGCATGGATACAGCCTTCTGCCAGCAGACCTGTCAGATTAAAAACCGATACCACCAATCAGTCATTTGTTTATTAGGCTACATAAATATCAGTTTGCATACCCCTTTGGATAAATTTACTAATTTATATTTAAATCCGTGCAGTCAAATCAACGTTTCATCCAGCTTTATTACAACGACATCAATATAAATGCACTATGTTTATATGTGTAATGATATTGAGATGACATCTTAACAATTTCAATACTTGACACCATTATTCAGTTCCAAATATTAGACATACAAATATAAGATCAACGGTTTACTGCAGTTTTAAAAATAGTGCAAGTGCACGTGATCTGAATGGAAAAGGTGGGGGAGTGACACCAGAGCGATGGACAAAAATAACGAAAATGGTGTGTGTTGCACCTACCATTCTGCAGTCTTCCAGTGCTCGCTGGTTTTTTGGGGCGCTCTCTGCGCTTCCTCTGCGCTCCGGGTCCCTGTAGGGAGGTTTGCTGATTTGAAAAATGGATCCAGCAGATCTGGGGCGGTTTTTGCGCCCATTCGGTGCAGAACTCATGCATACACATCCACTAATCAAACCTACACAACAGTGATATGAAAAATGTGTATTTTTTTGTTTGCTTTCGTGTTTAAAGCAGCAAGCGAATGGCTCCAAAATCTCTACTGTGGAAATAGCTCTTTTCGGGGGCAACCTTTGACTAGCAGGAGTGCTGGGTGAGCACTTGCGATTCCTTTCTGCATCGCTTCGACAAGTCACCTTCACTTCAGCAGAAGCCTAATTCCAGCTGAAATATCCACACACATTGCCGTTCCTTTCCTTCAACGCTTTCAAGGCTGGTCAGATGTAACCATTTCTTACAGTTACGAGTTTCCATGAAGAACAGGAGGCTAGAAATCTTACCAATTTAAGGACCCTTGGTGCGTTAATTCAATTTCCTTCGACGTAAAATGTGAAGCGCACGGCCAAACATAATACAACTATACTGAATAGTCCCGATCTCGTCTCCAAGGTCTTTTTTTGAGAATATATCTAACCTTGGTGGAAACAGGAGACGCAGGGAATCTGGCAGGCTGACGTGGTTAGCAACACAGCACATTCATAGGACAGGAATACTAATGTGATCCATCAATCCAGACCCCCTAGAGCCTACACACTCACCCAAGCAATTGTTCAATGGCATCAATTATATTACTTTTAGAGGCTCCATTGTTAGAAACCCAAAGTGCCAGTAAAAGGGTGCAACGCATCAAATTATTATAATAGGCATATAGCACATTGCCGTAGTGTTGTAGATGTATTAAGAACAATGTGCATTTTATTGTAGTATTTGGGTGGTTGTGGCGCATGACAACCAGTATAGCCGTCCAAAATTAAATCGTAAAAATCATCCAATACCCATACACAAACGGTTACAGCAAGATTAGTGTTAAAATTCATAAATCTTTATTTGTATAATTTAAACAGAAATGTGTGTAAAAAGAGTATCTTTAAAAATGCACTAAGATTTGTATTCATTATTATATTCTGTGGCATTAAATCGTCTTGGGATCAAGTTAGCCCCGTCTCATTAATACAGTATACACAACAAGGGCATACCATAAAATAAGTTAAATGCCAATACTACGTAAATTGTTATTTCCTAGCGTTTATGATAGAGAATGTCTAATAACTAGCAATTTGCAGTATACATAATCACATAGGTGTTGCTTTGCCTCAACTCAGCTACCCGCGCTATCATCAGATTAACATTGTAAATAGCTGAGCTGCCTTTTGACCCATATCTGTTACCCAGCTGCCTCGGTTCTGATATTCCAGTACATGTATGCACTCTTTGCACGAGGTACAAGTAAAGCGGAGTACTAAATATGCAGTTAGGGACTCAGTATGTCCTTTCCAAAAAAAGGGGATGGGATGCCTGGAACAACATCATAAAAAGCATTCCTCCTTGTTTTCAATCTACCATTGCGTTACACTGTATGCTATTCTGGTAAATAGTATTGCTAGTTAGTTACTACATCGAGTGAGACTGTCCCAACAAACACACACGGTTTAGACCTGCGGAAAATGCAACATGGATCCGTCTGAACTTTATTATGCTCAACGTTAACTGGAGAGGTGCACGTGTGTAACATACATTCTTAAATCTCCAAGGAAACCACTTTTATTGCAACGTATTTCACACGATGTTGTACTATGATTGGGTGTTGTAAGTTACTGATGTTATATTTAAATGTAACTAAATATGGCCGAATCTTCTCAAAGTGAAATGCCTCAGTGCTACGATTCTCCTGGTGTACTTTTAACCATTCTCCATTTTAATGATGTTTATGAGATCGAGCCAAGAGCAGAAGATCCAGTAGGTGGCGCAACAAGGTACAGTAAAAATGATTCTGTATTCTGCATTTCATAGGATGTTTACGATAAAATGACTGGACATTATATTCTAAACCAGGTCCTAGTCGATGCAGGAGGTATAACTGCAAATTGAATAATGCCAAGAGTACCACAGGCTTCTAACCAGTAATTAAATACATTTACTTAGATACATTAAAGAGAAACATTAAGTTAAAACAAGAACACTGTAATTTTAAAATATTGTGCCAACATTTATTTTCATGTTTTAAAGAACATGAACATTTGCTGAAAATCCTTGGGGTCAACTGAAATGTATTATGTTCCTAATGTCTAAAGGGAATACTGGTGGGTTAATTAACAGTATTCAGGACTCTTTTTTTTATCATATCTTTGCTTCCTAGCAGAGTTGTTTATGCTGCAACTCTTCACAGTTCAAACAGAGCTTTTATGCAGTGCCTTTCTTGTTCAGTTTCTTCATACTACTGCTTGAGAGGCTGGGGTTCTCTTAAACTTATTGTCAAGTACCTAACTGCAGTCCAAAATTATTCCTGTGTTATTCCACTGTTTCTGCGTGTACAAAGTCTGTTAATTACCACAATGTTCAATAACTTGCAGGTATGTGTAAAAATAAGAAGCTTTTATTATTATTATTATTATTTTTTAAATTAATTTAAGATATTTGTATAAAAAATATAGTGCACATATTTACATACAGGGGTTGGGCAATACTTTCTATAATACTGTAATTAGGACGTAAGGCCAACAGAGGTTGGTTTTAATGAGCTAAGATTATTTTACAAGTTTAGACATGAAATCCCAAGGTGGAAAGTGATCTCAGAACTGGTCTAAACAGACCAGTTGGACTCTGTGGTTAGGGTTTTTGTAGGAAGCCAGGGTTTGCCCATGATATTTGGTCCATCTTAGCATTCTCTTGTCTAGAGAATGCTAAAATGAACCAAGCCTAATTCCTGTGTTTGAAAGAACACTGTATTTTGAGTTCTGCCCAACATAACTAATCAACCATGGGATTTAAATGGACATGTCCATTCGTGTATATATAAAAAAAACGAAATAAAAAGAATCTCAGGCAACCCACCCATAATCCACATTATCATAAGGCTTTGACAGAGAAAACTGGACGTATTTCAAGTCATGTGCCTTTCAGGAGTGAGGGGTTGGCATAGGCACAGTTTATTTAGGAAGGCAGATGATTTAACATGCAAATATGTTCATAAGTTGTCATATTTAATGTAAAATACTGTGGTCTATTGAGACAGTTTTCATTTATTTCTTACAGATTTGCTACAGCTTTAAAACAATTCTCTCCATTAAACCCCCTGGTTGTTTTTAGTGGAGATTGTTTAAATCCTTCACTCCTGAGCACAGTTACGAAAGGCAAGCATATGTTGGCCGTCTTCAATGAGCTGGGAGTACATTGCGCGGTATATGGTAAGTATTACATTGACTCCAATGTAACATACCTCGATGCTGGTGAAACCAGCAGTCCTGAATTTGTTGATCGCAACTGGCGGCTAGAATTTAAAAAGTGATATAAAAACCAATTGGAAGCTAATGCAGTTGTAATAAGATTGGTTGAGTTTTAGTTGAATTCAAATGTACAACATTTTTGGACATCCAAGCCATAATATCATCCAAGCAAGCAGATAACCTAGAGTCAGAGTAAACCTGTGTATCATCTCCTCGTGGAAGCATATACAAGTTAAAAAGTAGAGGTCCAAGAACAGCCCCCTTGTGGAAATCCTGACCAGACAGTGTTAATGGAGGATTCAAATACACAAAATGACACAATTTGCTGATGTTTTGACAAATAAGTGCCAAACCAAGTAAGTGCAAGTCCTCCCAGACCAATATATTTATTAAGTCTGTCTGTGTCTTTTATGTTTAAATAATGATGTTCCCATTTTTAGGTAATCATGAGTTTGATTTTGGAGTGGATATTCTGGAAGAACTGGCTCCTCAAATGAATTTCCCATGGTTTCTCAGCAATGTATATGACAAATTCACTTCTCAGCCACTAGGACGTGGAGCGGTGAGCAGTATATTGGAATGGAACAGTGTTAAAATAGGTCTCATGGGCTTGGTAGAAGAAGAATGGCTTGATACTTTGGGAACAGTTGACAAATCAAACATTGACTACGTTGACTATGTTGTAACGGCTAACCAGCTGTCCAAAGAACTGAGAGAAAACGGAGCAGAGTTGGTAATTGCTATGACACACATGAAATGGTGTAATGATATGAGGCTTGCTTCAGAAACAAAAGCGGTGGACCTAATACTTGGAGGCCATGACCATGATTATAGGGTTGTTGTGGTGAATGGAACCCTGATTGTTAAAAGTGGATCAGATTTCAGGTACCTGACAAAAATTGATGTTGTAAGAAACCACGATATGACGTATAAATATGGAACACAGAAAGTAATCATTGAAAAAACCTTTGAAGAAGACCCATCAGTAAAAAAAATAGTCACAGAGTTCACAGCTAACTTGCAGGTATGTATGGCTTTTTTAAATGCTTGGTCTAAACTGAATACACTTTTAACAAATTACATAATTTGGTATTTTGTGCTGAATACTTAATCATTTAAATACATTCACTAATTTTATTTTGGGGGTTGCAAGAGAAATTAGAACATGAAACTGTTAAAATCAAAAAGATAACTGAATAGTCCTTTTTAATGGAGATTTGATCTCTTGGAAGCATTGCATGAGACTTCCAGGCTACAAATCTTAAATTAGGAATCTTTTTTTTTTTCAAATTTGTATAACCCTACATTACACAACCCTACCCCTAAAACTGGAGTTGCTTTAAATGTAGTCAATTTAGACAAATCTAATCTCACTGATCTTTCAGAAGATCTCATTTGCTTTTTGGAAATTAATTAATATAATTAAATTTCTTTCATGCTTCCTCATTCAAAAAGGTTTACTCCAAAGTACACATTTTCATGACTGTTATAATCAAGCTTGGTGATGGAGTGCTTAAGTCCTGTTGTTCTGTACATTACTATACATCTAAGAATTATCCATTCATCTAGATATTTATTTCTGAAGGCTTAATGGCAATTCAAAGTTTTTCTTTTGGTAAGGAACTAGACCTTCATTTCTTTAGCACTTAAAGCTTCCGGGCCCACATTCATTTTCAATTTTACTTTAAAATAATAGAAGCAATTCCTCTACAGTAGTTTACTTTTATGGGGACTCAAGCCTCCAACCCCCTTGAAACTTGCCATTATATCACTCTGTGAACCAGCATTAGGAGGTTGTAATTGATTTTGATTACATGAGAGTAGCTGTTTTTTAGTTCATGTTAATATTGACCTGGCTTTTGCCAAGATAAAATGAGATATTAGTGGTGGGGACCAACCAAAACATAGCTTCACTGCAACATCTGCACACACTGAAGTAAGATATGAGCCTCTAGTGCTTTTCATGGATTTTCAGTTGGCTCAGCATTGATGGGTGAAATGTAATGCTGGTTCCAAGGGTCAGCCTATTTGCGGCCGCCCCGGCTCATCAGCACGCGCTACGCCGGCGATGCTGGTTCCAGAGATCAACCAAAGTGCGACCTCCCAACAGCCAGCATGGCAACCGTCTGGAATGGGCCAGGTAGGGCACTTTGCAGAGGTTATCGGGTGGGCACCTCCCACCTCCCGTGTTTCGTCGACTAGCCCACACACTTCGGAAAACTCGACAGTGATGCTGGCATCCCAGCACCACTCTCCTCCATCCCCCAAACCAACCCAGGCCAGTTTACTTTCCTTAGCCATCCATTCCTTTTCAGTGCTGGCCAACATCTGCCTGCATTCTCCAATCTCTAGCAGCCCCCAATTGTCCCAGACAAATCTTAGTTCTAATGACCTTTCCTGTTGGTTGCTATCTTGGATGGTGGAATGTTATTCTCTGGGTGCAGCTATTGCTGATATTAGCGGTGAGCTGTTGATCTTCTTAGCCTTTCTCCCAGTGCTAATGCCAAGCATAGCAGCACATGGTCATGATGCCAAGTGAAGCGACCTTGGCTCAGAGCCACCTTGCATCCTGTAAGAATGCTTCTGGGTAGCCGGTGATGAACACAAAGGACATGCAGGATTCTCCCCATCTGAAAAGAATACCTCAATTCAAACATCCTGTGGAGTAAAGTGTGTCCTATCCACTACAACACCACAAAAGAGCTAGCAATAGCCTATGAAAACCTGTAATGAATGTAAAGGGTTTATCTTCATTATGCTTTTGCATTAAGTCATTTGCAAACTTAATGAATTCTGCAATTGGATACATTTCAAACAGAAACCAGTATCATAAAATAGATTATTGTGGTCTGAGTCTATATTATGGTTCAGGATTTTATAATTACTGCAGGTACTGTGACAGTAATAAGCAAAGCAATTAATATGTGCCATCAGTATGTATATTTTCAGAAGATTCCACTCTTTTTCTAAGCAGCTAACTGCAAAATCAGTTATTTTCCCCCAGTTTAATTACATTTCTTTGAAAAAAAGCTAGCACCATTTAACTACAGGATTGATTGGATCAACCTGTCTTACTGGGATCACAGCTGTTTTTTTTTAAAGAAGATTCACTAGACATTCCATCAACCACCTGTCTGTGGTTATCTGGGGATTTAAAATTAAGTGGTGGTTGATGTGAATTCTCTGGTACTGTAAATTTCTCTTAAAAAATGCAGCTGTGGTTTATCCTGGCAGGGTATAGTTTGATCAAGTCCAAAGTATTATCATTTTCAAGTTGTTTGTTTTCCATTTCATAAAATTGACTTGGATAATATAGGCATTAACTAAAGACTGGAGTAAATGCTTTGAAAATATGGTCTTAAAAGTCTAATATAACAGAATTACTTGAGCGTTATATAACATTAACCCTCAAAAAGAAATAACAACAAAATATTATCAACAACATTTTTTTTCTCAACATTATACGCAGGACTAATTATCGAGTAAACTAAGAAAAATAATCGCCCAATGGAGCTAACTAACTTTAATGTATTTTTCTTAGTATTTGCTGGAAGAAGTGCTCGTCCGAACAGAAAAGGACTTAGATGGATGCTTTTCTACAGTTCGGAAATCCGAGAGCAATCTGGGAAACCTGATTGCTAATGCAATGTTGGAAGCTACACACGCTGATGTAGCGTTACTGAATTCAGGTATGCATGTTTAATATGTGCCATACTTGTGAGGCTTTTGCTCAGTGTTTGAATTTGTAAGAAACTAGCAGGCATAGCAAGTGCAGTCTGCTATGATCTTAGTAGAGGCGTGTAATGCAGTGCATTCAGCTGACCTTATTAACACACTGAAAGAATAGGACTATTTGTGTTTGTTTTTGAAGTGTAAATACTCACACTTAAAAAGGAGAACAAAATCATCTTGGAGAGCCTATTTGCATGACATGCTTCTGAAACACTGAGGAATAATGTGTTCTGCCTCAATAACAATAAACAACAAAGGCACATCAATGTTCTTGTAAGTGCTGTTTAAAATAAAAAGGGATATAGTATTTCACCCTATGTGTAGATACTCTAGTAAGAATTTTGTTATATTCATGATAGTACTTTACCATCTGAAGTAAAGTGAAATGATATTATAGAAAGCTCAAGTACTTTGTATCCACAAATGTTTTATAGATACACATTTTATTTGTTTAATATAACCTGATAATACTACATGTGTGTTTCTTTTAAAAATGCAGTAATTCAAAGGTCCTCTCCTAGGCTTTGAGGTCTTACCATCAATTTTAGAGGTAATGCTGCAAGTGAATTATTCATGCCAGAATGATTGTGGGGCTTCCATTAGCAACCAGGGTGGCAGTGAGATTACTTGATAGCTCAGATTTCAAGATTATGAAATACAATAACTTCTAAAAACCATTTCAGGTACCCTGCGCTCAGATCGCATACATCCAGCAGGCCCTTTAGCAATGCGTGATCTCATGCAGATTTTGCCCATTCCGGATCCAGTTTTAGTAGTACAGGCAACAGGACAGCAGCTATTGGAGGCCCTTGAAAATGGAGTTAGCAGCTACCCACACCTGGACGGAAGGTAGTTTTTTTTAGATGAAGTTCATAAGAAATTGTAGGGTTTTATGTGATCAATCTGTAACCCCACTGGAATAAAATAGTATTATTTTATTGCATTTTACAGCATTTGTGAATCACCCTAGATTGCATTAACCATCTATCTTGATTGCCTCTAGAAATAAGTGGTTGATGCAAACAAAAGAAGAGCTGTGGGTTATTCTGGCAGCATATATGTTTATTAAATAAATCAGGTAGACAAACATTTCGGCTAATCCCTTAATCAGTCGTAAATTATTTACAATTATGAGTCACCAAATGTTTCAGCTAGTGCCTTCATCAGTGTACTGATCAAAAATATAGCTTTGCAAATATGGCTTGTGGGCATATCCATTTGGAGCTCTACATGGAGTTTTGACATTTAACAGTTAAATAAGTTTTTCCTGGATGATCTCTGGTACCATTCTTTTAATATAATATCAAAATAGTTTCCATTTTTTAATGTGGTCGCTGAAACAGCAATGATCTGGAGCCATTCTAGGAATAACCTAATTTATTTTGACCTAGGAATGTAAAATAAAACCTCTAAGGATATTTCCATTATGAAGCTCATGAGGCCAAATCACAAATAGCTTATTCTGGCTAAAAGTTTCACATATCAACTCCAGGCATTTCAGTCTTCTTCTGTCACCTTTATTTTCCATTTGTCAGGATCACATTTGCAGAATGTTGAATTTTGTTTAAAACTAACAAAAGTCGTCCATATTGATATTCATAAAGTGATCTTTGCAGATCAGTGACTGTCGCTAAGCAATTTAATGAATGGGTATATATTCGTTCATGACTGAAATCCGTCTCCTTTTGATGACATCATCAGCTCTATAAACATTCGCTCAGTTGTGTCGTTAGCTGTTGGAAACATAAACAAATGGAATCTACTGACAGCAGCACCCATCGTGTTATTAACAGTGTGCCTGTATGATAGGTGATTTATATACTGGAGGATGCGATCATGTTCAGGTTATTTAAGTTACAATAATAATAATTGTTAATGTTCCTTTGCTTTGCAGGACATGCACAATTAAATGAAAAACACTTGTAAATCAATTATTTCAATTATTATTTCAGCTTAACACAGATACAGCATTACTTTAAAAAAAAAGAAAAATAGGCAGTGTTAATCACAGGGTCATCAACTTTTTTACGAACACCGTTTAATAAAAAAAAAAGCTTTTGTGTGTTTTTTTTTTGTTTTAAATTTTTTTAAATTTATTGGGTGGGGGGATTTGTTAAATACGGTCAGATAACTTTTATTTTTGATGCTGTCATTAGTTTATACTCCACCGCACCCCAGTGTTCAATAACTCCAAGTTGTCGACAGCATTTTGCTGTCGTTCACTTTTATGAATAGCAGGTTGATGCTCAGGACCGATGAAAACTTTATGCTAATGAGGTAATCGTTAAGCTTTATCTCAATTTGTTTAAAACATGCCTTCATAGAGGAAAATGCATCTCAATGATCTCTTATGAATAGCAACTGCCATTAAATAGGCGGCTATGGACGAAATCCGATCACGTACTCCTGTTTTTTTATTTCGACAGGTGTTAAGCCTTTATGAATAGACCCTCTAGTGACTTAAAATGAACAGAATAATTTTCTTATGGTATGTCTAGTAAGGATACACTTTTGTGGTATGTCTGAGGATCTGATTTATTGCTGAATAGCAGTTAATTTACTGTATGTTGTATTAAAATTAAGACTGTTTTATGTTTATTGTCAGATTTTTTTTTTTTTGTCAGATTTCCCCAAGTTGCTGGGATACAATTTGGATTTGATCCCAGAGCAAAATCAGGGCACCGAGTTTCTGCAGATTCAGTAAAGGTCCAAGGTCAATACCTTGAGAAAAACAAAACATACTTACTTGCAATAAAGGAATACTTAGCAAAGGTAAGGGATTTTCTCAATACCGCAGACCAGCCTTGACTTGGCGGCTATACCGCATATGGTGTCAGGGTGGGATAGAGCCCCCCTTAGTGACCCAGTTCGGAACTGTAGGTGGAAATAAAAAAATAAAAAAAACACCCAAACTACAGCTATCTCGGCACATACACGGAGCACAGCCTGCTGCTCCCAGTCTTCTCTCCTACTCTTTCTGTTCCTCTCCCACTGTTCAGACTGGGCACGCGCCTTCACTGAACCATCTCTCCAAACAAACCTTTCCTTTGTCTTTGTGTAGGGTGCGTCCAAGGGTAATCAATAATCAATAATTACATTCTCACCTGGCTACATTCCAAACTTTTCTCATGAATTAATTAAAACAATTAAACAAACCAATTAAACTATGTCGCTGTGCAAAGGCAGCCATCTTGGCCCAGACTGAGCCTCTGCTGTGTCACACTGCTAATTTAGAAGTTTGAAAGAACGCCTGTGTTTTGTTACATTTGAAGAGAAAAAGCAGCTGGGCAAATTAAGGGTAGAGATAATATGAAGTTATATTTCAGATGTTTTGCATTTTTAAAATTTGTTTTATCAAGGACTAGAACAGCTTTGGCACTTTTCTTCTAACAAACTACTGAGAGAATGCTCTTTTTCTCAATGTATATTTTTCCCCTTTAGGGCAAGGATGGATATGAAATGTTTTTGAATTGCCCCAGGATATTTGATGTTGAGACAGCTCAAACTCTGCCCACTATCCTTATAAACCACTTTGAGTCAGTGAAAATCATTCAGGGGCTCAAAGTATGCAAATCTGGTCATCGAATGGGTTTGATTAAAGTTTCAAACAGTGCATCATTCACTGGTAAGCTCCATTTTATTGACTAATATTCAGCAAAATGTAAGAAAGTGGTCCTCAAAGCTGTGCCAACCAAATCTGTATTTTAATAGCATTTAGCATTTTGGAATAAATTCCAGTACTTTATTTAAATGTCAAGATTATATATATATATATATATATATATATATATATATATATATATATATATATATATATATATTAGAGAGAGAGAGAGAGAGAGAGAGAGAGAGAGAGAGAGAGAGAGAGAGAGAGAGAGAGAGAGAGAGAGAGAGAGAGAGAGAGAGAGAGAGAGAGAGAGAGAGAGAGAGAGAGAGAGAGAGAGAGAGAGAGAGTAATGGAATTGGATGACAAAAGTATTTTGTTGGCTTAAACCACTTTAATTTTCAGCTCACAGTTCTGATTTTTAATGAAATATTTCTGTTTTCATCCTATTTTTTTTATCCTACTTCTGCAACACCTGAAGCATACAGTTTAGATTTAGATCTGTCCTTCGATTGAGATGTAGGGACTCTGCATTTCTGAATATATATATATATATATATATATTATATATATATATATATATATATATATATATATGATACACTCGACCTGATGAGAAATACATAAATGTGTCAGAAACATTTTTTAAGAACAAGTGATATAGAGCTATATGAATTTAAAATGACTTTCCCAAATAAATAGTTCCCAATTACATTTCTAATGTCTTTTTTTGCAATATATAATACATGCATGAAATACCTGTGGAGTCCCCAGTGGCTCTGAAGCCGAGTTGTTTGGAGTACAAGGTGAGTCATTGAGCGTGGTTTGAATCCCACTCACACAAAGTGCACGATCTTGGCTGGGGCCCACAGGAAGCGTTACATTAGCCTTTGGGCTATAGAGGGTTTAGGGGTTAGTTTGATATTGGGTTGAAAAACAGGTAAACATTACAAATATTTATTTATTTATTTATTTATTTATTGCATTTATATAGCGCCTTTTATACAAAAGTATCGCAAAGCACTGTACATTACATAGCAGAAAAAAATAACAAACCACAATACATTTGTATGGCATGTTACACATACAACTGCCATAATCAGACTATTTAAATAACATATTTAAATAACAGTATAGACATAATACAAAAGCAGCAATTTTAAGTTACATTAAAACCCACTATGATAAGAAAGCCATTTTATAAAAGTGTGCGTTTTTAGTCTTGACTTGAAAAGTGTAACGGTCACAGCTTCCTTGACAAACGAAGGCAGCGGATTCCATAATTTAGGAGCTCTACAAGAAAAAGCCCTACCTCCCGTGCTGCTTTTGTTGACCCTAGGACTAACCAGCAGCCCCGCATCCTGTGATCTCAGAGTGTGGTTTGGAAGATACAGGGTCAGTAACTCCTGCAAATAACTAGGTGCTAATCCATTCAGGGCCTTGTAAAGTAACAGCAAAATCTTAAAATCAATTCCGTACTGCACATGGAGCCAGTGTAAAGAGGACAAAACGGGTAATATCTTCACTTTTCTTGGTTTTAGTCAGAATTCTAGTGGCAGTATTCTGAACATGCTGCAAGCAGGGTACCACACATTTTGGGACACCAGAAAAAAGTGCATTACAACAATCAATTCTAGATGAAACAAAGGCATGCATTAGTTTCTCGGCATCAGATATGGAAATAATTGTTCTAAGTGTGCCTATATTTCTCAAATGGTAAAAAGATACTTTAGTAACTTCCCTAATATGAGTCTCAAATGATAGATCAGGATCAAAGATGACCCCCAAACTCTTAATTTCTAGTTTAAGTTTTGATGAGAGACTGCAAAGGTTGAGCTCATGTAATCCCACATTTTCTTTTAGTTGGTTCTGTGAACCCACTAGCATAACCTCTGTTTTATCTGAATTCAACATTAGAGAATTCTGTGACATCCAATGCTTGATGTCTGTAAGGCAAGTAGCAAATAACACCTGAAACCTATCAGAAAGATAAGATTTGAACCAAGATAGGACATGGTCAGACAGTCCTACTGTGCTTTCAAGATGATTCAGTGGGATGGAATGGTTTACAGTATCATAGGCAGCACTTAGATTTAGAAGAATTAATGCTGATGGAAAGCCCGAGTCAGAGCTTTTCAGCAGATCGTTCACAGCTATAGTTAAATAGTTTTCATATATAAATAGTGCTGTACATGTTCATATTATTTGTAAATATGTTTCAGAGATTATGATTAATGTTTAACAATTATGCTGCTACGATGTTGATCATAGTGCATTAATATTTCAGAATATAACCTTATTACCATTTTATTCTTCAGCCTTTGAAGAAAACACACATGAAAAGACACAAATTGCAGTTGTACCAGGTGTGGAAGGCAGGATATATCACATTTCCCAAGAACAGGAAAGACACCTTAGAGAACTCCGTGCTGCAAGGGAAGAAAATGCATTTCCTGCAGGATTCAACAGTGTTAATCATAAACCTATTTCTGACTGAGTGTGAGACTATTGGTCATTTTTTCATTTTAGAAATGTTGTACAGAAAAGAACAACTGGTTGCCTATGGAAATCTATAATTTGTTTTATATATACTGTACATACCGTACAGTGTAGAGTATTTTAAAACAGGTATTAAAACTATTAAAATAATTTTGAATGATTTATAATCTTTCACTTGTGCAATATGATTACCTTGCTGTCCTGTTTATCTCAGAACAAGGTGGAAAGTTTAAAGGGCTAAAAAGCTTTTTTCAAAACAGCACTACAATTACCTACATACATGTGATTAAAGGATAGGTATGGTTTGTCGATTTTTTTATTAGCTTTAACTCTAAGTGATAATGATAAAAGCCTGGCTTTTACAGAAGAAAAAGGGGTCCATGCATTAGTATTGGTTAATATTTACCAATCATCTGCACTATTAGCATTTTTGTAGTAACATTTTATTTTTATTTTACCAGTTGCATACCTTCATATGTCAAGTCTACAAGGTGGATAAAAACAGAAACAGATATTCATGGAGTACCCTTTAAAAATATATATGTATGTAAATTTACAATTGCAGACAAAAGTATTTAGGCAGTTAAAAAAATGAGAAAAAACTCAAAGAAAGTGATTTCTATAATTTCGAATTGTTCTATTGAAAGATATAAATTAAAGTAGAGATTCAGCTTTATAATAAAACAATAAAGTATTACATAACATGCATAAAATGAAAAATAAGATGCAAAAACGAATTTCATACTTTGACAAAAGTATTTGGGCCATCAACTTATTTTGTATTAAACCCATTCATTGCTAATTATTGACAATAATCATGATTAAAAACCAACACCTGATGATAATTATAGAATAAATAAATACATAATCATCAAGTGCTGAAAAATAAATTGGAAATTTGTGATTAAAAAAGCAACAAAAATGGTTACAACTAAAGAGTACAGCAACAATCTCAAAATGGCAGTGATACAACTGAACGAAAAAGGAGAAACTACCAGAAAAATAGTAGAAAGACTCGGTTTACCAAAAATCACGGTGTGGGCTATTATTGATAAACTGTATGTGTTGAAGAATGGGCAAAAATATCTCCGGAAAGATGCCAGGAACTGGTTTCAAAATACAAATGTAAGGGTGCCCAAATATTTTCGTCAAAGTATGAAATTAGTTTTTGCATGTTATTTTTCATTTTATGCATGTTATGTAATAATTTGCTGTTTCATTATAAAGCTGAATCTCTAATTAATACCTTTTAAAAGAACAATTAGAAATTATAGAAATCACTTTGTGGTTTTTCTCATTTTTTTAAACTGCATAAATACTTTTGTCTGTGACTGTATGTGCCAACACTTATTTGAAAATAGTATATATTCTATAACATTTATATTTTGCTTTAATTATAACATTATGAATTTTTTTGTGACATGAGCATGTGTACTGTACCGTATCCTAGCATCATTGTGAAATACATTACAGTGTGTGATGCCCTTGTCTTGTTATTTATCAAAGTGCTTCCTGATTTGTTTTTAACAAACTGGCACTAGGTAAGAATGTTATGCAGGGGCACAGCATGCAGATAAATGGAGAGGATACACCATGAACGGTCATGGTGTATCGCAGTTATTCCACAAATGAGCGAGCCAAATACAGGCATCCTCATCCACAGCACTCCACGAATGTGCATGAATTACTCTTTTATATAACAAGCATAATGTATGGGAAATAACGTACGTTTAAACCTAAACAACTGAATTCAGAAAATGACTTTCCTTGGATCTGGTAAAAAAAAAAAAAAAAAACACTCAGCAGAATTGAATATGAAAAGGTTATTCAGAGGTAGATTTCTCAATACTTGTTAAGTCCACATTTGTACAGTATTTCTTTAATTTTGAACCTCAGTTACACACAATCTTCTGGCAAGACCCATGGGGTATGCAATTAAGCATACTCTATTGTTATAGCTGTGAACAGTCTTCCAAAAAAATTGTTTGTGCTTGTCTCTCCGTTGTGCTCATTAAACAAGTCCCTGACCCCTCTGGATCAACGGATGTGGCCACTGTCACCTTGGTAGTCACAGTTCCCAACAGTAAAGAAGTGATGCAGTGCTGATGCAACAGACTCTACTGAATCAAGACATCAAGGTGTGACTCCCATTTAAGTATGGGGGATTTCCCAGAGTAAAGCAGCCACAACTTTGGAAGATAAATGGTTCCTGATACCTCAGGAGACTTCCCAACGTCGTGTAGTGTGTCAAAGCTGTCATGGCAGTTTGTTCAGATTTGTTTTTTAAAAGTGGTTGTAACTAACAAAATAATTCTATATGCACATTCATTCACTGTCTAGGTCTTAACTGTGTAGTTTTTAAAGGAAGCTGCGTTTTAGCAAACATGTATTTCCATTTTAAAACATTATATCTGGAAGTACACTAGGGTAAATAAATCTGTCAGCAGGCCTTGCTTTCTGATAGATTTGCAGTTTAATTGTCCCCCATCCCTTCAGAGCTGCCTTTCCTGTTAGTAACCAACCAGCTGCTTCCCAAAAACAATACTGGAGATTTCAGAAATGTACTGTAGTGAGGAAAGACATGATAACCACCAGTATTAGTTCAAATACAGCAAACCTTTATTTGTAGCTCATAATGAAGAACACATTTATTAGAACAAATTAGCAATCTTTAAGCCTGAATACAGCAGATAATATACATTGGAGTTAGTGATGAAACTATATATCTACTGGCTACAACCAACATATGACCCATTCTAATACTGAAAAATGACACAGTATTAAATAAAATAAACTTAATGATAAGCTGAACTTGTAATGTAACCAGTTTTTTAAAAAAATTTTTTTTTATAAAAAGCACCTGTTAATTGCATTATATTAACATATAATTAGGAATTTCTGGAGAAATTAAAAACCACATGACGTGGACTCACTTATAAAAGTTCACCTTAGTAAAAGCACAGCAAAGAGTACTAAAGGATAGTGAAAGCAATGTCAAGCATAGGCAAGCATTGTAAAGCACAGAGAGGTCATTTAAGACACGACAAACTATGGTGAAGTGATTGTATAACCATGGGAAAAGCATGGAAAACTTCCAACTTAGCATGGTAATTTACTGTTTGTAAACGTTTATAAGGGTTAGGTAGTTATTACATTAACACAAAGAAGCTGCTTTCTATAAGGCAAATCAAAGAACTACCTGAAACCTAAATACATTTTACCTGCATAATCAGTCACTTTTTTGGTGTACTATGCATTGTTAAATATTTATTATTAATTTTATTAATTTAGAAGACCACCGATGCAAATGGGATGAACAGTACTATTGAGCAAAAGAGATATAAAGATGTATTTACATCATGTATACCTTTTGATTAAACATTTTGTATACAAGGACATCCTGGGAAATATGCTCTGACCTTGTGAAACTCAGTCACAGAAGCTTATTTGTTAATATATTACAGCCTATTTGATCAACTTCCAAACCCTATGCATAGTGTACTGTACAGCCATTATATTTCTCTGGAGTTGCCACTGCTTACTTATTTCAGCAAGCTAATGTGCACACTCTTTTCTACAGATTCTAATGAATTTTACATTATTAAGTGCATGAAATTGTATCTGAGCTTTTACAATTGACAGGACAGTCCCGAGATAATTTCCTTCTATGGGGGACTATTACTGCTTCTACAAACTGCCTTTTTTGTAATGTAAATGAGTACGCATCGATTGATTGCTGCCAAAACGCTGGCACTAAATAACCTTGCCCCAACACATTACACAAGTAATAAACTGCTGTCAATACTACACAGTGTATTTATTAAAGTATTATCTTCATTAAATAATGATTATTTTTTGGTATCTGCAGTGCTCCAAGCTAATATAAACAACGCACTAGTACTGCAGCTACTCAATTTGACTGCAGTCGTTGTAGTTCCACACTGGGGGGGGTTTCATATTTTACTGCTCCAATGTAAGGTAAGAATACATTTGGGAAATTTAAGAAATGTGTAGACATCATACAACAGACACACTTCAAGCACATTAGAAATACAATATCTGTAAGATGTGTAAATGGTAATGTTGAATTCATGTACTAACTACATACAAGCACATTTCTCAGAAACTATAATCTGTCCCTTTACTGTAAACAATCTACTCTAATCTCCTGTCAAGAAACTAGAAGCCATGGGATTCTTTTTTATGTATTTATTTTTTTTAAAGGTAAAGTTCCACAATGTAGCTTTCATTCTAACCATAATGCTTTACAATACAACCCCTGAAGGAACACTTGATATGTATCGGCATGTACACTATTTCATTTAGAAAACTACAAGTATGACCCTCAAGAATCAAGTGGGAATTTCTCCACATTAATTAAAAAACAAACAAAAAAAAAACGTGTCTGCATTTTACATAATCTAAAAACTAATCAGATAACAAAACTGTATTGTGTTATTATTGCCTATTAAAAAATAAAAGTTATTTAGAGAGTTAATGTTGGGTGAGAGAGTGGCTTTGAATTATTGCACTAAAAAGAAGGGAAGAAAAAGTAACAAAGAAAGCAGAAAATGATAAATCCAATCACCCAGTTGACAGAGTAAATGTAGATGATCACCATGTCCATGTCAAATCGCCAGCCCCGAGAGTCATCTTCAAAGTCCATAGAGTCCAATCTGTAACCCCCATGCGGGAACTGTCTTTGTGTGATTCGGTCTGCATGCCTCCTAAAACCTACAGGGAACAAAAAACAACTTTGAAAGCAAAAAGCTCTGACTGCAGTTGGCTGCTGTTCACAGAAAACATATCTGTTCCCCATGACCTGATTTACCTTGAGTTGTGTTCCTATTACTGGCAAATATGTTTTTGAAAATGTATCATCATAAAAATTCTTCCACAGAAGTAAGATGCAGCTCTTGAAGACCATAACAGCCTGTCAGTTTGACCCTGAAATAACTTTTCTTTTGTGGCTTTCAAAACAGGCACCTTGAGAATATAAGAAGCTCCACTCTGCATGACATCATCCTGCAGTGTAACATAACATAACATGAAACAAAAGGCTGTCAGAAGCCAAGTTTTCTTATATCAGTGCCAAAACAGTGATGCAATGGCAACATAAGACGCATATCTGGTTGTACACAGGATGTAAATCACACAGCTGTGGCTGCAAAGAGTTAGCAACTATTTTTCACTGGAAAAACTGAGAGTGTCTTGCAAAGGGAATAATAAAGCACATTCCAGCCACAGTTTGAAGTAATGTCAGTAGTTCCTTCCTGCAAGATGACATTCGGTGACCCATTGCATTACACAGTATTTTTTATTGTACTACAGTATTTTTCATGTTGAAGAATGATTAAGAACATCTAGTAATTATTTGTCCTGTATGACTTTTCAGTACGTTATCCTTACAGTGCTAAATGATTTAATTCACATTTTTTGTATTGCAGACGCGACTCAATGTATTATTCTGTCATAAGTGAACAGGCTTCCGATTTCAAGGAACACTGATTTATAACTCACTCACCCATCTGGCAGTCATACCGATGGGTACAGCATTTTTATTAGATAACTTTATAAAATGAGTGCTCCATAATAGGAACTGATGAGTAAATGCATGTGAAATTGACACTTAGTTTAGAAAGAATATGAAACCTACTTTTTCAGCAAAACTTTTAAACAGCTCCAATATCTTTAATACTGTTTGGATCTGGTTATTACTTTTAAAAGCAATTCAAATTATTTGGCAAAGTACTACGGGTTTAGTGAAGGCTTTTTTTAAATCAGCATGTTTAAAAATACAGTACATGTAAATAGCAATAGAAATTTTGGATTTACAGCAATGTTACAAACATACTGTATATCTTGCATCTTGCAATTTAAAATGCTTAATTTATCTTCAATGTACAGGGCAACTTTTTTGCATATATGAATACATCCACTGTACAAGGCCATGTGCATTAATCAGGGTTAAGTGGAAATATTCAGACTGTCTATTCTTTAAAGAGGGGCTTGCACAGGTTCATTTTAGCAGAGGCTTTGATCTCATAAGCTTTTATTCCTTTGTAGCTCAGGAGCAGAAATAATTGGGTGCAATATCTGTGCACTGACACTCACGCATCACACATTTATCCTACTTGAAAACTTGAAAGAAGATTGTTTTTTTTATGATGCCTATTTTTTTTAACTTGATTTTTATAGAACTTTCTTTTTCAGACAGAACCGTACATATCATATGGTTAGTATAAGGGTTGGATTTTGTTTGCACTGACTGCAGGAGCAACTATTTTTTCAAAAAGACAAGTGCAATTTTTCATATTAGTATGTAATAATGGCACATATATTTCACATACAGTATGTTTACATGCAGGCTTGCTGACTCTCCAGGTCACATGTTGCATTTCAATGAGTTTTACCAAGATCCCTATTAATGCAAGCTTTTAAACTCCAGGGTGCAATGTGGATTATCTTTGTGAAAGAAAAAAAAAGACATCTGTAATGTTCCAAAACTAATATAAACCAATGGACTTCATCTTCCTAATTTAATCTTCCATGCTGTTTTCTATATATTTGGAATGCAGGCAGTTTTACAGTAATGCACATTGCACACTGAAGTTATTGATGAATGCAAACCCAAGTGTCTGCAATCTAAACACAGCTGTAAATGCTAAATCATTCTATAATAATAATAATAATAATAATAATAATAATAATAATAATAATAATGTTTCAACCCCAAAGGCCTTGTTACATGGGGAAGTTTACTTGCTGCAAAACAGAGGAAGCATACAGCTGCTGCATTGCAGCCTGGAAGCGTCCCTGTGTAACAAACCCGCAGCACTGTCACTGCATACAGGCTGCATAGTAGCTGCCTGCTGCGTCTAATTCGTGGCCTCAGGGAATTGGTAGCAGCACACTCGCCTAATCATGTTTAAGCCTTTATACGGAAGCCTAATAGATTTTTTTTTGTTTTGTTTTTATAAATTTGGGTTTCATCTCCTCTCAAATGAAAGTTGATTCCTTGAAAATGAAATTCAAATTAGACTATATAATGTAATCAGAGTACATTCAAGGTATAAAGCTTTCTAAGTAACTGCAGCAGTCCTAATACCATTGCACTTTAAGAGGC
Organism: Acipenser ruthenus; assembly: GCF_902713425.1. Classification (NCBI taxonomy): domain Eukaryota; kingdom Metazoa; phylum Chordata; class Actinopteri; order Acipenseriformes; family Acipenseridae; genus Acipenser; species Acipenser ruthenus. Next base: position 16,263,081 of record NC_081190.1, read on the forward strand.
AAATGTTGACACAGCTTCAGATTTCACTACATTTGATGAGCCATTAAGGGAAACAAAGACTAAAAATAATCAATCAATCTCCAGTCTCCAGAGATCTAGATTCCATTCCTTATAATATCTAAATGAGGTTTACTGGTTAAAACGTCTGGCAAGATAAGGGTTCAAATGTGAAAACATTAACACAAGTTCAACAAGTGGTATCCAAACTCAACCTTTATTTTATTTTATTTTATTTTATTTTATGTATATATACAGTACTGTGCAAAAGTTTTAGGCAGGTGTGAAAAAATGCTGTAAAGTAAGAATGCTTTCAAAAATAGACATGTTAATAGTTTATATTTATCAATTAACAAAATGCAAAGTGAGTGAACAGAAGAACAATCTACATCAAATCAATATTTGGTGTGACCATCCTTTGCCTTCAAAACAGCATCAATTCTTCTAGGTACACTTGCACACAGTTTTTGAAGGAACTCGGCAGGTAGGTTGGCCCAAACATCTTGGAGAACTAACCACAGTTCTTCTGTGGATTTAGGCAGCCTCAGTTGCTTCTCTCTCTTCATGTAATCCCAGACAGACTCAATGATGTTGAGATCAGGGCTGTGTGGGTGCCATACCATCACTTCCAGGACTCCTTGTTCTTTCATCAGTCCAGAGCACCTGCTGCCATTTTTCTGTACCCCAGTTCCTGTGTTTTCGTGCATAGTTGAGTCGCTTGGCCTTGTTTCCACGTCAGAGGTATGGCTTTTTGGCCGCAAGTCTTCCATGAAGGCCACTTCTGACCAGACTTCTCTGGACAGTAGATGGGTATACCAGGGTCCCACTGTTTTCTGCCAATTCTGAGCTGATGGCACTGCTGGACATCTTCCGATTGCGAAGGGAAGTAAGCATGATGTGTCTTTCATCTGCTGCAGTAAGTTTCCTTGGCCGACCACTGCGTCTACGGTCCTCAACGTTGCCCGTTTCTTTGTGCTTCTTCAAAAGGGCTTGGACAGCACATCTGGAAACCCCTGTCTGCCTTGAAATTTCTGCCTGGGAGAGACCTTGCTGATGCAGTATAACTACCTTGTGTCTTGTTGCTGTGCTCAGTCTTGCCATGGTGTATGACTTTTGACAGTAAACTGTCTTCAGCAACCTCACCTTGTTAGCTGAGTTTGGCTGTTCCTCACCCAGTTTTATTCCTCCTACACAGCTGTTTCTGTTTCAGTTAATGATTGTGTTTCAACCTACATATTGAATTGATGATCATTAGCACCTGTTTGGTATAATTGTTTAATCTTACACCTGACTATATGCCTACAAAATCCCTGACTTAGTGCAAGTGTACCTAGAAGAATTGATGCTGTTTTGAAGGCAAAGGGTGGTCACACCAAATATGGATTTGATTTAGATTTTTCTTCTGTTCACTCACTTTGCATTTAGTTAAATGATAAATATAATCTATTAACATGTCTATTTTTGAAAGCATTCTTACTTTACAGCATTTTTTCACACCTGCCTAAAACTTTTGCACAGTACTGTATATATATATATATATATATATATATATATATATATATATATATATATATATATACACAGCATCATTGGTGTTTTCAAGATCTTTGCTTAAATAGAAGTATCAGAATTCCCCTTTAAGAATTACAGGCAAGCACATCGAAATACAATCAGTGTGGTTTGTCTTTACATCTCATTGTTAGCTGTAAACACAAAAACACACGTAGGCTGTCGATTCTTACCAGAGGAAATTGACAGCTTGAATCACACATTGCTGGGGTACCAATAAGATCATTTGACACAACATAATGACAGTTTTAGTCCTATCTGGACTAAAAAAAAACAAAAACAAAAAAAAACTATCGGAAAGCAACAAAATACTAACATTTAACATACTATATTGTTCAGGTGTTTTCACTGACAAACTGTAAAATGTTTCAGGGGGTGCCATTGTTTTACATTTCTGTCCTTTTTATCACTGAAAAGATCCTGAGGACATGGTGTCTGTAATAAAGCTCTATGTGGATGGTCCCTTAGAAGGTATACAACTGCTGGAGTGGTGCATTAATCCTTCTTGGGATAAGTTAGTATTGTGGGGATGTTGTCGTGCCAGTACTAAGGACATATCTACCACTAGGCGGAGGGTACCATGTGCGTATGAGCACAAATCACAGCACATCCTCGACAGATCAAGTTATCTTCCACCCCACACACACACACACAATCTGAATATCATACACAGACTTTTTTCTTACCTCCAAAAATTCTGAACATTTTCCTACAGCTTGGAAGAGGCCACTTAGCACAGCTAGTTTTCTGGAAATTCTGTTTTCTGGATAAATATTCGTTTGGGAAGAAGGTTTTTGTGGTATGGTTTAGATCTGTAACAAATAAAACAATTATGGACTCTGGAAATGGAATATACATACACACACATGGATACACACCTTAAACAGCACAGGCCCATATAGTATGACTTTTTAAAGTTGTTTTACTTGTTTTAATACTTTCCTGTCACTTTACTTGCCCTTACTTGCCTTTTTCCCAGCTGAAACTTTTAACAGGATTTTATTTACCTTCCTCTATTGACCTTGAGCTAGAATAATGAAAAAAAAGGCTCAGGAAGCTAATCTTCAAACTTCCAGTCAAATCACTGTCAATCATGTTTAATGGCTGCTAGTCTTGAGTATGAAACTCATTATCTCTGAAATTTTGAATCAGAACCTTCAATAACACATACTCTATTGTAGAGTACTCTATATTTGATGCTCAGACTCTGCGTATTTTAACCACAGAGTCAAGTTTCTTACCTCTATGTTGGCACACATTCTCATACATGTTTGATTTCTCATGCAGAAATACATTAACTCTTATACCCCTTCTCCACTCTCACATCTGACCCGTGAGAGTTTGGTACGGTACGGGTGGTTCTCCACTGGCTATTTGTCAAGCCGAGCGAGAACCAAACCATCAAACCATGAGACACCTGAATCTGGCTCAGAGCCAAGCCGGGCCTGGGGCAGGGTTAAGGATTTTTGTCATTACGTTGCATCAGTCAGTACACTCCAGAAAGACAGCAAGCAACATGGTGGACAGCAAGCAACATGGTGGACACCGAGCGTGATGTGAGAAAAGTACAGCCTTGGGACGCTGAGGAAGTGCAGGCTCTAGTTTCTCTGGGGGCAGATAGAAGTGTTCAGGAAGATCTGGAGTCGTGCATCAGAAATTAAAAAGTGTATGCCATCATTTCTGACGATTTGAAGCAAATGGATATAAACCGCGGGCACGGTACACTTAACATACACTCAAAAACACAAAATTCTACCAAATTTCTCATCCTTGACCTTTATTATACTACTATAAAGAAAAAATATACAGTAAAACAAAATCCAGCTGTACCATACGTACAACTACGGCTCTCGCTGCTCTCGTGCAGCTTCTTTTTTAAGCACCCAAACAAAAAACAACAACTATCCTTAAAACGGGCTTTGGCAAATGATATTTTTAAAACCTCCTTTTTTCCCCCTTCAACAGAACTAATTAAACTTTATTAAGTCGATATAAATCAGTAAAATTTGTGGATTTTAAAGAAATTCCTAAATATATTTACAAAATATAGCGATACAAGATACAGCTGTACCATTGGTCTATTAATTTTTAAACACCATTTGTTTGCGCATCTTTTACCAAACCAAATTGATTAATAACAATAATTAACAGTCTTTCGTTGCGTGTGACGTCAGTAGCCTGGCTCAGCTCTGCAGTGGAAAAACAACCCAGGTTCCCCTTAACTGCACTGTGAGGGTTCAGTACCACCCCGGCGCGACTCGGATATACAGTGAAAAAGAGCTATTAGTATACTCTCTACCTTTCCCGTTTCCATAACAAGCCTATGAAATGGTTTTAACTTAATTCGTACTTTGTTGAAAGACACTTAATTGTAACATAAATCAAGATTATTTGAGTATTCTATAGATAATAATCTAATAAAAGGGTTAATTGAACATTCAAAGTGTGAAAGATAATTAGGCTTAAATTACCTTTATACTTATTGGGCTAGATTTACGAACCCGTACACACCCTTGCACCCTGAAGAAAGACGCAGAACTTGGATTTATCTGGGATAAAACCCTTACAACACAGACACTGCCATCCTCACAGACTGTCACAGACTCACCAGTTGACTGAAGTAATGATGAAAGTCAGACGCCACAAAGAGAGAACAGCTTTTAAATAGACCAAGCCAATTGACATAAAAAAAACAACATAAATGTATTTAGCCCTAAAGCAATGTCACATTAAAGTAAATAATACTAATGTAGATAAAGTGGCTATATGTATGAATTCCCCTTATTGAACAAATAATTTACTTTTATTTAACTTTCTCGGAAATACTATAACAGTGTATTAGTTTAAAGTAACACTAGGACCCAGGGAAATAACCTGAAGCACAGAGCTGGGTTCATCTTTTGTGCATCTATAAGCGCACCGCCACTATCGCCTCCTCTTTTTGAAAATACACAGTATCTATCACACCAGATTTATTAATTTTCCCCCAATAATATTTTACCTGTTTGGAAAAAGACCCTTGTAATGATGGTCCGGCAGAGAGGGCATGGTGTATTGGTGGGGTTGTCCTTGGCAAGAGTACGGAGGCAAGGCTCACAGAAGATGTGGTGGCAGGGGTAACACATGTAGGGGCTGAAGTACACATCAAGACAAACGGCACACATGTGGCCATCCTTGTCACTGCCACGGACATCTTCATCGTCACTGCTTGTTAGATTTCCAGTAGAACTCTACAAGACACAATACTTTAACATCACTGTGTGCTAGTAGATGAGGCAACTGTTGAGATTATACCAGGAGCTGCAAAATGAGAGGCCAACTCAAGCCAAACATAACTAAATGAATGAAAAGACATTCTGCAATTGAAAACTATGGTACATAAAAGTCTTTTGAGGGGGAAAAAAAGACCAAGGTCTTGGCAGCAGCAGTATGACATGAATGTCAGTATGTGACTGCAAATGATTTTGACTTGCCAGCTGCTCAATGTGTGTTTAAAGCTGATGGATTTTGTAAGTAATTATTAGTAATAAATTAAACTGTGAAGTTTACAAATTTAAAAGAGGCGGCCTTTATTTTCCAAAAATGCCGCTGAAATTTGTGTGCCTGAAATTGCAAAGTGTCCAGGTATTTAAGCATGGCATTGACATCGATTACACATTTTTTTAATGACACATGAGTTAAAGCTTTGAGAACCAGTAGTCTCTATACTGTATTGTTGTGTATACTTACATTTTTTGTATCGATGTAATGTTTACAATTGTCCCAAAATGATTGCAGAAACATTTCAGGTGAGAACAAGAATCAAAGCACAAGAATAAAAAAATACTGATTAAAGCAGCACGCCATACAAAAGACCAGATCACCTCCTCTTCCACAGCATGAAAGGAGTCATGGCTTTGATGTCCCGGATTAATTGGTCAACATGGCTGGACTAATATGATGTCCAGAAGACGCAGGAAAGTCAACAGGCAGTCAAGTAAATAGCAATCCTCAATTTGATTAATAAACCTTACAGTTTTTCTTATTTTATTTGTTACGCAACAATATGTCGCTCATAGGAGGCAGCAACAATAAGATCACAGGAGCGAGGGCTGCGTGGAGGAAGAACCTCAGAAATTGATAATAGGAGAGAAGTGCTTGCTTTGTCACACATGAGATGATGCTCAAGTTTCATAAACACTCGCCATACATTTAAAAATGATGTCATCGGATTGTTCATATCACAATAAAACAAACAGAATGTTTACTTTTTACCTACACCCAAGAAGTGGTGTACATTAAGGTTAGTCTATTGGTTTTTGGCAGGTGTCTTTTTCAAAAGTTTTACTTCAGATGATGTCACATTTGCCCAAGCTCAAATAAAGTGGTTACTAGGATTCAAAAGGATCTGCCAGGGACTGCAGATTTAGCCACTGGATGTACAGTATACCATTAGTTAGTAGCTCACAATCTATTGTAACCTACATCGTCATCCTGATCCCCAACATTAAGAGATCCCACGTTTATCTGGTACATTTATTAATTATCCATCTTGTATGACTAAAGTTATTTTTCAACAGTCACGTCACTCATTACGCAATAGTTCAATGCCACACATTTTATCACACAGCTTGATTTTGTTCCACTATCGCCTACACTGGGTAAATTTCACTTGCGCACATTTGTCATTAAATTTGTCACTTTGTAAGCCTATTACTGCCAAAGCCTTCTAATTAACAACAAACAGGCATCCAGTCACCATCGTACTGATAATTTCATTGTATGATGCAACAGCATAAACGTGTCTTGGGAATGACTTCACCAGGAGGACATTTTAAAGGTTGCCATCAAAGCAAATGAGCAACAGTGAATACACAAAACCAGTTGTGTATACACATCTTGTGAATATACAAAACAATTCCATATACAAATATACAAACTGATCATAACATAAAAAGAAAAACATATAAATATATTAATCTAGTAAGGAGTCTTATGATCCTGTAGCATTAATATACAGTCCAGCTCATCAGATAGAAGTTAATGCACCAATGTCTCAAGTTCATTTAAACAGTTATTAGGGTTATAGTACCCCATATTGAGTTTATTATAAAGAAGAAAAAAAAACAACCTTTATTTAATTTGGCAAAGGAAATGTATGGTTTAGAGGAATGCTCCAGGGCAGCTGGGTGATATTTGTTTATTTAGCAGATGCCTTTATCCAAGGCGACTTACAGAGACTAGGATGTGTGAACTATGCATCAGCTGCAGTCACTTACAATTACGTCTCACCCGAAAGACGGAGCACAAGGAGGTTAAGTGACTTGCTCAGGGTCACACAATGAGTCAGTGGCTGAGGTGGGATTTGAACTGGGGACCTCCTGGTTACAAGCCCATTTCTTTAACCACTGGACCACACAGCCTCTATAATGTACAGTAGACAGTTGTTGAGCTGGATTGGTTAGATCTTGACATGTTATTGAATTAATGAATGCTAGCCAAGTGACTTTGTGTCTCGTCATTCAGTTTGAGCAGCAAGTAATCCATCCAGAGTGATGTACGCCAAACAATGCAAAAAGATAAACAATAACTGAAGACAGACAGAATTTGGTGGAAGAAAGCCTGCATGAAAACAGCTAGAAAAAAATCTAAACCTAAATTACAAATAAACCAACACAGAATATTTAGTTTTGGCATTATCAGAATAAAAACTTCATATATATGTACAGTATAATGCATGACTGAAGCAGATTTTTGTTTTTGAAGTCATGACTTATAAGAATATATATATTTAAAAAAAAAAAAAAACTCACCCACTCATTTTTTGTTTCTTGTCAAAACGATACATTTAAATACTACAGTATAGTGTCACCTCAGACTACAACTAAAAGAAACCAGAAGTTTCAAACTGTTAGGAAACTTCAGGGCGGTATTAAAGAAAAACAGTCTAAGATTCTTTAAGAGGCTGCTCACTCTCATGATCGTGCCACTGTAAGAACATGCATTGCTACAGTACGTGCAGATAAATAAAACCTTCAATGTATTCACCCATGGTCACTAGCTGCTGTCAGTTGTCAAGAACTTTTTCTTCACACTACATTACCTTCAATCAGCCCCTCCAGGAAAATCAAAATGCTGTTTGAGTATATTCACTGGCATAACACAAAGAGACTGGTGCTGTGATAGCCACCAAATATGATTTATTTTCTCAGAAATGAGTAAAGCTTAGGGCATTTTACTCCCTTTATTACTCCATGGTCTGATATAATTGTTGTGAATGCAGTGAAGAGGTTGAACTGACTTCCACTGCAGAAAACAACCACCTTGCCTCTACGCAGTAGTGCAAAGAAGCAATCGGAATCACCTCTCCATTAACGCCTTCGTTTAATGAGCAGCAAACAAGGGAGGAAATGCAGTAAGGCCTAGCTCTAGGGAAGGTACAGTGATTTTTGAGTGTTGGAAGTCCGCTCGGATAGGATTTGTTTTTTGTTTTTTTCACAGGAGGTACAAATTAAGGAGAACAAGAAATTTCCCTGGCTACAAAATATAACTTTTAAAATTAAAATACCGTTCAAACGTCATATATAAAATAAGAGACCTACAGTACATTATACAATCACAGTGCAGTGGAGGCAATATTTAGTGCATTATTTTATTAGCTTCATGGTCTTTGTGCAGAAAAAAAAGCACTAAGGTATTAATTTGCTTTACTACAGCAACATTCTCTGTATAACCCAATAATGGATTGTACATTTCATACATTAACAGTGCAATTCTTTACTTATGATCAAAATAAATATATTTGTTTTAGGTAGGAATTTGATTAGGCTTTAGCCTAGATATTCAAGATATATTATGAGCTCATTCTCCATCTAGTTTGTAATCTATCCATTACGGCATTCTTAACTACCCTATCTTTTATACTTATATATAATATAATATTTTACATCTAAAACGTGTTGCTCCATTATTAAAGGAATCAAAGTATTTACCCCCCTGTAATCAATGCTTTAAATACACTATGTAACACAATTTTTGTTCCTGGGTAGTAAGTGTTATTTCCTAATTGCTTATGCCTCAAAAGTATAGAAAATGGCTATTATTCCCCACAAACTTTACTTTTGTGACCAGGACAGTGATATTTTGAAATTTACCTATTTCCAATGAGAAAACGGGTGAATTTGTGTCTTTTCGTTCACATAAAGTCAGAAAAAAACAACATATGAATCCAAATTAACATGTATTTATACTAAAGTAATACAAAAATGACTACAAAAGATTTAGATGTGAGTAGTTTTTCGAGATTTACGATTATACTGTAAATCACTTTCACGAATCAGCCCCCAAATGTAGTCTCCCATCATGTTCTCGTTATACTGTCCTTGGTAGCGGCGTTCAAAGTCCAGTATATCCTGGTGGAAGCGCTCGCCTTGCTCCTCCGAGTACGCTCCCACGTTCTCCTTGAATTTATCAAGATGAGCATCAAGGATATGGACTTTGAGGGACATCCTACAGCCCACTGTGCCATAGTTCTTCACCAGAGTCTCAACCAGCTCCACATAGTTTTCGGCCTTGTGATTGCCCAGGAAGCCCCGAACCACTGCGACAAAGCTGTTCCAAGCCGCTTTCTCCTTACTAGTGAGCTTCTTGGGGAATTCATTGCACTCCAGGATCTTCTTTATCTGTGGTCCGACGAAGACACCGGCTTTGACCTTTGCCTCAGACAGCTTAGGGAAGAAGTCTTGAAGGTACTTGAAGGCTGCCGACTCCTTATCTAGAGCTCTTACAAATTGTTTCATAAGGCCCAATTTGATGTGCAGTGGTGGCATCAGCACCTTCCGGGGGTCCACCAGTGGCTCCCACTTGACGTTGTTCCTCCCCACAGAGAACTCGGTCCGCTTGGAAGGGTCCACCATGCAGAAGTAGCAGTTGCTTGAGTGGTCAGTGGGTTCCCGCCAAATTCTTGGGATAGCGAACTTCATGGCTCTCTTTTCCCCTCTGTACCATCCTACAAAAATACATTTATTTCACCCATGACTAATGTGTAAGAGATTCTCGCAACATTTTTCATATATGATATATTTTTTCAATAACATTGAAAATTGTAAAACATTTTAAAATTAAAAACTTTTACAATTTTAAAAATTAACAAATTTTATAACATAAAATTCCAAGCAACAATTGTCCATCTTACCTTCCAGAGTTTTTTTGCAGTGCTCGCAGATGAAATGAGGTGCCCAGGGTTTGTCTTGATCCCCGACAGGCATGCCGAAATATGCCTTGTAGGCCTCACACATCTTAGCAGATGCTTCCACGGAGTACTTTTTCGCTCTTGTCTTGATAAATTGGCCGCAGACATAGCAAAATGCGTCTGCCGGTTGCTTGCAGCCTCTTGATGCCATCTCAGAAAAATGCAGATATGTATCCACTTAGGCAGCTGGAACTAAACTGAACTGGTGGGCTTAAGGCCCCTGTATTTATACTACTATTTATATTACTGGAAAGTTCTAGAAGTTACTCCAAGTTTATTCAGCACTGAATCTATCTGGAATGTTCTGGAAAATAGGTAAATTTCAAAATATCACTGTCCTGGTCACAAAAGCAAAGTTTGTGGGGAATAATAGCCATTTTCTATACTTTTGAGGCAAAAGCAATTAGGAAATAACACTTACTACCCAGTAACCAAAAAAAAAAAAAAAGAATTTGTTACACGGTGATCAGTGTTCCATAAAACATATAGAAGTACTTCAAGGTGAAGAAGAAAAAAAAAGTCACTTCATTCTATAGAGTGCTGTGTAGTGTTCTAAGCCAGGGGTTCCAAAACTGGAGGCCGAGGACCTCTGGGGGGTCTTTAGCACATTGGACTGCTGCAATCTTAATACAGACAGACTGTAAAGTGACTATAACAAATAACAAGTGTTTCCATTTTTGGAAACTCTTAACTCCATGACAGGGCATACCGTATATAACCATCAAGTATAGCAATGCTATAAGTATAGCAGAAGTCACTGACAGGTTGGGCCTCATCAATGAAAGGTTCCATTAAGTAAGCAGCATCAAAAGATAATGCTTTCAAGTCCTTTCTCTGGTGCTGCAAACCCTGTGTTGAAAAAGTTTCAGACCTAGGCAAACCTTGCATTTTACCATTAAGCAAATCAGAATTCTGCTACAGCACATATACTGTGCAGTAGCATAAAGTCATTGATTGGAAAGCTTTGTTCTCTCATAAATTATTAATTCAGCATCTTTCAGAAAACCGCAATCAATATAATGGCTTTTATTCAAGAGAAGAAACATCTTTTCTAAAGACAATGACCTTAGGAAACCACGGGTATTTGTTCCAGACATAAATAAAATATGCAATCAAAAAAAACGAATTAAGAGGAAGAAAAATCTGACAATGAGGAAATCTCCAATCCAGACTTCATTATGAAAATATGTTTTTTTTTTTAAATCTAAAAAACAGAGAGAAAGGTTTTTATGCGTGCAAATCGTATTATTGATGCCTGCTCCTTATCTGGTGCTAGATTTAGGGTTTTGGAAATGTCCTAATTAGCAAAACAGTGATTACTGTTTCTGAAAAGGTCTTGTTGAAAGCTATGTAGTATACATCAAATAAAAGCTTTATCCAAGAACTGCCCATTGATATAGAAAACTAAATATATTGAAAATGGATTGATACTGAATAAGGATTTCATCTGATGTACATAATGCAGGTGTCACCTTTCAATCACTCAGAAAAACAGATCAGTGTTAAAATATAGCGTGAAGAGGTCCGTGGTAGAGAACGGTTATCAGTGTTAATAACATCAACAACAATTACAACATTAATAATTACTGATTAATGAGGTGGTGATGCTGCATTAGTATGGCCTAGCCTTGTGTTTTTGGAGGCTAGGCCTATACGAATGCAGCAGCACCACCTCATTAATCAGTAATTATTCCTACAAGACATGGTTCAAAGTGAGCACAGCTGTTTTTATCGGCCTGTTAGTCAAGTATAGTAGAACCCTGACGTTACAAACACCGACAAACTTTACTGGTCAACCAAACACACCATTTGAAACTGGAAACTCTGCACTGTGAATTGTATCTGCTTTCCTGGCAGATTTTCATTTTATTTTTCCTTACGTTAAAGATGTACACATTTTAATAATGCAGTACATATATATTCCAATTACTGAAAATAACACACCTTTCAAAGTTACAGACATTTTAGTCTTATGAGCATCCTCCATTCCCAATGTGTTTTTAAAGCTCTACTGTAAGACTTTTTGATTGCTTTTGCAGTCACTCCCAATCAGAAGTGTGGGGGCTTGCTTTTTGCATTGGTAAAATGACCTTCAAAGTGTTTTTATTATCTTCTCACTTTTCAAGTAGTGGAGCACGCAGCATCATCCCACTACATTGATCCCATTGGGGTAAATATGGAGCAAGTTGAAGATGTTGTATATATTTCTTTATTATGGAAAACTGTCTGACAGCTTTGTAGTGCTACCACATGGTAAAGCATAGGAAGTATATAGTGCATACATTGTGTATGTGCCCCAGAATCATAATAATCAACTGTATGTAATTTAGCCTGAATGTATCTCAGATTCAACATTTTGTATGTGTGATTTCTTTATTCTGGAACGCCATGTTGTTCAAGACAAAGCTGCATTACTATGTGTCTGCGGGATTCTAACATACATTAAATACATGGCTTTGTATAAAGCATGCTTTCAAACAACTGAGTGTATGATTAACAATGTCAAACTTGAATACCAAACATGCTGGAAGATGGAATGCAAAAGGGAATCTGGTGCCCTCTGCTGGAGGTTAGGTGCAGTAATAATATACACCAGAACAATGTTGATGAATTAAAACTCAAACCAACTAATAATTCTGATTTAACTTGTATTCCAATTATTGTCGCCAAATGTAAATAATTGCAATAGGAATACACACAATGGACTCTATAGAGTAATATCCATTGAGTTCAGATCCATCAATTTAACATCGATACAATATTAGACTGGATTATTAATTAGAACAGTGCATAGTAACTGATCAAAAACAAAAACAAAGTGTCATTATGAATAGACCAGCCAAGTGAGACAATACTAATAATTAAATACTGCTAGATAAGGCTGCCACCTTTAAATGTGTAAACGCCTCAGTTTAGTTTACTACTAATACATGTTTAGAAAATCAATAAACTAGAAACTAACATTATGCAGCTGGCGAGATTCAATGACATTTCACTGTATATGCATTCTTTTTTACATACTTGCCAGCATCGGTATGCAAGCTCCAGTTACAACAATGCACCTGATGGACTGAACTTCCTGCCACATGAATATTCAGAGGCTGACCTGTAGAGTGTAAACCAACTTGCTGTATATTATGAGGCAGTGTCAGCATTCTAAAATTTAAAAAAAAAAACATCTTTATAGGAAAAAGCAGTCAAAGTTCAATTAAGAGTTGTTTCAGATGACGATATATAGCAATCAAAAAAGTAAGCCCATTTTTGTAAATATAAAGCTGTTATATTGCCAAAAGTAGATGAATTTTGTTCTTAAGTTACTTGTAGATTTGAAGAGTGTTTGATAAAACTTAACTGGCAGTTACTGTGTGCTTAACATTATGCTAATTAGTCACAAGGTTTTCCAAATACTCTGTACTCCAACACAGAATCACATAACATTTCCGTATGGGTCTAATTTATTTTTCTACCTTAATAGAAACACGCATTATGTATTACTTAGTTAGTACTATAGTAAATGTGACATGATGTTTAATGCCCAATTGAAAGGTCTTGTTTTTTTATATTAACTTAATTAGTATTTGTTTCTTGAAAACACCCCGCCCATCATTTAAACTGTGTCCTTTAGTTTACTGCTGGCAATTTACAGAAAAATGTAAATGTGGCAGCCTTACTGCTAGATACCCTGCACAATATTTTTTTGATCAGATTTAATCAGGTTGTAGCTAACACAGTAATTCAAGAAATTAGATGAGTCCCCTAAGAGAGTATTACTGTACGTAGGTAGGCAAATACTAGCACATCATATACATGTACGGTGTCTGATAGTATGCACAGAGTTTGGGTTTTGTCTAGTGCTGAGAAGGCCAATATAATAACTTCTAAAGTAAACATCTACAATACTAAAGTCTGTATCCCAGAACTAGGTTTATTTCACAGTGCTTTAATCTGGCTCATCCAAACCAGGGAGGATTGTAAAATCCAGGGGAAAAAAACTTATGCCACAATCACTTTATTGCATGTTCTTAATGTAATGATAATATATATATATATATATATATATATATATATATATATATATATATATATATATGTTTAAGTGACTGTTAAAATGTGGTGAATACAACTCACACTTAAACAAAGCTCGAAGGAAGTGTGTTATACGCTGCTGTCATGACAACCGTGTGAAATAAATACTCTTTGAATTGGCTACAGTATGTCACAGAATGAAGTATCAAGCCTTACACACAGTATAATACTATACAAGTTTAAACCAAATAAAAAAAATAACAACAACAATAACAATAATAATAATCTATGTTACAGGTCCATGTAATACAATGATGTGAATCATACACAATTTACACAACAAAGATTGCAATGTTGATTACAAATTGAATAACGGCCTGCAGATTTTATAAATGGGATCTTCAACACAATACAGGATTCAGATGTAATTTAGATTAAAACACATCTGGAAATAATATGATATTGAATATTTAACTTCTTCAGATGTAACTAAACAGATCCTAATTGGGTGGTCAGTGAGTGAACTGGGTGTACAGTAAAGGATGCCTGCTTACAGGCCCACAACATTTAGTGGAATTGCAAACAAGCCCATAATGTTTTGAGCTGTGGTTCATTCCATTCTCCTCCACTGCTTTCTGCCCATTTTTGCTTTTGCGCGGCCCAGCATTTCTAAATGCATCTACATTTCACAACAACAACAAAGGGCTTCTTTTACCACCACATTTGGTACATGTGCTCACTGCTCTGTGCAGAAGGAATACTGCAAGCTATGCAGTGCGCATTCCAGTGCTCTCCATCCTGCTAGTATTTTCTATATTGCTGCTGTTGGGTAAAACAAATGGTCTTTTACAAAACCTTCATGACCAAACATTACTTTATTTTCAAAGTTCGGACAACTAAACATGCTGTTGTACAGTATTTAAAAAGGAAAACAGTATCTGCACTTCTAGTAATCTAATAGTAGGTCACTATTAGTGCACATTGTCTTTAAAAGGGTTAAAAAAATATATATATATATATATATATATATCTATATATCTATATATCTATATATCTATCTATATATATATATATATATATATATATATATATATATATATATATATATATGTATATATCTGTACGCAACTTACAAGTCTGAAGGAGGATATCTGTTAAACAGGAGCCCCTTACCTGTTTGTTTCGCTCCTGAAGCTGGCTCTGTATCCAGCGTTCTCTTCTCCTCTGCTTCCTCCTGAGGCTCTTGAGCCTGTTCCTCTCCCTCTTACTTAATCTTCTCTCTGCTGTAGGTGATGTGGAGGGGCCAGTCTGTAACAGGCTATCCGCAGACGTTACCTGCTCTTCCTCTGTGCTACTTTCAGAGGGGAACCGTCTTCTCAAAGCCACAGTCCGGATGGTTGTACTGTTACCTACAAGCACTTGTGCATTTGATTCTCCAGGATGGTCCGTTCTACCCTCCATGTCCATAACAGCATTTTGAGAAGATCTGTCTGGCTCGCGATCAACATCTGAATTGACTCTGTTTAGATAAAGGGTGCCAGATGTTACCCCAGTGACTAGATGCAAACTGGATCTTTGGCTGTGAGGCTGTATTACCGTTTGCAATCTGCCAGACCGCGAAGAATCACAAGCGTACGCTTTAAGAAGATCAGAGAAGCTAATGGAAATGCCCATTCCATCTGTGCTGCTGTAATCCAAGCTATGAGCTTTTCTATGTGAAGCTTTCACAACACATCTTGCGCTAAGTGGCCCTGAAAAGGAAGAAAATGCTTGTGGATTAGCAGCTTTGAAGTCCCCCCTGCATGATCTTGCCTCAAGGCAAAGCGCTTCAGCTATTCGTCCAATTTCATTATTAGCGTTAACAACATGGGAAAACATAGTGCTGCTTAACCCTGGCACCCTTGCTTCCATTCCCTGTTGGGTGTTTAAGCCATCCAGTGATTTTGGGACAAAAAGAGCAGCTCCCGTACTTGGTGGTCTTGTTATTGGCAACAAATGCTTAGCCTCATAGTCAGTCCGACTCTTGCAGAGATGTATGGTTACATCCTGGCCACAAGGGCATTTTGCACTGCTGACAAAGTTAAAACCCCCTAAGCGAGCCCCACAATACAGGCAGTTCAGCTTCCCAATTGTCCACTGGGCCTATAGGAACGAAACAGACAACAATGCATTCATTGTCAAAAAATAAGGAGAAATAACCAGATCAACTTTTTTTTTTCAACCAACATAGTCAGCTCTTTTGTTTTTTTTAGACACAAACCTAGGTGATTAGCAAGGTATGAGCAGAAACACAGAATGCAGACAAAGCTAAATAAAACATACCCACACACGTGCGCACACACACACACACACACACACACACACATTAGAATATGTTGCAGCTGTACTGCACTGTGCAGTATATTTAAATCTAAGGATACTGCTTTACAGAGCTATCATATAACTGCTATGCTAAGTACATTTAAAAGTCCAAGCAGTACATTTAATAACAAGTAAGACAGTGAAAGAGAAGAGTCTGGGGCATAGTAATAAATCTGTGTTTCAATGAAAGCAGATCTGGCACAACTGCAGTACATTCCTCACATAAAGAATACTTCGCCCTGCTCTTACAGTGTCTGCATACTGAATTTGGTGGGAGGAGACTTCCCACAAGCATGCATGGGTCTGCCTCACCAAAAGCAATCAGAAGCATGTTACTATCCACAAAATCTTTAACATTTTTAATCTTTTCATTCAACTTCTTTACTTACACCTTCATGTACTTTGCTTTAGTCATCACAAAAAATATAAAATATTCTAATATGCTACCAGTATAGGTCATTAAAATAAATAAATACATAAACAAAATAGTTTCATTATATTTTGAGAAAGTAATATGTATTTCTTAGTGTATGAGTCAGGAAAGTGTGCCAAACCAGAAATAAACAGATCAGGCATTGAATAAAGGAGTGTGTAAGTTGTTAGCTTGTTTCATATTATTTTTGGAACTGTGATTGGTGTTTCTTTCTCTATAAAGTGTGAATAATAATTTGGAGAAAAAACTTTCAGAATCTTGCCGAAACTTTGAAAAAGCATAAAAGACACACCAAGATGTCATTGTTGTGAAATGATGCACTGCTGGGTGCATTGTTAGACACAAGGCAAAGCTGAGCGCCACAGCCACCTGGTAATTTAACAACATTATTACTGGCTCCTCTTGTTTTGTGTTGATTGGTTCTTTGCTTGATTGTTATACTGTAGTCCAGGATATACAGATTTTTCAAGTATAACACTGTAGAAAACTACCCTGTTTCTTCCTGGTATCTTACCACTTCCTGGTAGGTCACATGGCCTGACTGCAGCTAGACCACGTCAGTGATTCTGTACCAGGTAGCAGCAGTAACTTTAAACCTTTTAAATATCTATTGGTCATTTCTAAAACTACCAAGTTTCAGAAATGTAGCTATAATTGGTCTTTTCAGAAGTTACACAAAGTCATTAGCTCAGCAGCATTGTAAAATTATTATTAATTTTACTTGACTTTACTTGGAGAATCACATAATACATTTGTGTATCGAGTATAAAGCCTGTATCATTGGGTCTTCATATACCTGGACACCAAAAAGTCACAAGTCAAAGTGAAGGGTACCATTTGATTTAGACAAAGAGTTTCCATGAAATGGTTTATGAGAGTATAAGCAGTCGAAGTAGCAGAATCTTAATACAAAACACACATTATAGTATATTAAACGAGTATAAAATTAAATATTCTGAAAATGTTTAAGGTATGAGGTATCTCTTTAACTTACCTCCTCTATATGTCCTATAATCCAGTCAGGCAGAGCCTCGATATTGACGTGCCAAATGCTGCATTTTACTGGAACATTCTCTCCCCCTGCATTTCTCTAAGTAGAGATAAAAACAAATTAAAAATCACTTAAGTGTGCATTGTATACCATTTTATTAGTTCCCTTTAAATTAATTATAAAAATAAGTAAAGAAAACACACACACACACTGCCCACTGCCCAATTTCAATTAATTACACAACATTTTTATTTTCATAAATGAAAAACAGCTTTTTGGTATATAGTACAAAACATTTATTTGTCTCAGTTCTCCTTCAAAACAATTGTACATACTATGAGACTGAGACATAAAAAATAGTGCTTAATACTAGATTACAACTTCCAAACAAAGAGCCATGGAAGACAAAAGACAAATACCTTGATCAAAAGACTTCTCGAATCTATTATACATTTCCGACACTTCCAACATCTCAGCACGGCCGCATCCACGTGGCTTTCCATAGGGAAATGACATCATCTACAAACAATGAAAAAACACGTACAATTACCCAATATAAATGAGGGGATTTGTTTTTGAGTTTTAAGGAAAATAGAAGATGATACATTTTGGGATGAAGCAGTTTGGTACACTCTACATTCCTTTCCCATCTTCAATAATAGATAAAGTGCAAACGCTTCAGCCAAAACTGTGTGGGCATCCTTGATGACCCTTCTCTATAACAATAGAAATATATCTGGATTTCAACTTTGAGATGCTACTAGAAAACATACCTGTATTTTTGTAATAAGCGTACACAAACAATGGTGGTCTGGGCTTGTTCTACATTAGTGCTGGGACAAACACAGGATTTTCATGTTCGGATATTCGCTCGTAATTTAAATGTTCGTTCACTTTCGATAAGTAATAAAAGCCATTATATTGCTCAGAACGCAGCAGAGACAGCATCGCAGCGGGGGCAGGGGGGCGTGGTCCCTGTGTGTGTGCCTTTATTTTACAGCAGGACGTTACACTATGTAACATGTTAAAGTAGAAAAATATCCCCGGAGTAAAGAATATGCTGTGTAGGCCTTACTTTACCCCAGTGAATTAACTACAAAACAAAGGACGCCAAATAACAGTTCAAGTTAAACGTTGTTTTGTTTATTCCCTAAATAAATAGTACATAAAAGTTGACACCGCATTTTATTTATTTTTTACTTTTTTTTCATTCCTTGCCATTGCTGTTTCTTCACAGTAAACAGAGACCATAGCCCCATTTTCATAAAGTAATAACACAAGGTTTACTTGTGCCTTTTTGTAGCTGAACAAGCAAACGAAAACTGAAATTTAACTTTAAACACTTCAAATAAAACAAACGTGGAAATGGTGTTGTAAAATGAAGGGGGAAAAACTCACCATTTTGGGTCTTGTTTATTATTATTATTATTATTATTATTATTATTATTATTATTATTATTATTATTTATTTCTTAGCAGACGCCCTTATCCAGGGCGACTTACAATCGTAAGCAAATACATTTCAAGTGTTACAATACAAGTAATACAATAAGAGCAAGAAATACAATATTTCTTCTTGTTTACATTCCACATAACAGTGAGTTGCAGCAAAACATATATAACATTTAAAATCTATTACAAAAATCACTGCACAACATTTCCAATGAGGCATTTCAGAATGATGTGCTTGTCTTTTTCCTGTTCCATGAGATTCTGAATCGCTCTAAAGCAGGACAACGTTTTTTTGACCCAGATGGCTTTCCATAGAGATCACTATGTGTGCGCTCATAATCTGGTTTGTTTACTTTTTGCTGTCTAAAACTTTTAAATAGAGGATCAAGAGCTGCTGTGTTAACCGTGTATTTTTTTTTTATATGTTATGGGCAAAGCCCGGGAAAACACGATCTGCCGACTGCTTCTCGGGCAAAGTCCGAATCACTCCCTCTGTTCTTTCATTCCTGTTCTGAGTGACAGGCAGGCCTTTGGAACAAAAAATTAACATAAGAAACCCCATTGACACCTGCACATAAAAAGGCCAGTATTACTAATAATAATGTAATAACATAAATAAATAATAAGGAGTTGTATTGAACTGTCCAATCAGAGAGTTTGATGCAGTTACTGGGTGGAACATAAATGATTAGCTGATTCATGTTTGACAGTGTTTATGACAAGCAGTTGGAGAGCGTACTCAGCAGAGTGACTGAGTGTAAGTTAAGTACATAACATATATCTAGATTTTAATAATTTGTTTAAAATAAATTAATTAGTCTTACATATCTCATTACATATTTTATATAGTCATGTCGTCAATAAAAATACATTTTTAAAGACATGCCTATTTTCTGAAACCGGACTTCCTGTGTAGTTTTTATGAATGAGATGAGTGAATGACGCTGCTCAGGTAGGCAGGTCAAACAAGCTCTTCAATCGTAGGAGATTCACTTCGGACTTTGACCGGGCTTTGCTGGGCACTCCTAGATCTGCCTGGGAAAACCTTGAATTAAATATCTTTGTGTTTCATTTCAGACTTTGCCCGGGAAATCTGCGAAATGCCCAGTTTCGGGGTTTGCCCATAACATATATATATATATATATATATATATATATATATATATATATCTCACATATCACATGGAGCTCTTTTTCATTTGCCATTTTTTAAACCGTCGTGCAACTTCTGGTGAGACAGTAAATAAGTGCAAGGTATTTTTGTCATTTATAGTGAATACGAACATCTGATTTTTGAATCCAAATACATGTCAAACACTATTTGTTCAGATATTTGTCCTAGCACTATATATATATATACATATATATATATATATATATATATATATATATATATATATATATATATATATATATATATATATATATACACACACACACACACAGTGCTCACCCTTTATAACGCTATAGTGGGGAGCCATAGTTACAAGACAGTGCAATTTGTGTTCCGCCTTATAACAAGTATAAAAGGGCTACTGTAATGGCATTATGAAGCAAATGGGAGCCACGACCCTACCGTGTTGTAACTGATTCCGCACTATAACGAGGCGCGTTATAACGGGTGAGCACTAATATATATATATATATATATATATATATATATATATATATATATATATATATAATGCAGCCAGCTGCGGGTACTGTACAATAGGTACACATTTCTCACGACTGTGGATAGTTCCCACAAGTGGAAAAAACATTGGTGTGTCACAAGATGATGAACAATGAACTGTAAAAAATTCAACCTTACAAATCTAATTCCAAGGAAATATGGTAATAAGTATTGTTTCTGTAATTCATAACGCAGCTTTAGGCAAGGGGACCAAACCAAGCTGATGCATGTTTTTGTTCCCAGCTTTCCCAAGAAATCAAATAAATACATTAACATTTTTTAAAAATGTCACTGATGTATTTACTAGTTATTGTTATTATTAGTTTATTTAAACTTCTTTAACCAAGGCGACTTACAGGTGTTACAGGGCAATACAAGGTTCCAGTGCAAAAACAATATTTAAATACAGTATAAGTGCAAATACGACTACAATACGAGATGGAACAAGTTAGGATTAAGACAATTTGCTACAATAACATAATTGTAAAGTTAAATCATCATAGGCTGGTCTCACAGATCACAATTAGCACTAATCGCAGACAACCTTACCAGGTAATATTTTTAGACTGCCTAAGGTCATAATGCAAATCAAGGTCTGTTAAACCAGCCTACTAGATTGATTACAACATGACTCAGTGGTAGCAGCTGTGCTGTACACTAGTACAGAACAGCTAAGAATATTCTAAATTCTGATCATGTCGGGGGAATCTGATGTTAATTAAACAATGACACTTTAGAACCACCTATTCATAAATCCTAATCAGTATAATGCTTATAATTGCCAGTATAGTGACTAGTGCTGCACACGGCGTCTGTGCAATACTTACATGCCAGTACAGACAGTCTTTCTCAAGTCGCAGACAAAAAAAAACAAAAACCTATTCACGTTGACACAGGCTAAAATATATACAGTACCTCTGACCTGCACTTTAATGATGTGCTTAGTTTCACCCACACAGTAAACCCCCCCTTACAACAACATACCATACAGTACAACTAAGTACGAAATGCTGCACGCGATTATTATATTTATATGCTCGATTTGGGACATCTAGAAAAACCTGAACATTTGTAAATACTTACGTTAAAACTCCCCTTACAGAAAATGCTCGCACTTAATATGGATCATTTCTGAAGCGAAACTTGATACTGTATGTCAGTGAAGACAGTCGCCGTGCTGCTTTGTTGTTATTAAAAGTTACATTATGTCGACATACGGCTAGCCGGAGCAGTCAAACTAAAGTTATCTCCAAAAGGGACGGATAGAACCAACAGTAAATTATCGAAACTTAGTCTCAAGTTATCTCCAGACCTCCTGTATGTATCATAGGCTTCTACACATACGCACTATCGGTTTAAAATTAAATAGCAAATGGAAAGGTATTCAGAGAATGCCAGAAGGGCCACATAGATAGAAGACCACAATATAACGCACCCTACACGAACATTGGTTTGACCCATGGTCTGACGGAGTGGCTGAAGCACAAGCAGCTAGGCAGTTTAATGGAAACTACAAAAACATATTAGTTTAAAATAGGCTAGGTAGTTCTTCGTTTAGTGTGTTTTTATTATATTTTAATTGAATTCTATTCATTGAAATAAATAAATAAATAAATAAGGGAATCCTACGCAATGTGCGCACACAACTATTAAAATTTCTGAGCCGGTGTCGCAGTAATAAATGTGTGCTGGTCTAAATACACAGCATTATAGAGCAACCATGTGATTTTGGAGGCCTCTTCCCGGGGCAAGGGCAATAAATGTGGTATCAATATTTTGTGTAGAGTGCGTACTTTCATGTGGCAGCAGTGACACAGCAGCTCGCTTGTCTAAGAAAGGAATTTGAATATTGTTTAATGAAAAAAAGCCTTTTTCCAGTGAAACAAACAAATGTACAGCTGTAACTATGAAACCGAGGGACCAATTACCTGCAAAAAAAAAAAAAAAAATCCGAAAGTATTAAGTAGACATGCCGATTTCAACGAAGAACAATGAAATGAACTGGAAGACAGCAAAATAATATATATATATATATATATATATATATATATATATATATATATATATAGTCACCCTGACGTTGTCACTTAGTGGTTTGTAAATGCTACAGAAAAACACACAAAAAAGAAACTTCTGCACATTATTCACCCCTTTCAGACACATACCTTGAAAAATGACTGAAATCCGAGATGTTGTTGTATTTATTTTTATTCCTCCGGTTTGTTCTGCTCAAACAGTGTGTCTGCACTGTCGGTGACACTGAAAAAAATAACTCAGTGCCATCTCAACTCCGCCCACTGGTGTATGTCCACAATATCAAAAAAACAGATGTACTTTTTTTGCATGTTCCAATAAAATTAATTTGCTCAGCTTAACTTAGTGTTTAGTTCAAAGTTATAAATGGGACTACTTTATTGGTGTAAGGATATTTAATTAAAAAAAAACGAATCATTTTTTGCCCTAAACACGTTTTATGCTTTTTTTTTTTCTTCAAATCCACTGTTTGACCTAGATTATAAATGCAATAAGGCCCTTCAGGGCATCCGAATACGTTGAATATACAGACTTTGTCTCATGCCTCACAATGCCCCGAGGCATCTGTATTTTCAACGTATACGGATGGCCTGTCGGGCCTTATTGCATAGATAGAAACTATAGCCCCAGAACTTTAGTTTGGAACTTACAGTTAAAGACACAGTTTAAAGCGGGGTCTAGTATTTCCAACACAAAATGTAAAAATATACATGAAGTAATACACATGTAACAATTAATTAATTTGACCTTACATTTCTTTTTCAGTTTTAAAAAAAAATCCTTGAACAAATGGGAACAGTTTATTACCTATACTTGTCATGACAGAAAAAAAATAAAGACCTCTCCTAAATACACGTACATATTTTGGGGTAGGAGAAACTTCTTTGACAAGACAAACTTTTCAAGATTTTCAATGGGCCATTTTCACAAAGCTTTAAAAGCTCATGAGTGATTTAATAAAAGTATGTTTTTGTGTAGAAAATACAGTTTGATATTCATGAAACTGCTCAAAACTGGTGTTGGCTTCTTTAACAAACGTCTTGGACATATTACGAATATCATGCTTTGTTCTGAAGATCATTTAAAAAAAATATTAAAATGCAGTCACATATTGTGTAAATCAAATGAGCATTAAGGTACAAGTTCAAAATCTTGAAAAAAGAGTAACAGGTTCAGTCACATTAAAAACACTACACAGGATGGAAATGTGCAGTTATGTGTACAACAGGCAAAAGAAGAAACACTAGCATCTACGGTTTTCATTTCTACAGTCATTAATAATCTAGCACGAGGTCAGGAGAAAAGGCCATTGTCAATAACAACGGAGAGAAAGATTGAGAAAAAAAGGATAATACTCTGCATGAATGTGTCAGAAAGAGCTTTTAATGTGAATTAGTAATGCACTACTAAAATACAAAGCCACTTGTTTGCTGCTCAGTGTCTGTAAAGTCAGTATGTTTTCTAAATAAAAAAGCTACTCTGCATTGCTAGCAAATACACATTAACTTTAACAAAGAAAACAATTAAATTTAAGCAAATATTGCCTCTGGTTGAAATACATATATACATTGCATCTCTTCAATAGCAGGGACCTTTGCATATCCATTTCTCATCTTGTTTGCTATCTCCAGTGAATAATATTAGTAGAGATTGTTTGTCTAATGTACCTGAAATGAAAATCCCATGTACAGCACACCTCCATTGCAGCCTATCACTATAACATGCTTTTCCTGATCAATGTTTTGCTCTGTTATTAATTTCCCTAGATTTATTGCAGAACACATGTTTTGGTGGTCTTATGCATTTTATGAGAAGTCAGACTTCTTGAGAGAGATACAGATATTTCTTCTCTGACAATAGAGCTTTCCTCCCACTATTAGCAAGTCTTTTTGCTGAATTTGTGTAAAAATAAAAAATAAAAATCTATATGTAATGTATCCTGTACATTCACTTTAAAGAGCAAGTTGATGTGGCGAAGAAATATTGGAGTTATCTAAACTCGCGTATTCTTGTGTTTAGGTTCACTTTGTATCATTTTCTGTTTCAGTCATCACATCCTGGTGACTTTTAAAACAGTTTAAAAGACCCCCGGTGGCCTCAATATATGTAGCTCTCTGACTCATGTCTAACCTCCAAGTGCATCTGCTACATCAAGGGTTAACCATTAACCTTGTCCCCCACAACACTCTTGTAGGTGTAAGAAATACATCCGCTAGGGGAAAAGTGTTGTAAGAGCCACAGTTACACTCTAATGCAGTGGTTCCCAACCTTCTGTCTGCCGCGGCACGTCTTGACACCTTTATTTATTTATTGAGGCACACCACCATATTGTCTCTAAATGAACTCGCCCTCTAATCGCCTTGGTTTAAGCTGTGTTTACCACCCTTGCCATTCCTCTAACATCATTCGCTTTATTGTATAGACTTTGACAAGTATTTTCAATCGACTCACACATTTTCAAATTCCTTGACTGCATGTGCACCTAACATTACTCTCACGATTTCTTTGCATGCTGGTAAAATGAATGTCTCTGAGATTGTATGTGACTTTTTTGCCTTTGCTACAAGCTCAGTGACCACATAACCTGCTTCCAGCGCTTTGTCAGAAACAGTTGCACAGTCTCTCATCAATAGCACTTGCTTTTCATTCTGATCCCTCGAACACTTGAAAAAATGTATATCCTTCTTGGCAGGGAGATGAATGTTTGCTTGTAAGGTGTCATTTTAACTTACTTGGTACCATGGCAGAGTTTGAGTTTCTCCTCACACATGAGACATTGTGGAAGAGGGCAAGATGGTTTCCCTGTAAACAAAAATCCATATTGCAAATAGCTGTCACAGAAGTGTTGGTTCACCACTTTCACTCTCTTAA
This sequence comes from Acipenser ruthenus, assembly GCF_902713425.1. NCBI lineage: Eukaryota > Metazoa > Chordata > Actinopteri > Acipenseriformes > Acipenseridae > Acipenser > Acipenser ruthenus. The sequence continues at coordinate 16,288,720 of NC_081190.1, forward strand.
GCCTCTTTCACACTGGCATGATCTATCGGGGTCAGAATCTACCTGGTCAGGAACAGAAACGTTCCTTGCGGAAGTGAAACCTTCACTCAGGCGTGGCTGTTTGTTATTGCGGAGGATCATGAATGGCTGTCAAGCATATTGTCTTGCTCAACCCAGGTCAAAGCATGTAGACCCACATCCTAAGGTGGGTCGCTGGGACCCGGATTAACCCAGGTACGACCCAGGTACATGGTTCACACTATGCTGTGACCCGGGTAGCCAAGACCCTGTTCCGGACCCATGTAGGCATGCCAGTGTGAAAGGAGCTTTAGTTTCATGTTCAGCTTCATAACTGCAAGTAGATGTGGAAGCGCCAAAATCACTTTTCTTCAAATATTTGTCCATTTGTGGGCCATAAATTCTAAATTCACCGCTGTAACTTTTGAGATTTGTAAGATTTGAAAAACACACTGATCACCATGTGACTCCCATAACGTCAAATTCACACATGCGTCGCGTAATGTTGCATCTGACACGTCCACCCTGAGAGCAACAGTACAGAATGCCATCCATCCGGTTCCAACACTAATCAAAATACAAGGGAAGGCTTTTTTTTTTTTTCTCACATGTAGTTTTTCAGAAAATTCCGTGGCACACCTGTTGGTGCCTGACAGCACACTGATTGGGTAACACTGCTCTAATGTACCAGATGTACTTATAAGGGGTGTTTCAAACATTTTAATTTTAAAAAATCACCAAGATGTGATGAAACAGACAATTATACAAAGTGAATCTAATCAACAACAAAAAGAATACATTAATTTAGATAACTTTGATATTTCACATTTATACCAAGTTCTTTTGTTTGTAAAAAAACTTCAGACAACCTAATTGCATTAATTACCATACATTAAAATACCATTATGAGCAGCCAAGTCGCTAAAATTCAATACTGTTACTGACCGGTGAAATGGTAGGCTAGATACCTGTGCAAATGTGTACAAGAAATGCTGCACCTCTTGGAGTCTCGTAAACTGATTTATTTAACTGTAGTGGATACGAATGCTACTGTTTAGACCATTTAAAAAGTGTAATTTGTGTTGTGAAGATCAAACAACTAACAGTACATGCAAGTCTGCTTGGGTGTATTTCTGTCTTGGGCAGATCTTCCACTTTTCAGATCACAGTGACAGTAAGTGTCGTTGACTTGAACATTAGTGCAGAAATTAAAGTCAGGAAAAACACCATCTGATTACTTTGTTGATTTATGTTTGGTCTGGTTTCCAGGCCTTGAATCACCTCCTTTGAAATAAGGGATGTTACTGTAAAGGGATTAGACATAATGAAATACTGCATGTCATTTTGTAGTCATCACCGTTGTTTTGAAAATAGCTTAGCTAGTAATATACTGAACTGTAGGCGATTCAAGCACAGCAATTTTCAGTACAGTAAATCAGTTGTTTAGGGTATAGACTATACACATTCCCAGAATTGTAAATCTGCAGATGTTTGCTGCTATCATATATAAAACATAACTTCTAGAAATACTCTGGAGACGTAACACTTTACCTTAGAAAATTGGTAATACAAAAGAGGCAAGAACAAGATTGGTTTCAAAGGTTCTTTTGGGAGTGCTGTCAGAAAGTAGCAACCTCTTAAAATACAGTGTTTGCAATGGATTCCCCTGCAGTTTTAGAAAGTAATAAAAGACCAGCATGCTGCTTGCTCGTGGTAGGGTTGCAATTACTCTATTCACTCATTACTATTATAGAACATCTGTTCATTATGGCTTCTTTTGTATAAACCCGGATTCTGCCAAGTCAAAGCCCTGGGGGGCCTTGAGTTGATGTTAAGGCGAAAGTGGGGGAGGGGCGTTGACTCAAGACAGGGCAAAATAAGCAATATTTTTGACATTCGCTAGATAGATTACGTTTAGAATTCAAAAGGCACAGCACAGCTATGTTAAAGAATCAAGACGTGCATTGATTAACATTTATTAAATGGTGAAATACAAAGTAATGGGTTTGCCTGAAAAAAGGTGCTGTGTAAGTCCACTGTAATGTCATTTTAAATCTTCATAAAACACACTTTAACCTTTAAAGCCTATTGTAACAAAAAAAAAAAAAAAGGATTGTAGCTTAACAGGAAAGCGTAATCAATCGGACTTCCACAACTTCGTCATCTGAACCTTCATCATCGATGATGCAACCAATTGCCTCTTCTCCAACAGCGTTCCTGGTCATGTCCTCAAGTGTTGCGGCAAGCTGGCCGTGCAGAAGCCCATCTTCAGAGCTGTCTACGGACAGATTGATACCACAAACTTTAAATGACCTGCATATAATATCCTTATCAAGCACAACCCAGGCTTGTGACACCCAGTCAATGATATTTTGGCGTGTGGCTTGCTTTAGATTGCCCTGAGTGGTATGTTCATCCCTCTGACGCCAGTGCACACACAACTCCCTCAATTTTGTTTTAAAGGGTGCATTCCATGAAACATCTGCAGGCTAGTGGTGTACATCCAGCAGGTATAAAGACCACGTCTGTGTTCCGATGTTCCATTTCATATTTCACAGCCTGAGTCATATGCACCCGTGTTCTGTCAAGTAAGCAGCCGATGCTGATCATCATTATCTGCTCCCCAAATGTGATTTGCCCATTCCAGCATTTCTGTGCTTGTCATCCAGCCGTTGACAGAGGCGGTGACTTTCACATTGGCTGGGATTTGCAGCTGTGCAAACACACAGGGAGGAACAATGCCATTTCGTTCCTTAAAGTAAATAAAGTCTTTTTATGCCCAGATGCCAGAGCAGTAAGCGCAATGGTAAAGCCCCTCTTTGTTTCCCCAGGGAGGGTTTGTAATCCTGGTCGTTTGTGACCGCAAATAATAATCCCAGGCAATACACAGCAATGTGTATTGTACTGTTAAACCATGGGTTACAGTCCCGAAATAATAAACAGTTATTAAACACACACAAGACACACACACGGTCACAGTCCAAGTCAACAGTGAGTGCTAACGTGCAAGTGGTGAATATACAATGAATCCGTGGACAATGGTGCAGTGTTGTCCAGGTTTGTGCTGGCCTTAAGCGACAGCTCCGGATCGTGTTAGCCATCTAATAAATAATAAACAGTACAATTAGCCTCGACAAAACAAACAAACACTAAACACTCACTGTTATTTACTTTCGTCCTTCAGTGTTTCTCTTAACCATAAACAAAGGAACAGATCACCTAGCCACGTCCCCTTTTGTACCTTGGTTAGCGAATGCAACCGTTTCTCCTCCAATCTGCGGTTGCCACACCGCTTTCTCTGTGGAGCGATGACTTAATGTACCTCAGCTGTGCCCCCTTTCTAGATGGCCGACTTCCACCTAACCCTGGGAATTAATTGTCATGCCATCCAGTCCAGGGCACTCTGTTCCCTTTACACAGATCAGGAGGGAGATTTATCACCAAGAATCATTCTGTCTCTGTCACAAGTTATTATACAACATATTTCACTGAAATAGTGAAATCTGTGATAATGGTGATACAGCCTTAACCATAAGCTCTAAAAATCTGAAGACATGTCTGATTGCTCTTCGTATTCAATCAAATTTGATGAGAGGCCACTCAGTCATATGTACTTATTGGAGACTGAGACAAGAATTCTTTAATTAACGTCTTTAAGCAGTGAGCCAAAAGACCTTTGTCTGTTCTTTTGACTGTACCCTATTAGCATCTTTGGATTTTACACAAAATTACCACTGACATAAAACTAATAAACAATCCCAGTTATGTCATCAGTTCTTTTTTTAGATGCAATTAACTAATACATCTTCCAGGAAATACTGAAAATTATAGTCAATTAGCATATCCAAATAGGTAGTCCTGGAAATTCCAGCAAGCAATCCATAACAATTGACCAGTTGCAAGTAAACACACACACATACTTGGTTCGTAGCTCCAATTGAGTAATTGAAGACCTGGTAGGAACGAGGACCTGGAATGGAATGAACTGAATGAGTCACAAGTCGGAATCACCGATCTAGGTCATTGGCTGAGACTAAAAGTAGAGGCCTGTTTACATGTTATCAATATAACCCATGCACATATATTCACCATTCTATATAACTTAAGTCTACAGTTAATGCAGTTACATAAGCATAACAAACTTTAATGGTTTCCATTGGCTTGTTAATCGTTCAGCTATATTATTTAGGTTTCTTTAAAGGCAATTCCATTAAGTGGCAGTACAGGACCAATTGTGATGTCACTGTTTTGATGTAACTGTTTTCTGTTTTCAGTTGAATGGAATTGTGAGGGGCGCTTACTGATATTGAGAATACCGTTGAAATCGATACTATATGGTTATGAATGGGGCTGTTTTGATGTGTCACAGCAAACAGCACATGGAACTCATGCTCTCATTGGCTGAAAGCTCCTCCAGAAAGCAGACTATAATAATGGTTATCTTTGGACCTGCTCACCCACATTTGATACAACTTGGCATGGACATACATATTATAAAAACAAAACAGACAAAAAGCTGATATTAACATATTTAATCTGTTTTCAAAGAATTTGTTGTGGTTTAAACATTTAGAATAATTTTTCATTGACATTCCGAGTGTGAGATCTACTCTCTCAGAGAAATTTTAATTGTATTTGCTGCTAAGGAGTTCCAGTGGGGAAGGGATTTATAATAGTCATTCAAAGATTAGTCTGAATGTCTATATACAGTACCTAATTATACATTTATAGCATTGATTAACACTGCTATAATAATAAAGGACGTATAGCAAATTAAATCATTTAACAACTTATGCCTTAAAGCCAGTGCAACCCCAAGGAGGTGAAATTGTGAAAGTGAAACAGTAAAGGCTATTGCACACTGGATCCGTTCCGTCATTTAGCATCCAGCATCTGAAAAAGTTGTGCGTCTATTGCACACTAGATGTGTTACTCCAGAGTGCTGGTGTGCAGTGGAAGCTTTGTAGCAAATATACCTAGTTTCAGTATTTTAATAAAAAATAAATACAATTCTGTTGTACGTAACTTTGAACACAAAACATTTTTAAATGTTGTATAAACTTAATGATCAGCAAACGCTGATGGAAGTTAAAACGTTTATTATTACATTTCTACTAGATCTACAATAATGTTGTTACACAATACATAATAAAAAAAACAAAAAAAAAAACATATGATATTACACAACACAGTTGCCATAGCATCAGAAACCATATGACCAATATTTAATTTTTCAAACACTCGCTCAAGTAAGAAATATATCTAAAAGTTGGTACGCTAGCAATGAGCTACCAAAAATACTTTACCATAATGACCTTCTACTCTCTGGTTATGGAGCCAGAAATCCCATCCCTTTCATGTACTGCCCCTCTTCCCTGACCGCTCTTGCCCTGTCACGCTTCTTTCTCTGATATGTGTCTCCAGGTTAGGCCATTGTTTCTTTACTTCTTTGACTACAGTTGAAATAAAAAGTAAATGTTTGCAATAACTTATACTACACAAAATCCATGTGTTTATGTATGCTATCAGTTCATAATTTCATGTTTTAGAATGAATACATATCATTCATGCCCAAGTCCACAGCAATGTCTTTCCATATGTTTTCTTTTTTTCAAAGTCTTTGTAATCTTTGTTGGATTTATCATAAAGTAATTTTTGTTTGGCGACACACACAATTAGATTTTCCATTTTGTTCAGGGAACTGCAAGAATCCATCCAAAAGTAAGGCATGCAAACTGAGAGCCTTCTTTAACCTAGGATGGTACTATATATATATATATATATATATATATATATATATATATATATATATATATATATATATATATATATATATAAATGAAAATACATGTTTGCTGTAAAATGTGCGTCTTCCTAAACAGCATATGAGACTTACAGGTATATAGAGAAGGACATATCTAAATTAATTAATTCATTATTTAAAAGTTGACAAATTAACCATTATTGGTTTTTTTTGTGAATTGATTTTTTTTTTTTTTTTAACATATTAAGCAATCATCCCTTTAAAATCAGCCCCTTCCTGGTAGTTAATGACTCCTTAGTCAGTTAATTCTTGGGGTGTGATTATATACATTTAGTTGGGGCAGCTAGTGGCTGTCATTCACTGTCAGCATTGAATGACAGGGAGCTTCCCATGAGATAGGCTACTGTGATTTTCATTATTTTTATTGACTTCGAATAAAGGACTATCCAGTACATGCATTGATGAAGTGACATTATCAAATGCCAGCACTGGGTGGCTAAATGCTGTTTTTGGAAGGAAAAAAAATCAACCCACAATTCTAATTTACAATGAATCAATAAGCTTGCGTGACTCTTTGATCCTTTGTATACACTAGTAAACACCTACAATTTCCAAAAGGAAACCTCTTATACTAGCAGGCTTTCTTAAGGGAAAAGGAACTGTACTGCATGAACTGTGACACTGTCAATTAAGTTAGTCCAGGGAGTACCTCTGATTCTTAGTGTTGCATGTCCACAGCTAACCTTTGTAAAATGCCAAAGAAAAACTCAGAAAACAGGTAAAGGAATATAAATGTTATTCGGAATCAGAATTTAAACTGGAACACGGAGTATCAGAAAACAAGTAAAGGAATAGGAATGTTATTCAGAATCAGAATTTAAACTGGAACACGGAGTATCAGAAAATAAGTAAAGGAATAGGAATGTTATTCGGAATCAGAATTTAAACTGGAACACGGAGTATCAGAAAACAAGTAAAGGAATAGGAATGTTATTCGGAATCAGAATTTAAACTGGAACACGGAGTATCAGAAAACAAGTAAAGGAATAGGAATGTTATTCAGAATCAGAATTTAAACTGGAACACGGAGTATCAGAAAACAAGTAAAGGAATAGGAATGTTATTCGGAATCAGAATTTAAACTGGAACACTGAGTAAAAGATCATAATCAGTCAATCAGTTATTCCTCAGGAGTAATGCATATAGTTGTAATTTGAATGGAATGCAATGTCACAAGACACATGTTTCAGCATTGTGCTTAGCATTTATTATATGGCTATTGTTTATGTTTTGCATTTATAGTACTGTATGTCACTATGGTGCAATTTTTAAAAAAGCAGACTCATTTGAAAAAGCTAAATTTGAATAGAGCTTGCCAGATTTCATTAAACGTGCTTTCTTGGTAAATGTCCCTACGTTGGTTTTAGATGCTAAAACAGTGTGGCATATGTCTACAATTGAATGGCACCAATTTCTTATTTAAAATCGGGTGCTCCTTGGTGTATTCATACAGTGCATCTACAGATGGCGATACCCCCTTGCCAAATGATAGTCATGACTGAAAGTCAATTGTATCACATTGTTACAAATCTATACACACTGCCATTGATTGCAGTAGCACAGTACCATTTTCTGTCATTAACCAATCAGCTGTGTCCTTGTAACAGGAATGGCTTGAGGGTGAAGTCAGACCAGGAAATGCAGAGACACAGTACTGTGAGCAAACTGCACTGGTGCGGAGATTTAACACTAGAACCGCCGCGGTTATACTCATACCTAGAACCAAGTCATTACGATGGGTACATTTTAAACAACCTCAATATTAAAATGAAAGACAAACTATCAGGTACAACTCAAAAGTTTTATTCAAGCACATCGTATCAAACACCTGCACAGCCGAAACACCGTATTTAAATGAACAATATAAAAGGGTTTATTTTCTAACTTACCACATATAAAGCACTACTTCAAAAAATTAAAAAGAAATCTATAATAAAATAAACATGTCAAAGGAAAGTAGTGTGTAAACAGGTATGTGTACATACAAAACTGTAAAAATGAAATTCGTTTTTTTAAATGTAACATAAAAAAAAAAATAACTCAATTCCTATTATGTAACGTGAACGCGCTTTCAGGGAAACAGATTTTAAAGTAGCACCTAAGTAGCACAATCCACACAGATGTAACGCTTCTCAACTTTTCCTGTGCATTTACCACATACTGCTCTTTCACATTAGGCACAAATATCAGAAATTTAATTTTTATTGCATTTAGCTGCTCGGCATTTTTTCTCTTGCTAGTGTCACTCAGTGAAGCACTGAATCCAGGTTGAGCTGCATTTGCCTGCTGCTTTGCAGTTTTCTGATGGAAATGTTTCTGCCAAAGCTCTGTGGCTAGCTTCAACATGAAATCTCTCCTACTGATATTTTTCCTGGTGCATTCCTTGTACAAAACAAAGGAATTGATGGCTGCCAGGTCCAGTACTTTGTAAAATACAGCAACTGGCCACCGACGAGAACGGCTTTCACTGTGTCATTGTAGAAATCCACAGTCTCTGTTTTTTCTTGTCAACAGTCCCAATGGCAACTGATATATGAAGGGAGCTGAGAATAATTACATTCTTTCTCAGCTTGCACTTGTTAGTTGTTAGCATAGCACAGTCATTGTGTTTCAAAATTGTACTGGTGTACAGCTGTGGTGCAAGTTTTGCGCAGATGGTGGAAGCTCTCATCTTGCTTTGTTCACTGTTCCAATCAGGCTGTTTTATTTTTCTCTTTTGCCAATTGCAATGAAGTAAAAAAAAAATGTCAGTGGTATGTTTGCTCCACGAACATACAGGATTGCAATAAACGCTTCTAATTCCTCCAACGACATTGCCCAGGAATCATCATTTTGTATCCTTTGTGCCTCTGCTACAGTACAGCGTTGAATGTGGTGTAGCATTCCCATATCGATTTTGTGCAGACCGTCTTCCCACAGCGTCAACATTGGGATTTATAATTTCACAAATAGTGCCATCCTTCCCAGTATCCTGAATGCCTGTTTGTGCTGGTGATGCAGCCGGACTTGCTGTCCTTGGTACTGCTGCAGGTGAAGCGGCTGGCACTGCAGAGGTAAGCTCAGTGGGGGTAGAGATAACAGCAGGCTTGTATATAAAAATATATAATATTGTAGGTTATATTCAAAATAAATGCATGTATTGTAAAAGGCAGTCAAAATGACTGCTTTGCTGGTTCTAGGTGGGCAGGATTATTACTTCCTTATTTTCGCAATCCTGCCTTTTAAATGCCATCAGGGTATTTAATAAATGTATTTAGGGGAAGTCATAAACAGACAACCGCATAGCTTTCAGACACGCAGAGTAATTTAAATTTGAAAACCTCAAACCATCAAAATGACTGCCATGGCGGTTCTAGTGTTAATAAACAAAACAGTCTGAACAAAACAAAACACTTATACAAAAACAAACGGCATGATGGCCAAAATAGACAGACAAACAAAGCGAACACTAAACAAACAAGTATTGTGCTGAGCTTTTGTTTAATTTCTCTCTGCTCTCTTTACTACATACCTCCTCGCTGTACCCTCAAACCTGAGTGAGAGATCTGTGACTCTTTAAATACAGCTGTGCCGGGACTCAATTGCTAATCATTCAATCAGCTGTATAAAGTGGATTTTAAACGGTTATTTTTTATTATAATCGGAAGTGCATACTACACGAAAGAAAAAAAGAAATCAAGAGATTAGTTATCAGTGAGGTTATGTGCAACAATGCAAGTATTTGTCATGTGTGTGTTTTAACATTATTTCAGTTGCTGTAAGCAAAGGTAGTTTTTACATAAAAATAATAATAACTGCATTTATCCTGCATGATGACAGATTCAGCAAATGTGTGATTCCTAAAGATTTGTTAGCAGTTGATTTGGTATAAATAAGTAACTTAGTGATTCTCTTTACTGTTTAAATTGTGCACTACAGATGTATCAAGGCTTGCCATGATATGTTGCTGTTTGTCTATTTTATCCCCCTCACTGGAAATTTGACAAATCGCACCCTGGTCGTGCTACATTTTTTAAAATAAATAATGAAAGGCAGTTTAATCATATCAGATTCTATAGTGGCGCCCCCACCTTCACCCCCAAATAAAAAATGTGTTTCTATCAAAAAGCTTTTCATAATCATACAGTAACCCCTCGCTAAACTGGACACGTCTGTCCGACATACACACATGCACACACATGCATTTCAGTCAGGACAATTTTGCGTTAAATAACCACCTTTATTAAAATACAAAGTCTTATATGTATCTGAAAAACCCAACAATGGGTGAAGAAAAATAAGTAGAGTAAAAATAGTCGGAGCACAGCCTCATCCTTAGGAGCATCCCGGTGCCACCTGCTAAAACACAAACAATAAAATAATAAATCTATACGACTTGTTCATCCCGGTGAACAAAAAATATTAGGCAGAGGAGCATCATGTACTCCCCCCCTGGACGAGGCTGGGAGTGAGGTGGTGGTGGTTGGGGAGGAGGTGGTCATTTGAAATCACCTAAACTAGAAGCATTTAAACTAGAAATGAAGGGGGAGAAATCAACAAAAAAACCCAGAAAGGAGACTACATCAAAACAACGGCAACAACTCAGGTAAGATAGCATTAAATGTATTTATCTAAATGCTAGATATCTCAAAAATAAAATGTTAAAACTTGAAGTTACTGCACTAACAAGTAACTATGATGTGATGGGTGTTACAGAAACTTGGTTATGTGAGAGTGATGGAGACGAATATAATATTAGTGGGTATATACTGTATAGGAAAGGCAGGACAGAAGAGGTAGAGAGGTAGTGCTATACATCAAAAATAGTCTTGAAGCCCAGGTGTTAAGTCTGGACAAAGAAAACAATGCAGAATCAATATGGGTCAGAATAATGGACAAAAATTCAAAGGGCACAATAATAGGGGCATGCTATATGCTAAATGACAAATGACTGTTTCCTAACACAATTTGTCAGTGCACCAACTAGAGGGGAGGCATGCCTTTATTTAGTCTTTTCAAATAACAAAGACAGAATAACTAAAACAGAGGTCAGAGAGCCATTGGAAAACATTGGAGACCACAACATGGTCTCATTTGAAGTATTTTTTAAAACCCCAAAAGTAATGACTAAAGCTAAGGTTTACAATTTTAGAAAAGCAAACTCTGAAGGTATGAAACAGAGACTAACAGAAGTAGATTGGAGTAAAATAGAGAAAACATCCACGGAAAAGGGTGGCTATTTTTCAAAAAATGTAGTACTAGAGGTGCAAAACAATTACATCCCAAAAGTAGACAACTCAAAATCTAAAGCAAAATCGCCAAAATGGTTTAATAGACCAATTAAAAATATAGTCAGAGAAAAAAGGCACTTTGCAGAGCATTTAAAAGGGACCAAGAACAAAGTACACAGAAAGAGTACTTGGAATTGCAAACACAAGTCAAAAAGGAAGTTAGAAAGGCCAAGAGAGAGGCCAAGGGGGCTAAAACCAATTCCAAAAAGGTTTTCCAATATTATAACAGCAAAAGAAAAATGTTAAGTAAAATGTCTAAGGGATACAAATGGCAAAATCATAGATGAAGAGAAAAAAATAGCAAATATATTAAATGATTTTACAAAGGAGGATACGGACAACATGCTCCACATGTCGACCTGTTCCTATCCAGTTTTAAATAACTTTAGCATAACAGAGGCAGAAGTTTTAAAGGGACTAGGAGCTCTTAAAATAAACAAATCTCCTGGGCCAGATGCGATCCTCCCAATAGTACTCAAAGAAATGAAAGACATTATTTACAAACCGCTAACCAAGATCATGCAATAGTCTCTGGAGACAGGGGTTGTAGCGACAGACTGGAGAATTGCAAACATAATACCGATCCAGAAAAAGGGAGACAAAACCAAACCAGATAACTACAGACCAATAAGCCTGACTTCTATTATATGCAAACTTATGGAAACTATAATAAGATTCAAAATGGAAAATTTCCTATATGGTAACAATATCCTGGGAGAGAGTCAGCATGGTTTTAGGAAAGGGAGATTGTGTTTAACTAACCTGCTTGATTTTTTTGAGGATGCCACATTGACAATGGATAATTGCAAAGCATATGACATGGTTTATTTAGATTTCCAGAAAGCGTTTGACAAAGTCCCGCATAACAGATTCAAGGGATTAAAGGAAATGCATACACGTGAATTAGGGAGTGGTTAACATGTAGAAAACAGAAAGTACTGATTAGAGGAGAAACTTCAAAATGGAGTGAGTTAACCAGTGGAGTACCACAGGGATCAGTATTAGGTCTTCTGCTCTTCCTAATCTACATTCATGACTTAGATTCTGGTATAGTAAGCATACTTGTTAAATTTGCAGCCAATATGAAAATAGGAGGAGTGCAAACACTGTTGCAGCAGCAAAGGTCATTCAAAATGATCCACACAGCATTGAGAACTGGGCAGACACATGGCAAATGACATTTAATATAGAAAAGTGTAAGGTACTACACACAGGCAATACAAATGTACATTATAAATACCATATGGGAGATACTGAAATTGAAGAAGGAATCTATGAAAAAGACCTAGGAGTTTATGTTGACTCAGAAATGTCTTCATCTAGACAATGTGGGGAAGCTATAAAAAAAGGCCAATAAAATGCTCAGATATACAGTGAAAAGTGTTGAATTTAAAATCAAGGGAAGTAGTGTTAAAACTTTACAATGCATTAGTGAGACCTCATCTAGAATATTGTGTTCAGTTCTGGTCATCTCGCTACAAAAAGGAAATTGCTGCTCAAGAAAGAGCATCCAGAATTATCCCAGGTTTAAAGGGCATGTCATATGCAGACAGGCTGAAAGATTTGAATCTATTCAGTTTTGAACAAAGAAGACTACGCGGCGATCTGATTCAAGCATTCAAAATCCTAAAAGGTATAGACAATGTCGACACAAAGGACTTTTTTGACCTGAAAAAAGAAACAAGGACCAGGGGTCACAAATGGAGATTAGATAAAGGGGCATTCAGAAAAGAAAATAGGAGGCACTTTTTTACACAGAGAATTGTGAGAGTCTGGAACCAACTCCCCAGTAATGTTGTTGAAGCCGACACCCTGGGATCCTTCAAGAAGCTGCTTGATGAGATTCTGGGATCAATAAGCTACTAACAACCAATCGAGCAAGATGGACTGAATGGCCTCCTCTCATTTGTAAACTTTCATAAGACTGAGTTTGCGAAATAGGTTATATACCTTATAATCAGGGCTTCTGGTTTTGAGGTTTTATTTTTGATCATGTGATGTCCCTTTAAAAATATTTTGAGCTGATTCACTTTCTTAGTCAAACACTACTTACCAAAGGAAGTTGTTTCTTTTTACCCTCATATCTTGATTGAGTAAACAAACAACGTGCATTGATCTCACCTGATTCTATTTGAACCTGTATTTCGTTCTGACTCTAATCGCTGAATTGAGCTTATTAATTTCCACTGCGTTAGTTTCTAGTAGTGCATCGCTAATTTAAACAATCTGGTATTCAGCCTTAACAACTATTAATTAAGGTTTAAAGGGAGGGAGAGAGATGGAAAATAAAAACTGAAAACTAGAAGCCTTACTTATAAGTTAATGGGAACATGCCAGTGATAAGCTTGCAGATTAACCAACAAATGTACTAGGCACTTGTACTATAGATTTCCTGTCGGAAAACCTCACAAGCTTTATATTATAGTGCTTAATGTATTTTAAATCTATAAATCATTGCGCTGAAATAACACTAATGTGTTTTGGGTAGGCTACACATTGCATTATGTAAAAATATAAATTTGTACAGTAGACCTATACAGTACATTAGTAAAATCAAATGAATGCCTAGCACACTTTCTTTTCACTTAAGCTTGTAAGGTACCGGTAAAACAAAATAAATCACGCTGCTGCATTGCACACTTAGTCTAGGCTACTAAGTAGGCCAAGTTAAAAAAAATATATATTATGATTATTTTTAACACAATAGAATTAACACAATAGAATAGGTGTGTTTCCTATTCCTATACAGATGCTCAGAATGAGCTGTAGGGGTTAGCGGCACATGTGTGCAGTCTACTGTTCCCAACATGTTGGGGAAATCAGCAATGTCATAGAAATTTGTTTTCAAGTCTTGTAAGTAGGGAAAAATAAGTATTTGGGTGTTCACCTCAAAAATGCTTTGAGCACAACTGGCAATGCATGAGAAAAAGCGGACTGAGAAATACCAGCAACAGCTACCACAGTCCCCTGAAAAGACCCAGAGGCAGGATAATGCAGGGTGGACAATAACTTGACCACTGCAGGGATAGCATGGCTTCTCTGGGTGACAGGCTCCGGGTTATGTTTTAAATCTGACAGCAGCTCAAGAATTGTTGTATTGAGCGAATCAATCTTGCTTATCCCATGAAATAACACACACCAGTGAGCCATTAATTGCAAATCCATTCTATCAATCACACATTCAAAATAACACAGAAGGGTTTAAAAGCAAATTTACAATTTGCAGCATTTAAAGCTCCTGATAACTGTTTGTACTGTCAAGGGGATATGTTTGAAAAGTACTTCAGGTATTTTTGTTTTTCATTCTTGATAGTGGATTTTAGTAGTTTTCTGCCATTCAGTAAATTAGGTCCCTGTGGTTATTGTACAGTTACTAGTTTTTTTTTTTTTTGTTTTTTTTTAAATGTTGCTCAAAATATCAAAACCCCAGATAAAAATGTCCCACAAAGTTAAATTGCATCCATTAAATATTTGGACATCTTTTTTAGTAGCTCTTTAGAATGATAACAGACAATTATATTTGTATTCATTTCTTTCCAATAGCCTATGGTATTGATATGGTTCAGCGATACTGCAATTCAGAAACGCAACAAAGTCACTGGCCAGCCCCTTAGGAGCAAATAACAATGCCTATTTTACGAGCATAGAAATAATGAATAACAAAGCACAGTAGGCTATAAAACTCCTCCCAGTCAAGTATTTTGATAATCTATTCAGACTGTGTTCACCCAGACATCTGTTGCTGATGCTTTTTTTTTTTAATTGCTCTTTAATAAGCTTGAGATGTACATTAAAACTTGAATTAGCTCAAGAGATCCAGCACCAGTTAAACTCTCAGCATGTAGCCAGCATAAAATATGATATGTGAGAAAAGCCATTATAGGCAGGTCAAAATAAAAGCGACAGCCTGAAATCTTGAACATGTAAATGTGTGTGTAAGACTCACAGATATTAGCCATGTGAATTGTGTGATCTTTGTTTGTTGGTATACCTGTTACTAAACTAGGCTTCAGCTTGTCTAGAACGCAGCTGCCAGACTGCTTTCTCACACTCGTCGTTCTCAACACATCACTCCAGTGTTTAGGTCGTTACTTTGGTTACCACTGAATTGATTTTAAAGCAGTTTTTTTTTTTTTAATTTAGTTGTCGCCAATTATTTTACCCCGGTTTTCACCCCAATTTAGCATGCCCAATTATTATCTGTATCCTCGGCTCACCGCTCGCAACCCCCCCGCCGACTCGGGAAACGGAGTCTGGAACACGCGTCCTCCGAAACGTGCTCCTGCCAAAATGTCATTTTTCGCACAGCAGATCCACAGCAATGCCAACAGACCTATACTGCCGGAGGACAACACAGATCTGTCGGCTCCACTGCAGAGCCACAGGCGCCCTATTGGAATTCCCCTGCCGAGCCGTGGATTCCCCTGCCGACCTAAGCCCCTCCCTACCCGGGCAGCGCTCAGCCAATTGTGCGCCGCCCCCTAGGAACTCCCGGTCACGGTGACATAGCCTGGATTCGAACCTGCAATCTTCAGGCTATAGGGCACATCCTGCACTCTGTGCAGAGAGCCTTTACTGGATGTGGCACTCGGGAGCCCCCTGAATTGATTTTAAAGTTGCTGTAAACTTATAAGGTCTCTCATGGATTAGGGCCATCCTATCTCCAAGAACTACGAACTCTGTATGTTCCTAGTCGTTCTTTGAGATCGGAAAATGCTGAACTTTTAATTGTTCCAAAAAGTCGTTTTAAAACAAAGCTTTTTGCTGTTGTGCTCCTCGGTTGTGGAACTCTATTGCGATTACCATTAGGCAGGATGAAACACTGGATTATTTTAAATCTAAATTGAAAAGATGTTTTTTTTTTTAAATTTGCTTTTAAGTAATTTGTTATAACTGGAGTGTATTGTATACATGAGCGATTTTATTTGGTTTTTTAACTTTGTACAGCGCTCTGGGATGTCTTGGCGTGAAGGGCGCTATATCAAAATACATTTGTATTGTATTGTATCTTGATAAACATTTTTTTTCTTGTGTCTAATTGTTAAGTTATGAGCCAACGTTATGAGCCAACGTTATGAGCCAACGTTAAGGGGCCATATAATGTTTAGCCTCAGTTTGTGGAGACGGGTCTTAAGCCAGAGCCACAAGTTGCATGTATATGTTGAATATTTGATAATGGTAAAATATTTTGTGCACTTTATATTGTGAAAGCTATGAGAGTTGAGTGCAATATTCTGGGAATTTTTTTTAAATAAAAAAATAAAAACAATGAAATTATATATTATGAAAAGGTTATATTTTATTTTGGTACAGTAAAAAAAAAATCATAAATTACAGCCCACATGCAGCGGTTCATGTATAAAAACACTAAATAGTGTAAGATATCTTACAATGTTGGAACAAACCTTTTCAGTCAAGTGTGTGACCTATCCCAATATCAAGTCAAAAACAAAAAGCAGTATTTGAGAAAAAGTGTCAAACATCTGATTATGCCATAAAAAATATAAAAAATGCCTAAATCGCATGAATAAATAGCAAAGAAGAAAAATACAACCAAGTAACCAAACCAGGAATAAACAACTCCAACCTACTGTACAATTTAGGGCCTTGTACTGGTAGGCAGCCTTACGTTGTTTCTTATTGGTTTTAGAATGGAATTTGGTGTTTCTATCATTTATGAAAAGCATGTGCTATTGAGCTGTTGATTTTAAATGCCTTCTCCATTCCAATCAAACGTTCCTGATTGTTCCAAGCACCTGCTGTATAACTGGAACATTACCAATAACCCTGCTCAGCTTAGATATCTTACTTTCTAACCTTAAATCATTGAGGCAATAATCAGTGCTTCAATAAGGCTGAACAGACCTTCATAATCAGTTGGAAAGGCATTCCGGAAAGTACAACTAGTAACTAGGTGTAATTGCTTTTTTCATCTCTGATTAAAATTACAGGGTCAGATTGAAATCATGTTCTCCTGATGTCTTCGAAAGGAACAATACTAAGCTAAGGTACTGCATACTCATTTTATGATGGCTTAAGACCACAAAGCCCTAATATAGTGAAGTAACAGTTAACAGTTCTTGACCTCCCTTGCTTGATGCATCTTTCTCTGCCTCAATCTGGGGACTGACAAGGCTTGCTGTCTCCCTAAAGCATATTATCTGTGTCCTTACAGCCAACTGCATGCAAACAGGTTTGCACACATGTACAAGATAAATACAATAAAATAACACATATACAATATTTAGAATTAGCCTGTTTTTTTACATTTCAATACAACACATACATCCAATGAGATCAACAAAATCCACAGAGCATAGAGCACAACAGAAAGGATATTGAACAGTAGGAGTTATGAATAATTATAACCAATATGCTCTGCATATTTCACACCAAAAAGAAAAAGAAACAGACATAGAAAACTAAAAAAACATTGTCCTGCTGGAAGATGAATCTTCTCCCAAGTCCCAGGTCTCTTGCAGACTTCAGCAGGTTTTCCTCCAGGATTTTTCTGTACTTTGCTGCATCCATTTTGCCCTCTATCTTCACGAGCTTTCCAGGCCCTGACGCAGAGAAGCATCCCCATAGCATGATGCTGCCACCACCATGCTTCACGGTAGGGATGGTGTTCTCAGGATGATGTGCGGTGTTAGGCTTGCGCCAAACATAGCGCTTAGCTTTGAGGCCAAAAAGCTCTATTTTGGTCTCATCAGACCATAGAATCTTCTTCCACTTGGTCTCAGAGTCTCCCACATGCCTTCTAGCAAACTCTAGCCGAGATTTTTTCAACAATGGCTTTCTTTTTGCCACTCTCCCATAAAGGCCAGTTTTGGGAAGCACCCGGGCTATTGTTGCCATATGCACAGTGTCTCCCAGCTCAGCCGTGGAAGACTGTAACTCCTTTAGAGTTGGCATAGGCCTCTTGGTGGCCTCCCTGACTAGTGACTCAGTTTTTAAGGAAGGCCTGTTCTAGACAGATTCACAGTTGTGCCATATTCTCTCCATTTCTTAATAATGGACTTTACTGTGCTCCAGGGGATATTCAATGCCTTGGAAATGTTCTTATATCCTACCCCTGATTGGTGCTTTTGAAGAACCTTATTCCGGATTTGCTTTGAATGTTCCTTCATCTTCATGATGTAGTTTTTGTTAGGAAATGTACTAACCAACTAAAGACAATTGGTTGCACCAGAGCTTATTTAGGTGTGTCATAGCAAAGGGGGTGAATACTTATCCTATCAATTATTTTGTTTTATATTTGTAATTAATTTAGAACAATTTGTAGATTTTATTTTTCACTTTGACATTATGGACTTTTTTTGTGTTGATCAGTGGCAAAAAATTTAATACATTTTGATTCCATGTTGTAACACAATAAAATGTGGAAAAGTCCACAGTCCAAGGGGGGGGGGGGGTGAATACTTTTGAGAGCCACTGCACAAGACATGAACCTTTGCAGTCTCTATGTGCCCATTTGTGACACGGGGTGCAATTGATCTGCTGTTCTGCAGGGCACATGCTGCTGTAAGAACGCTCCCACGCTTTCTCAGAACAGGAGCTGCTTTATCTGTGTTGCTGGGTTTTATTCTTCTTTTTCCTGAGGTCCTTGGTCTTGGTTTTGTGTAAAACAAATCAGAATAAAAAAGGAATCATAATCTTTTGTTACAATCGTCTCCGAAGGAACATTGCATTTCTGGCAATAACCTGCAAATACAATCTTCGTTTCTTGGGCTTTACAATATATTTTGTGAAAAGAGAATAAAACTATTCACAATACAAAACATTTGCGCATTTCAACTGTGGGCAAAATGTTCATGTAATACATTTACTACGGAGGAGGCAATTTGCATGTGATTTACCCATAGGGGAAAATATAGGTTTTAGTCACTTGTTACTGCTTTTGCAACTTTAGCCCTAATCACAAATCTTACACCATTAAGTTGTGTTTTACTTTCTAAAAAATAACTTTCGATCAGAGTAAATACATTGATCAATCTGATCTATGGTCTTGTTAGCATTATACTGTAAGTAAAACTGACACTTTCAACATGACAATACAAAAAAAAAAACTGGAGTCTGCCATCTCCTCTCCTTGTATTGCAGTTAGGTATTTTTAAGGCATTTAAAGACTGGCTCTGATCATGCTCTGCTCAAAATCATTCGTAATTTTGGTTGCATTGCCCTCATTTTCTTTCAGCCCCAGTTTCCTCTGTGTTATTCTGTATAACAGCACGACTTGAGACACCTATTTGTGATAAAAGCAGAACAAATATTTTGAGATTTACATAAAAAGAGCTTCATTATTTATACTGAGTAGGATATCTTCAGAAAGTGTATGTCATTCTGTGCCCTAAATAACTGCATTTAGAAAATGAGTGAACTTTGCTGTCTCATGTATGATGAATTGAACGTTCTAATCTCTTTCCCAGTAAACAAAAGATCTTTATGCAGCGCATGCGCACACAAGCGCCAGATCAATAATCTGAAAGGTTAATGTGTATAAGAATTTGAGAGGTCACAGGCACCCAAGACAAATGAACAATGCTCAGCTTTCTTCTTCTGGCCACAATTGTTTGCAAAAAAAAAGTTTGGTGCATTTTACTTTACAGTAATGCAATTTCCCATCAGTTAATTCCATTTCTCAGGGAGCATTGTATTTAATAAAAACAAATAAACATGCAATGTGTAATACATCTTTAGTTTTAGATTATGTACAATATTTTAAGTAAATTCTATCTGGAAAATGTTTAAATGTACTGTTCAATATATGCCTCTTTAGAGCTTGGTCGCATTTTTCATATCTCTGGGCACATTTCACAGGGTGTGCTGGGCTAAATGTACAACCTCACAGAGCTACTCAATTTGGCACTGAAGAGGCAAGATTGCCTTCACAGGATTGCCTCAATATGCACCCTTAGGTATTTTGAGGCAGTAACTTGCTTGAGAAAAATCTAGGTTGTAACAGTGTGTAACCTTCCAAAATAAAGTGTGGTCGCTGCCTGTCTCTGATCTCGATGGGAAGTTTTAATGTTGTCACAGGAAATCAGGTTAAACAGAGATGAGAGATTTGGCTATGGAATGGACCATGGTTTAAAAACGTAAAATTCCACAATAATACACCGTAACATAAAATATAATGCAGCGCAACGGTTCAAAATGTTAAGATGCAGAGTAATTGTTTTTCCAATACTGAAGTTCTACTAGTCAGCTAGAAAGGAAAGGTTTTTTGGTTAGGCTAAGGGTTTTGAAATACAGCAGGACAGAGTCAGCAAAAGTCAACAGACTGCATACAAATAAAAGCAATTAAAGGGTAACATATAGGCTTTAAACAGAAAGGGATGGAGCCCCATGGGACTTGTGAGTTCACCTCTGAAGAACGGTCATCAATTGACACTTTGGTAGAAATGATGGAGTTTTTATGGAAGCCATACAACATGGGTGGACAGAGTATCTGATATTATATTGTGGTCAACAGGGTCAAAAGCTCATTTAATTTCCTGGAGGATAAGCAGTGTCAAAACTCCTTTGTCACTGCTGACAAGCATCTCATTAGCACCCTTTGCAAGGCTGTCTCAACAGACTGTGCCTGTCTGTTATTCACTGTTACTTGTCAAAGACAGATCTGCCAGTTTTATGTTAAAATTCAAAAGGTCCTTGGGTCTATTTGAATGATTCAGACACTGGCATATCTTAACGTAGGCCACCCTCAGATGTGCTGTTACTTGGCGTTAACTCATTTCATTTCTAATTTTACTGTATTTCAGAAAGTTAATCAGAGGGTCACACCTCTTGTGGAAAACAGCAGCCGGAATAATAAAGAGATACACCTGTTGCACATACTGAGATCAGTATTTCCATTGAAGTAGCTGTTCTGATAATTATGTAGCCCTTATCAACTCACCTACATAACGAGGAAAGTTTCCAGCGTTTAATGAGAACATTTCCATCTAGAATTTGGATTCGAAATCGCTGAACAAGGTAAAAAAAAAAAAAAACCTAGAGACCATTTCAGATTGTATAGAGATAACTGTCAATGGAATACTGCAGGACCAGACCATGGGGGGTAATATTTGGGTAAAAACAGTAAGAAAATGACATGGGAAGGTGTTGGAGAAAGGAAATCAAGTTAGACTGATACCCAGGTGGAATGTCATTTATAAGCTGTGCTATTGTAATGTGCGTCTTATCACCTGACAGCATAATTCAATAGGATTCAATGGGCAACAATCGCTAGGAAAACTTCACTTCCAGCAATCCCACCAGGTGTGTCCAATCGGGCTCAATATAGTGAATGAACAGGCCATCCAATCAATCGCTCAACCTTCACTCAACCACACCTTGTATTGATTTGCTGAAAATAGTAAAACTAGCATTCTGCTTCCTTGTTACAGTCATGTGCTTGTTCTATAACATGTTAAACAGGTATCTCTCAGCCTGTGAAACAACAACAAATTGCGGTTTCCAAGCAAGAGGAAACACGGATTGCTCAAATCCTTAACCACAATTCTTATTACTGGAAAAGTAGCATTTAGAAGCATCATTGTTAAATACATTCGATTGGAAGCTTCGTGTTTACAGGAAGATGAAGCATGAGACACATATTTTCCTCATCTGTTGACCTCTGAGCTCCTAATTTAGATGAACAAGCAGACTGTGTGAGTTTGGGAATTTGACAACGGGGTGAGAAGGTTAACTTAATAAACTTAAAGATACCATATTTTTATTTTCAGCAGTAGGTCCTGTAAACACCTAGTATGTAAAATGACACCTGAGAAAACACTCCTGTAAAGAGCTTATACACAAGGCTTTGTGTCGAGCAGTGTGATTGACATTGTGGAGCAGTGCAGGTATATCCTGATCCAGTTTGAGAGAGGCAATGATCAGACCTCACAACTGTCTAGCATAAATGTGGCAGCGTGGTTCAAAACCCTCGTCTGCCAAAACGGCTAAAATGGAAAACAACATCTGCCATGGAGATTTGTGGCCGCAAGGCAGTTAACAGAACACCTTTTACTTGTCATATGAAGCTGAGAACCAACGAAAGCAACCAGACCCATTATTTTCTCCCAGGACCTAACAAAAAACCAGCATCTGGATGAATGGTCTTACAGTAACACACACAAATGCTATAGCAGTGTGTCTTGAAATAAATAGATACGTATAGATCAGTTATAAAGCGCCCCTCTATTTACACTGTATTACATTATTATTTTTTGTTTGTGAGGCAATATAATCTATATCAGCAAAGAAAAAGTTAAACGGCTCTAATTTACAGCGCGTGCTCATTGCTTCAATTTGAAGAGAACGTTCACGCCTCAATAACACGGTCATGACCTGCAGGTGGCAGCAAATCTCTTTCCAGCTTGGAGCTGTCGGTGGTGCTGAAATTCTCACAGCGAACAAGCATCAAGCAAATATATGAAATGTAATATATGCCTATAGTCCCTTTAACACATTACAGTACACCCTCGCTATAACGAACCTGTTGATGTCCTTATATGGAGGGGTTCGTTATAGCGAAAGGACAAGTAAGTTAATGAGATGAGATTGTGAATACAAGTAGAATAAATGTACCTGTTCGTCTCATGTATGCAGTATTCTGCCTTTGCTTGATCCTATTCATTAAAGAATTAGAACGCAGTATAAAAAGTAAAAATCCCGAATTGAAGCTGAATTTATATTCAAAATCAATCTGACATGAATCGTTTCAAAGTGCACCAAATCGTAATCCAACATTCAAGATTGCTTTGCCGCGTGGTTGCTGAACAAGCCAAAAAATGTTTTTTGACAATCTATATTCACCACAGAGATATGCCTATGGTACTCCCTTTTTCAAACGACCAATATAGTGTCCCGCTTCGTTGCAGCATAAAATGATTTTCGTTTGGGATGCATAGTTACACAGCTCGCGCTTTTTTATTAAACATAAGAGTTGAATTAACTGTGTCATCCCGTGCTTACAGACTAGGATCTTGACAGTGTGTATTTATATTATTATACGTGTCTTCCCTTTCCCGGTTGATCTGTTCTTTATCTGACCATCTCCAATATTTCAGTATCTCACGATCTGGTGCCAAGCTGATTTCTTGGTTTGTCTAATTCACTTCTATCTGTATTTCTATAATAAAAACAGAAAAAAGAAAGAAAAGTATCAGAAACTTAAGATATTCGTTCGAGGTTTGTTTATTGAATAATCAATAAATATGCAATAAAACTATACAGCTGTTACGCTTCAATAAATTAGAGTTCCAATGTGCAGGACGAAAATTCCATAAAAGCAAATGGAAAGAATTACATGATGTCCTTGAATAATAATAATAATAATAATAATAATAATAATAATAATAATAATAATAATAATAATAAATGCTAGTAGAATATGATTTGAGTTAAGGCAGCGCAATGCAGGATTACTGCCAGCTGCGTCTGTTATATCGATGGAGGGGGAGGGGGCACCTTTGAAACACTCAAATGCTGGATCAAGAACTCAAACACCTACAACCAGTGTAAAGTAAAAGAAAGAGAGAGAGAGAGAGAGAGAGAGAGAGAGAGAGAGAGAGAGAGAGAGAGAGAGAGAGAGAGAAAGAGAATTCAGAATGGAAAGACTCACTGTTATGACCTCTTAGCCATCTGACGTATCTTCCACAGCTGGTATATATGAATTGGATTTGTCACCAGTCGTCAATGATTCATACAACTAGTAAGATGAAGCGTCTTGTTGCCGTGTCTACAGATCATCATGATTCTTTTATATAATGGACTGGTCATGGAGACAATCGCTACCATAAAGGACTGAGTTTCCTAAGTCTGCCGAAAGCTGATGTTTTGCTAGAAATGGAAAATACCAACAACACTACGTATTTAGACAGCTCTTACCAGAAGGAAAATAAAACAGCATTTCAAGACGTAGCACTAAGTTACCAGATCATAACTTCTCTGTTCCTGGGAGCCCTTATTCTCTTTGCCATATTTGGGAATGCATGTGTGGTCGCAGCTATAGCTTTAGAAAGATCTCTTCAAAATGTAGCAAACTATTTAATAGGATCGCTGGCTGTAACGGACCTGATGGTGTCGGTGCTGGTGCTCCCCATGGCAGCTCTCTACCAAGTCTTGAACAAGTGGACTCTTGGACAGGTAACTTGTGACATTTTTATTGCTTTAGATGTGTTATGCTGTACATCGTCTATCCTTCACTTGTGCGCAATTGCTTTGGATAGGTACTGGGCTATCACAGATGCTATAGATTATGTAAACAAAAGGACTCCGAGGCGAGCAGCTATTTTAATTAGCCTAACCTGGCTGATAGGTTTTTTAATATCTATCCCACCAATGTTAGGCTGGAGAACTCCTGAAGACAGGGCAGATCCGGATGCCTGCACAATAAGTCAAGATCATGGTTATACCATTTATTCCACCTTCGGAGCTTTTTACATCCCTTTGATTCTAATGTTGGTTCTTTATGGGAGAATATTTAAAGCAGCCAGGTTCCGAATTCGTAAAACCGTCAAAAAAACCGAAAAGAAGAAAGTAGCAGAAAGATGCCTAACGGTCTCACCGGCTATCTTACCCAAGAAAAGCAATGGTGAGACCAGCAAAAACTGGAAGCGAAGTGTGGAGCCAAAACCCAATTATTGCGTTAATGGAGCGGTGAGGCATGGGGAGGAAGGCGCAGCACTGGAGATCATCGAAGTTCACCACAGCAACTCAAAAAACCATCTGCCTCTTCCAAATACCTCGACTGTAGCCTGCTTCGAGAACAGAAACGAAAAGAACACAGAAGCCAAAAGAAAGGTGGCTTTAGCCAGAGAGCGCAAAACCGTCAAGACCCTGGGCATTATTATGGGAACCTTTATTCTCTGTTGGCTGCCATTCTTCATTGTGGCCCTGGTGTTACCGTTTTGCGGTGAAAGTTGCTACATGCCAGACTGGCTTGCCGCACTGATTAACTGGCTTGGTTACTCAAATTCACTTTTAAACCCCATCATCTACGCCTATTTCAACAAAGATTTCCAAAGCGCTTTCAAGAAAATTATTAAGTGCAAGTTTTGCAGACAGTGAAACATCTGTGTCATAGTTGCTTTCAGACAAGGAATGGAAAACGCTTTGCCTTCAGACTAAATAAAGTGACACTACTCTCTCGGTAGTTTCATTTTCATATGTGGTTAATTGTTTTTAAATGATACCAATATCTACCACGAATAGACGATAATGAACGTGTCACAGTGCTATGAGTGTATAACATGCATACTACAAAACAATGGGTTGGACCAGTTGCTTTAGAAACCCAAAGCATGGACATCCACATAGAAAACTGCTTCTGTGTACTTTGTCCACGGCATCTACATTATTTTATCTCCATGCAGGGTGTATCATTTTGTGTGCTGAATTCTAAAATGTAATAACATTGGTGGGTCTGGGAGTTTGCCAAATTTACGCTGTTTTCTCAATTACCCACTTCGAGTCATAATTAGTATTGACGAAATAAACCATCTAATGACTAAATCCCTGTTTCTGTCTAATTTTTTGGGAAATAATGGTGTGCCATACATATATTTAGAACTGTATTGGTTATGCAAACACATGCATCTAAAACCTTAGACGTGTATACATCTGCATATCAACCCCCCCCCCCCCCCCCAATAAATAAATAAATAAATAAATAAATAAATAGAAGATCTGTTGTTTGTGTGGTGAAATCCATGACAAAGGTAAGGTTTAAAACACGACACGACACAACTGCTTGCTCTCAGGAATTATAATCCGCAATATAATATATATGAAATCACCTTTTACCTTGCGTAAATAAAACCCATAAAAAATATTAGTATTATTTTTTTTATTATTGTAATGTAGTGTGTATAATGAAATATCTTGCAGATAATATTTTCGCATATCCTTTGTCTGGTAATACATTTGATGCTTCTAGAGGTTACTTTAAAAAATGGTGTGGTTTGTCGCATTCATCTATCTGCTTTGCTTTGCTTTTTTTTGCCTTGCACAGTACATTCCAAACGCATTAAATCGCATGGTAATGTATTCTATACATTTCAAATAGAAAGGCACTTAGCGCGGTTCAGCGCAGGAGCACATCAGCTCATTAAAAAGAGAACGACGTGGGAGGCACTAAGGAGAAACCTTTAGAAAATATATACAAATTTTAATTATACAAAAACATTTCGAAATTAAAATGTACTCCGGAACATAACTAAAAATAATATGATGGCTGGAAGCTTTTTTTTCCTTCTTTTTTTCTTAACAATCGTAACATATTACCCAATTAGCAGGAGTTTGCTATTGAATAACAAATGGCAAAATCTCAATGAAACCCACCAACATCAGTACAATAGTTCTTAGTTATATAGAGCGTAGGCATCTTCCAGTACAGATTTAGTTAACTCTTTATGCACTGATGAAACAAACACATTACTTTCATTAAAAAATTAATGCCTCTGTGAGCCTAAGTTTTCTTCGTCCTCTTATTTTTCTTCTTCTTAATATTATTATTTTAAAGTTGTTAGAAAAACAGAGTACACCTAAATGATGTTGTTTCTTTACAAACGTGTTTTCGATTATGATATGTGCAGAATAAGATTGAACAGTCTATCATTTTGCTATCTTATTGTATTGTTATTATAGTTATACATATTTAAGTTACATAACTTTCAATGACTATATATATATATATATATATATATATATATATATATATATATATATATATATATATATATACACACCACAAAGTAAATGATCACTACAACCAATACAACATTTTGTAAGTCCTCCTTGGGATTTATCAGACAACTTGTCCTCTAGGTGACCTGTCATGGCACATACAAGCTTTTTGCACAAGTCTGAGGGACAGTTTCAACTTTTTACTCTCCTCATTAGCTACAGTAGATCCAGCAATGCTTCATAAGACTCAGAACTGGAGATGGACCAAGAACTTTGATATTTTAACCACCCTAGTATTACAATTGCTTATCAAACTCCACATTTGTGTCATGCTACCCAGGGGAATAACGTTGAAATTAATAGAGGGTGTCAATACTTATAGACTCCACTGTGTATACAGAGATAACTGTTTTCCCTTTGACCACACATTGACTCAAAGCCAGATTTTCATTGGCATAATGTTTGGAAGGAAAAAACACTAAATATTTTTAATATATTATTTTAATAAAGCAAATTAAAAACTATTTAAGACTAAAGTACTTATGACCTCCTAAATTAAACATCTGAGTAGTTTATTTCTGGTTTGAAACTTTCATTGGTTCATTTTTCCTTTCTGGAAAAAGTGCAAAAGATGAGTTTGAGTAAACAGCTTTTAGAATCTTGCCCATTGACTTTTAGCAGCTTCAAGAGGTTGATAGAAACTGCTTGAGCATTAGCAAACATTACAAATCAAAACAGGCCTTTACGGTAGAGTACAAGGAAATACACCTTTCTAGATGTGAGTCACAAAATCCATTATAATTTCCGTTACATCAGAGGAATCTTGCCTGAAGAATGATAGAAGGCACTTTTGGATTCTATTTATCAGTCATTCATGCAGTTAGACAATTCTTGATCCTAACATATAAACCCATTCAAGTTTATTTATTTTTGTCGCTGTATTATTTAGCAGCAATTGTAAAAGAATCTAAATCTGAGGGCGCATGGAGATGTTTGTCCTGGTGTATGTATGTATGTCACACTTACTTCCATTTACATACATTAGGAGAATTGCTTATCCAGTTGTAAAGAAACTTGCCATGGATCTTTAGAAGATATTCATAGCATCAGAATCTAGGGATACACAGAGTCCCCGGTATGTCTGTATGAACATACATACTGCAGGCATAGTTCACAGTGATCTGCTTTTTCATGCTACTCATAGTTCTAATTGTGTATTTACAATGGGGATATGTACGTTAGTGACATAAATGTTCTAGTTACATATGTTCATCAAATGCATCCAAATACATCTCTCTCTTCATTGCCAACTTACCACGCTTTGTCTCACCAATATATGCAAGAGTATGGGCAGAATCTTCCACATCAGAATAGTGCCACCAGTCAACTCCCACAGCCAAGCAATCTGCAAGACTGGAGGTGTGATCAAATTGACATACCGTGGTGAGGTTGAGTAGTTCATACTGTATATATTTTACAGCGAGAAATATGGACCCAAGTTTCTAATTCATGCACTGATAGCTAATGTAGTTATGACCAAGAGCAGTGTTTTCTGTACCGGCAGCCAGCCATTTGCTCTAGTGTACTGACATACATCCATTATTATTTATTTCTTAGCAGACACCCTTATCCAGAGTGACTTATAATTGTTACAACATATCACATTATTTTTTTTACATACAATTAACCATTTATACAGTTGGGCTTTTTACTGGAGCAATCTAGGTAAAGTACCTTGCTCAAGGGTACAGC
Organism: Acipenser ruthenus; assembly: GCF_902713425.1. Classification (NCBI taxonomy): domain Eukaryota; kingdom Metazoa; phylum Chordata; class Actinopteri; order Acipenseriformes; family Acipenseridae; genus Acipenser; species Acipenser ruthenus. The sequence goes on from NC_081190.1 coordinate 16,317,238, forward strand.
AGCAGTGTCCCCCACCTGGGATTGAACCCACGACCCTCCGGTCAAGAGTCCAGAGCCCTAACCACTACTCCATACTGCTGCCCTAGGCAAAGACAGACCTGCTGGAATCAACACAGAAGCCTTTTTATTCTGATGAACACTATATTTACAGTATTTAATTTTTCTTTTATCTAGGATTAAAAAAAAAAAAACTTGTGTATTTCCAAATATTGGCCGGAAATAATTAATACCAAACCCAGCCAGCATAATACACCAGTTTGACCCACTTTTTATTAAGTAATGTTAACATCCAGCTCTGGGAATTTATGCTGTGTTTTCCCATATACCTCTAGTTACTCAATTTGGTAATCATCCTGCATGCTGCCCCTATAGTTCAGCTCAAGACTGCGTGACAGGCACTGTGTAATTATGCACTGAGATTATGAAACTCTTTGCCTAAAGGTATTTGTGAGTCAATCTTGTTCTGTTACAACAGAGCTGCAACTCTAGTAGTTTGACCTTGTCTTTCTCCTAGTGGCTTCAACAAAGACAAGGTTATTATTATCGCATGGCTTCTGCTGCATGTGGTACCAATGTCTTATTTGTCAAGAATGGAAAATAAGATTTCTATAAATAACTTCATCTATCGTATGGGTGACCAGCAGACAGTATATCAAATATAGCTTTTTTTATTAAATGCCAAACCAGTTTAAGGTTTATTTAAGTAACAGAAAGCTAATATGTGGTAAGTAATGGCTGTCAGTCACAAATGCTAGCATGGCCTAGTTGTACCTCAGATTTGAATACAGTCTTTTTTACTCTTTCTTTGTTTGTTAATGATCTCCCTAAGATATTTGAGAATATGGTTGCTCATTTATATACAGACTAACAGTGTTACATTGTGGTGGTAAAGATGAGTAAAAGGTTAATACAGATCTTAAAAAGTTACATTAATGATGTGCTGATAAAACACATATGTTGCTTTTTGGCCCAAAAGATAAGACTGATACTCATGATGATGCATTTGTAATATGTATTTGTACATCGGATGGCTCCCTTCATTAGGCTGTTAACTGCTTTAACAATGAGAGTTTGGATTAACACTGGGTTGATTTATGTTGGTCAAGAAGGTCCACTTTAAATAGCTTTTTATAGGTCAAAATCCTGTTTTACTTTCCAAATTAGAAAGAAGCTAGCAACTTATCTATTTGTGCCTGTTCTATAATACAGAGATATTATTTACAAAAATATGTCAAAAATTCAGATTTGTAAACTGGATGTAGTTTACAATAGTCATGTTTGTTGCTCTGCAGCTGACAAAACAGATGTCAACAGAAGGGTATTAAAAAGTGCACCTTAAAGTTGGATAGATAACTCAAATTAATAACCATTTTGAATGCAACTTTTTAAGGGAAAATGGAAAATCCAGGCAAATCTATCTCAAGGTTCCCAGGGTTACAGCATAAGTTGGTTAAAAGGCACATTATGATTGGAATAAACTACCAGAACAACTGAGAAATGCACCTGATTGTATGTGCAATAATTGCATGTGTGATGCCTGCAGGACCTCCTTGCAACAAATCCTCAAAGGCAAACATTTTTAAATAGAAATACATAGAGATGGGTGTCATGACATTTAATATTGAATACATGCAACATACAACATACTATGATCGGGTAAAGAACAAAGGTGAACCAAGTGTTCTGAAACACACAGGGGTTAAGAGTCTCCTAGTGCTGTGTACTTTGGCCTGGAATAAGCATATCACTGCAGCCAGCATGCTCATTCTACCTACAGAGCTCCTGCTACAGTACAGTTGTGATTCATTCAGAGACCAAAGCTTTAGTACTACAAAACCTCAACAGTAGAATGGTCAGGGATGACAACGGTACTCTAAAAGATAACCATGGGAAACACGCACTGTAATAAGGCATTTTTCCCAAGTTTTTCCAAATGCTTTTGCTATAGATTTATCACAGTTTACCAAAATTGCATCTTTAAATAATAGAAATACTGTATCATATTCCCATGAAATCAGTTAGACTCAATTTGTGTTTCATTCATCAAGACAAAGTAACAGTAGTTTACATAGCAAATGTGTACACATGTGTTCAGTAAATCAATTTAAAAGTAATCTAAAAGCCAATAACAAGGTCTACACGTCTAAATGTCTCACTCAATTAAAAAATGCATTGATATTCTTATTGTTTACACTGAAAACAAGTATCGACATCCTGGGGTATATTCAATTGATCTACAGGGTGACGGATCTAAATATTGTGTTATTGTTTCATTGCTTGAAGTGCCTCACGTGGACTGTTAGATCTTTGATTTTCATGTGCAATTTATTGTGACAAGCACCAAATCACAAACACCACAAGGTCATTCTGCAATGTGATCCACTGTTGTGTAGATCAATAAAGCAGATGCCCCACGAGTGAGAATTGGGGTCAGTGTTTAGAATATGCACAGATTGAAATGAATACTGTTCTATTCTAATACAGATTGGTACACTTGCGTAGCATTGAAGAGTCCCTGTGGTGGTCCGCATAGAGGGATTCCACTGGAATTACAATATTTGGCCCTGTATCTATTCCTGCATGCCATATCATCACAAAACATGGCAGTTTAATCAGTGTAATTATACTCTGTTTTATAACATGCCAGTTTGCCTCACCACATCTACCAGAAACAGATTGTATCCTTGCCTAACCTTTTTCCTAGTCTATTATTATTATTATTATTATTATTTGTTTATTTAGCAGACGCCTTTATCCAAGGCGACTTACAGAGACTAGGGTGTGTGAACTATGCATCAGCTGCAGAGTCACTTACAATTACATCTCACCCGAAAGACGGAGCACAAGGAGATTAAGTGACTTACTCAGGGTCACACAATGAGTCAGTGGCTGAGGTGGGATTTGAACCAGAGACCTTCTGATTACAAGCCGGTTTCTTTAACCACTGGACCACACAGCCTCCTATGTCTAAGTCTAAGATCCATCATCCATCAAAAACCTCTATAACATTCCACCCCAGCAAACCACCACATTTCCAGGTTATGGAATGGCTCCAGGAACATCAATTGCTTTTGAAGTATCTGAACCCATACAAAGTACAGTGCTTCTATGCATAGATCGGTCACCCTTTCTTTAGGATGCTCCAGGAATCTTTTCCCTTTTACGCAAAAATAGTGGAAACAAATTGTAACAAATTGTACAGGGTGATCCTTTAATATCTTCCATTTAAATATTTCCCTAACATAACATGATGAAAAATCCTATTAATATTATGAACAATCTTGATACTGATGTGTTACAGAACACCCAGCAGAGTTTTACATGAAGTTACTTTTGGCTGTGTCCCGCGTTGTCCGTATGGCAGTGTTATATTTCTAAACACACTGCCGACTCTTCGTGGGTGTTTCACTCCTTTAAACCACCACAGTTTCAGATCATTGTTTCCTGCTTCCCAGGAATGCTGTATCTGAAAATCAATCAGTCCCCCTACAGTTTGTTTGCAGGATGCAATACATTGAGCTGAACTAGCAAGTTACATCAAGTAAACTCAACCAACAATTGCTTACTAGTCGATGTGTTGTGGTGGCTCTCTAACTATTGTACTCCACTTCAGGTTGTTTACAAAAAATGTGGTAATATAGTGCTGATGCATCTAGGTGTGTATATATCAGGTAATCAGTCCTGCTCTTTTTCTGTATTCCTAATGCATTCCTTATGCAGTCATTTGGGTCACACTTTATTTTGGGTCACACTTTATTTTGAGGGACATATTTAATGTCATATTATGCCATATTTAATTTTTATAATTGTTATACAATATAACAATGATCATCCTTCTTCAGGGCATTACATTGCTTATCGACGCAGAAGGGACAACGTCACAGATGGAGCAATAAGTAGGGTGAATAGATTTCAAGGTTTGACCGGGACCATCCTCTTCTGCCATCCACTGCCTCAGTGTCCCGACATTTTCCCCCCAAAATTTAAAAAGGCCAGGTTTTCAACAGCGCCAGAGAGCACTGCTTATGTTATAAAATCACATCAATCATATTAAAATATGGTTCCAGAATAATATTTTTCATATGGGCTAGGATACTTATAAAGGTATGGAAAATTCTAGAAATGAATGGTACAAGTCTCAATACATATGGTTATAACATGTAATTAAACATGTCCACGAATTGGAAAGGGAAGGTGCTGTGGTTGTTGTTTTTTTTTAATGTGAAAACAGTAACAACAGTAATAATGGTAAAGTATATATTTAAATAAATAGCTTTCTTAAAATAAATTTATAATTTTATGTGTAACAGGTGGGGTAATTGGGCCCAGCAGGGGCTAATTTGCTTTAACAATCTCGTTATCTTTGTATGTATAAAATCTGTGCAGCACGGGGAGTAAGCAGACATGCTGTGCTGTGCTGTGCTGTGCTGTGCTGTGCTGTGCTGTGCTGTGCTGAGCTGAGCTGAGCTGAGCTGATTCCTCCCCACCTGTTATAAGGTAAGTTGATTGCACTTTTTTGGGTAGGTGATCAGGTCCCTTTTTAAATGTGTATTTTAAATGTCTTTTCTTGTAGGGTGAGTTCAGACGTTGCTGTGTGATTTGTTGTATCCTGGACTCCCTGATGTCTTTTTAATTGATTGCATACTCTTTTAATGTGTTGGCTGTTTTAATGTTGGCTGTGCTGACAAATGTGTTTTATATTTTTAGAACGAGGACGTCGGCCAGACACTCTTTTCTTTATGCTTTTCTTAGTGTTTTTTTATACAAGTTTTAGTACAGTATTGTTCCTTCTGCATAGTATTTTTTATATTTTGTGATTAGAGGTTTAGTATTTACTTGTTTAACAGAGAACTACTCTGTGCTTCTTGTCATGGTGCACAGGTTTGCTTTAGCATGTTTATTTTTGATGTGTTGGAGTCCTTTTAGCTGGCCTATTAATACATTAACAACTTGTTATAAGAGTGACGTAATCTCTGCGTTCGTTACTATGCTATACATCTTCTGCATTAAGCAAGCCGGGCTGTTGTCTCTGTGGAAGGGTTTGGGAAGGTGGTTTATGCACGTTTTGATTTGTTTGGGTTTTTTGCTGAACACTTTTATAGATTGATTTATTAGTATTTTATTTGTTGTTTTTATTTAAGCACTAATTATTTAAGTGTATTTGCTTGGTCTGGGTTGACCTAATGGACTGGACGGGTGTGTTTAAGGTGTCTATGTGCCCTAGGTGTTCACTTCCTCGGTGCTCCAGCCCTGACTTGTTTGTGTTTTCTTTTTAGGTGCTGCTGTGTTAAAGGACTCCAAACTACTGTTTTATTCTTTCTTTGTCCACTGACTGCAGCCATCATTGTTGATCACTTTAGCTTATCTGTGTTATTTTTGTGTGTGACAATAAAATATCCTGTTTGGAGGGAGCACTAAATGACCTTTTTGTCTTTGACTTTTCATTCAATTGAAAACTTGTGCAGGGGGAGGGGGGGGGGGACATGTAGTTTTTTTTAATGGAGGTCCCAGTGCTCTTAATATTCGGGTCGCATAGTCATAAGTTATTGGGGTGCGCACCCCCACACCGCCACATGTATAACTTACCTATCCACACTGCAGTATTGTTGTCATCTTTTTGATTGGGTTGAAAGCTACTGATAAGCCCTTTTCAGTTTAAACTTTATTCTTTGTGTAGTAAAGTTTAACTTCAACAAAGTATAAACCTTAGAACTCTTGGGTTATACATTTTATTTGAAGGCACTTTTTAAATGTTACTGTAATAATGTTTAGCACAGTGACTAAAACAATAAATAAATAGTATCCCTTAAAATAAAACGTCTGGTCTGGATTTAATTTAGAAACCAAAAAATGCGTTTAGATTCTCTTTTTTAAATAATATCAGTGGTTACAAATTTAATTGAATGATTTTCAATTTAATTCTGTGACAGGCATTTTGAATGTCCCTTTGACACTAACTGCCTTAATGGCTTAGATTTCAAATGAACCATTTCGTACTATATCACCTAAACTGCCTATGACCATGAACTGCACTGACAGTGTCTTAATAGGTTCAAATACAATTAAAAGTAGAACTGAAGTTTCTGGAGAATCTTCGTCTGCGTTGTAAAACGTGACTGGTCAAGGTCATTGGATTGGCACACTTGGTTTCCTATACAGGTTCTATAGTAAACATCACTCTATATACAGTGTGTAAGGAGCTATGTACTGGCAAAACTGAATTGTCCAGTTTGACCATGAAAGATTATAGCCATTACAGTTTTTTTGTATTTCACTTATTAATTATATAGAGTCAGTTGCGAGCTACCAGCATCCACAAACAGGATAGTTCTACGTGACATTGTTCCCGAGTCATAACCATTACAATTTCCGACCCCAAATCTGTAAATCCGATTGGTAATAAAAACAATAGCATAAATATACAGATATTGGGCAATAACTGTGCCGAATATCGAGTTGAAAGCTGTAGAGGAGATGCGTTGAGAAAAACGTGTCAGAAACGAGAATAACAATAATCATAAAGAAACCGAGAGAAAACAACCTCTGTGGTCAACAACACAGACAAGTTATACTTGGATTTAACAGTCCTGCAGGATGCACGGGCAGTAGGCCAATGTATATTTGTATACTGAGGTTTCTATTTGATTTTGCGGTGGTGAGGTTTTGTTTGTGTATCTGGTTTTCCAGGTTATCGGGTACCCAACCACCTGAGGCGTGATGTTATCCCAGCACAACACATGCCCTGTCATGCATTATTCCTTTATTAACCGAGAGGAAATTATGATATCAATTGACTTGAGGTGTACTTTTATAGTGCTAGCATGTACTAAAAATGGAAACAGTCTTGCTCCAGCAAATCATAAGCCATACACAAAAATGTACAGCTATATTTAATGTCCTGTTCTAATTAGGAAAATAAGTAATAATGCAAGGGTCATTCTGGCTGCAATATGGACTCTTTTTAAGACTTTATCCATGACTTTAAACTCTCAGCTAAATCTAGAGGAAATGGTCAGGCAAATGTGTTCATCTATGTTTATTACACTAATGAAGGTTAATTAATATTAGTGCATTTTGCTTTGCTGTAATACATTAGCCGGAACATTGGTGTGCTTAACTTCTTGAAGTTTTTCTCTGGAGGACAACTGCATAGTGTCCACTGTAGTATAGTGTTGTATGAGAAAGCACATGGGAAAGATGAAATCCTTTAAACCTCTAGGATACACACAAAACAAATATAGGAGAGACTTGTTTCCAAAATGAGAAAATCAGCCTTCTAGTCTTGTACACCCATGGCAGTACAGCAGCTTTTCTCTTTTTAATTAATAACTGCATTGCGGTAGCTCAGCAAACAGAAGAGCGTATGCCTTAGAGCATTTCAACTTTTAATACAGCAATTGAAAACGGTCAGCAGTATTTGTCCACAGAAGAAAAAATAAATAAACAATATATAAATTTATACCTTTTTTATTGGAGTTGAAAATACAAGCTTTCAACAAGGCCTGCCTGTAGGTCTATTCATCAGGTAAAGGTGGAATGGGCAGTAATCAATCAACCAATCACATTTATTTTGTATAGCACCTTTCATGCCAAGGATTCCCAAAGCAAATCACAATACAAATAAATATGCTATACAATGATATAATATAATTGACAATAAAATATCGAAAAACATTCGATATTAAAATTAAAAAATATATAAAATACATATTAACAAAATTCTAAAATAGGCCATCCCAATCTATAAAGAGGCCTTTGCATAAAGATGTGTTTTAAGCTTTGATTTCAATGCATTTATTGAGTCAGCTTTACAGATTTTAATTGGAAGATTAATACAGATGCATAATGACTAAAGGCTCTTCCACCACAAGAGCTACGTTTTATCATTGTAGTCACCAGAAGCCCAGCATCAGCACATCTCAACTGGCGTCCAGGGACATAAGGTAAAAGCATATCATTAATGTAATCCCGCCATTTCCAGTCTTAAATATCATTAATGAAATTTTAAAAATAACTCTGTACTTCATCGGAAACCAATGCAAGCAGGCAAGAACAGGTTTAATATGTTAAAATCTTTTTGTACCTGCCAGAATTCGTGCAGCTGTATTCTGAACCTGCTGTAAGCGATTGATTAGCTTACAAGGTAGATCAGCCAATAGGGCGTTACAGTAGTCCAGACTGGATGAAACAAAAAAAATTGACATCCCGATAGTCTGGAGTCATCAGAACTCATTTTAAAATAAATCTGGGTGTCGTCAGCATACGAGTGGAAATTAAAACCATGTTGTCTGATTACGGGGGGTTATTCGGCAATCCTATATCTCAGCCACATTTAAAGCACTACTCCTCCTATGGTACTCTAATGCAAGTCGTCTGATAGCATCCGACATAATCTGATTGCAGAACCATTTTGCAGCCAAAACAGTTGCTTCAATTCCATATCATTCAATTCCATTTAAACAAACAAGGTCTGATTTCAGGATGATCGTCGCCAAGTTAATTTATTAATGCAGCAAGGAATCTGAATTTTAGCAGTGAATAAATAAGGGTATGTACATATATTGAGGGCAAGTCAATGCTTTAGTTTAATGATGCTTTAAATAAAGATTTGGTTTTGTTTATTTTTTTTTTGGTTCTTTGCACGTGTAAACTAGTTTCAGTGAGTCAAAAAAAGAAGCTAACAAAATAAAAATAACATATACTGTAAGAATCATGAAAATGTAATTAAAATACCAAGATACAAAAAACATTGAGATATATATAATATGTGTGTTGTAGTCAAAGTCCAAAAATTGGCCAATGCTGTCTTCGGCTGTTGCTCTTGGGTCTGACAACAGTGCCCAGTCAATGACATCAATAGTCGCTAATTTTGGGTGATGTTGTTTTCTTAACATAAATGTAGAGTACTTCGGACATTAGCCGGCCATTGTCAACATTTCCCAGTGAAACTTGAGCAATGGTGTGTGTAACTATGCCAATTCATTCTTCCAAAGCCGTTGTCACACGAAAAATGGTCCCCAATGGAAAATTTGTCCCCCCAGACTAATTTTCATAGATTGACCTATGAAAAATGGTCCCCCGGACTTTTTTTTCATACATTACAATGAACAATATAACTTGCAAGATTTTTTATTTTTTTTCAAACTGTGTAAGCAACACAACACAAAATCAAATAGGGTACGTGATGCATTTTGTACAAAATCATGCTGCAAAAGAAGCCTTGTTGTAGCAAAATGTAAACTACTACTACTAATAATAATAATAATATTGCTTATATCCCTTCAAAACAAAATAAATGTGTGTTTTGCTAAACAAACAAGAAGGAAAGTGACAATGCATAGCATTTATTTGAGAAATAATGTATCAATAAAGCATAGAAACAGCTGTATAAGTATTTTTTTAGTTGTAATACCCTAAGGCTAGCTTATTTTTAAAAATGCTACCATTCTCAAAATGTGTTCTAATGTAATTATAGCAGTTTCATAATGGGGGGACCATTTGCCATGGGGGGGACTGAATTTTGCTTGTTGGGGGGGGGGGGGCTTTTTTCATGGGGGGGGGGGGGGTGTCTAGATTTCATAAAGAAAATTGGTCCGAGGGGAACAAATTTCATGGCATAATCTATGAAAATGAGTCCGGGGGGACCATTTTCCATGGGGGACCATTTTTTGCGTGACACGTGATCAGCGAGAATATTATCACTGAAGAATCCTCCTTCTCGATTTGGATTACCGGTGAGACCAAGATGTTTTTTTTTTTATTGCATTGTTTTTTTTCCCCCCAGTTATTTTTGGATTAAAAACATATTTTGGGGACACTGGCTATTTAAACAAAGACTGTATACAGCATTTTGATTTTCGGGACTTTATTTATTTATTTATTTATTTATTTTTCAATCTGCTAGTAACCTGTTTGTTATTACTGTTTGACTGGCTTTGTGTTTCAAAGCATATACATGTTATTACTTTTCTCTTTCTTTTCATTCCCAGCATTTGCAAACATTGTGTAAAAAAATAGTCTTTTGAGTTTGATAGATGTTCCCGTTTCATTGTTGTTACTAGCAGTTCTTCTAGTTTGTTGATTAAAGCAATGAAGTATTCTAAAATCTACATTTTTTTATTATTATTTTTTTTTTTACCTCCAGTATATTTTAGTAGTTGTATTTATGATTGTTTCAAAATTGACCACCTGCTACTGGGCAATGTCGTCATTGCCCAGCCAATGTTATTTAGATCTCTGACATCATTGGCCGACGTCAGTCTTTGGCTGTAATATATATATATATATATATATATATATATATATATATATATATATACACTGATGCACAAAAGAAATACAACACTCAGTTCTAATGGATTTCATCAAATATTTTAAACATAGATACAAAACCACCGAAAACGTGAACAAAAATACAGATCAAAGAATCATACTTTTTCAGTATGAAACGTGACACACTGTCAAAATGAAAACACTGCAAAGTTAGTATCGGCTATGACCTTCCTGAGCATTAACACAATCCTGGCAGCATTGATGCATAGACCTGATCAGCCTCTGGACAGAGTGCTGTGGGATGTTCCGCAGCTCTTCCTGTGCAGCTGCAGCCAGCTGGCGAAGGATGGCTGGTTGTGGTTGTCTCCTGTGGATGGCACTGGCGATTTGGTCCCACAGATGTTCTATTGGACTCAGGTCAGGAGAAAAAGATGGCCACGGCAAGACCTTGACATTGTTTTCTGAAGTCGTGCAATTGTAATCCTAGCACTGTGTGGTCTTCCATTGTCCTGCTGGAAAAGCGGATTGACCTGCAGGAACGGAAAAACTTTTGCCTCAAGAACTTTTTTGATGTATCCCTGAGCAGTAAGGTTGCCCTCAAACTGCACCAAAGGCGTTCTCGTGTTAAAGGAGATTCATCCCCACATCATCACACTTCCATCGCCCCACTGATTGGCTTGAACAACGCAACAGTTAGCATAACGCTCACCATGACGTCTCCACACATGTCTTCTGTCAAGGGCAAAACGGCATTCATCGGTGAATAAAACACTCCACCACTCTGGCCTACAGAGGACTGCGATTTCATCTCTCAGCTGTCAACCCCCTGAACGGCCTCTGAGCATGCAAATCATTTTCATGCAGACGGCGAGCTCCAGTCATTCTGCTGATGCGCGGTTTATTTCTTCCTAGAATTTCTCGTGCTGTAGCCACTGCAGTCTGAAAACGATTACGCAGATGGATCAGTCGGCTGTAACGGTCCTGGGCCGTTCTGGTGACCTTCTGCCTTCCTGGACGTGTCCTGTCCCTCACAGATCTAGTCTGCTGATTGTTGAAGCAGAACATCTCATTTTCCGGGCAACTTCTCTCAGGCAATCTTCATTCCTCAAGCGGGGCATGGTCGTATCTTTCGCTGTTCTTGTGTTAATTAAAATCATGTCTTTTCGAATGGCTATTTATACTGATTCTTAATCAACTCATTTTGGCAATTTTAACTCAACTCAAATACCAAACTCCGAGCACCTGGCGTTTTTATGAAATCACATGACTTGAGCTCAGTATTTTGTTATCCCAAGGAACAATACTACTCAAACAATCAACAAACCTATCTGTTCACTATTTAAAATGTAGATAATATTATATATAGTTCTCTAAAATGGCAAGTTATGTGTGGGACAGTAGGGATTAACATTGTAAAAAACAGGATATTTTTCTGGAATAGACCATGGTAATTAATCTACACAGAAACACAACAGAGAAGCACACAGAACATATTATTGTAAGATAAGTAATAAGTACAAAATAAATAAAAGAAGCAGGGATATATATTCTAATCTAAGGCTATTATTGTAGCATGGCCAGGTCCTGTTGTAGGTGAGTACCCAGGGTCTGGAAAGCATGGGGATGATTTCAGAGAATACTATAGAGATTAAAATGGCCAAATACATCATTAGTAGTAGTAGTGCCTGTTACAGAAAACATTTGAGCGGTATTTTAGCCCTTATTGTGCATTGTTTGACTTTTTGTATAATTTTTTCATAGCACAGTTTTTTTTATACCATTTTTTTATAACATCATCCCTTTTTTTAGGACATATTGAACAGAAAATAAATATATACTGTATTTATGTATTGGAGATGTGTTGTAATGTGTTTAGAGATTCCACACATATTCTCTCCTAATGGGTTCCTGACACACTGTGTTCATTGATTTGTTCAAGGTAGTATTTAAGCCTCCTATTTGTGTGTAATCACCCAAATTTAGTGCATTATTAAAACTAGATGTAGCAGAACTTTTCTGATGTAACAGAAATAGGAAATCCTCTGACTGGACCACAGAGCAGATGCAAAGCCTACCTGGATATTTACATTCCCAACTAGATTTGTATTTGTAGCTGCTCCGGCCTCTTTTCTCCCAGCAGGTGTCACTGTTTGGTAACTATGTTTGAGTACTGCAGTTTAAGGTGAGGTTGAATTGATCGAATTGCCCAAATATACAGTACCAGGGGCATTTTGTGATGTTGTGTAATTGTCCACTCCACAACAAAATGTTGAACCCCACAGCTGGTCAAATATTATCCCAGAAAAAGTATTTTAAGTCCATTGTATAAAGCAGTTTATAAATCGGACATAACATTTGTCATAACTTGCTCTATAATGCCTTGGTTATACATTTTACACAATCTAATAAGCCTCTTTAAAGTGTAAATAAAGCATTTATACATTTTATCAGGGGAGGCTGGTGACATTGCACCAGGGAGTTGTGCAAATCTAAACAATGCAACTGCCACACACTGATTTTTTTTTTGTGTGTTTTTTTTGTGAAAAACAGAATAGCTTGAGTGGATCTGACAAATATAAAATGATTCCAGAAAGAAAGCCACAGGGCTTCGCTGTTATGTTCCTGCTGTGTGTATCGTGTGCCCACTGAAAAGCCTTCATTGTGCAATTCTGTTTACATGGGGGAAAAAGCTATATGGACAATACAGAGATGTCATATATAATTCTTTTCAATTTTCAACCAATTTCAAACCAATTTTGCTTTATAAAGACGAATGAAACCTGCTGAATAATGTTACGTTAACATATTGAATTACATACCGCTTTGTAGTTTGTAGTCTGTTCATCCACTTGTATTTTGAACTTAAGTTTTTTATATTTGACATGTATGGTAGCTATAAAATCTTTTTTTTTTTTTTTTTTTTTTTACAAATGCTCACGATGAATTTCTAATAAAGATCGTTTGCTCATCAGGTCATTCAAAGCTACATTTCCTTAATTTGATTCCCAATTAAAAGAAGGGATGTAGTTCATCACTATTTACAGTAGCAGCACTGGTATACATTATTAGATTTGCTCCAGATACATTGTGCATCCACCCCCTTTTTTAAGTGCAATCCTTCACAGATTTTTCAGGTTACCCAGCACAATGCATAATTACGGAACCCCTAAAGGGACATGGTGTGAATTAAAAAGAGGGTTAGTATATTGTGCGTGCTTGATCATCAATGTGTCGGTCCCAATAATAACTCGCAAATCACTGAGACACACAAGACTCAATTTACTCCTGATCATGAAGACCTTCATGGGGTAAAATAGCGTTCACTTGCGAGTTAGTCTTCAGGAGCTATGAACTGTTGTATAACATAGCACAGGAGTCTCCCACCCTGGTCCTGGAGAGCCAGCCGGTTTTATATGGGCATTGTGGCAGGGTAGAAGCCCTGCCGGTGTAATGTGTGTGGGGGAATATTGGGTTGGCAGGGAGGGGGTTAAATTCCTCCCTGATGGAATAGACTGTGGCTGGAGCCTTAATTGAATGATTGTTTAATTAGGCTCCAACCACATGGTATATAGGAAAGGAGCGATCCTTTGTGTGGGGTTGATGTGGTTAGAAGGTGCTTGAGTTTGAAGTAGGTGAGTGTTTAAAATGTGTATTGGTCAGTGAAGGTGAATGCAGAGCCTGACATCAGTATTGTTTTGTTTAAATCTTTTATTTTGGTCACCGTGCCTGTTTGTTTGTTTGTTCCTGTTTGTTTTGTTGATTAGTGTGCAATAGCGTTTTAAACTGCAGCGTCTTGTGTCTGAGTCTCTCTTCCTAATGGTAACAAGCCTTGCCAGTGACGCTACCCTGTCACAGGCATATATGTGCGCATTTCTCTTCATGATAAATCGAGATAATTAAGTCGCAAATCCTGAAACGTGACTCCAATTACCTTTTTAGCTATATAACTTTTAGTGTATTTTATGACCCCCCTCAGTTTATGTAGAGGAGAGGGACCTCTAATGCAAGACAAATATGAAATACGCCAAAAAATCCAATCTCCTCACCAGCAAGTCCCCATCAAACAAAAGACAACAAGAGAAAAAGGTGCAATTAGAAAATTCTCACCAGCTTATTATTAATACATATAAAATAGAATAAAAGTGAAGGTAAAAGCAAATAGCCTCACTGACTTCTTTATATGAAGAAACACAATTAAACAAAACAAGTAACGTGAACAACCGAAATAGAGACCAAAACCTTAACACAACAAAAGTAAATATTAATAATAGTAATAATAATTATTCATCAAGCAGTGAAGTGCAAATATGCAAAACAAAATAAACACAATTGTGCCAATTCCAACCACTAGGCAATCTCTTAAATCAAATTAGTTAATCCAATTAGTATACTTCACTTTAGTAATATTAAGTTCAGCCCATTACTAAACTAGCTCACAACCGTATCTTTAGCAATAAAACACATACATATCTGAGAAACAATCCACTAGAAAATTAAGAAGAATTCATTAGAGAGTATCAGCTCTACTTTTTAACAATTACAGTACTGGTACACTTAGTTACCTGATGGACTAAATCGTTCTAAACTATAAACAAGATTATAAATGACAAAACAAACGCCTAAAAATCCTACAATCCTACAGTGAAGTGCGCATGATTCCTCTCTTGCCATGAGGAAAATACAGTGATTGTCTCCTAACCTATCCCCCTCATTTTTATTACTTATCTCTCTAGACTCCCAGTAGCTGTCCTCCCTACGTGTTCCTACTCCAGTCACCCTTACTCCCTCTAACCGTCTATCTCTCTGGCTAACTCTTGTAGGCCTTAAGTAATGCTACACTCTGTACGGTCAGTCCCCTCTCAATCGCTCTCACTAACAACTCTCCCTGCCCTGACGTAATCCTCCTGCCTTATACCACCCAGCCTAGGCCCACCCCCGACCCACTCTCCCCCAATCACTGCAACACATCACTCTCCCCGACTGAACCGACTCCCGTACCCCCCCCCCCCCCATACTCCCCGTATTCTAACCACACCCCCCAGCATGGTCCTATCACGAACAATACATGCACCTGTTCGATAACAAACAGACAAACAACATAAGGGCGCAGCGCCCTCTACAGTCCCCAGGTCGCTACAATATTAACTATCCTGCTTTTGTTCAACTAATAACACGAGATGACCAAACTAATTTACTAAGCAAGACCTAGATTTCCAAGCATCCAGCTGAAAGACTAGTGCATTAATATACTAAGCCAACCAGATTTTTCATAAAAAAACTAAATCAATAAAATATCTATTGAATCCCAGTGGAAATCTTACATAATTGTTTTAGCAAATGTTGCCTAGTCCTTTATTTCATCTAGAATGCGTCCATGTATGGATTGAGGTCCAAAAATAAACCATGGTAATACACCACAAGACAAGTCAAGACCACCCTTTGGGATTTGTATTAGATATAACCTTAAGGCAGTTCATTTAATTTAATTAGGTGGAATGTCTTCCTAAAAAAACAAATGAAATCTACCTTTTCATCCATGCCTTTTCAAGTGTTCTAAAACTCAATTATCAATCAATTTCTTTTTGAGTTGAGCTGTTACTGAGGAAAAAGTGCTTTTTGGCCCTAATTGCTACCACAGCTTCACTTTATCTTCTTGTATCTTGAGGGAAAGATAATAAACCATCCTTCAAGCTTTACAGTATATAAACAATTGCATAATTTATACCATCAGTTATTTTTTAGTGTATGTTGTCCTGGTTTAACAGAATATGTACTTTACTGCTCCACCCAAGGTGGTATTATATCAACCACATAACTGCTCTGCAATATTGTGGTTTTAAAACAGGTCACTTAATAAGCATTAATACACATTAAACAGGGAGTAGCTTCAAACTACATTTTCACTGCCCCTTATCCTTCTATGATGTTTAAAATTGTCACAGAGAGACCCTAAAACCCGTCTTCCCTTGTATAAGGTGTGATCACCTTTTTTGAGTGAAAGGAAATGAGAATGTAGAGATGGAAGCCCTGCTAACAAGATTTAAGCTTTTTCAGGTATCGGGCTTTTAAAGACACACCTGTGGTGGCTTTAACAGACTCACTGTGAGCAGAAGCTGACCCAAGACTATGACAGCTACTGGAAGCAGGCTGATCTTTGGGATACAAATTGAACATTTGTGAAACTGCATGTGTGTTAAAACGTTGTAATAACTGTACTGTGTTTTAAAGAATATAAAGCCAGCAGAAATACTAACCAAATTGTTAAAACACACTGTTCATACAAAAAGTTATAATATGCTCTGTATTAACCTATATTTGTGTGAGAGCATTCTATATTCCTGTTTCTTCTGTTATAACAGTAAAAAATATTATTGGATCTTTGTAAGTCTGAGTAAAAAGGGAGCTAGGTTGGGATCACGCTGACCAAAAAACACCTGTGAAATGAGCTAAGCTTGTCTTTGTCTGAGCTTCTGGTGCCAAGGCTTATAACCTTGAGCATAAAGGCAGAAGCGAGCATCTCATTTAATTAACTCAAATGTTCAGAGTCAAGTTTCTTATTTAGCTTGATCTGAAAGTAGTCTTTAAGCTAAATACAGGTATTCTATAATAATTCAAACAGAATATAAGTGTGAATGTTTTATTATAACAGAAGAACTGTAAGAGTTTGAAACTAAGAGAATATAGTGCAGAAAAGGGACTGAAAGTACAAACCTTCAGTCAAAGCATACTTGTACCAGTATATACTAGGCCTGCCAAAAGAGAAGGTAATTAATCTTGGTAACCTTTGCTTGTTTGCAGCACCAGGCGGGGGTAATTGAAGGAAATAACTTTTTGGCAACTAATGAGAGTTTTAATGTTTGGGGGGGGGGGGGGGGGGGGGGTTAAATCCAAAGTTTTTATAATGACTGTTCTTTTACATAATAAGAAATACCTAGTTCAGGAAAGGGGAGTCAGTGGTGAACTATATATGGCCTCATTAAACCACAGAAATTAATGAGGACCTGGTAAAAATAAGTGAGGGGGAGCAATAGCAAGGACCATGTTTAGATTTAGTAAGAATGCCATATGTCTGAGAAAATGCTTACAGAAGACTCTTCTATTAATGATGGATGACCTTGACGGAGAAGCAGGTGGTTTGGAACTTGCCTGAACAGGATTGCAGACTTAGAAGTTTGCTATGAGCCTTTTCACAGCCCTCATCCAATATGTTTAGTTGATTGTTAAACCACATATATACATGTAATAAAGCCAACCTACTAAGGAGGATGTCTTTGATGTTAAAAGGGAAATATATATTTAAACCCAGGTTGGAATAATTAAACCAAAGTAGGTATTATATATTAGACACATCTTTCTATATGTATTCTTCATATACTTGCACTGTATTCACTTGCATGCTGTGTTCAGGAACTCCCTGGTACCAAAATAGAATAACATCAGTTCAAAAGTTCACTTTACATGTTTTGGAGATGTAGGAGAGGTGGACTAGGGGATGAATGCTAATTAATCTCATAGAAGGAGTTACCGGGTGTTTTGAAAATGTTATTCACTTGAAGCACAGGAGCTGTTCATTTTTTAGATTTAATTAAAACTTCTTACATAGGAAGCGAAGCAAAAACTATAAAAACCAAGGTAAAACCCCAGTCAAGTATCATTCAGCTTGGTACTACAAGCTGATGTGATCCATGCTCTGAAGATCACTGATCAAGCTGATTGTGGTTTGGGTCGTTGTGGCAGTGTGCTCCACCCCTGTGTGCATTTCTGTGTTGTATGTTGCGTGTGTTAATGTTGGTGTATAGAGATTGATACACGGGATATAAACGGGTCTGTGTTTCACGTGTATTTAAAAATGTAAATTTGTATTTAGGCACGAGGATGGCACAGATCACTTCACGTGCTGGTTAAAATGTAATGTGTGGTCACGGGAGTACACTTAATTAATTCACGTGCAGTTGTACCGAGATTCCAATTGAATGATTGACTAGCAATCGACTCTCGGTACAACTGCATAAAAGCAGCATGTTTTCACTCACTCAGGGTTGGGTGTTCAGGGCGAAGGAACGGGAGAGTGTGAGGAGATAAATGAATAGTGAACAATTGCTACGTGGTACGTGTTTGTTTAGTGTTCGTCCCTGTGTGTCAGTGTCTGTTTGTTTTGTTTATATATTTATTTTGGCGTAAGTGCCGTGTCCTGTTTTGTGTTTAAAACCTTTTTATTTTGCAATAAACCTTCTGAACGCTACCATTGCGTCTCAGTTTCACTCATCACCACCGTCTGTCTGTGTGTTTCTTCCGGGTCTGACGTGTCACCACTCAGTCAGCCTTGTGACAGTCGTATAGAGAAATCTTTGCCTTTGAAGACATTTCCTGTCCTTACACTATATTCTACATTTCCATATATATTTTGGAAGGTAAGAACTATTTTGAATCTATGTCTCTTTTATATTGATGCATTGCTATAAGGTATAGAATTTATGTTTTAGCTGTGGAGAGTGATATATTCGATGGGCTAGGATTTAGCAGTGGGCGTTCTTAGCTTTATGCATGCGTAGCCTAAGGGCAGACATGTTGTAACCATAAATGTATTTGAAGTATTAATGCTAACAACTGTTAAGGCACTGGACTGCCCAGTTTGCCTGTCAGCTGAGATTCTACGTAGTCTGTAACTACTCAATCCATTTTTAAGCATTTAATAAACCGAAGGAGTACTGATACTACTCTAATTCGTTAAAACTTAAAATCGAATGAGTCTGTGTGATTTTCTTGATTGTTTAAAAGTCATCTGGATACGTTGTAAGCCCAGTGCACGAACGATCCGCTTACAGGAGTCCGAAAAATCTCTATGTCCTCCTAAACGTTTCCCCTGAGTTTAAGAGTGTGCTTAGAGTATATATATATATATATATATATATATATATATATATATATATATATATATATATATATATATATATGCAAATCTGACAAAATCATTGGGAGTGGTCCTTATTGCTTTTACTCAAATGTTATAATTTTTTGATACAGTAAGTCTGTGAGTTCAGGAGCTGCACCAGTTCTAGTTCTCCACCATAGATATACAGTATGCAATATAGGCCAAATCACCCAAAGTGTCTTTCAATTTATAGGAGCCAGCACCATCTAGTGCACAACAGTGTTTTGCTTAAAAAACAAATGTGACAAATCACAAGAGGCCCTGTAACAGGGAGAATTGTTACGTGTGTGTGTGTGTGTTCACTGGATAATAATGAGACGAATACAGCATGAGTACATAAAATAAAAAACACAACTGTAGCTAGTCATGAAAAGAAAATACTGTCTGCTTTTGCTCCTTTTGTGGAAATAGTCTGGGTACACCACACACATTATATGTGATATGGTTTATCATGTAAATTATTCAAAAATACACCTACACATATTTCTTTGTAAATACTGAGAAAATTGGTTTTAATATACTTTTTTATCGATTTTCATTTTTAATAAACTCTGCAGTTAGTGTGTGAATGTGATTATTATTATTATTATTGGTCAACATTATTAAAGCAAAGAAGCGTCATTTTACAGAAATATGAAACCAGTGTGTGGTGCAGTGCTCCCTGTCACTTTGACTAAAATTAAGGTGAAATAAAGAGAGATAGACATACCATCAATTTCCAATTGTTCTGTTATTTCTTACCATATGGTGAATATCTTTGTATTGTTTTTATAATCGGATTCAGTGGCGAAGAGTTGCGTCACACAGTGAAGAACTTATCTGAAGCAGCAGAGAGTGGCAGCAACTAGCTGTGGTTGAGACAGAAAGATTCTGGTTGGGGATCTCAAGCACAATAGAAAGAAAGAAACACTGATGTATGGGTAAATAAGCTGAGCTGAGTTGAGTTGGGGACAGAGGGGGGTGATGCTGGGATAACAGAATCACCGTCGAGCCCTCTTGAGGTGTCGTGGGTTAGTCGACGAAACACAGAGGATGGAAGGTGCCCACTTGAAGACCCCAGAGATGTATCCTACTTAGCTCAATCCAGATGGTTGTCATGCTGATGCGCTGGGGAGACCACACTGTGGTTGATCCCTGGAGCCAGCATCGCAGCCGTTGTGTGTGCTGATGTGCCAGGGAGGCCAAATAAGCTGATCCCTGGAGCCAGCATTATATTTCAGCCACCAGGCAGAAGGAAATCTACATCATCATATAGAAGGAAACGCAAATGGATGGAGACATACGTCATAGTTGGTGCTTATCTATTTTAACATCTACTATCATTTAATGGAAATCATAACCCCTAACACTGTCATGAAATCCCCCACATATCCCCCTGCCACAAACCCCCCCCCCGAGAACCAGCGACCCAGGCGCAGTTAATGGGGCGTCGGGGGTGCATGCAGGTGACCAGTCGGCTGTAGCCCCAAGCAGAGGTGCTAGCTCAGGCGATCGTGCAGCGACATCTGGGCTACCAAGGGGAGCGGGAGACCTGGTGACCTGGTAGTCAGGCCCAGCGACCATAGGTCCAGACACCAAGGTCGGGTGTCTGGACCTATGGCAGAAAGTTCTCTGTGCCGCTCATTATTAATTGCTGTTTTCAACTTGCCGTATCAGTGAAGCTTTCTATATTTTTTATAAATGCTCCGGTAAGCATAACTAATAATCACATTCACAATACTCATGCTTTGACGGTTTTTGTTTTATTTATTATGTGCGGCTGCATTTAGTAATAGCGTCTGGATGAATTTGTGTTCGGTGTTTGAAAAGGATACATTTCTTGCAAAAGAAAACAAAGGAAAAAAACACATGAGTCTGAAAGTGCAAAGTGACAGAAAGTTATCAGACCTGTCATCTCTTTTTTGGGCAGATTTTCACCCTTATTTTGTTAAACCCCTTTATGTTAGCAAACCTTTACTTTCAGCAGAAGTCATGTACAGTCTGTGGTTACTGAAATCCCTGTATGTACTGTGGATGGACCGCTGCCACTCTGGTTCTTGCCCCTTTAAAAACACGACCCAACACACACAGGAATGGATTTTTTTCAAGCGCGATTGCGCTATTTTTAATTCACAAAAATAAAACAAACACAAAATAAACAAAATAAACACCTAGCTCTTTCAGAGCACTAACTAAACTTTCGGGAACACCCTGACTACAAGTAGGACAGCTAAGCTGTTTCCCCACCAAACAAACACAACAACAAACAAAACCACACAGCTTACGTTTTCCTCTGACTGCTCGGAAGCAGAGCACCTCTTCTGCCTCCTTCTACTCAGCAGCCCCAAGCAAACTGACTGCCAGTCTTTTATACCCTGCACCTGGTTCTAATTTAATAATAATCTCCAGGTGCAGGGGATAATTAAGCAATAAACAATTAACAAATTAAATTAAACAATAAGCAAAACAATTAAACTAAAACAAATGTGCATTTGCACATGTTTTCCATGCAGGGAGGCTTTAACCCCCTCCCTGCTGTGTTACACTTCCTCCTCCTTGTCTTTTCAAGACACCAGCCATTTGACGGCCACCTCCCTCCACCCTTAAAAGACCACCCACCCTCAAGACCAGAAATGTTAATTTTCGCCCTCTTCCACGGGCGGGCTTGAGGGTGGGTTGGTCCCTCTGGAGTTTCCAGGGAGGGACCAAGGACCGGCGAGGAGGGACCCAGACGGCTTGTTCAGGGCGACCACAGCGCAGGCCGGTGACCGGGAGCACGGACCGGCAGGCAGAGGCGCGTGGCTGTGGACCGGCGCAGCGATGTCTGGGATTCCAGGGGGAGCGGAGCAGTAGGAAGGGGGAACTGAGCAACCAGCAGGGGGAGCGTCAGCGACGTCTGCCTCTTGCGCCGTGACGTCTTCCTCCTGCGCAGTGACGTCTGGGATTCCAGGGGGAGTGGAGCAAGGGACCAGGCAGGCGACTGTGCCTGGCTGTACTGCGACCTGGGAGCTAGGTCAAGCGGAGGGAGGTCTGGGTATTCCGGCCCGGTGTCTACACTGCCGGGCCAAGGGACCTCCCATGGTAACGTCAGACTGGCTTGCAGGGGTGGCGGCACATCCTCCCCCTTGACTACCACCAGTGCCTCTGGCAACAGTGGGTCCTCCCCTCTGGACTCTGCAAGCGGCGGCTCCTCCCCTCTGGGCTCTGGAAGCGGCGGCTCCTCCCCTCTGGGCTCTGGAAGCGGAATAGTTGTATGCCTTTGTTTTATGTAGGTATCCACTTAAATTCAGGACACTAAGATTTCAGTTCACAAAAGCCCTTATTTTGAAAACTCAGTGTTGACAGGTATGAGTTATACACAGTCCCTTTGGATTTTTGTTTTCTTTTTGCTGGCTTTAAAAATAAAAGTTTATCATTGTTAGTTATTATAGTTTTATATTGAGGTTAATGTTTTTGATGTTGTAAACATTTTAAATGGCACACTGAATTATGCTGAGATGGGAAGTAAATGGTAACGTAACAAACATTTACAGTGCAGACTATTTTGTATTATTTATAACTTTTCCAAATAGAAAGCGAATACCATTGTTTCCAAAGAGATTCCTAAATACTGTCTTTTAATTCCATGCAGCCGAAGCCTGCTGGTATTCTGTCTTAGACCAGCAGTGTGTCAGTCCTGGACTGTTGTGTAAAATTATATATTAAATAAACATGAAACAAATGTGTTAATCAGATTATTCTGCCTTTTATTGTAACTGTGGCACCATTCAGTGAGCGAAAATTATAAAGGGTACTTTAGCTGAAACTGCCTGACAGAAGGGGTACAAAAAAAAAACAAACATTGATCTAGGGCAAGTTTAGAATCCATGAGATTTTTTGGCATTTCTGAGAAACCAACAAAAAAATACCGTTATGTGACCATTGCAGTTGTAGGATTCTGACATGTTGACACTTACTAGCTAACTTTCAAAAAGCATGGTTCAAGTGGCTTTTTTTTGGTCCACTTATTCCATTGAGAATGATACATTACAGCAGAAAACAACATCAGAATTCAAGCTGTGGACATGCATTTTTCTCATCTCTCTTTGTTATTAAAAATATGATTGTGGTTTAGACCAGCTTATTCGGTTGATATGGTTCATAGTATTATTACTACTTTTCATTGAAGCGCTAAAGTACTTTTTCACATGAAAAAAAAAACTGTGACAGAAAACTATAAAGTCTGGTTTTATTTTCAATTGTTTGGTTGGGGAGAATATAATTGCATTCTTCAACCAACCTGCAAGACTTTGGATTCATATTTATTCATCTGCATAGAAAAAAAGGAACCAGGTTTATAAAATGAAGAACTATTTTACTGCAGCAACTAGGAATATTCCTGAATCATTTTGATTATTTGTAACTCATTCCAATACATTTTAGAGCAGATGTAATCAGTGGGAAATTCGAACTAACTTATTTTTGTATTTAAGAAAGGTGGTATTGTATGGAAGAGCCTAAGGGCCATGCGAGAACAAACTCAAAATGTCAACTTTAAAAACTCAAAATTTAGATGTTAAAAACAAATAAATCGCCATTCTACATACGAGCTGAGTCTGGGGAAAAGCCGGAGGAGGCGGAACTCAGAACTCTTGTTGACAGCACTGATGTCTGAAGCCTCAGATTCAATACTGTCGGGTTTTAATAAAGTCTAAAAACTGGCTTTTCTAGTATAAATTAATTTTACCACATATATTATATAATATAGAATCTGTTTGAAAAAGCAGGTAAAGTTTGGAGTAAGCATGTTTTACATGGGATTGATCAATTAATCTACGTTTCTCTTTAGGCAATATACCGTTTTTAATTAAAGCTTGCCCCACTGCACAGACAATTTTAGAGCAATGCAAATTATGTATTTCTATTAAGTATTATAATTACATCATGAAAGGTGTAAATCCTACATGAAGAATGTATTGCCCCAAGGCATCCATTATCCAGTATCCAATAATAAAAACAAGCCAGCCTCTGCCTGATATAGTAGTACTCCATTAACCCTTGCCAGCCCACATTTATTTATAAATCTCAGAAAATTAAGTCATTCATAAAATTATATATATATAAATACAATAAATATTAGAAATTTGAAGAAAAAAATTTGCAACTGCAATTACAACATGAGTCCATTTGGAATCACTGGGCAACACTGAAGTTAAAAAAAAGATGTGTAATCGTTTTTGCAGTTTTATAAGATTTTGTAAGCAAATTAAAATACGTGTATTTTGAATGCTCTAAAAACATTTTAAACATAACTGTAATTTATCAAACACAAACTAAATATTAAGATGTTTTCCTCATAAAAACGTTAATATCCCTGATTGCTAAAAAAAAAAAAAAATGTTATCACAAAGGGAACTAATTATTAATTTTAAATAAGCTATACTAAAACCTATCCTTTTCCTATCAATCAAGACCAAGCCCTAAACGTTATTATATTTTATGTTGTGAAGTTGACTGTAACATTCATATTGTGTTTTTTCTTTGTGTGGAAGTTTCTGAAGCGATTCCTGTATTTTGTAGACACAGATCCAATCCACTTTTCCACATCAGATGCAGGAGTAGGATTTTATACAGAGCTTACACCTTTGCTTTTCCTCCACATGCTGAGGCCAATGAGCCATCCCATCAAGTCTCACATAATCCATTGATCTCTGGGAAACCTTGTGTCTAGATTCATCATCTTCTAGATAATCCAGGGACAGTCGGCCTCATTTGTGATTCAGGGACTTGCCAGCTTGAAGTAATGCATGGGCTACTTTAGATTCAGAAGTAGATTTTTACGTTTTGGTCAGATGGAAGTCCTTTTACAAGTCTCAGCACAATGTTTCCACTTATGCCAAGGGACGACTCTCAGTGGTCTTTGTTGTTCCCTTGCCAACATAAACTTCAAAATCATAAGAACATAAGAAAGTTTACAAACGGGAGGAGGCCATTCGGCCCATCTTGCTTGTTTGGTTGTTAGTAGCTTATTGATCCCAGAATATCATCAAGGAGCTTCTTGAAGGATCCCAGGGTGTCAGCTTCAACAACATTACTGGGGAGTTGGTTACATACCCTCACAATTCTCTGTGTAAAAAAGTGCCTCCTATTTTCTGTTCTGAATGCCCCTTTATCTAATCTCCATTTGTGACCCCTGGTCCTTGTTTCTTTTTTCATGTCAAAAAAGTCCCCTGGGTCGACATTGTCTATACATTTTAGGATTTTGAATGCTTGAATCAGATCACCGCGTAGTCTTCTTTGTTCAAGACTGGATAGATTCAATTATTTTAGCCTGTCTGTATACGACATGCCTTTTAAACATGGGATAATTCAGGTTGCTCTTCTTTGCACTCTTTCTAGAGCAGCAATATCCTTTTTGTAACGAGGTGACAAGAACTGAACACAATATTCTAGGTGAGGTCTTACTAATGCATTCTAAAGTTTTAACATTACTTCCCTTGATTTAAATTCAACACTTCTCACAATATATCCGAGCATCTTGTTGGCCTTTTTTATAGCTTCCCCACATTGTCTAGATGAAGACATTTCTGAGTCAACATAAACTCCTAGGTCTTTTTCATAAATCCCTTCTTCAATTTCAGTTTCTCCCATATGATATTTATAATGCACATTTTTATTGCCTGCGTGCAATACTTTACACTTTTCTCTATTAAATGTAATTTGCCATGTGTCTGCCCAGTTCTGAAGGCTGTCTAGATCATTTTGAATGAGCTTTGCTGCTGCAACAGTGTTTGCCACTCCTCCTATTTTTGTGTCGTCTGCTTACTATACCAGGACTTTGTCAAACGCTTTCTGGAAATCTAAATAAACCATGTCGTATGCTTTGCAATTATCCATTGTCGAAGTTGCATCCTCAAAAAAATCAAGCAGGTTAGTTAGACACAATCTCCCTTTCCGAAAGCCATGCTGACTGTCTCCCAGGATATTGTTACCATATATATATATATATATATATATATATATATATATATATAAATTGCAAATGTATACCATTGTGGCAAAGTGGTGAATACGTGCAGGTGAGTGCAGTGCAGATGGAAGTAATTACACAAACAACGTTTGGTACAGGTGCAAGGGTGTTTATTTTATTCAGAAAATGTCCAGAGCCTTAAGGTAAACCTGCAAATAATAATACTGTTGGAAGTGGTACAGCGGCGTGTATCACTCCGGTTTATAATCCAACGGGTTTGACCCGTAACCCAAAAGTCCCGTTTCGTCACCCACATAAAACACAAAACACAGACACAATTTAGACAGTGCGCGATTTTGGTGTTAGTAGTGCAAACAAAGACAGTTTCTGTAGTGGAAAAGTGAGTGGTGAGGTCCGGGTTTTTCGCTGGCCTGCGGCTGCAGCTCCGGATCGTGTACAGTATTCTTTTAGTGAGAGATAACACAAAAGACACACAGTGTTAAGACACAGACAAGACACACTCACGGTTTGTTTCACAATACAGGCTCCTTCTCGGCTATGTAAATTAACCATCTACAAAGGAACAGATCACTCAAGCCATGCCCCCTATTTATACCCTCGCCCATGACCCCGAGGTTAACGAGCGCATCCGCTTCTCCAATCCTCGGATGCCACGCCGCTTACCGTCGGGGTCAGTGAGCTTGGGTGCCGTAGCTCCGCCCCCTTCCTAAATGACCGACTTCCATCTACCCTACTGAATAAATTGCTGTGCCATTTAGTTAAGGGTACTCTGTTCCTCTTGCACCGTGCCCTCACAGCAAGCGTCATTCGATCTCTGTCACAACCATATATACATTTGCAATTTTCCAGTCTGTTGGTACAACCCCTGTGTCAAGAGACTGTTGCAAGATCTTGGTTAGCGGTTTGTAAATAACTTCTTTCATTTCTTTGAGTACTATTGGGAGGATCTCATCCGTCCCAGGGGATTTGTTTATTTTAAGAGCTCCTAGTCCCTTTAACACTTCTGCCTCTGTTATGCTAAAGTTATTTAAAATTGGATAGGAACAGGTCGACATGTGGGGCATGTTGTCTGTGTCCTCCTTTGTAAAAACCTTTGAAAAGTAATCATTTAATATATTTGCTATTTTTTTTCTTCATCTCTGATTTTGCCATTTGTTCTCTTAGACACTTAACCTCCTCATTGAATTTTCTCTTGCTGTTATAATATTGGAAAAACATTTTGGAATTGGTTTTAGCCCCCTTAGCAATATTGATTTATATCTCTCTCTTGGCCTTTCTAACTTCCGTTTTGACTTGTGTTTGCAGTCCCAAGTACTCTTTCTGTGTACTTTGTTGGTTATTTTGTTTCTAATATTGCTATGGTTGATACACAAGATTGACTTCTGAAATACTGGGGCAATACCATAAAACTTTGTACCATATAAAATGTGACTATGTATTTGCAGGTCTTCACATCATAAAGCAAAAGTAATGATTCAATGAATATACTGTATATTTTGAAACCTATGAGTATGAAAATCTGAAACCATTTTAGACCCC
This sequence comes from Acipenser ruthenus, assembly GCF_902713425.1. Lineage (NCBI taxonomy): Eukaryota > Metazoa > Chordata > Actinopteri > Acipenseriformes > Acipenseridae > Acipenser > Acipenser ruthenus. The sequence continues at coordinate 16,344,930 of NC_081190.1, forward strand.
TAAAGCAATGTGAGCAATGTAACACACCAAATGTTTTGATGAAATGCATCAGGGACAATAAATGCCAACGGGCATTCCAAAGAGTATGCAGAGTAGATCTGCTGAGAAAGAAACTCATTTTGGCTCCACTCTTACTGTGATTAGCTATATAATGACATCGGATGATTGTGTTTTTCACAACAATCTAACCATCCATCAGTTCTGGCCATTTTCTTCAAAAGCCATAAATTGTTCCTTAATGACCAGCAATCTACCCATGCTGATAAAAGCCCTTTAGCTATATCACTAAACAGCGTCATATTTGATACAAAATCAAATGAATCTTACTGAGGTGAAGAATGGAGGCCTCCCTGAACAATTTTCAATTTTGATTTATTTCAATGAGTTTTTTCAACTGGCTATAGTCGATTGGCGGTGATATTACTGCAGGACTGCAGGTGAGACAGGCTTGTCTGGGATCATTTTCAGTGTGTGATATTGATTATTAGCTTGTGTATGCATGATTAATTCAATGCACTGTGAGCTTTCCACATAACCTCTGCCAGTAACACAAACACTTGTATGGCTTTCACATCATGGGGGTGATGTAAGGATACACACAAAGTGATTTGCGGGTGCAAAACCCCCATAATGCTGCAGTAAATCGTGTTTGTAAAGTCTGATTTTACCAGCTGCTAAAAATGCGGCGTATGTCAAGAATGGTGTTCACCTGGCGTTCTGCACCCGCTATCAAATTTGCACTTCGTCATCATGAATCCATTAAAATGACATTGAAATGCATTCAAATGAAGAAAAGAGCATGGAATTGGGTGGGATACTAAGCGGGCGCAAACATTATCAATCAATCAATCTTTATTTTATATAGCGCCTTTCATAGTGGAGCACCATCACCAAGCACTTTACAAGATACAGTAAAAAAAAAAAAGAACAATGCACAATACATTAGATACTCCGTTTCATGCTGAGTGACCTCAGCCGTCAGGACTCTCAGCTCCTCAGAAAACTTTTCGTTTCTTTTCAGCAAGAACCACAAATAACGAAATAAGTTATTTTTATGTTCTGTCCATCTTACCAGCCGAATGTTTAGGAATAACTTCACCTACTGTATACACATGCCGTTGTGAAACTAGTGGTGGAACAGAATACATCTGTTTTGTCAGTCCTAAACATCATTTTTGTCATGATAATTAGAATTGAACTGCTTGACGTTTGTTTTGAGCTTATCGAGAGCGCTCAGTCAATGCTGTATAAAACACAGATTACATTCATTTAATTGTTTAGTCAATAAACTATAGCGATGAACATATCTGTAATGAATTTTCACATTTACTCGCAAGAGGTGTGAAGGGCATTGATGTACCCTTGTTATTTATTGAATGTACTTTAGTGAAATTCCTATAATATCAATACATGTCTATTAAGCTAATGAGAGGGGAGGGGTAATACGTACATGTACTTGTAAAAACAAAGTAAAAACACTTCTTTAAAATATTTTAATAGAAATGATAAAACAGTATTGATCTTGCTGTATTTGTGGGCTTGCCTCAACAACCAGTACAAAGTAGCCATGGAGAAACACTCAAACAATTAACCAAATGTACCGGTATGTTTCTTTTACCTCTACAACATTCTGTAATATACACAAACAGTAACTACTGTTGGCTCCAAGTACACTGTAGTTGTAGCTATTATAGAGTAAGTGTTTTGGTCTTTGCTTTGTCACAGTTGTGGTTTTTATTCAAGAAGTCAGTTATGTGCTGCTTCCACAATGAGTCTGATTTCAACCGAATCAGCCATTCTTCAGTGACAGGCTGCTGTTGCTACGAATCCTTTATGACGTTTGTTTATCCAAAGATGTTCTCAGTTAATTTAACACATTTTAATTGGAAGTGAAAGCTTTTAAAATATAGCCTTCCATTTATCTGTAGCGTTTAAAAGGAAAGGCTGCAAATGCATATGAATTTCATAAGAATTGTTTATAACATGTTAATAGTTTTTGTTTTGTAGGTTATTTTTATCCTGAGGACATTTCTAGTTATGTAGTCATACATATTGCTTGTTTTAACCAGGACGACTGTATGCTTTCACTTTGCTGTATCATTGAAAGTGTCCAACACTTTTTTTGCAAGTTCGATTTGATTTATACTTCAACATAATACTGAATAAAAAAATTGAATAAAAAAAAAACAAAAAAACACATATCTATCTCTGACTGTAAACGAAATCCCAAATCCATCGGTTTATACTGTGAAATACTGTGCTTGCTGAAATCATGTGCTGTAAGTGGATACCCAAGGCTTTTAAAATGATTTATTCAAAGAGAATGCATAACACTTGTATTGCATCCCAGTTGCAATCTAGTTCTGAAATTAACAGCATGTTAGATGCACAGTGATCATCTAATAACAGCTCATACAGCTCTAATTAATCGTTTGTATAATTATTAAATAGCATGGAATTTTTAAAAGTGAAATTTACATGAGACTTTTATCAAGCCTGTGACTCTAACACAATGCAATCTAATTTATGTGCTGTTCTATAATATGCATAGCATGATATAGTGTACCCTGTCATAAAAGATCCATTGATAGCATATTATGCATTAGCATGAGTCATATGATAATGTTTTTTGCTAAGCTGATGCTTTATGTAAATTGAATAAACACTATAGGAGTCTTATGATAATAATGATCTATTTATTTATTTACTCCCAGGAGCTTGACAGCGGATGTCAGCAAGCTACCGGTCCCTGGTGGACAAAAAAGCATCTTGGCCAGTAGGGGGCACTGTAGCACAGTGAGGTGACTCAATCCCTTCACGATTTCCCCTCCTGAACACCTTAGAAGTACTAGATACAGTGCAACCCTCCCTGTGGAACCCCCATTAAAGATTGGTGACTTTGCACAGTCAGACTGCGACTCTGCTATGCCCTGACTGTCTGTCTCACCCTGCACACCACATGCATGTGCCTTTACTAGGCGAGCCTCTCAGGAACTCAGAGATGTTATTTTGACTTATTGTAAAGAACTGTGGGCTGCATACTCAAGACGTAGCCGCATTAGTTAGTGTGGGTAGGGTATTAAATGTTGACTTTGAGCCTTAGAAGTTTCATTAAAAAAAAGTATTGCTGTCAATTGGTTTGACAATAACTGCCTGATTTCAGGGCAACCGAACAAGAATCAAAACTAAATGTGAAATTGTGGCTAAATACAGTAAGTAATTTGCTTTTGTTCTCATTGAAAACCTCTTATATTTTACCATTTATACACTGTATTTCTATATACAATTTCATATTTATTCATTACTAAATACAGCATAAGCAATGCGTACTAATTCTTCTACTCGAATGGTCTGAGCCAAAAATCCTCTGTTCTCACCGATTAGTAGATGTGGATTTCTAATGTTAATATAGCTACAGCCATTGGAGGCTATGATCTTTTAACGCCACAAAGATAGACTCCTATGCTTTTTAGCCTGTCAATCCTTTGTAATAATTACAATGCTGGTGCTAACTGAGCAGGTAGCATGTTGAGAATGACATCACTTTTGCTATATGCCGGTGGTATTCACAACAAAGGGGGTGCAAATTAAGTTCTTTCAAAATGTGACCTATTTTATCCTTCAGACCTGCTAATAATTTCACACTGCTGTCTCCAATTTACACTCTTTTAAAATCAACTTATTACGCTCAGTTGAATTCTGACTTAGTATAAGTTCCACTTCAGAGATCAGAAGCAAACTTACCTCAGCTGGATGTCTTGAGGATAGCATATTAAAATATATGTATTCATTGCTGTCAAAGAGGTTAGGAAATGATACTGTTATTGCTTGACACACTCTTGTTTTTATCAATGACTATGCAGAGGCTTCTCCACGAGTACTGTGGTTATTCCATGAATGAGCTGAATAACCGTTGTGCTCTGAAGTGGGGGAGTGGGATATTTTTTGGCCATTCTCATGAGTGAAAGAAACACAGCACTGTGTCTACTGTACATTCATGACATATTCAGTTTCCAACAATATATAGAAAGGAAATTATGTTAAAACCTAAATTATCCAGCTGCATTTGTGGAAATACAGTACTCTTCTTCTGTCCAGCTCTCGATGTGCTAGCTATGCACATGACTGTAATTTGGAACAGTGTAATTCGCTATAGCATTGACCACAAAAACATTATTCAACGCTAGTTTGTCTAAAACTTGTTGTACATGTTATTATATTATATTGATAGTACTTGCATCTTGGTGCATTTGTTCCCTTGTACTTCACTGCACTCTGTATATTATTCTTTTACTCAAGAATGGTTCCCATATCTGTAAGAAAAAAAGAATGCATACTTCTTAAAGTGGGTATGTTTGTTTTTAACAAATATTGGATGACTTGAGATTTCTGATGACTGTAATTCCTTAACCATGGCAACCATGGAACAATTCACATTGCCAAACTGTGTACTTAATTTCAAATAAAACTTAAACAATAGGTGCTCTATTGCAATGGTATAATAGTACATGTGCCATTGTCTTTCAGAAGCTTTTGAATGTCATCCTAGTGATTATATTAGACACAGAAGCCAATCATAAACTATGAAATGATCAAAGCTTGGGTGGTCTGTGTTGTGTTGAGTCACAGCATAAGCTCTTGAGACATTAACTGGTGCCTCCTGTTTTTATCAACTTATGTCATTTTTTATTAGTAGCCAAGTTTTTGAGCCATGAGTGCACGGAAAGTAACTTACAGGACTCAAAAATGAGTGCAGTCATGTCACGGTATAACTTTTAGAGCTGGTTTCACAGCCCCTGATCAGCACTAGGCTTGGACTACCTAGTGTTAACTTAGATAAGGTAGTTAAAGATTTGTGCTAATCAGGGTTTGTGAAACCAGCCGATTATTTACGTTTCTTTGTTTACTGATACTGATTATCGTATGAGGTAGGAGTCCAGGGATTTCTGTACAATAACACAAACAAATCCCCTGTTTTAATAGTATGTATCCTGTGTCACTGCACTGGACAATGGCTGCTCACAAGCACCGTTGTTATTTTTTTTGTGTGTGTGTGTGTAAATATGTGAAAGGTGCATTTCAGTATGAGCATCAACCAAACTACTAGGAAAAACATAATTTTGTCCAAATATTATGGAATCTAACTTTTTTTTGTTACTTTAGCACTGCAGTAATTACGTGGTGGACACAATGGACAGACTACATCTGGAAAACATTCTCCTCATTTAAGTTGATTCATACATATACAGTATTTGTGCAATTTGCATTTTGATGGGCAATGGATCCCTTCATAACTTTGAAGAGCAGGAGAGGAGAATAATAAGAGGTCTGTTTGAATCTGAGTGTAGGAAAATAATAAGCAGACCTTACAGATTGCACGCCTACAGCCTGATTAAAATAAAAACTCTTATTCTCTGGCTCTGCAAGATTAAAGACAATCTCAGGCACTTGAGGTGCATCATCAGCTTATCAAATCAGATAAACAAAACACAAACAATCAGCACTCAAAGGGTTTCTCAATAAATGTTTGTATTAATCATTTAAATGAAAACATATACTGTGGATAATCTTCTTATTCAGATTGGTTTCAGGATATAAAAAGTTAAGATCAAGACAGTATAGTTCATTAAGTCTCTGGCAGATTTCTTTGCTGTTACAAAATAGACAGGTAAGGTAGATAGATATATACAGTACATACTGTACATGCTGCATGTTCACAGTGTCTGACTGTGAGTTAGGACATTATACATAGATGACGATGCTGGATGAGAAATCTATATCTCCCACAAGCGGGAGTTAGGTGGACACATTCTGTGAGCCTAATAACAGAGCTTAAAAAGAGTCACGACTGGTGAAACAGAAACCAGGGAAGCTTGATTTGATTAAGGTTTGTTAGGAAGGACAACCTGGCTGTGCAGAATTTTTCAGTACATCCACCGAATATTGTTTTATTAACTTGAGATATTGCAAAGCATAGCTGATCCGCTTGATCTGCAGAGGTGGGGCATCCTGTTTCCAATGCAGCAGGGGTGATGTCAGGGGTACCTGAGGCAGGGTGCCCCGCCCCTCTGCATATTTTGTGTTTTATGTTGTCTGTTATATGTATTATTGTAGTGGTGCATGGAGTGTGGGTTATGTAGCACAGGTGATGTAAAATGTATATTTGTATTTAGGCACAGGGATTGCACAATCACTTCACGTGCAGATTAAAGTGGGTATTTGTGTTGGAGCACGGGGAGTGCACAATTAGTTCACATGCAATGATTGATTAGCAATCGAGTCTTGGTACAGCTGCATAAGAGTGAGTGTTTCACGCACACAGTGTTGGGTGTTCGGTGAGGAGAGAACGAGAGTCGGGAGGTGCAAAAAGAATCACAATTGCTATTCGTGCTGACTTTAAATCAGCATGTTACTTTTTTTTGGTTTGTCACACTGTGTTTGTTTAATGTCTGTTTGTTTTGGCCAACGTGCCGTTTATTTTGGCGCATTTCACTCACCAGTGCTGTCTGTCTATTTCCTTGCCTGGCGTCACCACCAGCCAAGCTGTTCACAAACCACATCAAAAATGCAATCAGTGGGGTGGGAGCATTGTCAGCTTGTGATTTGATTTTTGCTTTGAATGTCAACACAACACCAATTGATTAATGGTATGAAATGAATAGGCTGAAGCTAAAGTCAAATGCATATTAATGCAGGTATTCTCTTGGTGGTGGTTGTTTCTGTGTAACATTAAATTCCTGCTGAAGGCATCCGACAATTGTACAGTATGTAGGTCACCAGGGGCAAACATACACAACCTGGCAAAGATTGGAGTACATCAACCACATTATTTAGACATGTCACAAAACTGGAAAGGCATAACATGAAATGCAATCTCTCTATAAATTGGTTTTAAAGTGAAAATAGGTAAACTTGTCAGGTCATTATGACATACATGCAAAAGATCACAGTTTCATTCATTCTGATTACAGTTGCCATTGCAACTTTGTTAATTACAGTAAGATGAATACATTAAATAAATCACATTTGCAGCAGTTATTCCTTATTCTGATTTATAATTCTATTCTAATTCTATTCTAAGCAACAGCTACAGTTTTCTGAATTGGGTCTGTAGTTTCAATGGGTTTCAAGCACACCTTGTTGCTTCATCTAGAGGCAAATGCTCCAGGAACCAGGATAATCTTCTCTGGTTCTCTCTGGTAACTTGAGACCTTAAACTATGGGCTTCAGGCTGTTGGAATGATCAGTAAGATGTAGCTTACATCTTAAAATTCATTATCCAGTCTTCCAATTTTCTCAGATTTTGTTCTTAGATTCAGTTTTAGCTTCAGTCATTTTAGGCTAGTTAATTAAAAAGCAGGGTCGTTTCTTAGAACCACTGCCAAGTTTTAAATTAAAAGACTTGTGGCAGAAATTTGATTTTATGTTTCTGTAGAACTGATCCGTTATTATTATTTCAGCTGTAAATGGGACTTCAGGTAAGTGGGTGATTTTATCACTGTTTTTTTCTATACTAATCCAAATGGCCCTGTGATTAGGATTGGCATCTGTGCATTGGAATCATTTTGGTTCAGGATGGTGTTTAACCAGCTTACATGTAAATCTGGATGATCTGAAGAAGACTTGCCATCTGTTCTGACGATAGACCACATGGACTAGCAATCTCAACAGTACACCGTGGGACAGCTGTGTTCCATGTTTCTGTCTGGCTAAAACAGTCTCTCTGTTGGCCTTTATTTAAAAGCCACTACACAAATGTGCAGTAACTACTGTATGTTACCATATTTCAGCTTCACAATGTTATAAGTACTGAGATTTGTTTTTAAAGATGTTTGGCCTTATTCTCCTACTGAAAAAGGCTAACAATAAAAATGGAATTTCTATAAGAAAACCGAGAAATTAGCATACAACTTGCTCCAACAGATAGACAGGTGTTTATTAAATGTGTCAGGCACTCAACAAATAAGGCATTATCTCACGGCTTGAAACACTGTTATAGATAGAGAAAAGAAAGTCTCTTTGTAATGCTGGTTTCAATACCTTATTCATAAGGCTGCTTTTTTTTCACGGTGAGTGTGGGTTTCATGACTTCTGTGAAATGTTGTATAATAACTGTAAAGAAAGATTAGCAATTCTGAATGTGGCAACGCTATTTATTTCTGCTTTAATAAATATGATGTTGAAATATCAATTTTTCAACCATGAAGTGCTGTGAAAAGAATACAGCCCTACTTACTCACAATCCATTGAGTCATGCAGCCCCATTCTCATACACGTCTGACACAGGCAGATTACAGGAGGGGTATAGAGTGGGTGATTAATAGAGATACAAAAAGTATATTCCACACTGTATTACACATTGGGGGTCTATTGAATTGATCTAATGGGCAGTGGATTTAAATACTGTGGTCATTTAAATCATTAAAAGAAGGGGGTTTGTGAAGACCATCATCTCCAACAGTGTGTGTGTTTCTTTTTTTTCTTTTTATTAATTACGTTTGGTCCTAATTTAATATTGAAATGGTGGCAGTATTTCTACAGCCACTGTTTAGATCAATTGAATAAACCCCATTGGTGGGTTTCAGAAGCAGTTTAATTGCAGCAATTGACTCTATCTTTAGGAATATTCTGATGTTTCTATTTTATTTTTTAAAGAATTTGATTAATAATAATACTATAATATATATATATATTTTTTAAATCCTCTACCAAATGATCTCCAATGGAAACACAATAACACTACAATGGTTATGCAATTGTTCTATACTATATTCTCTACAAGATATTTTCATATTTTGACATGAGTTGAATTGCAGTAGTACAATATACAGTATAAACTAATAGACACCAGTATTGTATTTAGTACAAATCTAAAGTGAGTTTTTAACTGTCACTGAAAAAAAACATATTATCCCAGCAACTAAATGCAATGAAATGCTACAACAGTATTATCATTTACTGTGAGACAAATACTGTGTATAGCCAGAAGAAAAGGGTATACTCACAGCTTTTTCTTTGTTAGAGTTTTGTTAATGCTGAAAGCCTGAAGGTGGATGAAGAGGCGTACTTATTTTTAACACTTTGCAGTACAAACCCATACAAATATATTTTTATGAAAATAATACAAACAGACAAATGCATAAATGAATAAATACATAAATCAATGCATTTAATATATTGATTAACACCAAAGTTACATGCCAATTATGCTGAGTAATTTAATAAGTAATAACAATGTTGTGTGTTTAATACAATATATTACATTTTCTAAGCTACTAATATACTGGATGTGTTGTATAGCTGACCCTGAGCAGTTTGTGTGAACAGGAGAACCACCGAGAACCAGCTGAACTCTTCCAGAAGATTGACTGGGAAAAAATAGCAAGGTCTTAAAATGTCTTCCATTAAACTGTTGTTTGAGTGCAAACTCAGTTATGTAAGGAATATCCATGAGTTGAAAATCGAATTTTATTCAATAGAACTGGCTGTGACTGAGGGACTTAATAATAATGGATCGATCCCTTTGTCATGCCATTTCCACATCTCAAAAATGTTATTGATAAGTGCATCCTGAACCATGCCCCACTCCTTCTGGAATCCCCAGTGATCCCGGTGATTTCACACAGCCAGAACGCGAAACTGCGCTCCCCTCAATGTATGACTCCCTCTGAACACAGCGTAACCATGCTGTTACCAGGTCAGCCACTTTGATCAGAATTGAAATGTAGATGGTATAACCAGGTACCTGTAAGCATACTTACATAATTCAAACTCAAACATTCTTGCGAGACCAGACTTTCTCAATTATAATTCTGAGAGCCTCCTGATCACTTACAGTGACCTTAGTTGTCTTGTATATAACTACTGCAAAACATTAGCAATCTATTTATTTTGTGGTACACAGGTCCTTTTGCAGATGGTGCAAGACAGCTACAGTGGCTCTCAAAAGTATTCACCCCCCCCCTTGGACTTTTCCACATTTTATTGTGTTACAACATGGAATCAAAATGGATTTAATTAGGAGTTTTTGCCACTGATCAACACAAAAATATCCATAATGTCAAAGTGAAAAATAAAATCTACAAATTGTTCTAAATTAATTACAAACACAAAACAGAAAATAATTGATTGCATAAGTATTCACCCCCTTGAGTCAATATTTGGTAGAGGCACCTTTGGCAGCAATTACAGCCATGAGGTTATTTGGATAAGTCTCTACCAGCTTTGCACATCTGGACACTGCAATTTTTGCCCATTCTTCTTTACAAAATTGTTCAAGCTCCGTCAAGTTGGATGGGGACCTTTGGTGAACAGCAATTTTCAACTTTTTCCACATATTCTCAATTGGATTGAGGTCCGGGCTTTGACTGGGCCACTCCAGGACATTGAACTTTTTGTTTTTAAGCCACTCCAATGTGGCTTTGGCTGTATGTTCGGGGTCATTGTCCTGCTGGAAGATGAATCTTCTCCCAAGTCCCAGGTCTCTTGCAGACTTCAGCAGGTTTTCCTCCAGGATTTCTCTGTACTTTGCTGCATCCATTTTTGCCCTCTATCTTCACAAGCTTTCCAGGCCCTGACGCAGAGAAGCATCCCCATAGCATGATGCTGCCACCACCATGCTTCACGGTAGGGATGGTGTTCTCAGGATGATGTGCTGTGTTAGGCTTGTGCCAAACATAGCGCTTAGCTTTGAGGCCAAAATGCTCTATTTTAGTCTCATCAGACCATAGAATCTTCTTCCATTTGGTCTCAGAGTCTCCCACATGCCTTCTGGCAAACTCTAGCCGAGATATGATGTTTTTTTCAACAATGGCTTTCTTTTTGCCACTCTCCCATAAAGGCCAGTTTTGTGAAGCACCTGGGCTATTGTTGCTGTATGCACAGTGTCTCCCAGCTCAGCCGTGGAAGACTGTAACTCCTTTAGAGTTGCCATAGGCCTCTTGGTGGCCTCCCTGACTAGTGCCCTTCTCGCTCGGATTCTCAGTTTTTGAGGACTGCCTGTTCTAGACAGATTCACAGTTGTGCCATATCCTACCCCTGATTATAACCCCTAACCTTATTCCAGATTTGCTTTGAATGTTCCTTCGTTTTCATGATGTAGTTTTTGTTAGGAAATGTACTAACCAACCATGGGACCTCCCAGAGACAGGTGTATTTAACCTGAAATCATGTGAAACACCTTAATTGCACACAGGTGGACTCCATTCAACTAATTATGTGACTTCTAAAGACAATTGGTTGCACCAGAGTTTATTTAGGTGTGTTATAGCAAAGGGGGTGAATACTTATGCAATCAATTATTTTCTGTTTTATATTTGTAATTAATTTAGAACAATTTGTAGATTTTATTTTTCACTTTGACATTTTGGACTTTTTTGTGTTGATCCGTGGCAAAAACTCCTAATTAAATGCATTTTGATTCCATGTTGTTACACAATAAAATGTGGAAATGTCCAAGGGGGGTGAATACTTTTGAGAGCCACTGTATGTGCATGACTTAAATTGCCCAAATGACAGATGGAAACACAGGTACTTCAAAGCATTCCCTCATGAATTGTTGTTTGAGTTTTAAACAACTCAAAGAACAGATATATTGACCAGTTCCTCTGATCAGAGCATCTGGGAACTGGTAGCCTGATTTATTTATTTTGTTACACTTTTTTTTAGAAGACGTTTCTGTTCTGGTCTGTTTATAAAGCCCTTATTCCCTGTAACAATGGGACCAAAATCAGTTCAGTTTGTTCCAATGCAAATGTTGATCCCATTTTGTTCTGCATGTTCCAAAATAATGTGGGAAAGTAAATAATTCCCTTTGATTTATTTAAGTTCATTTGGCAGGAAGTTGACTAGCCCAGTTAGGTGCAGAGTGGAGGCTGTAGTTTTCTTATTCTTTGGCATTTATATGCATGGAAATACAGGTGCTGCTATGGTAAGCATGTGAAAGAAATGGGTACGTGTACAAGCAGTATTGAGTCAGTATGCTATTGTAACACAGTACAATAACAAATCAGGGATGAGTCATACAGATGTGTCAGTTTATAGTTTATGGATTTTCTTAACATTTATCATTTGCATAGATTGTAATGTTTTAAACACAGATAAATTCCTACATTTGTTTATATGAAATAAAAACCTAAAATGAAGGGCCTGTTGCAGTACAAATGTAAGATTTTACCATAAGGGGTACCCCCACTTTAAGTTTTACAAAAGGTGCCGAACGTGGGTCAAGAACACAACACAAAAAGGTCTCAAGTAAATCACAATGTTTTATTGAATCACTACACAAACAATCAAGTCTTGTTAAGCAGTAAGACTAACGCTATAAAATGGTATTAACCCAGTCTATAGGCGGGACAGCACAGCGGTAGGCGCCTTTCTTCTGTTATGAAACGGTTGTGGTGGACCAGTGTTCAAGTCAGTCTTCCCAAGTCTAAGTCTCTCAACCTTGCTAGCTAACTCATCCTTTTATTTCCCTTACTTGTGTCATCTCAGCCACTATCTCACTATAGTGATGTATTGTCTGGGAAGCAGCAACAGTCGGCAGCTGGTTGCGCTGACTTTTATCATCTCTCCTGTCTTCTAAATAGACCTTGAATAGGTGCCAACCTATCTTGAAAGTTCTGAGCACATTACATGCATAAAAAAAGTTCAATTCTCAGCAAGGAAGAGTTAGACAATTAAAATGTACCTGATACATATCTGCTTAAGTCAGCAGATAGAAATGACCCTGCCATAAACATGCACGTCCACCCACTCGCCTGCACACACGGTGATCTCATCTATTTGAAACCAGAGCTATGTTCTTGGTGGCTATGCAAATTCATTTGTTTTCATTTCATATGAACAGTGTTTATTTATTGAAAATAATCCTTCTCAGTCTACTGGGAAAATTACATACATAGTACAGTAGCTAGGGGCTGTCCAAATACAACCGCAGACTTTACTTTTAATCGATCTTTATTGATTCATTTTTTGGTGACGTTTGTTACTCTGAAAGTAAATGCAAAAAGCTCATTTTATTTTGCATAACCTAGAAAATGATATGACATTTAATAGAATGGCTTGTTCTCTTCAAAACAAATGGAACCTTTCCTTTTGAGGTATACAGTACACAAATATTGTTTATAGCTGTGTAGGTGTATCTTACACTGTGCAGATTTTCATATTACCGAATATGCTTTGACTTTGCTTAATTATGCTTTGCTTTCTTTTACTATTGTAAGGGGAGTGGTCCTGGATACTAAATATATTGGAGCCCTTATTTATACCCATTGTGAGCACTCTCATTTTGTCTGTGTATCTTGCAGCCTCCATTCTCCCCTCGTGGTTTGCCACTCTACATCAGCAGTCTCAACACAATACATTTAGAAATCCTGCACTGCAGGAAGGACTGCGGTCAGATACCCAATTTAAGGATACAATGAATTCATATGTATAATAGTTTTCATTTAATTAGCACTCTGTTATACATTTTTTCCTTCCATGTTCAAGATTGTCTAGACAACATTGATCAGTAAATCACACAACACTGTTATATCGTCTATGAATTTTATCAAGAAAGGTAGAAAATAGATTAGGCACAAAAGTAGAAAAGACGATAAATATCAACTTACCATGAATCAGTACATTAAATTCATCAATCAATAATATTCAGGTAAAGACTCAGCTTCAGTGTAAATATAAATGACATGGAAAATAACGCATTTGTCAATTGTCTATAATTTGTCTTTTCCATAGGAAATAGTAATACTCTTAAATCAGTAAACAAATAATATGAATATGCAAGCACGATAACTGCGTAACTATGAGTCAGTGAATATCAAAATACAAATCTCGCTGAATTTTAATTGAGAAGATACTATGAAATCATAATTAATTATTTATCAATCTGTTGCTAAATTATATTTATTTTAATTAAAATGCATGGCACATAAACTTAACACCCATGAAATGTGTTTTATTTATTCCAGCACCTTCTCTCAAACTCTTAGATCGCTATATTATTCTCCCTCTGTATACTTGTTAAAAACGATTTCAGCCCCTTTGCTAATTGAAACAACATCCTAGATATCGCACACCACTTTCTTTTTCCCAACTTTTCAGCAAATATACATTTATTACATTTCCCGAGTTTTTTTTTTCTTTCTGTAACTCTTTTCTATTCTTTTAGTTTAATGGAGAATACCCCATATGTTTCGCAGCATTGATCCCTGGAGGGATGGCTTTGGGCGTTGTCCCTGTCAGGTCTTTGTTTAGTGAAAAATCATCTTCACATTGAGATGACCAACCCGGTAGGACAACTCAGTCCATAATTAATGTATCAGTTATTAACTTTTCCTTTCTTCATTGGCAATCCAGGTTACCATAGTTCCTTTTAAGACTTTGATACAAATTGTAAGTTTTCTTCCAGGTTTATTGATTTTTTTTTGGGGGGGGGGGGGGGGGGGGGGGCAATGATTAATCTGACCTAAATTATTAAAATTATATCTTGAATCAATAAAAGAAAAAGAAAACAACAACATTGGTTAATTTAAAATGATATCATTTGCAACTTCAATTAAGAACCCAGTCATGAACATGTTGATAATGTTTTTTTTTTTACATCAGTGATCTTACATGTGTTTTATTTTGCGGGTTGTACAATGACTGTCGTGGGTTTGCAGGTTGGAATGTCAATTTGACCACCATGAGGATGGTAGGAGCCTGTACCTTTAGAAGATGTGGAAATTACAAACGCCACATACCCAAAGAGGGCTTCAATCTAACATTGTGCTACAGTGCGAATACTGACGGTTTATTCTGTGCTGCTTCTTAAACATTATAAGCCAGCACACTAAAACATTTTTTCATTCATATGAATAATTTATACTTTACAAACAATACGTGTTAGAGTGTGTGACAGATATCACTAACAAGTAAATCACACAGTGCAACAATCATGCAATTATAATCTAAACCAGTTGATGAGGAGAATTACAATTAGATATTAATGCAGTAATTACAATTTGCATTCCTCAGGAAAGCTAATTGGTTATGGTAACCTTTAAAACAGCTGTACATAGCAATTGCACTTGAAATGTAACATATTGGTGAGAATAATAGGCATAGCTGCAAGTACATTTGTTTGTCTTTTATAGGGTCATTTAATTTTACAAACTATAGGAAGCGGAGTAAAATAATATGATTCTCCTTTTTAGAAGAGCAACATGAGTTTTTACCTTTCAAAAACAGGAGTGAATTAAACACTGAAGTCAACGCTTTGTAAATAAGACCCTGTGTGTTAAGTACTTTGTTTAATGCTCTGGTTGTGGCTGTTCATTTTTAATGTTTTCTGTGATACACATAATTAGTTCACTCTACTTCCTTACCTACAACCTCATTAGTACAACTATATTATTTTTTTTTATCACTGTTATTTTACGTGAGGTTAAACAGTGCACGTGCACACACACACACACACACACACACACACATGTCATTATTCTACTCATTTTCAGCCGATCTGATTGAGATCAGTCCATCTTTATTTTATATAGCGCCTTTCATAGTGGACCACCATCACAAGCCTACTAACCCCTAAATCAACCCCCTACCCCTAAACCTAATGTCTACAACTAACCTAATGTCTACCCCTAAACCTAATCTCAACCCCTAATCTAACTGTGTTACTATTAAAGTAATTTTTACTATTATTTTAACACCGCTTTTTAGCACCCTCTAGCTGCTACTACATTCAATGTCCATTAAAGCACTTGATCTGGACCTACTCTACCTGTTAGTAGACTAGTAGGTACATACTGGCCCATTCCTATGGGATGATTTTTGCTTGATAACGTCCCATTCAATCGACTGATCTCAATCAGATCGGGTGTCATTTTAGACGCTGCTACAAAAATAGAACCTTTGTGTAGTAAACTTGTTTTGCATTCAATTGGCGCTGTAAACTAGATGTACATTAGTGCAGCTGACTGTAGGCAAACAAATCCTACTCATTTGAAAATGACGTTATTTGTTTTGCCCCCTTTTAAACATGCCTTAAATTTAAATGCATAGAAAACATTCTCCAGTTGGATTTGTGATTTTATTAGAAAGTTATGCAAAAACTACTGGAAGTTACATAAATTACATGTAAAATATGTATTGTCTTTTGTTGCAAGAACTGTGCGCTGCAGAGCTCATTATGAAAGTTTAAGTATGAAGCAACATGCTCAAGTTTAGTGTTAACTTCCTTACTAAACTATGTTTATCAATGAAAAAATAACAGAAACAAAATGGTCAATATAAAATAATTTGTATCTCATTCTGCATGCATGAATAATGTTTTCATAAGTGTGTTTCAGATTCAGGGTTATTTGAAATGACTTATTCCCCTTCAAATCTATATTTTTGTCATCCTAATACATTGATCTACATTTGTCGTGTAGTTACTTCATTCCCTAAGCTTGCAGCTACTGTACAAAATGTTTGTGACATTATAAATCATCTTATTAGCCAATGACATAACCTGACTGAGGACATAACTGTGCCCTTCGGTGATCCCGTGAGGTGAGAGTGTAACCTTGTTATTGTTCCCTTATGGTAAACAGGAATTACTGTACACACATTTAATAAATCCAGGGCAGTAACATAGTTGACTTTTCAATCTATTGTTTTGTCCTTTGACCTAAAACCACCAACTTGAAATTTAATCTATTTCATTTCAGGAGAAAAACTAATACTGGCCAGTTTAACAGGGAACACAGAGCATTATAAGTCGCACATGGTTGCACTGCCAGAATCAGCTTCACTTCCTTAGCAAACAGTGTATTTTCTTTCGACAGAATTGATAGTGAAGTCATGTGGGTTGAATTAACCATATTGAGCTCTATTATATTTAGCAAAATATGCATTTCAGCACTGTGTCACCCAGCCTAGCGTTAGAGTAAATAGGCCCCAATATTATTCCCTTTTTTGTTTTCATAAACAGTAGCAGAAATATTATGCTGTTTGTTTCATGCAATTATACAATCTTCTTCTTTTATTATAATATTGTCCAATTATTTCACTATCATTTTCTCCCCAGTTTAGAATGTCCAATTATGTTTCCTCTCTGCTGCAACTCCCCACAACAGCTCAGGAAAACTGAAGGTCAATGCTGATCATCCAACCCAGCCAAGCCAATCACCTCTTTACACCCAGGAGAATGTTGATAAGCTACCAGCATCTGGAGGACAAAGGCCAGGCCTGCAGCTATCTGCTCACCTGGTGCCTGGCCAGTAGGGACCCACTGTAACATGGTGAGGAGATGCAGTCTCTGACTGTTTTTCCCTCCCCAAACTGCTAGAGCTGCAGGGCCCCTGCGGTGCTCTCTGTGGGATTCACAGTGAGGACACAAACCTGCACACTTCTGAACACACCACACGACAGAGTCACTCAGGAATCCCCAACGAATGTCCTTCTGGAGAATGATTTCTTAATAACTCTAAAAGAACAGTAAATCAAGTTAAATCAATGCACACTCTTTAAAGATAGATCTAAACAAGATCACTGTCTGGAGATAGTTGCATTATATTGTTGTTAGGTTAATGGAAGGGTTTTTTTGTCCAATACTGCCACCAATAGTGGTTCTGTTTTTGTGCTTCTTGGAACAGGTTTATGGATACCATGTGATGTTATCCATGGTCATTGTAGGATGAGGTTCATTATTGGAATGTGATTGTATTATCTTTCAGCTCATCTAATCAGTATGGCTACATTACCTTTGTTTGGCACTCTGACACTTCAATTCCCCGGAGACGATAATGAGAACAGCTACCAATCCTTCACCTTCCAGAGGTTATTGCTGTTTTAAAATCTGAAACAGATCAATGCATCACTTTGAACAATGACAATACATCTGTACAGAATGAATGACATGTTTTAGCTCGTTTCTGGATTTGTTGACAGCATCATGGCCAGTGATTATATTTTTAAGGATCACTAAATATCACTAACAACTGCATATTCATGTGGTCTAAAATCACTGGCAAACCTGTAATGCCAAAATGTTTACATCCTTTTAAAGATTAAGGGGTGGGTGTGTACAGAGTAATTGTTTCCAAACAAATATATCTATATTCACAAAAGTTAACTTTTAAATCGTCTTTTGACCAAGTAATCTCTACTCTGGATTATTCAATTGAGGTTAGCAAGGTTTGGACTGTATCATTTGCCATGGCTTTAAAATGCCTTGTATTGTATGCCTATTAAACAGCAGGCCTCCATCAGCAAATAAATAAATAAATAAATAAATAAAGAAAGGTGATTTTAAATGTAAAGTATGAACTATTGGGCTGCTGGGTAAGAAATTGCACTCACAAGACTGAAGGAAATCCTCCAGAGCCATATATGTTTGGTTGCTGCAGTTTTAACACAGATTTTCAGTATGAAATAATGTATTGTTCTGGCTTTCGTATGTGAAACCCTTTGTTCAGTTATAATACAGAATACATAGAAACCTGATGTCTGACTGACGCTAGCACTGCTCGTACTGCCACTGAAGATATCTGTCACGTCATTGCTGCTTTATGTTCTTTATAAGCGTATACAGTAGCTGTTTTGTTCTGGCTTGTGATTACCACGGCACTGTGATGACAGGCAATGTCAGCTGAAACAGTAATTCACAGATCATTATAAAAGTTTCATGATTTTCTAGCACATCACCCATAGAATTGAATGTCACACTTCAAGAGAGAAGTGCACCTGCAACACAAAGTGAAATGGAACTGGAAGTAAATTGTTCATCAGTCCTTCACTATAAAATGTTCTTTTAATTATTTCTACAAATAGCGTTTCAAAGATCCAACTGAGGGATTGGCCCCCTTTCAGACAATCAGCCTTAGCTTCCCAAGCTCAAGCATGTTTATTTTTTGCTTTGGCCCCTTCACTGACAGTATGTATACTGTACACTCAATCATTTTTTAAAAATATGTTTACAGAAACAGTCGAAGTGTGTTAAAATTCAACTCAAACTGAGTTTGCTTAGCTGAACACAAGACTGTTCATTTTAAACCGTGTTTTTACACATTTATTTTAAAACATCTGTATTTGGCCATCACCTACAATAAGTTTTTGGATAATGTATGTTGGAATTGCTGATAAAAAAATATATATTTAAAGCAACAAAAATAAACCTAGAAATACTGAACAAAAAAAAAAAAAAAAAAAAAATGAAGTTTACTTTCAAAAGTTCTCAAAGGTTATAAAAACACTGAACTTCAGTTTCTTTTAGTGTTTGTAAATTCAGCACTATTGAATGTTTAATAGTGATGGATAACAAAATAAACCTACAAGTACATGCACATTTGAGTGATGCACTGGTATGAATGTTCAACTTGGCATGGAATTTGTTGGGTATGTGGAATGTAGCTTTGAAAATGTATGTTTTTAGGTAGGGACTGAAGATGATATTTTCTGTGAGAACAGGTTACTATCAATTTAACCAACCCCCGAAGTAATAATAAGACTTGTACACCTGTTTAAAGTCATAATTCTGGTAGTCTTATCTGGTGTACAGCCCTTGGTGAGAGATTCAAGAGATAACAAGGTAATTGGTTGCTGAGACTGGAAGGGTTACAATAAAAAATAATATGTTTTTGCTAGCAGAATCTGTATAATAACATATGACAAAACATACGGTGTTGAAAAAAAAAACAATGTAGATGTACAGTATTAAAAACTCCAGTGGGGTCATTAATAGGACATGTTCAGGAAGGTACTTCCCCAGTGCAAATGTAAATTGTTTGAATAGTGTTTTTCTGATTATAATGTAATAGCGTTTTTATATTTATAAAGGAGCAGGTTTTCTGAGTGGTTCTGTGTTCTGTTGCTTCAATATGGAGTCATAACCATTTTTCTTTAAAACTTCCTTTACCTGGCTTTCAGCTCTGCAGTATCCTAAGTGCTGGGACGAGCAGCCGTCTTCATTTCATTAAAATCGTTCTGGCAGCCTCACTTTCTCTTTCTTTCTATAGGTATGTTTAGCCCTGGGCTCACAGGATACTACAGACAAACTCAAAGCAGGTTCAAAGCCATGTGAAGGCAGATTTCAGGGGAAAATGCAAATAACTCAATATGGGAACAACAGATACAAGAATCACTCAGAGAAAATATATAAAAGCAATTGAAATAACATTTGAAGCTACTTTCAGTTTTTAATTAGGTGCCATTGGGATTAAAATCTCAAATTCAAAAAAGATCAGGTCAAGATGGTAGAAAACTAAATTATTACAAAAAACCCTGATAAATAAATAAATAAAAGTACAGTATTATACAAAAGCTACTATTTATATTACAGGATATATTTTAAGTTCCACAAACCAAATAATTAAGTAAAGCAGGATCATTAAAAAAAGGTATTATTTACACCAGAAAACAATTATCTGTGAAAAAGCAAGACAATAGTCACCTGAAGACATTTCAGTATTTCATCTTTAACAGAAAACAGACAATTACCCATTTCTCTCACTTACAAAATTGAGTGACAGCTGTTATCAGAACTAAATTTCAAAAGCCCTTCTAGAACAGGTCAGGTGAAGTTCCAGCACAGTAAGCTGTCTTGTCATTGCCCATGAGCTAAAAGTGTCGCTAATGGACTTTACAGGGTATCAGCTGAACTGTTTGTAAGGATGAATTATTCATGACTCCTTCTTGTAGTACAATTACTTCTCCAAAAGCAGTTGCGAGGCTATAAGGTTGAAGGCGCCCTTCAGATGAAACACACCAGGAAAGGAATCAGCACAAATTGGGGAAGAGTATCTTCAAAAGAACTGTATGCACCTGTGCTTCTCACAGCAAAATATTGATTCAGTAACCAGTGCCTAAAAAATATTCAGTTCATCTTCTGAAAGTAGTAGAAGCAGCAGCATTTTCTAGAAGATCCATATTTACACATGAAACTGGGAATGTATTGTCAATTTATTAATGTGCACACCACAACACCACTGCTGTTGCTGTATGTTGATTTTATTTGATACAGGCCATCAAGCATGGGAAACAGCATATGATATATTTTGGCAAGGGAGACAAGCAAGTGTTAAGTTCTCCAGGAGGGACATTCAAAATGAAATTCAGCACAAAAATGGAACACAGGTACACAAAACCAGGTTAAAGCTCTTCACCTAGTGTTGTGTCAGGCCAACCTGTGGGTGAAATAAGTCTGTCAGGATGTGTATTAACCTGTTCTGGTTCAGTATACTGTAGCTGCCTGATTAATTATCATATTTATACAACGAGAAGAGCACAATGAAACTTAATGAAGCATTGTATTTGGCAATGCTATTATTGCTTGATGCAGGTGGATTCTCTCTCTGCATGAGTAACCTTTTTCTTTTTCAGTTTAACCCACGTAATTAGAAGCCATCCATTCAAGACAGCTAGTATGTACAGCCTTTATTGGACGTGACAAACAATCGAAACCTTTCGCCCTTAGAAGCTAAGCAGACCATTAGGCGTTCATCAGATCTCAGTTTGTATTGCCTTCTGTTTCATCATCCATCTTAAAATAATTTCAACTCAGCATCCCCATTTAACACAGGGATCAAGCATCCCCATTTAACACAGGGATCAATAAACTCTAAAGATCACCCTCATAGCTAAAAAAAAAAAAGTGACTTGCTATTACCGTAAAGCAATGACAAAAATACACAGATTTGATTATATTAATCTTATTTTTGGACCATCTGTTGGTTACAGTTTAAGGTTTTCTACCTTGCCCTTTATGTGTGGCAGTGCAGTACCACAGCTTTTATTTTTTTGTGATTGCATTGTGATATATATATACTGCTTCATTCTTCATCCTGGTTATTGAAGTATTTTATCTCATTCGGTGTACAGCCTTTTCCATGAATGCTTTTCAAGTTGCATCTTCCCCTCCTCCGGCCTTTGTTTCTTTTCATGAACAATGGAAGGAAAAAAATACAGAATTTCTCCCCTTTGGGGGTGTTAGTGGGGGTTCATGATGCAAAAGTCTAAAAAATTAACATACATCAGCAAGGAAATAATAATAATAATAATAATAATAATAATAATAATAATAATAATAATAATAATAATAATAATAATAATAATAATATATCCAAAAACATATGGTCAGGCTACAGTGTTAACATAACACTTGCTTTTGTATAGAAATTGCATATCTGTGGTCCTTTCAAAAAATGAAACGATAGCTTTTATATTTTGAACAGATGCTAACTCAATAAACAGTTTTCCAGATACATGCAAACATGTAGTGTGTGATATACAGATGGACAGATATACAGACAGACACACCCATGCAAAGGGTTAATGAAAAGATTATAAATACAAAACTATGATTGAGGGTGCAGCTGTATGTGGGCAGTGTATGCTGCTAGAATGTTTTATTGACGGAGAAAGGGGCAATAAAATGAGCAGAACTGAACTCACCTGACCTGCTGCATGTAACAGCTGTCTGGTCAAGAAATTGCTGACACACAGAGATAAGCCAGCAACTAATCACACAAATGGGTGTACAAATGGTATAAAACAGCAGGCACTTGGAGGTGTATTTGAGAAGTATGTACGACCGCCTCCACTATGTTTCCATTACCACGGATCTCATCCCCTGCAAGGGATAATTAACCCAAGTGTAACAGGGATCCCCATTGGCTCAATGAGTACTGCCGTTTCAGGTTCAGGGCGAGTCATTCGATGTTTGAATCCTGTAGGTGCGTTCGCCTCTTCACAATCCACCACCACTGGTCAGGCCCCCATCAAGTCCACACAGAGACTTCCCAGGCTAGACCCTTGCCCCCAGGTAATCTCTCTCACAAAGGTTCAGCGGGTGAAGAGGATCAGCTTGACAGAGGGAACAGAGGTCATCCATTGAAATTCAATCCTTCTGACTGAGAAGTGAGTTGCAGCATTGAGGCGGTGTTCAAATTGGGTAGAAACAAACAGGAAAAAGGAAATAGATGAAAAAAAATAACTATTTGCAGTAAATATACAAAAGTTATTTATAACATATCTTACATTTTGGAGCTTATGTATGTAGTCTCAGTAATTAATATGTTTAAAAAAATCTATGTTCAAATGTATATGTAATGAACAGCATTATACACAGCAAACGCACAGTACATTACTGACTATTACATGAAACTATGGAATAGTTGTATAATTATGTTGGCCGAGTACTACTCCATGCTGTTAATTGAAAAATCTCTTACTGAACAAGCAAGAGTACCTATAAAAGTGATGCATTGACCCATCCCCCGCCACCCCAAAAAACTATATGGCATGAACATGCACTAAGAATTTGATTTGATGTCTGGGTTTCAGTAAAATAACCTAATAATGTTGCAATAAAGCAGAGAAGTTATTATTATAGAGAAAACAATGAAGCCTACATCTGCCTTCACTACCAAAGCTCAGTGTTAGGATGGTCTAAATTGCCTTTCTCGGGACGGTCATTGTTATGAGCAGGTATTATTACCCTTCACTTTTTATTTGTTCCATATTTTATAGGAATTCAGAATGATTGCTATTCCACATACTGATATAAGACAGCATGGGATTAAAAAAAAATAGTATTTGATTTCAGGAATCTGATGAACGATAAAGGAAACGTGTGTTATTTCTTTACAAAATACAATATACAATTGGTTTGTATTCATGAGTTTAACTAATCTCATATATGTTGTTACTGTACCGGGTGTCCACAAAGTCCAGTTACCCCCAATGTATTTTTTCTACAGTGCACTGACCAACAACTGAAACATGTGGAAGAATGATGATAACTGAATTTAGAAGTGCTTCATTGTATTCAGTACAAGTATTTAACTGTATTCAGACATCCAGTGGAATGGTGTGAGGGTCCTCATTTTCATGGCAGATAATGATTCGTCGTCATGTTCGGTGCGACATCTTCCGTAACATGGATGGAGTGACGAGGCGAAGTGCATCTCTGACAGCTTGCTTCAGCTCAACTCACCTGCAACAGAAAATACAAATTAATTGTAGGAAAAAAAACATGGGGGTAACAGGACTTTGTGGACACCCTGCATAATACAGTGTATCTGAATATCTTAACATGTTTTTACAAAATGAGGGAAATGCCATGATTATTATATTTTATATGCATATGCCAGTTTATAGGGCTGCTTATTGTGTACTGTGTACTTACACTTAATATTGAGTGTCAATATTTGTCTTTTCTGAACCATACAACCACAGGTTCCATCACTTTAATATAACTGAGGACCACAATTCTTTGACCTTTTTTTCCCTTCATTTTTTTCCAGTAGCAGCGCTTGATAACCTTGACAATTACACTGGGCCAATCCAAGTCCAACATGTGATTGCTGCATTATCAGATCATGTGACAACATAATTTCCATTATGAATTATATTTTTCCTGTTCTCGTATTTTTTTTGTCCTTGAAATATATCATGAATAAGAGCAGCACGCTTCCATAATCTCAATAAGCACAGCAGAATGCCTTTCCCTTCTTATTAACATCTGCTTTGTGAGTGTCATGAGCCTACAGCTGACCTGCCCCTGTCTCTCTGTTGAGTGAAGCAGATTCAAAGAAATTCTTCTTTGTCCCTTGTTTTTTTTTTCCTTTGACTTTTTTTTTGCAATAAAACTCATTAGCTTCAGTAAATATAGTTTATTCATTCTGGTGAAGTCAATTTAACTTGCCACCCTATAGATTCACTCCCTGTGCAAGATCCCACCTGACTCATAAAACTCCCTCTGCTGTGCATAGGACTTTAAGTAAGTCAGGTTGAATCCTAATATCTGTACCTAAACTGATCGCTCTCACCCCATTCAATGTAACGTTATCAAGCTTTATATCATTTTTATGGACCAATTGTTACAGTTTGTCCAGTACTAACCCACTGTACCAGCATTCACAGTAGCTTCCACATATGTTTCAAGTTCTCATCTGCTTGTGGATTGGGGTTTCATGCCGTATTGTTGTTGTCAGTAGCTGCATGCCGACCTTTGCTAGTCTACCGGAAGCGATAATAGTGGTATACTATGTCACATTTTAAAATTGTTGTCCGTTTTTCGTTAAGTATATGGGAAACTACAAAGTGGTATGTAATTCAATATGTTAATGTAACATTATTCAGCAGGTTTCATTCGACTTTATGAAGTAAAATGTGTTATTTCTATAGGGTGATACAAAACTTTTGGCCATAGCTGTATATGTTTCAGTTTATATATCTGTGTGTATATACCAGTATGTGTGGAGAGGCAAACAGGAAATTAAAGAAGAACAGGAATTGCACTGTTGTAAACATTTTCAAGAGAGTCAAGTATCAGGAATCGTGCCGTTATATAAACGTAGTGTTGTCAAATTGCTGTGTAGTCTTTCTGTTGTAATGTGCTGTCAATGACAAGATAATCCTCCCACACAACCACCACGTCTTTTCACGCTTTGCAGCTTTGGTCTCTGAATATACTGTTAGATTACACATAATTTGTGTCATAAAATAGACCAAATTTATCTGTATTCAGCAGTAACTGCACCAGGAGTAGGAACATTTAGAAACAGCCAATTTTAACCAGCAATTTTAAAGATTAAAAAGTAACAATAACAGTAACATGCTAACACTTTGATGGAAAAACATGTGACAATGGTTATGTTTACAACGGGGAAAAAATGACTGGTGCACTGTTGGATAACATTTTCAATTTACAGAATATTTGGGACAGTTTACAACAAACTTGTCTGGTGGCCATCATTATATTTGAATTGAGTGGGGCTAGCCTAACAAGTTTAATGAAAGTTATAATTAAAAAATACATTTGGGACATACAATATAATAAAATAACCATAATATAAACATATTGTTAACCTACAACAAAGCAAGTTAGCACAGAGATTATAATGATTCAGTTTAATGGAGTGTTTTTGGTTTTTTTTGTTAATCAATTTTATCTCAGAGCCAGATCTTCCACGAACTATTTTTTCTTTAATTGAGTGGCATAATTTGCATAATCTGTGTGTTGCATTGTAACTCCTATACTGCATATAACAGGGATGTAATTTATAGTAGAAATACATAAACAGCAGTGTGCTTTATCAGGGTAGTTCTGTAGTCACAAAGCAGGACTTATGGGTTACAGAGACACCCGTAATTCCCAAGTCTCTCAAGCATTCACAGAGAGAATTACTGAACCCGGTAAACACTTGTAATGCAGCAATCACTCGAGCATTCATAGAAACAATCACTGAGCTCAACACACAAAGATATTTTGGTTACTCAAGCCCTCAGCAGTGAGATTCGGTACACAATTGTAATTTGAAAGCTATTTACAGTACACACAATCAGTTTCAATATGACACATTTCAAATGTTGCAGTTATTTAGATAGCATGCTCTTCTTTTGGAACCACTGCATGTTGTTTTCTCCCCCTTGCCTCATGCTTCTTTTTTTCCTTGATAGTACTGTAATGGAAAATGCATTGTTGTTTTGGACCAAACAATATTATTCAGGCATCACAGCAACTTTCGGTATTACAGGATGTTTAAAACATGACCCAAGAGTAGTGGTTAAGGCTCTGGACTCTTGACCGGAGGGTCGAGGGTTCAATCCCCGGTCGGGGACACTGCTGTTGTACCCTTGAGCAAGGTACTTTACCTAGATTGCTCCAGTAAAAAAAAAACAACTGTATAAATGGGTAATTGTATGTAAAAATAATGTGATATCTTCTAACAATTGTAAGTCGCCCTGGATAAGGGCGTCTGCTAAGAAATAAATAATAATAATAATAATAATAATAATTACACCTTTAAGGGAAACATTTTATAAATATATTTGGTATGTTATGCATTCAAAGACTGAAGCTTAAGCAAATATGTGCTTATTATTGATAAACATAACATTAGTAGTAGTTGTATTGTTTTCACATTTAACGAAAGACATTATGTAAAAGCTTGCTCTTTTTGTATTCTCTTATTCGCTAAGCAATCTGTCGATTTGTTTAATCCCTCACCAGCTTGCCGCTGCTCCTCTCCCCTGGAACTGTTCATATTTGATCATCTCGACATATTGTCTCAGGTGGTGATCATGAGACTAGGAGCACATCATTCACCATGCACAGTATATATTCCAATTCATTACTCAGACACCAGGTTGCAACCTAGTCCGTTCTGTTTCTTCCAGAAAGATGGAGAGACGTGCATTAATTATGCATTAATGTATGTGCAAAAACATCGCAATACCATGCCCAGCCACAGAAGAGATTTTTGCAACTATTTTCATACAACAATAAATCAAACCATGACACATAATGAAAAATCGAACAATTCCCTCAGAAATACGTGCCGCACAAACATGACGGGCTGTATTTGTTGACAAGAATGGCTGGTGATTAATGCAAGTGAGGATGATAAATAAATATGTAATACATAAAATGACCTTCCTCTCACAAGCATTAAGGAGGCTTTGTGGTATAAATGTAGATTATCATATCTACTCACATATTAAAATACACTAGTAAAGCCAGTCCTATTTGGCTGTTATCTGAGACATATTGTGTGTTGATTGAATGAATTATTCGGAAGATAAATATTATAGATTACGACTACCGAGGCTATGTTGTTATATTGTTACATGGCCACAGTTAAACACAAGGAGCTGTGGAGCTGTTTGGTCCATTGGTTGTTTAAGTCTTGTTTTCTGTGACTGTTACGGCAGCCAGATACATCCAGGTGTTGACTGCAGGGCTGTTTACTGGGTTTCAATTAGTGGTGGTACACCAGTACATGGAATATGTTTTGTGACTCAATGGAAAGAGACCTAGTGGCCTAGTAAATTGTCGGATATGAATCCCATCTAAAAATGTTAATTATTGTAAATGTTTGCCCGAGCCCAGTAGTGTTCCAGCCCTGAAAATGGTCCTCCTTGAATAATGAAACAACATACTGTACCAAAGAAGAAGACTGTCACTCATTCAAGAGAAGCCTGATGTTGCCTTTGTTGCTGTACTGTATTTCAGGCAGAATAAACATGTCTTTGAATAGCGTTTTCTTTTAAACAAATCTTCCAAACTGAAGCAAAGATCTTTGACAAAAGAAAAGGGTGACCATTGATAATATTGCTAGTAAGAGTTAAGAAAATTGATTTTAAATCACTGGTCAGCACCACTTTAAATGTAGTTTCCAGTCTCAAAATCCTGGATAGATTTACCCAAAATACATTTATTTTTCATAATCAAAATTTATTTTGATCGTCTGGGTTTTCTCATCTCTACCCTGCCCCTCTTGCGAATAAACAATGGAAATGCTCCAAATGCAATAGTATACTTAAACACAACCTTTATAACACATGCACAATAGTATACAAACTATCATTCTAGAGAGAATGAATTGAAAGCATTTTCTAGTGGGTCTTTCATTTCTACCAAGAAATAGTCTGATGCTGTTGACTAAGTACATATGTGGATTGGAACTCCCTTATACTGACATTTTAAAAATCAATCTAAATCTAAATTATTGAAGTACTACAAAATTCACTCTTACAGCTGCACCTCCAAATGTTCATACAGCTTTGAATTGACACTGCAAAATCCATAAACCGAGACAGTACAGATGCACCCCAATCTGATAAATAATCAGGAAGTTCAGTGTCATCTGACAGCGAGTTTACAAAGGTAGTGACTTTAGAAAAGTGTCAGTTATCTTTCAAGCATATATTAACCATGTTAGCCACAGATCAGTGTCAGCTTGTATTCTTTTTTTCAGTTTCTTTCTTGATCCTCGTATGTCAGGAGTTCATAACGAGATTTACAACAATCTTCATGTGAAAAAGATAGCGGCTGCCAAAGTATACGTTCAGTGAAACGTTTCAGTGGATATCAATTTCTCATCGAAGAAGAACTTGAGTGGAAAATACTTAAGGATCTTGGAAAGCAGACACATTTACAAACTGATGTATTATGTTCTGTTCAGTAGATTCTCTGATAAAAAAAAAAAGAACAATTAAAAAATATGTTTACCATGAATTTTCTAACCATATCATAAATATGTTTTGAAAATACATTATAAGCGATTTTTAAGGTGCAACTATATATACCAAAAAAATAATAATAATACAGAGAGTAAGAAGCAGTGTAGTTGAACTCTCTGAAAGGTGACTGAATCATTTCATCAGGGATCCCATTTTTTCATTAAGATGTTCTGCAGAGTATCTCTAAAAAAATAATGGTTTCAACAGTCTGGGGATTTAAAGGGCAACATATATCGTCCATACAGTATCTTCCTGGTTGTACAGAACTAGTAATCCAGAGCATTTAGGTCATAGCTTCACCTGTTGCAACATACATTTCCAAGCATGACCTGTTCCAATTTATCATGGTTAGGGAAGTGAAAACTTTTGATTAACTTAAATGCCAGGGCAGAGTGAATTTCCACAGATAAGATTTATTTATGGGAACTGTGCACTAAGAAATCAGTTTCAACAGTTAAGGTATTGTAAGTTAAGTTAGAATTGTATGAATTGTATGATGTACTGTAACACAAACTGTGAGGTGTTACTGCGGTGTATAATTAGACACATGATGTACTTGTTAGGCGGACACTATTTTTATACTACATGCCATGTGGTTCCTAAATGAAGTGTTTTACCTCAGAGGAGAGGAGAATGTGGGAATTGCTGAACGATCCTATGCCAACAACTGCACAACTGGTTTCAGATTAAGAGTAGGACTTGGCAGCATGTTCTGGCTGTGGCATAGGATTTGGGGACTTGGGACAAAAAAGGGATTTAACAAACAAACATCTTATTTATATGCAAAAATACATCCATTTACAGGGTCCCAAAACTGCCCAAGGTCAGTGAGAGTATTACATTGACTCTTGTGATATAGCAACTGCATCTGTCGCCGCCAAACACCTACAGCAGGTGCTCATGTATTCTTTTTTTGTT
Source organism: Acipenser ruthenus (assembly GCF_902713425.1). Lineage (NCBI taxonomy): Eukaryota > Metazoa > Chordata > Actinopteri > Acipenseriformes > Acipenseridae > Acipenser > Acipenser ruthenus. The sequence continues at coordinate 16,374,849 of NC_081190.1, forward strand.
GTTGGGAAGCAACAATCATAACATTGGGGCAATTTCCATGGAAAAATAAAAATAAGTCTCACATTTTTTCACTCTATATTTTTCCTTTGTAGGTACCCATGACAGATGCTACTTCAAGCTAGAGTGCAATCAATTGCATTTTATTGCTAAGGGACAGAATAGTCTATAACCTTGCCTATAAAACAACTTAACTATAAAGCAGTTTTTATGAGTCAAATGGTAATAATCTGAAACGTTGAATAAATGGTGTCATGTAAAAAATGTATTTAAAAAAACACAAAGAGGTCTCTAAACCACCTCATACTGTATGTTTTCTTTCCCCTATTTGGTCAGAGAAGCTTGCCAATAAAGGATTGCTTGGCACGGCCTTCAGTAATAGCAGCGCATTTAATCCCATTATTTCTGAAATTAGGCAATTTACCTGCAAAGTGATAGGATGCTTTTTAAATTACACATGCAATTATAGTTTTATAACAGTAGTGTCACAGGTTGATGGTGTGCAGTAATTGGTCGCTAGAGGCAGGGTAGTGTTTCAAAGAATATATTTTATTTTCCTTTTATCAAAATATCAAAAAAACCAACAAAAATTCAAACTGACCTCACTCTCTTCCACCAATGGTATGGAGTGGGCAAAAACAAGGGAACCAAACCGGGGTGATAATCCCAAAATAAAGCGCAGAAGATTACTGTACGAAAATAAATCAGCAAACCAAAACAAACAGGTTCTCTTTCCTTGATGCTTCCTTAAATGGTAGGCTTCCGGGAAACAGCACCCCCTCGTGGGTCCTCTCCGGCTTGTCCTGGGGCTTTTGAGTCTTTCTCCCATCTACAATAAGAGTTCTATATAGATAAGTAATCTTCTGGTAATCTTTTAAAAGTGTTAATTCTCTCCCACACATGTTCGCTCTTGCTTCCTTCTCCTTCCTAACATCCTGCCAGTTCTGACAACCCAGGCCCTTTTATACTCCCTTGAACACACCCTCATTTCCGTACACCAATCAGACACTAGTGTTAAACGACCTGTCAATCAGAGCATGTTCTGGAATATTCCTGAGTTGTTGCCCCCAACAAAGATGGCGACCGCTCGACCAAAACTTACGTTTGGGTTTCACAATACCCGCGTCACGTGATCTCTGTTGGGAGCACCGGGGTTGATTCACAGTCCCCTGGTGGCTGGGAGGTTGAATTGCAGCCCAGGATCGCTTTACCCTGTCACAAGTAGTTACAACTGTTGGTAAGTATACTGTTTTTTCATGAATGCCAATCCTGTGCCAGACACAGACTCTTTCTTGTAGTGCAGATACTTTTTGCACATTCAGAATTTTTTTTTTTAAATGTTCATATTAAACACTTTATATTTCTGATAGGAGGGGTGTAGGACGAATCTTAGAACAATAAGGGAAACCTTTATGATTTTGAAGACTTTGCACACGTTTGCCTGAGCATTTCAACCAAACGTCCTTCGAGTAAGTCTTATCAAAGAGCAAATGCAGGGTGCAATACTAAACGCATAACACAATAGGGACTTGTGAGGGATACAACTAAATATTGGTACAACTAACAAATAACTTAAGTTAAAACAATGTATTGCTAGCAAAACTGGGCCCAATGGTTCCCAAAAAACATTCAGTCTAACATCTAAAACTGCATATCATTAATATGTATTGGAAAGTTATTAGGGAATGAGTAATTTGACAAGGAACTTGCTAAATTTGAATTTGGTTTAACCTTGGTTTAAATGACTTTTTCTTCCAAATGTACTGAAGTTATGGAAATCCATGACAAGCGGGAATCAATATCATACAGTATATGGAAAATGGCATATATGTATGTATATTTAATCAAAGTTTGAAGCATCAGCGAGCCAGTATAATGAAACATTTTTTTATCATATTAGTGAAGACTTACAAGATACAAAATTAGTTTTGAAAGGCAGATGTGTAATAGATAGTCACAGTGTTTTGTGTTTCAAAGAAAGAATAATTTGTGCATGTCTTTCCTTATTAGAGTTTGTTATGCAAGTTTCCTGACTTTATATACATCATTAGTGTCCTTCATGTATTTTCCATCAATCATAATTTAGGTAAAAATCCAACATCATGATTTAAATGAGATATAGCTAATGGAAAAACTCTATAAATCGTAGTTGATGTGCTCTTCCATTCGCGATGTAAGTCTCAATGCAGTGTTTAAAAGGTGCTCATCATTCATTATTATAGGAAATAGCTAACCCATGTATCGTTCTCCTCCAGTGTCAAGGTGACAGTATTTGGGCTGCTGGTCATTTTATCGGGATCAGCAAGTAAGTATTGATCCTGAATCATGTCTTTAGCCAGCACACCGTAACACACACCTGGGTGCACAGAACTACGCGAATCTGCACAGAACTGCATGAATCTGAATGACTAGAAGCCAGCACTTCGAATGTGGTTCACATGACACAGAATGCGTTTGCATTAAAACACATTTTCTGACTGAGTTCCCTTTCTTTTCCATCCTGTTTGTATCCTGGATTAAGCAGGGTGTCTAATTTTCGAATTTACACAACTCTGACTACAAAACTAGTTAATGATGTTAGTAGCTCGAGGCATTCTAATATTTGAAACAGTCAAAGAAAGCATTTCCAACTCCAATATAGTTAAATATACTGCAAAACAATGTAGATACACTTAAAAGAATTTGATTAACAAACGTATGATCTTGAGTTGACATATACTGTAATACTGTTAAAAAGAACAATTACGAGGAAATTGCTTCTCTTTCAATGGCAATATAATCAAAAGAAATAAAGCAGACATGAATCCGCTGACCAACTGTCTCTGCCGAAAGGAAAATTGTCTGAGCACAAACTCCTTCGCATACACAAACCTCTCACAAACAAGGTGATCTCTTTTTAGGGATGATTGTTATTGTGATACAATCAGTTCATCCAAATTGAAATATGGTGGCAAAGGTACCACTCAAAATAAATCAGCATTAAAGTGACACTAATCTGTATTTGGTTAGCTATGTCCTATGCAAATATGTTGTATTTGTGAATATATATATATATATATATATATATATATATATATATATATATATATATATATGTATATATTTAATTTAATGAAGGGCACCTGCCTCCGTCTCGATCTCCTGCCTGTCACTCAGCAGCGAATGCACGTATCCACACGGCAGACAGCTACTCTGTCAGGAGCATTAATATCCTGTATCTTTCTAAACAATGGGTTTAGGGACGCTGAATCACAAAACAATAATTGTGTGAATATAGTAATTGCTACAGCTGTGTATAATGGTATTTACAGCAGTATTCATTCAATCCGACTTTTTACATATCCGCCCTTACTCTGGTCCCACTGCAGTCGGATAAGCAACAGATTACTGTCTGTATATATATATATATATATATATATATATATATATATATATATATATATATATATATATATATATGTATATATATATATATATATATAGTGGTAGTGGCTGACAGTCAAGGCAGACAACAGCAGGAAAACACTTAGACAGGCTTTAAACGCCTTTTGTGCACTTTTATTATCCACAACACAATCAAAATAAACCAAACACAAAAAAATGCCTATCTCCATTTGGAGACCTAGACTAAACACTTGTTTTAACTAAACTAAGACGGGACAGCTAAGCTGTTTCCCTGTATCCCAAAACACCAGCTACTTTACAACACACAGGTGTTTAACATTTAAACTACAAACACTCATAGTACTTCCTTCTGTTCCCTGGTTCTCTCTAATGGAGCTTCAAGATCCCTTTTTACATCATGTGGCTGTTCCCAGTCAGCACCAATTATATCACTTGGGAACAGCCACATTCTCACATGTTTCTCTCACAATTAGGGGTGGGTATTGGGACTGAGGATCTGTATTGTAATATATTGTGATACTGAAGACAATATTGTTATATATTGAGATACATATTGGAATTCAACGCCGAATAATGCTGATGTTGATTTTTTGCTACCAAAATAAATCTACATATAAACTGTGCTTTTTGTCATATACAGGTTATTGTATTGCCTGATGAATATCGCAATATACCGTTATATCACCCCTAATAGGAATTGACCCCATCCCTGCTAACCACCAAAACATATAACCACCAAAGCTTTATTTACATTCAGAGCTCTGCCCTGCTACAATATATAACAGGTGTATCCCACTTCACCTAGACAGATCAGTGACAGATTTAGAGCACAGGGGTTTTACGCTTGATTATGCTGTTGTACTGTACATGCCAACAACCAAATGCATTGATGCAGAAATTGAAGAGTTGTACACCAAACTGCAACTAGATGTTATCATATGGCCGATTCCTAAGAAAATCATGAAAGGATGAGTTTCTACTTTTTCCCATCATTGTTGCTGAACAAAACTCTCAAACAGCCAGTTGATGACATGTTGCAAAACGTGATCACATTTCCATGCACTGCACTCACAGAATTTCAAATTTGCCTTATACAAAGTGCATCTGCAGGTCAGCTAGATTCTGCACCGGTTCCAGAAGCCAATACCGCTGTACAACAGAGCTGGCTCTGTTGGACAGCGGTACAGGGAATTAAGAATGAAATTCAATGCAGCTTATATGAGTGCAGTAAAAGCACTGCCATTTATTAAATTTCACTCTCAGATTGTGCTAATGAGGGAGAATGGTTTGGAAGTATCTAAAACATATGACAATGATATAGCATGTGCTGAGTTCATTGCAGTCACTGCTGATGAAATAAGAGGTGATTTCCAGGAAGGGATTCACAGTGCAAATTACATTTCCATTCTGACTGACTGTGGAACAGATGTAGCTACACACTTAGTGCTTTTGGAGCTGATGGTGCCAGTGTCAATATGGGCGCTACAGGGGTGTAGGCGCTCCATTGAAAAGCGAGATTGGACAGAATATGACATCATTGCTTTGTGAATAGGGCTTGAGATTCCATGTAAAACAAATAGAAGATATTCTTGTGAAAATATTGCTGAATGTCACAGAGAATATTCAACATCATACTTTATGCAGTTTTGGACAGGTTGTTTGGTCACCACTTCAAAGATGTTTAACATTAGTTAGTTTGGAAAATGTTACCAGTCTTGGTAGAAAAATATTACAAGAGAATATATAATTAAGAGCTGAAAACCTACGTAATTGCATATCTGTGCTCCTGGATAGATTGTTATATAATTAATTGTTTGGCTTGATCATGTACAACACAGAGATCTACTGACAATTCCAGTGCTCTTTGAAATCTAGCCTCTGCTTATGAATTCAGTATGAACTGAAAACCAGCACCTCTGAAAGCTGTCTTTCATTTACAGGCCTATAGTTTTATATATTGTTCAAACTGATGTAAGACAGCAGTTGAAGGCTGAGGACACAAGGGAGAAAACCTGAACATTGGGTTTGTGAAGTAGCTGCACCGAGCATTGATTTGATCATAGATCTAGTCATAAACACACACAAGCATGTCAGTTCAACCGGCAGAAAATACAGACCAGAGTTTAGAAAGTAAAAGACCAAACAGATGTTGATAAGCTTTGACAGACGCCTTGAACACAATGGAAAGATAAATCTGTGATGTACCAAACTGATGAACATTGATATTTTCAAATGCTTCTGGGAAAACACTGCTACAGTAGGAAGAAACTCATTAAATAGCATTATACTCATGATTGCCATTACTGCGTTCACTCTAATTGTATTGTAATGTATTGTATTGTATTGTATTGTATTGTATGACTGGTGGTATCAATATCTTTATAATTACATTACCCTGTTTATAAGGTTTGTCCCGAGGTTGCATCTTGTTCAGAGCTGCTTAGGGTTTTGTATGATCACCAGAATCTGCATTTCAGAAATCTTGATTTTAAGCTAGATTTCTGAAGTGAAATATAAAAACACACACACACACACACACACACACACACATATACAGTATATATATATATATATATATATATATATATATATATATATATATATATATATATATATATATATGTGTGTGTGTGTGTGTGTGTGTGTGTCTATATATATATATATATATATATATATATATATATATATATATTGTGAGACAGCAGAGAGGGGGTTAAAACCTGTTTAATTGTTTTATTGTTAATTACCACCTGCACCTGGCTATGATTGTAAATTAGAGCCAGGTGCAGGGTTTATAAGGAGAGCAGTCAGTCTGCTCTGGGCTGCTGAGTAGAAGGAGGCAGGAAGAGGTACTCTGCTTCCCAGCAGTCGTAAGGTAAAGTGTGTTGTATTGTTTATTGTTTAGTGGGGAAACAGCTTAGCTGTCCCACTGGTAGTCAGGGTGTTCCTGTGTGTTAGTTAGTGCTCGTACAGAGCTAGGTGTTTGTTTTGTATTTTTGTTTATTAAAAATAGCGCAACAGCGCTTTAAAATCCATTCCAGTGTGTTGGGTCGTGTTTTTAAAGGGGCTAGAACCGCGGAGAGGGTCAATTCATTTACATTTGGTGGCAGCGAGTGTGGGCGCCCCTATAGACCCAAAGATGGATTTTAAGGAATTAATAGAAATGATTATGAAGAGCGCCGCTGCTCAGGAGGAGCAGACAAAGAAAATGGAGAGATGGATGATGGAGGTGGGGTGGACACCGCCGAAGACTCAGGAGCGGGAGCCAACCGAGCTGGAACGGTTGCTCCAGGAGTGGAAGCAGGTTAGCGCAGCTCTGCAGTCTCCCGAGCCAGAAAGGGAGGAGCTGCTACCGCCGCTTCCGGAGCCCAGAGGGGAGGAGCCGCCGCTTCCGGAGCCCAGAGGGGAGGAGCCGCCGCTTCCGGAGCCCAGAGGGGAGGAGCCGCCGCTTCCGGAGCCCAGAGGGGAGGAGGCGAAAGGCATACCTCCACCACAGCCCCGACCACCACCCGTGCGGTCCAGTCCGGCACAGCTGCGTGCGGTCCCTTGCCCCTCGCTCCTGGACACCCTGTCGGTTAGCCTGGACCTCCCGTCACTAGACCGAGAGCCCAGGAGTCGGCAGAATCGGGCACAGTTCCCCACCTGGTCCCCTGCTCTGCTCCTCCCGGACACTAAGACGTCGCTGTACTGCTCCCAGACGTCGCTTACGCTCCCCCTGGTCACTGCTTCGCTCCCCCTTGGTGACCGGACGTCGCTGCACTGGGTCCCAGCTGCAGACCTCTGCCCACTGCTGCAGTCTCCAGTGCCCCGGTTGTCATTCCGGTCGCCCCTGACAAACCGTTGGGGTCCCGTGTCGCCGGTTCGCGGTCCCTTCCTGGCAGTGCCGGAAGGACCGACCCATCCTCAAGCCCGCCCGTGGAAGAGGGCGGCAATGGACATTGCTGGACTTGAGGCTGGGTGGTCTTTTAAGGGTGGAGGGAGGTGGCCGTGGTATGGCCGGTGTCTTGAAAAGACATGGGGGGGGGGGGGGGGGGGGGGGGATGTGTGAGACAGCAGAGAGGGGGTTAAAACCTCTCTGCAGTAAAAACATGTGCGGAATGCACATTTGTTTTGTTTAATTGTTTTTCTGTTAATTGTTTTATCGTTAATTATCACCTGCACCTGGCTATGATTGTAAATTAGAGCCAGGTGCAAGGTTTATAAGGAGAGCAGTCAGTCTGCTCTGGGCTGCTGAGTAGAAGGAGGCAGGAAGAGGTACTCTGCTTCCCAGCAGTCGTAAGGTAAAGTGTGTTGTATTGTTTATTGTGTAGTGGGGAAACAGCTTAGCTGTCCCACTGGTAGTCAGGGTGTTCCTGTGTGTTAGTTAGTGCTCGTACAGAGCTAGGTGTTTGTTTTGTATTTTTGTTTATTTTGGTGTTTATTAAAAATAGCGCAACAGCGCTTTAAAATCCATTCCAGTGTGTTGGGTCGTGTTTTTAAAGGGGCTAGAACCGCGGAGAGGGTCAATTCATTTACTATATATATATATATATATATATATATATATATATATATATATATATTGTGAAACACTTCACCTTCTCGGGTTCGTTGCCCCTTTAAAAATTGACCCAGACACAGAAATAGGCGGTTCAGCGCTTACGCGCACTTTTAATAAAACAAACAAAAACACACAAAACCAAATAAACACCTAGCTCTTATCGAGCACTAACTACACACGCAGGAACCTAACTAATGCAGGACGGCTAAGCCGTTTCCCTGTCCTCACAAAACAACAGTTTAGTACCGCACTTACTGTTTAACTTTCTTGCTCGTTCTCTCTCACTGCTGGGAAGCAGAGCACCTCGTCTGCCTCCTTCTCCTCAGCAGCCCTGAGCAGACTGACTGCTCTCCTTTTAAACTGCCCCATAACGCTCAGGTGCGGATAATCATTACTAATAAAACAATTACACAACAAGTGCATTCTCACATGTTTTCTCTCTTGCAGGGAGGTTTTAACCCCCTCCCTGCTGTCTCACTCCACCTGCTTCCTCACAATATATATATATATATATATATATATATATATATATATATATATATATATATATATATATAAACATTTTAAAAACTAGAAATGTTTTTTTGTTTTGTGAAAAAAAACAAAGCATCCCCAGATTATTATTTATTTCTTAGCAGACGCCCTTACTATTGTTACAAGATATCATACCATCCTAATACCATCCCTGCAGAATACACATGTGGAATGTGGCTGGGTCTTGATTGAATAATTGATCATCAATCAAGTCCCAGCCACATGGTACAAAGAGGAGAAATCCTTTGTTTGGTAGGGGAGTTCTAGGAAGTGTTTTGAAAAGTGTTTTTGTTTAAATCTTTTTTTTGTTTGTTTCTTTGTGTCTTTTGTTAAATCAAGTGTGCATTGCGCTTAAAACTGCAGCTTCTGTCTCTGGGTTTGCTTTCCTGCCACTGACCTGCCTTGACCGCAATGCTACCCTGCAACAAAGTGTAATTACATTTGTAGATATTTTATACATAACGGTATTTGCATGTTTACAAACATGGTTTATACATAAAATACTTACCTGAGTTAAATACAATAAAGAGCCAATGAGAGATAGTAAGAATCACTCAGAATAATTATACACATCATAAATAGATAAGGGGACAATACAAAACACTTTTACAAGCCATTTACTCTTGTGATATTATGATCAATTATATTTCTGGTTACATCCCTGTAGCTTCTAGAATTTATACAGTATATATATACTCTTTGAACGTAGGACACAAAGCCAGACTGCCAGAACTTTGAGAGTTGATAGCAACTAGGTTACGTACAGCAAGGTGAAGTTAGTGGAAGAAACTGAATTACAATGCATTGGCTAGATAACGAACAAGACAACTTTAGCAAAGCAAAAAGAAGCATCTAAGTGACATATTGGAACATGCATCTAAAGGGCAGCGCCATCAAGGCAATGGTGGAATAATGATCATTAAAAGGTTGCAAAGCTTTACATCTTGTTAGTGGCTGGCTGTCACTCAAAGATGCTGTTTGTTGTTGTTTTTTACCTCAATCATGGAAGGACAAAAGCTTATGATGTATTCATGCAAATAAAAAGCATAGTTGTCAACTATGATTTATTCTCAGGGCTCTGGCCAGGCACAAGTGTTCTCCGGGTTTGTCCCCTGCGAGTGAATTGGGGGTAGATTCAATCTAATGCTAAGGCGGATGTGCGGTCCGTGGAGCTGTGAAAATTGTGCAGCTTTCCGGTTAGCGGTTTCTCTTATGTAGCATCAAATCAAACAATTTCTGAAACTGAAGGCACTGCAAGATGGGAGGAGAGATATAATGCGGGGATGCTTTATATTTTGGGAGGGAGCTGAAGTTACAATTAAAACACATCAAAAGTACACAAATCAATGTATTTTCTAAAATAAAAAAATAAAAATCTATAGTTGTATGTGGTGTACATTTGTGTTTTTTTTAAACGTGAACCTTTAAGCATGCTGTGTAAGACAACTACGAAGCTGTCTTTAAAAAAGGACCTGCGTTGCCTAATCAGGGTTCTACAATGCTTGAATGAACGTGTTGTTAGACCACGGTAAGTTGGCACACCCCTACAATACCCTTTATAAAGCAATTGGGCAGCATTGTGAATTTTTGTTTTAATATCAACATTTAACCTGCCTTAGTTACTGGCCCTGTTACTCTGGCCATGGGAATTAAATAACGTTTGTTACTCTAGTATTCTCACACAAGATGCGCTATATTTTCCCCTTGTTTTAGGCATGGTACTCATTCTCTCAAGCCACTTCTGTGACATTTCTGTGTCACATAATCAGAATTACAGGTTGTGTATGTGACACGTCTTAGTTATGCACAGGTGATAGTGATTAGAGAATCATACCATTTAACAGCTGGTTTAGACACCTGTTATTTACTGAAGCTTTGTTTTTTTAACCAGAAAATCCCCACAGGATTGTCATACATGGACAAGTACTATATGTTAAATGGTATAGTAGGATAAACCCAGTACATCGTTACTGGATATTGGCCATGTATAAATCAGAATTGAAACTGATTGATTTTAAGGGGCACATTTAGCTCTGGATCAGAACTGGCCCATATCTCAATATTATTATTATTATTATTATTATTATTATGTATTTCTTAGCAGACGCCCTTATCCAGGGCGACTTACAATTGTTATAAGATATCACATTACACATTATTTCACATTATACAGATATCACATTATTTTTACATACAATTACCCATTTATACAGTTGGGTTTTTACTGGAGCAATCTAGGTAAAGTACCTTGCTCAAGGGTACAGCAGCAGTGTCCCCCACTGGGGATTGAACCCACGACCCTCCGGTCAAGAGTCCAGAGCCCTAACCACTACTCCACACTGCTGCCCTAATATATGTTTCTTCAGTCAACTGTCCGTTATCCCAGTAAGTTTCAAACTGAGGTGGTACGGAACCAGAGCCCAGTGATATGTACCTGTACATGGAATTGTTTTCTGGTCAGAATTTGTACCAGGCAAATAGCAAGCATATCCCACCAGGTACCATAATAACATCTGACTCTCCTGTGATGGCCATGGGAAGTGAGGAGGATTACAATAATACTGTTCGTTTGTGGAGTCTTCTTGTGAAGGAAATTCAGTTCTCTGAGATGACATGATTTGTAAAATACATCAGGGCTGTTTTACATTAGGAAAACTATATTCTACACTTATGCAACTTTTTATTAGTGTTGTATGGTTTAGAAAAGAATTCTGTCTGCGGAAACATTTATAACATTGTGCTTGCAGGCTGAAAATGCAATACAGAACATAGAGTATGCAAGGCAATTCACTGGGCATATTACATATTTTATAAAACATTATGGTGATGCATTTGGTACATAGTATTCATTATTGTGGTAACATTATTTTTTGTACTATGTAAAGCTTTCAGCCATAGAATAGCTTTGCTATTAAAACTGATATAAAGCACATGAACTTGCCTGCATATGTTAATAGTGATTAATTAAACCTGCAACGCTAGGCCATGATCATCTGACAGTGATTTAGTGTAATTATATGAAAAGTGGGGAGTGTATTTTGTCATTTTACTTTTCAATATTGTTTTTTTTATTTTTATAATAGAGCTAATCAGGAAAGGTTTGCATACAGCAAACTAATAGAAAGGTGAAAGTTGCTGCCTTTACACATTTCATCCATTTTAAAATGATCAAATGTGCAAAGTTTGATTTAATTGACTGGAAAAATATTTAAAAAAAAATACATTTTGATAAACATGAGTGAATTTGAATATACAGTGACTAACAATATCAATCAGTTTATTTAAAAAAAACAACATTTTGATAAGCATTCAAACTTTCAAACTCAACTGTAATTATTTCAATGGTAGTGGTTTTGCGATCTGCTGCATTAATACTGTAGCAATTTAATAGACACCGAAGTTTAGACATATTCTTTCAAAATCACCACAAGCTTTAAAAGAAGTTTTAATTTAAAAGCATCACTAGAGTCCTGAAGAGCTATCTGTTTGAAATGACAGGCTTTCTAAGTGCGATAAAATAACACCATCCATTCAGTACTAGATAAGATGAGAAACCTGACAAGTAGGATGGGTGTTTTGTGCGAGAGGTCAATCCTAATGACAACCCTAAAAGATGAATGGTTTACTGTAGCGTTTCATGAAGCACTTCAACCCACAGCAAAAAGAAAAGGAGACCAACACAAGCCACCGACTCCTGAGAGGCACCTAGAAAAAAACAAGAGTCATAAAAAATATTCTTTAAGTCTAAAGCATCTCAAAGGAATGTCAAAGGGACTCAAGAACGCTGTTTTATCTTGAGCCAAATAAATCATATAAGGAACACAAAGCATGGGTTGAATGATAATGGCTGAGGTTTCTTTTTTCTGTGTTAACCCTCTATGTTGTGCTGTTTATTATGATTGCTGCTTGTTGCAAGAATCCCTTTTGATCAGGTAACAGTGTCTCTCCAGTCATATTCACAGCACATTTTCAATAGCACCTTGGTACAATAAGCTATGTTATGCAACTAACGACATCCTAGAAGGGGTAGATTAACTTTAAAATTATCACATCACTCCGCACCAAGTAAAATTATATTCATTTATTAAAAATAAAAGCATCATTTAAAATGATGGTGACATTTTTAATACTGTATAAAATAAGATTTTATGTTCAGTCAGGCTGAATTAACACAACAGCACTGGGGAGATTGACACAGGACATGAGTGCTTGCCATCTGAAAGGACATGCTGTGGGCTGCCAGTCAGAGCGCCATTCAGAGTACTGCGTTATAATAAAAACATTTCTATATTGTGGAGAACTCACATATAGTATAAACATAATTTGGAATTAAGTTGTGTATTCAGCAGCCAAGATATGAAAGGGAATGGGATTTCATTCAAAATGATCAATCCCTCAGGATCGATTCTAGCAGACTAAATTACTTTGCAATGTTAGTATTACAAATCGATCGATCTACAACTGCCACAGTGGGACACTAGCTGACATTTATTGAGCTCTAGGAAGAACAGTAAAGGCTACAGTTAGTTAGGCTGGATTTAGAAATCTTTCTACTCACAGTTTTATTGTTTTAATAAAACAACGCCTCAACTATTTTATGCGCCGATATTATTTTTGTATGATGTTAATGCTGCACAAGAAAGCATAACTCATATTTACATAGCTGCAAGAAGCGATGAAGATATAGGCAGTGATGTTTGTCAAGGGAGTTATTCTCAATGGTAAAAGTAACACAGGCTGGTTAAGCTGGAAACATTTCCTTGAAAACAGGTTCCTCAGAGAGTTCAGAATCAGACAGGAGTAAGTAGAAGAGCAACATACTGTACAGAATCCCATGGCAAGGTCTGAGTGACAGTGCAGACTGTGATAATGACCTAATCATACTAAGTGAATAAGGGATATATACACATGAATAAGAAATACATATGTTAAAGAGGTCTGTCAGTTTGGAATCGCAGCAAGATTGTAATATAAACAAACCATTATGGATTGCCCTCACAGGTGGAATATTCCTAGTGTTAAAAAGCAGACCTGCTGATATTAAAAACACTGCAGTTCTAGTTGTTATACTAAGTTACAAGCTTTTGCAAGGGCATTATATATGAAAGGCATTACTTCATGAATGTTATCCCAGCTTTATTAACATTTTCTGAACTCTTTGACTCTTCAGGGTCTGTGGCTAACGAAAGAATTCCATACACCGTACCTGTTGTGATTCTGTAAATGTTACCTGCAATTCAATTTTCTATATACAGTAGGTCACAAATATGCAGTTTAATATAAAACAATCTACAGTAGTACTATACTAGAAGTTATTTAAACAAGCCTTACTTTCAGGTGGTCCCAACACACCGTCACGACCCCTACTAGTCAATATGCTTGTCTTAGGTTACACATAAATAACATACAATTCTTTCTTGGTATACTAGTATAGTATATTACTTACCACTACAGTACATTGCATTAAGGATGCTGGTATACCTGCATTTCCAGATTTATTCTTGCATAAATCACGCATACAAAATCAACCAATCACACTTACCATCATCATTTTGTGATTAACACTACTGCAGTACATTGTGTGTAAGGTGTTTCTACAGCCACAGCTGGCTGTTTGAGTAAATCCCTAAATCATATTCCTACAAGATACTGCACAAATAATATAAAAACATCTTTACTAGCTAGCGTGTAACAAATATAAATACATTTGTATTAACTGTTGTGTAATTCATATAGACAAATCTTTTACTAGTTGCTGTGTAACTAATAACCTCAGTTCCTGTTGCTCTGAATGCTGTGCTGGTTTAGCTAATCTTAAAGTATCTGCAAAATTTGCACTGTACACGTTTTGGATTATTGGGCTCTTAGATTGTTTGTTTGCTATTGGTATTTATATTTTATGTGTTGGAATTGATTGTGTATCATTATTATTATAATTATTATTAGAGTTTTTGTCTTGTTCTTTCTTTTTCTTGATTATTCATTGGTATAATTAGTATTTTCACTTCAGTGTAAAACTGGCATTGGGATAGTCAAGCTACTGAATTTAACCCTGCACTGCTAACTGCAGGCTCTTGACCCATATGAGGCACTACAACTACAGGTATGTACTCCTGAATTCAAAACTAAAAAAAACAACCTGCATTCAACTCCTAATAAAAGACACTCTGATCACTCAAAGAATGCAAAGCTAGGGAAATATTGGCAGCCACTACCAAAAGCCAAGCTTTTAATTTGACCTTCAATCAGTGCCAGCTACCAATAGCAATCAAGCCTATATTTAAACTAGATAAGGTAAAAAAAAAATTGTATTCATGAAGTGTCAGTAGCTTTAGTTGATCTTATATCTGGGATATGGCTCTGTAGCAGGGCAGAAGAGCCCTGTGTGTAAAAATGTGGCAGGGCAGCACCCTGCTGATAAATATATGGTTATGGGTTAAAAGGGATTATTATGATTATAAAAAAAAAAAAGATTATTGTGGTATTATGATTTGGATGTATTGTATTGTTTAGTTCATATGGTTTGGCAGGGGCGATGTTTGGAGCTCGTCTCTGCCAGACTACACCCCGTGAGAATGCATGGTCGGCAGCTAATGATTATTGACAAATTGGCTGTCGGCCATGAATATTAAAAATTAATTATACATGTAGATGGTCACATGTATAAAAACCTGCAGCTTTGGCTGAACGGGGGTGGTGTGTACAGAGAGGAGGTATGTGAGCGAGAGCGAGACGGGATTAAGAAATTAAAAGAAAGATAATTCACGTTACTTGTTTTTGGTGGATGTATCTTTGTGTTCGAGACTGTTTTTGTTTGAACTTTTATTTTGGCTCTGTGAGCAATGTTTTTTGTAAAAGTGTTGTGTTTATTTTTATTTAATAAATATGCGGGCAACCCTTCAACCCGCAGTACTTGTCTCTGTCAACTTCCTGGTCTGGGGACGGCACCACACAGCCGTCCTGCCACAGGCTCAATAAAAAGTTTTGATTCGCTAAAGCAGCGCTGCAAACTTCCAAATGAGGTAGTAAAAGCACAAGCATAAATAAAACCCTGAATCGTCGACAGTTGCTCTTCCCAAACTAAGCATTTGTTTTTGTCAGAAAAATGTACTGTATCTCAAGTACTCCCAATGTGGAATGGTAGTGCCGCTTTAGTGCTGTCAGTTGCAATGGTTATTTTGTTATATTGTTACATTTGCTTAAAATGAACAGTTGAAATCACTGGCATGCACACAGATAATTGAGCTAGTTTGTCTTGCTCCTCACAAGGGACAACTCTGACCTTCAGTCGTGTAACACCACCAGCTGGAAAACAAACTGGGCAGAAAATGGATATCTCACAATTGGTTTTGACAGATGACCTGCATTAGAATTCAGACCTGTGCCCACTGGGTGTTACACATGAGGAGGTTACTTGCATCGTATCATGCCTTTGTTAACACATCATTAAAATGGATCTCAGGGTTTTTTATACTAAGTCTTTTCTGCATTGTTTCCAGAAGTCTTTCGTGTCATCATGAAAAAGTCATCTGCTCTGAGGGTGTTTGTAAATGCATTCTAAATGCTATGCTAAAAAACCAAGCTCCATTAGCAAGCAGATCTGTCTTTATCTTTCACTACAGATAACAAACTTGCACTCAGATCAAATTGCGTTAATATTGCTCTGCTGCTGTTGAAAATGAACACGATCGATTACAAATTCTACAGCACCTTGTACCATAAAACGTTGGTGCTCACCTACCACTGATTGGCTATACTCTTTGTTACATGTCAAATGATATTCAATTTTCAAATGAGTAATTGGGAGCATAACTTGCTTATGTTTTTCCACATGGTCTCCAAATTTGAGAACATAATGAATGCACTAAATCAAAGTCACAAATTACAGGAAAAGGTGTACCACATGTGTACCTATAATTTATAATTTATAATAACAATCACTGAAAAAGGAACACATTCAGGTGGGAATAGGGAAACACGGCAATTCCTGACACACTAACATTTTTAATAGGACCCTATAATTCTAATACATGTATTAATTCCTATTCATGTGTGGATAAAGGTGTCACAATAAATATACGTAAAACAGAGAGAGTTGAGGCACATAATTCATATTCATGCCACAGATTCCTTAAGCAACAATAACTACATTTTAACAGGGCCAATTTTGAAATGCTTTCTCAGTTTTGATGTAATGGCTTATACAGACGACTACCTGCTATCATTATTCTTTCATTAAGACAAATGGGGCAGGATTTTCAAAATGTCTTAAATGATAACTCCAGTGTTAATCAACAAATCGGTATGTAGCATTGTTTTTGTATTTTTCAAGCGGTCGTTATGCATATCTCATTATTAAATAATCATACAAATGTGATTTCCAAAATGATGTTAATTTACGAAATAATGTTAATATCTTAACGAGCAGTGCTTCTTGCGACTATTTCTTTAGTTTGCATGGGAATTTAAAAGATAATCTGTGTTAATTGTCATAATTTATCAGGAGTTAATTTGCACTTGGAAAAGGAGGGTTTTAATTAAGGAAAGACTATAACCCACCTTGAAACAGAAATTTAACAGACCGCGGCTGTGACGCCGACAATACCTAGATAATTAAATATTTGTAGTTATGAAAATATTTTAGACTTGTATATAGATATAGTTATGAATGAGATTTATTCACTTGTTTTAACAATTTGTAACCTTGAGCCCGGAACAGACTGCCCGATGAAAAGGCAGGAAGGGATGCATGGATGCATAAAGTACAGTGGCAATGGGGCAAATCAATAGGTGAAAAGATAAGACTATGGCAGTACTAATACATATCTACAATTTTGGCTAGAACTTAAGGCGACGTGATCATGAAAACCACATATGACTGTAGACATGCATGTATTTCTCTCTTTATTAAATACACACACGCATACATATCTACATACACACATACAGTACATACCTGCATACATATACATACACATGCTTTTTTTGGTATGCCATTGGTTTGTATATAATGTCCGTGCTGATATTTTCTGAAAACAAGACCTGGCAGCCCCACATTGTACTTTTTAACTATTAGACACAATATTTATAGAATAAAAACTGCTGCTGTAATCATGATTCATTTATTATTAATTGCGTTATCATTAAAATTATACCAAATCACGTTTTTATTTACAATGAAGGGAACCTATACTGTGTCGCCCAAATGCTTATAAAGTCAGCAAAAACATGTATTATGTTTTCCTTGCATTGTAAATAAAACGTGATTGGTATAATTTATAATTTATAATTATAACGCTATTAATAATAAACAAATCATGCAGAATGATCTTAATAGCAGTTGTTAAGTATTCTGTAAACATTTAGTCTAATAGTTAAAAAGTGCAATATGGGGCTGTCAGGGCTTGTTTTCAAAAGATATCGCCACAGACATGATAGTATACAAACCAATAGAATACCTAATGCGATCGATATCATTGACGTGGATTTTGTTGTCAGACTCCCCACCCACTTTATGTACAGTGTACATTTTCACCCTCACACGTTTGTATGCATATATTATAACATCTTATAATACTGTAAGTGTTCGGTGGCTACTTCTAATCATGTTGAGTTTAGTTGGTGCTTATCTTGGCGAGAGCCGAGTTCAAATCAGCATGAAGTTTTAACATCTACTCTTGTGTAATGGAAATCATGAAGATCTGGATACGTCCAGTGACTGCTGTGAATAGTGCAGCTGGCAACAAGGGAAAGACCTTGTGACAGCCTGGAGAGACAGCTGACAGGAGGAAAGAGACCCCGTTGGGGCTGGTAAGGGTTAGCTACCCTTGTCGGCAGTATCCAGCTCAGTACTTCTTACGAAGTCAGTCGTCAGTCGAATGAAATCCAGCGACAGGAAGCAAACCACAGTTCGCAGGATATCAGCAGAATACCAGCACCCCTGTCATAGATGTGAGGAGGACTTGCATGGACACAGTTAGTGATGAACCTAATGATCCTTGTGAACCTGGTTAGACAAACCAGCATAAGAGAGAAAAGAACCTCAACGGGCACAAGCCTGGAGTTAAATGGCCAAAAGCTTGTGAGAAAACTGCATGGGACACAGTAAACACAGATCTCTGCTTTGCATTGGAAAGATTGTGGAACAGTTGAAAAGAAGCTGGATAAATTTGGGGACATCATCTATGCATATGGAAGTGAGAGGTTTGGAGTTGAAAAAAGGAAGGAAAAAGTACAAACTATTCCTGGAAAGTCTAGACGGCAGCAGGAGATTGAACGCTTAGTTAGAGAAAGGAGACAGCTGAGGAACCAATGGAGAAGAGCAGAACAAAGTCAGAAGGAGGGACTCAATCTCTTACAAAGGGTCATAAAAGATAAGCTTGCAACATTGCGCAGAGCTGAGCGCCTACGGAAACGCTACAAAAAGAAGAAGCGTGCGAGAGCTAACTTTTATAAAGACCCATTCAAATTTGTAAAGAAGTTATTCACCAGTGAGAAGAATGGCACACTAAAAGCATCTAAGGTTGAGCTGGAGAGATATTTTGAGGAAACACATACAGATTCAAAAAGGCAGGAGCCTATGTCAATTCCGTCAGACATCCCACCTATCAATCCACCAGAATACCAAATGGAGGACTGTGCACCTAAGTGGAAAGAAGTAGAGCAAGCTGTGAAAAAAGCAAGAGCTTCATCATCTCCAGGGCCTAATGGAGTTCCGTACAGAGTGTACAAGAGTGATTCAGGAGTTCTACAAATTCTGTGGAAACTGATGAAAGTGGCATGGGAAAAACAGGTTGTACCTAGAGCATGGTGTCGAGCAGGTGGAGACTTTATACCTAAAGAAAAAGATTTTCATTTGAAAATCTTGTTACTGAAGCTCTTGTTACTATACCACAAGTTCAATACAATAACACTGTTTTTGAAAATCCTGCCCATATTGTTTCACTGCTTGCATCAAAGAATGGAAGAACATCCACTTTCTCTGTTTCTGTTTTGTCTGTAGCTGGTTTAACTGAAGCATGTTTTACATGGTCTTCTGGGAATTAGATTAAAGACTGTATTCTGCAATGACCAAAATAAAGAAACTGTTTGAATAATTTTACAAGCCACAAACGCACAATGTTGTGTCAATGGGAACATGTAAATCTATGTGTATCAGTGTGTCTGTGATAAATGTTATCATATAAAAAATGTAGCTCTTACTCATTTATCACAAATGCGTATTTGCTTGTGAACACAGAACATTATTATTTTAGCTATATCTTTACTGTCATGCTTTTCACTCCGTGGGTAAAAAATGCAGTAATTTAATATCACAAAGTATTACTCCTCAGTAACACGTCTAAAACCTAAATGTGAGCATCTATGTTCAAATGCATAATAACACAGGTGTGAGGAAATGTAGGCAGCAATACAGAAAGACAGACAGGGAAGATGAAATGAAGTTTTGAGGAGAATAAAATACTATTGTGTAGGTGAGTGATAATAACAACAGCATTCTCATTGTCAGAAAATGTCTGCCACTATTATAATAAAATTACTTGGTGAAAAACAGTGTGAAAAGTAGAATGTTTATTATAAATAAGAAAGTTTTTGGCTAACTAGACCATCTTTAGCTATCAATTATATTGGAAAGCAAATAAGTGATCATACGTTTTATCCCCCGAAGCATCGAGTACATGCTGGTAACATGTCTGTTTTGACAGAAGTTACAGTTCACATTTGCTGACCAAAAGTCATTGTAATAGCCACCCTGCTGTTGGAAAATGACTGGATCACAGCCATGCCTTTAGGGATTGATTTAGAGATATTTTCTGACAGTTCCCTAATAACTCATGTTTTACAATTTTAAATGACAAAGCCTTCATGTTTTGTTTACAGAAAGAAATATTGTTCTCACCAAAGCCTAACAAGACTTTGATATATTATTGCATTTGGGGATTGTATCAGCAAAAGTAAAACATCAATCACATTGTTGAGATTCCACTGAAAAGTGCAGAAATTGTCATTACGATGTAATGTCTGTGTAGAATCCCACCGATGCTGCACTTAATGCAGTTCAATCATAAGTGCATACATCCTCATGACATCTATGCCTGGAGTAACATATTTCAGGGGAATGTACAATCCAATTCACAACATGTATCATTACACAACATTTTAATGATATCAATTAAAAGATTAAAATTAAAACACAGGAGAACTTTAATGCAAGCCCCCAGCAAAACACAAGAATAGTCAGTAAGTACTTGCTTATAAGGCCCCTCCCATCACAGAAAACACAAGAATAGTCAGTCAGTCAGTACTCGCTTATCCAACCCCTCCCATCACAGAAATGAGAGTGATGGTTATATATATATATATATAATCCAGGTATCCAGGTCTGGCAATGGAATAAGAACATAAGAACATAAGAACATAAGAAATTTTACAAACAAGAGGAGGCCATTCAGTCCATCTTGCTTGTTTGGTTGTTAGTAGCTTATTGATCCCAGAATCTCATCAAGCAGCTTCTTGAAGGATCCCAGGGTGTCGGCTTCAACAACATTACTGGGGAGTTGGTTCCAGACTCTCACAATTCTCTGTGTAAAAAAGTTCCTCCTATTTTCTGTTCTGAATGCCCCTTTATCTAATCTCCATTTGTGACCTCTGGTCCTTGTTTCTTTTTTCAGGTCAAAAAAGTCCCCTGGGTCAACATTGTCTATACATTTTAGGATTTTGAATGCTTGAATCAGATCATCGCGTAGTCTTCTTTGTTCAAGACTGAATAGATTCAATTATTTTAGCCTGTCTGCATACAACATGCCTTTTAAACCCGGGATAATTCTGGTTGCTCTTCTTTGCACTCTTTCTAGAGCAGCAATATCCTTTTTGTAACAAGGTGACCAGAACTGAACTCAATATTCTAGGTGAGGTCTTACTAATGCATTGTAAAGTTTTAATATTACTTCTCTTGATTTAAAGTCAACACTTCTCACAATATATCCAAGCATCTTGTTGGCCTTTTTATCGCTTGTGATTGGTCGAGCAAGTTTCCAGCTGTCCGTATATTGGATGGATACGGACAGTTGGAGCCTTGTCACATTTTCGAAATCACTGCGCTGCCTCATAAAATTTAAAGTACTGGTAGCCATCCTTTACAAATGTACAGTAACTATAAAACTGAGTGGCCAATTACCAGCAAAAAAATCCCAAAAGTAGTATGTAGACATGCCAATTTGGATGAAGAACAATGAAATGAACTGGAAGATAGCAAAATGGAAACAAATACACATCTTTCTGTTTTAATCAGTGTCTCAGGTCTAATCAACTAATTGTCTCAACTGTGGAAAATGCACATCTTAAGAACATCTTCATTCTTAACACACATAGACACACACACATAGACAGATAGTCAGGAAACGCGTGTGACGATTAAAGGTAGTATTTTGTAATAGAATCAATCTGTTACCGTGACAACCAAGGTCTAAATGAGTGATGAATTAATGACAGGCAGACAAATGGGTGGCTACTGTAGAGTATGGGCTTATTAAAAATAAGTCATTTTTTAGTGTCCTACGCTTTGCCTTTTGGGGCAAAAAATCAAGTACCTCTAATATCAACAGTTAGGAGACGGGTTGATCAAGATGTACTGTTATAGTTTTGTGATCTGCTTCTTGTCTGAAGGTAACATATCTGTCAGTATGATAATATTGGTGTAGGAGGTCATAAAGGGTTTGGTTTTCAGGCAATGGCATGTGTAATTTTACACAAGCTGCAGGTCTCTTTTGCAATTTCTTCTCCAGTGCTGTCACAATAGGGAAAGGTTGATACACAACAAGTGCTAAGATGAATGATTGCTCTGGGGGCTTGTCCACAGGCATCAGGGTACTCGTTCATAAGTTAGAGATGGAAGTGACACAATACAGAATATTTAATCTCCCAACTGCCACCAGAGTCTAGAGGCCATTTCTTACTCATGCTAACACGCAAAACCAGGATATAAGGAGAAATAATAGGATCATGAAGTATGTTGATATATTATACCCAACTAAAATGGAAATACTATATAAACTATGTTTCCTCAGGCGACTCATGAAACTGTGATACAACTAGCCGAGTTTCAGCTTGCTGTAATTCTACAAAAATGGTGTTTTCAAAATGTGGTAAGTAGGTTCCTATTTTGGTATTACTTGTTTTATATTGCTAATCTTAATGTAAGTTTTTTTCATTTTGCTTTATCAGTCAGTGTGGCAAAAAGGTTAACACTGTGCAGGTGCAGGTGATCAAGAAACAGACTGACAATTATAATCCAGGTGCAATGTTGTTTAATGGGTTTGTAAATCCAGTGCCTGATGGCAAAACAAACAATAAACAATAAATGAAGCTAAGTAATACAGCAGCATGTATTACTTGAGTTGTAATCCCCGAGTTTGTCCCGAAATAATAGTCCCATTCTTTATACACCCACACGAAACACAAAACATACACAAGTCCGTTAGTGAGTGAATTAGCGCTCGTGGTGCAAATACAGTTTCGCTTCGTCCCTTATTTATACCATCACACATGACCCCTTGGTAAACGATTGCAGCCGCTCCCCCAATCCACATCTGCCACATAATTTCCCTTCCAGGTCGATGAGTTAGTGCACTGAAGCTCCGCCCCCCTTTCTAGATGACTAACTTCCTTTTAACCCTGGGAATGAAGTGTCAGGCCAAACAGTCCAGGGTACTCTGTTCCCGCTACTTAGCGCCCTCACAGGTTGGGAGGGAGATTTACCACCAAGAATCATTGTCTTTCTGTCACAGTCAAATAACATTGCTTTAGTGAATTAAGTCAAGTAAATTTACAACACCTCCACATGCAAAAATGTACGTTTTAACATTCTAAAAGAGATTATATAAGATTGTATACTGAATGGATGTAAGTAATGTACATGACATTTATGTTCATGTAAAAGGTACTTTATAAATAGCTATATAGCCTAATAATAATAATAATAATAATCATCATAATAATAATCATAATAATAATAATGTTCCATATACGTATCAAGGTATACTTTTTTCTGTTTCTAAAATGTGGAGCTCAATATTTAATTGCATGTGCGGCTAGTAAAACTTTTTTCTTGTTAAGGATGCAACCTTTTCCACTACTAAATGGACCATTACTCCTGTTATTCCACTTCAAGAGGAATGTGTTGAAGACCTGAGAGATGGACTATGTGTAGAACATTTGAGGACCACGTAAAAAACATTTTAAAAAACCGTCAGCCTGGGAAAGAGAAACATTTATACATTACAAATTGCAGTTTGATTGTAAGAGGGTGGATGGACCATGCACTGTTGGTAACATGCCTGGTGCCAGTGCCAATATAGTACATCCCTATATTATTGTATTAGTAGTCATTTAGCAGACGCTTTTATCCAAAGCAACTTTCAGAGACTAGGGGGTGAACTATGCATCACAACTGCTTTGTGGTTGAAATAATGTACTGTTGCTATGTGACAGTGAACAGGTTAATCCCCTGCCTTACATACAGTAAAGACAAAGGAAAAATATTTAGTTTTGTGAAGAAAAAAATATTTGAATTAAAAAATAAACTTTCTCTGATTCCCTCACCACGGCCGACCTGACCTGTTAAATGGACATACAATACGTAAAACCAGACTATGGAATATGGAAAGGACTACTAGGGTTTGATCAACTTCTACTTCTACTTCTACTTCTACTTCTACTTCTACTTCTACTTCTACTTCTACTTCTACTTCTACTTCTACTTCTACTTCTACTTCTACTTCTACAGGGGTAGCAGTGTGGAGTAGTGGTTAGGGCTCTGGACAGCAGTGTGGAGTAGTGGTTAGGGCTCTGGACTCTTGACCGGAGGGTCGTGGGTTCAATCCCAGGTAGGGGACACTGCTGCTGTACCCTTGAGCAAGGTACTTCACCTAGATTGCTCCAGTAAAAACCCAACCGTATAAATGGGTAATTGTATGTAAAAATAATGTGTAAAAAAAAATAATGTAATTGTATGTAAAAATAATATGATATCTTGTAACAATTGTAAGTTGCCCTGGATAAGGGTGTCTGCTAAGAAATAAATAATAATAATATTCCCTGCAGGGATAAGCCACAGTTTTTACAAGACCATTCTATAACCCTGGGTTACATCATTCACCTATCCATGGTTATCCCAGGAATACCCCAACAATTGGTGGTTAATGCAATGCAAAATGGTCCCCCAAAACCAAGAGGTGATTTATCCCAGCAGGGTATAAGTTGATCACTGGTCACTGGTCACTAAAATGGTCACTGACAACTAAAATCCACCTGCAGTTACTGTACAATGTCTAGTAGTTTCCCAAGGCAACCTACAAATATGACTTCTGAGGTTCAGCATAAACAACAGTCTGCCAGGGAGGAAACATTACAGAGGTCAGTTAGTGCAGTTAGCTTATTATATTATACCTCCGACAGCAAACAAATAATACCATACCTTTTTTGCAGCACCTTTGCTCAATAGTGGAATGTCAATTGACTGAGAAACTGATGATGTACTCGTGTTATTGTTTAGCAGCTAACTTTTCTAAACTAGAATGTGTGTTTCAGAACATAATAAAAATAGGAGGTAAAGGTTATTTTGCTCAACAAGCCCGATGCTTGTTTCCCTTATCTCCATTGTACTGCTTCTCCCTTTGTCCATAAAGCCCCTATGAAAGCCATCTGGTTGGTTCTTCAATCCATTTTCTCTAAATGTCACATAAATTATAAAAATCGACCTTTATTCTGTTTGCATTGTTTTTAAGGTCTTGCTTCCAATTTAATTATCAGCTACAAATTTGGTTTCAATGCTTCATCCAAGTAATCTACAGTATGTATACAGCATGCAACAAAAGCCAGTGCCAACCCCCCAGTGGCACTATATTTGATTGTTTTTTCCCACCAGATAGAAAAAGTTTCCTTGTTTGACGACCTTCTGTTTAACAAATTTAAATTTCAGTTATCTTGAAATACAAAACAAAACAAAACAAAACCAGAGGCCATGCAGTGGAAAGTTGCCAATTTCACCAACTCAACATAACTCCAACAGCTGTCAAATAGTGAATGCCTTGAGAAAACGTATTTTATTTGCTAGAGGTATCTGTTATAACAGTTAAAAGTACAAACTATAGACTTTTGCCTTTTGGAGCATTCGTTGAGTATTGGGGTGCATATGTCAGAGGCCAGATGAAATATCCTATAGTCTCCATTATGGAAGACATTTCTATCACAACTATATTTTAAATGTATTAAAAAAATGTACTGCTCTACTTGTTAAAATTAGCTGGAGAAAGACACCATTTTGGATAATGCAGAATTTCAGTTATACAGTCATTGCAAGTGAAAATCAATACATTACTGACAGTCAGACTGTATTCACACAAAAAAACACAAAACCAAAACATAAAACAAATAAATGACATAATTAGATGTAAGATTCAGCTAGATTTAAGTTAACTTTACTGAAAACATAAATATTGAGATGTTTTGTGGCAGAGAATATTAACCAGTTTTAGGGCGGTGTTATGAAGCAGTTTACCACCAGAGTTTTGCTTCTACTATTTCTATTCAAATTTTACAGTAAAATCTGAAGTTAATGCACAAACAAAAAATATGTTAAAAACATATATATAATAAGTTAATTTGATCAATCATAATTTAGATAATTAAAATACAGTAGACCCCGCTAATACAACCCTCTGTGTTTTGCATTTATTCCCTTACAAGATGTAATACTATTGTTCAAGTTAGGGATAAGAACATGCTGGTTGATACAAATGCATTTGGAATTCCCAATTGTATTACAGATTAGAAATCTCTATATTCATCTATCACCACTGCTCCTCAATATAAACAGCAGTCTAGTAATGTCAATTACTGTACTGTGCTTTTCTACAATGTAATGTACTATCGTGTTATCCAGACATTTACTATAAGTCATGAGACAGGAGCAAGTGCTGCGAGGAATAAACCCTGGGACTTAGAAATAGGAACTATGTGATTTCCCCTTGGCTTGCAAAGAGCCGTCCTCGCTGAGGTGAGACTGAAATCGATCGGCCGCCAAGGCTGGGAAGCAAACTTTGCTTTCCCCATAAGGGGAAAAATGAAGAGAAGGATAGAGGATACATTTGAGAAGACTGGAAGTCATCCCGACTGACAAGGAAAGCCTATGCTTCAGGAGACAGAGCCCCTGGGAATTCTGAAAGAGAATTACGTGCAAAGGGACCAGAGAGGAACACTGGCATAGATGAAACAAGTTGTTTGTAAAGGATACAGGGTTTCCCCCTGGCTCAGGGAGCATGCATGCTAACCCCAGGGGGGAACAACTGATAGAAAATGGAGATTCTAGGGAGGAAACCTCTGGTTGTTCTGGCGGAGAGATGGACCCCACTCCGTGCATACTAGCAATAATCTGTTGGGCTGAAGGACGAATGTAAGATTCCACGGCAGAGGAAGACCAGCACCCCATTTTTTTGGTAAGGGATTGGTTAATGTTAACTTTAGCTGCTGAGGTTGCCGCACCTATACGAAAGGAATGAGGGGAATGGAATTGAGGGGGCAGACCAGCTTTAGAAGCGAGAGAGGAAAGATGAGTAGGAAAACAATTTTTTGTGTTATGACATCATAGATAGCATTGATGAACAGAGGATCAGAAGGGTTGGAGGAGTTGTGGCAGGCAAGATAGCGGGATAGAGAGGAATAAGTACAAAGAGGAGAGTTGAGTTTACAGAGGTGCACGAATTGACACTGGCGGGGATGGTCTGAGATATCAAGATAGAGCAGATAGTGTGAATCGGGGAATAGAGAGAGGTCGCAGGAATAGAGGCCCAAAGATGGAGAACTGAAAGGAGAGGGGATAGCGAATTCAGAACAGCAGAGAAAACCAAAGGCAGACAGACAAAAGGATTCCATTACTAAATCATCAAAAGGAGAAAAACAGCCGTGACGGAGGATTGCGATTAGATTCAAGAGAATAGCAGTAGTGATGGGAAACAATTATTTGATTCCTGGATGCAAAAGAAATAAAACGGTAAATGAACTCCCTTACAAAACAAAAATCAGTACTAATGAAAAAACAATGAAACATGCATGAAAGCACCCACATCTTCACATTATTGATTGCTGAGCTTGTTGTGTGGGGTATCTCCAGTTCAAACTCAGTTATCAAATCAACAATACAATTCCACGGTGGTATTACCAAGGTCAATGACCAGGCTTGGAAGTTATGGATTTGTAATACTCTCAATGGGAGCATCTCTCAATACTTTATTCAGTTTAATACCACTTCAAAGTTCCAGCTGGAAGCTATTGTTTTTCACCGCCTCCCTATGCAATACACTTGATGTTCTAATCTACTTCCTTGTATTAGTTCTGCAGTTGCCACTGAAATGTTGACTGAATGGACAGTTGTGTCATGTGTAATCACCAGAGGTAGAGGTAAGGGGGGTGGGGGGCTTGGAGGGGCTGAAGCCACCCCAAAGTTTACCTTAGCTCCCCCTGTAGCCCGGCCACAGAAAATTTAAAAAGGGATATCTCAAATTTATGATTTATCGACATGACTTAAAGTTGTGTAAGACTTTTCAGACTTCATGTCAGTTTCAACAATCAAAAATCATTCCAGATATCGTTTTCAACAAGGCCACTTTAATCGGTGACCAACAATTCAGTACAGACATTCAGTATGAACTCAGGACTGGGTGTTTGCTGTGTGAGCACCGACAACAAGCTACTCGGGAACTGCGTTGCTACTAAACATTCCCTCCAGGAAATGCTATCTCACAAACTCTTATG
Organism: Acipenser ruthenus; assembly: GCF_902713425.1. Classification (NCBI taxonomy): domain Eukaryota; kingdom Metazoa; phylum Chordata; class Actinopteri; order Acipenseriformes; family Acipenseridae; genus Acipenser; species Acipenser ruthenus. The sequence continues at coordinate 16,403,134 of NC_081190.1, forward strand.
TTGATTCCGTTTCACTACGTTCAAAAGTTCCCACTAGTTTCTATTAAAAAAACACACACATTTAACAACTCTTATTTACTTTAACTTTCAGTTGTAAACAATCAGCTGTTACAGATCCTGCCCTTTCTCAGTAAGATGAGATGACATTAAAACCTCTAAAACCACAAGTGCAAATGAATCCTGCTCCTTTGCATTGTGGTACACACGGGGGCATCGAATCCCCAATTGATTTTTATGCTGCACTGCATTTGTCTGAAAACCTGGGGGGCGGGGGATGAAAGCTTAACCTAATTTTTTCCCGCTCGCTGTGACGGTTATGAGTGTGGGGGGGGGGGGGGTTTGGGGGAGGGGGAGGGGGAGGGGGAATCAAGCACCTTTAGACTTTTCTAAAAAAAAAAAAAAAAAAAATTCCAATAATTGATTTTTAATATCTGAAATTCAAGCACTTTTCAGGATTTCAGGGACCTGTTCGAACACCGATATTTATACTACATATGAAGTGAAAGCATTCGAAAATGAAAACTATACAATCCAATAGAAGTCTCAGGCTACAACAAATAAATAACAAAAAGAAAAAAAAATACACATAAATAAACAAATAAATTAAATAAACAAATAAAGTAAACAAAATCTAACCTGAATCAGTCACCGTGGATATTGTCACGTTTTCACTTTTCACATTCTCTTTTTATTATATTATTTGCTCTGCACACACTTTTAACTCAGGGGAGACGTTAAGGAGGACAGAGATGTTTAAAACTCCTAGTGGTTTATGTTCGAGCACTGGACGAGCGGTGTGTCCTTAAAACCTTTTATTTAATCAAGAAAATCACGCAGACTCATTTATTTGAAGTTTTACGAATCAGAGCAACATCAGCGCTCCTTCGGTTTATTAAAATGCCTTTAATATGGGTTTAGTAGTTTGCGCATACCACCAAAACCCCAAAACATGTAACAATAATTAGAAATCCTAAGTTTATTACAAGCTCAGCATTTAATACTTCAATAACATAATACAATTATATGTATTTAGTGCAGCCCTTGTGCCGGCTAAGCACAAAGCCTACAAGCACCCACTGCTATGTTTTAGCACATTCAATATAACACTCTCTTAATACCAAAACATAGTTTCAAAACCTCATAGCAAAACAACCAATACATGCAAGATACAATATTACCATTAATATGCTTACCTCCTATTATAAGGAAGAGTAGCATGAACAAAAGAGAAGGACTGTCCTGTGGAGATCTGCAAAGGATGGACCACTTAGCTCTGCCAAGCTGAGTCTTGATTGTGGTGGTCTCAGTGTGATCGGCCCAGGGTTTTTATACAATTTTCGTCCCATTGAAAGCAATGGGAAGCCCCAATTAGATCCAATCATCAATCTATATGGACAGTCCTTATCTCTTGGCGAACAGTAATCTCTAAAGAATTCAACCAACTCTTCAGACTCAATTGGAGTCATATGCCAACAAATCAACACTAGCCCATGTTCTCATCCACTCATTCTTGGCCCCCCTCCTTCATCTGAAAAGTTAGGTGAAGCAGAGTTCACAAAATCCTTGCTACCTTGATTCACTACTTAATATGTGTGCATTATAAAAAGGAGTGGTGTTTAAATATATACATCACCAACAGTTGTATTAGAATATAACAGTTATAGTTATAATGGTTATAATTGATTACATGAACTTGGCTTTCAAAAATATATTCCTTCATATCATCTCACTCAAATTAGTTTCCTTCCTTACTGGTGTATGTTTAGCCAGTATTATAGGGAACTTCCATCTTATATCTTTTTAGTGTAGAGTTTTCTCCTTATGGAAAACCTAACTATTTTACTGAGCTGTAAAGCTGTAATGTTTTTCTCCTATGGGCCCCTGGTAGCTTGAACTTAATTGACATCCAGATGACCCTGTATTTTTCAGCTATACACATACTGGCTAAAACCAGCTTGCTGGAGACACCTCTTTTCTTGCCAAGTTTAACAGTGATTAATGTTCCCTAGAACTTTCCTTACACCTGTATCTTACGTGCTTGTTCCGCCCGGCAACTAACTATCTTAATATATTTTGGAATTAGACCATTTCTATTCTGTCCTTCCTTCTTCTAAATTGAAGAATACTTCTAGCCTTGACACCGTGAATTCCTGATAAGAGAATCCCCGCTTCTCTTGCCAACGAAGACCTCTTGGCATCAAGCACTGATCCCTCCAAGGGCAGGCTTGTAGAAAGTTCGATAAAGCAGGTTACACAGAGTTTACTTTTCCAAAGCCTATCTTTTGCTTCAATATTTTTTCAATCTTTTTATTTTGTATTTTAAACACAACATCTTTTTATGCTGCATTATCTTTTTAACTCAGAGCCAAACTAAGTATTTTACTCCTTATAGAATATGGTTGTTAACTATTCTCCTCTTTACTTGCAGCAGCATAGCAGCAATATCGCAATAACAATTTATTTAACTTTTCTGTTCCCTTTCTGTGGTGTATCTTCTAAAATACTTATTTTCCTTAAAAATTACTCCTAACCCCTTTTTCTTTATATTCAGAAAGTATAATTCCTAAATGCAAGCACACAGCAATCCTTCTCATTAAATTGAACTCAGTATTCAACCATGACCATCTTGATAAGAAACAGCTTCAGGTATGCTATCATGTCAGGCAGGACTGAGCATATGATTTTACACATAAAAAATGTTCATAGTATTTCACACTGTTATATAAACTAACAATCATTAACACTACTTATGATTACATGTTACCACAACAATCTATACTACTTAAAGCAAACATATTAACATACATCTATTAGTACAGCATTATTCTGTATTCAAGCTGAAAAGTGTTAACAGAGATTTTAGCACTCAATTTTGGGAACCGTGCCAATTTTAATAAGAGACTGCTCAAGGCCGGCCAGTGTATCAAGTTGTACCAGATTCTGTTATACGGTCTTACAGAGAGAGAGCACTTTACAGTATTTGTTACAGACTAAAGATTATTCAAACATTACAAATGGTTACAACACATATCATCTCATTAATACATTTCATTTTTAAATCATCCAGTCCATGTCCAATGTTTCAGCTCGTTCCCAGCAGGACTCCACTTCTGTCTTGGGTTCAGCTCGGGTCGGCTCTGCAAACACCACAATACCTATTTTGCTCTACATTATTAGTGGGCAGACTTAATACAACTGAATCTGAATCAGTCGAGGAGCCGTGAACAGGCACTTAATCTGCATTATATTCCACCATAATACTGAAGTTTTGCGAGACATATCAAAACATTGACACTATATGTGCCCACACAACGTGCAGTGTAGCCCCCTCAAAGTTTTGCCTCATCAGCGAGAGCCTGGCGCCGCCACTGGTAACCACTATATCAGGGTAGTATAACACAAGCATATGCCAGCAGTAGGCTCACAATAGTGATGGGTGGACATTCTTCCTTCTGGAGATGCAAAGTCTGTCAATTTAAGTTCAAGAATACAGGTCCAGACCGGTCTATATTTAGAATTTCCTTTGCATTGATCAACATTTTTTTACACTGTTTCTTACTCTAGTCTACCCATTCTGATTTTTATCAGCCCATTCAAATGGGACATCATCAAGAATTATCCTCCCATGTATTTGGGCCAGTAGATACCAAGCCTACTATCCTTCTAGCAGGTTGCTATCAACAATTCAAACGGGCTGATTACAATCTTATCAGCCCAGTCATATATTTTGAAGTCTGTAGTTTTAGCTAGTTTGTAAGCATGATCCTACTTCTTCAAGCTATACAGTATTGTAGACTGCTGAGTTTCTCTGAACCAATCAGAGTGTATGTTTCGCCCACTGTATTTCATGACACATCCCAGAGAAACCTAATAAGGGTACCTGTGACAGGGAGGACCCTATCGCTGGTGGGTCTGCACTGTTGCTTTGGTAAACAGGAAGGCTTGCCCAGAGCTGAGCTGATTGGGGGTTGGGGGTTGGGGGTTGGGGGGGGGGGGGGGGCTTACGTTCGAGGCTTCTGCACGGCCACAGCCATACAGACGGGTGCTGAGTGAAAGCTTGCCGTGTTGACATTGAAGAGGAGAGCGTCCGCTCCATGGAGAGAACTACTATACGAAACTCTTCCACTGCAAGACGGTGCTCGTGAAGGCATTGCCCGGCCGAGGCCGTTTGAAGAGGCAGGAGTCGCCGTGAGGATGTCGGGACTCCGGGATCCCAGAAGTACGTCAGTTTAGGGAATGTTGATCCCAAACAGTAGAGAGGGTTTGCGTCGTGTAGAAGGTTCCTGGAGCGGGACGTTCCTTTTAGTGGGACTGGCGCTTGCCATTTGTGGGCAAATTGTTTTTTTTATGTTTGTTTTCTTTTCTTTATTAAATCCGGCCCTAGGATTACCATTGTCGGTACCCGAGCATCGGGGCCTGAGTTGTTATTAAATTGTGTTAATGCCCAATGCTCGGTGTCTGCCTCAGTATTATTCAGTGATGACTCGCATATGTAACCCTGCCCTGTTACAGTACCATACTGAGTCGCCTACTTTAATAAAAAAAAAAAAACATAAACCGATATGTAGAAGAGGTGGGGTTGGCCCAGTTTAAATATATTGATAAGTGATCTGAATAGAATGAAGAAGGCAAAAACAGATTTAGGGAAAATTATAGTAACTCAATACTGGAACAACAGAACTCAGAAGCACTCAGGATGGTTGCACACACAATGTAAAACAAAGCTATTAAAAAGTCATTTGAAGCTATGCTTTTTTGATATACATATTAAATATATATAGGTCACATGTCAACTTATTTTGAGACGATTCTGTTTCCTAATTTAAAGCTGTTAGTTACAAAACAATGTCACTTGTTTTTAACCTTCATATCTTGACTGAGCCTGATTTTTAATTTTTATTTCAAACTGATGTAATAAATTACGTTAATTGCTCGTCGCTGGTCCTAATTGCATTTCATTCTTGCAGTCGCCTAGTCTATCATTTTGTTATTATTATCAGAGTTGTCCTGAGAGATTTTCTTTTCAGCATAAAATGCCCAGTACGGAGTTTACACTGATAGCTAGTCCATCATTTAAAATCTCCTGGATTTGTAGCAAAGAAAAAAATGAACTTAACCCATTGGTAGTTATCTCTTTATTAGGATGCAGAGACAGCTTAACAACTAATTAACATTTAAAGGGAGGTAGAGATTTGGAAAATAAAACCCGAAAAGCTCAATCCCCAGATATATTTCATGTTTCTGTCTGAGTTCCAATCTCGCCTTGTGCCACTACTGATATCCTGCAGCTTTCTTATATACTGTATATATTAGTTTATTTAGCAGACGCCTTTATCCAAGGCGACTTACAGAGACTAGGGTGTGTGAACTATGCATCAGCTGCAGAGTCACTTACAACTACATCTCACCCGAAAGACAGAGCACAAGGAGGTTAAGTGACTTGCTCAGGGTCACACAATGAGTCAGTGGCTGAGGTGGGATTTGAACCGGGGACCTCCTGGTTACAAGCCCTTTTCTTTAACCACTGGACCACACAGCCTCCTTTATATATATATATACATACATATATAGATATACACACACACCACAGCATTCACACATTTAAAAATTAAAACATCAGTGAACATCTTTTTTTTCTGCCCCCCAAAAAACTGAATATTTTCAGTGAAAATGTGAATCAATAGGTGAAGATCTTATTAAAACTCAATTGTAGGAAACTCTCAAAGGCTTTCTGGTGGTCAGTACTTCAAATAAAAATACCTTGGTCTTATAGTTCCTTACTAATTTAATACTGTGAAAGATATTTTATTTTCACTTGCTTTAAAATAGCACTTAAGGAATTGGATATACCACTGCATTTTTGCAAATGGTTATACTAAGCATTTACCATTGTTCATCCTAGTTATTAATAGGCTTTACCATACATTGCTATTCTTTACATTGCTTACCTATGCTTTACCGTGCTTTCACTATGCTTTATTACACTTTGCTATGCTTTTACTATTGGAAACTATTATGAAGGTATACAGAGTGTAAACCAGTCTATAAGTAGATATTGAGAAAGCGTGATGTTTTTTGCGGAATAAAGGGTTAGAAGCTAATTCTCTACAAACAAAATTTCATTACATTTTCATAGTGGCAGATTGAAAATGATATGGCTTTCCAACATTAAAAATCCCTTTTCTTCCCAAAAGATAAAGGTACATTATTGATGGGAGTAGACCGAAAAAGTTCCCCTTACTGAAGAATACAGTAACAAAAAGAAGTAACAACGTTTACAGATTCAATAGAAGGATATCTCAAAAGAAGCATAAATGATTAAGTTCAGAAACAGGGGGAATAACTTGAAGCTTCAGATACAGTACAGTTTTAAAACCCTATATTGCATTGCCTACCAAAAACAGGATATTATTTGGCTTTAATCTTTTGGTCTGTTACACAAGTTCTTGATTTCAGCAACTACACATCATTTTAACCTTAAATTGCAATTTTACCACAAACCTTTAACTCAATCCAAACCTTAAAGGCACGATCAGATTGCAAAATTACTATTCTGTCCCCCCACTTTGAATCACTGTCAGATTGGGAAGATTGAAACATAATTATATACAACAGATGAAATTGTGGACTACCTGAACCTGAACATGCTGGTTGTTACAAACAGTCATTGACCACTAACTAAGACTACATGAACAGCAGAAAGGTCAAAGTTTAATGCAGAATTACATATTTGTTCTACTTCTAAAATGTACTGAAGGATAAATATTTAAATAAAATCAAGGTGTGAAAATGTTACAAATCCTATTTTTTTGTTTTGTTTTTTTTTTTTCATTAAAATTCCTGTTTGGCACAGCAAAGAGAACCTAAAAGGTCATGTCCTTCATTAGTATAGGAATGAATTCATGAATACCAGATCAGGCACTGAGACTTCGCTCCCTCTTCATCCACACCACAATCAGATAGAGAGCGACTGAAGATATTACATTTTTTTGCAAGAGCAAGTGAGGAGCAAATTAGCGTTCAGAAAATGAAGCAAAGCTACAGGTTTGAAAATCAGTGTTTCCATTATTGTGTCAAATGGAGCTTAAATGAAGGCATAGCAGCAGCAGTGGAATATCTGGGACACAGCTGTCAGAGGTTCATTTAGTCTGTTGACAGGGGCAGGGTATCGTTTAATTAAAAACGCCAAGATGGACCCTCCTTCCAGAGTGAAGGGGCAGCTGATAAATACATTCCTGGCCAGTTTCTGTAAACTGGTAAACAGGTATAAGGTGCTGAATCAGTCAAGTCAAGTGAAGGTGGTGAGTATATAAACAGGTCAGGTAAGTGAATAGGGGGTAACCAGGAGTAACCAATTAGGGGTAATCAGTCTTATAGTGACAGTATTCCGCGCTAACAGGAAGGAAAGCCATTACAAAAGGACAGAACTCGATCAGGTTCAGGACCCTGGTCAGCAACCGGCAGGGGATGTGTTCATCTCAGAATCCTCACAACGACTCACTCACTTAATATAGGAAGATATTTAATGAGGTGGGTGCTACCAGAGGTAGCAATTACCTCATTAAATCCCTGCCTGTATTAAGTGGCTTCATTCCGCAGTGATAATCCACTAAACTGACTTAACCCATGACAGGGACCAAGGAGGAGGAGAGAATAGAGCTGCAGTCTCACCAACCTGAAAACTATTACTATACATTTGTTGTTATATCATATCAAGTGTTACAGTAGGGACATTTTAGTGGAAAAAACTGTATATTTTTAAAAGTATAAATATAATCATCTGCATTGGTTAAAAAAACAGATAGGCATATGTGTATTGGGCATCTAGGATAAAATCATGAACATTTGCAAGATCCACAACGACCAGCCATGCTCTCCTGCATTTCTGTGAGCATTCTCACATGTACAGATTATTTTCAACCGTTCATTCATAATTTCAAAAACTATCAGTCAATATGGTAAAGTTTAAAATAAATTAAATGGATTAGACAAATGATTCGGCTAGTGCCTTGGTCACTGATGGATTTCCAAACTCAACAAGCTCATCTCATGTGGATGAAACACGGTCTGTCTCCTGCCATTGAACATATTGTCTCTCAACTGCTGGTATACTGGTAATCACAGCAAACTGACCAAAATGTAATGTGCTGCTGTATCTTTGTAAAATTGATCTCAAAGTTATTTTCTAGTGTAGCCGCAGTCATGTCATATTCTGACTGCAGGTATTGCTAACAGCGACATAAGCAGGAATATGATTGGTTGTAGGTGGATGCACCTGACAAATTCTGTCTAAAATATTCAACTAGAAGCACCTTTATCATGGCTGAAAGGCTGCAGGGTGTCAGCAAAGTTTCATATTGAAACTTAAATTTAGTTTAAATTAATTTAGGATGTGCAGATGTCCATAACACTGTCAAAACATTTTTTCAGTAAGATAGTTCAGAACACAAACAAATAGAGATAAACCAAAAAAACAGAGACATTAAAATAACATCTTTAAAGGGGGGGGGGGGGGGACTTGTCTCTCATTCAAAGGTGCTCTGATATATATTCCAAAGTAGATACGAGTCATTCATTGTGACAATTAACCCCACTATTACAATATTTCTTGCACATGCCTCTCTTCTAACGGAATCTATAGATATTCACGATGAATATATTTCTTCTTAGTTCTGTTCTGATCTGTTGATGATGTGTTTTTATATTTCCTTGAATTTTCTTCAAGAACTTCAGGTATAAATATTCTCTCGACATGTCACAAGGCAGTCAGTCCCTCCCTACAAACGGAACTATTTTATTCACAGTTACAGATCTACGCCTCAACAGTGATGGCTGTTGTGAAATGCCATAAAACGTCATTCTGTGAAGTGACAGCCCATTGACACAGAAGTGTGGACTAGATGACAGGGGTTGTATTTCTTGTCCAATTCCTGTATCACACAGAACATCACAGCCGTATCACACATCTGTTTTTTATACAGCTGTTTACTGTATCTGCATTTAGAAATGCTAGGTCAAACTACCTATTGTGGATGATTAGACAGGTATTACTTTTCCAGTCCCTACATTTTCATAAGCAGCATAGCTTAGAAATCTTTTACAAATGGGCAATTTTCATATTTTACCCACATTTTTTTTAACCCAATTTCTAATTTCCAATTCAAATGCAATTGCAAGCCAGCCCTTGCTTTGCTGTTCAACCCACTTTTGTAGGATACAAAAGTTAGCTGTTTGTCTGTTTTTTTTTGTGCTCAGAATCTAGGATGGAGTGTTTGAAGCTCTGGATGATACACCATTTGTAGACAGGTTATACTTTTTTATTATTATTTTCACAGCTTTTGACCCCTGTAGGACCTGGGACAACAAACAGAAAATAGACTGTTGCAACTGCAATTAGCGTCACTACAACTCTATCTGGGAACAGTAATCTGAGATCACTATAATATTGTTGGGTAATACCTGTTATACCACTAGTATGGCTAAACTACAATTGCACAGAAGTAATCCTGCATTGTATTGAAGTCTAAATGCATTCTGTTGTTGTTTAAACCAATTTACTGCACTTTCACTACAACAAAACCGACAGGTTGAATTAACTGGTGCCTGGAGTAAAAAATACTGAGCGGTGTGTGTCTGTTTCACTCTCTTTTCTTTCTGTACTAGATTGTTGGATATTTATATTTAGAGTTGAACAAGCATAAATGCCACTGTTTACTGTGTGGTCCAGTGGTTAAAGAAAAGGGCTTGTAACCAGGAGGTCCCCGGTTCAAATCCCACCTCAGCCACTGACTCATTGTGCGACCCTGAGCAAGTCACTTCACCTCCTTGTGCTCCGTCTTTCGGGTGAGATGTAATTGTAAGTGACTCTGCAGCTGATGCATAGTTCACACACCCTAGTCTCTGTAAGTCGCCTTGGATAAAGGCGTCTGCTAAATAAACAAATAATAATAATTTGCATAATAAATGTTTGTAATAAGTGTGCAGATATAATTGCCCGTTTATTATTAATAATATTATGTAGAAAATTACTGTAATTATAAAAACATTAAACTTTAGTAGATGAATTCTTCATTCTAAAAGAAAGAAGACATTTGTGTTTTTTTGAAAGAACACAAAGCACACCCCGTGGCACTGTGTCCTGACACACTGTATCCATTAGAATACTGAAGAGTATTTGTATTGCTTTTACCTAAGTACATCTGCAGTGGCCAACCCAACAGCTGTTTTCCAGAGATATCAATTCCAATTCCCCTACTCCAAATATGCCCCCCCCCCCCTCCCCCTCCCCCGGCATAACCTACCCTACTTCACACAAGTGAGTGTGAAAAACAAATAGACAATTTAGAGCAGGGGTGTCAAACTCAGATCCTGGACGGCCGCAGTGTCTTCTGGCTTTCGTTCCACCCGAGCTGAAATGAAATGGCGCTCTTGAAATGCTTGTCACAATGCTGTCATTGTGACAGGTCTTTTCATTGTGTCATACCAAGCAGTGTCAAACTACTGTAAACATGTTCAAATAAAAACACAGTCAGTGCGCACAGTGAATCATGCAACATTGGAATTTGAATGATGTTCTCCTTTGTTTGGATCATGAAATAATAGAAAGGCTCCACACATTCTGCTGACTTAATTAAAAAGTACTAATGGGACATTGTGATCCTAATTATAAGGCAACTTAGAGGTAGCATCTAAAAGATGTAGTGTAGAGTCTTAAAGATTCTTTATACTAGTGCCTTGTACTTTTTCCATCTTAAGCATTTACAATCTTTATATGCTTTAAATGGTTCAGTAGAGCTGACCAACAAATGAATTAATTTGTGAATTTTGATTGATCAGGGCATCTGAATGCTCCTAGTATGTAGAACACAGCTAGTTTTGTGGTGGAGGTTGGAATCATTATTTCTCGTACTGTCTTACAGCATTAATGTTCAGGCTACATTGTACACTTTGTTTTCCTAACAAGGATGCAAACCATTAAAAAATACAAAGCAAATTACTTCTATCTGCTAAAGATTCAAATTTAGCAAGCCGTTTGTGATCACAAAGCCGAGGAAAGGCGAATCAAAAATCTTGTCTTTCTCCATAACTTGAAATTGTACCCTTTCCATCAACTGTAAGCTCAATTTGACAACAGAACAGTGCCGTGTTTCTTTTTAACAATGCCAACACACTGTGACTTTGTGTTGTAAGGAATAAAAAAAAATATGCTATGGACCCTTTTAGCACAGTAGGTGTCCAATCATGCAGTTTTATAATTATATAGATACAGCTACAGGGAGCACATTAATAAAGTTATTTTTCAGGGAATTGGTCTGGAAAAGTTTATATGGCCATGAAAGTGGATTACTCAGGTAGCATGAGTGGCATGACACATATACATACAAAAACACTCTAACAAAATAGCATCTTATCACAATGACCACAACACAATGGAATCTGATAAACTGAAAACGAGGGCAAGATTCAGCAATCCAATTCTAAGCTTTTTTTCCAGTCATTAGTGTGTTGTGGCTATCAGTTTCACTGTAAGTCATTTAGAGAACTGTGTATCCACATTGCACACTGGTGGATTAGCCAGTGGTGCAAAGGGTAACTCCCACTCTGTTCTGATTGACACTGCTGACATGCAGGTGTGAAAGGTAAAAAGCAATGTGAGAATTAAAAGCTTAATGCACCCCACATACATAAACTCATGGATAGTATTTAAACACTTTTTTACTGAAAAAAGTAGGTTTCAAAGCTTTAATTAAAAAGAAAAAAACTACTATCAACATTAAATGGCTTTAGAATCTCACAAACATAAATATAACCTACAAAAATAAATGGAAACGTATTGTCTCTGTCAAAAGCCTCGGTGTCATCCTGGACAGTTCCCTCTCATTCGAATCCCACATAAAAACCAGCACCCGGACAGCATTCTTTCATCTCCGCAATATCTCTAGGCTCCGACCTTCACGTTCACACTCCAGTACTGAAACCCTTATCCATGCCTTCATCACTTCCTGACTGGACTACTGCAACACTCTCCTCACTGGTATCCCCACCAAACTCACCAACAGACTCCAATTGGTTCAGAACTCTGCTGCCAGAATCCTCACCTGCACTAGATCAACTGAACACACCGCACCAATCCTCATAAATCTACACTGGCTCCCTGTGCAATACCGTATTGACTTTAAGACACTCCTCCTCACCTACAAAGCCCTCCATAACCTGGCACCCACCTACCTTTATGACCTTCTTCCAGTCTATGCCCCCTCCCGCTCCCTCCGCTCCTCTGCTGGTCTCCTTGTTACCCCTCCTTTCCGCCTCTCCACCATGGGCACCCAGGCTCTGGAATGCACTCCCCCCACAAATACGACATGCAGACACAGTCATCTCATTCAAAAACCTCCTGAAAACACACCTCTTCCAGGAAGCCTATGACCTTTAGTCTATGGTCTATGTTTGACTCTGTCCTACCCCTCCTTCTGTGCCTTCCCAGTATCCCTATGTGCCCCCCCACCCTAAATCCTTACCCTAAACCGGGACCGTATCCTATTCCCAGCCCGACCCCCCTAAACCTAAAACCTTACCCTAAACCGGGTTCGTATCCTCTACCCACCCCCTCCCTCCTCTTTTTATCTGTCCTGTTTTGTCTGGTCTTTTGATTTTAGATTTTTAGATTTTAAATTGCACTGTTGATAGATGTCCTTGAGTGTCCTGAAAGGCGTCCGCCAAATAAAATGTATTATTATTATTATTATTATTATTGTTATTGTTGTTGCTTATTGTAAATGAATTAATTGTGTTTGCTCTCCCTTGTTTCTGTATGTGTTCCCAGTGTCTCCCTGTGTGAGTGCTTGGTAGCTGTGTGTGTTGCTTCTATGCAGTCATCATGGGTGTTGTTCTCTCTGGTCTGTGTAGTGAGCTGAGCTCCTCAGCCCCTGTGTTCAAGCCGCCTCTTTTTTTGTGTGCTGCTGTTTCCTGCAACATTGCCCTAAAGGGGCGGAGCCCTTTCCCAGAGGCTGTGGTTCCAAATGGAAGGTTTGGGGCTCTTGCCTTATAAAGGAGCACTTTTTCCTGAGAGCCATTCTATTGTTCCTTGGCTTCATTATTGGCCTGGCAGGTGGTGACTTTTTTTTTTTGTTTGTTTTAAGTTTGTTACAGTATTCAAACGCACCCCAGTGTGTTTAAAATGAATCTCAAAACCCTTTGAAGTCCCCAAGATCACCTTGTATGTGATTAAATGCTTATTTCCAATTTTAGAATGATGCAAACACGAAACTGTGCGTGTAGGTGTGAATAATACATTCGCAATGTGTTTGATAATTGCATTCTTTACAGTATCCTGCTTATTACCTGCTATAGCACAGTATTGAAAAAAATATCATTTTATTATTTTGTCGTTCTTCAGTGATTTGCAAAAAAAAGGCATGTCTTTCATATTGCAGGCTACAGCACAGCTTCTGATGACTTGCAGAATAGATTAGTGATAGGTGCAGGGAAGCTGAGAGAGATGTAGAAAAGGCGTGTTGCTTCTAAAATGATTAATTAGCCCCAGTGTCAGATATATTTACCTTTCCCTCCGTGCCATTGTTACAGAAGTATGGAAGCCCTGAACTGCACGTTGACTAAAAAACAACTACAATGAAGGAGATATTTTGCACGTACAAGATGGTTTCTGGTATGAGATAATCCCCTTCCTTTTTTTTCACTGTGTGGTTCAGAGCCTCCTTACATTGCTGCATTTACCCCTAGATGAAATGCATTGTCTACAGCCAAAGTATTTTTACTTCCTGATTTAAATCACAATTACTCAATTTAATGATGTAAGCGACGTGTATGTATGCTGGTTTCCAACGCACACAAAATGGAAAAATGTTAACCTGAGAAGATTCTCTTCAAGCTAAGTCGCTCTTTCTTGACTGACAGTGATTTCAGGTCAGATGCAGTTCCATTGATGTGAAAGCCTTAAAATTACACTTCTTACAAACATTTGTGGTTGTGTTTGTTCAAAATATTTTATTTTATAGAAGGTGGATAAGTGTTATAATTTATTTTAAATTACTCATTTTTACTCATTTTTTAAAATGTATTTAAAACAAATTTATAGAGCGCAACAGACCACAAGTGGTTTCAGAGCGCTGTACAGGACATGAAAAAAAAAACCAGCACACATACATATACAAAAAAACAGCACATAACATAACATATCAGTGTCAAAACATTTGAAAATACAATTTCCCAATTGAATTAGACCACTATTCAGATATTCCTTGGCTTTTATCGGGTTTTACTTTAGCTCTATATAATGTATTTGTCCCAGATATACCTATTTAAAAAAGCACTTTGCATTCCGTTATGTACCTCAAAAGCTAGCAGCACAGCTAGATTTTTCAAGTACTCTTTCTTTCCATTGGCTAATTCCTTCCTGTGTGGTAGGTTACATGGTCTGATTTAAGCTAGACCAGTTGAGTGAAGTTGAGCTACAACACGAAGTAATTTTGTATGAGGAAGCAGTTGCAACTTTTACTCGTATTGCATAGTCTTTGAAATGCTTGCATATTCCTTAAAGTACTGTATAAGCAAAAGATCCAAAACCACGGTTAGCACTCCTTTAGTGGCAAATCAGAATGAAAGCGGCTTTGACAAATTCCAGACAAAATCTTAGTAAAAAGCTCCTTCTAGTTTACATTGTAGATCAAGTTAGCCAACAGCAGGGATATTGTTAGGCTCGAGCTATATGCTATAGTAGCAGAATAATTATAGAAAATGTTGAATCTTTACATATAACTGATTTATAAAACATGACTTTAAATGTCTTGTGTGCATCCAAAACTAGTGCATGCACGCTCCTCCTGATTGTTTCCAGCAAACAAGAGAGAGATTTTACAAAGCTTTCAATGCATTTATCTGAAGCAGCAATGCTTAAAAATCAGTCTGTGAAGGATGCATCTTGAAGAAGGTGGCTGGCGGTGATTGGTATCCATGACAACATCTTCATTTTGTTTTTGTTGTGAAGGTATTTCATTTACATTGAAAAAAAAAGCTAAATTAACAAGGCCTCCGTGTTATTGAAAAAAAAAAAAAACATTACTAGTATTTTTTTTAAACGGGATCCCATGCTCACTGTACCCCTGCCTAACTAGTGTGCACAGTGAATAGGTTTCAGGATGTTTCAGTGAGGAACATGAGTCTTCAAAACAAATATGTTCCTCTAAAAGGTGAGTTATTTATTAGAATCTACCAGCAAACAGTATAGGAACATACGAACATAATACCATTTCCAAATGGTAAACCTTCCTTTTACAGATTTTACTATTTAGCTGCTTTTGTGTTTTAAAACACATGTTTTATTATAGAATAAACAGTTGACATAAGAATGTATCTGAGCATTTTCACTTGCTTAGTTTTGACATTCAACTCTGACTTTCAGGGCATCTGGTGCTGCTTTCAAATTCTGATTATTGACCTTGCTTGAATACTGTTGGTAGCTGCCACTGATTGTAGGTTGACATGAATACGTCAATGCGATTATCATATTTGCAGGCGTATTTGGTTTCCTGTACACCTCTACATTCTGATTCGCAAATTACAAAAAAAATGAAAAAGCCTTGTTTCTCATTTACTGTTCTTCTCAGTGACAGAAACTCCACCTTGTTTACTTTTTAACAGAGTAAACACATGCTGAGTTATTTCTAAGAAAGCTAACAATTTCTCTCTCAATACCTTTAATCCCAGGGGGTATAAAGAGACATGTTCCTATTCTAAAACCTTTTCTTGAAAATGTTATATATGTGGGTTCAAATAATTCACACAGAGCACCCATTTCGAAGCAAGTGCTAATGTAAACACATATCTTCGGAGATGAATAAACCAGATATAATTGTAAAAAAAAAAAAAAAAAAAAATTCAAGAAAGTCACAGTCCTATGGCAAGCCAAATTATCATTTAAACATGTCTGAAATTACATTTAAATATTTTAATATATTTCTAAACCAGGGGTTGATTTGTATCGTATTCCAGATCTGGTATCGTTTTGTCTCACAGGCGAAAATGTAACTGTTTTCACTATGAGGAACCGTAGGGAAAAGAAAAACATTCTTGTTCCATGAATTGAATGACAAGTGTACTGTAACTATATATTTTATAATGAGTAATAAAACAAATACAATATTTTTTTGCACCGCAAAAGGCAAAATGCCCCCTAAAAACTACCGTTCTTAACAACAATAGTGTTGTCGCGCCTATTAGTTGAACTGCCACTGGAGATTATGTCCTTCGGATGAGACGTAAAACCATGAAACCACAAAACGCCAATCCCCAAGCAGATGAGAACTTTAAGTATATATGGGAGCTACTGGAAGGTCAGGACATTAGATGTAGAAACAAAAATGTTATCCCTCTTCCTTAATTATAAAATCCAGTATGGTACCTTTTTGTTTATAAATGAATTCCTGCTCTAAAGCATTTTCAGATATCTTAAATGAATTGCAGATATCTTTAAATCACATGCAGGTATCTAATTAAGGTCATTTTGAAGATCTCTAAAATAGATTTAGAGTTATCTGCAAATCAAAGAGATCTAAAATTCATTTACAGGAATATTGACATTTGTATTCAGTATATCTCAAAATGTGAACTATGCTAACCAGGCAAGCCAAACTGTCAATTAGATACATTCTAAGATATCTCGAAATGTCTTTCTGCTGATTTTCACACATCTGTAGTTCATTTTTAGATATCACAAAATAACTTCCTGTACATTTTAGAGATCTTAAAACGACTTCCTGTTTGTTTAGAGATATCTAATTAATTTTAAGATAATTCAAAATAATTTCCTGTTCATTTAGACATATCTGTAATTCGTTTCGACATATATCTGTTCAATTCCAGATATCTCTAAAGACCTTCCTGTTCATTATAATATATCTTGAAATAAACTTCTGTTCTTTTATAATATATCATGAAATAGTTTCCTGTTCATTTAGAGATAGCTCAAAAAGACTTCCTGTTCATTTTAAGATATGTTTAATTAATTTCAAAATATCTTAAATACCCTTCTGTTCAATTACTACAAATGACCTCCTGTTCATTTCGAGATACTAAAATAAACAGGAAGTCATTTTAAGATATCTCTATGTGCGCAGGAAGTTATTTTGACGTTTCTAAAAATGAATTACAGATATGTGAAAATGAACAGGAAGACATTTCAAGATATACGAGGAAATGAAGGAAAGACATAGAGTAGACCATGACTACTTCTACAACCTAGCTTTGTTTCCACCTTGAGCAGAAGGGGTCCAATTGCCTGTTTCTGCTGAGGCAAACAGGTCTATTCCTGGCTAGCCCCATTTTGCAAAGATGAGTTGAAGGACTTGTGATTTTAGTTCCATTCATGTGGGAGCCCCTCTCGACTTAACTAGTCTGCCAGAATATTCTCTTCACCTGCCAGGTAGATGGCCACTAGGAAGGCATTCAGGAGTCTACAAACTCTCCATGTTCACAATGTTCCACTGTGGTGTTGTCTAAGGAGACTACGATCCTCTTGCTGTGAGGCTTGTAGAGCAGGATGTGAAAGTGTGCATCGTTTAAATCTTCTGAGATCATACAGTCTTGTGGTAAGATGGTCTTCAGTGCCTGCTTCAGTCATCATCTTTAATTCATGTCATCATCTTTCATTTTCTGGTAATGTACTGATTGAGGATCCTTGGGTCCAGGATTGCTCTTAGTTTCCCTGATGTTTTGAGGCTTCCTGCATAGCTACCCAGTCAATTGCTTTTAGTTTAAGTAGGTTCAGAATTTCTTTATAGAGGGTAAAGCCTCTTTGAGAACCTGAGTCCATTATGGTATGGACTATACCTGTGCTGTGTGGGGTTGAGTGGAAGGGGATTTTGTGATCAGTGTTGTAGGTAGTGAGTTGTTCTCCCTGCTACCAGAGTTTCTGAAGAGCCCAGTAGGAGGGATGGACGTTTCTGCATTAGAAATGTCAGGAAGACGCCTGAGGCTTCTTACCACCACAAGAGGAATAAGAGGATATGGCTCCCCTACCTCTCCTGGCAGGCAGGGGCAAGGGTATGTTCAAGGCCACAGCCACACCATTATATATATATGGAACTGAAGTAGGATACTTCTTATATATTATATATGGAACTGTAGTAGGATACTTCTTTTTTATTATTTTCCATGTGCCCTTGAGGAAAGGGAAACCAGTAAATGCTTCTTAGCTTGGTCCTAAATGGTATAGAAGCCCTCCTCCTTCCTCCTGTCCAGTGTAGGTTAGTGATGGGCAGTTCGATTCTTTTTAGTGACTCGATTCATTTGATTCAGTTCGTTCATTTGATTCACCGATTCAATGACACAAAACCAATCAATGTAGACCGCATTAAGATGGTTTACGTAGGTTTATTTGAACAGGAAAGAATGAGTCGTTCATGAACTGCACATTACAAAAGCTAGGGAGACTCTATATTTGGTTGACTAGGTTCATAGACATTAAATTAAATACAGTTTGACAAAAAATAATAATACACATTTAGAATCCTGGATATAACATAACAGTTTGAACCGTTAGCATTGTTTAGTCATCAGTATCAATCTAATTTAATTCAATCTTTAAAAATAATAAATAATAATAGTCAACTGCATTTCTTACGTGTTTTTTTTTTCTATACATTTGGAATCACCCATTGTTTTTTCCATCAACAAAAAAGAGAGTCTCTAACAAGTTGGCTCACACAGAGTTCTTATCATGCACTAAGTAAGCGGGAATTTGGACCCAACATGGCACATACAGTCTTCAGTTTCATAACACTCAACCTGTTGAGAGACAACCCAGTTTCCTTGTTACAACGAACAAATCAGACAGACTCGAGAGGTAAGGAATCATTTCATGAGTTTTTATAGGCTGGTAACTCGACTCCTGTGCGCCACGCAGCTTGTTCAGAGGGCGAATCAAAAGAACCGATTCAATGGGGACTCTGATCCAATTCCCATTGTTCACCTTAGTGAGTCGTTCAAAAAGAACGATTTGTTCGCGAACTGCACATCACTAGTGCAGGTACATCTAGTCTTCGCCACCCTGTCAAGAAGAAAAATCTATTCTGCCTCGCAACAATGTGAAAAATCACAGCCATTCATACCTTGATATCTTCTGAAACATCTATTCCACGGTGAGACTTAAATTCACAGTGAAAAATAGAAATAAAAATAATAAAATATTTGATTGAAAAAAGGTTAATTAAATACAATGTGGGGATTGTGCACATACCCAGTATCAATATAATGATGAACTTTCAACCTAAATCATAACTTCTGAAGGTGCGAAGGTTTGACGTGATCCTGAAATAGGTCATTTCACCTCAGCATTTTCTTGAGGGTCTAGCTGCACATTTGAGACCTATATAGCTAATGTAAATGCATTACAGGGAAGATTTATGGAATTGTGTTGTTTGCTAAAACCACGTTAATGAAGTTGAAGGTTTTAGTTTCCAGCCACTATATCCAAAACTGTTTTTGTAGCTGTAGTTATATTATGCTGTTGACACCATATTCATCATGTTGATGACATGGTTTATGTTTTCACAGATTTGTAGACAGCAGATATATCAGCACAAGTAAAATGCCAACATCTGTCACCGCAGATACAGTACGTTGAAGCAATAAATGTTTTTCCAAATTTTAAAGCTGTGTCTGTTTCATAATTAAATATGTGTATGTTACTTCACTAGACAGTGTCAATTAATTACTGGATTGTGTTCCAGACAGACAGTTAATTAGACAGAAAATACACTGACCACATTAGCAGACACACTGATGAGACTTAATCCTGAAAATGTCAGAGACAGCACTCGCTAAATTAAAATAATAATAATAAAAAAAAAACATGCACAACAATGTGATAGTTACATACTGTGAGCACTTGGATATCCTTTAACCAGATACACGTCAGTCGCGTTTTACCGGCCTTGTATTAAGAATAAAATCAATCATCATTGTATATATTGTATGTAACAAATTAATGCACTTACCATCACATGCGATTTCAGACTCTTTCACCAGTTTTCTGATACAAAGCCCATCTCTTCAATGTTACAATTTATCTGAATATCCGTCACAGCCCACATTTAAAAAAAAAAAAAAAAAAAAATCTCTCCAATGCCAAATCAGACTGTCATATATCGTGCAGTTACACAACGCTTCCTCCAGTGTGTACTATGTTACAGTTGACGTGTTGTGTCTTCAGTTTTGGCAAGTGATATTTTCAGAGTCATATAGTTCTGAATTAAAAAACTACTTCTGTTAAAAATATAGTACTGTACCTATAAAAACAATACAGTACATCTAAATGGAAGCCTACTTATTTCAAAACACAGTCTTCAGATATGTATTTTTGATATTGTCTGTTTTTCAGGGAACACAAAAAAGATACCAGGGTTGGAATGGGCCAAAATCAAATAATCAGATATGCGTCACACGCGTTGAACCGTCACTGAAGTCAAATTTTTATAGGGTCGGATATGTGAGTGCAGACTGTATTCAATTAAGAACAGCAGTACATAATACACTGACTGGTCAAAAAACCAATGTAGAACATTAGTCAAATTAGAACATCCCCAAGTCTGCAATGAAAATGTATATGGTCACATGACATGTGATCCACAAGACAGATTATATATATATATATATATATATAGCTATGAACAGCTATTCAGCAACTATCATGGGGAAACAGAAGGATCAATCAAACACATTCTGTTGAGCTCTATATTAAACCAACTGGTGATTTGACACTACTTTTCAACTAGAAGTATTTCTCAACACTAGCCTTAAGCCTTGTGTTCAATGATGAAAAGTGTTTTGTTTCACATTATTATATCCCTTGGTGTGTTGTCCACCAAATCATAAAGGTTGAAAATCTCTTAATAGACTCTTGAAGAGGAATGAGTCTATGCTGGTTTTTGCACATACTAGACATTAACATTGAATAAGCCTGAATAGGTAAATTATGCCTAGGTACTGTTTGTCACACAGGCAGAGGAGGACAACTACTGTTAAATGACTTAGACATTGAGGAAGACTTGTAGTTGAAATGTTTGTTATTGTATTTTTTTTTTAGTATCACTATGTTAAAGAAAGACTTGAAATTGAATAAGCCTGCGGTAACAACAGATAGTCCAACCAACTCCACAATGTTGTTAGAACATTAAGGTCATTGTGCTTCTGCCCCACCAAACCTCAACAGTAGTTTAAGCTTGTAAGATAAATATATGCTTCTAGAACCTGTACCTTCAGAACACACTGAATGTTAATAGCATTTTTACATACAGTGCTGAGATCTCTGGGCGCCTGTCACTGCTGCAGTTGATGCACTGTGGGTTATGCTGTATATTGGATATTTAAATTGATAGCAGGAAGTAAATCTGGTCTGTCTGTAGAGCATGTGAGCAACTTTATGTCCATCCATAAATTGGTAGACTAGACTCATAAATATGGATTGACTGATAGCAAACGTTATCATCATAACCCTGTTTCCCTGAAATAGAAATGTAACCATTATCCTAATGGATGTTTACCTCCTAAAGACCCTGAAACTTGAATATTATATACCAAAGCTGCTCGGCTGAGCCTGTGATGCAGTCATGCCCACCCCCGAGGGTATAAAGGACTGCGAGCGCAGATCTCAGAGTTGTTTTTCCTTCAAGCCTGCTGCAATCATGGACCTTGAAGGTTAATGGTTACATCCTAATGGGTAAGTGCACCCAAGTCGTGGCAAGGGCAATATTGCAGAACGACTGGAATGCTACAAGGCTAAGCTGAGAGGCTGCCTTGTGCATTACCATTAGGAACTCCAGTAACAAGTAGCTAGGGCGAAAACATTGAAGGAGAAGATCACCTCTATGTCTGTGTTGTAAGGGCCGACTCGGAAGCTGCCCTTAACACTCTAGTTCCAAAGCCAGGGTTTTGATGATCCACGACATTTAGTCTGTAAAGACACCCTACTTGTACCCATACTGGGAATGTGTGGACGCTACTTTGATATTTGGTGTCAATAACTCTATTGGACAGACCCAGATGGCTCAAATGCAGCCGTTCAGTGGCCATACCCAAAGCTGCAGGCTCGAGGGTTCGGGATGCTGTAAGGTCCCCCGTGCCTGACTGAGCAGGTCACGGTGCTTGGTCAGTCTCAAGCGCAGCTCATCCAGTGGCTGCGGTGAGGGCCTGTGACTGTCAGTAAGGGGCCTGAGCAAATAGGACTGGTAGGCTACCAGAATACTATTATAATTGCCTAGCCATGCGGAGAATGCACTGGTTGAATAGGCACGCTTGAGGATCACCTCCGAGACCCGACACTGCTTGTTGGGGCAATTGAAGCCACCACCAGCGGAAATTGGGCCAGGCCCAGCTTCTCCGCATCATGCACCCTATATAGGGTGTCCATCGACCGGGAAACAGCAGGAGCTGTAGCTGGTTGACCCCTTGATGACTGGATCTGAAAATGAAAATTCAGGTGCACTGTGGGAGACACGGGAGAGGTGGAAGGCTCATTTAACAAAGATGGACTGCCTTGTCTCACCTTCTTTAGGACAGGGCACTTGCAAGACTGCAGTGGCCCTCTTGATCAGCGGTAGAAGCGCTGCCGACTGGGAGAGCTTAACCGCAGTGGATGTGCTCAGAGGCGGCGATGGACAGCACATCACCTCTGCACTTGTAGGCCCTTGGGGCCCAAAGGGGACAGATGGGACAGGCGGGACAGGCAGCACAGAACGTTCACGCAGTAACTCTGCGAGCACCATTCTTGGTGGGAAACAGCTGCCCAGAGCTTCTCCATCTGCTATGAGTCTGCTGATCGCTTGGAATGGTGACTCTTCCACAGGGTGAAGATGCAACCATCTCTCTACCAGAGAGTGATGGGGAAGAGCGCTGTGCAGGTGTAAGGGATGCAGAGCACATTTCTAAAGCATGCTTTTGGAGAAAGAAACTGCGGTTAGTCAGTGCCTCCTTGGCGTGCTCTGGCCCCAGGCAGGAAGAGCATCTGCCGTGCTTGTCTTCAACAGATAGATTGGTCTTGCATGTGTCGCAAGGATAAAACCCAGGCATGATGTAAGTAGCAATGCAGTGTACAGTAAATAATGTACAAGTGCTGCCTCAGTCTGCTTATAGACAGCAAGAGGGCAGGTCAAGACCCGAACAAGACCGGGTATAGTGTTACCTCGGGTAGCACTATACACCATTCAAACCGCTGGCTTCACACGGGCACAAGGCCGCTGCGAGACGTAACAAACAACAGGCTGTTGTGCACAACATAGGTTTTTTTAAAACTATTACAGCGCAAATAAAATATTGCATAAATGATGTAAAACACTATAATTAGAGGAAATTATACAGTCATAAGCAACAAGTACTTATCTGATACCAGGCTCCCCTGTCATGTCAGATCTTTTAAAGAAAAATGGTGCTGAGCTCTGTGTGCGCAGTCCTTTAATACCCTCGGGGGCGGGCATGATTGCACCACAGGCTCAGCTGAGCAGCTTTGGTGTATAATATTCAGGTTTCAGATTCTTTAAGAGATAAACACCCATTCATTTAATGACAAACCTATGTTAGTTCATAGCAATGGATGTCTATACATAGAACAATATGTCTGAAAACAAAATTATATTTTCTTAATGACAAAAAATATATATTTGGAATAATACCTTTATTTTGAATTACCCTCTTGTCTGCCCAGTTTGAAATGTCTCATTAGAATTCCTCCACACCACTACAGTACCAGCACAGGAAAACTAATGATTAGCAATTGTCATCCGCTCCCACTGTGTGCTGTATATATCCTGTTTTCACCTCCCAAGCCTGCAGCTGATGTTGCCATGAGCAGTTCAGAGGTCTCAGCCCATCTCTTGAGGTGAACTTGCCCAGGCTGTTTTTCATTCCCTCGCTGGTGTGAGTGTCAATGCAGCGCTCACTGTGGGTCCCTACATTAGACTGTTCTAAGCTTAGGTTGATTTTATTAGATTTTTTGGTAAAGTTTTCCTCATTTCTATTTTCTGTTGAAACACCATACCATAAGCACAATACCAAGAACAATCTCTCTACACAATATGGTTTGTATTTAGATGAAGAATGGAACCAATTGTCTTTTATGGTATTGCTTCATTACAGAATTCCAGTAAAACATTGTTTAAATAAATAAATTAATTAATTAATTAATTAAAAAAAAGAATGACAGTCTCCTGAAGGAAACAAGGTTAACATCCATCAATGCTTCGGTTTCTCTCTCTAAGCTACACCACAGATTTTTTTCTCAGACATCCCCTATGGGGCTTGCAGACTGATTACCCCTAGGGTTGAGGGGTTGTAAAACTATAGGAAAACCCAGGCATAGGTCTTCTACATTATCTCTAAACAATGTTCTGTCATTTCTAGATACTATTAGCTGGCTGCTAAATTAGAAATATCTCGTAAATGTCAGTGTCAGAGAAAGATTTGGTGTTATCCATCATATGTAAATATTTTAAAAGAACAGAAAATGAACAGCACTGAGGCATTCCTATAGGAAGACAGACCTGGGGCTGTATTCAATAATTCTACAAAGAGGCGTGTTTAATATAAAATGAACAGAACTGAGGCATTCCCATAGGAAGACAGACCACGGGCTGTATTAAATAATTCTTCAAAGGGGCGTGTTTAATATAAAATGCCTGCACCATAACTAGGGCTTCTGTTTTTATTCATTTTATTTTTTCGCTGCTTATTTTTAGCTATTTTCAAATTTTATGTAAATCGTCTTTTTTCAGGGCTTTTGCTTTTTATATACTGTATAAAATTATTGTTTTCGTTTACTTTCCAAAATTCGAGAGCGTTTCTGTCACAATACGTATAGTAACTCGACAGTACTTGCACACTTCAATGGTACCTTCTTTCCTTCGCTGTCTTCCACAACAAAATCCTTATTGAAACGGCCATATTCTTCTGGGGTTTCTGTGTGTTCAGGCATTTATTTTTTTACATTTCGACACCATTTTTTATTCAGTTTTCAATTCCACGAGCGTGTAAATATTCCCTATGATGGAACTGTAATATAGCTTTAAATCTCGCAGCAAGAACAATCTTCCTCTTCTAGAAATTGTAATCTCATTTTTTATCTCACACGCGTGTTACAATCCTCCACTAGAAATGGATGAATGTGCTGTCACTCAGTAGTTGGGGTGGGTTTAAAGTATTCAGAACGAATCAATGCAAGATACATGTCAGGAAGGAGGGACATTGCCCACATTGCATTGATAACGTTTTTAACTTTTTTTGTAGGTTACTGTATTTTACTTATTTCTTAGTGGAGAAAGGGTAAAGTCAACAAACTGAGTAGCTATTTCCAGTGTTTTTCTGGTGTTTATTGAATATCCACCAATTTTATTTCTTTTGTAATCGGGGGTGTTTTATTTGGTTAAAAAACGAAAATCAGAAGCCCTATCCTTAACCTAGGGCCGTCCTTCATACAGCCCAAGCAGAAAAAATTGGGTTTTCATAACTCAGAGACAAAGGGCTGTATATTACTGTAATTCAAATGACGTCTGTATTTAAATCTTCTGTTAAGCTCAATTGAGTATGCCCATACTGTCCAAGGCATATTAGATTCTAATTATATAATTCATATATAATGTATTTAATTTTAGTCTTGCATTACTCTACACATATTCAGAAAATAGAATATGCAGGAATAACCAAGGACTGCATTCTAACATCAAGATGCACATATCACACTAAGTTACATCATACATTATGGTAGGCTTTGACCTAATGACGCTCCCATTGACATATCTAGCCTGCCTTGAGACCAACTTGATAACTAAAAGCAGGCTGCTTCCAGCAGAATGCCATTTCAACTCTAATATCTTCTATGAAAAGGTGTTCATTTAAAATTGTAACACTTTATCTTTATAACTCCAACCCTAACCCTAACCCTGGCACCGTGGATAGTTATTATATTGTGAAAGACTCTGTAATTCCTGTTAATTAATGACAAGTTAATATAAAGCCTGACTGTTCAGTAGTTATTATATAGCACTAACAAAGTATGTCACTCTCTTAAACTGGTTAACTCAGTTGACCATAAATTGAAATAGGAATTAAAAACAACAAATCACAGAGGTCTTTCCTTGGATCAGTTAGCTTCTTATCGCTTTCCCAGCAGAGTCTGTCTTCCAGCGCATCACAGACATGTCTCCAGCCCCTATGGGTTGACGTTTGAATAGTCGTAACATATTTGACATAGGACCTCAGGGCGTTAATCTGAACTATATATCATTCAAGACTTTGACGTTTGAATTTTTCTGGCTTTGTACAGAATTGGTAAGACTTTAACTGATAGTTCTGACTGGTTATATTTCCAATTAAAAGATGTATACATAAAAAATGTATTTGTATACACTGCAAATGCAACATTTCCTACCTGTGAGATTTCCTAGACTGTTCAATCAGTGTATTTTGGTATATCAGGGCACACATTTATTAAAACATACGCTTTGCGTTTGAAGGCTACACTAGAAAATTAGGAAAAGGACAGGAGAAAATGTTACTGATTTAATATACACTCCTTTCTGATCAATACATACACTCAGAATTCCTCAGTTCTTAGGATTTATGAAACTCTTAATTATTAACCAGGAGTTTTCCTTCAGAACGAAGGTGGGATTTGATTTACTATGAGTGTTTAAGTATCTGCTACACAAGACAGCAGAATCACTTTAGGAAATAAAGACTCTGGGTGACAGAAGATATAGAGAGCATTTAAAAAGATGCTCCAACAACTTCAAAGATCACTGGCCTTGGATCACATTTTATATTCTCAAACTGACTCTTCCAGCAAGATTTACATTTGGAGGTGAGATTTTTCATTATCTTATGTTAAAGAGATGAACCTAGTAAAAGCATGGGGGCTGATTTATTAGGGCTGTTCTGAAAAATGACTACAAATGAATAATCGTAACCAGTATGGCCATTTTAAGAGTAAGAGTATTTTGCTATTGCTCCAATAGTGCAGTGATGACTGTCAATCTCAAATCTAGAGATAGAGAACCAATCTGGGGGGGGGGGGGGGGGCAGATGGGGAGACCATCAGCACAACAGTCTTCAAGCTACACGTCACCCATTACTGTTTCAGAGGAGAGATGCTGTTGGGGAATTCATACATCTTCCTTGAAAAAGGGATTTCCTAGGGTTATGCCAAAAATGTTTAGCTTATTTGGGAATTTGTGCCTTTTTTCAAGGTTATTCCTTACAACAGTGTGCACACATCCATGAAACTAAACTCCCTCTGAGATCCTATATTTTCACATATCTGATGGACCCCTGGAACCAATGAAATCGGATATGAAAGATTCTACTGTATCTGCTTTGTGTTGTATTCCAATTTATACACGCAGACATCCAAGACACTTAAACACTTTTAGCAATGATCAAGTCATGTTATTCGCTCAGAAATATTAAACATAAAAAATCATTTTGAACATCATTCCTTCACAGAATGGCAATCTCTCTCTCTGCCTGCCAGCTAACCCCCCCTCCCCCTTCCTCAAAGTATAAATATGTATTTTTAAGTAAGTCTTTATAAGGCTGTATCACTTTAAATGAAAAATGAAAATGGATGGGTGTTTTTATCTTCACATTACAGCAATGTTTGCTGGGAGACATTTCTTTTTTACAATACACACCTAGATGTGTCCAATATCTGCAAACAGCCTCTAACTAAAAAGTCGAATCAATTTGGCTTGTATCTCAGTTGACAAGCTGGAGGACATGTGAATACAAATCTCAATGATTGAGATTCAGAAGAAACTGCATTCCAAAAGCACCATTCTTGCATTATGCCTTAGAAACAACTCCTTTCCCAGGTGAAATTTCTCTTTACTCCCACTTCAAATCTTGCTCTTTTTTAAAGCTGTCCTAGTGAAAGGATGAATCACTTTTTAATATACCTGAGCCATTTTATCCTGTCCACTGTTTCTGATAAATTTAAGAGATGGAGACATGAACTATATGGTAATATTGTACTAAAACAGCCAAAGTGATTAAGTGTACAGAGCCCCACTGTCTTCTGCCCTGCGTCAAATGTAGAAGAAAACACCAGCAGACCTGCAGCACTGTGGAGTTCATAGTCACATTTTGCATTTTGTATTTAATTATATCCTGATGTAACTATCACTGGCACTGTTATCTGCTGTATTATTGAATCGTATTTTGTCACACTTGTACTTGCTTGAACCAAAGTCATTGTATGTACCTTGCTCTTAACTGTATTATTACTTGTACTGTGATTCTTGAAATGTATTTGTTTACGACTGTAAGTCGCCCTGGATAAGGGCGTCTGCTAAGAAATAAATAATAATAATAATAATAATAATAACAACAACAACATTGTGAGGCAGCACAGACATCGTGCAGGTAGACACACTCAGTACAGACCAAACATTGTGAATTTGCCGACGCTAGCAATCAGGTTAATCAGTGATGGTGAAATAATGTAAAAATTAATTAATTAATTTAATTAATTATTATTATTATTATTATTATTATTATTAATAATAATAATAATAATAATAATAATAATAATTAATAATAATAATAATAATAATAATAATAATAATAATAATTAATAATAATAATAATAATAATAATAATAATAATAATAATAATAATAATAATAATAATAATAAAAAAACAGCCTTTATCCGAATAAAAAGTGTGTAAATCTACATTTACACAACCAAGCTTCATGAATGCTAATGTGTGTTAAACAAAGCCCTTGCACGTTTTGAAAGTTTCAATCCAAACAGCTACTACTTTTTTAAATCCATTTCTTTTTTAATGACTTTACATTACTTTTGTATTACTGTTTCCTTTGTTGTACTGCTGTTTTAATCGTCATTTTAAATTGGTTATGATGTTGCGTATATTTACTATGGCATCTTGTCCAATTTCTAAAGTATTGAATGTATTTTATAATCTTTTCTAGAGGTAGATGTCTGTAATGTAAACAGTTACAACACAAACTAGAGAGCCAGGGAATAAAATCACAACTAAAATGTAATACAATCGCTACTGCAGTGTAATACAATCACTACTGCAGTGTAATACAATCACTACTGCAGTGTAATACAATCACTACTGCAGTGTAATACAATTGCTACTGCAGTGTAATACAATCGCTACTGCAGTGTAATACAATCGCTACTGCAGTGTAATACAATCACTACTGCAGTGTAATACAAATCGCTACTGCAGTGTAATACAATCACTACTGCAGTGTAATACAATCGCTACTGCAGTGTAATACAATCACTACTGCAGTGTAATACAATCGCTACTGCAGTGTAATACAATCGCTACTGCAGTGTAATACAATCGCTACTGCAGTGCAATACAATCGCTACTGCAGTGTAATACAATCACTACTGCAGTGTAATACAATCGCTACTGCAGTGTAATACAAATCGCTAGTGTAACAGCACATTTTTTTTCTGTATGATACTTTAGAGATGAAGAACTATGTAGTTTCTTTCAGAGTTCCATAAATCAGAAACCAACACAAACCAATCAATTAACTGTCACTTAGGGTTCATTTCTCTCAGTAACTAATAAAACAAACTAAAAAAACACAGCTTAGTCACAACTGAGAGCAGAAAAGCATCAATAGGTCTGGTCACTTCTCACTATTGCATTTCCAGTCAAAATCAGTAATATTTTGAATGCATGTTTTCCACTGAATTGCGGAGGCTTGTGTATTTGAGAAGTAATAATAAATTTACACACATTATATATATATATATATATATATATATATATATATATATATATATATATATATATATATATATATATATATATGACACAGTTATTTTAAATAATTCTGCTTTGTAAATATTCAAGAACTTTTAAAATACCATGCAGAAGGGTTTTGTCAATAGTTTGTAAATTGAGTTTATATCTGAGTATTTTTCTATTACAAAATTACAATAAGCATACAATTGAGGATTTTCCCTGAGATGACTGGCAGAATTGAACACCTTTAGATTTAAATGATAACGTGTGGGTTTATTTGAATGATCTAAACAGGGGTGGATGTTTGCTTTTTCCACACTACGTTTCAGATGCTAGATTAAGTCTGTAGGATTTTCATACTGAGGGCCCGACAACCTATAAGCTGTAATTTAAAATGACTTGAACAATACAGTGTATTTGCTGTGAAATATATAAATAAGTCCATTCAGAGAGAGTTATAGAAACAATTACTCTGGGCTTCAGCTCTACACTAAAAACCCTGCTTCTAACGAACCTGATTCTAGAACCCTGGAAGTCTTCTACCCCAAGAGAGTAATCCGCATTTCGTCATTTCAAAACCATTTACCTTTGTGAAAATAATATCAACACTAACTCTGCGGCAAAACTGAACAAATTGAATACATTTTTCAAAGTGTTTCAGAAAAGATTAAGCCATTGTGAAAGGTGGAACAGTTTGATCTATACACTGACATGAATCGGATGGGCCGCACTGCCACCTGTCATTTATGTGACACACTGCAACCATTGATCACCACAACCCACTGCAACCACCTAATAATTCCTCCTCCACTGTCTACAAGCTGATTATTTGTTAAGATAGAGTCAACCACACAAGCTTACAGCAGTTACACAGTAACAGAATTAAATCACGGGCAGAGCATTTACAAGAGAATCCGTAGACTTTATTTTAACTTGGTACTAACTGGACTAGTTCAGGTCTATACAGTTTGTGGTGGTGGTCAGCCCTCTGGATATTCACCAACACTTTTTTTACGCCCCTCTTTTCAGTTTCAGAGGCACAAGTGTGAGGCAAATGTAAATGAATGTGTGTTTTGTTTTTTCAGTATGTGTGTCATTTCTTTTATACAGTATATTTATGTACCTGTACCAGTCTGGTGTTCATGATGTTATCTTTTGGATGCTCCACCTGGAGCACCATCAATGAGATCTTCTATCCCAATGGAAATGTTAAACATAAATACATTTAAAAAAGAGGCCTCACAGGTAGGTAGATATTAATTCACCTTTTATTTTAATAGTGTATACTCCAATCTTTCATCTACTTCTATATTTTGAAAGGCAAAAGACATCTTAATTAATTTTACAAAACTAGAACCTAACAACTAATAATAATAATAATAATAATAATAATAATAATAGACTTTAAAAGACTAAAACACAAAACAAAGATTACATTCCAACAGCCAGACAAATCACACCCTTGCCTCAAATCTCTGCACTGAGACTCCTGCAATTCAAAGCTGTACCAGCAGCTGGTAACTGCCCTGGCCCTTTCATAACCAGGCTGACAGGCTTCCGTAATCTCTCAAAGAGGCCTGTCATAATCACTATATCTTGGATTCAGTGATCACGACCATCTGCAGTAATAATGTCAGCCGTCCTTGAAAAGCCCTCCACTGCATACTTTGCAGGAAAAACAGACGTGTCTTTGAAACCCATGACAGTCTCAAAATAACACCCTGAGATCTGTTCAAATGAGATCTGAGAGGCAAGGTTCAGGTTTTCAACATCACAGGAAAGCCTTGCACTGGAAAAATAATAATTGCATTAGATTTTTTGGGTCTTTATTCTATTTCCAATCATTATTCAATGTCAGTGTCTTTACATTATCTGTGCAAGCTCACTGCAAGCTGGCCTGAGCTGCATTTCTATCACAGCTTCTCAGAGTGCATTCTGGAGGAATTTCCAGTAGTTGAAATTCTATTAGGTGCTGCTTTTGCAATCTTCAAATCTTGAGGTTATATATATTTAAAGATTTGTTCTCAAGACAGCAATATTGGAGATGATGCACCCCCTGGATCCTAATGTATATTATGTGCCAAAATTGTGTAATTTGTTAGGTTGGCAATAACACAGGAGAAGGCTTGAGTAGTACAATCCATGACTCTTGTGCTTCATAAAATTAGATTTCTGACACAAAGTCTTTGTAAATGTCTTTCGTGTTCTACTTTTCTAGACTGTTGCATGCTTCTTCAACGTCAGCCTGGGAATATTCGTAAATGTCAAGCATTTTTAATATAAAATCTTCAAATAGCTCATATGTTTATATTTCAAGTACAAGGAACAGTGGATGCCAGCACACACATTGTGTATGACTGGAGCTCTTAGATTTACACTGAAAGAACTGTATGAGATGAAGCCAGGATTCCCAGTCTACATTGTAATGGTATGTAATCCACAAATGCAGAAGAAGCTAACCCGCACAGTACATATGAAACACTTCAAGACAGTGCTAAAAATGCTATGCTGTCGCTATGCTTATTATTGGTGTGCAAACTTCATACTGAGCTGCGATATAGAAATGCATGCCTCTTCAAGGGGTGCAGTGGGTAATTTAAATAAATCACAGCTGCTTGCTATCTGTCTTCAGGAGAAAGAATCATTATTGCTGAACTGACAACGATAGAGACTGATGTCCTTTGAGAATACATAAGCAGAAATAACACAATTGAGTGTACCATTTTTGTCAGTATATGGAAAACTACAAAGTGGTATGTAATTCAATATGTTAACATTATTCAGTTTCATTTGACTTTATGAAGCGACATTAGTTAATGCTATAGGGTGATGCAAAACTTTTGGCCATGGCTGTATATTCCATATGAGCAACTTTCCCTGAAAATCCTTCTTCATTTTACATTTCCCTTGCCTTGGTATGAGTTGCTCTAATATTGAATTCTTGAGTTTTTGTTCTCTGTATTAGGAGCCGTGCCTGTATGAGTTAACAGTGGAAGATGATTCATTTAGCAAAGCTTACATCTGCATGTGTTCTGTAGCTAAGTGCATTGCATTATTTGCTATACTCTTGTTCATGCTATATACCACCTACAGCTAATGCCAACTTTATAAGCCTAAATAGATTTGGGAAGTGCTTCACTTTCTTCAATCACCTATTGCAACTGACCATATTTATTTAAATTAACATATGCTATATTATACCACTCACCACAAAGGTTATTTATTGTTTTAGGGTAGTTCCTATAGTTAGTATGTGTTTTTTGGGGTCTAAAATAGTATCTGCCAATATATTGTATTTATTGTAGGGTCTGATATACATTAGATTCACTTTAAAGAACGTCTTCAGAACGTCTGTGCTGTGTGGGGACTCACTGCGGTGAGCAGAAAAAAACATAATTGGACATTCCAAATTGGAGGAAAATAAACACAAATCTAAACTTAAAAAATGAAATAAAAAACAAATAAATAAATAAATAAATAAAACGCCAGCATCTCACTCACCTGCTACGCGGAGTTGATAGCGAGCAAGAAAGCCGCTTTAAATGATAAAGATTTCAGCTCAGCTGAATGCAGGGTCTCAAATGGAGGCTTCATGAGTGCATGAAGCACCACGTTTAGCCTCCAGCGAGGAACAATGTCCTTCATAGGCGGCCGAAGTCGCCAAGCCCCTTTCCAAAATTTCCCCGTCAGGAAGTGAACTCCTAGGGAGACAATTTTGACATGGCAAGCTGAAATAGCTGCCAGATACACCTTTAACGTGAAGGCGGACGACACAGGGGAGATGGTAGGCACATCATTGCCTTGTTTCGCCTTTTGTATGTCAGGCGCTCTTGATCAGCGGCAGAAGTTATGCCGACAGAGAGCGCTTAATTGCAGGGGATGCACTGTCAGACTCCACATCCTCAGATGGGAATGCTAGCTCCTGTTCACCCGCCTCCTCAGAGGCAACGATGGAACGTATGTCCTGCTGTGGCCAATCTGTGCTCGTAGCCCCCTGGGTCCTCAAAGGGACAGAGCTTTTCCAGTTGCTCCAAGTCTGCCTATCACTTGGAACGGCAACTCTTAATCTTCTTCCTTGGGGGAGGAGGAGAAGCAGAGGAGGATGAGGAGAAAGAACGTGACGACAGCCTTCTGCCTGGGCTACTCTCCCGGGTGAGTCAACCACTCTTCCTTGGCACAGAGCCCTGGGGTAAGGATGCAGCCACCGCTCTAATAGAGGGTGATGGGGAAAAGCACTGAGCAGGAGTAATGGATGCAGAGCGCACCATGGAGTGGCAGGATATCCGCTTCTCAAGCGTTCGCTTGGAGAAAGGTCCACAAAACAAGCTGCAATTAGCTAGTGCCTCCTTGGTGTGCTCTGGCCCCAGGCAGGAAGAGCATCTGCTGTGCTTGTCCTCAGTAGGCAGACTGGATTTGCATGTCTCACAGGTTATGATGCAAGAAGCAAGCAATGCAGTGTACAGTATACAGATGTACAGTTGCTGCCTCAGTCTGCTTATAGAGTTCGACCATGCGGGTCAAGACCCAAGCGGGACCGGTTTGGTATTGGGACGGTGACTTGAGCACCAGTTGGTAGCAGACACCTGTGTAGGACCGTGTCAGAACCAGAAGAGCACCGGGTTGGTATGGTACAGTATCGGGTCGCTACCGGGTGTGTTCAGTAGCGATTTTGTGAGTTTAGCATTGGGTCAGAACTGGATCGGTAGCGGAGCGAGTTTGGTGACCTCGGTACCAGTATGGTTCGCAGCCACCACGGGTTGCAACGTACAGGGATGCCCACCTGTTCAAGCCACTGGCAAAACCACTCAGTCAGTACCCTACACGAGACTGAGGGAAGCCTGCTTGTTAGAATGGTACTAACAGCATTCGTAATGGCAGCAAGATACCGTGGAAGAGATTGCAAGCAATCGCAGCCGAAGCAAGTATCTCGGTCTTGCGCAGTGCTGCTGAGCCCTGCAGCTGTAGCACCACATTGCAGACAGGCCTGCACGTAGTCTCTGTAAAAAAAATCTCTCTCAACAAATACATTAATTTAAACAATTACATAAATATTATTAACTGTCTTGTATTTTTAGCCAAAGCCAAGAAATAAATAACTCTAGCCGGAGCTATTGCAGCCTGGGGGGAGAGCACAAAGTCAGCCGACTTATGTTGCTGCATCCCTGGGAAGGTGTGAGGGGCACAAGGCCGCAGTGGGACGTAACAAGCAACAGGCTGTAGTGCATAAAATATGTGTAATTAGTAAAAACTATTACAGCGATTATATTAATATCACATATAACTTGCGTAAAAACACAATAAATGCCAAATTTATAACAGACAGAAGTAACAAGTAGTTATCTGAACAAGGTTCTCCGGTCAGGGCAGTCTTGAAAGAAAAAATGGCGCTGAGATCTGTGAGCGGAGTACTTTTGTGCCATCGGGGGTGGGGTATGACTGCGCCACAGCCTCGCGGAGCAGCTTTGTATATCTTATTCAGGTTTCGGGTCTCTACAAGGTAAATACCTATACGGTAATGGTTACATTTCATACTTTAAGGGGAATATGTACTGTCCAATATTTACCTAGATGGATTCCAATAGACAGAATTGGATATATACAGAGTTTGTTTGAACTTCGCTAAAACTGCTTTATAAAGTGTATACATCTTTTTTTTTTATGATATTTTTTGACGTGGATGTGTGACTTGGAATTGAAAAGAGCAGATCTGAGAGCAGAATTCAGCTTTTCCTGAATGGTTTTTATAGTCAGTAGATGATTATCGAAGCATTGTTGTGCTAAGAGACTATCTGTTTTGTTCCAGTACTCCATTTATCATCAAATACAAAAAAACAAGATATCACATTACAAGAATGTAGCTGGCGCTCATCCGTTATGCTGTAAACATGCAGTTGAATTTGAATACAAGCTGTACACAAGCAGTGTGGTTGTGCATACATTGTGCGCATTTCATAAAGCATTGCATATATATTTTGAAATTGTAATTTAATAAAACATAAACAAGTTAATGCACTTCAAGGTTCCTGCACCACAAGGCAGAACAGCTATCCTGTATTATATGAACTTCTTAAAGGGATGGTATGAGTTTCTCACCGACAGCCAGCTACACTTCTGCATTCCATTTCATCTTCCTTTCACAGTATTATTAATTCAGTTAAGAATATCTTTTGAACTACATTTTTTATCTCCAGGCTTTAATATAACTTTATGGAAATCAGCTTAATTTTGCCTTCTAAAAATATCCTTCTTTGCTATTGCTTGTGCTGTGTCAGCATCTGACAAACACGCTGCTGTTTGACGCAAGCAAGAGGGGATCAATGAGATGTTAATAGTTGCTCTTTTAATATGACAGCAGAGATCGGTTCATCAGGGCAAACTCAATGAGGTGGGATTTTGTAGGGTTTCTTTGCCTTAATTCGTAAAAAAATAAATGCAATATTAACACAAGAAAGCAGTATGTATGATAAACATAAACACTTGGATAAAACAGAATTGGTAATTTGTCTAGAGGATGATTAGAGATTATAAAAGTGAAAACAGTTACACTAAGTAAAAAATGACAACTGAACTATTCCCACTTCCAGTAAAATCAAATATAGCAGACTGGTTCTGCACCAGTACAGGTGTATACTATACTGTATGACTATGTTAAGATGTACAGTACTGTGGCAATGTGCCCCGCCCCTGTGTGCATTTGTGTGTTATATGTTGTATGTTGCGTGCATGTGTTAATGTTGGTGTATAGTCATTGGTACACGGGATATAAACGGGTCTGTGTTTCACGTATATTTAAAAAGTGTAGATTTGTATTTAGGCACGAGGAGAGCACAAATCACTTCACGTGCTGGTTAAATGTAATATGTGAGCACGGAGTTGCACAGAATTAATTCACGTGCTGCGATTCAAGTGAATAATTAATTAGTAATTGAATCCCAGCACAACAGTATATATAGAGACACGTAGCATGCAGTCGGGGTTGGGTGTTCAGGGCGAAAGAACGGGAGAGAGAGAGGAGATAAAAATAATAACAAGAAGAAGAAGAAGAAGAATAATAAGTGTTTCTCACCGTGTTTGTTCGTCCCTGTTTGTTAGTGTCTGTCCGTTTTGTCTACCTGTTTATTTTGGCTACCAGTGCCGTGTTTTGTTTTGTGTTAAAACCTTTTATTTGTTAATAAACGCTGAGTGCAGCCATTGCACTCAGCTCATCACAACCCCAAGTCTCTCTGTATTCCTTCCTGCTTCTGGTCTGACGCCACCCACTCTGGCCGTCTTTGTGACAAGTACCCATTAAGGTCAGAAGTAAAGGGTAACGGCATGACTGATGTATTTCTACTTTTTGTGGTAGAAATCCATCTACAGGCTGATAAGACTAAACAGGCCCAAGGTCTTTTGGACAGGCCCATACTGTAGTTTGCTGTTGTGAATCACACTTTTTAAAAATATGAATCCTGTGTGAATGTTTCCTTCTACAGTTTAGCCCAGACCTGTCCATTCTTCTTGGTTAACAGAGCTATACAAATGACAAGTAAGTGCTTGGATGTGTGTGCTCAATAAACAGGCACAATGTTTAAAAACAAAGGACCCTTGTATTCTTTTCAAACCCAATAAAAGCCTAGGATGGGAAACCCCACTCATGTTGGGGAGCTCAGGAACCAGACCATTGGCTTAAGTGTTTACATTTAAACTGCAAGTTCACAAGCCTCCTCCTTCCAGCTTACTGAACTAAACAGCCTCTCTCCCGGATCCCTAAACTGAAGTGTTACTGTGTTACCTTAATTTCTTAACACAGTAATTCTGTGCTGAAGACAAGTAGCACAAATTGTTGTATTTTAGAAACTTACTGAATACGGTAGAATAACCAGTGGTTGTGTTCCAGTTTTCAGTTTTTACTGTGATGTGTGGTGTAATAAATATCTTCTTTTTGGAGTCGTTTACATATAAAATAGTCATTTTCATTCTATACTACCTGCTAAGTGTTTAAATTCATCTCTCGCTGACATAAAAATCAACACAGAGAGAATCTAATACGTGAGCCAAATGAGGCCAACACACAAACACAAGTAAGAGCAGGGCAAGTGTTGCCTAAAGGCCTTCCTTAACTGAAAACAGCTTGGGGTTGTTTAGATACTCTTTTTACTGATAACACCAAGAATGCCACTGAATTAGAGAAAACTCAATTCAACAAATGACTAGATAACAACAGTAGGGGATTGCTCATGTAGTGAGCAGTCCAGAACAACTCGTGACTTCAAACAAAAACTCCCAGGGAATCAAATGCCAACACTATTTATATATTGCATTTTTCTTCAGTGGTGCATAGTGTGGATCCAATTTAACTAATATTTGATATGGTTTAACCGCACCATTTCTTGGTCATTCCTGTTTAAATTTCAAATATCTACTAAAAAAGGGCAGTGTAGAAAATAAAAGATCTTGCTACTTAGAAGACACCTTTTATTTATTTAGCTAAATATCTACTGTAAAAACGGCTTCTTCCATGCACTCAAGTCCCCACCGGGATGATGATTTTAAGATGAACTTTCTTCCAGACCTCCACATGGAGAGGATTTACCATAATTACTGGCCAGTACTCAAATCATCTTTATTGTCATCAGACTTCAAATAATTTGAAATTTAAATCATTTTGGTCATTTCACTGTGAAGCCATATATCTTATTGTTTAATGTGCTTTTGCAACACACTGATGAAAAAAACAACAAACATAAATTGACATCCAAAAGTTTGCAGGTGGTCCAAAAACAGTAGTTCGAAAAAAACAGCAGCATTAATTAATTTGCACTAATTGCAAACCATTAAACTTGGAGTATCCAATTGTGGTGACGGGTAGTAAAATATGAATGATTAACTAGTTTGATTTCAATACCATTGACTATATTACACAATATAAATCAACACATTCCTCAAATACGTTGAAAGTATAGTTATATCCCTGCTATGAAAATTAGTTAAGCATTAAGATTTTTTTTCTTGCGTACCTTAATGATTCACTGCTCTCTTGTCTGACATGTTCAGTTAACACTGATTAATATCATATGCTTTCATTAAAAAAAATCTACCAATGTTTTAATTTTTTTTCTAGGAATACAGTTTTACTTGCAATGAATAAAGGTAATAAGCCAGACATTGAACAAGAAGCTTCAGAAGCTACAGGCAATTACTGATGTACTAACATTGTTGTTTTACTAAAATAGACACATTACCAGGTCTAGCAGGCTATATATTACCAAGCTTCCACTGAAAACGGCCGTGAATCAAATCTTTAGTACAACAATAAAAAGCAGTCCTTGATGTTAATAAAAAACAAAACACCTTTTGTC
Organism: Acipenser ruthenus; assembly: GCF_902713425.1. Classification (NCBI taxonomy): domain Eukaryota; kingdom Metazoa; phylum Chordata; class Actinopteri; order Acipenseriformes; family Acipenseridae; genus Acipenser; species Acipenser ruthenus. Next base: position 16,442,271 of record NC_081190.1, read on the forward strand.
TTCTCCAGTAAGTATCGGATCAGCCTATGAGTTGCATAACTAGGAAATATAAAAATATATATTTAATGTACCGGTAATACACTTACTGAAATTATTTTTTGGGACAGACATATCATTTCACTTTATTCAGCCATGGTTGACAACAGGGTTTGTCATCACTGTTAAATATTGTTACATAAAAAAGGGGATAGTCTTGTACTTTTATCACGGTTGAAAGGTGGGATAAGCTGAAAGCTGGAGTTGCACCAGTTTGCTACAGCTGAAGTCTGACTCGACTGAGCCTTGTCCATGTCCCGTCTCCAGACAGGATTCATCTCTCACTGGTGTTAACAGCCTGCAAGCACCAGCGTTCATGGGACTCAATTATCAGACAATCACTCAACTCAGAATGCCCAGATTATTTTCAAATGTGGTTTACATATAACAAGATATATCGCTTCCAAGTTCACTGCTAGATTTACGTTTAAAAACATATACATACTAAACATTCACATCAGTTCAAAGTACAGACCACCATTTAAACATGTACTGCTGTTTGTTTAATCTTTTTTTGTTTTTACTTTAATTTAACCTGAAAAAAAAATGTAGTCCATTGTATAATTTGTAATGAGGTTCTGGTTTACAGATTTTAAAAAATAAGAAGAAAAAAAACAAATAAGACACTAGCAGGGATTCTATAGTTGAGTATTATTTTTTTTACTTTCTACAATAAAATCACCACATTAAATAGTTAATTTTAAAACTGTAAACTAAAAGCCTAAATAACTTTCATGAATAAGGCTGACTGTCATAATCTCTGCAACTCAAATAGCAGTAAATACTTTTTGCTGAATGCAAGAATTTGTCAATTATGTTGTATTAAAAAAAAAAAAAATAGTAAACTATAATCATTCCCTTTGTGTGAACCAGCGCTTCAGTTTACGATCTATTTCTATAATGGCAACACATCCTCAAACTTCTCAATTCCAAGAACACTTCTGTAATAATGGAACTTTGGTTTTAGTGCTCAAGTCGATCCTCACAGATGGCTGAGTGCAAGGGAAGCTGCGTCTGTCCTTTCTTTATGTTACTTTGCCAATTAAACCTCTTGATATTACTTTGCTAATTAAACCTATTAAACCAGGCACAGTATGCAGCCAGCAAATGCAACAACTTTGTCTGTTTTGGACTGATAGCCTGACAATGCAAAAATAGAAAACATTTCAAGACTTCTTCAGTTTTGAAGCCAATCTGTTTTATAATAGATCTCTGTAAGCAATATGCTATACTTCATGCTAAATGTTAATTCTTTATATAAATACAAAAGTACACTCCCCCCCCCCCCTTTTTTTTTTTTAAAGAATATATCTGTAAACACTGCATGGTGCTGCAATTCAAAACTTGCACAGTCCAAAGTGCCTGCTTGGGTGTCAGGTATGTTTGTTACTTCCTGCTTTTGCCCATACTAAAACAATGAAGCAAACTGAAGGGTTTAATGGAAGCACTGGTAATGTTCAGCTCTATAACACGGGTTTTCCTTTTCTTTGTCTGAATCTGGACTATTTTTCCTTCTTCACAGGCCTTGCAGAAACTCTTGCAGCTGCTTGACAATTTCTGTGTCCACGGTTTCCATAAGGGTTTGGAAGCTCTGGTCTCCAATTAGTCCTTGCTGGGCTTTTAGTTTCTCGTAGACAAACTGCTGTAACGGCACGCTGTGTACTGGATCCTTCAGTGCAAGCTGTTGAGTAGAAAACACACAATAAATTAGCACAGGCAGCAGATACTCCCCAAACGCTTTCAGCAACTTGTGTACTGTATATCTGCTGTAACAAATCAGCGATTGATGAGCTATGCCTCATCAGAGAATTCAAGCTCTCCACTTTCGAATAACGAAGACCTGTTATTTCTTATGAAACAAAACTAATTTTCAGGGCATTCAAAATGGTTCTAAAAATAAGTAAAACTATTCTGTATTATTAGAATAACTGGTAAGTAAATGTAATATTGTAATCAAACTGAATTCCCTTTGCTATTTAACTAAAACCCACCACTGTACTGAATAAAACGCTTAAGAAAGTAGTCTTTTAATCTCACATTTCTTTCAGAGAATCTCTAGGTTTAGATATCTACATTTATCTACAGCTGTGATTCAAACACCACACTACCAGATGAGGCTCCTGAGATGTGCAAAGTAATGCATAAAAACCTACATCATGAAAAAACAACAAAAAAAAAAAAACCGCAGATTTGAAACTTGATACTGTGTGATACTGCATGCAAAAATATTTGTTATGACCATAAACAAAATAAAATAAAAAAGATCCCGATACTCTCAATAATGTTTCCGATTTACCCTCTGTAGAGGATACAATGTGTAGTGACTGGGATATAGTGTAGGCAGTGACTGTCACACTACATTATTTCATACAGTATATCTTGAAAAGCACTTATCCAATTCGGATGAAACTTGGTATCAATGGGAGGATTACATTCTTGTAATTTATGGAGGTGACTGTCAGCAGTCTAAGAATATACATTTTCAGGCTTGTCGTCGATAGCTTTGCGCTGGAACCGAAATCTGAAATACGGAACCGCAGGGGTTATTTTTGATCCTGAGCTTTTTAATTATTATTTTTTTTATTTTGAATGCTCAAATATTTTAAATTATCCCAGCGGGGGATCATTTGACTTTTGAAGAGCAGCCGCCTGTTTAGTCAGTTTCTATATGTTTATTGCTGCCACTGAACTGCAGTCAAATTGTAGTTTTGACAAAGTTTGGATAACAACTTCTGAAATTATAATGCTTCAATCAATCTCATAACAAGTGATGCTGCACAGTGTCTTGTTTATAAGGAACTGATCTGCTAGAACAAATTGACAGGTTAGGATGAATACATTGGTTATTTACAAGGTAATTTCCAATACAAGGTCCTTCATTAGCAAATGTTAGTACTCTGCACGTATCCCAGCTTTTAAGACAATGTTCTGGGCTTTTAATCATAGGTTGACTGAATGCAACGTGATCAATTGTAAAGCTTTTCTATTTTTTTGTTACCTACTCTGTAGTGTTGATTCATTCAGTTGACAGAAAAATACAGTAGTCTGAAATGCTTTATTGCTTGTGACAGATGCACAAACTATTTGGTGGTAGATGTAGAAAACCACACTTTATTCTCACATGGGTTATATTATTATTATTATTATTATTATTTGTTTATTTAGCAGACCCCTTTATCCAGGCGACTTACAGACTAGGGTGTGTGCATCAGCTGCAGAGTCACTTACAACCAGTGCTTAATTTGTAAATCGGGAGGTCCCGGAACACATAGTGAGTGCGAGAGGGGGGTACAAATAAGAGAGTCTATGTACAAATAAGAGAGCAGGTCTGGAATCGGGGTGGCAGGATAGGATGCGCTTTTAAGGGGGGCGGGAGAAATAATGAGGAGGCAGAAGCAACTTTAACTCTGATCGCTTTTATTAGAATGTTTACAGTGCAAACAGTGGAAACAATAATAAGTCATGCCGCGAGAGGTACCGGATCAGGACAAATTAGGTGCCGGAACAAAAAAAGTAAAATCTGAGAGGTGCCGGATCCTGTTCCAGCAGGATCCGGCTCAAATTAAGCACTGCTTACAACTATGTCTCACCCAAAAGACGGAGCACAAGGAGATTAAGTGACTTGCGTGTGTGTGTGTGTGTGTGTGTGTGTGTGAAACCCATGCAATATAATTACACCCAGTGTGTAATCCAGGTGTTTTATTTGAGAATTATTAGTAGGGCCATGGAAAATTCATGGCACTTTTTCAAGAAATTCACGAATGACAATAAAAAAACAACATTTCACAGATTGTCACGTTAGTGCCATTTTATTTATAAAAAAAAAAAAAAAAAAAGTCGTAAGTTGCCTAAAATTAATAGCGAATCAAAGAAAATCACAGAGGTTGAAACACTTTAACATTTAATGGTAGCTACTGAGTCAACATTTACATTGTAATGTTTAAAACAAAATGTAACAAACAAGGGTTATTTAAATGTGTTGTCTGAAAAAAGTAACCAGCAGACAAAACTGATTAAAACAAAACAAAAAACGACAAATTCGGCAACATTGTCGAGTTTTGTAATGGTTTAAAACTTAGGCTATGTTCATACAGTAATTAAATGGACCGTGCTGTATAGCGTTATGCTGACTTTGAAAAACAAAAGGTTAAAAACAGGGTTAAGTGCAAGTGACAAAACCGAAACTTTGTGTTTTTCTTTACACACATTAAATTATATATGATGTTTTAAAACCACATAACATTGTGCTACTTGAGCGAATCAACCTATACAAAATAATCTGAAGAACAAGAACAGGAAAAACAAGAAGAAATCGTATGCAACTTTTTATCCATCTAGCGTGTTGTGCACACACACACACACACACACACACAAAATAATTACCTGGCCCGTGAGCAGAAAACTAGTTATTTGGATGCTGCATACTCGCCTTTAACAAATGCCAGCACTCTGTTTTTGTAAGGAAGAAAGTACCACTATTTTTAGGCATTATAGTGTCATGAAATACTGTCTACTTAGGTTTATTTAATGTTTAAAAATGTCAGTGGAATGTCTGCGGAATCCTAATTTTATTCCGCAACATACCCGTGAAAAATACGTAAATTTACCGCGATTTAAGTAGACCCCTAATTATTAGTCATAGTTATTATTATTATTATTATTATTTATTTCTTAGCAGACGCCCTTATCCAGGGCGACTTACAATCGTAAGCAAATACATTTCAAGTGTTACAATACAAGTAATACATAGTTTTATTATTGTTGCAGACATATCTATGTAGATGTCTATGGTTTCTACATGATAAAAGCTGGCGACAGTAATGTTAAAAAAAAAAAAAAGTTTTTCACGATACAGTCAAATAAACGATTTCCGTGAAATCGTGAATTTTCCGTGGCCCTAATTATTAGTGACTGCCCTGCTTGTGTAAATAGTATGTGTGGGAATGTAAGGTTGGCAGGCATGGGGTTAAAACTGACCCTGCCAACAATCACAGGTGTGGACATTCCACAATTAGGTAATTGAGTGCTAATTGGAGAATGGCCTCATGTATATAAGGGAGGAGAAATTCTTTGATTGTTGAAGGAGTTTGGGTGGATGTTTGTGCTGTGCGTTTGGCGAGTGTTTTTGCCTTGTATTGCGATATCTGTTTTGTTTAAGGTAGTGAAGGCGAATGTCCAGCCTACTGATTAGTGTTTGTTTAAACCTGTTTATTTGTTTTCTATTTGTTTAATAAATGTGGGCTTTAGTGCTTGAACTGCCGGTTCTTGACTCTGAGTCTCCTTCCTGCTAATAACATCTTTGGTCACAGCGCTATCCTGCCACAGTGACCATGACAGATATAGTAGACTTTAATAAAATTGTGGAGAGGCTATAGCCTTTGCTGTCATGTAGATGAAGCAATTCATGTACTATCAATAAAAACAATACTTCCCCTATAGCAACACGCAGCACTAACTAACAGCTCCACACAGAACAATATACACATATGTATAAACATCACTTGTTCAACTAACAAATGTCTTTGGGCAAGCAGTTCCCAAGCATAAAGAGTAAATAGCCAGCTGAAAATTCTCATTAATAACTTTGTTATTAATATATATTTTTTTAGTTTTGGAGATATCTTTTCGAGTCATCATCATCATCCTGAGATTCTGATCTTGAGCTCTGAAAAATGTTTTGTGTCAGAGTAACGCTATTTGTTGTCCCCACTGGACAAAAGGAATGTTAATTTCTGAGAATTAGCTATGCTGAAGGATAGCCTAAATAAATAAATATTGAAATAAATGAATACATAAATCAATACATACATTTCTTTCTTTATCTTGATAATTATTTATTTATTTTTCACTATCAGATATAAACACTTTTATTGAATACTGTATGAAACAAAAATAAATGCTCAACAGTTCTTGTTCAATTGTGTATTAGTGAAGATTTCTGTACATAAAGGTTGTGAATTTTATGTGTATATGTCTTCATGGTAGGTGATGTAATAACACACGAAGACATAAGCCCGATATACGCTCCTAGCAAAGGAGCTGGCTCTTTTGTACATTGGTATCGGCGCTATGAGGTCTGGGGTTCGAGCCAGCCCTCCGCCTGTGTGTGGATCGCCTTGTGTGATGCGCCTGCCTGCGTTAACCGAGATCGCTAATTATATATATATTATATATATATGCCTTTGTGCAAAATAACATTACAAGAATGTGTACTTTTAAGGAGGATATTTATTAAACGAGTATGTGTATTTTTTTTAACATGCTTTTTTGGGCTTGCTTTGCTTGCATTGAAATGTACAATTGCAATCATTACCTCACAAACGATAATTATTCGGCTTTAAATATTATTATTTATTATTATTATTATTACTTTTTTCAGCTCTCAAACGTTTAATGTGTTTAGTTAGCTACGCCACATTCAATTACGTAGCTGGTCTCCCGGGTAATATGACTGGCATTTAATTTTACTCATAAATAAAGAGCACTTAATGGGCTTTACACTCAAACGAATTTTTTTAATGGATGTTTAAATAATTTGATATACATGTGACAACCAACAGATCAATCTGCAAAATGTTTATTGATATATAATGACACTGGAATTACATGCAACCATTTACCCTTCACTAGCGTTTAGGTAAAAGAGAATGAGAAAATGTTCACACCATCTACTGCTCATTGTTCACCTTAAACTGAACAGTATTTTTTATGACTTGGTGTTACCAAAAGTGAAATGTCAGAAAGCTATACTGAAACAAAATCATGACAAAAATAAAAGTTAAATCCTCCTGCCAGCTGACTGGGGTAGTCCAATGATGGGTTAATACTAATTAAATATACCATTCTGCTTTCTGCTTAGTGTTTCTTCCAGAATGAAATCCATTCAGTGTGAAACTACATACCCTTATTAAAAAACAATGTTAACAAAGATAACACTGCTAATGTCCCTCCTAGCAATAATACAGAGTGATTAATTGACAAAAATCACGGTCTAGTCTAACTGCTAAATTAAACGCGATTGCAGTAATTTCTATGACTAATGGAGATTAAAAACCTGAACTGCGCAAAACTATGTTTTTTTAACATCCAAATGACATTTTTAAAAGGTCATATAAAACACAGTAAACATAAATCTTAATTCTTGGATTATAACATGAACTATTGTACAAACTAAAAAAAAAAATCATTGCAAGGTTTTGGTTTCTTATTATTATTATTATTCATTTCTTAGCAGACGCCCTTATCCAGGGCGACTTACAATTGTTACAAGATATCACATTATACATTATTTCACATTGTACAGTTATCACATTATTTTTTACATACAATTGCCCATTTATACAGTTGGGTTTTTACTGGAGCAATCTAGGTAAAGTACCTTGCTCAAGGGTACAACAGCAGTGTCCCCCACTGGGGATTGAACCCACAACCCTCCGGTCAAGAGTCCAGTGCCCTAACCACTACTCCACACTGCTGCCCACACTGTTTCTGAGTACAAGTAATGGGTTTCTCTGCACAGTCCTAATAATATATATATATATATATATATATATATATATATATATATATATATAAATATAAACGATTCAGTAAAATCAAGCAAGCTTCTGAAAATCAATCCGCGTAAGTGCTGGCTTTTTTATTTTGATGTGCTGTATTTAAAGCTCAGTTTGCATCTACTGGACAGCAAATGCTAAACAAAGCCACAATTGGTCCAAATGTATTTTATTGTACACCAAAACCAGCCAATCAATACTCTGCACCGACTAAAGCAACCGGTCCTGTTCCCACATCTGCCGAATCAGTTGGTTATGCATAAGTTGGGCTTGTATTTTACTTCCTGCTAATAAAAATAGATACTTATTGAAACAATGTCAAGTAGTATCTCTATTGTTATTTTTGTACCTATTACATGAACTTTTATATTATGTTTGCATAATTGTTTGCCAGTGGTACGTTGATGAACAAGTATAAGAGTGCAATCGTTTATTAAATTATGTGGCTACGATCAAATGCAAGCTGCCTTCATCTATGTGTTGATAATCTTATTGGCATTTCCAACCAAGCCATCTGGGTAAATGGCATTCTTGAAGTATTTTTTGTGTTTCAATCCCCAGCGCATATGTTTCCACATAAGTTAGAAGATAATTCCCATTTTCATTTGCATGTTTTGTGTTGCCCTTTACCTTAATATGTATAAATCGCACAGAAATAGAAACAAAAGTAATTTCCTAAAATACTGAGACCAGATAACAGCTGTTCCAATTAGTCCAAGTAGACCAACATTTTACAGTATTTCTGATTTCTGCAGAATTGCGTAGTTTACTTTTATTCTGGTTTCTACACAGCTCCAGTATCCCCCTTCAAGGTCAGATTTTCTTCACCTAGTGTTCTGTGCAAGAAATAACAGGGTTGGGGCTAGGTTTTCATTGTTTAGTACGATATTAAATGCATTGGCTTGTCAATGTTTCATCAGAAGAACAGCTGATACATGTTATGTCTCACAATTGGTGGATCTATCCTGGTAAAAGGTAATGATACACCAAATCATAATACACCAAGAAAGGCTATTTTTGAGTTTTATCTAAATTGGGTTAATATATTTTATATATATATATATTGTAACCGGTTGGTATTAGTTACGTAATATGTGTAGGATAGCCAGAAGGTGTAGAACAGGGTGAACAGATGGACGCCACACAGGAAATGCAAAACTACAGTAACTTTTATTGTGCTGCTGCTCTTTCTGCGTTATCCACAACACAACATAGAGTGTCCCTGTAGTCTTGAGGGAGTAAATCATACAAGTAATATAGTTCAGGATTGTCTCAGGACCGTCGCTCACCATCCACTTAAACCTCCTGGCGTGGAACCTCCTGGCGTGAACCTCCTGGCGTGGAACTGCAAGGTGAGTAGGTTCAGCTTTCTAGTGGGCACTCCCAACCCTTATAAACCACAGTTACTCCTGCTTTGCATAGGTTTCCTCCAGTCCCCTCTAGAGGCAGTGTACAGACAGGCAACCCCTCCTCCAGTGAGTACGTTGGTTCAGCTCTGCTGCTCCTGGGTTACAGAGGTCCTGTACTGCAAGGTGGACACGACTGCCCCTCCTGGTACTTGGTGGAAGTCCTTTATATGCTGCAGGTCTTAAAGTTAAAAAGTATACCGTCCAGAGACCAATCCTAACAACTAATAACACAGTACTTCAAATAAAGCACACAGTGTTTTTTCTTCCACTGTACACCGTGTGCGCCAATCTCTGCTCCTCTCAGCCTTTGTTCCCCGTAGCTCAGAGGTATAACAGTCACTGACTTATATGCATTGTAAATCCACTCCGTTGAGTTAAAAGAATTAAACACGCTGTTACTCCACGTCCCACAAGAACAGACGCGCACTTTCTGCGTGCACAAGCAGTGTGGTATTTTTCCAGCAGCGTCCTCGGTGTTGTTAGTGCACCGAAGGAAACTTATCAGTCAGTCCCACAAAGAACGCCAGTTCCCTCTATCACATTAACACAGGCCGTCTGTCTGGTAACAGCGAATGAATAACAATGCAAAAACCTGGGTTTACATACCCTTCCTTCAAGCCTCTGTACTTCGTCCAACTTAAAAGACGTTTTAATTGCTGGTTGTTTTTATAAATCCGGAGTGCCTCTTCAGGTTAATAAAAGAAGGCTTACAGCTTTCCTTCTTCCTAAACTGAACTGTGCTTCGTTGTTCAATTTAAATCTTCCACCGTACGCCGTCTCCAACTACTTCAACAATTTTAATATTGTAGACTTTCGCCGTCTCTACAATCAACACGGAACTCTCCACCGTTCCTACGACCCCCCCTCTCATTAGCTTCACCAGTCAATTTAAATCTGCGTTAATTACCCAGTATGCATTGCCTGGTCACGCTAATGATTATGGGTTCTGTAGTTCACTCTATCCCTTACTTCTCACAACGGGATTTAAAAACAACCAGCAACACATTCATCTTAATACATCCCATTTATACAGCGTTTTCGTTATGGTACAACCGTTCTTTTTACTTCATTTATTTTATTGTACCCTCTGTATACCTCATTCCTTCTACAATATATATATATATATATATATATATATATATATATATATATATATATACACACACAGACCCCTGACCAATTCTCTCATTTTACACATTACACCATTCAGAAATATGGCTCCCGGCAGCCCAACTGTAAACCGTCTCAGTAAAAGTACAACACCAATTGTAAAGAAAGATATGCAAGTCCACACATTCTATACATTATATTTAGGTGAATGGATTTAGGCTGTCTCCTCCCTGTCCTGTCCTACTGATCCTTTGAAACAATCCTCATAGCCTTCTGATCTCCATTCATTCTGTCACTTTGTGGCCTCCTGTAAAAAATATTCAGTCTCTGGAAATGTATTTGTTCTAAATTGGCATCTAATGTCTTACTGTATACTTAGTTACTTATGAAACCCATGAAACCCTCAAGCGTACAGTCTATCACTGACATTGGCAGAGGTTGAAACAATGTGACAGACAAAAGGTTAATCTACAGCACAACAGAGGATATGTAATGTAACTAAGAAAATCATAGAATACAGCTATGCACAAAACAAGGAGAGACTAGCTCAGAGTATTGCCTCTAAACAGCAGAAACATAAAGTCACATGGCCTCAATGTGTTTATAACATGGCAAATCTAAAATACGTACCTTCATTGGTCTCTATGATTAATGTGGGCATGTAAAAAAAAGTTGTTTTTTTTTTGTTTGTTTTTTTGTTTGCAGTTGAAATAGCAGTGACGAATTTCCAAAATAAACACTTCCACATCATGCTTTGGTCTCTTACATGTTTTGTATATTAAAGAAGATAAAGCAGCAGAATTAAAAAAACAAAAACACACATGTTCTGATAAAACTCGACACTGAAGGTCATTCACGAAGCTTCCTCAGGTTAGCATGCAGAAGACATATCTTGAAACTTCATACATACACAGATCACACCTTGACAGTCTAAGCTACAATAAATAAGAAAAAAAAAAGCCCTCGGATGTTTCTAGAGCTATCTATCGCTACCAAAACAAAGTTCTTCGCCCCTGTGCCTGTTTAAATAAATATTTTCTTGTACAGAATATTAAACTTATGTATTTGGTAGAGCCCTGAAACATCCCAGATACCATATTCACTCTCAGCCAGAGCTTAAAAAAACAGAAAACAAATCTGGACTGCCTTTCCACTTGCCAGGCAGTTTAGTACTGCATGGCCGATACGTGACGAGAAGTACTTTTGTTGCCTTATTGCTCATAACCTCTCCATCGCTTCTTAAACAGATACTCAATTCTAAAGGTCAAAAAAATAAATAAATCTATGGATCCCCACACTTCTGGAAACAGTATTAATTTACTGAAGCAGATGGAAGTGTTCATACCTGTTCAACACCTATCTACAGTGTGTCTTGTAGCAGTATGTTTAGTTTTATGATTGTCTTGTCTTAAACACATTGCCTGACGATCATTTAAAAGCAAGACAGTGCATCATAAAAGCCATGTGGGTACAGTATTTTTCTGTCAACTGAATAGCATCAATAAATTAATGTTTTTATAGTGTGGAAAATGATTTTACTCTGAACTGTGAATTGATTCATGTACAGTGAGAGGTTCAGAGGACGGTCAATCTGTTAAAACCCCTATGTATTGTTAACTACTGATACAGAAACTGTAATCTCTTTAACAATTAATAAAACAATAAATAAATCAGCACCTTTCAACTAGTAGCTTTTTTAGTAACAGCTGTATTTTATTCTACCATCTTTTTGCTGTTACATAGCTGGGAAGAATTGTAATTAGACACAATAATATTTTTAAAATGCACCCCGGATGCTCTCCTCAATTTAGAATGTTCAATTATGTTTCCTCACCGCAGCAATTCCCCACAGGAGAAGCGAAAGTTCAGTGGGCGTACTCCGATCCCACGACGAAGTCAATTTGCTCTTTTATATGCAGAAACTTGAGAGCGGATGTCAGTGAACTAGCGGCTTCTGGAGGACAATTGCCAGCCTTGCAGGTGTCCGTCTGAACTCACTAGGCACATGCCCAACAGGGTCCGCTGTAGTGCCATAAAGAGAAATTGTCCCCTGCTGGTTTTGCCTCTACAACCCATGGGAGTGCAGGAATCCCCAGTGAAGACCGGCTACTTCGCACAGCCAGGACGTGAACCTGAGCTCCCCTGACTGTACGGCTCACCCTGCACAACACGCGGCCATGCTTTTACCAGATGAGCCACTCTGGGACCCATATAGTTTTGGGGTCTGTTAAGTATATTTTAAAGTGCTTACACATATATTCTCACATTTAAACTTCCCCAAATATAACCCTTGCTCTAGACATAGTAAACCTAAACTCCATTCCATAACAATCTCTAAATGACAGATAAATTGCTCTTCATAAGAAAACGTAAAAAGGTGGTAACTTTTATACAGAATAGACCTGTTAAGAAATCAGCTTACCAGATATTTTACACTCTATTAGTCCACTGACAAGCTGAGTAAGTTGACCAAACAATTTCAGGCTTTTAGGTACTTTTGGAAACCCAATCCAATTTAAATTGACTTCCCTGCAGCTACATAACCATTAGGTAAATGTTATAAATACTGTTCATGAAGGCTTTATTCAAACCCAAAAATAAATTATATTTTATTTTATTATATTTTTTAAATCCCTAACCCTTTTGCTGTCCAAGGACCTATTCTACAACATTTATCATGGCTTCTGCAACCCGCATTACTGTACAGATATGGACAAAAGTTTTGCTTCAATTAGAATTTTAGGATTGAGACAAAAAACTACATGAACATAATTTAGATCTTTTATTTAACATCATGTAAATCAAAGAAACTACGAAATGATATTGCAAAAGTCTACCGGAAGCTATAATAGTAGTACAGTATTTCATGTCACATTTTTCAATTTGTTTCAGTTTTTTGTTAAGTATATGGAAAACTACAAAGCGGTATGTTATTTAATATGTTAATGGAACATTCAACAGGTTTAATTTGACTTTATGAAGCAAAATTAGTTAATTCTACATGGTGATGCAAAACGTTTGGCCATTGCGTATACCTTAGTCAACTGGATCGATATTAATTTAGTTAGGAAATACAACCCTAATTAGGAGAATCAAGTTTCACAGTATAGCTCTCACTGCTTGCAATGCTTTTAAAGTTTAACACCACACGCTGAACAAGAGAGATGGAAATTTGAAGCAACACTTGTGATGCTTGGCTGTGTGGAGAAATACTTTAGCATGAAAGATCATTTTCAAATGCGGTCTCTTAGTAACTGGAGAGGGTCTTGAATATCCAAATATCATGAAGTGGGGGAGAGGGGGAAAAAAAAAAATAATCTGAAGTGAAGCAACACAGTAGGATGATGTGATATAAAGCTTGATCTAAAGCATCCTTTACTTAATATATTTGGTTACCTGCAACCTGATTCAGTCTTACATTTGCACATACAATCCAAGTAAAGATTTAGTCAAGCATTTTTCAAGGATTTTTATTACATATTAACTACATATTAAGGTTACAATAGACTTAAGCTATCACAAATGTACAGCTGCCACCAGAATAAATTGTCTCCTGGAATGGACATTGAAACCACTGTTTAACACTAACGTGGGCGGTATTTTAAGTGGGATTCATAAAACTACTGGCAGGCTATTTTACTGGCCGGTAACGGTTTTAGATGTAATTTTTCATCACAGATTTTTTTCAGAGAGGTTTCATTTAACTATCTTTAGCCATATGCAAATGAGCGGTGGTGCCTCCTGCTTTAGGTGCCAGCGGTACACACTGTATGTTTAAACCATGATAATACATCTTCTAGCAGATGCTAATGAGAGGCTACATAGCCCTGAATTATGATGAAAACGCTTTGGGTAAAGTGAATCTTATCCACCTCAATGGGATCATTCACGATTCAAACACGACACGATTTCAGCTATCTAAAAAAGTAATTTAACCTTTAAGCCGATGGGGTCGTATTTCGGCTTGGGATCCTAACATACACTGACCCTTTTGCACATACCATGTGGTTAAAGGCAATTAACATGGTTCATATACAAGCACACTATGGCTTTCGCTGCTGTAATAAAACTTACTGTGCAAATTGAATATTATTGATTATTTTTGATTATTTTGTTAACTTTAATTATACAGGGCGGTTTCATAGATTGCACAATATTGTCGGAGCATTGCAAAAGCTGCATCGTTTATGGATCTCATCTTATATGTACAGTGTCAAATATTTTTCCTTTGCAAAACATCTTTTGGAGCTGGTGCTGGAGTGGGAGTGGTGCCACAGGCTTTTCACGCTCACGCTGCGCTCAGACACTTTACCCACTCCACTCCACGCTCCTAGCAAAATGATCCGCCTCCGTTCAGACACTTTACCCACTCCACTCCACGCTCCTAGCAAAATGATCCACCTCCGCTCCGCTCGGACACTTTACCCACTCCACTCCACGCTCCTAGCAAAATGATCCCGCTCCGCTCAGACACTTTACCCACTCCACTCCACGCTCCTAGCAAAATGATCCGCCTCCGTTCAGACACTTTACCCACTCCACTCCACGCTCCTAGCAAAATGATCCACCTCCGCTCCGCTCGGACACTTTACCCACTCCACTCCACGCTCCTAGCAAAATGATCCGCCTCCGCTCAGACACTTTACCCACTCCACTCCACGCTCCTAGCAAAATGATCCCGCTCCGCTTAGACCCTTTACCCACTCCACTCCACGCTCCTAGCAAAATGATCCCGCTCCGCTCTGCTCCGCTCGGACACTTTACCCACTCCACTCCACGCTCCTAGCAAAATGATCCGGCTCCGCTCAGACACTTTACCCACTCCACTCCACGCTCCTAGCAAAATGATCCCGCTCCGCTCCGCTCGGACACTTTATCCACTCCACTCCACGCTCCTAGCAAAATGATCCGGCTCCGCTCAGACACTTTACCCACTCCACTCCACGCTCCTAGCAAAATGATCCCGCTCTGCTCGGCTCACATGCTCTGGTTTACAGTAAAATAAGCTATGTCTTAGTTGGTGCTTATCTTGGCAACAGCTGAGTCCAATATCAGCATGAAGTTTTAACACCTACTCTCATGTAATGGAAATCAGATGCGTTCTATAACTATTCATTATTAGGGATTATTATAGTGCCTTTTTACATAATGTTACAAAAAAGGCTTAACTTATTTTTTTGGCTAGCTTTATAAGATAACTAATGACACAAATACGATCTATAACCTTTTCTATTAGTTCTTTGTCAGTTGTTTTCAACTCATATTTTGCAGATACAAAAGGAATCCCACCTAGCTATCAGGATAAAAATGACATAGTTGTAATGCAAATAATTCAAAGGCTCAAGGCATTAAATCCCAATCCCAATGGTCTTCAGAATAAGGACTCAAATAAACTGCGTTTCATTGATATGGCTTGAGGTTACAACAATGTGATAGAATGTTTTTACCGAACACTCACTCCAGTATTGAAAATCATAGAATAGATGATTGTTTTAAATCCCCTGAACAAACTTTATTCAGAGTCGACATTTCAACAGATTTGGAAACTTCAACAGAAATCTAGCCTCATCTTTAACCTTTAATTTGTTGCTGAACATGTTTTTCAGAAACACATTTGGAAAGAGAATCTGACCAATGTTAATCTTCCACTAGGAACTAATTTACCTGAGCTTCATATCATCTGCATTTGTGTCTGTCAAGAAGATAATTAAGTCTGAGTGAGAAAAATAAACTGAAGACAGTTCGTGCATAATGAACCCGCCCCCCCCCCCCCCCCCCCAATAATAATGGATATAATTTGCCTCATAATTACCCATTTCCAGGTTTCAAGGAAAATACACAAATTATAATTAGAGATAAAAGTTCATTAGATAACCTTATTAGCAGATGGCAGGATTTAATTATATGCCAAACTAAAGGGTAGAAAAAACACGGTAGCACCAAAAATTGTGGATACTGTGTAATTGCAGAAGCAGTGCAAGATTGTGTTTAACTTGAAAAGGTACTTACTTGTGTTCAGTTAATTGTTTGCAGTACTTTCTGAAATAAGTATGATTGATAAAGAAAAAAGCTGCCATCTTAGTAAAATATAAAACGATGCTACCCGAGGTTGCTGGAAACGGGAAATCTTCAGCAGTCAAGCTAACCACCTGCCCCAAAAGGAATCGTGGGGGACTGAAGAATGATTTTCACAGACGTGATTAAACCCCAATTGCTCTCTTTGATAGGACTAGAAGGGAGTTGAGCTGAATGAGGTCAATTCCCAACTCACTGGGAAGGAATGACATAGTGAAGACATCCCAAGGTAATTCTTCAGATAAATATAAAAACTTGACTAGTTGTTCTGGATACAACTTGCCAGTATAAAATCACCACCAAGCTACAAACAGACAACATTATCAACAAAAAGGAAATCGCAGCATGGGATATGTACATTACAATCCTAATCCTAGGAATCGATACTAGCTACTAGGAATAGGTAAACTAGCATGAAAGAAGGGTACAGAAATGTTATTGCAGGTGAATTAAGATCATTTATCCATCAACAGTAGACATAATTAACTAATATAGGCTATTTTAAAACATTTGAATGACAAGGCCAAGTTAAGGTCGGTAATGTGGGTACAGAGGACACTTTGGTACTGGATTTGACTCTCTAGAAACTTGAAAACCGGTTACAAAAATGACATTAATAAATACTCTACTGTACAATGAAAACCTGCCATTTCAGTTAAATATTTCATCCTTATAGACATGCATTTAATGAGGCTAGGTGCAGTGCAGAAACCATGAATATATCAAAGTAGGAAACGTGCTTTCAAATTACCAAAATTGCACCTGTGAGCCTACCCTACAGTAGAATTCGACACACATGGAAAAATAAGAACCTGGCAAGACAAGTTCATTTCTGTTTTGTTTTGATTTCCATTTTATTTTTTTTTATTTCTGTTTTTACCATTTAAAAAATGTAATTAGGTTTATTTAAATGAACTTACGCACACCGCAGGCAATGCGATCAACACAAAAACGTAAATCTACAGGCTTCTGCTTTTTCCATTTTGGTGTTCGTGTTCATTGGATTAAGAGTACTGTTTTATCCAATTGTATTGAAAAATAGTATTGTTAACTTTAAAAACGGGTTGTATTTTTTGTTTTAGTACAGTGTGGGGCGCTCCAAAGCAAGCAGATAGGCAGGGAGCCGAGTGGTTAAAAAAAAAAAAAAAGTTTCATAATTTTTTAATTCTGAACTTGATCAATTCTATATTTACTGCTATGCCCATGGTTTCACTTCCATAAATCTTCTCTGTGTGAACACTGGGATTGTATTGTTCAAAGTGTGAGGAGTACTTTTTGTGTTTAATACAGACGTTAAAAATAGTTTACAACGTTGTCTAATTGTTAAAGTTCTTAAAAAGGTTTCTATTTATTTTCCATGATTGCATTTGTTTAACGCATTTGAACAGCAAACTATTTTCACCGATTCAACCCTTCTCGTTGTTTATCCCTTACAGAATACCCCACCTAATTTATAACCCAGCTACAGAAACTGCCCCCACATCCACTTTTCAAACCAAAGTTACACCACTGCCTGTACTGACAATTAAAGTTTCACATTTTCCCTTCAAATATGTAAATCTCAAGCTGCTAGAATTTTTTTTTCGTACAGCACTTAATTCCGCGTTAATATTCTTTTGATTCAGTGATTACGTCCGTGTTCTCGTTAACACAGATTCCATAGGGCCCTATAAGATCTGAAAAAAGGCAATGTGACGGAACCAGAAGCCAGAGTGGGAAGTTTTGTATGCTGGAAACTATTGTATTCGACACTGCTATGGTGACTATGTGTTTGGCCTAAGTGAAGAGATGCCAAAGAGAATATAATATCTTTGCAGATGCACAACAACACAGGAAGTTGGTCCGTCCTTAATTTATGCAAGACATCTTTAGAGTGATCGCGTGGGAGAAGAGGTGAGGTTTCCTTAAAAGGGAAAATCCATACATATAGAAAAGGAAACATAACTATGCGGGAAAACATGCAAAAATAATTTGATAGTATATTTTACTGTTAAGTTGTGTTTAAAGGTATAATACAAATTATAAAAGAAAATATTGTTAATCCAAGTTTACAGTTTAAACCCTTACAGTCCTAAAAAATACAATCTAGGCCAACAAATCTCAAAACATAAAGCTTTAAATACTTCAACAAAATACCTTATCTGAGCAAAACCGAGAATTACATTTTGAAAATCAGGCCCAAACCAACTGTTTATTACATAATAATGTAGTGCTACTGTATAGGGTTACAAAAGCTGTAAATCCTTCTATATGATTATTTATGCAGCTAATTGTGAGTTCTGTTATTTAAACAATTTTACTAGTACAGTCTGCCTGAAATCAAACACTGCAAAATATATCATTGATGGTTAGATACATTAAACGTTACAGTAATTCACAATTAAACACTGTCGCCAGACACTCAATTTTAAATAAAAATAGTTATTATTATTAATTATTTATTTCTTAGCAGGCGCCCTTATCCAGGTCGACTTACAATTGTTACAAGATATCACATTATTTTTAGAAGTTGTGATCATTAGCAATTATTCTTAGAGGAATATATTAATATTCCGCATTAATGTCTATCTAACTCCATGGTTCTACAAAGGGAACTGGAATAACTGCACAAATTAGGTGAAGTTTTAATTGAAACATTTTATTTATGAAAGGCCAGTCTCCCTTTCAGTGATAACAGATGGAATTGTGTAGCATGAACCACACAGTCGTTCCCCAGGGATTCTTAATTCAGACAATTGTTCTAGTCAATAAAATAAAATATTGAGGACATTTTACTGTGGGTGTACTAACCACTTCAGATGCATAGCTTGGCTAGAATTTTTTTCATGAAAAATATCACTACTAGCAATATATGCTACCTTAATTTTTGTTGTAAACATAGCCATTGATGTATTTATTGAAGCCAACTGATATTTTCACATTAACAAGAAGAACTAGAAGTTTTCAGTAAAAAAAGTCAATTTAATTGCAAGTGAAAGATGCAAAGTACCAGGACAAATTCCTACAACCACAGCACTTGGGTACTTCAGTATGCCTTGCTAGTTAAAAGTAGGAATACTTAAAACATGCATTTGCCTTCCACCAAACCTACTTAATAACTTCAAGCTAAGATTAGTCACACTTGCACACCCCTGGCACTAAAACAGGAACCCCCAGTACTGTATGAAGAACTCCATCTGCCAGATGGGTAAGGGCCCTTCATGCTTTCATAAACGTAATCTTTTTCACTCCTAGATTCTTGAATTACCCTAAAAGGACTGTGCAAAAGGGAAATCATGTTAGGAAAGATAACTACACTTTTCTAATAAATTCAGACAGCTCATTAGATGAAAATGAATTTAGAAAAATTTAGAAATAAAAGGTCAATAGTTTATATTACAATACTTTCTGAACTAGGTAGTTCAGTGATCCAACAGCAAGGAAAGGGCCAACAATCACCAGCCACATGGAAAAAAATAAATAAAAAAAAGCTTAGTCAACCAAAAACTAGGATGAAGCAACTGCAACGAGAAAGAAACATTCTGAAGCTGTAACCGACAGGGTTGGGGTCAATTCCTGTTTTTCCAATTCTTTTTAAAATAAATTCCCAATTCCAATTGGAATTGGTATTTTAGAGACATAATAATTGTTGTGATTGCTCAACTGCTTTATTTGAAGCCCATTTAACTAACTAACAGTGACTTCAATTGAAGTAATTTGTTGTTACTGTGAGAAGCTTGTTTTAACAGAATACTGCTAATTACAATTTTAACCAATGATGTGTTGGAATTGATTAAAAGGGAATGGGAATTGGAACTGGAATTGGAATAAGGAAATGATTTTAAAAATTAATTGGAACTGACAAACAGGAATTGACCCCAACCCTGGTAACTGAACCCTAAATTAACTTGTTAATGGGAAGTTATTTTAGCTAGGAAAATTTGATGTACCTCCATTAAAAAGGCCATATCAGAAATACAATTAATAATTTATTTTTAATGACCTTGGCACACTTTCAAAGACCTTAAATTATACATAAAACATTTGCACTCCTCTTATACTACACCAGGACTGGATGTCCCAGGGCCGTACATATAGTATGTGCAATATGGCCAACATATTTTGAATTACCAAGGCCCCGTCTGAACCTTTGAGCAGCAAATAATCTGCAGAGAGCAGTGTATCACACTAGACGAAATATTAAACATTAAACACATTACACCTTCTTCTGTAAACCAGTTGCTTACCATACACGGTATTACTGAGTTGCTGATCAAATTGGACCTTAATCTTTGATTGTCATAGTTCTAAAAAGTTTTAATATCCTTTCATATAATATCAAAACTGAACTGTGTACTGTGATACATTTATAAATGTTCAGGCTACCTCTAATCATGTTGAGTGGTTTGTCTTGTATTCTTTATATGACACACCTAACAGATTGACAACAAAGTGTGTGAGAAACCACTCTCTAATATTATGAGTCTCTTTGCAATTGACTTTCATGAGGATTCCAAATCTATATATTCAGCGATATACAGAATGCTATCCACTTTCAACATGCAAGGGCATCAAAGAGACTTCCAGTGGAAGCACAGCATAGCATCACAATCAGAGCAGAAGTGACAATTAACAGACTTTAAAAATAAAAATAAAAAAACAGGACCTTAAAAAAATCAAAAACCAAAGGACTTCTATATAATAAAGTCATATAATAGCTACACCTAGAAGATGCACAGATATGTATAGTCCCACACTAGTTTAATACCTTGACTATGTCTCGAATTTTAACAAGACAGAAGACTTATCTCCTTGTGCACTTAAATGTGCCCTGAAGTGCAGGTGTTCTAGTTTATTTATAATCAAATGTAATATAGTGCTACGGTGCACAGCATTTCTGTTAGGAAAAACCATGGCCCGTCACAGTGACTGGTCACTAAGGGTCTCATTCACTAAACCGCGGTAGTGTGCTTTGTACACCTGCTGTATTCAATAACAAGTGGCAGGCAACCTAGCACGTGGGGAAAAAGCGAGTGGAAAAAGTCCTGCGTTCCAGTCATTTGAATATAATGGATTATGTTAATGTGTGGAAATGTATCCAAATTACATCACAAAATACCACAAGGGATATGCAAACCATATTCAGTTAAGGGTGCTAAGTTTACTAGGTGCCTCAGCGTGTGTTAAAAGTACTCATCTTGTTAGTGATAGTCAATGTTTCTAGCTGCCCGTCATAGACCTTTTGCAGCCAGTCAAACTGACGGACGTCTTTGCCCATAACAACAGGTAATTAACAGTTATCGCAAACACTGGGTCAGGCATGTCAACCCCCAAAGTGTTCACACCAGTGACAACCTTTGGATTGATGAAAAACCTTAACCTAGGTTACTAGATTTTTTTGGGGGGGGTGGGTGTGGGGGGAGGAATACATCTACACATATTTCTTTGTAAATACTGAGAATTAGTTTAATATAATATACTTGTATTGATTTTCAGTTTTAGTAAAATTTTCTCAGTGTGGGAATGTGATTATTATTATTGGTCAACATTATTAAAACAAAGAAGCATCATTATACAGAAATCCGAAAACCAGTGTGTGGCGCTCCCCGCTACTTTCACTAAAATTAAGGTGAAATAAAGAAAGATAGACATACCATCAATCTCCAATTGTTATGCTATTTCTTACCATATGGTGTCTTGTTATTGCCTTTATAACCACTGACACTGGCATCATAAAGAACATTATATTTTTCAACTTTATTACATTCTCCTTGATGTCCATTTCTCTTTTAGTTCTGTAAAAAAAACAACCTGTCATTGCTGCAGTATTTCAATGGAAGCCACATGTATTCACATATTCTATTAGACAGGGTTTAAATTGTCTCCATGGCAACACCTTTGAAAAGGTATTGAATATTTGTCAAGGGACTTGACACATGTTTGAAGAAATGCCATGTTAACAAGCCCTGAAAAATATGCATTAGGGGTTTTCATCAAATGGCTTGAGTACGTTTCCTTATTTCCATTCAAATAAAAGTGAGGTACTGGGATATATGTAAGCAATAATGCACGACAGGGTGTGTGATATACTCTAATATCACCACGAACCAGGTGCGTTGCAAGTCACGAGGCGAGGCTATAAAATGGGTTAACTAAAAAAAAAAAAAAAGAAAAAAAAAAGTTATTTTTATTAAATATCCTTCCGCCTAAAGCTGAGGTAAGGAAAAATAGTTCAATTTATAGTAACTTAAAAAAAAAAAGAAAATGCATTAATTACAAAAAATAAAAAAGCGATTTATAGATGTTGAATTGAACATTGCCATTGACAGTGGCGAGAAAGACGTTATTTGCATTATGGAATACCCGGTTACTTATCAAACCAACTTTGCAGTTTATGGCTGGACAACGTGGAGAGTTACTGGACCAGTATTAAGAAACTATTTAAAACAAGGCAGGGGGCAGCAGAAGAGATGATACCATCGTACCTGGACACATTTATGTGGAGAGAAAGATACGGCAGTAATTGTCGAGATGCATTTATAAATACTCTGCATCAGACCACACAGCTGTGCAGGGGGTGGGACCTGTGGCAGCAGGCAGGGCAGGAGATGAAACCGACCAGAGAAGAACGCACAGAGGACGGCAGTGGCAACAAAACATCCATTTAACTACCAAAGTCTAAAGTTTAAGATATATTTTTTTAACTATTTTTTTTCAGAATAGGATAGGGAAATGCTATAGTTTAGGGAGAAGCAGCAGGGCAATCAGAATGGCGAGTTTTGAATTGATTTCAATACTTACTTTTGCCTTTTTTCACTACATTAATTAATCATTGTTGTCCGATTCAGACTCGTTCAATCACATGTACACTTCGGTTTCCCAAAAGGTCAACATCGACATAAATCTCGTCAGTCATGTTTATTGCAATAAATTCTAATATGTCTGCCGTTTTTTTCCACAAAAAATTCTAGTGGTGTATGGATATCTACCAGTGATTTGCTCCTTTTTGAAAAGAAGTGCCATCCAACGGCGATATGCTGTAATATCAACACCTCTATGTGACCTGTGTTGACCAATCAGGACAGAGTATTTACAAAACCCATTTTATAACTTTAATGCATCAGATAATGCATGTCCCATTGACAGATAAATGATAAGAGGTTGGATTCTTAAACAGTGATTTTGACATCCTGTGTAGAAATAGTTTTGAATCTTATTAAGGATAAGGTGTACTGTACACCCCAACGTAACTTGAATGACTTCTGACAGCCCGCTAGTCTCTAAAGTCGGTGTAAAGTGATGACGTAATGCTTTTGGACTGCTTAAAGTAAGAAAGCGAATGAGTGCAAAAAATATTTATATAGAAAAATTGAAGGTTTATCAGATTACAGCCAAATGCAATCGGAAACATCTAAAGCAGACTACGAGTGTATGACAAAAGTCTGGTAAAGATTAGTGCAAAATGAAGGCAGTTATATTCACCTGGTATAGCATGGCAGACAGACGGACAGATAGGCAGACAAACTGGCATGATCTGTGTATAAAGGTCCCGATTTTTTGAACGAGGACCCCAATAAGTAAAACCTCTCCATAACATATAACCTGGAACTATATGGACATTTATTTAATAAAATACCTGTTATGATTGTATATTTGTTATTCAACATCAGTGCCGTGCATTTTGACCTTTGATGCTTGGAGAACTCTTGTTGTTGTTTAGAATGAAGCTTAGTCAAAAGACGAGATAAAGAAAATTGAACTGAAGGTCACCCTGGTACTGATCTGTCCTCGATGCTTTATATGATACAGTGCTCATAAATACAGGTTAAAATCTAATTTAGCTTGCAAAATTTGATTAAATAAAGAAAGAGAGCTATAAATCTTCAGCCACTGAAAAGACACGGCCAATAACATTCAAAGACGACTGCTCCTTCGACAGTTCAATTATTCGAGCTGTAGCGTTTTATGAATACAATGTTGCAAGTTAGAGGTTATTTATATTTATTAACAGTTTATTAAAACAGCAAAATGTACACTAATCTGTTACCAACACAATGCAATATGTTCAATACAATACTAGATACTGTGGTACTAAATTAAACTTGCTAATAACATTTAAAAATGAATGAATGAAACCTCAGAGTTCCAGTTTCCAAGTACCCAAATGACTACCACAGTTATTTAATTTGTTGCCCATACTCTTTCCACTTAAACATAAATGGGCTCCCCTCTGAAATAGCATAATATACAAAACAGAAAATAATATATGAAATTCAAAATAAATCGGATTTGCTTCGGCTTAAGAACATCTATTTTGATGACATCCATTGTTTCACAAATATTCAGAATCATACTGTAATGCATCTACAATGTAGTTTATCTGCAATGGTCATCACTTTATTTCATATGGGATAAGAACAGCAACTAACAAAATAATGTATTGTATACCTATTATTATTATTATTATTATTATTATTATTAATAATAATAATAATTATGATTGCACATTTGTTTTTAAATTGTCTGTGGTATTACCATCAGATCTGACAAGTTACATATTATTTAATTGAAGTGCTTAATTTATTAGAATTATGACACTAGTTAAATTCCTGGTGGAAACAGCAGCATACAGATTGTTCCAAATGTCAGCATGTGGGGATTGTGAACAGTGAAGACTTTGTTGTGTTGAAAATATTCAGCTCATAGATACAAAGTTTTAAGTTTGTATAAACCATTTGGGGAGTATAAGCATATGAAAATGTTTTTCCCTTGCCATTCGCGTAAACTCAGATGCATCTGTGTGTGATGTGAAGCCAGCACTGCACGCATGGCTAAAAATGGAAAAAAAACAAATGTAGCCAGTAGCAAGCAATGGATGGCCATGACAGACTACTCCATCTCAGGTCGGTCTTAAAAAGGCTGTATCCCTTAAAAATCACCCCTAGTATGTTGTGGATCAATTTATCAGCTCCCTGAAATTGTATTCACAAACAAGTAACTAGCTGATTCAAGAGAACATGTATTTGCAGATTAATGTCTCCATCTTCATGTTGAAATGAAGGTCCCATCAAAGCTGAAAGTTACACATTTGAAGTGGTAACCCAAGCTACAGTAGGAGGGTTTCGTACAATGAACAACAACTTTCCTAGTGTCAATAGGGAAAACTTCACTAAGGTGACATAAAAGGAACAATAATATTTGCCTGCAAAGGAACATGGTCCTTTTTTATTTTTAAGCTGTTAAAAGGAATGTCATTTAAGCATAGTGATGATATGAAGGATCATTTTATTTTTTGTGTTTTTTTAAACTCCAGTGACATTGAGCACAGAGATGACCTGTTTCTCTGATTAGCAGCCTGCAGTCTGCATTTATTGTGAATTAAATTTGCTCAACAACGCTCCTCTTGTACCCTGATGGTGAGGGCTACTTTCAAGGCGAGAATGCACCTAGATGGAGAATAGTTTCCATGGTCACCACACTCCACTTCTCAATCCAACTGGGCAAGCTTGGTATTAAAATGAAAGACTGCACAAGCACATGAAATACTAATGACTGAGCGGATTAACATTCCTTTGAGACTCCTTCCTGCACCTTGTGGAGTCTATGCCACTTGTGTCGAGGCTGTGATCCAGTCAATGGTGGGCAAACCTGACATTAGGTGCAGGTCCTAAGACAGTGTGCGTTTGTGTGTCTGTGTCTACATCGTGACACACACACACACACACAACAGAAAATGAATGTGCTATTTTAATCATGCTGGGGCACCAGTATTCTTATGGGGTCTGTATCAAACTTGCTCACTGCATTGGCAATATTTGACTAGTGAAGCCTGTCTCATTAAGTGATGAACTGGAATTGAAATAAACCTGCTGGAAGGAATATATGCACAACTCAAGTTTGATATATTTAATTATTTTATTTCATCAATCTAACAGATCTTCTCAATCATAGGAAACTGTAATGCATTTTAAAGTCCATTTGGAGGTATGATTTAACTTTTCTCATTCAGGAATGATTAAATAAAGCTTCCCCCGCAAGACCTTGGAAATCTTCAAAATGACACCATGTGCTCAAAGATATATTTAGAGACTACTAACTGGATATCAGTGTTGGACACATTTGCCTTTTTGATCCCCAAACTTGCCTACAGTATTGTGGGTTAGTATCAAGGTTCAAGTGTTTATACTAGATTTACAGTAAAGGCAGAACATGTCGCCAAGGAAACACAACTGAACTGAATAACTAGCTTTAGGGCCAGTGATCCAACACAAACAGGGGGGACTCTTTATAGCAATCTTTGAATGCATATCTGGAAAGCCACCCTTAGTGCTGCTGTCATGTTCAAACACGCAGCAGTGCTTTACATATAAAAACAGCACTTCAGACATGCTGTGGTATGATTTTTGCAATGAGAAATCAGTTAAATTGGATTAGAAACCAATTTATGAACAAAAGTATAGTTTATGAACAAAAGTATACAGATAGGGGCTTCTGTTTTATTCTACTGAATGACAGACGAAGCACATTTTCCCTTGTATCTGATTGTACCGCACACTCCAACCGAAAAATAGAATATGTAAAAGAAAATTATTTAAAATATGTCCCCAACAGATCACACACCTGTTTCTCAGCATACAGGAAATACTGTATTCCTCTGAATTTAAGACGTACTTTAACCATTTCTTTGCTTCTTAAAAATAGCCTGTGTCTTAAATTTGAGTACGGTATAGTGATGCATATATTAAAACTGCCACTGCAAACAATTTCATTGTTTCTAACAGACAGTACCAGCTTGGACAGACCAGAAATGCTGATCAGGCCCCTGTATTCTTCAACATGTCAAGCAATACCACAGTTCACAAATTGGGTGAAAAACAGGTTCTGACTGTTGTGTTTGCAATGCGGTCAATGCTGTTGTGGTTGCTGGGTTACATGTTGCCTGATGCAGTGGAGTGTTGTGTCGTATTTGCTATTGCCGGGATGCGTGATGCCATAAGTGAGTGAGTGGTACGTGTACGAAAAAGAGAAGTCATGCAAGTATTATACAGTACGCAGCACAATAAAATGAGCTCCGTGGTTAATCTACAACACCGTTTCGTGTCAGTTATGTCCGATACAACAGCGTAATTGAGGTTGTATCTTTGTAAATGCATATTTATTTGAGGTTTTATTTTTTCCTCAAATTAAGGGTATTTATCTGGACTGAGTCTTAAAATTCGCAGGAATACGGTACATTTGCAGTTTTTTTTTTTTTTGGAAAATGTTATTGAGGTTACTCACCACTTATGAAGATTTGACAATCGAGCTCCTACTTGACAGACACAAAAATAGGCCACTTAGCAAAAGTAATACAAAGGCATCATTACAACAATTATTTTCTTCACTTTTGAAATGAATGGTCTCTGGTATTGTTCACATGCCATGATGGCAGAGTGCAACAATATGATTAGCAAAAGCACATTGTATTCTCAGAAAATAATTAGCTGTTTTTACACTAAGAGCCACTGAAAATGATCTTCCAATATTCTAAGATTGTATTCATTTTTCTAATCGTCTGTCATGCTATATTTTACGTTCAATTCATTTTACAAATGTTACCTTGAATTCTATATGTAATTACACTGTGCTGTTTCTTATGGTCTGTTATTATGCTAACCAGGTTCCAATGCTCTGTTATCTTTGCTAACCTACTTCTATTACTGACCTACATTTTATTGCTAGCCTATTTGATCTTTTGCTTGTGTCAAACTTTGTTTGTGCTCTGCAATGTTTTTACTGACCTATCCTTGATTTTATTAGCAAGCCAAACTGATCTAACCCAATATAACGAGCAAAACACCTGACAGCATGAATATAACATTGTGGCACCATCCCAGAAGGTAAACCTCCATGGAAAAGGGTCTTCGAAACCATATTTGTCAAAGTAATATGCTTCTTCCTACACTAAGATGATCTCAGCAGGATGTCTCTTAACGGGCGATAGAATTGCCAGTATGAATTTGCCTTCCCCTTTAATAAGCCTAATGTCAGTGACAGAGAGCATTATCTACATGCTTCCATATCCCACATGCTCCCTTCCATTAAAATGTGTAAACATATATATTTGTTTCATTCTTCAGTGGTGGAAGCATCATACGAAGTACTTTTTCCTGGGACGAAGCACCTTGTGTGTGTTGGAATTGATTGAGGCATCTTTGTAGCGCCGGTATAGTGTGCTTCAATTATTTTACTGTTTTTTACAAAATGTATGTGCAGTAACCGCAGTAACTCTCCACAACAGCTCAGGAGAACTGAAGGTTAGTGGGCACCCTCTGGTTCCTTCGCCAAGCCAGTTACCTCTACACCGAGAAGCTCGATGGGCTACTAGCCCCTGGAAGACAAAGACTAACCTTGCAGGTGTCTTCTGGAGCTAACAAATAGCCTGGACAACAGGGGTTGCTGAAGCGTGGTGAAGTAAAATAGTGACCACCTTTTTTACCTCTCTAACTCACGGGAGTTCCAAGTTCAATGCTTTGCTCCCTGTGGGATCCACAGTCAAGATCAGCAACTTGGCACAGCCAGGATGTGAACCAGCGCTCCCTAGACTGCAAGCATCAACCTGCACAGCACACAGTTGTTCCTTCACCATGTGAGCCCTTCAGGGATCCCTAAACACAAATTGTACCTAAAAGCATCTGTCAATCGTAATGTTATACTAAATAACTAACTGGATGAGTTCATATATTTAAATTAAATGAGATGAAGATCAACAAAGGCATTAGTGTCTATTCAGTTTATCTAAATGTTTGCGTGTTTAGATGCACCACTGATATGGTAATTTTAAGTTACCCTACTGTGTTAATAACTAGAAAATAGAAGCTGTCAATTTTCTTTCTTTCTTGCTTAACAGAATGTACACTTTTTTTTTTATTTAATAAAACTACAATTAGAGGTGATCATCAAAATTGCCAGTGTCCGGCACCTTGTCCCTACAGGTGTACATACATACAGAAACAATAAGTACCAGACAAACTATTCATTCTCAAATAAAATTAATAAAAGAGCAGATACAGTACTTATTATTACAGTACGTAGGTAACAGCTGAAAAACTGCTGGAAAATGATACAAGTTATGTAAAATGGAAAGTGCGACATTACAGAGCAATCATTCATACCGCTAGAGCGGTTTTCAGCTATGAAGCGTACATTTATTTACTTTAACAAAGTGTCTGCGGGACTCCTGGCTTTTCAGCTATGAAAAATAGCATCAGCATAGACTGCTTATTTGATTTAGCAAACATATGTTCCATGGTATACTGTATTATAAGAAATAGAACTGTGCATCAATATTGTGTTAAACATTTATATAAAGATCTTTAAATAAAACGGCTATTGCACAAAAATGATCAATTACTGCAGGGGTGGAAATAGCCCTTTGAATAACTATAGACTGTGCAGGTCCCTCAAGTACTACCCATTTTAAATGTAGCAAAAATATGGTATTCTGGAACATGTGATCCTTCCAATGCCTTGCATGACTAAACTCCAAACGAAAATGGCTCAGTTTGTATATACATTATATTTGTATACACATGTATAATGTCTAACAGGACACAGATAACTGCTGTTCATTCTAATCAATTACAGTCATCCTCATTAATAAGCAAAAAGCCTGATTTTGAATAGTCATTTTAATTAAAGGGAAATACATTAAACTGAATCTAGAATGAATGCAGACAAGTAAGTACATAAAAACCACCCATGCTGCAAATTGTATAATGAAACCACTTTATTAAAACTATATCTATTAAATTAGGTATGACTTGGCTTTTTATACCAAAGGACAGGAAACACTACATGTATATCATGCCAAAAAGCAACAGAAATGCTTCTAAATGTACAGATAACCTTAATATTCCATTGCGTTCATGATGCACGCCATTCAAAATAGCTTATTTACGAACTATGAAAATTACTTGCAATATAAGTTAACACTTGTGTACGGTGTCTACTCAAAATGTGCACAGTGATGTCTGTTATAGTAAGAGACACCCTACACTCAATGTATTAACATATAATATTGTATTCATGAACTACACTGATACACAAGATAAGATGTACTGGAATCCTGACAAATCCTTAAGGACTATTGATTGATTTCTCAAACGTGATTTATTATACCATTATGAATGTGTTAGCAGCAAAAGTAGTATAATGCACAGTGTGAAATATCTCCACATGGCTGCCTAATTTAGAGATGTCTGAGTACAGAAAATGTGATTAATGACCTATTGTTCAAGAATGATTAATCCTAAATAACACAATTACCTATCTGCATTTGCTATAAACCCAGTTTGATCTATCAACTCTGAAAACTTTTCAGTAAAGAAAAACAGCATGCTTTGGAGTATGGTAAATACACCCTAAACAAACATTTAAAACTTAATAACGCCAAGTTATGCTGGATACATTTGTAGATATTAAGGACGTGCAAAGTGACAAAATGTTAGTTTCTAGCTGTGTGGATAACTGCACATAACATGGATCACACCCACTCAAGGAAATCACTTGATGCAGTGTGTGCAAGAGTTCACCTTTCCCCCTGCTTTGTGCAGATGCAGCAACAGGAAATATTGTATACATACTGTGTGCAATACACACAATGAAACTGGAAACTTCCCTACACAATCATACTTAAAATACTGTACCAAAATAAAAACTAAAATTCTACAATGATCTGGGACAACAGTAAAAATAAATAAATAAATAAATAAATAAATAAATAAATATTAACTGTAAGGATCTGGTAAAGTTAGTGTGGTACAACATTTTGGAAGCTAGACATAGCATACCTGTCTTATGTATATATGTATGTATGTATGTATTATTTTCCTATGACAATAATGTTCTTTGGCAACATCTGCATTACAAAACTACAAAATATAAGAGACATGCTCCAATTATTACTGTTTGCTTAAAAACGGTACTATTGTATTTTCACTTGTTTCTGAAAATTATTCTTAAGCTTGCTATTAGCAAATTATGAATTCTTTCTACAGGGAATTTTAAAATTACTGTAATTTTAAAATGTGGGTAAACAGAACATTGTTACATACTCTAACAGTGTTATTATTATTATTATTATTTATTTCTTAGCAGACGCCCTTATCCAGGGCGACTTACAATTGTTACAAGATATCACATTATACATTATTTCACATTATACAGATATCACATTATTTTTACATACAATTACCCATTTATACAGTTGGGTTTTTACTGGAGCAATCTAGGTAAAGTACCTTGCTCAAGGGTACAACAGCAGTGTCCCCCACTGGGGATTGAACCCACAACCCTCCGGTCAAGAGTCCAGAGCCCTAACCACTACTCCACACTGCTGCCCCGTGTTGCACTGTACCTTATCTTTAACATATAACGTTATATAATACAAATCTTGGATCTTTGAAGAGAAGACACAACACCTCTAATAAGCATAATAATAACCATTGTACAAAACAGATGCATTCTTTAAAGTTTACAGTATGCAGAAATTTCTATAATAAAAGAAAAGCAAACATTGCCACATGTATTATATTTTCAACACTGCTATGGTGGCTTGATACAAAGGGACTGTACTACATTTTACTCCTGAGGAATTCAAATTAGATTCTAGGCAGCAGTGAAAACATTCACTGCTCAGACTGGTGGTCCAAGGTCCACATCACAAAATCAGCCTTTAGGCAAAATAAGGAAACTGGAAGATTATGAGCAGATAACGATAGAGCTCGGATAAACTGTCAGGGGGAAGAGGCAGAAACCTTTCAGATCAGATTGCCTCATATAATATTCAATACCATGAAGACAAATACAAGAGCTGCATGGCATGATCATTTACTAGTGCAACCATCCCACAAGCAAATGGAGGCTGTAAACTAAATCTAAAAGAGCATTAACTTCATTTTTGGCAATGATGTCATGTGTTTAGATTAATTATGCAAATGCAAAACAGAACTACTGCTTCCACAGTCCTTATGCCATCAGTGTTTGTACTGTTAATAAAAAAATACAAAAAAGTCTTACAAAAGTTTTTATTTGCAACTTTAAAAAAAGTGATGAGTCATTTCCGAAAAGTTGCTGAAAAGTATTTTAAAACAAAAAGGTTCCTTTGAAAATTGAATAGATTTGGAGTTAATCACACATCTTTTAACAGGCCTTTTGTTTTAACGTGAAATTCGTATTACAATTAAGCTATTAACACTGATGATCAGACTGCTGATTGAGGAAGGGTAACATATTAATGCAATACATGTTTAACTAGTGGTATGATTCTAAAATATTAGCATATTATAAAATGCATATTATATTTATCTAAACAGTAACAACTGCCTTAAAACATCTGCAGTTCTTATGTTTATTTCTCCCCTTCTAAGGAGAAGTCTATATCTTCCATAGCAATGTCTGTCATGTCATTTGTAACAAATTGCAATCAATAAATATACAGAAACCTACATTATAGGATTTGATTTGCAATGTTATACAAGGTTGCCTGAATCTCCACAGATGTGTTAATAAAACATCACATAACATGGGGATTTAAATATTAAGCCTAAAAACGTATATATTCTTAGGACAGGACATTGTTAAGGAACTTTCAAACATGATGAGATTTATGAAGAAGAAAATGTGGCCTTCAGACTCTCAATCTTCAATTTTTAGCTCCACCATTAATCTATGAAGCTAACAGTAATGAACTGGCTTACCCAGCCAGAGCAAGAACATAATTGGGATGCTGCAGCACAATATGCACACAATCTCTACGAGACCCGATTTCTGCCTGATGAAAAGGTCAATTATTAATAAACTTTCATCAACCTTTCTAATTCTTCTGTTACAGTACACTGGGAATAGTAAATGATTCACACACTATTTTAAATGCCAGGCGACAGGTACCGAGGTATTGTTTTGACTTCCCCTAAGAATTGAGAGGGGTCTGTTCCTGGAAGAGGTTGGTGACACACCGCATACAAATCTATCTAAACAACCATGCATCAGCAATTACTTGGTCACAAATTTATTGTAAATGGACATTCATTCCCTGCCACAGCTATACATACATAATTAGCCATCCATAACACAAAACAGTTATGACATACTACAGTATATAGCCACTGTAAACCTATACGAAACAGGCAGGCCCCATATACCATGACATTATGTTATATTCAACATTTGTGCAAAAGGAGGTCCTTTGCAAGAATCATCACCACAACTGGACAAAAAGGAAAACCAAAACAAAGAAAAAAAGTTAAAAGTTAAAAAAAGGAAATATGTAATTTAAAGATTTAACAAAAACATTAAAAAAGGACCAGTTTATCTTTTTCTAATAGTAATACAACTTTGACCATCAGGCCTTACCTTGGTAGCTGCCCTCGTCTGCCTGTGGCTCGCACTCCTACAGTACATCCCAGATGTGTTCAAATACCAAACAGTAAAGCCCTCTAATCAGGGTTAGTCTACTGCTTAGGTGTTTTTGGCACTATACTATATCACTATACCTCTTCACTAACGCCTCCTCTCATTATTACAACCTCTATTCACAGACGCTAGCATAGGCAGACCTATTTCAACTTAAATTAACACATGTAAAGCTTGTTACAAGCTGACTACACAAAATGTCTTTTTTTAAAATGATTAAAATATACAGTACTTTTATTTTAATTAGAGAAGCATCTTGAGATTTCTGCAAACACAAACCATTAAAAAGGCACATTTAATACAAGTAATGTTTACAAACACTGTCAATCAAGGATTTAAGACCAAATTACTTTTACTTCAACCCTCTTGAGTGTTACAAAAAAAACATTAAACCCAATCTCCCTGCTTCATCATCTCCCACTTGGATAATAAATGCACTAGAAACTGATTGCAATACTGCAGGCAGTGAGACAAGTGTATTACCAATTTTTACCAGACCATTATCAAAGATTGTTACAATAGTTAACGATCACTTTAGTTTCAAATCTATGAGATTTTGCCTGTTTAAATACCCCCATCACAGAGCAGATTTTATTTATCCTTTGCTGTTTTTAACAAGCTGTTTTCACGAATACATCTTTGCTGCTTCATACTGCGTTGTTTTTTAGGCTCTTTCAACACACACATGCAAAAGAAAAACAAATAAATAAATAAATAAATAAATAAATAAATTAATTAATTAATTAATTAATTAATTAATCTGGATCCCTTCAGCGAACTAGTTTAGCCCCTGAGAGATCATGTTCAAATGGTATATTAATAATGTAAAAACTATAATATTTGTTCATGAGAAAATCCAAGACACTAACCCCAATTGACAGTGCTCGGCATTTATGTATTTATGTGAAAAAAAAGAAAAAATAGTAGTCAAATGCCTAAATAACACTAAGGTTTCTTTCCTCTTATGTTTAACAGATGGGCATTATAAAAAACATTAGAGAATGTGTGTCAAGGCATAATTACTGAGTCTGGTTCTAACTAATATGGTTTTATTACATATATTGACTTTGTGTAGAACAAACACAGAGGATTAGCTTTCTCTTGGTAAATTCTGCACATTGCCTCTTGCCTGCTTGGGCCTGGTAGACCCCGCTTGCCTCAATAAAGGTCAAATCTTAATTTAATTACACCTCTTGTGCTGATTTCCCACAGAAAGTGCCGTCAAATATCATATTGACCATGCTAGTCATTTAAACCATCTGTTTTACCCCTTAGGACATAGAAACACTGGATATCTACATTTATATTAAACCGCTGTTAGCATTCGTAGTGATCGAAGCAAACAAACAAACAAACAAACAAACAAACAAACAAACAAAACAAAACAAAACCATAGCATCCCCAGACTATAATGTAAGGGCAAAGATACAATCTCTCAAAGTGTGTAGTGTGTATTATTGATATAAGAGGTTGACGCACGTGGTAGTGAAATAGTTACTTTAATAGCCAACACCATTAATGACATTTAACTGAGGTGGTCGTAGAATACAGCTGTGTACCCAAAAAACATTAACAAAATAAGTCAATGCCAAGGTCACCAATACATTAGTGTATATAACTCTGGAGGTGGAAGCTCTGTAAAATTACAGACACAAAAGGCGACAATACCGGTGGTCGAACTTAACCTACACTCAATACTGTTACATGCCAGTATCTCAAAGCTTTAGGTCTTTATCACACGGAAACCAAAACAAGTCAAGCCCAATATGGCTTCTATCATGGGTCACAGAGGAGGATACCATAAGGTTTTGCCAGAGTTTCCATACCACTGTATACAAGAAGCCACCACATAAAACGGCTCCTGAGGCATTAGTAGAAGTAGCAGTGGTAAAGGGTTTATAAAAAGTGATACTCCCCACTCAGAGTGATTGTTAATCATTTACAAAGTAAGTACCAATCACATTAAATCCCTTAATATTTTAATATGGTAATGTGATGCATTTCAATCCAATTTGAACTTGCATTTTCACTCTTTAAACAGGCAATGGTTCAATGTATAAGAAGTCACCGTTTCCTGGGGACAAAATTGAGACCACCACACTCAACTCCCCCACGGGTAAAAGGCTATAGAGCCTTGAAAATTAGCCATCTTGTCTAAAGTGATTTAGAAGCTACATTGTGTTAATGATTCTTAACACGGATCCAAATAATTAGAACATGTGCTCCCTCAAGTACAAAAAATAAATAAATAGGTTTGTAAATGTTATAATAAAGTTTTACTTCCAGAAAAGAAAGAAAAACTTCAGTGTGTTCTTTTTTTAATATTCTCAATGATCAGACCATTTAGGAGAAGAGATCAAAAGAATGACACTCATCTTCACAGCAAGCCCCAACGACCTGCCTTTGTTCTTGCAATCAAGGTCTACATGTACTGTAGCTAAATCTCTAGACAACACCATTGTGAAGGCTTCTCAATGTCAACAGTGTTTGTTTCCTAATTAGTCAACCTTTTAATTATGGCCTTGAGCCATACCCAATCTTCTTTTTGACTTTGATCCTGCGATTATAGCTTGGCAGGTCTACACTGCTACAATCAGCCACAGATGTTTTTAGATAGATCAACAGTAGATACTTGCTAATTATTTGTGAGCTCTAGGCATTTCCCTGATAATCTCTAAATAATTACTGATTTATACACTGCAACCCCCAGCGATCTCCAGGTCTACTCACCATTTTTTTCCTCTTATCCTGTTCTGTGGGAGGCTCCTCATCCTCTGTTAGTTTGGGCTCCTCAAAGTGAGACATTAGCATACAGCTATATAAAAAAAAATAAAAAAAATAAGATAAGAGTCAAACACAAGAAATGTGAGTTTTCGTGAACAAAAACAAAATCATACCTAGTAGAATAAATCTAATGTGGATGTGATATAATATTGAATGGTTTATTTCTACTGGACGCTAACTGTAATGGAACATTTTAAGCCTACACAGTCAAAACCATTTACAACATATCTGGGACATAACGTACACACTGATATAAAGAACCAGTATCATGGAACCAAATAAAATTGTATTAAATCCTGTTTAAATTCTCCTTTTTGTACATGATCACCCACTGTACAGCACGAAAGCGAAAGAGTTTACAATTGAAAAAAAAAAATGGAAATACTTTCACTTCTGGAAAAGGTCATTACCAGGGATAAAACAGCACAATATGTTTGAATTTTAAAGAGCACTGTGACTGATATTAAAAAGTCTGCCTCAGAGATTTAAAAGTTTACGGTCTTTGATAGTAGCGGTGGGATTTTTTAGATCTATTGCTCGAGACGAATACTTGAGCATTACAATTTCCAGGTAGTGGAATCAAACGTCACTCACCTCTACATACTGTGTACATTAATCGCCAAATTAACACCCCCCTCAGAAAAAAACACTTGGCTTCCTTTGTTTAGAGGTGCCATTTTAAATATAGAACAAACTCGCTTGAAAAAAACGCTTGTCATTAACATTATTTAACCCTGCCATGGAATTGATACCATACCACGTCTACTACAGCCATAAACACACACAGTGCACCAATGAAGCGCCAGATCGACCGAGAATAAAACCCGCCCCAGAGTCAATCTTCTGTTGCACCACTTAGAAAAGCTACTTGGAGGCAATTGCCAAACGCCTTCCTTTTTATAATATCCGCCCTTACTGTGGCACTAGAGCAGTCCGATACGCGACGGACTACTGATGATAAATTACTAAAATAAATGAATAAAAAAATACGCGTTTGGTGACGTGTCACGTGACCGGTTATACGTCTAGCATATTATTAAAGGTTTTAACACTTCTTTAGAGTTTATACGTTTAAAATTCCCATCCCTATCTGCATAGTTCCTGTTATTACGCACGCACCGCGATGGCATGCAGTGATCTGTGCTGCACATATTGTGTACTCGCAGGCATACTACTTGCTGTTTGGACTTGACCTTGCTCTCTATTACTGTATTATGCAGTATTATCATGGCCAGCGCTAAACGATCGTCAATTTCACTTAAGGACAGACTGTACATTATTGGAGAAATCTTAAAGGGACGAAAGCAGTCGGAATTATGCTGTAAAGAGCTCAAGTTTAAAAAGTAGCAGTCGCTGAGGCAGTCGTCTAAGGCCTTGTCCACATTAGAGCAAAAAAATCAACAACCGAGTTCAAAACCGATTTACCTGAACCCCAGCCCAACAGTGTTAGCATTAGATTGCCGTAATGAAACCGAGTTAGTTTAACCCAGCTGTTGTTGAAAAAACACTTCGCTGGATGACTGCATACCAGAAACCACTGTAATGTATACACGTCCTTCTTTCTTTTTTCCCCCCTTGTAAATGTTGTTTATTTTCATTGAACACGGGAGCAGAACGGAGGAGCTACGAGAAAGTTCCTAAGTAAATCAAAAGGGGAATAATTTGTATTGGGGAAAAAAATGCCCACGCCACAGTAAATAAATTAGATGGGCATTTGCACAAAGGGAAAATCTGGGGCGGATAAGATGTTATTTAATTTAATTAAGTCGTCAAAATAAAGTCCTTTAACTTGCTAATATGTCATGTGATCTAAGATCATTTAAAAAAGTGTTTTGGACACATTAAGTTTTGTGTACTACAGTACATTAGCATATCTGACTGTACCAATGGAATATGGCAAGAATAAATCCTCCTGTATTTTAATTCAGGCTTGTCTTTTCTTTATTGTCGTCTCATGTAACCGGAGGATTATGGCAACGTACTACCACAAAGCACTAGGGGATATCGGAGGATACTGTGTAACCAGACTCGAACACGGTTCACATCCAGATTACAGTTAAACCAGTTTATGCCGACAACCGAGTTTGAGACTACCTCCTGAGCAGGTTTCAAACTCGGCTGAACTCAGTTATGAACCGTGTTTAGTGTGGATGCAAATTGATTTAAGCACTGTTAAACAGGTTTTGAACCCTTAACTCGGTTCTAAAACGCTAATGTGGCCTGGGCCTAAAAGACTTCTTAAAATAGCGTACAGGCAAGGATTACTGCTGTACCTGAACTGACAGTTTGTATGGTAAATGTTTATTGACTTGTATATTATTTTTATTACCATCATCAGTTTTTTTATTTCTGTAATTTTTTTTTTATTAATTAGTTTATTTTACTAATTACAGTACAGTATTATTCAGTACATTACATGTTTTTTGTTATTTTTTATAATCCATTTAGCTGACCATCTTTATCAAAGTAAACATAGAATTACTGTATTAAATAATTAAAATACAGAATGTTACATACTGCACTGTAATGTACAGTACTAGTTACATTGTTTTATATAGTTTCTTCTGTAATAAACCTTTATACTACATACATTGTATATGTACATTAATCAATTAGCACTGTACTAGGTTTTGATCTTTGTGCTGATTTGGCAGGTATGTGCATGTATCTGGTTATTACATACCTCGGTTATAACTTACTGTTTTTACGATCCCAAGGCAGTACGTTGTATCAGATTTTCACTGCATATACAGTTGTAGTAAAACATTTACATACCCCAATGGAAATGTATAATTTCTAAAAATTTCTCGAAAACAAAGAATTTTAGGAAAAACCTTTTGTAGCAAAAGTTTTGCTTTTGTGGATGAGGAAAAAAAGAAAAGTTCCAAGAAATAGATGTCTACAATTATTTATTTCAATTTTATTACAATTTGTTTTGCAAAACTCCAAAAATGCTAATTCAAAAGTATTCATACCCTTTGATGCTATGATAGTATTGTCTACAAGGTGCTAGACATTTCAATATGATAATGCAGAACCTAATACTGGATTGTAGGTGAACATTCTTAGAGAGTATAAAAAGGTGAGGCATAGGATGAATGCTGTCATTACCAATAAGTCAATATGGGAAAAAGTAAAGAGTTATCTGAAGACTTAATCAGAAAATGATGTATGGTCATAAAGCTGGAGAAGGATACAAGAAGATTCCCAAGCATTTGAGTATCCAAAGTTCAACTATTGTTTCAATTATCAAGAAGTACAAGACTCACAACGCTCCCTCAGTCTGGAAAGAAGGTTATTTCACCAAGAACAAGTAGAAGAATTGTGAGGAAGGTTAATAACAATCCGATTGATTGCCAAAGATATTCTAAGTTAATTGGCTGCAAGTGAGACTGAGGTTTCCATTTCAACCATAGGTTGAGTATTGCAATATGAAGGTCTCAATGATTGCAGGCCAAGGAATAAGGAAAACGTCACAAGGACAATCGCTTAAAGTTTGCAAAACGGCATGTGAATGATGGATATGAGTTCTGGTGAAAGGTTTTGTGGAGTGATGAAACAAAAATCAAGCTATTTGGTCATGCTGATAGTCGTTACTTTTGGAGAAAGTCTGGTGAGGCGTACAAAGAAAAGAACACCATACCAACTATCAAGGATGGAGGTGGTAATATCATTCTGTGGGGCTATTTTTCCTCTAATAGCACAGGAAATTTAGTTCCAGTACATGGTAAAATTGATTCCTTAGCGTACCAAAATATATTGGCCAATCATCTGAAACCCTCCGCTACAAAACTTGGTTTAAATGCGCAACTGGGCGTTCCAACACTACAACGATCCAAAGCACACATCAAAATCTACTTCAGAATGGTTAAAGAAGAATAAAATCAAGGTTCTGGAATGGCCTAGTCAAAGTCCTGATCTAAATCCGATTAAGAATCTTTGGTATGAGTTGAAGAAGGCTGTGCACAAAAGATGTCTTCGGAATTTGAATGAACTGGAACAATTTTGCATTGAAGAATGGTCATGCCAAAAGCTCACTGACAAATATCCTAATCGTTTAAAAGAGGTTATTATTGCTAAAGGTGCCTCAACTAGCTATTAATTTCATTTTCCTTGTCAGTGTATGAATACCTTTGAATTAGCATTCTTGGAGTTTTGCAAAAAAATTGCTGAAATAAATAATTGTACACATCTATTTCTTGGAACTTCTTTTTTTTCCTCATCCACAAAAGCAAAACTTTTGCTACAAAAGACTTCGTATAATTGTTTGTTTTCGAGAAATTTCTAAAAATTATAAAATTTCCTTTGGGTTTTGACTACAACTGTATGTCTATATAACACTGCAAATGGTTTCTGAGATATGAAGCTTTGTCACCATTGTGGCAGCAGCTTAGGGGGGGAAAAAACTGTCACGAAGAGTTAATTTATCTTCTACGATAGCCATGATCGAACTTGATTCAAAGAATCACAGAATACAGCTTTGTGCTGAGCATGAAGACAATATCTTGAAGTGTTAAGTCTTAGTCATCAGGAAATCTCAAGCCACAGGTGGAAGTGAACAAGCTACTGGGTTTGAACCAAAAATGACTGGAGTCTTGTTAGAATTACAAGGCTGTTTATTCTGTCTGATTGAACACCACATTTTTTTTTTCTTCTGAATTTTATTTTGTACTTGATTAATTGTGAGCCTCAGAAATTCCAAATTATGAAAGCAACAGGCCAAGGTCGGCAGATCTGTACTGTATCCAAAATAATTATTAAAGGGGGGTTCAAGTCTAAAAACTGTTCTTTAAGAATGCAGTGCTTTTTCACTTTAGTCTTTGTTTCTCCACCAGTTTTATACCTGGTCTGCTTTTCTTGATCTATGCTGTTATTCTCTTCCTGTTATGTTTTTTACATTCTTTTTAGCAACACATTTACTGACAGATTGCCAACAACACACCCTGTACTACTTCTACAGCATGCCAAGTACATCTGTTGTAAAACTAAAATATAAATCAATTCCTGATCAGAATCAAGAATATTACTGTGGAACTATCAGAGTAGTTTTGTGTTAAGATCACCCACAACAAATGTCTCTACATTACGGTTTACAAAAAAGTAAAGTGATTTTATAAATCTTTGTTATTTATGGTCTAAATGTCTCATTAAATGGGCTGACTGTTAATAATATGCTTTGTAAATCAACTTTCTAAAGATACAGATAGTAATCTAGTTTTCACAAAATTCAATTTCAAGGTTCAAGGTTATTCCTTAAAAACTGATGCTTTACACGGACCATCTCAATCAATCATTGTGACTACTCAAAAAGAAACCTTGGGGCACCTGGAATATAAAAGCCTTGAGTTATACGGTCCTCATGCTGCTTATTTTTACTATGGTGTATACAATGCCAACAGCAGTCAATAAACATTTCTGTCCACCCATTTGACTTCAAGCATATGACAGAGGCTAAACTCTCAAGCATCACAGTAAAGGGCCATTAAATAAAAACTACTGTATGGGAATTAAATGTAATTAACACCAAGCCTCCTCGTTAAATGACTCATTCAGGTTTCAGACATTAAACAGCCTTGTAGAATAAATTCAGCAGGTAGTGCACATTGCATCCACAACAGAGCCCTTATAAATGTTTACGACTGTACATTTACATGGTAATTTTGCAGGTTCCCATACTTTGTTCAATGGTTTGCTATGCATTTACCATAGTCTACCATGGTTTTAATATGTGTTAACATATCTCTCTGCAATTTACTTACTCTTTAAAGGTTCTTGTTTCTGGGTCTTCTGTCATTACATCATGCAACGCCTCTACAGAAATATTAATGATTCCACAGAATTTATCTTGGATGACGCTGCAAAGAAACAGGTAAAGGCGATAGTTAAAACGGGTAACAGGGAGTCTTCTTTAGGACACTCCCAAAGTTCAGTGCATTAATTGGGATAACCATTATGTAACATAAATAAGTTATTTCTATAACTTGACAAAAAGGTCCAAACTCAGTTACTGTATGGTCATCTGTATCTATCTACTGTTAATGAGAATATGTGAACTGCAACACTCAAACTTTATGATAATGTACAACTTCAATGAATATTAGTCTTTATCTTGTATTTATCTTGCTCTTAATTGTATTATTACTTGTACTGCGATTCTTGAAATGTATTTTTGTTTACGACTGTAAGTCGCCCTGGACAAGGGCGTCTGCTAAGAAATAAATAATAATAATAATAATAATAATAATAATAATAAAACCAGAAGCTTACTGCTTTGCATAAAAACAAAATATATCTCTGATTAAGGCTCAAGTCAGATCAAAAACAAAATACCGAAAGTGCAAATGTGCAATTCTGAAAGAGATACGTGCATTTCCCTGTTTGCAGCACCTTTTAGAAGTTAGAAATGGGTCTTGAGTATTAAATAAAACCATCATGTGCTTCTATTGTACATGAGCTAAACAAAAAAGATTTCCTAAGAAAACAGATTTCTAAGAATCGTATTTGAAAATCTGCTAGGCTTTTCTGCTTTCTGAAAGCCATCAGCCCAAACTGACTCCCCCCCCCCCCCCCCCCCACGGAGGGCATGTGGCTGAGGTCATTTATGTTGCTTATTGCTTTTCTAAGAGTACTTGTGTTATTCTGCTTTTCCACAAATCTCTCCCTGTCTTTTGCGAATAAAACTTTAAATGTGGAGGCCGTGGTTTGTTTTGGTATTGACAGTGTTTTGTTGTGTTCAGGGACTGGTGGCAGAGTTTGTTAGCAGTTTAATCAACATCAACCTTATTATACACAGGTCTCACTTCACCACCATGTATATTAAGACTGTAAAACACAGACATTTATAGAATTATCATTCACCATGAATTACAATAATAATAATAATACTATTTCACCAAGAATATATATTTAAGCTTATATATTTAAAATACAGTAATCACTTGAAAAATACACAAAGAAGAAACGGACAACAATTTCAGAAAACCAAAAAGTCAACTTTGCAATACACAAATAACCAGTACAATACAATA
Organism: Acipenser ruthenus; assembly: GCF_902713425.1. Taxonomy (NCBI): domain Eukaryota; kingdom Metazoa; phylum Chordata; class Actinopteri; order Acipenseriformes; family Acipenseridae; genus Acipenser; species Acipenser ruthenus. The sequence goes on from NC_081190.1 coordinate 16,485,702, forward strand.
TTAAAGGACAGGGTCTACAATTACAGTAATTAGAAATGTGTGGTTGGGAGAATAATAAAAAAAACAAAAAAAAAACAATGTTTAGTAAAGTGAATTACAATCAAATTGTTTATTTGCAGACAAACATGCACAACAGAGAAACACAAAGATTATAAGATTACAGTAAGCGATTTCTTACATTTTAACAGGGAGACACATGGACCAATCAGTGTGTTTACATGAACATAAGAATTCCGATATTTTTCGGAATATATCGTTTTCTGAAAAGTAATGCTGATATCAAGAGTCATGTAAACGCAGTTTTCCAAAAACATATCGGAAAATCCCGAAAGTGAACATCATTTATGTCATGTAAACACACCTTTCAGAAAACTTATTTTGATGTTGCACATGTGCAAACTTTGACATCATTCCCACACACGTCATTATTAAAGCAACTACTTCCATATTTCTAGCAGGAACACAAATAAAACACACAGCGGCAATCACGATGAAATGTTTTGTTACATTCCTATTTCACTGTCTATTGATCAAAATGTTGGGGACAATAGTACTTTATAAATATTACAGCCCAACAACTTAATTTTGTGATTGTAAAAAGATCGACAAATCAAGACGAGGAGAAAGGAAAGCATGATAACTATTGTTTATCAGTTTTGCCTGGCAAGTTATAGAACGTCGCCTTGTGTAAGGGTGAAAATAAAAAAAGAGGCTATAGTGGCACATAATGGGAACCGCTTAATGATAATAATAATAATAAATATGTAGTCCAAGGGATGCTTTTCTATTTTGTGTTGTATTTGTATGAAACAATGACATAATTCTAAATGGATGTCAGATGTCAGTCACCGATCAGTTTACACAGATCCATTTGTTTAGTTACGGATAGTTATATTATTCATTTAAATAAAGTAACACAGTGCTACCCCGGTACAACGTGACCCGTTATAGTGCGGAATCGGTTATAACGTGGTAAAGTCATGGCTCCGATTTACTCCATAATGCAATTCGACTCAAACGTTGGTTTTTATTGTTTTACATTAACGTATTTAAACCCATTTAAGTTGAAACTGGGACATCTAGTATTTATAAACATGAATATCAAGATTGCGCACATTTCTGAAATCCTTACCTTGCACCATGTTTCAATAAAGTATGAATGAAGAAAACAACAAACACAAATCTAAATCTTGTTGTAACACAGGGCGAGGTGCCCTGTACATTGTTTTGTTTATTTTTAGATCGGGGTCTCCCCCTCCGCCCCTGTGCAGTTTGTTTTTGTATTTATTATAATTATTATGTTTAGATGACGGCGTAGCTGTTTTGTTTATTATTTTGTAATGTGGATGGGAAGCCCCATCCACAAAATAATTAGAAAATTGTGGCCGAGGGGTAATAGAATAATTAATTACAAGCTAGTTAAACCCCTCGGCCACGATATAAAAAGGCTGCAGCTCTCCAGCTCGAGGTGGGTGATGTAAGTGGAAAGAAACGTAAACAGTAAAACATTTAAGCATAACAATACAGGAACAGTGACAGCGACTGCCCAGCCTGACCTGTATGGTTTATTTATTATTTAGTGTTCGTGATTTGTTTTTGTTAAAATATTTATTTTATTTTTGTTATTAATAAAAACAGCAGCCAGCCTTTACCTGCAGTACTTCCCTGGTGTCAGTGTTTTTACGTTCCTGCTTCTGTCTGACGTCACCGACTCAGTCATCCTGTCACACTTGTGTACTAAACTAAAAGGGCACGGTTTGTATTTTATAAATGCCAGATGCCATATATACACACATATACATACATACATACATATACACACATATATATATATATATATATATATATATATATATATATATATATATATATATATATATATATACACACACACACACATATATATCACATACATACATATGTAACTGTAATTGCTTGTATTTCCCTGGTACAACCCCAGAAATTTTGAAGCAATCTGTCATTTGATAAGTTTCCTATTTGTATACACAATATGAACACTCCCTTGCAAATTACACATGCTATAGATAACCGTAGTACATCAAAGACACACTTATGCATTAATAGAACCCCTATGTTTGATTTAATGAAAAGGATGTGCCTTGATCGTTTAAGAATCAATATAATATTTTGACAATCAGATTGCTACAGGTTTGTAATATGATACAGCATTAAAAGCCAATGCAGCTTTGAGGTGTTTTTATTCAACACACAAACACACACAATTAAACATTTTACCTTATTGGCCCCCCTTACTTGTAAAAATAGAAATTCTGCAACAAAAGCAGCCTGATTATTAGCTGCATGCATTAAAAACAATTTTTTTTCACAAACCACCTTGTTAAGTTTCTCTGTAGAGCAAATTGAAGGGGCACAATGGAGTTGATTTATATAGGTTGTCAAAAATTGGTTATTAAAGGCTGCCAACTTGAGAAATCAAAGTCACTGGCAAGAAGAGAAATGGGCTAATGCAGACATCATAAGTTTATCATAGTAGTTAAAAAAAAAAAAAAAAAAAAAAGTTATGCTAAATCAGTCAAAACATTATGTTTAAAATGTAATAATGTTAGACATTGTACAGTAAATACTCCCATATTACCATGAGGTACAGCAAAGGTCACCATTGATCAATCATTTCAATGGCTGCATTAACTTGAATTAGGTTCTTATAATGTATACAGATAGTCAACAATAATAATAATAATAATAATAATAATAATAATAAATGTATTGTTGATAAGGAGAACTACAAACTGAAATAGCAACATTAAATGGAGAGCTTTTATATACTAATGAAATATTTCCGAGGACAGTGCCTTTAATGTTGTCAGTCCATATAAAACAATCATAGAACTGAATGTTCAAACAGAATGACCTGCGCCTGATTTCCATTGTTGTTTTGTTTGAAGGGCCCCATCTGACCTGCTGTGATGTTTCCTACCACATCTGGAGCTGCTGCTGGTAGAAGATTTGGTGGATGTGAGGCAGGTTCACGCACATTGTAGTGTGCTGACTGATAGAAGCTGAAATATTCCAACACATTCTCCCCTTCCACCACTTTTAGCCTATGCTTAAGATGGAGCAATTTATACAACATGGCTAAAATCAGTACACAGGCAAAGATGAAAAACACTAAGAGAATGTCAAAACCTTGGTTCAGCTTAGCGATCCTTTGTTCACATATCAGTAAAGGTTTCAGTGACACAGGAGCATCTTCACCTTCAGGACTTTTGTTTTCAGTAGTTAGGTTTACAGGTGGGTGCTGGACCGGTATTTGCAACGGCACGGCAGTTGTCGCTTGCTTTGTGCGTTCTACTGCCTCGCCCCCATGCACAGAATAACTTTTGGATTTACCTGATGGTAAGCTGGGGAATTTCATTGCTGAAGTACTTTTATTAGGAATGAGAACTCTATGTTCTATCAATGAACTTGCTGTTGAAGATACCACAGGGATGATGGTGGCATTTGGGACAGCACAAACCCCAAATTTGTTCAGATTAACATAGCGCAATAATTTGCCCTGTAGTTGTGGTGGGTGTTGACAGTGAACATTCATCATAACGGTGGAGGACACTAACCAATTGTGCAATCCAAGAAGTTGGCAGCTGCAGTTCCAGGGGTTCTTGGTTGCCTGTACATGGATAAGCGAAACCAAAGGCTGAAGTACATCAGACTGCATGTATTTAAGATTATTTTGGCCTAGATTTAGGACCTTGAGTGATGCTGCCATTCCCTCAAAGGCCTCACTCCCAATGTGACTTATGTTATTCCTGTCTAAGTGAAGGTATCTCAGTTGCCTCAATAAAGCAAAAGCATCTGAGCCAATACAATTCAAATTATTATGACTTAGTGTCAATTGTTTCAAATTGGGTAGTTTAGCAAATCCATTTTTGTCAATATGTTTTATTCTTGCGTGTTCCACAATGAGATACTGAAGGTTTTCCAGCCCCTTGAAAGCAAAAGGAGGCACGGATTCAACAGGATTGTTTGACAGGTCTAGGCGCTTGACGTTCCCAAGCCCTGCAAAGACGTCGGATGCAATTTGGCCAAGATTGTTTCCCTTGAGGTACAGTATCTCAAGTTTCCCTAGATTCATAAATGCTGAGTTGGAGATCCTTGAAATCCTATTATTTGCAAGATTAAGTATTTTAAGACTGGTCATGCCCAAAAAAACGCCACTTCCAACTTTTTTAAGACGGTTCCCTTGAAGATGCAGATAACGCAAAGCAATCAGGTCAGCAAACATTCCATCTGGAAGAAAATGTATTTCATTATGATGAAGGTACAGATAATGAAGATCTGAAAGTCCTCTAAAGGTTTCAGGGTCCAATCGTTCTATCTGATTGTCATTCAAGTATAAATAATATAGTTTGTGAAGGTGCCTCATTGCTTTGTCCTCAATGTATAGCAGCCCTGTGTTGTCCAGGTAAAGCACAGAGAGTTTGTCCAGACTCCTTAAATCCTCGGCACATATACGAGAGATGTTATTTCCACTCAGGTGCACGACCGCTGTGCTGCGTGACAGGTTCCTGGGAACGAATGTGAGGCCCAGGCTGCAGCACTGAACTCGAGTTATTGAGCACTGCTGGCAGGAGAGAGGGCAGCCCAGATTTGGGTTGTGAAGTAGCGTCAGAAGAAAACACAAATGAAAACTAAAAAATGGTTTCAGGGAGGTCATGAAACTGCAAAACCTAAACATTCTTCCAGTTTGCGAGATCTCTTCCCTTCATCTGCAATCAGACTATTTGAGAAAAAAAAAAAGTATATATACCTTTACCCCATAATTTGTTATAACAAAAATAAGTAACAGTAATGGCAATTGGTTAATAGATTTTGCAGTCTTGTTAGGGTATTTCCAGCTATAAGTAATTTACACATCATACGCCTGTATCATTTAGTATGATGACATCATCACCAGTCCCCACAGTTAATAGTTTATTTTGGTAATGTAAAAAATAGCTGCAATGTTAGTATATTAGAAAATCAAATAACTTGGGCAACATTTGCAAATGACAGTGGAGACACCAATAAGTTACCCATTTATCTGCTCTGTGGGCTTTGTACTCCAATCTCCAGTCACTTCACTTTATTTTAAAGTAGACATATTAAATTGAATAGCATGCATGTAATACAACTGACGATGAGTACAATTAAATATATTTATTTACTAAATATCATACATTTTTTTATAGCCAAGTTAAACGTTTTGTGATAAAAATGCTCCACATACCTGTTCACTGCATAATTAATACATTCTGTAAACTGTTACAAGTCAAGTGTTTGCAAAATGGATAAAAAGCTTCAACTCCAGGAACTTGCAGCCTTCCTATGGAGTTTAGCTTTTCAGTCAGGAAGGAACTTTTCCATAAAATGCTTAATGGTGATTGGATTAAACACATGTTGCCATGGGATGCAGGAAACCTGCAAAGGATGTCATGCTATCATTTCTATTAGGCCATTGTTATATAAGGAAATCTTGGCTGTTTGTGAAGTATTTTTATACATGAGTAAAATCTGTGTTGCTATTCAATTCAAGAAAGACCACTTACATATACAAAATCCACCACAAGGTTATAAAATGCATACATGTAGTTATACCATGTAGTTTATTTAAAGTCATGCGCCTCATAAGAATTAGGCATTTCTGTAAATATAAAGCTATGAATATAAAAGATATTCTGAACAGAGATGATCTTTTTCGGGTCTTCTCCTGTGTTGAACGATACTGAAGTGAGTGTCACCAGTAGTGAGTTCATAAATTATAAATAGGGACCTGCAAAATTCACGGGAGAATTTAAAACGACAGGACTAACCTGCAATTCTGTCCTAAACATCCAGGGTTCTGTGTAGCCACTCCAGCTAAACTGATCTAAAGAATAATTAAGGAATCAACACAAATTCTGGAATATTAGAACATACCCCCTAATTGAGGGACAATTATGGCTATTCTAGAAATTGATGCGTTTGACTTGCTGTTTTAGAAAAAATGGATGCACTAACAAAATCAAAAAGCATTTATTTGAGAGATTGCATGCAGCAATATCCACCTGGTGTCTCAACTCTCCCTGAATGCAACGCATGGCAAGGTAAGGGACTAGTGGATCTTACAGAGTGGTTTGAAAGTTGTGACGCTAGAGTTCATCAAATGTATAACAAAGTTGCAGAATTAATAAATACATACCGAGCACTGGAACAAGAGTTGCACAGCACAAATGCCAGTATAAACAAACACTTTCCACAAAGTTTATGAAAAATTGACAAGCTACTACAAACCTGATCAATGCCGAATAAAACCATATGTTATTCAACCAGTTCAAGTTTCTGAAGGCAGTAGGGATTTTAGACCCACAACAAGTTATTAGTTTGGATAAAGAAACCCTCCCGTTAAGATTCTATTCCAGGGTTTGATGCTTAGTGTAAATCAGAAACGGAAGGATATCAGCTATATGCAAAAGGAAACGGGAGATAGAATTTCTCTGACCGTATTCTGGAGAATTGCAGAATAACTCATTTCCCAATTTAGTAGGGATGGGAATTTTAAATGTTTAAAACGTATAAACTCCAAAGAAGTGGTTAAACGTTGAATAATATGCTAGACGTATAATCGGTCACGTGACAAATTTCACCAAACGCACATTTTTTTATGTATTCATTTTAGCAATTTATCATCATATACAGCAGTCTGTCATGTATACGCCTGCTGTGGTGCCACAGTAAGGGCAGATATTATAAAAAAGGAAGGGGTTTGGCAATTGCCTCCAAGTAGCTTTTCTAATTGGTGCAACAAAAAGATTGACACTGGGGCGGGTTTTTTTCTCGGTCGATCTGGCACTTCATTGGTGCACTCTGTTTTTCTGCTCTAGTAGGTGTGGTATGGTATCAATTCCACGGTGTACTAAAGTTAGTGACAAGAGTTTTTTTTCTGAACTTAGTTATTTTTTAATTGAAGCGAAGCCACATTTGGAAGTATTTTGAGGAACCGGACGAGAAAAGAAAGGTATGTAAATAATTATGCCAAACAAAACTACCGTACCACAAAAACAGGTTCAAAGCTTAATCATTTGAAATGAAAACATTCATAAATTACTGTGGACGGAGATATTTGTGCCTGGTGAGATCCAGATATCAAGGAAATGTATTTTTATTTTATTTTTTAAACAAATGATGTGTAAAAGTGTACTGATAAATTAAAACCTATAACTAATTATTTATATTGTGAGTTATCTGAAATAATACTGAAAAAAACTTCCTTTTAAAATCCTGTTATAGATATTCACAGGGATGTAAGGGTTAAATAAATGTCAGTGGCCATCTACAGCGTTCTGTTTATTAAACTGCTAATACGTACTTTGTAGTAATGGGATGAGCAATTCAAATGGTTAAAGTAATGCAATGGGATGATTGTTTAATGATTGCTCTTCCATGGCTCACTGTGGAGGCTATATCGACAGTGTGGCTAGAGGACTAAATTACAGGATAAAAAGCAAGACATGAAAAACGCAGGGCCCCATTATAACAGTCTGTTTTAAATCAGCATACATTTGGTACCTATATTTGGCAGCCATAACCATTCTGTCAAACTACAAATCCACAAAAAATAAAGAAGAAATACAGGAATCTATCTAAAACCCTTTTACTGTAGCACTACAACTAGCACAGATTATACTCTATGTAGGTCTGGAATGATTAAAGACAAGGCATCAATACAGAATGCTTTTCAATGTAGCAATATATATTGCTTTTGAAGTAGTTACAGTTACAGGTGGGAGCTGGGCTGCTATTTTAAAAATCCTAGTTATGTTCATCTGCTCTCAACAATACAGTTCTAGAACAAAGAATATCTCCTAGGACTACAAAATGAAAGCATAACAAACTCATTCTTCTTTTAATTATTGTATGCACACAATGAATTCTCATATACAAATCCCAGAAGTTGGCACATACTATTAAAAAATAAAGGAAACAAAGCAAACCTGAACTATGTTACATGCCACATATAATTCATGTATATCCCTTGTAACAACTAAACGTCTGTTGTCATTTCTTATTGTCCAGAAATGCTTTGCAAGCTGTTATTCTTAACAAGCTGTTACTGTGCAACTTGTCCAAGAACAGCAACAATTCTGTTTATGATAAATGCTGAGTTGGAGAATTAAACAAGCACAAATAAACCAGACTCACGCTAAACTGCAACAGCACAGCAAAGGCAATTAAGATATTCAAAACATACTAACAGAAAAAGGCAAACATATAGAAAAAGCAGCAATATAGATATTCTGCAAATAAATTCATTTTTATGAATACCACAAATACATTTCTCTACAAGCATAAAGCGCTACATAGAACTACAGCCTTATTTACAATACAGAGTTCTAAAAATGAGCTTCTGTGCCACAACTAACACATTTTTATTTGTAACTTACACTTTATTTTTCTTCTTTATCAAAAATCGCTTTTTTTTTCCTCTTGGTCTGAATTTAATAACAGTACCCAAAACATATTACATTAAAACTTCCAACTAGATTATATTAAAGGTGTCTTATCAAGATGAGTGGCATAAAATCTCCTTCTTTCACAGACACACAACTAAACATATTATTAAGATCTGTTCAGTCAGTACACACATATGGCATTGTAAGAAGTGGCTTTACTGAGGCTACGTACACACACACACACACACACACACACACTGCAGTTGGCTCGACAACCGTATTTACAAACGGCACTCGCTGCGGTTGTTTGTTGTACACACACCTTTCACTACTGAAGTGAGCGACTCCCTGTTTAAACAAACCACTGAACTCGGGCCATCATTACATGCCGATTGTGAGGTTTTGTGTGACAACATGGAGGCTGTGTTTTTGTTTATGCTTTTGGAAGAAAGTACCGTACGTAATCTATCAAGAGCTCGTGAAGCACAGCTATGCTCTTTTCTGCAAAACCAGCGGAGACGCCATTTTGTTTTTTCTGCACTGCTAAATACAGTGGCGACAATCTGAATATTTGGGTGATCTTCCGACCAGAAGGCTGGTGGGAACTACTTGAGTGGTTTCCAAATGACTGGATAAAAAATGTACGCATGTCTAAGGAGTGGTATATGCGTCTTTGTCATTTACTGAGACATTTCCTGGAGTGCCAAAACACACAGATGAGATGTTCGGTATCGGTCGAAAAACGACTTGCGGTCGCACTGTGGCGTTTGGGGATACGAATTGTCCCATATTGTATTATTTAAGTTGCAAAGCCAAAAATACTTTTTTTTTTTTTTCCTTACAACAAAATATTACACAACTGTACTTAGATTAAATAAAAAAAGTATATTATATGTATGCAGTATTTACTATTATGAATGATGAATTTACTATTCATCAATATTACAAAATCAACTTGGCTCATAAGGCACCTATATATATATATATATATATATATATATATATATATATATATATATATATATATATATATATATATATATATATATATATATTTTTTTACAGGTAGTGGACAAAACAATGGAAACACCTGGGTAAATGAGGGACACCAAGTATATTGAAAGCAAGGGTTTCCACACAGGTGTGGCCCATGTGTTAATTAAGCAAATAACATCCCAGCATTCTTAGGGTCATGTATAAACATGCTGGACAGGCCTGGTTGCCTATAATTATGGCTAGCATGGCTGCAAGAGGAGATCTCAGTGACTTTGAAAGAGGGGTGATTGTTGGGGCGCGTTTGGCAGGAGCTTCAGTGACCAAGACAGCTCAACTTGCTGAGGTTTCACGAGCAACTAAATTATTTAATTGCTTGAGGTCAATTAAATAATTAAGGCGCCAGTTAGAACAAAGTCCTGCAATAGAATGGATTGGAAGTGCCAAAGGTTGCCTACACTGGACTAGAGCATAACATGTTGAACAGGAAATACAACAAGATGCACGTTTTGTCTGCCCCAAGCTACTGTTTAGAGGATATTGAAAATGTTGTTTTTTTCCTCAAATCATTGCATCTACAGGAACACATTTCTTGCTTTTCTGGAGGTCAAAAAGTGAAAGCTGGATAACATCTGCTGGATTGATGAGGTTCCTTTACACTATACATTCATCAAAACAAACATTCTTATCTTGTAAAATATGGACTGTTCTTATATTTTTGGGATGCTTGACAGTAGGTTTTTTTTTATTTTATTTTTTAACAGCAATGGTATACATATTTCAGGTGCATTGGCACATGGGCCTTGAGTATAGGTCTTATGCAGGGTTCACGGAGAATAAAATTAAAATCAATTAAAAAAAAAAAAAAAATGCATTTAGGATTAGGTACGATAAATAATCCGTAAACAAGATTTAAATGAGACCCAGGAACAATAATTTGCAAGCTTGTATGCATAAAAATGATTGGTTGGCAGGTGCAAGCAGTGAAAGTGTAATTGTTGCATCCATTTCAATCCTTTTTCAGCCACCTGTACCTTGTCTGCACCATCGAGTTTGATACAGATTAAAGCTAGCATAATTCAGTTTATGAATATTCACCAAGTCAAAGTAAAAGACCTGAAGCATGAATGCAACGAAGAAAATACAGAGAGCAAACAGGATGCATTGTATTCAATGTCACACTGCGTTAGGAAATGGAAAACTGCAGAGAATCATCAAAGTGCTCTACAAAGAACATACGTAATAACAGTTGCCTGCAATTATGTCAAATTAAAATGAAAAAAAGAATACGCACAACAAAAGACACATACGAGCACACATGAATCACGATTTAAAACAGCACGATTATTCTTTTGAACTTCTGAGAGCTGAACTGATCAAACTGATCACTCCTGTAATTAGCATGCTTAGGATGGGAAATTAGTATCAACCAATTGGTCTTCTGTCTGTTCTCTTGTATAGCATACACATTGTTTCTGTTATACTGTATACTGATAGGACACACTGTTCAAGAGAACTTGAACTTGAAAATGCCTCTACAGACACAGAGAGAAATAGATTACAAATGGTGATGCAGTTTTAACTGGGGTTAAAGCAGCAGACATACGTTTAAAAGATGCCATGTGACCACATACATTTTACTACAAAACATCTAAATGTTTTCTGTTTCATTTTAAAATATCTTTCATTTCACCATGTATAATGTTTAAGTGCTGCTGTGTAAGTGCTATAACACCCCTCTACAGCAGTGGCTCCCAACCTGTGGTCCGTGAGAAAACACCAGGTGGGCCGCAAACAACTCCCAAAATTCGGCTACACAATTCTAAGCAACACAACAAACAGCTTGTGATGGTGTAAACACGATAATACTGAAGTGTCATTCTGGTCCGTGATGGGGTAAACGCATTAAAAAACGTGCTTTTGCCCAGCAAGTCAAAGAAACAAAGTTAACGCATATCATTGGATAGGGGAGGAACTGAATTTCGCTGCCTGGTGGTTTGTTTTTTCGTGTAACATCACCGAGTCGGGCATTTCATTTTTTGACTTGTGAACTGTACCGTAGTGTGAGTGTGAACGATCGATTTCAGCGCCATGTTATTATATGGGTATATTCAGACAGGTTTAATATCTCACAAGACTATATGCCAAAAGGAAAATATCTTAACGATAGGAAATAATGTGTACAGGTCTGTTCTGACCCCATCATATTTAACCAAAATGCTATAAATCCTATCGACTGTGCACCAGCAATCCCATTTAATTTACACATCAGGCCACCAGAAGTGGTATGTACTGTCCTGTACACTCTCCAATCATTTTCACATTTTTCAAATTGCTTCTCACCTCGTCTTCATATTCCAGTGTTTTTTATATGTACATCAAGCGAAGTTGGCGACTCAGTGAGTGAAATTTGCTACACGAGGTAACAGTTGTGGGGACCAGCACTGGTATTTACATTTACTGGATCTGGAGGCCAAACCAAGCCCCAATGCATTATTTCTCGGTAAAATTGAGACGCCATTTATCTACAAAGCATTCAGCATTCAGGAGCTTTGCCATCAGCAACTGTCAATGAACTGGTAGTGAAGATTCAAGCCCAAGAATCTAATTAGGTTACGTATATTGTATAAATACTTTACTTTCTACATGTACTTATACATATACACATATAAATTAGTTTCAAAATGCTGCCGTGACAAAATGCGTGGCAAGTGGTCCTTGTGAAAAATCAAGGTGGTCCCTACATTAAAAAAGGCTGGGAACCACTGCTCTAGTGTCATTTAACGCAGAAATATCTGACATGGCAGTTAGGAAAGGTAGGTCCCAATGTCCACTCACTACACATCAAATTGTGCATGATGGCCAAGGTGAACAACACTGGCCTTGCATCAATTGTACATTGTGAAAATGACAGCTTGTATTCACATGCTTAATAATATCCCTTACTTAAGAGGGATCATTGAGGACACTGTAAACATTGACTTAAAGGATGTTAACATTTCAAACCGTTATGTTGAGATCAACATATTTTTATTTTTTTTAAATACACATTGGCTTCACAAGAAGTAATACAAAAAAATATTGAAGCATACAAATCTCATTTAAGGAGACTGTGCACTTGAGAATATCAGTTGTTTTTTTGTTTCCACATGTTTTGCTTTTGACCCTTACCGGTCATCATTATCCTGGCCTCAACATGACCTTGTCTAGAGAGAGGTTTTATTAAAGAAACTGGGACTGTAGAAACCTTTCCATTTGTAGCATGCTGAATGGATACATTTAAATCAAAACTAAATCAAAACTAATTTAATACCAGAAAGATATTAAATGCAGTGCCCCAGGTGTAGAGAAAAAATAGGTTATATATTTATATTGTTATATGTGCAGTTTTAATATATTCTATAAATGTAATAAATTAACCCAAAAGCACTGGTTAATTAGCAATTTTCTATCCTGTGAACATCTTATATATAATGCCTACGGTGTGGTTACGTTTGCTTATGTTTCCTACGTACCAGCAGATGAAAATGGTCTTTCTCTTTCATGAGTTTATACAGTTATTATACAGTTCAATAGTAGCAATAGAGTAGAAACTTTAGTGCTCTTGGAAATGATCTCCTTTTTATGCAGACTTTTGAAAAATGATCTGTATGAACATAAAATTCTGACATACATACACAATTAAATGACAACATACCGGTTTAAAAATAAAAATAATACATTTTTTAAATATTCGTCAATGCTACAGTGAGAACACTTAGGCCAAATGTATATATAATAAAATTAAAAACCTGCACACTCTCTCAAGTTCTTACTTTATGATTATGAGGACCCTCCGATTACAATTTGCCTGCACTGATTACAAACAGCAGTGGCCACAAGTAGCTTTATTCATTGAGAAGAGCAGCTGGACGAGGTGATTTACAAGATAACCTATCAGCGTTTACTTTAAGCATGAAAAAGTAAAATCCTGAATGATTTCGAGGATGTTGAAATGTTATAGCACTGATCTATGTTTACCCTTCAGGGTACATCCTAGATAAGCTCCATCCTTGAAAGTAAAACTTTAAAAATGAAATAAATGGCAGATTCCAAATTGCTACACAGGAACAAGTGACTATTTTATGATCTAAACAATGGCTGTTCTTGAAACTCCATTTCAGGCATTTTTCCACTTTTAAGCATGATTCGCACGGGACTAAAAACCAGGTGTCCTCAGAGTTGGTCAGAAGCTGAGGACATCTAGTAAGTTCCCAGACTCGTTTTTATCAAGGAAAGTCAGTAAATTCAAAATGAAATGCAATGTTGTGGCCAGAGAAGGCACTTTTGTGCATGTATTGTACACAATGGGAGCCACATGTTCCAACCCCTATGCCGGTGATGGATCTGTCATGCGGCACAATTAATGTTAGTGTGACATGGCATTTGTTTAACCTGTCATAACCGGTTCTGCACGGGCACTATGTGGGGCTTTCACTATTAGTGAAATACAGCTGTTCACCAGTGTGTTATTGTCCTTAGAAAATGGTTTGTGGTGTCTGGATAAGGAACCGAGATCCAAACCATTGGTTGTACACTTTTAACCAAAGTCTCCAAGCCATTTCTAAAACAAACAAACAAAACAAACACAATGTAAAGCCAAGACCACAGAGAACCATGATCAATCTGTCTGCCTGCAAATTCATCACACTTCTTTACACATCTATCTAGGACCATTAGGACAACGAATGCTTTCTCTTTAACCACTCTGTAAATAGTTAAAAGGAAGTGATCAGTCATATACTGCATCATTTGGAGCTCTTCTCCATTCATTCTATTTTATTATTTTTTTTAAAAATCACATTAAAGTTCAACATGTTTGGCAGTGGGTTTCCTCATCACTGAGGATGAATGCCATGAATGAATATGTATGTTGTTGTCTACTCATAAATGTGTAAATATGCATATCAGTTTGACCAAATTCACCCCGCTCTCCCCTTCACAGAATCATTTACATCGTGAACTGTTCTCTGGCTGTCAGATATTATCCTGCAGCTTTCCTGGCATGAAATGCTTAATAGATTACTGACTGACTCTCCGTGTAACATTCCCACTGGTTTACGAGCCCAGACTAATGTCTGGTCGACATCAAATACAGAATAAACAGGCATTACATTCCTTAAATTATTATGATGTGATCTTTCATTCATCTTGAAACTTCATACTGGCTAGAGCATGAAACCAAGGATATGGCTAATGATATTCAGAAACAAATTAATTAAATAACAAAATAAAAGTTTGAATTTATTCTGCAGCCTCACATACATTCGTTCAATAGCATTGCCCTTTGTTTTACTGTAAAACTGCCGATTACAAAAGCTGATTAGTTGCAGGTCAGTATAGCTTCTCATCAACTAATTACAAGATGTATATGGTTGAATCTGTATTCCCCCGTCTAAGACACACTGCAACTGATGATAGTGACTTTAAATGTAAATCACTTAGGATTCTGCTTATGCCAAGCTATATATGTTGAAGTATTGCTATTTTACATTTACTGTTAGAATTCTAATGGGAACTATGACAGGACGGGTGAGGTTGGTGACGTCAGGCCAGAAGCAGGAACTGCAAACATGTACAGGTATTCGGGTGTGTAACAGGGAAGATCTGGACTGACTATTTGGCACATCAGTATTACTGCAGGTAGAGGGCAGCAGTCTCGTGGGATCCGCCTGTCGGTCATGGCGATGACACGGAGAGGTGGGGAAGAGGGTGTGTGTGCTTTCCCTCTCTCTGAGTGGCTGAGGGGCAGGCCTTGGGAGACTGCTCGGCCCATAAGATCTGGCTTGGTTGTGCACTCGGGTGGCAGTGTTTGGGGAACACACAGTGACACTGATGAAAGACGTCAGTTTTAAAAACAAAACGAAGCAAACCTGGCTGGGGAAAACAGCCGGCCTTAAAATAATTTAAAGAGGAAATAAATAACAAAAATCACCACGTACCCGAGGGGCCGTGCTTAGTTGTACGGGGAAATCCGGCCATCCCAGTGTATAGGGTAACTAAGCGTAGGATGGAGGCTCGTTCTGACCGGCTTAGCGGCAGTGGGGGCACTGCGTAAGCACCACTTTTGTTTGTAGTTTTATTACTGTGTTTTATTTTCCCTTTTTCTTTCGCCTTTGGTTTTCATTATTATTTACGAGCACTTGTTGTGTCTATACCTGTATTGGTAAACACCGTGGTTCTGGTTACTGTTTTCAGTATCAAATCCACGGACAACAGCGCCATCTACTGTACCAAATAAATCAGTGTGCCTGAGCGGCGTTACAAATAATGTACTGTCTCCTTGTGTCAGTGAATTGCCCACCACCCTTCCACAGGGTGCAAAGCGCACTGCAGCACTATTTATATTACAACAAAAATAAAATAAAATACTTAAAACAGAAAAAAACTGCTCACAAAGCAAAAGAACTTTAAACAAAACACAAATCTAGAACACAAAAAAACAAAAACAGACCCAAGGTCAGGCTGGGCAGTTGCCTTCACTGTTCCTAGACTTTCAGTTTCGTTTTAACTTTACTGTTTCTCCCGTCTCTCTCGCACACACGTTCCTCCTCTGAAGACCCACCTTCAACAGGGAGAGCTGCAGGCTTTTTATACTGGTGACCTTCTCCCATTTAGCAACAATTAAATCAATGAATTACATTTGGGAGATGGGTCACCTGCTGCACGAGTTTTGTGTGGATGGGGCTTCCCAATCCATGCTGCCAAAAAAACAACAAAAGATAATATTTAAATCAAACACCCTGCCCCTTTAAATCGTGTTATTTTTTAAAACAAATGCTTTTTTGTTTTATATACAGTAGGCTCTTTCATATTTTGGAATTCTAAAATGTTGATTGTTGTACCTGAATACTTGATCCATACAGTGCAAGGAAGTACCCTGGGGCTATTTGACGAAGAAAACAAACATACAGGTAAAATCCAAAAACAAATGAGATTATATATATATATATATATATATATATATATATATATATATATATATATATATATATATATATATAATTTCTCTCGACCAGTAATGACAATACAATTTGGCGTTTAAGGACAATATATTACTTCTGAAAAGTGATTATTACAGCATATTTAACAGAACGGCAATATCATAAGAACATAAGAAACGAGAGGAGGCCATTCGGCCCATCTTACTCATTTGGTTGTTAGTAGCTTATTGATCCCAGAATCTCATCAAGCAGCTTCTTGAAGGATCCCAGGGTGTCCGCTTCAACAACAGTACTGGGGAGTTGGTTCCAGACCCTCACAATTCTCTGTGTAAAAAAGTGCCTCCTATTTTCTGTTCTGAATGCCCCTTTATTTAATCTCCATTTGTGACCCCTGGTCCTTGTTTCTTTTTTCAGGTTGAAAAATTCCCTTGGGACGACACTATCAATACCTTTTAGAATTTTTAATGCTTGAATCAGATCGCTGCGTCGTCTTCTTTATTCAAGACTGAACAGATTCAATTCTTTTAGACTGCATATGACATGCCTTTTAACCAGGAATAATTCTGGTCGCTCTTCTTTGCACTCTTTCTAGACTAGTAATATCCTTTTTGTAGCGAGGTGACCAGAACTGAACACAATATTCTAGATGAGGTCTTACTAATGCATTGTAAAGTTTTAACATTACCTCCCTTGATTTAAATTCAACACTTAGATGAAGACATTTCTGAGTCAACATAAACTCCTAGATCTTTTTCATAGCTTCCTTCTTCAATTTCGATATCTCCCATATGATATTTATAATGTACATTTTTATTGCCTGCGTGCAGTACCTTACACTTTTCTCTATTAAATGTCATTTGCCATGTGTCTGCCCAGTTCTGAATGCTGTCTAGACCATTTTGAATGACCTTTGCTGCTGCGACGGTGTTTGCCACTCCTCCTATTTTTGTGTTGTCTGCAAATCTAACAGGTTTGCTTACTATACCAGAATTAGGAAGATTAGGAAGAGCATTGGACCTAATATTGATCCCTGTGGTACTCCACTGGTTACCTCGCTCCATTTTGAGGTTTCTCCTCTAATCAGTACTTTCTGTTTTCTACATGTTAACCACTCCCTAATTCATGTGCATGCATTTCCTTGAATCCCTACTGCATTAAGTTTGAAAATGAATCTTTTAATGCGGGACTTTGTCAAAAGCTTTCTGGAAATCTAAATAAATCATGTCATATGCTTTTCAATTATCCATAATATCATGTAATTCTTAAAAAAAAAAAAAAAAAAAAAAAAAAAAAAAAAAAAAAGGTCTGTTTGGTGGGCATTTACTACATTATTATTATTATTATTGTTATTATTATTATTATTATTATTATTATTATTATTATTTATTTCTTAGCAGACGCCCTTATCCAGGGCGACTTACAGTCGTAAACAAAAATACATTTCAAGAATCACAGTACAAGTAATAATACAATTAAGAGCAAGATAAATACAATGACTTTGGTTCTAGCAAGTACAAGTATAACAAAATACGATTCAATAACGGAGCAGATAACAGTGTCGGTGATAGTTACATCAGGATATAATTAAATACAAAATACTACAGATTAAATAACACTTTTGACAGATTACAGTACTCTAAAGTACAGGATTAAATGCAGAAAAATAGGGGGCAGATAAGAGCAAGTAAAGCGCATTTAAAGGAAGGGTGATATGTGTCCCAGGGGGAAAAACTGAGGAGTTCTACAGGTGCTGTCTGAAGAGGTGAGTCTTGAGAAGGCGCCGGAAGGTGGTCAGGGACTGGGCAGTCCTGACATCTGTAGGAAGGTCATTCCACCACTGCGGGGTGAGGGTGGAGAAGAAGCGGGCTCTGGAGGCAGGGGAGCGTAAAGGAGGTAGAGCCAGTCTTCTAGTGCAGGAGGAGCGGAGAGGTCGAGTGGGGGTGTAGGGAGAGATGAGGGTCTGGAGGTAGCTGGGTGCAGTCTGGCCAAGGCATCTGTAGGCTAGTACATCCTTGTACATGCATGTACATGTGATCATAAGTGTCAAATGACAGAATTCTGTTCTCAGGTTGGTTGATTGCAAGTTGTAGTATGAACACAGAAACCCTTCATATTCCATACTAACAATGCATCCCACCTGTAGTAACATGTTGTAAGCTTTACATACTGCACACCATCCTACCAATACTACTGTATTCCTTCGAATTTAAGACGCAGCCCAAATTTACCAACCTCAATTTCAGGAAAAAATAAAACATCAACTAAATATGCATTTACAAAGATATTTTTACCTCAATTATGCTGTTGTATCGTACACAACTGACATGAAACAGTGTTGTTGTAGATTAACCACGGAGCTCGTTTATTGTGCCAAGTACTGTATCACACATCCCGGCAATAGCAAGCATGACATCAGGCAACATGTAACCCAGCAACCACAACAGCACTGACTGCATTGCAAACACAAGTCAGAACCAGTTTTTCTCCCAATTTGTAAACTGTGGTATTGCTTGGCATGTCAAAGAATACAGGGGTCTGATCAGCATTTCCGATTAATTCAGATTAATTCAGTACTTTGTATGCTGGCATAAAGGAAGACGAAAAAAATGTATACAGACATTTAGGAAAATTAAGCATTTTGTTGTCATTCCTCTCACTTTGTTGCTATGCTGGCCCTAACATAGAAACCAATTCTGATAATTTACAAATTAAGAATCAAATGATCCTTGCTATGTGTGCAGGAAGAAAGAAAATTAGTTAGGAAATTGGAATTGCAAAAGGGCACCTAGAGGCGTCACCTTCGTAACAATTATGCCTCATTTTAATTGGGTTCACACAGAACTTTACTTCACTTTGTTTAAACTGTAAATCTGTTTGACAAATACATTCTTGTTGCTGCAGAAAGAAATATAAAAATTGACAAATGACTGCTAATAAGTCCCACTCCTCGAAATGACTCTTGTAACAAATTTGCACACCCAATTAGTTTTACTTCAAGGTGAACTCAAGTGCTAACATGGCACTAATAAATGGGCATGTTTCAGTATTAACATGATATGCTGCAGGCATGTTTGATTCTAAATTAGCTTCTGTTTCCTACATTCAACTCTCATAGCCCCATGCACTAACAATTTTTTAATGAACTTGGAGTGATGTTTCTTTGTATTTTAAAACATTAAAATATCCTTCCAAGATTCCACCAGAAAACCACTGACAATGCTAATAACACACCAAAAGTGAATTCTCTCATTAGGATCAGCAGTTAAAATGAGCTTAAGTCTGTTCCTGATTAAAAAATACGAAATTCAACCTTTGCTTGCACATAGACCTTAAATATGAAACAGATTAAGTTAGCCAACACTGTGAAATTAAAAAGACTACACTGGTTCGCTTATAAGGTGAAGTCATTTCTTTCATTCAATGTCTGCGTCAATTTTTGTTTGGCATTGTTTCTTCGTATTTTTTTTATATGATTATAAGTCAGTTTACTATGTATCTACCAGATATTCCGTGTGAAATCATTTTTCTATGAAGGCACTCAAATGCAACCTTGAAATAATACACCCACATTGACTCCCTTTATGGCGCAGCAGTATGGAATGTGCAATATTCCAAACAGTCTTCTCTGCCTTAACCTTTTGTAAACTTCTTTGCTTTTTCTCAAATGTTTATGACAATTCTATGAAGAAACATGCGTTACAATAGCCAAAACGAGTGCAGTATTCCAGTACCATTGCTTCCATACTATTATTATTTTATTTCATAGCAGACACCCTTATCCAGGGTGACTTACAATTGTTACAAGATATCACATTATTTTTTTTTTTACATACAATTACATTATTTTTACATACAATTACCCATTTATACAGTTGTTTTTTTACTGGAGCAATCTAGGTAAAGTACCTTGCTCAAGGGTACAGCAACATTGTCCCCCAGCTGGGATTGAACCCACGACCCTCCAGTCAGGAGTCCAGAGCCCTAACCACTACTCCACACTGCTGCCCTATAATTTATCAAACTTTCAAAAGTCTGAGTCAATAAACACTGAAAGCAATACCAGAGGTTATCCAGCTATTCAGAACTGAATACTGACAGTGAGACACAAGATATTTTGTGCATCAATACAGCTATAAGAAAAAACTAAAACAAATTCTGATATGCTTGAATTAATCCTTGGGAAGATATTCGATCAATACCATCTAGCAAGCTGCATCATAATGTTTAAATAAATATTTTGATGTTTAAGTATATCAAGCATTTAAATTCATAACAGTACTAAACTGTCAATTTTGTAGACATAGGATGTATGGGATCTGAAAATATTCTTCTGTCCTAAAGGTACAGATAAATGCAATGTTCTGGGTTGGACTGGAAAGCCTAAAGGCAAACCTCAATACTGAAAACATCTAACAAAATGCCAATAACTCATTGGTCTAGTTAATACATTTTTAATCCCCCACTACACTCAAGTGGTTTTAAAATGAAGAGACTCTCATTTCAAAATAATCCATACTTGATGCATGCCTACTGTATGCGTAACCCAATTTAAGTCATCTGTATAGTTTCATTAACAATGGAACGAGAGATAAATTCATAAGAGAGAACCTTTAAATTCTTTCACATACTGTGTTGAAATTAATCTCCAAATGCTTCTGTCTAACTCATAAAGGTGTAATGAGTTTAATAAAGTTTAAGACTATTAGACAATCATAGAGGACAGGGAGTGCATTCAACTTTCTAATTTTAAGATTTTACTGATACACAGATAAAAAAACTCCCCAACAAAACCAAAACAAATTAAACCAGTGGGTTATCCTATAAACACTGAAAGAACTTCAGGGACAACTGATTATTTTGTGTTCCCACCTTGAGAGTGTTTATTACACAGTTCCTGGCACCAAAACTAAAAAAAATATATATATATATATATAAAAAAACACCACAATAATGAACTGGTGAATTCAGTTATTGGACAATATAGAAACATGAAAAAAGAGAAATATAATCTACAAAAAACAGTGAAACTGCACAGAAATAATGATGCATAATGGTGTCTCAGGGTGCTGCACAATGTGAATAAACAACATCAGGAACATAGCAATAACAAAAATAATAAAACAAAACCAACAATAAACTTATTCAAAAATACATTTAAAACAGCTAAAATACAAATAAAAACCAATTCCTAAGATCATAAAAACAATAATTACAAAAAAACATTAACAGTTTTAAGAGCAGCTCCACAGGATCACTGTAAAAAGGCTGCCGAGAACACATTTGTCTTAAGAGCTGATTTAAAATTCAACACTGATGTGGAGTCCTGAATGCAGCTGGGCAGAGTTCTGAGCTATACCTTCAGAGGTGATTTCCAGATTCCCTGTGTACCTTTAGACCAGTGGCCGTCCATTTACGTTCAACCCAACGCCCCACTCTTTTTAGGTCTCTAAGATGTAAATTATACCAGGGAGAAGTGCGATCCTGATGAATTAATCTAGTTTTTATCGGAGCAACTGTATTTAAGACATTGGACAAGTTAGGATTGTAAAGCAGAACTGCTTCAGAAACATCTATAGTAGCAATCTGGTTTGTAGAAGCATTAAGTAGAGTCTGGATAAGGACAGATGGAGTAAGCTTATTTTTGGAACAATAAGAAATATACTTTGTATCTGGGGGAAGGGGGGTTCAGATTAGCAGTCAGCAAAAAGTGATCAGAAATAGTAATACTTAGATTAGATAATTCCAAACCCTGGGAAATCAGCAGATCTAATATGTGACCATGAATATGAGTAGCAGAAGTAACCGACTGAACAAATCTCAGTGAATCTAAAAGGAACAAATATCCTGAGCCACAACTGAAGTAGGAGAATCAACATGAATGTTGAAATCCCCCGTGATGAGAACTTTACCTGCACCGGTACAGAAAAAAGAAGCAAAATCTGAAAATTCACTGATAAAGGAAAGATTGTATTTTGGGGGACGATAAATAATAGAGAGAATCAGAGAAGATTACAATGGTGCCCTTTGTTTAGGTGTAGCCCCAGGCAGCCAGCACAATAAAGGGCTGGGGAAAATCTATATTTTAAAATAAAATTAATGATCGCCTGGAGCACTTCTTACAAGGCATGAACTGAACAGTTTTAACTTGGATGGATATTGGGCAAGTAATGGTTTGAAACCCTTTCTTCAACCTGCAATGCAGACTTCCTTTGTGGGTCAAAATGGAAATAAACTCCAATGAGCAAGAACCCCGGGTAATATATGCCAGTCAGTTCTTTTACATAGCAGAAAGACTGACTTTTTTAAATATTTAGTTCCTTCTCTTTTACAATCTGTTGCAAAAGCACCATAAATTTTAAAGTAACTGTTCCGGCTCCTGGCTTATGAAAGGTGATAAAACCAAGAGTCATTTATAAAGGGACAGAACACCATACAGTGGAGTGATGATAACCTATAGCCATACATACTGTGAATGATCAAATCTGACACCATAGAAGTAGGAAAAGCAACAAGCTTACTATCTTTTGGTTTTATCTCCAGTTCAAGGATTCAGACGTGCTTGTATTGTGCCTACCTGTTGTCCGAGGGAAGCAGTGAGAGCAATGCCAAAGCTGAAAGCTTTCTTCTTTCTGGCTGCGTAATGTTGTCCATTCGGTCCACCCACATCTCAATCAAGCTGCCCAAGAGCTGATCCATCTTTGTCCGGGAAATAGAAAGAAAAAAAAGACTGAATTTGACAATATTGTACAGAAGGATAAAAGCGTCTGCTAAATGACAAATTCATAATAATAGTAATAATAATAATAATAATAATAATAATAGGAACAACTATGCCACTCTTAAAACTACGAGAATACTCATCAACTACTAAAAGTGAAATATGTATTAGCCAGTTTCCTATAGCGTACATTCAAGTTCGCGCTGATTGGCCGTCGGCGACATGTTCAGCTTGTTTTAGACGGAACTACAGATATTTTTCTTTGCCAATTTCACGTTTGTGTGGAAAATTGGACTGTCAAATCAGGACTAACATCATAGGGAGAAAAGAGAAAAAGTTGGGAGAAAAGCACAATGAAACCCTGACTGGAGATTCTGCGCGGTAAGTTTTCATATCCACCGTACTTGTACAAGACATCACAAAGACAGAGAAGGCATGTTTTGCAAACTCGAATGAAGCTGGTACCATTTGAATTTATCAAATGTATTGCTCATCAAATAAACTGGAGCTTCCAAAATCTTTCTGCTTTAATCACGGTTCAGGAAACCTGGAATCCCTAGATCATCAGATCCTCTTTACAGTACAAAAAGCCAACCTTTGTTCAAAGTATTGTAAAATATTTTAATTCATTCTAATATATTCTATTACTCATCAAAAAAAAAAAAAAAAAAGAATTAACAATGATTAAAACCCCCAAAATTGATTATACTGTATTACATTTAATAAAATTATAATCCCAATCATACAATTCATCCCATGCCCTGTGGGACCTGAAATTTAAAACTACAGATAAAAAGGTTAATGAAAAAGTTATTCCCATAACTTTGTTATAAGTGCGTAACTAAAATTACTTTTTAATGCCAATAAATAAATGTACAATCTAAATAGCACAAATTAATTTAGATTAAAAAAAAACTGCATTTAAAAAGGTGTCACTATTTGCCCAATTCAGTTTCGCAGCTGGATGCAGTAAGAATACCAATGACCAACTGTGCCTGCAATTGCATGGAAAGCTTTATTTAAAAAGGAAGGTCACTTTGCATATTTGTTAAATCTGTAATATGTACAGCAACATGTGAGGTTTATGAATACCCAACATACAGAACTCCACCAACCACTTGAGGTCTACCATGTTATTATTATTACATTTCTCAGCAGACGCCCTTATCCAGGGCGAATTACAATTATTACAAGATATCACATTATTTTTACATACAATTACCCATTTATACAGCTGGGGTTTTTACTGGAGCAATCTAGGTAAAGTACCTTGCTCAAGGGTACAATAGCAGTGTCAGGAGTCCAGAGCCCTAACCACTACTCCACACTGCTGCCCATGTAAATCTGTCCGAATGAAAGTTTGAGAATACATTTATAAAACACAGTTACTGTAACTATTTATCCATATCAATCTCAGTAGAGTGTGCTATCCCGTATTTCTTTTTATTTCTCGGTTTGTTTTTTTAACCAGGCAAGCTATCCCCTGGATCTATGTCTGTTCTGTGAAGAGTCACACTTATGTGCACTCGTTTAAAAGGGAGCAAGTACAGTATGTATAAAATATTAAGCTGATTTGAAGTCCAGAAAAAAGCAGTCAATATACAATTGACAGCAAATGTAGTAGTAGTGTTAATAGTAAGTCTCAGATTATTATTAACATTGAGAGAGAAAGTTACCTGTATCTAGTTGTAAGATAAAACATTCCCGACAGAGTAAGGCAAAGATCTATTTTAACTTATACATTTAAAGAAATTACCAAAGATGAGCTGATTTGCAATAACGCAACAATGAGCGGGAACAAAGACACAGTTGGAGTGTACCTTTCCTTCTTGTTGAACTAGTTTTACACTGAGCAACACAACTGATCCAAAGGTTAAACACCATCTTCCTCCAGCCTGGAAATTGATCTTTTTTTCTCTCATACAAAAGCATGGAACATGGAGGGAAAATCATTTAGGGGCAGCAGTGTGGAGTAGTGGTTAGGGCTCTGGGCTCTTGACCGGAGGGTTGTGGGTTCAATCCCAGGTGGGGGACACTGCTGCTGTACCCTTGAGCAAGGTACTTTACCTAGATTGCTCCAGTAAAACCCTAACTGTATAAATGGGTAATTGTATGTAAAAAATAATGTGATATCTTGTAACAATTGTAAGTCACCCTGGATAAGGGTGTCTGCTTATTAATAAATAATAATAATAATAATAATATACATGGAAATAAAAATTACACTGACCTTCTGTGTCAACATGTCCATGCAAAATAAATCCATCAAAAAGACAACAAAATATACAGTTGTTATAGCCCCAAGGCAAATTGTGATACCAGTAATACATATACTGTACTAAACATAAAATAATACTACCTACAGAGAGTGGTTGCAATTTAAAAAAAAGTAACAATAGATATAATAAACTGAAGTGTTTTACTGCTTGTGTCACAAGAAAGAATATTTATTTTTGGTCATGAAACAGATAGAAAATATATTACAACTAGGAAAAGATTATATTTTTCCTCTGCTGGGATATTACTTAGGATTTCATACTGTAACCAAGAACTGCTTATATTAAAAACATAAATACTAGGGCACCATTGAATTAAACAGAAAAACCAAGCCCATGAAAACAAATATTGATGAATGACTTGAATGGACAAAGGAAGGTTGTTCAGTGAAGCTCAAATCAAGCGCAAGGCAAGTGAAGGGAGATTTAGAGAAATCTGACAAATCAACATTGGATGAACACAAACCGAGGACCATAATGATTGCAAAGATTATAAAAACAGGAACTGAACTGTACATTACATTACTCTGGAGTAAATGAGTAGTAAAAAAATACCTTTCATTCCAAAAAAGCCAATTCAAAAGTACAGAAAATGAACAAGAACAGTGACAAGGTAAACAGTGGCTATCCAACACCATTTTTTTTTTGGTGATACACATAAAAATAAAAGCTTTGGACAACTACAAGAAATGTCAACAGGAATAAAAAAGAGGAGCCTGTTTATGTTTATTTAAAAGCAAATCATTTATGAGAGCTCAACTTTAAAATGTTATCAAATAACTATGTTTACACTCCTTTGACAGAAACATTATCAGTTTTGGTTGGAGTACACCATTTTAGAATTATTGTTGAAACAACCAACATCATAACTGCATCAGATAATACTGTCAAACATTCAGCATCCCAGGTAGCATAATATAAGGGGTATCTCATATCACATCAAATGGTTTGTGAGCTTGAAGTAAATTGGAAATGTGAAAAAAAGACCATACTTTCTTAAAAACAATGTGGCACTGAAACTCTTCACAAGACACATCCTGTAATGGAACGTTATTGAGAATCCTAGAACGCACAAGAAAGGCAGCCAGTCTGTTCTGGGCTGCTGTGTGAAGAGTCCGCTTGCGAGGGTGTGCCTTTCTTTTATACCCTGCTCCCGGCTCTAATTTAATAATAAATCACCAGGTGCAGGGGATAATCACCAATGAAAATTAAACAATTAACAGAAATAATTAAACAATAAAACAAAACCCCCTCCCTGCTGTGTTACAATATATATATATATATATATATATATATATATATATATATATATATAGCACTGAAGTCAGAATAGACACTGCACAGTTAGCAGTTGCTGCATGGCAATACATGTAGCTAAGAATCAAAGAAGCACTTTCTCTGTTCAGCTTGACACAACAACATTACTGGGCTGGGTTTCATAAGAACATAAGAAAGTTTACAAACGAGAGGAGGCCATTCAGACCATCTTGCTCGTTTGGTTGTTAGTAGCTTATTGATCCCAGAATCTCATCAAGCAGCTTCTTGAAGGATCCCTGGGTGTCAGCTTCAACAACATTACTGGGGAGTTGGTTCCAGACCCTCACAATTCTCTATGTAAAAAAGTGCCTCCTATTTTCTGTTCTGAATGTCCCTTTATCTAATCTCCATTTATGACCCCTGGTCCTTTTTTCTTTTTTCAAGTCAAAGAAGTCCCCCGGGTTAACACTGTCTATACCTTTTAGGATTTTGAATGTTTGAATCAGATCGCCGCGTAGTCTTCTTTGTTCAAGACTGAATAGATTCAATTCTTTTAGCCTGTCTGCATACGACATGCCTTTTAAACCCGGGATAATTCTGGTCGCTCTTCTTTGCACTCTTTCTAGAGCAGCAATATCCTTTTTGTAACGAGGTGACCAGACTTGAACAAAATATTCTAGGTGAGGTCTTACTAATGCATTGTAGAGTTTTAACATTACTTCCCTTGATTTAAATTCAACACTTCTCACAATATATCTTGTTAGCCTTTTTTATAGCTTCCCCACATTGTCTAGATGAAGACATTTCTGAGTCAACATAAACTCCTAGGTCTTTTTCATAGTTCCCTTCTTCAATTTCACTATCTCCCATATGATATTTATAATGCACATTTTTATTGCCCGCATGCAATACTTTACACTTTTCTCTATTAAATTTCATTTGCCATGTGTCTGCCCAATTTTGAATGCTGTCTAGATCATTTTGAATGACCTTTGCTGCTTCAACAGTGTCTGCCACTCCTCCTATTTTTGTGTCGTCTGCAAATTTAACGAGTTTGCTTACTATATCAGAGTCTAAATCATTAATGTAGATTAGGAATAGCAGAGGACCTCATACTGATCCCTGTGGTACACCACTGGTTACCTCACTCCATTTCGAGGTTTCTCCTCTAATCAGTACTTTCTGTTTTCTACCTGTTAACCACTCCCTAATCCATGTGCATGCATTTCCTTGAATCCCTACTGCGCTCAGTTTGAGAATTAATCTTTTATGCGGGACTTTGTCAAAAGCTTTCTGGAAATCTAAATAAACCATGTCGTATGCTTTGCAGTTATCCATTTTCAATGTTGCATCCTCAAAAAAAGTCAAGTAGGTTAGTTAGACATGATCTCCCTTTCCTAAAACCATGCTGGCTGTCTCCCAGGATATTGTTACCATATAGGTAATTTTCCATTTTGGATCTTATTATAGTTTCCATAAGTTTACATATAATAGAAGTCAGGCTTATTGGTCTGTAGTTACCTGGTTCGGTTTTGTCTCCCTTTTTGTGGACTGGTATTACGTTTGCTATTTTCCAGTCTGTTGGTACAACCCCTGTGTCAAGAGACTGTTGCATGATTTTGGTTAGCGGTTTGTAAATAACTTATTTCATTTCTTTGAGTACTATTGGGAGGATCTCATCTGGCCCAGGGGATTTGTTTATTTTAAGAGCTCCTAGTCCCTTTAACACTTCTGCCTCTGTTATGCTAAAGTTATTTAAAATTGGATAGGAACAGGTCGACATGTGGGGCATGTTGTCCGTGTCCTCCTTTGTAAAAACCTGTGAAAAGTAATCATTTAATATATTTGCTATTTTTTTTTCTTCATCTATGATTTTGCCATTTGTGTCTCTTAGACATTTAACCTCCTCTTTGAATGTTCTCTTGCTGTTATAATATTGGAAAAACATTTTGGAATTGGTGTGATCCTGTAGCATACAGTAAACAAACATGTGGTGAGAATCAGTTGAATGGCTGATACATTTATATTAAAAGGGTCCATGATAATCAAAATTATATTATTAGGAGCTTATTTTCCAGGTGTTTTTTCCAAGAGAAGTAATCGTGTTTTGCTAGGAAAAGTTGCTTTGTATTTTTGTAATAGAGAAAGCACAACATGGTGTTCAACAAATCAGACTTGGTGCTTGGGGCTCCTGGATTAAAATTCATGCCATGTTACAGACGTCCTTATTTAAATGAATAAAGCTCTTTGCTACAAATCTTACTTTCTTCCCTGAAAAACAGGTTATTGTTTTTTTGTACGACTACACCTAGTTTAGCGAAAGACTGTGAATTGGCTATACCAGCATACAATAACTTTTCTGATTAACAGCAGGGTGCTAGGCAAAAGGAAACTTCTGACAGTTTCAAATGTGATAAAACAGAAAAACTAAAAATGGAATACCTGTACAAAAGTCTGATCAAGTTAAGAAGTTCTTACCTCTTGATGGAACTCCACTGCCATCTGTGTGAGAAGTGAAGAAAAAAAGCTACCATTTTGTAGCAACACTCTTCCCATCACACCCAGGTAAGTAGACATAACTACAGGGTACCTCTGCAAAACAGAAGAAATATCTAATAACTGAACAGCAAAGACTTAAATATAAAACCTAGATGCTGTTAAATAGACCCTATCCCTCCAAGTAATAAGTGTTGTCAGATACAGTATAAATAAGCAATCAAACTTAGGGCCCTGAACTGAAGAAAAAGACCAGTAGGATAATAGCAATGTTGTCTGTAGGGTGTCTGTATAAAAAGCTATTCTTTCACTGAGGAGCCATTCTGTATGTCATTACCAGGGAGCAGTACATGAATAATCAGTTCCACATGAGTCGTTAAGTTATTGAGGTTAACTCCTTAAAATAAAAATTAAACAAATTCTTAAATGTAATTGTATATAATGATATACTATACATGTGGGATTTAGAATTTGCCACATTCTTTTAAATTCAGACTTCACTTCACTTCCATATTCAGATAAGGTTACAGGGTAATTGGGCTTCACACAGTCTGCTAATAAAAAATATGTACATTTTTTGGCATCAGTTATGTTTATCTTTGAAACAAGGGCAATTTGCTCAAACACATATGGGTGCCAAATAATGAAACTGCTACGGCAGATTACGAAAAAATACTATTTTGCTCTTGATGCCATACAATATTACTGCAACTGTCATAAAAGAGAAAGCCGCTGCAAAACCTGCTGGAGTCGTCTGGTCACAAGCTAACTGGGGTCACTTGATATAGAAATGTTTAAATTCCGTATGTGATCTCATAACCTGATACTACCAGTGCATTCTGCTGTTCAAGTAAAAACTAGAAGATGATTTTACATTACGAATTATAAAACAGAAGAATTGAAAAGTAGTATGTTTTTGACATTAGTAACATTTGGTGGCTAACAAACAAAACATTTGTCTGTGTCTGTAATTGTGTGACAGTAACATGAGATAACTGCCCTTACCTCCCCATCTATCACACCTCTGAAGACTGAAGGCAGGAGTGACTGGAACATGTGTGTGCCCAGGGCAGGGTTCACTTTTATGGCAATTTCAACAACCTAATGACAAATAATAAAAAATAATGTTATTTTGCTATTTACACAACACAATAAGCTTACCTCTGCCTATCAGACCTTGCGTGAATTGTGAATTACCTTTGATGCCAAGAAAAACAGAAGCTTTACTGCACTGAAAATGTTCTAAGAAAACCAGGTACATGTTTGATGAATACAGTATGTCTGCACTGAGGGGTTTGTATGGCTCAGATAACTGGCAGCTCACGTCTAGGTCAATGACAGCAATGTTTTGCAGTGCACTTTGGCAGTCGGGATAAATAAAATCTTGTGGCTTTGAGTCAGAACTCTCCGGCCAGGTGTCCAAAACACCAACATCACCATGACAACTGACACTCATTTGCACTCCTAGGCAATCTACAGTATCAGGAAAAGACTAAGTGGCAGACATGGATATTGGTTACATTGCTCTTTCAGCTGCACAGGGGAAGATCCCGCCAAAGGAGGGCTGGGTATCAGCAGTGTAATACAATACGAGGGTCACGATACGATACGTATCATGATACAGTAAATTCAGCATGAAACATAAAAATCACACAATTCTCTCATTTACTTGTGCAAGTGTTTACAATAACACTGGTAAACCACTTTTTGGCAAATGAGCTTCATGACTTGTTTTGCTTTTGTTTCCTGTTTATTCTTTAAAATACATTTCTTTAAAACAATTACAAAATTGGTTGCTATCATATTATATTATATATATATATATATATATATATATATATATATATATATATATATATACACACACACACACACATATATTTTATGTATACACACACACACACACACACACAATTTGAAAAAGGACAACTGCTGCTTTTTCCAGCCAGTTGAAGGACTTGTAATCCGAAACATCCAGATACAGTGCCTATAGAAAGTCTACACCCCCTTTCAAAATTTTCACCTTTTATTGCCTTATAGCCTGGAATTAAAATGCATTAAAATAGTGTTTTTTTTTTCATTTATCTACACATCTACCCCACAACTTCCAAGTGAAAAAATTAATTCTAGAAATTTGAAGAAAATGTATTAAAAATAAAAACTGAAATAGCTTGGTTGGATAAGTGTCCACCCCCCTTGTAATAGCAATCCTAAATTAGCTCAGGTGTAACCAATTGCCTTCAAAATCATACACCAAGTTAAGTGACCTACACCTGTGTTAAATTGTAGCGATTCACATGATTTCAGGATAAATTCAGCAGTTCCTGTAGGTTCCCTCTGCTGGGTAGTGCATTTCAAAGCAAAGACTCAACCATGAGCACCAAGGCGCTTTCAAAAGAACTCCAGGACAAAGTTGTTGAAAGGCACAGATCAGGGGATGGGTATAAAAAAATATCAATGGCCTTCAATATCCTTTGGAGCACGGTCCCTCCAAACTGGATGACCGAGCAAGAAGACGACTGATCAGAGAGGCTACCAAGAGGCCAATGGCAACTTTGCAAACGCTACAGACTTTTATGGCCAAGACTGGTCAAAGTGTGCATTTGACAACAATATCCCAAGCACTCCACAAATCTGGCCTGTATGGTAGGGTGGCAAGAAGGAAGCCATTACTCAAGAAAGCCCACCTTGAATCCTGTTTGAAGTATGCAAATAAAACACTCAGGAGATTCTGTAGCCATGTGGCAAAAAGTTTTGTGGTCTGATGAAACTAAAATGGAACTTTATGACCTAAATGCAAAGCGTTATGTTTGGCACAAACCCAACACAGCGCATCACCCAAAGAACACCATCCCTACTGTGAAGCATGGTGGTGGCAGCATCATGTTATGGGGATGTTTCTCATCGGCAGGGACTAGGGCACTTGTCAGGATAGAAGGGAAAGTGAATGGAGCAAAGTACAGAGAAGTCCTTGAGGAAAACCTGCTGCCCTCTTAAAGAAAGCTGAAACTGGGATGGAAGTTCACCTTTCAGCATGACAACGACCCAAAGCACACAGCCAAAGCTACACTGAAGTGGCTAAGACACAAAAAGGTAAATGTCCTTGAGTGGCCCAGTCCGAGCCCTGACCTAAATCCAATCAAATTTGTGGCATGACTTGTAGACTGCTGTCCATCAACCCTCCCCAAGGAACTTGACAGAGCTTGAACAGTTTTGTAAAGAAGAATGGTCAAATACTGCCAAAAATAGGTGTGCAAAGTTGTTAGAGACCTATCCCAACAGACTCACAGCTATAACTGCTGCCAAAGGTGCTTCCACCAAGTATTAACTCAGGGGGGTGGAGACTTATCCAATTATGATCTTTCAGTTTTGTATTTTTAATATATAATTTTTTTCTCAATAAAAACTTTTTTCTCCTTAACAGTGTGGAGTATGGTGTGTAGATAAGTGGGGAAAAAATCCTCATTTAACCCTTTGCGGTCCTATGTCGAACCTGGTCCGACATTGCAATTTTCCCTTTCCGGTCTGCAAAAAAGTCTCTAGTTGTTTTTTCTCCGGAAAAAGCCAAGAAAACCATTCAATGGCCGAGATCGATAGGAGCCGAAAAAATAAATAAATAAATAAATAAATAAATAAATAAATAAATAAATAAATAAATAAAAGGGGGCGTATCTCATTAATACAGATAGCCCCGGCATCACATAGATAACACAGACATAAACAAACAAGATAGCTGCTTCTGCATCCAGTGCTCAAAGAACATCACAGACATTTGCAGAGCTTTTTTTAGATGTTATAGTAAGAAAATAATGACTTGGATCGCATTATTGAGGAGTTTGGTGATAAAACGAGTGATCAGGAGGTATGTGAAAAAAGCAGCGAACGAGGGGTGGGGCGGGGCTGGAGATGCAGTACTGAGTGTCCTGTTGATATGCAGTGCCTTTTAAACCCGTTTTACTGTGAAAAAAACACACTTAAAACAGCGCTTCTAAAATAAACTGCGCGTGTGAAAATAAATTGGACAGGACGCACCTGAGATGCGCTGAATAAATGGACCGCTAAGGGTTAAATGCATGAAATTCTGAGGCACTGACAACAAAATGTGAAAAAGTTCAAGGGGGTGTAGACTTTCTATAGGCACTGTATAATCGATTTTTTTTTTCTATCAATGATTCACACTTGTGTACCTACATTATATATATAGATATATATATAGTATATATAGTGTTATTTAAGACCTAGCCTAGATGTTATTAGGAAAGCAGATGGGTTGTTAGTATCATGTGAAGTATATTGCAATTACTTAACTTAAACCATGTTATGTTCTCAAGCTATATGTAAAAATATAAGTGTGACCTACAAACAAATGGATGTAGAGTCAGACACCTTCATATACCACACACTCTGATACTCCCAATAGCATAGGTTTCATAACAATTTAATAAGCAGGTTTCCCGAAAATGTAGGTGTGAGATACAGATGAACAAATATACAGACAGACGACACACCCGTATATATATTCCAGAATCTAATACTCTCAATATATTATGCAACATAATGTCATTAGCAAGTGCTAACAGCAAGTAAACAACTTAGGCACACTTTGGAATAACTATGGAGACTTGTTTTGTAACATTAACAAAAAGTGTCCCGTATTCATGCCTCCTAACCTTTTCAATATGACCATGCTATCAAGACAACACACACCTCAGTCATTAAAGCATGAAGGCTGTTTCACTTTGCAGGGTGACTGGATTTTAATATATCAATTAAAAATATTTTAAAATCCATCATGAGTTCTTTTGTTATCACCACACACAGGGCTGTATAGCATTACGACTTCTACTGTGCAGAGGTAATCTTCATTTGCATATTAATAAGAACATATGAAAGGGTTGGGTAAGTAAATAAACCCAATTTACTCTCGTTCTCTTGAGTTAGTGTCTAAAAGTGGTGAGGCAGACCATTCGATTTGTGCCCTCTGTTGCTCTATCGTGAAACACTCAAATATCCAATGATCTCTTGCCATCAATTACAAGGATTAGAATGAATATTTTAATAGCTTCTTCTAATCAGCAATTGTAGCATTTAGCACCTGAAAAATAAACGTCAAGAGGAGCAACCCTATTTGAGCCATAAATAATAAAAAGGTGTCCCAGCTGCATGTTTCGTAATGCTGTCCATATATGTTATATTTCTTTAGTTATTCAATTAATTTGTCTTCCAAACAAAATTCATTTTAATGGAGATCAAAGAGTAGTCTCTGTCGTGACAAACAGAGCCAACATTCAGTCAAAACAAATATGGATACATCGCCTTTCTCCAACGACACAAAACACCAAGTTTTTTTTGGATATTTTGTACTCGCACAGCATACATTCTGCCAAGTCAAAGATAATGTGAATACTGCCAATAGCACTGATTAATGCTCCTGTATTCTATTATTTGTATTGCGTACCTAAACGGTTTCCATGAGCAATGCGATTGTAAGTTATTGAATAAATGGACCAAATGCACATCTCTGGGTCTCCAATAATTATGAATTGCCATCCCAAGGATATACAAAAAAAATAAGTTAGTGTAAGCTCAATTTTACGCGCACTCATAGAAACTGACTTTGGAGCGACACTAAGATATTAAGGAGTTGTGTTGCGCTTGCAGTTCTTGATTCCTTAAGGTGCTGTATTGAGCAATGGAATCTACTTTAACATTAGACACTAAGCAAAGTAGCACAAAACATAGTTTACTTATCTACAGTAACATAAACAAAGTCCTCTATAACTAAAAAGGTGAAAAGATTCATAGTGGGGGCATGAGAAGTATTACTGTAAGATACTTGGTGAGGCTCATTGAAACCAGGCCACACTGACAGGCAAGTACTAATGCGCCTGGCACTGAAACTTTGAAATACTTATTTTACCCAAGGCTCTACAGAAGTACCAGAAAAACAAAACAGGAGAACATTACCCTTAAAAAACATTTCAAATGAAAATGTACTGCAGCATAAAGTACATAAATAGCGAGCTGCGATCAGATAGAAACCCCAATTCAATACTTGATGCACAAAGCCAAAAACTCAATTAAATTTCAGTCTGAATCACTTTTGCTCGAGGCATAATTGTTGAAAACAGATCCCCCTGCAACTCTTGACTTTGCCATTCTCCCTATAAAAATGCATATTGCACATAATATATCCTGGTTCAGCTAATTATATTTACTTCTAATTTCTCAGCCCAAAACCTAACCTTACTGTGTGAAAGCAAAGGAACGTATGTTTCATTGATTTCTCTAAGGGTAAATGCACTACAAAAGCTTAAAATGTATTTTTGGAGAATATATTTTTATATATAGAAAAAACTTACAAGAGCATGACCAATTGCTACAAATGAATGATCTTGAGAAAGTGATGTTGCAATTATGTGGTTTCATATAATTCCTAGAACAACCTGGGAGGATGCATATCCAATTAATATTCACTATAAAAGAAAAATGCATAACCTTAATACTATTGAAAAAACGTTTCAGTGGGACCAATTCTGTTTTACAAACTACATACTAAAATAGCCATTTCTGAACACAGTCTGTCTGACTTAATGCACCCAGTTATCTGCATTTCTTAAAGAAGCTTCTACCAGTAACTATTCAAAGACAGATTGTAAAACACTGCTGTCTGCAATATTAAACCTAATGGATCCTTCCATCTGTGGAGTTATGAAGTACCAATGTTGTGAGTTCAGTGGCAGCAGGTCCATGACAAGTTCATCAGTAAAACTGCATTGATGAGGAAATGGTCTGAAAATAGTTGACACAAAATTAAAGTTTGCAGGGCATTGTTTATGCCTAAATTAGCATGCTTGTTTGCAGATTTTTTTTTTAAACTGTGCACCAGGGAAAGAGCATGTGCAGAAAATGTCATACTTATTAGGAGATCCGCATTTTCAAAGTGAAAGCTGTTTAAGCTGTTAATAGCAAAGTGCTTTAACTGCAGTTCCTAGATCTCTCTATCTATGTGTACATAAAATGTGAGTAAGAATACATTTTCATAGTTAAACCATGGCTGGACTCGTCGTTGAGTTTGTTTGTAATCTTAGAAGTATGTTTGCTGCTTAGCTGAATCTATTTGACTTTATTGTAGTTAAAAAAGTAGAAGTTATTTTTCTTAAACACCACTTGATACATATTCAAAAGTAAATATATCACTTAAAGCATTTAAGCTTGATCAAGATCCTTACAATTCAAATATAAACCATAACAACCGGAACAGTGGAGTAACCAAACCAATGAACAGTACATCGGCAAAAAGCACAGCTCTGAAACCAGACAGCACATGTAACCACCACAGTGTAACTTTTGTTTTGCAACTACAGCTATCTTAGGAAAGGGATTTAATAAAAAGCACAGTCAGAGTCTTGGCTGAGGGAATTTGGTTTTAAGTAATTAAAACCTGAATCTGCCCAGCACAGTCATAGCTGTTTGAAACATTTTCTCAAAGCACTTTCTCCAAGGCTAGTTCTTTGAAGACAAAGATAATAATCTACTAAAATCAATACTCCTCCATAGGCATCTGTGTGAGCAGCACACTAGAGATCAGATACCAGCACATCAGGTTGAAACAAAAACTGCAGGACATTTTTATTTTAGGTTTACATCACTAGAAACTCTTGATTAATTGGTGTGAAATACTAATACCAGTTATGAAAATGCCAGGATGACAAACATGGTGTTGAAAAACACAAAAAAAACATGGTAATTCTGCAATTATTTTTCTGAACTTTGCAGATGGTCTTTCATGGGTTTAATGTATTGATCAATCTCACAGTTTCTAAAAAACCATAAGTATAACAGTTGAACCACACATGCATAAGATCAATGTACCACCTTGTATGTCCTCACTGCTATTTGTGCTATTTTGATATTTGCAGAACAGAATGCAAATGCAATGATTATGAACAGTGGTTCTTAATGCATATGGATTAAAGATTAACAGTTTTATTCTTTGAAGTACAAGCTGCAATCATAACTTACTGACAAAAATGTCTTCCTTGTGTGCACACACACAAACTCACACAAAGCCTCAAGCTAGGAAACTTATTTGCAGGTGAAAACTATATAAAAATAAAGCTGCAAAATGCTAATGTCTACACTCTTAACTCGTCCTGTTTAAATCTTGCTTTTCATAGTGTGAATGGGCATTATCCTGTTGTTTTGTGTCAACATCATTGAGTGTGCAGGAATTTTAGCAATATTTAAATAACATGAACTACAAAAAATATAAGTACAAAAAGAAAGTACAGATGTGAAATGTGCTGCCAACATCTGTGCACACTGTAAATAAAGTGAATACCTTTAGTACTTGGACTTGGCCTTCAGTGGTTATGTCTTTCAACAGTTCACAGAATGATTGGCAAAGGGCTGCAGCATAATTCTGAAATGAAACAGACAGTGAAATCATTCGAATCAGTTGCATTCAGATTACAATAATGTCACAATCAAATACTGGAACTTTTGTATCCCTTCCAGAGACTTGGAGGCAAATGTAAAAGTATAAGGATTTCAGTTGACTAGTCTGTGATTTTTGAGCAGGCCTAGAGGAAATAAGCTAAATCAAACGGTGGGAGAAAGTAATAGGCCAGTGTTTATCTTGTACACAACCCTTGACTTAATTCTTAAAAACAAGCAGGTTAAGTCACAACCCTCAGTGCCCCGAGAAAATACGTATCTTATGACAAACTGAGGATTGCCAAGCAATGACTCAACCAGCAAGACAGATCACTCTCCTGGTTTCAATGTAATAAAAGAGAACAACATGCAACAGGTCAAACATTCCATAATGTGATCCAGGTAAAGCACTAGCACAGGGCACAATGTATATTATATGAAATTGCAATTATACAGTGTATCACTTTATAAATAAAAATGTTAAATATTGTTGGAAGGAGTTGCATGAGCTTAAAAGGGACCAGTAAGGCTCTGTGGCTCTGTGAGGATACCCTCACAGTAACTGTCTCCAAATGGGTCATGCTTATTCAGTTTATCATAAGCCATTGCAAAAAATTACACTGGACAATTGAAAAGCACTGAACTCAGTCTGATGGGAATTTAATTTATTTCTAGAACCCCCACAAGCTTTTTAAACCATAGGTACTTTTTTCAGAATTTCAAAAAATCTCAGCTGCATAAGACTGACAGAAATGTGCAAGACTAGACAAAAATATGCAGACGAAGATTAGCACTAATACTTGGATAAAGTAGTCGAAGACTAGTGCTGAAACAGGGTCTGTGAAACTAGCCAAATCATGTACCTGTATCAAACAAGTCTAAAAAGTGATCATTTGAAGAATAAAAACATAAGATTTAATAGTGTGTGGTTTTGCTGTTCTCTATTTTGCTATGCCAGTCTTTCCCTTTTAAAAAGTAAGAAATACAATTATTATTAAAATATTTTTAGTTAAAACTTTAAGAAAGAAGACAAGATAGTGTTTTGAAGTCATAAGGAATAGCCAAGCATCCACGTTGAATAGGCGCATTCAAGGATGTTCAACAAATTCACAATAGGTGGCTGTTATACCTTCAAAAGTCAATACAACACACTGTCCCTGTGATACAGCAACACCCGATACATCAAGCCTACTGCTCTTTGGACTGCTCCCCTGGAAACCTCTCTCTCCTCTCAAAACCTTTCTTGAAATTGCTGTTTTGGTTTTAATGAATTTGAAGGAATGGATCTGCCTTGCTTAGTGTTTAAATACTGAGAAACACCAAGCTTGTTTTGTATACTGGAGCCCTGCTTCAGTGTAATGGGATTAAAATACAATTCCTGGCGTTTTTTTAATGGGTAGATTGCTGTATGTGCAATTATTATGACAGCCCACAATAGTAGGGCAGTGTAAATATATATATTGTTTATTTTTGCATTTTTATAGAGGGCATGGGCAGTATTTACTGTATATAGGCAGTTAATTAAAAAGTGGGGGACAGTAAGTTTCCGTTACTGCCGCCAATAAGAAATTATGGCAACTAAATTATTTTTCAGTTTGTCAATGTAAAAAAAAAAAAAAAAAAGGATAATATTTAATACAAAAATATGTACGTAGTTAAAACATGATGTATACTGTACTATTATTGATATACCTCTATTTTAGTTGTTTTATTAAATGTGTATAAGTAATAAAACTAAATAAAATGAAATTTGTGACAAATGCAATGAAAAATTATAAAAAATAAATGAAAAAAGAAATTCACAGGGCTCTACTCATTATCATTGCTTGTTGGCAATATCCATGTGTAAGGAGATTTACTACACCCACAAGAACAAACATTAAATGAGCACATACATAAACAATGCAGATTACCTGTAAAAATTCAGACGATGACAAGAAGATATAAGCATTAACAATTTGGAAGCAGGTCCGAAGGTTTTCCGAACTCATTGCTGCAAAAGAATAAATCACAACCACAGTTAATTAAAGCAAGTTAGGAACTTCACAGAACTATCCACACAGGTAACAGGAAAGACAGTTAGAGACCACTTCAATTCCTGCCAATAGTACATCTTAAATATTTTAATGGTTCTATACTTTTTCCTTTTTTATTTACTAAATGAAATACATTTTCTTAATGCTCATACTAATGCTTTTTTTCTGTATGACATTCATCACTATACGAAATGCTGACAACATAAGCCATGATCACAGGGAAGGAATAAAATTATTTTTCATATCAAGTACATCCTGTTGGTATAATTTTGATACAAAAATCAGTGATATCTCCCTGAACCTTTTAAATTATTATTAGTATTTGTTTATTTAGCAGACGCCTTTATCCAAGGCGACTTACAGAGAATAGTGTGTGTGAACTATATATCAGCTGCAGAGTCACTTACAACGTCTCACCCGAAAGATGGAGCACAAGGAGGTTAAATGACTTGCTCAGGGTCACACAGTGAATCAGTGGCTGACCCGGGATTTGAACACGGGACCTCCTGTTTACAGCCCTTTTCTTTAACCACTGGAGCACACAGCCTCCTATCAGTTCACAAACTACATAAAAAGCATGAAAACGTATGCATGAAAACCCATCTTCCCTTGTACAAGGTGCGAGCACCTTTTTTGAGTGAAAGGTGTATGCAGCAGAGATGGATGGCTCTTTGATAGAAACAGTTCCATTTATTTGAAGTCTTCCCACTAATGATGGGAATGAGAATGTAGAGATGGGAGCCCAGCTAACAAGATTTAAGTTTTTGCAGGTATCAGGCTTTTAAAAGACTGTCACCCACACCTGTGGTGGTTTTGACATAGACTCACTGAGAGCAGAAAATGACCTAAGACTGTCACAGCTACTAGAAGCAGGCTGATATTTGGGATACATATTGAACATTTGTGAAACTGCAACAAATATTGTAATGACTGTAATGTATTTTAAAAAGAATATAAAGTCAGCAGAAATATATAACACATTATGAACAGGTTACAAGGATTTGAACTAAGAAAACTGAACAAGTGTTAATGTTAGAAAAAAGCTTGTCTGTTTTCCTTTGTTATTAGAGTGTACAAACTCTTGGAAGCTGGTCAGACTCAAAAATAGGGCCTCCCCTATCTTTAAATTAATAAAACAATCGTGTGTGGAAGCCTGTAACCTTGGCAGAAGCAGGCATTTGGGGGAACTAAACACTAGGCTAGGTATTGCAAATTAACAAAAAGAAAAAGTAACCCTTTCTAGACAGATCAAGTGTTTAAAACTAAAAAAAGCTATGTTATACCTATTTGACTTTATTGCAACTAAGCACAGATGTTTTAAAATATTGTGATCTAATAAGGAACAGAATGAAATAAACTCTCTGAAGAGAAATAATATGTTTGAATTAAATCGAAACATCACATTTTAACAAGTGTTTTTGCCTGGTTGGGGCTTTAGTGTAATAACAATGGTAATAACAGAAGTCTTAATAATGCGGTGATATTTGTCAATATTAACAAGCCTACAGTTTAATGGATTCACA
Source organism: Acipenser ruthenus (assembly GCF_902713425.1). Lineage (NCBI taxonomy): Eukaryota > Metazoa > Chordata > Actinopteri > Acipenseriformes > Acipenseridae > Acipenser > Acipenser ruthenus. The sequence continues at coordinate 16,526,873 of NC_081190.1, forward strand.
GTTTCTTATTTAGAAAAAAAGTAAGCTTGATCTGAAAGTAGTCTTTAAGCTAAACACAGGTATTCTAGAATAATTCAAACCGTATATAAGTATAAATATATTATTAGAACAGAGGAAGTGTTATGTTTGAATAGAAGACAAAGTGTAAACTGTAATTAATAACTTTAGTACACAGTGGACCTACTGAAGTAAAATAACTAATTTTGTGACCTCTTCTTTACCTGCTCGTAACAGAGCGGTGCTGGGCATGGAAAGTGCTTTTTGATAGGCGAAGCAAGACTTGCTGGTAATCAGCAGTTTTGAATCCAAGGCCTTTCTATAATGAGCGATCTTTAAAAAAAAAAAAAACTACTGAAATACCTTTTGGTAACAGAATAAGGGAGTATATGGTGTAATGTTCGTTCTCTTCATTATATTATAGAAATTAATGAAAAACGTGGCAGCCGAAGTGAATATTTCATTTAAATTAGAAGAGTTGCCTACAGTATAAGCTCTTATCAGGAAGGTAGCGACTTTAATTGGGATGATGTTTGTGAGCCAAAAATACAGAAGCTTTTGTATTACAAAAGAAAAAGCAACTTTTGGACAGAGTTACATTTAAAACTGAAAAAGCCACAGTGTTGCATTTATTTAAATTTTACTGCAGTAATAAAAAGAGGTATTTATTTACAGTTTAAACGTGAAATCATTAAAAGTTTGTCTCAGACACACTGGAGAATTCTGGAAGGGCATTAGACCTTCAAAAAGAATAAGGCTTAGTCTTTGGCACCTCAAAGCAGGATTTGTATTTGCTGTGTATCAACCTTGAATGATAACCAACAGAAGGTGATTTAAGAAAGACAAGAGTATATACCTCATTATATTAAGAAAATAATGAGAGCTTAGTTATACAAATTAGGATGTAAAGCTTTTTTATTAGCTGAAGAGTCTCTTGAATCCAGCCAAAAATGACTTAATGTGGTGAATTTGGAAAAGTGCTTGCAGTAGAGTTTCATATTAATTAAAAAAAAAACTATCCTTGCAGGTGAGCAGGGTGTCTGAAAGCTGCTTGCGCAAGGGATTTTTAGAAAAAGAGAGAGGTCAGGCTTAGTCCAAGCATGGTACAGTTAATATGAGACTATTATATTGAACATGTTCATTATAGCCTGAATTTAAATGAAAATAATTGGATTGGCCACTGTATGCTTAGTGGTTTTATTCAAAGGCTATGATAAACCCCTACAGCCTTTGTCCAATACTTTGTTAACACACATTTGTATATGAAGTTTATGAAGTTAAACTGGCCCATTGACAACACATTGAAAAGGTAACATGATATGCTGTAGGGGGGGGACATACATTTTTGACCCAGGTTAATATAATCAAATAGAGCTGGTGTTACATATTAAAAACATCTCTAATAAAAATATACATATACACACACACACATATATATATATATATATATATATATATATATATATATATATATATATATATATATATATATATATATATATATATATATATAAACACACACATACAGTGCCTATAGAAAGTCTACACCCCCTTGAACCCCCCTGCCGATGAGAAACATCCCATGACATGATGCTGCCACCACCATGCTTCACAGTAGGGATGGTGTTCTTTGGGTGATGCGCTGTGTTGGGTTTGTGCCAAACATAACGCTTTGCATTTAGGCCAAAAAGTTCCATTTTAGTTTCGTCAGACCACAAAACTTTTTGCCACATGGCTACAGAATCTCTGGAGTGCTTTTTTTGCATACTTCAAAACAGGATTCAAGGTGCGCTTTCTTGAGCAATGGCTTCCTTCTTGCAACCCTACCATAAAGGCCAGATTTGTGGAGTGCTTGGGATATTGTTGTTACATGCACACTTTGACCAGTCTTGGCCATAATAGCCTGTAGCTCTTGCAAAGTTGCCATGTGCCTCTTGGTAGCCTCTCTGATCAGTCTCCTTCTTGCTCGGTCATCCAGTTTGGAGGGGTGGCCTGATCTAGGCAGGGTCTTGGTGGTGCCATACACCTTCCACTTCTTAATAATCGTCTTGACCGTGCTCCAGGGGATATTCAAGGCCTTTCATATTTTTTTATACCTATCCCCTGTGCCTTTCAACAACTTTGTACCGGAGTTCTTTTGAAAGCACCTTGGTGCTCATGGTTGTGTCTTTGCTTTGAAATGCACTACCTACAGGAACTGCTGAATTTATTCTGAAATTTATGTGAATCACTACAATTTAACACAGGTGGAGGCCACTTAACTTGGTGTTTGATTTTGAAGGTGATTGGTTACACCTGAGCTAATTTAGGATTGCTATTACAGGGAGGGTGGACACTTATCCAACCAAGCTATTTCAGTTTTTATTTGTAATTAATTTTCTACAACTTTCTAGAATTATTTTTTTCACTTGGAAGTTGTGGGGTACGATGTGTAGATAAATGAAAAAAAATAAATAATTTTAATGCATTTTAATTCCAGGCTATAAGGCAACAAAAGGTGAACATTTTGAAAGGGGGTGTAGACTTTTTATAGGCACTATGTGTGTATATTATATATATATATATATATATTATATATATATATATATATATATATATATATATATATATATATATATATATATATATATATATATATACACATACATACATACACACACACACACATACATACATACATACATACATAATACACACACAGACCTGTATTGTATTTGGTAGCAAGGACCCTGTGAACTCCAGTTCACCTCATTTTTAGGGAAAGGAGGGGTGGAAGATAGTGAACCATGAGCTCACATTCAATTAATTTTGAAAAGAGGGTCATCGGTAATTTTTGAAACATATTACTCACACAAAGATAGGATCTGTCAAAACAGAGCAAATAATTAGATTTAATTGGGTCTTCTGACATATAAAATGGAGAAAAAACTCTATAAAAGCCAGTCAAGTGTCACTCAACTTGATCTTACAAGTTCCGTGGTCCACGCTCTGACGATCTCTGAAAAAGCTGTTTGCTCGTATTCAAAAGTCTGCCTTTAAATACAGTTCTTGTTTTTATGTTGTGTTCTACAACTACACTTCCATATAGTGGAAGGTAAGAACAATTTTGAATTTATATATAATTTATATTGATGCATTGCTAGAAGGTATAGGATTTACATTTTAGCTTTGGAGAGTGATATATTGGATGTTTTAGGATTTAGCGGTGGGCGCTTTAGCGGTTTGCATGTCTAGCCTAAGGGCCGAGTATGTGATAACCATACCTGTATTATTGTGTCTGCAACCACCCAATCCATTTTTAAGCATTTAATAAACAGAGGGAGCACTATTACTGCTCTGATTCATTAACTTCAAATTAAATGAGTCTGTGTGATTTTCTTGAGTATTAAAAGTTATCTGGATATGTTGCAAGCCCAGTGCATGAACAATCCACTACAGGAGTCCTCCTTAAACATCTCCCCTGAGTTTAAGAGTGAGCTCAGAGCAATAAAAGAAGTAAGTCTGAAATCTGACAAGGTGTAAGTTGATGTAGCCAAAGTCAGATACTGTCCTTCAATAAACTGGAGATTTGTTTATTTTGAATGAGATATTATTTTAATGTTCAAACTGAATTCAAGATAGCAATGCATCAGAGAAAGGGAAAAACATACACAACTTTCAGACATATCAATAATCACTTTAATATATTTATATTGAATTTAGCTACTGGGAACACACACAAACCTCTAAAAGTAATGGCACAACATCTTGCAATGAGCATTAACTAATGCATGTCATCTGTTAGATTTAAAACTCACCAATAACTTGTCACTTAAGAAACAGATTGCACATCTTATTTGCCATCTGTCTTTATTACACACAAAGCTACTATAATGCCGTGATACTCAACTAAACACTAAACCAGCAGGTGGAAGCCAATGGCTGCAGAAGTGATTTTAAATGATACATATCCTTGTCTGCCAGTTTATCCACTGCACTTAAAAAAAGAAATCTGAAGTTTGTTCTCTGGTTTAAGTAAAGGTAGTTTCGGCAACTGGCACACAAGTCTCGAACATCTTTGGAGCCATCTCGTAATCTATACAGACTTGAGGTTATTAATGCCATCTATACACTCCCCTTAAGCAAAAGGAAGCAAAAAAAAAAAACATTAGTTATACTTCCCAACCCATTTCCCAAACCTGTCTTATTGGTATACTGATAGAACTGAAAGAGAATCATAATGGTGACATGTCGACCTGTTCCTATCCAGTTTTAAGTAACTTTAGCATAACAGGGGCAGAAGTGTTAAAGGGACTACGAGCTCTAAAAATAAACAAATACCCTGGGCTGGATGAAGTCCTCCCAATAGTACTCAAAGAAATGAAAGTAGTTATTTACAAACCGCCAAGATCATGCAACAATCTCTTGACACAGGGGTTGTACCGACAACTGGAGAACTGCAAACATAATATCGATCCACAAAAAGGGAGACAAAACCGAACCAGGTAACTACAGACCAATAAGCCTGACTTCTATTATATGTAAACTTATGGAAACTATAATAAAATCCAAAATGGAAAATTACCTATATGGTAACAGTATCCTGGGAGATAGTCAGCATGGTTTTAGGAAAGGGAGATTGTGTCTAACTAACCTGCTTGATTTTTTTCAGGATGCAACATCGACAATGGATAACTGCAAAGCATATGACATGGTTCATTTAGATTTCCAGAAAGCGTTTGACAAAGTCCCGCATAAAGGATTAATTCTCAAACTGAACGCACGAGGGATTCAAGGAAATGCATGCACATGGATTAGGGAGTGGTTAACATGTAGAAAACAGAAAGTACTGATTAGAGGAGAAACCTCGAAATGGAACGAGGTAACCAGTGGAGTACCACAGGGATCAATATTAGGTCCAATGCTCTTCCTAATCTACATTTTGACTCTGGTATAGTAAGCAAACTTTCTAAACTCGCAGACGACACAAAAATAGGAGGAGTGGCAAACACTGTTGCAGCAGCAAAGGTCATTCAAAATGATTTAGACAGCATTCAGAACTGGGCAGACACATGGCAACTGACATTTAATAGAGAAAAGTGAAAGGTACTGCACGCAGGCAATACAAATGTGGATTATAAATATCATATGGGAGATACTGAAATTGAAGATGAAATCTATGAAAAAAGTTCTAGGAGTTTATGATCTAGACAATTTGGGGAAGCTATAAAAAAGGCCAACAAGATGCTCGGATATATGGTTAAAAGTGTTGAATTTAAATCAAGGGAAGTAATGTTAAAACAATGCATTAGTAAGACCTCATCTAGAATATTGTGTTCAGTTCTGGTCACCTTGTTACAAAAAGGATATTGCTGCTCTAGAAAGAGTGCAAAGAAGAGCGACCAGAATTATTCCGGGTTTAAAAGGCATGTCATATGCAGACAGGCTTAAAGAATTGAATCTATTCAGTCTTGAACAAAGAAGACTACGTGGCGATCTGATTCAAGCATTCAAAATTCTAAAAGGTATTGACAATGTCAACCCAAGGGACTTTTTCAACCTGAAAAAAGAAACAAGGACCAGGGGTCACAAATGGAGATTACATAAAGGGACATTCAGAACAGAACATAGGAGGCACTTTTTTACACAGAGAATTGTGAGGGTCTGGAACCAACTCCCCAGTAATGTTGTTGAGGCTGACACCCTGGGATCCTTCAAGAAGCTGCTTGATGAGATCCTGGGATCAATAAGCTACTAACAACCAAACGAGCAAGATGGGCCAAATGGCCTCCTCTCGTTAAAAATAAATAAATTAATTAAATTAAAAAATAAAAATAAATGAGTGGTCTTAATTATCATTCTGATTATTAAACAAACAAGGATATATTTTATTACATGTGTTTTACTACACATTTAAAAAGCAGAAGCTTTTATAAAACCTAAGCAGGGAGAAAAAGACCACAAATAACCTTGGTAATGAGGAATAAAAGAATATCTGAACTAGATTATAAGCACAATTTGCATATCAACAAAATAATGACCGGATTTATTTCCATCAGTGGCTTAAGTCCCCATTCTTCAAACACCAACGGATATCGAGACCAGTAGAATATATAACTAGCACTGAATCATAAGTAGTTCTGAAGAACGTTCTGAAGCACTATGCAGCATTAAATGAATGATACAAAATTACAGGAAGTACAGACAATGGCTCTTTTCTAACTAATGAAACCAAGTAATATTAACTATAAAATGGTACACATTTTAAAAGATTAATATATTATCTATTTTTAAATAAAATTGCTTTTATCTTTGTATTCTAAATGTTTTTTTTCTATGTGAAGAATATGGCGGGGGATACCTTATGTTTAACCTTTTTACTGCTCGTTTGTAACATTATACAGTAGTCTCAGCGTATAGGAACACCTCCTAAGAGAACACCCTTGTGATTTTTCCCCCATTGTAAGTGCTCCTCCTAAAGGAACAGGAACTTTGCTTAAAATAACACCTTTTTGGCACCACTAGTGATTAGTTCACAACTGATACAGTACTGTTTTGTAGCTTGATAACTCATCAAACTTGAATTCAAATGGTTTACCGGTAATCAGTCGTTTCAAATGTGACTTATCGCAAGAGTGCCTTGAGGCACACCGATTGGTTAATTCAATCTTTCCAGAACCACCATCATATCATTGCCTCAGTTTGTATTCTGATTTCCACGAGTGCACCTCATTGCTACAAAATGGCATGTAAAGAAACGGCAAAACGCACCACTGTTTCTCTTGCTACAAACAGTTGGAAATTGTTTGAGCTCCTGAAAAAAAAAACTGAAATCAGACACAAGTCGCCAAGCAATTTGGTGTTTTCCATTTTGGCAAGTTGCTTCACCATTCTGTTAAATAATGTTGTGCTCCTGTACAGGTATTCATAATAATCTAGAGCTGCTGCTGCATTTTTTAATGTGTGTAGGGGTGCTGTGCTAATTTAGTTTGACAGTAAGTTTATTAACATGATGTTACTTTATTATTATAGTTTATTAACATACACTTGCCTATTTTTTTTCTCTTACTTATTCTGTTAATTTCATATGTTGATGCACTTGAATCATGACAAGTAATAAATATGTATTTATTTATTTATTGATTGACTGATTGATTCATATTGTGTCTGGTGGTCAACTCTGTCTTAAAAGAACTCTTCAGCTAAGAAACATATAATTTGCTTCCCGAAACACTTAATTTGTCTTAGCCGGAGACTACTGTACTATGAATAATGTTTGTTGGGGTTATTTTCATAACCCTGGTTTCCTGAAATAGAAAGATATAACAAAACTGCTCAGCCGAGCCTGTGATGCAGTCATGCCCGCCCTCAAAGGTAAAAAGGACTGTGCGCACAGATCTCACCGTCATTTTTCCTTCAAGCCTGCTGCAAACATGGACGCAGCTCCCTCAAAGGTTAATGGTTACATTTCTATTTCAGGAAACCAGGGATGGTACCGGGTCGGTGACTTTAGCACCGGGTCAGTACGGTACCGCTCGGAACAGGGATGGTACTGGGCCAGTGACTAACACCGGGGAAGTATGGTACCGCTAGGAACAGGGACAGTACCGGGTCGGTTTGGTACCTGTTTGGTGACTGTAGCACTGAGTCGGTATGGTACCGGTGGGGTCGCGGTTCATTTACAGTAGTGTGCTGGGTCAGAACGGAGCAGGTCAGTGACTTCGGTACTGCTCCACTGGTTCGTAGTTATTTTTAATATAAAATATAATTTGTGTAAAAACACAATAAATGTGCAAATCTATAGCAGCAAAAGTAACACATACTTATCTGAATAGGCTCTCCTGTCAAGTCAGTTCTTGAATGGAGAAATGTGTGCACAGTCCTTTATACCCTCGGGGACAGGCATGACTGCATCACAGTCTAGGCTGAGCAGCTTTGTTATATCTTATTCAGGTTTTGGGTCTTTAGGAAGTAAAGTAAGAGTAGGGAATTTTATCTCCCCTGAATAGGTAAACAATGCATTTTCTTTTTCCTTATTAAATACTCAAGCATGTAAAGGATTGTGATCAACTAACCAAACAAAGTTAGAAAATTACAAGCAAGTCATTTATAAGAGAGTTCAACTTTAAAGCAAGTCATGTATAAGACAGTTCAACTTAATAAGTTAATGTGCACATTATGAATCACTAACTATTCAAGCATTATAGAAATATGCTCTTTGTATAAAGTGTCATTGATATTACTTGCCTTGGTGGGGCCAGTTAATGAGAGTGATGAATTCCCTAGATGATCCAATTCAAAAGAAGACTAACAATGTCGATACTTTCACAGATGCCTATGTTCAGAAAAATCTTTAGGTTATTCTAAAGAGCTATGGGAGTACAGAATATTATAAATATTTAAAGCGCAGCAAATGCTTGGCAATGGTTGTTCTGGATTTCAGGGTTACTTGTTATCAACAAGAACCAATAGCGTGAAAAAAAGTGGTTACTTATAGCCTTTGTGGACTGACTGCCAGACTTGTTCCTTGAGATACAGGTTATCACCACTTACTACTTACTTATTGAACAAAAGTTTTAGTGAGAGGTATAAAGACAGAACCGACTTCACCTTCCTGGCAGGACTAAAATATAAGTGATAGAACAGTTGTCACTACCCTAACAATCTCTTTTAACATTGAAAAATGTGTGCGAGCATTGTATTTTTTACAGACTCATAATTATGGTGGTTTAAGTTTTAAAAATATTTAGTTTATCATCACTTTGGGCTTCTACAGTTGCAGACATAGTATTGGGACCCTACGCTTATACCATAATTATAATTAATTATAATTATAATTCAAGGAAACAGATTAAAGGACAAGCATTTAGAAAACTTTAACCACTTTTTAATAAAACAAAAAGCAAAATAGACAAATTCTAGTAATGTAACAAATAACACCGTGTAACAAATATTTTTTTTTTTTTTGGTTCCTGGGTAGTAAGTGTTATTTCCTAATTGCTTATGCCTCAAAAGTATAGAAAATGGCTATTATTCCCCACAAACTTTGCTTTTGTGACCAGGAGTGATATTTTGAAATTTACCTATTTCCAATGAGAAAACGGGCGAATATGTGTCTTTTCGTTCACATAAAGTCAGAAAAAAACAACATATGCATCCAAATTAACATGTATTTATACTAAAGTAATACAAAAATGACTACAAGAGATTTAGAAGTGAGTAGTTTTTCGAGATTTACGATTATACTGTAAATCACTTTCACAAATCAGCCCCCAAATGTAGTCTCCCATCATGTTCTCGTTATACTGTCCTTGGTAGCGGCGTTCAAAGTCCAGTATATCCTGGTGGAAGCGCTCGCCTTGCTCCTCCGAGTACGCTCCCATGTTCTCCTTGAATTTATCAAGATGAGCATCAAGGATATGGACTTTGAGGGACATCCTACAGCCCATTGTGCCGTAGTTCTTCACCAGAGTCTCAACCAGCTCCACATAGTTTTCGGCCTTGTGATTGCCCAGGAAGCCCCGAACCATTGCGACAAAGCTGTTCCAAGCCGCTTTCTCCTTACTAGTGAGCTTCTTGGGGAATTCATTGCACTCCAGGATCTTCTATATCTGTGGTCCGACGAAGACACCGGCTTTGACCTTTGCCTCAGACAGCTTAGGGAAGAAGTCTTGAAGGTACTTGAAGGCTGCCGACTCCTTATCTAGAGCTTTGAGGCTCCTGGATGAGCGGTCAATGAAGGACAGTATAACGAGAACATGATGGGAGACTACATTTGGGGGCTGATTCGTGAAAGTGATTTACAGTGTAATCGTAAATCTCGAAAAACTACTCACTCCATTCACTTCTAAATCTTTTGTAGTCATTTTTGTATTACTTTAGTATAAATACATGTTAATTTGGATGCATATGTTGTTTTTTTCTGACTTTATGTGAACGAAAAGACACAAATTCGCCTGTTTTCTCATTGGAAATAGGTAAATTTCAAAATATCACTCCTGGTCACAAAAGCAAAGTTTGTGGGGAATAATAGCCATTTTCTATACTTTTGAGGCATAAGCAATTAGGAAATAACACTTACTACCCAGGAACAAAAATTGTGTTACATAGTGTAATCTATCAAAAAACAAATAAACTTATTTCATTTAAAAGTATTGGTTCATGACGAAAGTATTGGCATTCACGCTTTAGTATTTCATGCGTCCTACTTTTGCTTTTATTATGGCTTTTGAATGCTTATGCAAATTCTTAACCAGCATGTTGCATCTTGTTGGTGAAATCTGGGCCCATTCTGTCTTGCATATTTCCTACAGCTCAGACAGATTGGATACACAATGCTTGGCTGCAGCTTTTTTCAGATGTCCAAAGCATTTCTATTGGATTGAGATCTTGTGATTGCAAAGGCCATTCCAGAACTTTTATCTTCGTTTTCTTCAAGAATTCCAGAGTTGATTTAGCCATATGCTTTGGGTCGTTTTCGTGTTGGAAAATAAACTGTCTGGCAATCAGCCTACGAGCAGATGGTATTATTGTACTTTGTGGAATGTTTTGATTAGGGCTGCTCCAATTAACAGATTAATCGCTCTGATTAATCAACTAAATAATTGACTGCAGATTCATTTCTTTTACAATTTAATCAGGCAGTTTTTTTTTTGGGGGGGGGGGGGGGGGGGGGATTTGAACTCCATTTCCCAACATCCCCCGCTGAGAAAAAATGCGCGCGAGAAGGCTTGTCAGTTCGTATTACTAGTGTCACAAGCTGCGACTATAACATTTTGTTTTACTGATGTTAGTATTGTTAATATTACATTTTTTAAATATTAATTAATATTATATATATATATATTATATATATATATATATATATTACGTTGAAAACCCGGAAGCCCTAAATATAATGTAAAAAATTAATAAAATAAAGGTTGCTCATAAGGAGCCATGTTATATATGGTACGTTTGCATCAAAGACCAAAAAAAAAAAAATCCATTCTCAGTTCTTGTGCATTATATTTTGTTATTCAACTCTTTCATGGATTGACGTTCTGTGAAAATGTGTTACATTTACTGAAATAAAAACGCTTTTAAAATGACCAAATTCCCATTGGGCTTATGTTATTTTAGATTCTATTGATTTTTTTAGCATTACTATGCAGGACAGCCACTATAAGATCGTTACCTTTATTAAAAATGTGCAGGGATGAATTTACCGATTAATCAACTAATGCCCAAAAATTAACCGATCAAAATTTTAAATTGAGTGACAGCCTTAGTTTTGATACATGGCTGCATTTTTTCAATCTTCAAATCACATGACTGTCTCTAGTCCCTGAACTGCTAAAACACCCCCATATCGTGATCGAACCACCTCCATGTTTAACTGTAGGTAGAAGGTTTTTACCTTTTTTATCCCCCAAACACGCTGTGGTCTATTTTTGGGGGAAAGTTATATTTTAGTCTCATCGGAACAGAGTGTTGTTGAAGAATGCTTCAGATTTCTGTTCATATTTCTTGGCATATTTGTTTTATGAATGTTCTTTAAAAGTGGTTTGCAGCAAGGTCTATGTGCTTGTAAGTGTTCTGAGTTCAGGTGCCTTTATACAGTTCTTCAAAATCTTTATTTAAGTCTTTGGCTGTTAATCTTGGATTTTTTTTTTTAAGCTGCTCTGACAATTCTACCTGCTGTACCCGTAATTTTCTTTGGCTATTCACTTCAAGCGTATCAGTTGAATTTGTTCTGTGGCACTTCTTGATTATTGTTCTGATTGTGTATTTAGGTATTCCATATTTCTCTGATTTAGTTCTGTAGCCATTTCCTTTGTTGTAGTTTGCTACGAGTGCTTTTCTCAAACGTGAATCCAGCTCTTGTGACAAACATCCATGCGCAGATCAATAAAATTAAAAGCCAAGTAGTCCCCAATATGAAGCCTTTTAAAGCTCACCAAGCACTGGCTCCAAGTTCCATCACACTTGGATGAGTGGTCCAAAAATGTAAGTACTTAATACGAACATGCCTCCACGTACTGCATGCTTTAGGTGGTTTCCAGAGGAACTACAAATCAATATATTTTTCCTTTAAGAAGAAAAAAACAACAACAACAACCACCACAAGTCAAGCTCTGATGCCAGTCTTTGATGAAAGCCCTGTTACTTAGAAATTTCCAAACAGAAGTGGGTTTCTCAAGCATTTTTCTATGACGCTAGGCGAGTGTGCCATTAAAGCTGCAAGGAACATAGCACCTGTTTGCTAAAAGGCTTGAATTTCTCCTCTCCAGCTACACATGGAAAAAAGATCCACAATCAAAATCATTCAAATCAGTTAAGGGTCTCTTTACAATCATAATTGTCATCACAGCTCATGCATTGTACTGTATATTTTGCGCCTCTGATTTTCGGTTTAAACCGATAAACGATAAAACAGCCCAGATACAAAAAAATAAATAAAATAAAAATGAAATCTGTGTACAGTCAATAAACACCGGAAAAACACTGGAGATGGTTACTCCATTCTTGTTGACTTGACCCCTTTCTCTGTGAAAAAAAAATAAAATACATACAGAAAAAATTAATAATAATAATTCCAAGTGCTATTGGGCAATGTCCCTCCTTCCTGACTTGTATCTTGCATTGATTCGTTCTGAATATTTTAAACCCACCTCAACTACTGAGTGGCAGCAAATTCCTACATTTATTGGATAGGATTGTAACATGCTTGCGAGATTTAAAACGAGATATTCTTGCTCGCGAGATTTAAAGCTATATTACAGTACGATAGGGAGCATTTACAAGCTCGTGGAATTTAAAACAGAATTGCAAATTGGGGCGAAATGTAAAAAAATGCCTAAACACACAAAAACCCCAGAAGAATATGCCCTTGACCAGAAGGATTTAGTTGTGTGAAACGCGTAAGCTTTATTTAGTTTTTATTTTTACCTTGTTCTTAATAAAATATGAATAATTGAGAGACACTTTGGGATATAAGTTTTTCATTAAGCGAGAGTTGCTGTCTTCACTCTTCAGTGGTGGAAACATCATATGGTGTATGCAGGGATGTTCTATTTCTGTACCTTCTGATAATGATTGTGCTGGTGGTCTTCAACCCCGGCTGCAAGTATCCCTAACTATATATTATATGATAAACTGAAGATGTGAGCAATCACAGTAGCTTCTTTAAACAAATATTTTGATCCTGGTTGAAACAAAAAATCTGGACCATTAGTATTTACTGTATACCAGTTTCCGTGCAGCAAACAACGTGCATTTCCATACAGGGTAAAAAGGGCAATCTAAATGACTGGAATTGATAGTAAGAATTTGCGCATGTTATAAACATTTATGCAAGACATTTCATTTTTCATTGTTGCTCATTTTAATGAATGTGTCTTTCTTTGCAGTTTCTCCTTTATTATTATTATTATTATTATTATTATTATTATTATTATTTTCTTATCAGACGCCCTTATCCAGGGCGACTTACAATTGTTACAAGATATCACATTATTTTTACATACAATTAACCATTTATACAGTTAGGTTTTTACCGGAGCAATCTAGGTAAAGTACCTTGCTCAAGGGTACAGCAGCAGTGTCCCCACCTAGGATTGAACCCATGACCCTCCGGTCAAGAGTCCAAAGCCCTAACCACTACTCCACTCTGCTGCCCACTGCTTTTTTGAAGACTACAAACTTCATCTTTGGGTTTGCTGCACTGTTCTCATTACAATGACCCCTCACAACAAGTGCCTCTTCACGTGAGCCAGGGTTAGGAATAACATTTCACACAAATTAGCATGGAACTCTCTAAGTGTACATTCAGAGCAGCATGTGAGACAGTTTTCAATTCATGCTTGCTTTCACAACTACTGAAAGTCATGAAGGAGGCACTTACTGTCGTGTGTTTTTATTCCACTTATATTTACAAAACCATCCTCCACATAATTGCTGATTAATGTTTAAATAAATCAGTCCACAGTAAGATGGTCCCATAGGAAGAAATAAAATAAATACATTAAATATCAAACTGCAATAGAATTTAAACTGCAAAAATACAATTGACAATAATCTTTTGCACCACACACCAAAAACGTCTCATAAACAAATAATAATGATGACGAAAAAAATACAGTTGTGCGTAACCGGCTTCATGCCTAACTTGTATAGCCTAAATAAAAATAAAATGAGCAGCATTAGAAAGCAAAGCGGTTGGGCTTTTAAAAACAAATGATAATAACTGGGCGGTACAGCAGCACAAGCAATGTACTCTAGATCATTCAAAAAGGTAACACCATGTTGTTCCTGGAACACATTTTATTCAGGAACATCATTTTAAAAGATGGTGAGATGCCAAATCGGAATTCCAGTCACCCCCGTGTTACAGTGGGAGCATTCTCTTAAAATGTGAAAGAGCAGTTACTGTGCCTGCTGCACGTTTTAACCATGACTAATTCATTCACAATACAAAATATTCAGTTGAGTGCTACAGCCTCCTGCAGCTGCAACAGATTGGACATGATTGAACATGAAATCAGGGCTACCTAAGATATCAGAGACTATTCCCAGACATACTGTACAAGCCTCAAAACAGAACATGCAGTGATGCAAGTTAGAGTTGACCAGCTTCCTCCGTGATGTGTGGTCAGAGAAGGCTTTGAAGAGCACAGCAGCAGTGACTTCACACCTGTTCCAATACCCGTCTGTTGCTGGATTTGTTTTTGGCAAGGTGATGCATGTTTTCAATGAGCATTATTTCTGCAGTACTTATGGTTGTATTGAGCATAATATACAATGTGAAAAATATATATATTTTATTTCAAAAGACACGCAACAATTGACGTCTGCGACTTAATAAGCAGCCTGTCACAAAATCACAACCTTATTTCTGGACCTGTTTTGTGCGTTTAAATAAATTAAAAAAAAAAAAACACCACACACACACACACACACACACACACACACACACACACACACACACAAACTGCAAGACTACAGTTTAAAAGCCACATATCAAAGATAATATATTGCATAATAAACACTAGTAGGGTCATAGGCTACTACACAGCAAGAGTAACAACTGAAAATTAAACTGAAGATGTCTTCATAAATCTTTTAGCTATTACAGAACCAATACCCAGAGTTACGAATCATCTGCCTTATTATAGGCTATCAACTACAGGTAGCAAGCTCATAAATTCGAGACCTGCTTGAAAAGACAGCAGGTGCTATCAGGCTCTCATTGAATGTTACTTGCACCTTCTTTCATATGGCTAAGGGACACTTATGTAAGCATATTGGTTCAACAGTGATGTATAATTGACTCATGAAATTTAATGTGGCATTTCCATCATCCAATGTAAACAAGGAATGTAAAAGCAAAGCCTATGGTTTAAGTTGGGGAAAACTAACAGCCTGATCACGGAGAGCTTACATAGGATTTTACATTGTGTTTTTAAAAAAGTTACAATAAATCATAATGTTCATCAAACGATTTCTAATGACTTGTATATTATAGCACTGATTTGTTTTTAAGTGTAGTGTATATATTCACAATTCACCATATTCATAAGCCTAGTTCCCCGAAATAGAAATGTAACCATTACCGAATGGGTATTTACCTCCTAAAGACCTTAAACCTGAATAAGATATAACCATGCTGCTCAGCCGAGCCTGTGATGCAGTCATGTCAGCCCCCAAGGGTATAAAGGACTGCGGGCACAGATCTCAGCATCATTTTTCCTTCAAGCCTGCTGCAATGATGGACGCAGCGACCATGAAGGTTAATGCTTAAATTTCTATTTCAGGGAACCAGGGTTATGATAATAACCTAACGTTCCCATTCAAGTATGAAATGTAACCATTACCGAATGGGTCAGTATACCCAAGCCGTCACAAGGTCAAGGTTGCCGGACGACTGGAATGCTACAAGGCTAGTCCGAGGCTGCTTTGTGCATTACCATTCGTAAACCCAGTAACAAGTAGCTAAGGCTAAAATACTGAGGGAGAAACTCACCTCTAAGCCTGTGTTGTGAGGGTCGACTGAGAAGACACACTCAACACTCTAGTTCTGAACACCACCTCTGGCAGCAGGCGCAGGTGGCTGTGCCGGTCTTTGAGGCTGCTGGGTCCTAGGGCGCCAGTTTGCCGCTGGTTTGCGTACTGGGGTGGTCGCTTGTGAATCAAGCGCACCAACTCCTTCGTGGATTCCCGCGTGCAGTGAGAGCGCTGCAGCATCTCGTTCACCGCAGGCCCAAAGGTATGCCCTGGTGTACAGGGGCATCCAACAGTGGTGCTTTGTTCCCGTCAGACGGAGCAGGTTCTTATTAACCAGGGGCAGCTCATCCAGGTCGTGGTGGTAAGGGCCTGTAAGGGCCTGGTAAGGGACCTCAGAGAATAGGACTGGTAGGCTACCAGAATACTATTAAAAGTTGCCCAGCTGTGCGGCGAACGCACTGGCTGAATAAGCACGCTTAAGGATCACCTTTGAGACCCGCCACTGTTTGTTGGGGCAGATAGCATCCTTGGACAGGAGCGCTAATTTAGGCGCCTGTATCAATGTGGTAAAACCAGCGGAAATTTGGCCAGACCCAGCTTCTCTGCATCGTGCACCCTATATAGGGTGTACATAGACCGGGAAACAGCAGGAGCAGTAGCCGGGTCACCCCAGGACGAAAATCCAGGTGCAATGGGGGGGGGGGGGGGGGGGGAGGGGCACGGGAGAGTTGGTAGGCTTGTCATCAAAGATAGACGGCCTTGACTCACCTTCTGTAGGCCAGGCACTTGCAAGACTGCAGTGGCCCTCTTGATCAGCGGTAGAAACTCTGCCGACAGGGAGTGCTTAACCGCAGCTCCTGTTCGCCCACCTCCTCAAAGGTGGCAAGGGAGAGCATGTCATCCTGCTGCCAATCTGTGCTTTTAGCCCCCTGGGATCCCAACGGGACAGGCGGTGCCGAGCGTTCACACAGTAACTCTGCAAGCACCGTTCCTTGGTGGGAAACTGCTGCCCAGAGCTTCTCCATCTGCTCAGAGTCCAGCAAATGCTTGGAACGTATGCTTGGAGAAATGTGCACAAAACCTGCAGAAACTGCAGTTCACCAGTGCCTCCTTTGCGAGATATGGCACCAGGCAGGAAGAGCTTCTGCCGTGCTGGTCCTCAACAGGCATGATGCAAGTAGCAATGCAGTGTACGGTAACAACGTACAAGTGCTGCCTCAGTCTGTTTAGAGACAGCAACGGGACCTAAGCACTGGTCGGTAGCGGGTCGGTACTGGTTTGGTGACTTTGAGCACCGGGTCGGAAATGGGACGACACCGTGTCCAACCAACGTTGATTTATACTATAATTTCTACAACAGTCTGAAATAACCTGAGGATTCATTTAAAATGGATACATTAGGGAAAAATAGTCTGATCTACAGTATTTGTATCACCCTATTTGCAACTTAAAGTGCAAATCTATTAATTACTAAGATCCAACAAAAAATATGATAGCACTGCATATTGGATTAACCTGTATACTTATTTAAAGTAATTAAAAGAATTACAGCTTTTGTGCTGCTAATTAGAGACGTCTAATTATTTACATTATTTCTCCAAGCTGGTACAAACACATAGCACCATACTTGGTTTATGATACTGGGTAAGGCTTAAATTAATGGTAGCAAATTCTTATGAATTGCAATACAGTTTTATAGAATTGCATAGGAATAACATCTAAATAATTGTTTAGTTGTTTTTTTTGTAATGCTGAAGATAATGTAAAAAAATGTGCATCATTTCATAATGAATTCAAGTGCAACACCACAGGAGGCGACAATGTAATGCATTGAAGTTCATATTAATTTGCAGCCATTATTTTAATATGCAACCAGATACTATGCTTAAATACACAACACTGAGTTTGTCTAACCAGCAAAACTTCTTAAATCACCTGTAACCTAATCTAACTTTCAAAAGATTAGGAGCATAAATATAAAAGCACAAATCTCACAAGAACTGATGTAGTACACTTACTGTTAAAAAAAAAATTGAGGAAATTCATGTAAGCGTATTTAAAAAGATGTTTGTTGATACAGTATATCTGCATTCTATATACCATTAATATATGTATTGATCTATCATATCTAGCTATTCTATCCACCCTATCTACAGTATCTAATACCCTATCTATCTTTCTATCTATCTACAGTATCTACCACCCTATCTTTCTATCTACAGTATCTACCACCCTATCTCTCTATCTACAGTATCTACCACCCTATCTATCTCTATCTACAGTACCTACCACCCTATCTATCTCTCTATCCAGTAGCTAACATCATATCTATCTCTCTAGCTATTGTATCTACCTCTCTATCTATCCATCTGATTTTAATAACTCCTACAGGTTCTTCGGTGCTTGTTGAAATGCCTCCAGGTCTTCTCACATTATTACTTCAATCCTTTATCAGCTGGTAGGCTATAAGTTCAGAACTGGAAAGCCTTTGGGAAATTACAATGCAGACATAAACTAGACATTATTGAGATCCATCTGCTGTTTACAGTTAATTTCCTACTCAGGTCAGAGAGTGGATGGTGACATATCAGCTTACACCACAAGGCAAAACCTTTATTGATTAACCATTGAGTGCAATAGACCATAAGAATGATTTGAATTCAAAGTTTTTTGGATATGGAGAAACGGGAGCTATTAACCAGAGATACAAAAATAATACTCAATAAAAATGGAACTTTAGCAGAATTATTTCTAAAGCAGAAACTTAATTGTAGCTAAATGTGGGCGTGCTTACCTAGCAGGGCAGGCATGTTCTGAAAGATTCTCAGTAGCTCGGGTGTGATGGATGGGCTGTTCTCCAGTGTCACTAACCTGGAAAAAAAATAAGTCACATGACTCAGAGGTAACTAATGACCCTAGAGGTTTGTGAAAACAAGCCAGTACCAGTTGTTCCATGTAATTAGCCATGTCTGAAGATGTGTTGCTTGTTTAAAGAAACTCTGACAGATGGCCCACAGAGTCATTAAAACTTTGGAGGTTATTTCAACATTTAACACATTTTGGTAGAACAGTTTTTAGATGAACTGGTGTGAAAGTACAGTATATTATTAATAGTGCTGGGACGAATACAGGATTTTCATATTCGAATATTCGCTCATGATTTAAATATCTGTTTATTATTTAAAAAGTAATAAAAGCCATTATATTGCTCTGAGACAGCATAGTAGCAGGAGCAGGGGGGCGTGGCCCCTGTGTGTGTGTGTGTGTGTGTGCCTTTATTTTACAGCAAAATGTTACAATATGTAATGCGTTAAAATAGAAAAATATCCCAGGAGTAAGTTATGTTGGACTTGCTTTACCCCAGCGAATTAACTACAAAACAAAAGGGCGTCAAATAACAGTTCAAGTTAAACATTGTTTTGTTTATTCCTGAAATAAATAGTACATAAAAGTTGACACCGCATTTTATTTCTCTTTTGTTCATTCCTTGCCATTGCCATTTCTTCATAGTAAACAGTGGCCATAGACACGTTGGTATAAAGTAATAACATGAGGTTTACTTGTGCCTTTTGGAGTTGACGAACAAGCAAATGAAAACAAATTTAACTTTAAAACACTTCAAATAATATAAAACGTGGAAATGGCATTGTAAAATGAAGGGGGGGAAAACTCACTGTTTTGGTTCTCGTTTATTACATTCTACATAACAGAAAGTCGCAACAAAAAATATAATATATACAATCTATATAAAAATCACTACACAACATTTCCAGGAAGTTGGGCACTGTTTAAGCGAGGCATTTCAGAATGACATGCTTGCCTTTTTCTGTCCCATGAGATTCTGGCTCTCTCTAAAGCAGCAACGCAATTTTATATTATATATATATATATATATATATATATATATATATATATATATATATATATATATATAGAAATCGGCAATTTTTTAAATGTATTTATTTTTTATTTCAACCCGGCTTACCGCTGCAACCCCCGTGCTGACTCAGGAGAGAGACGAAGATTGACACACGCGCCCTCTGAAACGTGTGCCATCAGCCATCCGCTTCTTTTCACTCTGCAGGCCTGCCATGCAGCCACCTCAGAGCTGCAGCGGAGGAGGACCACACAACTCTGGACAACTTACAGGCAGGCCTGGAGGCGCCCGGTCAGTCTACAGGGGTTGCTGGTGCGCGGTGAGTCGAGGACACCCTGGCCGACCTACACCCTCTCCACCCGGGCGGCACTCTCCCAATTGTGCGCTGCCCCCTGGGAACTCCCGTCCACGGTCGGCAGTGGAATAGCCTGGACTCGAACCGGCAACCTCCAGGCTATAAGGAGCATCCTGCACTCCACGTGGAGTGCCTTTACCGGATGCGCCACCTCGGGAGCCCAAACACATTTTTGACCTAGATGACTTTCCATAGAGATCACTATGCGAGCGCGCGCATAATCTAGTTTGTTTACTTTTTGGTGTCTAAAACTTTTAAATAGAGGCTCAAGAGCTGCTGTGTTGATCCTGTGTTTTTTTTTTTATATATATATTAAATCTCATATCACATGGAGCTCTTTTTCATTTGCTATTTTTTTTTTTAAACTGTCGCGCAACTTCTGGTGAGGCGGTAAATAATTTTTGTAATTTCTAGCAAATACGAACATGTGATTTTTGTTTGAATATTCATCCCTGCACTAATTATTAACCTGTTTTTTTCACAACCTTGGTTTTTATACAAGACCCTCAGAACAAACTCTTTCATAACCAGGGAACTCCACTCTACTGCCTGCATGTTTTTACTATTTGCAATTTCAATGAGGCTGATAAGTAAACGTTTTCACATTTTCCTTTAAAATGCTTTGCGATTCAGAAAGCATTCCATATTAACAAAACACCCCAAATAAAAAGGCTTGTGTTTGCAAAAACAATAGATTTCCTTAGTAACCATCCCTCTAATATGTCACTGTGATGTTAAACTGATGTTAAAAATACTTAATATTCTCATATAAATCCCAAGTATCAATTGATGTATTTTATTTTGTTTAGACCTAACGTACAAAGCCAAAAAAGAACAAAGACCTTAATGCACACAGACGCATCTGAAAATTACTTTAATGTACAATTTATTTTATAAGAACAAAAATGCTTTTAGTATCCATGGAAACTTACTTAAACAAGCCAGTGACTTTCATCACAGAACTTGAGACAATTTAGCCTGAAAGAAACAACAAGGCGCAGAAACAGTGCAGGTGCATCACATACAGTACCTCTGTGAGGGTACTTTTATCATTTTGAACATCCAACAACTTTTTGAAGACACTAAAAAAAACAGCTTTCACCCTCAAGGTTTGTCCTCACCAAGTAGCAAATCAACTTGCCAGCTATAAAGCAACCATCACATCAACCTGCAATCAATATTCAAACAGAAACCAGTATGCAGATGGTTTCTCTTGGCTATGTGTCATTTTGCAATCAACAGCTGTTATTTTTCAAAAGATTACAATTTCATTGCATCTACAGACATGAAAATGTTATACTAATCAAACTGGATAGAACAAAGTTTAAATGTCCATTTAAGTCTACAACAAAATGATGCAACACACTGAAGTAGCACTGACATTCCGTAGAACGCCGACACAGTTCTAGCACAACACACTGCAGGAGTATGATGGCAGCAGACTTTTTTTGTATGTATAATGTGGATGTCAACAGGAGAGCCCTGAAGCTCTTACCTACTAGACCAGATGTCAGTGTTCTATTTGTTAAGCCATCAGCCACCTTGTTTTCAGGTTTAACCTATTTGATGAATTGATAATACTCTATAATTCTTTTTTAAGGTCCTGGATTTCACATTTTAAAAAGTTAATAAAGTGTTGCTTGCACTTAGATTTCAACCAAATCATTAAATTTGGCTTGATGACAAGCTGCTTATGCTATGCTGTCAGTGAGTCCTTTGTGACATTTGTATACAAACTGTAGAGTGTTGTATTTTTGCAGTATAGTCAGTCAATAAATAATGTAGGATTATCCATTTCAGCCCATTGTGGTTTACAGGGAGCTTGTTTAATGCTGGCTAACAATGAACACAAACAACTGAAGCTTATAAAAAGCGATGCATACTATATGCAGCTGACTTACCATAATTCTAAACCATCCTCTAGCAGATAGACATGTGGAGGCTGGGTGACATCTGTGCTCAGCTGAATAACTGGTAAGAGGAATGGATAAAGGTTCTTGCTTTCTGCTCCTAAACCCTATGAAATACAATGCAAGGGGTAAAAACATCACAATAGTTACAAATCAGAAAACAATCAGAAAATGTTCAACCAACAAAAAAATTGACATAATGCTAAAAAGGCTTACTCATTAAAGGGCATCAGGAGCATGAAATATTAGACATCATCAATATGACCGGATGCTCTAATGGAGTAACCCACGTTGGCTATTCTTCCATCTGGTCGAGACCACAAGATGCGCTCTGCACATAAACCTTTTGAGAGCCTTTGGAGCCAACAATGACCACTATCACCAGTAGTAATCTGGCTCCAAAACATAATAACTAAGGTAATCCATCACATCTAGACAGCAGATTATACAAATCCCACTTTACTTCATGGACACTGTGATATCTGCTATGGTATTATTGTACACTGCTCAGAGGGGGGAAAAAAAAAACGAGGGGAAAAAAAAAAAGGGGAGAACTCTTTACATACTGAAATTGACACGCTTCTCAGCACAAGACCTATACAAATCAACATACCTATAGGCTTGGTTTCTGGAGATCAAAAAATGTCTCTCTCAAATCGTCATGCAACCAAATTGTTCACCTCTAATGTCTTCCATAGAATCAAAAATGCACCATAAAAGCACAGGAAAGTACAATGCAAAAGTACAAAACTCCTAATAAAAAGGCCAAAGCATGCTAAATGCATCAGGTATATTAGACAGAGGTTGCTTGATGATGAAGCAATTAAACCCATATGGCAATTGATATTACCCACCCTCCAAATGTTGGCTTTGGGATTTCCAAACAGATTTTTCAGGAATACCCTTGAAATACAAATAAGGCTAATTGTTAAAAGGTAAATAAACAGGAGCCTTAATAGCAGAGAACACAAGTAATGCAACCACTGCCAGACTGGTAAATTGGTATTTAGTTAAATAGGTCGTGGATATGTTTCTATTAAGCTAGATAAAATTTGTTACAAATATAAATTGCACAAAGCTCAACAAATGTTTCTGCAAGAGAGAACTGGTCCATAATCAGCGTAAATGAGCAGTTTTAGCTTTAAGGACTGCCAACATTATAAAGGATGAAAATATAGCTAGTCCAGGGGGGGTTGTTCTTAGGCGGGGGTTAATTCAAATGTAGTACTCCTCAGTATATCCTCACCTCATGGGGACAGTTAATGAAGATAATGGCATGGGCTTCCGTGTGAGAAATGGAAAAAAAACATTACTAGCTTTGCCCTTTTACTTTGACGAGGGCTTTAAATACAAGAAACAAAAAAAAATGCCAATTAAACCTCCAGTACATTTCCCCATTAAAACTGAAACCATATACTATGTTCCGATCCTACACAGCAGAAGCAGTTATAACATACAACTATAATGTATTAACGTCACAGTTAGTTCATTAATTATTGCTGAATTGGATAATTCAGCAAATTAATACCAAGATGATTCCTTGCACCCATAATAAGACAGTTGAGCAATGTAATCACAATAACAAAGAATATGTGAGAATTAACAGCTACATAGTTCTATCAGAGCAAATAACATGTTTTATTTATCAATTGAGGACAGGAAGTTTAATAAGATTGTAACAAAAGATTTTTAATGTGTTATTGAAAATTAATAACTAAAGCTCTTCCACCTTCACTGAAAATTATGTTTGACAAAAATTTCAGTATGAAAATTCAAGTTAGGCTTGCCAGGCGTTCATTTATTGGTATTAAAGAGCAAGTAGCGGGGTTCTGAAAAATATAGCGTTACACATCCCGACAACTTTTTACACTTATAACTTTAAAGTGTGTTTCAAAGCTCTTTTCAAAATGGCCACTCTAGTGCACTGATAGTGTAGGATTATTGCCCACATAGTCAGACAGGTAACACAGCAATAATGATCCATGATGTTGTACGGAACAGAAAAGCCTGAGCACTTGTTATATTTAATAAAAAAATAAAATAATAATAATAATTTTATATTATATATATATATATATATATATATATATATATATATATATATACACACACATACATATATATACACATACATACACACACCTAACATCAAAATAAACTGATCACTATTAACATTTATTTTTTTGAATATATATATATAGGTATATATAGATTGACATTGACGAAATGTTTTTCGTTTCTTTTTAATCACTCATTCATCCTTGACCATGACACGCTTCAGTGACTATGACTGAAGCATATGCACTTAATCACCTAATTAGTGAGACAGCTGATTGGACACTGGATATGGAGTGATTTCAGCTGTTGAAATGCAAGCGTGAATAAAAGCAATAAAGGATATCACAGAAAAAAAACATCATGCCACGTCTGTCAAGACAGCAGCGCCTTCGTGCAATCGGCATGTTGGAGGCTGGACTAGGGCAGTGTACTGTGGCTCGCCGTCTTGTTATAAATCTTCCTGCAGTGATTTAGAGGACAGATCTAAAACTCCAGGGCACTATAGCTACCATTTTGAAAAGAGGTTTCAATCAGACTTTAAAAGTAGTCAGGATGTTAACAATGGAAAGAGAAATTACAGGTACATCATTTAAAGATTCAAAGTAACCTTACAAATGTTGCCCTTTGACTGTTGCCACCAATGAATGAATACAAACTAACCCCAATCCTTGTTAAAGGTTTGGGAAGTTCCTTATGTGGAACCGAATTATATTCTTCTTAACTGTCTACATTAAAGTATTTATAATTAAGCTTTAAAATTCAGTATTTTCAACTCCTGGCTTAATTAGTGGTATGGACCAAATGGGAGCATTTAAAATGTCAGGGTGTTTACAGAAAACTTGTTTTAAAGCTGCTCTTAAAATAATGCACTTACAGGAAAGGATTTACGGATCTCCTTGGTTTCTGCTACAGCCAATAGTGTGCATGAAAATATTTTTATAAATATAACAAACAGTTTTATGACAGCGCACTTCCAATGCAATGTTACATTACCATTTATTGTTAGTTTCCAATCTAAGACTAAGCAAGTAAAACAGTTTGCAAGGTTCCAAAAGACTATTTAAAATAGTTACCTTAGTTATATGAATACAGTAAGAATTCATGGGAAATACATGTTAATAAATGTAATGACTAAGTAATAATAAAACAATGAAATGCTTTCAGAAAGTTACTGTACCTGAACCAGATGAATGAGTGTTGTGAGGATGGCACAACGCAGCATATTGTGTTCATCTGACTGTTTCCAAAGGAGAGGCAGGTACTGCACCAAACACTCTACATAGGGCCTGATCTATAAAAACACAAACATACGCTACAAAATGTGTGCAACTTATTTCAACAGCTTATTCCATGCATTCTGCTTGTGACACAAACTGTGAGACGGAGCAAAAGAGACAACACTTACAAATATAAGAATTCATCGTACCAAAAGATATAAACTTATTATAACCTCTAAACAGAGCAAAATCAAAACACTTGATGCATATTAAAAATACATTTTATTTTAATTTTAAAAACACAAAGCAAAGTAAGAGGTGCACTGAACGTCTATTTTCAACCGAACATGTCTTATTCCATGCATAACATTTTATCCATGTCTTATTCAAATAACAATTTCAAGTCATTTAAACTGTAGGAGACTGTAGCTACGCGGGTACAAACAGTGAACTGAAATAATGTGAGAACTGTGAAGCCAAATACCATTCAGTCTATTACTGTGTTCCCAAATGTATTTTTTGTGTAATTGTAACAGCGCAGTACTTGAACAACAAATGAGTGTCTACAAAGATTTTTTTATTAAAACCAAAAAAGGTGAAACAAACTTCCTTTTAAAATGCTTACAAGGAAGCACTATTGTTCGCTAAGTACTGTTCTGTATTTTTAAAGTGTATCCACAGAAGCAGATCTAGAGAATTGGGTACACATTTGATGGCAATGGCAGGAGGGATTTAGGTAAAATTGTGTCAGTGTAAACTTTTCATAATATTTTTTTTATTTTTATTAATTTATATAAAATGTAACCACTCAATGTTTTTTAAAGCAGATCATTTACTGTACTATTAGAACAGGAGTGCCTTTTAAAGTAAAGAAGTAAAGTTTTCAGGAAAGTTACAAAGTTCATAATCACAAACTTGTAAACAAGCAAACTCAAAACCCACGGATAAGGGGGCTGTCAGGTTTGCTCACTGATGAGTAAGGATACGATTTTGTCATGGAGGTCACAGAAATCGTGAATTTGAAGAGTCTGTAAAATTTTGGAAATGGATGTAAAAACACATTTGATTAGGTGCTTCCTTCATTTCTTTAAAAACTGCTGTATGTCATGCACTGAAAATACAAATCTGCGAGTATCTGTAAATCGTTTGGCTGTGTATGCATGCAGCATTTACGTGTAGCTATGTAGGTCAGTGAATAAGATTTGCAGCTGAGCGAGCACGCATGTAAAGGAGTGGAATGGAAGTTTATCGGATGCAAAAATGGAGACAGAAGTACAAGTAAAGTGGCAAATATCACTGCTAAGCAGAGAAGTGAAAAATATTCAAAGGGGAAATTTCATGAAAGTGGTGGCATGATGTTTTGTACAGCATGTAATGTTCCTGTGGATTATAAACAAAAAGCAAGCTGTGACAAACACATTGAAAGCGCTTGACATAAATGGAAGCTTTGCCACACCTCGCCCGTGAAATGTACTAAAAATGACACTACCAAAATTGTACCCTTACTGATGAGCAATCATTGTCTTCAGGGGCAACCAAGCTCTTTTGTCCAGAAAAAGTTTCTCTTCTACAAATATCAGTTTTAAAAGCTTAACTAAAACCTCAGGGGATACTACGATTGGAGATATCCAATTGCTGTAAATGTACCGGTATCATTGACATGCCTTCGACACACTCTTACCTGCACATTAACTCTTTCAATGACACAAGAGATCACATGGAGGACATGCATTTTGGTGTCGCACTCTGTCACCTGCTGAAGCAACTGGAAGAGCAGGCTGAAAATTGACTCCAGGTACTGTACATAGACAAAAGGACATTCATACTGCAAGTCAGAAATACAGAGCATTTCAAAAACTAGATATAGAAGTCTGGTTATTATAAAACATTTACTAACAAATTACAATATAAAAATATGTGCAGTTCATCAAGAAGTCTTTTTGCTCAGTCTAATTACACAAATTGAAATAAAATAAAATTAATTAAAAAAAATAAACATACAAATGTTTATGTCTGGTAAAGTTTGAGTTAAACATTTGAGGGGAAACAATATCCAAACTGTTAACAAAATAAACTCTTAACCATTTGTCAAACCATTTACCACCGTGCAGAACTAACACCAGAATATCTCATGTCACGAGAAGATCTTCAGCCCAGGACACTTTCACAATTACTTTTTTCACCTGTAGTCTTGCAGAGGGGCCAATATTTTTATTATTATTATTATTATTATTATTATTATTATTATTATTATTATTATTATTATTATTATTATTATTATTATCATTTTTACCAGGGCACAGTAGAAACACAAACTTTTTATTTGCATGGCAGTCAAAATGTTAAGTGAGATTAATTACTGGCAGTTCGGTATATTACTTACTGGTAAAAACTGTTCCGTTCTGAATTCAAAATCATCTACAGGTAAGTAAGTTAAGAAATTCAAATTACAAAATGCATGTATAGAGTACGGGGTTGTAACAGTGCAGCCAGTTTCTTCATAGGGAAGGCTTTTTACCACTCTTGCTGAACGGAGTAATGCCCCCAAAAAGACTCAGGCAGCATAACAAAAAGCAAGGCCAAACAAAAACGAGACCAACAAAAAGCATGACGCAAAAACAGAGCAATATAAAACAGTTTAAATAGGGAAAAATGGCAAGGAAATGAATAAAATCGACAGGGAGCCAACTGACAAGAATGGGTAGATTGACAGGAAGCAAAAACAGGGGCGGAGCCTGAGCACCTGCTCCCTGAAATTCACCTTTAAAAAAGAAAATGACTTCCAATATTCTTCTGTATGGGGTTTATCCTAAAACGTAAATAACTTTGCTAATAATTAACATGATTAAATACAAAATTGAAAGGATATCAAGCTTCAATGTTGTTGCTGTCTCGATGCGGACCTGAAAAACAAAAAAAGAACGATATATATATATTTAGAAAATGTAGTAGCATAATTCAAATTAGAACACTTGAAAGAAGTTTTATAAAGTCCCTCCATTTCTTTTTTACCAATCTCAACAAGGATGATACCACAAGCATGCAGCTGATTGAAAGCTGGTCAGAAATAACAGGACTGCAAGACTGTGTCACTTGCTGCATTGCCCCTGGCTACCACTGTAATCTGAGTGAATACAACAGTAAGTGATGTAGGACTTAACCCTATCTGTATACAGTGCCACAAAGTTATTTGCAATCAATCAGGAAAGTAACTTCTACGTTGTGTAAGCTCCACATAATAGCACACCTTTTCCCATTATCAGCTGGCAAAACAAGCCACGAGCAAAAGGGTTGTTAAACATCTTTGCTGCACTGCATTGTTTGTAAATATTGAGTGCTTTTCCAATTTCAAAAGCCTTCCATAAACATGTTTTTTTCTGACTATATGACTCCACCCCACTTTCTTATTAGCAGCGCTTCCTTCAAGTGTATTTGAGATTTTCATATTCTGGCATGTAGTACTCTGACAAAGTGCTTTCCAGTACTAAATCAAACTTTCCAGTGTTACTCTTGTGAGAAGGTCTATTATTATGGATACAAGTAGCTGCTCATCCTGTCTGTTATTATGCATAGGAGTTGCAGCTGTTGCGATTTACACCTCGGTACACTGTCTACAGAAGGGATCATAATTCAACCCAAATTGAACTGTTGAGGAATTGTTGAATTCAAAAACTACTGAAAAAGCTGTATCTTGAAATACGAACAAATGTACACCCACAGATGGGCAGAGTAACAATAAACACCACTTGCATTAAAATCACCATGCCACCCAGGAACACACCATCCTTTGAAAATCTAGTTTATCAATACATTAGCATGCGTAAATAGCTTGTGCATATAAGACTGTAAAAGCAACGCGGACACATTATCTTTGATATGTTCTATTAGCAGTGTGGTTTATGGCAATCTATGATTAGAAAGGCGGCTGGGGTTACAGGACAGCAAGGGTATCATTCATCACCACCGCTTAACATTTATAACCAGTTTTTTTTTTTTTTTGCATAAGAATACTAATCTTGGAAATAGAAAGTTTACCAATGCTTATCTAATCTCAGCCAATTCCAAAACCAATTACTTAATTTATATTCATTTTTATTTCTGAAACTCAGAAGGGTTTTGTATTCAGTTGCGTACCATCGTTTCTCGCCGTGATGTCTCTTGTTTACTAGGCTGCATTGTATTATGTGCGAATGTTACTTACTGCGCTGTTAGATTTCATAAAAAATAAAAGAATCAAGTCCCTTGTTACATTCGAGGGCAGACAGGAAAGCAGGATTAGTATAAAGGAAAGAAACCATGCACTTTTTTGCTTTAATGATTTCATGTTGAGTCACTGGAATTTCATTTTTAGAAAACACAATGAACATGAATTAAATCCTTCAAATAACAACAGACAATGTGATGAAGCACCACAATACACCTAAAACAGGAATCGATTCACCCTTCACAAGTACTAAAACATACAACTGACAGCGAAGCTACTAGGGGCCAGTTTCACAAGGCACTGCTAGCACTTGCTATCAGGTGCTAGCTAGCAAGCTATCTTATTTTTACTGGTTTCAAAATACAGTATGTTAAGATAGAAGGATAATGTTTAGTAGAAATCCACTCAGCAAATCCATAGGATTAAAAGGATACAATGTGTTACACCCACCCCTCGTTAAATCGCCCCTCGCTATACTGCGGATTCGGATATATCGCGGTCCTGGAATTGGCTCCCCATTTTTACAGTCTAACTATGCATGCCTTAGCTGCACTATACATACAGAATTTCACTTCGAATTACTGTTTGTTTTATTTCGTACTGCACATCACAAACAAAAATATACTAAAAGCAAAAATACACTTAAGCAAAAAAAAAAAGCATTAATATCGTACTGTTATCATATACATACGCATTGCACAATAACAAAAAGCAAATGAAATATCTACTTGCTGAAGCAACAAGCCTCCTATGTTGGGAATGGATTCTTTGAATGCAGCGGGTTTGGGCATTTGAGAAAAGAGAGGAAGACTCATTAAATTAATTGGAGACTTAAGTTGATGAGAAGCAATTACCCTCCAAAGTACGAATTAAAACGGTGTGCTGCTTTTTATACGAAAAATGAGAAAAAGCGTGTTGCGTAGAAGATTTATATTGGACCCTGACACCCACGATAAAATGAGGGAGTGGTTGTATATGATATATAGCGGATTTGTATTGGACCCCGACACCCGCGATATATCGAGTGGGTGGTGTACTTTCTTAATTATTTATTTATTTTTATTTAGCAGACTGGTACATAGAAGTGCTTTTGGAAACTATCCCCTGAACCCCTTGGCCTACATGGCAACACTAAAGGGGCAGTGCATGGGTTTATATGAGGACTGAGTTGCTGTGAGAGTAAAGGAATAAATGTGTTGTGTTTTGTAGAAGGCATTTACAGACTGCGTTTATTTGTGGGTAGTTGATCAGGGCAGCCACTGAGTTTTTCATAGGTAGGAATAGTACATTTTAAGCACATCTTTTATGATGAGGCAAATGGGTAAAGATATTGTTATGAAGTCTTTTATAAGCTGATGCAACATTTTAGATGGGTCAAATAATTAAGGTGTGTTTTATCTGTAGCTGCAGAAAATAGGAGAGGAATTCCAAAGATAGTCAAATATTTATGAACATATCTGTACAAGCCCGTTGTAATTCAATCAAAAAAAGTATTTAATTCAATTTTTACCTTGAATGTACAAAAGTATTACTGGACATTCTGGCCTAAAACATGACCCTGTGATCTTAAAAAAACAAGTCAAGAACATCTGAATGCAAGCTTGTTCAGTTATAGTCATGGTCCGAATTCGGTGAACCCTAATTTAAATCATTCAAGAGATATCCTGTCCACAGTGTAGTCTTAACAAACGGACGGGACTTGATCACTACAATACCCCTTGAGCCCAATACTAGACTTGGGGGTACAAACTGTACACATTGATTATTTTCAAAACAAGGTCCCCAGCAGAACCCCAGCTTGTCATTGGGTATTCCATGACCTTTACAGCACAGTAGCACATCTGCCAACAAGTTGCCTGGGGTTCATTCCTGTTTCTTCAGCCAACGTTCAAGAACGATGTGCCTAAAATATATACATCCACTGCATTTGTGATAGGCACTGACATATTGCAATCACTGCAAATATAAAAGGCAATTTCTTTTTAACCAAAATTAATATGTATAACCCTTCAGAGTTAGAAACGGCATGTAATCAGACCAAGAGGTGGGTGGCATTAAAAACAAAACCCTGTCCACAACAAGAATATTTGTAAAAATACCTTGTAAGGTCATATAAAAAAAGGACAACGGTGATCAGCGAAATGTTTAAAGACATTGAAAATTAATTTGTCTAAATGTTTGTCATTGAATTTACTTTTAAAATTTCTGAAGAACATTACTGATTTATGTAAAAAAACAATAATGCAAGTTATTGTTATATATACACACATACTTATTAAGGTTCATGTGTAAAATCGGTAAATCTATAGGATTAACCGGTAAATGTGTAGATTTACCAGCTCATCGGTCAATCTATAAAATAACTGGTATATTTGTAGATTAACCAGCTGTATACATTATAAAAGAAGATTAAGAAGAACATAAAAAAGTTTACAAACGAGGAGGAGGCCATTCGGCTCATCTAGCTCGTTTGGTTGTTAGTAGCTTATTGATCCCAGAATCTCATCAAGCAGCTTCTTGAAGGATTCCCAGGGTGTTAGCTTCATCAACATTACTGGGGAGTTGGTTCTAGACCCTCACAATTCTCTGTGTAAAAAAGTGCCTCCTATTTTCTGTTCTTATCATTTTATAAATAAGTATGAAGGAAAACAGAACGCTACAAAATCAGATGAAATATATAATTATGAAAAACAGTAATTCATGATTTTTTATATATATATATATATATATATATATATATATATATATATATATATATATATATAATCATGATATATGTATTATATATATTATTTTTGTACTCACAAGATTCTATGACCAAAATTAGCTGAGAAAAAAATATAATCATCAGATCAGTACATGGGGGGAGATGGAAGATAAATGAATTAAATATGAAGTACAGTCATTAAAAGAAATATGGAAGAAAAACAAGTGGTGTTCAAAAATTTTTTTTCCTAGTTTCAGACTCACAGCTGTCCACCAGACAAGCTAACACCAATCACTCCTGCTAGACACAACAATTTACTTTGTATCCGGTTGGGAAATGTAATCGACTAATCACATTGTTGACTTTTTTTCCCATCCCTGATCTTGGTATATAAAAAGAAAAAAAAGGAAAACAAATTCAAGAGATCAGTGCTCAGATCACGTGTGATGCACGTGGTGCGAGTCAGTTATGACAGCTGATCACAAAGAAACTTTGTAGCCTTGGTTACAGCAAAAACCTATTACAATACCATTCTTATTATTAAGAGGTTGAATGGGTTAGCAAATCAAGAGAAACCGACTCCCCCTTTAATGTGGGAAATCACGATCTCCATTATTGTAAATATCCCACCACGGGAGCTTATATTGGGTACAGTGCAGAAACTATCTGTATAATGTGGAACGTTACAGATACTGTGAAGAGTATAGGATTTGTATAAAACCAAAACATTATTTTAGAAATACACACTTCAGACTTCATGATTACTACAACTCATTTCTTGTTAAGCATTTTAATTGCATTAATGCAGTTGTTATTTTAATGTCTTATTTTTCAGAACGTCCGTGCATATTAAACCTGACACAAACTGATTGTGCATATAATGAAATTAATTTGGAATGAATTATTTATTTCACACTGGCATGCAGTATGAGTTTTGCAACATTTCAAAAAAGAAAAAAAAAAAAAAAAAAAACTTTGTATGAAACCTATCACTGGCAGAGCAGCACTAAAGTTATCAAGCCGGGTCATCACACAGAGAGCCTTATATGTACAGATGCTGGGCATATCATTTTGCAGACATGCCTGTGAACATGTACAATTAACATCAGGTTATTTTGGTTATATTTTAATATCCGATTTTTCAGAATGCCTGTGCATATTAAATGTGCCAGTTTCTCAAATAGTAGTACAAGACTGAGCCCACTTCAAAATGGCAGCAGCATGTTTTCACCTAGCATTGTAATTTTTAGAACAATAACACTTTCCCAATAAAAAAAAAAAAAAAAAACACACACAACTGTCTTTCCTAAGCCGCATTGTTAATCAGTAAAAACACTACGTTATTATCTCAACCCTTGTTCCCTAAATCAGAAATGTAATCATTACCATATGGGTATTTACTTTCTAAAGACCTGAAACCTGAGCAAGATACATCAAAGCTGCTCGAAGAGCCTGTGACACAGTCATGGCCTACCCCCGAGGACATAAAAAATACTCCGGTCACAGGCCTCATTTTCCCTTCAAGCCTGCTGCAATCATGGACGCAATGACCTTGAATGTTAATAGTTACATTTACATTTCAGGGAACCAGGGTTATGATAATAACCTAATGTTCCCTTTCAAGTACGAAATTAACGTATTGACAAGTGTACCACAGCCATTGCAAGGGCAATATTCCTGAACGGCTGGAATGTTACAAGGCTAAGCCGAGAGGAGGCCTTATGCGTTAGCATACAGAACCACAGTAAGAAGTAGCTAGGGCTAAAAAATTGAGGAAGAAACTCACCTCTATGCCTGTGTTGTAAGGGCCGACTGACAAGATGCCCTTAACACTCTAGTTCCAAAACCAGGGTTTTGAGGATCCACGACATTAAGTCTGTATAACCTAGTAAAGGTATGGGGAGTGGCCCACACCGCTGCATTGCAAATGTCCTTGACAGATGCACCCTGGAATAAAGCCCACGAACTTGCCATGGGTAGTGAGCAATTCTGGAGGGGGCAAAAAAAAGCAGGATTGTAATGGAGTGTAATCTTTGTCCTGGCCTCTGTAAAAAATTAAGTATGCTTTTGCAATGGAGAATGCCTGCACCTCACTCACCCACTTTGCGGAGGTGACAGCAAGCAAGAAAGCCACTTTGAGCGATAAATATTTCAGCTCAGCTGAATGCAGGGGCTCAAACGGAGGCTTCATAAGTGCATTAACCCTTTGCGGTCCATTGTCGGACTGGGTCCGACATTGCAATTATTCCTCTCAGGTCCTTTGTCGGACTGGGTCCGACATCATTATAGCAACGCAAAAAACGGGTTTCTAGTCGTTTTTTCTCCGGAAAAAGCAGAGAAAACCATTCAATTGCCGAGTGGGAGCGACAGGAGCCGAAACAAGTCGGAGAAAAAAAAAAAAAAAAAAAAAAAAAAGGCGTATCACATGAATAGTCATATATGGCCCTGGTATCAGATAACGGGGCGGTCATAGTAAACAAGCTGGCTGAGTGCGTCAGCGAACAGAGACTATCATGGACATTTGCAGAGCTTTTTTCAGATGTTATAGTAATAAAATAATGACTTTGATCGCAATATCCTCGACCTCTCTGCTGCCTTTGACACTGTTGATCACTCTATTCTACTATCATCTCTTGCTGACCTGGGGATCTCTGGCACTGCTCTGGCCTGGTTCTCCTCCTACCTCTCCAACCGCACTTACCAGGTAACCTGGCGTGGAGCAACCTCCACACCTCACCCTCTCTTAACTGGAGTCCCCCAAGGGTCAGTCTTGGGTCCTCTCCTGTTCTCTCTCTACACCCGCTCCCTGGGCCCCCTCATCGCATCCCACGGTTTCTCATACCATTTCTATGCTGATGATGCTCAGATTTTCCTCTCCTTCCCCACCTCTGACTCCACCATCTCCTCCCGTATCTCTACCTGTCTGTCTGCTATTTCCTCCTGGATGCACTCGCATCATCTCAAACTCAACCTCTCTAAATCTGACCTCCTTTTCTTTCCCTCCTCCTCCCCCTCCTCTGATCTCTCTATCTCTGTTCCTCTGGAATCTACCACACTCTCTCCCTCTTCCTCAGCTAAGAACCTTGGAGTCACCCTGGACCCCTGCCTCTCTTATTCCCAGCACATCTCCACTCTGGCACGCACTTGCAGATTCTTCCTGAGCAACATCCGAAGAATCCGACCCTTCCTCACCAACTATGCTACCCAGCTCCTGGTCCAGGCCCTGGTACTCTCCCGCCTAGACTACTGCAACTCCCTCCTGGCTGGCCTCCCTGCGTCCGCCACCCGTCCGCTCCAGCTCATCCAGAACTCTGCCGCTCGCCTGGTGTTCTCTCTACCTCGCTTCGCCCACGCTACTCCACTACTCCGCTCGCTCCACTGGCTCCCGATCACCGCTCGCATCCAGTTCAAGACTCTTGTACTAGCCTACAGATGCCTTGATCAGACTGCACCCAGCTACCTCCAGACCCTCATCTCTCCTTACACCCCCACTCGACCTCTCCGCTCCGCCTGCACTAGAAGACTGGCTCCACCTCCGCTACGCTCCCCTGCCTCCCGAGCCCGCTCCTTCTCCACCCTTGCTCCGCAGTGGTGGAACGACCTTCCTACAGATGTCAGGACTGCCCAGTCCCTGACCACATTCCGGCGCCTCCTTAAGACTCACCTCTTCAAACAGCACCTGTAGAACTCCTCTGTTGTATCCTGGGACACTATCACCCTTCATTTAAATATGCTCTACTTTGCTCTTATCTGCCGCCTATTTTACTGCATTTAATCCTGTACTTCAGAATATTGTAATCTGCCAAGTGTTTAAACTGTAGTATTTTGTACTTAATCATATCCTGATGTAACTATCACTATTTAATCATATCCTGATGTAACTTTCACTATTATCTGCTGTATTATTGAATTGTGGTTTGTCACACTTGAGAATTATTGTATTTCTTGTTTTTATTGTATGACTTATATTGTAACACTTGAATGTATTTGTATTTGCTTGCGATTGTAAGTCGCCCTGGATAAGGGCGTCTGCTAAGAAATAAATAATAATAATAATAATAATATTGAGGAGTTTGGTGATAAAACGAGTGATCCGGAGATGATTGATCGGTATGTACGACTATTATTTTTATTATTATTTATTTCTTACATAGATGAAAGCGATAGCGAAAGAAAGGGTGTGGCGGGGCTGGAGAAGCCTAGTGAGTGCTTTGTTGATATGCAGGGCCATTTAAACCCGTTTGACTGTGGAAAAAAATACATTTTAAACAGCGCGTCTAAAATTAACTGCGCGTGTGAAAATAAATTGGACCTGACGCGCCTGACGCGCACTTAATAAATGGACTGCAAAGGGTTAAGTACCACGTTTAACCGCCAGCAAGGAACAATGTCCTTCATAGGGGTTTTGTCGCCTCGGCCGCCTTTCTAAAATTGCCCCGCCAAGAAGTTAGTCAAATTTTGACAGGGCAAGCTGAACTAGCTGCCACATAGACCTTTAAACGTGGAGGGGTATTTCCCCTCGTCAAAAAGGCCCTGCAAAAATCGCAGTATAACTGCCATGGGACAGGTCGTGGGGTCAAACCCACGAGGCAGACACCACATCTGAAAAAAAAACAACAAAAAAAAACCCTACTTGTACCCGTACTGGGAACGTGTGGACGGTGCTCTGGCATTCTGCAGAGTGTCAATGACCCTATCAAAAAGCCCCAGACGGCTCAAATGCAGCCGTTCAGGGGCCAGACCCAGAGCTGCAGGCTCGATGGGTCGGGATACCATAAGGTCCCCAGTGCCTGACTGAGCTGGCTGCTCAGGATCTGCATCAGAGTTGAAAAACCAGAGAGTCTCCTGGACCAATAAAGGGCTACTAAGACCACCTTGGCCCGGTCCTGCCTGATTTTCTCCAGACACTGCGGGAGCAGGGCAAGCAGTGGGATGGCGTATAACAGTTGCCTCGGCCACTGCTGTGCCAAGACATTTATTGCCAGCGGGTCCCACAACACACAAAGCAGGTTCTTGTTAACCAGACGCAGCTCATCCTGTTGTGGGCCATCAGAAAGGGGCCTCAGTAAATGGCACTGGTAGGCTACCAGGATGCTATTATAATTGCCCAGCCTTGCTGCGAACACACTGGTTGAATAAGCACGCTTGAGGATCACCTCAGTGACCCAGCACTGCTTGTTGGGGCAGATAGCGTCCTTCAACAGGAGCGTTAAATTAGGTGCCTGGACCAATAGAAGCCTCCACCGGCGGAAATTGGGCCATGCCCAGCTTCTCCGCATTATGTACCCTATATAGGGTGTCCATTGACCTGGAAACACCAGGAGCTGTTGCCAGGTGATCAAAGGAAGATTGGATTTCAAAAAGAAAATCTGAGTGCACTGGGGGGGACACGGGAGAGATGGTAGGCACATCATCGAAGACGGACTGCCTCGTTTCAATCTTCCGTAAACTGCAGTGGCCCTTTTTTTTTTTATCAGCGGCAGAAGCTCTGCTGACAGGGAGAGCTTAACTGCTGGGGATGCGCTGTCAGACTCCACATCCTCAGACGGGAATGGCAGCTCATGCTCGCCCGCCTCCGTAGCCCTCTAGGGGATAGGCGGAGCAGGCAGTGCCGAACATTCCCGCAGTAATTCTGCGAGAACAGTTCCTTGGTGGGAAACAGCTGCCAGAGCTTTTCCCATCTGCTCTGAGTCCGCTGATTGTTTCTTCCTCGGGGGGGAGGAGGAGAGGCAGAGGAAAATGAGGAAGACCATGAAGACGGTTCCCTGCATGGGCTACTTTCCCGGGTGCGTCATCCAGTCTCCCTTGGCACAGCCATGAGGTGAGGACGCAGCCACCTCTGTAACAGAGGGTGATGGGGAAGAGCGCTGTGCAAGAGTAAGGATGCAGAACGCTCAGTAGAGCTGCGGGAGAGATGTTTCTCCAGCATGCGCTTAAAATGTGCACAAAACTCACAGAAACTGTGGTTCACCTGTGCCTCCTTGGTGTGCTCTGGCCCCAGGTAGAAAAAGCATCTGCCGTGCTTGTCTTCAACAGGCAGACTGGCCTTACATGTGTCGCAGGGATAAAACCCAATCATGATGCAAGAAGCAAGCAATGCAATGTACAGTATACAAATCACTCCTCAAATTTCTGTCTAAACAATTTAAAACATAGGCCTACTGTACATTCAAAAAGCCTGAAAAGAGTATAAAAAGATTTCGATGTTGCCAAATGCTGTCTTATTTGTGCAACAAACTAATTTTAAAACAAACACTGCATATTTATAGCAGCACAGAACTGACAGCCAAAGTTATACAAAATATTTTCTTTTATGATGATATGAAGTGGCAATCACAAAACACAATGAGCCACAAACATAGATGAAAAGCAATTGGGAGAAAAGGTGTGCTCTCAGGCTCTTATTGGTTAAGAGTTGTGCCAACATCTGATACAATATGTACTCCAAATGTAACATTGTTTTAACACTGCCATGCAGTGGAGGTATTTAGGTGTGAGACTGAGTGGAAGACAGAACCCTTTGCTTTCTGTTAAGAACTAATCCTACAGAATCTGGCCATGAACACCCAGGGGGCTATTCTGTGAAAATTCAGTAGCAATATATTTAAAACAGGAATTTAAAACATAAATGTGTGGGTGTAGAATGCATTACACTGAGAGATTCACAGCACTTTGGTGCAAAAACCTTGATGCAGTATTATAATATGCAAGATACATGCATGTTCAGATTATTTAATTATATAATAATCTTGTTTGTTGGATTTGATATTGCTAGAAGATAAGCACAATTATTCTCTCTATTTTTAAGAAGTAGTAGAAACGATAGATATTGCCCCTGTGGCAGAGATATACAGCAGACCAAATGATAATTTTGATTTTGATAAATGCACCCTTTCCACAGAAGTTCTCATGTTGGGGAATACTTCAGCAGAAGTTTTAACCAAACTGGCCCTTAGGAACTTGTCATCTTTATTTAAAGCATCTTAACTCAATGCAGTCATCAGTATGACATTCCACTGCCTGACTCTCTCCAAGAGACTAAGCATCAGAAAGGTCAGAATTAGAGTATGCCACCATACACTAGGTTGAACAAATAGGGCCAGTGGAAAACTTAAACTATAACACTGTTCATGGATTCTTTTTTTCACTGGGGAAGATGTATTATCTT
Source organism: Acipenser ruthenus (assembly GCF_902713425.1). Taxonomy (NCBI): domain Eukaryota; kingdom Metazoa; phylum Chordata; class Actinopteri; order Acipenseriformes; family Acipenseridae; genus Acipenser; species Acipenser ruthenus. The sequence continues at coordinate 16,566,329 of NC_081190.1, forward strand.
GAAAGACAAATGATGAAATAATAAACACAGTATCAAACACACACAAGACACACACACACGATCACAAGTCCACAGTGAGTACTAACATGCAAGTGGTGAAATACAATTTATTTGTGCACAATGATGAAGTGTTGTCTGGGTTAGGTGCTGGCCTTAAGCGATGGCTCTGGATCGCATTAGCCGTCTAACAAGAACAAACAAGTATAGACACTACAAGCAAACAAAACACTCATGGTAAAACAGTGCCATATAAGGATACTAACACTTCTATGCTTGACAGTAGGTATGGTGTTCTTTTTTTTGTATGCCTCACCAGACTTTCTCCAAATGTAACAATCAGTGTGACCAAATAGTTCGATTTTTTTTCATCACTCCACAAAACCTTTGACCAGAACCCATATCCATCATTCAAATGCCGTTTTGCAAACTTCAAGCGATTGTCCTTGTGACGTTTTCCTAAGAGTGGGTTTTTCCATGGACCATTGAGACCGTCACCATGCAATACTCAACCTATGGTTGAAATGGAAACCCCAGTCCCACTCGCAGCAAATTCACTTTAAATACCTTTTGCAGTCAATCTTAGATTATTAACCTTCCTCACAATTCTTCTACTTGTTCTTGGTGAAAGAACCTTCTTTCTTCTAGACTGAGGGAGTGTTGTAACAGTACCATGAGTCTTGTACTTCTTGATAATAGAAAGAATAGTTGAAATTTGGATACTCAAATGCTTGGAAATCATCTTGCATCCTTCTCCAGCTTTGACAATAAATAATTTTCTGCCTAAGGTCTTCAGATAGCTCTTTACTTTTTTTTCATATTGACTTATTGGTAATGACAGCAATCATCCTATGCCTAACCCTTTTAAACTCTCTAAGAATGTTCACCTGCAATCCAGCATTTTCTAGACTTTTCTATGAATTAGGTTCTGCATTATCAGATTGAATTTTGTAGAACCTTGTAGACAATACTATAATAGCATCAAAGGGTATGAATACCTTTGAATTTGCATTTTTGGAATTATGCAAAAGAATTGCTGAAATAAATAACTGTAGACATCTATTTCTTGTAACTTTTTCCTCATCCACAAAAGCAAAACTTTTGCTACAAAAGATTTCATAAAATAATTTGTTTGAGAAATTTCTAGAAATTATAAATTTATGTAAACTTTTGACTACAAGTGTACATATATACAGTACTGTGCAAAAGTTTTAGGCAGGTGTGAAAAAATGCTGTAAAGTAAGAATGCTTTCAAAAATAGACATGTTAATAGATTATATTTAATCAATTAACTAAATGCAAAGTGAGTGAACAGAAGAAAAATCTAAATCAAATCCATATTTGGTGTGACCACCCTTTGCCTTCAAAACAGCATCAATTCTTCTAGGTACACTTGCACAAAGTCAGGGATTTTGTAGGCATATAGTCAGGTGTATGATTAAACAATTATACCAAACAGGTGCTAATGATCATCAATTCAATATGTAGGTTGAAACACAATCATTAACTGAAACAGAAACAGCTGTGTAGGAGGAATAAAACTGGGTGAGAAACAGCCAAACTCAGCTAACAAGGTGAGGTTGCTGAAGACAGTTTACTGTCAAAAGTCATACACCATGGCAAGACTGAGCACAGCAACAAGACACAAGGTAGTTCTACTTCATCAGCAAGGTCTCTCCCAGGCAGAAATTTCAAGGCAGACAGGGGTTTCCAGATGTGCTGTCCAAGCTCTTTTGAAGAAGCACAATGAAACGGGCAACGTTGAGGCCCGTAGACGCAGTGGTCGGCCAAGGAAACTTACTGCAGCAGATGAAAGACACATCATGCTTACTTCCCTTCGCAACCGGAAGATGTCCAGCAGTGCCATCAGCTCAGAATTGGCAGAAAACAGTGGGACCCTGGTACACCCATCTACTGTCCGGAGAAGTCTGGTCAGAAGTGGCCTTCATGGAAGACTTGCGGCCAAAAAGCCATACCTCCGACGTGGAAACAAGGCCAAGCGACTCAACTATGCACGAAAACACAGGAACTGGGGTACAGAAAAATGGCAGCAGGTGCTCTGGACTGATGAGTCAAAATTTGAAATATTTGGCTGTAGCAGAAGGCAGTTTGTTCGCCGAAGGGCTGGAGAGCGGTAAACGAATGAGTGTCTGCAGGCAACAGTGAAGCATGGTGGAGGTTCCTTGCAAGTTTGGGGCTGCATTTCTGCAAATGGAGTTGGGGATTTTGTCAGAATTAATGGTCTCCTCAATGCTGAGAAGTACAGGTAGATACTTATCCATCATGCAATACCATCAGGGAGGCATCTGATTGGCCCCAAATTTATGCTGCAGCATGACAACGACTCCAAACATATAGCGAAAGTCATTAAGAACTATCTTCAGCGTAAAGAAGAACAAGGAGTCCTGGAAGTGATGGTATGGCCCCCACAGAGCCCTGATCTCAACATCATCGAGTCTGTCTGGGATTACATGAAGAGAGAGAAGCAACTGAGGCTGCCTAAATCCACAGAAGAACTGTGGTTAGTTCTCCAAGATGTTTGGGCCAACCTACCTGCAGAGTTCCTTCAAAAACTGTGTGCAAGTGTACCTAGAAGAATTGATGCTGTTTTGAAGGCAAAGGGTGGTCACACCAAATATTGATTTGATGTAGATTTTTCTTCTGTTCACTCACTTTGCATTTAGTTAATTGATAAATATAAACTATTAACATGTCTATTTTTGAAAGCATTCTTACTTTACAGCATTTTTTCACACCTGCCTAAATCTTTTGCACAGTACTGTATATTTCACGCCATCATGTATATTATACTTAACATTAGAAGATCTAATAAGTAATATTATTGTGTGTATATATATATATATATATATATATATATATATATATATATATATATATATATATATATATATATATATATATATATATATATATATACACACACACATACATATACATACATATATATACACACACACACACACACACACACACACACACACACAGTGCCTTGCAAAAGTATTCAGATCCCTGACCAATTCTCTCATATTACTGAATTACAAATGGTACATTGAAATTTCGTTCTGTTTGATATTTTATTTTAAAACACTGAAACTCAAAATCAGTTATTGTAAGGTGACATTGGTTTATGTTGGGAAATATTTTTAAGAAAAATAAAGTGTTTCAGTGTTTTAAAATCAAATATCAAAACAGAACGAAATTTCAATGTACCATTTGTAATTCAGTAATATGAGAGAATTGGTCAGGGGTCTGAATACTTTTGCAAGGCACTGTGTATATATATATATATAGATATATATATATATATATATATATATATATATATATATATAATCTCCCAAAAGTATTGATGCAGGTAGATTTTAGTGCCCTGCCACAGGAAATGTCAGAAGCAATAGGCAAGTCATGTTGTCTATGATCAACTGATCAAAGCTTTTAGAGCTGGGGTTGGTCATGGCACTCAGCTCACAAAGTATTCTTTATCTCAGGAACCAGACCTGCCTTTATTTAACATCTACAGAAACCAACAATACCTGTAAGTTTGACAGACAAGTCATTGAATATCTGGTATCGCCATGCAAGTGCTGTAACTTTGATATGTATAATACTTTGATATTGATGTGATATAGCCATCTAAAATGCCTTTGTAGCTGTCTAATGGCTTGTATCAGATCGTTTGGGTCACATGGAAATCAGGTCACATTAAGATTAGCTTAAACTGTTTAATAATTCTCATTTAACTACATAGTAAATGCTGTGCAAGATACAAGCTAATTTTCATCCCACTCAAAATCAGAGTGGGAAGCCCACAAATTACCAAGTAAATGTAAAACAAGGTTTTCAATGAAAAGCCGTATTGAGGCAATACAGTATTTGCAAATGTAATTAATTGTTTCCCTGTCGGTCTGCCCTGCTAACTGGGTCAAAGTGCATTGACTAAAAACAGCAAGCAAATTAAACCGACACCTCATCTAAAGATAAAGTAGCTATGTTGGAAGTTTTCTTCTTGATGAAAAAGATGTACTGTAGTGAAAATGAATACAGATTCTGGTGTATGCGGTAATATACCCAATTTAGACAGTAAAAAGTTCACAAAGTAATTACAAGATCATTTAGTCACTGCGGAAATCCTCCATTTATAACAAAACACAGATTCTGCAGACACATCAGTTAACTCAATATGAATGCTTCCATTTGTTGTCATACAAAACCGATATAAAACTACAAGCAAGCAAGCCAGTATATCAAAAACCCTGGATGCAGTTGATGAATTTATTTTGCAAGTTTTAATGTAATGCACTGCACTCTTAGTCTGTAAAGGCAACTTAATCTCAACAAGAATAGCCAGAAGATCAGATATAGTAGGATCTAATGTTGACAATTTTTAAACATCTAAGCCATGAGAAATTACTAAACGTAATGTATGACCATGATTGTGTGTAGGCCCTGCAACATGCTGAGTGCAATCAAGAGAATCTAAAAGCCTTAGAAATTCCAGATTTAGGATCAACATGTATATTAAAATCTCCAAGTAAAAGGACCCTACTGTGCATAGCAGAAAGCGATGACAGGAAATTGGCAAATTCTGTCAGAAAAGATTAAATTTAGATGGGACGGTATATGACTACAATAAGAACAGGCAATTGCATATTTAACAATGAAGAATAATATTCATTATTTTATTGTTTAATATTGTAATTTGTGTGACAAATAGTGGTAAGTCCACCACCCACTGCCAGAGTGTGCCTTCTGCAAAAAAAAGTATAATAATTTGGAGGAGAAGCCTCTATCGTGGAAATGCTATCATCAGCACTGAGCCATGTTTCAGTTAAACATAAAATGTCAAGGTTATGATCTGTAATAAAATCTAAAGCTGTAAACAAGGTAGAAATTGTCGGTAATTTGTATTTGTAAAGGCAATATAATACAATATGCATCAGTAATTCCTTTGGCAATGGTAAACAGGTGTCGTGGCTCAAACAAGCAGTACATTCCTCATCAGAAGGCTGCGAGTCGGTCTTGCTTTGCCAACCAGACAGAGAAAGCAGAACAAGCAGAGATGCAGCTGCTTTTGCAGGGCTGGAAATTGGAAATTATCACTAATTCTCTACTGCCAAGTGCATAAATGATTGCTGATTAGGAACAGGCACGGCTTAGCACTGGTCCTGGGAAAGCCTGGGGATACTCCAGCCCAGCCTCTCTAAGCAGATGTATTCTCCTAACAAGCCTGATCTGGTCAAATTAAAATGTTGGCAAATCTAATCTTCTATTTGCAAAACACATCCACCCATTACGTGAAAGTCAGGAAGCACCTGCATTTTAAGATTAAATGGCATGATTGCTGAAAAAGTTAACAAAGAAACAATTACTCTTATTGATCTTATTATGCGACACTTGCAATCTTTAAAAGTACACACAATTAAACCAGTGAACTATTTAAATCAGATCAAGGTATGACTTAAATATGATTGCGGTACCATTTAAAACTATAAATGTGTCCCCATGTTAAAACACAAGTGCTTTCATTCATTGAGCGAGCTTCAGGTATACAGACATGAAAAACCTACTGTACAAGATGGCTACCTGACAGTAATAAAAGGTCAAGGGCAAACTAACAAATCCTCAAGGATGTAAATCATACCTATATTCTGTAACTCCCAGAGCTAGTGATTCATTTCAGAATCCATAATGGAATGTTTAAGACTTTAAATGGAAGGCTTAACATCTTGATAAAGTTCTAATGCTTTCAGAAAAGTTAATTCCATCTGGGGCCTCTGAACACTATACCCTATAATCTGGTCAATTATACAGTAAATGATGTATCAGCGGACGATAAGAGTTGGATTTCAGCTTTGACAGCTAGAATATCTTCAATCTAAATTCAAGATGACAGGAGGATATACCGGCACACTATCAATTGTTAGCTCCAGAGTGAAGGTCAGTTTTTACCTTCATCTTCCTAACAGATTAGTATTAAAAAGATGACCAAAATATTTTTGACCTAAAACCAACATTTATCTACAAAAATCACAACTAATGAACAACATAGAGGTATATGTTACTTTTAATTACAAGCAACAACAATACTGTTTTTATGTGTGCACCAGCTTCACTGTCTACAGATAAAAAGAAGACCAGTCCTATTACATTAGAAATAAATACTTTAACAAGAACAACATTTTGTTGTTAAAGATTGTTGAGAAGGAGCTTGAAGATAATGCTTAAATCTGTCTGCAGTCTTCAAATTTGCTCACGATTGTGGAAAAATGGTACACAAAATCCATGCACAGTACAGCATAATGTCTTGCATTCAAATGTATGCATCTTGTGATATTTTTTTGCAACCTGAAAAAGATTAGTTCATCACATTCATATGGTCAACTGTTGGTCTAATGAAAAAAAAAAGGAACAATTAGATAAAATGACTTCAAAATGTTTCTACATACCACCAGATCAGGATCCTGCATCAGATTAAGGATGGCCTCATACAACAAGGGTCGTAATTCAGACTTGAATTTCACAGAAATCCATTGTCCAATCAGCCATATCACCCTGCGCCGGATAAGCTTGTAACTGCACATTGATGAAGTAGAATAATAAAAAAAGGACAAAGAGCAAAATTAATTGGACAGAATTATTTGTAATAGGAAAAAAGCATATATTTATCTGTACTGGAAGGGATACATAAATTGAGAACTGGGGGAGGGGCATTGGTTGTTTCACTCCACTCAGACTGCTAGCTTATTAAAAATCTTGGAATTAGAATATGGAAAGGTTTGTATCACAGGGATAGTGGTACCTGGAAATGTTATTCATTTACGAAGGATGTGACTTGTTTGGGCATTTATTGTCCATATTAACTCATTCACATTGACTACTTGCTCACTAAACACCTCGACATCCCCGATTCGATCCAATTCCCTAAAGGTAATGCTTTATGGACTAGGCTTCATATGTCTTTCCTTCTTAGGTTCAACGTATTGAGAAAAAAGTAAAAAAAAATGCTGTCAAAGGCTAATCCCATTTTGCATCTCAGAACACTGGACCATATCATTTGGTCACTTAATGCGAAAATATATTTTAGTGGATGATGAGAGGGATTTCAGCTTTGTCTGCCAACACATCTTCAATCTAAACACAAGTCTACTGCAGGGAATACACTTTATCTACTGTTAGCGCTTAAAGTAAGTCAGCCCACCCACCCACAGAAATATTCAAAGATAAACAAGAAAGCATTTGCTTGAAACAAAACTCCCGATATCGGTGTTGTAAGCATGCTGCGTAGACAGTCCGATAAACTGTTGTACATACATTTGTAAAAAATAGGCCACCACCAGGGCTCGCCCCAGGATAAAAATGACATCATTTTAGGGAAACGTTATACTCAATGATGCCTAACTGGATATATCTTAAAACTATTATTCAATAATTTTGCGTTTTATTTCATGCAAGCAACACTTGTTTCTACCGTTCATTACAAAGTCTGCCTGGTGATAAGCTCATCATGCTCTTCACGTACATATTTATTTTAATGCTGTTCACATATGTATTTATTTTCTTTGAAGGGTGATGGATGGCAGAATAGTGTGGCTTGTCAAGCTGAGGATCCCTGCTACAGTTCTCCAGTTCCTGTACTCAAAGATTCTTTTTTAACATGTTTTTCCTGGCATAAATTTAACTGTACATTTTAATAAACCTGAAGCGAAGAACATATTGATTGTATATATAATTTCTTTCTTGTATAAATTAGTTGTATAAAAATACCTTATCTGCAGGTTTGTAGTACAGCAGACCCCCTCCCAATGACCAGCACTACATACCATCATAACCTCTTTCAGTTCGCCCCTTTCAATTTGAAATCAGTCTGCAGATCTCCCTCTATCATGACCGGATCTCCATTAAGACCATTTTACTCTGTCACTGGTCATAATAGAGAGAGTCCTCTGTGCAGGAATAAAGCACATATTAAATGGAAATAAAATCTGGCGGGTTTGATTAATTTAACTACTCGTAATTATTACATATACATTACATACAAAGGATGTAGGTCATGGTGATCTAGACCACTTTTTTCTCATTATACAAAGGTCGAAGTTTGTATTTACACCTGTGGAGATACATGTTACTAACATACAGCACTTACCTTTTCTCTTTTCTTCCCAGTTGATTCACATATACCCAATTACCAACAACAAAATTGATTTACAATATCACATTGGTTTGTATCAGCTGGTTTATGTTCTTTGTGAAATCTACACAAAATCATAAAATATAGCACAGGATCAGAATACCACCGGACATCAGCGTAGGTAAAATAAAACCATAGATAAATGAAAGCAAGTAACAATAAGTTTTTCTAGCCATCACAGAAAGTACTGCAAACCGATCTACAGTACAGTACATGAAAGACAACTAAACTTCCCAAGGGCAGCTGGTACTCAAGTTTACAAAACTACAATCTGAATGCGTCTCTGTGATCTAGCCACAGATCAAAGTAGTAGAGACACAAGGGTGGATGTTGTCCTACTCCAATTGTAATACAACAACGCAGCGCTTGTATAAAAATGCATTTAATTTGCCTTATTTGTACTGAAAAAATTACAGATAAATACTAGCTTCACCGAGGTGGTGGGAAATATTAGATAATCCTCCATAACAGGACTTCTTAAAAAAACAAATATTAAAAAATAAAAAGTTTTACACAGTGGGTATACAAAAGTACAGGACAGGTTTGCCTACCCAAGAAGATCAATTAAAAAAAGAGCCAATTACTCTAAACACGCTCTACAAGCCTGTATATAGTTTTAGTGGGTATATAAAACGCTTTGAGAGATCTGAGTAGTTTTTATTAAGAATGATCCCTGAAGGACAATTCTTATTGCTTATGTGACATGCTGCGTTTGCGATATTAGTAAGATGCATAATCACGTTCACACATTTGACCGAAATAAATCCAACACCTTGGTTTGCCAAGGCACTTAGCTCAAGGACTTTTTGCTCTATTAGGCAGCAGACCTAAATATAGTTGTATTTGATATTTTTTAATATTAAATATTAAATTGCACAAAGTCAAATATTATTTAAAATATTTAAAGTTTTTGGCAGAAAACAAATACTATTTAAAAATATTTAAATATTTTCAAGTTATTTGAAAAAAATATATAATAATAAGTATATATCTTCAACTATTCAATATAGTTAATGAATAATCAAAAACTAAAACCTAATTATTACCCTAAATGTATAATTATGTACCAAGTCTTGCAATTACCACATGGTGGTTGAGGAGGATTTCTAAAGAGGAAAATGCTAAACATATTCAATTGAATAACTTCAAAACAGGACATTAAACCAGTGGTTAAAGATATTTCATTGTTTTCAAATATTTACCCACTGAAATAAAATAATCAAATATTTCAATTAATTGATCAAATTAAATCTAATTGAAATACAGCAGTTTCCAAAAGATAATTGAGTGGTTAACAAGGAAAAGGCTTAATCTGCTTAGAATGCAGGACAATAATTAGGCTGCTGTATGTTACAGTTACATATTACAATCTGTATTTAATTATTTTCAATTATTTACAATTTGTATTTAATTATTTTCAAATAATAGTTATTTTCTGCGATATGTATTTAATTATTTTCAAATAAGTTACTTTTCACAAACCATATTTATAACTATTTATCCCAGGTCTGTTAGGCATCAATCTCTAGCCTTAGTTTGAGAAAAGCCTCTGGGGAAAGCAATGCTGCTAACAGGAAACAGCAGCACAAGGAGAGAGTAAGCTTCGACAACAGCGGGCTGACGCAGCTCTGCCCACAACACAGAGTGACAGGTTCATACATAACAACGTCTTTTTTCGTTATGCAGAAAATTAAATTTGCAAGGTGTGCATCAAGCTTGGACACCAGTATTTCTTCTGGATTTCTGTGCCCTCCGATCTCATTTAGATACGATTTTACCAGAGCCAAGTCAAATTTGGTTTCTTTAAAAGTGTTTAAAATGTTCTTGTTGACTAATAACAGTTTTTTGAGCATTGGTGTCGGCTAGGTGTTGAAAACAGGACAATGCGGTTGTTGCTCGAGCTAACCTTGGTTGCCAGAGAAAGTCATATGGGTAAATGTGTGATATGATTTTTCAAAACCACAAATACAGCTACTACCCATGAACAACATTGATCCCACATCACTGCCAAAGTTTAAAATCCAATGCAGTTAATAGAAACCTGGTCAGCAATATTTAAAATATTAAAACAAACTAACACCATTAGACAGCCTTGCAGAAGTCAAACAGGTAAACAATTCACAAGAGATATGCCAACGGTCTTATGAAATGCATAGATTTCCTTTCTTATTCTGAAAAGTATTTAGCATAAATCTGATAACAGGACCATCCAAAAATGTGAATAAAAAGAAACTTCAGAATATGGTTGCAAATAACTATTGTGACAAGATCAGTATCAATGATGAACGGTTCCAATACGAATGCCATTTGCTTTCTGTCCCTCTATTACGACAGCTGCTGTCATTTCCCGCACACTCCTTTCAGTATATTTAGAGAAGCCAATACTGAAGCTCTTAGGAGGTGACAATTCATTTACTCTTTGATGCTTATCCGCCTGAGCTGAAGAGATGGTAATGAGAAATTATACATCTCCCAGTGCCTTTCACATTTAAACTTTGATGCAAGCAGCGCTTTAAGTTATAACCTATAACCTATTCATATTTACTACTTTCTACTCTGGTGTCCAAAACAATGCAGTTATAAAATGCAAAACACATTTCAGCAGAGTTCGATCTAGAAGCCAGCATACTTACTGTACAGTACACTGATGTGTGTCTAATGCAAGTGGGATTTACCAGAAATGAATGTCCTTCCTTCCCCCCCCCCACCACGTAACGTGTGGAAATGGACGTGTTTACACTGTTTTGATGTCTAAAAATTACATTTTGTTTATACCGAAAGTCACAGTTAAACCACGGCGATGAATAAATTAATAGCAAAAGTAAATCACACTGATAAAATTCAATGAAACGCTGACACATATCCCAAAATAATGCAACATTCAGCATGACAAAGGGAGATGAAGGAAGGTTTCAGTTCTGAGAGACTGTTTTGTAAGCATTATGAATAAATGTTTGTTCACCACTGCTATACCCTGTTGGAAAACATACTTTTCCTGTATTTTGTAAACGCAAGCCTACGAACTTGGCAGTATATCTGTACACATTTTTTTTTTTAAAGCACTCGCCCACAGGACTTCTGAGACACAGACATCAACTTGTCCTCATCAGTTTTAATTCACCTCGGGCGAATGTTCGTTTCTAACCCTGGTAACAGGAGACTTCCACAATTCATAGGACAATCTGAAAACTAAACCTTCATAAATACATACCGCTGAACAAGATGTTAGGTTATTTTCTTTCTCCTGGGAGAAATTCATAAGCCAGTTTTTATAGAAGGACGCAAACAAGACAAGACATTTAGTAAGCAAACAGTCTGAGTAGGTAAAACACTAAAGTATGACTTCTAGGGATTAATCCATGCCAAAATAATTAAACAAATTAAAGCAAATTAAACAGTTTAGTTTGTTACCTATTATGACTGACATGAAGTTCAGCCAAAAGCTGGTTCTTGAACCACTGATCGAAGTCCACATTGTCAAACAGTTCATAAGCTGCCAGTCCCACTGCATTATAAACTGATGGGGAAATTTTACATTAACAGAATTATTAAATAAATTAAATTGCATTTACTTAAAATCTCCCTGCATGACTATAATCTGATTAGACTGTTGTGATGAAAATGAAAACTACAAACAAAACAATAGTTGAGAGAAATACCAGATAATCTTATTAATGCCTTCAAGGTCATAAAATGGATTCTGGTGAAATTGGCGGGAGGCTATAACAAGAGCTAATCTGGTAGGGTAATTATAAAGTGTATATGATTTACCATAACAAGTGACCATAAAAACACTTTAAAAACCCTAAATGTATAAAAGGCCTCAGAAGAGACAAAACCAACAGATAACTTTTTTTTAAAATTGCAACTTTAAGAAAAAGAATATAAATAAAAAAATAAATGCCACAACCGACATCCACATACCAAAAAATAAACAAATAAATCTTGCGCACACACCAATTAAAAACATGTATGATCATAAAATACAATAAACCGTACCAGCATCTTTGATCAGCAGATGAGCAGAATCCTCCACATTAGTCGGTCCTGGAACGGACAATAAAATAGAGATTACACCAGAGACACAGAGTTCCGTTTAGTGTTATGAAAAAGGTTAAGGTTTCATTTTAAGTGCTCAAAAATGTAATATTTCACATACAGCCCTGAAATATGAAGTGGATTATTATCTTCCTTCTTTAAAAGTGACCAAGCAGAAGTCCCTATTTCTGTAATATCTTCCTTTTATAAACTCAAAGCATCCAATTTGTATTTTTAAATTAAGTTGTAATTTTATGAAGGCATACTCCAAAACCTCATTAGAGATCAAAGATGTAGTCCCTTGGTCAATTTGGAACATAAATTACACATTGGAAGCAATAGAATCCGCATGGGAGGAGATGGGCAGAATCGGTTTACTCTACACAATGGATTGGTCTGTATCACTGATACAGCCTGAGATTAACAATGACACTGACCAGGTTAAAGTCTTATTTGTACCCTTCGGAAGTACACATTTCAGTTTGCAGATATTTAGCGCCTGTTTTTATTTGGAAGTATCAGAATTGGTCCCAAAGTGTATGCTGATCTATCTATAAAATGGTATAAAAAACAAAATAGGAAGCAAAATAAAAACTTAGTAGAGTTGAGTCCAAATTCCCCTTCTCATTAATCCTGCACATTACTCATCTCTTCTATTCTAACAATTTCCAAGAGTCAGTGGCTTTGAATAAATGCAATTATAAACCTAATTGGTTGCGATAAGTTAATCAAAACATTTTCCATTAAAAAATGTATTCTTCCAAATGTCAATGACCATTTTTCTAAGAAAGCAAACCATAAGAATAAAAAAGGCAATTATTTGAGAGCTACTTTTTAACTGGAGAGGAACATAACATTTGAGGGTATGTGCATATCAGCTTTGTTTATTACTCCATTTGTTTAATTTTTTATTTTGTAAAGCCAGGTGAACACATCCATACAAAAAAGTGTGCTTTTTCATTCCTGTTTTCAACATCAACGCAACAGGCATCCATTAAATACAAATTAAAAAAATAAATACAAACTTACCATGCAAATTTTGAACCATCTCTAAAAGAACAGGAGTCAGCGTCTGACTATAATTGTGGAAAATGTCCAAAAACAGAACTTCTGTACTAGGCTGTAAAGACAAAAAAAATATATATGAATAAAGCTTTACCTCAAAAGTAATCCAAATATAAATTAATCTTATATATATATATATATATATATAAGTGCCTTGCAAAAGTATTCAGACCCCTGACCAATTCTCTCATATTACTGAATTACAAATGGTACATTGAAATTTCGTTCTGTTTTGATATTTTATTTTAAAACACTGAAACTCAAAATCAATTATTGTAAGGTGACATTGGTTTTATGTTGGGAAATATTTAAAAAAAAAGAAAAAACTGAAATATCAAACAGAACGAAATTTCAATGTACCATTTGTAATTCAGCAATATGAGAGAATTGGTCAGGGGTCTGAATTATTATTATTATTATTTATTTATTAGCAGACACCCTTATCCAGGGCGACTTACAATTGTTACAAGATATCACATTATTTTTACATACAATTACCCATTTTATAGTTGCGTTTTTACTGGAGAAATCTAGGTAAAAGTACCTTGCTCAAGGGTACAGCAGCAGTGTCCCCTACCAGGGATTGAACCCACGACCCTCCAGTCAAGAGTCCAGAACCCTAACCACTACTCCACACTGCTGCCCTACTTTTGCAAGGCACTGTATCTAATATATATATATATATATATATAATTATTATTTATTTGATTTTTTTTTTTCACACATTTTGTAATACGAGTAGGTATTTTTGGGAACTGGCAAACCTGGGAAAGGATTCCAGCAAAACTTGACCGGCATGTAGATTTTCACCTACATGCCGGGCCATACCTATGTTGGCTGTGTTATGAATCACTACCTGTCCTGCCAAATTTTATCAACACACCTTCAGTTAAAAGGTATTCTCTTCAGCCTATAGGTGGCAGTTTCAGTACCACCCAGCTGTAAACTAGCTACAAACTGTTTATTTATTTATTTATTTTATATATATATATGATAGATAGATAGATAGATATATGATATATGATAGATAGATAGATAGATAGATAGATAGATAGATAGATAGATAGAATTTTAACTTACCCTAAGACTATACTTCCAGGAGTCCCCACCTGTCTCTTCCACTGCTAAAGAAGAAAACAGAAATCCAGATGATAGTCATAATTTTACACACACCACCTGGTACTAAAAAAAAAAATCATAACAGAGGATTTACTGTACTTAGCAGTAAGGTGCCCTTTATTTTGCATACAGAAACATTTTCTTAATCTGTGCAATTCAAAACGCAAGTCCTTTTGTTAATAGACAGTTTCAGGACGACGAATCACAAAATGCAACGTAGCAGAGCTATGCCAGGTTAAAGGTTATGTTTACCTTTTGCAATGCTAACGCATTGTCATCTACCGACACATGCTTACAGAAAACTTACAGAAATATGGTGTGAACTGTGTGGATCTCCTGAATTACTTATTGCAGCAGTGCCACAGCACCAGCTACTGACTGGAATGTACTTTGCTGCTGTATCTGTAATATTGAAAATCAAGCTTTACAACTGTTTTCTTGACTTTCCCTACAAAGCTAAAAAAAAAAAAAAAAAAAAAACAATAAACATCTAGAAGGCCAACAAAAACAGAGAATATATAATATCCATTTACTACATAAGTGAAACAAACTCTTATGGATACTGCACTGCTATACAAGGCATTTCATAACTACTTCTCCCCAATAAGACACCTTTCCTCAGAAAAGCACAATGAAAAGACCAATAAAACAACGTTTTGGATTAACTATAGTCTTATATTAAGCCATATTCTTCTTCACTAATTCATGACTAACTGCAACGCTTTTCTGAAACTGATTTTGTCTCTCAAAAGGGGCCTTATGTTAACCCTTATTGTATGGCATGTAAGTTTGCTGAGGCCTTTTAAGCAAGCAATCCACACAACACAGCGTGTTTTATTAAGGTTTTGCAAAAAGCAGGCATTTTTATAGTTAATGTTTCACTTATTCAAAAGACATTAGCCAAATTGATTTACCTGTTTATGTTTTAAGTAAAAAAAAATTCAAAGGTATAAACCGTGAAAGAAACTACAATTAAAGTAAAGTAACACAGTTAGGACTCAATGCGACCCAACGAGAACAAGTTGGTAAAGAAGTCTGGAAATCACAACTAAGAATCGCAGCTCAACCACTAAAGAGGCAATGCTTAAGAAGTTGCTCACTTCTCCCTACACACTATTGTGCCTCACAAGCTGTAAGACACCTGTAAAAACAGACGGTGACATTTAATTTTGCTTGGTCTTTAAACTAGTTTATAAAAAGATTCAGGAGGGTTCAATAGATTTTTGAAAATTGTCAATCTGCTCTGGGGTCTGTCTTTGAATGCTGCAGCTCATGGCAGAAAAGACAGATACTGTATATTATTTGTGTCTCACAACCATTTGGGGCCTTGGTGCATGATTGGTCCTAATGCTCACAGTATAGCTCCCTATGGTGAGAAGCAAACATCATAATGCCACTTGCAAAGCCAGTGCTTCGGCTCAATGCACAAAAGCATTATGCTTCGATGCATAACCCTTCTGCACTCTCGCTATACCAGCTAAAGTTGTTGGATCTCAGGTCACATAGATATTGGGCTTTCAAAGGGGACCCCAGATACCACCAGCTATGATTGAATCATCTGGTGTGATGACCACTTTAAATCAACAGGGCCAGACGAGTCGTACTTCTGGTTGAATACATCCTGTAACAAGTCTGATCAATTCAGATGACATTTACTAGGGGCTTGATTGCTGCAATTGCTGGCACCTGTAAATTTTGCTTCAATTGTGTAATTGTTTACCGAAACTTTCAGGGTCCTCCTCCCACATTGTGAGCTCCTCTTCTGTTAACAAGAAGAAGTGAGACACCAGTCTTCTACAAATCTCAGTCAGCGTTGGGTAGGTGAAGAATGCTGTTTTTATCTTGTGAGCTTCAAGAGTTTCTGGCTTGCTATCTGAAAAAAGGAACACCATTTTAATGGACAGATTAGCACAACTTAACAAAAAAGACAAAACTATAAGAATAAAAAGTTGATGGAATCATACCCACATAAATCACAGCTTCTCCAATTGTGTAACAATGTATTTCAAAATTTAGAAGATGTAGAATTATCTAAATTATTAAAAAGACAAACATACTAGAGTGCAGATCAATCTTTTTTAGTGTTGTTTTTTTCCATAACCAGGCCATTTATTAATGATTTCAAACAGCTGTGATATTTAGATCAGCTGCCATTTAGATCCAGCGAATATAAATCAAAATTAAAAAGGCAGACAGCATAACAGAATTTAATCAAATACGGTCACAAAAAAACAGTTCAACACTTAAGAGTTGCAGGAAGATGTATATATTGTAAAGCTTCAATGCTGTACTCTTTTGAAGTAGCAATTGTCTTTCTGCATGCATGCACCAATATTGTTAAAGCAATATAACTATTATTCAAATAAGACCACCTTAGTCCAATGCTATGTAAAATGTTTTTTTTCACCAACACATCAATCTCTGGAGTCAATTTTCTTTCAAAATGACAGCAGGAAGTACTAATGCAAGAAGAAATAAACACTATTTAAAGCAAAGATGCTATTTGGAAGCATCACCACTTGTGTACCAAGTCAAGAAATTGCTTTCCAATGTACCAATTAACTGTAGATGCATCCTGATAAGCTGACTTTAAAACAAAGCCTGAGAAAAACAAGAATGTATCAGCCAGAGAGGGTAAATCGAAGCAAATCAATGCATGGTTCTGCCTTAAAAGGTACCTTCAATGTTCTTTGCAGGCTTGTAGGCATCATTTTTCACAATCATCTTAATGAGGTTCAAGCACTGGACTATGAACCGCTCAAATGTAATTCCCGTGCCAGCCTCCGTGAACACATAGCTGACAGCAAACTCCAGAGAACGTTGAATCAGGGAGGTGAAAGGGTATGGGTGATACTCCAAAAAGTCTAAAAGCTGCATTCCAGAAAAAAGAAACAAGAGATTATTTGGTAACCTCCACCTCTGTACTATATGTACAGGGGGATTAGAAAGTAAGTTTACCACATCAATGATATAGTCTGTTGATGTGGTAAACTTACTTTCTAATCACCCTGTATGTTAAGTTGCCAATAAAAGCAACACCACCTGAATAAAACAGAAAACTACTGAGCCATCTAGGAGCAAAACAAGGAACCAATACCAGATGGTGGTCAGCAAGGTTGCCAAACAGATTGTTAGAACTACTACCATATAAATATGCTTAAATACACACATGCATTTAGAAATGTACAGCAGACATTACATTTTTCATGAAAAGTTGTTTTTATAAATAAGTGTATATTGTAAAAATGTACAAAATCCATTCATTCATAGTATATATCAATTCCATTAGGAAGAAAAGCATTTAAAGAAAAAAAAATTGTGGATGAGGAAAAAAGTTACAAGAATAATAGATTATTTATTTCAGCAATTTTTTTGCAAAACTCCAAGAATGCCAATTCAAAAGTATTCATACCCGGCCAAGGAAAATGAAATGAATAGCTAGTTGAGGCATCTTTGGCAATAATAACCTATTTTAAACAATTAGGATATTTATCAAATGAGCTTTTGGCATGATTCTTTAATGATTTCTGACCATTCTTCAACACAAAGTTGTTCCAGTTCATTCAAATTCCGAGGACTTCTCTTGTGCACAGCCTTCTTCAACTCATACCAAAAGATACTCAGGTCGGATTTGGATCATGACTTTGACTAGGCCATTCCAGAACCTTGATTTTATTCTTCTTTAACCATTCTGAAGTAGATTTTGATGTGTGCTTTGGATCGTTGTTGTGTTGGAATGTCCAATTGCCATTTAAACCAAAGTTTTGCAGCGGAAGGTTTCCAATGATTAGCCAATATCTTTTGGTACGCTATGGAATCCATTTTACCATGTATTGGAACTACATTTCCTGTGCCATTTGAGGAAAAACAGCCCCATAGAAGGATATTACCACTTCCATGCTTGACAGTAGGTATGTGTGACAGAAATCAAATGATTCTTGATGTTAGATCTCCCTCCCGACCTGCGAGCCAGCTGCATACAGGGAACAGAATACCCTGGACTAAATGGCACGACAGTTTATTCCCAGGGTTAGGTGGAAGTCAGACATCTAGAAAGGGGGAAGAACTACGATATACAAACTGAATGACCAGGACGGAAAATGGCGTGGCATCCATGGATTGGAGGAGTGGATGCGCTCGTTGACCAAGGGGTCATGGGTGACGTTATAAAAAGGGGACGTAGTGATGCGATCTGTTCCTTTGTGAATGGTTATTTTAAATGACCAGAAGGAGAACCTGTGCTGTGAGTTTTGTTTGTTTTTGTTTGTCATTAAAAATACTGTTTGTAATTATTTGGACGGCTAACACGATCTGGAGCTGTCGCCAAAGGCAAGCACTAAACCCAGACCAACAACACTGCACTTTTGTTGTCACTAAAGAACTGCATTCACCACGAGCACTAGAGCACGCACTGTGGACTGGTGTTTGTGTTATATGTGGGTGAACTGAAACAGGACTGTTATTTCGAGGCAAACCCACGGATTATAAACAAGCAATACACGCCGCTGTATTGCTTCATTAACATTGTTATTGTTTACTGCTATTAGCTATCAGCCATTGACAGTAGGGGAGAGAATGCAGAGGTTACCAACAAATAACTTTTTTAGCTGCTGTGAGACCACCCAACCAGATCTGTTTCTGCTGCAATGATAGATCGAGGGATGAGTCATCATTCAGTAAAAATATCTTAGCAGAGCAAGGGATATTCTTCTCAGGAACAGTGGACAAAGTTGAAAAGACACGATCCCAAAACACAGCAACAGGACAGTCCCAAACCATATGTAAAAAGGAGCCAACGGTATCTAGGGGACAGTATGCACATGCAGGGGTAGGGATAAGTTTCATTTGGTAGCATCTAGAAGGAGTTAAACAAGTTCTATGAAGATCATTAAAATGAAATCAGCTGATGGTTTGGATTTTTTGAAGCAGAGCTTAGATTACCCCAAATAGTTTCCCAGCAGATTTCAATAGATAAATCTCTATTCCAGATAGTGTTGACCACTAAAGGTTGGGTATGTAAACTTTTGACACTCTCTCTCTCTCTCTCGCTCTCTCTCTCCAAAAGTTGACAGTAAGTTAATGTCCTTCCTAAAACGCTGTAGGCTATGAAGCAACACATCCAATGTGATCTTTTGAACTGCTTCTATTGATTATTTTAATCTACCATTAAGCTACCTTAAAATACCCCAGAAAGGAAACATTTATAAACTAAAACACGATAACGGTAAAATGATGACCGCAAAATCCAGTTTAAAACTGGGAAAGGATTAATTTGTCACATTTTCTAATCCTACCATGGAGCTCAGGGTGTTTATAATGTCTAGTGCACGCTACTGAGAGCATTAAACTCTGACAAACAGTAAAGTTGTTTCAACAGTGAGATATTACTTTCAAAAGCGCATTCCTTCCCCACCACACCACACCACACCACACCACACCACACCACACCACACCACACCATTCCAACAGTAGAAAATGATTATTTTTCATCCCATCACATTTACTTCAGGTCAAAATGCACGAGAAACCATAAATCACTGTTATTTGTAATTTTGAAGAGTTGATGTATTACAATACTGTCTGTTTTAAATCACTCAACATAATCCTAAAAAACCATAAGGCTTGACTCGATTAACTAAATCAAACACGAATCATGGACAGATGGAGAAATTGTGCATTGCTACAGGAAGTCTAATACGGTTAAGATAAGCAGAGAAATGCTTTATTACATGTATGGTAAGCATTTGCTGTACTGCATTATTTATTTATTTATTTTGCTGGTCACTTACAACTTTTGTATATAGTAAAATGGTCTTCTCTAGCTTTTCTCTGCAGTTGCTGTCTGGGCCAACTTGTCTGCCTATAGGAAAGAAAAAAAAATAGGTTAATGTTATATACACCAACTTTCTGCACCAAAGCCTGGTTGAAAACAGAGAATATAATTAAAGCAATAAGGCACGAGAGGGCATGGATTGTGCTGGATATTGTCACTTCTTGGTGCGCTGTTAGCCACAAAGGAGAAATCTATAGTTTCTAAAGGTTTATTAACATTTTAAAGGTGTAACCTTTTACAACAGAAAATATTCCCTATGAACTTAAAATAATATTTAAGTAAAAAAGTTTTTTTTTTTTGTGTCAGTAAATGCAATACATTTTTTTTGATAAAGACTTTAACTAACTATAAAAACCTTGCTTAGATGTTTTTCACTATATTTGTATATTTATTTTCAGAAAGCCAGTCATTTAAAGCATTTAACGCCCATTTTGTTTGTTTTGTGATACTAATTTCATTTCAAGTTTTTTCTAGCACGTCAATGTTACATTTTTGTACTTGCAAAGAGAGTGATTGCACAGTAGTAAAGGAGAAGAGACAGTGAAGAAAGAATAGAGTCGGATGCATGTAGTAATGTATATACTGTCTAAAAATATCCAGTTAAAAATTAAGGAAGAGTCAGTTTCACAAAACGACAACTGACACCAAGTAAAAGGAGGAAAAATCAAACTGAATATCTGACAACAAGCCGATCAACGTTACAGATTATGACTGGTATGTACTAAAAATAACATACCAGAACAGCATCTTGTTTAAAATAGCAAACTGGTTCGTATTGCAAATTAATATAAACTGGTAGATATGAAAAGACACCTTGATGTCTTCAGTATCTTCCATGACAGCAGGTATTTTGACAGGAGTTTTCTTAGATTTTGCGTGGCTCAGTGGTACGTGGTTAAGCACAGGTACAGTGATTTGCCTTTGTTCCGAAGTAGTTCCTAATCATGACATTGTGCTGGATATTGTAATGGCTTGGAACACTGAAGGACAATCAGCATGCAGCATTCTAACACTCTGTTTTATAAATCGATTATTAAAAAATTACATTAAATATTAATAATGCAGTTTGCAAATTCATTGGTCCCTATATAAAAAAACAAAACATCCCCAGTGGAACCGGGGCTGTGCAAGGGGAACGGCACATTGATTGGCTTTAACTCTACTCTAAAATCAACAAGGGCATCCAACATATTCCCCATTGGTGTTTATCGAACCAGTATTGTTTAGAGTTTGTGTATAGAAAATTCCATATGTATTCAACATGTTAAACATTTTAAATGTAATGTTTAAAGTCAGAGGCAGCAGCAGTATTCTCTGCACAATTAGAATGTAGATGTTCACACAGCAGTTTTCAACAAAGGATATTTTAAGAGAGTCCAGAATAATGAGGCACCAATGAAAATATTTTTTTGCCTATGGTCTTCAAGGACATTCTTATGCACAAAGATGATAAAATGAATAGACCTCTTCCTAATTTAAAATCAACATTTAAAATGGCAGTGGTGGAAACAAAATCAATTTTAGGTAACAGTTTGTACTGGTCAACATTTCTGAATATCATCACATGCAGTTGCAAAGACGACCTAGATTTGCCCCTTAAATGCTCTGATTTTAAATGCCTTTTGATTGTGACAGCTAAATATTTTGTTATTTATTATAAAAATGGTGCAGAACATTAGGTTATTATCATAACCCTGTTTCGCTGAAATAGAAATGTAACCATTACCTCATGGGTATTTACCCTTAAATACCGTCTAACCTGAATAGATATATCTCAAAGCTGTACACACTGCCTATGACGCAGTCGCGCCCACCGCCGAGGGCATAAAAAGACTGCTGACACAACGTCATCATTTTACCTGTTTGCACGAAGAGAGTGTCCTTAGACCAGTGGTGGCCAATACACCGATCCATTTTGGTGGATCTCAACCAGTATGCTATGACCAACAATTATTAGCAGGATTTAATATAATAGTGTCCAATACGTAAGATATTTTCACGTTTGAACCTCTGGCTCCCTGTTAAAAATGCAGTCTTGCCTGCCACCAGTTCCCCTGCATCCTGACAAAGCATGCAAAAGACATATCTTCATTGATCATTTCTTGTAGCCGACATATCTGGACTTTGTTCATCGCAGGTTTCTTTGGAAAGCTCTCCAATCACATGAAAATAATTTGTTATTTTCCTCATCTTGGTTTGACATGTTTTCAAACTGTCTGGAAACAAGTAGCCATCTCACTGATAAAGCAGTAAAATTGGCAGGTATGGCATTTGTAGTTTTTAATGTGTGATAAACAGACATGAGATCTAAACACTGGTCAGTAGCAGGCCGGAATCAGACAAAACTGAGCAAACCTGTCCCCATCAGGCATGCGTGCCTGTAGGAAACTGCTGCCCAGCTTCTCTATTCCTGGGTGTGTGGCCCTCCCTTGGTACAGAGCCATGGGGTGAGGACGCAACCACCTCTTCTAAGAGAGGGTAATGGGGAAGAGCACTGTACAGGTGAGGGACTCGGGAGCGCTCTGTAGAGCTGCAGGAGAAACGTTTTCCAACGTACACTTGGAGAATGCACACAAAACCCGCAGAAAATGCAGTTTACCAGTGCCTCCTTTGCGTGCTGCTGCCTCAGGCAAGAAGAGCATCTGCCTGTCCACAGGCACATTGGCCTTGCATATGCCACAGGGATAAAACCCAGTCATTATGCAATAGCAAGCAACGTACCGAAGAATGTACAGTTGCTGCCTCAGCTTGCTAAAAACAGCAACTGGACTGTCAACAAGGCCTGCTCAGTACCAGATTGGGGATTGTAAAACCCCGATCGGTAGCAGGTCAGAACCAGGACTGTACAGGTCTGTTTGGTACCGGTTCAGTGCCTGTAGCACCAGGTTGGTACGGTAGTGTACAGTTCAAGCAGTGGCCTCTTGACCACTGGCATAAGCTCTATCATTACAGGGACAGCTTAACCACAGGGGAGGCGTCATCTGCCTCCACGTCCTCAGATGGGAATGCCAGCTCCTAGAGATGAAGAGCGCCTTGGAGAAATGCGTACAAAACTCGCAGAAAGAGGTCTGATGCAAATAGCAAGCAATGTACAGCAAGACTGTACAGTTACTGCCTCAGCTTGTTGAAAACAGTAACTGGACTGTCAAGAAGGCCTGCTTGGTACTAGACAGGCAGGCTAATTTTGCATGTGTCACAAGGATAAATCCCAGGCATAACGCAAACAGCAAGCAATGTACAGCAAGAATGTACAGTTGCTGCCTCAGCTTGTTAAAGACAGTAACTGGACTGTCCACAAGACCTGCTTGGTACTAGACAGGCAGGCTGGAATAACAAGCAATACTGTTCGGTACCGTTTCAGTGCCTGTAGCACAGGGTAGGTACATTTTTGCACAATGGAGGTTCCACATGCCCTACGCCCCCTCTGCCATTCTAGATAATGCCCCAGCCAGGGCTGGACACGCCTGCTCAAGCAGCAACGCCGCTGTGTAACAGGGCGGGAGCTGCAGCTCCTATATACAGTACTTACTGTAACAGGGCTGGTGCAGTACACAGCACTTGTAACAAAAACCCTACACTCTCAGGCAACACAAGCAGCAACGCTGCTGTACGGTATGTTACAGGCTAAAGTACTGTAAAAAGATAAAAACAGCGGAGACCCAAACCAGGTATGGTAACCTTACTTACTCTTAAGTACCTGCACGGTGCCTAAGCACTAGTACAGTACTGTACAGTAATTTTGTATGGTACCCACGGCACAGCTGTACGGAACATGGTACCCACAAAACGGTGCAAACGGTACAGTATGGTCCACGCGGTACGGTACAGTGCAACGGTGAACAATGCAAGGTACACGGTACGGTGCATGATACACGGAGCACGGTACACACGGTAACGTGCATGGTACAGTGCAAATGGTATGGTGTACAGGGTACGGCACGGTGCAGAGGTCACTGCTTTACCACTAAGAACGGTGGTAAAGCAGTGACCTACAGTTACCGAAGAAGCAATATACAGGGATGTCCATCTGTATAGCTTCTGGCTTAACCAAACACAGCCCTAAGACTGGAGGAAGCACACTGTTAGAGCCCCGACAACCATCGCAATGGCACTGCAAGCAGAAACGAGACACTGTGGGGGGAAAAACTGCAAGCAGCTTGACTCGGTCTAACGCAAGACAGTTGAGCCCAGCAGCCACGTTAGTATTTCTGTGGAAAAAACTGAAAATACAGAGAGAAAACATTCTTTCCTTACACAACACAGTAACCAAACAATTACCGTTATTTTAATATAGTTTTTATAACAAAAACATTTTTATTTTTTTATTTAAGCGTCAACCGAAGCTAGCAGCTTAAGAGAAAGCACAAGTAGCCGACTTAAGGCCTTCAATCCCAGGGAAGCTGCAGCAGAGTTGCCGGCTTCCCGCGGGGCACAAGGCCGCTGAGGGACTTAGACGAAAACCACAGCTGAGTGCACAATACGTGAAAGAAAAATTACTATAAACACGTAAAATAATCGCAAGAAGTGTAATACACAAGCGATAAAGTCAGATATCAGTGTGCCACTTATCTGTCCGTAGAACGCTCTCCTTGCTTCAGGTTGGTGAAAGGAAAAATGATGATGGTGCTTGTGTCAGCAGTCTTTTTATGCTCTCTGGGGCTGGGGCGGGTGTGACTGCATCAGAGTGCATGCACTTTTGATATATCTACTCAGGTTAGACGGTATTTAAGGTTAAATACCCATGAGGTAATTGTTACATTTCGTACTTGATAGATAAATTATTTTATACTTACAGCACTCCAAGAACTGCTTTAGTCTCTCAAAAACTGTATTGAGGAACCCCTAAAAGAAAGCAGAGAAACATTTGTAGGTATTCATTTAATTTTTTTTTTAAATCTCTGAATATATCTTGTTGCAAGGTCTGTGATAAATGTTTTATTATTTTTATTTTTTACTGGAAAATGCTTGAAAATTAGTTTTGGAAAAATCACTTCTGTACCAAATATGAAACAATAACACTATGTGTTTAATCTTAATACAGCAGAAATTGTATTCAGATTACCACATGGCAACCATATTAGGTCAGGGTCAATGGAGGATGCATACAATGTAGTTGCCTTTGACTCAAAATTATAAGCACTACCATGGTCCGGTGCAGTAAAGAATTCTAAATTTAACATTCCACCTTTCGTCTCCTAAAAAATAACTTCAAATCTGCAAATTAATTTTAATTCAGCCAAAGCAGCAAGTTATATCCCCTTTAATATTTCATAACAGACTTGGGAGGGACATGAATTGATTTCCCAGTGAAGTAGTGAAGTGATGCGTAGGCAGCAACCGCACTCAAGGTCACACTCCAAAAATGCTTCAGACAAACTTGTGCATTACATCTGTCATCACAAGAATATTCCAGCACAAACCTAGGTCCGAGTATTTATTTCATAGCTGTATTAAGTAATGGAAGCAAAATTATACAGAAATGAATGAATGAATGAATGAATGAATGAAAAAATAAATAAATAAATAAATAAATAAATAAATAAATAAATAAATAAATCTGGGGGGTTACAAACACAAGCAAAGCATTTCCAATGACAACGTGTATGGTGGCTGTCATTTGAATGTAATATTTTAAAAGGTGTACTGTTTATCTGGAAATAGTCCTGTGAAGACAAATATGGCAGCTATATTAGGACAGAGACACTCCGTAACACGATCATACACACCATAGCGTAGATTACTATAACTGATGGTTTTATAGTAGTGTTCAATATTCAAGCACTAAAATAAGACACATCTATTGAATTTTTATGGACTTCCTTGCACTAAAAATATGGTACACAATGTATATTTTACTCAATATCAAGTTTATCCAGTTCCTTGCTTATTCACGTTTGGCTTTGTAAAAATTCACAGATTTATTCATTTAAAATTAATTTCATACCGGCATAAACTAATAAAAATGGACAACTACATTAAATGCGGATACATACAGTATATCGACTTTGATTTATTTTACAATGACTTTACAGAGGGCATTTATGAAACAGAGCAAACAATCTTATTTCCACATACTGTAGTTGATTGCTTCTTGTCGTGCATAGCCAGCTGCAAACAGAACAGTACAGTTGCCTTGTTGAGTCTAAGGTTCTATTCGTCACATTGCAGCACAAAGGCACTTTAAAATCGAGTCCAGTGTTTATCAACCTTTAGGAAAGTCAAAAAACTGTCTAATACACACACACACACATCAAGATAAGCACAGTACAATCCTGAGCATAAATTAGTTAGATATGTAAATAGCGGTATTTCTTGATAAACTGGGCCCAATGGGCGATATGGATTTCATATGTAAGCCGATGGAAGTCGTTTACACTAAAATGATCTGTCTAGTTCTGAAAAATGCATCCTTTTACACATAATGTTCTCCACCTTCACGTGGAGTTATTGCTCCGAGGCTTGGGCCAGCAGAAGCATTTATATTTTTGCTGGAAATCATTGACAGCTTCTTAAACAGCAGGACAATGATTGGTTTTATTAAAAAAGCTTTTACAACTCGATAGGCACAACATGAAGAGAACAAAATTCTTATCAAAAGAAAATATCATTTTAGCACGGTACCCAGTGTCATGTTGCTGTACTCTAACTAGAACCATAAGGCCAATTGTCACACAATATGATCTCCTGCAAGTTATCTGACTGCATCTGCCAGACCCTTCTGTTTGTTTCCTCAACTGAAAAAAAAACAAAAAAAAAAAACAGAAAAATGTATGTCTAGCTAATACAGTAATAGCGTCTCATTTCACGTCTCATTTTACAGTGGAACCTAAGCTAAATGTTTTATTTGTGAAGTTACCAGGAAGGAAAATACATGTGGTATTTCTGTCTTGGGTGGGTTCTGACAACATTTTGTCAACATCAACACTTAGTAAGTAGTTTGTTTTAAATTATACACATGTTTAGCAATACCATGCATCAGCATTGCAGTATGATTTCTTTACAAAGAAAAAAATAGTCACTAACTTTTCATAGCATAAAAAAATAAAAAATCAACCATGGTGGTATGAACAACATTTCATTTACACTTTCATTTTTCATTATTGATGATAACAACCCCCACCCCCCTTGTGGATAGACTGGAAAAAAACAGGCTCTCTATGCCCTGAAATATCAAGCACTTTAGGAACCTCTCTGGTTCTGACCAGCCTGACCTGTATGGAACTGGCGCAGAATGATCAGTCACTTCGAAATTAACAACCTTTAGACACTTGTCTTTATTCAGCAGCTTGCCTTGACAATCAAAAGCATTTATGAAATATGTTAATGTTTTTTTCAATGCACTTAAAAACAGCAATAATAATAATAATAATAATAATAATAATAATAATACACTAATAATGAGAGTATGTGACATTTTCTAAAGCGGTAGAGATACTGTAGCTTGAAGCTATTGATTTGATATTAACTGGTCAATTGTGAGAAATGGACCATCGTTTTCCATTTAGCATGCATAATGGTTCCAGGGAACAAGGAATTAACCCTCACAAAGATGGTGCAGTATACATATCACAATAAAGAAGTCTACAGTTGGGGAGAAGTTAACTTCCATTTAAACTTAAATGCCAAATCCATTCTGAAGTGATCATCTATCCATTTTTTATTAAATGATATAGGCCTGAGGCTACTCCAAATTGTGATGTACTTGAAACCTACTGCAGGCTAAGAATAACGATTGATATTGTTTGTCATCAGTTGCCAAAGAGGAACCCATACTGAGATTTATTTTATTATCATCAAAGCCTGTCCTTCTGGAGTCTTTAGAATACATGTCAGTTGCATACAGTATTCTTTGTTGTTCGTACTTTCCATAATTTCTTTTCAGATAAAAGAAAAAACATTAACGTCAATCAAAGTAAAACATTACATCTAGCAAAACATTTTAACCAGTATAAAATTAGGAAGAAACACAAATCGGAACTTTTGATCCCTGCAAAGCTTTTACTTTGTTTCTGTTCCTCTCAGAATAATGACTTTTGCATTTGCACTTAGTTAAACTAGGATCCCAAGACAGTATGCTTGTGAGAATTTGACAAGCACCATTAACTGAAACTGCCACACTGACAGTGGGACTCTGACACTCGAAAAACCTTCGAGATGATTTGTAGCTTCCATACCTTGAATGGGTTGCGACTCAAAAGCAAGCTAAGAAGCAATGACAGTATGGGCTGAATCGCAGTCTGTAATATCCAAGAAACAAACCTGAGCGGGGAGACAGATGTAACTGGGCGTCTGGCTCGTTTGAAAAAAACAATTAACACTAACTTTCCAAGCCTAACTAAAAAGCAGCACATTCTTATTCTGGATTTGTATGGGTTTCCCATGATTAGGGCCCTACCTATTTCACAGCTGTGAAAAAAAATGACACAGACTGTGAAATCTGGTCTATTTAGTGTACTGCACTAAAATCCAATTAAATTATATGTGCTGTTACAGGTTCCTGATGCGATTGTTAACATGTTTCAATTTAAAAAAGAAAGCTCATCATGAAGTGGACAGGATTTATTGATGGACACTTGACAGCAGCCAATAACCAATTGGGGCTCTACTCCCTCAAATAAGCAGGATTCCAGGATCTCCATTGGTTGGCACAGTTCCCAGATTTTAGTAAGAATTTACTTGTCCTTAATTATCACCACTCTTTTTAAGGATGGATTGGCAGAATTCTCCAGGTTATAGAACCACATTGAATAATAGATAAGATCACAGCCAAACCAGCTACACGAGGTGTGTCCCTACTTTAATGCTGTAAGATATACCTTGGTAAGTACTAGACGTGCACTAGTGAATATTTAGTGTTGCAGTAAAGGATTAAAAGAAACATCCTCCTAACACCTTGGATAATTGAGGTACAATGTACATGCAGCACTATTCCCACCTGGTAACAGTGGTAATAGTAACAGTGTCTCTTGGATCAGCTCCCTCTCACTGAGAACAAGTGTAAGTTAAAAGACAAGCTGACAGAATTTTGCAGTAGACCTAAAGCAATACCTAGTGCTACAGTACTTACACAACCAGTACAATAACAGGTGCCATGTTATTGGGAGATAAACATTTTAAAAAAACATGTATTCTAATAGTGTTTGCTTATCTTCATGTTTGAATCAATCCTTGACACATTTTAAATAAATCACCCATCCATCAAGAATAATACCAATTTTGATTTACATCACAAAATGACTAGATGTTTGCTAAATGTTGCACTCCATTTATATCTTGATTTGAAACTACAAGGAGATTAAATGATACTACAGTATGCAGCTATCACTGGTAATGTACTGGCAATGTATACTAGCTGAAACCTACTGTAATACTACTCTTATTACACTGCAGCTCAATGGAATTCCCGTGACCACTCAGGACAGAAGCTATACAAAACATTCAGATTAATACATAGGTGGTATGGACTGAATTCCATGTCTCTGAGGATTTAAGGTAACAAAGATTTGAATGAAAATGTCTATTTAAATCTGCTGCTAATTACTGAAAAAGGGCAAAGCAAAAACTACTACCCTTTAAACGAAAGAAAGCACCTAAATAAGTTTGACAGCTCTTCACCATGTGCAAGTACAAGAGAAAGACAGCATTCATATCTTAATCTGCGAAGGCTTTCAAGAGAACCATGTGAAGTATTACTTAAAAAAGGCTGAGTGTGATGGGATAATGAGGTCAACTCTGAGTCAGCATTGACAGTCTGGGGAATTTAACACGCTTTTTCATAGAGCTAATCTAGAACAACTTTACAAAGATGAAAATATGCCCTCTTCAATGTCATTTTTTACATATATCGGAATACAATCATTGAAACATTCACCTTTATTAGGGAGACAAAAAGCCCTCACTCTGGCAGTATACAGTACTGTTGTGTCTGAACTTGGAAGATGACTGCTGCCCTCAGCACAGCAAGGAAGACCAGGCAATGAAACACCAGGCAACTTTTTTTCTGAAAACTTTAAAGCAACCGGTACTATACTTTTCGATAAAACTGTTGAAATGTGCATAAAAATGTAATAATCTACTACTAGCTGCTTCAGCAGTTGCTAGAAAAGGTTTCCTGTGTTCCAACAATCTGCTTGAAACAAAAGCGTGTTCTAATTTGTATTTAGAAAGCAAGAAATGTTTTTTGCTTCATTACTTTGGACCATTTGTGAAACACTGCTCTAGGCTGTATCTGTAAATGGCATACATAATTAAAATCAAACTTCATATTAAAATTCATATTAGATTAATTAATTAATTAATTAATTAAATTAAATAATTAAAAAAACGGTAGTGAAACCAAAACACAATGGTGTTGGTGTTGGTCGTTGTTTGTTTGACATCACTTACCATGACCTCCATGTTCTGATGTGGCTCGACAAATCCATGCACCGTAAGCTTCCGTAAAACTGAAATAAATCAATTATAAATAATTGATACAATTGTCTTTCCATTCCACGGTTTTAAATTACAGATAACATATCAGCAGATAAGGGTGGTGCCACAGCAATTCAAGATTAGGATAATTACAGATTATAGGCAACAAGACAGTTATCGAATCTAGAATATTATAAATCATTGACTTGTGATCCAACTATTCAAATTAAGGAATGTATTGATACCATTTTAAAATTGGCATGTGAAAATAACTGGATAACATGAATTTCAATTTTTGTCAATAAAATTCCCAATTAAACCGGTATTTTATATATTGCCTAAAAT
Source organism: Acipenser ruthenus (assembly GCF_902713425.1). Taxonomy (NCBI): domain Eukaryota; kingdom Metazoa; phylum Chordata; class Actinopteri; order Acipenseriformes; family Acipenseridae; genus Acipenser; species Acipenser ruthenus. The sequence continues at coordinate 16,597,348 of NC_081190.1, forward strand.
AGACAAGAACAGAACCCTCCAGGTAGGCCAATTGTCTCTGGTTCGATAACTGAACAATTTGTCTAAATTTGTTGATGTATATTTGAGAAAAAAAGTTGAACAGCTTCCATCACTCAAAGAATTCGAGGGATGTCATAAATTGCCTTACAAAACTGAAAGTACAACAAAAAAGTTTGTTAGTAAGTTTCGATATAGAAAGTTTGTATACGAATATACCCCATGAGTTAGGGTTACAAGCTACGTTATTTAGTTTGAAAGAATTTCCCCCCCCCCTCTCATTTTTTATTGGATTTGGCTAAATTAATTTTACAAAAATAATTATTTTACTTTTGAAAATCAATTCTATCAACAAGTAAAGAGAACAGCTATAGATGATATATTAATGATACGGGATGGGACAGAGATTGAGCTTAACAAACTCTATACCTATATGAACAGTACAGATGCAAGCCTAAAGTTTGCTATGGATTTTAATGAAACAAATATACAAATTTCTGGATTTGGATGTTTATAAAGATGATTCAAGTTTATTACATGCATCAAATCTATAGGAAAGAAACAGATAGAAATACATTATTGAGAGCTTCGAGTTTCCATCCTAGACATCTGATTAACAGTATTCCATACAGCCAATTTGTGAGATTGAGACGCAATTGCGATCAGGATAAAGAATATGAAAAAAAAAGTTTTTTTAGAAGTGGTTATGATGTATCTAACATAAATAGAGCAATTAATCATGCAGCTATTAAACCAAGATCTGAGGTACTTAATTCTGATTTAAATTTGAAACAGATTGAAGAGACACCAATTTTTATGACTGATTTTTCAACACAAGCTCAAGATGTGAGGAGAATTATATTAAAACATGTGAATGTCTTACAGCGTGATCACACTTTAAAACAATTTGTGGAGACTCCTCCAATAGTATTTAGACAAGCTCGTAATCTAAGAGATCAATTGGTTCATAGTGATTTGAAAACAGTATCACAAAGTACATAGCTTGGCGGTCAGCCAATTACAAATGTGGCAATTGTCCCATACGCGGCAATACTGTCAACTCTGATTCGCTTGGTCATCCCCACAGTGGGAAAACGGTATCAAATAAAACAATTTATTAAATGTAATACAACGTTTGTTGTATTTATGCTAGTGTGTCCATGTGGAAAATCTTATGTGTGGAGGACTAAAAGAACAGAGAATTAAAGAACATAAAGCTGCCATTAGAACTAAACATATGGATTACGCTATGGCGAGACATTACATACAAGCCGGAAACCGCTCGCCATCTACATTACAATTCTTGGGGATAGAGAAGGTAAATTGTCCAAAGCGAGGTGGTGATCACTTAAACATACTTCTACAACAAGAATCTTTTTGGATTTCTACATTAAATACTTTGTACCCTTCTGGTTTGAATGATGAATTGGATTACAGCCCTTTCCTATAGCAGAGTTCTTCCCTGTATGTATTTTAGCACTTTAGAATTTTAGTGGTTTAATTATGAAATTGTATTAAATGACCAGGAGCTGATAATTTGTGATTAATTATGGATGACTGATAAATGTTTGTAGATACATTAAGTTAATGTGATTGTTGCGGTCTGAAATAACACACATTATCAGCTATTAAACCAATTGAAACTTCTATCAGTTAATTTGCTATTAATTTTTAATTTTTCTAGAAAGCTGATTTTTTTTAATTTATTTATTTTAAATAAGAGCAACAACTACCAATACATTAAGGTAAGCACTGCAGATGAATGTTCATGATAAGTCAATTATTCTGTCAGAATTTCAATATGAATAGCAACTCCCTTTATAAAGCCCATCTTTTCCTTTGCTGAAAAAAAACTATTTACAAAACAAATGACTGCCAAGCTGCCAAATTACTTGTAAGCATACCCAACTAAACCAATACATTTGTATTTTTATTTTAAAGGGGGAGGGGGGGAGAATCAATTCAACAGAAATGGTAAATTGCTATTTTCCTAAATCTTGAATAAACTCTAGGATAGGTGGTATAACATATGTATAGAGACAATCAGGAATCAATGGGTTTCAGCAATTTTTACATTGAAATGGCTTTTGAATAACTGAATATTACTGTACATTTAAAAATACAATGACAGTTGTCCAAATCAAGGTTTTGTGTATATTATTTGGATACAGCACTGTTCGTCAACACTTTGACACAGCAAGGCAATGCATGCAAACCATTCTTTTCAAAGGAACGTAATGGTGCCTACCACTGAACAAGTGCGTTTTTTTAATTAAGCAATTTTTCTATTTCTCAAAAGCTGTAAGGTTGCGTGATGATTTTATGCTACGTTGGAAGTGGGTACGTAAAGCATTTTAAATGTGCAAATCAGTGTCTGCTAAAATAAAATTCATTAAAAAAGGTAGTCCTACAAATAAGACGATCATGAACATATATGTTAAACTGATACAATGCATGGATGGCATTTTATGTTCATGAGTTTTTTATTCTGAATTGCCATAAAGCATTAATCCCTATTACTATTGATCAGTAGTCTAAAACATTCTCAATAGGCCAAATGGGAACCACAACATTAAATATTAATACCTTTTAAAGAAAGCAAAGTTCTTTCCAGTGAACTGATGGCAGCAGCTTCATCTCCGGCACAGATCTGCTGTAGGAAGGTGTCCGTGTGATGATTCCACAGAGAGCAAGCAAAGCTGTAGATTCCAGATGCCAACTGTTACAAAACAAAACAAAGTAAAGTAATGTAATACCCAGCATTTATATTTGAACAGTTCTAAAAGCAGACTTTGTTTCAACTGTAATTTACAGTTTTCATAACACCTTAAATACATCTTAAATTGCTTATACATTAAATATAGGAAACAGCAATACTTTGTATATTTCAGCAATCTATAGGGCAGTTGTAAAGTTGAATATGGAATCATTAGATTAATTGTGGTTAAGACCTAATATTTCTTTTATTTAGATCTTTGGAAGCCATCACTTGTTTCTATTTTTCCTCACGACTGGAATGAGCCAAGAAATTTTGGGACATGACCTACATTCAAAAAAGCATGCAGGATTATTTAATAGAAAAGTATTGACTTCACTGCGTTGCTTCTTAGCTCTGTACATTCTATGCTCGGTATCTACTGTAGTGTTGTTTTTATGTTTTATAAGTGGATATTTAATTTCCATTTGTGTTGTGCAGAATGTAGCGTAAAATATATTGCGCATGTATACTGAAGCTTGCTGTCCCCAAGGAACCCCACACAAATTAAATGTGACATCTCCAAGGGTCATACATACCCGGAGGTGGAAATTTAAGGAAATAATTTAAATATAACTTTACATCTTATGCTTCATAGTGCTGGCTTTTTATTGGGGGGAAGGGGGGTATATAAAAAATTGGAACATAAAGGGTCTGAGGCAGCAACAAAGGCTTCACATAGTTGTCTCTCCACTACCAATAAATCCAAAGTCAATGGTCTGTTAAGAGACATTACCTCAGGCGGTCACTAACTGTAAAAAAACAAAATCACAATAAAAACGCTGGGTTTAATGAACAATGGCTAAAAACTGCTAGAGAAGAAACCAGTGAAACGCTCTAACATTTTACTGAATTCATTCCCAATCTGATACGGTTTGGACTGCTACTGTAGTTGCTACTGTAGGTATTGTAAAATGGGCTAGATTCACAGTTGATAAAACCAGTGAAAGCATCATTGTGTAAAGGCTAACGATATTTGTTTTAAAAATCAAGAGTTTTCATATTAAGGCTAATGCAATCATAAACATCAGTAAGAAGCTAGGAGTGTATGATAAAGGTTTGGAGAATATCAGTGAAAAATCAAGGCAGTTTTTGTGTTCACCATATAGCGTGGGGCGGACAGACAGGCATGATCAGCACAAAGGTCACAATTTTTTTAAATGAGGGCCCAAAAAAAACAGTAACTGTTAAATCCCTCTACTTTCAACCCATCTGTATAAATAATTATCATGAGCACAAAGAGAAAAAAAAATGATTTAAAAGACAATACATTATAAAAGCTAAATACTGAACTTAGCACTGTTTCATCTTAGAACTGTATTTTATTTAATTTTCTCAAAACATTCGGGGGCTTGTTTTTTACTGCCAATTAAAACAAAGTTCTGTTCTGACGTAAACAAACAAGTTTTCCTTGTAAGAATTTAAATTGTAATATTTTGTTCCAACACTTTACATTTGCCAGCTGCCTGCCCCCGCCATTCCACATGCTTCAAACCAATGTACTCCTGTCTTACACACTGGAAAAAAAGAGGGCAGCCCAAGCTCCAGGCACACTGACTTTTTAGATTTTCTTTTTTTAGCTAACAAAACATACCAGCGAGTGCTACATCCTCATCCAGCCCCCAAATCTGACAGTAGTGTACCACAGGCTTGAATACATTAAATGCTGATGGGTCCCAGAGGGGGGTTCTTTATCTTTTGACAATAATGTGTTTAAAGTACCAAAAAGAAAATCTATAAACTTGTATTGATTCATAACAGGGCTCTAAATTGACCTAAAAAAAGAAACAGGTGAAAGCCAAAATGGCCTTCACTTCAATACATAGGATGTTCTGTAATTTTGCCTACGATTCTTATATAAAGCTAATCATTAGCCACAGAAAGAAAATAGTTTAACTTAATAATAGCTAGTTATTTGTTCAGAATTGTTTTTGGCAAAAGTTGTCTGTACATTTTTCATTGTATGAACTGTCCTCTTTGGCTACTGCCATGAGGGTGACTTTTGCACCCACAGTCAGAAAACATATTTTTGGCAAACAGCTGCCTCTGTGTTAGTTTTATGAGCTGTCTGGTGTGTCTGCTGGCTTGATAGCATGAGGGTGGCTGTTGGGCCTTCTAGATCTAACCCCAGATTCCATCCATGTTTAAAGCTAGTGGTAATGCAAGAATGAGCAATAAAAAGCATTTTGTTTTAACCAGTAATGTTACAAAAGGTCAAACGTAAAAAAGGGGTATGTACATGTTCTTACTCTATTTAAAAAGCTCCACCAGCAATGCCGCTGGGCGGCCCGCAGCCTAGATTTAAGCCTATGCGGACGTAGCCATGGGACCATTTTGTTTAATTTGAATAGTATACATTTAGGGCTTCTGTTTTTAGGGTTTTATTAAATTGTACTTTTAGGTGCTTATTTGTAGCTATTTTCAAGTTTTATGGAAATCGTTTTTTTTTCAGGGCTTTCGTTTTTGATATACGGTATGAAATTAGTGTTTTTCGGTTACTCTGTCAAAACATGTACAGTAGTAACTCGATAGTACTTGCACACTTAAGTTGTACCTTCTTTCCGTTGCTGTCTTCCACAACGAAATCCCTATGGTCACGGGCACATTCTTCTGGGGTTTTTGTTTGCAGGCATTTTTGTACATTTCACCACAATTCTGTTTTTAATCCTCCATATCTTAACTGTAATACAGCTTGAAACCCTGTTAATAAGCCTCCATCCTGATTGTAATCTTGTTTTAAATCTCCCAAGCAGAGTCTCCAATATAAATGTAGGAATGTGCTGTCATTCAGTAGTTGGGGCGGGTTAAAGTATTGAGAACTAATCAATGATAAATGCAAGTCAGGAAGGTGGGACATTGCCCAGCAGCACTGGAAAATGTATTTATTATCATTTTTGTAGTATGTTTTATTTTTGAATGGGAAAAGGGTAAAGTCAACGTGAATTGATTAACCATTTCCACAGTTATTATGGTGTTTTCCAGTGTTTATTGGCTATCCACCGATTTCATTTTTTTTTTTTTTTTTTTGTATCGGGGGTGTTTTATCGGTTAAAACCGAAAATCAGAAGCCCTATATATATTCAACACAGTTCAACTCATGAACTGAAAAAACATAAATGTATCTTATTTAAAGGATGCAAACTGATAAAAGCTTTTTATACTTTACAAGGTTTCTGTAGCCTGCAATAAAAGAAAGCAGGACACATTTAGCGTCATAAAAGCTGAATTACCATTGCTGTGGTTCAAGTAGCTTTCAGCATACTATTTAGCAAAACAGTTTATAGCAATCAACCACAGCCATGACTAATTAGGCGAACAGTAAAAAACTGTGTAAGAATGAATTAATGCTCTCTTCTGAATACCAGTTCATACCAGTCACTGATACAAAATAAATGCATGAAGACAGTTTTATATATATATGCTGCCATTTTTCTGTACCCCAGTTCCTGTTTTCATGCATAGTTGAGTCGCTTGGCCTTGTTTCCACGTCGGAGGTATGGCTTTTTGGCCGCAAGTCTTCCATGAAGGCCACTTCTGACCAGACTTCTCCAGACAGTAGATGGGTGTACCAGGGTCCCACTGTTTTCTGCCAATTCTGAGCTGATGGCACTGCTGGACATCTTCCGATTGCGAAGGGAAGTAAGCATGATGTGTCTTTCATCTGCTGCAGTAAGTTTCCTTGGCCGACCACTGCGTCTACGGTCCTCAACGTTCCCCGTTTCTTTGTGCTTCTTCAAAAGATCTTGGACAGCACATCTGGAAACCCCTGTCTGTCTTGAAATTTTTGCCTGGGAGAGACCTTGCTGATGCAGTACAACTACCTTGTGTCTTGTTGCTGTGCTCAGTCTTGCCATGGTGTATGACTTTTGACAGTAAACTGTCTTCAGCAACCTCACCTTGTTAGCTGAGTTTGGCTGTTCCTCACCAAGTTTTATTCCTCCTACACAGCTGTTTCTGTTTCAGTTAATGATTGTGTTTCAACCTACATATTGAATTGATGATCATTAGCACCTGTTTGGTATAATTGTTTAATCATACACCTGACTATATGCCTACAAAATCCCTGACTTTGTGCAAGTGTACCTAGAAGAATTGATGCTGTTTTGAAGGCAAAGGGTGGTCACACCAAATATGGATTTGATTTAGATTTTTCTTCTGTTCACTCACTTTGCATTTAGTTAATTGATAAATATAATCTATTAACATGTCTATTTTTGAAAGCATTCTTACTTTACAGCATTTTTTCACACCTGCCTAAAACTATTTTTTGTTGAGAGAATTCTAGGTGACATTTTAAAACTGGAAGTGTTTCCTCATCAGAAACTATTTTAAAATGCTGCCACGCACCTCAGTCACCTTGAAGCCAACATGTTGATTAAATAATTGCAATTTTGAAAATCATCAGCTGCAGTTCTGTTTCGACGTGATTTGCCATTTAAGAATATAAGAAAGTTTACAAACGAGCCATTTCGGCCCATCTTTCTCGTTTGGTTGCTCGTTTGGTCAGCTTCAACAACATTACTGGGGAGTTGGTTCCAGATTCCCACAATTCTCTGTGTATAAAAAGTGCCTCCTATTTTCTGTTCTGAATGCCCCTTTATCTAATCTCCATTTATGACCCCTGGTCCTTGTTTCTTTTTTCACGTCGAAAAAGTCCCTTGGGTCGACATTGTCAATACCTTTTAGAATTTTGAATGCTTGAATTAGATCGCCGCGTAGTCTTCTTCGTTCAAGACTGAATAGAATCAATTCTTTTAGCCTGTCTGCATATGACATGCTTTTTAAACCCAGAATAATTCTGGTCGCTCTTCTTTGCACTCTTTCTAGAGCAGCAATATCCTTTTTGTAGCGAGGTGACCAGAACTCAACACAGTATTCTAGATGAGGTCTTACTAATGCATTGCAAAGTTTGAACATTACTTCCCTTGATTTAAATTCAACACTTTTCACTATATATCTGAGCATCTTGTTGGCCTTTTTTATAGCTTCCCACATTGTCTAGATGAAGACATTTCTGAGTCAACATAAACTCCTAGGTCTTTTTCATAGATTCCTTCTTCAATTCCAGTATCTCCCATATGGTATTTATAATGCACATTTGTATTGCCTGCATGCAGTACCTTACACTTTTCTATATTAAATGTAATTTGCCATGTGTCTGCCCAGTTCTGAATGCTGTCTAGATCATTTTGGATGACCTTTGCTGCTGCATCAGTGTTTGCCACTCCTATTTTTGTGTCGTCTGCAAATTTAACAAGTTTTCTTACTATACCAGAATCTAAATCATTAATGTAGATTAGGAACAGCTGAGGACCTAATACTGATCCCTGTGGTACACCACTGGTTACCTCGCTCCATTTTGAGGTTTCTCCTCTAATCAGTATTTTCTGTTTTCTACATGTTAACCACTGCCTAATCCATGTACATGCATTTCCTTGAATCCCTAGTGCATTCAGTTTGAGAATTAATCTTTTATGCGGGACTTTGTCAAAAGCTTTCTGGAAATCTAAATAAACCATGTCGTATGCTTTGCAATTATCCATTGTCGATGTTGCATCCTCAAAAAAATCAAGAAGGTTGGTTAGACACGATCTCCCTTTCCTAAAACCATGCTGACTGTCTCCCAGGATACTGTTACCATATAGGTAATTTTCCATTTTGGATCTTATTATAGTTTCCATAAGTTTACATGTAATAGAAGTCAGGCTTATTGGTCTGTAGTTACCTGATTTAGTTTTGTTTCCCTTTTTGTGGATCGGTATTACGTTTGCAATTCTCCAGTCTGTCGGTACAACCCCTGTGTCAAGAGACTGTTGCATGATCTTGGTTAGCGGTTTGTAAATAACTTCTTTCATTTCTTTGAGTACTATTGGGAGGATCTCATCCGGCCCAGGGGATTTGTTTATTTTAAGAGCTCCTAGTCTCTTTAACACTTCTGCCTCGGTTATGCTAAAGTTATTTAAAACAGGATAGGAACCGTATTTTATTCTTTCCACATTGTGTTTAAGTATATAATACATTGATATGAGTGATGCAATAACACTGTATTGAGATTATTTGTGACAGTTTATAAAAAAAAAATAATAATTTGTGTAATAATGTTATGTCCATTTGCCTTGGCTGCACGCATTTTTAAAATGTGTTTTTAAAAATAAACTTTCATTTTAGTTTTACTGAAAACTGATTGGATGTCAAAACAGCTGTAAGAGTTGATAAAAAAAAAAAAAAAAAAAAAAACTGATCATAACCGACTGGCATCCCTAAAGCACTGGCAGTATTTACATCTGCCACTGTTGAGATAAGCAGCCCCCAGTATCTCAGAGTGCAGTCTGTTTCATTGATACGGCCAGCGGCTTAAACAATGTGGTGTGAAGCACATAAGGTGAAACCTATAGTTTCACAGACTCCAATAATAGCACGAATCTTGGACTACCTAATGAGTCTGTGAAACCACCCTCTGTTGTTTACTGGACAACAATAATTGAACTTGACTGAAAGAATGATAGAAAACAGCTGACCACCAACCAACTTCTACTGTCAACACTGGTAACGGAACTAAACCGAGAAAATCAGCTGTGTACCAAATATGAAGGCAATTACTCAACGTGCCCTGACACTGTGACTCAAACTTAAGTCACATAACCTCTGTGAGGCAGCCATATTAGGTCAAAGCAATGTAACATAAGGAGGTACAACCACGGTTTTGAAATATATATATATCCATGTCTTAAGGTTTCCAGCAAAATACCTCAGACCTCTAAAAGGGTCCAGGATAAGAACTCAACTCAAAATGGAAGTCTGCTACTCCATTCTAGGAAAGAAAACCACACTCAACACAGAAGAAAATATACTATTACTTTTTTTTTTTTTTAATAAAAACACAAACTATTTAAACTCGTGACTGTCGGCTAGACTTTTCTCCAGCCTACTTTGGGGAATTAACTCAATCTCAATAAACCACCAACAGCAACACAGCACCACCAACTGGGAACAGTGCATGAGACAAAACAATTCAGTCATCAAGATGAACAATTTCAAATCAGTATTATCTATTAAATCACTGTTGCCCCTATTTACCAACAACAATATACCCTTTTAATAGAAGTTATTCTCAATATTTTTTTTTTTTTTTTTCTTGGCCATCAGTATTACACGTATACTTGATTTTAGTTAATCACTTTTAGCACTTAATGTTTACAGATGCATGGATTCTATCCTGACAATCTGCTGCCGCAGTAAATGTATGATGTGTCAGTCTGCTTCATTTACATGAATTCAAGGACGCGTACAGCAGTTACAAAAAATCCTAGCAACCCTTGAACAGACAGGAATACATATTTAAAACCAAGAAACAGATAAATAGCTCACTAAGGACATGAAAAGGCTCCCATAAAAAACAACATGACAGGAAGAACATTTTATTTTGTTTGAAGGACATCAAATAAATAGCACTAGAGATTTTTAAGGCTGGAAACTAATATGCATAAGGAATGCAAGTGAAGCTGAGATTTTGTTGCCCATATATAATAAATAAACAAACAAATAAACCACAGTCAATATAAAAAGGAAGCAATTTTCAATGCTGCAGGTGTGACACCAAGCCAAAAAAGTCTACTTACACAGCACTGAAAATGAACATATTCTTTATAAATATTAGAAACAATTGCAATCAAGGTTCTAGAGCAGTAGTGTAGTTTAAACACTGTCAGATAGTTACATCTCAGATATTTGTATATTACTACTTAAATAACTAATGCATATTTTTCAGGTATGTTTGAAACAAAATCCTAAGCGGCCATAGATATTGAAGATTGGCAGCATTGCAGGATATTATTTTTAGGTTTTTGAAATTAAAATAAAATTAATGAAATACAGAAATAAAAGCAAAACTTCCATGGAGACTCACTGAGCAATACCCTGTCAAAACCCTCAGATAATTTATCTTGTGGTAATTTTTCTGTCAATTTGAAATGTTTAATTCCTGAAATAATATATCTTGTGAGATTGACGTGACACGTAAATTTTGATTTTATTCTTTATCTCTAGCTAAACCCTGAGCATACATACAGCAATATATATATATCCTATTTATTAAGACATTTTCATTTATATGCAAAGGCTACCAAGGGAAGAGGGATATTGTGTGACACTGAGAAGGCAGCATGTATATCTAGTGGTACACTTATCAATTGATTGTGTTGGGTTTTCATATTAATTAAAGCATCTGCGCAGTCTTATCATGCGCCTTTTCTAGCCTAACCCCTCTCTTGATGCAGTGAGTATGAGAAGAGAATCCCCATCTGAATAGAACCCAATACCAATTAAAAAGAAAGGGGGTTCACTTTTATAATGTAGCATAAACATTTAAAATATTCAAGGTCCAATAGCTGAATACAATTAATCTGGATTAATGTGTGCTTCATGTGGAGAAAAAGAAAACTACACTTTTTTTCTTTTCAATTACAAATCGTCCACAGAGGTGTCATTACTATTCATAGTTCATAAAAACAATATAATCTAAAAAATGCAACCAATTCCAACATGTCACAGAAAGTGCAATTTAAAAAAATGTACCAATTCTCAATTCAGTTATAAAAAGTATACATCAATACAAAATCCAATAGCAAGAGGGAATAAGATTGTGTAGGCTTACAGGCCAATGTTTGCTTTCATATATTGTGTTTTACGAAGCAAATTAAGTATCTTATTATCTTGTGTCCAATTTTCTGCAATGCTACCAAAGCACAGAATTATTGTGCTGAACATTATAATCCTTTTGTATAGTTAGGGATAAGAAAAATAAGAAAGAAAAGAAAAGTTTAATAATGACTATAATCAAAAGTTGTATTAAAATAGTTTTTTTTTTTTATCTTTCACCAATACTCTGAATAAATAAATTAAATAAATAAATAAATAAATAAATAAATAAATATTTAAAACTGCAGAACCATCTAATCTTGCAATTCCCAGCAACAAAACTATGAAGGTAAGGCTGTGTGCCGAGGTATAATTTCATCTTCATCAGCTTCTGTGGTTAAGAGAGTCATGCCCTGGGGTCTTGAAATGTACACTTTTTGTACCAATGAAGCTTTGGCAGAACTTCCCTACCTGTGGCTCTGAGAACACTTGTGCTTGTACAGTACTTGATTTTATTGTAGTTTTATGTTTTTGGAGCCATGCTGGTAGTAGTCGGTGGGAAAGCGGTCTACGGTGGTCCCCACCATGGAAAAGTTGAGAACCACCGAGTTAAGCAATAATACACCAAAACAGCAACTATCTGTGGATGTGGCAGTCAACTAACACCTGGTCCAAACACATCCCCTCTTGGGGAACAGTGTTTGAGATGTCCCGGGGTAAGAAAAGGGTTGAACTGAACACCCAACACAGATGGTAAAGAAGCAGTTAGAAGTGTGACAGATAGCATTACCATTAGCAAGCTAGCAGGCTAATGTTCAGATTATACAACTCGCGTCAGCTCAGGAAGCTGGTACTTAAATTCCCATTAGAGAGACATGTTTATAATTACTGAGAAAGCTACAGGAGACCTAATTTGCTGAATATGGACAAATTCAAAAATTTATTTCCATCCCATTGAGTCATAGAGTAGCCATGCGATAAGAACTGCACTTGCAGGCACTGGTGACAGGAGACTACCTTGTATCACCCAACATGGGGCACAAATTCATAGAAAGGATGAAAGGGTCCCATAATTGTGTGCAAAACAGATATATATTTTATATATTTTCATCCCAGAACATGTTCTTGTTAAGAATTCTTCAATAATTAAAGAATATGTGCTGCAGGGTGATAAGTGTAATAAGTTCATATTTTCCAAAAAAAATAAATGTGAATCAATAAATTATTGACTGCTGTCTTGTATGAGTTTTTAAAGAGGTACTCGGTAACAGCACTTCCATAAATAATATTACTGGCAGCCAAAAGCAATTCTAACAAAGTCAAAATGTTCGAATGAAGTATGCTCAGAAATGTCCCAGTTTTTGAGGTGAAAGATCATTTTTGACAGTGTTGTTTTCAAACAAACTTCTCTATGTGCACTCATTGGTGAGTTGGGTGCTTAAAATAATTAATGTAACCTTTTCAATGCCTCGGACAAGATCTCTTCTCCTTATTGTTACATAATTAAGCTTATAACAGTGTGTAACCAAAAAACAAATAAGTCTCTGAATCAAAAATAATAATAAACACACAATGAATATATCTGACCACGTGGTAACATTATTTTTATCTAGTTGGGAAGTTAATCTTGTGAGATTCTCGCCAACCGGATTTCTGATTTCCCAAACAAATCTATAGGATACCACTACATCCGTGTTTTCTCTTTTTAGATTATATCAATCACTTAGAGTTGTGTGTTTGTAAAATGTTTTACCTGAGCTTTTAATGAGCAATACAAAAGTGTAACTTTACAGCATGAACACAGACGTTCTATTAGCGTGTCAGTCTACATAAAGGTGAACAAAAATCCTAAACTGTGGATGCTGAACTACATATGAACTCCATGGGGATCCTAATGGACCTATTTCCACTATTGTTTTATTACTCACCATATTATTAAATATAATCAAATCACTGATTAGAGAAAACACCAGACTTAAATGGGGTCATTATTTAGATCTGCCACTGTTTAGATCATTAAAATACCACCCCATGCTTTTTTTGTTACTTAGTAACACACCAGATCATGAACATTAATACTTACATCTTGAAAAAGCCTCCTGTCTGCAGCTAATCGTTTAGAGGCAAGGGTCTTGGTTACGTGGTAAAATGTCAGCAATGCTCTGTGCTGCTGGAGACCATCTTGGACCTTCACAGACTCCAGCAGGATGGGAATCAGTTCTGGCCACTGGCGAGGGCAGTCCAGTCTGGCAACTTTGGCTATCAGCACTGCAATCTGAGTTGCAATCTATAAAAAAAAAAAAAAAAAACGACAATTGGACATTCAAAATTCAGGCTGTTCAATAACTCAAGTAACAAGTCTAAGGTGTCACAAGATGTTGGTATGCTCAAACTTTCACAAAATAAAATAAAAAAATACACTGTCTGGGAGACAAACAACTTTTACTGGGCATGAAAGGAAAATGTTACTGTATTTCAGAGTAGAAATTGGTCTGTTTAAGACAGCAGATTGCCCAAATCATATTTTACAGAAACTTAATTATCCCTCAATATCAAGAGATATATTTCTACCTAGTTTCATAATTGATTCCTGAAAATAACATTATGAAAAATTAATTCCAGACCATTTTACCTCATATGCAGAGGTTAAAACTGCTGACCCACTTATTATCATCGTAAACTCTAATCTAACTAAAGTTACTTACCACAATATTCTTAGCCAATCAAAAGTTCAGCCCCAACTACTGCAAGTTGTGTTATGTACCCAACTATGATTCATACTGCTCCAACATTCTTTCTTAACCTTTCCCCTTTACTTCCAAACCTTCAAAAGAATAAAGAACTCTTCCCTGACAGACCAAAAAGAACAAAAGAAGTAAAATGGACGGCCGAGTCTCATGTACAAAAGCAATAACTGAATTGAGGAGTTGAGATCAAGCCATAAAAGACTCAAGGTTGAGCAGATAGTGAATTTTATCAAAAACCAGAACTGAATTATTTCTGTCCTGTACTCTGGTCAGCCATCTGTGATTGGTTTCATGATATAGTGATCCCTGGTTTTCCATTTCAACTGCCTCATAAAAAAAGTTTGACAAGCAAGTGAGGGGAGCTACTCAATAAAGGAACAACCTGAAAATCAGTGGTAACATTAATGGATACAAATTTTTAAAATTCAGAGGAAATCTTGCTTACATGAATGCCTTTGTTACATTGCTCTAGGACTCACCGGCCACATCAAAATATATATTACCTCCAACTATTATTTAAAGGCTGTTGAACCAACAACCAACTATCTATTCTCTTTTTATAGGGGAAGTCTCTTTGGGGCTTTTAAGATTATCCTATTCCTTCGAATTTAAGATGCAGCCCAAACTTCCCACCCTCAATTTTAAGAAAAAATAAAATTCAAATATGGGCATTTACAAAGAAACAACCTCAATTATGCATATAAGAAATGCTACAAGTCATCTATTAGGCATGTTGGTAAAGCATAAAGTAAATAAACATGCCTGTAACAACAACAAATCTCTCCTAGTCACCATCCTCCAAGTTGGAGGAGTCCTCTTTATTACTCGACATCTCCCAGACAATGTCATCTTCTGTTACGATGAGCTGGTTAGATATGTAAACATTTTTGAAGGAGTGCGCCACGCCTCTGTGTTTATGAAATCCCATGCTTTAATAATCCACTCACACAAGCGGGGCAGAGGTGCACAGCGCATTCGTCCAGTTGCCGTCAGTTGTTTTTCTCCGTTCTCAAGCAATTCCTGATAAAGAAAATGGCTGCCTGTATGTCATGGATGATTTGAGATCAGGCAGTAAAGTTTTTGTTCATCTTTTCTTGGGCAGTTGCCTCTTTTGTTGCCGATTTTAATACACGCATCAATATACTATAATTTAAGACGCAGGCCATTTTTGAGAAGAAGAAATTGGTTTAAAAAGTGCGCCTGAAATTCGAAAGAATACAGTAATTATAAATGTATAATTACATTTGTAAAATTGCAAATAAAATCTGGAAAAGCATGCTTTCCTTTACTTGTCATAGCTATCCATAAGATATACAAGATCTGACTGCTGCGCCGAAATTCCTGGCACATTGTGCTATTGAACTCTCCAGTAACGAAATGACATTGCAGAGCGACAGAAGCTCTTAAAGCACCAAAGAACAGTCAGCAGCATACTGTAGCTCTTACTAATGGCACTGAGCAAGAGGCAGCACATACGTTCACACAGACTAAAAACGCAAGGGGCGTACCATGATAGAAAAAAAGAGCAGAGCGGGGTGTAGACACGACTGTCTCTCTGCAGCTGTAACTTACATGACCTCAATGTCAGCCAGGTGGTCAGCAACACATTTAGCATACCAGGTTACTACAACCCTGCAAACCACCTCCCATGCTTTCTAACAAACAAGGGCTTGACACTGCGGAGGGGCCAGCTTTATATTTTTCTTGGACCTAGAGAATCACAGAACATATCTGTGTAATAAGTATGAATCCAATATGTTCTAAGCCTACATTTAGGTCTTTGTCATCCGGGAAACAAAAAAGTCACATCACCCTAACATGGCAGCCATATACGGTCACAGGTTCTAAGTGCTGTTATGTTTCCTGCAACACTGAACATTTGAATGGTTTATTAGATATTACCAGTAGTCGTTGAATATTTACTGCAAGTGTCTTGCTTAAGAAAGCTGATGCTCCTGTATGGGGATACTGGGTTGTGTTTGACTGCTAAATATTGTGACATCCACAAAGTATAAATGTACTTTACATTAGCACCCACCTTCCCCACAATCACCATTTATGACTCACCTGATTCACTGGTTCGTTAAAGTTAGTGATAAGACCTGCTCGCAGCGAGGACTTCTCTTCCTCTGAAAGAGAACTACAATAAAAACAATTATTCATATTAGAAACGGTTTACTTGCTGAACAGATAGTATATTTCAAACTTCATTATACTTCTACATATGAAATCTATAAAACTGAGAAATAATCTTGAGTTGAACCTACAGTACATTGTCCATTAGTTTGTTCAAAATATCAAAATGACTATTTCCATGTATCATACAATTTAAAAAGCCCAGCAAAACACTTGAACACTGAAATATTGCATTTCATCAGAACAATATATCTTAATGCCGATGCTTAAATTAAAGCATCAAAAAATTCCTACGCTTCACTGGCAGAAACAGGTAAGCATTAATCCCTGGTTGGAACCATTATCACATTTATGGCCAGTACAGATCATCACTTCATTTGCAGTGATGGGCTAGTATGCTGCATCATTGTCTTTCCAGGTATAATTTACTACCAGACAAGCATGGAAGACAGGAAAAACAATTCATTCATTTTTTTTTTTTTTTATATAATAAAAAAAACCTGCCTGGAAACATTAACTAATTTATTTTTTCAATTTATAATTTCACATTTTGATCAGCCTATAGTGCTCATCTTTGCTACAACTGTAATTATTGAAAAAAGTTCAATATGTCACTGATATACATCCCGTCCTAGCTGTAAATAAACATTAGAGCAATCATTGCAAGTAATCAAGTAATCATTAACACATACATTATATAGATATTCACTTTAACCATTAATATCATATACAACACGTTGCATAAATAATGTATTTTTAAAGAGTAAAACGTTGCCAGAGAGGAGTAAAATATTGATTGAACCGATTCCCAAAAAGCCTGACAATTACTGGAAATGATGGTGTAGAGCCTTGTGAATGAATACCAGCGTTGTCTCCTTCATCTTCTCTGGAGAGAAAATGTAATTTTATCATACAAATTAAATGATACTCTTCATCTCAAACAATCCCCACAACTACAGTTGATATCATCTTATAACACCTAACCCCTATTAATCTCTCTCTCTAGGTGCCGCCCCTTCGCAACAGAACGCCCCGGCCTTTTGAGTCCGTTGGCCAGATGACGTATTTTGTTGAGTCGTTAGCAGGCTGCCCCACTTTCATAGGTTAATTTGATAAGTGATGTTATACAGCTCCTGAAACTAAAAAACATAACAGGACAACCTTACCTACCACTTATCAGCTTACTCGGTCTCCTTTCTCACCCTTACAGTAGCCGTCTAGTCCACTCCACAAAAGTGACCTTTTTCTCGTCTTTTTTTGTCTATCCCTCTTACTATTAAATTTACTTAGTTAAAGATTTAAATCTATTTAAAAAAAGGAGAAATATGTGCCTTTGAAGCTTATGCTGTACATTGATTGCAACAGACTCCAAATGGAATAATACAAAAGTTCAAATCTTGTTAATTCAGGAGTTTGGTATGGTATGCTTAAAAACAGGATTCAAGATGGTAAATCAGAGCAAGGCACAGCATGTTATGATACGATATGTATCTCTCATTTGAATCAATTGTGTAATCTCCTGGTGGACACGGACATGGTTTTTTGCCTTTGAGGACATGAAATATTCTGAAATATTTGGATATTTGTCCCAGCACTACTGGCTGGTTTCAGAGACCCTGATTAGCACTAATCTTGATACACCCTGATGATACCCTAGATAAGGCAGTCCACTATTATTGCTAATCGGGGTCTGTGAAAACAGGAATAAGATCATTAGCAAGTTACAAAATCATTAAAAAAGGGGGAAAAAATTTAATTAAAACTGAAAAAGTAGGGAATAACCTTGGTAAATAGTGTTACAGACTTCAAGAAAGCTCCATTTTAATTTATTTAACATAAAAACATCCTTAAACTAATCTAATTTGAAAAAGTAACAAACTGCATGATAGTAAAGAGCATAAAACATTGAAGGAGAAGACCAATTATTATTATTATTATTATTATTATTATTATTATTATTATTATGTTGTATAGTATGAAGTTGATTTATGTATTTACTTTGTTTTTAAATTCAAGAAAATATAATAGATGCTTGTAATAAACTCACTGTGGAGCAACTCGTCTCCAGTAGCGTTCAATCCCGTTCTTGAAGTATAAAACAGCTAGCCATCGCACATTTACATCAAGCGAGTGATTTGTGAAGATATTCTGTCAAAAAGTAGAACAAATTGTTACTGGCTTTTTGACGTAAAAAGGTATTTATACAATATTAAGGCTATTCCAGTTACTACGGAAGAGCCCTAGGGCCATGCAAGAAAAATAAAAAAATTGAAATGTCTTTAAAACTCAATTTCGTCTTTAAAAACACGAAATGTCGACATTCTACATACCAGCTGGGTCTGGGGAAAAGCCAGAGGAGGCGGAACTCTGAACTCTTGCTGACAGCATAGCTGCCTGAAGCCTCAAATTCACTTCCACCAGGTTTTAATAAAGTCTAAAAGGTATTTTCTAGTATGAATTCATTTTCCCACATATATTATAGAATCATATTTGTTTGAAAAAGCAGCTAAGGTTTGGAGTAAGCATGTTTTACACAGGATTGATCAATAATTAATCTAAAGTTTCTCTTTAGGCAATATACAGTGTTTAATTAAGGCTGTTTTATCAATAAAAAGCTTCTTGCCCCATTTGATAATTTTTATATTGCATAGACAAATGTCTCTTTGCAAAATACATAAGTTTGGTGCAATGCATATTACGTATTTCTATTAAGTATTATAATGACATCACCAAAGGTGTCTCTAGTCATTCAAAGTAATTTCAATTTTTTTTATATAGTGTGCGCACATATATCTAAAAAAATAAATAATGTTTTGGGGCAATGCATTTTACACACCTGCATCCAGCATGAAAATGCCCAAACTGTTTTATACATAAACGAAGGGTGCTTACAACCTAATCTGAATGAAAGTTGCCCGAGTTTAAGTTATTCGGTAAGATGGCATGAAAGAGCTACATGAAGCACAGATCTAGAAGGGGAGGATGAACGTCGCACCAAGACAAAAGTGCACGAACGGTGCACAAAAGCAATGCAAAACCTCTTGAAAAATCTCTATTCTGCACAATAAAAATAATAATAATTACTATTATGAGTTTTCATACTTTAATATTGTGTGGCATAGTCTGTAAGATGTTTCTCGTTGCCATGCTGGGGAAGGTTTGTCTTTGTCTGTGCGCATTTATATTAATTAAAAAATACGAAAACATGCAATTTTCAGTTACAATGTATCAGTATTTACCTGGGTTATGTATTGCACTAATAGTTTGACAATATGCTGTTTACGCACATGCACTAATGATCCGTAAATGCAATCTTTTTTGTGTAGTTTGCAAATCAACTATTTTTCCTAAGTCCATACAATATAATACACTTGGCATTATCCTGGGGCAATGGGTTTTTTTTGTTTGTTTTTTTTTTATATATAGAAAAGCCAGACTTAATGGAGTACATAAGAACATAACAAAGTTTACAAACGAGAGGAGGCCATTCGGCCCATCTTGCTCATTTTGGTTGTTAGTAGCTTATTGATCCCAGAATCTCATCAAGCAGCTTCCTGAAGTATCCCAGGGTGTCAGCTTCAACAACATTACAGGGGAGTTGGTTCCAGACTCATTTCTGACCCCTGGTCCTTGTTTCTTTTTTCAGGTCGAAAATGTCCCCGGGGTCGACATTGCCAATACCTTTTAGAATTATGAATGCTTGAATCAGATCGCCGCGTAGTCTTCTTTGTTCACTATATAGGGCTGCGGCTGGCTTGTTTTTATTATTGGATACTGGATAATGGATACCTTGAAGCAATATGTTTTTCATATAGGAATTACACCTTTGGTGATGCATTGCTCCAAACATATGTATTTTTTCAAAGAGACATTTGTCAACACAGTATAAAAATTATCTAATGGGGCAAGACGCTCTTTATTGATAAAAGCCTTAATTAAAAACTGTATAGCCTAAAGAGAAACGTAGATGAATTACTGATCAATCCTGTGTAAAACATGTGTACTCCAAACTTTTGCTGCTTTTTCAAACAGATATGACTCTGTTATATATGTGGGAAAATGAATTAACTTTATTAAAACCCAACGGAAATGAATTTGAGGTTTAGCAGTGCTGTCAGCAAGCGTTCCGCCTCCTCCAGCTTTTCCCCAGACCCAGTTGGTATGTAAATGTTGAAATTTCGTGTTTTTAAAAGGGAAAATTGAGTTTTAAAGACAAAATGTCAAGTTTTATTTTTTTCTTGCATGGCCCGAGGGCTCTTCCGTAAGTTACAAACCCATTACAGACACACACAGTACTGCTGCTGGAAGTGAAATAAGCATTTAGTTATTCACATTAAACTATTCTTTCAAAATGTTAATGAATATTGAATTAGGAATTAAAAATAAAAATCTATATAAATTAGTACCTTATTAAAAATAAATCTCAATTTTTTAAAAATGGCATCCCTTGAAACTAACAGACAAACTCATTCCCTCCAAATGCATTAAAAACACTGACTTTTACTGAAGGAGCTTTTGTTGCAATATATTGCTCCGAAGCTGGAGTGCTTCATTAACAATTTGTATGTTCCTATTATTATCTCATCATTTATGAATGCTGGAAATTACCTGTCAGTTAACTTTTGCTTAATGACAGCAGCACATCGTGGATTGATCTGCTACAGGTGGGTCAACCATCAATCAAAATCAAATCGTGTCACAATTAATAATAGAAAAGAGTTTATCGTTATTTAAAATTAGCTCCTACTAGATACCAAGAGTCTGTCCTAGAAGGCACTTTGCATCACATCCTGTGTATAATGGAGGACTAACGCCAAGCCCACAGAGCAATATTCTAAAGCTTCCTTTTTTTAAAAAGCTTTGTTCTTAAATATCATTTGAGTTAAGTCTTTATTAGAAATGTTAACACACCTAACCCTTGGGCTTTCTCTATTGCTCACAAAAGCTAGATTAAATTTAAAATCCCACCATCATTTGGAGTCAACATGAGAGTCCTTCTGTGTTAAAATCACCCAAATTCTCACAATCCACTTGACCTTCACACAGAAAATGTTCACAAAATATTCCTATCCACGTACAGTACTAACTGCAAAATAGTTTACATCAGTTACTTGTGGAATAATCTCTACGCAAGTGTAATCAAGTATTTCTGACCACGGGTGGTATCTCCCATAAACACAACCCAAGGTGAATAGCAAATGCAAAATAAGCATTATACAATTAATAAGCATGTATAAATTAAAATCATCCTGAATACAAAACAAAAAGTCCACTAGGACGGACGCTTGGTACCTCAGATCTCATTTTAAATAAAATATTTTAGAATACTAATCTAATCATTCATATATTGTCTCTAAACAGATAAATCCACGGTGTGCTGCTGTCATTAAACAATAAGACATTAGCATACACAAAGGACGACAGTAATAGGAACCGTGTCTCGCTTGACAAAAAAGTTACAGCTGCTTAAAGCACACCTACCAGTAGCACAGAGTAAAAGCCTGGCTGCGTTTCCCATTGCTTGAGCTGTTCCTCTGCTGGTTTCAATACAGCGGTATCCTGGCTGGTGGCCTGGGTCAAGGCCTGCAGAACAATAGTGCTGGCACTGTTAATGTCCATGGATAATCTATTTGGGACAGAAAAAGAGACAACCATGTATACCTTTTATTTCCTTTCGCTTCTATCATTAGCCATGCTTACTTACAATTTTTTCAACAACTTCTAAAAGTTGGATTCCTGAATCGATGTAGTTTTGGAAGAGACTACTCAGTGATGTGCAACTGTAGAATCTGCCACTGTCAAACAAAGAGGTCACATGCCACAAACCCCCTCAATAGAAAGTAGGGATTTTTTTGTGTTCAAAATAAAAGGCACAGATTTTATCTCAGAAACCACAGTATCTGATGGTTTCAAAGTACCTGGATATTGGAGCTGGCTATCAAACAGAATACACACAGTTTTCTAAAGGCCAGCACTTAAATTAAGTTGAGCTGTTTTTGTATCCTATAAACACGAATGCAGATTGCATTAAAAAAATCATGCTCACTTAAAATGCTAATCACACTGCTGCAACAAAGACCTTCCATAAGCCAATACATTATTCCTATTAAGTGATTATAATGAAGAAAAGTGATTAATTAATTATGAGTGTAAGTGATGCATAGAATTGGGGTATGTTCCCTCAAGATTCTTGAGAGTTGTTCTTTTTTAATTATTATTGTGGGATAACTGATTGCACGACAACAACAAAAAAATGTATTTCAATCATTCCAAAACAAGTTTATTTAGTTTGCCTAGTACCATATATCAAGATTCACCTAATCTTGTGGCTAAGAAACTTCAAGAATAAAGCAATGAGTGGAAATCCGATTACACAGTATTGCAAAAAAGAAAAAAAAAATAAGAGAAACACTGACATCTAGTGGTTTTACTTTGTGGAAAATCACAAATATTTTCCAACTGCAGAGGCCATGTATATTAACTGAAGGAAAAAAAAAAATCACAAAGATAGTCATTAAAGCATGACTTGTCAAAGTTCAGGGATGGAAATTTTAGTAGTTTCACCCATTCCAGGTTTTACTAGCAGCTTGATTAGCCACAGTGTATAGGTAACAAGCTCATGTGCATTAATCTCAATTAAACAACAAATCTAAATGGTACGCTATACTTTCACAACTAAGCATAGCACTGAACTCTACAGCAGTTAAACAAATTGGCTGCACCAATATGTAAACCATAAAATGACGGGGGTCAGGAACGGCAATACAATGCAATCTGAGCCTTATTTCCATCCCTGAGCAACGTGTGCACCACTTACATCTTACCTTTGTATGGTGTTTCTATGCTGTGAATGTTTATAAACCTTTATAACAACTGCAAACCACACATTCAGTTGTGAGACTACTTTTTTGTCCTCAGTGCTCCATTCCATTGAGTGAAATAGATCTGTCCATGTGATTTGTCAGATGAAAAGTGCACTGTCAACAGAGTGTATGCCTCAGTAACCTTTGAAAACAATATGAAGTCACAATGCTGAACACTATGTATCCAATTCAAATAAGCTGGAGTTCTTTTTTGTGCCTTTTTTCTTCAGAAAAATAATAGATTAATTTGTTGAGTTACAGCTCAGTAGAGGGAAAATAATAAAAGGTCCAAATATATGAAAATGAACAAACCACACATTTAGTTTTTTACTGTAAAATCATTTTACAACAATCCACTGTGTTGTTTACATCCAGATTCAGAAATGTAAGTTAGTTTATTAATTTACGTAACTATAAAGCCTATAAAACAAATGGCAACTTTTCAAGCAATTACCAGAAGATATTTTCCAGCCATGTAAAGAAACAACAACATCAAAACAGTTTTGATTCAATCAACTTGGTGAAAATTGCTTTACAAATTTAACAACCAAGTAGTAAATTGCTTGGTTGTTTCAAGAGTTTAAGAGATTAGGTGCGAGTTCTTTGGGCCATTACCGAATATGACATTAAATTTACAGATATTGTTCCTTAGATTTATCTTTCATGTAGAAACCTTCCAAAGCTATTGTGCTTCAAGTGCATGACCCCACCCCTGCCCCAGGGATGGGCTCAGAGGTGGCCATGTCATCTGCTGCAGCAACTCCTTGTTTTTCAACCAGACCCCTTAATTGCCTCTCACATACAGTACAACAAAGTTAAGTTATGACTGCCACCACATCAGCTTGTACAACGCCCAGCCTGGAAGCTGACAGCACCGTACACTCATGAAGAAAAATGCTTCAAAAGCAGACATGTCCGTGTCCCTTCAATCTCATCAGCTATGTTGGTCGTAGAACTTGGCATGTTTTAAATATCTACCTCCCCTCTACATCTAGATCTATTTATTTATTTCAATGCACTGTTGGTATAATGGCTATTTCCAAGAATGTACATCAATTAAATATTAGCCATTTAAATTGATAATACTGCTAAATCAAATAATTGTGTCCTCACATTAACCATCTATAGTAATCTCAAAGACCAAAATATAATATATTTATATGTCTGGCATTGTTATTAACCAGCACACTGTCTAATAATTATCCAAATCAACCTAGCTGAAGTCCAAAAGTGATTTGTTAATGTATTAGTTCAAAATAGATATGGACCAAAAGGCCAGAATCATACATTTTTAATAATCCCAAACAACTTTCAAAATTACTGGATGGTTAAAGATGCATTTAACACACCTGGTTCTTCTTCAAATGGTCAATTCTATCATTACTTAATTTTAAACGCAAAATGTAATTAAAAGTAAAAATGTCCAGCTGAAGTGGATGATCAAGGATACTATAGATATACAAACAGCAGCATATTCAAAGGGTTCATTCAATTAGAGGGCACTGCTTCATTGTTGAGGAACATTCAGATAGAAGGTCTTTCTTTAAAAAAAATCTAACATGGACAAAAACAAACATTACGGTAAAAGGTTAAATATCTTGTTTACCGGATAAAAAAAATGCACAATATATAAATAGTTCTGATAAAATATTTTAATTCAGAAATAAGGCTTTAGGCTGCTTACATGTCTGTATTTTGTAGGTCACACTACAAAAGAAATGTGTAAAAACAGGACCAATTAAAGCATGTTATGAATTTATGTCAGTCTAGCAGGTGATTATAAGCATTGTTGTGCATGTTCTCCCTTGATGCTTGCTGCAATGGCATGGCATGTTTTGTGTGTGTTTAACACAAAAGCACAGCAGCATAACTCAATTTCATATTTTTGGCCTCACCAGCTTATTTCTAATATTAAACTATACTGTCTATATTTAAACTTTTTTTTTGTATTGTAAAGTGCTAGGCCATTAACAGTGTTTCTAGGGGGTTGGTTTGAATTTGAGCACATTAAGCCACGATAAGCGTTTTTCACATTCGTTTTTTAGGATGTCCCACTTTAACTCCATGACAAAAAAAAGATTTAAGTCTAACGTTTTTCACGTGTGGTGGAAAGTAAACACTTGTAAATAAACTAGTAGCATGTGCGTATGATGCATAGGTCAGTATACACACCTAAATACCGAAACCCTATGGCGATTTTAACTGTTACAATGTAATCTGAAGCATATCAAACAGCCCCGTCTCATACAAATGCTGAAAGTCGTGCCACAAGCAGCGATTGTAAAATAAATAAATAAAAATGAGTACACTACACAGTCTGGCCTGGCCCACAACAATTGGTTGTCAGAACTGAAACTACCTACCGTGAGTGTTTGTATCAGTATTTTTATGACAAACGCTTACCTTTTTTAAAAATCCAGTTAGTGAATATCTCAAAGTAACAGTGTATCACCACTGACTATATCAAAAAGTAATCTGTACGAACGCCTGCAAAGGATCGCCCCGTCCAGTACGGAGCCAGCGCGCGGTGATGATGTAGGCTTTACAAGCACGTGCTCTGTACACAAACAACAATTCTCCAGCAAAAGAGAGCGTGCATTAGCCAGTGGGAAAAGTTTCAACTAAAGTTTAAGGTTTAGTGCAAATTCATAACTTTGACAGGGCTTGGACAACTAATGGAGACATGAAACAATTCTGCAATAATCGTTAAAACCATTTGGTATCAGTGAGGGGGCGGCAGTGGCTTATTCAGCGCATATTTTAAATTGTCAACTGGAATTCAAAATTAGCAATGCTTGTATGCCTGACATATGTATGTCGTAACTGCTTTCTGGTATGGTTGCAAAAAATCATGAGATGTTCTCTGGATGAAGCCACAAAAACAATCCATTTAAAAATAAGACAAGCCCTTCTGTATAAATGGACCAGCTATACACAGGTGTTTTTGTCTCCACGTATACTGTTAAATGAAATAGGATCGCATAACACACTTCCTTATTAATAATAATAATAATAATAATAATAATAATAAATTACAAACATATTTTAATAAGCTAAATATTCCCAGTGGTTTCCTAAAGCATAGAACACAAGTGAAGACTCGGATGGGATTACTAGTAACACAGGAAATGAGGGCGTCGTTTTGTGAACTTAAAGTCTACAAGAGGACTAAAATGGTGTTGTGATGATAAGAGCCCGAATTACTTAAATAAAAAAAAAAAAATTAAAAAAAAAGATTGTTACACTTTAATTACGGAGGTACAGATTTGCATTCATTAAAATTATGTGATTGAATTATTACATTATTAATATAATTAATTCTTAAATATGTTTTAATATTATTGTTTAATTATTATTTAAACGATACTTTTCCGGCAATTTTATTCATGTATTTTAATTTATGATTTAGGTTTATGATGCAATCTGTAGCATTATTAGTTAGAAATTATTTTTAGAAGCATGATAATTAAGTGACCGCTGGGTGGCAGTAGTGTATTACATGTTGATGAGAAGTGGAACACTAACCGGTATGGTTCCGTAAGGACAGAAAAAAACGATTTGTCGCGTTATTTTGTTCCGCTTCATTTTATTCATCTTACATTTGCCGACTGTCGCATTGTTATACTTTTATAATTTATTTTTGTATGCGTTTGGTTTGATCTGTGTTTTAATTAAGCACAAACTAGGTGAATTATTAATATCACACCACACAACAAATCAATTCAATCTTTTTTCTTTTTTTTCAAAAAAACTGTCCCTGTTCACACCAATACGCTGAACGTCCCTGACAGCCTAATTGAACAGAACAAAAGACTGTCTATATCTGAAAGTGCATTGTTTTGAAAAAATGTGTAATTAAACTATGTCTTTCCTTATGCTTATATACGCATTGTATTGTAATTCATCCACTGCCGCTGGGGGGGATGTGTATTCGTTTAATCAGACGCACATTGGTTCTTAAAAAAAAAAAAACTTGGTGGTGGTGATGTAAAAAAAACCTGCGACAGAACGAGGAGCGTGAAGCATTTCGGGAAAAGCAGTATTTTTTTCCGAAACAAGCTTCGGTGGACTTCAAATCCCAGAATCCAACAGTATCCATTTGCGTTGGTAGAACTGGATACTCATTTCAATCGGGCGCATTTAAACACGTGTTGTGGAATACATTTTTTTTACTACAGTACTGTAAATAACTAAAAGTTAGACCTCAGAAAATCAAAATGCCGAAAGTTAAAGCAGAAAAGAAAACCCGACAACACCAGGAAATTAAAAGTCAAGGTTAGTGTTTGTGTAAAGATTATTGAATAACGTTGTGCTTGGTGGAAATACGTTACATTTATGAGAACATTCTACAGTACAGTACGTGTATTTTTTAATGCTTTTTAATTAATTAAACCGTCTAAAGTGACTGGGGACCATTTATAGTTCTTATGAAATAATTATAACCGCATAGTTTAGTTTTAAATCTTTACTTACAGCGGTTCGGTACTATTACTGATTTTATTTTTTATTATTTATGTAGCATAAGACTATTTCCTTGATTTGACGATACATGGCTCAACAGCACAAAATTACGTACAAATGAAAATTGCTTAGACATGATAGTAGACGTCGTAATAAAGCCTGGTTAAAGTGGGTATAGGCACCATGTGGCAGTAACTGGTGAAGCTCCCCCCATAAATGCGTACGCTTTCACAGTGACGTGATCAGTGGAGTTATTAATGGAATGTTGCATGCAAGTTGCCCCGCACGTGACTGCTCTTACAGGTCTCTAAAAACGAATTCAAGAGCAGTACACTAAACGCGATTTGCGTCACACAGTTGTGTGCCCTAGATTTGTGAATCTATTAACAGATGGTAATTTCTGACAGCAGCAGCAGGAAGTCTGGCCCTGGGATTTGCACATGCCGTTGTGTACATCGTAGGGTAAAATGTGAAACGCCTGCCTTATCTAGCACATACTTGTACTGCACTGTGTAATTAGCATTCCTGACACGTGGAGAGATAAAAGCTGCACTTCCCTATTAAGTCAGTTTATATCGTGATAGACAAGACAAGGTCTAACAGATCTGACAAGCATGTGCTTTTGAATCAAAGACTGCACATGAGCATGACTGCGCCTGTCAGCTGGACTAGCTCAACAATTTATTTAGTATCTTAGTCTGGTTCAGTCCCATGTGCTGAAACTTGTGTTGGTACAGCATTTGCTGCAATAATCATATTAGGAGTGGAATTAGCTGAACTAATCACCTTAGACTGTTGCTAATTAATGTAAATAATGGTGTGTAAAGATTTAGTGTATCTAGTATGAGATAATAGTTTCAACAATCATTGTCCTGACCTAAAAGATCATCTTCAGTCACTGTATGCATAATTGTACTGCACCAGGTTAAGTTTCCTATCTATATGTTTTATAATGCATACATATTTTTTCAAAGTTTTGGGCAGGGCAACTTCTCGAACTCTCGAGGTCACACAAACTGTTTTAAAATTTCTGTTTTAATGTAAATCGTGACTGAAGGGGAGAAAGACAACAAGCATGTATGGATGTGTTAGTATTCGTACTGTCGTATGCTGATGATTTTGGGCTGTAAGATTTATAGGATTGGCAAAACACTTCAAAATACCATCTCTCAGCTGCAATCATTTATTTGCTAAAAAAAATGGCAAGCTGTAGTACTGTATTTGCACAGAAATCTCTTTGCTGATTTATCTGACGCAGTTGTCCCTGAAGAAATGTATTCCGAAGTGTGTTTAATGAGTAAAACCTGACTTCAGTTTGAAATGTAGTGTGGTGCTGTGAAGGTTGTAGTAAGTAACTGTGTTGCTTTCTCTACAGGTATCATGTTTAACACTGGAATAGGTCAGCACATTTTAAAAAATCCTCTGATTGTCAATAGCATTATTGAAAAGGTAAGACATTTATCATCATGTCTACTGTAAATGTATGCTTGAAATACACAGGAGAAAATGTAAAAATCTGTTCAGTTTCTTGCTTCTTCAAAAATGTGACCATTCACTGAAAGACGTGTTTTCCTGTGTTTTTAATCATGCTACCTGTTACCTGTTTGGGATTCATAACATTTTAACCTCAATTATTTTATTATTTTAATTAATTTTTTTCTTTCCAATTCATTTTATTTTAGGCTGCTCTTCGGCCAACAGATGTGGTTCTGGAAGTTGGTCCTGGTACTGGTAACATGACCGTGAAACTATTAGAGAAAGCAAAAAAGGTAATGATTAGTCATATATACAAAATATACCCTACTGTCAGATATAGAAAAATGCACCCTTAGACAGAATGCTTTTGCCCCTGAAAGCCGAAGTCTTGACTTTTGTTGTTGCTTTCTAACAGGTAGTTGCTTGTGAGTTGGATACCAGGCTCGTAGCTGAACTTCAGAAAAGAGTGCAGGGCACGTAAGTTAGGCTTGATGAGTCCTACAGTTTTACACTTTACTGCTCCAAACCATTCAGGGATATTCAGAGATGTATATTTTAGTGTTACATATCCTCAAGTCTCGTATTGAAATTATATCTAACACTTCTCCAGTCTTGCTAAACAAATGTCACACATTACACAGTCCATGCTAGGAAAGGTGTGTTGGGGAGGGATTCTTCTTTCTACATACCTGAACTGTTAGTCTGGCATCTATCATGAAAACTTAAAATGAGTGTCTTTCAGTGTCTGTATACACTAGCCTAGTATACACATCTGTGAAATTCCCTAAATTGCTTAATGAATTAAGAAAATAGCTGCAATGTTAACACTTTCTAACTTTCTCCTTAGCCCAATGCAAACTAAGCTTCAGATCATGGTTGGAGATGTGTTGAAGACTGACTTGCCCTTTTTTGATGTTTGTGTGGCTAACTTGCCTTACCAGGTAAAATAATGCCCCTCCTAAATTCCTGATTTGTCTCGCATGATCCAGTTAAGGAGAATTAACATTTTTATTTTATTTTATTTTGCAGATTTCCTCACCGTTTGTTTTTAAGCTGTTGCTGCACAGGCCGTATTTCAAGTGAGCAAAAAAATAGTTACTATTTATTCCATATACATGTTGAATGCTTAATATATACAACACCATTGCGATGTTTACAAAAAAAAAAAGTTTGACCTTGTTACAAATTATTCTGCTTTCATTCCAAAACTGATTAATCAACCAGGGTGTGTGAATACAATTTTTAAAACAATCAAGATATATTGTGGGGGTGGGGAGATATGTCACTGGATACAGTAAAAGTAATGTGTTTGTAAATACCTCAAGGTGTTTTGTAACCTTTTAACTTGAATTAGACATCAATCAAATAATGTATTTTTGTGTTTGTTTGTTTTAGATGTGCAGTGCTGATGTTTCAAAGAGAATTTGCCCTTCGTCTGGTTGCAAAACCTGGAGATAAACTCTTCTGTAGATTATCCATAAACACTCAATTGTTGGCCCGTGTAGATCATCTCATGAAGGTAAGTGATGTGCTTATTCAATGGAAATACAACCATGCTGTGATATTACTGGTTTTAAAAATAACTTTTTTTCCACCTTTAGAGGGATTGCTTTTGTTTTTAAAATGGAACTTCAGAAATGAATCCAGAATATCAGGATTAATGCCTGATGATTATTTTTTTTAGGTTGGCAAAAATAACTTTCGTCCACCACCAAAGGTGGAGTCCAGTGTTGTCAGAATAGAACCAAAGAATCCACCACCACCAGTGAACTTTCAAGTAAGACATCTCAGCTACATGTGTGTGTTTGTATGCAACTCAACAACATTGAGTGTTTCGTAAGCAGAGAGCAAACTTAAATATCCGTTTTCTTTTTAGGAATGGGATGGTCTTGTCAGAATAGCGTTTATAAGGAAGAATAAGACGCTTTGTTCTGCATTCAAGTAAGTAAGGTCTAGCAGTCGTGGCTGAATACTTCTTTTGATATGTGCTTGAGATCCTATAAGTTGTTTTTTTTAAAATTTCTTTATGTAAGTAAGCTTTTCTTTGTAAGGGTCCATACTTGCTTTTGTGTGACATTTTTGAAACATTGAAGGCAACATACAATTTCCAACCGAGTTTTATGAATATATATATATATATATATATATTGAGGTATACGTCTTGTATGAACTGTATCGTAAAACTTATTTTCTTTGTTTTAGATCTAGAGCAGTTGAGCAGTTGTTGGAGAAGAATTACAAAATCCACTGTTCTGTACACAACATTGTAAGTAAACTAGAAGGGTGTTTCCTTAGCACAGATTATTATTAGTTTTGGGTAAAACTTGCGCAACTGATCGATAATGTATTCATTATTATAGAGGATTTTGAAGCCAGTCTGAGTGCCCATTGCACTTCACACAAACCATTGACCGTACCATACTGAGTTTCTACCATACTTTATTCTTATTACAGTTTAAGTCTCCTGCTTGAAAATCATACTTGAGCACTTCTCAGAATTCCCTTTAGCTGCAAAACGGCGACATCTCATTTTGCCAGGTATCTCAGCCACTTAATGAGTAAATAGCAGCAAATAGTTGGTTTGTATATAATAGTACAGGAGTTAGCATATGCACATGAGATATTGTAGTGTATAAACAAACACTACTATTTAAGTAAGAAAATCAAAATGTTACAAAAAATATCCCTTTAACAGGTAATACCAGATGATTTTAGCATTTCTGAAAAAATAAACAACATCCTTCAAGAAACTGGCTTCAGTGAAAAACGAGCACGGTCCATGGACATCGATGATTTTATGAAGTAAGTATAAAAGAATAATACTCTCAATAGAAGCAATGTAACTTTTTTTTTTTTGCTTGTTATACTGTATATAATAGATATGTTTTTCAACTTTCAATCCTACTAGCACAGTCCTGGTCAACTTTATTGAAATTACCAACCATGAAACAACCCTTTCAGTTCTGCATATAGTAGAAATGTTTCTCTTCCATGGAATTTATTCATGGGTTGTATTCCCTTTCTTCCACAGATTGCTTCATGGATTTAACTCGGCTGGCATCCACTTCTCGTGAATGAGGGGAAAGAGAATATTTATATATAAAAGATAAATGACTAAAGAACTGCTATGCTGTTGAATGGACAAATGCAGCTTGTGCATGTCCTCTGGAATTACTTGATCAACTTCTAACTTATTTTACTATAGGTATAGGTAAGAAAAGTGTGGTTAAATTGAATGGGTTTTAATTTAATACTGTTAAAAACCACATCATTTAATTGTGGCCAATGGCAATCCACGCCCTCCCTCTTTAGTAGTATTACATTGCTGAAGTTGTGAAGGTGTGCACAGTATTTTGTAATTGTGTTCGTAAAAATGTGAATTGCTGTGACGGGGTTTCAGTAAAGAGTTTTTTTTAATTAGATTCCTCCTCCCCAGCAGTGTGGGAAAGCTTATAACCTAGAAAGGAAACTTTATATACAAACACCTTTAAATATTTAACTTTATTCTAGCAAGATGGTGACCATCAGAGCCTTTACTGTATTATACAAGGTTTGAAATGAGTTTGGCTTGCTACTTTGTGTCAAGAGCCTGGCTGGTTTTCCTTGCTGGCTTTCTTCATTTGTGATGTGCAACAGGTTTCAGACTTTTACATACTCATGATAGTTTACAGTGCTTTGAAATGAGACCTTCTCTATTTGGATTTATTCATGTCACAAATTGTTCGCTGGTGGCCCTATAAAATAGAAATGACTTGGGTTTACACAATCGTTATTTACACACATTTCGCAACAGTACTGTGAAACTTTAAATTGAGATTTTAAATACATGTTCATGTTTTGAGGGAAACATTGGTTTAAAAAAAATAATAAATTAAATACACATCCAAAATAAATTTGTAAGCAGGGAATTGTGATTAGAAATACAGTAAAACCTGCTATAACCAGTCACCCAATGGACTGAACATATCCACTGCGTTCTTCTATTAAAATTAATAGATCACATTGCGAGTCAACCGGGTTATAAAAGTTGGTGACTCTAAACAGAGGTTTAAGACAGCCACCCTGCCAAAGGGGGGCAATCTGTCACCTCAGACCAGCTTTGCACCTGGGGTAAATGTATCTAAACTACATTTTGGTTCACATAGTAAGATTCCCCCCATTGAAAGGCTTAGGATACTATAAAAAAAAAAAAAATGGATTTTTTTTTTCTGACCAACATGTTAATTTATGTTTGTCTTGTTTCGTCATACCGTGGAAACCAAAATGTAGAATAAAAGGCAAAGATTTCACTACATATTCCGTGCGCTTCTTTCCCAAAAGTTGAATACATTACAGCAGTGTTTTGTTAAAACAGAAACAAGGGAATATACAGTACTCACATATATATATATATATATATATATATATATAATTTTTTTTTTTTATATACAATACATTTCAGTATAAAACCATTCCAAAACATACAAATGAACATTTATTCTTGGAGCCAGCATTACATCTAGTGCACATACTGTACAACATTGATGTTTAGCAGTACAAGTCATCTCAAGTGTCAGTATCCATTATACATTAGTTTATAGTTTTGTTTTTTTACAACTAAAATGTTGAAATGAGATGTAAGCCACTCTTGAAAATAATTATAAAACAAGTAAAAGATGAAAGGCTTCAATGTACCGTTACATACCACAACTGTCGACTGCTTTGTAAATACCTGTGTCATAATATGGCACATATGTAAAGTAAACTACTCGACATGGATTGAAGTTGTAGAACACAAACAAAGTAGATCCAACAAAGCAAAATGAACACTGACAAGGAATGTGTTTTATTAAGACTGTGCTTACTGTGCAGTTCAGCTAAAGAATGAGCCTGGCCCTATAGCAAGATTGCTATATACAGCACATACATGTGGGCACAGTTAGGGCTATAGGGAAATATTTTACAATCACTGATGGGTTATGCATGCATACATTTCAAAACTGTCCAACCAGTCTTTGTAACAAAATCCTAACACATTTAACAGAAAGGTACTATGGAAGTCAAAAGTCCACAGTTTTACTTCATTGGTTTTTAAAAAAGTTGGCAAGGATTAGTAAAATTAAAAAATATCAAACAAAGTGCTCCTAGGGATCCTAACCCTGCAAGTTTGTGCTGTTGGAAGCATTTGTATTAACACCATGGGAGTGGTTCATGTACAACAGAAAAGTGAAAGAGTACGAAGGCTCCTCTTATTTACATCGCAAAGTTTTTAGTTTTCAAGTTGTTGATTTCTCACAACCAGTTTAAGAATGACAGAAATGTACAGTAGTAGAAGTTTAGTGGGTTTCTTTTTTTTAGTTTTATAATCCTTAAGGAACACACATACACACATTATATATATATAGCCTAAAGGGCACGTGGTCGCTTGGGATTAATCTGCTTACTAGCTTGTTCTTCCTCCTGGAGGGCTGAACGGAAAGATTTCACTTTATCTGTAAAGAAAACAAAGCAGAGTAAGGTTTGGTGTACATCACAAGCTTAGACTTGCCTAACTGGTAAAGATTTTAAATTGAAGTGACAGTAAATGAGATTTCACAGACCCCGACAGAACTTATTTGGGCTAGGTAAAACTACGTAGTTTATAAGATTAGTACTGTGAAGTCAGACGTCAGTTACCATCATTGTGCTTTAGAAACTGAAGAGACAAGTAGTAAATGAAATGTGAGAAATGGGTGAACGTAATTGGCTTGACATCTGATGCAGGCAAATATGTTAAATAAAAAGGACCTAAAAAGATAGAGGTCTCCAGTAAAATACATTCTCTATACCCATAATATATATTACAGAATAGCATGACTTAACTGTACCCACTGTAACAAAAACATAGATTTACTCAACATAAGAGAGTTTCCGGACTATTTCCCTGCTTGCACGTCTAAGTTAGACAAATTAAACATGACAAACTTAATGAAATGTAGAACACACTTCTCCAGATTTTGTCCAGTCATAACCAAACTGGAATAACTGCCATGTGGTGTTGTGTGCAAGATTCCACATGCATTTGCAAAACATGGCCTGCATACTCTTTAATAAAGAGCTTTTACCTCTTAGTTCTGTTAATATCTCAATCTTTTGATCCAGAATTTGTTCTAGTTGTGTGGCATAAGAATCTGCGTCATAATCTACTTCTTCAGTCATTTCCAATAGTGCCTTTTCATCCTCCAGCCATCTTATAGACTCCTGCAAGAAATCCATAATTTATTAAAAGGCATTGAGCAATGTATTTGTTCAGATCATAGAACAATCTTGCAAATAACTGTTTTTAATTCACTGTTGGTTAAAGCAGAAAAAATATTTTCCTTTTTGTTTTGCCTATTAGTCATAATAAACATTATGAAAATACATAGTTTATTTTTTATAAGCAGTACAATATATTTATATACAATTTTTTTTTTTGGGGGGGGAGGGGAGAGAATTGTCACTCTTGATGTTTGTTAAACGTGAACACCCTCATTATTATTGTTAAATATTTGTTTTTAAAAGAACACATTTACAGCAATTCAACCACTCCTAATGCACAAAAGTCTGATATTAATGGCATATCCAATGTAAAACTGGTTTCTTGGGTGGCCCTATTGCATTATTTATTCTTCTCCTGGTACTTATAAAATATCGAAGGTCTGCAATATATTTGGCTGGCTGTTAAAACGCCATGATGGGAGAATAGGGAAGACATTGCTAGGGCAGGACTGCTCTCCAGTCCTAATCATGGCAAACAAGAATATATCCATGTGTAAGCATCCACATAGGCCTACTTAAATAAAGCAATGAAATTCAACAATACTGATTTATTTATTTGCACTTAAATCCCAAAACTTTTAATAAAACGGTTATAGTTTTCTAAGTTATTTTACCTGGAAAACAGCCCTGTGGTCCTCTACCACCTGCTCCTCCATTTCTACCATCTGGGATACAGCTTCATGAAAAGTGAACAGCTGGGGAGACACTTCCTCCTCCTGGAAATACAGGTAATAGCCATTCAAATCGGACATTTCCAAACTTACTTTCACAAGGAGACGCACACAACGAACTTAAGTCAATATTAAAATCAGAATTTAAAATGTCCTACACATTTGTTTTCATACACGTATACTTTGGTACAGATGTGTCCCTGCTTTAAAAAAGATAAATAAAATAGTATCTACACGTATTTAAAATCAGTACTGTAAGGAATATTGAGTGGGTCTTACATTTTGTTCGCATAGAAGCTTGAGATCATCTCTTTGAGGAGAGCTTCCGACACCCCATTGGGCTTCCAATGTATCCAGTTGATTTGCAGCATGAATATTGGGGCGTCCTTCTATGACTGCACTGGGATCTACTGTCAACTCCTTCACTCTGAAAGTACACAAATCATTTCAGCTTTTTGTGTTCTTTCATTTTAATGCAATAATAAAACCTTATATAAAAATAGTAATGCCACCTTCTAGTTTTATACTTTTACAATTGGAAATCTTGCAAAACAAACACTTTGCTCGTTTTAAGAAAAACAGCTAAATATATACAGTATACCAGGTGTCTCCAACCCTGCTCCTGGAGAGCCCCTGTCCAGCAGGTTTTATAGGTGTCTTTACATCATCCGTGGCTAAAGATCTGGAAAGATCTGTTAATCCTGACTAATTAAGCCAGTAATTGGTTCAATTAAAGTAACAGCGATTGGTTGAAACAGTAGCTCTCCAGGACCAGGGCTGGAGACCCCTGCACTATACTGTCTGCCTTCAGTTGAGTGGTTTACATGCCGCCTAGTGGAAAAAACTTGTAACTACACTATTACAAAAGTGTACTTAATTTCTCTCTTAAAAGGGAGCCAGACACTGATCTGGGTATCCTCATTAAACTGGGGGCAAGGGGATTTGTTTTCTTTTACTTCCTGCCTTGTAAGTTAAATGTTTTTCGGGAAACTAAATTCAAGGGTGGCGTTACTATTTTAATTCACGTTTAACAAATTAAAAAATGTGTAATGCCTGCCACGCTGAACTAGCAACAAACAACATAGACATGCTGAAACAAATGAAAGTACATAAAATATGCAAGCAACACCTGGGATAGAAAATGGGCAAAACAAAAAAAAAATGGAAGATAACCACAAATGTAAATGTGACCCTCTACATGCATTGCACTCCATATTGCCATAAATGAAAAGGCAAACAAGATTTTTGTGAAATGTATAGAAGTAGACCTGCTGGGCGAAGTAGAAAAGTCATCATGCTCATAGGTAGGAGAGAGCTCAGAGCGACTGCAGCCACCCTGCGAGAAGGGAATGTCTGAAGGACTTATTCCAAACTCCTTTACTCTGAAGTACCAAGACAGAGCAATAAACAGAAAGGAAAGGTTCTCATCAGAACAGAAAAGCAAGATCTCACAAAACCTATTTCATCAGGGAAACATCTCTACAAAATGCAGCTTATACAAGAGAAAATATCAAAGCAAAGCATTGTAAATATATTACAAGCAGCAGGATTTGCCTCTGTTGGCAATTCAATGAATGAACTTTAAATATTACAGTCATTAGGTATTTTGCTTTATCTGCAACATGAAGACATGTATTTTGGTTAATGACAACTTCACAGTCTTTGGGCCAGAATATAAAAACACAAAAGGGGATTTAAAATATGTAAAAAGGATGGTCATGTACTACAAAAACTATAGAGACAAGGTTTTTTATGTTCTTCAAGGCAGAATCACAGAGGAACAGACAAAATGGACAAAACAACTGGTAAGGCTACTTATCTGCATGAGAGAAAATTAACTATAACATTCTTTGACAAGTAAATATCAAAACACAATTATTGTATGTATTTTACCAAGTTAAATAGAAACTAATGTTGGGTCATTCCACATCAAATGGACCAATGGTCCCGACCTCATCGTCTCATAATGTTTTGATATTGCATACTGATGTAAAGGAAGAATCACAAAATATTAGCTCTCATCTTATTTTTAGTTATGGTCCAATAATGGGGGAAGGGGGGGCAGCATGTTTGACAGGTCAGATCCTTCAACGAATTCCTGATTTCTTCTCGATACTCGCTGCACACACAAAACTGCACTTCTGGTTTAACGATGTGTCAACAGATTACCTAAGACCTGACCTCTTAAACACAGACCCTTTTCAGTGTTTGTTTTCATCCGTCAGTCACACCCAGTGCTTAATTTGAGCCGGATCCTGCCGGAACAGGATCCGGCACCTCTCAGATTTTACTTTTTTTGTTCCGGCACCTAATTTGTCCGGATCCGGTACCTCTCGCGGCATGACTTATTATTTTTTCCACTGTTTGCACTGTAAACATTCTAATAAAAGCGATCAGAGTTAAAGTTGCCTCTGCTTCCTCGTTATTTCTTCCGCCCCCGTAAATGCGCATCCTATCCTGCCACCCCAATTCCAGACCTGCTCTCTTATTTGTACATAGAGGTTATGGGGCGGGCCGGCGAGGTAAGTAACTGATCTTGAAACATCGGTGGTCACCTAGCGAGAGGTTCCTACGTAATCA
Source organism: Acipenser ruthenus (assembly GCF_902713425.1). Taxonomy (NCBI): domain Eukaryota; kingdom Metazoa; phylum Chordata; class Actinopteri; order Acipenseriformes; family Acipenseridae; genus Acipenser; species Acipenser ruthenus. Next base: position 16,635,950 of record NC_081190.1, read on the forward strand.
CGTCTCGTAGCCTAATCTTCGCTACTGAATTTGAAACGTGTCGTGGGAAAGGAAAGCCAAATCAAAAATGAGGGGGAAACTGCTCCTGATGGCGATGCCTTAGCTAGCAGCGCTGTTTGCGCTGCTAATCCCGCCAGTTCAGCATCACCACCGGCACGTCCTCCACTAGCTAAAAGGCCACTAGTGAGTCAGACTCGGCGGGAGAGGGGGACGGGGACGGGGAGGACTAGTGATGGGCAGTTCGATTCTTTTTAGTGACTCGATTCATTTGATTCAGTTCAGTTTGGTGACTCGATTCATTTCGTTCATTTGATTCACTGATTCAATGACACAAAACCAATCAATGTAGACCGCATTAAGATTGTTTACGTAGGTTTACTTGAACCGGAAAGAACGAGTCGTTCACAAACTGCACATCACAAAAGCTAGGGAGAATCTATATTTGGTTGACTGGGTTCATAAACATTAAATTAAATATAGTTTGACAAAAAAAAATATGTATATATATATATGTATTTGGAAGACTGGAGATAACATAACAGTTTGAACCATTAGCATTGTTTAGCCATCAGTATCAATCTAATCTAATCTAATTTAATTTAATTTAATCTTTAAAAAGAAATAGTCAATTGCATTTCTTATGTGGGTTTTTTTTTTATATACATTTGGAGTCACCCATTGTTTTTTACAACAACAAAAAAGAGAGGTTCGAACGAGTGGTATTTGTGGAACTAATCCGTGGTATTTATTCAGCACATAGCAAAACGCTGTTTGCCCAATTCCTCTTCTATCCAGTAAACCTTTGGGATTAGTCATGTAGTCAATCACACGTTGAAGCACACCCATAACCGCAACATGTATATTTTATAAAAACAAAGTTTAAACCGTGTATATTTAGTATTTTTTTGTGTTTAACACAGTAAAATAACATTTAGAAAATGTATATTTAATGTGCGTGTAAAATATAATAGACGTTTAAGAACGTCATCCATTAGAATGTGCAATATCCTCCTAAAAGGTTGTTGTATCGTAGCTGATACTACGTTTCACCTTGTGGATTAAGGGGAATCGCCGTCATTATTAAATTATAAAATATTTAACCGTTGTTGTAAATTGTCATTTATAAAATACATTCATTCCAAATATGTAATCACAAGTTATATAATTAAGCCTTGGGTACAATAACGTTACAATACCAGTAGATGTTTGTATTTATTTTGGAAATGAGGTGTATATCTCAATTATTATTATTATTAATAATAATAATAATAATAATAATAATAATAATATTATTTTTATTATTATTATTATTATTAATATTATTTAGTAATTTGGCTGACTTCACTCAAGATGACTTAGAAGTATTAATCATAGGGAGGGATGAAACTAGCAAAAGAGTGGGTGGAATGTACAGTAACGACCTCTGCCTCCGATGTAAAAAAACCAACAAAGAGCCCTCAGAAAAAAAGGTTTTTGAACATGCCCGAACCAAGGCCCATTTAGTGGCAGTAAGCATTGTAGCCAAGGCTAAAGATGACACCTTAACACAGGTTATAGTTACATTGTCTGGCTACATTGTGTTTGTCACTTTTTTTTCTCATGCGTTCCGGTACCTCAGAGCCCCCCGGAACACCCCCCCTCTCACGCTCACTATGTGTTCCGGGACCTCCCGATTTACAAATTAAGCACTGGTCACACCCGATTATAGGCCTAGCACTAGAATAAATCAGAAATGAGAGCTAATATTTTGGCACTATTTCTAAAATACTTCCAAGTCCATCCACGTGCAGTATCAAAAGAATGTGAGAGGGTCCAATTTGTCCATTTGGTGTAGAATGTTTAATTTCTAGCTGGTTGCGCTGAAAACACACACATCTATTTCTAAAAATACACAGTGAACAACTTAACATATTGCAAAGCAGGCACTCATTTACAAGCTTGAACACAAAAATGTACACACCTGTTTGCATATCTCAGAGTATTCAAAGTATTTTCACAGGAGGCCATTCCGGGAGAAATGGTAGCAATCTGATTAAAAAATAAAAAAGAAAGTGTAACTCCCATGCTCATTATTATGTTTCCAGCAATATTCTAAGTATTTTAAAAAAAACGCATACTTTGCTTTCTACTTCCAGAAATGTATTTTAAAAAATCAACAAGGTATTTTATCCATGCATTTACCACTGTCTCAAGCCTTTTCTCTAGGGCAATGGTTCCTAACCTTTTTCAATATAGGGACCTCCTTGGTGTTTGGATTTTTCTCACGGACCACTTGCCATGCATTTTTTCACAGCAGCATTTTGAAACTAATTTGCATGTGTGTACTGTATGTATAAGTACATGTAAAAAGTAAAGTATTTATATAACGCACCTAACTTAATGAGATTCCTGGGCTTGAATCTTCACGACCAGGTCAGCAAGGAATGCTGTCATTTTGCGCATTGAAAGTTGTTTATGGCAACGTTCCTGTTTCTTTTGTTTAACATTGTTTCTTTTTTTCACGTTCTGAATGCTTTGTAGATAACGTCTCAATTTTGCAGGTTTAAGAGTTTTGTTTGACAAAATCTCCTGACAAATAATGCATTGGGGCTTGGGTCATCTTCAGAGCCAGTAAATGTAAATACGTGTTGGTCCTAGCAACCGTTACCTCATGTAGCAAATTAATCTATCCATTTCTAACGCAACTTACTGCACTCACTGAGTCACCAACTTCGCTCGATGTACATATAAAAAACACTGGAATATGAAGAGGAGGTGGGTGGGAAGCAATTTGAATTTTTTTTCTTGAACAGTGAAGAATGAGCACGGATTAGAAAGATGTGCATTTACGTGAATGCTATATGTAGATTTCTTTTTATTTATTTATTTTAATAATGCTGGCTTCATAATGTGTACGTATTTAGTATTTGTTTGACATTAAAAAGCTGTTTCAGTTAATAGGCAAAGCTTGGTACTGCATCAAAGGTAGCTGTAATTATTATTATATATATATATATATATATATATATATATATATATATATATATATATATATATATATATATATATATTTAGCTCAAAGAGCCAGCATATAACACCCGTGATAAAAGAAAACAGATAAAAGGGGGAAAAACTGCAGACTGCATACATACCTTAATTATATATCACGTGGTCAAAGCGGTTTGTTGTGTTGCTTGGTAATAGTAGTAGCACAACGTGTGATTGTGTAGAAATGAGTTTTTGCAAGAACTGTGTAACCGAATTTTGGGAGTTTTCCGGACCACCTGGAGTTTACTCACGGACCACAAGTTGGGAACCACTGGGTATTACAATTCCATTACCAAGGAATGTTAATTAAATTTTATTAAAAAATGAATTACTAAAGTACAGAGTAAACAAATACAGCAACACGTTTTTTAAATGCATATAAAAAGATACCCAAAGATAACAAAATATAGAGCAGCAAATCAAACTATGGAGAACATGTTTGTACATCCTAATTTCCAGCTGCCCAGGACAAAGACAAGACTTAAAACAGAACCATGACTATGAGAACACAACACATGAAAGATACATGACACATTATGAGAATTTGTTCAAACTGTTTTTGTGTTTTATCTTTCATGTGTTTGATTGTCATTTTTAACTTTGTATTGTGGCAGAGTAGCGGGAGGAATAGATGTAGTCCTTGAGGTTCAAGACTACATCCCCCAGAATGCCACAGAGTTGGTATTAGCCAGGAGTGGAATCACCTGGCACTAATTACATGAGGACAACTGCTGCCTAGGAACAGGCAGATATATATAATAAAAAAAAAAAGGTATATGTGTTTTGTGACCAGGAAACGGTAGCCGTCTTAGCTAAGACTTGTGAAAGGTTTAGTAAGCTCTCCTTGGTGGAGTTAGGATTTTCTTTGGTGTGTGTACTGGAAATAAATCACACAGAAACAGTCCTGTTTACACCCCATCTGCTGTTCACGTACTTCATTTACACTTTGTGTTAAAGATCCCAAAGCGTGGCAAAGCAACCCCACTTTGCCACAGTATGTAAATGAATTAGTTTGGGAGAGCTCAGTTCTGGACTTACCATGCATGTCCTTGAGTTCTCTCCAATGAAGGAATCTCGGAGCACCTGTGTGAGTTTACTTGCTCTGAAAGGGGTGTGTGGTTTGTTGCGACCCAAGGCCCTAATACACTCCTAGAAGAAAAAATGTAAACATCAATAAAGATTGACCAACAGTTCTTTAGTAACTAAACAGAAACACTGTTGTATTTCTTTGCTATCAATATATTAAATTAAAATCACAAACCAGTGGTCACTTGGAAAAAGTAGTAACATCCCCACAGCACAAAAAATATTTAAGTAAACATTAACTGTCCTAAATGCAGTAACAGTTAAGTGAACTGTCCAAAGACTAGAGAAAAACACTAACCTTCAGTGCCAGAAGACTTTTGTTTATTTCAGCACCTTCGAGTCTTGTTTGCCTGTCTGCACTTGAGGTATCTGCTCCCCTTTCATTTCCAGCAAGATCTATAAGTGAAAACTTGCCATGCATCTTTCCTTTCCTTCGCAGAATAATCTGAAACACTGCATGGCTTCTTGAGGAGTGGGCATTAGCTGATGTCTGACCAGATGTTCTAGAAAACAAAAGTGAGATCAAGCTTATTTTTTTACAAAGCATTCCATGACAAAATGATGTTTATCTAAACTATGAAAGAAAGCAAGACATATCTAAATATTACAGACAACTTTAATATTGATTATTTATATAGATATTCAGATTGGATGTGAATGTATTGTTCATCTCCTAGTTAAGTTTGTTCAATGGAGAGTTTTGTTGACATCTGTAATATTACCAGGCTTTTAGGATTTTAACAAGCACTGCTTTCTTTCAAAAAAAATTAAGAACGTTGACTGCATCTTTTCTCACAATTATATACTTGGGATCTAATCTTGATTCTGTTACCTTTCAAGTTCCTTAAACAAATGACGAGCTACGTTAACAGAGTAGCGAGAGTTGCCCTCAATATTAATTTCACAGTACAGAATTTCTTGATGAAAGACTATTTAGCACAAGTGAGCCCCTCTCTCCCCTCTTTGGCTCAATGATTTGCAGAAATCATTTTAATATGAATCAAATGCCTGTGTTTTGCGTCCTTGAGTTGAGCATATCTATATACAGGTAGAATGTACATTAAAAAATCATTTTAAAATGTATGTTTTTTACCTGCAGCTGTTTCCTATCTCAATCAGTTTTAACACGTCCTCAGTACATTTCACTTCCCGTTCCTGTAACCCCACCACCTGAACCTGCTGTTTTCCATCTTCAAGGACTCGTAACTTGGTTTTCCGGTTCAACAGGTCAAAAACCTGGATAATTCCAAAAGGATAGTAAATGAAAAATATTTACCAAAAAAAACACAGGCGTTATGTGGTCTAGCTCTAATCCACATTTGGAAAGTAGTAGTGTGCATAACATACACAAACAAATAAGGTTTACAATACATACCTTGCCACTGTAAATCTCAAAAAAAGTTGCATATACTTGAAGATCTAACTTCTTATAGTTTGGCTTTTTCAGCATAAGAAATACATCCCGTGCTGTGAAAAGAAATAGTCAAATCAACAATGGAAGGAGAAGAAAGCCACAACAAAATTGTTCTTATTTTCTAAAGTGGTTTGTACGTACCAGCTAATGCATATATTCCTTTCGAACAATCCTGATTCTTTCCTGAAAAGTCGCCACCCATTGTCTGGAAAAAAGAAACAAGCCAAAAGACCACTTCAACACCATGACGTACACACGTAGGTTACATGAAAACCTGCTTACAGTACCACGCCGTACGTGCGTATGTCAAGTTTCCCATTCTATTCTATGACTGGTTTCTCAGTCTAGCATTTCAGGTTTCATTCTCATTCTCTGGAATGAGCCATGAAAGTCGGGAAGGGTCAGGTGACGTCTAGAAGACAGATATATTGCGGGAAGCCATTCAACTTTGTATGTATATATATATATATACAGGCTCCCTCGAGAAAGATATGTACAACATATCGAAACGTTGGGCAGCTGGCTCTTTGAGCTAAAATATATATTATATATATATATATATATATATATATATATTTTTTTTTTTTTTTTTAATTATTATTTTTGTAGTTGTAGTTTATCGTTTTTAGAGAAAGCTAAACACAGCAATGTACGCGGAGAACGACAACGGGAGCGAAGTTGGTTCGGAGGATTTCGATACCAGCGACAGTGATGATGACATCACTCAAAGATGATGGAGATGTGGAGCCAAGAACAGTACAAACTGTACAAACAAAAGAGCATGCATCTACTTTACAGGTAAGCCAGCTGCAAATGGGAAGCGGTTTGGTTTGAAATGGCAGTGCTTTGACAAAATACTATCAAAACACAGCACTAGGTACAAGGCAATAAAGCAGGCGTCTGCGGCAGCCAGATCCATCACAATGCCAGTGCAAAGTAGCTGTGTACACGCATTTGTGACTATCCCTCCAACACAAGGGAAGCAGAGACCGCAAAAAAGGTGACGAAAATGAAAACAAAAAAAGGACAAATGTGCAGTGGTTGTGAAGGCAACCCCGGGTTCTGTTGTATTGAACATTTCAATAAATGGCACAGAGCAAGTCGATAATGGCACATATTTTGATGTTGTTTGATTTTTATTTGATAATTACTGTTTATTGATTATTATTGTTATTAGCATTATTAGCAGCGTTTTTATCTCTATATTGAACATGGGTATGTAGTACACAGGAGCATAAAGGGTTAATGAAAAACACAGTTTAGGTCATTTATTTGGGTTTCATTCATCATATGTTAACATTTTACAGCAATTACAGGTTTGAAAACATTATTATTATTTTCAAAATCTGGTACCTGGGAAGGGGTTTCATTTTTACATCTGGAGTTGAAGTGGTTAATCAATCCGGGGGGTACAATGTAAGGGGAACGGCAAGTAAATCATGAAGTAAAATGGATCTGTCAAAACTATCTGTATTAAGGATTTGGCAGTGAAACAGTTTTTACTGGAGACAAGATGTAATGGAACTTGACAAAGAATTAGAAAACATCTATGTACTAAGAATTAAAATACACTAAAATTATCTTTATAAAATCGATAGGGCCACAGGTAAAAAATTAGAATTAATTAATTGTTTACCGTAATGCATCAGTAGTTATTAATAAAAAAATACAAACACACATTTAACCCTTTGCGGTCCATTTATTCAGCGTGTCTCAGGCGCGTCGGGTCTAATTTATTTTCACACCCGCAGTTTATTTTAGACGCGCTGTTTAAAAGAATTTTTTTTTTCACAGTAAAACAGGTTTAAAGGGGACTGCATATCAACAGGACACTCAGTACTGCATCTCCAGCCTCGCCCAACCCTTCGTTCGCTGTTTTTTCACATACCTCTTGATAGTAGTGCATACCGATAAATCATCTCCTGATCACTCGTTTTATCACCAAACTCCTCCATAATGCGATCCAAGTCATTATTTTATTAATATATCATCTAAAAAAAGCGCTGGATGCAGAAGCAGCTATCTTGTTTGTTTATGTCCGTGTTACCTATGTGATGCCGGGGCTATCTGTATTCATGAGATACGCCCCTTTTTTTCAGCTTCTCACGGCTCCTATCGATCTCACTCGGCCATTGAATGATTTTCTCTGCTTTTTCCGGAGAAAAAACGACTAGAGACCTGTCTGTTGCGTCCTTTTGATGATGTCGGACAGGGTCCGACATTGGACCGGTAAGGGAAAATTGCAATGTCGGGCCAGGTCGACATAGGACCGCAAAGGGTTAATGCCACCATCATGATTAATGATTTTTTATTTTTTATTTTGTAATTAAAATATTAAATAAATTATAAAACAGTCATTACTCACATGTGTTTTACCACTGCCAGTTTGCCCGTAAGCAAAGCAAGTGGCCATTCCTCTCTCAAATATTGTCTCCACTAAAGGACGGGCTGTAAACCTGAAAACAGAAGAAAATTAAAGCTTTGAGCATTTCTGAGTTTACCCTCACAACTGTCATTTAAGAAATTGCTGCCAAGACCAGATTGTGAACAGCAACCTGTGCAGCTTTTTGAGAATATGCATCATTCAGTCACTGACACAGGTTTGTTAATCAAATTATACAAATTAATTAACTAGGAAACACATTTAAAAAAAATAACACCTGTAAACCATTTCATTTGTGGTTGTATCGTCAAACGCGTAGTCGAAGCGGAAAGTTTGGTTTTCCAAGTATCTTGTTAAATCCACCTTCTGTTTCGGTTCATGAACCATTACAACGTCTTTACTGGGGATAGTGAGTACATCAAGATCCTTCAGGGCATTTTCTGAAAGCATATACCAGTTAACACACACTTATTACCTGCTGGGCAGAACTGGACAACAGTCATTTGTTTTACAGGTCTAGGAATAAGAACAAATCAAATTGGCAGAAAAATAAATTTGATATGCTTTAATACAAGACACAAACTATTTAATTATAGCAGGTGTGTCTTTTTGCAGTTACTTAACACTGAAAAAGGTTATTCATTGTTGCTTAGTTGTATTTCTCATTCAAACAATTTACTTCCAGACTAAACACCTACAGGGCCACAGAGTAAGTCAAAGCAAGCAGCAAGCACTAAATAAATCAATCTAGTTTTTTTTTATATATCTATAGTTTTAAATAATTTCCATATCACTTAACACAACAGAACTTTAGATGACTCAATTATTTTAGGTTATTGTATTAGTTAAATTACGTGGCAATACTGTAATTAAAAAATGAATAAACAAACTTGTTTATGCAGGAACAGATTATTGAATATGAACATCTTGGTTATACAGATGTCCAGTCAGCAGCAGCAGAACAATTACAGTTTTAAAAATATGTTTTACAGTACATTTAATATTAACTAGCCCAAGAAATTAGGATCGGATCCCACTACCACCACCATCATTTAAATCATCTTTCTGGGGAATTAAAAAAAAAAATGTAAGGGATAGGGTGTAACAAGCACTGCCTCCTCTTACCTTTCTTATTAAGTGGACGTTTTCTTACACAAACACATATCCTGTGCTCATCAATCTGCAAGAACAGTCTGGGAGTTAAAAAAAAAAAAAAAAAAAAAACGAACCACAAGTACACCAATTTTTTTTTTTTTTTTTAGATAATATATATATAGGAGACTAAATTGCAAGACAAATCATCTCCTGTGTAAGTAAACTGATGCTGCTACTGACTTCTAAAATTTGCCAAAAAAAAAAATGTAATATAAAAATATCATACTAAAACTTGTACTAAAAAGAAAATCAAATAGTCAGCACTCACATATCCGACCCTATAAAATTTTGACTTCAATGGACAGTTAAAAGAGTGTGACACATCTGATTATTTTTGGCCCGTTCCAACCCTTGCCCGTTTTTTCAGGGAAAACAAAAAATATAAATGTCAAAAACACATAGCTGAAAGGACTGATTTAAAAGAAGTAAGCTTCCATTTAGATGTACTGTAGTTGGTTTTGTTGATACAGTACTATATTTTCAAAAGAAGTAGTATTTTAATTCAGAACGATATGATTCTGAAAATATCACTTGCCAAAAGAGACAACACGTGGACTGTAATGCAGAACATACTGTAGCAGGAGGGGCAGCTGATTTGCAAGACAATGTGGGAATGGACTGGATTGTGGACTGGGAAAGGGGATGGGAGTACTCTGTAAATAAAGTGTGTTTGTAAACTGTGTTATTCGTGTTCAGATCTGTTAACGTGTGTTTTGGTGCTTGTTTGACAGAGCTGAGAGATTGCCTGTGTGTGTGTCACTGAGGGGGTTGGGAGCAGGTCTGACACAACCAGTAAGGGATAGGGAGTGTTGGACCAATGAGTGAGGAATGGGGAGGGACTTGGGGGTGTGTGTGAAGATGAGATTCTGAAAGGGAAGCAGGACCTGACGGCAGGGGAATTGAGAGAGGAGGTTGAGTTTTTCACTAAGTGTTAAAAATAATAATAAATACAGCGGTTTCCTACTGCTTTGAACCGCAACTGTTGTCTGTCTTGTTATATCCTAGAAACCCTGCAGCTCAGTGCTACAATACTTTTAAATCCGGTATGCATTGTAGCAGCATTTAAAATTCCCCATTAATGACCCAACAGCAAAATGAAATCAAAATGTCACCCATGCACAGAACTGTGTTAAACGTAAAAGGCAATGCAATTTAGCAAAAGATTAAAACACCACCAGTTTCCAGAATTAAAACAGTATCCAAAGTCAGTATTCAAAATTGCAGAATATAGTGCTCGATAAGGCCCTAATGTCACAGTTCACTTGCAAATGAAATTTTTTTTTAATGCATCACAGTATCTAAAACTGTTTAATGATTAACTTTTTTACATTACCATAGCTTGTCTCTTTCGCTTTGTTTTTGCTGCATTTTCATCATGGGAAATTGGAGGAAGCGCTGTGTAACTGCACAATCAAGACAGACTGATTTGGCATGTGATAAGTATATTGTAACATTGAAACTGGTGACGGAGTCGGAAATCGCGTGCGATGGGCAAGTGCATTAATTTATATATATATATATATATATATATATATATATATATATATATATATATATATATGGGTTTGATTTTATTCTTCCTACAAGGGCAGTAAAACGCAGCTGACGTGTATCTGGGTAACGGATATCCGAGTGCTGACTGTATACAGATCTTATAATCCATTTACATTTGGCAACTAAACCTGATCTATTTAAAACTATCAATGCTTCTATAACAATTTCATTCTATGAATGTGCAAATTCCTATACTTTTCAGCTTGGGTTGGCAAGTGTAAAGACATCAAGCTTAATATTAGTAGGACTGCAAATTGTAGATATTGCTAGTGGGCTGTTTGCTATCAGCAGTCAAGCTGTCAACAAGTTTCACAGACCACTTCTAGGTACTGATTTCTGCATTCTTTCTTGCAATATTGTTTTGTGGAACAGGTAGGTAGGATAAGAAGGTTGTTAGCTAGCAGTGTGCTTAGTGTTAGAAGTACTTTGAAATACAGGGCACAAAACATTCTGGGCTGAGTTTCCCAGAGTTGTAAATAATGGTTAAAAAGAGTGACTTGAAAAAAGCTAGAAATGTAGCACAGCTCAGATCATGTAATACAATTATAAAAGCAAGGGACATATACAGGTACATGTACATTGGTGATTTTGCTCATCAACTTCCATTCCAATGAAATTAATCATGATTCATGTTACAGGAAAAATATAAATAAATGTATTACCACTCCCCCACCCCCAAAAATGTACTGTACTTATGTATCATTAGCATATATTAGCCTCTTAAGTTAAACAGGTCAACTCACCAGATCAGCAGTTGTTAACGGCCTGTAGTCAAGACTTGCCCGGAAATCTCTGATCATGTACATTATTTCATAGTTGGGATATGTAGTGTCAACATCCTGTCAGAAAGCAAAAAAATAAAAAAATAAAACACACATTGTCCACTAAACAATGACTAACAACGATTTATGATGAAGGAATTAGTTTGGCACTCAAATAACTGCTACAATTTGAGGACTCGTTACAATTGTATCATATACAAATGTCAGCTTAAAAAAAAATGAGCTTTCTTTGCTAAATGAACCAGTTTCCGAAAAAAAAACCATCCTCTGATTTCAACCAAACAGTGAAGAACATTAGTCATATGAAGCCCACATTCTGCTTTATGTTTTAAATTCAACATGTTTACAGATGTCTCCATAATCTGAGCTACCAATTTAAAAAAAAAACACACACACACACACACACAACACCTGTCTGAATTGTCAAGTATGGAAAACTATGTATTTTCCATGCCTAAACTTTGAGTTGGCTGAAATGGCTATAAAATGTTTGCGAAAAAAAAGCCTGGGGACACACTATGGGGAATGAAATATAGATGTGAAAAAGATCCAAGATTGAAACAGTTCGTTTTTCCCAGACAACATCTGTAACGGGACTTTATTTGGAGAATCACAGAATCCAGCTGTCTTTCAAATGTAAATACACCCCAAATTTACCCCAAAAAACAGAGTCTATACAGCACTGGGTCACATGTCATTTTAATATAATACAGATAAGCTGCCCTCACGGGGATGCTTTATTAAGATGTGACACCTGCATGTAGGCAATCTGCCTTCATGCCACTACAGTATCAATGTGAATCTCTGGGTCAAGTTGGGACTTTGTTGATTTGGCATGAAATCTGCAATAAAAATAAACTTCTTGGGGCACTACTGCCTGTATTTTGAAAGAAACTAAAACAAGCAAAAACATTTAAAATGTTAAATAAATACAATTGTCAACATACATTAAAAATAAATTGGCTTTCAAAATCATGAATATTGAATTCTGGAATGGTAACATGATTACAGTCTTGCTTATTTGAAATGCATCTAAATACTGAAAATAAGAACATCAGGCCACTACTGCTTTTCACATGTGTAAAGTTTAGATATCTCAGCAGCATTGTAAATGCATATTACATACAGTAGTTAGTAAGTGTCAATGAACCACCAAGTTTTATGCACTATGGACACAATTAGTAGAACCATTTTGGTCTGATGTTTAAGCACGGATATAATAATAATGTATAATATAATTGCGTAAAAGCTGCCTCTGTACATTTTTTAATTGTATGAACTGTCCTGTGTGGCTACTAGCTTGCTGGTATGAGGGTGACTTTTTCGGAAGAACATAGCTGTCATCACAGAGACGTACAGAGAGCAATTCAGCATAGCCGTGCACCGAGAGGTGGCAAGATCCATGACCAGGAAATTAAACCTCCAATTGTCCAAATCTGGACAATTGCATTTGCCGCTGGGCATCCAGCCAGCTCAGCAACCTCCATTCAATTGGAGCCTGCGGGACGTAGCTCCCTGCGCTGAAGGCACTGGCTTTTACCGCTACAAGCCATGGGACCATTTTGTTCAATTTTAATAGCATATATTCTACAGTTTAACATAAGCTAAACTCTGAAATACCACATGTACCATACAAAATGCAGGAGGTGCTGCATGCATTTATGGATGAACTGAAAAAACAAAAACTTATCTATCAGACGATGGACAAGCAATTATAATAAACAGTAATACAATGTAGAAAAGTATTTCCTACCTTGTTTTCGTTGTGGTATAAAAATGGAAATTAAAATAACGGGAATAATGACAATTTAACCAAATTGAAGTGAGTTACAGTAAATACATTTTAACCTTAAAGAAACTTATTTATAAGTGGTTATCTTACATTTTTCTAAACTAATATGGTGAAAAAATTCAGACTTTGCACCATCCCCCTCCCCCTCATCGCCCAGCCCCACCCCCTCCCAGCCCCAGCCCCAGCCCCTCCCCACCCCCCAACACTTCCTAATTTGGTATGTAGACATCTTTTGTTGCTGTAGCAAAAAGGGTACTGCAGCCAGAATTGCCATGAATCAACATACATTTTGATGGGCATCGAGGCAATTCAGAAGGGCACCCACAGCAATTGCCGCCATTAATTTTGAGCCCTGTATAGTTATTGATGATTACTATACAAATTACTTTATATCAAACACATGTATGTATTGTATTGCTTCAGTAAAATATATACTGAATACGTAGTGTACAATACATTGTAAGAAAAGTGCTATGGCAGAAGTAGTATGAAACATAAAATATAAGCTGTAACACCAATAACTTTAAATTTCGACAACTAAGCACTGCACCTTTAGAAAAAAATTAAACAAGAGTTAAAAGGTGCAGGTGCCTCTACACTGTCCTAGAAACGGGTTTCAGAAAGACAGAAGACAGAAAACAGAGAAACTCGTTTATCTAGTTTGCAAAAAGATGATGTTCACCCAGTCTGAAGTATTTCATTGAGCTATGTTGCATTTTTAAGAAAATTTGTTTTCAACATACGAGGGTGGGACCAGGGGAATAAATGTTATAAAGATACAATCGGGATATCCAGCGTTGTGCAAAAAAAAGTTGCAGCAGCTGATATTCTTTTTTTAAAATCGCAATTTAAAACTTGTATCAACTAGAAATCATTTTTTGAAACGCTATTTTCTTTTTGATTTTGTAAACAAGTTAGCAATAACAAGACACAAGAAATATTATAGATTTTATTTATTCAGCGGATAATCATGATTATTGTGATCATTTATGAAAAGATTCTGGTTGGGGACCTCAAGCAGAAAGAAAGCAACGTTGATGGAAAGGAAGGTAAGTAAGCTGGGCTTAGATAAGTGGGAGATGAAGAGGGGTGATGCTGGGACACCAGAATCACTGTCGAGCCCTCTTAAGGCGTTGTGGGTTAGTCGACGAAACACCAAGGATGGAAGGTGCCCACTTTAAGACCCCAGATAAGTGCCCTACTCAGTTCAGTCCAGACGGTTGTCATGCTGATGCGCTAGGGAGGCCGCACTGTGGTTGATCCCTGGAGCCAGCACTGCAGCCGTTGTGTGTGCTGATGTGCCAGGGAGGCAAAACAGGCTGATCCCTGGAGCCAGCATTACACTTCAGCCATGAACACCAGGCAGAAGGATATCTACATCATCAGATGGAAGGAAACGCAGATGGTTCACATTAGTTTACAGTAAAAGAAGCTGTGTCTTAGTTGGTGCTTATTTTGGCAAGAGCGGAGTCCAATATCAGCATGAAATTTTAACACCTACTGTCATGTAATGGAAATCATGCCGATAACAGAAAATTGCATGGATTGTCCAACACTGCTGTATATGTAAGAGTATCGCAAGCAACATCAATTACGTGTACATAAACAATGTGTATTTAATTAAATTATAAAAACAGCATTACTGTTATTTATACCGTATTTTTAAACTACATGTAAATGTTTTATTCAATTTATATGGCTTACCTGTAAAAATAATAGGATTTTCAATTAAATATAAACTAGTAGCTATGGTGACATCACCAGTAAATTATGCAACTTAGTACTAATCGAAGGTTCGAACCTTCGTTCAGTAATGTGTTCCGAACATTCGAAGGTCAAAATGTACCATAAGTTACAGCCCTAAAGTTATGCATACCGTTACAGGTTCCTGATGTGATTATTAGCTTGTTTCAATTTAAAAAAGAAAGCTCATAGTGAACTGGACAGGATTTATTGATTGACACTTGACAGCAGCCAATAACCACTCAGGCTCACTCACTAATTGGTAGATATGGCCATCCGGGGCGGGTATATCCTAGAGATCAACTGGTACCGTTAAGCGAGTGAAAAATGTGTAAAATGAGTGTCCAAAATAAATCAAAATATTCTACAATAATTACTGCAGCAGATACTGTAAAATAATTTAGAAGCCAGATTCTACATGGTGATGGTGGCAAACTACTTTGTACCACCTGCAATGTTTAGTTGGATCACATTCATCAAGCAACAATCTAGTGCCATTTAGACTCAGACTAGAGCCATCAAAGACAAAGACACTGCAGACAGAGGGAATGAATAAAGAAACAGCTGCGGCATGCTCCATGCTCACATTCAATCACTGACTTAAGTAAGTAACTTTGTTAGTCACCTGCTTTGTTAACTTCAGGGCTTTAAATGTTTGTATGTTGCTGTCTTTAAATACATGTTCATGCTTTGTTACACAACTGTGAAATTTAAGATTTAAATAGCTGAAACTGAAATTAAAGATTTTTTTTAATGTTCTGACCGTGAAACTTACAAAAATGGATGTGAATTTTTCATCAAATATATGAAGTGTGCGCATCAAACTGAAAACATATGAAGCCTGCACTTCAAAGGGTTTAAGATATATGAGCTGCTCTTCTCATAGGAATGCTTAATGATGGTGAATTGCAAGTTTACAAATATTTATCTATTTTGTTTCTTTTTTGGTGTGTGGAAGTTTAACATTTCATAGAATTGGGAAGAAGAATATGTAAAATAAAAATACCATTAAAACAGTTTTATCTTTGACTTTTTATTCCTCCTGTCTCATCTATATTATTATCCATTGCTCCTTTTTATTTCTACACCCTTTATCAAATTCCCTCTTCCTAATTTTCGCTTGTCACTTTTATATCTATTTTAAAATCACCTTTTTTCCCCTTTTCTCTTTCGTTGCGATTGTTCCTTTTGCCTCTGGCCACTTTGGTCCCACCCCTCTTTGCTGAATACAAGTAAAGAAATGACAGGTAGTACAGTAGAAATAAATACAGTAAAAGAAGGGGGCGACATTGGCAAAGCATGATTGTTGTGCGCTTTTGGGGAGGTCAAACTTTATGAATAACTAGAATGGCAGGCGTTGTTAAAGATGAACCAAGCAGAAAAAAAAGTCAAAGATTGAAGATGATCAGTGAAATTCAGAAGCAAATTGAACTACAACCTTCCAGTATAGAAGGTTGTCCAGTTTCTATTAAATCTATCCTTGAAAGCAGGTAGGATTCCAGGCTGGCAATGTGTTTAAGTCATATGCAGTTGAAATGATAAGCAGAACACATTTAATCTTGTACATTGTTTTGGTATGCATTACAGAATACCAAATTTGTTTATGCACCTGTTTTACTAAATACAAGGGGTAAGAACTAATGTTCTTTAAATCAAAGTTTCCTTAGCACACTTGTAGATCTTTGGGAAAATGTGTACTTGAGACCTAATGCAAGAAGCATACATTTTCAGCACAGTGCCTTGACGCTATCACAATACTGACAGTCACAAGCTATTATCAAGCATTACAACAGAAGAGCTGAAGATGAAAATAGCAAGCAGATTAAATGTGCAGGTCAGTGATGCAGTGCCAGCGCCACAGCTTTGTGTGAAAAGAATAAGCACTGGATAGAATCTCATACCAGAGAGGTATCAAATGTTTAACTGTAAATAGATTCAGACAAGATACTTGTATGTAGTTAAACATCAATACTTTAAAACAAGGGTCAAGGGCTTCGCTTTTATAAAGACTAATGATTAGTAGGTGTTAATCACAATGGATATGAAAATGAATGCACTGCCCATATATTGCTCCTAGTACAATAGGTTTTGACGTCAACCACCAGATTATTTGGAAATAGCCATCAATTAATTGATAAAATGTTAACAGGGAGATTAAGGATTAGACAAACAATCAAGGTCAAATAATTAGATGCAAGGAGTGCTGGACACCAGTGAAAAAAAAGCTTATTTCAGTTTCCTCATCCATATAACTAGCAGCCATTTTCTAACTGTTGTAAATTCTCTTCATCGGATGATTTTCTTTTTGAAATGGCATGCATAAGAACCTGCAAACAGAACATAATTGCACCAAAATAGTTCTAACATTTATCATTCAATTTCCAAATACCCTGCAAGCTCTAGTAATGCTTAGGTTTCTTGTTTTTCCTGCAAGTAATAAAGAAAAAAATGTTTTAAAAAAAGACCCAATTTGACAGTATCCAGATATCTCCTTCTACAAAAAGTGCATTGTCTGCTTTGATGAGCGTTTACCCAGAATAAAGGTAAAACAGTGTCTCATTAAAGTAACATAACTAAAGCTCGAAAACATCTTGTGTGTTTTACAGCACCGCAAGACACCATGGCAGTTCAACAGGAAATCTTGTGATTGTTTCTTAACCTCTACTGTATGGTACAAGTCCTTCATTAGAAATCTAGCATTAGCATCTGACCTTTCCTATGCCTCAAAAGAAAACTTGCATGTACATACCTCCTCCATCCTCCAATGGAAATCATGTAATTCACTCACTCAAAATACAACTCCAGTTACTATACTGTCTCCCATGCGTAATGCTTTCACGAAAATACATACCTGTGCTCTCTTCTCTCTCAGCTCTTGCTGCTGTAACCTTCGCCGCTCTCTTTTTTCTTGTAGTTTTTCAACTTCCTTTACGCAGTTTGATTTTCTACGAGCTAGGAAAAATAAACCAGACAACTTATTTGTATTAATTTTTTTTAAACATTTGCAACTTTCCATTTTACTTTCATTAAAACTTGAACTCTTGCAATGTGAATGACAGAGCGTACAGAAACAACCCCCACCCCCCCCACCCCCCCCACCCCCCACTGGTTTTTTGCTTGCCGAGCTGGCGATATATCTGTAACACTACCATTCTGCTGCTGCTGTAGCTGCTGCTGCTGTGTCAGAGGCGGCGCCGGTGCTGCTGGGGATTGCTCAGGAAGTTGACTGGGCCTTGCTCTAGCAGACCCAACTACAAAACAAAATGATGTGTTGTTAATGTAAAGAAATAATCAAATAAATACATAGGCAAGATAGTTTACCAAAGTGTCTTCAATTTAAATCCTAAATTCTCTTTTAGCACTTTCACATCATGATGGCTGTACTGCAAGAGCCTGGTCACCAAAACACCCATTAACGCTTTTCTAAAACCTCAGACAGTAGAGCTTTCCCTTGCAGCTTACACTGCATTAGAGTTATGTACTAACCTGTCCGTCGGCAGGTAATCATTTCAGTCTAAGTTGTAAGATTTATTTGAAGAGGCGCATGTTAAGGTCACTTATTCAAATTACATTAAAATGTGCCTTTTAAATAAGTTAATTATTTGATGGTTTATTTTTTTGGATTAATCCAAACTTGTATTTTTTTTTCTGGCAAGTCCCAGTTAACCTAGAGTTATAAGAATACATCTGTGTATCCAGTATGAAGCCTTAAAGCATTCTTAATGATCCGGAAACCAAAAAGTCACATAACCACAACACATCAGCAATCTTAAGTGAATGGTGCCGTTAGATTTTTGCCTTATATTAGCAGTTGAAGTAGTGGTGGCAGAATTACAATTAAGCTCCCCTCAAACGAATATTTAATAACAATTTACTTTCAAAATACAGTGTTTCGAGATCCAACAGTAAAGATGAATCTTACCTCTGTTGTCTCTGGAAGGCGTTTCATTTTTAATGGGAACTACTGTGCGTCGGTTCTACAAAGGTTGAAAATGTATAAATAATTAGGAATACTGCCTCAGAATAGCAGCTTATAGAAACATTGGATTTTTAAGTAACTTTAAACTTAATCTCTTTCGGGTCTATTTGACCCAACCAAGGTTCCAATTTTATAATAATTTGTTCATTATGACAAAATCATAAGCATTTATATTTTATTGTTGAAGCACTTAATTTAGAAAAAAAAAAAGATTTAAAAAATAAACTTAAGATAATTTTTTGTTTTAGTTCTGTAAAATAAGCAATTCTGAATAAAAACTGATTCTAGCTCAAATGTTCCAATACCACCAGCAATGGGACATTTTCACACTCAGCATCAGGATACAAACCTTTGCTATCTTGTTAACTTTGGCAGAAGTTGGCGTTGGCGGTGGTGGTGGGGTTTCAGGGCTTACCGCAATTTCTTCATCAGGTGCAATGTCTGGATTTAGTGCAAATATACTTTCCAAATCAATCTGTTATAAAATGGAAACATTAGCCATGTATTTTAACATTTCTTTTTTGCACCATTAATGATTCTTAATAACCACATTATCCTCCAAGAAATATTACACAAATTATACAGTACAATAGATACAACTTCCAGGCATTTTAGGCAATTCTTACAACAGCATGTACATTGGAATTAACTGTATAATTTAGCTGAATTTAAATAACTCGCATTAAGAATTACTAGAAGCTAGCATTAATAATATAACTTGTTCCTGTGACTATTATTCCTGGATCACTCCGCTCTGGAAAACCTTTAATATGTGTCTTTTTAGAAGCAAGTTACCTATGTAATGGAGGCCTGAAATTTCCCTTGAGATAATCCAACTCAATTGTGTGAAATACTGCTACAACTGGTCCATATTAGAAGACTTTGT
The DNA here is from genome assembly GCF_902713425.1 of Acipenser ruthenus. Taxonomy (NCBI): domain Eukaryota; kingdom Metazoa; phylum Chordata; class Actinopteri; order Acipenseriformes; family Acipenseridae; genus Acipenser; species Acipenser ruthenus. The sequence goes on from NC_081190.1 coordinate 16,655,751, forward strand.
CCAACTGGGTGGAGATCAGTTGAAATGAAGTCTGTTTACTGTCACAGTCTTGTCTTATGAATGTCACCACAATAGTTCTTCCTTTACTTATACAATGTTTGTCACAATTTGAATTGTTCTACCACACACAAGTTATTTTAGGTGTATCCATACTTATTCACTAAGGTTAAACAATGGAATTTCCAATGCAGCATCCCATTTTGTTTTGAGGACACTTAAAAGGGGTCATGTTTGGGGTACCAAAAATAATGTGAATTTGACAGCATTTCACTAGGATCAATAAAATATAAATATGCTATTTAAATTAAAAAAGGCACATCTTGTTCCTAAGGCTTTCCATATTTCAAAGGTTAATGAAGTTCGACTAAGCCAAGTTACTCCATCTAAAGTAATCCTTCTGTCCATTTTGAATTATTCAATAAATAAAAACCAGATTCTGATTTTACCTCTTTGCCTTTGGTATCTCCATTCTCAATCCACTCAACAGTAACACTGTCATTGTCTTCATTCAAAGATGTAACCATAGCCTGATGTATTCGTCCTAGAAGAGAAACAAGTTATGAGATTTAAATACATTTGACAAACTACTACACTTACAATTCACTAATACCACATTTGGCTTACTTTGTCAGGTGTTACTTTAGGTACTGTGGCAAAGTGAGGTAGGCATTGCCACTTTCAGGACACTGCCTGTATATTTATTTACACACACAAAATAAATCAAAACAAAACAAAAAAGTCCAACTCCTCCCAGGAATAGTAACTAAACTTTACAAGTTGAACTATCCCCAGAAAGCTACGCCGTTTACTGGTTCAACAAAACACACATACTTTACAAGCATTAACACATTACCTTCTCTTAAGGTTCCAACACAGGTCTCTCCCAAGGCCTTAGCCTTCACACAGACAGCTAACAGACATTGACCAGCAGGTGTTTCTAATTAAATTAGAGCCAGGTGATAATGATCCTGGCTCAATAAGCAATGAAGCAATTAAACAATTACCTTGTGGCAGTGCAAAGCAGCCACAAAATACAATCCGTGTGCAGGGCCTCTGCCCTGTCACAGTACTTAAAACAATACCTGAACTTTGTATTATTTTAATTTGTAAATGCAAGGTTGGAGTAACTTGCAATGTTTACCCTCTGGCAGCTTGAGCAACTTACCACATTGTGTTGCTTAGAAATAAATATTGCTATAGACAAACAAATGGGAGCGTCTAAAATATATACTATTTTTGCATTTATTTATTTTTATATTACAGTAACATGCTCCAAAATGTAGGGCTACTGATTTTCCACGATCGCGGAATTAGGCATTTTGGGAATGGAATTCTGCAGTGTTGTCTGTTTTGGTTTTTTTTTGCACTACACCCAGCCAAGTTGAGTTAATTCGTCATGTGACTTCACCTCACATGTCTCTGCTGAAACTCAACATGGCAGCTGCACCAACGGAGAAAAAAAATGCAATGTTTCAGCAAAAGACAGAGTTATACATTTTCTGATCTATATGAGGATGATAGGATACTATTCTGCAAATGTTGCTGTCATTCGATTGATCATGGGGCAGCAGTGTGGAGTAGTGGTTAGGGCTCTGTAATCTTGACCGGAGGGTCGTTGGTTCAATCCCAGGTGGGGGACACTGCTGCTGTAGCCTTGTGCAAGGTACTTTACCTAGATTGCTCCAGTAAAAAATCAACTGTATAAATGGGTAATTGTATGCAGAAATAATGTGATATCTTGTAACAATTGTAAGTCGACCTGGATGAGGGCGTCTGCTAAAAAATAAATAATAATAATAATAATAATAATAATAATAATAATAATAAATAAAGAAATGAGTCAATACTATTAAGATCACATTGCCAGTCGTAAACACGTAGAGAACAAGAAAGCAAAAAAATAAAATTAAAAAAATGCAACAAATGCAAAGCACTGTGTTCTTCTATGCTGAAAAACTTAGACCTATGGTACTCAAGGCGGGGCTTTCCCGAAGTAAGTAAGCTAAATTAATTGTGTATTTAATTATTGTTTAGTTGATTTCTTTCCACTCTACCTGCATTTATAATTTGCCATGTTAAACCATGACCGTTTCTTTATTAAATTATAATTATCTGATGATAAAGAAACAAGCTCAGCTATTTTTCTAGCTATACATTCCTTAAAGGAAACTGATCGCTTTACTAGATGTAGTCACTACACTACGCACCTCTTCTTAAATTTAGCCAATTAATTATGCATTTACATTAAAAAGGGGCGCTATTTAATTTACAATCAGGTGGTACACAGCAGAGAACCTGTGTAGTAACGAGTCAATGCCTTTTTTTTTTTTTTTAATCAAGTGTTTCATATTTTATCCTGGTTATTGTAATGCCAGTAAAACACTAAACTTCATTTGTGGAGTGCTGTAAACAGGATTACTCTCACATGACATTGCTGGACTGTTACTAAACTGTTTCATATTTTTGTACAGTTTGTGCCGCTTTATCGGGACGCATTGGCGGAAGGAAAAACATCCCGAACAAGCAGTTGTCCCAACTAAACAACATGCACTTCAGACAACCTTAATCACACTTTTGATTCTTAATGAAAAGAAAAAGAATGAAATAACATCACATTAGGATTAAGTGTTAAATACATCTTTTAAAATAAGTCACTTTTTTTTTTATTCCTAAACAAATTAAATCACACCTGCGATGTTGACACACCAACTTTCTTTGCAACAACAGCCTGAGAAACCACAAGAGACTCCTCCTTTGTCAAGAGTTCAACATGGTTTATGCAAGTCAAAGCGTAATCACGTTACTGCACTGTGCTACGTGACCTGTCTTGCTCTGAAAAGCAATGTCCATTCATCATTTGAAAATACTGTATCCAAATTAAAAGAAATTATGTCCCAATTAAAACAACAAATAGCATTGGGAAGAACCATCTCCCAGAGTTGCATCCCATTTAAGCAGCAATCAATTATCAGTATTCCAGTTAGGGGGCACCAACTGTACTGTTATTGTAATGCCAGCAATAAGCTAAAAAGGTCTTTTCAAAAACACCTTAATTTGAAGACTGAACTAGTGTCAGTGGAAGACTGCAAATATGATTCTCTCACACGAGTTCTGGACATTTGTTTTTTGAACTGTTGTAATATAATTAATTTGTCCTGCTTATTTTAATGACAACAATGAGCCAAGTGTTGTTTATAAACAGTGTTTAAAACATGTTTTAAGTGTCTTCAGGTGCTTTACTTATTATTACAGCAGTAAGAGTCTGATTGAAAATCTTGGCTTTAATAAAAATACATTTAAAAAAAGGCTTATTTTAACTATCAACATTATAATTATATTCAACTGCCACATTTAAATTATTAAGAAATTGATAGAAAGTGGGAAAAAACGGAATTGGTTAATTTTGAAAAACGTAATTTGCTAGTCCCCAGAATGGAAAATAAGTATCCCTGCAAATGCTGTTACCAAATGCAAAGGCTGGTGAATGGCATGATTTAAGGTAAAAAAAAAAAAAAAACATCCATTTCATATGGAATGGCCCACAAGATCTTTCCAAAGTTTTTCATACAATATATTAGTAGGGATAAGTTTGAGTACTCAAAACAAAAATCATTGAAAACTGTCACTTATATGAAAATAAGTTAAATACATTTCATATCTATGCATGCATACCGCCTTCACGTGAGAACAATTATAAAAAGGAAGGGATTTGGCAATTGCCTCCAAGTAGTTTTTTTTTAATTAGTCCAACAGAAAGATTGACACTGGGGCGGGAGTTATGCTCGGTCTATCTGGCCCTTCCGTGGCGCACTCTGTGGTGATGCTGTAGTAGACGTGGTATGGTATCCAGTCCATGTGGTAATAGAATTAAGTAGCGTTTTTAAACGCACAGTGATGTTAAACGCAATTTTGGAGCAACAATCAGCTTGACCTACAGCAGGTATGCATGTAGTGGTAAGTAAATCAATGTATTTATATTATTATTTTGATCCTTATTATCATTATTATTATTATTATTATTACTGTTTTAGGCAGGGATTTCCACACTGTGTTTCACAGATAGTGATGGTTAGGTGGTACAGTATTAACAAGATGCAAGATGAATAAAATACAGATTTCATAAACTCGTGTCTAGTTTATAGACATTACATTCCAAAGTAGACTACTGTAATCTCTTTGGAATTATTATTTTAGTAACACTCCTGTAGTATGCTAGACTTGCTTTAGGATTGTTGCGAATGTTGTGTTTTATTTTTTCTCCTGATGCTACCAAGGCTCAATTACCTCTCGCATTCAATTGTTGTGCACAAGCTTTTACTTAACAGCAATGATATTAAAATAAATCACGTCGGGGGGAGAGGAATGGAGCGAAATGTATGTGGGCAGTACAATCATCTATATTTATTCTAACGATTATATTTTGTGTGCCCAATTAATCAATTGTTATTTTGAGGCTTAACTGACAGCCCTAATGGACATTGTGTTCCAACAGATTTCTTGTCACTGGACTTCGCATTAACCAATCTTCCCAATACTAGGCATGTTCCCCCCCAACCCCACTTGAAATTGTGTATGGTCAAGTACAGAACAATCAACTGTACAAGGCGGCAAACATTATATTCATGACTTAATACATTACTTGTGTGTTAGATTGGCATTTAAAAATAGGACTTGAGCCAATGTTTGGGAGGTTTAGGCTATGCTGTGTAAAGGAGAGTATTATCTGGCGCTGGTATAGAGTACTTGGAAATTGTAATGCTTGCTTACTCGAGCAATATATCTCTCAAAAATCCCACCGCTAGTACAGCTGATTATTCAAGTGTAGACAAGGTGATGCCAATTGCAAGAGCATGTACCATGTATAGTTTGCGGAAAACCCATGACACAATTTACCTCCAAAGTGGTATTTCAGTTCTGTACTTGCCAACCAAATGACCAACAATATCAGTTATTATGACATCACAATAATAAGCTGTGGTAACTGAAGAGGTCTAGACCCAGTTGGCTTTGTAGTGGGAAGCTGCATTCCTTGCCATGGTAACAGTCATTAAGAAACAATGACACCTACTCAATTGCAAACACAAACTAAACATTCAATTTAAAAGGCCTTTAAGGTGTCTTAACTTTTATGAAGTAGGACTCAGGAATCAACTTTCCCAAATATTAACTTCTGATACTACACAGTCACAGACAGCTGGCAATCTGTTCTATAATACATTTTATTTTTTATTTCTTAGCAGACGCCCTTATCCATGGCAACTTAAAATTGTTACAAGATATCACATTATTTTTACATACAATTACTCCATAGGCATATTACTGTTATTACTATTACTTATCAATCAATTGTAAATGACGAAACACTAAATGTACTATAAAAGCTTGTACATGACTATGCAAAACACATTTTTACACGGCCACTGTGAATGCTACACTGCGAGACCTACCTCCTACAAAAACAAAACGAGTAGGGTAGGAAAATAGAAAAGTAGTCCTGGAGATAAAATAGAATACAGTACAAAAGGCGTCTGCTAAATATGCCAGTACATCCCCCAAAATACCTTGGGGTTGGAATTAGAATCATCCTCTCGTACTAATATAATGAGGAACACACGCCTGTGAAAGCAGGCAGGTACAAAAGTTGGTCTGAAATGTGTGCGAGTCGTCTGTCTGTCTGTCTGTCTGTGTTCAAACTTGGAAAAATACTTAACATAAGAAAATAAGAAAGTTTACAAACGAGAGGAGGCTATTCAGCCCATCTTGCTTGTTTGGTTGTTAGTAGCTTATTTATCCCAGAATCCCATCAAGCAGCTTCTTGAAGGATCCCTGGGTGTCAGCTTCAACAACATTACTGGGGAGTTGGTTCCAGACCCTCACAATTCTCTGTGTAAAAAAGTGCCTCCTATTTTCTGTTCTGAATGCCCCTTTATCTAATTTCCATTTATGCCCCCTGGTCCTTTTTTCTTTTTTCAAGTCAAAGAAGTCCCCCGGGTTGACATTGTCTATACCTTTTAGGATTTTGAATGTTTGAATCAGATCGCCGCGTAGTCTTCTTTGTTCAAGACTGAATAGATTCAATTCTTTTAGCCTGTCTGCATACGACATGCCTTTTAAACCTGGGATAATTCTGGTTGCTCTTCTTTGCACTCTTTCTAGAGCAGCAATATCCTTTTTGTAACGAGGTGACCAGAACTGAACACAATATTCTAGGTGAGGTCTTACTAATGCATTGTAGAGTTTTAACATTACTTCCCTTGATTTAAATTCAACACTTCTCACAATATATCCGAGCATCTTGTTGGCCTTTTTTATAACTTCCCCACATTGTCTAGATGAAGACATTTCTGAGTCAACATAAACTCCTAGGTCTTTTTCATAGTTCCCTTCTTCAATTTCAGTATCTCCCATATGATATTTATAATGCACATTTTTATTGCCCGCATGCAATACTTTCCACTTTTCTCTATTAAATTTCATTTGCCATGTGTCTGCCCAGTTCTGAATGCTGTCTAGATCATTTTGAATAACCTTTGCTGCTTCAACAGTGTTTGCCACTCCTCCTATTTTTGTGTGGTCTGCAAATTTAACGAGTTTGCTTACTATACCAGAATCTAAATCATTAATGTAGATTAGGAATAGCAGAGGACCTAATACTGATCCCTGTGGTACACCACTGGTTACCTCACTCCATTTTGAGGTTTCTCCTCTAATCAGTACTTTCTGTTTTCTACCTGTTAATCACTCCCTAATCCATGTGCATGCATTTCCTTGAATCCCTACTGCGTTCAGTTTGAGAATTAATCTTTTATGCGGGACTTTGTCAAAAGCTTTCTGGAAATCTAAATAGACCATGTCGTATGCTTTGCAGTTATCCGTTTGCAATGTTGCATCCTCAAAAAAGTCAAGTAGGTTAGTTAGACACGATCTCCCTTTCCTAAAACGATGCTGACCATCTCCCAGGATACTGTTACCATATAGGTAATTTTCCATTTTAGATCTTATTATAGTTTCCATAAGTTTACATATAATAGAAGTCAGGCTTATTGGTCTGTAGTTACCTGGTTCAGTTTTGTCTCCCTTTTTGTGGATCGGTATTACGTTTGCTATTTTCCAGTCTGTCGGTACAACCCCAGTGTCAAGAGACTGTTGCATGATCTTGGTTAGCGGTTTGTAAATAACTTCTTTCATTTCTTTGAGTACTATTGGGAGGATCTCATCTGGCCCAGGGGATTTGTTTATTTTAAGAGCTCCTAGTCCCTTTAACACTTCTGCCTCTGTTATGCTAAAGTTATTTAAAATTGGATAGGAACAGGTCGACATGTGGGGCATGTTGTCCGTGTCCTCCTTTGTAAAAACCTGTGAAAAGTAATCATTTAATATATTTGCTATTTTTTTTTCTTCATCTATGATTTTGCCATTTGTGTCTCTTAGACATGTAACCTGCTCTTTGAATGTTCTCTTGCTGTTATAATATTGGAAAAACATTTTGGAATTGGTTTTAGCCCCCTTAGCAATATTGATTTCTGTCTCTCTCTCGGCCTTTCTAACTTCCTTTTTGACTTGTGTTTGCAGTTCCAAGTACTCTTTCTGTGTGTTTTGTTTTTGGTCCCTTTTAAATGCTCTGTAATGTGCCTTTTTTCGCTGAATATTTTTTTTAATTGATCTATTAAACCATTTTGGCCATTTTGTTTTAGATTTAGATTTGTCTACTTTTGGGATGTAATTGTTTTGTGCCTCTAGTACTACATTTTTAAAAAACAGCCATCCTTTTTCTGTGGATGTTTTCTCTATTTTACTCCAATCTACTTCTATTAGTCTCGGTTTCATACCTTCGTAGTTTGCTTTTTTAAAATTGTAAACCTTAGCTTTAGTCATGACTTTTGGGGTTTTAAAAAATATTTCAAATGAGACCATGTTGTGGTCTGAGTTTGCCAATGGCTCTCTGACCTCTGTTTTAGTTATTCTGTCTTCATTATTTGAAAAGACTAAGTCAAGGCATGCCTCCCCTCTAGTCGGTGCCTTGACAAATTGCGTTAGGAAGCAGTCAATTGTCATTTCCACCATTTCAATTTCGTCCGTCGTACCCCCCATCGGGTTTTCCCATTTTATACAGGGGAAGTTGAAATCCCCCATTAGTATGGCTTCTCCTTTTCTACACGCATTTCGAATGTCATTGTACAACAGATTATTTTGCTCAGCGTTTGAATTTGGCGGTCTATAGCATGCTCCTATTATGATGCCATTTGAATTTGTGTCCATTATTCTGACCCATATTGATTCTGCATTGTTTTCTTTGTCCTGATTTAACACCTGGGCTTCAAGACTATTTTTGATGTATAGCGCTATCCCTCCGCCTCTTCTGTCCTGCCTGTCTTTCCTATATAGTGTGTACCCACTAATATTATATTCGTCTCCATCACTCTCAGACAACCAAGTTTCTGTAACACCTATCACATCGTAGTTACTTGTTAGTGCAGTAGCTTCAAGTTCTAACATTTTGTTTCTGAGACTACTAGCATTAAGATAAATACATTTAATAGTGGTCTTACCTGAGTTGTTGCCCTTGTTTTGATGTTGTCTCCCTTCTGTTTTTTTGTTTTCTCCCCCCTTCCTTTCTAGTTTAAATGCTTCTGGACCACCTGAAGGATCCTTTCTCCGAGTAGATTGGTTCCCTTTCTGTTTAAGTGCAGTCCGTCCCAACAGGACAGATGTTGTAGAAAGTGCTCCAATGTTCAAGAAAAGTGAAGCCTTCCTGTGTGCACCACGATTTCAGCCATGCATTTTGATTTTGTATTTCCAGCTGTCCATATGGTCCTTTGCAAGGCGCCAGCAGTATCCCAGAAAATACCACAGTTTTGGTCTTGTCTTTTAATTTCCTTCCTAGCTCTCTGAATTTGTTTTGCAGGGATCTTGGCCTGTCTCTACCAATGTTGTTTGTACTTAGTACTTGTACTGTGTGTAAAGTATTGCGTAAAATCGGTAAACGGCCTAACTGTCCGGTTTTAAAGCCAGAACTCGTCACCGTTTAGCTCGTGCTCCTTGGTGTAGTTAGACTTTTCTTTTGTTTGTTGATTTTGTATAATTAATAAATAAGTTTAACAGGGCGGTGCCTGTATTATCTATTGTTGCATGAAGTACTTCTTTTATACTAGAAGGACCCGAAGGTTGCAAAGCAACTCCCACTTTGTCACAATAAATAAATTGAATAGGTCACTGCTACAGTGGGAAAAAAAATACAAATACATTATCCAAGTTTAAATCCCAGACTGGCACTAATCCTAGTACTGCTGTGCTGCCCTAGACAACCAGGACACAAGGAGAAACAGTTACATTGACACGACTTGATTGAGCTAGCAGGAGGTCCACTGTAATGCATGAAAATTAAAGTACAGTGCAGACTTGTTTATTTAAAATCTTTTAGTCTTAAAATAATGATCTTCTCTTAAAGCATAAAATCAAACACTTGTGACTTGTGTAACAGACAGGCAGTCAATGAACTAGCTAAAGATGACAGAACATATCAGAGTTTAGGTCTCTACCACTATTTTAAGAGGTTATGTACTGTATAGTGTCTGGAGCAAAATCAGCTCATCATTCTTAAATTTTATTAACTTACAGAACCAGTGTGTAGCATGAAGATGTTTTGATTCGTACAGTTTAAAAGCAAGAAACTAACATGTGACAGCTCAAAAAGGGTTATTACGGTCATTTAATTTTAGTCTTGCCTCATCTCACCATCGGGCCAGTGGACTTATACCCTCTACAACAAGGGTCGGCAACCTGGCTCTTCAACTAACCAAACATGGCTCTCGAGTCTAAGTTATTCACAAATACACACACAAAAAAAATATATATATATATATATTAATTAAAACGTTTTATTAGCGTCATCACATATCTACAAATGACCAACTCAGGAAGCGATATCTCGCTTTATTTATTTATTTATTTTTACATCCACCTTCCCGCTGCTCTTATTGGTGCTTGTATTCCTGGAGTCTGTTTCATCGTGTTTTGATTGGTCGAGAGATCTGTCAACAAGCACTTTCCACTATACCACAAATACTTTCCTTGCAGCAGACTTTTTATAAGTAAGCCTGATGTTTTACATGCAGGGGTACCTTAGAAATGCCCTAAAAATGTGAGTAAGGAATGAAAAAATAAAACACTGTTGTGGAAGCTGATTTACACGGTTACTTGAAATGGCTTGACAAGGTTCTTGCTTGGATCAATAAACAACCAAACGGGCCAAATGGACCTCCTCTTGTTTGTAACATTTCTTATGTTCTGTAAAAGTCACATACAACATAACACCTCCATGAACATATACTGTTCAAATCTTTTAGAAAGTAAACAAGTAAAACAGAGATAATGCAAAACTAGACTAGCCTGATTGATCCATGTACACTGTAAAAATCTCTTTTTAAAACGAACACAGTAATAAAACCCTGTAGAATGCAGTTTTCTGAAGCAGCGGAACAGTAACCCTTGCCAAGCAAAGCTGCTCAAGTTTGTTTCAAATAAGATTTCAGTTTACTAACATTCAGTGAACATGGTATTTATTTAGAGATCCTGTCTCTGAATAATAAAAAAAAAATATCCAACAGGCAAAGTGTGCAGGATATTCAGTTTTTCATAACAATGCTGGGTTATATAAACCTAATTTAATGATATTAAAAAACAATGTTTGAAATGCCAGGATTTATATATTGTAAATTTATGCAGACACAAAAAAACACAGTTTTTGTTTGTTTGTTTTTAGACTAGATTATTGGTGAACTCCTGATAATGTCACGTAAACATGCAGACAATTTGTACTTTATTTCTCCCTTTGGCTAAAATTTTAGTTATAAGTTAGTTATTGTAGCCTTATTTAAAATGTACTGTGCCAACAATTTTTTTCTCTCAATTATTTGTTCAAATGACCCAAGGGTCTAGCTATGAATTAAGGCTGCCTGGTGGTATATTATTTCAACCAAGACTTTCATACAGGCTCAGGCAGTGGTCCAAAGCCTTAAAAGCCAAAGGGGAGGAGGGGTGTATTGAGTATCACTCAATGTATAAACATGAAAGTAGCAAATCGATGTCCACAACTGTGTGCAGACGTTAATACATCTTGTACAATGCAAGTGTGGAAAACAAAAAGGTTTGAACAATTAAAAGGAGTACTGAATAATACAATTTGTTTCTATATACTGTGCATCAGCAGAGCTATAGATAAAAGCCGGTTTCACAAAGACCTTTCCAGACCTCCAGCCCTAAAGAAAACCCTGGCAGAGGTTCACCCCTATCTCCTTAGAATTCCTTGCTATTTGAAATCTTAACTACATCCCTGCATCAGTAAATGATACAAAAAAAGCCTCACCTGTTGGAGGTGTTCTTTCTATTACTCGCCTTTGGCAGGCACATTTCAGATCTGCACACATGCAAATAAAGGCTGTACTAACCAAAAAAAGCATTTCCTGGCCTAGGAAGTGAATGTGATCCCAAGGCGTAGTTTAGTGTAACCGAGTGCTGTATAGGTTCGACAACGATGTCCTGCAAGATTAACTGCTGTAGTGTGAAGCAGACTGAATATTTTGTGATTCAGCTGAAGGTGTTCATTTTGGTATGCATCACATTCTGAATTAGGTTCCTAGAAAAATAACCACCAATTCAAACTATGGCTTTATAAAAAACAGTTCAACAAATAATACTTGCTGCTTTTCACGTCCGTTGGGATACTGACTTATGATAGCCCATTTTTTCAGGAAATAAATTACACTGGGCAGTTTACATTCAAGTTAGTTGCTGCTGTACAGTATTGAAATGTTTGAATTACAGTAGTGATTCAAGTCAAATCCATATATTGTCACTATGTATGCAGGGGTGTGCAATTTTTGAAAAATACTTCTTGTCCAAGGGACAAAATGCTAGAAAAATCCCGGGCGTTGGGCGATATGAACTGTACACCCCTGGTATGCCAAGTCCGTTTGAAGTCAACAGAAAAAAGGGTTTGACAGTATTGCCTACCAGTGTCTACAAACAATACTGATGGCTTTTCCCTAAAGGCATGCAAGACTCAGCAATACATTTTACAAGTTATTCACAATAAAAGTAATGCAAGTCTTGCCAGTTATTTCTGTCAAAAGAGGTTACCTTGGTTCATAAGAATGCTTTGTATTCCGTATCTTCTAAAAATACTAATTACAGTGAATGCTGGCAGTAAAGTTTAAAGTTAACCTATTTGTAGTACTGAAGCGAAACTCATCAAGCACAAACAAAATATATAGCCTTTGTGTACTGATACCGGGAATAGGTAGACCGGGAAAAAAGTGGATAGCTGTCTAGAATTTAAAGAGGAGGTTCCACTGTTTCTAAGGTTTACGCCTACTAGTACTACGTCTGGAGAATTAGTAGATCGAACCCAGGGAATAAGTTGTTCGGATATATTAACTAAACATAAATCATTTAAAATGAATTTAAGTGTAATTTACATCTGTTTGTTTAACAAACGTTATAGGAACTCGAGAATTTGTTGCTGCTTGAGGGCCCACTGAGAGTGTAAGTCCGAGCTTCATGTTATTGCGTTCTACGTCATCCCGCTGAAGGACGCAACAAAAATGGTGTTGTTGTGATAAAAATAAACACAATTAAATTTATTTATAGACAAAAATTAACAAGCCATTTACTGTTAACTTTAACAATATTTTATTTAATTTAAATAAATAAATAAATAAATAAATAAATAAATAAATAAATAAAAAACACGGAAGATGTATTCTCTTACCTGCTCCTCTGATATGCTGGAGGGAATGTTTCAGTCTGGCGCCCGCCTTCAAAACAAAGGACATCACTGCGCCGCAGTGCATGCCGGAACTTGAGCCGACCGACTGTTTACACTGACAGGATCAAATGCTACCGATGCATTTGATCTTGATCTGTACCATCTCCCCGAGAGGTATCCGATCGCCGAGCTACCGATGCATTTGATCCGGATCAGAAAAGGCAGTGTAAACGTGCCTAATGAATCTTACGAACATTATATTATATATATATATATATATATATATATATATATATATATATATATATATATATATATATATATATATATATACACACACACACAGCTCTGGAAAGAATTAAGAGACCACTGCAAAATTATCAGTTTCTCTGGTTTTACTATTTATAGGTATGTGTTTGGGTAAAATGAACATTTTTGTTTTATTCTATAAACTACTGACAACATTTCTCCCAAATTTCAAATAAAAATATTGTCATTTAGAGCATTTATTTGCAGAAAATGACAACTGGTCAAAATAACAAAAAAGATGCAGTGTTGTCAGACCTCGAATAATGCAAAGAAAATAAGTTCATATTCATTTTTAAACACCACAATACTAATGTTTTAACTTAGGAAGAGTTCAGAAATCAATATCTGGTGGAATAACCCTGATTTTCAAGCACAGCTTTCATGCGTCTTGGCATGCTCTCCACCAGTCTTTCACATTGATGTTGGGTGACTTTATGCCACTCCTGGCGCAAAAATTCAAGCAGCTCGGCTTTGTTTGATGGCTTGTGACCATCCATCTTCCTCTTGATCACATTCCAGAGGTTTTCAATGGGGTTCAGGTCTGGAGATTGGGCGGGCCATGACAGGGTCTTGATCTGGTGGTCCTCCATCCACACCTTGATTGACCTGGCTGTGTGGCATGGAGCATTGTCCTGCTGGAAAAACCAATCCTCAGAGTTGGGGAACATTGTCAGAGCAGAAGGAAGCAAGTTTTCTTCCAGGACAACCTTGTACTTGGCTTGATTCATGCGTCCTTCACAAAGACAAATCTGCCCGATTCCAGCCTTGCTGAAGCACCCCCAGATGAGTCCAATTTTCAGCTTTGCCCAACACCTGGTCGTCTAATGGTTAGACGGAGACCTGGAGAGGCCTACAAGCCACAGTGTCTCGCACCCACTGTGAAATGTGGTGGAGGATCGATGATGATCTGGGGGTGCTTCAGCATGGCTGGAATCGGGCAGCTTTGGCATGAATCAAGCCAAGTACAAGGTTGTCCTGAGGACTGGTTTTTCCAGCAGGACAATGCTCCATGCCACACAGCCAAAAATGAATATTAACTTATTTTCTTTGCATTATTCGAGGTCTGACAACACTGCATCTTTTTTGTTGTTTTGACCAGTTGTCATTTTCTGCAAATAAATGCTGTAAATGACAATATTTTTATTTGGAATTTGGGAGAAATGTTGTCAGTAGTTTATAGAATAAAACAAAAATGTTCATTTTACCCAAACACATACCTAGAAATAGTAAAACCAGAGAATAATTTTGCAGTGGTCTCTTAATTTTTTCCAGAGCTATCTCTCTCTCTCTCTCTCTCTCTCTCTATATATATATATATATACACACACACACACACACGATGAGTGCAGACAATATAGTGCCTTTTACAGTGATGTATATATGACAAATATTAACCACAGTTAAGAAATATATATATATATATATATATATATATATATATATATATATATATATACACACACATACAGTGCCTTGCAAAAGTATTCAGACCCTTGACCAATTCTCTCATATTACTGAATTACAAATGGTACATTGAAATTTCGTTCCGTTTGATATTTTATTTTAAAACACTGAAACTCAAAATCAATTATTGTAAGGTGACATTGGTTTTATGTTGGGAAATATTTTTAAGAAAAATAAAAAACTGAAATATCTTTCTTGCATAAGTATTCAACCCCCACACATTAATATTTGGTAGAGCCACCTTTCACTGCAATAACAGCTTTAAGTCTTTTGGGGTAAGTATGTACCAGCTTTGCACACAGTGTCAGAGTGATATTGGCCCATTCTTCTTGGCAGATTTGCTCCAGGTTGTTCAGGTTGGTTGGACGACGCTTGTGGACCTCAGTTTTCAAATAGTGCCACAGATTCTCAATGGGATTGAGATCAGGACTTTGACTGGGACACTGTAGTAAATTCACCTTTTTGTTCTTGAGCCACTCCAATGTTGCTTTAGCCTTGTGCTTGGGATCATTGTCCTGCTGAAAAGGTAAATTTCCTCCCAAGCTTCAGTTTTTTAGCGGACTGAAGCAGGTTCTCTTGCAGTATTTCCCTGTATTTTGCTGTATTTTGATAAAGTAATACAAATGCATAGATTAGGGAAAGGGTACCAAATAATATCCAAGTGTTTGGATATCCCAGTGAGCACAGTTGGATCAATAATCAGGAAGTGGAAGCTGCATCACACCACCCAGGCACTGCCAAGAAAAGGCCGTCCCTCAAAACTCAGCGCTCAAACAAGAAGGAGACTTGTGAGAGAAGCGACAGAGAGGCCAACAATCACTTTGAAGGAGCTACAGAGTTCAGTGGCTGGGAGTGGAGTAATGGTGCACCAGTCAACCATATCAAGAGCTCTGCATAACACTGGCCTGTATGGGAGGGTGGCAAGAAAGAAGCAGTTACTCAAAAAGTACCATCCATCTGAAAGCACGCCTGGAGTTTGCCAGAAAGCATGAGAGTGACCCAGCCGCTATGTGGGAAAAGGTTTTGTGGTCAGATGAGACCAAGATAGAGCTTTTTGGCCAAAACTCAAAGCGCTATGTGTGGTGCAAACCTAACACTGCCCATGCCTCAAGACACACCATCCCTACAGTGAAGTATGGTGGTGGCAGCATCATGCTGTGGGGATGCTTCTCATCAGCAGGGACTGGGCATCTTGTTAAAATTGAAGGAAGAATGGATGGAGCAAAATACAGGGAAATACTGCAAGAGAACCTGCTTCAGTCCGCTAAAAAACTGAAGCTTGGGAGGAAATTCACCTTTCAGCAGGACAATGATCCCAAGCACAAGGCCAAAGCAACATTGGAGTGGCTCAAGAACAAAAAGGTGAAGTCCTACAGTGGCCCAGTCAAAGTCCTGATCTCAATCCCATTGAGAATCTGTGGCACTATTTGAAAATTGCGGTCCACAAGCATCGTCCAACCAACCTGAACAAACCTGTACATACTTACCCCAAAAGACTTAAAGCTGTTATTGCAGCAAAAGGTGGCTCTACCAAATATTAATGTGTGGGGGTTGAATACTTATGCAAGCAAGATATTTCAGTTTTTTATTTCTTAAAAATATTTCCCAACATAAAACCAATGTCACCTTACAATAACTGATTCTGAGTTTCAGTGTTTTAAAATAAAATATCAAACAGAACGAAATTTCAATGTACCATTTGTAATTCAGTAATATGAGAGAATTGGTCAGGGGTCTGAATATACAGTGCCTTGCAAAAGTATAATATATATATATATATATATATATATATATATATATATATATATATATATATATATATATATATATATATATACAGAAAAATGCCAAACCCTATTATGGAGAACACCATGATATAACGAATACGAGTCCGGGGGGGGGGGTTCGTTATAGTGAAGTTAGCCTGTGTATGTGTGTGTGTGTGTGTGTGTGTGTGTGTGTGTGTGTGTGTGTGTGTATATATATATATATATATATATATATATATATATATATACACACACACACACACACACACACACACACACACACACACATTTCTAGCTTTATGGTTTCTAATGTATGTAAAGCATAGTGTACTCCTGACATTACCACATTTTTCACCAGGTTGTCAAATTATACTTTGTATTGAAATTTTGGACTGGGAATAAACATTTTAAAATCCATTGCTGAAGTATACTAGTGTCTAGTTCCACAATGGGATGGAAGCGAACTGTTAAGCACACCCCCGCACCCAAACACACTTCTTCAACCATCTAAACGGCATACGTCAATTAGGCTGTCAATGTACCATTTCCTGTTCATTGTTTTCAATTCATTGTGATGCCGCTAAAAAAGCTTCTCCAAATAAAAATGTGTCTTTAAGTTGCAGCTTGTGTCAAAATAGACGGACTCTGTCACACCCTCAAGGTCTTGTTGGCTGTGTGTCTAGAAGATTTATATTTTCTATAATATAGGCTTAAATCATATCTAATATAAATCAAAATGTTAATGTCAAATCCTTTAACGTGTGATCATCTATATAAATGGACACCAATGTGCAGCTGCTTTCATGCGATGAGGATGCACAGTACCGCGTCTACCGCCCTACAGAGGATACTTGTCTTGCTTTTTCAGCACTGCTGAACTGCCACATTTTTTTTTACAGCAAACCGGCTTGCACATGCGCCAAGAAGATCCCATATTCATAAGCCCCAAAACTCCTGTTGTATTCACAGTGCCATTTCTTGAGTATCTGTACTCTGCTGCATACAAGTTAATGTTTTGACCACAAAACCCGTATTTGACACATACAAAGAAAAACACTTACCGATAACACCGGCTGCATTTATTAAATATTTTTCTAGATGTAATTTAACAGAAACTTTTTGGCTCTTCTGTTAAATATAGTACACAACATAGCTAAACGCATTAACTCCACAAGTACAATAACATAAATACGAGATCCTGGGTAAAATAACATTTAATAAAACGGTGATGCAATCCCTTACCTTCACATTTGTTGCTTTGCTTGTGTTACTGCTACATACAGTAATCGTCCTTCCAAAATCAGTAGGCTTATTAATAAAGATTCTTACACCGCATTATCAAGAACAAGCAACAGCTACCCCGGTTGATGTCTGATAATATTTGGAATAGTAAACATTCGTAATATAGAAGTTGGTGTTATTATTTTAATTATCTTTAACGGAAATATTTCAAATTTCCTGTCTCAAACCAATGACGTCACGTTCTATAGCTGTATGTTGGATGAGATTTTAAGGGCGTTATATGTATCTACATTGCCTGGCACTGTTTACAAAATCGTGTTTTGAAATGTACTCAGAATATGAGGAAAAGGGGTGTACAGTTATGAGAAATCATACGTGACGAAAATATTCGGGAAATGCAGTATTCTCCACCCTGGGTCACTGCAGCTGCGTCTCTCAGCGTCAACGGTTGCCGTTTACCACAGCAACACAAAGATACTCAAACAACTCCCAATGAAAAATCAATCGAAACCCACAAAAAATTACTGCTCACAGAATGGGAGTCACTTACCGTCGCTTCGTTTTATCTCCACGTAAATACCGATGAGAATCTTGCCGAAATTAGCCGCCATGCTTCATGGGTGAACGGTATTAAATTGGTGTGTCTGGGTGTTTTTTATTTGAAGTAGACCTGCTTGTTTTAGCGCTGCTGAAACCGGGAGGGGGTCAGGGGCAGAAGCAACCGGGAGAGAGAGAGAAAAATGGAATAAAAGCGCTTGCGCAAAACGCTCACCCTACAGCTCGCGTCACTGAGAGAGACTTAAAGGAGAGGAATAATGGAGGTTATTTGGCCGACAAAAAAAAACTGAGCTTCACGCGGTTTTATAGGCAGACGATTTTTCTACATTCATTGCTTATCCCAGACAAGAAGACGGATTTGTTTGATGTACAATTGAGGCTCGTGATTTGATATAAAAGTGCCAAGAAAAGTTTTAATGTAGCTACCTTTCAGAACTTCGTATCAGTGAATGATATCATTAAGTTACACAGTTTCACAAAAATAACTTACCATTTTATCTATTTTCATAAATGCATCAAATTATACTCTGCAGTATATTTAAATTGATGCACATTTCCTTTATGTTGGAACCCCGGCATAATGTGGATGCGCCATATGAACAGAATCAATTATGTAGTAAGTTGTTGTTTTTTGGCTATTTCTGTGGGTTTTCAATTAGTTACACACAGCACTTCCTCACAGCACTTGTGACTGGACAACTCCGTTTTGATTATCATTGCAAATAAGCATTGTGTAGAGTAGTTCTAGCTAAGAAATGGCATGTGCTTTGAAATAAACGGTGTTCGTTGGTCGTTATTTAACGTATTATTTTGAGATTAGAAGGCAGATTTTTGTACGTTCTAGTACTTGTAAAAATAGTAATCACTGTGAAGCGACTGTCAGATGTCGCACAACTAAATACGGATGTCCACTTTTTGCCATTATACTGTAACTAACAGAACGGCGGAGGGGGATTTGGAGCCCTGCAGACAATGCGACCACGCCTAGCGGAACCAAAGCAACCCAGGATGAAAACCCACTGCACAAAGTCCATTGACTACATTTCAGATAAGTATGGGAAAGCACTGTAAAAAAAAAGAAGAAAAAAAAGCACAGAGGACTCATAGTATAAGCATTGGAAGATATTGTGAAAAAAAAAATGGTAAACTTTCATTAGGACATTGGTGCAGTTTAACAAGCAGCACATGGCATGGCAAACATGTAGTAGTATTTTAATTCTAAAAATTGAAACATGCTACTTTAAGAAAGTTGTCAGTCTGCATGCCTTTTATTGCAGGTAATGTCAAACAATCATCGAATGGGTGTTCTATATACTCTAGAATCACATGGTTCCTTCAGGCTATAGGGGTTCTAAACTGAACCTTTAGGATTTTCATACCCACTTTACGATTCTAAATACAACGCATCACGTTTTGAACCGCTAATTGATTCTATTGAATCAAATGGTTCTAATTAGAACCCAATATGGAGAAGCAGAACTCACATTGCTTTTTAAAGAAAGCAGTAACACAAGATTGTTTTCAAATATGGTCCCATATCCGCATGCCTAGGAGTGTTGTTCGGAAAGAGGTGACGATATTTAAACACCCTGGAATGTGTTTTTGCAGTTCTAAAATTACACCCTCCACACACTACTCCACCCCTCCCAAAGTGAACTGGTGGTCAAGTGAATCAGGCACAATGGTTCTAAAAGTTCCAAGCTGACATATCTGAACCTGTTGGAACACATGTTATCCAATGAGATTGCGCCTTCTATACTTGCTATTTTATATTAATACTTATTAATGGAAAAAAAAACACCACTTTCCAAAGGAAATATTCTATATTAAAATACTAGTTTTTAACTGCCTCAGATTATGGGAGTGTAGACAACTGGGTGAGAAATGACATCACAGAAGCAATATTTATTAATAAACCTGCTTCCCTGGTGTGGGGAGAGCCAGGATAGCGTTTATTGTAAACAACCAAAATGAACAACAACTATAAACAGATAATAACCCCTTCCCTGCCCAAGAATATACAGTCTTTACATCAAGCATGTAAAGTCACATAATCAAAGCTGTCACAGGTGATAGGCATTGTAGGGGAGTTCCAAAGACTGCAGAGAGATATTGCTGGTTGCAGGAATCCTAACAGTCCCTCACAGGAGACACACTTAAGCCCCTTTCACACTGGCACTCCTACCCCGGTCCTGGTTCTGGCTATCCGGGTCACAATTCCGTGTAGTGTGAAACCACGTACCCTAGCTCGACTCATGTTGGCAGCGACCTACTTCAGGATGTGGGTTGACACATTTTGACCTGGGTCGAGCAAGACAAAATGCATGACAAAATGTGCTTTATTTTGCTCTTATCTGCCCCCTATTTTACTGCATTTAATCCTGTACTTCAGAATACTGTAATCTGCCAAGTGTTTAACCTTTAGTACTTTGTATTTAATCACATCCTGATGTAACTATCACTATTTAATCATATCCTGATGTAACTATCACTATTATCTGCTGTATTATTGAATTGTGGTTTGTCACACTTGTACCTTGCTTGAGCAAAAGTTATTGTATTCTTGCTCTTATTGTATTACTTGTATTGTAACACTTGAAATGTATTTGCTTACGATTGTAAGTCGCCCTGGATAAGGGCGTCTGCTAAGAAATAAATAATAATAATAATAATAATAATAATAATGATGGCTGTTCGTAAATGGGTGAAGTAATAAACAGCCACGCCTGCGTGAAGGTTTCATTTTATTCTGTTTAGTCATACAGTATTTCTGTTGCTTGAGACAGATTGCAGCAGGGATGAAGAAACATTTGCTCTAATCAACATTTGGGCCGACTATTCAATCCAGACAAGGTTGGATGGAAGTGTCTGTAACAAGCACGCCATCTTGAAAGCCTGAACAGATGAAAGGGTGGACTTGTGAACGTTGCTGCTTCCTGGGCATTGCTGCACACATTGTGTACTTGCTTCTGTCACCCAGGTTGACCCTGCTTCTTCAAAAAGCAGTTTGAACTTGCGTAGCCAAACCACATGATACTGGGTCGCGATCCGGGTAGAGCATGCCAGTGTGAAAGGGGCTATAGACTCTTATACTGAAGTCAAGACCATCTGTAAAAACTTAATACAAACATCCTTGTTAAAGCAAGGCATTTGTCTAATGAAAAGGGAATATATGGCTTGTTTAATGGACTACTGTGAAGGTGTTGCAGTTTAAAGTATTAAAGAAGATTTAGGAAGCTCTCAAGCAGAAAACTGTTGAAAAACTTTTATTCTTGATAAATACAAGGTACTCTACAATATTGGCTAGGTTTGAGGGACTGGATTTGAATTCCCTGTGGGAAAATATTGACTCCTTAAAAAAAAAAAAAAAAAAAAGTGAAATAACATACAGGTATAAAAAAAAAGGATCACTTGCCATAACTCTATCAGTAGGATGTGAAGCTGCCAAGCTGACTTGAAACTTGGAGATGTCTATAATTTTATATGCTGCAGAATAAATAACATAATCCAGTAATGTATTGGACAATTTACAATTAAAAGTGTGGGCTGTAGTGTTACTATTTTGTTATCCTGTCCCTATGTATTTATTTATCTCAGAAAACAGTAATCATCCAAGATAAGTATTGTCCTTGAGACTCTTATCTCCCTTTCAAGGCTGTCATAGGGATAGGCTTTATTGGCAGTCTATAACAATATAAGAAACTGGGGTACTGTTTATGGATCTTACAACAACATGAATTACCTTATTTTATGACTTGATACTGTGTGAAACTGATAAAAAAAGATCAGGTTATTGTGTTTGAGAGTGACATAATAATATTACTTAACAGAGTGCAAATGATTCCTATACGACAGGACTGCATCTGTATTGAATTGTTATTGCATATACTGTATACTGTACTGTATGAGAAATGCAATAAAAAAAACACTAGATTTGACAGTTAAACAGTTATACAATGAAAAAGTAATTCTCAATTTCCAGTTGAGAAACAAATAGACACGTAAAATGCATATAATAAAAATAGTATCTTATAACAATCATGAAAACGTTTGACAGAATTTAACCGCTGTTATTTTGTACCAGAAATCCAATCCTGCAGTAGAATCCCTGAAAACGTTGTACCTCTTAAGCTGCCAATGCGAAACACAGGACCTACGCTGGATCACTGAACCTGAATTCTACACAAACTAATTTAGCTATTGATGATGCACTGTCATAAAATATGAGGAATGCCAGGAATGTATAGAACATATGCATATCTGTTAGAAAGTGCATGTGGCAAAGTGGTTAACAGTGTGCAGGTGATCATAATTGTATAATCCAATGCCTGATGGCTAACAGCAGTAAACAATAACAATGTTAATGAAGCAATACAGCGGCGTGTATTGCTTATTTATAATCCGCAGGCTTACCTCAAAATAATAACAGTCCCGTTTCAGTCTAACTCTTATAACAACAAAATCAGCCAATGTGTCTTGTGTGGCTTATACATATATAATATCTGTGGCTTATACTATATGTGATATACTGTAAGAACACATTCCATAGAATAGTAAAATAACTTTTTCTGCAAAATTAGAATCCTAGAATAAATTTTGTACCGCATTATAAATTAAGGAAACAAAATAGTGCAGACAATAAATGTACTTCTCAGTTTCCTCCCATTGTTTAAATTGAAAACGTGTGTACTGACAGTTTTTGGGGCTATTTGGTACAGTGTAGGGAATCCTGTCATTAAGATCAGAATCATAAAGGCTGTTTACTGTTATGCTACATTTGGATGCAGAATACGCTGAGAGATTTGTAGAATAAAATGCAGGCAAACATCAAAACAGAGTAGATTAGAACTCTGGTGAACATCAAGAAGAATGTAACCATTTTCTATATTGAAATATGTCTGCATCGGAAGCAGCTGGACACTCGGGATACCCCTCCATTTTTCATAGAATTACAAGCTCTTCAACATATTGATGCATTGTATTGGTTCATGCTCACCTTCAATGAAACACAATGACCTGTCTGTAATATATTCTATCTTCATGAGAATAGACCCTTTAGAAAAAAAAAAGTCACAGGAGACTTGGTCAAGCCAGTCATACAAATCATTATTAAAACGGATCAACAGAAGCAATCAGAAAGCAAGTACTACATGTATTATCAGCAACGGAGTTGTTGCATAAATATAACGTTGATCCAAGCTGCAGGTCCTCCAAAAGGAAATGAAGTCGTCTGAGGTCTTCATTAACTTTGATATTAAGCTTCCAAAGTGAAAAATATTCATGAATGTAAATTGTCTGCCTGGTTCACTCCATTCCAACCAAGTAGCTGGGGTGAAGGAAACATGGACCCTGATTGGGTCAGAAAAGACTGTGCCTCCCATTTAAAAACCTGAAGGACATTACCTGTTTGTTTATTTTGTGTCGGCAAACAATAAAAAATCGCAGAAGCCCTTGACTTTATTGTCTTTTTCCAGGGTTTCCTGTTTAGCCTACCTGACTGTTGGATGTCCTTCCACAGGTTCCAATAACTAGCTAAAGAAAGGCACAGGAGCTCTAAGCCAATACTTGAATGGGCAATGTAAATAGATTTGTATATAAGGGACACCTTGTTACATAAATCAAATCAGGATAATTTTGGATTAACAATGTTTAACAGTTCTATATCTAGTGATATTTAATTAGTTGTTTTCTTAAAATCAAATAGGATGATTTTGAAGCTTAAACAAATCATGTATATTGATTCCTGATTATATAATTAGGGTTCAAAAGTCATGATTATGAATGAAAGTTTATAGATATACAGTATCATCATGCCAAATCTTTGTTGACCATTCAAAACCAAGCTACACCCGCTATTTGCCTATGAAACCTTGTGTTCAGATATTGACACATCAATATGCCTGTACACAATCTTGGCAGCAAACTGCTAGTGTGTATGTATATATATATATATATATATATATATATATATATATAATAGAGCAAGCTGTGAAAAAAGCAAGGGCTTCATCATCTCCAGGGCCTAATGGAGTTCCGTACAGAGTGTACAAGAGTGCTTCAGGAGTTCTACGAATTCTGTGGAAATTGATGAAAGTGGCATGGGAAAAACAGGTTGTACCAAGAGCATGGCGCCGAGCAGGTGGAGTCTTTATACCTAAAGAAAAAGATTCTACAAGCATCAGTCAGTTTCGTCCCATTTCCCTATTAAACGTAGAAGGCAAGATTTTCTTCAGCATTATTGCTCAGAGATTGTCAGCTTACCTATTAAAGAACTGCTTCATTGACACTTCAATACAAAAAGCGGGCATTCCAGGTTTCCCAGGTTGCTTAGAACACATCAATGTGATCTGGCAACAAATTCAATCAGATAAAAAGGAGAGGAAGGAGCTCCATGTGACATTCCTGGATTTGGCTAATGCATATGGTTCAGTGCCACATGAACTACTTTGGGCAGCATTTGATTTTTTCAGTGTACCGATGACAATAACAAATTTAGTGAAAGCCTATTTTGGAGATTTGCAATTCAGTTTTTCAACTTCAGAATTTAGCACTACATGGCAATGCCTAGAGGTTGGAATAATGGCAGGATGCACCATTTCTCCACTGGCTTTTACCATGGCAATGGAAGTAATCATTAGGGCATCAAAATGGGTAGTAGGAGGAGAGCGCTTGGCTTCTGGAATGCGACTACCACCAATTCGAGCATACATGGATGACATGACAACCATGACTACAACAGTAGCCTGCACTAATCGATTATTGGGCAAATTAACCAATAACATTGAATGGGCACGAATGCAATTCAAGCCCACTAAATCAAGGAGCATCTCTATAATTAAAGGCAAAGTAGTAGATAAAACATTCTTCATTAATGGTGAGGCAATACCAACAGTGTCTGAGAAGCCAGTGAAGAGTCTTGGGAGATGGTACGACGGGGATCTAAAGGACACAGTTCGTGTGGGAGAAGTTAGACAACAAGCAGTGGAAGGGTTGAAGAGCATAGACAGCTGCGCTCTACCAGGTAAACTAAAACTCTGGTGCTTTCAGTTTGGTCTACTGCCGAGGTTGCTGTGGCCACTGACTGTGTACGAGGTTTCTTTGACAACAGTAGAGAAGCTGGAAGCTTTAATCAGTTCATACATCAGGAAATGGTTGGGAGTTCCACGCTGCCTCAGCAGAGTGGGACTTTATGGTAAAGGAATACTGCAGCTACCAGTCTCTGCTCTAACCGAGGAGTTTAAGTGCGCCAAGGTCAGACTGGAAATGACATTAGTAGAGTCACGCGATAAATGTGTAAGGGAGGCAGCACCTGTGTTGAAAACTGGAAGAAAGTGGGCGGCAAAGAAAGCTGTGGAAGATGCAAAGGCTGCCCTTCGAATTGGTGATATCATGGGGCAAGTTCAGCATGGAAGAGGGGGTCTTGGTTTTAGTTCAACTCCTCCTACATGGCACAAGGCGGCCCCAGCTCAAAGGAGGAAGCTGGTAGTCAACGAGGTGCAAAAGCAGGAGGAGAGGATGAGGTGTATAAAGGCCATTTCCCAGGCCAAACAGGGAGAATGGATGAGATGGGAGAGTGTGGAACAACGCAAGATTGGCTGGCAAGACCTATGGTCAATGGAACAGAGCAGGATCAGTTTCCTCATCAGGTCAACATATGATGTTCTCCCATCACCACAGAACCTAAACCTCTGGGTAGGAGAGGATCCCTCATGTCCTTTGTGTTCATCACCTGCAACATTAAGGCACATTTTGACAGGATGTAAGGTGGCTCTTAGCCAAGGACGGTTTACTTGGCGCCATGACCAGGTGCTGCGATGTTTGGCCTTAGCATTGGAAGACAAGCGTAACATGACCAATAAGTTGCCACCTGTTCCATCAAAACATTACACACAAAAGACAACATTCCTCCGCCCAGGAGAGCAACCACCAAGAAAAGGTGTTAAAACCAATCCTCGCCCAGGACAACTGGAAGCTGCTAGAGACTGGAATATGCTGGCAGATGTTGGTCAACGGCTTATTTTTCCACCTGAGATTGCCACCACTAACCTTCGACCAGATATTGTCTTGTGGTCTGGATCAGCACGCCTTGTTCACCTGGTAGAGTTAACAGTGCCATGGGAGGACGCTGTAGATGAGGCGTATGAGAGGAAGAAACTGCGGTATGCTCAACTAGCCACTGAAGCGGAACAGCGAGGATGGAGAGTTCGGGTTTACCCAGTGGAAGTGGGTTGTCGAGGATTTGTGGCACACTCTACAACCCGGTTTCTCAGAGACGTCGGATTCAGTGGCCAAGAGTTGCGTCGCACAGTGAAGAACTTATCTGAAGCAGCAGAGAGGAGCAGCAACTGGCTGTGGTTGAGACGGAAAGATTCTGGCTGGGGACAGGTAAGTAAGCTGGGCTGAGTTGAGTGGGGGACGGAGGGGGGTGATGCTGGGACGCCAGAATCACCGTCGAGCCCTCTTGAGGTGTCGTGGGCTAGTCGACGAAACACTGAGGATGGAAGGTGCCCACTTGAAAACCCCAGAGATGTACCCTACTTAGCTCAATCCAGACGGTTGTCATGCTGATGCGCTGGGGAGGCCGCACTTTGGTTGATCCCCGGAGCCAGCATCGCAGCCGTTGTGTGTGCTGATGCGCCAGGGAGGCAAAATAAGCTGATCCCTGGAGCCAGCATTACACTTCAGCCATTAACACCAGACAGAAGGATATCTACATCATCATATGGATGGAAACGTAAATGGATGGAGACGCATATGGATCACATTAGTTTACTGTAAAGCTACGTCTTAGTTGGTGCTTATCTTGGCGAGAGCCGAGTTCAAATCAGCATGAAGTTTTAACATCTACTCTCGTGTAATGGAAATCATTATATATACTAAAAAACTGTAGCTGTCATTGTGTGCAGTGCCAGTAATTCAGATTGTATCCGCCCTCATTTCAACAGGTATCGCTATTGTCTTAATTATCCTAACTTTTTTACCCCGGAGGCGGGTACGAAGCGCGTCTTCATGGAAGGTTTTGGGCTACTATTCAGCACAAACATTTGCAGTTATATTCTGTGTGCACGATTCATCCTGTAGTTTAGACGGAAGCTGTTGGGTGCGCGGGCACCAAAATAAACTACAGCAAATCAACATGCCTGTATTTCTGATGTAAAAATAATAATAATAAAAAAAAACGGTTTCCTATGTTTGACAATTTCTGCAAATGTCTGTGCAGAATTGTGAATTCTGTAATAATTTATGTGATCGAAGAACTGGGGAATCCTGGTAGGGTTAGTGATTAAACCTGTTAGTTTATGATTAAAAAATAGTGTCGTGTTGGGGTGTAAAGATGTACGCAAAATAAAATAAAGTAGGTGAGTAGAAAACATTCTTATTACATACTGTTTCATACATGCTAACATTCTGACAATTAAATATAGTTGAACACTTGATTTGGTACGTTTGATGTTTATAAATAAGGGTTAAATTAATGTTTGGGGAGGGGGGCCCACAATAAGGACCTGCAGTGGGGCCCATCTTCCTCTTCCTCCGCCACTGGTTGGAAGGCATTTTATGAGGTAAATACCATTACTGTGATTTCTCTACTAAGACGATGCAAAATTGAGAAAACTTAACAATAGCGAAGTACCCTCTTTATATTTTCATTCCACTCTAAACTTTAATCACATTATCCCATATACAGTAAACATAATGTGCTGCGTAAACGTTCCTGTTTTCAGTTTAAATAAAATCCAGGAGAGAGCGCTATTACTTTAAGTGGCATTGCAACAATTTGACTGGAAATTGTGTGCATGTTGTTGTGATGTTTGTTTGTAACATTCAACAGAAACTCAGACGGCTCTCCAGTAAATGCATTTTCAAGTGATGTGATAAGTGGAGAATGGTTAATGCATTCCTGTACCATTTTCTGTTTTTATTGGTAAGCAGAATGAAAGAATAGACCATAAGCACATACAAGGGTTATACCTAAATCTGGATTTTAGAATTTAAGTTTTAAATTCTTAAAATACCAACATTTTAGCCAAAAAGGTTTGCTGTGAGTGTATGGGGAACATACACTGCCTGGACACTTTATTAGGACCTGGTACACTCTGATGACCAATGTCTTAGTGAAGCCTAATGACATGACTGTCCTTGGGACTGTAGCACCTGCTCAGCGTTCACCGATCACATGTCACTTTATATGATCAACCTAATCTGCAACTCGCCGATGACCAATCCAATCGGCACTTTCTACTGAAGTGGCCAGGTAGTGTACGTACTGTATGTGTGCAGGTAAATGTCCATTTATGTTTGAAATGCAGCATTACAATTGAGTTTGCAAGGTAGCATTGCATCGCTGTGATAATCTTCAATGACATACAAGATTAAACTCTTAATCATTGTTATAAAAAGATGAAATGGCCTAATATGCCAAAATCTGGAAACTGATTTACTACTACTGATAGAAGAGAATGTTATCAGGTTTATTTTATTATTTACAATATATTTACAGAAATAGATTTTTGTGTGAATTCAAAACAAAAGCTGTCACTAAATCCTAAAGGGAAACATACTAAATAGCTGTTGTACACTGTTATGAATAGATCCGGACTCTGTAACGTCACATAAAACATAATTGTAATATGTTTTATAGATAAAGAAAAAGGCAAATAAGTGAAAAAACGTGTTGTTAAGGAGGCAAGAGCATTCTCATTTATAGGGTATCGTAGTATCCTATAGAATACTGAAGACATTTGTATGTTCTTGAGGGCATCAGAACAGAATTCATGGCAACTTACTTTTAAATGAGTCATGGTGACTCATTCTGTTTAGATAGGATAATAAAACAACATTACCAAAGATTTGGGTAATATTAGACTATGTGACAGGATAGCGTCATGGCCCAAGGTGTTACCAGCAGGAAGGAGGCTCGGGGTCAAGAAGCTGCAGTTTAAGCGGTAAAGCGCACATTTATTAAACACAAAAACAGGAACAAACAAAACAGGCACGAGGGATAAAATAAAGGTTTCAACAAAATACACGTAACATAGGCTGGGCATTCACCTTCACTATAATTACAAACACAGGTCACAGGTCACCAAACTCCCTCCTACAAACAAAGGAGTTCTGCTCCCATTTATACAGGTGACCACTCCCCAATTGGCCTTGGGGAATGCCATACCTGTGATTGTTGGCATCCTTGCCAACCTTACATTCCCACACACACACTATTTACTCAAGCAGGGCTTTTACACTGCCACAGATAAGAATAAGGCTATTAAATAATAATATGAAATACCAATATTTTAATTATTTCACAGGTTATTCGTCCCCTTTTTTCCTTTTGTTCGTGTTGTGTATAAGGATATGAATTAAAGCCTTTGGTGATGTAGTTTACTACGTGCAATGGACCAGTTTATATCAGAGTTCAGGCCAAATATAATACATATAAAAAAACTCACCTATGTTCTTGGCTCAGTTATCTGGTGAAAACTCTGAAAATAAAATTTGCAGTTTTCAGAAGTCAGCAGGTGTGGCTTTTCAACTTTGGACTCCATTGAAACCCACTTTCTGAATGACACTCTGACCAGGAGGATAACAGGGATAAAAGTCCTTGGCAACACTACTCTTCCTATTGTAGCACCTGTATCACACAGAGACTGGGCTGGCTCATTGGCTGCACCATGTATCTCCTTTCCTACTTTTTGCTTCTGTGTGTCACCTGCTGTGAACTGAAGCCAAAGGACAGCCTGGAATGGGCAGCTGAGAGGGAGAACAGAATCGAGGCGATCCAGAGAGGTATTCTGCAGCAGCTTGGACTAGAGAAACCTCCTGTGGTGGATCTGAACATTACCCAGAGCGAGGAGGAACAGGTGTACAGTCTTTACCTCCAGCGTGTGGGATGTGATGGAAAAAACAGGAAGATGAGAGACAGCAGCCAAAACAGAGGGACAAACATGTTGGTCCATGTTAAAGGTAAGCATTTCACTGTTTCATTGTATAGTGTGGTTTTAAGAGGGGAAAGTAAACTGTCTGAAAAATAGTTTGATGACACAAGCTGTTACAGACCACCCAGTATTATTATTTTTTGGGCTATCTGGTGTATCCATTAATACAATTAAGGGAGTCCATTTTAATGAATTAAACAGTGGTGGATTCCTTAAACCACTGTCCGAAATTTATAAACCCGATTTTTTCACAAACCTCGTTTGACTATTTTTATTGTGTGTCGGAATGTTAATAAGTACAGTAGATCCAATCCCAAATGGATTAATATAGATTTAAAGAGTAGCAGTAATTAGATCCACCACTGTTTAGATCATTAAAATAGACCACTGTAGGTCACATTCAACTGTTATATTGTCTGTTTATCTCATGTCCCATTCATGCAATCAATCGGGAAAACAGGTCAATTTCTTTTCTTGTGAATATACTTTAAAATTGCTGTGTTCTTAGCCTATAAAAGGTAATAAAATCACTTGTTGAAAAGTAAAAATATTACTTAGCAGCAAATAGTATAAAGCATACCTGTGCGCCACTAAGAATGTTATCAGTTTCCTCTGAACTGGATGCAACTGGTGTTACCTAGAGTTAAGCAGAAGTCCTAAACTTTTATTATTATATCAATACATTCTATTCATTGCTGTTGTTTTTGTGTAGGAAAGTTTTTTGAAAAGGACAATGAGAAAAACAGCAAAAAGAAAACAAACAAGCAGCTACTTTTCGACCTGAATGCATGCAGATATAAAGAAGTCGAAGTCAAAAGAGCAGAGCTTAAACTTTTCTTGGGTCCAAGACACAGCAAAGGGTCTGAGACAGTGCAACGAATCACAATCTACCAGGTGCTGAGTCCCAGGGAATCCAAACGCTTGATGGTGGCTTCAGGACTCATAAGTGCACAAGAAGCCGGGCAGCCAGACATTTTTAACATCGAGAAATCCGTTAAACATTGGCTAGCACACCCGCAAGACAACTATGGCCTTGAGCTGGAGTTTTCCCATGATGTCATAAACCACAATCAAGAGGCTGGTGTTGGGGCGGAATTAGAAATAGAAGGATATCAGTTTTTAAAAAAGAGAAGGACTCGGAGGGACAGCCCCTCTGAAGACTGCCATAAGAATGAGAAGCGCTGCTGCAGGAAATCTATGCAAGTGTCTTTTGAGGAGATTGGCTGGGCGGATTGGATCAAAGTCCCTAAAGTTTACGATGCCTTCTACTGCGATGGCACGTGCCCGCCTAAATACAAAAACGCCAATGCGTACACAGAGATCAAGTCCAAGATGCATCACCTCTCTCACGGCCACATTCCCGAACCTTGCTGTGTCCCTGCTGATTATGTACCTTTAACAGTCATGCACATTAACACAGAGGGCAAGCTAACAATCTCTGCACTGGATGGTATGATTGCATCCAAATGTCACTGCTCTTGATTATGCCTACCTTTTTTTTTTATCTGTGTACAGTATTTGAATATTTATTTTAAGGTACCATTGTATTTATTTGTATTTTTTGTGAAATGAAAATATATATTTTAAATAAAAGAAAAAGTAAAAGAAAAAAAAATCTCAACTATTTACACCATAGACTTTACAAAGTGAGACTTTTACAAGTAAAAAAAAAAAGTCAGGGGCCTGCTTGTGGTAAAAGGGACTTGAGTAAGTAAATCTCTTTTTTGCATTCCATGTCATGAGGGTCTGCTGTAAGTGGTGTTTTTTTTTTTTTTTTGAATACAGTACAGTTTTTATGTTGACATTGTGAATCTGCACAACATATGTACACAGCTTGTCTGACACTGTTTATTTTGCTGACCAATTTTGATCTCTATGGATAATTACAGGTCACATCAAGCACACAAGGAGATAACAGTCTTCTGAGTGAATATAAACCAGGACAAAATCAGGGATGTTATGTCATATTAGAGAGGGAGACTGTTGTCTTCAGGTAAACTTCATGCATCCTGTAGTTATATGGCAAATGCACTGCTCTTTTCTTGTTTAAAGCCCTGTTTTTTAATGCAAAAGAGTGAAGGTCCACTCTTAGTTTGTACTATCAGTGGGCTCTTCATGTGTTTCTCCAAACTGTACCATGCCTTTTTACTGCAGGATAACAGGATCTGGTAGCCCAATGAAACTGAATGGCAGAGAGAGTCAACTTATATAATGAAGTAAGAAAGACACGTGTCAGGTGCATAAATAAGTAAAAAGACACCTGTCAGAAGTAAATAAGATTGGGTGTCTTGTCTAGTTTTAAGTTCAAAACAATACAGTGCACTGTATTATGAACTAACAATATAACTTAGTTTAGACAGCAGGATGTCTGCTTTGTGTGATGCATTCACCGAGTGAAATAAAAAGGAGTCTTTTCAAATACTGAAAAACGTACAGGTTTTTAATTAAAATGATAAAATCTTGTGAATTACAAAAAGGTGTTAATTCCACTGGAAATAAAATAAATAGCTATAACCCTCCACACAAGGGTACGAGAATGCACTGCACCCTAGACACCTTTATTAAAAATACCAAGACCAAATCCAGGCCCTGTAAGACTAAAGGCCTGGAGCCAGGTGACTGCTAACAGTTTAGACAACTCTGCAGTTTAAAGACCCTAGGGGCCTCTTGCTGGATTTGAATCCTGCTGGGTGACACTTTGGCAGCAGTCATCAGTAGTCACCCGTGCTGTGTTTTTGAGGAAATGTGAAACCTACAAAGACAAATCCAGAAGTGAACTATGCTACTGAAAGAAATGTCAAGGTAGCAATACTCTCAACTCTATATGAATTCTCGCTTGTAGACTGTTTAACCAGTGGAGGCACATTCAGAAGGTCCTCATAATCCCGTATCAAGCCGAGGAGTGAAATGTATTCCGACAACCTATTTTTAAAATGTTGGCTAATAGTAAAAAGAAATGTGTTGTTTAAATATATATGCACATTAACAGTACGCAGGAACAAATGAATAAATAGCCTACTGCATTGTCACTAGGCAGCTTTGCATACTTCCTATGATACCGATTACTATCAATGTGACCTAAACATATTGTAAAAAACGTAATTCAATATAAATACTATATTATTATTCCACTACGAATGAGAACATTCATCATACAAATGCATTGTATAAACCTGGGTGCCTCAGGACAAAATGAGCATTTAACAGGACTGGCCGTCAAGCACTGCATGGGGGTGTGTAATAATAATAATAATAATAATAATAATAATAATAATAATAATAAATGTCGAAATGTGATTCTTGGATACATAAACGTAAAATACAATCTATTAAATCACAAGAGGTTAATCCAGCAAAAAAAGTAATAGATCACCTACCATGAAGAGTAAAATAAGATTTGAAAGGAACGAGGTAATTCAAAAGTGAATGATAAGTTTCATTTTTACTTTAGACACATTAATAACATTGTTACAGTTTCAAATATGATCATAACAATAGCATTAGACAATTATTTTTAAAAATGCACCTGTTAATATAATGTTGCAACCGTATTTGGCATTTTCCGGAACAGGCTATCGTTGACGATAGTGATATGATGTTGAATGCATGTTGTTTTGGTTTTACATGTTTGAAACGAAAGTCAAATGGCACTTAAATGGTAAGTAGTGGGGTTCCAAAAAATATAGTGTTCCACGTCCCCAGGTGCTGGTACAACTGTTTAAATAACATACCTGTAATTTTGATTTTCATTGTTAACATCCTGACAACTTTTTACATTTATAACTGTTTCAAAGCTGTTTTCAAAATGGCTGCTCTAGTGCATTGATAGTTTAAGGGTTATTGTCCACATAGTCAAACAGGTAACACAGCAACAATGATCCATGATGTGGTACAGAACAGAAAAGCCAGAACACTTGTTAATATGTTTTTTGGTTGGTTTTTTTTGCAGTGATTTAGAGGACAGGTGTCAAACCCCAGGGTACTATAAAAGAGCTTTTGAAAAGAGCTTGGAAACAAACTTTTAACTTATAAGTGGAAAAAGTTGTCAGGAAGTTAACAGTGAAAAGAGAAATTACAGATACGTTATTTAAACAGTTGTAGCAACACGTGGGGGTGTATAACACTATATATTTTTTAAGTAGCTTTCGACTTTTTACCAGAAAAATAGGCTTCTGCAGAAGATCAAGGACAATGAGAGTATGAAGTTAAATATAATGCAAGCTGATTCTGGCCGCTCTGACCTAAACATTTAAGAAATTAAGCAGAAACGTAGACCCTTACATGCATCTATATGGAAAATTGGGGAAAAAATACTGTGGCGTGCTAGGTAAATGGATGGAATACCTCTAGTAGCAGAGTAAATGGAACCTCTTTTTAATAGTGATTGTAGAAGACAGTCTGCCGAACTAGCTCGCAGGCTGCTTTAAATAGATTCCCAAACCCCGCCCGATTGGTGCTCTGTTGAGGCGACTGATTTGCATACCGATGAGAGCCAATCACCGGACTCCTCCAAGACGCCTCCGAAGACCGCCCCGCTGCTTGGAACTGCAGTGAGGTGAGGCAGCGCCGCTCTCCTGCAGCAGCTCATCGGACTGAAAGTAACCTGGCAGGGCAGCGTCCAATCTTCTCCGCTACAATACATTCCCACATGCTAATTGTTCAACCTTGCACTTTGGGCCTAAAATCTAATTTACTGCAGAGTCTGTACTTTAAAATGTCGTAATTGCTACTGTTGTAGATGAACAAGCTAATGTTTTCTTAAATGTTGTACAAACATTACAATGTATTGCTATGGTGTTTTACAGCTATTTACAAACAGAAAATCAAGTTATAAAATATTCACTGATACCAAAGAAATACAGCCCAAATTGTTCAAATGGGTCATAAAGGACAAAAACAAAATTGGAATAGAAATTAAACTACATCTATTATACTTGAGGTTCTCTGTTACTACCTACTTCCTACATACTGGAAGTTATGGCAGGCATGCCAGAAATCTCTCTTGCCAGACTATAGATGTGCAACATGTGTGTAATTCAGACTAACACTATAGTCCTGTTGCTCCTCATTTCTAAGTAGATACCTAATACTCAGTGGGTAGCCTGTGGATTAAATGTGGCCTTGCAGGTGGCCCCACAGCTGAAACACAATTATTAAAATGAAAAACAATACAGTGAAAACCTCTTACTGTGTTTGTATACCTTCATTTTGATTACATAAACTGGTTGATTAGCAACAGGATTCATTCAAGCATTCTATTAAGAGGTTTTCATGGTAGATGATGTAAATAATATTAATGTAAACACATGTATTAATTACTGTATGGTGGGTTATTATACTAAACCTATTTATTTAAGTTTATATTTGTTTAAAATTATGTTGAATTAGGAGTCTGAATTTTAAAAAAAAAACAATTAAAAACATTTTAAAAACACGAGCGTTTAGTTTGAGTACAGTAGTGAATATTTAGTTCTCAAACAAATATTTTATTTTGAGGACTGTAGAACTCACCCCAAATAAAAACAAAACAGCTCTCTCTTCTAGGAAATCAGAACTGGAAAATCTAAAGTCTGAAAAATGATCAGCATGTTGCTGATGTATTATTTTTTGTGGACCTCATGCTTGTTAGAAGAGCTGTCTTACTCTGTGTGTGTGTGTGTGTGTGTGTGTGCGCGTGTGCTTGTGTGTTTGTGTGTGTGTGTGTGTGTGTGTGTGTATATATATATATATATATATATATATATATATATATATATATATTGTATGATGCTGAATTCACCAAACGATAAAAGCATTATTCTGGTTTAATCATTCATGGTTGATGTAATTTGTGTTAAAAAAAGAAAAGAAAAACAAAGCTATTCTACTGCTTTGACTGTTGCAGTATGAGTGGTACAATCCTACATTGCAGCACACAGCAGTGATGTATCCTGAGCACACAGAACACATTCGCATGGGAGGTTGCTCTTGCAGAATAAATCCATGGGTACATCTTATGAAAGGGTATTTTATTTTGTAAGAAAAAAAATGCAAACA
This sequence comes from Acipenser ruthenus, assembly GCF_902713425.1. Taxonomy (NCBI): domain Eukaryota; kingdom Metazoa; phylum Chordata; class Actinopteri; order Acipenseriformes; family Acipenseridae; genus Acipenser; species Acipenser ruthenus. The sequence goes on from NC_081190.1 coordinate 16,691,831, forward strand.
AAAACTCTGTATTTAATAATTGGCATGCCAATTCAGATGATAATATGGTTAAAGCAATAGCAGATGTGGTCTGTTACACTCTGTGTCAAAAGGCATTATTGTAATCTCTTGCAGAGCTAACCTGGCCTGTTAAATTTCTGTATGTATTGACTAAAAATAGATTACCAATGACAAGAGTGGGAAGATGGTGTCCGGAAACAATGCATACTTGCTTGGGTTGTTTGTTTGTCTATAAAACTGTTTTCCTTTCACTACAGTTTAGAAAGTTTATTTTCAAGAAATGTAAAAGTGCATTCTGTTTGATAAAATGTGTACTTTTATTAAAAAGAATTACTTATACCAACAAAAAATATATATTAGTGCTGTGGCCCCCCAAGAGGGACCTGAGATTGGGAAACACTGACACAGAAGACTTCTAATTCTGGCATATCTATTTAATTTGTGGAGGCTGTGTGGTCCAGTGGTTAAAGAAAAGGACTTATACCCAGGAGGTCCCTGGTTCAAATCCCACCTCAGCCACTGACTCATTGTGTGACCCTGAGCAAATCACTTAACCTCCTTTTCCTCCGTCTTTCGGGTGAGACGTAGTTGTAAGTGACTCTGCAGCTGATGCATAGTTCACACACCCTAGTCTCTGTAAGTCGCCTTGGATAAAGGCGTCTGCTAAATAAACAAATAATAATAATAATAATAAATTTGACATAATCTAGTCACCCCCAACAAAACACGCTGTCCCTAAATACACTTCACTTGTCTCATAATTGAACTATACAGATAAGTCAAAGTGAGACAGCAGCCTTGGTTATTCTTCATGATACTGTGAAATGACCTTGTTATTTATTAGAACATAAGAACATAAGAAAGGTTACAAACGAGAGGAGGCCATTCGGCCCATCTTGCTTGTTTGGTTGTTAGTATCTTATTGATCCCAGAATCTCATCAAGCAGCTTGTTGAAGGATCCCAGGTTGTCAGCTTCAACAACATTACTGGGGAGTTGGTTCCAGACTCCCACAATTCTCTGTATAAAAAAGTGCCTCCTATTTTCTGTTCTGAATGCCCCTTTATCTAATCTCCATTTGTGACGCCTGGTCCTTGTTTCTTTTTTCAGGTCGAAAAAGTCCCTTGGGTCGACATTGTCATTACCTTTTAGAATTTTGAATGCTTGAATCAGATCGCAATTGAATTTATTCAATTCTTTTTAGCCTGTCTGCATATGACATGCCTTTTAAACCTGGAATAATTCTGGTCGCTGGACACAATATTCTAGATGAGGTCTTACTAATGCATTGTAAAGTTTTAACATTACCTACCTTGATTTAAATTCAACACTTTTCACTATATATCTGAGCATTGTGTTGGACTTTTTTAATAGCTTCCCCACATTGTCTAGATGAAGACATTTCTGAGTCAACATAAACTCCATTTCAGTGTCTCCCATATGGTATTTATAATGCACATTTGTATTGCCTGCGTGCAGTACCTTACACTTTTCTCTATTAAATGTAATTTGCCATGTGTCTGCCCAGTTCTGAATGCTGTCTAGATCATTTTGAATGACCTTTGCTGCTGCAATGGTGTTTGCCACAATTGTCATACACAACATACGATATTATCTTATCTGGGGTTTGATCTGAACTCGATCTTGGATTGTGCAATTGCAAGTGATATGAAGCTATATAGTATTTATTTCTTAGCAGACACCTTTATCCAGGGTGACTTACAATTGTAACAAGATATCACATTATTTTTTACATACAATTACCCATTTATACAGTTGGATTTTTACTGGAGCAATCTAGGTAAAGTACCTTGCTCAAGGGTACAGCAGCAGTGTCTCCCACCTGGGATTGAACCCATGGCCCTCCGGACAGGAGTCCAGAGCCCTAACTATTACTCCAGCCTGCTGCCTCCAAGTATCATAATTCTTTAGAATAATTAGAGAAGTTAATTTACTCAAGGACTTTAGAAGTAATCCCTCAGTGGTTACATGTACTATTAAAATAATCATAAATATGCTTAGCACAAATATTTCTGCTGTTCTATGTATGCCAGTTAAGTCTAAATGAACTTAAGCATCCTGTTTTTTATCCTAAACACACCTTACAAGGTATGAGTCACTCAGTCCCCATTCCTGACTGGGTGTTCACCCTTAACTTATATAATTTACAAACCCAAGACAGCTATGTGTTTCTCAAACACTTGTAGAAATAATGCAACACACAAAGCTGGTTGGTGTACCGTATATTTTATATGCCTCTGATTTGCTCATTCTTTTGGTTTTCTATTTAGTTTCTCACACGCACAAACGATGTATGTTGCCCCTCCACTTTTTTCACTCAGTGTATACACACTGTTGTTCTATGTTTTGTTATGGTTTTGCCTTTAAATAGTTTAAATAGTTTAAATAGATTAAATTTAAAAAAATGGAAAGGCATTCAGAGGATGCCAGAAGGGCCTCATTGATAGAAAACCACAATAAAAGCACCCTACCCGAGCATTGGTTTGACCCATGGTCTGTGCTGTATTACAATAGCTAACGTTCGTTAGCAGCTCACGGAGTGACTGAAACGTAAGCCGCTAGGCAGTTAAGTGGAGACTACAAAAAATAAATAGTTAAATATAGGCTAGGCAGTTGTTAGTTTGTTTTGTTTTTCTTCTCTATTAATTACATTCTAGTCATTCTAGTTGGTTTACGATTACAGTACTAAAACAGTAACTTCATAAAGATTCAACAGACAGGTTGCTTGGTTTCTTAAAGCTATTTAATCGTAAAACAAAAATTGCCTTGGAGTCGCTATGCTGGGCACTTAATACTTCAGTCAATCCTTCAGTCCATCAGACTACAGAAGGATAAAACATAGTCCCAATTTAAACTGAAGAAATAACAGAAAAAAATTTAAATTATAAAATAAAAAATACATAAAGCGACTCAGTAGAAGTGTTGTATAATTCTAATATGGCATGGCCCAACTGAAAATATCACATTTATTTTTGCTGGTTAGCCTGACCTCTTCAGCCTCTCTCCACCACTCGTGAAGGTGAAGAAGCCAGGGCTAACCTGATTTTATATTTTCAGTAGGGCTATAGGTGGTTAATGATTTCAGAAGTTTAATAGCATTTAAAGTTGTGTTCAGGGTGTGTTAGTTGTGAGCAAAACATAAAGCGGGCAACATAAACAGACCTGTGACACTTTCAAAATAGCAGTCAAAGGAGGACAACCTTAAAGGACAATCTTATCACGTAACATGAGTTCCATGGCTGCGGTTATCTTTTCACCCTGTCTGTCTGTGTGGGTAGAGGTAATTTGGCTTCGAAGCTTATTTGTGGCATCAAGTCAGTCTTTATGACCAAACCTATCATGACATGAAACCTGAGGATCAGGTTTACGTTTTCAGTTTAAACTTACAGATATTGCTGCAGCTGTGGCCCACCATGCTTTGCCACAAATTCAATAGCACGGGTAAACCTGCTATTGGCCTCTACAGTCTATATAACTTCTCTGCTGTATTTGATTACATGTGTGGGTAAACTGAGGTAATTCGCTGCATATTTCCCTGCCCTCTAGAGGTCAGCACAGCTGTTATTCCCCCCGGTGACTGCTGGGGTGGTGCAGTGTAGCATTGTATAAAGTGCAGTCTATTAAAAAAAAACAACTGTTAACCTCTTTCACCTGTATGTGCAAAAACCAACCCAAACACAGTAACACCTTGTTACACATTTTCCTGGTTTGGCTTAACGTTCTATAAAGTGTAACTGAATATGGTTATCCATGTTTATTATTTAAGACCATCGATCATGCTAACATCTGGGCCAAATGACCAGCATCAGCCTCAAGCTACTTCCTTTATTTCTCATAGTCATTAAACTGCTACCTTTCATTTCTCAGAACACACTTAAGAATACATGGCTGATGCTCTGCTTCACAATGTGAAGCTAGACCTCATTGGACTGGGGATTTCTCCAATTGAACTCATGGTGAGAATGTATCTTGAGTATTTACAATCGTCTGGGCGATGGCAGAGGTGGTTGATCCCCATGGCAGAAACAAACGGAACTTGAGATGTATTGGGGGTTCACAGAGGGTTGGACAAGAAACAAGCATAGACAGGCAGCAGCTGTCAGAGAAGGGAATTAAACCATAAATACTAGAGCATAATCATGACTTGTCTGAGTGTTGGTAACTTGTGGTTCTTGACAGGTGTCAGCTGTCTCAGACTCAAACCCTTTAATCAAATGGCCTTTGGTATTCACAAATATTGTAGAAACCAACACTCAATAACAGTTTAATGAATAGCAATAATGTGTTTAATCTATCAGAGCAGACTCCACATGATTTAAAGCTTTGGCAATGGGGTTAGGGGTACTTCTGACAATTTTATTAGAGTAAGAAATCCTATGGATCTACAAAGACCTTCATGAAGCCAATGAACTGATATTTTCGTGCACTGATCTGTTTGCTTGCTCTGCCACCAAATGTAGTAAATGACTTTTCAAAAAGTCCCTGTTGTTGTTTTTACTGCAGAACTGATTAAGAAATATGAAACAGAGCTTTATTGGGGGCTTTATGCTGTGGTCTGATGTGCATATTGAAAATACAATCCAAGCACAAACACCTTTTATCTCTTTAATAGCAATGCACAAATGAAAGTGAATCCAGAATGATTACTTTCCAAGCAAATTATACAATGATATAAATACAAATAATTAAATTAGACAAGTTGGTATCAACTCCACGTTCCTTTTGTTTGGTAGATCTTGTAACTTTTGGTGTCTGCAGGTGACATCATACGATATTCCAGAGCAGTTTGTATTGTACAGTACAGTACTTCAGACAGGTGGGTGACAAAATATGCTGACTACCGCGCTGCTTTCAGACAGTAGCTCTGTCATCATAAATCATTACTTCTTATCAGCCTTGTGCAGACGCTGCACGCTAGTGTCAGTTCTTCATGGAACAAAAACACATGACCAGAGTCTGCACATTTCCTCATTGTGTCCGAAGACTTATTAATTTAAAAAAAAAAAAATTAAGAAAATTACCATTTGTACTTTACTGGGGTTTAAAGAAATTCCTTGATAAAGCTGCTTCTCAGCCCTAGCTGCTTTAAATGTAAAGATGATTAGCATACAGCTATCTTTAGTCAGCTGTATGTTTCTGCCATCACAGGGATATCTCATAGACCTTCCTGTTGTCTAAAATGAGACGTTGACAAACAAGCGTGCTAATCCTGTCTAGTTTTGAAAGTGCTGCAAAAAGAATCAGTTCCTCTTTAGACAGACAATATGAGTGTGACGTTGTTGAATTTCAGTACTGTGCTGCTCTTTTACTGCTGTCGAAACACAAAGGGGCTACAACTAGGAGAAGAGTCACAGCACATAAAACTAAACAACAACAAAAAAAAAACGTTTTAGAAGTTCACAATACAACAAGGGAATGTACATAACCTGAGTGAGGGCAAACACGACTGAAGACCTGCACCAAAAAACATGAACACCTTACTGCTTCGGCTAAAGAAACTTCCAGTTAATGGTACACTGATCCTGAAACCCTTAAGAAATTAAATATTAGGAACATGTAGATGATAAGTATTTCTTTAATAAATGGCCTATACATTGCTGATGCTGTTGACTGTTTGCCACAATCCATTGAGAGAAAATAATGTCAATAGCGCAGGGAAAATACATGTACCATTACTAAGAATCACAGGAGAAAATTCACTTGGTCTTTTTGGAGGATGAAGTTGGATGATTTCCTCGTCACTCAAGACTAAGAGCCTCTGCTTTCCTAGAGCCATCAGCCTAAACTGACTCACACCACCCCCACCCACACCCCCATGGGGGCACGGGGCTGAGGTAATTTCTTATTCAATTTATGTTACCATTTTTAGTTGTACTTGAAAAAAAAACTCAGAGATTGGCAGTTTAATCAACTTTATTATAGATGGGCAATGTTATTATCCTGGTACAAGGGTCTCCTGCCAATGTCATGGCAAATATATATATATATATATATATATATATATATATATATATATATATATATATATATATATATATATATCGTTTTACAGTGCAGCCCACCAAGTGAACAGTGTTAACTTAAATTAACAGTGTTAATTTAAATGACCTTGCTGCCAGATTTTTCCATTCAAACAAATTTTCATAACCAAGTAATTCTGCAAGATGTGTTTATTCTGCGTTAGTGAATCAGTGGATCAAATGAACAAATTTGTTGAATTGATTCACAAAACTGAATGAATCAAACTAATCGAGTCAGTGAAAATAATCAAACTGTACATCACTAGTTTTTAGGCAAGAAAAATATCGCGCCTATCATTGGTTAAAGCCTGGTTCCCATACGCACTAATAAATGATCACTGTATGCGCTCACTGAAATTAACGTCCTTTAGAAAATACCATGTGAATACAGCTCATCTCATTATCCTGATCTGGATGCTCATTTCAATACATTATCATGCATTACCATACACATCGCATATTCATTCTGATCACCATAGTGTGTTCACAATAAAATGAGTGTGCACCATATTATGCCCACTCTTTCACAAAATAATGAATGAAATTGCAATAGTAAATACGGAAATCATTAACTTGCATGCTAATTGCAATTATCACTCACCATAACGTTTAGAGCCCTTTCATAATCAATACGCCAACTGTAACTGTCCACTTGGGTAAACAAAACCACTTGAGTCAGTCAATATGACAGCAACCCTGAGATTAACTACAAAAGTTCCTCAGCTGAAAACACTGAAAAAGAAAATGTCAACATCTCTGAGGTAAGTGAAGCAGATTTAGACAACCTAGAAATGAATGCAAGCATTAATTTCTAGCATTCAAAATTCTAAAAGGTATTGACAATGTCGGCTCAAGGACCAGGGGCCATACATGGAGATTAGATAAAGGGGCATTCAGAACAAAAAATAGGAGGCACTTTTTTACACAGAGAATTGTGAGGGTCTGGAACCAACTCCCCAGTAATGTTGTTGAAGCTGAACCCTCTGGGATCCTTCAAGAAGCTGCTTGATGAGATTCTGGGATCAATAAGCTACTAACAACCAAACAAGCAAGATGGGCCGAATCGCCTCCTCTCGTTTGTAACCTTTCATATGTTCCTATGTTCTAATACTGTATACTTTTAGGGTGGGCAAAATTTGCCATGACACCACCACCTAATCTTATTATACACGTGTCTCGTACCACCGTCATGTATAATAAAACTATAAAAACTATCATTCACTATAATAATAATAATAATAATAATAATAATAATAATAATAATAATAATAATGCATTAGTGTTGAATAAATAATGCTGATATAAATACTAGGTATATAAGCTTGACTGACCTGAAAAAAACAAAAAAAAAAACATTAAAATCCAGTCATGCTCCTCCCGTAATAATTTGGCAGGAACTAATTCAGAATACATGATGAATTATATCTTTTGCCTATGGATAATTTACTTGATGCTTACTAACAGCTTAGAACAGGATAACTTCCTTGAGCAAGAGCACCACCTGTAGTACAAAAAGATAATTGTAACTTGCACACTTTTACTCTGTACTTAACCCATTAAATGCCATTGTCCTCATTTGAGTTACAGGCTACTTTGTAATTTTTGGAGCATTCTTAACTGGCATCTACCTGTTATTTGAATTTTCAATTTATTTAAATAACTAGATCATTAGTCTAAATTTAATGTATCAAATTACATCAATACAGCTTGTGTTCTCATTTTTTCAAAGAAAAATGAATTTGGTACATAATGGCTTAATTAAAATTGGCTATGGTTTCACAGATTAACATTAGGACTGAAGAAAGAGAAATATTCTATTGCCTTATATTTTAGATTGCCTTTTAGTTCAGTAAACACTGGTTATGGAAAGCCCTTCTGTCCCCAACATGGAGGTCATAACTGAGCCAGGGGTGTCCACTTACTTTGAGGGGAGAACCAGATCCTGAGATTCTGGGGCCATTGGAATCTCCATAGAAAGAAAATATCAGTTTGAAGACAGTTTCGGCTCTTTGCACAAGAAGATGGGGATAGTAGGCTAGATTAAAAACTGTAAGCAAAAGAAACTAACCAAAACAATATCCATTATGTGCCAACTACTTCAAGGATACTTTTCAGCAAGCTCAGCTTATGATGTTGGTGCTGTTGTATGTTTGGTGCCAAAACTCCAATGTCTTCAGAGCCACGGCTCTGCTGGCAACATACACCAGACGCAAACCTCGTGCCAACCTTCACAGTGAGGATTAGTGATTGCAATGTCCTTCTGTACAAAATTAAGCCAAGGGATATATTTTTTGTTAGAACATGTTTTGGCCCATTTCCTCTGAAGCTGAGTGAGTAAGCAAGGCTATCTATTGTGCTGAAGGTGAATAAGCAAGGCTGTCTATTGTGCTGTAGTTACAACACTACAGGCAGCCCCTCTGGCAGCATCAAATGGTGGGATTTAGATGGCGCTTGTGTATGGAAATAAGACTCTGGTTGCATAGCAGTTTCACCCATTCCAGGTTTTAATATGTGCTTGATTAGCCCCAGTGTATAAGTAACAAGCTCAGGTGTGTATTATTAAACTCCTAGTAAAAGCAAGAATGGATCAAACTCCTATGCAATGGAAGCCTTATTTCCACCCTAAAGGACCATGAGCCACAGATAGCAACATGGGTATGATGAGATTGAAAAAACAAAATACATTTCTAAACAAACTAGAAAACATAAACAAAACCCACACAAAGCTGCTGCACATCTGAATAACACCAACAAATTAAGACAGTGTTAATAAAAAAACATCAACATGTCTGTTGTAAACAACTGTGCACATTGTTTTATTCAATACAATGTATGTGCTATGTAATTTACCTTTCTTTTCTAAGCCTAAATGGTAGCTTCAAGCATCATGGCTAATTCTGGTAGACCAGCGATGTCCAAATTTGACTTCACCACTCCTGGTCTTTGTTCCAACCCTTTTCTAAATTGTTTAAGTGAACCAATTTAAAACCTTCATCCAGACCCTGAAATAGTTAATTATATAATTTCCCCTGTTAAACCTGGAGTAGAGTGGCCCTCTAGGGCCGTGATTGGACACCCCTATAGTCGACTTAGCCTAAGTTTGAGTTTTCCAGGGAGTTTAAGAATGAAATAAACACATGCTGTTATTTTCACAATCATAGTATTAGAAACTGTATTGAAACAATCTTTCTCATGCTCCGGAAAAGAGCAATGCAAAAGTAATGAGCTCTAGAATGCTTCCTACCACAAATTGTGTTTCAGCCCACTGAGAGCTTTTGACTGTCACATCTCTGGAATTTCACTGCAGGCTAACAGCAAAAATAACAACACGTGGCTTTGCTTTTCAGTGAGTGCAGCATCAAGGTTGTGAGTGCAGTTAACTGACCAGTAGATGGAGGATATTGAATAAATAGGAGTTGCTTCTGCAGAATCCTTGAGCTGTGCCTATAATAACAACTTCCCACTTTATTGGGGGGGAAAAACATTTATAGACAGAGAAAAAAAAAAGCTATGTAGAGTTCTACATCAACATTAGGGGGATCCATATACAGCAGAGTAATAATTATAATGAAGAGAAACAAGTGTGTTCTAGACTGTTGTTAGAAGCAAACAGCATCTTAGAACAGTTTCATGAATATTAAATGTATTTTGTATACATAAACAGACTTTAGATAACTGGTGAGTCAACACATTGTGAACAGAGCCCATATATTGAGAACAGAAATGAAATGTTACCTACAATTCAAATTATCCACCAAAGAGATTCACATTAAATAAAGACGCAGTGGGTGTCTCAGTTAATATACATCCATTTGGAATTGCAATGCTGACAGCTGATTCATTCCCCTGGAGATGGTATTTTAACAGGCACTGTATCTGTCCACCCTGTGAGATCAGCATGCTTTGAACTGGTGCTCAACTGATTCTTCTGGGCTTGATGGCAGAAGTCCCAGTTTTATTTAATATCTTAATAAATGGGAGCTGTACACAATCTGCACAGAAGTACAGCGTGTTTGCTGCTGGATATTTGGAAAGCCTGTTGGAAGATATTTAGGAAACATGACAACTGGCAGAAATGTTTGCATTTTGTGCAGTGAGGTAACGAGTGCACAAGAGGCAAGTGGAAGAAGCTAGGTATGAAAGGCTGCTGTATGATTACCAAACTAAAATTAGCACCACACAAAACAAAAGCAGCCATGTATAGCTTTATAATAAATATGAACTGCATTTTTCATTTATGTTATCTATATTTTCTATATCACTCTTTACTGTATTTCTTTTTTTTTTAAATTTTGGAATGTCCATTTATGTTTTTTCTCCTCACCACAGCGAGTCCCCACACAGCACGGCGTCCTCCGATCTCACAAGCCTAAAGCCAGAATCGCTTTTACGACGAGCAATCCAGAGCAGGCTACTGATCCTGGAGAACAGAGATCAGCCCTGCTTTTTATCTTTACTGTATTTGTGTAGTTTTTTTCTCTGCTGTGTGTGTAAAGTGACACAGGGATTTCCGAGGTTCACTTTTTTATTCTCATGAACACCCTGGAGCAAAGTCTGGGAAAAAGTGATAATGCAAAGTCTGTACCCTGAAGATTAAGATAATGCAAGGTCTGTACCCTGTAGGCTAATATGGGTTGAAACGAGAGGGAAAATAATTGTAGTTCTACCATTTAAAAAGTGAGCTAAATAACTACATTTCCCAGAATGCCTCTGCCAAGATTGAGGGACTGATTGTAAGGACAATCAGTTAATTAGAGACAGCTGTGGATAATTGATGGAACCAGCACAGGTATAAAAGGGTAAACAGACCTTGGGTTGGCTGTGCTACAGGAAGGACCTGAGTCCAAATACAGTAGTTGGTTTTTGGAGACCTGTTTTGCACCTGTGTATTAGATTGAAATTACTTTTTAAACACTGTGCGGGTCACAAGCACAAGTTTGTATTTATAGTAAGTTGTGAATTTACTATAAGGAGTTTTTTTTTTTTTGTTTGCTTTGTATTTTCTTTGTGTTCTTAAAGACTCAGTGTGCTGTTTGTCAAAGCGCCGCACTGAACAAATAAACAAACTGGTGCTCCCTGTTAAACTATACGTCTGTTGTCAACATGTCATATATCCACCACCAGCAGTAGCCAGAACCAAGAAATGATGACAAAAGTTCCCCTTGACCAGAAGGGACGAGTCTCGCTTTGTCACGCCCCTTAAAACCCCTTCTTGGTTGTGAGTTCTTCATTTCAGAGGAAATAAGAGACATTTAAGGCAATCGAGAAACCTCAGGTCGCAAGCCGGTCATGACAGATTCAGCCTGCAGATGTGTTCAAAGTTTCAACCTTGAACACCTATGCATTGTGATCTCATAATGCCAGTCTGTGATTTCTGGGCCAGTCAGTATAGAACTCCATAGTAGGCTCAGCTTTGTTTTGTCAACAGAATTGTGGCGGTTCAAGCAACTTTTCACAATGTTTATACAGTGTGATCGATGTTAGTGTCTTTGAAACATTATCTACCATATGATCTGGAATCAATATATATAGGATTAGTTAAAACACCACGTCATTTCCATTTCCTCTGAAGCGGTTCGGTTATGTTTCCTAAACATAGTCGTTGAATATTTTCATATTCCAACATGCAAAACTACTGTATGATTATACGGAACATTGCTCTTTTCTAATTCAGGAAGCACATTTGTTTTAGCAATCTGATGCGCTTGTGTGTAGATGGATAGTAACTGAAGCCTTTTTACGGGGAAATCTGAGCTGCCTGTTTACATTTGCTGTTCTATTGGGGACTATGACTGATGAAAAAGTAAAAAAAAAAATCCATTCCAGTTCATTAGAAAAAGAAAAGCAATATGTTTCTTATCAAGCTTCTGTTTTCAAACAAGAGCATTTTTATTTTTGGTTGTGTTTCAACACAGTGGGTGATTCATCATAAAGGGATTGGATTTTAAGCTGTGGCTTTCTAAGCCTTTGTCTTACTCTCTTGCAGTATGGAAACATGGCACAGAACAAGTGATCAAAGCCATCTACAAGGAGGAGGAAGCGAGGTCCCACCTTAAAATGACCCCGGAGTGCTGCACCAATCCTTTCAGAGTACCTGCTGTTTGTAGAAAATAGCACTGTGTGAACCTTGAAACTCTGAATAAAAGATAACAAAACTTCTCTTTTTCTATAGATTATCATGCATCTGTGGGGATTGTCTGAAAACGCTTTATATTTTGTGTCTGAAGAGTCCTTGTTTATATGCCGATGGCCAAGTCATATTTTATGCTTTCCAAACATGTCCTGACCGCATTTTATTTGTGCTGCAACAGAGCCATTCAAGGCACTGATAACTGACAGTCCAGACTTGATGCCGATGATCATGGGAATCAGAGACTCTTCAGTTGTCATATGAGGGCTCAAATCCAGCTTGTTAAAAGAAAGATACAGACACAATTTAGAGAGAACTTTGCAGCGGCATGCTGTTTCTGCATATATATTTATTTAGCTTTAAATAAATTGTGTTGAAAAGACTTGGTGGATTATGTGCGTTGGTGTTCTGAAAACAGGCTCCTTATTTACTGCATTGCCCCCCCCCCAATAATTTACTGTGCAGTTTAAATCATATTTACTGCAACCAGATCATTTGAATTATTAGGAACTAGGTTAAAGGAGTACTTTATACCCCCCTGAATTTGCATTATATACATACTGCTGTGCAAAAGTCTTAGATATGTTGCATTTTTCTACTCTGATGCATTATGAGCATCAACAATTTACTCAAAGCCTCCACTAGTGTTTTCTACTATTATAACAACCTTGACTTGCATAAAGAAGGAAAAACGTTGAGTGAAATAGCTTGCATCACTTGATTTTCAAAGTGTGGTATCCGAAGCATAATCAACAAGTACAGAGAAACATCATATTAATTGACAAACCCAGGACTGGAAGACCCAAAAAGCTGTCTTAACAAGGATGAGCAATACTTGAAGATAATATCCTTAAGGAATAGAAAGAAGACAAGAATTGAATTGACAACAGAACTGGTAGAAGGCACAGGTGTTGTTGTCCATCCATCAACAGTCTAAAGCACCTTTGACCATTTTTCCATAGTCCAGTTTCTGTGTTCTTGTGCATATTTTAGCCTTTTTGTCTCGTTCCCCTTAACAGAATTATTCTTACTGCAACACATCCTTTAAGTCCTGATTTCAAGAGTGACCTTTGTACTGTTGGCCTTGAAAATCAAGTGATGCAAGCTATTTCCCTCAATGTTTTTCCTTCTTTATGCAAATCAAGGTTATTATAATAGTAGAAAATACTAGTGGAGGCTTTGAGTAAATTGTTGATGCTCATAATGCATCAGAGTACATAAATGCAGCATGTCTAAGACTTGCACAGCAGTGTGTGTATATAAACATGCATGCATACACCCACCATACAACCCCTGCACACACCATGCAACCCCTGTACGCACACACCACCATACAACCCCTGCACACACCATGCAACCCCTGTACGCACACACCACCATACAACCCATGCACACACCATGCAACCCTTTGCACTCCCCCCCCCCAGGATCGCTACAATATATTATTATTATTATTTATTTGTTTATTTAGCAGATGCCTTTATCCAAGGCGACTTACAGAGACTAGGGTGTGTGAACTATGCATCAGCTGCAGAGTCACTTACAACTACGTCTCACCCAAAAGACAGAGCACAAGGAGGTTAAGTGACTTGCTCAGGGTCACACAATGAGTCAGTGGCTGAGGTGGGATTTGAACCGGGGACCTCCTGCTTACAAGCCCGTTTCTTTAACCACTGGACCAGACAGCCTCCTCGTATTATTATTATTATTATTATTATTATTATTATTATTATTATTATTATTATTATTATTATTATTATTATTATTATTATTATTATTATTATTATTATTATTATTATTATTATTATTATTATTATTGAGTTAATAGAAGAAACAGGAATAAATGGTGATTAACACACATAATGGGACTTTCTCACACTCACCCTTGGGAGTTTTTCAAGAAGCAATTTTAGCTGGAATATTTTTAAGCATGGCAAATAATGACGACAATTAAAAACAACAGAGAACCATACAGAACACACATACCATGATTATTATCCAGGTCAGAAATGAAAACACTCCCTCCTGCAACAGTGCTGGCTGCCTGTTCCCACAGTGACACTCCTCATTTCAATCCCAGCGCCAGCATTTTTGTAGGAGGCTTAACGTAAATGAACAATCGCCAGATAATGATGGGAAGTGATATGAGGTTTTATAATCTTGGAAATGTAAGATTTACTTGGCTATTTTAGTTTTTGACAACATGCCTTTAAGACAGATCACAGCACTACAACATTGAACAGTACACTGAATCTCATCTGAGTGGTATACAATAATGTGTTCTATTGGTCCAGATTTACTAAGGTTTCAAACAGAATCTATATCTATAAGTACATCACATGAGTTGTTGTACAGAGATGTGTGAATTTAATTTGATTGTTTTGCCAGGTATTCCAAAAATAATCCCAATAAAATGTATTCCCTTTGTATTCCGGATAGAGACATTAAACAGTAATAGTAGATTACAATGAAGAACATTGTCAATTAAAAAAAATATATACATTCATCTCTTTCGAAGATAATACTGATACATTAAAAGAATGTACAGGTAAGGGGATTTGATTACTTGATCATTCATTCTGGATCAAAACTGGATTATTAAATTATTGGGATAATTAAAAAAAAATTGAAAGTTTTGAAAAGTCTGCACAGTATACACAGTATAGCAAATGTTTTCAGGTTGCTATTATGAAACTTACCAATAGGTGTCAGCAAACAGCCACCCCAACAGTGCAATATACTGTATATATATATATATATATATATATATATATATATATATATATATATAGTGCCCGTTTGTTAATTCATTTATTTTGTAATTGTTCATAAATCATCAAACAAGGTAAGAATGGATTTTTTTTTTTTTTTTTTTAATATCCTTATTAATAATAGTGAGTACAGCTATTGAAATCACATTGTCCAAGCTGAAATCAAATGCAGGGTCATATGCACATTACTTAAACTCATTGAAGTCTGTTTTCATCAGTTGAATGCAGATCATCATTTTTCTAATATACTGGTAATCACTCTGCTGTAACATTTGAATTCAGACCAGGAAGGGAGTACCTGAGCTGTTTAAGTCTGTTTAATATGGCTCGTGCTTATTTGTTTTAATCAAATTCACTGCTAAACTTTGTAATTTATGTACTGTATTACGGGAATTTATGGTAAAGGGAAAAAAAAACAAACAAAGCAACGATAACAAAATGGTTTTACTTCTGGAATGACAAGTACTCAATTAAAACAACGCTTTCATTAAACTGCAGTAAACTTTAAAAGGGATAATATAATCAGTAATTTAATTTTAGTATTACTATGTTTGACTTACAGTAGGTTTATCTCATCTAGGTATTAGGGAAACAGATTCAGAAGTGGCCCTTAAAGAATAAGCATATTTAGTTTAGGAATATGGAGCAGCAAGAAAAGCCATGGCAGCTGGACATGTACATTTCACATTGATGAACACAACAGTTACAAGAAAGGACAAACCTGCAGATCTTGTTAAATACCATGTCTAAAATCTAAAGAGTGTCTTTGGAAGCTGTCATAAGCAGCACATCATCGTTGTCAAGATGGGGCATTAGAAGCTGACGTGCCGTTTTATTTCTGACATCCTAGTTTGGACAGGTCTTCTTGTATTAAGTTTCCTATGGATTTCACCTTGTTCAAATTAACACATACTAGGGCAAAACCAGCTAGACACCTGGGTATCTTAACATATCTGCCTTTAATTCCATATTATAGTGATGGTATCCTTATACCCAGTATTTATTAATTGAACAAAATATACTTTTTAAAATGTGCTTATTAAATAGTTTCTGCTTTCATGCATAATTATATACAGAATGTACTGGTTGATACAGTGCTAGGTGTACCGGTAAAAAAATAAGTGATTGAAGTGATGACAAGTAAACACAAATACAACCATAAGTGTGGACAGTTCTCTTTGATCTGAACTCACCACAATAAATGTGTTTATATTATATAAACACCTTGTAAAAGTTCAGTATGTGCACAGACCAATATATGTGTTTTTAGGTTTGTTTATTACCAAGGCAAAGCAATATAAGCCATGCTGGTCCACTGTATGTTATTACACAGATGCCTGCTTTTTGAGTTGTAAGAGAGTTTCTTTCAGCTTCTTCTGAAGAACTGACCTTCGTGATTGCGTAAGTTAGTATATTTCATACACACATTTCAGCTGTTCCTATTAAAAAGGCACCAACCAAAAATCCCTTTGTGGTACTGTACATTACTTTGATAATTTCATCTGGACACATTTTCAGCAGCCTACATTCTCCTAAATATTAAATGCAGAACTATTCCCTGCTGCAGTGGGGACTCAGCTGTGTCAGCTCCCCCTAACGACTCTCATGTGCCCTACACTCCGACACTCAACTTGCTTTCATTCGTGGCAGCTGGGTCACCACCTGCTGCTGTTTCATCTCATGGATCTGTATTTCAGTATTTTTCAGAATATAATACAATTCCGGGGTGAAATCACAGTGTTCTCTCTTTATTTCGTGATTCAATCATATACTGACCTGGTTAATTCATGATTAGGCCATGCTGACAGTAAATTGTACTCTTCCCTAATTCACGGTCCTCAATATTTCACAGTCATTTAAATGAAATAAATGTTTACAAAGTGCTCCCGAACATTTCAGGAAACAGGCCTACTATTTGTTGAATACAAAGTCACAAGTTTCAGAAACTTTCAAATAAATTCAGAGTGCCTTTCAGAATGATTTTTGAAGTAATTACCTATTGTAAGCATTAACATTAAATGTTAAATGTCTTTAAAAGCCTTGCAGGTCCTAATTTGACTTTGGTTACATTTAGCATAAAGAATTAGAGGCATCCCAAAAAAGAAGAAAAAAACCCAACAAACTTAAAAAATGAATTAAAAGCAGAGGCTATGTTTGCGTGGGCGGGTGATTAATTCAATGCACCTTCATTATTAAAATATCTTGGCATAAAAATAAAACAAATTCCCTTTGATCTTGTTGTTTAGCTGGTGTGTGGTCTCAAAGGGAAGTGTTTCCTGATACCTTCTACCCAGACTTCCTCACTGAGGTGGGGAGTGTGTTCTTTTTGTCTCCAATAGAACTGATAGCATGGAAGGAATCGACTAGGAGGCCTCATCGCTGATTCTTATAGGGCATCACAGTCAAACATAGTAGTTCTTGTGCTACCCCATTACAAACAAACTCTAAAAACTTTACTGAATTTTATGAATCAATGAAAATAATGGGTAACACTTTACATTGTGTCTCTAATCACTGTGTATTTACAGTGTAGTTACTGAGTAAATACTTAGACATAATGTTTTTTGCATGGTATGTAAGCACAGAATTGTATCAGAAAATGGTCATGGTTAGAGTTAGGGATAGGTAGGATAGGGTTAGGGTTAGTTAGGGGGGTTTGGGTTAGGTTTAGAGTTTGGGTTAGAGTTCGGGTTAGGATTAGGGTTATGTCTTGCAAAAAGATGTACATATTAAGTACATTGTAACTGCATAATATCATTGTAGTTATGTGTAAATACACATGTATTTACTAAGTAACTACTATGTAAATGCACAGTAATTAGAGACACAATGTACAAAGTGTCACAAAATAATCTACAAAAATAATTCACTATATCAATAGGGAACTATGCATTTAATTGTGAGCTGGTCAGTATAGTGACACGTGGAGCCACTGGACATCCCTCAATTGTGGTAGAGCTTCACCAGGAACATGGGTGCAGTAAATGCAGTTTTTATCCATGCTGTGTCACTTCAAGAAGTCATTGGTTTGGCGTTATAAAGCAACTTTTGCCAGTTGATTCATAGCACATCTAAAAAGAAATTCAGAAGAATATTATTACCAGTAAAGGATTCAAATCAATGTCAATTAATGACATGACCAAAGAAACTTCTGTGCCAGTAGATACAGTAATATAAAACTGCCTAAAAGCAAGTCTTCTATGTAGGAATTGATAAGCCTTTTTTTCAATACGAGATATTCTGCCCTGTAATTGCAACAGGGAGCTAATTAATTGGATTAGTAGAGTAACCTGCCTCACAACTGTTATTGCCATGCAAATCCCATTCTGAAGAATAGCTTTTGTCAATTACTGGGAAACTTTCCCAGACACCTGCAGGGCTGCAGCGAATCACAAATGCTCTATTGTTTAATGGACAGCCTTACACTCCACAAACTGCCTTTCCGTTTGCTTTCTGTATAACAAACATATAAAGAAAATGGATCGCTATTGGCTGAGTGCTGTGTCTAAGAGATAGTTAATTACTAATTATGTATAAGCATTGTGCCGTACAGTCAGTCTGTCAAATCTGCTTATTTTCTCCTCGCTGCTGTGTCATAACAAACAAGCAATACACTGGCTGCTACAAACAGAAGTTATTTCATTCTTTTGTTCTTTAGAAGATAGCCATTTTAAACTGTCTCCATGGGCTCTGCTGCAAAGAAGGGTCTGAAGGCTGCTGCAGACCCAATTTTAAAAGCTCATTAAGAAATTAAAGGCTTAAACAACAGAAATCTGGTCATGGTCATACATAAATGTACTGTAGTTACCATAGAGTGTCCACAGTACACAACAGTTGGTACAATACGGTGCAAAGCAGATGGAGATAGGAGTCCTTTGTTTTTTGTAATGAACAATAATACAAATTGGTCAAAAACACTGAATCAGCCCCATCATTACTTGATTGTCACAAGCTTGAACCCGAACCATCACCTGTCTCTCATTACACCGGTGATAGCAAAACGGGTTTCTGCATTGGGAACAGCAATGAATTGTACCATTGCACCTGCAAAATGGCTTTTGATCGCTTGCATATTATTGAATAGAGGACGATTGTCTATTCAGGGAAACCAAGATATTTAGTAAGCAAGGGATTTCCATGTATTCATCTGTCGCTTTACTTGTTGAAGTTCATGTTCCAAAACCTTTTCAAAAACTGGCAAGGTTACCACCGTATAACCTCAGTACATTAAAATACAGCACAGTTCCCCATTGTCCAGGCACAAACACTTTACCTAAGTTTACCATATTCAATGGTTTATTAAAGTTTTAAAGTTACTCATCATGATAGACCATTGGAATAAGTGCACACATCTATTTATCATCAAATGCTGTTACATCCGGCAGTGATGCTTAAAACAAGACATTCCCTTGTTACCTAACACAATCCATTAATCGCTGCTGGTTATGTTGAGATCATAACATAGCGCAAACATGCCATAAGTTGTAAATGAACGTCTGACTTGGGATGACTACAGGCAGCTCCTCTCTCCTATATAGAAAGCGTTGTGTGGACAGACATTCCTCCTTCTTTAAGGGGGTTGAGATTGACCAGGACCTGAGCTATCATCCTTCATGCATTCAGCTTGTACATCCTGCTGAACCTGGAGCATGCATTGCCAAGCAAACTCTTTGAGTGAACGTGCTGGGGATCAAGTCCAGCTCTCCTTGTAGCCTACAATACAAAAGCAGGTGGTGATAATGAGTCCTGTGTGTGTTCAATCCCATCCTCACTATATTAGAACATGGAAGTAAAAAGAAAAAACTACTGTTACCATTGAACCAGACCAGTGCTAATGCATTTTAAAAACTGCTTTCTACACAACAGTGCATTACAAATCCCTGTTATGTATTTAATTCCTTGGAGAGTTCATTAATCAACACACAGATATTAGATGATCATCGAATGAAACATGAATCTTGACAATGAATCTGCTGATACTGTGAAAACAGAGCAGGAAACCTCTGTTAGAACCGTCTGGCATCACAATGTATCAGACAATTCTTGAACTTTGTGATGAAGAGGCTATTTAGCACACCCCACAATAAAACTGACAGCTGCTCTCAGCTTTTCATTTTTTGCACAAGATCAGCTTACATCTGCTGGCAGCAATGCAGAATGAGTCAGCCTTCCATGTCAACAGGACTTCCTAAAGAAACCAACAAGAATCATGCACTGTTAATATATATGAAGCATGGCTTCATGAAAACCAGATTATCAGATGAGAAAACGTACCATGGTGTGGGCATGGGGTTATGTAAAAAGCAAAGTATTAGTTCAGCCATAGGTGTAATTTACAAGGGGGATGCGGGGGACTTGCCCCCCTCACTTGACAGGGAAATGTCCTCCTCACATTGCAGCAGTACTAAAACTGTATTACTCAATAATTTATTGGTATAATCACTATTCAGTCCACTTGTCTCGACTGGAACCCAGCGGAAACACCAATCAACTGAGGCAGCGGTGGCTCACAATGCATTATGGGCAATCTGAAGCAGAGAGGAGAAAGCAAACCATATGGTTCATAGACGAATGTCCTACCATTAAACTAAAGAGCAAGCTCTGTAGTCGAGAGGTAAGTACACATCTTATGCTGATGTTAGTATCACTAACACATCAGTCGCTAGGAGGAGATTCATTACAGCATGTTATGACTGACAGCTTGTTCAGTCAATTATATTGATATAAATGGTGACAAGAACATCCAATTCTAACTGACAGACGGTTTGTTTAGCTAATCGGGCTGCATTTTGCAATTGTTACTGCTGCAGGGTAGATCATGATGTGATCTGCGGAGGTCTGTGGTGGTGATTTACCTTCCATATTGCAGTTACCAGGACCTTATTATTATTATTATTATTATTATTATTATTATTATTTATTTATTTATTTATTTATTTATTTATTTATTTCTTAGCAGACGCCCTTATCCAGGGTGACTTACAATCGTAAGCAAATACATTTAAAGTGTTACAATACAAGTAATACAATAAGAGCAAGATAAATACAATGACTTTTGTTCAAGCAAAGTACAAGTGTGACAAAATACAATTCAATAATGCAGCAGATAACAGTGATAGTTACATCAGGATATGATTAATACAAAATACTACAGATTAAACACTTGGCAGATTACAGTATTCTGAAGTACAGGATTAAATGCAGTAAAATAGGGGGCAGATAAGAGCAAATAAAGCGCATTTAAGGAAGGGTGATAGTGTCCCAGGATAAAAACAGAGGAGTTCTACAGGTGCTTTTTGAAGAGGTGAGTCTTAAGGAGGCGCTGGAATGTGGTCAGGGACTGGGCAGTCCTGACATCTGTAGGAAGGTCATTCCACCACTGCGGAGCAAGGGTGGAGAAGGAGCGGGCTCTGGAGGCAGGGGAGCGTAGCGGAGGTAGAGCCAGTCTTCTAGTGCAGGCGGAGCGGAGAGGTCGAGTGGGGTTGTAGGGAGAGATGAGGGTCTGGAGGTAGCTGGGTGCAGTCTGGTCAAGGCATCTGTAGGCTAGTACAAGAGTCTTGAACTGGATGCGAGCGGTGATCGGGAGCCAGTGGAGTGAGTGGAGTAGTGGAGTAACGTGGGAGAAGCAAGGCAGAGAGAACACCAGGCGGGCAGCGGAGTTCTGGATGAGCTGGAGCGGAAGGGTGGCGGACGCAGGGAGGCCAGCCAGGAGGGAGTTGCAGTAGTCTAGGCGGGAGAGTACCAAGGCCTGGAACAGGAGCTGGGTAGCATAGTTGGTGAGGAAGGGTCAGATTCTTCGGATGTTGCTCAGGAAGAATTGGCAAGTGCGTGCCAGAGTGGAGATGTGCTGGGAATAAGAGAGGTAGGGGTCCAGGGTGACTCCGAGGTTCTTAGCAGAGGAAGATGGAGAGAGTGTGGTAGATTCCAGAGGAACAGAGATAGAGAGATCAGAGGAGGGGGAGGAGGAGGGAAAGAAAAGGAGGTCAGATTTAGAGAGGTTGAGTTTGAGGTGATGCGAGTGCATCCAGGAGGAAATAGCAGACAGACAGGTAGAGATACGGGAGGAGATGGTGGAGTCAGAGGTGGGGAAGGAGAGGAAAATCTGAGCATCATCAGCATAGAAGTGGTATGAGAAACCATAGGATGCGATGAGGGGGCCCAGGGAGCGGGTGTAGACAGAGAACAGGAGAGGACCCAAGACTGACCCTTGGGGGACTCCTGTTAAGAGAGGGTGAGGTGTGGAGGTTGCTCCACGCCAGGTTACCTGGTAAGTGCGGTTGGAGAGGTAGGAGGAGAACCAGGCCAGAGCAGTGCCAGAGATCCCCAGGTCAGCGAGAGATGATAGTAGAATAGAGTGATCAACAGTGTCAAAGGCAGCAGAGAGGTTGAGGAGAATTAGGACAGAGGAGAGAGAGGCAGCTCGGGCAGACTTAAGTGAGTTGGTGACAGACAGGAGGGCGGTTTCAGTGGAGTGAGCAGAGCGGAAGCCAGATTGGAGAGGGGGGGGGGAGTGAAAGAGGCTTTTTTGAAGGCAGAGGGAAAGAGACCAGAAAGTAGAGAGTACCTTCAGATTAGAACTAGGGACAGAGGATACAGCTAGGGACTATCCCTGGAATGCACGTCTGTAGGTAATTCCCCTGTATCAGTCATAACATTAACACAAACAGCAAGCATCAGTCTATGACAGCAACACATATTCTACTGATGACTTACAAAGATAACATTTCTAAACATCTCTTATTGTCTGCCATTCACTGTATTTTGTTGCTAATACAGTGCAAACTACTGTGACAACCTTACATTATATCACAATGCTCCATGATCACATGAGCCCGCCATCAGATGGAATTAAACCATCTCAAAGGCTTCATGTAGGGAGGAATATTCTCTATCTACAGGTACATTCTTATTTCGAAATTGCAGTTTGGTTAATAGTTAATTTGCGAAAACAATTGATAAGTTTGTGAAATGGTCTGAAAGGGAAATATACTGCCTGAATATACCTAGCCCTCCCCAGAGTGAATAAAGAAAGATCCAGTAAGGTAAGTATATAGAAACCATAAAATATTGAACTTTATTATTCCATGCACATTTATGACCATGATTGCACTAAAGAGCTTATCCTTACATTGTTATTAATCACACATTTTCAGATTAAAAGTTGGTCTGACCTGGCAATTAAATCTTGTTAACATTCTGCACATTAAGCAAAAAATAGAAGTGAGAACACATCCTATCCACCTTGGTCTCTTATCCAGCACACATGGTAAATTATAGTGTCTGCAGGCTAAAAATGATTTACAATAACCAGAATGAAATAAGCAAACAAGCCATGTCAGAATATTAAAGTGATGACTTGCTGGAAGGCCTTCAGTTTCAAACTAAAACCTTGTGCTGTCACTTTTCAATCCATGTTAATACAAGTATGTCAGTAACATTCATCCCACAACATAGCTGCAGATTCAGAATTAGAGGCATCAGTATGATAAAAAAGCTAATGACCAGGAAAGCAGTCCTCTAGATGCAAGCAAAAATGTTACTGTGACAGATAGACAGATGGATGTACAGTATGGGCAGACACCCACGACATACCTGGAATCTGATATTCTAAGTTTTGCTAGATATTGTTAGTACATATGGATGTATGAACACCTACACTCTATCCACAGCGACAGTAAATTAGTTCTCAAAGCATTACTTTTTTCTTTAAGCTTTTTTTTCCACACATCTTGAATCACAGAATCTTAGCAAACGCAGCTTGCCAGGCTTGCCAACCTAAGAACTCTCATGGTGTTGCCAAGCACTTATTTCAACAAAACCTTTCTCTGTGTGTGTGTGTGTGTGTGTGTGTGTGTGTGTGTGTGTGTGTGTGTGTGTGTGTGTGTGTGTGTGTGAATCTAACGATATGTGATAATAGCACATCTTTACAAAGCAATCCCCTCTACCACCCTCTTATGAATCACGCTCTCTTTTTCCAGTATATACAGACTCTGGGAATCAGCTACAGCTTCCAAAAAGCAAAATCTCTAAGCAAATCGAAACCATTGGCAGCTCTTCTAATGCAACATAAACTGCTTGAAAATACAACTTGATCGAATCTATAACTTCAATGATAAAGCAGACAAGGAAAGAGCTGTTTTTCAATGTTGCCGTTTTGCTTCATTTTGTGCTTCTACTGTAGTAACATGTCAATCCTTTGAAATGTTATCATGTGATTTACAGGACTAGGTTCAGTGCTTGTAGTGCCAGTTCATACAGTATGACCCAGATCTCAACCAATGTACAGAAAATCCAGCTTCTCTTGCAAGCGCTGTTACAGACCTGGTATATTATCCTGGTGCATGTATACATTGCCACATTAATAGTAAGCAGTATCAACACATTTACAAACTAAGATTAAACACCTTTAAATGTTAAACCTTTAGCCTATTAGAAATATTGATAACCACTCAAATAACCCATAACAAGACGCTTCTTAAACTCTGTGAAATTATTTATATTATAATACGAGACAACCTACACACACAACGTATTAACTTGTTATAAATCACACAAAAGAAGGTTGTACTAATGAGCTACCACACATGTTTAATGGTTGGATAACGTTTAACTAATAATGAGCTAATGTTATCAGACACAACAGTACTCTTCCCAGTTAGGCGATTCAGTTGCCTAGCTAGCAGCTACCTGCACTATGTGGAGCTGTGGAGTGAGACAAGCCCAGGAGAGTTTTCTGTGCACACCCTCGCTTTGATTGGATGGGATCCCTTGTTGAGCAGCTGGCAAGGTGGAGCTCTCATGTCAGCGGTGAAGCAATAGGACAGTGTAGCAGCTGATCTAAAGCAAGGGGCTGAGATAGAGAAGCTAAAAGGCTCTGCTGGGAAAGAGCTTAGGGGTTTACCTACATTAACGTCACCAGGGCCCTCTACACATTAGTCCTCACAGGGAATACAATCAAACACCCTGCCTGCCAAGGGGTTGAATATCAAGTGCAGACTTCATTGTTGTCAGTCCTGTTGTCAAGACAGCACGTGGCTCTGCTGCTGCAATCGATTCACTTGGGGTCCACCAGCAAAGCCCCACAGTATGAATTCATACGGCTTCATAGTTCACACATAATGACATTTAAATCCCTGCCTGCAACCTGTGAGGTGTCTACCATGAACAAATACTTGTTTTGTTACTTATTTTGGATATGTCCCTATAAAAGTTCTGAGTTATGCAAGAAAACTTGACAGCTAGCAATTGAGAATTGAGAAAGCTGCTCTTGCTGAAAAGCAGAGCCTCTTCCCCACAGCAGCCCAACCGACCACATCTGTCTTATTTTATTATAGCTGGTGCTGAATATGTAGAGGGCATTCTAGATGAATCTGCTTGTTAACTGTTACTGTGCCACATGTACTGTATTTTCAAATATAGAGAGTTTAGCACACATGAAACAGATATGCTGTAGCACAGGTATGTTTGTGATATTGTCTGCTCTTGTCTGGCCTATGAGTGTTGCTGGTTGGCTGTGCTTCTTATGCATCTTTAATTGCTACCAGCCTGAAAAAAGCAGGTCTTAAATCACAAACCATTTCATCATAGACTTACCAGAAACCTGGCCCAAGAATACTTGGCTGCAAGAATATTCTGTTCAGAATCTCAAAACCAAAAGATGTCAAAAGGAATAATTTTCTGGACCATGACGGATTGGGGTAAAAATAAAACAGTGACTGTAAAACCCATTTTGCATATTACAATACAGAGATTGGCAGGTGTGGATGGGTGAGCTTCTGGCTTCCTCCCCATCACTCCCTGGCAGTGCCGGCTCCAGATTAGAAGCAGCAGCAGGTCTGACAGCCAGCAGCAAAGCTTCTCAAATAATATCTAATTTCAGTCAGGACAATCTTGTGTTAAATAACCACTTTTATTATAATACAAAATCTTACAGATTTCCAAATCTACAAATAGTTGGAGCATAGCTAATGCATCTATGCGATTGTGTTCATCCCGGTAAACAAAAATATTAGGCAGAGGGGCATCGTGTACTCCCCCCTTGGACGAGGCTGGGAGTGAGGTGGTGGTGGTTGGGGAGTGAGGTGGTGGTGGCTGGGGAATGAGGTGGTGGTGGTTGGGGAGTGAGGGTAGTGGTTGGGGAGTGAGGTTGTGGTGGTTGGAGAGTGAGGTGGTGATGGTGTTTGGGGAGAGGGGTGGTGGTGGTGGTTGGGGAGTGAGGTGGTGGTGGTGTTTGGGGAGTGAGGTGGTGGTGGTTGGAGAGTGAGGTGGTGGTGGTTGGGGAGTGAGGTGGTAATTCGAAAGCAAGTCAGGGAACTTGCCAGTAATTGGCTTGTATATTGACCAATGAATGTACAAGACTGCTTGAAAATCGTGTTAGCTTAATATTATTAATTTTTCAATACCCTTCAGCAGGGTCATTCCTGAAAAGCTGCAAGTTTCATGTCCCTGAGATATGTTGAATACAGTATTTCCAGAACTTAGTAACTGGGAGTAGAATCAGAAAGTTGATCAATCACACATGAGTTACCTGCATTGAAAGTGGCTGTATTGGAAACTTTCATACAAAAGAATCCCAACATAAACTATATTGTTATGGTGTGTCTCTAGTTTACCAGTTTTACTTCTGGTTGTCAATGAGCCACGGGTATAAAGTTACACAGTGAATCGGTGTGCAGCATCCCCAGTAAACATGGATGATTCTCTACTCCATCACTGCATCAGCCATGTATGTGAGATTCAGAAATCCACCACCCGTCAAGCAGGGACCCAGAGGCAGAGAGTGATATCATTGCATTTTCACTAGATCTGGAAATAAACAGTACCACCCTGTCTCCATGGCTAGATTGTAAAAACATCTCCTATTGTATAAATCATCATATATTATAGGACCAGTAATTCACATTATACCAGCCCCATGCTTCTGATGTTGCAAAGTTTATTATGTGATATTACAAAGGATTTCCCATGCTTATGGTGCTTTTATCTTTCCTTGCCCTGCTTTACCACACTGGTGACAATATTTAAAGATCAGGGTATCAAAACAAGAGAGCTGGGATTTGCACAAGCAATCCCCTTGTTCAACACA
Source organism: Acipenser ruthenus (assembly GCF_902713425.1). NCBI lineage: Eukaryota > Metazoa > Chordata > Actinopteri > Acipenseriformes > Acipenseridae > Acipenser > Acipenser ruthenus. The sequence goes on from NC_081190.1 coordinate 16,718,857, forward strand.
AACTCGATCTATTGAACCGTGATGTACACAACTTATCCCCATGATGCCCTGGGCCCTCACACCTTGAATGTTGGGAGAAGCAGTTTTCTGAAGGAACAATTCTGTAATGAAACAGGCCATGACATACTCGATTCGGTTTTAAAATGACAAACAGACAATCCGTGGGACGTCAAAGTGGAAACAAGGTCTCTGATATAAAATGGATGCGCAAATACTGATGAAGAATGCATTCTGCTTAAGAAGAAGAAGGATCTTGCAAACAATAGGGCTAGCATGTTCCAAAACAAAAAAAGCAAACCATTGACTTTGTGACTGCGAACCTAATTAGATCATGAATAATGTGCTAAATTATGAGTTGCTGGTTATCAAGCAAGAAAAATGGAATGGAAAGGGTAGAGATACACAGGCAGTTTGATCACTGAGTTTTTAAAAAAGAAAAAAGAGTGGAAAAAAGTGTTGGATTGTTATTGTTGTTGATGTCTGGAGGAATCAACACAGCAAATCATTTTAAAAAGCTTTTTACACTCAAGAGAAGCCAAAGGCTTTTACTAGATATCATGTTTAATTAAAATTTTTAAACCATCCCCATAGCTTCGGATTGGGAAGAAAGGGGTTCATTATTCAAGATGTTATTTCGCTTTTTTCCCCAACCAGGAATATGAAATACAATACAGTTCAGAGTAAGTTTGTCAAAGATTTACACAGTTTCCACGGACATTTTAACCTCATTATGTAGGTTACTGTTAGTATTGATTTAAAGCTACTTTACCCTGCGTCTCAGAAGCATTAAATCATCTTAAACTATGTTCACAGAACACACGTCATACCAGGGCTTGAAGCATACTGTAAGGAAGATGTAGCATAGTTTTGGCTGCTGCTTCCTGCCTCTCAATCTCATCTCCTCTTCCGGGCCTTATTCACTATAACTGACAAGTAATGGCTGAAACATAGCGTCCTACACAGCTGTGCCACAGCCCCAAAGAGAGTTCTAATTTGGAGACAGCTTCTCAGGGACTGACTGAAGGACTCGTTAGGACTAATGGCAGCTTTGGCAGTATGTGCCAAATGGTTTGATCTAATGTACCGTACCGTTTCATTAAAAGCACAGCAAAAAATTATCTTTTCCTGCTCATCTGGGGGGAGGGGCGAGGGGGGGGGGACAAAAATGATTGCAGTGGGGACTGAGAAACCTGCAAAAATGGTAAGGCATGAAGGAAAGGAGGAAATGCACATACAAATAACTGTTAAAAAACACAATATCCCTGTTCCATAGAACAGCACTGTTAGCCAGCCTTGTTTAAACAGAACACCCCACCCCACGCTAAGGTTTTATATTCTGCAAGCCAAAGCTATGAAAATAAAAAAGAAACTCAGCCGTTGTTGTGCCAATTGAGCTGAGTGTTAGGACATTTATTGGAAAAAATACACAGTTGTTATACAACCCCTGTACACTTCAGCTCTTTGTAGTGAAAAGTAGTTCAGTTTAGCAGTTTACCAGATGGGCAAGATTTCAGTGAAGCTGGCAGAATCAGGACTATAGTTCTGTGATGGGCTTGTGATGTATTGCCCATTGACTAACTAACTGAAAGACCCTGTGGCACTCGATCAGCTTGTCGGCATTAGTGAATGTGTGTTTTGGGCCTTCCTCTCACTCATAAATGTTTCAGTACACAGACACTGACTGGTTGACTGGGGCTGTTTTACATTGTTATTTATAGTAGTTTCCATTGGGGGTGCTTTCTTTCTTAAAGGAGACCAAACTGAATATTAGCAGGAAAGATCAGGCAATTATAGTTTTATGGGATTTGTGATATTCTGCTTATAAATATTTCTGTGCGGCTGTGATCCCATTGCTTAGGCCTGGAGGTTAGTTGGAACTTAAAATGTAACAGAAATTCATTAGGAAACCTCTTACGGTAAAGTTGTGTACAATATAGCACAATATCAGAAAGCACTAAGAAGGCTATTATTATGATGTCTTTAGATTGCATGCTTTTCCAATTATTATTATTATTATTATTATTATTATTATTATTATTATTATTATACTCAATTCACATACCGAAATCCCTCACATACTCTCAACCAGGTTAAATGTAGTCAGCTGTTTTAATTCTTAATTGAGGCTGACTCAGTCTTAAAGTAAAGCTAATATAAAATGAATGCCCTGGGTGAGTTTGCTGGCTTTCCAGGGGGAAGAGAAGTCCTTGTAGGCTGAAACGGAAAGTCACAGTGTGGATCATCCTTCTCTGCTCTCTCCCTTCTTCAGGGGAGACAGGCAGAGCTGCCAGAACATTGTAATAAATAGCAGGTAACAGTACTGCTGCTGAGCTCACGAGCCCCCTAGTGGTTTCAGAGCAGAGAGGAAAAAAAATCGTAATTTTGATCAATGTAGGCTACTTAAGTTAAAGGAATACTTTTAAATTATTTACAGTAGATTTTCCTACAAATTAATGTTACATGTTTAATATATTTTTATGTGTGCTCTGTAATAAATAAATAAATAAATAAATAAATAAATAATCGTTTATTAAAACAAATGCTGGCTAAATACAAGTTTCAAGTTGCATTGCATCTGTCCTTATCTTTCAGAATGCATTTGCCAAACTCAAAGCACATTTCTCCACATGCCAGTCAACGTGCATATCCAAGGACATTGTCTAAACAATATAGTTGTTTTGTATTTGATGTGTCTATGGAGTTAAAAGATGAATAGGAGTCACCTTCAGCTATTACAGCCAGGCTGTCCCTGTTCCTGCCAGGGTAACTGCAGCGCTGACATTGTGGTCAACTGGAACTCTAAAGACTCGTGGCAGACTTCACTTTGTTTTATCTTGTGTGGTACATGATCCAGCTGTATGGGTACTTTCTAAATACCCCCCAGGAAATACAGACCAGAAAGTGCCTGCAGCTACAGCCATACCGATGTGCATTCTTCGCTTGTCTGGTCTCAGACTTGCTGTAGGACGTGGTGCTGGTGACTCACCACACATCACAACCAATCCCCCAGCATGCATAATAGACACTGCTGGGGATCCCATCATCTTAGCTGACATGAAGATTCCACAAAGCTCTTCAACAGAACTGCAGGGGTTAAGCCTCTTGTCCTGCTCAGAGGTCAGAATTCTGGCTAGCCCTAAATTCCACTACTCTGCACATTCTCAAACATGTCTTCAGTCCCTCCTCCTGGTGAAGCAAATCTTGAGTTAGCTTTAATCATCAGGTTTGATAGGAAAGCATAAGGCATAGACAAGCCTTTTTATGGTGTTGTTTATGATTGAGAGTTTTAAAGTTAATGACAAACTAAACAGTTTCATAATGTACCTGTTGCTCAGATGTTTGTTGAGATATTTTGAGAGCATTTGTATACTGTAATCTTCATAATACAACACACACTCTCATGACAGAGTGGCCCTGCATCCCTTGGGTAACGTGCACATCATGTATAATGCACACTTCTAACACACTACCTTAGCATAAACACCATGGTACACTATACAGAATACTAGAATTACACACCGAGTATATAACATGCAGCTCATATATGAACAAAGAAATTGGCCTAAAATATACTGTGAGAATTGCATTAATTATGATGCCAGCTTTTCACGTTATCTGTACGCTGTTTTAAAATTTTTAAATGTTGTAAAAATAATTCATGTTAGTGCCTCGAGGTCTCGAGGCACTAAATATTGTTGTTGAAAATCTAATTTGTTTATTACAATTTTCCTTAAAATGTACGAATTGCCAAACTGAATGCTGTCATTATTCAGTGTTTTATCAGCATATGTTTTATTTTTCAAGCGTACATAATGCTAGCATGTGTTAAGCTTGAAAGAGAAGTCTAATATGCTACACATGTACACTGTATGAACTGAAAACGGCATGCACCAGACCTAACCTGGCACAGGACCTCCAGCAGTCAGGGGCCCTATAGTGTACCAGTACTACGATTTGTAGAGCTAGTTAAAAATGTGTTTTAATCTCCCTTTCCAATGTGAATCACAATAACATGATCATATTTAACTCTGAAGTGTTAGAATCTATGTATTACCATTTTGCTATGTGGTTTTGATGGTCTCTTTAAACAACAAACTAGTAAAGATTAAAACATGCGGTTAAAGCCGCCAAAAAAAAAAAAAAAAAAGGAATTTATCAGATACACTTAAAATGTACTATAATAATACCCGTAATAGTCTTATTTGTAATGGAGCTACATTTGAACCTATTTTGAGATTCATATAATATTGCCTTACAGAGGTTTATCGCTTCAGATCAAGTTGCCTGCAGTGATCAGCTGGCATTTGAGCTGGTCATGTTGCACTTTCTAGGGTGTCTAAACAGTTACCCAAAACAAACCCACAGTGGTATACAGTATATACTATTCCTAGCACATTCAGGGGAGCCCTGTGAGCGCTGACAACATATCCAATACGCTTAACTATGAACAAAATTAATAAGAACTCAAGCTGCCAGCATGGAAGGTGTCTAAGTATATATCTTCTCAGAGACGAGATGCGTGTATGTTGACTTCAGCATGAGTTCAGTGGTTGTGTTTTTTGTTTTAAAGTTACAGTAGCACCTTCAGTATTATTTATTCAACAGTTTGGAACAAATAATAATACGACTTGTATAAAAACCTTGCTTTAGTTGATTGAAGTATGTCAGTAACCTACATCCAGTGCCATTGACTCAAAAATTGATTAACACAACATACATCAACAGTATGCACTGAATAGTATATAAAAATAATTAGAAATGAAATGTCTTATCACAATTTTATAAGCGATTCTCCCAATACATGAAAGGTGTGACTGGGCAGACACCCCCTTACCAAGTTTCATGACAATTGGATATATAGAAATATGTGTGAATATGTACATATGAAATATTGTACATACCACTACCTCCACTAATGAATAAGGCTCATAGTCACATAGGATTTTTTCCCCAAAAAGACTTAAAAGAACACATAACTGAAGTTATTAATTACCACGTTCTGCATTTCTGTCTGTACTGTTTGTGTTAGTATAGGTTGATATTGCACACAAGGCTGCCACCATGGGATTACGTTGCCATAAGATCTGGAGTGAGTGTGTCTGTCTATTCCCATGCCACCTTGCAGCACTACAGTAGGTGTCAGAAGCTTTTTGTGTGTTTGAGCATTGTACTGCTGACAGCACCAGTCTCCTTCACAGCAGGCACAATGGGACATTGCTGCTAACTGGTCCACATAGTCTGTTTTACCAAGACTCTGATTCCCCAGAGCTAGAATACTTTCATTTCAGAGCATAGCCAGTGACTAATCACCTCGGAGGCACTTACCTTAAACACCATTTGATTGGTCACCTTTTACATCATTAGTGAGAGTGGGAGCAGGGGTGTTGCTGGGATGTCTGATCAGGTGGCCAATAAAGACGTATAATACAAGGCAGCTCTTGAAGAGGATGACAGCACATTTTAACCATGAGAATATTTTCAACATATTTTACAATATTGTATTAACAATTAACGGTCTAATAAGTGCATTTTTGTTGATGCCATTCTTTGTGTGTGATTTTGTTGATATGTTCATTTGTTAACAAGCCAACCTATCTGTATATAGTAGGGCACGTGTATGTCGAATATTTTAACATGCCTGTAACACAACTCACATATAACAAACATTTCTCTTTACATACCTTTGTTTGTTTGTATAACACGCGTAAAAAATATCTGCTTATTGAAGGCTAAACAGAGGCCTTAAATTTGTGTTGTAAAAGATCTTTCATCAAGGTTAAAAGGATGAGGGGTTGTCTTGGTAATTTATCATTTTACATTATTAATAATCTTGTAGGAGGGTATTCATTTAGGTGAGTTTCACTGTAGTGTTCCTGCATGTAGTAAATCTTTCTTGCATGGATGTCTTCCTGGAGTCAGTGGTAACATTCCCAGAAGCACCAAGGCATCCTCATCCCTCACACCATTATAAAGCTGAGGATTACACCACGTGGTACCTTTTTCCTGTCACAGAACCATGTTGAATATTACTATAGCGAGAAGAGGCACGGTATGACCCGGCTCAGAGTTAACGGATCAAGCCTGAGATTCGGCTGTTGTGTGTGCACTAATGGTGTGGTTTGGGTCCATTATTACTTCTGGATAGTACTAGTAATGTTACAGTTAAGCGCAAAATAAAAAGCTGAAATAAATCGTCATGGAATTGTTACAACCTGTTATGAAATATTTAGCACTGTACTCATTTTAAACTATAACGTTTGTCATTTACCACAATAAACATTTTATTGTATCCTCCTTTTTCAACATTGAAGACATTGCGGAAGACTTCTAGACATTGAAACATTTGTCATTGAATTGATTAGGTAGTTCTCAATTTCCCATTAATAGACTGTCCTTTTATGGGCGCTGCCAGCAACATCCCAGCATCTATATTCTCTGCCATGTCAATGTTTTACATGGATAACTACTGTGAGAACATGCATCTCATTTTTCAGGATAACCCTTATGACAGACATTGCAAGGCAATGGACATTACAGTATACAAGACATTGTGTGAGGTTTCCGTTTAAAGAAATATTGAACGATGCATTGCTGTACCTATGAAACTGCAAGATCCATTTATCATCCACTCATATAGTAATCTAGTAATCTATAGTGATTTAGTAACTACAACCTGACACTACGTTGAGGAAAAAAAAAAATGTTTTTTTGTCCTTAGGTTTACATTTAAGAATATTTGTGCAAACTGTAGAGAATAGTTTTGCCCTTGTAAGAGTTTTCTCCCTCATCAGTTTGCTTTTTGATATGCAGCAGAGCAGTACCTCACTGACATATAGGAGTCCATTAGACAAACCACCTCCTTTAAACGTGGAGGTTACATTTCCATGCCGAGATACTGAGAAATGGATGTAGTGTATTACTACACTCATTATTATCAGTTGTCCCTTTTTGATGTTGTACATAACCTACATTAGACTGGGTTATGGATATTATTGATGGTTTTCAGAACAAAATAATGTAGTACCAGTGTTGGTTTTGCTTCGGGTTTTTTCTGTTGTAAGGTAATGGTATCATGTTTTAATAGTCATCAGGCCCAGCATTGACAAACCTACAAACAGTAATAGGGTTATTAGAAGTCCCATTTTCAATTGATTTTTTTTTCTTTTTTTAGGTGCTGTCTCATTACTGTCTAGACAGCATGGACTTATTCATGGGTGGTACAAGGTATTGAACTCAACTTGCAGTCTTGCTAGGCAATGTGAAAATTATGAAAAACTTGACATCAACAACTGATGAAGTTAATTTAGACCTGACTACCTGTTTTTAAATAGTCCTATTTTTAAATAGTCTTTTCAAGAAAAATACAATAGAAAATATTTGATCATGCACATTTTGTAGTGCTTCTGCAGAGTTACTGTGTCGCCCAGCACATACATCACTGTGTTGTTAAGGGGGTTTTCAAGAATAAGCATGACTATGCACTAAATATGCATGACTTGTTGAACCATAATGAAGACATAAAGGAACCGCTGTAATATTACTCAACTAAATTCTTTAAAGCCATTTTGGAACAGAATCAAAAGTCAACAAATTTAAAATATCAAACATCTTCTGGTGTATTTATACACTTTTTTTTTTACCTGCAGAGTTTTATAACATGCAATTCAAGAAATAATTGCAACACCTGCCATAACACTGTCACAGATTGTAGGGCCACCATGGGAAGCCAGAATGAGACTGATTCGACATTACGAGCCTGCTAAATGTTTACATCCCTTCAGGAATCAAATTATAGTTTAAACATCAGGCCTAATTCACAATTTCAAACATAGCCACACAAAACTCTATAAAAAAATCTTTATGTACTGTATGCACGTGTCAGTATTAACTTGGTATGAACAGGTTCTTTTTTTGGGGGGCTAAATTAGTTTAGCCTCTAATAGCCCTGAGAGTGAAAAGGAAAGAACAGCTAGCTGGATAACAGTAGAGTCGTTGGTAGCTATTGTGTGGAATCCGGAACACAGGTTAAAAAGTTTAATTCCTCATGCTTTCATCGTTAATTGATTCCACTGTTTACAGGGAATAGCTCTAAAACAAGGACAGAAAATGACCGTCTTTTCAGCCAGGGCCAGGTGAAGTGGTACTTTACCTCTATTTATTATCTTCTTCTGCTCAGCTAACAATACAGTTTGTTGCAGAATGGTGTGTTCTTGAATAGTTATGCCCTGCATACCACATTAAATAATGGGGCCTCTAAAATCTTTTTTATGGCCTGGTTCTATTAGTTAAGGCAGAGGCACATCAGCAGGGCTGATTACAATACAAAGGGTTATTCTCAGGGGTCCCACTTGTATTCATTCACATTCTACACTTTAAACAACCATTCATCAATTACCTCTGCAGTGGCACCAGTGCTTAACATGCGCAAACAGTTCACTTTGCTCAGATACTCTGAAATATTGGGACCTGCTTAGTAATACAATAACAACTCCAAGCAGCACTGCAAAAAAAGGCACTTTCTCTTGTTATTTTACATAAATTAGAGACTGCTGGGGGAAGAAAACGCTTCCCAGGAATCAAAATAGACCTTAATAATAGTTAAAAGCTGTGGAAAGCTTAGAGGCAGCCTCCCTTTGATATGCAGCATAAGCATAATGCTGCATAATATAAAATGATGGCACTATTAATTCAATAGCACTGGTGCTACCCAGTCCCCCCCGTCCACCCCCCATGCTTCTTTGCTAATATTGAGCACCATCGCCATTGTCTCTGGCTTCAAACTTCATCAGTATGCAAGCGGAGTGTCACTATGATGGGTGGTGACTTGGTTGGATGCACTTTCTACATTTCTGGCAAATGAGTATAATTATTTTCAGAGCTGCAGGCAACTCATGCATGTTTTATCCTCCATCTGGACCCGTGTGGTACATAATAGTGATAAAAGATGATTTTCTCCCCTTGGATGTTCACAGGCCATCAGCAACACAGCAACCGATGAAACGGTCATGTATACCGTAGCATCTCTATATATCTTGCCACAGCTTGACAACAAAGCCATTTCCCTGCAGTACAGAAATGCCTCCAATACTCCTGTCTCGCTGTTGCATACATTTGTGTTCTGGAGCATTCAGCTTTAGCATGAAGTGGTAATTTATAATGAACTTTGTTGCAGTCATACAGACAGAGGCACGGGTGTAATATGGAAGGATTTCTTTTGTTCTCCTCCCCCTTTTTTTTTAATAATCTTACACAGAGCCTCAAATAATTTTTACGTCTGGCTGTTGGGGTTATTGATGGCTAGGCTGTCTTTTTAATGAACATGTGGCTTTTCTCTTGGGTTCCATTTAATGCAATTCATAACCAGAAAAAAAGTGTTGCCCAGATGGCATACATGCAAAAATGCCTGCCTACCAAAAATCTTTGCATTTGATTGGAAGTGACGTCGCCATATCTCATAAGTCCTCTTTTCAAACCAGAACAATGAAGCAAGCTGTGTTTGTGCGTAAAGTGTGTACCACTGTATTTTGAAATGAAAGTGAAAGCAATTTGACATTTAAAAATGTATTATTGGAAGCAGCATAAATTGACCTCATTTGTCTGTAATGCCTTTTGCCCTTAGGGACAGCACAATGGTAGACAGGTCATCAGGGGCCCTTCTTGTAGGATGCTTTGCAGGGATCTTAGAAGTCATAGATGTGAACAATCAAGAGCTGTCTTAAGAAGTTTTACTGCAGCTAGTGGTGCCAAAAGACATCAGACTTAAGAGGCTAAGAGAGGTGAATGGAGTGTACATACCACAGACACAAAGTTACAAGTTACACTACAGTAGGTGATCTGAAATTAGTATACATTATCCATCACATCCCTCATTGCTTTTGTAAATTGGATTCTGTTCAGAGGCAATGAAGGGTTTCCGCAGAATCCTTGCTCTCTCGTATGCCGTTTTGCTGCAGCTATTTTCCAAGATGAAAAGCAATCTGAAGTAAATTTGTATATTATACATTGTAATGACATGGTTTATAGTAGTTTCAGGACTGGTGAAACAAAGTGTTGAGTGTAAGGTATAATGTCAATGATCCGAAGATTTGTCCATGATTTCATTAAACTGGGCTGGAAGTCAAGCTGACGTTGCCAGGTACAGTGCCTTGCGAAAGTATTCGGCCCCCTTGAACTTTGCGACCTTTTGCCACATTTCAGGCTTCAAACATAAAGATATGAAACTGTAATTTTTTGTGAAGAATCAACAACAAGTGGGACACAATCATGAAGTGGAACGAAATTTATTGGATATTTCAAACTTTTTTAACAAATAAAAAACTGAAAAATTGGGCGTGCAAAATTATTCAGCCCCCTTAAGTTAATACGCCACCTTTTGCTGCGATTACAGCTGTAAGTCGCTTGGGGTATGTCTCTATCAGTTTTGCACATCGAGAGACTGAAATTTTTGCCCATTCCTCCTTGCAAAACAGCTCGAGCTCAGTGAGGTTGGATGGAGAGCATTTGTGAACAGCAGTTTTCAGTTCTTTCCACAGATTCTCGATTGGATTCAGGTCTGGACTTTGACTTGGCCATTCTATCACCTGGATATGTTTATTTGTGAACCATTCCATTGTAGATTTTGCTTTATGTTTTGGATCATTGTCTTGTTGGAAGACAAATCTCCGTCCCAGTCTCAGGTCTTTTGCAGACTCCATCAGGTTTTCTTCCAGAATGGTCCTGTATTTGGCTCCATCCATCTTCCCATCAATTTTAACCATCTTCCCTGTCCCTGCTGAAGAAAAGCAGGCCCAAACCATGATGCTGCCACCACCATGTTTGACAGTGGGGATGGTGTGTTCAGGGTGATGAGCTGTGTTGCTTTTACGCCAAACATAACGTTTTGCATTGTTGCCAAAAAGTTCGATTTTGGTTTCATCTGACCAGAGCACCTTCTTCCACATGTTTGGTGTGTCTCCCAGGTGGCTTGTGGCAAACTGTAAACGACACTTTTTATGGATATCTTTAAGAAATGGCTTTCTTCTTGCCACTCTTCCATAAAGGCCAGATTTGTGAGTATACGACTGATTGTTGTCCTATGGACAGAGTCTCCCACCTCAGCTGTAGATCTCTGCAGTTCATCCAGAGTGATCATGGGCCTCTTGGCTGCATCTCTGATCAGTCTTCTCCTTGTATGAGCTGAAAGTTTAGAGGGACGGCCAGGTCTTGGTAGATTTGCAGTGGTCTGATACTCCTTCCATTTCAATATTATCGCTTGCACAGTGCTCCTTGGGATGTTTAAAGCTTGGGAAATCTTTTTGTATCCAAATCCGGCTTTAAACTTCTCCACAACAGTATCTCGGACCTGCCTGCTGTGTTCCTTGTTCTTCATGATGCTCTCTGCGCTTTAAACGGACCTCTGAGACTATCACAGTGCAGGTGCATTTATACGGAGACTTGATTACACACAGGTGGATTCTATTTATCATCATTAGTCATTTAGGTCAACATTGGATCATTCAGACTTCTGGAGAGAGTTTGCTGCACTGAAAGTAAAGGGGCTGAATAATTTTGCACGCCCAATTTTTCAGTTTTTTATTTGTTAAAAAAGTTTGAAATATCCAATAAATTTCGTTCCACTTCATGATTGTGTCCCACTTGTTGTTGATTCTTCACAAAAAATTACAGTTTCATATCTTTATGTTTGAAGCCTGAAATGTGGCAAAAGGTTGCAAAGTTCAAGGGGGCCGAATACTTTCGCAAGGCACTGTATATCACCTCAGTACACTCCTGCCCAATACCAACTTTTAAACCACTGCCACAGTATTTTTGGCAGTATAATAGATGATCTGACAACAAAAACATTATGACTCTATATAATACTAAAATTAATAGTACTGCTACGACTACTGCGACTGCTACTACTACTACTACTACTACTACTACTACTACTACTACTACTACTAATAATAATAATAATAATAATAATAATAATAGTCTCCAGTTATAGTCAGTTACTGGAGTGGAGACAATCTCAGTTGTCTCCAGTTACAGACAATCAAAGAGATGGTCTATATCATACTTTGTATTTATTTTATACTAACACAAGATATGCACATCTTCTGTCTTAAGCAGCACTTTCGGAATATGCATTACATACTTCAGCATTGTTGCATTACGCATCCATGCCCACACATTCACATCCAGATGTTTTGTTTTTGTTAGCATTGCTGTGCATGTTTTTCAAAGAGGAATACCCAGCATACTTTTTAATTAACTCTGCACATTCACAGTCTGCTGGTAAATGGTGGATTCTTAGGCCAAGTGTTATGAGCAGACGATGCTGTGATAACACTTTTCCACTAAGCATTTTGCTGCATGGGGCTATTTGCATTGCACTGGATGCCTCTTGCGCTCTAAATAGTTCCACAGGATGCCGCTCAGTCAGAATGCCTTTAATTACAGCGGAATGTCAGAGTCAGAGTGACATTAAGGAAATAACAAAGCCAGGTTTGCTCATCCTGAAACAATGAATACTCTATGTTTATGCTTTTGGGCGATACTCTAACCCCTCCCTCCACAATGGAATTTGCTTCATTTTTTTATGGTAAAGGGTAGATACATTTTTGCTGGGCCTAAGGGAGAAACTGCCTGTCTCAGCCAATGTCACACAAACCCCCTGCTTGGCTGAATATGGAGAAGTATTGGTAAATAGGCTTAATCGCTGGAGGCTGCAAACTGTTTATAAATTCACTATCAGAATACATGACATTCCATCACAACATTCCAAACCACCGACCCACACATACACACTCCCTCGCTCTTTTTCTCTCTTTTTCTCTCTGTTCAAACATGGTATGTACGCTGCTGCAGGGGCCTACCAAACATCACACACTTTATCAGCAGTTGTGCCAGGGTCTCCATGGAAACTGTATAATAGATTTGCCCTAATTCAATCCCAGAGGCCACATTGAAGCGCAATGCAAAATTTGCTGGAGCCTGAATTCTTTTCAAGTCATGGCTCATGTGTCAGGAAACAAGTCAATGCACAGACAGCAGTAAACATAAAGAGAGGGGAAAGAACCTTTACTGGCTTTCTTTCTCTCTCCCTCTTTCTCTCTCTCTTTCTCTCTGTTTGCTCACAGTGACATTCAAGAGTGGGAACCCCACCGGATTTCATCCCAACCTCTAGAGTTCTGCTTATTATTAACTCCCTGATTGAAATAGAAGGGCATTACTGTTGGGGTCACCAGCGTTTCACGGTAATAAACTGCGACTAGAAACACAGAGCCCACCCTGCACAAAGAGCATTGCTTTCTGTGAGAAAAAAATAAGCTTATTGTATTCTGTGAATCTGCAGCGTGTTCTATAGCAAATTAATTGATGTGGAAGCCATTTTAGCAGTGATACAGCATATCCCTGTTAAAGGTGACATCGACCTCCTTCATTTTCACCAGTGATTTTCCAAGTTTTATAGCAGGCATACCAGCCCCAACCATGATTAGGTTCTTTGCTAAATCAGTGGTTACCTTATCTTTCAACAAGGTTAGTTTTTCCTAGAGCTCTCTTTGGACTGGACGAATAACACACACTAAGCTGGAAGCTTTAGAATAAGCAGGAGACAAAGGATTTGTGTCAGTTGAGTAAGAAGCAAGAATAAAGGGCAAAAAGATTGTATTTACACTAAGGATCTTTCATACTGAAAGAGTCTGGAGACACCATTGTTCACAGCATTGTTCAAACTTCAAATAGATACCGGTGGTTTAGTCTGGGGAAGCTGCTACTGTTAAATTCATTATCTTTTATTGTATTTTTTAATATTTAGCAATGCGACTTTTGTTTTCATTGTCAATACTCAAATGTCTACAGGAGAGGCCTAGTTAAGAGAGGAAAATCTTACGCAAAGCCACCCTTTGATCTGCTCTGAGCAAACGCATGGGGGTGGGGTTACACAATAAATCACTTTATGGGCCAGTGGGCAAAGCATCACTTACATTTTGATTCATTTATGTAACCGCAGTATGTCCAGTTACCCTTTTATCCAAAGCATATTTTTTTCAAATGTTTTAAATTGCACTGTACTGTTTGTTTTTTCACTAGCCTCCTTTGTTTCTGTTTCCATGCTTTAGATAAGCCTCATTACAGCCCAACTGCATTGATTTATTACGTCTTGGTAATGTCTTGAATATTACATTTGCAGCCTGGCAAGTTTGTACAAAGAAAAATGAGCTACACCCAATCCACCATTCACATGCGTGATATGAACACTTTGTTTTAGTTGTAGCAGACAAACCGAGATGAAGGTATTGTCTGCTCCTTTCAAAATGTACTATTTCTTCCACTGGTCAATGGCTTCAGGATGTTTATGTTTGTTTTTTTCTTCCTTATTACAACACACAAACATATACCCTGCTGCAGGGCAGAGAAATTGGGAGAAAGCAATTGGCTCAAGTGTCGATATCCATTTCCAGAAGCTAATAGAGATGAATATAGTATGTAGAAAACAAATAAATAAGAGCAGCTCTCTGCTTTAACAAGCGTAGTGTAGATGAAGGGGGCCCCTGCTAGTTTTTCTTCCTTTCACTGACATGTGAGGGGCCCCCAGCTGTTCCACACTGGAATGGCTGGAAGGTGAGTTGAGCATCAGTCTTTCCTAACAACCTTCTCAGATTGAGAGCGGAATATCTAAAAGGCACAATTTCTCGGACATTGATGCTCGGCGCTGTTATATTATCAGTTTGAGCCACCAAACAGTAAAGCAAAACAGAATGGATTTCTAATACATATTACACGATGGTAATGATAGCAAACTGATAATGGTGTCATTGAACTGCAGTGGAATGCCTTCCAATGATGACACAAAAAGGAACTTAATGTGATTGGTAATACTATATATAATATAAGTATAATCAAAAACGACAAAAGTACATTTATATATATTTATATTTCATATGGAAATGTGTGTGTCAAACTAATACACATTTCTGTTAGTTTAAATGAAGCACAACTGAAAAAAATGATGACACTTTATATTAAGTCTCTAATTAATGTGTACTTTCACATAATTACAATGTTATTATGCATAGTTACATAGTAACAGTACAATTTAAATCTTTTTGCACAATATATGTAAGTACACAATTGTATCAGAAGAGAGTTAGGGTTCGGGTTCGGGTTTAATTGTGCAAAAAGATTTACACATTAAGTACATTGTCACTATGCATAATAACATTGTAATTATGTGTAAGTCCGTCTGGATTACTAATAGAAAAGAAGAAAAGTAGCACAGACATTTGCGATATTTATTTATTCAGAAAATTCTAGAACGTCTCTGTAACCTGTATGGTCCTTTGTTGGATGATTTCTAATTTGTAATGCAGATGTATTGCACCTCAATACTTGTGAATTCCTATGTATATTTCTCAATGTGCTGTAGGTGTCAAAGGATGCGGGAATCAAACCCCATAATTAATATGAAGTAAATGCTAAATAGAATCATTTCAGAGCTTAGATTTTATGCCACTGACACTCACACTGTTTTTTTACAGGCTTACAATGCTAACAGTGCCATCAGTGACTGCATTTTAAATATATATATTTTAAATCATTACTGCAGTGTATATATTGAGACCCAGTATAATGTGTGTGAGCTTTCCAGTGTCCATGTTTAAAATGGTCCCTGCAAACATTAGAACTAGCTCTTGTAAATATTTCAGCAGGGAGTCCACAGATGCAGCTGAGAGATTCAATTCAGGATGCATGTCAGTAGGTCAGGCCATCACCCTGGATTACCTTATATGCAGCAGAACCCTTTTTATCTATGTGTGGAAAGAGGCGATGCAAAGTAAATCCACATTTTTTTCAATTAAAACTTCCATTGAAATCGATTCCCGTGTATTTTTTTGGTGAGCTCCAGTGGGTTAATAGAAATCTCATGGCTGCAGTATACTGTAATGGACTGAATGTTCTGCCCTCAATAACATGTGCTCACAGTGCCTCTGACATCTCTATGGAAATTGCGTGTTGTCAAGCTGAGCTTCAGTAAATAGCCCAATTCATCTGGTACTTATTTTTAGTCAAAAGACTTCTAGAATTACATTGACTATATCCTCATTGCCAATGCTGGGGAGAAAGAAGAAAACTCTGAGGACATCTTGAAAGGAGTGTCACTGGCTGATTTTGCGTGTGACTTGCCACAACTATTTATGTAAGTTACATTTTCCCTGAGAAGGTATTCATTAGGTAGTGTGGATTCTGGTTGACGAGTTACATAAGTATTTATTCTGCAGTTTAAACAACAAAGGGAGGTTGATCCGAGCCTACAGCTTGCAACAAATATGTTTTATTCTGGTTATATTTAGGGGTACACGATGTATAGGTTATGTCTTATATTTTTATTTAATACATGTATATACAATGGCTCTTTAACTGAAGCTCAATTACAGACAATAGCAATGCAATAGGGAAATGCAACCCAACACAAGATATCAGTATTATTCTAAGACATAATAATTTATGTTTTACCTGTCGTTTATGTCTTTGATATTTTTGGAAGCAGGAATCTGCCAATATAATAATAAACAACTGAAAATTGCAATGGCAGTATAATTGCATATCTGTTGAAGGTTTATTACCATGTAATTTGAACAAATGGGTCATTGCATATAAAATACATACTCATTTATGCTACACAAAGTAAATCGTTAAATGTATATTGTAAATCAAAACAGAGCACAGTAGACGTAGGTATCTTTGTGGGTGTCACATCTTTGTGAGCTGGGAGTTCACATGTGAGCTGCTTTTGAAAAAAAAGCTGGAATGAGATTACCTAGAAGCTGTGGATAGTATCAAGGGTCATTTCATCCTGATTTTTAGATTAAAGTATTAACACTGGCTGTTTTGGACATAGGGGTCCCACATACAGTATGTATCTTGAAGTAAAGATGTTAAAAAAATGTTAAAGATGTTGAAAGCCTGGTATATGTAGCATCAGCCACGTGTTTATTTCTCATTAAGATGTCTGCTAGTATGGCTCCTGAACTCCAGTGAACTCCCAGGCTGGGATGATTCAGGACTTTTCTTCTGCAGCAACAGTTACGGCAGCAAAGGTTCAAATTCAGTCATTTTGCTTTCCATTCACATATTTACAATATATAATCCGATGGGTGTAATTAAGCTCACAGTAAACCCATAGTAAAATGGCTCAGCGGCTGAGTATCAATGAAAGAGTTGCAGAACACCCTGTAGTGTTTACAAGCAGCTTGTTGCTAAGCTTGCTGTATACTGTGTTGTGCGTATTGCAGTGATATATTCAGCATAATCTTGATTGTTTTTGATACATTTTTTAAATGTCTCTGGGCAGCTGATCCAGATCATTAGTCCCTCCTGCAACAGCGCTGCTGTAAGACAAACAAACAGCATCTAGTCTATTGCAACTGCTTATGTCTTTTCATGGAATGTCATGTTTTTTTTTCCAGAGGAGATGACTTATTCTTGATTTAGAAGAGACTTATTTAAAGCCTTTTCAAAATGATTGTATTTTTTGCCTTTCTATTGATATTGGTAGAAAAATAAGTGCTTGAAAAAGTAACCTTGGCACTGCATTGTTATGCACTTAGCCGTACTATTATAAACAAAGACATCTATCTACCTTTAAAAAAACAGAGTGCCGCATTTCATAAAGTCAGGAATTTTTTAATCACTTCAGTTTCTTTGGTGAGGAAACCCTTTAAAGAAGCGGTTTGAATCTCTATCAAACAGATGAGTCACAATGTCGACCCCTGGCAGACACAGCAGGCTTTAATCACAGACCTTGGCAGTCTGAGTGGCTGTAATTGAAAAAATTGGAAATACCAAGGCAATGTACACGTGCTGCTGAAAGAGAACAATGCACTCATAAAAATGTTATTTAATTTGAAAGTCAGCTTTGATGGACATGTGTGCTTCACAAAAAGTCAAGCCAGTGATGTGTTCTGCACTACAGCATAGAAATGAACTTGCTATTCACATGTAGTTCACAATGCATAATTAAAATACTGCAATATTGGAACTATTGGAATACAATTACAATACCAATGTATTACCCTGAACCCTTGAGAGCTGTTAGTACTACAACTGATTACCAATTTGTATCAGCACTGGTACTACAATTGATTACCAACATGTATCATACTACTGTGTCTGAATATAGATTGCCAGCATGGCAACATTCCATTCCAGCTATACCATTGCCGACCGTGGAGGGGAGTCCCCAGGGGGCGGCGCACACTTGGGGTAGGGGTTGTACACAATTCAGAACTGCGTGGTCCTTCGACGCTGTAAGTTCTGGATATGGCTGCACGACGGGCTTGCAGAGCGAAAAAAAGCGGACGGCACTCATTTCGGAGGACGCGAGTGCTCGTCTTCGCCTCTCCCGAGTTAGTTCGGGGGTTGCAGCAGTGAGCCAGGCTGAATGATAATTGGACATTCCAAATTGGTAGAAAATTGGAAAATGAATAAAAATAAAATACATGATACGTTCTTCAGAAGAGAGGATTTGTGGAAAGGATTCCTTTTACTGACTTACAGATAAAGGGACAGCTGTGTTAATTTTGAGGGTTAATGCTGGCTACATATTTGTATCAGAAACAGGAAGTTGACAAATTTTCACTTTAATGTGAAAATGTGTTCCAAATTACTGTGTGGTGCTAACTTTAGGTACAGTAAATGTGAAGTGGGTCTAATTTGGAATAATATGTAACTTCAGTAATATGTTCAACATGGATAACCCATCCTGGTACTAAGCCTGATACTAACAGTTTGTATCTGTTCTTTGAATAAGATACCCTTGCATGAATACTGACCCACTGGAAGTGTGCTGGTGACCCAAACACAAATTAGCCAACATCAAGAAGAGAGATATGGGCTCCCGAGTGGCGCATCCGGTACAGGCGCTCTGCGTGGAGTGCAGGATGCGCTCTATAGCCTGGACGTTGCCGGTTCAAGTCCAGGTTATTCCACAGCCGACCGTGGACGGTCCCAGGGGGGCATGCACAATTGGCCGTGCGTCGCCCGGGGGGAGGGAGGGTTAGGTCGGCCAGGGTGTCCTCGGATCACCGCGCACCAGCGACCCCTGTAGTTTGGCGCTGTGGGCTTGCCTGTAAGCTGCCCGAGAGCTGTGTTGTCCTCCGACGCTGTAGCTCTTGGGTGGCTGCATGGTGAATCCGCAGTGTGAAAAAAAGCGGTCGGCTGACAGCACACACTTTGGAGGACAGTGTGTGTTCGTCTTCGCCCTCCCGAGTCAGCACAGGGGTGGTAGTGGTGAGCTGAGCTTAAAAAATAATTGGCCATTATAATTGGGAAAAAAATAATAAAAATAACTGGCAATGACTAAATTTATTTTAAAAAAAAGAGAGGAAAAGTTAGACATTTAGAATGGATTTCCAGATTGTCCTTGGTCTCAGTATAGTTTGCAGCATCAATTTATAATACACTGTTCTGAAATGTAACATTATACTTTTTAATATACTGTACAGCTTTTTCTTTAAATGAGCTATTATTATTATTTGCCTTTTGTACATTGATAGCATCTATAAATGAGGAAAGAACTTTTTTTCTGAAATGTAGGCTGTTAACAATTAAGAGATATCTTTAAACACTGTAATCAGCCATGCCATCCAATAATCGCTGCCTTAATTCAATGTGTTCTGCACAATGCACTTATGACACCCTTTATTTGAATGTGTTTCTTTAATCTAACGCACATTCATTATTTCTAGCACTTTTGCAGACAGAATGTCACGTGATAAACTAGCAGGGGGATTTTATTTCTGCTTTCTGGTTCATCTTAATTGTACCATGCTTGCATTAGCTAAAATTTAAATTGACTCTTAAAATTAAAAATCCTTTTAAACTAACAAACATTGGTCATCGTGTCTATTGATTTGCAGACATAATGGGTACGGTATATGAGGCTTAGAAAACTTGACAAAATAGATGAAAATGCACTATTGATAATGAGTTCAATTATTTTTCATCTTCGATATGTACAGTATGGTACAGCTTGAGAGACCAGAGACTAGAGTATCAGATGTTTTTTTTTTTTTTTTTATTAAGAAAGATTTCAGGAGTCAAGCTGATAGAGAAGTATCATGTCAAACTATTTGTGTTTCTAATGAACTACGCTTGTTTTCACACATTTTAGGAAGGCATAGATTACAGATAAAATGTTAAAGGTCAGCATGCACTGGTAATTGTTGTTGCACAACACTGAGCAACAAGAATTGCACAATGAAAACTGCAGACAGCAAGCTACTGAAAATAGAACACAGCTCTATTTGTGGCACAACTTCCCAGCTATTGTTGCTGATCTTGAAATTGGGGTGCCAAACTGACCAATCAAGATGCCTTTGAGCGTCAGCTGACCGGTAAATAGTTCTGTAAACGGGAATGAAAAAAAATCCTTAGTTATCACAATTATTTTCAGTCATAAATCATGTTAGTTCTTGCCTATAATGCATGGTATGCAATAACCTTAAAGTAACAGTGACCTACATGGTTAAAAATATTACTTTAATTATTTTGGAAAGTTGATTCAGACAAGTCTCTATGTAATCACTAATCGTTTCCTGTTTTAAAATAAGTGTCATTAATACAAGTGCCTAGTGCATTCATTGGTCAATCTACAAGCCAGTTACTGGCCAGCTCCTATCAACCTATAAAGTATATAAACCTACTTCGCAAACTCAGTCCTGACATGCTTTCGAATTACCACCTCCTCCCCAACCACCACCACCTCACTTCCCAACCACCACCACCTCACTTCCCAACCACCACCACCTCACTTCCCAACCACCACCACCTCACTCCCCAACCACCACCACCTCCTCCCGAACCACCACCATCTCACTCTCCAACCACCACCACCTCACTCCCCAACCAACACCATCTCACTCCCCAACCACCACCACCTCCTCCCCAACCAGCACCACCTCACTCCCCAACCACCACCACCTCACTCTCCAACCACCACCACCTCACTCCCCAACCACCACCACCTCACTCTCCAACCACCACCACCTCCTCCCCAACCACCACTACCTCACTCTCCAACCACCACCACCTCACTCCCCAACCAACACCACCTCACTCCCCAACCACCATCACCTCACTCCCCAACCACCACCATCTCACTCCCCAACCACCACCTCCTCCCCAACCAGCACCACCTCACTCCCCAACCACCACCACCTCACTCTCCAACCACCACCACCTCCTCCCCAACCACCACCATCTCACTCCCCAACCACCACCACCTCCTCCCCAACCACCACCACCTCACTCCCCAACCACCACCACCTCCTCCCCAACCACCACCACCTCCTCCCCAACCACCACCACCTCACTCCCCAACTACCACCACCTCAATCCCAGCCTTGCTCAGAGAGGGGGAGTACACGATGCTCCTCTGCCTAATATTTTTTGTTCACCGGGATGAACACGTTGCATAGATTTATTATTGTATTCTTTGTTTTTTAGCAGGTGGCACCTGGATGCTCCAAAGGATGAGGCTGTGCTCCAGCTATTTTTAATCTCCTTTTTTTTCTTCAACCATTATTTGGGTTCAATGTTTTTGGAAATCTATAAGATTTTGTAATACAGTATAATAAAGGTGGTTATTTAACACAAGATTGTCCTGACTGAATTGTTATCATTGTTGATTTTTAATTGGATTTGTACT
This sequence comes from Acipenser ruthenus, assembly GCF_902713425.1. Taxonomy (NCBI): domain Eukaryota; kingdom Metazoa; phylum Chordata; class Actinopteri; order Acipenseriformes; family Acipenseridae; genus Acipenser; species Acipenser ruthenus. The sequence goes on from NC_081190.1 coordinate 16,740,551, forward strand.
TGTACCTCCTCTTTAGCATATTGTGTTTGAAACTCAGCCTTAAAGGCATGTTCTTGCACATGTGTTCCATTCTGTGCTGCCAGCTGGATCCATTGTCATATTTACTTGGTACCAGGATTGCAAATTGCATTCTCGTATGATATTACAGGATTAAAAAGTAACAGTTCTGCAAGGGATGCCTGCACATTGCTCTACCTTGCAGCTTCAGAGAAGGTAAGGATCAACTTCAAACGCAGCATTTTGGTGAGACATGTCATGTATAGTTATATTACATAGCATGCATATCACACAACCTTCCTAAGTGGCTCCAAACAGGCACTCCTTTCTCTGTGAAGATGCATGGATCTGAAGAATCATGACATTGCACAAAGGGCTCTGAACAGACAAGTGCTTATTCTCTGCACTCCCTGCTATGTATTCTCTCACACCCTTGTTCTGGTTATACTGAAGGATTTGAAGATCATGTAAAGGTTTAGGTGCACTACTTTTTTTTTTTTTTTTTTTTATCATACATACCGGTCTGTGATTTTGCATGTGACTCAATGGTTACATCCTACTAAAAAACAACTACTGTACAGTATATTAACAATTGTAGTGTCTTCACTGCTAGTTAGGTTGGAGTTCTTCTCATAGTGGCTTGTACTCTACCTGTTTTATTATTAGTAACAGGACTATTGGTAGTAGTAGCTGTATTCCCTACCAGAACATCCTCTTTTAACACAATGGAACCCATTCACTTGATCTAAACAATGGCAGATCTTTATTATTATTATTATTATTATTATGATTATTATTATTATTATTATTATTATTATTATTAACCCATTCTTAATAGGGTATTAACACATTAAGTGCCATTGCACTCATTTGAGGACAGACCACTTAATATATTCTGCAAATATAGCTTTGGTCTGATTACGGGCCTGTCTAACTTGACTGTCCTCAAAATTGGACACAGCAGTTTGTAGCCAAAACAAAGGACTTACATATTTTTCTGTGAAGAAATATTGATTTACAATGTATCAAATTACATAAATACAGCTTGTGTTCTGATTTGTTTCAAAGTAAAATGTATTGTGTGTACTGTTGTGGTTTAAATCATTAAAATTGGCTCAACCTGCTGTGTTTACATGTTTTAAAAACAGAAACACACTAAAGAGATGTGTTTGATCTTCACAACCTTCATACACAAACCCCCTGTTTTAATGATCTAAACAGCTGTTATTAAATACTGCAATGTGTTCATAACAACTTGAACTTACTAAAGAAGAGCTAGATGTGTGCCCAACAGAAACGGAGGGGTGAATGTTGATTAAAATCAGAGAATGCAGGTTACCTACATGATAAATAGAGTACTTCTGAAATTACTTTGGATCAAATTGGTGGACTTCTATGACAGAAATAGTTGCTGTTACAAGGGAAGTCCTGGTCGTTTAGTGTTTCTAAAAGATCCACACTGGTGAAGTGAATGAAATTCATTTACAGCACAAATACATAGACCCTAGAACCCTATCAACTGAACACACACACACAAGTTTCCTAGTCAATGCGTCTTTATCATGATGTGAAGTGAGCTTGGGAGAGATGTTATTTTTACAAAACAAGGCTGTGGAGTGTGTGGACAGCACTCCTTCAGGGATTGAGGACCAAGATCCCCAATCTCATTTAATTTTGACCTAAACCATCCCTAATCCAGTTCAGATCTCAGGAGGACAAAAATAAGCATTTGACTCACAGAATCCTCCAAATTTGAATCCAAATGCAGGCTAAGTGTGCCTTCCCTTCTCCTTCTTAGCAAATGACAGCTATATTTACATTGTAATTCTCATCTCTTTTAGCTCTAGATGTCAATGTTAACCCGTACTAGTGATATTAATTCTGCATGGTTATCCTTCATCGCCACCTTAGTGGGGTATTATGAGGTAAAATACATCCAGCTCTCTTTTTACAGCTCATTTCTGTTAACATTTGATCACAGATGAAGTGACTCCCGACATGAAACCATACATCATTTTAGATATTAAGCTTGATGTGAGATTGCATACTGGAATTAATGGTGACTTTATGCAAATGTAGCTCATCTAATAATAACAATTATGATTAAATAAATAGGACTGGATGAGCAGACAGAAGCACTCAGCCAGATATATACCCCCCCCCCCCCCTCCCCCTCCATCATATGTCTTTGCAAAAGGCTGTATACAAATATAAAAAATTATTAAACAAACAGACAGAAAGACATTAACGTACATTGAACCAGATTTATCAAGGTATTTTTTTTATAAGAAAATGCAGTTTGCAACATTTCTATTTGAATATCATTTATATGTCTTTGTGTTACATAGCAACTGTAATATTCAAACATAGGCACACTTTTGATATATATTTTTTTTATATATATAAAGAAAAAATGTATCAACTTGCATTTTGGTGTGAAAGCCTTGATAAATCTGTTCCACTGCACATAGAAAGGATGCTACGGAAGCCCTGAAGGGACATGGTAAATATATATATATATATATATATATATATATATATATATATATATATATATATATATATATATATATATATATATATTATCGCATGCGCACGCAATAATATATATATATATATATATATATATATTTTTACCATGTCCCTTCTAGGCTTCTGTAGGACGCTAGGAGGAGACAGCATACAAAAACATATCCTTTGAAAAATGTCATACAAAGTAGAGAAATTACCTAAACCTGGTCTGTTTGACAACCAAAATGCCTAAAAAGCACTGGGTAACATGAGTTCTCAAGTAATTTCCAGTACTAGAGGCTACAAGAGCAGGAAAAATACCACATCTCAAGGCGAAAGGTGTCTATGTGATTTAAGGGCTAGCGGTACCTAAAGCGCATTTTTCAGGACAGGTATACACATCTAGATCTCTAATTTTTACTTGTATATATGAATTTTATACTAAAACTAGACTGCATGGTGACTGTTTACTACATTCTTCATATATCCTTCTGTGCACTCAATTCCATGATAGCATTTCAAGACCAGTTTCTTTAAATTCCCTAATGTTAGTTTCAACTGCAGGGACACAGGCTTAAAAACTTCATCATTTTAAATGCCAATCAGTTCCTCTTTCTACTACCACAATCAGCAGTACAAATGTATCATCCACAATGATCAGCAAAACCAAAAATAAATTAAAAAGGGGCATCACAGAATCTGTGCATATTTGAATAGACAGTGATTTTGTTTGGGCTTGCAACACATTCAGATCAGGTTCATTGGGCTCTTGAAAACATGTTGTGTGCCACTAGCTTTATCAGCATATTGTTTACTGTGTGGAACGTGAGGATTTTTTTCTCCACATTAATACAGCTTTCGGCTTTCTGAGACTTTATTGCTAAAGTTGTAATGTCAGCGAGGGCAGTTTTTTTTTATGTTTTATTTTCTAATTCATATTCTTCCATGACCCGGCCAAGCCTTGCAACCATATCAACACCTTTCAAATCTGATATTTTGAGCTGCCACGCTGAAATAATTTTGTCCTTCCATTTTGCGTTTGAATTGAATCTCACTAGCGGACAGAGAACAGTCTAAAAGCCCTTTTCTAATGATGGAACCAGCAGTGCTTTACTTGTTACTCTTTGAGTCTTAATAGGAAGACATTTCCTGTCTATTTCCATTATCCTTTAAAGCTGGGGGTATGTTAAAGCTGTCCAGTTTAGGGTTCTTTAATACTCCAGCTAAGTACGTATTTGATATCCAATAGCCCCTTACACTGAAGACTGAAACTACTGCTATTGTTGTACCTTTAGTTTGCCATTTAAAACCATTTGGTAAGACAAATACTTACGCAAACCATGGGGGGGGGGGGGGGGGGGGGGGGGTGTAGTAGAAAGGATTGACTGGTTGAACCAAGTTCATAATATTAATGATTCCTATTATTCACCCCTCACTTACACTCTCCTGTATCCACAGACAGCTACAGGCTCCAAAACCACAGAAAGTGTTCATGTATAATTTGCTATGGGTGTGCTAGCCCCCCCCCCCCCCCCCCCCCCCCCCCCCCCTTCCTAGTTGTATTACAATAGCTCTGTTAGGGAAAATTGTGTTTTGAGTTGGTACATACATGTGAAGGGCAATACTTCAGCTTTATAATTGTTTGTTCAAGCGTCCTGGCTCCACTGTACAACTGAGCCACGGTGGGGCTCCCTGAGCCAGTTCGGCCCGGCTTCGGAGGAGCCTGGTGAATTTTCCACTGCAGAGCCCGAGACATGCACCTGAGGTCACACACAATCAACACATCGAGTCGCATAGATGATGCAGTATTAAGAGTTTGAGTTGAGAATGTCAGATCCAGAGGTTAGAGTTGTGTATGTCTTTGTTTTCGTTCTTCAGACTGAAATGCAACGATGGGCTGATTATGCAAAGAGGAGAAGAATGCTTCTCGGACAGCAATAATTTTGATGTGATGAGCAAGGTACGAGTGTACTGACTGACGTAACATAATGACGGAAATCATGAACCACACTCCTGGCCCTGCTCGGCTCCGAGCCAGAGTCAGATGTGTTGTAAGGCCAGAGTTTCACAGTTTGTTTCTCGCTGGGCTCAAGGGCTCTAGGCCAGTGAAAAAGGGGTATATAACACATGGCTAAGAAACGTGTGCCTGTCTCTGTCTATGCATCTGTTTAAATAGTGATATTCTTTAGCATCTCCATATTTTTCCAGTTGCCATTTGGAATTGTTGAATAGTGTTAGGCAATATTTATCCACATCTATGACTGCTATTTACCAAAAACATAAAAAAAAAAACGGAAATTGAGCCAGTATGTTTTTCACACATCTTTAAAGGTGCTTCTCAATTCATTCCTGAGGCAGATCTAAAATGCATTCAGAATTTCTTTTGAAAATTGTTATTTTACCTGCAAGTCTCACTCACTCTGTGAATATTTCTATACAGTACACTGTTCCTTATGTAATACTGGTAAAGAGAAAACATTTAACTGAATTATTTCTATGTTAGTGGCTGCAGGGCTGTGCTTTAGTAAATTCACAGGTAGCCACCATATATATATATATATATATTCTTTTTTTTCTTGTTTGTATCCCTGGGTTATAGTTTATTTGAAAGGTAGCAGACTTTTATTGTACAATTCAAATTAATTTACAGAAAATACCTTCTTATTATAGTCCGGGGATGATTCCCGCCTCACAACATTCTGTAAATTAGTAAAATACCATATGTGAGGGTAGAACTATTTTTGTCCTGAAATACATTTAGACTGGGAATAAATTGAAACTGCACACATATACTGTAGTTACTAGTTATTGATAATCTACAGTATATGGTATAGTGCTGAAATTCAGATGGTCAGTTTGCGTAACATCTGCTTTGAATCTGCCTTGAAAAAAGGTCCTTTTTTGTGTAATCTATAGCTGGTGTGACAATCTGTGTTTTTTGATACACTGCTGTTAAAGATTCTGACCCCCAGCAGTAGAAACCATGGCTGGTTTCTACTGTGGTTAAGATGTCAGTCATGGCCAGTCTCAGCCCTGTTATACTAATATGAATAAAGTTATTGACATAGTGAAAGATGAAGGGTTACACCAGAAATACATTAGTAGTAAATATTAAATACTGGAGAGTAATCAAAGAGACTATTCTGTTTACCACAGTATTTCATTTTTCTTCTCTCAGTTTGGGGAATCGGGAATATGAATACGCTGACGAATATTTTTTTTACAGTGTGATTGTGATTTGCCAGGGGACAGGAGGAGTTTGTCAACAACAGAAGGTTGGATCTATTCCCTATTTGAATGTTTTATTCCACACATTAGACTTTGAAAGCTATTGCATGATGAAGAAACTGCTAAAATACTCAAAAATGGAAGTACATGAAAATGTACAGTGAATTGCTTACCTTGCGTACTGTACCAGTTTAAGATTCTTTGAACAAGAAATTGAAAGATTTGCAAGTGCAAAAGACCATAATCTATCAAGTTTATTTGTTGAATTTAAAGCAAAACAATGAACTGATTCTGCACTTTTGTAATCTATGAACTGTAAATTATAATTATTTTTTGTTTTCCCCTAAACATCTTCACAGTGTTGGAATTACACAAATGACCTAATCGTTAGGCCTGTTTAAATAAATACAAACTGTACCTTTAAATAATACACCCAAACACTGAATGACAGGAATTACAGACACCCCTTGTGATGTAATGTCTGCAGTGCTGTGGAGCAGTACAATTCAGTATGTAATGTGGACTGTCAGGAGTGGTCACACTACATTGCTCTGTCTAGGCACAGGCAAACCAAGGAAGACACCTGCTTGGGGACATATACAGTACAAGAGCCCTGTCATTATTCTACAAAATGTGTTGTACCCGAGGCAGCACTGTTGATTTCAATATGATTTCAATAGATGTAAAGACCCAGTATCACTGTTTAACCGTCATAGTGTTGTATGTTTTTATTTTATTTTTATTTATAAACAATTTTTCCTGAATACGTTTTCGTGTCCTCAGTTAAAGTTACAATGTTGCAGCCATAATAATAATAATAACACTACATATTCATAAAATATGTTGTGTTATTATTAAATGAAATGCTAAGTGAAATGCTGTTCTGAAAAAATTAAGTGAAATGCTGCTCTGTTTTATTTATTTCTGTCACAATATACAAAAAGATAATAGCTCAAACATGTGTTTCTAAGTCTTTTTTTATTATTATTATCACAGCAACATTATCGTAATATAAAAAATGAATGCATGAATGAATAAATACCCTACACAAAATGCTGGAAAAACAGTTCAGAATGATCAGGCTTCTGTTTAGGGACAGGGCACAAGATGACAACCGAACACTGTTTCAGCCCACAACCCGAGGGGTCTTGGTATTTAATTTACTGTATACAATTACTGTTGCAGTAGGCATTAATTTGTGTTTTTTGTTTTAATGGTGTCTAAAAATACAAAAACGAAACTTGTCTAAAACCATTGAGTTCATTCATCCCAGATGACACTGCTGCATGTGATGTCAGACAGACTGTATCCCAGCAACCTGAGCAACAGTTAGCTTGGGGGAACTCTGGATTGAGAATAATAGGTGCATCCACTGACTTTGATTGTGGTGCACCGTGCTACTACCTACCTGACCGGAAAGAATAAAGACTGTAATTCCAGGACTGCAGCCAAAAATGTAAGCATATCACCAAGCTTTGGGATAGACTGGAATTGACCAAAGCAGTTCATAATGCCTAAAAAGTACTGAAAGTTATTCTAGGTAGAAATAGAGCATAGGAAACAGCACAGCAATTCATCTTTAAATCAGAAGAAGAACTGATTCTAATTGTGTTTTTCTTTCTAGCTTTCTAAATAAATTGAGATGTTAATTGCAACAGTACATGATATGGATTTTTAGCTGAATCATTGGGTTGGTTATGCGTATTAGCATATACAGCCTGACTATTCTCCACAGAGGTGTATTTGCTTTGGGCCCCCTGAAAGCCTACTTATGCCACTGCACACTGCTTGTCTTGTAAATCTTCAACTGCTAGTTACAAAACAGGTGGATTGGAACAGCAGGTGTTTATTATCTTTTTTTTTTTTTTTTTTATTACAATTTGTTTCAGTTGAGCTGGAAAATGAAGAGGAGCAGAGCTGTTACAGTGAGGTGAGGAGAAGGAGACATATTCAGCTTGCTCAACTCACTTCATATTACAGGTGGCCTGCTCAGAGATTTATCCTAGCAACCTAATACCAGCTGCAGTTGATATGGCCAGCCAAAATAATGGAAAAACTGTTGTATAACCAGCTTAGATTTAGCCTCAAGTAATTCTCCAAATTATCAGTTTGAGAAAGAAGTATTATTGGATGCCCAATGTGTTCTCCTTTGTTACTTCAGGGACTTTGTGTTTCTAGCATTGTGCTGCTGTTGAGAGTGACAGATGTTATATTCTAGTTTAAACTCTAACTAGATGAACTGTGGATGTTTCTTTAAGCACATTGTTTGCGAGGGATCTTTTAGCTTTGGTCTCTTTCCTGACACCAAAGCTTCTCTTTTTATCCACATTTCTTAAGTCAAAATGACACGTCTTGTTAAATCTCACTGTGTGAGTGACAAGAAACTTAAGGAGCAAACACATTTAAAATTGCGCTGGCTTCTCTAGCACTCTGATTGGCATCCCTATGTGGGAACATTTAAATTCAAATTTGGAAGAAAAAAATAAATTAAAAAAAGAAAAGATTACACAATCGTTTACAGGTTTTTAAAATGTAGGCAAGATGGTTGTTAAAGAAACAACCTACATTTTGAAAAGAAGTAATGACAATGGTGTTTTATGTTTACTATTACTATTATGCTTACTGCAGTTTTTGCTGATATGCTGAAAATATCTAAAGTTCAAAGAAGGAAAGCCATGGTCTCCCAAGTGGCTCACCTACTAGGAGGCTGTGTGGTCCAGTGGGTAAAGAAAAGGACTTGTAATCAGGAGGTCCCTGTTCAAATCCCACCTCAGCCACTGACTCATTGTGTGACCCTGAGCAAGTCACTTCACCTCCTTGTGCTCCGTCTTTCGGGTGAGACGTAGTTGTAAGTGACTCTGCAGCTGATGCATAGTTCACACACCCTAGTCTCTGTAAGTCGCCTTGGATAAAGGCGTCTGCTAAATAAACAAATAATAATAATAAATCCTGTAGTAAAAGCAATGCCATTTGAAGTGCAAGGCGAGTATGTGTGTATGGTTGTATCTAGATTGTGCTCATTTACCAATCTTGGCTGGGGACTCACAGCACTGCATTGGTCACTGTGTTCTCTCAGGGTTAGGGAGGAAAATCGGATGGGGCTCATTTGCTTCATTGCACTCCAGTGACCAACGAGTCCAGACGGTGACTTCAGGGGATGGGCCCTTGCCGTCATGGTTCAGTGGCTTGGTAAATCCGTTGCTTAGGTTCGGATGGTGAAAAAAGGTATTTGTCTTGACTGCAGGAATTGAGGTCGCCTGTTAGTCTTTTGAAAGTGTAAGGCGACATTTGAACATAAGAATGTTTACAAACGAGAGGAGGCCATTAGGCCCATCTTGCTCGTTTGGTTGTTAGTAGCTTATTGATCCCAGAATCTCATCAAGCAGCTTCTTGAAGGATCCCAGGGTGTCAGCCTCAACAACATTACTGGGGAGTTTGTATTGGGTATTTCAAATTGGGTGGAAATAACAAAGGAAAAATTGATTTAGAAAGAAAGCCATAACGTCAGGACAGGTGTGGTGAATGCAGTGTCGTAGTGAAGTAACATTTAAAGGAAATAACAGAAACAAGACGTTATATAAGGATGTCTGCTAACCAGCACAAAAAAATGTTTAGGGGCAAGACTCCCAATCCAACACCTCTGGACAATACAATGTACAAATTACTCCACTGTTAATTAATTGAATATCTCTTTGTCCATCTCTGACAAGGACAAGTTTCAGGCTGAGATGTGTGTAAAACACAATTGTATTTAAAGTAACAATTGCTTTTAAATGGTCATTGTTTAACAATATTCTACAAAGCCATATTATTGTTAACATGATGTCACACGTCTTGGTTAACTATGCTGGGGTTGTCTGCTGCAAATGTGCAGTATCCATGGTATTACAAACGCTGTAGGAACATCGCTCAGCCAATCAAGCCTGTCATCTCAGCCCACCCGCATCACTCAGCATTAAACACCAGTTTTGGAACAAAATGGATGGCAGATTGTTCTTCAGAACTGAACTCCTTTATATCCTTGACCCTTTCAGAGGATTGACTCACTTAGCACATTGCTGCACTGCAGGTCTACTCAGGCAGTGGAGACGTGGTGTTTTTGTTTGGTCTCAGTCCCTCGCAATTCATGGAAGATGGTTGCTCTCCACTTAGCAATCTCTTCCCGCTGTGGACCCCCACGGACTTCACACCATTGAACCAGGAGCTGGGCATCGATAGTCACTGCTGACTGGGTATCCTCAGAGCTCCTCCAGCAACAGCGTCTTTCTCTCTCTCCCAACAGGGGTCACTGTGAGCTGCAATGTCCAGGCAGCCACCCATGGGGGATTTACGGAACTGCAGGTGGCATGCAATTAAATGAATTCTCTGGGTTTGTTTTGATGGCCAGTCATCAGGGAACATACCTCCACTAACCCCTCCACCCTTAAGACTGATGTGGTCACAATGCATTAATGTTTCAATTGAGGGATTTTATATTCTAGTAATTATCATTTGCTATCTGCTTCACTTGCTTTTCTTATTTGGGATTGCTTGAAATAAGACAGACTTTCTGGTTTCTCTTGTTTTGTAACAAATAACTTATTAAGCCTCTTTGGCTAGATGCCTCTTGGCCTCAAAAGCAAATTCTGAAGAGTGAAAACTCTAAAATAATACCTTGCAAATTAGGTTGGAAAAAATATCTTCACATTTTAATATTTTAAAAAACCACTATATCCATCTTCTATCTATTTGTCTATCTCTTGTCTCTGATATTGATGATAAGAATGGGTCATCACCATTGATGCTTCATTCACGCTTCATTGTAATTACCCTTTGCATTGCATGATGACAGGTTGAATCAGACAGAGCCTTGCTTTCACATTCAAGCAGTTGTGTTGGGGCCAACCTGTGTGGAAAGACAAGCATTATATATAACCCACTGTTCCTCCTGTTACATTTGGGTCCTCTTCGAGTTATAAAAATCAAAAACCCTCTGCCGTTTTAATATCATTAGTTTCCCCATGAAGATATATATTGAGCTGTTCAAGCTAACTTCTGTCTTTTGTCTTCGTCTCATTATACTTGAACCTTGGCTCTAAATAAAGTAATTGGGTGATATAAAACAACACAGAGGACTAAAATATTATTTATGCCTCTAATTACCTCATTCTGTCAGGTATTTTAGTCATTGTCTGGTCAAGTGCATTAATTATCTCCTTAACTACAGTACAAGTAACATCATAAGCACCCTCAGCTACAACTATCCTCAAATGATCAGGCTTAAATTAACTTATCCATTTTATTAATGGCCACCCCATTCCTCTTCATCTATTATAAATCTAACAAGAAATCTATTTTACTGAGTGTCCAGGTGGCAGTGAGTGGTCTAATGTTATCGAGGCAAATTTTTATATTCAATCTAAAGCACCCTTTTTTTGCACGGTAATGAGATTGGTAAAATGATATGTTAATCAGACTTGTCACGAGTTGCCTCAGCTTGTTAGATAAGTTAATAAGTGGCTGCACATTAATCAAGGTGACAAAGCTATGAAGAGCAGTGGAGGTGATACTGGGGAGGGTATTAATTAGGATTTAATTAGAAACTTAGGGTCCATAAATAAAAAAAAGAAAAAAATCAGCAAGGCATTTATGCAAATTATCAGGGCAGTGCGGTCTGGAGTGATTTGGCTTCAAAAATATATTGCACCAGTAGAATTGCTGATTTTTTTTTTTTATATAGCTGGAAGACCTGCTGGTCTCCACTTGAATTATCCACTTGAAGAACAAAAGGTTCCTCATTGATATTCTTGTCAGAATAATTTGAACACCCCACTTTAAAGACGTGATTTTACTGTGGCTGCAGTAGCCAGTACAGGGGCTGGAAAAGAACAGCCAATGCATTGCCTAGTACTGGCTTGGCCCTGCATCAAGGCATGGAAACAGTGGGCGTCAGGAGAACATCCCTCAGCTCTTACAGCAGATCTCACCTGTCACCACGATCCCACCAATGTTTCAGGTTCAAGTCGTCTCATAGAAAAAGAATATATATATATATATATATATATATATATATATATATATATATATATATATATATATATATATATATATATAAAACTGATGCTGCAGATTTGTATTAGAATGCTCCTCCTTGACTCATCATTGCGACATGTAACATGTATGTAAAATTAAGCTGGCTTTCACTTACATACAAAGTCTTTATCATTGGTACTGTTTTGTGTTTAAGTTTCTTAAAGGATTGGTGCCTTGTTATTAACTGCTCTGGTTAATAGGTATGATACTATAACCTGCGTTCCTGTGATTAGGCATCTTAAACAACCATGTGTGGCTATGTGTTCCTTTTCTTTTACTATTTTAAATTAATTGCATGTGTGGCTGTGGCAAAGTGGTTTGCAGTGCGCAGGTGTAATGCTGATGCAGTGCAGTAGAATAACGACCCAACACACTTCCACAGTTAATGAAAGCTTTATTTCTGCTTTAAATAATAAGGCTGGCAATACACACCAATGTGTAGTTGCCCAGCCAAAACCCCACAGGGGTTTCAGTCCTGAAATAATAACAACAATAATCCTGTGACACTTCTACACAACACTATCACAGTCCAACGTGAGTGCTTTCAGTGTGTGGTGAAATACACGGTAAATGGTGAACAGTAGTGAAGTGCAGTCCGGGTTTGGTGCTGGCTTAAAAGCGACAGCTCCCGGATATTTAGCCGTCTATAAGGACAAGTACCAACAGTTAATAGACAGACAAGACAACACGAAACACTCATGGTTATTTTCCAGCAGTCCGTGCGTAACCATAACAGAGGAACAGATTGCTTCGCCACATACCGATATACCCTCAGTCACGCCCCCTTCGGTAACGAGTGCAATCGCTTTACCTCCAATCCACGATTGCTACATCGCCTACCGCATTAAGGCGATGACTTCTTGTATTGTGACTCTGCCCCCTTTCTGGATGGCCAACTTCCAATTGACCCTGGAATGATCTGCCAAACCATCCAGTCCAGGGCACACTGTTCCTGTTATACAGCGCCCTCATAGGTCGGGAGGGAGATTGTTGACTCGGATTCATTCGCTCTCTGTCACAGTGGCCTATTAAAGTCATCAATTAAATTATATCACTAATTTGTCTATTTTGACAATTTTCCAAGATTTTCATTTACAATGGTTTGATTTCATATGTACTACAAATCAAAACAACAGAAGCAATGGGGGTGTTCTAATACATTTGCACACTACTGTATATGTGTGTGTGTGTATATATATATATACATACAATATAGAAGGAAGATAATACCAGTAAGAAGGAAGTCAAAACAATTTACTTGCAAATTGTTTCCTTCTATTTTTTGTAATTTATGTTATTTTTTACCATTCAGAAAAAACTCACTTCAAAAGCAGGCCGTGCTGTATATAAAAAGTGCTTTGGGGCCCAATGGATGGTCAAACCTAAGCCCCTTTCACACCGGCATGCACTACCCAGGTCAGAACCTACCCGGGTCAGGACCCGGTGTTATGCGGGTCGATTTCACACTGCTTTTGATAAAGCAGGGTTGACCTGGGTGACAGACGCAAGTAAACAATGCGCGCATCAATGCCATGGAAACCAGCTTGTTACGGACGCTTCCATCCAAGCTTCTCTGGATTGAACCGTCGGCCCAAATGTTGATTAGAGCAAATGTTTCTACATCCCTGCTGCAATCTGGTTCTGGTGTGTCTCAAGCAACAGGAAATATGGCTAAACAGAATAAACAGAAACGTTCCTTGCAGAGGTGAAGCTTTCATGCAGGCATGGCTATTTGTTATTTCGTTGGTCGCCATGCATTTCTGTCTTGCTCAACCCGGGTCAAATCGTGTCAACCCACATCCTGAGGTGGGTCGCTGGGACTGACCCAGGTACGTGGTTTCACGCTACGCGGGATTGTGACCCGGGTAGCCAGAACTCGGGTCCGGAGCTGGGCAGAAGTGCCAGTGTGAAAGGGGCTCTGGATGGAGGATTTATACAGACCCTCACTAATTCTATTCCCAGACACCTTCAGTCACGAAAGAAAGAAATATTGATCACTACACCTTTATTCTTGCATTATACTGTGTATCCTTCTACCCAAGCCAGCTGGATCGTTCCAGCTCTCCTGCATACTCAAGTGAGGGCGTCTGTCCCAGTATAGTCATGTGATATATAATACACAAACACAGTGAATGTGGGCAGTCGTGTACCGATGTTGTTTAAATATCTAGAAATAGATACTGTACATTTGTTTTTGGAAGCACAAGCCATGGCTAATCAGTTTTAACGAGCAGACAATTAATTCCATTACTAACTTATCTTAATTACATTTGGTAGTCTCTCTCTAGAATTGAATTCGTTGATATTTTTATTGCAAGGCAACAAATCAGCATTACTTTGTTAGACTGCACCATTTGTCTAGTAAAACAATAACAAATTACTTTTCTGAACTAACTGCTTTTCTGTAGAAAAACAGCAATTTTGGAAACACATATGTATTTATTTATTTTATTTATTTTATTTATTTTATTTATTTTATTTATTTATGTATGTATGTATGTATTTGTTTATTTTTTAAATCAAATTAAGATTATAATCTATTTTAATCACCTTGTGGAATTTATTTTTCCAACCTGTTTTTTACCCTTTTTCTCGTATTTACTGTTTAAAAAGCCAAACACTATTTTTGTTATAAATAAACACATTTTAGTGTAGTGTTGTACTGTACCTATACTAAGGCTGTACTTGTAGAAGTCTCTGTTTAGTTAAGAATATGCTTTAGGTAATCTATACAATATAAACAATCATTGAGCAGCTGACAGGTCAGTTAACATCGCTTTTCCTTTTCAGTTGCAGTCACATTCTTTAGTCATATCAACTGAATAGCATTTAGGTCCAGTCCTGGTTGGCCAAAAATTATATTTGTAGTGCGATGTGTGTCTCTCTTATGGAACTACAGCCAAATAATGCATTGTGATGTAAATACAATAAAATACAATTTATATTGAGCACCCAAGGTGTTGAACGTAGTGTTCAGACTTTTAAGATGGAACAGCCAACAGCACATTTAAAAACTGGAAATGGCTGGGTATCGTTTTGCTGCCAACTGACCAGCAGGTTGCAACTGTGGAATGGGCCTTGGCAGGTGCTGGTTACCAGGGAGACGGCAGCCTCTCCAGCATCACAACCCTTTTGGAAGGGAAGCAGTGGAGTGCATGCTGAGGGGGTTTCTCAATGCTCTGGAGGCCTCGCAGTGGATCAGCTCAACAGGGCTCCTGGTTCACACAGGGCTGATGCAGTTGCCTGTTTCCCATAATCCCAACAGCATTTCCTATGAGAGAGGTTTATCTCGAAGGCTTCATCAACGCTGTTGTAATGTTTGAAGTCCAAACACATACTTCCCAACAACAGAGCAGTTCTGTATGATGCATCACTGTGGCTTATTCACTTACAGATGACTTATCTTATTTTGTTGCCACATACCGTTGGGTATTTCTCAAACTCTGTTGCCTTATTGGAACTCTGTTTCTGGCAGTGGTTCGTAATTTATGACCTTGAAGACCACACAAATACACAAATATATTTTTTTTTCTCTGTGAAATTATCAGTGCGTACCAGTGAAAAAATAAATAAAATTTGGAAGCAAAACAACAAAGAAACAGAACTGGCCTTCAGCAGAAGAAAATAAGCTATAGTAATATTAAGTTATTCAGCAAACAAATCTACAGTCCTTTGGGGTGGCTCGTTCAAAACAAGGTCAGTCAACAATCCTGTCTAAGAAAATGAATGGTTATTTTAGGGAACATGAAACAATGCCTAACATCCCCACGAATCTTTAAGAAGACTCCAGGAGATCTGTCAAGTACAGTACAGGTTTACACTTTTAAACACACTTATTAGTAAATTAAATCCATGGCATAAGCAAATCCAAAATGCCATATTATTGAACATATAAGAAGTAAAGGGTTTTTTAGTGGGGATTATTAATCAAACCATACTAAAGGTCTCTCTGTTAGTGTTATAAAATGTGGTTCCTGATTCCCCCACATTGGAGAAATCCAGCTACAGCACATTCTTATTACAGCAAAACATGGACATTTATTTTGATGACTTGGGCTTTGTAAAGTTTTCAGCTTTATGCTAATACTAGACAAATGCCACAAATGTGTATTATTGTTTTTATGAAATAACATATTGCCTAAGGGTTGCAAACTTAAAAGAGCCCCAAATCAGAGCATCATTACCACTATACAACAGGGCAGCGCAATCCACAGCCATATAAACCATATCATTAGTGCACTCCAGGGTAAACTATAATATAGAGAGTAAACAACAAAGAAGCATGCTGTGACCCCAGTGGAACACCCCAGACACAGGTAGCCAAAAGGGAGCCTCAGCACAAGCCCAGCCAGACCAAAGATTATCAGCTTGTCACACAGGGTCTGTATATAATGGTTTTAATGGCTAATAGTTTCACATAACCTCCCTCAAAGGACGTTCGTATACAGTTCATATACAGTACAGTTTTTAGATTTACATCATCATCCTATGTGCTAAATATTATTTTGAATGATGAAATAGTATAGTGCTGTATGCTTCATATTTGAAAACATAATTATTATTAGGGTAGTCTAATAATGTGAATAAAACAATAGACAAAACTCACACATCTTTCGGATGAGGTCCTACTGTAAGTGACTCTGCAGCAGCAGTTGTTGATGCATAGTTCACCCCTAGTCTCTGGAAGTCGCTTTGGATAAAAGCGTCTGCTAAATGACGAATTAATCTTCTAAATCAGGGTGAATTCTCAAAATGGCATTGTGTACATGATAAAATACATTTGACAAATTTTTATTTCAGTGTTAATGCAGCATTCTAACTGATTGTGTTGTTCCTATAATGCTGTTGCCTAAATAAAGAATGACATATAAATGTGTGCTACACTAAAGCTTATTATGCAGGGAGGAATTGAAATAAATACCCTGATGGGCAGACAGTCTCCCTGTCAGAACCTCCCCCCGGGAAAATTCTAAAGGTTGATTTAGGAGGGGGGGGGGGGGCAAGACTTAACAATTAGAGGTTTCTAACTTACAGCACAGGCAAAACAGCTTACTGTATAACGACTGCTCAAGGGAGCACCTGAAAGTGGTCTTTTTAGACAGGTGAACATGCTGGTGATTTATAATTGGAAATATATCTCAGGGGGCTCCAGAGAGAATGAGACGTTCTGTCTCAGGGAGTATTTATATCACCAGTAAAACTGCTAATGAATAAATCATTGGTCACCTATAGTCATAGTAGCTACACCAATGGATTTTAGTTCAGGTTTTATTAGTAAAATGTGTACATATTAAACACAAGATAAGTTTTTGCACAGCAGTTAGAAATGTTAATAATTGCGTGGTTACTACTGTTTTTTTTTTCATTATAATACAAATGTCCATGGTATTAAACCAAACTTGGTGGTATCTTTGTTTAGTCTGCAAACATTTACATGGTTTCTACTAGAACTACTACACTTGTGCTTTATTATTCCAGACTTTTCTCTTACTGTACGTCCACCATTCATTGTGGTTACCCTTATAAAAGTTAACTGTGACAATTTTGCAATTTCCTATGGTTATATTGTACAATGCATTTACCCTAGTTTAGCATGGTTTTTCATGTTTTAAAATTTTGCTTTACAATACCTCTCTGGGCTTTGCAATGCTTACATATGCTTTATCATGCTTTCACTATGCTTTATTACATTTTCCTTTCCTTTTACTATGGGAAACTTTCATAAGGGTGTATCTAGGGGAGGATATTTGCAGAGAGACCGGCAGTGCTCCTGTTCACTAGTCCATCTCTGTCATGGCTCATTTATGGGTGAGCATGACTGACTGAAGCCAGCATTATCCACCAATGACAAGTGTCAGGCACTTGGCTCATTCAACCTCTTCCTTAAGATAAAACTGGAGGGCCTGATGTTTAAACTGCAGACACAATAAAGAGAGGAGACGAGACAAAGCTTGAATTGATCCAGTTCCCAGCGTATAATATAAATTCTGTTTACAACAATAACACAGACCTTTTACAGTCTCCTAACTCATTAACTCATTAACAGGTCAGCTAGTAAAGACATCAAGGAGATATGGAATGCTCTGTATTTCAACATCCTGCAAATATCTCTTTGTTTGCCCAGTGTGTGGCAAGATATTGGGGTTCATGCAATGGGTATTTGTAAATATTTCTTTATAAGTTCACATACATCTTCTTTTGTGCACAACCTACAAAATAAACAGGCTGACTTTGTGTCTCCATGGCGATTGTTAAGTGGTCAGCCTGGAAACATAAACACAGATGACTGACCTAGAGGCTGAGAACCAAGCCCAACACTTCTGGGCTACAGTTCAAATTGGTCATCCAGTGCACCCTTCAATACTGAATCCTACATATTGTAACAACCCTGGCAATGGCATAGTCCTGGACAATGTGTTTGTCTTGTTTGTTTGTTTGTCATGTCTTGTTCAGTGTTATGTGTATTGTAAGGGAACGGGGCATGCTGTTAGAGATAGTGTGTGTGTGTGTGTGTGTGTGTGTGTGTGTGCGCGCGCGTGTGTGCGTGTGTCTGTGTGTGTGTGTGTGTGCGTGTGTGTGTGTGCATTATAGTAGGGTGTGTGTGCGCATGCATATGGTGTGTGTGTGTATGGGGGCGGAATCCTCCCCCGAGGCTATAAGTAGGAGGGGACAAGCCTCAAGGAGGAGAACGCGCACAGACTTCGAAGTGAGTGGTTGCCATGAGACTGTGAGGGACAGTGAGGGAGGCACGAGAAAAGGCCTTTAGCTGTGAAGCAGTGAAAGAACCCAGAGCGAGTCTGAATAACAGAAAACGAGAGTGCATTGGAAGAAAGGCAAGTGCATGTGAGGAAAAGAGGATAGCAAAAGTGAGGGAGAGTGAGAGAAAGACTGTGAAGTGAGGGAATAGGAACCTTTTATTATTTTGGCGTGAACCCCCAACCCCAAATAAAGATTTGCTGTTCTACTAGTTTAAAAAGAAAATAAACGGATCAATTTGGAATCCCATCTGGTCCACTCGAGTCTTACTTCACTGAACGATGCGAAAATCGTTACAATATATTTATGCTTTTAAATTTTCAGGATGAGCAAAACATTGGTTTTCCCAATAAGTAGAAAATGACCTTTTCTGATGAAACAGCAAGACATGGATTTTTTGACAGCCTACCTTAATATAAATGGTCTTATGAGAAAATACCATGGGCGGTATTCATAAGCAAGCCTGTAGATGCAGATGACATCATTGCGGGTATATTCATATTTTTTTTCAACTCATTTTTGTGTTGTGTTTGTGTGATTCAGGGGGCAGGAGCTAGGGCTCCTCCCCCCGATCTGTCCCTGATCTGTCCTGCCAATAATCTCTGCATCTCCCTATTTAAATCCCAAATCATACCCTTTGTTCTCTGTCTTGCTTTTTCAGTTTTCCACCATCCTCCTCCACTGTGCCGCTCCATCTCACCTCTGCAACTGCTGCTCCACCTCTGCAATGATCTCCCTCTGGTGGCAAGTGAAGCTAACTTCCCAACCTTAGAAGCCCAGCCGCGCTGACCTCATCCTTCATTTTTTAAGGTCCTCGTTTAAAAAAACAGGGCCCTTGTGCACTGATCGCGTCCCTCCATCTGTAACACTCTATGAACAAGATAACTGCCTTGACTTTGCACCAATCTTCACCAAACTTTTACCACACACTCCTAGCCTCCTGTGAACAATTCGGATTACAGTGAGCTATAATCCAATAAATTCTTCTTTTATCCAAATATTTTTGAGTACCCTCTGAATGTACCACTTCTGGTTTATGGTCTAGTTTCACTTTGATTTTATATAAAGTACTTTTCAAGAAGGGTGACTCTTTACTGTAATGAGCTTTTATGAGTGTTTTACTGCACACTCATTTATTAGAAGTAATGTCTTCATCTTACAATGTGCAATCAGATATGCTCCTGCTTGTTGGTATATCATTATCAGCTGTTCTAAGTGATCTCCTGTTCTTGCTCTGTTCTGCTCCCTTGATTTCTTGTGAAAGTGTAACTGGATTGTACACAAAATTTTGCATTCCATGTGTGTTGTAATCTGTGGCTAGAAAGTCACTTGTCTACCCCAAGCTACTGCGAAGAAAAAAATAAAAACTATGCTGCTGATGCATTGAATCCAATGGGGATTCTGTCAACTTTTAAACATTTTTTGTTAAGACACATTGCACAGGCTACTGTCAGATTATGTCATTCCCTTATAATGGTTGCAGTTCTTGAATCTTGTTGTCCATCTGCTGGTGCATCCACCTGCCATGTTCCATTGCTCAGCGGTGTGAAGTAGTCAATTGCCTCCTAAGTGCCCTTCAAATTGTACCTCAACCTTTATGAGGCCAGATGGCTTTTCACAAAGATCCCCTCAATCAAAGCTGGTATTTCTTTCCTCAGCCTGCTTCAAGCGGACGGCTTTAATACATTCATACAGTGAAAAAGTTATGTTATCAGCATGCCACTTTCACTGCCAGTGGAAATAAGCTAATTGAAGTTTATGCTGCTGAGCCACAGTGCTGCTGAAAACCATCAGAACATGAGAGAGAGAGAGAGCTCTATTTGAAACTCAAAGAATGTTCTAAAATCCATCAAAGGCAAGTAATACCAAACTCATCCTCTGCCAGCAGGGGTCAATATACACAGCATTCAGTGGCTCAAAAATGATTGACACCCCCTTATCTTTTCAATGCAAAATTCTCTATTTTATTTTAATAGATGTACAGTAATGTACAGTATGTAATATGACAATTTTTAAACTATTTTTGAAAATAAATGGCTATACCCTATTTTCTCTCATGTCTTGCTTAATTGTATTGGTTAGAATTATAGTTTTAGCTCGCTTCATTGAGCATTAACCTATTTCGGGAAGGATAATCCTAGAATGAGCCAAATAATGACCTACAGTGCAGTATACAAATACGTACACGAACCAATTATATACCAATGTCAAATCCCATTCCAGCTTACATATGCTCCACCCAAACAAAGTTATATACACGTGTGTCATGTATCATGCATGTCTGTTTCGTTTGTGTCTGAATGTGAGGAAAGGCATTTGGAGACCCATTGCTTATCTACAGTTTTTTAAAGGCAAAAGCAAACATTTTAAAAAACGTCCCTCACAGGATGGTGGGAGGAACTTGACTCAGAGCCCTTTTTAAAGTTGCACCTTTACCACACAGCTTGTTAAGTACACTGGATTCCTTTTGCTGCCAGCCTACTGAACTGGGCACTGGAATGGTTCGTTGTTTCATGATGCCAGCACGTAATAATTTAGCTTTTGATTTTTCGTTCGTTACTGTCGTAGCTATACACAATAGTTTTTGCTTACTGTCCACATTAACATCCCTGGTTTTAGGCGTATCAAATGATGTGTTTCGTTCTAAATAAAAGTCCCTCTCAACCACCTTCTGTTCTTCAGCAATAGTAACACGGCTGAACAGGACTTCCAGAAATCAAAATGGAAGAATTCTCCAAAGACAGTATGAGCAACGAGCGGTGACAGGAAAACTAATAAATGTGAAATAATTGTGATTGCGTTGTAAAGTGAGTGAGATTGTTTTAAGAGAGGTGGCGTTTGACAAAGCTTTGAAGCTAATCCGGCGCATTCCTCTTATGTTTGCCAATTTTTAAACAGCAATTTTCAAACCCCACCAAAAAGCATCCATGTTCTGTGCTTGTTTCCTCACAAATAGGTTTAGTAATTGCTTTTACATGTTATTGAACGACATTTATGAAAACTTCATGGACCAATTGTTACTGTGTCTGACATTTTACATGTTCTTGAAAGCTCAGTAATCTTTTATATTGGCTGCAATACGTGACCCACACAGAACATTACTTCAGTATTCTGAGTCATGTTAATTCAGATAGAAGGCTGTGCATGGTCTTTCATCCATGGAGAAAGGTCAGATAAGGTCAGATAAGCTAGAGCGTTTGCTACAAAACTGACGCGGATAGATACTTCAGATATGAGATATGCTCTTTCTTTGAGAAAGAAAGGACCTTGTATAATCCTTCAGGTTAACCAAAGAAACATTAGTTGCCTTTGATGCTCTGAGCCCTTCTTCCTTCAATCAATGTCAGCCTAATGAACAATCACCCCATGTCAAGTGAATCAGTGAAATATGACATCTTCATCAGCGCTCAGGAATGACTCGGAAGCAGGAAATCACTTGACATTACAAATCACTATCTCTGTTATGCTTAAAGTGAAAATAATTGGAAAAGTATTTAAAAAAAGTATGTTTCTGACTTTCAAAGAACTTCTGGTTTATAGAGCGGGTGGGTTAAATCCTTATCTATCTTTTCATCCTCCTCTCTCTCACTTTCGTTCTCTCTAAATATACAGATATTTTGTTTCAGAAAGGGATATGGTCCGGATAATGGGTTGTCATGCATCTGTGTATTTAATAGGCAGAAAGCCTCATTTCACTAATTGCATAAGCATTGTTTATTCTAAACAACGTTTCATTAAATTATGCAATTCAACTATTAAAAGCTAAACGAAACAAGTAGGTCTTAAGACATAAAAATAGAAACCTTCCTTCAGTCCCTCATAGAGGGTGGCAAATTGTTCCAGCAGCTATAAACCCTCCCTCCCTGGGTATGCATCCTAGTTCGTAGCACACAAAACAAGTCCAGGTCAGAGAACCCAAGAGACCAGCTAGGATTACTAAGGTAAAAGTAGGTCAGCAATGTAGACAGAGCACTGACCTCTTCTAACGGTAATGAAAGCTGGATTTGAAAATCTTAGCAAGAAGGCTTTAGGTGCTATTCAGATTTGATTTAATACCGAGCCTCATTTACAGCAAACTAGTTGCTGGGATAAAAGTCTGCTTATACTATATACTGTTATAGAGCAGTAGAAAGGTATTAAAGCAATAGCCCAGGTAGATAATGGCTGCCTGTGTGTATCTGAGAGAGCCAGGGGGTAGGGGTGTTAACTTGAAAGGAGCTATTCTAAGCCAGTGCACTAATTCATTGTGAAATCACCGACTCAAGGGAGTGAAAGGATTAGAGAGTCACGTCTCTCAAGGACGGTCGCTGCTCAGCTGCTGCTTGTGACACTGGCTGTGTTTCTCTGTCAGGTGTAAGCTTCAAGCTTCCTGCATTCCTCAAGAAACATTACTCCTGCTACCCATGCCGGATACCACCTGTCCACCAAGAGCTCACACAAAGAGGCCCCGTCACCCCAATTCTGGCAAGGAAGCCTGTTAACAGGGTTTGGGGATCTGCTGATTTATGTGACATCATCGTCTTGCCTATGGTATTGTGGGCATGTTCCTGTCTTCTGTGAAATGGCTCAACGCCACTGTAGGACCAGACAGACCAGTCGCATCCTGTCAGTTCTGTTTGAGTGCCAAGGCTGGGGTGATACAAGCCATGGCTGGCTGTGCATTTTGACTACCAATTCATACAGGCAACTGCAGTTACACAGTAGATAAGCATGATGTTTTTAACATCATGTTTTCACTAGTCATTTTTATGGAAGCACAAATGCAAACTCCTTAATTATGTTTTGAAACATTTTAAAATGTTTCTATGTTTCAATTTCTTTAAAAACATGAGGTAAAAGCAAGCTAAAACGGTCTACAGCTGGTATTCTTGGCAAAGCACCCTCAAATCCGAGTCCATATGGTAGACGTAATGGGCCTGAAGACATGGCACTTTTTGCCGTCTGATTGAGCTAATGCACGCTCGTGGTCACACCCATCTCGTTTGCGTGTTTATCAAATCGTTTTGACTATCTGAAGAAGCAGTATGAATGCAGAGTCATTAGCATGTTCATTTTACTCATTGGCACATGCAGTACCAATGTGCCCTACAGTATTCTATACTAAAATTGTAGCAACTACTGCATTTTAGACCTTACACTCTATTTCAATATACTGTTTCATGACAGACCTAGATAGTTTCACATAAATCATCTCCGTTTGTCTAAATTAATACAATATAAATGTTTTCATTTCTTTCAGTTTCATTTCAAAGCAATCTGGATTAAACAGACTGCTACCTATACCCTATTCACACTGCTGTCACCACTCATTGAAACCACATGATTGCCAATTACGTTTTCATGATATATTAGGTAATATAAAGGTCAGAATACATCATCACACATAATCTAGTCGTCAAGATGGCATTGGGCAGTACAATATGAGCCGCACTTTATACTTTATTAAAGTGTGTTAAAGGTATGTTACGCTGTTCCTGACCTGGGAATTCAACAACGTGTTCAATAAAATCTAGTCAGGTGTGTTTATATATTGCCACCACTTGATGCTCTTAACCTTTTTTTAAACACAATTGAAAAACCCATATCATTCATTATACATGCAACAAGCACCTAGATACTCTCACAGGTGTCAAGTTGATTCTGCAAACAAATTGCACCTGCGGCAACGAAATAGGTGCTGATAAATTTCAAGGGAGCATAAATGAGCATAGAAACTTTTAATAACGACAACAAAAGCACTCAAACACCATGATAAATCGGATCCACTGTATCCATTTGGAGATCACCCAAAATTCAAATGCATGGCGAAAATGACTCCTAAAACTACACATTTTTAAATGATGATTCATGGGCACTCAAACTGCTGGCAAACCTTTAAATTAAACTTGTTCTTTGCTAGTGAAGGCTCATCTAAATTTTGAGCTATAGAATAAGTAATGTTAAAATACCTCTGAAGCAACGTACATTATCGGAGAAGTGCATGGAAGCATATTCAGGGATTTGCTGGTTGTTTTAACAAACCATATTGCCAATTAGATGTTAATATCTCACATTTGATATTGCTATTTCTTTCATCAATCATCTACTAGCATCTAATGTGGTCTCTCGCAGTCATTCTGGGGATCTGTAACAAATTTTTTAAGCAAGCGTGACAGTCTTGGTGCATTGGATAAATGGGATTATTCTTACTATTATAGTCTTCACAGCATCAGTGCTGGGATTAAAGGTGGGGGAAGCTAAATCATAGCATGTTTCCGCTCTCTCTTGGAAGGAGGCATGCTGAACAACGCTGATGGCAAGATAATAATCTTTTAAAGGACTGCAGGATTTAAAGGGGTGCTTTGAGGAAACCATCATCGAAGCTTTTGAGGACAAGAGCACAAGTTCTAGTAACCTACAGTAGCTGTGCTGTAGCCCAGTATCTTCTCATCTTTTATTACATCACCAGCTTTAATGAATGCCATTCGACTTAATTGTATTTTGTATATTGTCCTAAATGCACATTATTTTCTCACGAGGCATACGATTTGATTCAGATTGTAAGAAATGAAATCAATTCTTTATAGAATTAATTCGTACTTTCTCATATACAGTATATCAAACAATAATATTAAAAAGTCACTGTTGGTAGAAGCAAGCTAGCTTCAAACACTGTGTGGTGTGTTATTCATGTGGATTAGGGGCACTGCACAGAGCAGTCCGGTCCTGTTGATTGTAATTGCTGCTGTGTATTGGTCATGTGGTGTGTAATATGCCTCAGTGGAGGCACTAAAGAGGCACAAAAAGTATCGCTACTGCTGTCAACAAGCCTTTCAAATTAAAATGGTCACAAAAGTATAATAGACTTGTTCACTAACCTAAAACTGAAACCATAGCAAATTGTGATAATTAGGACCGTCACCTCTTCCTCTTAAAAGGAAATATAATTTAAATAAAAAACTCTGAGTATTCCTTTACAAGGACTCTAACGCCCAGGAGCCATTGCAATAATGTGTCTCTCCTCAGAAAAAAAAACAAACAAACAACAACAAAACACCATTAAAAATCTAATACAGCACTCAATTTCCATAATATGAACATCATTTATGTAAGAAAATGTGAGACCTACAAAGTGAGGGTAATTCATATTAGGTGTTTTTTTCCCCAGGATTTTCTTTGCTTGCTCCATGTCCTTTAGGCTTGGTACATTATAAAATACAGCAGACAGCTACTCTTTTGCTCTTTGGATATGGATATTTGCAAACACCAATCAACTTGAAATGATGCTGTCTTGTAACTACATAGCAACTGAGAGTGATAGCTTCTGCCAGTTGAATTCTGCTGCTACAAATATTAACAGATGTCTTTTTATGTTGCAGCAGTTTCCAGATTTTCAGTAAAGAGTTAAGTCTCCCTTGTTCCTTTGTCCCTCGCTTCCAGTCTGTTTTACAGATAACGGTCTCATGTTTTGCATCTGGTTGCCTTTTGATAAAAGATCAAAGTTTGCAGTCGCTCATGTTCAGCATATTGAGGGAGCTGCTTGTCAACAGTGGTCTTTTACAGCCTGCATTTCCTGTATTTGAGGAAGCAGATATACCCTCTGAGCAAATGACCTGCAAACTAAAATAGCACCATATCTCTTCCTTTATGTGACTCCTAGCCTCTTTTTTCTCAATGTGAGAACAATGAAGTATGCCAATAGTTCTGTAGTTTGCAGAAATAACACAGGACATGATGTAAGTTAATGTGTGTAGTCTGGAGAGTCAGATTGACTGTTATACCTCAGGTTTTATGGGCAGGCAAAGCATTGTGGCCTCTAAGTGGCCTTAGCTGTATACCACACAGGGTAATAGCATGGAGGACTATCTGTGTGAAAGTATTAGGTCTTAGATATTCTAGACAACAAACCCCTTTACTGGAAATGTTTTCTACTGTATATATATATTTTTACAATTAGCTAACCATTTTGGCACCTAAAATAAATGCTGATAAATATCTGCCAAAACCTGTAATAAATAAATGAATAAATGATGTATTTATTTAGGTAGTCCCACCTAAAAACAGTTTCAGTTTGATCTCATTTAGCTTTTATTAAAGACGACAGCTACAATGCCCATTTAAGACGATTTATTGATTGAGTTTTTTTTAAGAAATGTCACTTTCCCATCCCTCTTTAACAACTAGCGCCTACCAAATAACCCGTCTAAAGGGTGTTTTGTCAACGGTAAATGACACTGGAACAGCTGCTAAGTCTCAGAGTCAGAGGGAATAAGGGAGCTGAAGTCAACATGTTAAAGATAACTGAAGTGGAGGGTGTGGTATTGACAGTACTCAAGCTTTCAATGCAATTTTCATTTAGTCCCTGCTTTGGGTGAAAGTATCTTCCTGACCCTCTCCGGAAATATTAGAGACTTCTCAGGTCACAGCTACAGTACCAAGGTTCAGCACATGTGATGCTCAGTGAATCACATGTGCACCCTTACTGCAACAGCATCAGCATCAGTTGATAACCTTGTTTTATGTGGTATATTTTACTTCCTTACAGCACCTGTCTCCCTTTCTTATGTGATCTGAACCTGGAATTACAGATTAATAGAAAAGCAGCACTAAAACAACGGCTCCGATACAAACCTCTCTGAACTGAAAAGAGGTATTGGTCTTCACTGCCTTTTACACAAGGAACCCATTCACCCGCCTTTTCTCCTCTGGTTCAAGCTCAGACTATGTCAGGACTGGTCCATAGTCATTTTTAAATTGGATGACTGAACGTAGTTCCTTTTATGGTCTCGGCCCAGTTCCTAGTGCATTGGCATCCACATCACAAAACCTCCCTCACAATCAGTGCCTTTGTTTGAGGCCAAAGAGTACATGGAGGGGGAAGATGACTACCGTCCCACTCCCTAATAAGTTGTCCCTCCAGGGCATGGTTGAGGCATATTGGCTGATTAGATTTGAGGAGGTTTTTTTTGTCCAGGAGCTGCTCTGGAGACTGAATTCCTTTCTTGTATATGACAGTACATCATATACCAATTCTGTAGCTGCAAGTGCAGTATCATTCAATGAGAACTCATTTCTTCACAAAATTGAAAGAAAGAAAGAAGTAGATAATGTTTATTTTGCTTTGTGTCAGTGAACTGTTCTTCAAAGTTCAAATGTATGCAGTTGTAACTGAACGGAACATTCCTGAACATTCCTTCTCATCTAGAGGTCAAAGCTCCCAGCACCCCGTAACTATCAAATCGATTTTATTTTTAGGTGTAAATTTGGTTCTAACGAAAAAGAATGGGACCAATAGAACAAGCTGCAATTAAATACGGTGCAGATGGGGACAACGTTAGCTCATAAATCTCTGCCAGTGCACCTCTCTGATTATTACGAGTGCTGAATTTTGCTCAATTGTGTGGTTGTGGTGTTGACTATTATCAGCCCATTTCACTTGTAGCCTATGCCAGATTTAAGAAGAGGTTGCTTTTGTTTATATATATATAGGGTACAGTACACTTAACTACCGAATTTCTCATCATCCTTGACCTATATTAATATAAAGAAGAAAAAGAAGAAGAAAAAAATTAAAAATTAAAAATATAAAGAAGAACAAAAAACAAAAACCTACCCCCACCTAACCACTAAACCTACAGATTTTTGTAGTAGGTCAATGTCATGCACTACAAGGTAATGAACTGAGACCTCCAAACTAATTGCTGACAGTGTAGCCAGCCTTCTAGGTTCTGTATTCACTGAATATTACTGTACAAAGCCTCAAGTAGCTCTTTTAAAACTTTCAATTTTGAGTTTCATGCTTCATCTTGACCTGGCAGACAGGCTACTGATCTGGCTGCTGGCTTAGCTTTTAGCCTGGCTGTTTGCCAGTGGAATGTATTTAGTCTCAGCTCCTGGTACACAAAGATACAGCATTCTACAATGCATTTAGGGTCCTCTATGGCAGTCCTTATCTGCACTAACCCAACAGAGAAGTCAGGACGTTAAAGTTATAGCAAGATTAACCAGTTCCTGTTTGGAAGTTTAGTTGTTTTTTGGTCTATTGAATGCAGCCCATTGTGTTCAAGTACAACAGTTTCATGTGAAGTTACAAGACGCAGTAGACGCTATAAATCTTCTCCTAAGAACTGTTTGAGGCCGGTTGTATAGTCAAGATATTTAAGTAAGGAATAAGCAGAAGGTTCTAAGGAAATTTACTGGAACTAGGTCTACTGCTCATGTTTGGAGAAATGTAGCTGACTGCTTTAGAAGAAAAAAGAAAACAAATGAGGCTGCACTTTCCTGTTCAAAGTATAGGGTTCCAAAGGGCTTCCCATGCCTGTGCTGATTCAAAGAGCAAGCACTAATATAAGTCATTTTTTCAGTCTTGATAGATAAGGGTAATGCTCTGGCTTCATTGATTTTTCACCTGGTGTTCACTCACAAATGGATACAATGCCCGAAGTGGGCTTCAGTGGATGACTGCTTATGTGTCAAGTATCTGGTGCTGACTGATACTAGTAATGTTCACTGGCTGGAAACTAAAATCTCTGTCATTGCTTCACTGCTAAATCTTGGGTGCAACTCCCAATTTTACTCTTTTACAAATTATTATTACTGAAAGGAAAATACACCTATTACTGTTTTAAAACTAATATGAAAAAAAACACAAGACTAATTACAGAACCCCAATTGTCTTAGTAGTTCATTTTTAATTTGGTAACTTTATTGGGTGTGTTAATGAGGACATTTGTCAGGATCAACTTGCTCCCAGTCCCCACCCATACATCCACCAGAATACACTGTGTCCACTGGTCCTCACACAAGAGTAAGATTCCATATGAAACTGAAGAAATAACTACATTTTCAATCACATTACAAAGGAAGCATTCATTATCATTATTGTTTTTTGTGTGGGTCTGATAAATGGAGTGCATGAATGGGAGCTGGCATGCCTGAGCTAGAGGCATAAACTGATGAAATGTGTTAGAACACAATGCAGCCTTGTTTCCAAAGCATTGCACTGCTATTAAAAAACAACACTGTGGCCCTGGACATTGGCATATGCAGCTGATGCTCTTGCTATAGGTTTCTGACTGTAGATTGGTATGGTCAGCTCTGATCCAGAAAAGTGCAGGAGCAAACCCTTTCTCAGTTTGCCCACACCCAGGTGTAGATCTGGATCCCTGGCTTATCAACAGTGCTGGACTGGCTGCGCTGGAGCACGGACACGAGTACTGTCAAATCTCCACACTGCCTCAAGCTGCTCTACAAGGAGAGTCCAGTAAGTATGACATAATACCTTATGGAATTCAGCAGGGGCGGAGAATCAATAGCGTCACAGTACAGCTTGTGCCATCAGCAATACTGGGTGACTTTCAAAGCATCTTTCAAACTGCTTTTGTTGTTTGCAGTGTGACAGTACAGGAAGTACAGGGATGCTACTGAACACATGCTCCTGGCAGCTCCTTGTACTGTGATCAGAGGGCAAAACATAACTTCCAAATTCCAATGCACAGGTATCAGTAGATGTTAATATTAAACCTCAGCCAAGTAGGGTAGCCTCCAGTCTACCCAGGAGGAACCACTCCTGATTGCAATGCTGCAGCAGCTCAGTTTCCATGCCCATGTACTGCGATTCGTTTTCACTG
This sequence comes from Acipenser ruthenus, assembly GCF_902713425.1. Lineage (NCBI taxonomy): Eukaryota > Metazoa > Chordata > Actinopteri > Acipenseriformes > Acipenseridae > Acipenser > Acipenser ruthenus. The sequence goes on from NC_081190.1 coordinate 16,770,724, forward strand.
TTTTCTGGGTATTTTGTTACATTGAGATGTGCCCAGAGCTGGATATTTGCACCACCTCATCCCACTCCAAAAATGCATTTAGTTTTGCAGTTGTCAAAGTGCTTGAAGAAGCAGCAGGGTTATTAACCCCTGGGGTTTGGAGTATTCCCCTGGAGAAGCTTCAGTTCCCCCACCACAGCCGGGAAAGCATGCAAGCGCAAAACCACATGCCGCATAAACCTCATCAGAAGACACAAATAAATGCATTTGCTGCAGAATGTTAGTAGAAGACTGAAAGTACTGCTGAATATGTGGTTACAATTAACATCTTAATGTGCTCCTGGAACATACAGAATTTGGGAAAAGGAATTAAAAAATAAAGCAGTATGCTTCACAAATTGATCATCTTTCGGAGCAAAGTGAATACTGAAAGTCATCTGGTATCCCAACCCTTTTACTAACACCGTTCTGAGGTTATAAGGAAATGAAAAACAGAATTCACAAGGCACAGTATGTTTCTACACCAGCCAAACATAATCCAATCCATTTTCTCACTCCTTTTAATAGGAAGAAAAAAAGTGTAAAAAAAAAAAACAGAAAAGCAGCAATTTTAATATCTAGCCAAATAAACTGAAGGCTGGTTCAAATAATGCTGCAAGGTATTTTTTTTTATCCATTACAATGAAAGATTTCTGTCTGATTTAGTCATTTTAAGCAATTCAGCAAAATTCCAGACAGACACCTACTGGTGAAAATTATAGAGCATAGCTACCAGCAACACTCCAAGATGGAATATGGGTAGGGACATTCTATTCAACTATGAGAGGTGTGTTACAGTAGGTGGCCATCCTGTATTGCTGAATTCAAACCCAGTTTAGTCTGTAATTGCCAGAAAAACAGAGTTCAGGTTCAAAATAATTTCTGGTACCAATTATGCAAACCTAGCTTGAACTGATCAAGGGATATACAGCAAACAAGAATTTCCTGAGGCATGGCCGGGTGACATTGAGAAGTAGGTAAAGGTTACCTGTGTGAACGGGTTTGTTTTATTGTTCAGATACTGTACATTCCTGTTACTAATTGGTAAAACTAACTTGATAATGTATTATTACGTGTTTATATTGTGGACTATTGTGGACATATTTACATAGCAGACAACTAGAACTGGAGCAGCTCCTTACAATTGTCAAAGTTGGTTGCAAATGCTATTTAAAGCCAAGTACATTGCCTCATATCAAGTACATTGCCTCATTTTGAAACATGGGGGCCATCTAGTACAGTCTACATTTATTATTGACTTTTGACATAGTAGCCAGGAAGTCATCCATAATGGCATCTTTATACTCCAGTGGAAGAATGTGGTTTATTATGCATATTGTACAGCCCAAAGACATCTCATCTTAATTTAAAATGTAAAGGACAGGATGACAAATAATTATTCTCTGCTTTCAGGCCTTGAAAGTGCGTTGATTAGTCTATTAAAATAATTGATGAACTTCACTGTTGATGGCAGCAGCTATGATGCAGAGTCATGGATGAATTTGTTTTTAGAAGATGTATACAGATGTTTCCTAGCATGTCTAAATGTCTTTTTTTGTATCTGACAAGCTTGTTTTTATTTATGCAATTAGGCAATAGAGGAAGAAGTTCCACTTCAATGAAAGGTCAGCACAGTTTCAAACAGAAATCAATCAAAAATTCTGGGGTAAAACTGTAACAAACTAAAAGTACACAGAAGTCTAAGCCAATGCGTTCTGTGCTTAGCAAGGTTAAAAAAAGGTCAATGTATATAATCCATGTACGCTTTGGGCTAATGGTTCCTATTTGCACGAGTTATTTCAAATGTCAGTTATTCCAATGAGTTATTTCAAAAGACAGTTTGTCTTCTTAGTTGGCTACTTTTACAAATGTATTGAACAGTTCTGTGAATATCAAACTTAATTTTATTTATAAAAAAGCATTTAAAAAAAACAATCTTGAAATTAGCTCATGAGTTTAGGGTTTCTTATTAGGGTTCATTTTGTTTAATTTGAAGAACGATGCACAGAAAAGGGCTCATTATCACTGAAAGGTCTATGCAAAGACACAAGAAAACAACAAAACAAAATGGTTTTGCCCCCAAGGTCACTTAGACAGACATGCCCCATGTCAAAAACATATCGAAGTTAAATTCAGTCAGCATTCAACATGAAGAAAAAGAAAATCCACATTAGAAGAGGTTGTTTGGCCTATTTGTTAGATACAGCTAAAGCACAGAAAGGACATATCCCATGATGCCTTCTGGCAGCAGCATGTGTTACAAGTGAAGCTTTATTTAACACGAACAAACACTAAGAAACGATGATACCTTTCAAAAAACTAATTTTAATTGAAACAAAAAAATTGTTGAATCATTAACAAGTTTATAAAACAGTGATTTAGTTACATAAATAAATTGATATCAGTGTATCAAATCTTAATTTCAACTTCATGAGCATGTTTACACGGGTGATGAAGTACAATCTTACCTATTATAATAAATAAAATGGAGAGCATGATTTTTCCTAAACAAAAAAACTACAAACATACCTCAAGCAAGTTCTCTAATGAAGGGAACAAGAGACACTAGACAACTTTTTGCACAAAAAACATAATAAAACTGCTTTATAAAGCACAAGATACAGAACCATTCAGCTAAATTAAAAGACACTAGGTTGGAACCAAAGTTGGTTGGCTTTCATTTAATGAACAAGTTTGGTAGTTAGATCTCCAGTTTGGTTATTTTAAAGCATTAAGACAAGGCAAGATAGGAAGGCTGTTCTTGTTTGTGGAATTCTAGAGAAAATGAAAAACTTAAAAAAAGAAAAAAAAAGATAGAACAGTCAGACCTACACAGCAACTTTCTGTCCTGCACAGTCAAGATATCAGCAGAATATATATGTAAATGTTGTTGTGCACAAATGGAGCTTAGAGACTCAGATCACTGCGGAAAAGACGTTAATGCGGTCAGGCCAAATTATTTATTTTACTTTTGTTAAAAGATTTTTTTGTTTGTTTGTTTTTCCAATTCAATATTTCTAGGCTAATAGGCACAAAGCCTAATTCTGCCCTACTGTATTCTTAATGCTAAGGCTTGCTGCTCTGGCTTTATATTTGTTGTCCATCTTATCTGTGTTGCCCATCACAAGCATGTATATATATATATTGTTTTATTTGTTTTAAATAGATACCAGTCCAATCATGCAATTGAATAGGTGGCTCTGCATAGATGCCCAGCATATAAATTAACCACCTGAGCCAACCCTGAAGCAAGGCGCACTTGAGTCCTTCTGATATGTTTTGTTTAAAACCAAGCTACTGCAGCTTCAAGTATTTTGCATTACATAGAATATTCTTTATAAATTAGTTAACGTATACTTTTTGTTTTTCAATATTCAGACATATACTATAATATATACAGTACAATAAATGCTTTCATTCTTTTTTTTTTTTATGTAATTTTTTTTTTTTTTTTCGAGAAATCCCTGAGAATGTATGTTGACAGTCGCTAAGTTTCCACATGCACAAGCACTGTGTGCCATGCTTCTGGATGAACAGCACTGCAAAGCCACATGGTCAGCCTTGGATTTGATTAGATCTTTTTCTTGTTTTGTTTAATTTATTTATGTCTTTATGTATTTGTTTATTTATTCATTTATTTACCTGTATTCTTTTCTTGCTCTTTAAATACACTGAAATGCAAGGGTGAATTACGAAGGAGTAAAGCTGAATCCATACGAGGTACTTGTCACTTAGGATGGAGGTGTTTCGTTTGGTTTAAAGCCATATTTTTCATCTTTGAGGCTGTGAATGTATACAGAAAGAACAGGAGAGCTATGTGGGCTTTTGCCACTTGACAACATATACTCAGTGTAAACCAAAACGTTTCTCTTTAACCTCTTTCTCTCTCTCTCTCATACAAATAAAAGAAAACACACAAACTTTCACAACATGACAATTTTCTTTTTTTTGCAAACTAAACAGTTTTTTACACATATAATACCGGTGTGGCTCTGTTAATTTTTTTTTTTTTTTTTTTTCATATTTAAGTTAAAAAGGGTACAAAGGCAGGCTCAAGTAAAAAGAACGAGACGTGAACTCCGTCAACCGAATCTCTCCCGGACCAACATCATCAGTTTCTTTTTGCCTTTGTAAATCTGTTTTAGGTTGTCAATAAACTGTGTGAACTGAATGTGTCCGTCGTGAGCCATTAAGAAGGTCTCTCTGGCCTTGCTAAGGAACTCAATAAATTCGCTATAGTGCCGGGGGCTGATGTGTGTGAGCCGAGAGTGCGTGGTGTTAATGTAAGCCCCAATCGTGGCATCTAGCAACTGTCTTAGTGGGGCTTTGTCCAGTGACATTAACTTCCCAGAGTTCCTACGCCCATGAAGTGCCACCATGCCTGGCGTGGTCAGCGTGCACCGCCGCAAAATGTCCGACAACACGGTGGCGCACTTGACACTTTTGACCACCAGGGGGATGATGGCTGCGAGTTCATTTTTGCCAAGGGAGTGGCTCAGCGCGCAGGCCCACAGCACATCGTTAATGGCAGGGTGCGTGTCCTGATTGTAGCTCAGGTTGAGATGAGTCATGGCCAAAGTGGCCAGCTTGTAAGCCCGCATGGGGTAGCCGCGGTGCTCCATGTATCGCGCAATCGTGAAGAGCTGGGTGTAGCTCATGCCCGTGGTGGCAGCATCCAACACTATCTGGTAGGCCGTCTCGAAGGCGATGTGGTCCTTCTCACACAGGGTGAGAGCGGACAGCGCACAGTTCTGGGGGTCCTTCATTGCACACTGCAGGGCCAGGGTTCGCGCGCTGCTCGCTAGGTTCTCCTGCTGGTGGCAGTCAAGGTGCAGCCGCACGATGGTGCTGTTGGACATCACTGTCGTGGCAACAATACTGGTGGCCTCCGTGGGAGTGAAAAGCGTGAACCAGCTCTGCATAATGCTGTCTAATGCATAAACCCCTGCGAGACAGAACAAAAGAGAGAGAGGTTCAATAACAAAGCTGCATCACAACATGCAACCCTATGTAAAATGTATATATGTCAAAACTGGGATAATGCTGATAAAAGGAAAATGATGTAAAAAAAATAAACTGATTTTATTTTGGTGCTCACAACTGAAGAAAGCATTGTAGCTAGTTGCATATGTATTATCTGTATTATTACAGAAACTCAATCTATTATACTGTCTTTATAGCACTACCATAAAATGTTTTCATAGTATATTCAGAGGTCAGAGTGGGGAGAGATACACAAGACCTTAAGCCTCCACCAAATGTTTGCAATGGAAAATGTGATGTTATCACAACCAAGGTATTCTGAAAGCAAACATGCAAACCACCTCTTTTAGAGCAGTATTCAATGTGAATGAACTAGCAGCTAAGGTAAATGGGTTCAGGGTGAAGTGTTTTAATTCGTACTGTGGACGGTAATTGCTTCTCATCAACTTAAGTCTCCAAATAAGTTGATGAGTTTTACTCTCCTTTCTCAAATGCACTAACCCACTGTATTGAAAGACTCCATTCCCAACATAGGAGGCCTGTTGCTAGGGAGCCGACATCACTGCCCTGTGACTTTTGCTAGTGCATTGCTGCCACGAGTGAACACCTCGTTGGCTAAAATAAAAACCACTTCAGCAAGTAGATATTGAATTTGCTTTGTGTTATTGTGCAGTGTGTGTGTGTATATGACAAAAGTATGATATTAATGTTTTGTTTGATTGTTTTGTATATTTTTGTTTGTGATGTGCAGTACGAAATAAAACAAACAGTAATTCAAAATGAATTTGCCTATGTATATTGCAGCTAAGGCATGCGCAGTTAAGACTGTAAAAAATGGGGTGCCAACTCCAGGACCGCGACATATCCGAATCCGCAGTATAGCGAGGGGCGATATAACGAGCGGTGAGTGTATATGTTAATTGTACAGTTTAGACAAGTTTGCATTGCTAAGCAAATTATTCAACCAATATTTGATTTTGGAGATTCAATAATAAAACATGCTAGTCATTTCCTAACACACTTGCTCTGTTGTAAAAGCATTTTCATTGCAAGCATGTGTTTGCTATGGTCCAGATGACCCCATAATATACAGCAGCCTTGATGCTTTTTTTAACCTAACACCCCAGGAAACTAGATGTTGCACCTCAGTGGGCTAAGATTTCTGTTTAAAGAATGACCCACTTACCTACTTCTGTGGCACAAGTTACTAACCACCTCACCATCTCTCGACGTCGCCAGTTTAACGTTGACAACGTCATTCTCATTACCTGGGAGAAACAAAACAATGACATTATTAACATGCAGACGTGCTGGTGGCTAGTCCCCCCCCACCTTTTTTTTTGTTGATTACACTTCAAAATTATTACACAAAGAAATAGAACCAATGGTCTTCTTTCCTTACACTAGGGTCCTTCAAGCTCAAGTGTACCAATTTTTGCAGTTCTTCCTTTGTAGTTGATACTTAAACATGGAGAAAAGTGTTCCAGGGTATATATGCATGCAAGAGCTTTTTTCAAAGGGAAGGAATAACCCACCCATCAAGCAGCATTTGAAACTGCTGTACACTGAAAACAAGGTAATGATGTCTGGGGCTACAGTATATGCAGCTTCTTCAGAATATGCTATTTGTAATCATCCAGCTATACTCAGTGTTCACTCTTTTGATATGTGTCATGAATGGCACTGTAAATAAATGATTATTTATTGATCAAGCGCTTCAGAAACAGTGTTGAATATTTATCGGACTCATGTGGAGCCCCACAGCGATCCCTGTTGGACGTGCTTGTGCCAGGGAGGCCTGAAGCCCAGAATACAGCAGGGAAGGAGCGGTGAGAAATTCCCGTTTTATTTCCACCGCCAACCCCACGAACAGAACAGAGAATAACCCTTTCACTGAAAGAGAGACCCCCTGCATAGCAAAAAATAAGCTAATTTCAACAACACACATCTCCTTAGTAGACTTCAAAAGCTGTCGTGGTTTCTTAGTTTGAACAGCTGTGTGTTTCTTGCCAGTTCCAGTCTGTCCAGTGTCCCAGTGCTATTTTTCAGACTATGAACAGAAACAGGGAGGGTTACCTGAAGACCCAGCTCCAGAGATACTTTCAGCAGGGTGATATCTGGTAAACTGTCCATGAGAGTTGCGATTTTAAATGCGTCCTGGGCGAGTTTGAAGATGTGTGATGAGGAGTGGATATTTTTCTGGATGGATTCTAACACTGTTTCTAGCCTCCGACCATCACCTGCAGGCAGTTACACAAAACAAAAATGAGAATTCTTTCTATGAAATGATCATCATATTTCTATAAAAAAAATCTATACTATTATTACTATTCATAACAATAAACTATACCAATAACAATAATATTAAATAATAATAATAGCTTATTAAAACACAAATCTAATGCACATATCCTTTGCAGGCTTATCCATACTTTCTTGTATAAATAATACCCTGAGACATAAGCTCTGATTGCAGCAATTCCATTTAATCAAAGAAACAGATCACCCATGTCATTTTTGGACGTTTAGAAGCATGTGTATTTACTGCGGTTCCATATTTCACACTGATTTAGTGCATTACAAATATGACATGAAATAAATACTCATTGCTTTGTCATGCTCTGGGGTTATTAATTAACTTCATAACAATATAATTAGTTTTAGGAGTACTTTAAAAATGTCATAGTGGTCACAAATACTTCAGCTCTAAAGTTATAAACAGGTAATAATGCCCATTGCTATGCATGCAGCTACTTGGTTAATGCTGAGCACTATATTTCTGTTGTTTCTTTGATGTTTTCACTTTAACATGAGCAATAGAGAACATACTAATTCCTTACGGTTGTGAGTTTTGTTACACATTTGATTGGTTTTATGATTTCCGTACATTCCCATGGTCAGCTCTTGCATGCTTAGTCTTTGGTCAATGAGAACATCCTGACAGCGCTCACCTTTGGCTGCTGTTAGCATGGTCGATGCCAGCTCACACTGCTGAGACTCAATGTGGCTCAGGGTGAACCAGCGGGGATACCGGTTTGGAACGACAGATGCAATGTGGTGAGGCCGGGACATGTCTCCCATTTGAGCTGTAGATTCCAATACTGGTAACCTGCGAAGGAGAAAATGTAATATGCCAACTTTATTCACTTACTAAAACCCAATGAAATGTATAATTAAACCAATCTGTTGTTTCATTGATCCCATGCCACCCGGCTGTACTAAAAACTCAGCAGCAAAGCAAGCAGAGTCTCTGAGTTCAGTCACACTGCTGGCAGGAGAGCTGTCACATCAAACAGCTAAATATCAGAAACACAAAGGGGGAGGTTTTCAAAACTGCTAATGAAATCAGCTTAACAACGTCATGCTTTAATTCACAAATACTTTAGTGGCTAATAACATTTGCAGGACCTGAGAACTCTGTGTAGCTGCCCTAGAAAATGTTATAAAATATATACACACCATTTTCACAGAATAATCATGTAGAATGTACTTAAGTTTGTAAACCTTTCCCAGAGTCCTTATTTTAATTTACTTCAGACCAAGACCTACACTTTTAAAATCAACGCCCTTCGTTTTATGTCAATATTGTATTTAGAATGAGAATTCAAAACATTGCACACAAAAAAAAAAACTTTTTTGCCCATCCAGCACTATGAAGCATAGCCATAAATAATACCAGAAACACAGAACTGATCACTCACCAGGTTTAAAACGTTAGTTCTTTTTTTTGTTGTTTTTTTTTTACCACAATGCCCTTGAACATTTGCCATCAGCTTTAACCTAGTGGGTCATTCTGCCTGCCTTTCTATTACAGCGTGATGTGACAATTCACTAGTTTACAGCCAAATGTGTCCTTTGAGCAATCCAGCGGAACGGCCGAGGCAAACGTTATGTGGACTACAGTTCAGCAGGGGCTGTGGCTCTGACACTGTCTAACAGGCAAAGCGAAGGTAACTGATAACATTGCTCCCTTTTACTCGCATGGTGTTTCATGCTTGTTACACACTATGTAAGAGTCTGCTGTCTTTTTATATCAAACCAGAGAACTATAAATTCCAGTTTTTGTTTTAATAGGTTTATGAAATGCAAGAATAAATAAGTATTAAGAAAAATCCCCCCCACCTATTTTTTCCCCCAGATAAAGTTTTTGTTTTTTTCCCCCAGATATAACAGGATGCTTCCTGTTTCAGTGTAATCCCTGCAAGCCTGAGCACTGGAACCCCTGTGTATATCACAAATACACTCCATTTGTACCATTCAACAAACAACTGTGTGGTCCAGTGGTTAAAGAAATGGGCTTGGAACCAGGAGGTCCCCGGTTCAAATCCCACCTCAGCCACTGACTCATTGTGTGATCCTGAGCAAGTCACTTCACCTCCTTGTGCTCCGTCTTTCGGGTGAGACGTATTTGTAAGTGACTCTGCAGCTGATGCATAGTTCACACACCCTAGTCTCTGTAAGTCTTGGATAAAGGCGTCTGCTAAATAAACAAATAATAATAACTGGCCAGGCAAAATCACAACTCAAAACAGTAGATTCTGCACAAAGGAGAAAAAAGGCAAACTGTCAGTCACCTGGGACTACGAGGAGGGTATGACATCAGAATAACTCGTTTTTTGGATTCACTTTAGATACACTTTTCAGCAGGAATGCAGAACACCAGGAGAGACTCTCAATGCATCTTTTTAGTTGAAATGTAATGTGCACTGTAGGAAGTGCATACAAGAGCAACAAAGCTAGTTGTGCATTTGAACTGCGAGTCTCCTGCTGCAAAGTGTTGGTCACTGAATTTAACAGATGCATTATTAGAAAGGAAGTGCTTTTTATAGTGCCATTTGATACAATGCCTCAGGCTGCTCAACAATTAAAATATGCAGGTCACAGATTCTTATTATTTTAGGAACCTAAAATTATCTTTATGGATCTAAACTGCAATATATATTATCCCTCTTCAGCCTCCCTCTACCTTTTCCATATTTTCAATATATATTATCCCTCTTCAACTTCCCTCTACCAGTCTCATATTTTCTGCCCAATTACCAGTTTAAGTTAAACATGTGTGTAAAATCATACACTGTGAAAGAAGTTTAGTTAGATCTAAATTTTAGATCTAGATCTAAAAGCCCAAGGTTACTGTACTAGAAAAATAAAAAGTTGGTTAAGAGTATCAGTGTTGGGTTTTAGAAAAAAATAGACACAAACACACACACACATACATACATACAGTGCTCCCCCTTTCTCTTAACAGTCTATTAACTATGGCTCCTGACTACAGCATTATAAAGGTGATATATATATATATATATATATATATATATATATATATATATATATATATATATATATATATAAAAAAAAGGCTACTTGTTTTTTCTGACTCTCCTGAGCCTTTCTGAAGTCAAAATACAGTTGCGCTGTACTGATGAGCCCCAAATAGGGTGAAACATGTATGCAGCTACTGTATTTTGACTTTTGAAATGCTGTGAATGCTTTTAGAAGCCGTTAGACAACTTCCACGCAATTTGATTGGCTCTTGTAATGCTTTATTTGCATATCTCCCTACAACCCCTATATATATATATATATATATATATATATATATATATATATATATATATATATATAAAATCAGTACTTGGAAATTATGGCCTGTGATTGGTTGACATCTCATCATAGGAGAAAAAATTGATTGAACTATTGCCCTAACATCCTTACACCACCGGGCAATAGTCTCCCTCTGACATGTCATTGGTTCACTGTCAGTCCCGCCTCTTTTCAAAGGAACGCCCTTCATTTCCACTCCTCACAACAAGGGAAAATGGCTGAATGTGAACAAACTGCTGAAAGGCAATTCTGCGACTTAACAGAAAATGAATTACAAAACATACTATAAAAGATGCTCCAAACCCTAAAATGGTGATTAACATGTCGCCTGACTTTCTGAAATTCAAACAAATTCACCTCAACAATGTAAACAAATGACGCCGGGGATATAAACTGTATTATGCAGCAGACAGCCAGAAAGAGAACTGTATGCCAAAAAGACTTTGAGAACTATGCGGTATGAACTTCAAAACATTTTCTGTTATTTATTTAATTTATGTTATTTATTTAATTAATTTACATATGCTGTCGTATTTACTACCCAACCTTGCCTTGCTTATTTTCTTGACTGATTCATATATTAAATATATTCTGCAGACTCAGCTCATAGTGGAATATTAAATGGCCCTTGGGAAGACCATTGTTACCTCCAGGGTGCAATGCCTTCAGCCTGCAGTAACAATAGTCTTCCCTCGGGGGCAATTATTTTCCACTACAGCCCTCCTCTTCAGTCCATCCATCCATCCATCCATCCACACACACACACAGTTGTAGTCAAAGGTTTACATACCCCAATGAATTTAATTTCTATAAATTTCTCAAAGAATTTTAGGAAAAATCTTTGAGGGGAGAAAAAAAAAAAAAAAAATTACAAGAAATAGATTTATTTATGCAGTGATTTATTTATGCAATCTTTTTGCAAAACTCCAAAATGCTAATTCAATGGTATTCATACCCGTTGATGCTATGATAGTATTGTCTACAAGGTGCTAGAAATTTCAATCTGATAATGCAGAACCTAATTCTAGAAAAGTCTAGAAAATGCTGGATTGTAGGTGAACATTCTTAGAGAGTATAAAAGGGTTAGGCATAGGATGAGTGCTGTCATTACCAATAAGTCAATATGAAAAAAAAGTAAAGTGAAGACCTTAGGCAGAAAATTATGTATTGTCAAAGCTGGAGAAGGATACAAGATTTCCAAGCATTTGCGTATCCCAATTTCAACTACTGTTACTATTATCAAAAAGAATAAGTAGAAGAATTGAGAAGAAGGTTAATATCAATCCAAGATTGACTGCCAAAGATATTCAAAGTGAACTGGCTGCAAGTGGGACTGGGGTTTCCATTTCAACCACAGGTCGAGTATTGCATGGTGAAGGTCTCAATGGTCGCAGGCCAAGGAAAAAGCCACTCTTAGGAAAACGTCAATCGACAATCACTTGAAGTTTGCAAAACGGCATTTGAATGATGGATACGAGTTCTGGTCAAAGGTTTTGTGGAATGATGAAACAAAAATCCAGCTATTTGGTCACGCTGATAGTCGTTGCGTAAAAAAAACAAAAAAAAAACACCATACCTACTGTCAAGCATGGAGGTGGTAATATCCTTTTATGGGGCTGTTTTTCCTCAAATGGCACAGGAAATTTAGTTCCAACACATGGTAAAATGGATTCCATAGCATACCAAAAGATACTGGTCAATCATCTGAAACCCTCCGCTACAAAACTTTTTTTAAAAGCGCAACTGGAGGTTCCAACACAATAACGATCTAAAAGCACACATCAAAATCTACTTCAGAATGGTTAAAGAAGAATAAAATCAAGGTTCTGGAATGGCCTGGTCAAAGTTCCGATCTAAATTTGATTGAGAATCTTTGGTATGAGTTGAAGGCGGATGAGCACAAGAGAAGTCCTCAGAATTTGAATGAACTGGAACAGTTTTGCGTTGAAGAATGGTCAAAAATCCCTAAAGAATCATGCCATAAGCTCATTGACAATTATCCTAATCGTTTAAAAGAGGTTATTATTGCTAAAAGGTGCCTCAACTAGCTATTAAATTTCATTTTCCTTGTCAGGGTATGAATACTTTTGAAATTATCATTTTGGAGTTTTGCAAAAAAAAAAAAAAAAATGCTGAATAAATAATTTCTTGTAACTTTTCCCTCAAAATACAGAATAGAAGCGCAAATCTGGAGCACAAGATATCATGTAGAAATTGAGCAGTGCTTCTTTGAAAATGATTTGTGTAAGTTTCTGGTTTGCTTTTTAAACATAGTGAATACAGAATATCTACACTGATACTGTACAATGGATGACGTATTATTATTATTTTATTTTGTTAAATAGTATGCCATTTTATTCAATATTCTGGCCCATTCTAATTATGTGACGGCAGAATTGGAGTATTATGTTGTTTTTGAAGCTGACACCCTGGGATCCTTTAAGAAGCTGCTTGATGAGATTCTGAGATCAATAAGCTACTAACAACCAAAACGAGCAAGATGGGCCGAATGGCCTCCTTTCGTTTGTAAACTTTCTTATGTTCTTATATACTGTAGTTGTATGGCACTGAAATAGATGTGTTTTAAATGTTACATGTTAAAAATGAACATGAAAAACACGAAATACCCAAACATAGAACTGTTTACTTCACGCGTGTGTAACAAACAAACACAAAAAAAGGAGTAGGCTTAAATAGGACTACACAACAATGTACTGCAACTGTCCTTACAATGAGTAAAGCAAACATAAAAATGTGTTGTACCTGCAATCAATTCGAAAGAACACGCTTTTAAAATAAGAAATTGTCCAACGTTGTCTGCTTTTTACAATGTACCACCTCCTGCTGTAAATCCATCTCAACTTTGAGTGCAGCTTCGTAGCCAGTTTCAAATTCACGATTCTGCCTCAGTCTGACAGAAATACGCAGTTGTGAAGTCAGTGTGTTATAAAAGCTGCATGAAGTATGTGCATAAATCATGCAAGTGTGCTCTGTAGCACTGGCAACTAGTAATAAAGTTGTCTTTAAGTGGCGTGCAGTTGCTAATATCAGAATGCCATTAACATTAAAGTCTCTGGGACAGGACTGGCTCCTGGGAAAATGTTGTTAAGAAGTACTCACAAAAAACAAACAAATAAAAAAAAGACATACATACATACATACATACATATACATACATACATACATACATACATACACACACACACACACATACATACATACATACATAGCTCCCTCACTATAACGCGGGCCTGGGGGAACACACAATATGAGCGTTATAACTGAAGAGCGTTATAAAAGGGGGAGGGGATGGGACAACACACATCTGACTAAAATACAAAATAAAATAACTCCCTCTCTATAATGCACATATAGTGAAGCAAAAATGTAACTTTCTGTGAATTAACCGTGCATAAAGCACCATGTAACTTAAAAAAAAAAAAAAAAAAAAGGGAACATTCCCACTCGTGGATCATTTTAATTAGCAGTTTTTAAACTATAAATAGCTTGGCTAAACGGCGGTCGGGAGTTCAGTTCGAAGCGGCAGACAATCAAACCAAATGCGAGGAGAGCGGGTCTGGAGAGGGGAAGAGGGAATGGGTTTGGCTGCCGGAACGGGGCTGAAGCGAAGCTGAAACGACTCGTCTCCCACAGAAAGCTGCAGCTCCTCTCGCAGCAAAAAAGTAAATACATTAAAAAAGATAACCACGTAACAGGCCTAATATTTATTTAGTTATAAAACGAATGCTGAATAAGATGTCTGTGTTATAAAGTGCCAGTGCAGCTTTTCTTCAGTTCAGATACTGTATCAAAAGGGAGAGACAGAAACAGAAGTTAGACTGAGAAGTTGTTTATAGTTTGAACAACACCGGTACTGTATTTACTGTAGAAATATTAAATGAATCACTAGTATAAGGAATTCGGGGACATGCTGTAGGAGCGTTACAGCCGAGGCGCGTTATAACCGACAGACTTATATTATTTATTTCTTAGCAGACGCCCTTATCCAGGGCGACTTACAATTGTTACAACATATCACATTATTTCACATTTTACAGATATCACATTATTTTTACATACAATTACCCATTTATACAGTTGGGTTATTACTGGAGCAATCTAGGTAAAGTACCTTGCTCAAGGGTACAACAGCAGTGTCCCCCACTGGGGATTGAACCCACAACCCTCCGGTCAAGAGTCCAGAGCCCTAACCACTACTCCACACTGCTGCCCTAGCGAGGGAGCACTGTGTGTGTGTGTGTGTGTGTGTATATATACATATATATATTACTGACAGTTTTTAATACTTGGTTTTATGAACATGAAAAAGACCTAGCGGCCTGTCACTTTGTTTTTGTTAAATGCGCTGTGAGTATTTTAAGAGGCTGAGGGGGTAGACATTAGCAGGTAATAAAAAAGAAAAAAAAAGAAAAGAAAATGGCCATACAGAAACTGCCAAGAAAAACAAAAATAAACATGTCCCCTGTAACAAATGTTGCCAGCAGTCTCCCTGGTGACACTATAGAGCTTTAAAACATCTAATATCAGCAATACATCTTTACAATCTGTTTGTTTCACCACCGCTTCTATGGTGATGAATTGCAGAACACAAAGCGGCATTAAATGTAAAAATTGCCTCAGATTTGTAGACCCTGAATTAGATCCAATGTTACGTATTTATTATTCACACATTTTTCTAAAATCTCATTTTCGAATCCAATGAATTATTTAGCGAGGTTTCAGCAGAGGCTGCTTTGTGATTAAACATTGCCCCCAAATAGTCCCCCTGAACCAGAATTTCAGATGAAAAGTATTCCCGTTTCTAAATTAAAAGTGCCTGCTTTGATAGGCCAAAAGGAATTTTTCCTACTAAAATGTAAATAACTCATTCCAACTCCCTGCTGCATTCACTCTCCCTAAGAAAAAAAAAATGCTTTTGATTCAATTTCAATCAATCTCATGCTGTGCCAGGAAAACACCCCCTCCCCTCCCCTGCACCCCCTCCCCCTCATGTTTGAAGTGTAAATACTTACCGCATTGCTCTCAGTGCAATTTTGTATGCCAATTCAGCATCATGAGGTAGGAGAGAGGTGAAGAGATACTTGGCAAAGGTGTGCATTGGAACGCTCTCTCTGTAAATGAGCTCCCCAAGACCACTGTATGGCCCACCTGTCAAACAAATGAGGAAAATCAAATTTTATATATACACACACATATACATATATACATACATACATACATATATATATATATATATATATATATATATATATATATATATATGTGTGTGTGTATATATATATATATATATATATATATATATATATATATATATATATATATATCTATATATATATCTATATCATACATACATACACATATACAGTGCCTTGCAAAAGTATTCAGACCCCTGACCAATTCTCTCATATTACTGAATTACAAATGATACATTGAAATTTTGTTCTGTTTGATATTTTATTTTAAAACACTGAAACTCAAAATCAATTATTGTAAGGTGACATTGGTTTTATGTTGGGAAATATTTTTAAGAAAAATAAAAAACTGAAATATCTTGTTTGCATAAGTATTCAACCCCCACACATTAATATCTGGTAGAGCCACCTTTCGCTGCAATAACAGCTTTAAGTCTTTTGGGGTAAGTAAGTATGTACCAGCTTTGCAGACAGTGTCGGAGTGATATTGGCCCATTCTTCTTTGCAGATTTGCTCCAGGTTGTTCAGGTTGGTTGGATGACACTTGTGGACCGCAATTTTCAAATAGTGCCACAGATTCTCAATGGGATTAAGATCAGGACTTTGACTGGGCCACTGTAGGACATTCACCTTTTTGTTCTTGAGCCACTCCAAAGTTGCTTTGGCCTTGTGCTTGGGATCATTGTCCTGCTGAAAGGGGAATTTCCTCCCAAGCTTCAGTTTTTTAGCAGACTGAAGCAGGTTCTCTTGCAGTATTTCCCTGTATTTTGCTCCATCCAGTCTTCCCTCAATTTTAACAAGATGCCCAGTCCCTGCTGACGAGAAGCATCCCCACAGCATGATGCTGCCACCACCATGCTTCACTGTAGGGATGGTGTGTCTTGAGGCATGGGCAGTGTTAGGTTTGCGCCACACATAGCGCTTTGAGTTTTGGCCAAAAAGCTCTATCTTGGTCTCATATGACCACAAAACCTTTTCCCACATCGCGGCTGGGTCACTCTCATGCTTTCTGGCAAACTCCAGACGTGCTTTCAGATGGTACTTTTTGAGTAACGGCTTCTTTCTTGCCACCCTCCCATACAGGCCAGTGTTATGCAGAGCTCTTGATATGGTTGACTGGTGCACCATTACTCCACTCCCAGCCACTGAACTCTGTAGCTCCTTCAAAGTGACTGTTGGCCTCTCTGTGGCTTCTCTCACAAGTCGTCTCCTTGCTTGAGCGCTGACTTTTGAGGGACGGCCTTTTCTTGGCAGTGCCTGGGTGGTGTGATGCAGCTTCCACTTCCTGATTATTGATCCAACTGTGCTCACTGGGATATCCAAACACTTGGATATTATTTGGTACCCTTTCCCTAATCTATGCATTTGTATTACTTTATCTCTAACTTCTGTAGAATGTTCTTTGGTCTTCATTTTCCTTCAGATTCACAGCCTGACCAATGATCCTTCAACAGTGGGGTTTTTATCCAGAAAATGTGACAGCAACTTTAATGGTTCACAGGTGGAGGCCAATGGTAAGGTAATTGTGTCCTCGTTAGGGAAATTTCTTTCATCAGTGTAAACTGGGAGCTTCCACAGCACAGGAGTTGAATACTTATTCAAGCAAGATATTTCAGTTTTTTATTTTTCTTAAAAATATTTCCCAATTGATTTTGAGTTTCAGTGTTTTAAAATAAAATATCAAACAGAACGAAATTTCAATGTACCATTTGTAATTCAGTAAGATGAGAGAATTGGTCAGGGGTCTGAATACTTTTGCAAGGCACTGTATATAGACACACACACACACTAAAGATTGGAAGACATTGGAATGTGATTCTCAACCCCTGCCACCTGAAGATTCAAGTTGGCATACAAAGATTAATTATCTGATTTTTAAAGCATTTAACATTTTTAGGAGACACTGATTTAGATCTAATGTTTCATTAAGTCCATGTGGTTCCAGATTTTAAAAGTATAAATCACGTTCCAATATCTTCCAATGTTTAGTATTGAATAACTGTGTTTAAGTTAACTATGTTCCATTTTCAATTAATGAATGCTATGATAGGTGAAAACTGTCATCTGTAATTTTAAATAATGTCTATGGCTATTATCCAAATAATGATGAACTATTATTTGAACAAATGTATTCATTTATTTCAACCAGATAAAACTGCAGCTCTACTCTTAACAGTGCTGAAAGAATTACTATCAACCATATGTGCAGACTTTCTTCTCTATAATTAAATTATTTTCAACTGGAGCATGCTATGACTGTGGACCACATCACAAAGCCACTGCCGCGTTCCACGCACTGTCGGGCTTTGCTCGAGGGAGACCCTGGATTGAATAAGCATGGGAACTCGATTATTCTTTGACCCTGCAGTGGGTGGTCCCTTCCAGGCTCGGGATGAGACACTTTGGGAATGCAATGCGGGAAAGCGTAGTGCTGGTCTCATCTCTGCTGCACCTGGTCTATACATCCGCTAAAGACTCGCCACTGTGTCAGCTGACTCTTCTGGAGGTAAGTCTGCACTCTGCCACCACATCCTACACCTTTGTCACACATTTTTGCTTTTAACATTGTAAGCTTGATATACAAACAAGGAAGGGGGGCTCGAGCGCTTCCACCAAGTCATCTCAATGCTGAACAAGGGGGGCTGTTTCTTTCCATTCCATCTCCTATTTAATGCTACGCCCCCAATGGCGACTGGTTTCAAGCTGCATGGTTGAGTCAGGGGAACGTGGACAGATGTCTGCTGGTGACTAAACGGAGATAATTCCCCTGGTGAAATGGATATTAACCAAGTCACTTGGGACCGGGCAGGACTGGCTTCCCAACATTTTAATGATAAAAATAAAAAAAAACACCGAACAGCTTCCGAGTTACCTTCTAAAAGGAAGACGGCTTGTTTTCGGAAAATCTTGACCAGCGTGTCGTCGAGGTCGATTTCCTGCAGCTTGGCGATGAGCTGCTCTTCGTTGCGACACACCTTCTCCTGCGCATACAGGCCATCGGGCATGATCCGCTGCTGCCCCAAGCCTATGAGTGCGATCTCCACTGCCAGCGTCAGGTAGGACTCGCCCTCCTCGAGGAACCGGTGCATTGGGAAGTGCTGGTAGTCCAGAGACTTGGACTGCCCCATGGTACCTGAAACACCACCAACCAATACAAAGCAGAGTCAATGATGACATACCGTTGGTACTTGTATGGTGAACGTATGTGGTTTGCAGTCTAATGGTTATCACCTGTACATGCAACAGAAATTTCTAAATTTAGTCAGGTAAACCACTACACACTATGTATCAAGGTAACTAAAACTAGAGTATGTACCAACAGTATGTAATGTCCCATCATGTTTGAATGCATTTTGAAGGATCTCATTGTGAACCAGGCACACCACTTTCTGTATGTTGTTTGACTATGATGCGCATTATGTAATAATTAATGCTGTAATACAATTTGTATTTATTTGCATGTGCAACATATTTAACAATGACAAAACAGACACTAAATTGGTAAGGAAACATACCCATGGCAGTAAACAGTTAAAAGTTAAAAAGGGGATCTATCTTAATTCAGTTTATTTTATTGTTAGTGTTTTTTGTTGGTTTTTTGGGGTTTTTTTTAAAAAAGGCCCAGTTTCTTAAAAGACCTTGTTTTTTGCTCGATCTTGTTGAGGATGGAAGCTTGATAAGGAATTTAATTTCCTGTGATAAAATATTAAAGCTTCCAAGTTTGCTTTTCTACCTAATTCAGAAAGCCAAATAAGACCTTACTTAAAATCAATTGTGCAAATGCCACTCACCACAGCTGTGTGGAAAACGTGTAATGTGTAGCTATCTGTGGTATTGGGTCAATAAGCTTTTGTTTCTTGGAGTCACAGTAGTTTTTTTTTCCCTTTAAAATGTATAGTCCTTCATCACAGAAAGACACACAACCATTTCCCATTTCATTTCAAACAATATGATGAAGACACAAGCAAAACTGCAAGTAGGAATACAGCAGAAACACATTTTGAAAAAAAAGCAGCCAAATGCTTTTGACCAATTTTCAACAGAAGAGTTTGGAACAGGAAATATTCAATAAACCAGATCCAGAAAAGAATCAGATCAACTGCCATGGAAAGAAATACAGAGATGGAAGAGACCACTTCCAAATCAGGGCGCCAAGTAAAAAACAAAAAGCAGATTGAATTAAAAAGGGACAGCCATGAACTGAAAAGCCCAGCGGAAAATGCGAATCACTAGGGACGGAGTGAGAAGGGTGCTGCGGAGCAACAAGTAAAAGGATGCCTGTGTCAGCTCTGTGTATCAATTGGCACAGGACAGCCTAAAGGCTGTAATAATATGTAATTGCAGAACTGTAAGTAGATTGTGATAGTCATATCTTCAATCAAACATCATGAATAAGAAATAAGAACAAAAAACATTAAAATTAAAAAGCATTAAAAATGCACAAGGCAGATCAAAAGATGAAATTCAGTTTCCTCTGTTCATTCCCCTTCCCCTACTGCACAACTCCTGAACCCCCAGTCCAGAGGTGCCTGCTGGGAAGACAGAGGGGGAACAGCTAGCAGTGCCTTCCCATCATCACCAATGTGTTAAACCTGTGTCCCTATTGCTTAGTCAAAACTGGGAAACCCAAAATCAACCACTGTCATTCAATGAACTGCCACATTCTAATACTGACACCCTGGCACTGCAGGAAATCACCTGTAAAGTTAGAAAAGCCGGGAGTGCAGTCCTCATCCTCTCTGCACGTCTCCATCAGAGTGCTAAAGAGAGTGCCAATGGGATCCAGGGGGTGGCCGACCCAGCCCTCTAGATTGGTGATTGAGGTTATCCCTTTATGAAGAAGCTCTGAAATAAAACAAAGGGGGACTGTTCGTCAGTAAACAGTAAAACACCAAGCGTCTTTGCCAAGCTTTGAATTCAGAGTTCCCCACAGCAATGGCGATGTGTAATTAGTAAAACGAAAAAGACTTCATTAAATCTAGCACAATGAGTAAACACTTAACTATGTGTGGTACAGACAGACAGCACAATGGTCCTACGTGGGTAAGCACCACGCTTGAGCTCCTGTTTATGTCTTACCTCACTTTGGGAATATTTTTGCGTTAACCACTCAGAGCCATTGCGTATCCTCTGTATTCCAACATTGACGTGAATTTTCAAGTGTATAATAGATTTCGATTTATACAACTACCTGTCTATGAGCATTCATTCATGCAACAGTTAACTGGAATTAACTAGAATTCCAGTAACTTAAATGTATCAGTGCTACTTAAGTTAAAAGAGAGTTTCAAATCTTAGTTCTCTATCTAGTAATACCAAAAAGTTTGTTAAAGGTGTACACACTTATAGGAAGCTACGTAATAGCAATAAAATGACTTATTTTTGCAATGTGAAGCTGTGGAATAAAATTAACATAAAAAAATCCACCCGTGTGCACTTTTCTCAATGCTATCTGTCTACCTTTCTTGTGTCCTCGGAACATCTCCAGCTGTTTCTGCTGTTGCCGTCGTAAGGTGTTGACAATACCGATTGCCAGCCTCAGTGCTTCTCTGGGGTAACCGTGAGATCTCAGTGCATCCACTCTCGCACAAGCTGTGGGGACATGTTCTGTGACAGTGAATGAGAGGAAAACCATGAAGCATTGGCTTTGAACAAAGAACATTTCTGTGCAAAATTGTAAACACTTTTTTTCACCCCCAGTCGTTCAACAGAATCAGCTACTGGCAGAGCCCTTTAATGTTCAGTACCCCCTCCCCCACATTTTTTAAATGTTATTGTAAACATGGACAAAGAGGCAAGTCATTCAAAACGTCTTTCCGGTTTAGCTTCTTACCGTGCCACAGGGGCCAACCGCGAGTGTCAAAGAGTGAAGTTTCAGTGTTGTCATGGTAACAGTAGTTGGTGTAGAGGTCACTGCTGATAATGTGCTGCAAGTGGCTGTCCTGCCAATGGAGATCGCACGCTTCGATGGCTCGTGTGAAAACAGTCCGGTGAGGCCTGCTAGCTAAATCTGGTGTTGAGGAGAAATAAGGAGGCACTTCAAGTTTGTTTTTATAAATAATGCTTAATTAGATAATTAAACTAACACCTCTTTTCTATTTTTAGTTGACACTTTTATTTATAGATAGAGAAAGCATTTAATATGGAGGATTTTCTATCAGCCTAAGTTATTTAGTAACCAGTGCTTCAAAACTGACACTCCAGCGTGCATTTCTCCTTTTTCTTTTCTTATCTGAATAGTGTGAAATGCCCCAACAAATTCAGCTTGTTTGCCCAAGAAGAAAACTATTGCATATGCATGTATACAGATGAAATAATGGATTTGTGGTCCCTGTGTTTTAAAAAGTTTAATTTAATTGACAGCTAAATATACACATATATATACAAATGAATATAACATGTGTTTAAGTAAAACAATGACAGCAGATCACAATTTTTCCAAACCATGTAATGCAAGATTTTGGGTTATTCGTCATTTACTTTCAGATAAAAACTCCAACAAAGTTTCGGTTTAATGTATGATATTACATGCTCTATGAATCATGTAGGGTTATTAAGACCTATCCATTTACGCAACAAAGGCTAATAAAAGCTGCATTAGCACAATGTGTCGGAGACTTGATTAAATAACTCATTTTCCACACTTAGCTCACCTTGGTTAGCATTTGCACCCTGAGGCAAGGCATTGGTTAAATTGGGCAGCTCATTTCCATGGTTTCCATCTTCCCAGGGACAAACATCCACACTGTTCCACTTTTTCAGCTGCTTCAGCCAGCACGTCTTCTGTTCCGGCTTGCAGTGAGGATTTAAGACTATACACATCCACAGGGCACCTAGGTAAAGGGAGAGGCATGTTAGAAATGGAAGAATGAATGAACCAAATTCCAGGGTCATTCCTAGGACTGGAGCCCAGGTAGTGTAGGACACATGAAAATGTATTCAGAACATTTTTTATTTCAAATAAGACAAATAGCGCATCCAGTAAAGGCGCTCCGCATGGAGTGCAGGATGCGCCCTATAGCCTGAAGATCACAGGTTTGAGTCCAGGCTGTGTCATTGCCGACCGTGACCAGGGATTTCTAGGGGGCGGCGCACAATTGGCAGAGCACTGCCCGGGTAGGGAAGGCTTAGGTCGGCAGGGCAATCCACGGTTCACCGTGCACCAGTGACCCCTGTGGCTGATAGGGCGGATGTGCAGTGGAGCCATTCAGGTCTGTGTTGTTTAGCTGCTCAATGTTTTTATTAGTTAATTAACCATGTGGTCTGCGCATACAGGCTTCAACAGCTCCCCTAATGGGCTTTTTTTTTTGTTGCACCATTGTGTTTCACCGAGCTTATTCTGTGCCTGCATCAAAATTTAGCAACTCTGTGTATTTAACCATATCTCTAAAAAGTACAATAGCGGGCAAATTTATACTTATGGGTGTTGATTCAATTGATGCTAAAAGTTATATAACCACCCCAGAAGTTGTATATATCATCGGAACCGCATGGCCCGAAGTGGTTTATACCGCTTATAAACATGGCTACCTGTCATTTGTGGGAAGAAAAATAATTAAAATAATTAACACATTTAAATTAAGACAAAACCAGAAACTTTTATTGTGTATACATCCGCAGTGTAATATAGTCCCAAATTTAATTTAATTTAATTCAGTGTTCGCTTATTAAAAATAAATTGCACATGTGAATTTCATCAGAAGTGTCACCTCACTAGAAACTAGGGTACTGAGCACAAACTGTGATGATGGGCGGAGTTTCAAATGACACTAAGGAAGTAAGGGGAGCAGCTGCGATGGAAACTGAAGCCGGATCTTGAGGTGAGTTTGTGAACTCATAAGAACATAAGAAGAACATAAGAAAGTTTACAAACGAGAGGAGGCCATTCAGCCCATCTTGCTTGTTTGGTTGTTAGTAGCTTATTGATCCCAGAATCTCATCAAGCAGCTTCTTGAAGGATCCCAGGGTGTCAGCTTCAACAACATTACTAGGGAGTTGGTTCCAGACCCTCACAATTCTCTGTGTAAAAAAGTGCCTCCTATTTTCTGTTCTGAATGCCCTTTTATCTAATCTCCATTTGTGACCCCTGGTCCTTGTTTCTTTTTTCAGGTCAAAGTAGTCCCCTGGGTTGACATTGTCTATACCTTTTAGGATTTTGAATGTTTGAATCAGATCGCCGCGTAGTCTTCTTTGTTCAAGACTTAATAGATTCAATTATTTTAGCCTGTCTGCATACGACATGCCTTTTAAACCCAGGATAATTCTGGTTGCTCTTCTTTGCACTCTTTCTAGAGCAGCAATATCCTTTTTGTAACGAGGTGACCAGAACTGAACACAATATTGTAGGTGAGTTCTTACAAATGCACTGTAGAGTTTTAACATTACTTCCCTTGATTTAAATTCAACACTTCTCACAATATATCCGAGCATCTTGTTAGCCTTTTTTATAGCTTCCCCACATTGTCTAGATGAAGACATTTCTGAGTCAACATAAACTCCTAGGTCTTTTTCATAGTTCCCTTCTTCAATTTCACTATCTCCCATATGATATATATAAAGCACATTTTTATTGCCCTCATGCAATACTTTACACTTTTCTCTATTAAATTTCATTTGCCATGTGTCTGTCCAATTCTGAATGCTGTCTAGATCATTTTGAATGACCTTTGCTGCTTCAACAGTGTTTGCCACTCCTCCTATTTTTGTGTCGTCTGCAAATTTAACGAGTTTGCTTACTATACCAGAATCATTAATGTAGATTAGGAATAGCAGAGGACTGATCCCTGTGGTACACCACTGGTTACCTCACTCAATTTTGAAGTTTCTCCTCTAATCAGTACTTTCTGTTTTCTACCTGTTAACCACTCCCTAATCCATGTGCATGCATTTCCTTGAATCCCTACTGCGTTCAGTTTGAGAATTAATCTTCTATGCGGGACTTTGTCAAAAGCTTTCTGGAAATCTAAATAGACCATGTCGTATGCTTTGCAGTTATCCATTTTCAATGTTGCATCCTCAAAAAAGTCAAGTAGGTTAGTTAGACACAATCTCCCTTTCCTAAAACCATGCTGGCTGTCTCCCAGGATATTGTTACCATATAGGTAATTTTACATTTTGGATCTTATTATAGTTTCCATAAGTTTACATATAATAGAAGTCAGGCTTATTGGTCTGTAGTTACCTGGTTCGGTTTTGTCCCCCTTTTTGTGGATCGGTATTACGTTTGCTATTTTCCAGTCTGTCGGTACAACCCCAGTGTCAAGAGACTGTTGCATGATCTTGGTTAGCGGTTTGTAAATAACTTCTTTCATTTCTTTGAGTACTATTGGGAGGATCTCATCTGGCCCAGGGGATTTGTTTATTTTAAGAGCTCCTAGTCCATTTAACACTTCTGCCTCTGTTATGCTAAAGTTATTTAAAATTGGATAGGAACAGGTCAACATGTGGGGCATGTTGTCCGTGTCCTCCTTTGTAAAAACCTGTGAAAAATAATCATTTAATATATTTGCTATTTTTTTTTTCTTCATCTATGATTTTGCCATTTGTGTCTCTTAGACATTTAACCTCCTCTTTGAATGTTCTCTTGCTGTTATAATATTTTATAATATATTCATATGTGAGGTACACCTATTCCAGTAGGTTTTCATCCTTTTGGATCTCAGAAGATGTTTTTGTTAGTTGTCGGACACCCTCATGTCCAAGTCGTGCCAGATTAAGTTGACGATCGAACCAGACTTTACGCACCAATCCGACCGCGGTGTCAGGGGACAGTGCCTCCATTTCCTGCAGACACTTCAAATCCAGGCCGGTAATTTGGGGGGTGGTTGGCCTTGTTTTCACCTGCTTTTCTAAGAGTTTGCCTGACTGACAGGAATACATTATTGCTGATTTTAAACTCACTGTCAGCAGAGATGTTCTGACAGAAATACTCTATTGCTGGTTTTAAACTCGCTGTCAGCAGAGATGTTAAAACTTCTACTGTTAAAATATGCATTTAGTCCAGCTCAGCATTATAAAACTGGGGACTGAATACTGGTACCCAGTTGAATTACTTGCACTGGCATAAAATTCCCTTAAAGTTGTTGAGATTTTTTGGACTTATTTCCATAAAATGAATGTCCATATTTTTTCCTTTAAGTACATTAACCAGCCCATGCTGTAGTTTTTTTTGTGTTTTTTCAATCTTTGTTTTCTTTTATTTCATTTAGCTGTTCCTCATCTACTGTTACGGGTCTACTCTTGCTGGTGCACTTATTTTCCATTTTTTTTTTCTTTTTTCAGATGGACTTCTGTCTTCACTCAAAGTTGGTGTTGTACCAGATGTTTCATCCCCAAATATATTAAAAGAAATTGGTCAAATGTCACTAATTTTTGGCTGTGGTTTTGAAACTAATAAATAAAATGGCAGTTTGTCATGGAATTTAGAATGTACTGGTGTGTAGTGATTTATTCAGTGTGAAGCGGCGCATAATATGCAAGCCGTGCTATACAGGATTATATTATATATATATATATATATATATATATATATATATATATATATATATATATATATATATATGCATATACATACACATACATACATATACACACACACACACACACACACACGGTCATGTGATGCTGTTTAAACAATTAGATGTTGTTATTTTACCAAGCCGTGTTATAAATATATATATTCAATAGAAAATGTATAACCAGATTACTAGTTTATCGATTAAGCATTCACTTAGCAGTAAAGTGAGATACAGTCTGGGTCAGAGAAAGGAAGAGATGTTATTCCCCAGAAATAAAAGCTCCATTCAGGCCCCCTTCCTTGTCTTGTTACATAAGTTTCATATTCATTCGGACAGTTAAAGAAACAAAAATAGGTCAGACGACTGTCTCAATGAACCACAATCCAACTTGGATTACCCCCACCCCACCCCCACCACAATCACACTGACTACATTTCCATAATTGAGTTGATGATCAGATTTAAACAGAAATCCTAACGAGCATTCATTTATAGATTGTTCTCGCTGAAGCACTTACACAGGGAAGATCAGAGTGATGCTGATTGCTTAAGAAACGTATTAAACCTTTCTAGCATTTACAGTGCTACCAAGAGGACGGTTGCTTCCACATTTTCATGACAATACTGCACCGCACCCCTCCCCCCTTTGTCTGAAAGAAGAGAATACAATTTGCACAAGCGTTTGACACAGGCTGCACTGAGTAACAGGGAAGCCATGGAGTAGACCAAGCCTCCCAGGACACAATTCTCACACGGCAAGATTTCCATTAACTGTCACTTTAATAACACGGGACTGTTGACTTGGGTGTGAAGACATCACCATGCATTGCGTGCTCATTACTGGAAATGCATCTTAACAAGAGAGGCAAGGTTAAAAGACATCCAATTTATTTGCTGCTTCAAATAAAGCTCCATTCGTCAAAACGAAATAAACAAAAAAAGACCCATCTTATAAGTAACCTAGAACCACTTTTATATTATAGAATACACTCTTTAGAAATAAACTACAGGCTACATGTTCATATTATATACCTATATATTCATAAAAGTCAGTTTTAAACTGCTCAACCGCAAATGAAACCTAATCCAAGAAATGATTCAATGGGTTCTACAGACAAGTTATTATGTTTTTCAAAAGACGTTTTTTATGAATAAAAATTAAGTTGTATACTAATAAATCTGTTGCACTGTTATGGAAGACAATGTCATTAATGACAATCAAGGTCAAAATAGAAAAATTGCATTTTTAGACTACTGATTTATTTGAGGACTTGTTACATGGTTAACAGCTATTAAAAATGTAATATTTGCCTTTAAAAAGTACACAACTTTGCTTACCTATAAATGACAACACATGAGGTAAATCTGGGATCTCTGTAAAACACTGGTTCCTAATCAGTAGTTTTGCAAGAACTGTTCTTTGACCACCATGCAATGCAAAGACAAGCAGGCCAAACAAGAGACAACTAGAAACGAACCATTATTAATATGCAAAGTGCACCGGTTTGAGTCCTGACTTGAAAAAGTATTAAAACGTGACACACAGAACATTGCAGGCAGCTATGCAAATCTCACCTTTCCTACAAGATAATTGGAAAGTAAGTCAAGCTGGGCTCTGCGATGTGATATTAACAGCACCAGAGATGAATGTGAATTCATTAAACAGAGGAAGCAATCGCATGCTCATCTCAAAAGAATGGTTTCATCATTATCCCTTTTTTACAAGCCAAACTTTGTGCTTCCGAGTTCAGAAGTGGGAATAGGTGCTATCCATCAGCTGTGTTCAGCAGACTGATTTATCATGAATACATAGAGTAGAGCCGAAGAGATTTCTGTAAGGTCTGTGGTTTTTATTTCAGGTTTAAATCTAAATGTGCTGGCACGGATTCCACGCTAAAACATGCTGAATCAACACCTTGTACCACGACACGTTTTGCATATAACCTTGAAATATTTTTATAATGGTAGGTAACTAGGACTCGTTCATAAAGCCTGGGAGACATTGTAAGCATGTAGTTTGAGACGTTTGGGTTTCTTACATTTATTTATTTATTTATTTTATTTTTTTAAACCAAGTACTGAAAATTGCTTTTGAGATGTTCAATTCAGGACCCAACACAATTACACTAAAAATCAACCCCATACATACACTATATATACATATCAAGACAGATTGAGAGAAACATTGTAACACATGTATTACAGCCATCTCCATCCCCCTCCCAAAATCCCCAACACCCCAAAGAGCTTTGTATGCACCCCATATCCCCATAAAATTATACATTTTAATGCAGATTAGGATAAGCCGTGATGGTTAACAAACAAGTACAAGTAAGTTCACCTTTTAAAACAGGATCATCACTATATATAAAATGGATCTATTTAACAGATCTGTCACACAGCCTCTCCCAAATGGTTATGACAATCAAATGTGTTTTTTTTTTTTTTTTTGATCCAATACATTCCATTTACAGAATGAATCTTTGATGTATTAGTCTTGACATGTGCTTCATGCTGATTGTATTGTGTATGATAGTTTAACCACTCCCCATGCATTTTACACTGGCTGCCTGATTAATACAATATATTACCTGCAGCACTGGTGGCAAGGGGAGAAATTAAACCACGAAACCCAGTTCACTGCTGGCTCCCTTATTTGTAAAAACCTGACTGCGCATTGAACTCTGAGGAACTGCAAACACGTCAGGTTGGATTTTTAAACATCACTGCAAATTGGTTGGAATTATACACATAATAATAATAATAATAATAATAATAATAATAATAATAATAATACTACTACAGAGCACCTTCAGGTCAAGCCATGCCTATCATGTCCAAGACCAAAAGAAAAGAAAATGAGCCAGAAAGGAATGAAATGCAGCTCAGATGCAGTCTAGACCGACTCAAACTGCCTACTGATTATATGTAAACACTCAATAATCCATATCAAGCCTACAACCTTATTTCTTTGCTTAGCCCAAACAGTGTGCATTGTCAGCACAGTGGGCACCACACGGCACTATTCATTATGAATGAGATAAAGATAAGCCACATCAGACAAAAAAAAGAACAAAACAGTTTGCAGCCTCTCCCAATGTCTGCAAATAGCAAGACAAGGTTACAAACAATGCTTTTTTTTAGCCAGACTAATATTCATAGAACAGCAGGCTTACCCTTTACACTCTCCGTGCACAGTTAGGTCAGTAGAGAAAAGCCTTGCCCTCATTTTTTGCAATTTAACCCAGGATTAAAACCGAGTTGCATAAAAAGGCCTGTAAATAAATGTGTACAGTACTGTAAAGAGGATACGTATGAATCCAGATCCTACTACCTGTTATTTACAGTAATCCTCTATTCTATACAACCAGCTTCAGCTCTCTTTATTAAATAGTGGCCCCACCACACAATGCTAAAACAGTAAGATGCTGCCTGCAGTAGTTTCTACAGTATAAAGGAAATTGCCCTCCACAACATCTTCCTTCCATATTCAGGACATCATTAAGCATACAATATGAACATTGGACAGCATGAAACAAAAACAACATCAAACTGGATAAAAAATGGTTTCAAAAAGTACATACATTCATACATTAAACAAACAGAAAAGAAATGAAATATTCTTTTGTTCCCAAACAAAGGAGCAGTTTCATTGTGGTGGGAGGTGCCAGTATCTCAGGAGTGCTGATGAATCTGTTACAGTAATCTCTGTGTGTTGACAAGCTGTTTGGGCTCCGTCACTCTGCCATGCAGCAGACACTCATCTTAGATTCTTCTACCTGACTGCTTTCATCAGATTAAGCATTGGGGATTTAATTTAACAGTTTCAGCTTTATTAAGCTGTCATGAGAACGGACCAGCTTTGATAACAGTAGCTGCTCCAATTATGGCTTGCTTTAAGGCTGACAAGTCTAATGATTCATTTGCAGCGCACGGCAAAGCAATAAAAAGCTTGTTTTGCATTGAATTTTTTTTATTCTCTTTAACTTTGCCACTTGTACCCTACTTGAATATGTCACTTAGCTTTTGCTAACAGGACATTTAAAGTTGCAGTAAAATGGTAAACAGGGAGCATTTCTTTTTTCAGTGTAATCCCTATATTCAAATGATCTGTAATGGTAGATACTGGAGGAAATGGAGGGGGGTGAAAGGGAAAAATCGGAATAAAGAAACTTGCTCGCAGTGGCCCTCGAATGCCAACATGTGACATTTTGGTATTCAAGTCCTGTGCCATCCGTGTGGCTAAAGGGCTTGCAATTTCATTTCACAGTCAGAGGCCCACAGAAAACACCAAATTAAACTACAGATCCCATTTGCTAACAAAAATCAGCCTCTTGCTACTCCTCCATGCCAGCATCTGTCTGTGCTCAGTGTTTAATACCAAAACAACCTTCCAGCAATGCAACCCCTCCTGAAAGGCAATGCATTCAGTCTCGACAGCCCCAACCCCCACCCCCACATCCACATCCATAAGATCAGATCGCATCAGTATCCTGCATGTCTGCCTTGCTAAAGCCCCCCTTCACCCCCAGCAACTGGGCTGCTGCACTACAGTAAAAAAAAAAATATATATATATATATATATATATATATTATATATATATATATAATAAGAAAATAAGGCTGATCTTTTCTGTGGCCCTTACATACTTCATAAACAATCATGATCTATACTTCAGGGTAGGCAGATGTAAATGAGGACACAAACCCCACACATTCAATTCAATTCAGATCAGAAAGAAAAGAGAAATTCAATGCTACTATGCTGAAGAGGGGGGAGGTCAATAACCACTTTCAATTTCTAGTGGGTTGCCCAGCATACCTTGAAATGCTTGAAAGGCAGAAAAAAAAAATTGCAACTCAATTGCATTTGCTGCTGGTAATTTACTTCCATGCTACGCTTTAACACATACTTAGAAAATACAGTTTGCTAGATATTAACCATTTAGAGCTGGAAAATGGGTTCCTGTAAATTGCAACTGCCCTATGATTTTTCTACTAATACTTTCTATTCCCATATCAGGGAAGGCTATGGTTATAAAGGATGCACAGGTTATACTTCAGCCTCACAATACAGGTCTTGTTTAAAGTGCATCTTTGTCAACAGTCTCCTGCTGTACATCTGGTCTACATATAATCTAAATAAAACCATTGGAACGGCTAGCTTGTTCTCTGCTTGGCCTCTTCTGGCACCAGGCCAGTAGGCGTCACTGTGACATGGGGAGCAAACCAAGCCCAGTCGTTTTTCCTGCCGAGCACGGGAGTACAAAGGCCCACATTCCAGACTGCGGGCGGTACAGCAGTTACTAGTTCAGCCTCTGGGGACCCCACTGTTTAGATGTAAAATTGAACATCATTTTCCCTGTTTCCCTTTTTATAGTGTAGTGTTTCTTAAAAAACATCAGCAACCAAGTCAAATATAAAGACTACTACTACTACTACTACTACTACTACTAAGACAAAGAAGGCATGCATTGATTGCAAATTTGAGGAACAGTAAATTTACACATATTGTACAAATACACACAGATAAATGAAAAGGTTTACTTTTGGATGTACACAAAAGCTTGAAATGATTAAAAAATATTTTATTTCAGGATGTTTCAGACAAAAACAACAAGTTTTACTGCACTGTTTACTTTTCTTTCTACACAGCTAAAGAAGGGCTTTTGTTCGAAATGCCCTGACAAATATTTTTTTAATCATTTAAACCTTGTGTACATCCAAAAAACAAACAAAGAAAAACCTTTGAAACCTCGTTTCAAACCTCTCTCAAATCAGAATGACCAAATAATGGAGCTTGCAATTTCAAAAGTAATGGATGAATGTAAACATTTGAAGGCCTCTCTGGGAAGAAAAGCCTGTGGCTTGAAATCTACCCTGTATAAACATGTTTTAAAATAAACACATACAATGGATTCTTGAGAATGACTCAAATAACTGGTTTTCCCCCCACATAGCTGTGTCATAGAGCTCTTCCAATCCCTGAAGCGACAAGATAATTCCTGGTACGAACTGTTTAATTTCTAAACAGAACCAATTGGATTATTATGTTTCCAGCCACTCGTGAGGTGAACATGCTGTACATATTAAAGATTGAATTAATAGCTCTTATTTATTCAAACCGCAGAGACCCTTGTTCCTCTGCTGGCAAAATCTTGTTGGAAGTTTTCCCCATGCATAGTCTGCAGTATTGTTGCAGTCGCTTCCCAAATTCATTCCTTCAATTACCCTGAAAGCCTGCATTGCAGAAAGCATTGCTTAAGGTTTAATGAAGGGATCATTACTCAACCTGCCCGCTGAGGGAATGAAGCTTACGTTATTGTGTTGGCCAACGAATGCCAAGCCGAAATTGACAAAATGTCCCCAGCTTTAAATGTTGGCAGACAGTGTGCGGTGGCAAGCCACTTTCTATTAAACGGATTGCGCATCACTTTTGCTGTGCTCGCACAACATATAGGCACCTATCACCTGTCATCTGTTTCACTTTATAATCCACCACCACTTATTATAAAACCCATACTGAATGCTTGCTTCTGTGCAAGAGAATATATTGCAATGTAACTAGTATTCCGATATCAGTAATTGCAAATGTTGGATTCTACCAGGGATACATTAATCTTCATAAAGCCTTTATGAAGGCTGTGAGACAGTCATTTGTGCTCACGTTGTCTGTACAGTGCAGGAGAAAATAGAATACTGCAAGAGGCCCTTGTTTGCTCATACTCCAGGAGTGCTGTTCTAAGACAGCTACCGACAGTCTATTTGACAGGGAAATAGGTGTGTGTCTGTGCATTGCCCGGTTCATTACTGCCTGTTCTATTCTAAACCTCTTCGACTAGTACAAGCTCTTTTTGGTCTCCACAGTAATCAAATACTTTAGTCCATTTAAGTCCATTTTCATATTCCACTTAAGGAGGCATGAAAAAAAAATCCTTTCGTGGAATGGATGTTATTTACCTAGTTCGTCCCAGAGCTGCCTGTACTTGTCAGTCATGGTAGTGCCTTGCTGTCTCCATAGAGACAGACGGGGGTCAGCCATGAACTGCTCTGTTATCAGCGTTAACATGCGAGCACCATTTGAGTCCCTCATCTTCAACATTTCTCGCACCTGGTGAACAAACAAATGGCACACTTCAGTGAACTGGATTTTAAAAAACATAGCCGGAAGAGCAAGTTGTAGCTATTTTTTAGAATTCCTTTACATAGAGTATTCTTTTAGGTCAAACAAATAAAATGTCACAATAGGACAGGGTAACAACATAAATCCCCCTTTGCATTATTTGTCTACAGAGATGTAATTTATTAAAAATAGATGTACTATATAAAATGTATATAGAGAAAATACAGGTCTTAAATTTGTGACAGCAATCAATTCAAACACGCAGTCTTCTTTGCAATTCTCCTCTGCTTGGGATTACATTTAAAAACTGAAAATCAAAATAAAAAGGTTGTTTTAATGATGTCATTTTCCCAAACAGCAGGAAGAGAGCCCGAATCTATAAAATAAACTAAAAACACTGTGGCATTTCAGGTGCTAAATTTAATTCTGCAAAATGTCAGTTCTTGTGTTGACTGAAGTGCACATCTATTAGCTTTGGGCTAAAACAAACCCATACCTTTGCAAACAGCAGGTTGAGCTGCTTCCCAGATCCATGGTATCCACCCTGGGAGAGGAAAAGTTTAACCTGTTCCTGGACCTGCTCCTCATCCAGATGCCAACAGTTCTCATCATCGATACTGGCACCCGCCGTGGGATCGGGGGCACCTGCAACAAGCGCAAACACACTCTTAATGAGGACACTGAGGAGGCTGGGGCTCCGTTTACAAGAATCACTGATATAGGAATCAACCGTGTGTAGTGATCAAAACCACTGGGACAAAATCATTCCTATACTAACCATGCTAAAATAATCCGCTTATAAGAATCATTTCGGGGCAATCTGGCTACATGTAATAGGGTACTGTATCAAGTACAATGACGTGTACAGACAAAAAAGCTGTTTTTGAATTTGATCACATCTCGTGTGTTTAGGCACAAAGGCAGCGTGGATCGTGCAATGATGCAGGGAACACTGGACAAGTTTGTAATCAAACAGTGACTGCACCACTGCATTGTGCAGGTATGTTTTTTTGTGTTCTC
Source organism: Acipenser ruthenus (assembly GCF_902713425.1). NCBI lineage: Eukaryota > Metazoa > Chordata > Actinopteri > Acipenseriformes > Acipenseridae > Acipenser > Acipenser ruthenus. Next base: position 16,805,201 of record NC_081190.1, read on the forward strand.
TGTCAGTGAAAATGAGTTTCAATAAAGTGAATACAAATTCACTGAATACATACTGAGTACAGCACTGTTACTGTGTGAAATATGCGGCGTGGTGAAGGGGGGGTTGGGTTGTGGAGCTTTGAATCTCCACTTAGTGAAAAAGTGAGATTTGCATCACAACTGAAAATAAGTAAGCCACAGATGCTTTAAGTAAACATAATCGTGATCATATAACGAGTTGCTTACCCACAAGGAGGCATGCTTTTTTCTAATTGTAATCAGAAATCGGTCCACTTTTAAGAATCAACCACTTATTAGCATCAAATCATCTGGGACAGATGTGATTCTTATAAACAGAGTGCACTGTACATTAAAAAAGTGAATAATTATCTATGCCAAAAACACCTTTTCTCAAGTACAGAAATGTGAAATCTAGGTGAAAAAAAACATTCAATTGTTCACATCAAGAAAGAATATATATTATTTCTTCAGAAGAGTTGGTGTAGATGACAAACTGTAAAACAAACGGCACTTAGAAATATAACCCGAGGCACGTTTCTGCACATACAAAACATTCAGCATCTGACATACATTAGTAAATACATTACATACATTTGCTTAAGAGTCATATTCCTTATATTAAATCATGTCATTATTTGATTTACACATACAGTATCTATGTCTGTGTTTCAGACCCCATGGGCCTGGTTTAGTTTAATTAAAGGTTAAAGTTTAATTAAAGTCTTCACACCCAAATGCAATTTGCACCAATTTCTGGGTGCTAAAATATATATTTTTTAAAAATTGTAAAATTGCAAACTTAATAACAACTCATAAGGTTAATTTAAGGAGTCAAAGTATGACTGTGGTGTTTGTTACATTTTTGTTGAATAAAATATGGTGCCAATTGCATTTTGGACTCAAGTCCATGATAACTCAGGCCCAATGTTTCTGTAATAGCACCAGCTTTAGTGAGACAGGCATGGCTTTCTTCTTTAGAAGGATGCGGGTTTAAAAGCCTTTTTAACTCCTACTGGTCTTTTGCTTTTTCACTGTATTTTAATGACAGGAACTCAGAATATGCAAACAATCCTGATGCAATGCTAGAGGCTGCTAAGTCACTTGGAACTACAACACATTAAGTGATCAGGTATGGGGCCGCATCTACAGTCTTTGAAATATCTGAATCTTCAAAATCAAAGTACAGAGCACAGAACCAAAACATCTTAAAACAGTATAAAAAGGGGAGCAGTGATTGTATTTCTAGCACTAACGAGATAAAAGATACATTTAAAAAATGTGGTTAGCACCCTGTAAGTGTGTTTAAGTATCTGATTAATGCTTTTATTCATAAATAATTAAACACATTAAAAAAAATATTACAAAGCAAATCAACACAGTTAAAATAGTCCCCACGGTTACAGCTGGTCTTTTGTCCAACGGGTCATTCATCCAGCAGTCTAGCAGAGTTGTTGATCAAACTTGGACTCTGGACTTCATTACATAGAAAATGCTAAAGTAACTGCAAAGCTCTTGGAACACTAACTCTTAATTGACCCACCGGAAAACAAGTAACAAATCTATTTCTACCATTCCCCAAAACTAAAAGATTTATTGTCACACACTTCCATAATCATAAAAACAAGTACAAAAAAACGTTCTATCACTCCTTTTAATGCTGTATAGGTCACCCTTTAATCCAATACACATGTAATAAGATACTGCAAAATGTGAAGCAAAACTATAGAGATATGTATACAAAAATCAATTGCTGCTTATATTACTGTATCACCTAAAAACAGTTTTAATTTGGTTTACGTAATGTTTAACTAAACTATTCTTAAAAGGAACAGGTCTTGCCTGTAAAGCAGATTTGTAACAGGGTATATGATTTTATTCTATTTGCAGACCTTTTCCACCCATTTAACATTACAATTGCCACCAAATCCCCCTATTTACAGTCTGCAACAGAGCAACAGTACAGTAAATAAACACTTGTTTCATATCAGACTCCCAAGGTTAAATGTGTATTAACATTTCTGAATGTCAAACAATGTTGGAAAAAGTTGATGTGAACCGGCACCAGTTTACAGTACACAGCAGTGAATGGAATAGAAGAAAGTCTACTAAAGTAAACCAGTACTTCAAAACGTTTTTGTTTTGATTTGTTTATTAATAACCACATAAAAGAATCCAGCGAGGAGATTCTGTCGTAGGATGCTCCAAATGTTGACGTGAAGTCCATCTGAGAATGCAGACTGGAGCTCTGAACTTGAGCTTTGTGTTTCCAAGTACTTGACACACTACAACTGGAAAGAACTGGGAGGTTACTATTTGAACACTATTATACAGATGTATGGGCCTTTATTCAAAACCTTCATGTACAGGACGCACAGAAACACTGAGGTCAGACAAAATACAGATCTAGAGCATTGTGATTTAATCTCTAGTCTAAATCAATGCTTAAACATAATCCAAGATTATGTGCTTACAGGAGATGCTTTTAAAAAACCCTGTCCCGCCAGGAAGGAAGAGGGTGTGTGGAAGGCTGCTCACACCCACCAAGACACCCAGGATAACTTACCATGTACTTGATTAATCTCAGAGTTCTGAGAGAGAATCTCATCTGCTAGTTTCTGGGCAGTGGGTAGAACCTCTGTGTGGTGCACCGTGATTAAATACTGTACAAATTTCTGTAGTTGGTCTCTGTTCATTTGAAATAGCGTCTCTGAAATGGGAAGATGCAGTTTGACCTGATCCGGCTTGCGGATCCGGTATAAGGAGAGTGCTACGACATGCGCACAGTAAAAGATGTCCTTGTTGCCACAGCTACAGGTAACGGAGGTAATCTTGCAGCGATCAAAGCTGATAGCAACGTTGCACACGATCTCTGGCTCCGACTGGGAAGCTGGTTCTGTCACTGTACCACTCAGGTGAAACCCTGCAAAAAAACAAGAGGAAAATTACCACAGGGCTCCGAAAGAGGTCATTACTGTACCCTAGAGAAAGACCATTCAGTAACAGCTGGTCAAGCTAAGACATCTTTATGATCATACAACAGGCCGCATTTGCTAAAGCGGTTTTGATTTCAAGAAAATGTACTATTCATGAGTCTGTTCGAGGCTGTTACAGAGGCTTAAAAATACATGTAACACTGACCAAGAAGATATGTTCTTAAACCAAATAAGAACTGTTTCTTATATACAAGAGAATGGCTTGCAACTGTTCACATGTACTGTACAGTGCTGCATTAGCATAATCTAACAATACCATGGCACAGGATGCAATGTTAAAATGCAAATCATTAAGAAGGGGAAGGTAACAAATTTACGATCACCATTTAACAAAAACTTGTTAAAGATGCATTTAAAAATGTAGAAATGCAGGATTATGCACTACTGTATACGGGAATAAAATACTCCAGTATTTCAAAGGATTAAATAAATGAGGGATTTAAAACAGCTTAACCCTGCAAGTCCTTTCATATAAATCTCCTTGGCAACACAGGAACACTATACAGATAATTAAAAAAGGATAATGAGCATTAGACAAACCACTATAAAACGATGCCACATTACTGTCCTATTATTAATTTTAATTTAGGTCAAATCGCCAATGTTTTTGGGGTTTTTTACCCCGGTTTTCTCCCCAATTTGGAATGCCCAATTATTATTTTATCCCAGTTCACCGCTGAAACTCCTGCGCCGACTCAGGAAATGGCAGCAGACACACGCGTCCTCCGAAACTTGTCCTGCCAAGTCGTCTTTTTTCACGCTGCAGGTCTACAGCGAACCCACCAGACCCATAGTGCTGGAGGACAACACAGATCTGAGTGGCTTCTACAGCAGACCCGCAGGCGCCCTATCAGCCACAGGAGTCGCTGGTGCGCTGTGAATTGAGTATTACCCTGCCAACCTGTACCCTCCCCACCCAGCGCACAATTGGCCGAGCGGCGCCCCCTGTGAACTCCCTGCCATGATCGGCGATGGCATAACCTGGACTCAAACCAGCGATCTCCAGGCTATAGGGCACATCCTGCACTCTATGCGGCGCGCCTTTACTGGATGCGCCACTCGGGAGCCCATTACTGTCCTATTTGAACAGAAGATCATTTTGTGAATGCAACTTTGTCTAACCACCAGGACAAGGCTACTCCAGAGATTAATGAAGTTATTAAGTCTACATGGGTTCTTAGGTATTTTCTCTAAAAACAACAGAATATTTTATTCTTGACTATGTGGAGACAGTAAGAGAGAGTACCTCCTGCTTTTTGAATGCCAAAATACTCTATATTATTAGCCTTAAAACTGAGTTTTTGTTGTCTGTTCCTCTAAATCCCCTCACACACCAGAGACCTGAAATCACTGTGTAAGTACTCTTCTTCTGTCACAGTGCAGCAAGGAAGAGGAGGAGCTGCCGCTATTCATTTGAGGCTATTCACAGTCTGACAGGCAGTGATGCCCACACTACACAGTAGCTCCCACAGGGACTCCAACATAATGACATTCTGCCGACTGTCAAGACCCAGGGCACAGGGATCCCTCCCCCATTCCCCACCCCCTCTCCCCTGGCAACCTCCCACAAGCCTCTTTGCCACCTAATATCAGCAATACCACATACAAAAATAATAAAAACACACACGAACCTCTCGAATATAATCTCCCTTTCCTTTCATCAGTACATAAACACATACTGTACTGTACTGTACTGTACTGTACAGACAGACATCTCAAATTATATTGCCAAATTCTCAATAACTTGGAATATATACTTGGTAACCAAGTATATATTGCATATATGGTTGCCTCCACTAACACAAAAACAAACCCTCTTCTTTTAAAAAGATCCATTTCCATTAACCTGTGCTGACTAATGCAATATGCCAGACCACATTCTTTCAAGTTCAAATTGGGAGGTTTAAAAAGCATCTTCCTGCTCCGACAACAATTCAATTTGTCGAAGGGAATATAAGCCTTAGACGTTTTTATAACTGTCAGTTTCTTTTTTGTTGATTTTCTTTCTTTTTTTTTTTTTTTTGTTTAGATGTTCAAATAAAAAAAAGAAATAAGTAAAACATTGCAGTACACGCGTCTGTTGAAGGAGTTAAATGTCTAGAAACAACAGCTTTCAGTGCCAGCTTTGAATCCGCCAATGTGGTTTTCAATTGAAGGTTGTTACTGCACCTTTACCAAGGCTTTAATTGTTTTCCAATGTTATAAAAGTGTTATTTGTGTATGCAAGCCTTGCCGTGTTTGTAAAATACATTTTACATTAAAAGAGGAGCAATACGTTCATTATTACTTTGAAACACTGTACAGATCATTATTCAAATGATTGCCTTTGGTTTTACCTGCAACTGGGATTCAAGGCCATATGACATTTAAGGTAGTACTTTTTCTAAAACAGTAATTACTTAAAATTGTGTTCAGCCCATTTATTACTAGATACAGAACGTGTATAAACCTATCAGTAATCAGGTGGACAATCAAATGTTGGAAGGGTATATTGTAGTTTATATTGTAATGCAGATCAAATATTAAAAGCAGCTTATAACAGAGACTATTTAACACTGTTGTTAGTATTAATGTACTGCATAGCGGTTTTTAAATGGTCACTCGTTTATTTTGGTGTATTGTGTAGAATTCCAGATTCAGATTGTCCACATGGTAAAATGTAGACAACGGTTTTGCCTTTTTTCCCTGTTGCCGTTGCAAATTTCTGGCTGAACTGTTGGGCGAAAAAAAAGAAGCATTTTGCATAAATACATAGTAACCTAACATCTCACACTCCCTTTCTCCTGACAACAGTGGCAGCAGCAGAAGCAGCTAGTGGAGGAGACCAGACAACAATTGAATGATCTGGAGGTGAGAAGTGAAGGTGTCGCGTGGGAGAGAGAGAATGCTCCCGAGTCTGCGCATCGTGCAGGAAATCGTGCATCTTATGGGTGGCTTTAAAGCCGGTCCATTGCATTTGCACCATCTGTCTCTTTGCGTTAACAGTGTCTGTGTGCATCTTGCCATTTACAGGCGGACCAGTCAATTATTAGCTGCTCTTCCACACTCTATTGGTTGGGCTCCTTCCTCTATTGTTAAAGCGAATAAATATTTACACAGAGCCACCATCAGAGTGGAGGTTTAAACACACACACACACACACTTTCCCAAAGACTAGCTAGAATGATGCAGTTAATTAGGATTATTACAATATGTTTAATTGTGCTATTAATCATCCAGATCCTCTGGAGTGATAAACAAGAGGAGGCAGCCCAGAGTTGTTTATGAGGCTGAAAAGTCATTTTTCTTGTTTTTACTTCAGGACTACTATGTACTGTCCTCTATGTACTGTCAGAACACACTTTTCTGTAAAACATAAATCATAGCAAATAGCTTCTTATACTGTAGGGTTCTGTTTATTGTACATTACCTAAAACGTAAACCAAAAAAAGCCTCAAGTCATCCCAAAGAATGTTTAGTTACTGCACAAAGGAATCTCTACATGTAGCTACCGTGCCCCTCAATGGTAAGGAATTGTACAGTAATAGTAAGAATGTGGCGAGTGTAAATATAATGGTAGAGTAAGACAACAACATTTGCCATTCAGGATTCACCTGTGGAAATGGAATACATCAAGTACAGAAAGTTCCAAAACACCTTTTAAATTTCCAATGGTATATTGTTATTTTTAATGGTAAACACATGATACTCAATGGTTAATTTCTGTAAGGGTATTATTTGTTACCACAATTTTTTATGTTATTACTACTATTATAATTATTGCTCAAAACATTAAAAAAAAAACAAAAAACAGATGATATCTTTGAGAATACGTAGACAGCTAAATCTCCTTGTCATCTGGCTATAATGCAACAACCTGCCTTTGTTTTCTATCGCCCCTTCATATAGTACAGTGAAGATATTATTGTTTAAATGTTCTTCCAGTCTATCAATCTGCTCTATGTGTATACGAGTCATTTCTGTTAGCTGAGTCAGTCTTAAGCCCAAGGCAACTTTCAGGCTTTTTCTTTAACCAAGTTGAGCAAAACTGATGATGATGTTTTTTTTTCTCTCTTTGCATGCTGGAAGAACTTGCTGGAAAATGCCCCCTAAAAATGAGTTACTTGAGCAGCTGTAATACATATAGCATTAGAGTCTTTCATTCTGTGGAAGTTGCACATTTCTCTCATTCCAGTATTTAAGGATTCACTTTTTTAGTATCAAAAGAACAAAAGCATAATATTAACATTATTTCAATTAAATGGCATCCCACAAGATGTTACACCCAAAATGTAGAAGCTAGGTATCACTGTGTGCCTTACTTTGTAAATATCAGAAATAAATTCATGAATTTGTTGCCATATTGCATTAATTTTAACACAACTCCAGATGCACTTCCTTAAAATGAATTACAAAAGAAATAGATGTATGATATCTATTACTGTGTCGGTTTACTACAGCGACTTTAACAATTGTCAGAACATTTGTTATTATTATTATTATTATTATTTATTTCTTAGCAGACGCCCTTATCCAGGGCGACTTACAATTGTTACAAGATATCACATTATACATTATTTCACATTATACAGATATCACATTATTTTACATACAATTACCCATTTATACAGTTGGGTTTTTTTTTTTTTTTTTTTTTTTTTTTTTTTTTTTTTTAATGGAGCAATCTAGGTAAAGTACCTTGCTCAAGGGTACAACAGCAGTGTCCCCCCACCTGGGATTGAACCCACAACCCTCCGGTCAAGAGTCCAGAGCCCTAACCACTACTCCACACTGCTGCCCGTATACTAAACCTAATACTAACCCTATTATATAAATCATGGGTCGTGGGTTTAGATACGTATGGATGTTAAAGTTATAGATTTGAGAATGTGTGTATTATAAGATTGCAGGTATGTTATTTAAAATTGCAATACAAACTTCTAAAAAAAAAAACACAATAATAATAAAAAATACAGTACTTGAAAGGTTGGCAGATAAAAGTTGCCTTGTGTTTCATGGCTTAACTGAACTTTAAAGCAGACACTGCCGATGTCTCCATGCTCCTGCACCAATCTGTTCTGTTATCTAACTCCCAACAATAGAGTCCTTAAATAAAAAGTACTATGTCCCAATGAGCTTGAGCAGCACAGCACAGTAGCTAGGCATTAGGAATTCCTTCGTCTTATATTGTGCACGCTGCTTTATATGATTTATGACGTTGTCATCTTTTTAAATGATGCTCAACTCAAAGTGGTAATGAAGGTGAAACAACAACTTTGACAATATGACCGGGCAAAGAAAATAAAGAGCTTAATGACTTACATTCACATATCAGAGTATATTGTTAATTTATATAAAAACCACATCGATAGTACGCAAATATCAAAAGACCCTGGTAAAAGTAGCCTATTAGTTCTTATACTTAACTGTTAAACAGCCATCATTGACCAACTGTTAAATTAAAACTACCTCATCACTAATGTCTGAGAAGCAATTCCCACAAATAAAACCACTTATTAGAATCAAAACAAAATACAACATTAACGATTTCTGTACATAACTCTACCACGGGTGGATTCCACCACTACCAGACTTGAACATGATCTTGTTTACACCTGCAGTATGAAGGTGGCTCGGTACCAGGAGGACTCGCACAGTTGCCTGTCACTTGGGTCACAGGAAGAGCAGTTGTGTGACATTACCAAACTGACAGTTGAGGTAAAGACCATTTATATCCCAGTAGAAAAATTAGCAAGCAGGAGTTGAGTCCATCTCATCACAGCTCTCAAAGTCAACTTTAGTGACAAGAGTCTCTCCCACAGTGAAGGTGTTTGGGATGGATACAAGTACACAACAGCCCCAAGTTCCTTGCAAACACTGCAGTGTGTGTCACCCAGACTGTGCGGAGTGGATTTTACACAGCATTCAGAACCAAAATATTTTGAGTTGTGCAAAAGGTAGACAAAATGTAACCATATTGAACATTTTTGGGTGCTATGCTATTATATAAAAATGAGTTCCAAGTGTTGGACCCCAAAAATGACACGCAGCAAAAATGACTCTGTATACTGTCCTTGTGACAGAATGTATCATGCCATTAACTCTTCAGTGAACCTATCCAGATCATATTACAGAGCACTCTGATAACAAAATCACTGATATAAGAATGAACTGAATATAGTGATAAAAAACCACAGGGACAAAATCGTTCCCATCTTACCATGCTAAAATAATCCGCTTGTAAGAATCAAGCAATCCGCTTATAAAGAATCAGTTCGGGGCAAACTGACTGAATGTAATATGGTACTTGATCAAATGCAATGACGTGTACAGCCAATAAAAGGTTTTTTTTGTTTGTTTTTTTTTCTTTTTTTTAAAATTTGATCACATCTCGCGTGATTAGGCACATACACAGCGTGGATCGTGCAATGATGCAGGGAACACTGGGCAAGTTTGTAATCAAACAGTGATTGCACCACTGCATTGTGCAGGTATGTTTTTTTTGTGTTTCAATAAAGTGAATACATACTGGAGTACAGCACTATTACATGATATATACGGCGCGTGAGGGAGGGGGGAGACTGGGGAGCTTTGCATCTCCGCTTTGTGAAAAAACAAGATTTGCATCGCAACTGAAAATAAGTAAGCCAAAAGATGCTTAAATGTAGTGGTAGTCCTGACAGTAAAATACTGTACTGTAATGTCATTTAAATTCAAAGGCCATTACACATAACACCGCATGGCAGTTAAACTAGGCACCCTCACGAGACGCTCGCTCCTCAAGTATACTGTAGTAAAATAGGATTCTGCAGCCTTAATCATTATCATATAACACGTTGCTGATCCACAAGGATTTGTTTTGATTGTTTTGATGTATTGTCCTCAGTGACTGAGCACCACTGACATTTGTATACTGTATTTAAACTGCTGATGCGCGGAGGCACGCTTTTGCTAATTGTAATCCTATCAGTCCGCTTTTAAGAATCAACCGCTTATAAGAATTAAATCATCTGGGACGGATGTGATTCTTATAAACGGAATGCACTGTATTTTACATGTGAATGAATTTAGCACTAAAAAAATAAAAATAAACAAATGCACAGCAATTGTAGAAAAGTGATTACACACAGTCACGTCTGTGTGATTACATCAGATCCACTCCCACAGGAAGTCTACTCCTTGCTCTTTTCCCCCCATCTCTGCTGGCATATATCCGTAGGGGATTAAAAAACACTGTGCTGTTTGCTGATTAACTAAAATGAAATATTAAAAGACTTTTCAAGCACTACACTACACTGGGACATGAGAACAACATCCAAAAATAATACCTAGTTTCCAATATACTGAAGGCATCTCCATCCATTTACAATACTTCATTTCTATTTGAACACACAAGTCCTTAACCCCTTCCCTTCCAGAAACAAGGTAGTAAACAAACTTTTTTTTTTGGCCGATTCATAGAATGTCACTGGTCAGCAGCACAGAACTTGTAAGAGATTCATTTCTTAAAATGGATATTCGAGAAATAACTACTACAACTACTACTACTTTTAATAGTATCTAAAAGTAAAGGCCTAAAGTTAATTGAATAAACTAGGAGTGTAGAAGCACACATAGACCAGGTTTTCTGTTACTGCTACTGTACCATTAACAAGCCTAGCAAAAAAATATTAAAAGACAGCTAACTGCCGCAAAACCTAAATCATTATACTTGGTAGAAAACTTGGTAAATGCCAGTTGGCTCAGTGAAGTTTAAAAACTGATTTAGAATGTATTAGACCAGGGAACTGGTTACAAATCACAATAGGAAGTAAACAGTATAAAAAAAAAACCACACCGTAAGCCATCAGCCCAGTATAACAGGTCTTAGTTATTATTGTTCAGGAGTAGTTTATTAATCAATTATTTATTTGATCTGCCGTTGCAGCCTAGTAGTCACTAGGCATGTAGTACTACCTTACATGTTTTTGCAGTACAAGAATTTATTTAAATAGTGCAAATGTCCAAAAAAAAAACAAAAAAAAAAACACACCACCACAACACACATTACTACAATTGCCTGGAGTGATGTTCCAGTGAGAAAATTAGAGTATACCAGAGAACACAGGGAGCCAGTAAAGTCCTAGTAGCCAACTGTGAAAAAAAGACAGTTTGCCAGGAATACATGCTCATCTGTACAGTATACGCACACACAAAAAATAAGTCTGTTTCATTAATAGTTTTCCACTTGCACCTTTTAGCCTCATTCACCAGTTTGAGTTATTGTCTTATTCCACCATTTAAATCTATTATTTACTCAGTTTAAAAGCAGATGAGCAGCCCTCTTTCTGCTTTTACTTCCACCCCCAAGTGACCGAAAACGTGGCTCCATTATAAGAGCATCCACACACACCCTGCTGTTTTTATTCGCCGGCATATTTTTTCATTCAGTCTCTTATGAGCTACATAGCTGAAATTAGCTATTCATTTCGAGAGGGAAAATCTTGCCTTGAACAGCACCCTGCCGAGAAGGAGAATGACACGCCGATTTTTATACAACAGCATCTGTCACTTTACTGATGGGCATGTTTAATGGAACATGGTAATGTGCGGAATCACACTTTGTTCACTGCCTTGTTTGTTTAAGCAAGATGTGCCGAGAGGATTTAAGTTATGCCTTTCTCTTTAACATAAGACAAAAAACTACCCAGACGATGGTTGATTTTTCTAATAACTGCAGGAGTAAATGGTTTTATACATCAATTAGGCATATTCTAGCAATACTGCAAGCACTAACACTTCCTAAAAGCCCTTGCTGGCTATAAACAATTCAAACAGAGCTTGTTTTACTGTTTTTTCAGATCAGTAAAATATCAAATTAGGACCAATAAACGTATTAAAAAAAAAAAAAAAAAAAAAGTAGTGATTACCATGAAGTGTAATATACAGCATGCTGGATTTGTACTACAGTATAGGTTTAACTTGTTAAGTTGGGGTAACTTGTTACATAAGCAACGCATTACTGTAATAATATTACTTTTGTCAATAAAGAGGTAATAACATGTTAGATTGTGTTGTGCACCTACATCAGTGGCTTTTTTTTTTTTTTTTTTTTTTTTAACCCCGACACGCCAGACTGCTCTAATGTTGGTGCTTCACCATTGATGACGCGATCTCTCTTCCGGGATGTCAAAGCAATAATAGGCCGTGGGGCAATCAAATCGCCTAGCTTTGTCATCGAATAAGGCTAGGCATTACGAACAAAAAAATGTGGTGAAGGTGGGGGGGTTGCTTAGGTCGGCCAGGGTGTCCTCGGCCAACCGCACACCAGCGACTGAGGTGGCTGCACAATAAGTCTGCAGCGTGAAACAAAAGCGGTCAGCTGACAGCACACGCGTCGGAGGACAGCGTGTGCTCATCTTCACCGCTCCCAAGTCAGTGCGGGGATGGCAGCAGTGAGTTGAGCCTAAGAAAACAACAACAACTGGATATGCCAAATTGGGAGAAAATAATAAAATAATTGGTGATTAGTAAATTTAAAAAAGAAAAAAAAAAAGTTTTCGGTTTAACATTCTTATTATAGCTACATACATATCAAACCTTAAATCAGAGCACTTGGCATGATGAATGTTTAATACTTCTTGTATGCCAAGATGAATTACTACAGTCATACAATGGTGTGGGCAGAAAAAAAAAAAAGAAATATTTCACTTCTCACAATTCTCGTATTGAAAATGCATGCAGTTCTACATTGCTGGAATCCTAATGTGGACATCCTCACTTCAACACAGTAAGTTAACGTTTGTAAATGTATTAGTGAAATGTACATTCAATGTATTATAGAAACTGAAACTGATGTGCTTGAGTGGTGTTTATTTTTAATAACCGATTTTGCCAAATAATAATAAAAACTGAAACCCCCTGAACTGAACGAAAAATAAAAACCGAAACATTCAAGCCCTAAATTAAAAAAAAAAAAAAAAAAAAAAAAAGACTTCCCTAGTAAAAAACTAAAAAGCAAAAATTATTTACAAAACTGCATGTGCGTTGCAGAGGAACACCTACAAATTATAAACTTGAAATTTCATAAAAAACGTTGGATTGAGAAAGATATTCTTTTAAACTTTAACAAACAAACAAAATATTACTCTAGGGTTAAGCTTTTGGGTTGAAGTCGTTCTAAAGCCCTCTTAGCCACAAACAGTGCGCTCAGTGTAATGCACTGTACCTACAGAGTGGTTCACATTCCAGTTGGATGAGTCCAGGGCCGTATCACACTGCTGTTCAAATATTACCACCATCTGGCCAACTGGAGTAGGTTTACCAAAAACAGTAGCAATGCATTCATTTGTGAAACAGCTGCGGTCCATTTGGTTAAACAGCTACCTTTTCTTGAAGGAGGAGAGCTGAGATTTTTCATCAAAACACAGAATATCTTATCTTCTCTGCCAAGGGCTTGGGAAGCACGTCTGTATTTAACCTTCAGATATTAAATCTTGACACGCTTTACACAGCTTGTGGAGTGTTACAGGTACTGTAATTTATAAATAGTTTTAAAACAGTAAAAACTCAAATGTCTAATGACTTTAGAACAGTGAAACAGTGCACTGTTCTTTTAAAAGGCAAATCATTACTTTTTTGGCCTCTCTTTAGTTTGTACTTTTTCTTTGAACTTGAACTTTTAGCCTTGAAGAATTACAGTATCCCAAATTACATTTTTAATACAATATGACAGCACTCATACAGGAAAGGTGCAATATTGTTGTTACTGTACTCTTGTTTGTGGTGACATCACTTCCCCAGTAGATTCCTACTTAATACTGTGAATCGCGAGGCAGAGTGCTGTCATGTTGGCAGGTGGCACACAGCCAGGACAATCAATCATCCTTTTGAAAACTGTCATGTTAACATACACCAGAGATTTCACTGAATAAATAGAAATGAAATATAATGAAACTTATCCTAAGAATTATGATGAACACACACACACACACACACACTGTAACACAGCCTCACGGCTGAGGTTCATTTTGCCCCTTTTAAAGTACAGACCCAAACACAAGACTTAAGTTTTTCAGCATGTTTGCACACTTTTATAATTTACAATAACAAAAAGAAAAAAGAAAAATCAAAACCTAACTCAGTTTTGGAGCGCTAACTCAACTCGTCGGTTCCAGTTCTATCTAAAAATCGGGTGGCTAAGCCGTTTACCGATTAAAAACAAAACATTTTTTAAAACACAAACCAAAACAGAAAAAGGTTCACACAATACCTTTTTAAAACCACACAGGTTGCTTCACACAGACTGGAGACTGCCCTGAAAATACATTTCCCCTTGATTATATACCTGCCTGCTGATTGCAGGCAGGTGACCTTTACTAAGAATCAGAGCCAGGTGAACCCAATCCTGGCTTCCTCCCATGGCATTCTGGGGAATGTAGTCTCTCAGCCCCTCCTGGACTACATTTTTCTGTCCTCCTCCCCCTAGTCTGCCACTGCTGAATAAGTAAGGCATCTTCACAAACATATAACAATAGCAAACTGATTCTTTTTGTAACCAGTGTTAGAGAGGACATGAATGGATTCACCTTTTTTCATCTCTTTCACTTTTTGTCTCTCTATATTTCCTTTTGTTCTGTATCTACTCTTCCCATCTCTATTTTATTCAGCTGTTAGGTTTGCCCTGCTTCTGATTTTCTTCTCTGCACTTGGCATGCTTCCTCTCTGCTCCATTTTAATTTCTTCCTTTAAGAAAAATGCTTTCAAATTTGTATTTTTAAAATGTTGCTATTTGACCCTTCCCTTCTACTGAGGTTTCCTCTAAAACCAAGACACTTCTTTCCTATTTGGTCTTAGCCTGAAAGCTCCTCAATCCGTTTTCCTGCCGCTGGTAGTCACTGAATGAAGGAAACCGTCTCAATTACACAGAAGCCAGGGGTAACAGGGGCTAGAACAGCAGGCTTTCAACAATATATAGACTCAATAGAGAAAATGCTCTTCAACCTAAAACAATGATGTAGAAGTGGTTTCCTCTTTTATACAGCTGTACAGGACAGAGAAGAAACTCTAAGCAGGTGTCTGACAAAGTCCCAGCACCTGTGGAAGACTCAAATCAGTGGTTTAGAATAGTTTTGAACAGCACGCTGCACCGAGATAGGTCTGCAGATTAAACAAGCATTTCAGCGACATTCATCCCCCACCGTGGCTATATATTCTAAATTAGAGCTACTGTACAGTATCAGTAACATGAATAAGTAGATCACCACCCATATCCATTGTGTAAGTTTGACAGACAGCACATTCAAGCAGAGGGACACATGCATTCATATACAGTACCCAAGACTCTGATACTCTCAATAGCTTCAGCACACAGGCAGTCGGACCCAATTTACTGCACTAACTTCAGTGCATATTTTCAAGCTGCAAGTAAACAAGACACTCCCCCCTCTAAAGCAACCCCCAAACAACCAGAACCCTGAGATGTTACCTTAATTCTGTTCCACTCCCCTACTACTCCAACCCCCATCCCTCACGATGATTGAAAAAAATAATGCACGCATGCACACGCACACACACAAACAATTTCAGCTTGGTAACCCATTCAGCTGAAACCTGGAATCACCTTGTTTTTATGATTTCTTACATACTGCATTTTGGCTAGAGAGAAAGGTCATTCGTGCCTCTCAGCAAGCAATTAACATTTAAAACTTGTGAATTTTAAAACTTTCCGTTTGCTCCTGTCTTCAGAATTGATAATCCACAAAAGGAAGAAAAACAAAAAGAAACACAGTAGCTTATGCAGGGGGGGAAAAAGCTGTACTGAAACCTGTAGAAGAATTTTAACCTCAGGCCCATGTATTGATTTTATGTCTGTCAAAATATACACGATGACATCTTATATTTAAACATTTTTTAGCAGTAAAATAGCAAAACAGCTGGTAAAATAAATAGGCAGTAAATAGGTACTGATGAAAAGGTATGGGGCTGTGCCCTTCTAATTTTGTCTCAGTGTGTGGTCCCAAACAAAATGCTTAACAAAATGACGATTTGAAAAATTGAGGAGACGCCATAAGATGCTTTTATTAGTTCCAGACAACAAAATCAATGTCTAGACAAAAACACATTTAAAAGACACTATCTATGGCGATTATTGAGCTCGGACAGAGCAACCAAATTTTATTTAAACCTTTTGCAGTCCTATGGCCGGACCAGGTCTGACATTGCAAAATTCCCTTGCCGGGTCCGACATCATCAAAAAGGCGTCATTCACAGGTCCCTAGTTGTTTTTTCTCCGAAAGAATTAGAGAAAAGCTTTCAATGGCCGAGAAAAACCAGTAGCAATACGCATGTACCTTCACCAGATAACGCAGGCATAAACTTCCAAGACAGCTGCTTCTGCATCCAGCACTCAAAGAAAATCACAGCCATTTGCCAAGCTTTTAGTTATAGGAATAAAATAATGACTTGGATAGCATTATTGAGGAGTTTGGTGAATAATTGAGTTAATCAGGATGGATTTATTAGTATGTTCGACTCAGAAGAGGTATGTGACAAATACAGCTAGCAAGAGATAGGGCAGGGCTGGAGAGGCACGTCATAAGTGTCATGTTAATATGTAGTGCCTTTTAAACCAGTTTTACTGTGAATAAAATGACTTTATTCAATTTAAACAGCGCGTGTTGTGTAATGCTATTTTTTTATAGAAAATAAATTGGACCCAACGAGCCTGACACCTGCAGAATAAATGGACCTCAAAAGGGTTAATACAAAATGCTAAAAACACAAACCTAAATATGTGCAGTTGACATCATAAAGTAAACAAACAGATTCATTTTTTTTTGCTGCAAGAGTTCCGAGATGTAAAAATAACCGGTGCTGCAATTAGACACAAAAAACTAAAAGTTCACGCAGCAAAATCACTAAACTTAACACTGCAGACCTGACACCACCAATGTAGTATTTGAAAGTCCACTCAAAACAGCAGACGAGTAAACTAATCTTGTGTATGCCGCTTTTTTATTTCTTCCTTTTGCCAACAGGTTAATTTGTATTCAGTAAATTGGTGCTCTGTTTCTCTAGTGAACAATTACCTCCCAACTCGCCATGCCCAAATTAAAGTTTCAAGGCCTATTAACCTAACCATTTATTCTGGGCTGAAAATAACAGCAGGCAAAAGCAGGGGGATACAGTAACAAAACCTGGGGAATAATAGTTTGTTGACAGTTTGGAATTACATGCTGTGTATGCAGGACAGGAAACAGGACACTGTACTCTAGAGAGATAAAGAACACTGGGTTACTAGGAATCCCCTTTAATTTTCTTCTTTTCAACTTTTTTTGTACCAAAGCAAAATAAAATTAATTGAATAATAAAACAAACAAGTTGAACCACTGTGTGAAAGTAAATGATGCAGGCATATCTTTAGGGCCTCTAGAAAGAACAAATGTGTTTTGCCTGTGTGAGGTCCTTTTTGAAGAGACTCTGAGAAAGGCCCCCGTGTAGATAAATCAGTTTCACAGCAATATCCTGCTCAAAATGTCTATAAAAGCACAGCTGTACTCTATTCCCGTTTGTACAACACAGAATCGGGCCCTCCAGTGTTCCGGAAGGCTCTCTGAAGGGCTGTTCTGTTTTGTTTGGTCTAAATGAACATAACAGAGACCCAAAGTCTGCAAAAGTCCTGTAAGAGGCCCAAGATGTTTCCTCAGCCTTGGGTGGGGGTGGAGAGGCCCCAACACCTGTTTCCCAGCAGTCTTTGAGGTCATACAATACGCCTCGGTGTGACAAGGGACACCATGATGTGGGTCTGAGTCACATTACAAGCATGATCAGTTAGACCAGATCTTTGCATACAAGAAGTGAAACGAATGCTGAAAAAAGCAGTACCCTGTGGCAGCTGGTGGAAAAGCAGAAGCTCAGTGTTGAAACATATGATAACACCAGGGCTACGGTAAAGTATACATCATTTAGAGGGTGATCAGTTTAGTGCCTTTGAGATTTCCTATACCACTTGCCATTAGCCTACTTGTTTTTCTTAGTTATCCTTTGTGATTTATGAAGGGTCAGAGGTTTTGCTGTGCATAGAGCAGATATGAAAATTGAAAAACATCACTATTATTAATAGCCTTTTGTGAAGGTGGTCTTTGTTAGAAATCCTGAGAAGTTATATTTTATAGAATTATCTGAATTGAAAAGTTAAAATTTGAGTTACTTCAGTACTGTATGTGTAATGAGCATGCAGCACCACGAAACCTGTGTTGTTTACTGTACTGACGAGAGGCCTGTTTTACAGCACATCTCCAGTGGCACGGACAGGCTAACATGATTGCATTACGGGCAGGCAATTTGTAGACCCCCATGGACCCACTCCCCCTTTTCTTAGATAAATGCAAGGTTAGTAATTTATAAGCAGCTTCTGCGAGGTACAACCTTCCCCTACAAGAGGGAACACATGAAATGACTTTCCCCTGGTCACGCTAACAAAACAGCTCTTTAATAAAGCAGGAAGAGACTGCAAAACAGCTGCAGATGGAGGTCAGGGCTCCAGCTCTTTGCCCAGGTATGATAAACACCCATCCACTGCTGCCTGGTGGCCACCTGGCTTAATTTCATGTGTATTGAAATTTAAAATGATTTACCCTGAATGGCACCTTGATGCACCTTGTTTTTTTTTCCCCCCCAGTGACAGGTGGGTGGGATGACCATGGCATGAAACGCGATCATTAATGCACACAGCTACATGTCAGTGGCCTGGCATGAAATGTGAACCCAGGATCTTCTGGCTCCCTAGCCTACAGCTCTAACCACCAGACCACAGGGCCTCGTTCTTTCACACAACCTCAAAATCACAAGAGAATTGGGTTGTCCCGGCAACACCGACACATTACAATAATATATCCTTTTTTCTACACATTACAGTGAATAATTGGAATGCTATGCCTTGAGAATGACAGAAGAGCAAAAAGTCAGGATTTCCAAGAGGCACCTAAAGAACTGTATTTTTTTCAGCACTCCTACTACAGTAGCTTGGTTCTACCTAAAGGTCGGCATACCTCTGTGTACTTTTTAATGTACTGGTACACAGAGGGTTGTTCTGCAGCCATGTTATTGCTCTTTATTTGTATTCACTGAATGAGACTACATTTTTTTTAGTTAGCCCCCAGTTACATACAGTAGGCTGTAGACAAACAATTGCGTAAGAACGTATCATCTCCCCTCACAGGGATGCTAAATGATCAGAGAACGCTTAAGAGGGTATGTATTCTATTACAGTATACTTAATGTTCGTAAAAGCCTAATGTAATTTAAATGCGATAGTCTCGGGTCGGTTCTGTATCTACAGTATACTGAAAATTATTACGTCTCATCAAAAATGGTTTCAATAAACATAGTTTTTCGTTTGGATGAAGGAATTAAGGATATATATTATTATCTGAATGAATAAGATAATTCAGTGCATTTCAAAGACATTAGTTTTAATTTATTTAGAAGAGCAGACTCTTGGAGCCTGGGTTGCAGGAAGGACACAGCAGTCAAAAAACAAACAAGTACACAGAGAGAGAGAGAGAGAGAGAGAGCGCGAGAGAGAGAGCGCGAGAGAGAGAGAGAGAGAGAGAGAGCGAGCGAGAGAGAGAGAGAGAGAGCGACAGAGAGCGAGAGAGCTAAACAAAGATTAAACCAAACCCTGGATATGAAGAAGTCACTTCTGTAACTCTGGCAATCATCCAATTATATAACCTCTGTGTACCAAAAACCCATGTATTGTACATCGTCATTGAGCCTTCACATAGAATGCACGGCCAATAGAGTCACTTGTCTTCCATAAAACTCTGTAGTTACATTTCCTATTTGTCCTCAAATAGTTAATCAAATAGTAAAAACTTGAACAAAATGCATGTAAATCTACTGCCAAACAGGCTACCCCAATATTTACCCCCCCCCCCCAACCAACCTACCTAAAAAAATGTTAGGTTATCATCATAACCCTGGTTCCCTGAAATAGAAATGTAACCATTAACATATAGGTATTTACCTCCTAAAGACCTGAATCCTGAATATTGTATACCAAAGCTGCTCAGCGAGCCTGTGCCGCAGTCATGCTCCGCCCCCGAGGATACAAACAGACTGCGCTCACAGATCTCAACGTCATTTTTCCTTCAAGACTGCTGCAATCGCAGCGACCTTGAAGGTTAATGGCTATATTTCTATTTCAGGGAACCAGGGTTATGATAATAAACCAACGTACCCTTTCAAGTACAAAATGTAACCATTACTATATGGGTGAGTATACCAAAGCTGTGGCAAGGGCAATATTGCAGAACGACTGGAATGCTACAAGGCTAAGCCGAGAGGGCGACTTGTGCTTTACCACACAGAACCCCAGTAACAAGTAGCTAGTGTTGTAAGGGTGGACTGAGAAGCCGCCTTAACCCTTTGCTGTCCTATGTCGGACCTGGTCCGACATTGCAATTATTCCTATCGGGTCCAATGTCGGACCCTGACCGACATCATCAAAAAGACGCAAAAAACAGGTTTTTAGTCGTTTTTTCTACAGAAAAAAACGAGAAAACCATTCAATGGCCGAGTGGGAGCGACAGGAGCCGAGACAAGCCAAAAGAAAAAAAAAAGATAAAAAAAAGGGCGTGCATGAATAGTCATACTTGCCCCCTGGCATCAGATAGGGGCGGTCATAAGGAAACAAGCTGGATGGTACTGCATCAGCGCTCAGAGAATATCACGGACATTTGCAGAGCTTTTTTGAGATGTTATAGAAATAAAATAATGACTTGGATCGCATTATTGAGGAGTTTGGTGATAAAACGAGTGATCAGGAGATGATTGATCGGTATGTACGACTATTATTATTATTATTATTATTTCTTTCTTACATAGGTAAACGCTATAGCAAACAAAAGGGTGGGGTTGGGGCTGGAGATGCCTAGTGAGTGCTTTGTTGATATGCAGGGCCATTTAAACACGTTTGACTGAAAAAAAATACTTTTAAACAGCGCGTCTAAATACTTTTAAACAGTGTATGTGAAAATAAATTGGACCTGACGCGCCTGACGCGCACTTAATAAATTGACTGCAAAGGGTTAAACACTCTAGTTCCAAAACCAAGGGTTCAAAGGGAGGCTTAATGAGTGCCTTCAGCACCACATTTAGCCTCCAGCGAAAGTCCCTTTCAAAAATTGCCACGCCAGGAAGTGAGCTCCTGGAAAGACCAAGTCAATCTTGACATGGCAAGCTGAAATAGTAGTTAATGTAAGCCACCACTGTGGTTTTGTCTGTACGGACAAGCACATGTCTCCCTCGAACCTCCTGCATACATTTCTGCAAGGCCAAGAGGGTTGCACACAGCAACATCTTGCACAACCCAGCCATTCCACACAGCATCACAGCCCAGACTGGACGTGTTCATAGTGACGACCTCCCTTCTGGTAACACTGCCCAGCACTATGCCTAGGCGTAGATGGGCCAGCTGTTTCCACCAAGAGAGTGCATTTAGACAGTGGTGGGACACTGTCAATAGGCTGTCGCGGTTCAACTTGGGCTGAAAAATCCTGCTGTTGAACCAGGCATGCAGAGGGCACATGCGCAGGAAACCCAATTGAAGGGTGGGAAGCTACTGCCATCAGGCCCAGAAGTTTCTAGAACGTTACTACAGTGAGCACTCTGTTGAGATGAAAAAGCTCCAAAACAGGCAGCTATTTTACTGCTTGGACAATAGGCAAACTGGCCTTGCATGTCTCACAAGGATAGAACCCGGGCATGATGCAAGAAGCAAACAGATACCGTTGTACAGGTGCTGCCTCAATCTGCTTTAAGATATCGACCGGGCGGGTCAAGACCTGAGCGGGACCGGTTTGGTGTACTTAACACAGTCTGTTCTGTTTATGGACCTGTGCAGTCCTGGTTCAGAACCTGGTCAGCAACAGGCCGATTCAGTGGCTTTTGCACCGTGTAAGACCGGTTTGGTGACTGTAGCACTGGGTTGGTTCGGTGACTCTAGCACCATGTTGTTACCGGGATGGTACTGGTGTGATAACCTCTGTCCAAGTTCAGTACCGGTACGGTACCGAGTCGGTGACCTCGCTACCGGTACTGTACAGGTCCACCTGTTCGCAGTCACCACGGATGACAACATACAGGGATGCCCATCTGTAAAAGCCACCGGTAAAACCATTCAGTCAGTACCAAGACGAGAGAGTGAGGGACGCCTACTTGTTAGAATAGTCTAACAGCCTTCGCAATGGTGATGCTAAAAAGCTGCTAAAAGCAACAAAAACCGAAGTGAGTATCTCGTTCCTGCGCAGTGCTGCTGAGTCCAGCAGCTGCTCTTGCTGCAACGTGATGCTCAGCACACGTGCAGACAGGCCTGTGTGTAGTATCTGTAAAAGAAACAGAAGACACACAAGAGAAAATACTTTCGCAACAAAAAACAGTAATTAAACAATTACATAATAATATAAAACGTCTCGTATGGTGCTAAAAAGCAAAAACAAGAAATAAAATAAGCTCCAGCCAGAGCTATGCAGCCTGGGGGGAAGAGCACAAAGTCAGCCGACTTATGTTGCTGGATTCCTGGGAAGAAGCGACTCGAGCCGCTGGCTTCACGCAGGGCACAAGACCACAGTGGGACGTAAGCAACAGGCTGTAGTGCACACAATACACATAATTTAAAACGTGATTAGTTAAAATATCACATATAATTTAAATGTAAAAACACACAGCCACATGCAATGGGTAGAAGAGTTCTAGAAGGGTAGAAGAGATTCTTCAAACAGTACTGGTTCAATAACCCCCTTGTTACATGTCAGGGTGATATTCCTGATACAGCAGTCTAAAGGACTGTCATTTAATTATTAAAACAGGCTTCACCTTCCAAACAGAGAAACAAACAACAAAAAACATGCATGTGCACTTGCCCAAATAATTCTGTACCATTTAAAAAAGTATGTCTATTCTAAAAATGAACACTTC